>NC_136788.1:2134402-4601402 GCF_947034865.1 Barbatula barbatula
ATAGTTCATCAGTGGATGATGAGAATGTCAGTTTTGACAAAGAACACTGTTCATTACTAAAATGCTCTAATTGAGCTGTTAGAATGTTAGAAACAAGCTTTCTGAGCTGAGAACTGCATTTTGTGACATAGTTCATCAGTGGATGATGAGAATGTCAGTTTTGACAAAGAACACTGTTCATTACTAAAATGCTCCAATTGAGCTGTTAGAATGTCAGAAACAAGCTTTCTGAGCTGAGAACTGCATTTTGTGACATAGTTCATCAGTGGATGATGAGAATGTCAGTTTTGACAAAGAACACTGTTCATTGCTGATATGCTCCAATTGAGCTGTTAGAATGTCAGAAACAAGCTTTCTGAGCTGAGAAATGCATTTTGTGACAAAGTGAATCAGTGGATGATGAGAATGTCAGTTTTGACAAAGAACACTGTTCATTACTAAAATGCTCTAATTGAGCTGTTAGAATGTCAGAAACAAGCTTTCTGAGGTGAGAACTGCATTTTGTGACATAGTTCATCAGTGGATGATGAGAATGTCAGTTTTGACAAAGAACACTGTTCATTACTAAAATGCTCTAATTGAGCTGTTAGAATGTCAGAAACAAGCTTTCTGAGCTGAGAACTGCATTTTGTGACAAAGTTCATCAGTGGATGATGAGAATGTCAGTTTTGACAAAGAACACTGATCACTACTAAAATGCTCCAATTGAGCTGTTAGAATGTCAGAAACAAGCTTTCTGAGCTGAGAACTGCATTTTGTGACAAAGTGAATCAGTGGATGGATGAGAATGTCACTTTTGACAAAGAACACTGTTCATTACTGAAATGCTCCAATTGAGCTGTTAGAATGTCAGAAACAAGCTTTCTGAGCTGAAAACTGCATTTTGTGACATAGTTCATCAGTGGATGATGAGAATGTCAGTTTTGACAAAGAACACTGATCATCACTAAAATGCTCCAATTAAGCTGTTAGAATGTCAGAAACAAGCTTTCTGAGCTGAGAACTGCATTTTGTGAGAAAGTGAATCAGTGGATGATGAGAATGTCAGTTTTGACAAAGAACACTGTTCATTACTAAAATGCTCCAATTGAGCTGTTAGAATGTCAGAAACAAGCTTTCTGAGCATAAAACTGCATTTTGTGACAAAGTGCATCAGTGGGTGATGAGAATGTCAGTTTTGACAAAGAACACTGTTCATTACTAAAATGCTCTAATTGAGCTGTTAGAATGTCAGAAACAAGCTTTCTGAGCTGAAAACTGCATTTTGTGACAAAGTGAATCAGTGGATGATGAGAATGTCAGTTTTGACAAAGAACACTGATCATTACTTAAATGCTCTAATTGAGCTGTTAGAATGTCAGAAACAAGCTTTCTGAGCTGAGAACTGCATTTTGTGACAAAGTGAATCAGTGGATGATGAGAATGTCAGTTTTGACAAAGAACACTGTTCATTACTAAAATGCTCTAATTGAGCTGTTAGAATGTCAGAAACAAGCTTTCTGAGCTGAGAACTGCATTTTGTGACATAGTTCATCAGTGGATGATGAGAATGTCAGTTTTGACAAAGAACACTGTTCATTACTAAAATGCTCTAATTGAGCTGTTAGAATGTCAGAAACAAGCTTTCTGAGCTGAGAACTGCATTTTATGACATAGTTCATCAGTGGATGATGAGAATGTCAGTTTTGACAAAGAACACTGATCATCACTAAAATGCTCCAATTAAGCTGTTAGAATGTCAGAAACAAGCTTTCTGAGCTGAGAACTGCATTTTGTGACATAGTTCATCAGTGGATGATGAGAATGTCAGTTTTGACAAAGAACACTGATCATCACTAAAATGCTCCAATTAAGCTGTTAGAATGTCAGAAACAAGCTTTCTGAGCTGAGAACTGCATTTTATGACATAGTTCATCAGTGGATGATGAGAATGTCAGTTTTGACAAAGAACACTGATCATCACTAAAATGCTCCAATTAAGCTGTTAGAATGTCAGAAACAAGCTTTCTGAGCTGAGAACTGCATTTTATGACATAGTTCATCAGTGGATGATGAGAATGTCAGTTTTGACAAAGAACACTGTTCATTACTAAAATGCTCCAATTGAGCTGTTAGAATGTCAGAAACAAGCTTTCTGAGCTGAGAACTGCATTTTGTGACAAAGTGAATCAGTGGATGATGAGAATGTCAGTTTTGACAAAGAACACTGTTCATTACTAAAATGCTCCAATTGAGCTGTTAGAATGTCAGAAACAAGCTTTCTGAGCATAAAACTGCATTTTGTGACAAAGTGCATCAGTGGGTGATGAGAATGTCAGTTTTGACAAAGAACACTGTTCATTACTAAAATGCTCTAATTGAGCTGTTAGAATGTTAGAAACAAGCTTTCTGAGCTGAGAAATGCATTTTGTGACAAAGTGCATCAGTGGATGATGAGAATGTCAGTTTTGACAAAGAACACTGTTCATTACTAAAATGCTCTAATTTGAGCTGTTAGAATGTCAGAAACAAGCTTTCTGAGCTGAGAACTGCTTTTTGTGACAAAGTTCATCAGTGGATGATGAGAATGTCAGTTTTGACAAAGAACACTGTTCATTACTAAAATGCTCTAATTGAGCTGTTAGAATGTCAGAAACAAGCTTTCTGAGCATAAAACTGCATTTTGTGACAAAGTGCATCAGTGGGTGATGAGAATGTCAGTTTTGACAAAGAACACTGTTCATTACTAAAATGCTCTAATTGAGCTGTTAGAATGTTAGAAACAAGCTTTCTGAGCTGAGAACTGCATTTTGTGACATAGTTCATCAGTGGATGATGAGAGTGTCAGTTTTGACAAAGAACACTGATCATCACTAAAATGCTCCAATTAAGCTGTTAGAATGTCAGAAACAAGCTTTCTGAGCTGAGAACTGCATTTTGTGACATAGTTCATCAGTGGATGATGAGAATGTCAGTTTTGACAAAGAACACTGATCATTACTAAAATGCTCCAATTGAGCTGTTAGAATGTCAGAAACAAGCTTTCTGAGCTGAGAAATGCATTTTGTGACAAAGTGCATCAGTGGATGATGAGAATGTCAGTTTTGACAAAGAACACTGATCATTACTAAAATGCTCCAATTGAGCTGTTAGAATGTCAGAAACAAGCTTTCTGAGCTGAGAACTGCATTTTGTGACAAAGTTCATCAGTGGATGATGAGAATGTCAGTTTTGACAAAGAACACTGTTCATTACTAAAATAGTCTAATTGAGCTGTTAGAATGTCAGAAACAAGCTTTCTGAGCTGAGAAATGCATTTTGTGACAAAGTGCATCAGTGGATGATGAGAATGTCAGTTTTGACAAAGAACACTGTTCATTACTAAAATGCTCTAATTGAGCTGTTAGAATGTCAGAAACAAGCTTTCTGAGCTGAGAACTGCATTTTGTGACAAAAAGCATCAGTGGATGATGAGAATGTCAGTTTTGACAAAGAACACTGATCATTACTAAAATGCTCCAATTGAGCTGTTAGAATGTCAGAAACAAGCTTTCTGAGCTGAGAAATGCATTTTGTGACAAAGTGCTTCAGTGGATGATGAGAATGTCAGTTTTGACAAAGAACACTGTTCATTACTAAAATGCTCTAATTGAGCTGTTAGAATGTCAGAAACAAGCTTTCTGAGCTGAGAACTGCATTTTGTGACATAGTTCATCAGTGGATGATGAGAATGTCAGTTTTGACAAAGAACACTGTTCATTACTAAAATGCTCCAATTGAGCTGTTAGAATGTCAGAAACAAGCTTTCTGAGCTGAGAACTGCATTTTGTGACATAGTTCATCAGTGGATGATGAGAATGTCAGTTTTGACAAAGAACACTGTTCATTGCTGATATGCTCCAATTGAGCTGTTAGAATGTCAGAAACAAGCTTTCTGAGCTGAGAAATGCATTGTGTGACAAAGTGAATCAGTGGATGATGAGAATGTCAGTTTTGACAAAGAACACTGTTCATTACTGAAATGCTCCAATTGAGCTGTTAGAATGTCAGAAACAAGCTTTCTGAGCTGAGAATTGCATTTTGTGACAAAAAGCATCAGTGGATGATGAGAATGTCAGTTTTGACAAAGAACACTGATCATTACTAAAATGCTCCAATTGAGCTGTTAGAATGTCAGAAACAAGCTTTCTGAGCTGAGAAATGCATTTTGTGACAAAGTGCTTCAGTGGATGATGAGAATGTCAGTTTTGACAAAGAACACTGTTCATTACTAAAATGCTCTAATTGAGCTGTTAGAATGTCAGAAACAAGCTTTCTGAGGTGAGAACTGCATTTTGTGACATAGTTCATCAGTGGATGATGAGAATGTCAGTTTTGACAAAGAACACTGATCACTACTAAAATGCTCCAATTGAGCTGTTAGAATGTCAGAAACAAGCTTTCTGAGCTGAGAACTGCATTTTGTGACAAAGTGAATCAGTGGATGGATGAGAATGTCACTTTTGACAAAGAACACTGTTCATTACTGAAATGCTCCAATTGAGCTGTTAGAATGTCAGAAACAAGCTTTCTGAGCTGAAAACTGCATTTTGTGACATAGTTCATCAGTGGATGATGAGAATGTCAGTTTTGACAAAGAACACTGATCATCACTAAAATGCTCCAATTAAGCTGTTAGAATGTCAGAAACAAGCTTTCTGAGCTGAGAACTGCATTTTGTGAGAAAGTGAATCAGTGGATGATGAGAATGTCAGTTTTGACAAAGAACACTGTTCATTACTAAAATGCTCCAATTGAGCTGTTAGAATGTCAGAAACAAGCTTTCTGAGCATAAAACTGCATTTTGTGACAAAGTGCATCAGTGGGTGATGAGAATGTCAGTTTTGACAAAGAACACTGTTCATTACTAAAATGCTCTAATTGAGCTGTTAGAATGTCAGAAACAAGCTTTCTGAGCTGAAAACTGCATTTTGTGACAAAGTGAATCAGTGGATGATGAGAATGTCAGTTTTGACAAAGAACACTGATCATTACTTAAATGCTCTAATTGAGCTGTTAGAATGTCAGAAACAAGCTTTCTGAGCTGAGAACTGCATTTTGTGACAAAGTGAATCAGTGGATGATGAGAATGTCAGTTTTGACAAAGAACACTGTTCATTACTAAAATGCTCTAATTGAGCTGTTAGAATGTCAGAAACAAGCTTTCTGAGCTGAGAACTGCATTTTGTGACATAGTTCATCAGTGGATGATGAGAATGTCAGTTTTGACAAAGAACACTGTTCATTACTAAAATGCTCTAATTGAGCTGTTAGAATGTCAGAAACAAGCTTTCTGAGCTGAGAACTGCATTTTATGACATAGTTCATCAGTGGATGATGAGAATGTCAGTTTTGACAAAGAACACTGATCATCACTAAAATGCTCCAATTAAGCTGTTAGAATGTCAGAAACAAGCTTTCTGAGCTGAGAACTGCATTTTGTGACATAGTTCATCAGTGGATGATGAGAATGTCAGTTTTGACAAAGAACACTGATCATCACTAAAATGCTCCAATTAAGCTGTTAGAATGTCAGAAACAAGCTTTCTGAGCTGAGAACTGCATTTTATGACATAGTTCATCAGTGGATGATGAGAATGTCAGTTTTGACAAAGAACACTGATCATCACTAAAATGCTCCAATTAAGCTGTTAGAATGTCAGAAACAAGCTTTCTGAGCTGAGAACTGCATTTTGTGACAAAGTGAATCAGTGGATGATGAGAATGTCAGTTTTGACAAAGAACACTGTTCATTACTAAAATGCTCCAATTGAGCTGTTAGAATGTCAGAAACAAGCTTTCTGAGCATAAAACTGCATTTTGTGACAAAGTGCATCAGTGGGTGATGAGAATGTCAGTTTTGACAAAGAACACTGTTCATTACTAAAATGCTCTAATTGAGCTGTTAGAATGTTAGAAACAAGCTTTCTGAGCTGAGAACTGCATTTTGTGACATAGTTCATCAGTGGATGATGAGAGTGTCAGTTTTGACAAAGAACACTGATCATCACTAAAATGCTCCAATTAAGCTGTTAGAATGTCAGAAACAAGCTTTCTGAGCTGAGAACTGCATTTTGTGACATAGTTCATCAGTGGATGATGAGAATGTCAGTTTTGACAAAGAACACTGATCATTACTAAAATGCTCCAATTGAGCTGTTAGAATGTCAGAAACAAGCTTTCTGAGCTGAGAAATGCATTTTGTGACAAAGTGCATCAGTGGATGATGAGAATGTCAGTTTTGACAAAGAACACTGTTCATTACTAAAATGCTCTAATTTGAGCTGTTAGAATGTCAGAAACAAGCTTTCTGAGCTGAGAACTGCTTTTTGTGACAAAGTTCATCAGTGGCTTATGAGAATGTCAGTTTTGACAAAGAACACTGTTCATTACTAAAATGCTCTAATTGAGCTGTTAGAATGTCAGAAACAAGCTTTCTGAGCTGAAAACTGCATTTTGTGACAAAAAGCATCAGTGGATGATGAGAATGTCAGTTTTGACAAAGAACACTTATCATTTCTAAAATGCTCCAATTGAGCTGTTAGAATGTCAGAAACAAGCTTTCTGAGCTGAGAACTGCATTTTGTGACAGAGTTCATCAGTGGATGATGAGAATGTCAGTTTTGACAAAGAACACTGTTCATTACTAAAATGCTCTAATTGAGCTGTTAGAATGTCAGAAACAAGCTTTCTGAGCTGAGAACTGCATTTTGTGACATAGTTCATCAGTGGATAATGAGAATGTCAGTTTTGACAAAGAACACTGTTCATTACTGAAATGCTCCAATTGAGCTGTTAGAATGTCAGAAACAAGCTTTCTGAGCTGAGAAATGCATTTTGTGACAAAGTGAATCAGTGGATGATGAGAATGTCAGTTTTGACAAAGAACACTGATCATCAACTAAAATGCTCCAATTAAGCTGTTAGAATGTCAGAAACAAGCTTTCTGAGCTGAGAACTGCATTTTGTGACAGAGTTCATCAGTGGATGATGAGAATGTCAGTTTTGACAAAGAACACTGTTCATTACTAAAATGCTCTAATTGAGCTGTTAGAATGTCAGAAACAAGCTTTCTGAGCTGAGAACTGCATTTTGTGACAAAAGCATCAGTGGATGATGAGAATGTCAGTTTTGACAAAGAACACTGATCATTACTAAAATGCTCCAATTGAGCTGTTAGAATGTCAGAAACAAGCTTTCTGAGCTGAGAAATGCATTTTGTGACAAAGTGCTTCAGTGGATGATGAGAATGTCACTTTTGACAAAGAACACTGTTCATTACTGAAATGCTCCAATTGAGCTGTTAGAATGTCAGAAACAAGCTTTCTGAGCTGAGAAATGCATTTTGTGACAAAGTGCATCAGTGGATGATGAGAATGTCAGTTTTGACAAAGAACACTGTTCATTACTAAAATGCTCTAATTGAGCTGTTAGAATGTCAGAAACAAGCTTTCTGAGCTGAGAACTGCATTTTGTGACAAAAAGCATCAGTGGATGATGAGAATGTCAGTTTTGACAAAGAACACTGTTCATTACTAAAATGCTCCAATTGAGCTGTTAGAATGTCAGAAACAAGCTTTCTGAGCTGAGAACTGCATTTTGTGACATAGTTCATCAGTGGATGATGAGAATGTCAGTTTTGACAAAGAACACTGTTCATTACTAAAATGCTCTAATTGAGCTGTTAGAATGTTAGAAACAAGCTTTCTGAGCTGAGAACTGCATTTTGTGACATAGTTCATCAGTGGATGATGAGAATGTCAGTTTTGACAAAGAACACTGTTCATTACTAAAATGCTCCAATTGAGCTGTTAGAATGTCAGAAACAAGCTTTCTGAGCTGAGAAATGCATTTTGTGACATAGTTCATCAGTGGATGATGAGAATGTCAGTTTTGACAAAGAACTCTGTTCATTACTGAAATGCTCCAATTGAGCTGTTAGAATGTCAGAAACAAGCTTTCTGAGCTGAAAACTGCATTTTGTGACAAAGTGAATCAGTGGATGGATGAGAATGTCACTTTTGACAAAGAACACTGTTCATTACTGAAATGCTCCAATTGAGCTGTTAGAATGTCAGAAACAAGCTTTCTGAGCTGAGAACTGCATTTTGTGACATAGTTCATCAGTGGATGATGAGAATGTCAGTTTTGACAAAGAACACTGTTCATTACTAAAATGCTCTAATTGAGCTGTTAGAATGTCAGAAACAAGCTTTCTGAGCTGAGAACTGCATTTTGTGACATAGTTCATCAGTGGATGATGAGAATGTCAGTTTTGACAAAGAACACTGTTCATTACTAAAATGCTCCAATTGAGCTGTTAGAATGTCAGAAACAAGCTTTCTGAGCTGAGAAATGCATTTTGTGACATAGTTCATCAGTGGATGATGAGAATGTCAGTTTTGACAAAGAACACTGTTCATTACTGAAATGCTCCAATTGAGCTGTTAGAATGTCAGAAACAAGCTTTCTGAGCTGAAAACTGCATTTTTTTGACAAAGTGCATCAGTGGATGATGAGAATGTCAGTTTTGACAAAGAACACTGATCATTACTAAAATGCTCCAATTGAGCTGTTAGAATGTCAGAAACAAGCTTTCTGAGCATAAAACTGCATTTTGTGACAAAGTGCATCAGTGGATGATGAGAATGTCAGTTTTGACAAAGAACACTGATCATTACTAAAATGCTCTAATTGAGCTGTTAGAATGTCAGAAACAAGCTTTCTGAGCTGAAAACTGAATTTTGTGACAAAAAGCATCAGTGGATGATGAGAATGTCAGTTTTGACAAAGAACACTGATCATTACTAAAATGCTCCAATTGAGCTGTTAGAATGTCAGAAACAAGCTTTCTGAGCTGAGAACTGCATTTTGTGACAGAGTTCATCAGTGGATGATGAGAATGTCAGTTTTGACAAAGAACACTGTTCATTACTAAAATGCTCTAATTGAGCTGTTAGAATGTCAGAAACAAGCTTTCTGAGCTGAGAACTGCATTTTGTGACAAAGTGCATCAGTGGATGATGAGAATGTCAGTTTTGACAAAGAACACTGTTCATTACTAAAATGCTCTAATTGAGCTGTTAGAATGTCAGAAACAAGCTTTCTGAGCTGAGAACTGCATTTTGTGACAAAAAGCATCAGTGGATGATGAGAATGTCAGTTTTGACAAAGAACACTGATCATTACTGAAATGCTCCAATTGAGCTGTTAGAATGTCAGAAACAAGCTTTCTGAGCTGAGAAATGCATTTTGTGACAAAGTGCTTCAGTGGATGATGAGAATGTCAGTTTTGACAAAGAACACTGTTCATTACTAAAATGCTCTAATTGAGCTGTTAGAATGTCAGAAACAAGCTTTCTGAGGTGAGAACTGCATTTTGTGACATAGTTCATCAGTGGATGATGAGAATGTCAGTTTTGACAAAGAACACTGTTCATTACTAAAATGCTCTAATTGAGCTGTTAGAATGTTAGAAACAAGCTTTCTGAGCTGAGAACTGCATTTTGTGACATAGTTCATCAGTGGATGATGAGAATGTCAGTTTTGACAAAGAACACTGTTCATTACTAAAATGCTCCAATTGAGCTGTTAGAATGTCAGAAACAAGCTTTCTGAGCTGAGAACTGCATTTTGTGACATAGTTCATCAGTGGATGATGAGAATGTCAGTTTTGACAAAGAACACTGTTCATTGCTGATATGCTCCAATTGAGCTGTTAGAATGTCAGAAACAAGCTTTCTGAGCTGAGAACTGCATTTTGTGACAAAAAGCATCAGTGGATGATGAGAATGTCACTTTGGACAAAGAACACTGATCATTACTAAAATGCTCCAATTGAGCTGTTAGAATGTCAGAAACAAGCTTTCTGAGCTGAGAAATGCATTTTGTGACAAAGTGCTTCAGTGGATGATGAGAATGTCAGTTTTGACAAAGAACACTGTTCATTACTAAAATGCTCTAATTGAGCTGTTAGAATGTCAGAAACAAGCTTTCTGAGGTGAGAACTGCATTTTGTGACATAGTTCATCAGTGGATGATGAGAATGTCAGTTTTGACAAAGAACACTGTTCATTACTAAAATGCTCTAATTGAGCTGTTAGAATGTCAGAAACAAGCTTTCTGAGCTGAAAACTGCATTTTGTGACATAGTTCATCAGTGGATGATGAGAATGTCAGTTTTGACAAAGAACACTGATCATCACTAAAATGCTCCAATTAAGCTGTTAGAATGTCAGAAACAAGCTTTCTGAGCTGAGAACTGCATTTTGTGACAAAGTGAATCAGTGGATGGATGAGAATGTCACTTTTGACAAAGAACACTGTTCATTACTGAAATGCTCCAATTGAGCTGTTAGAATGTCAGAAACAAGCTTTCTGAGCTGAAAACTGCATTTTGTGACATAGTTCATCAGTGGATGATGAGAATGTCAGTTTTGACAAAGAACACTGATCATCACTAAAATGCTCCAATTAAGCTGTTAGAATGTCAGAAACAAGCTTTCTGAGCTGAGAACTGCATTTTGTGAGAAAGTGAATCAGTGGATGATGAGAATGTCAGTTTTGACAAAGAACACTGTTCATTACTAAAATGCTCCAATTGAGCTGTTAGAATGTCAGAAACAAGCTTTCTGAGCATAAAACTGCATTTTGTGACTAAGTGCATCAGTGGGTGATGAGAATGTCAGTTTTGACAAAGAACACTGTTCATTACTAAAATGCTCTAATTGAGCTGTTAGAATGTCAGAAACAAGCTTTCTGAGCTGAAAACTGCATTTTGTGACAAAGTGAATCAGTGGATGATGAGAATGTCAGTTTTGACAAAGAACACTGATCATTACTAAAATGCTCTAATTGAGCTGTTAGAATGTCAGAAACAAGCTTTCTGAGCTGAGAACTGCATTTTGTGACAAAGTGAATCAGAGGATGATGAGAATGTCAGTTTTGACAAAGAACACTGATCATTACTAAAATGCTCTAATTGAGCTGTTAGAATGTCAGAAACAAGCTTTCTGAGCTGAGAACTGCATTTTGTGACAAAGTGAATCAGTGGATGATGAGAATGTCAGTTTTGACAAAGAACACTGTTCATTACTAAAATGCTCTAATTGAGCTGTTTAGAATGTCAGAAACAAGCTTTCTGAGCTGAGAACTGCATTTTGTGACATAGTTCATCAGTGGATGATGAGAATGTCAGTTTTGACAAAGAACACTGTTCATTACTAAAATGCTCTAATTGAGCTGTTAGAATGTCAGAAACAAGCTTTCTGAGCTGAGAACTGCATTTTATGACATAGTTCATCAGTGGATGATTAGAATGTCAGTTTTGACAAAGAACACTGATCATCACTAAAATGCTCCAATTAAGCTGTTAGAATGTCAGAAACAAGCTTTCTGAGCTGAGAACTGCATTTTGTGACATAGTTCATCAGTGGATGATGAGAATGTCAGTTTTGACAAAGAACACTGATCATCACTAAAATGCTCCAATTAAGCTGTTAGAATGTCAGAAACAAGCTTTCTGAGCTGAGAACTGCATTTTATGACATAGTTCATCAGTGGATGATGAGAATGTCAGTTTTGACAAAGAACACTGTTCATTACTAAAATGCTCCAATTGAGCTGTTAGAATGTCAGAAACAAGCTTTCTGAGCATAAAACTGCATTTTGTGACAAAGTGCATCAGTGGGTGATGAGAATGTCAGTTTTGACAAAGAACACTGTTCATTACTAAAATGCTCTAATTGAGCTGTTAGAATGTTAGAAACAAGCTTTCTGAGCTGAGAACTGCATTTTGTGACATAGTTCATCAGTGGATGATGAGAGTGTCAGTTTTGACAAAGAACACTGATCATCACTAAAATGCTCCAATTAAGCTGTTAGAATGTCAGAAACAAGCTTTCTGAGCTGAGAACTGCATTTTGTGACATAGTTCATCAGTGGATGATGAGAATGTCAGTTTTGACAAAGAACACTGATCATTACTAAAATGCTCCAATTGAGCTGTTAGAATGTCAGAAACAAGCTTTCTGAGCTGAGAAATGCATTTTGTGACAAAGTGCATCAGTGGATGATGAGAATGTCAGTTTTGACAAAGAACACTGTTCATTACTAAAATGCTCTAATTTGAGCTGTTAGAATGTCAGAAACAAGCTTTCTGAGCTGAGAACTGCTTTTTGTGACAAAGTTCATCAGTGGATGATGAGAATGTCAGTTTTGACAAAGAACACTGTTCATTACTAAAATGCTCTAATTGAGCTGTTAGAATGTCAGAAACAAGCTTTCTGAGCATAAAACTGCATTTTGTGACAAAGTGCATCAGTGGGTGATGAGAATGTCAGTTTTGACAAAGAACACTGTTCATTACTAAAATGCTCTAATTGAGCTGTTAGAATGTTAGAGACAAGCTTTCTGAGCTGAGAACTGCATTTTGTGACATAGTTCATCAGTGGATGATGAGAGTGTCAGTTTTGACAAAGAACACTGATCATCACTAAAATGCTCCAATTAAGCTGTTAGAATGTCAGAAACAAGCTTTCTGAGCTGAGAACTGCATTTTGTGACATAGTTCATCAGTGGATGATGAGAATGTCAGTTTTGACAAAGAACACTGATCATTACTAAAATGCTCCAATTGAGCTGTTAGAATGTCAGAAACAAGCTTTCTGAGCTGTGAAATGCATTTTGTGACAAAGTACATCAGTGGATGATGAGAATGTCAGTTTTGACAAAGAACACTGTTCATTACTAAAATGCTCTAATTTGAGCTGTTAGAATGTCAGAAACAAGCTTTCTGAGCTGAGAACTGCTTTTTGTGACAAAGTTCATCAGTGGCTGATGAGAATGTCAGTTTTGACAAAGAACACTGTTCATTACTAAAATGCTCTAATTGAGCTGTTAGAATGTCAGAAACAAGCTTTCTGAGCTGAAAACTGCATTTTGTGACAAAAAGCATCAGTGGATGATGAGAATGTCAGTTTTGACAAAGAACACTTATCATTACTAAAATGCTCCAATTGAGCTGTTAGAATGTCAGAAACAAGCTTTCTGAGCTGAGAACTGCATTTTGTGACAGAGTTCATCAGTGGATGATGAGAATGTCAGTTTTGACAAAGAACACTGTTCATTACTAAAATGCTCTAATTGAGCTGTTAGAATGTCAGAAACAAGCTTTCTGAGCTGAGAACTGCATTTTGTGACATAGTTCATCAGTGGATAATGAGAATGTCAGTTTTGACAAAGAACACTGTTCATTACTGAAATGCTCCAATTGAGCTGTTAGAATGTCAGAAACAAGCTTTCTGAGCTGAGAAATGCATTTTGTGACAAAGTGAATCAGTGGATGATGAGAATGTCAGTTTTGACAAAGAACACTGATCATCAACTAAAATGCTCCAATTAAGCTGTTAGAATGTCAGAAACAAGCTTTCTGAGCTGAGAACTGCATTTTGTGACATAGTTCATCAGTGGATGATGAGAATGTCAGTTTTGACAAAGAACACTGTTCATTACTGAAATGCTCCAATTGAACTGTTAGAATGTCAGAAACAAGCTTTCTGAGCTGAGAAATGCATTTTGTGACAAAGTGCATCAGTGGATGATGAGAATGTCAGTTTTGACAAAGAACACTGTTCATTACTAAAATGCTCTAATTGAGCTGTTAGAATGTCAGAAACAAGCTTTCTGAGCTGAGAACTGCATTTTGTGACAAAGTTCATCAGTGGATGATGAGAATGTCAGTTTTGACAAAGAACACTGTTCATTACTGAAATGCTCCAATTGAACTGTTAGAATGTCAGAAACAAGCTTTCTGAGCTGAGAACTGCATTTTGTGACAAAGTTCATCAGTGGATGATGAGAATGTCAGTTTTGACAAAGAACACTGATCATTACTAAAATGCTCCAATTGAGCTGTTAGAATGTCAGAAACAAGCTTTCTGAGCTGAGAAATGCATTTTGTGACAAAGTGCTTCAGTGGATGATGAGAATGTCAGTTTTGACAAAGAACTCTGTTCATTACTGAAATGCTCCAATTGAGCTGTTAGAATGTCAGAAACAAGCTTTCTGAGCTGAAAACTGCATTTTGTGACAAAGTGAATCAGTGGATGGATGAGAATGTCACTTTTGACAAAGAACACTGTTCATTACTGAAATGCTCCAATTGAGCTGTTAGAATGTCAGAAACAAGCTTTCTGAGCTGAGAAATGCATTTTGTGACAAAGTGCATCAGTGGATGATGAGAATGTCAGTTTTGACAAAGAACACTGTTCATTACTAAAATGCTCTAATTGAGCTGTTAGAATGTCAGAAACAAGCTTTCTGAGCTGAGAACTGCATTTTGTGACAAAAAGCATCAGTGGATGATGAGAATGTCAGTTTTGACAAAGAACACTGTTCATTACTAAAATGCTCCAATTGAGCTGTTAGAATGTCAGAAACAAGCTTTCTGAGCTTAGAACTGCATTTTGTGACATAGTTCATCAGTGGATGATGAGAATGTCAGTTTTGACAAAGAACACTGATCATTACTAAAATGCTCCAATTGAGCGGTTAGAATGTCAGAAACAAGCTTTCTGAGCTGAGAAATGCATTTTGTGACAAAGTGCTTCAGTGGATGATGAGAATGTCAGTTTTGACAAAGAACACTGTTCATTACTAGAATGCTCTAATTGAGCTGTTAGAATGTCAGAAACAAGCTTTCTGAGCTGAGAACTGCATTTTGTGACATAGTTCATCAGTGGATGATGAGAATGTCAGTTTTGACAAAGAACACTGTTCATTACTGAAATGCTCCAATTGAGATGTTAGAATGTCAGAAACAAATTTTCTGAGCTGAGAAATGCATTTTGTGACAAAGTGCATCAGTGGATGATGAGAATGTCAATTTTGACAAAGAACACTGATCATCACTAAAATGCTCCAATTGAGCTGTTAAAATGTCAGAAACAAGCTTTCTGAGCTGAAAACTGCATTTTGTGACAAAGTGAATCAGTGGATGGATGAGAATGTCACTTTTGACAAAGAACACTGATCATCACTAAAATGCTCCAATTGAGCTGTTAGAATGTCAGAAACAAGCTTTCTGAGCTGAGAAATGCATTTTGTGACAAAGTGAATCAGTGGATGATGAGAATGTCAGTTTTGACAAAGAACACTGTTCATTACTGATATGCTCCAATTGAGCTGTTAGAATGTCAGAAACAAGCTTTCTGAGCTGAGAAATGCATTTTGTGACAAAGTGAATCAGTGGATGATGAGAATGTCAGTTTTGACAAAGAACACTGATCATCACTAAAATGCTCCAATTAAGCTGTTAGAATGTCAGAAACAAGCTTTCTGAGCTGAGAACTGCATTTTGTGACATAGTTCATCAGTGGATGATGAGAGTGTCAGTTTTGACAAAGAACACTGATCATCACTAAAATGCTCCAATTAAGCTGTTAGAATGTCAGAAACAAGCTTTCTGAGCTGAGAACTGCATTTTGTGACATAGTTCATCAGTGGATGATGAGAATGTCAGTTTTGACAAAGAACACTGATCATTACTAAAATGCTCCAATTGAGCTGTTAGAATGTCAGAAACAAGCTTTCTGAGCTGTGAAATGCATTTTGTGACAAAGTGCATCAGTGGATGATGAGAATGTCAGTTTTGACAAAGAACACTGTTCATTACTAAAATGCTCTAATTTGAGCTGTTAGAATGTCAGAAACAAGCTTTCTGAGCTGAGAACTGCTTTTTGTGACAAAGTTCATCAGTGGCTGATGAGAATGTCAGTTTTGACAAAGAACACTGTTCATTACTAAAATGCTCTAATTGAGCTGTTAGAATGTCAGAAACAAGCTTTCTGAGCTGAAAACTGCATTTTGTGACAAAAAGCATCAGTGGATGATGAGAATGTCAGTTTTGACAAAGAACACTTATCATTACTAAAATGCTCCAATTGAGCTGTTAGAATGTCAGAAACAAGCTTTCTGAGCTGAGAACTGCATTTTGTGACAGAGTTCATCAGTGGATGATGAGAATGTCAGTTTTGACAAAGAACACTGTTCATTACTAAAATGCTCTAATTGAGCTGTTAGAATGTCAGAAACAAGCTTTCTGAGCTGAGAACTGCATTTTGTGACATAGTTCATCAGTGGATAATGAGAATGTCAGTTTTGACAAAGAACACTGTTCATTACTGAAATGCTCCAATTGAGCTGTTAGAATGTCAGAAACAAGCTTTCTGAGCTGAGAAATGCATTTTGTGACAAAGTGAATCAGTGGATGATGAGAATGTCAGTTTTGACAAAGAACACTGATCATTAACTAAAATGCTCCAATTAAGCTGTTAGAATGTCAGAAACAAGCTTTCTGAGCTGAGAACTGCATTTTGTGACATAGTTCATCAGTGGATGATGAGAATGTCAGTTTTGACAAAGAACACTGTTCATTACTGAAATGCTCCAATTGAACTGTTAGAATGTCAGAAACAAGCTTTCTGAGCTGAGAAATGCATTTTGTGACAAAGTGCATCAGTGGATGATGAGAATGTCAGTTTTGACAAAGAACACTGTTCATTACTAAAATGCTCTAATTGAGCTGTTAGAATGTCAGAAACAAGCTTTCTGAGCTGAGAAATGCATTTTGTGACATAGTTCATCAGTGGATGATGAGAATGTCAGTTTTGACAAAGAACACTGTTCATTACTGAAATGCTCCAATTGAACTGTTAGAATGTCAGAAACAAGCTTTCTGAGCTGAGAAATGCATTTTGTGACAAAGTGCATCAGTGGATGATGAGAATGTCAGTTTTGACAAAGAACACTGATCATTACTAAAATGCTCCAATTGAGCTGTTAGAATGTCAGAAACAAGCTTTCTGAGCTGAGAAATGCATTTTGTGACAAAGTGCTTCAGTGGATGATGAGAATGTCAGTTTTGACAAAGAACTCTGTTCATTACTGAAATGCTCCAATTGAGCTGTTAGAATGTCAGAAACAAGCTTTCTGAGCTGAAAACTGCATTTTGTGACAAAGTGAATCAGTGGATGGATGAGAATGTCACTTTTGACAAAGAACACTGTTCATTACTGAAATGCTCCAATTGAGCTGTTAGAATGTCAGAAACAAGCTTTCTGAGCTGAGAAATGCATTTTGTGACAAAGTGCATCAGTGGATGATGAGAATGTCAGTTTTGACAAAGAACACTGTTCATTACTAAAATGCTCTAATTGAGCTGTTAGAATGTCAGAAACAAGCTTTCTGAGCTGAGAACTGCATTTTGTGACAAAAAGCATCAGTGGATGATGAGAATGTCAGTTTTGACAAAGAACACTGTTCATTACTAAAATGCTCCAATTGAGCTGTTAGAATGTCAGAAACAAGCTTTCTGAGCTTAGAACTGCATTTTGTGACATAGTTCATCAGTGGATGATGAGAATGTCAGTTTTGACAAAGAACACTGATCATTACTAAAATGCTCCAATTGAGCGGTTAGAATGTCAGAAACAAGCTTTCTGAGCTGAGAAATGCATTTTGTGACAAAGTGCTTCAGTGGATGATGAGAATGTCAGTTTTGACAAAGAACACTGTTCATTACTAAAATGCTCTAATTGAGCTGTTAGAATGTCAGAAACAAGCTTTCTGAGCTGAGAACTGCATTTTGTGACATAGTTCATCAGTGGATGATGAGAATGTCAGTTTTGACAAAGAACACTGTTCATTACTGAAATGCTCCAATTGAGATGTTAGAATGTCAGAAACAAATTTTCTGAGCTGAGAAATGCATTTTGTGACAAAGTGCATCAGTGGATGATGAGAATGTCAATTTTGACAAAGAACACTGATCATCACTAAAATGCTCCAATTGAGCTGTTAAAATGTCAGAAACAAGCTTTCTGAGCTGAAAACTGCATTTTGTGACAAAGTGAATCAGTGGATGGATGAGAATGTCACTTTTGACAAAGAACACTGATCATCACTAAAATGCTCCAATTGAGCTGTTAGAATGTCAGAAACAAGCTTTCTGAGCTGAGAAATGCATTTTGTGACAAAGTGAATCAGTGGATGATGAGAATGTCAGTTTTGACAAAGAACACTGTTCATTACTGATATGCTCCAATTGAGCTGTTAGAATGTCAGAAACAAGCTTTCTGAGCTGAGAAATGCATTTTGTGACAAAGTGAATCAGTGGATGATGAGAATGTCAGTTTTGACAAAGAACACTGATCATCACTAAAATGCTCCAATTAAGCTGTTAGAATGTCAGAAACAAGCTTTCTGAGCTGAGAACTGCATTTTGTGACATAGTTCATCAGTGGATGATGAGAATGTCAGTTTTGACAAATAACACTGTTCATTACTGAAATGCTCCAATTGAGCTGTTAGAATGTCAGAAACAAGCTTTCTGAGCTGAGAAATGCATTTTGTGACAAAGTGCATCAGTGGATGATGAGAATGTCAGTTTTGACAAAGAACACTGATCATTACTAAAATGCTCCAATTGAGCTGTTAGAATGTCAGAAACAAGCTTTCTGAGCTGAAAACTGCATTTTGTGACATAGTTCATCAGTGGATGATGAGAATGTCAGTTTTGACAAAGAACACTGATCATCACTAAAATGCTCCAATTAAGCTGTTAGAATGTCAGAAACAAGCTTTCTGAGCTGAGAACTGCATTTTGTGAAATAGTTCATCAGTGGATGATGAGAATGTCAGTTTTGACAAAGAACACTGTTCATTACTAAAATTCTCTAATTGAGCTGTTAGAATGTCAGAAACAAGCTTTCTGAGCTGAGAACTGCATTTTGTGAGAAAGTGAATCAGTGGATGATGAGAATGTCAGTTTTGACAAAGAACACTGATCATCACTAAAATGCTCCAATTAAGCTGTTAGAATGTCAGAAACAAGCTTTCTGAGCTGAGAACTGCATTTTGTGACATAGTTCATCAGTGGATGATGAGAATGTCAGTTTTGACAAAGAACACTGTTCATTGCTGATATGCTCCAATTGAGCTGTTAGAATGTCAGAAACAAGCTTTCTGAGCTGAGAAATGCATTTTGTGACAAAGTGCATCAGTGGATGATGAGAATATCAGTTTTGACAAAGAACACTGATCATCACTAAAATGCTCCAATTAAGCTGTTAGAATGTCAGAAACAAGCTTTCTGAGCTGAGAACTGCATTTTGTGAGAAAGTGAATCAGTGGATGATGAGAATGTCAGTTTTGACAAAGAACACTGTTCATTACTGAAATGCTCTAATTGAGCTGTTAGAATGTCAGAAACAAGCTTTCTGAGCTGAGAACTGCATTTTGTGACATAGTTCATCAGTGGATGATGAGAATGTCAGTTTTGACAAAGAACACTGTTCATTACTAAAATGCTCTAATTGAGCTGTTAGAATGTCAGAAACAAGCTTTCTGAGCTGAGAACTGCATTTTGTGACATAGTTCATCAGTGGATGATGAGAATGTCAGTTTTGACAAAGAACACTGTTCATTACTAAAATGCTCCAATTGAGCTGTTAGAATGTCAGAAACAAGCTTTCTGAGCTGAGAAATGCATTTTGTGACATAGTTCATCAGTGGATGATGAGAATGTCAGTTTTGACAAAGAACTCTGTTCATTACTGAAATGCTCCAATTGAGCTGTTAGAATGTCAGAAACAAGCTTTCTGAGCTGAAAACTGCATTTTGTGACAAAGTGAATCAGTGGATGGATGAGAATGTCACTTTTGACAAAGAACACTGTTCATTACTAAAATGCTCCAATTGAGCTGTTAGAATGTCAGAAACAAGCTTTCTGAGCTGAAAACTGCATTTTGTGACATAGTTCATCAGTGGATGATGAGAATGTCAGTTTTGACAAAGAACACTGTTCATTACTAAAATGCTCCAATTGAGCTGTTAGAATGTCAGAAACAAGCTTTCTGAGCTGAGAACTGCATTTTGTGACATAGTTCATCAGTGGATGATGAGAATGTCAGTTTTGACAAAGAACTCTGTTCATTACTGAAATGCTCCAATTGAGCTGTTAGAATGTCAGAAACAAGCTTTCTGAGCTGAAAACTGCATTTTGTGACAAAGTGAATCAGTGGATGGATGAGAATGTCACTTTTGACAAAGAACACTGTTCATTACTGAAATGCTCCAATTGAGCTGTTAGAATGTCAGAAACAAGCTTTCTGAGCTGAGAAATGCATTTTGTGACAAAGTGCATCAGTGGATGATGAGAATGTCAGTTTTGACAAAGAACAATGTTCATTACTAAAATGCTCTAATTGAGCTGTTAGAATGTCAGAAACAAGCTTTCTGAGCTGAGAACTGCATTTTGTGACAAAAAGCATCAGTGGATGATGAGAATGTCAGTTTTTTTTTTTTTTTTTTGACTTATTTTTTATTAACAGTTTTATATTTTGTTTACAAACATGCCCAAGAACCTCCCAAGATGACAGTTATACATACATTTCAAGATATAATAGGTATGTATAAGTAAATAAAGAGAAAATAATACATAACCATAAAATAAAGATAAATGAAGAATGGGAAACTAAACAAAAATAAATCAGAATACAAATACACATTGGAAAGCAGAAAATCAAAATCCTTAATTTAGCTTTTATTGTTTTTCCGATAGATTGTCAATGAGATCCCTCCAAAACTGTATCGTCTTCCCAGAGGCACCAAGAATCCTTGCAGTAGTACCTTCCAGACGAGCAATGTCCAAAAGATACGATCTCCATGTCCACATAACCGGTATGGAAGGCTCAAACCATAATTTTAGGATTACTTTTTTAGCTGCAGTAAGGGCAGTGGACAGAATCCTCCTTTGATTAAGAGACAGTGACAACGAAGAATCATCAAGCAGCAGGAAAAGTAATGGTTCTCTCTGGATCTCAATGTCCATCAAGACAGATAGTTCGGTCTGCACCAGTGACCAAAACATTGTAACACAAGGACAATACCAAAACATATGCATATAGGTGCCCATATTAGAACCCTCACATAGGTGGCAAAAAGGATTTTGCTTTCTTTTCATTTTCCACAATAGCCATGGAGTCGTATAAGCCTTATGAATGAGTTTAAAATGAATCATTTGGTGAGCTGGATTTTTAGAGCAGGCAAAACAGTTTTTCCAAACATTGTCCCAATCAATTGTTACATTGAGTTCCCTTTCCCAGAAGTTCTCAATCGGCATTTTTATATATTGGTGTACCACCATCTGTTCATTAATCCTACTTACACTTCCTTTAGAGCCCATACTGGAATCTATCCAATTTATCATGGGATGAGGACCCAATTTAGCCGACCAAGGCACCGCATAGGCTTTCAATACCGATCTTAACCTTAGATATAATGAAAAGGAGGACCTTGGAATAGAAAACTCATCTTGTAGGATCTGAAAGGGCTTAAGCCCATCATCATTGTATATATCTATAAGGGTGAATATGCCGGATTCTGTCCAAGGTGTAAAAATAAAAACATTTTTTGCCATAGAAAGATTAGTATTATGCCAAATAGGTGTGGATTTGCAATATTTAGCTGAAGCTCCCATAGTCTTTTCTGCTGCTTTCCAAATTTTGATAGATTGCCTAATAATTGGGCCAAATTGTGATAACATTGTTTTAGATAATCCTGTAAAGGGTAAATCCTGTAGACGCAATGGATAAATAATATTATTTTCTATTGCCCGCCAAGGTATAAGTGATTCAGTATCCATCCATGTCCTGAGTGGTCTCATTTGGTATGCTAAATAATAAGATTGGAAATCTGGTAACGATAGTCCACCATGTAATTTAAATCTGTGCATAAATTTCAATCGAATTCTAGGACGTTTATTATTCCATATGAATTTTGTCACTATCGAATTAAGTACTTTAAAATAGTCAGTAGGTGGCGCCAGAGGCAAGGTTGAAAATAAAAAGCCTAGTCTTGGGAGTATATTCATTTTGATTGTAGCAATACGGCCATGAACAGCTAAACAGAGAGGGGCCCAGCATTGAAGATCCTTTTTTATGTTATCCAGAAGGGATTGATAATTCCATTTAGCAATGCGAGGTAATGATGGAAAGATTTTAATTCCAAGATAAGTAAACTGGTCAGCAATTGGTATTAAGGTATCAAGAGACTGAATCTCTGATTTAGCTGTTGTGTTAAGGGGCATAAAGACAGACTTATTCCAATTAATTTTATAGCCGGATAATTTGCCGAAAGTATTGAATAGCTGTAGGCACTCCTTAATTGACTCTTTAATATTTGACATATACAACAAACTATCATCTGCATAGAGTGAAATTTTATGAGAGGTGTTCACACAGGTAATAGGAGATATTAACGCACATTGTCTGATTGCTTGAGCCAAAGGCTCTAATGATAAATTAAAAAGCAGTGGTGATAATGGGCAACCTTGTCGAGTACCTCTACCAAGATAAAACGGCGCGGAGATATGAAAACCGGTGAGTACTTTAGCTGAACATTCCGAATAGATGGTTTTAACGGCTCGTTGAAAGAAAGGGCCAAAACCGTAATGCTCCAGAACTGACCACAAGAAATTCCACTCAATTCGATCGAAAGCTTTCTCTGCATCCAGAGAGAGGATTGCAGAGGAAGTCGGGTAATTATCCGTTTGTTCAATGACATGAAGCAGTCTACGTATGTTATCTGCTGCGAATCTCCCCAACATAAAACCGGTTTGATCACCCCCAATCAAATCTCCAACGCAGCTGTTTAATCTTAGAGCTAGCACTTTTGCCATCAATTTCGAGTCGGTGGATAGAAGACTTATTGGTCTGTAACTGGAACATTCTAGTGGGTCCTTCTCCTTCTTCAGTATTAAAGTTATTAAAGCCGTGGTTTGGTCCCTATGCAAAGTTCCCTTCTCCAAAGCAAAATTGAATGAATCCAGAATCAAGGGTGCAACTAAATCCCAAATTGTTTTCAATAGTTCTGGGGGAATTCCATCTAATCCCGGAGCCTTATTATTGTTTAAAGAATCTAGAGCGGATTTTAATTCCTCAATTGTCAGAGGGCTGTCTAGTATTTCCCGCTGAGTGTCATTTAGTTGCGGGAGAGTTACTTGTTTAAGGAACAAATTAATATGTGCTGGTGTGGTTCTGGATTCTGAAGTATATAGCTGTTGGTAATATTGTTCAAATACACTGTTCACCTTTTCAGGTTGGGTGTATACCGAGCCTTCTTGTCTAATAGCTGATATATTGGCCTTAGCTTCGTTCCCTTTCAACCTCCAGGCCAACAATTTTGATGAACGTTCTCCGTGGAAATAATAAGATTGTTTAGTACGGTGTATGATGAATTCAGCTCTATGAGAATAAATAGATTGTAATTCCGCTTTGTAAATTTTTATTTCCTTAGCTCTAGACTCACAAAACTTTTCCTTTAATTCCTTCTCTATTATATCAATCTGTTCTTCCAGTTCTGATTTGCGGTTCTCTCTACATTTTTTGATATAGGCAGAAAAGCTTATACATTTACCCCTTATAAAACATTTAGTGGTCTCCCACAGTATTTGAGGATCTGAGGCTGAATCTCTATTTATTTGTAGGAAATTCACCAAGGAGTTACGTAGATCAGTCACAAATGCATCGTTTTGTAGCAGTGAAGTGTTAAATCTCCATCGATTATTTGTGGCTCTCCGTGAAATTGGGGTTAGTGATGTCATCAAAGGAGAATGATCTGATATGACAATAGGGAGAATATTAACTTTCGCTATATGAGGGGTAAGAGATGGGGATGTAAGGAGATAATCGATTCTAGAATAACTTTTGTGACGTGCTGAGAAAAATGTATAATCTTTGGTGCCATCATTTTGTAGCCGCCATGCATCATTTAAATTAGCCTGAAGCAAAAAGTCTTTAAAACATTGAGAAATGGGTGCATCGTATTTAGAAAAATGGGATCTATCCAATTGAGTATCCAGCACAGTATTAAAGTCCCCTCCAATCACTAATTGACATTCTTCCAAACTCATTACCAGACATAATAATTCCTGAAAAAATGAGGTGTCCCACTCTGTAGGTGCGTATACGGACATAAAGGCATATTTAACATTATTTAGGGTCCCAACTGCATAAGTAATTCGGCCTGCTGAGTCTCCTCCCGAATTTAAAATTTTGAAAGTCGCATTGCGCCTGGAAATGATCAGTACCCCTTTAGTTTTATTAGCAGCAGAAGAAGAGGAAATCAGTTTAAAATATTTATTTTGA
This sequence comes from Barbatula barbatula, assembly GCF_947034865.1. Classification (NCBI taxonomy): domain Eukaryota; kingdom Metazoa; phylum Chordata; class Actinopteri; order Cypriniformes; family Nemacheilidae; genus Barbatula; species Barbatula barbatula. Next base: position 2,158,627 of record NC_136788.1, read on the forward strand.
AAGCGATGTACGTCTACTGCTTTTAAATGAGATTCTTGTATTAAAGCGATAGTTATATTTTGCATCTAAGATAATCTAAACATTTAGTTCGTTTAATAGGGCTATTTAAACCGTTAACGTTCCAAGACATAATGTTTATAGCCATATGCTTTTTAAAAGATTGATTCCAAATCTAAACTGAGAAGGGACGGGAAGACCATAGTATAATCCCCCGGAACAATAAGTGTAGAAATTATAGAAGTTAACATACCTATAATCTAACAAAGTATTGATGCACGTAGAAATAAGTAACTGAAATATACATAACTTACTTGGGCATTCTTGGGCAAAGAACATGATAACAACAACAACAACAACAACAAGAAAAAAAACACAAGTAAAATGGGCAGCCAGCAAAGAGTTAGAACAAACTCTTCTATCCACCCGCATAGTCCTTATTCTGGGGTACAAGACCACCGTTGCAGCCCGGTTCGTTCTTCCATGCCCGACCCGAACTGGATACGGATGTAAGAGAATCAAATATTCCCGGGGATCTCCATAGGGTTTGCAGGGACGTCCTCGTCCGACTCAGATTCCGGGATTAAGATCGCTGTGGTTTTCAGGGGAACACTTTCAGCGGAATCCAGATCGGTGATGAATTTCTCGATCTCCTCTGGCGTCTGGAAAATGGTGGACTTTCCTCCGTGAATGACTTTAACCATCGCAGGGTAGAGGAGGAAGGATGAAATCCCTTTTTGGATTAGTTTCTTTCTCGCCGAAGTCATGTCTCTTCTTTTAGTCGCGGTGTGTGTACTGTAGTCCGGGAAAAAAAGCAGCGGTGTTCCTTGATGGAGAATTTGACCAGCCCGACGAGCTCCGTTAAGAATCGCATTTCGATCTGTATAGCGTAGCATCTTGAAGATGATTGTGCGATGGGATGATGTTTTGTGTGTTCCGTTGTAGATACGATGAGCTCTCTCAATCTCAAATTCCTTACCAGCAAGAGAAGGGATCCATTTTGGGAGGTGGTTTTGGATGAATCGTATAGGGTCATCTCCTTCCGTGCCTTCTTTTAATCCCACCAAGCGGACGTTTGACTGACGATTTTTGTCCTCCAGTCTTGCCAACTTCTCTTGTAGAGCACCGACCGCCATCTTAGCCTCACTCGTCTCTTTTTTCGCGTGACGGAGAGCGGTTTGCATATTGTCAAATTTGTTTTTTATTCGGCGGACGTCCTCTTCCAAAGTACCGAGTCTGTCAATAATGGGCGCGAGTTCTTCCTTAAGCAACTCTCTGATAAGCCCGAATTGTGTCTTCAACTCCTCGACGACAATGGCGCGGATATCTTCCCCCTGCGCGTCCTGTAGATCCTTAATTCGCTTTTTTACCGGAGAAAACTCCGATGTTTGACGTTTTGACATGTTTTATAACTTCCCCTTCGATGATACGATTAAAATTCGATCAAATGTTGTTAATATCCCTGGGAAATTGTTAAATAACGGATGTCGAGTCGGAGAGCAGTCGAACTACACAGCCATACCTTCAGTGGGTCACGTGACCTTCCGAGAATGTCAGTTTTGACAAAGAACACTGTTCATTACTAAAATGCTCCAATTGAGCTGTTAGAATGTTAGAAACAAGCTTTCTGAGCTGAGAACTGCATTTTGTGACATAGTTCATCAGTGGATGATGAGAATGTCAGTTTTGACAAAGAACACTGATCATTACTAAAATGCTCCAATTGAGCTGTTAGAATGTCAGAAACAAGCTTTCTGAGCTGAGAAATGCATTTTGTGACAAAGTGCTTCAGTGGATGATGAGAATGTCAGTTTTGACAAAGAACACTGTTCATTACTAAAATGCTCTAATTGAGCTGTTAGAATGTCAGAAACAAGCTTTCTGAGCTGAGAACTGCATTTTGTGACATAGTTCATCAGTGGATGATGAGAATGTCAGTTTTGACAAAGAACACTGTTCATTACTGAAATGCTCCAATTGAGATGTTAGAATGTCAGAAACAAATTTTCTGAGCTGAGAAATGCATTTTGTGACAAAGTGCATCAGTGGATGATGAGAATGTCAGTTTTGACAAAGAACACTGTTCATTACTGAAATGCTCCAATTGAGCTGTTAGAATGTCAGAAACAAGCTTTCTGAGCTGAGAAATGCATTTTGTGACAAAGTGCATCAGTGGATGATGAGAATGTCAGTTTTGACAAAGAACACTGATCATTACTAAAATGCTCCAATTGAGCTGTTAGAATGTCAGAAACAAGCTTTCTGAGCTGAAAACTGTATTTGGTGACAAAGTTCATCAGTGGATGATGAGAATGTCAGTTTTGACAAAGAACACTGATCATTACTAAAATTTTCTAATTGAGCTGTTAGAATGTCAGAAACAAGCTGTCTGAGCTTAAAAACTGCATTTTGTGACAAAGTGCATCAGTGGATGATGAGAATGTCAGTTTTGACAAAGAACACTGTTCATTACTAAAATGCTCTAATTGAGCTGTTAGAATGTCAGAAACAAGCTTTCTGAGCTGAGAACTGCATTTTGTGACATAGTTCATCAGTGGATGATGAGAATGTCAGTTTTGACAAAGAACACTGTTCATTACTGAAATGCTCTAATTGAGCTGTTAGAATGTCAGAAACAAGCTTTCTGAGCTGAGAACTGCATTTTGTGACATAGTTCATCAGTGGATGATGAGAATGTCAGTTTTGACAAAGAACACTGTTCATTACTAAAATGCTCTAATTGAGCTGTTAGAATGTCAGAAACAAGCTTTCTGAGCTGAGAAATGCATTTTGTGACATAGTTCATCAGTGGATGATGAGAATGTCAGTTTTGACAAAGAACACTGTTCATTACTAAAATGCTCCAATTGAGCTGTTAGAATGTCAGAAACAAGCTTTCTGAGCTGAGAAATGCATTTTGTGACATAGTTCATCAGTGGATGATGAGAATGTCAGTTTTGACAAAGAACTCTGTTCATTACTGAAATGCTCCAATTGAGCTGTTAGAATGTCAGAAACAAGCTTTCTGAGCTGAAAACTGCATTTTGTGACAAAGTGAATCAGTGGATGGATGAGAATGTCACTTTTGACAAAGAACACTGTTCATTACTGAAATGCTCCAATTGAGCTGTTAGAATGTCAGAAACAAGCTTTCTGAGCTGAGAAATGCATTTTGTGACAAAGTGCATCAGTGGATGATGAGAATGTCAGTTTTGACAAAGAACACTGTTCATTACTAAAATGCTCTAATTGAGCTGATAGAATGTCAGAAACAAGCTTTCTGAGCTGAGAACTGCATTTTGTGACAAAAAGCATCAGTGGATGATGAGAATGTCAGTTTTGACAAAGAACACTGTTCATTACTAAAATGCTCCAATTGAGCTGTTAGAATGTCAGAAACAAGCTTTCTGAGCTGAGAACTGCATTTTGTGACATAGTTCATCAGTGGATGATGAGAATGTCAGTTTTGACAAAGAACACTGATCATTACTAAAATGCTCCAATTGAGCTGTTAGAATGTCAGAAACAAGCTTTCTGAGCTGAGAAATGCATTTTGTGACAAAGTGCTTCAGTGGATGATGAGAATGTCAGTTTTGACAAAGAACACTGTTCATTACTAAAATGCTCTAATTGAGCTGTTAGAATGTCAGAAACAAGCTTTCTGAGCTGAGAACTGCATTTTGTGACATAGTTCATCAGTGGATGATGAGAATGTCAGTTTTGACAAAGAACACTGTTCATTACTGAAATGCTCCAATTGAGATGTTAGAATGTCAGAAACAAATTTTCTGAGCTGAGAAATGCATTTTGTGACAAAGTGCATCAGTGGATGATGAGAATGTCAGTTTTGACAAAGAACACTGATCATCACTAAAATGCTCCAATTGAGCTGTTAGAATGTCAGAAACAAGCTTTCTGAGCTGAGAACTGCATTTTGTGACATAGTTCATCAGTGGATGATGAGAATGTCAGTTTTGACAAAGAACACTGTTCATTACTGAAATGCTCCAATTGAGCTGTTAGAATGTCAGAAACAAGCTTTCTGAGCTGAGAACTGCATTTTGTGACAAAAGCATCAGTGGATGATGAGAATGTCAGTTTTGACAAAGAACACTGTTCATTACTGAAATGCTCCAATTGAGCTGTTAGAATGTCAGAAACAAGCTTTCTGAGCTGAGAAATGCATTTTGTGACAAAGTGCTTCAGTGGATGATGAGAATGTCAGTTTTGACAAAGAACACTGTTCATTACTAAAATGCTCCAATTGAGCTGTTAGAATGTCAGAAACAAGCTTTCTGAGCTGAGAACTGCATTTTGTGACATAGTTCATCAGTGGATGATGAGAATGTCAGTTTTGACAAAGAACACTGTTCATTACTAAAATGCTCTAATTGAGCTGTTAGAATGTTAGAAACAAGCTTTCTGAGCTGAGAACTGCATTTTGTGACATAGTTCATCAGTGGATGATGAGAATGTCAGTTTTGACAAAGAACACTGTTCATTACTAAAATGCTCCAATTGAGCTGTTAGAATGTCAGAAACAAGCTTTCTGAGCTGAGAAATGCATTTTGTGACATAGTTCATCAGTGGATGATGAGAATGTCAGTTTTGACAAAGAACTCTGTTCATTACTGAAATGCTCCAATTGAGCTGTTAGAATGTCAGAAACAAGCTTTCTGAGCTGAAAACTGCATTTTGTGACAAAGTGAATCAGTGGATGGATGAGAATGTCACTTTTGACAAAGAACACTGTTCATTACTAAAATGCTCTAATTGAGCTGTTAGAATGTCAGAAACAAGCTTTCTGAGCTGAGAAATGCATTTTGTGACATAGTTCATCAGTGGATGATGAGAATGTCAGTTTTGACAAAGAACTCTGTTCATTACTGAAATGCTCCAATTGAGCTGTTAGAATGTCAGAAACAAGCTTTCTGAGCTGAAAACTGCATTTTGTGACAAAGTGAATCAGTGGATGGATGAGAATGTCACTTTTGACAAAGAACACTGTTCATTACTGAAATGCTCCAATTGAGCTGTTAGAATGTCAGAAACAAGCTTTCTGAGCTGAGAACTGCATTTTGTGACATAGTTCATCAGTGGATGATGAGAATGTCAGTTTTGACAAAGAACACTGTTCATTACTAAAATGCTCTAATTGAGCTGTTAGAATGTCAGAAACAAGCTTTCTGAGCTGAGAACTGCATTTTGTGACATAGTTCATCAGTGGATGATGAGAATGTCAGTTTTGACAAAGAACACTGTTCATTACTAAAATGCTCCAATTGAGCTGTTAGAATGTCAGAAACAAGCTTTCTGAGCTGAGAACTGCATTTTATGACAAAGTGAATCAGTGGATGGATGAGAATGTCACTTTTGACAAAGAACACTGTTCATTACTGAAATGCTCCAATTGAGCTGTTAGAATGTCAGAAACAAGCTTTCTGACCTGAAAACTGCATTTTATGACAAAGTGAATCAGTGGATGGATGAGAATGTCACTTTTGACAAAGAACACTGTTCATTACTGAAATGCTCCAATTGAGCTGTTAGAATGTCAGAAACAAGCTTTCTGAGCTGAGAAATGCATTTTGTGACAAAGTGCATCAGTGGATGATGAGAATGTCAGTTTTGACAAAGAACACTGTTCATTACTAAAATGCTCTAATTGAGCTGTTAGAATGTCAGAAACAAGCTTTCTGAGCTGAGAACTGCATTTTGTGACAAAAAGCATCAGTGGATGATGAGAATGTCAGTTTTGACAAAGAACACTGTTCATTACTAAAATGCTCCAATTGAGCTGTTAGAATGTCAGAAACAAGCTTTCTGAGCTGAGAACTGCATTTTGTGACATAGTTCATCAGTGGATGATGAGAATGTCAGTTTTGACAAAGAACACTGATCATTACTAAAATGCTCCAATTGAGCTGTTAGAATGTCAGAAACAAGCTTTCTGAGCTGAGAAATGCATTTTGTGACAAAGTGCTTCAGTGGATGATGAGAATGTCAGTTTTGACAAAGAACACTGTTCATTACTAAAATGCTCTAATTGAACTGTTAGAATGTCAGAAACAAGCTTTCTGAGCTGAGAACTGCATTTTGTGACAAAGTGAATCAGTGGATGGATGAGAATTTCACTTTTGACAAAGAACACTGATCATCACTAAAATGCTCCAATTAAGCTGTTAGAATGTCAGAAACAAGCTTTCTGAGCTGAGAACTGCATTTTGTGACAAAAAGCATCAGTGGATGATGAGAATGTCAGTTTTGACAAAGAACACTGATCATTACTAAAATGCTCCAATTGAGCTGTTAGAATGTCAGAAACAAGCTTTCTGAGCTGAGAAATGCATTTTGTGACAAAGTGCTTCAGTGGATGATGAGAATGTCAGTTTTGACAAAGAACACTGTTCATTACTAAAATGCTCTAATTGAGCTGTTAGAATGTCAGAAACAAGCTTTCTGAGCTGAGAACTGCATTTTATGACATAGTTCATCAGTGGATGATGAGAATGTCAGTTTTGACAAAGAACACTGATCATCACTAAAATGCTCCAATTGAGCTGTTAGAATGTCAGAAACAAGCTTTCTGAGCTGAGAACTGCATTTTGTGACATAGTTCATCAGTGGATGATGAGAATGTCAGTTTTGACAAAGAACACTGATCATCACTAAAATGCTCCAATTAAGCTGTTAGAATGTCAGAAACAAGCTTTCTGAGCTGAGAACTGCATTTTATGACATAGTTCATCAGTGGATGATGAGAATGTCAGTTTTGACAAAGAACACTGATCATCACTAAAATGCTCCAATTAAGCTGTTAGAATGTCAGAAACAAGCTTTCTGAGCTGAGAAATGATGTTTAATTAACAAAGTTCGGGAGGAGCCGTAGCATATAATCAGCCGGCTGGTCCACAATCAGCAATCACTGCACATACACAATTAGCCATAGCGAGCTCGCTCATAAATAGAGAATCCATCTTACCTGCTCGATCTCCTAAGATTAAGCATCAACGCGATGTCTGAGACCCACGTCATCGACGACAATCTTTCAGCGCCGCCGAGCGCTCATCAATCCAGCTCAGGATCGGATATATCGAGCGATTCTCCGGCTTCATCACGAGGCCGCCCGCTCCGCCGTTCTACACCTCGGAAGGCTAAGCCGAGAGGTGGCACATCGTCTCCTGCCTCAAAGAGACGTCCACCTGCTTCCCCGGCTTCTTCCTACACCTCCGCTCACAACGCGATCCCCGCCATACAGAAATGGACCGTCCAGGGCTTACGACTAGCTCTGTCCAACGCGGACGTCCACTTCCACAGGCGGATGACCAAGGCGGAGCTTTACGGCCTCTACGCCTCTTCCCTGGCGGACACCGCCTCACCGAAGGGCGCTATGGGGGGTTCCGCCACCAAGCCGGGCACGGCTCGCGGTTCTCCGTATTCCCGACCCGGGCAATCCACCTCCGCAGCTAGTCGCGGCCGCCCGCGGGGAAGCCGGAACAGCAGGGCTTCCGCGAGCGCAGGTATCGCCACGGACCCACCGGTCCCTCTCGCCGTTGGCCAGCTTCGGCCTCCTGCAAACACCCCGCCAGCAGTAGCGGGCTGCTCTCGAAGCATTGGCTCACCAGCACCTGGAGCGCCGGTGCTTTACCACCCATTCCCTGGCTCTTGGCCCACGGCGCCTGCGTCCACCACTAGCGCGAGGCTGCCTCAGCTAGCGATGCAGGCGCCGGGTCCTAGCCATTTCCCAGCCACCCTGGTAGCCGCTGCTAGCGCGAGCATGACTCCGCTAGCCGCTCAGGCGGCCGCCATTCCCCCCCTTCTCTCTCTTCCGCAGGCTCGATCGAGCTTCTCATTGGCCTCGGCGACAGCAATGCCAGTGCCAATCAACGCACCAGCCCTGGAACCGCCTCCAGTTTCGGGGAACATAAGAACGCAGATCTTGACAGGTGCGGACACAGACCTTTATTTTCTCCTCTCACCATTATCACCCCCGTCAACCGAGCGGCAGATCTCTTACGGTGATCTATCGCTCACATTTAAAAATCAGTCACCCAACCACACCCGCACACTGTCGTTCCCCGAATTTACCGTTGCTTTTTCCCGCTACACTGACGTGATCTGCACTGCGTTCCCTCATAGGAGACGCGAGCTGGGCGATTACCTCGCCATCGTGGCAGAGCTCGCTCTCTCCTACGGGGGCGCGCATTTTTACACTTACCACAAACTTTTTTCCGCCAAATGTGCCATTCGTGTGGCTCAGTGGAACCAGTGCCCCTACTGGGGCGCACTGGACACTGAGCTGCATAACAGGGTTTTCTTAGGCGTTCGCAATATTTCCTGCGCGGTATGTCGCTCAGTAGCGCATCCTACAATCGGCTGTCCCCTAGTCACCCCCTCTCTTCCCTCATGCCCAGTTACGCCTCCCAAATCCACTTCCTCTGTTCCGCGCCTGCCAAACCGCCCAGCCAACCAAGCTCACGGGCAACCCAGCAGTCTGGAGGCATGCAGGAATTTCAATTCTGGCAGATGTTCCAGGCAGCGTTGTCGCTTCCTGCACGTGTGCCTTTTCTGCAGCGGTGCACACGCTCGCATTGTATGCCCGATGTCCCAAATGCAGAATAAAAATTTAAAAAATTACCTCTCGACTCCCGTGAACGTTTCTTGTTTGTCTTTCGAGTTGTCTTCGCACCCCGACATTCAGTTCACGGACTACCTTCTGACCGGTCTCTCGAACGGCTTCGACCCCGGCGTTATCAGTCTTCCATCACGCAGCTTAATTTGCCCCAACCTTCAGTCCGCGCTTTCCGAACCAGAGTCAGTCGATCTCCTTATTAAAAAGGAGATTGACGCAAAATTCATTATCGGCCCTTTCGAAGCTCCCCCGTTTTCCGTATTTCGCATCAGCCCCATCGGCGTAGCAACGCGTAAATTCTCTGGCAAAAAGCGCCTCATTTTCGATCTCTCGTCACCGCACGGCTCGGCCTTTCCAAGCATCAACAGCCTCATTCCAATTGAGGAATTTTCGCTGCACTATCACAACATCGACCAAGCCATTACTTTAATAAAACATGCAGGTCGTGGAGCTTGGCTAGCCAAAGTCGACATTACATCCGCATTTAAAGTCATGCCCATCCACCCAGACTTCTGGCACCTTTTCGGCATTCAATGGCGCAATAAATTTTACTTTTCTGTCCGCCTTACTTTCGGCTGCAGAAGCAGCCCCAAAATCTTCGACATGTTGTCAGAGGCAATTTGCTGGATTCTCTCTAACAATTATGCAATTCCCTACTTAATCCACCTACTAGACGATTTTTTAATCATCTCGTCTCCCGACTCGTTTCCAGCTGCGCATCTAGCAAAAGTCCAACAGGTTTTTAAAAAACTCGGCGTCCCCCTTGCCCCAGACAAAACTTCAGGACCGAGCACTTCCATCGAATTTCTCGGAATAAAATTAGACTCTCTTAAATTCCAGGCTTCACTGCCCAAAGAGAAAATCGACAGAACAATCGTCATCGCTTCCTCGCTGTTAGCTAATCCCCGCTGCTCCAAACGCGAGCTCCTGTCCGTTCTCGGCCATCTGAATTTCGCGATGAGAATAATCCCGCAAGGTCGCCCGTTCGTTTCACACCTCCTCTCTCTCGCGTCCACCGCGCACGCTTTAGAGGACATGTTATCCATATCCAGCCCCTGCCTTGACGAGCTGAGCTTATGGATACAATTTCTCAAGCAATGGAATGGCTTGTCATTTTTCTACAGTGACATGTCCTCCTCCCCCGTCGATATTCACCTTTTCACTGACGCCGCCCCTTCTGTAGGTTTCGGAGGCTTTTACCAGGGTCGTTGGTTTGCATCCTCTTGGCCCCCCCAGCTCTTAGAGATTCCGCAGGCCTTAGCATCCTCTGCACTTTTCGAGCTGTATCCACTGGTCGTCGCAGCATCCCTATGGGGGAAAGAGTGGTCGGCTTCCAGTATTACGGTACATTGCGATAACGAGGCCACGGTTCATTGCATTAACAAAGGCCGCTCTCACTCCCCCGCTTTAATGCCGTTCCTCAGACGCCTCATCTGGATCTCAGCCTGTGACCAGTTCATTCTAACTGCCAAACACATTCCCGGAGCAAAAAATCTGATTGCTGATGCCCTTTCTCGTTTCGCTTTCCAGAAATTCAGGCAGCTGGCGCCCGAAGCAGACCCCTTGCCAACTCCGATACCTCCCTATTCGGAGCTGATATTCCTGTAAACCACCCACTAAAAACCCTCCTCGATGCATCTCGAAACTCCATCATCCAAGCCGTCTCCCTTAGGACCCTCCAATCTTATCTCACTGCATGGAAAAGCTTCAAGGCGTTTCACCACGCGTTCAACATTCCCTTTCCCTCATTTTCCGTAATCTCCATCACCTCCTTCATCTCCTTCCTAAACTTGTCAAAAAACCTCCAAGCAAGCTCAATTAAAGGTTACATGAGTGGGGTCCAGTTCTTCCACAAGCTCATATTCAACTCTCCATCCGCAGCAATAGCCAGCTCCCAAACATCTATGCTCATCAAGGGCATTCAAAGAACCCAGCCTGCTCGCCCAGACGCCAGGCAACCTATAACCCTGGATATACTGACCAGATGCATTTCCACCCTCCGTAAAGGATATCACTCCTAGCACGTCGATCGCACGCTCGACTCCATGTTTATCCTAGCCTTTTTCGGCTTTCTAAGATGTTCTGAAATTTCCACCACGTCCATCTTCAACCCCGTAATACATCCAACGTTATCTGACCTATCAGTACTCGATTCAGAGACGATCTCATTCTTAATCAAACAAAGCAAGACGGACCAAACCAGGAGGGGACATTTCATCTACATCTTTAACCTCCAGTCACCGATTCAGCCTTATCAGACCCTTCTAGCCTACCTTCACTTCAGGAAATCTCAGACCAAAACCACATCAGACCCTCTCTTCGTGGACGAATCTAACCGCCCAGCCACACGCTTCTGGTTCCAAAAACACCTCAAAGCCGTATTGCTCTTGTCTGGCATTCCCGCAGACCACTTTTCCGGCCACTCCTTCCGCATAGGCGCAGCAACTACAGCCGCCCAAAAAGGCCTATCGCAGTCTCAAATCCAAGCACTAGGGCGCTGGACGTCGGAAGCTTTTAAGAGCTACATCAGGTCAGATCTCTCAATCATCAGGGAAGCCCATCGAACCCTCATTTCCCGAATCATCTAAGAATCCATCCTTCACCCACATGGGCTCGAACCTCCACTATTCAGCCTTCATCTCCCTAGCGGGAGATCTCACTGTCACTGCAACCGCCTCAGCAATCACCAGGGATTCAGACCCAGCCTGCAGGGGCCATCGCCCAAGTCACAGGCTCTGCCACAGCAGACTCTTCAGCAGAAGCCTCCATCCAAGACGTCGAAGCCAGCGTCGCCGCAGCGATCGCCTCCGCAGAGGCCAGTGCTTCCATCCAAGACGTCGAAGCCAGCGTCGCCGCAGCGATCGCCTCCGCAGAGGCCAGTGCTTCCATCTAAGATGTCGAAGCCTGCGTCGCCGCAGCGATCGCCTCCGCAGAGGCCAGTGCTTCCATCTAAGACGTAGAAGCCAGCGTCGCCACAGCGATCGCCTCCGCAGAGGCCAGTGCTTCCATCTAAGACGTCGAAGCCTGCGTCGCCGCAGCGATCGCCTCCGCAGAGGCCAGTGCTTCCATCTCGTGTTCTGCCATCTACAACTTTCTAAGGATCAAGCACAACAGCAGCTCTCTCCCCAGCAGGATCCTCCATCAGGTGCTCTACTTCAGCTGGATCCCTCCTTCAGTAGCCCCCTCCCAGTATCAGTCCTCATCCAGGGACACCCACGAAGACAGCAGGCATCCTCTCTCCATATCAGTCTCGACCATCCTCGGAGGAACCCCTGCCCCAGTCTTGCCTCATCTCAAACCACACCTTCTAAGGAGCCACCATCCTCCTGTCCTTACCCGAACGCAGTCCACGCCTCCATACTGTCCAGCACCGCGTTTTGGGGGGGTATGCGTATTCCGGCGGCTGTCCAACTTCTTGCTTTATGGGGGGTGTGCTCTGGGCTCAAACCGGTTCCGAGCTCGGCGCACTCACCCTGACCAAGGTGTAGTGTTTCGGGTTCGGATAGATCTGGCGAGCTCGGAGCCTGCTTCCCGGACAGCACGCCAAATACGCATAACCTTCATAACCAAGCTCTTGCTTTATTATCCCTATCAACATCGCTGTTATCTGCGCAGGTGAACTCGTGAAATGATGTTTAATTAACAAAGTTCGGGAGGAGCCGTAGCATATAATCAGCCGGCTGGTCCACAATCAGCAATCACTGCACATACACAATTAGCCATAGCGAGCTCGCTCATAAATAGAGAATCCATCTTACCTGCTCGATCTCCTAAGATTAAGCATCCCTCCTCCACCCCGGCTCCTCTCCCAAACTCACTTTTCTTTTGCAAGAGCCCCGGGGGGTGTGCTCTGGGCTCAAACCGGTTCCGAGCTCGGCGCACTCACCCTGACCAAGGTGTAGTGTTTCGGGTTCGGATAGATCTGGCGAGCTCGGAGCCTGCTTCCCGGACAGCACGCCAAATACGCATAACCTTCATAACCAAGCTCTTGCTTTATTATCCCTATCAACATCGCTGTTATCTGCGCAGGTGAACTCGTGAAATGATGTTTAATTAACAAAGTTCGGGAGGAGCCGTAGCATATAATCAGCCGGCTGGTCCACAATCAGCAATCACTGCACATACACAATTAGCCATAGCGAGCTCGCTCATAAATAGAGAATCCATCTTACCTGCTCGATCTCCTAAGATTAAGCATCCCTCCTCCACCCCGGCTCCTCTCCCAAACTCACTTTTCTTTTGCAAGAGCCCCGGGGGGTGTGCTCTGGGCTCAAACCGGTTCCGAGCTCGGCGCACTCACCCTGACCAAGGTGTAGTGTTTCGGGTTCGGATAGATCTGGCGAGCTCGGAGCCTGCTTCCCGGACAGCACGCCAAATACGCATAACCTTCATAACCAGGCTCTTGCTTTATTATCCCTATCAACATCGCTGTTATCTGCGCAGGTGAACTCGTGAACTGCATTTTGTGACAAAGTGAATCAGTGGATGATGAGAATGTCAGTTTTGACAAAGAACACTGTTCATTACTAAAATGCTCCAATTGAGCTGTTAGAATGTCAGAAACAAGCTTTCTGAGCATAAAACTGCATATTGTGACAAAGTGCATCAGTGGGTGATGAGAATGTCAGTTTTGACAAAGAACACTGTTCATTACTAAAATGCTCTAATTGAGCTGTTAGAATGTTAGAAACAAGCTTTCTGAGCTGAGAACTGCATTTTGTGACATAGTTCATCAGTGGATGATGAGAATGTCAGTTTTGACAAAGAACACTGATCATTACTAAAATGCTCCAATTGAGCTGTTAGAATGTCAGAAACAAGCTTTCTGAGCTGAAAACTGCATTTTGTGACAAAGTGAATCAGTGGATGGATGAGAATGTCACTTTTGACAAAGAACACTGATCATTACTAAAATGCTCCAATTGAGCTGTTAGAATGTCAGAAACAAGCTTTCTGAGCTGAGAAATGCATTTTGTGACAAAGTGCTTCAGTGGATGATGAGAATGTCAGTTTTGACAAAGAACACTGTTCATTACTAAAATGCTCTAATTGAGCTGTTAGAATGTCAGAAACAAGCTTTCTGAGCTGAGAACTGCATTTTGTGACATAGTTCATCAGTGGATGATGAGAATGTCAGTTTTGACAAAGAACACTGTTCATTGCTGATATGCTCCAATTGAGCTGTTAGAATGTCAGAAACAAGCTTTTTGAGCTGAGAAATGCATTTTGTGACAAAGTGAATCAGTGGATGATGAGAATGTCAGTTTTGACAAAGAACACTGTTCATTACTGAAATGCTCCAATTGAGCTGTTAGAATGTCAGAAACAAGCTTTCTGAGCTGAGAAATGCATTTTGTGACAAAGTGCATCAGTGGATGATGAGAATGTCAGTTTTGACAAAGAACACTGATCATTACTAAAATGCTCCAATTGAGCTGTTAGAATGTCAGAAACAAGCTTTCTGAGCTGAAAACTGCATTTTGTGACATAGTTCATCAGTGGATGATGAGAATGTCAGTTTTGACAAAGAACACTGATCATCACTAAAATGCTCCAATTAAGCTGTTAGAATGTCAGAAACAAGCTTTCTGAGCTGAGAACTGCATTTTGTGACATAGTTCATCAGTGGATGATGAGAATGTCAGTTTTGACAAAGAACACTGTTCATTACTAAAATTCTCTAATTGAGCTGTTAGAATGTCAGAAACAAGCTTTCTGAGCTGAGAACTGCATTTTGTGAGAAAGTGAATCAGTGGATGATGAGAATGTCAGTTTTGACAAAGAACACTGTTCATTACTGAAATGCTCTAATTGAGCTGTTAGAATGTCAGAAACAAGCTTTCTGAGCTGAGAACTGCATTTTGTGACATAGTTCATCAGTGGATGATGAGAATGTCAGTTTTGACAAAGAACACTGTTCATTACTAAAATGCTCTAATTGAGCTGTTAGAATGTCAGAAACAAGCTTTCTGAGCTGAGAACTGCATTTTGTGACATAGTTCATCAGTGGATGATGAGAATGTCAGTTTTGACAAAGAACACTGTTCATTACTAAAATGCTCCAATTGAGCTGTTAGAATGTCAGAAACAAGCTTTCTGAGCTGAGAAATGCATTTTGTGACATAGTTCATCAGTGGATGATGAGAATGTCAGTTTTGACAAAGAACTCTGTTCATTACTGAAATGCTCCAATTGAGCTGTTAGAATGTCAGAAACAAGCTTTCTGAGCTGAAAACTGCATTTTGTGACAAAGTGAATCAGTGGATGGATGAGAATGTCACTTTTGACAAAGAACACTGTTCATTACTGAAATGCTCCAATTGAGCTGTTAGAATGTCAGAAACAAGCTTTCTGAGCTGAAAACTGCATTTTGTGACAAAGTGCATCAGTGGATGATGAGAATGTCAGTTTTGACAAAGAACACTGTTCATTACTAAAATGCTCTAATTGAGCTGTTAGAATGTCAGAAACAAGCTTTCTGAGCTGAGAACTGCATTTTGTGACAAAAAGCATCAGTGGATGATGAGAAAACAACACTTAGTTCATCAGTGGATGATGAGAATGTCAGTTTTGACAAAGAACATTGTTCATTACTGAAATGCTCCAATTGAGATGTTAGAATGTCAGAAACAAATTTTCTGAGCTGAGAAATGCATTTTGTGACAAAGTGCATCAGTGGATGATGAGAATGTCAGTTTTGACAAATAACTCTGTTCATTACTGAAATGCTCCAATTGAGCTGTTAGAATGTCAGAAACAAGCTTTCTGAGCTGAAAACTGCATTTTGTGACAAAGTGAATCAGTGGGTGATGAGAATGTCAGTTTTGACAAAGAACACTGTTCATTACTAAAATGCTCTAATTGAGCTGTTAGAATGTTAGAAACAAGCTTTCTGAGCTGAGAACTGCATTTTGTGACATAGTTCATCAGTGGATGATGAGAGTGTCAGTTTTGACAAAGAACACTGATCATCACTAAAATGCTCCAATTAAGCTGTTAGAATGTCAGAAACAAGCTTTCTGAGCTGAGAACTGCATTTTGTGACATAGTTCATCAGTGGATGATGAGAATGTCAGTTTTGACAAAGAACACTGTTCATTACTGAAATGCTCCAATTGAGCTGTTAGAATGTCAGAAACAAGCTTTCTGAGCTGAGAAATGCATTTTGTGACAAAGTGCTTCAGTGGATGATGAGAATGTCAGTTTTGACAAAGAACACTGTTCATTACTAAAATGCTCTAATTGAGCTGTTAGAATGTCAGAAACAAGCTTTCTGAGCTGAGAACTGCATTTTGTGACATAGTTCATCAGTGGATGATGAGAATGTCAGTTTTGACAAAGAACACTGTTCATTACTGAAATGCTCCAATTGAGATGTTAGAATGTCAGAAACAAATTTTCTGAGCTGAGAACTGCATTTTGTGACAAAAGCATCAGTGGATGATGAGAATGTCAGTTTTGACAAAGAACACTGATCATTACTAAAATGCTCCAATTGAGCTGTTAGAATGTCAGAAACAAGCTTTCTGAGCTGAGAAATGCATTTTGTGACAAAGTGCTTCAGTGGATGATGAGAATGTCAGTTTTGACAAAGAACACTGTTCATTACTAAAATGCTCTAATTGAGCTGTTAGAATGTCAGAAACAAGCTTTCTGAGCTGAGAACTGCATTTTGTGACATAGTTCATCAGTGGATGATGAGAATGTCAGTTTTGACAAAGAACACTGTTCATTACTAAAATGCTCTAATTGAGCTGTTAGAATGTTAGAAACAAGCTTTCTGAGCTGAGAACTGCATTTTGTGACATAGTTCATCAGTGGATGATGAGAATGTCAGTTTTGACAAAGAACACTGTTCATTACTAAAATGCTCCAATTGAGCTGTTAGAATGTCAGAAACAAGCTTTCTGAGCTGAGAAATGCATTTTGTGACATAGTTCATCAGTGGATGATGAGAATGTCAGTTTTGACAAAGAACTCTGTTCATTACTGAAATGCTCCAATTGAGCTGTTAGAATGTCAGAAACAAGCTTTCTGAGCTGAAAACTGCATTTTGTGACAAAGTGAATCAGTGGATGGATGAGAATGTCACTTTTGACAAAGAACACTGTTCATTACTAAAATGCTCTAATTGAGCTGTTAGAATGTTAGAAACAAGCTTTCTGAGCTGAGAACTGCATTTTGTGACATAGTTCATCAGTGGATGATGAGAATGTCAGTTTTGACAAAGAACACTGTTCATTACTAAAATGCTCCAATTGAGCTGTTAGAATGTCAGAAACAAGCTTTCTGAGCTGAGAAATGCATTTTGTGACATAGTTCATCAGTGGATGATGAGAATGTCAGTTTTGACAAAGAACTCTGTTCATTACTGAAATGCTCCAATTGAGCTGTTAGAATGTCAGAAACAAGCTTTCTGAGCTGAAAACTGCATTTTGTGACAAAGTGAATCAGTGGATGGATGAGAATGTCACTTTTGACAAAGAACACTGTTCATTACTGAAATGCTCCAATTGAGCTGTTAGAATGTCAGAAACAAGCTTTCTGAGCTGAGAAATGCATTTTGTGACATAGTTCATCAGTGGATGATGAGAATGTCAGTTTTGACAAAGAACACTGTTCATTACTAAAATGCTCTAATTGAGCTGTTAGAATGTCAGAAACAAGCTTTCTGAGCTGAGAACTGCATTTTGTGACATAGTTCATCAGTGGATGATGAGAATGTCAGTTTTGACAAAGAACACTGTTCATTACTAAAATGCTCCAATTGAGCTGTTAGAATGTCAGAAACAAGCTTTCTGAGCTGAGAACTGCATTTTATGACAAAGTGAATCAGTGGATGGATGAGAATGTCACTTTTGACAAAGAACACTGTTCATTACTGAAATGCTCCAATTGAGCTGTTAGAATGTCAGAAACAAGCTTTCTGACCTGAAAACTGCATTTTATGACAAAGTGAATCAGTGGATGATGAGAATGTCAGTTTTGACAAAGAACACTGTTCATTACTGAAATGCTCCAATTGAGCTGTTAGAATGTCAGAAACAAGCTTTCTGAGCTGAGAACTGCATTTTATGACAAAGTGAATCAGTGGATGGATGAGAATGTCACTTTTGACAAAGAACACTGTTCATTACTGAAATGCTCCAATTGAGCTGTTAGAATGTCAGAAACAAGCTTTCTGAGCTGAGAAATGCATTTTGTGACAAAGTGCATCAGTGGATGATGAGAATGTCAGTTTTGACAAAGAACACTGTTCATTACTAAAATGCTCTAATTGAGCTGTTAGAATGTCAGAAACAAGCTTTCTGAGCTGAGAACTGCATTTTGTGACAAAAAGCATCAGTGGATGATGAGAATGTCAGTTTTGACAAAGAACACTGTTCATTACTAAAATGCTCCAATTGAGCTGTTAGAATGTCAGAAACAAGCTTTCTGAGCTGAGAACTGCATTTTGTGACATAGTTCATCAGTGGATGATGAGAATGTCAGTTTTGACAAAGAACACTGATCATTACTAAAATGCTCCAATTGAGCTGTTAGAATGTCAGAAACAAGCTTTCTGAGCTGAGAAATGCATTTTGTGACAAAGTGCTTCAGTGGATGATGAGAATGTCAGTTTTGACAAAGAACACTGTTCATTACTAAAATGCTCTAATTGAACTGTTAGAATGTCAGAAACAAGCTTTCTGAGCTGAGAACTGCATTTTGTGACAAAGTGAATCAGTGGATGGATGAGAATTTCACTTTTGACAAAGAACACTGATCATCACTAAAATGCTCCAATTAAGCTGTTAGAATGTCAGAAACAAGCTTTCTGAGCTGAGAACTGCATTTTGTGACAAAAAGCATCAGTGGATGATGAGAATGTCAGTTTTGACAAAGAACACTGATCATTACTAAAATGCTCCAATTGAGCTGTTAGAATGTCAGAAACAAGCTTTCTGAGCTGAGAAATGCATTTTGTGACAAAGTGCTTCAGTGGATGATGAGAATGTCAGTTTTGACAAAGAACACTGTTCATTACTAAAATGCTCTAATTGAGCTGTTAGAATGTCAGAAACAAGCTTTCTGAGCTGAGAACTGCATTTTATGACATAGTTCATCAGTGGATGATGAGAATGTCAGTTTTGACAAAGAACACTGATCATCACTAAAATGCTCCAATTGAGCTGTTAGAATGTCAGAAACAAGCTTTCTGAGCTGAGAACTGCATTTTGTGACATAGTTCATCAGTGGATGATGAGAATGTCAGTTTTGACAAAGAACACTGATCATCACTAAAATGCTCCAATTAAGCTGTTAGAATGTCAGAAACAAGCTTTCTGAGCTGAGAACTGCATTTTGTGACATAGTTCATCAGTGGATGATGAGAATGTCAGTTTTGACAAAGAACACTGTTCATTACTAAAATGCTCCAATTGAGCTGTTAGAATGTCAGAAACAAGCTTTCTGAGCTGAAAACTGCATTTTGTGACAAAGTGAATCAGTGGATGGATGAGAATGTCACTTTTGACAAAGAACACTGATCATTACTAAAATGCTCCAATTGAGCTGTTAGAATGTCAGAAACAAGCTTTCTGAGCTGAGAAATGCATTTTGTGACAAAGTGCTTCAGTGGATGATGAGAATGTCAGTTTTGACAAAGAACACTGTTCATTACTAAAATGCTCTAATTGAGCTGTTAGAATGTCAGAAACAAGCTTTCTGAGCTGAGAACTGCATTTTGTGACATAGTTCATCAGTGGATGATGAGAATGTCAGTTTTGACAAAGAACACTGTTCATTGCTGATATGCTCCAATTGAGCTGTTAGAATGTCAGAAACAAGCTTTTTGAGCTGAGAAATGCATTTTGTGACAAAGTGAATCAGTGGATGATGAGAATGTCAGTTTTGACAAAGAACACTGTTCATTACTGAAATGCTCCAATTGAGCTGTTAGAATGTCAGAAACAAGCTTTCTGAGCTGAGAAATGCATTTTGTGACAAAGTGCATCAGTGGATGATGAGAATGTCAGTTTTGACAAAGAACACTGATCATTACTAAAATGCTCCAATTGAGCTGTTAGAATGTCAGAAACAAGCTTTCTGAGCTGAAAACTGCATTTTGTGACATAGTTCATCAGTGGATGATGAGAATGTCAGTTTTGACAAAGAACACTGATCATCACTAAAATGCTCCAATTAAGCTGTTAGAATGTCAGAAACAAGCTTTCTGAGCTGAGAACTGCATTTTGTGACAAAGTGCATCAGTGGATGATGAGAATGTCAGTTTTGACAAAGAACACTGTTCATTACTGAAATGCTCTAATTGAGCTGTTAGAATGTCAGAAACAAGCTTTCTGAGCTGAGAACTGCATTTTGTGACATAGTTCATCAGTGGATGATGAGAATGTCAGTTTTGACAAAGAACACTGTTCATTACTAAAATGCTCTAATTGAGCTGTTAGAATGTCAGAAACAAGCTTTCTGAGCTGAGAACTGCATTTTGTGACATAGTTCATCAGTGGATGATGAGAATGTCAGTTTTGACAAAGAACACTGTTCATTACTAAAATGCTCCAATTGAGCTGTTAGAATGTCAGAAACAAGCTTTCTGAGCTGAGAACTGCATTTTGTGACATAGTTCATCAGTGGATGATGAGAATGTCAGTTTTGACAAAGAACTCTGTTCATTACTGAAATGCTCCAATTGAGCTGTTAGAATGTCAGAAACAAGCTTTCTGAGCTGAAAACTGCATTTTGTGACAAAGTGAATCAGTGGATGGATGAGAATGTCACTTTTGACAAAGAACACTGTTCATTACTGAAATGCTCCAATTGAGCTGTTAGAATGTCAGAAACAAGCTTTCTGAGCTGAGAAATGCATTTTGTGACAAAGTGCATCAGTGGATGATGAGAATGTCAGTTTTGACAAAGAACACTGTTCATTACTAAAATGCTCTAATTGAGCTGTTAGAATGTCAGAAACAAGCTTTCTGAGCTGAGAACTGCATTTTGTGACAAAAAGCATCAGTGGATGATGAGAAAAGAACACTTAGTTCATCAGTGGATGATGAGAATGTCAGTTTTGACAAAGAACATTGTTCATTACTGAAATGCTCCAATTGAGATGTTAGAATGTCAGAAACAAATTTTCTGAGCTGAGAAATGCATTTTGTGACAAAGTGCATCAGTGGATGATGAGAATGTCAGTTTTGACAAATAACTCTGTTCATTACTGAAATGCTCCAATTGAGCTGTTAGAATGTCAGAAACAAGCTTTCTGAGCTGAAAACTGCATTTTGTGACAAAGTGAATCAGTGGGTGATGAGAATGTCAGTTTTGACAAAGAACACTGTTCATTACTAAAATGCTCTAATTGAGCTGTTAGAATGTTAGAAACAAGCTTTCTGAGCTGAGAACTGCATTTTGTGACATAGTTCATCAGTGGATGATGAGAGTGTCAGTTTTGACAAAGAACACTGATCATCACTAAAATGCTCCAATTAAGCTGTTAGAATGTCAGAAACAAGCTTTCTGAGCTGAGAACTGCATTTTGTGACATAGTTCATCAGTGGATGATGAGAATGTCAGTTTTGACAAAGAACACTGTTCATTACTGAAATGCTCCAATTGAGCTGTTAGAATGTCAGAAACAAGCTTTCTGAGCTGAGAAATGCATTTTGTGACAAAGTGCTTCAGTGGATGATGAGAATGTCAGTTTTGACAAAGAACACTGTTCATTACTAAAATGCTCTAATTGAGCTGTTAGAATGTCAGAAACAAGCTTTCTGAGCTGAGAACTGCATTTTGTGACATAGTTCATCAGTGGATGATGAGAATGTCAGTTTTGACAAAGAACACTGTTCATTACTGAAATGCTCCAATTGAGATGTTAGAATGTCAGAAACAAATTTTCTGAGCTGAGAAATGCATTTTGTGACAAAGTGCATCAGTGGATGATGAGAATGTCAATTTTGACAAAGAACACTGATCATCACTAAAATGCTCCAATTGAGCTGTTAGAATGTCAGAAACAAGCTTTCTGAGCTGAGAAATGCATTTTGTGACAAAGTGAATCAGTGGATGATGAGAATGTCAGTTTTGACAAAGAACACTGATCATCACTAAAATGCTCCAATTAAGCTGTTAGAATGTCAGAAACAAGCTTTCTGAGCTGAGAACTGCATTTTGTGACATAGTTCATCAGTGGATGATGAGAATGTCAGTTTTGACAAAGAACACTGATCATTACTAAAATGCTCCAATTGAGCTGTTAGAATGTCAGAAACAAGCTTTCTGAGCTGAAAACTGCATTTTGTGACATAGTTCATCAGTGGATGATGAGAATGTCAGTTTTGACAAAGAATACTGATCATCACTAAAATGCTCCAATTAAGCTGTTAGAATGTCAGAAACAAGCTTTCTGAGCTGAGAACTGCATTTTGTGACATAGTTCATCAGTGGATGATGAGAATGTCAGTTTTGACAAAGAACACTGTTCATTACTAAAATTCTCTAATTGAGCTGTTAGAATGTCAGAAACAAGCTTTCTGAGCTGAGAACTGCATTTTGTGAGAAAGTGAATCAGTGGATGATGAGAATGTCAGTTTTGACAAAGAACACTGTTCATTACTAAAATGCTCCAATTGAGCTGTTAGAATGTCAGAAACAAGCTTTCTGAGCTGAGAAATGCATTTTGTGACAAAGTGAATCAGTGGATGATGAGAATGTCAGTTTTGACAAAGAACACTGATCATCACTAAAATGCTCCAATTAAGCTGTTAGAATGTCAGAAACAAGCTTTCTGAGCTGAGAACTGCATTTTGTGACATAGTTCATCAGTGGATGATGAGAATGTCAGTTTTGACAAAGAACACTGTTCATTACTGAAATGCTCCAATTGAGCTGTTAGAATGTCAGAAACAAGCTTTCTGAGCTGAGAAATGCATTTTGTGACAAAGTGCATCAGTGGATGGATGAGAATGTCAGTTTTGACAAAGAACACTGATCATTACTGAAATGCTCCAATTGAGCTGTTAGAATGTCAGAAACAAGCTTTCTGAGCTGAGAACTGCATTTTGTGACAAAAGCATCAGTGGATGATGAGAATGTCAGTTTTGACAAAGAACACTGATCATTACTAAAATGCTCCAATTGAGCTGTTAGAAGGTCAGAAACAAGCTTTCTGAGCTGAGAAATGCATTTTGTGACAAAGTGCTTCAGTGGATGATGAGAATGTCAGTTTTGACAAAGAACACTGTTCATTACTAAAATGCTCTAATTTAGCTGTTAGAATGTCAGAAACAAGCTTTCTGAGCTGAGAACTGCATTTTGTGACATAGTTCATCAGTGGATGATGAGAATGTCAGTTTTGACAAAGAACACTGTTCATTGCTGATATGCTCCAATTGAGCTGTTAGAATGTCAGAAACAAGCTTTCTGAGCTGAGAAATGCATTTTGTGACAAAGTGCATCAGTGGATGATGAGAATGTCAGTTTTGACAAAGAACACTGATCATTACTAAAATGCTCCAATTGAGCTGTTAGAATGTCAGAAACAAGCTTTCTGAGCTGAAAACTGCATTTTGTGACATAGTTCATCAGTGGATGATGAGAATATCAGTTTTGACAAAGAACACTGATCATCACTAAAATGCTCCAATTAAGCTGTTAGAATGTCAGAAACAAGCTTTCTGAGCTGAGAACTGCATTTTGTGACATAGTTCATCAGTGGATGATGAGAATGTCAGTTTTGACAAAGAACACTGTTCATTACTAAAATTCTCTAATTGAGCTGTTAGAATGTCAGAAACAAGCTTTCTGAGCTGAGAACTGCATTTTGTGAGAAAGTGAATCAGTGGATGATGAGAATGTCAGTTTTGACAAAGAACACTGATCATTACTAAACTGCTCCAATTGAGCTGTTAGAATGTCAGAAACAAGCTTTCTGAGCTGAGAAATGCATTTTGTGACAAAGTGCTTCAGTGGATGATGAGAATGTCAGTTTTGACAAAGAACACTGTTCATTACTAAAATGCTCTAATTGAGCTGTTAGAATGTCAGAAACAAGCTTTCTGAGCTGAGAACTGCATTTTGTGACTTAGTTCATCAGTGGATGATGAGAATGTCAGTTTTGACAAAGAACACTGTTCATTACTGAAATGCTCCAATTGAGCTGTTAGAATGTCAGAAACAAGCTTTCTGAGCTGAGAACTGCAGTTTGTGACAAAAGCATCAGTGGATGATGAGAATGTCAGTTTTGACAAAGAACACTGTTCATTACTGAAATGCTCCAATTGAGATGTTAGAATGTCAGAAACAAATTTTCTGAGCTGAGAAATGCATTTTGTGACAAAGTGCATCAGTGGATGATGAGAATGTCAGTTTTGACAAAGAACACTGATCATCACTAAAATGCTCCAATTGAGCTGTTAGAATGTCAGAAACAAGCTTTCTGAGCTGAGAACTGCATTTTGTGACATAGTTCATCAGTGGATGATGAGAATGTCAGTTTTGACAAAGAACACTGTTCATTACTAAAATGCTCCAATTGAGTTGTTAGAATGTCAGAAACAAGCTTTCTGAGCTGAGAAATGCATTTTGTGACATAGTTCATCAGTGGATGATGAGAATGTCAGTTTTGACAAAGAACTCTGTTCATTACTGAAATGCTCCAATTGAGCTGTTAGAATGTCAGAAACAAGCTTTCTGAGCTGAAAACTGCATTTTGTGACAAAGTGAATCAGTGGATGGATGAGAATGTCACTTTTGACAAAGAACACTGTTCATTACTGAAATGCTCCAATTGAGCTGTTAGAATGTCAGAAACAAGCTTTCTGAGCTGAGAAATGCATTTTGTGACAAAGTGCATCAGTGGATGATGAGAATGTCAGTTTTGACAAAGAACACTGTTCATTACTAAAATGCTCTAATTGAGCTGTTAGAATGTCAGAAACAAGCTTTCTGAGCTGAGAAATGCATTTTGTGACAAAGTGAATCAGTGGATGGATGAGAATGTCACTTTTGACAAAGAACACTGTTCATTACTGAAATGCTCCAATTGAGCTGTTAGAATGTCAGAAACAAGCTTTCTGAGCTGAGAAATGCATTTTGTGACAAAGTGCATCAGTGGATGATGAGAATGTCAGTTTTGACAAAGAACACTGTTCATTACTAAAATGCTCTAATTGAGCTGTTAGAATGTCAGAAACAAGCTTTCTGAGCTGAGAACTGCATTTTGTGACATAGTTCATCAGTGGATGATGAGAATGTCAGTTTTGACAAAGAACACTGTTCATTACTAAAATGCTCTAATTGAGCTGTTAGAATGTTAGAAACAAGCTTTCTGAGCTGAGAACTGCATTTTGTGACATAGTTCATCAGTGGATGATGAGAATGTCAGTTTTGACAAAGAACACTGTTCATTACTAAAATGCTCCAATTGAGCTGTTAGAATGTCAGAAACAAGCTTTCTGAGCTGAGAACTGCATTTTGTGACATAGTTCATCAGTGGATGATGAGAATGTCAGTTTTGACAAAGAACACTGATCATTACTAAAATGCTCCAATTGAGCTGTTAGAATGTCAGAAACAAGCTTTCTGAGCTGAGAAATGCATTTTGTGACAAAGTGCTTCAGTGGATGATGAGAATGTCAGTTTTGACAAAGAACACTGTTCATTACTAAAATGCTCTAATTGAGCTGTTAGAATGTCAGAAACAAGCTTTCTGAGCTGAGAACTGCATTTTGTGACATAGTTCATCAGTGGATGATGATAATGTCAGTTTTGACAAAGAACACTGTTCATTACTGAAATGCTCCAATTGAGATGTTAGAATGTCAGAAACAAATTTTCTGAGCTGAGAAATGCATTTTGTGACAAAGTGCATCAGTGGATGATGAGAATGTCAGTTTTGACAAAGAACACTGATCATCACTAAAATGCTCCAATTGAGCTGTTAGAATGTCAGAAACAAGCTTTCTGAGCTGAGAACTGCATTTTGTGACATAGTTCATCAGTGGATGATGAGAATGTCAGTTTTGACAAAGAACACTGTTCATTACTGAAATGCTCCAATTGAGCTGTTAGAATGTCAGAAACAAGCTTTCTGAGCTGAGAACTGCATTTTGTGACAAAAGCATCAGTGGATGATGAGAATGTCAGTTTTGACAAAGAACACTGATCATTACTAAAATGCTCCAATTGAGCTGTTAGAATGTCAGAAACAAGCTTTCTGAGCTGAGAAATGCATTTTGTGACAAAGTGCTTCAGTGGATGATGAGAATGTCAGTTTTGACAAAGAACACTGTTCATTACTAAAATGCTCTAATTGAGCTGTTAGAATGTCAGAAACAAGCTTTCTGAGCTGAGAACTGCATTTTGTGACATAGTTCATCAGTGGATGATGAGAATGTCAGTTTTGACAAAGAACACTGTTCATTACTAAAATGCTCTAATTGAGCTGTTAGAATGTTAGAAACAAGCTTTCTGAGCTGAGAACTGCATTTTGTGACAATGTTCATCAGTGGATGATGAGAATGTCAGTTTTGACAAAGAACACTGTTCATTACTAAAATGCTCCAATTGAGCTGTTAGAATGTCAGAAACAAGCTTTCTGAGCTGAGAAATGCATTTTGTGACATAGTTCATCAGTGGATGATGAGAATGTCAGTTTTGACAAAGAACTCTGTTCATTACTGAAATGCTCCAATTGAGCTGTTAGAATGTCAGAAACAAGCTTTCTGAGCTGAGAACTGCATTTTGTGACATAGTTCATCAGTGGATGGATGAGAATGTCACTTTTGACAAAGAACACTGTTCATTACTGAAATGCTCCAATTGAGCTGTTAGAATGTCAGAAACAAGCTTTCTGAGCTGAGAACTGCATTTTTTGACAAAGTGAATCAGTGGATGGATGAGAATGTCACTTTTGACAAAGAACACTGTTCATTACTAAAATGCTCTAATTGAGCTGTTAGAATGTCAGAAACAAGCTTTCTGAGCTGAGAACTGCATTTTGTGACATAGTTCATCAGTGGATGATGAGAATGTCAGTTTTGACAAAGAACACTGTTCATTACTAAAATGCTCTAATTGAGCTGTTAGAATGTTAGAAACAAGCTTTCTGAGCTGAGAACTGCATTTTGTGACAATGTTCATCAGTGGATGATGAGAATGTCAGTTTTGACAAAGAACACTGTTCATTACTAAAATGCTCCAATTGAGCTGTTAGAATGTCAGAAACAAGCTTTCTGAGCTGAGAAATGCATTTTGTGACAAAGTGCTTCAGTGGATGATGAGAATGTCAGTTTTGACAAAGAACACTGTTCATTACTAAAATGCTCTAATTGAGCTGTTAGAATGTCAGAAACAAGCTTTCTGAGCTGAGAACTGCATTTTGTGACATAGTTCATCAGTGGATGATGAGAATGTCAGTTTTGACAAAGAACACTGTTCATTGCTGATATGCTCCAATTGAGCTGTTAGAATGTCAGAAACAAGCTTTTTGAGCTGAGAAATGCATTTTGTGACAAAGTGAATCAGTGGATGATGAGAATGTCAGTTTTGACAAAGAACACTGATCATCACTAAAATGCTCCAATTAAGCTGTTAGAATGTCAGAAACAAGCTTTCTGAGCTGAGAACTGCATTTTGTGACATAGTTCATCAGTGGATGATGAGAATGTCAGTTTTGACAAAGAACACTGTTCATTACTGAAATGCTCCAATTGAGCTGTTAGAATGTCAGAAACAAGCTTTCTGAGCTGAGAAATGCATTTTGTGACAAAGTGCATCAGTGGATGATGAGAATGTCAGTTTTGACAAAGAACACTGATCATTACTAAAATGCTCCAATTGAGCTGTTAGAATGTCAGAAACAAGCTTTCTGAGCTGAAAACTGCATTTTGTGACATAGTTCATCAGTGGATGATGAGAATGTCAGTTTTGACAAAGAACACTGTTCATTACTAAAATGCTCTAATTGAGCTGTTAGAATGTCAGAAACAAGCTTTCTGAGCTGAGAAATGCATTTTGTGACAAAGTGCATCAGTGGATGATGAGAATGTCAGTTTTGACAAAGAACACTGTTCATTACTAAAATTCTCTAATTGAGCTGTTAGAATGTCAGAAACAAGCTTTCTGAGCTGAGAACTGCATTTTGTGAGAAAGTGAATTAGTGGATGATGAGAATGTCAGTTTTGACAAAGAACACTGTTCATTACTGAAATGCTCTAATTGAGCTGTTAGAATGTCAGAAACAAGCTTTCTGAGCTGAGAACTGCATTTTGTGACATAGTTCATCAGTGGATGATGAGAATGTCAGTTTTGACAAAGAACACTGTTCATTACTAAAATGCTCTAATTGAGCTGTTAGAATGTCAGAAACAAGCTTTCTGAGCTGAGAACTGCATTTTGTGACATAGTTCATCAGTGGATGATGAGAATGTCAGTTTTGACAAAGAACACTGTTCATTACTAAAATGCTCCAATTGAGCTGTTAGAATGTCAGAAACAAGCTTTCTGAGCTGAGAAATGCATTTTGTGACATAGTTCATCAGTGGATGATGAGAATGTCAGTTTTGACAAAGAACTCTGTTCATTACTGAAATGCTCCAATTGAGCTGTTAGAATGTCAGAAACAAGCTTTCTGAGCTGAAAACTGCATTTTGTGACAAAGTGAATCAGTGGATGGATGAGAATGTCACTTTTGACAAAGAACACTGTTCATTACTGAAATGCTCCAATTGAGCTGTTAGAATGTCAGAAACAAGCTTTCTGAGCTGAGAAATGCATTTTGTGACAAAGTGCATCAGTGGATGATGAGAATGTCAGTTTTGACAAAGAACACTGTTCATTACTAAAATGCTCTAATTGAGCTGTTAGAATGTCAGAAACAAGCTTTCTGAGCTGAGAACTGCATTTTGTGACAAAAAGCATCAGTGGATGATGAGAAAAGAACACTTAGTTCATCAGTGGATGATGAGAATGTCAGTTTTGACAAAGAACATTGTTCATTACTGAAATGCTCCAATTGAGATGTTAGAATGTCAGAAACAAATTTTCTGAGCTGAGAAATGCATTTTGTGACAAAGTGCATCAGTGGATGATGAGAATGTCAGTTTTGACAAAGAACTCTGTTCATTACTGAAATGCTCCAATTGAGCTGTTAGAATGTCAGAAACAAGCTTTCTGAGCTGAAAACTGCATTTTGTGACAAAGTGAATCAGTGGATGGATGAGAATGTCACTTTTGACAAAGAACACTGTTCAATACTAAAATGCTCCAATTGAGCTGTTAGAATGTCAGAAACAAGCTTTCTGAGCTGAAAACTGCATTTTGTGACAAAGTGAATCAGTGGATGGATGAGAATGTCAGTTTTGACAAAGAACACTGTTCATTACTGAAATGCTCCAATTGAGATGTTAGAATGTCAGAAACAAATTTTCTGAGCTGAGAAATGCATTTTGTGACAAAGTGCATCAGTGGATGATGAGAATGTCAGTTTTGACAAAGAACACTGATCATCACTAAAATGCTCCAATTGAGCTGTTAGAATGTCAGAAACAAGCTTTCTGACCTGAAAACTGCATTTTGTGACAAAGTGAATCAGTGGATGGATGAGAATGTCACTTTTGACAAAGAACACTGATCATCACTAAAATGCTCCAATTAAGCTGTTAGAATGTCAGAAACAAGCTTTCTGAGCTGAGAACTGCATTTTGTGACAAAAAGCATAAGTGGATGATGAGAATGTCAGTTTTGACAAAGAACACTGATCATTACTAAAATGCTCCAATTGAGCTGTTAGAATGTCAGAAACAAGCTTTCTGAGCTGAGAAATGCATTTTGTGACATAGTTCATCAGTGGATGATGAGAATGTCAGTTTTGACAAAGAACTCTGTTCATTACTGAAATGCTCCAATTGAGCTGTTAGAATGTCAGAAACAAGCTTTCTGAGCTGAAAACTGCATTTTGTGACAAAGTGAATCAGTGGATGGATGAGAATGTCACTTTTGACAAAGAACACTGTTCATTACTGAAATGCTCCAATTGAGCTGTTAGAATGTCAGAAACAAGCTTTCTGAGCTGAGAAATGCATTTTGTGACAAAGTGCATCAGTGGATGATGAGAATGTCAGTTTTGACAAAGAACACTGATCATTACTAAAATGCTCCAATTGAGCTGTTAGAATGTCAGAAACAAGCTTTCTGAGCTGAAAACTGTATTTGGTGACAAAGTTCATCAGTGGATGATGAGAATGTCAGTTTTGACAAAGAACACTGATCATTACTAAAATTTTCTAATTGAGCTGTTAGAATGTCAGAAACAAGCTGTCTGAGCTTAAAAACTGCATTTTGTGACAAAGTGCATCAGTGGATGATGAGAATGTCAGTTTTGACAAAGAACACTGTTCATTACTAAAATGCTCTAATTGAGCTGTTAGAATGTCAGAAACAAGCTTTCTGAGCTGAAAACTGCATTTTGTGACATAGTTCATCAGTGGATGATGAGAATGTCAGTTTTGACAAAGAACACTGTTCATTACTGAAATGCTCTAATTGAGCTGTTAGAATGTCAGAAACAAGCTTTCTGAGCTGAGAACTGCATTTTGTGACATAGTTCATCAGTGGATGATGAGAATGTCAGTTTTGACAAAGAACACTGTTCATTACTAAAATGCTCTAATTGAGCTGTTAGAATGTCAGAAACAAGCTTTCTGAGCTGAGAAATGCATTTTGTGACATAGTTCATCAGTGGATGATGAGAATGTCAGTTTTGACAAAGAACTCTGTTCATTACTAAAATGCTCCAATTGAGCTGTTAGAATGTCAGAAACAAGCTTTCTGAGCTGAGAAATGCATTTTGTGACATAGTTCATCAGTGGATGATGAGAATGTCAGTTTTGACAAAGAACTCTGTTCATTACTGAAATGCTCCAATTGAGCTGTTAGAATGTCAGAAACAAGCTTTCTGAGCTGAAAACTGCATTTTGTGACAAAGTGAATCAGTGGATGGATGAGAATGTCACTTTTGACAAAGAACACTGTTCATTACTGAAATGCTCCAATTGAGCTGTTAGAATGTCAGAAACAAGCTTTCTGAGCTGAGAAATGCATTTTGTGACAAAGTGCATCAGTGGATGATGAGAATGTCAGTTTTGACAAAGAACACTGTTCATTACTAAAATGCTCTAATTGAGCTGTTAGAATGTCAGAAACAAGCTTTCTGAGCTGAGAACTGCATTTTGTGACAAAAAGCATCAGTGGATGATGAGAATGTCAGTTTTGACAAAGAACACTGTTCATTACTAAAATGCTCCAATTGAGCTGTTAGAATGTCAGAAACAAGCTTTCTGAGCTGAGAACTGCATTTTGTGACATAGTTCATCAGTGGATGATGAGAATGTCAGTTTTGACAAAGAACACTGATCATTACTAAAATGCTCCAATTGAGCTGTTAGAATGTCAGAAACAAGCTTTCTGAGCTGAGAAATGCATTTTGTGACAAAGTGAATCAGTGGATGATGAGAATGTCAGTTTTGACAAAGAACACTGTTCATTACTAAAATGCTCCAATTGAGCTGTTAGAATGTCAGAAACAAGCTTTCTGAGCATAAAACTGCATTTTGTGACAAAGTGCATCAGTGGGTGATGAGAATGTCAGTTTTGACAAAGAACACTGTTCATTACTAAAATGCTCTAATTGAGCTGTTAGAATGTTAGAAACAAGCTTTCTGAGCTGAGAACTGCATTTTGTGACATAGTTCATCAGTGGATGATGAGAGTGTCAGTTTTGACAAAGAACACTGATCATCACTAAAATGCTCCAATTAAGCTGTTAGAATGTCAGAAACAAGCTTTCTGAGCTGAGAACTGCATTTTGTGACATAGTTCATCAGTGGATGATGAGAATGTCAGTTTTGACAAAGAACACTGTTCATTACTGAAATGCTCCAATTGAGCTGTTAGAATGTCAGAAACAAGCTTTCTGAGCTGAGAACTGCATTTTGTGACAAAAGCATCAGTGGATGATGAGAATGTCAGTTTTGACAAAGAACACTGATCATTACTAAAATGCTCCAATTGAGCTGTTAGAATGTCAGAAACAAGCTTTCTGAGCTGAGAAATGCATTTTGTGACAAAGTGCTTCAGTGGATGATGAGAATGTCAGTTTTGACAAAGAACACTGTTCATTACTAAAATGCTCTAATTGAGCTGTTAGAATGTCAGAAACAAGCTTTCTGAGCTGAGAAATGCATTTTGTGACAAAGTGAATCAGTGGATGATGAGAATGTCAGTTTTGACAAAGAACACTGATCATCACTAAAATGCTCCAATTAAGCTGTTAGAATGTCAGAAACAAGCTTTCTGAGCTGAGAACTGCATTTTGTGACATAGTTCATCAGTGGATGATGAGAATGTCAGTTTTGACAAAGAACACTGTTCATTACTGAAATGCTCCAATTGAGCTGTTAGAATGTCAGAAACAAGCTTTCTGAGCTGAGAACTGCATTTTGTGACAAAAGCATCAGTGGATGATGAGAATGTCAGTTTTGACAAAGAACACTGATCATTACTAAAATGCTCCAATTGAGCTGTTAGAATGTCAGAAACAAGCTTTCTGAGCTGAGAAATGCATTTTGTGACAAAGTGCTTCAGTGGATGATGAGAATGTCAGTTTTGACAAAGAACACTGTTCATTACTAAAATGCTCTAATTGAGCTGTTAGAATGTCAGAAACAAGCTTTCTGAGCTGAGAACTGCATTTTGTGACAAAGTGAATCAGTGGATGGATGAGAATGTCACTTTTGACAAAGAACACTGTTCATTACTGAAATGCTCCAATTGAGCTGTTAGAATGTCAGAAACAAGCTTTCTGAGCTGAGAAATGCATTTTGTGACAAAGTGCATCAGTGGATGATGAGAATGTCAGTTTTGACAAAGAACACTGTTCATTACTAAAATGCTCTAATTGAGCTGTTAGAATGTCAGAAACAAGCTTTCTGAGCTGAGAACTGCATTTTGTGACAAAAAGCATCAGTGGATGATGAGAATGTCAGTTTTGACAAAGAACACTGTTCATTACTAAAATGCTCCAATTGAGCTGTTAGAATGTCAGAAACAAGCTTTCTGAGCTGAGAACTGCATTTTGTGACATAGTTCATCAGTGGATGATGAGAATGTCAGTTTTGACAAAGAACACTGATCATTACTAAAATGCTCCAATTGAGCTGTTAGAATGTCAGAAACAAGCTTTCTGAGCTGAGAAATGCATTTTGTGACAAAGTGAATCAGTGGATGATGAGAATGTCAGTTTTGACAAAGAACACTGTTCATTACTAAAATGCTCCAATTGAGCTGTTAGAATGTCAGAAACAAGCTTTCTGAGCATAAAACTGCATTTTGTGACAAAGTGCATCAGTGGGTGATGAGAATGTCAGTTTTGACAAAGAACACTGTTCATTACTAAAATGCTCTAATTGAGCTGTTAGAATGTTAGAAACAAGCTTTCTGAGCTGAGAACTGCATTTTGTGACATAGTTCATCAGTGGATGATGAGAGTGTCAGTTTTGACAAAGAACACTGATCATCACTAAAATGCTCCAATTAAGCTGTTAGAATGTCAGAAACAAGCTTTCTGAGCTGAGAACTGCATTTTGTGACATAGTTCATCAGTGGATGATGAGAATGTCAGTTTTGACAAAGAACACTGTTCATTACTGAAATGCTCCAATTGAGCTGTTAGAATGTCAGAAACAAGCTTTCTGAGCTGAGAACTGCATTTTGTGACAAAAGCATCAGTGGATGATGAGAATGTCAGTTTTGACAAAGAACACTGATCATTACTAAAATGCTCCAATTGAGCTGTTAGAATGTCAGAAACAAGCTTTCTGAGCTGAGAAATGCATTTTGTGACAAAGTGCTTCAGTATATGATGAGAATGTCAGTTTTGACAAAGAACACTGTTCATTACTAAAATGCTCTAATTGAGCTGTTAGAATGTCAGAAACAAGCTTTCTGAGCTGAGAACTGCATTTTGTGACATAGTTCATCAGTGGATGATGAGAATGTCAGTTTTGACAAAGAACACTGTTCATTGCTGATATGCTCCAATTGAGCTGTTAGAATGTCAGAAACAAGCTTTTTGAGCTGAGAAATGCATTTTGTGACAAAGTGAATCAGTGGATGATGAGAATGTCAGTTTTGACAAAGAACACTGATCATCACTAAAATGCTCCAATTAAGCTGTTAGAATGTCAGAAACAAGCTTTCTGAGCTGAGAACTGCATTTTGTGACATAGTTCATCAGTGGATGATGAGAATGTCAGTTTTGACAAAGAACACTGTTCATTACTGAAATGCTCCAATTGAGCTGTTAGAATTTCAGAAACAAGCTTTCTGAGCTGAGAAATGCATTTTGTGACAAAGTGCATCAGTGGATGATGAGAATGTCAGTTTTGACAAAGAACACTGATCATTACTAAAATGCTCCAATTGAGCTGTTAGAATGTCAGAAACAAGCTTTCTGAGCTGAAAACTGCATTTTGTGACATAGTTCATCAGTGGATGATGAGAATGTCAGTTTTGACAAAGAACACTGATCATCACTAAAATGCTCCAATTAAGCTGTTAGAATGTCAGAAACAAGCTTTCTGAGCTGAGAACTGCATTTTGTGACATAGTTCATCAGTGGATGATGAGAATGTCAGTTTTGACAAAGAACACTGTTCATTACTAAAATTCTCTAATTGAGCTGTTAGAATGTCAGAAACAAGCTTTCTGAGCTGAGAACTGCATTTTGTGACATAGTTCATCAGTGGATGATGAGAATGTCAGTTTTGACAAAGAACACTGTTCATTACTGAAATGCTCCAATTGAGATGTTAGAATGTCAGAAACAAATTTTCTGAGCTGAGAAATGCATTTTGTGACAAAGTGCATCAGTGGATGATGAGAATGTCAGTTTTGACAAAGAACACTGATCATCACTAAAATGCTCCAATTGAGCTGTTAGAATGTCAGAAACAAGCTTTCTGAGCTGAGAACTGCATTTTGTGACATAGTTCATCAGTGGATGATGAGAATGTCAGTTTTGACAAAGAACACTGTTCATTACTGAAATGCTCCAATTGAGCTGTTAGAATGTCAGAAACAAGCTTTCTGAGCTGAGAACTGCATTTTGTGACAAAAGCATCAGTGGATGATGAGAATGTCAGTTTTGACAAAGAACACTGATCATTACTAAAATGCTCCAATTGAGCTGTTAGAATGTCAGAAACAAGCTTTCTGAGCTGAGAAATGCATTTTGTGACAAAGTGCTTCAGTGGATGATGAGAATGTCAGTTTTGACAAAGAACACTGTTCATTACTAAAATGCTCTAATTGAGCTGTTAGAATGTCAGAAACAAGCTTTCTGAGCTGAGAACTGCATTTTGTGACAAAAAGCATCAGTGGATGATGAGAATGTCAGTTTTGACAAAGAACACTGTTCATTACTAAAATGCTCCAATTGAGCTGTTAGAATGTCAGAAACAAGCTTTCTGAGCTGAGAACTGCATTTTGTGACATAGTTCATCAGTGGATGATGAGAATGTCAGTTTTGACAAAGAACACTGATCATTACTAAAATGCTCCAATTGAGCTGTTAGAATGTCAGAAACAAGCTTTCTGAGCTGAGAAATGCATTTTGTGACAAAGTGCTTCAGTGGATGATGAGAATGTCAGTTTTGACAAAGAACACTGTTCATTACTAAAATGCTCTAATTGAGCTGTTAGAATGTCAGAAACAAGCTTTCTGAGCTGAGAACTGCATTTTGTGACATAGTTCATCAGTGGATGATGAGAATGTCAGTTTTGACAAAGAACACTGTTCATTACTGAAATGCTCCAATTGAGATGTTAGAATGTCAGAAACAAATTTTCTGAGCTGAGAAATGCATTTTGTGACAAAGTGCATCAGTGGATGATGAGAATGTCAGTTTTGACAAAGAACACTGATCATCACTAAAATGCTCCAATTGAGCTGTTAGAATGTCAGAAACAAGCTTTCTGAGCTGAGAACTGCATTTTGTGACATAGTTCATCAGTGGATGATGAGAATGTCAGTTTTGACAAAGAACACTGTTCATTACTGAAATGCTCCAATTGAGCTGTTAGAATGTCAGAAACAAGCTTTCTGAGCTGAGAACTGCATTTTGTGACAAAAGCATCAGTGGATGATGAGAATGTCAGTTTTGACAAAGAACACTGATCATTACTAAAATGCTCCAATTGAGCTGTTAGAATGTCAGAAACAAGCTTTCTGAGCTGAGAAATGCATTTTGTGACAAAGTGCTTCAGTGGATGATGAGAATGTCAGTTTTGACAAAGAACACTGTTCATTACTAAAATGCTCTAATTGAGCTGTTAGAATGTCAGAAACAAGCTTTCTTAGCTGAGAACTGCATTTTGTGACATAGTTCATCAGTGGATGATGAGAATGTCAGTTTTGACAAAGAACACTGTTCATTACTAAAATGCTCTAATTGAGCTGTTAGAATGTTAGAAACAAGCTTTCTGAGCTGAGAACTGCATTTTGTGACAAAGTGCATCAGTGGATGATGAGAATGTCAGTTTTGACAAAGAACACTGTTCATTACTAAAATGCTCCAATTGAGCTGTTAGAATGTCAGAAACAAGCTTTCTGAGCTGAGAACTGCATTTTGTGACATAGTTCATCAGTGGATGATGAGAATGTCAGTTTTGACAAAGAACACTGTTCATTACTAAAATGCTCCAATTGAGCTGTTAGAATGTCAGAAACAAGCTTTCTGAGCTGAGAACTGCATTTTGTGACATAGTTCATCAGTGGATGATGAGAATGTCAGTTTTGACAAAGAACACTGTTCATTACTAAAATGCTCCAATTGAGCTGTTAGAATGTTAGAAACAAGCTTTCTGAGCTGAGAACTGCATTTTGTGACATAGTTCATCAGTGGATGATGAGAATGTCAGTTTTGACAAAGAACACTGTTCATTACTAAAATGCTCCAATTGAGCTGTTAGAATGTCAGAAACAAGCTTTCTGAGCTGAGAACTGCATTTTGTGACATAGTTCATCAGTGGATGATGAGAATGTCAGTTTTGACAAAGAACACTGTTCATTACTAAAATGCTCCAATTGAGCTGTTAGAATGTCAGAAACAAGCTTTCTGAGCTGTGAAATGCATTTTGTGACAAAGTGCATCAGTGGATGATGAGAATGTCAGTTTTGACAAAGAACACTGTTCATTACTAAAATGCTCTAATTTGAGCTGTTAGAATGTCAGAAACAAGCTTTCTGAGCTGAGAACTGCTTTTTGTGACAAAGTTCATCAGTGGCTGATGAGAATGTCAGTTTTGACAAAGAACACTGTTCATTACTAAAATTATCTAATTGAGCTGTTAGAATGTCAGAAACAAGCTTTCTGAGCTGAAAACTGCATTTTGTGACAAAAAGCATCAGTGGATGGATGAGAATGTCACTTTTGACAAAGAACACTGTTCATTACTGAAATGCTCCAATTGAGCTGTTAGAATGTCAGAAACAAGCTTTCTGAGCTGAGAAATGCATTTTGTGACAAAGTGCATCAGTGGATGATGAGAATGTCAGTTTTGACAAAGAACACTGTTCATTACTAAAATGCTCTAATTGAGCTGTTAGAATGTCAGAAACAAGCTTTCTGAGCTGAGAACTGCATTTTGTGACAAAAAGCATCAGTGGATGATGAGAAAAGAACACTTAGTTCATCAGTGGATGATGAGAATGTCAGTTTTGACAAAGAACATTGTTCATTACTGAAATGCTCCAATTGAGATGTTAGAATGTCAGAAACAAATTTTCTGAGCTGAGAAATGCATTTTGTGACAAAGTGCATCAGTGGATGATGAGAATGTCAGTTTTGACAAAGAACTCTGTTCATTACTGAAATGCTCCAATTGAGCTGTTAGAATGTCAGAAACAAGCTTTCTGAGCTGAAAACTGCATTTTGTGACAAAGTGAATCAGTGGATGGATGAGAATGTCACTTTTGACAAAGAACACTGTTCAATACTAAAATGCTCCAATTGAGCTGTTAGAATGTCAGAAACAAGCTTTCTGAGCTGAAAACTGCATTTTGTGACAAAGTGAATCAGTGGATGGATGAGAATGTCAGTTTTGACAAAGAACACTGTTCATTACTGAAATGCTCCAATTGAGATGTTAGAATGTCAGAAACAAATTTTCTGAGCTGAGAAATGCATTTTGTGACAAAGTGCATCAGTGGATGATGAGAATGTCAGTTTTGACAAAGAACACTGATCATCACTAAAATGCTCCAATTGAGCTGTTAGAATGTCAGAAACAAGCTTTCTGACCTGAAAACTGCATTTTGTGACAAAGTGAATCAGTGGATGGATGAGAATGTCACTTTTGACAAAGAACACTGATCATCACTAAAATGCTCCAATTAAGCTGTTAGAATGTCAGAAACAAGCTTTCTGAGCTGAGAACTGCATTTTGTGACAAAAAGCATCAGTGGATGATGAGAATGTCAGTTTTGACAAAGAACACTGATCATTACTAAAATGCTCCAATTGAGCTGTTAGAATGTCAGAAACAAGCTTTCTGAGCTGAGAAATGCATTTTGTGACATAGTTCATCAGTGGATGATGAGAATGTCAGTTTTGACAAAGAACTCTGTTCATTACTGAAATGCTCCAATTGAGCTGTTAGAATGTCAGAAACAAGCTTTCTGAGCTGAAAACTGCATTTTGTGACAAAGTGAATCAGTGGATGGATGAGAATGTCACTTTTGACAAAGAACACTGTTCATTACTGAAATGCTCCAATTGAGCTGTTAGAATGTCAGAAACAAGCTTTCTGAGCTGAGAAATGCATTTTGTGACAGAGTGCATCAGTGGATGATGAGAATGTCAGTTTTGACAAAGAACACTGATCATTACTAAAATGCTCCAATTGAGCTGTTAGAATGTCAGAAACAAGCTTTCTGAGCTGAAAACTGTATTTGGTGACAAAGTTCATCAGTGGATGATGAGAATGTCAGTTTTGACAAAGAACACTGATCATTACTAAAATTTTCTAATTGAGCTGTTAGAATGTCAGAAACAAGCTGTCTGAGTTTAAAAACTGCATTTTGTGACAAAGTGCATCAGTGGATGATGAGAATGTCAGTTTTGACAAAGAACACTGTTCATTACTAAAATGCTCCAATTGAGCTGTTAGAATGTCAGAAACAAGCTTTCTGAGCTGAAAACTGTATTTGGTGACAAAGTTCATCAGTGGATGATGAGAATGTCAGTTTTGACAAAGAACACTGATCATTACTAAAATTTTCTAATTGAGCTGTTAGAATGTCAGAAACAAGCTTTCTGAGCTGAAAACTGCATTTTGTGACATAGTTCATCAGTGGATGATGAGAATGTCAGTTTTGACAAAGAACACTGTTCATTACTGAAATGCTCTAATTGAGCTGTTAGAATGTCAGAAACAAGCTTTCTGAGCTGAGAACTGCATTTTGTGACATAGTTCATCAGTGGATGATGAGAATGTCAGTTTTGACAAAGAACACTGTTCATTACTAAAATGCTCTAATTGAGCTGTTAGAATGTCAGAAACAAGCTTTCTGAGCTGAGAAATGCATTTTGTGACATAGTTCATCAGTGGATGATGAGAATGTCAGTTTTGACAAAGAACACTGTTCATTACTAAAATGCTCCAATTGAGCTGTTAGAATGTCAGAAACAAGCTTTCTGAGCTGAGAAATGCATTTTGTGACATAGTTCATCAGTGGATGATGAGAATGTCAGTTTTGACAAAGAACTCTGTTCATTACTGAAATGCTCCAATTGAGCTGTTAGAATGTCAGAAACAAGCTTTCTGAGCTGAAAACTGCATTTTGTGACAAAGTGAATCAGTGGATGGATGAGAATGTCACTTTTGACAAAGAACACTGTTCATTACTGAAATGCTCCAATTGAGCTGTTAGAATGTCAGAAACAAGCTTTCTGAGCTGAGAAATGCATTTTGTGACAAAGTGCATCAGTGGATGATGAGAATGTCAGTTTTGACAAAGAACACTGTTCATTACTAAAATGCTCTAATTGAGCTGTTAGAATGTCAGAAACAAGCTTTCTGAGCTGAGAACTGCATTTTGTGACAAAAAGCATCAGTGGATGATGAGAATGTCAGTTTTGACAAAGAACACTGTTCATTACTAAAATGCTCTAATTGAGCTGTTAGAATGTTAGAAACAAGCTTTCTGAGCTGAGAACTGCATTTTGTGACATAGTTCATCAGTGGATGATGAGAGTGTCAGTTTTGACAAAGAACACTGATCATCACTAAAATGCTCCAATTAAGCTGTTAGAATGTCAGAAACAAGCTTTCTGAGCTGAGAACTGCATTTTGTGACATAGTTCATCAGTGGATGATGAGAATGTCAGTTTTGACAAAGAACACTGATCATTACTAAAATGCTCCAATTGAGCTGTTAGAATGTCAGAAACAAGCTTTCTGAGCTGAGAACTGCATTTTGTGACAAAAGCATCAGTGGATGATGAGAATGTCAGTTTTGACAAAGAACACTGATCATTACTAAAATGCTCCAATTGAGCTGTTAGAATGTCAGAAACAAGCTTTCTGAGCTGAGAAATGCATTTTGTGACAAAGTGCTTCAGTGGATGATGAGAATGTCAGTTTTGACAAAGAACACTGTTCATTACTAAAATGCTCTAATTGAGCTGTTAGAATGTCAGAAACAAGCTTTCTGAGCTGAGAAATGCATTTTGTGACAAAGTGAATCAGTGGATGATGAGAATGTCAGTTTTGACAAAGAACACTGTTCATTGCTGATATGCTCCAATTGAGCTGTTAGAATGTCAGAAACAAGCTTTTTGAGCTGAGAAATGCATTTTGTGACAAAGTGAATCAGTGGATGATGAGAATGTCAGTTTTGACAAAGAACACTGATCATCACTAAAATGCTCCAATTAAGCTGTTAGAATGTCAGAAACAAGCTTTCTGAGCTGAGAAATGCATTTTGTGACAAAGTGCATCAGTGGATGATGAGAATGTCAGTTTTGACAAAGAACACTGATCATTACTAAAATGCTCCAATTGAGCTGTTAGAATGTCAGAAACAAGCTTTCTGAGCTGAAAACTGCATTTTGTGACATAGTTCATCAGTGGATGATGAGAATGTCAGTTTTGACAAAGAACACTGATCATCACTAAAATGCTCCAATTAAGCTGTTAGAATGTCAGAAACAAGCTTTCTGAGCTGAGAACTGCATTTTGTGACATAGTTCATCAGTGGATGATGAGAATGTCAGTTTTGACAAAGAACACTGTTCATTACTAAAATTCTCTAATTGAGCTGTTAGAATGTCAGAAACAAGCTTTCTGAGCTGAGAACTGCATTTTGTGACATAGTTCATCAGTGGATGATGAGAATGTCAGTTTTGACAAAGAACACTGTTCATTACTGAAATGCTCCAATTGAGATGTTAGAATGTCAGAAACAAATTTTCTGAGCTGAGAAATGCATTTTGTGACAAAGTGCATCAGTGGATGATGAGAATGTCAGTTTTGACAAAGAACACTGATCATCACTAAAATGCTCCAATTGAGCTGTTAGAATGTCAGAAACAAGCTTTCTGAGCTGAGAACTGCATTTTGTGACATAGTTCATCAGTGGATGATGAGAATGTCAGTTTTGACAAAGAACACTGTTCATTACTGAAATGCTCCAATTGAGCTGTTAGAATGTCAGAAACAAGCTTTCTGAGCTGAGAACTGCATTTTGTGACAAAAGCATCAGTGGATGATGAGAATGTCAGTTTTGACAAAGAACACTGATCATTACTAAAATGCTCCAATTGAGCTGTTAGAATGTCAGAAACAAGCTTTCTGAGCTGAGAAATGCATTTTGTGACAAAGTGCTTCAGTGGATGATGAGAATGTCAGTTTTGACAAAGAACACTGTTCATTACTAAAATGCTCTAATTGAGCTGTTAGAATGTCAGAAACAAGCTTTCTGAGCTGAGAACTGCATTTTGTGACAAAAAGCATCAGTGGATGATGAGAATGTCAGTTTTGACAAAGAACACTGTTCATTACTAAAATGCTCCAATTGAGCTGTTAGAATGTCAGAAACAAGCTTTCTGAGCTGAGAACTGCATTTTGTGACATAGTTCATCAGTGGATGATGAGAATGTCAGTTTTGACAAAGAACACTGATCATTACTAAAATGCTCCAATTGAGCTGTTAGAATGTCAGAAACAAGCTTTCTGAGCTGAGAAATGCATTTTGTGACAAAGTGCTTCAGTGGATGATGAGAATGTCAGTTTTGACAAAGAACACTGTTCATTACTAAAATGCTCTAATTGAGCTGTTAGAATGTCAGAAACAAGCTTTCTGAGCTGAGAACTGCATTTTGTGACATAGTTCATCAGTGGATGATGAGAATGTCAGTTTTGACAAAGAACACTGTTCATTACTGAAATGCTCCAATTGAGATGTTAGAATGTCAGAAACAAATTTTCTGAGCTGAGAAATGCATTTTGTGACAAAGTGCATCAGTGGATGATGAGAATGTCAGTTTTGACAAAGAACACTGATCATCACTAAAATGCTCCAATTGAGCTGTTAGAATGTCAGAAACAAGCTTTCTGAGCTGAGAAATGCATTTTGTGACATAGTTCATCAGTGGATGATGAGAATGTCAGTTTTGACAAAGAACACTGTTCATTACTGAAATGCTCCAATTGAGCTGTTAGAATGTCAGAAACAAGCTTTCTGAGCTGAGAACTGCATTTTGTGACAAAAGCATCAGTGGATGATGAGAATGTCAGTTTTGACAAAGAACACTGATCATTACTAAAATGCTCCAATTGAGCTGTTAGAATGTCAGAAACAAGCTTTCTGAGCTGAGAAATGCATTTTGTGACAAAGTGCTTCAGTGGATGATGAGAATGTCAGTTTTGACAAAGAACACTGTTCATTACTAAAATGCTCTAATTGAGCTGTTAGAATGTCAGAAACAAGCTTTCTGAGCTGAGAACTGCATTTTGTGACATAGTTCATCAGTGGATGATGAGAATGTCAGTTTTGACAAAGAACACTGTTCATTACTAAAATGCTCTAATTGAGCTGTTAGAATGTTAGAAACAAGCTTTCTGAGCTGAGAACTGCATTTTGTGACATAGTTCATCAGTGGATGATGAGAATGTCAGTTTTGACAAAGAACACTGTTCATTACTAAAATGCTCCAATTGAGCTGTTAGAATGTCAGAAACAAGCTTTCTGAGCTGAGAACTGCATTTTGTGACATAGTTCATCAGTGGATGATGAGAATGTCAGTTTTGACAAAGAACTCTGTTCATTACTGAAATGCTCCAATTGAGCTGTTAGAATGTCAGAAACAAGCTTTCTGAGCTGAAAACTGCATTTTGTGACAAAGTGAATCAGTGGATGGATGAGAATGTCACTTTTGACAAAGAACACTGTTCATTACTGAAATGCTCCAATTGAGCTGTTAGAATGTCAGAAACAAGCTTTCTGAGCTGAGAAATGCATTTTGTGACATAGTTCATCAGTGGATGATGAGAATGTCAGTTTTGACAAAGAACTCTGTTCATTACTGAAATGCTCCAATTGAGCTGTTAGAATGTCAGAAACAAGCTTTCTGAGCTGAAAACTGCATTTTGTGACAAAGTGAATCAGTGGATGGATGAGAATGTCACTTTTGACAAAGAACACTGTTCATTACTGAAATGCTCCAATTGAGCTGTTAGAATGTCAGAAACAAGCTTTCTGAGCTGAGAAATGCATTTTGTGACAAAGTGCATCAGTGGATGATGAGAATGTCAGTTTTGACAAAGAACACTGTTCATTACTAAAATGCTCTAATTGAGCTGTTAGAATGTCAGAAACAAGCTTTCTGAGCTGAGAACTGCATTTTGTGACAAAAAGCATCAGTGGATGATGAGAATGTCAGTTTTGACAAAGAACACTGTTCATTACTAAAATGCTCCAATTGAGCTGTTAGAATGTCAGAAACAAGCTTTCTGAGCTGAGAACTGCATTTTGTGACATAGTTCATCAGTGGATGATGAGAATGTCAGTTTTGACAAAGAACACTGATCATTACTAAAATGCTCCAATTGAGCTGTTAGAATGTCAGAAACAAGCTTTCTGAGCTGAGAAATGC
The DNA here is from genome assembly GCF_947034865.1 of Barbatula barbatula. Taxonomy (NCBI): domain Eukaryota; kingdom Metazoa; phylum Chordata; class Actinopteri; order Cypriniformes; family Nemacheilidae; genus Barbatula; species Barbatula barbatula. The sequence continues at coordinate 2,202,475 of NC_136788.1, forward strand.
ATTTTGTGACAAAGTGCTTCAGTGGATGATGAGAATGTCAGTTTTGACAAAGAACACTGTTCATTACTAAAATGCTCTAATTGAGCTGTTAGAATGTCAGAAACAAGCTTTCTGAGCTGAGAACTGCATTTTGTGACATAGTTCATCAGTGGATGATGAGAATGTCAGTTTTGACAAAGAACACTGTTCATTACTGAAATGCTCCAATTGAGATGTTAGAATGTCAGAAACAAATTTTCTGAGCTGAGAAATGCATTTTGTGACAAAGTGCATCAGTGGATGATGAGAATGTCAGTTTTGACAAAGAACACTGATCATCACTAAAATGCTCCAATTGAGCTGTTAGAATGTCAGAAACAAGCTTTCTGAGCTGAGAACTGCATTTTGTGACATAGTTCATCAGTGGATGATGAGAATGTCAGTTTTGACAAAGAACACTGTTCATTACTGAAATGCTCCAATTGAGCTGTTAGAATGTCAGAAACAAGCTTTCTGAGCTGAGAACTGCATTTTGTGACAAAAAGCATCAGTGGATGATGAGAATGTCAGTTTTGACAAAGAACACTGTTCATTACTAAAATGCTCCAATTGAGCTGTTAGAATGTCAGAAACAAGCTTTCTGAGCTGAGAACTGCATTTTGTGACATAGTTCATCAGTGGATGATGAGAATGTCAGTTTTGACAAAGAACACTGATCATTACTAAAATGCTCCAATTGAGCTGTTAGAATGTCAGAAACAAGCTTTCTGAGCTGAGAAATGCATTTTGTGACAAAAGCATCAGTGGATGATGAGAATGTCAGTTTTGACAAAGAACACTGATCATTACTAAAATGCTCCAATTGAGCTGTTAGAATGTCAGAAACAAGCTTTCTGAGCTGAGAAATGCATTTTGTGACAAAGTGCTTCAGTGGATGATGAGAATGTCAGTTTTGACAAAGAACACTGTTCATTACTAAAATGCTCTAATTGAGCTGTTAGAATGTTAGAAACAAGCTTTCTGAGCTGAGAACTGCATTTTGTGACATAGTTCATCAGTGGATGATGAGAGTGTCAGTTTTGACAAAGAACACTGATCATCACTAAAATGCTCCAATTAAGCTGTTAGAATGTCAGAAACAAGCTTTCTGAGCTGAGAACTGCATTTTGTGACATAGTTCATCAGTGGATGATGAGAATGTCAGTTTTGACAAAGAACACTGATCATTACTAAAATGCTCCAATTGAGCTGTTAGAATGTCAGAAACAAGCTTTCTGAGCTGAGAAATGCATTTTGTGACAAAGTGCATCAGTGGATGATGAGAATGTCAGTTTTGACAAAGAACACTGTTCATTACTAAAATGCTCTAATTTGAGCTGTTAGAATGTCAGAAACAAGCTTTCTGAGCTGAGAACTGCTTTTTGTGACAAAGTTCATCAGTGGATGATGAGAATGTCAGTTTTGACAAAGAACACTGTTCATTACTAAAATGCTCTAATTGAGCTGTTAGAATGTCAGAAACAAGCTTTCTGAGCATAAAACTGCATTTTGTGACAAAGTGCATCAGTGGGTGATGAGAATGTCAGTTTTGACAAAGAACACTGTTCATTACTAAAATGCTCTAATTGAGCTGTTAGAATGTTAGAAACAAGCTTTCTGAGCTGAGAACTGCATTTTGTGACATAGTTCATCAGTGGATGATGAGAGTGTCAGTTTTGACAAAGAACACTGATCATCACTAAAATGCTCCAATTAAGCTGTTAGAATGTCAGAAACAAGCTTTCTGAGCTGAGAACTGCATTTTGTGACATAGTTCATCAGTGGATGATGAGAATGTCAGTTTTGACAAAGAACACTGATCATTACTAAAATGCTCCAATTGAGCTGTTAGAATGTCAGAAACAAGCTTTCTGAGCTGAGAAATGCATTTTGTGACAAAGTGCATCAGTGGATGATGAGAATGTCAGTTTTGACAAAGAACACTGTTCATTACTAAAATGCTCTAATTTGAGCTGTTAGAATGTCAGAAACAAGCTTTCTGAGCTGAGAACTGCTTTTTGTGACAAAGTTCATCAGTGGCTTATGAGAATGTCAGTTTTGACAAAGAACACTGTTCATTACTAAAATGCTCTAATTGAGCTGTTAGAATGTCAGAAACAAGCTTTATGAGCTGAAAACTGCATTTTGTGACAAAAAGCATCAGTGGATGATGAGAATGTCAGTTTTGACAAAGAACACTTATCATTACTAAAATGCTCCAATTGAGCTGTTAGAATGTCAGAAACAAGCTTTCTGAGCTGAGAACTGCATTTTGTGACAAAAAGCATCAGTGGATGATGAGAATGTCAGTTTTGACAAAGAACACTGATCATTACTAAAATGCTCTAATTGAGCTGTTAGAATGTCAGAAACAAGCTTTCTGAGCTGAAAACTGAATTTTGTGACAAAAAGCATCAGTGGATGATGAGAATGTCAGTTTTGACAAAGAACACTGATCATTACTAAAATGCTCCAATTGAGCTGTTAGAATGTCAGAAACAAGCTTTCTGAGCTGAGAACTGCATTTTGTGACAGAGTTCATCAGTGGATGATGAGAATGTCAGTTTTGACAAAGAACACTGTTCATTACTAAAATGCTCTAATTGAGCTGTTAGAATGTCAGAAACAAGCTTTCTGAGCTGAGAAATGCATTTTGTGACAAAGTGCATCAGTGGATGATGAGAATGTCAGTTTTGACAAAGAACACTGTTCATTACTAAAATGCTCTAATTGAGCTGTTAGAATGTCAGAAACAAGCTTTCTGAGCTGAGAACTGCATTTTGTGACAAAAAGCATCAGTGGATGATGAGAATGTCAGTTTTGACAAAGAACACTGATCATTACTAAAATGCTCCAATTGAGCTGTTAGAATGTCAGAAACAAGCTTTCTGAGCTGAGAAATGCATTTTGTGACAAAGTGCTTCAGTGGATGATGAGAATGTCAGTTTTGACAAAGAACACTGTTCATTACTAAAATGCTCTAATTGAGCTGTTAGAATGTCAGAAACAAGCTTTCTGAGGTGAGAACTGCATTTTGTGACATAGTTCATCAGTGGATGATGAGAATGTCAGTTTTGACAAAGAACACTGTTCATTACTAAAATGCTCTAATTGAGCTGTTAGAATGTTAGAAACAAGCTTTCTGAGCTGAGAACTGCATTTTGTGACATAGTTCATCAGTGGATGATGAGAATGTCAGTTTTGACAAAGAACACTGTTCATTACTAAAATGCTCCAATTGAGCTGTTAGAATGTCAGAAACAAGCTTTCTGAGCTGAGAACTGCATTTTGTGACATAGTTCATCAGTGGATGATGAGAATGTCAGTTTTGACAAAGAACACTGTTCATTGCTGATATGCTCCAATTGAGCTGTTAGAATGTCAGAAACAAGCTTTCTGAGCTGAGAACTGCATTTTGTGACAAAAAGCATCAGTGGATGATGAGAATGTCAGTTTTGACAAAGAACACTGATCATTACTAAAATGCTCCAATTGAGCTGTTAGAATGTCAGAAACAAGCTTTCTGAGCTGAGAAATGCATTTTGTGACAAAGTGCTTCAGTGGATGATGAGAATGTCAGTTTTGACAAAGAACACTGTTCATTACTAAAATGCTCTAATTGAGCTGTTAGAATGTCAGAAACAAGCTTTCTGAGGTGAGAACTGCATTTTGTGACATAGTTCATCAGTGGATGATGAGAATGTCAGTTTTGACAAAGAACACTGTTCATTACTAAAATGCTCTAATTGAGCTGTTAGAATGTTAGAAACAAGCTTTTTGAGCTGAGAACTGCATTTTGTGACATAGTTCATCAGTGGATGATGAGAATGTCAGTTTTGACAAAGAACACTGTTCATTACTGAAATGCTCCAATTGAGCTGTTAGAATGTCAGAAACAAGCTTTCTGAGCTGAGAATTGCATTTTGTGACAAAAAGCATCAGTGGATGATGAGAATGTCAGTTTTGACAAAGAACACTGATCATTACTAAAATGCTCCAATTGAGCTGTTAGAATGTCAGAAACAAGCTTTCTGAGCTGAGAAATGCATTTTGTGACAAAGTGCTTCAGTGGATGATGAGAATGTCAGTTTTGACAAAGAACACTGTTCATTACTAAAATGCTCTAATTGAGCTGTTAGAATGTCAGAAACAAGCTTTCTGAGGTGAGAACTGCATTTTGTGACATAGTTCATCAGTGGATGATGAGAATGTCAGTTTTGACAAAGAACACTGTTCATTACTAAAATGCTCTAATTGAGCTGTTAGAATGTCAGAAACAAGCTTTCTGAGCTGAGAACTGCATTTTGTGACAAAGTTCATCAGTGGATGATGAGAATGTCAGTTTTGACAAAGAACACTGATCACTACTAAAATGCTCCAATTGAGCTGTTAGAATGTCAGAAACAAGCTTTCTGAGCTGAGAACTGCATTTTGTGACAAAGTGAATCAGTGGATGGATGAGAATGTCACTTTTGACAAAGAACACTGTTCATTACTGAAATGCTCCAATTGAGCTGTTAGAATGTCAGAAACAAGCTTTCTGAGCTGAAAACTGCATTTTGTGACATAGTTCATCAGTGGATGATGAGAATGTCAGTTTTGACAAAGAACACTGATCATCACTAAAATGCTCCAATTAAGCTGTTAGAATGTCAGAAACAAGCTTTCTGAGCTGAGAACTGCATTTTGTGAGAAAGTGAATCAGTGGATGATGAGAATGTCAGTTTTGACAAAGAACACTGTTCATTACTAAAATGCTCCAATTGAGCTGTTAGAATGTCAGAAACAAGCTTTCTGAGCATAAAACTGCATTTTGTGACTAAGTGCATCAGTGGGTGATGAGAATGTCAGTTTTGACAAAGAACACTGTTCATTACTAAAATGCTCTAATTGAGCTGTTAGAATGTCAGAAACAAGCTTTCTGAGCTGAAAACTGCATTTTGTGACAAAGTGAATCAGTGGATGATGAGAATGTCAGTTTTGACAAAGAACACTGATCATTACTAAAATGCTCTAATTGAGCTGTTAGAATGTCAGAAACAAGCTTTCTGAGCTGAGAACTGCATTTTGTGACAAAGTGAATCAGAGGATGATGAGAATGTCAGTTTTGACAAAGAACACTGATCATTACTAAAATGCTCTAATTGAGCTGTTAGAATGTCAGAAACAAGCTTTCTGAGCTGAGAACTGCATTTTGTGACATAGTTCATCAGTGGATGATGAGAATGTCAGTTTTGACAAAGAACACTGATCATCACTAAAATGCTCCAATTAAGCTGTTAGAATGTCAGAAACAAGCTTTCTGAGCTGAGAACTGCTTTTTGTGACAAAGTTCATCAGTGGATGATGAGAATGTCAGTTTTGACAAAGAACACTGTTCATTACTAAAATGCTCTAATTGAGCTGTTAGAATGTCAGAAACAAGCTTTCTGAGCATAAAACTGCATTTTGTGACAAAGTGCATCAGTGGGTGATGAGAATGTCAGTTTTGACAAAGAACACTGTTCATTACTAAAATGCTCTAATTGAGCTGTTAGAATGTTAGAAACAAGCTTTCTGAGCTGAGAACTGCATTTTGTGACATAGTTCATCAGTGGATGATGAGAGTGTCAGTTTTGACAAAGAACACTGATCATCACTAAAATGCTCCAATTAAGCTGTTAGAATGTCAGAAACAAGCTTTCTGAGCTGAGAACTGCATTTTGTGACATAGTTCATCAGTGGATGATGAGAATGTCAGTTTTGACAAAGAACACTGATCATTACTAAAATGCTCCAATTGAGCTGTTAGAATGTCAGAAACAAGCTTTCTGAGCTGTGAAATGCATTTTGTGACAAAGTGCATCAGTGGATGATGAGAATGTCAGTTTTGACAAAGAACACTGTTCATTACTAAAATGCTCTAATTTGAGCTGTTAGAATGTCAGAAACAAGCTTTCTGAGCTGAGAACTGCTTTTTGTGACAAAGTTCATCAGTGGCTGATGAGAATGTCAGTTTTGACAAAGAACACTGTTCATTACTAAAATGCTCTAATTGAGCTGTTAGAATGTCAGAAACAAGCTTTCTGAGCTGAAAACTGCATTTTGTGACAAAAAGCATCAGTGGATGATGAGAATGTCAGTTTTGACAAAGAACACTTATCATTACTAAAATGCTCCAATTGAGCTGTTAGAATGTCAGAAACAAGCTTTCTGAGCTGAGAACTGCATTTTGTGACAGAGTTCATCAGTGGATGATGAGAATGTCAGTTTTGACAAAGAACACTGTTCATTACTAAAATGCTCTAATTGAGCTGTTAGAATGTCAGAAACAAGCTTTCTGAGCTGAGAACTGCATTTTGTGACATAGTTCATCAGTGGATAATGAGAATGTCAGTTTTGACAAAGAACACTGTTCATTACTGAAATGCTCCAATTGAGCTGTTAGAATGTCAGAAACAAGCTTTCTGAGCTGAGAAATGCATTTTGTGACAAAGTGAATCAGTGGATGATGAGAATGTCAGTTTTGACAAAGAACACTGATCATCAACTAAAATGCTCCAATTAAGCTGTTAGAATGTCAGAAACAAGCTTTCTGAGCTGAGAACTGCATTTTGTGACATAGTTCATCAGTGGATGATGAGAATGTCAGTTTTGACAAAGAACACTGTTCATTACTGAAATGCTCCAATTGAACTGTTAGAATGTCAGAAACAAGCTTTCTGAGCTGAGAAATGCATTTTGTGACAAAGTGCATCAGTGGATGATGAGAATGTCAGTTTTGACAAAGAACACTGTTCATTACTAAAATGCTCTAATTGAGCTGTTAGAATGTCAGAAACAAGCTTTCTGAGCTGAGAACTGCATTTTGTGACAAAGTTCATCAGTGGATGATGAGAATGTCAGTTTTGACAAAGAACACTGATCATTACTAAAATGCTCCAATTGAGCTGTTAGAATGTCAGAAACAAGCTTTCTGAGCTGAGAAATGCATTTTGTGACAAAGTGCTTCAGTGGATGATGAGAATGTCAGTTTTGACAAAGAACTCTGTTCATTACTGAAATGCTCCAATTGAGCTGTTAGAATGTCAGAAACAAGCTTTCTGAGCTGAAAACTGCATTTTGTGACAAAGTGAATCAGTGGATGGATGAGAATGTCACTTTTGACAAAGAACACTGTTCATTACTGAAATGCTCCAATTGAGCTGTTAGAATGTCAGAAACAAGCTTTCTGAGCTGAGAAATGCATTTTGTGACAAAGTGCATCAGTGGATGATGAGAATGTCAGTTTTGACAAAGAACACTGTTCATTACTAAAATGCTCTAATTGAGCTGTTAGAATGTCAGAAACAAGCTTTCTGAGCTGAGAACTGCATTTTGTGACAAAAAGCATCAGTGATGATGAGAATGTCAGTTTTGACAAAGAACACTGTTCATTACTAAAATGCTCCAATTGAGCTGTTAGAATGTCAGAAACAAGCTTTCTGAGCTTAGAACTGCATTTTGTGACATAGTTCATCAGTGGATGATGAGAATGTCAGTTTTGACAAAGAACACTGATCATTACTAAAATGCTCCAATTGAGCGGTTAGAATGTCAGAAACAAGCTTTCTGAGCTGAGAAATGCATTTTGTGACAAAGTGCTTCAGTGGATGATGAGAATGTCAGTTTTGACAAAGAACACTGTTCATTACTAAAATGCTCTAATTGAGCTGTTAGAATGTCAGAAACAAGCTTTCTGAGCTGAGAACTGCATTTTGTGACATAGTTCATCAGTGGATGATGAGAATGTCAGTTTTGACAAAGAACACTGTTCATTACTGAAATGCTCCAATTGAGATGTTAGAATGTCAGAAACAAATTTTCTGAGCTGAGAAATGCATTTTGTGACAAAGTGCATCAGTGGATGATGAGAATGTCAATTTTGACAAAGAACACTGATCATCACTAAAATGCTCCAATTGAGCTGTTAGAATGTCAGAAACAAGCTTTCTGAGCTGAAAACTGCATTTTGTGACAAAGTGAATCAGTGGATGGATGAGAATGTCACTTTTGACAAAGAACACTGATCATCACTAAAATGCTCCAATTGAGCTGTTAGAATGTCAGAAACAAGCTTTCTGAGCTGAGAAATGCATTTTGTGACAAAGTGAATCAGTGGATGATGAGAATGTCAGTTTTGACAAAGAACACTGTTCATTACTGATATGCTCCAATTGAGCTGTTAGAATGTCAGAAACAAGCTTTCTGAGCTGAGAAATGCATTTTGTGACAAAGTGAATCAGTGGATGATGAGAATGTCAGTTTTGACAAAGAACACTGATCATCACTAAAATGCTCCAATTAAGCTGTTAGAATGTCAGAAACAAGCTTTCTGAGCTGAGAACTGCATTTTGTGACAAAGTGCATCAGTGGATGATGAGAATGTCAGTTTTGACAAAGAACACTGTTCATTACTAAAATGCTCTAATTTGAGCTGTTAGAATGTCAGAAACAAGCTTTCTGAGCTGAGAACTGCTTTTTGTGACAAAGTTCATCAGTGGATGATGAGAATGTCAGTTTTGACAAAGAACACTGTTCATTACTAAAATGCTCTAATTGAGCTGTTAGAATGTCAGAAACAAGCTTTCTGAGCATAAAACTGCATTTTGTGACAAAGTGCATCAGTGGGTGATGAGAATGTCAGTTTTGACAAAGAACACTGTTCATTACTAAAATGCTCTAATTGAGCTGTTAGAATGTTAGAAACAAGCTTTCTGAGCTGAGAACTGCATTTTGTGACATAGTTCATCAGTGGATGATGAGAGTGTCAGTTTTGACAAAGAACACTGATCATCACTAAAATGCTCCAATTAAGCTGTTAGAATGTCAGAAACAAGCTTTCTGAGCTGAGAACTGCATTTTGTGACATAGTTCATCAGTGGATGATGAGAATGTCAGTTTTGACAAAGAACACTGATCATTACTAAAATGCTCCAATTGAGCTGTTAGAATGTCAGAAACAAGCTTTCTGAGCTGAGAAATGCATTTTGTGACAAAGTGCATCAGTGTATGATGAGAATGTCAGTTTTGACAAAGAACACTGTTCATTACTAAAATGCTCTAATTTGAGCTGTTAGAATGTCAGAAACAAGCTTTCTGAGCTGAGAACTGCTTTTTGTGACAAAGTTCATCAGTGGCTTATGAGAATGTCAGTTTTGACAAAGAACACTGTTCATTACTAAAATGCTCTAATTGAGCTGTTAGAATGTCAGAAACAAGCTTTATGAGCTGAAAACTGCATTTTGTGACAAAAAGCATCAGTGGATGATGAGAATGTCAGTTTTGACAAAGAACACTTATCATTACTAAAATGCTCCAATTGAGCTGTTAGAATGTCAGAAACAAGCTTTCTGAGCTGAGAACTGCATTTTGTGACAGAGTTCATCAGTGGATGATGAGAATGTCAGTTTTGACAAAGAACACTGTTCATTACTAAAATGCTCTAATTGAGCTGTTAGAATGTCAGAAACAAGCTTTCTGAGCTGAGAACTGCATTTTGTGACATAGTTCATCAGTGGATAATGAGAATGTCAGTTTTGACAAAGAACACTGTTCATTACTGAAATGCTCCAATTGAGCTGTTAGAATGTCAGAAACAAGCTTTCTGAGCTGAGAAATGCATTTTGTGACAAAGTGAATCAGTGGATGATGAGAATGTCAGTTTTGACAAAGAACACTGATCATCAACTAAAATGCTCCAATTAAGCTGTTAGAATGTCAGAAACAAGCTTTCTGAGCTGAGAACTGCATTTTGTGACAGAGTTCATCAGTGGATGATGAGAATGTCAGTTTTGACAAAGAACACTGTTCATTACTAAAATGCTCTAATTGAGCTGTTAGAATGTCAGAAACAAGCTTTCTGAGCTGAGAACTGCATTTTGTGACAAAAGCATCAGTGGATGATGAGAATGTCAGTTTTGACAAAGAACACTGATCATTACTAAAATGCTCCAATTGAGCTGTTAGAATGTCAGAAACAAGCTTTCTGAGCTGAGAAATGCATTTTGTGACAAAGTGCTTCAGTGGATGATGAGAATGTCAGTTTTGACAAAGAACACTGTTCATTACTAAAATGCTCTAATTGAGCTGTTAGAATGTCAGAAACAAGCTTTCTGAGCTGAGAACTGCATTTTGTGACATAGTTCATCAGTGGATGATGAGAATGTCAGTTTTGACAAAGAACACTGTTCATTACTAAAATGCTCTAATTGAGCTGTTAGAATGTTAGAAACAAGCTTTCTGAGCTGAGAACTGCATTTTGTGACATAGTTCATCAGTGGATGATGAGAATGTCAGTTTTGACAAAGAACACTGTTCATTACTAAAATGCTCCAATTGAGCTGTTAGAATGTCAGAAACAAGCTTTCTGAGCTGAGAAATGCATTTTGTGACATAGTTCATCAGTGGATGATGAGAATGTCAGTTTTGACAAAGAACTCTGTTCATTACTGAAATGCTCCAATTGAGCTGTTAGAATGTCAGAAACAAGCTTTCTGAGCTGAAAACTGCATTTTGTGACAAAGTGAATCAGTGGATGGATGAGAATGTCACTTTTGACAAAGAACACTGTTCATTACTGAAATGCTCCAATTGAGCTGTTAGAATGTCAGAAACAAGCTTTCTGAGCTGAGAACTGCATTTTGTGACATAGTTCATCAGTGGATGATGAGAATGTCAGTTTTGACAAAGAACACTGTTCATTACTAAAATGCTCTAATTGAGCTGTTAGAATGTCAGAAACAAGCTTTCTGAGCTGAGAACTGCATTTTGTGACATAGTTCATCAGTGGATGATGAGAATGTCAGTTTTGACAAAGAACACTGTTCATTACTAAAATGCTCCAATTGAGCTGTTAGAATGTCAGAAACAAGCTTTCTGAGCTGAGAAATGCATTTTGTGACATAGTTCATCAGTGGATGATGAGAATGTCAGTTTTGACAAAGAACACTGTTCATTACTGAAATGCTCCAATTGAGCTGTTAGAATGTCAGAAACAAGCTTTCTGAGCTGAAAACTGCATTTTTTTGACAAAGTGCATCAGTGGATGATGAGAATGTCAGTTTTGACAAAGAACACTGATCATTACTAAAATGCTCCAATTGAGCTGTTAGAATGTCAGAAACAAGCTTTCTGAGCATAAAACTGCATTTTGTGACAAAGTGCATCAGTGGATGATGAGAATGTCAGTTTTGACAAAGAACACTGATCATTACTAAAATGCTCTAATTGAGCTGTTAGAATGTCAGAAACAAGCTTTCTGAGCTGAAAACTGAATTTTGTGACAAAAAGCATCAGTGGATGATGAGAATGTCAGTTTTGACAAAGAACACTGATCATTACTAAAATGCTCCAATTGAGCTGTTAGAATGTCAGAAACAAGCTTTCTGAGCTGAGAACTGCATTTTGTGACAGAGTTCATCAGTGGATGATGAGAATGTCAGTTTTGACAAAGAACACTGTTCATTACTAAAATGCTCTAATTGAGCTGTTAGAATGTCAGAAACAAGCTTTCTGAGCTGAGAAATGCATTTTGTGACAAAGTGCATCAGTGGATGATGAGAATGTCAGTTTTGACAAAGAACACTGTTCATTACTAAAATGCTCTAATTGAGCTGTTAGAATGTCAGAAACAAGCTTTCTGAGCTGAGAACTGCATTTTGTGACAAAAAGCATCAGTGGATGATGAGAATGTCAGTTTTGACAAAGAACACTGATCATTACTAAAATGCTCCAATTGAGCTGTTAGAATGTCAGAAACAAGCTTTCTGAGCTGAGAAATGCATTTTGTGACAAAGTGCTTCAGTGGATGATGAGAATGTCAGTTTTGACAAAGAACACTGTTCATTACTAAAATGCTCTAATTGAGCTGTTAGAATGTCAGAAACAAGCTTTCTGAGGTGAGAACTGCATTTTGTGACATAGTTCATCAGTGGATGATGAGAATGTCAGTTTTGACAAAGAACACTGTTCATTACTAAAATGCTCTAATTGAGCTGTTAGAATGTTAGAAACAAGCTTTCTGAGCTGAGAACTGCATTTTGTGACATAGTTCATCAGTGGATGATGAGAATGTCAGTTTTGACAAAGAACACTGTTCATTACTAAAATGCTCCAATTGAGCTGTTAGAATGTCAGAAACAAGCTTTCTGAGCTGAGAACTGCATTTTGTGACATAGTTCATCAGTGGATGATGAGAATGTCAGTTTTGACAAAGAACACTGTTCATTGCTGATATGCTCCAATTGAGCTGTTAGAATGTCAGAAACAAGCTTTCTGAGCTGAGAACGGCATTTTGTGACAAAAAGCATCAGTGGATGATGAGAATGTCAGTTTTGACAAAGAACACTGATCATTACTAAAATGCTCCAATTGAGCTGTTAGAATGTCAGAAACAAGCTTTCTGAGCTGAGAAATGCATTTTGTGACAAAGTGCTTCAGTGGATGATGAGAATGTCAGTTTTGACAAAGAACACTGTTCATTACTAAAATGCTCTAATTGAGCTGTTAGAATGTCAGAAACAAGCTTTCTGAGGTGAGAACTGCATTTTGTGACATAGTTCATCAGTGGATGATGAGAATGTCAGTTTTGACAAAGAACACTGTTCATTACTAAAATGCTCTAATTGAGCTGTTAGAATGTTAGAAACAAGCTTTCTGAGCTGAGAACTGCATTTTGTGACATAGTTCATCAGTGGATGATGAGAATGTCAGTTTTGACAAAGAACACTGTTCATTACTGAAATGCTCCAATTGAGCTGTTAGAATGTCAGAAACAAGCTTTCTGAGCTGAGAACTGCATTTTGTGACAAAGTGCTTCAGTGGATGATGAGAATGTCAGTTTTGACAAAGAACACTGTTCATTACTGAAATGCTCCAATTGAGCTGTTAGAATGTCAGAAACAAGCTTTCTGAGCTGAGAACTGCATTTTGTGACAAAGTGCTTCAGTGGATGATGAGAATGTCAGTTTTGACAAAGAACACTGATCATTACTAAAATGCTCCAATTGAGCTGTTAGAATGTCAGAAACAAGCTTTCTGAGCTGAGAAATGCATTTTGTGACAAAGTGCTTCAGTGGATGATGAGAATGTCAGTTTTGACAAAGAACACTGTTCATTACTAAAATGCTCTAATTGAGCTGTTAGAATGTCAGAAACAAGCTTTCTGAGGTGAGAACTGCATTTTGTGACATAGTTCATCAGTGGATGATGAGAATGTCAGTTTTGACAAAGAACACTGTTCATTACTAAAATGCTCTAATTGAGCTGTTAGAATGTCAGAAACAAGCTTTCTGAGCTGAGAACTGCATTTTGTGACAAAGTTCATCAGTGGATGATGAGAATGTCAGTTTTGACAAAGAACACTGATCACTACTAAAATGCTCCAATTGAGCTGTTAGAATGTCAGAAACAAGCTTTCTGAGCTGAGAACTGCATTTTGTGACAAAGTGAATCAGTGGATGGATGAGAATGTCACTTTTGACAAAGAACACTGTTCATTACTGAAATGCTCCAATTGAGCTGTTAGAATGTCAGAAACAAGCTTTCTGAGCTGAGAACTGCATTTTGTGAGAAAGTGAATCAGTGGATGATGAGAATGTCAGTTTTGACAAAGAACACTGTTCATTACTAAAATGCTCCAATTGAGCTGTTAGAATGTCAGAAACAAGCTTTCTGAGCATAAAACTGCATTTTGTGACTAAGTGCATCAGTGGGTGATGAGAATGTCAGTTTTGACAAAGAACACTGTTCATTACTAAAATGCTCTAATTGAGCTGTTAGAATGTCAGAAACAAGCTTTCTGAGCTGAAAACTGCATTTTGTGACAAAGTGAATCAGTGGATGATGAGAATGTCAGTTTTGACAAAGAACACTGATCATTACTAAAATGCTCTAATTGAGCTGTTAGAATGTCAGAAACAAGCTTTCTGAGCTGAGAACTGCATTTTGTGACAAAGTGAATCAGAGGATGATGAGAATGTCAGTTTTGACAAAGAACACTGATCATTACTAAAATGCTCTAATTGAGCTGTTAGAATGTCAGAAACAAGCTTTCTGAGCTGAGAACTGCATTTTGTGACATAGTTCATCAGTGGATGATGAGAATGTCAGTTTTGACAAAGAACACTGATCATCACTAAAATGCTCCAATTAAGCTGTTAGAATGTCAGAAACAAGCTTTCTGAGCTGAGAACTGCATTTTATGACATAGTTCATCAGTGGATGATGAGAATGTCAGTTTTGACAAAGAACACTGATCATCACTAAAATGCTCCAATTAAGCTGTTAGAATGTCAGAAACAAGCTTTCTGAGCTGAGAACTGCATTTTGTGACAAAGTGAATCAGTGGATGATGAGAATGTCAGTTTTGACAAAGAACACTGTTCATTACTAAAATGCTCCAATTGAGCTGTTAGAATGTCAGAAACAAGCTTTCTGAGCATAAAACTGCATTTTGTGACAAAGTGCATCAGTGGGTGATGAGAATGTCAGTTTTGACAAAGAACACTGTTCATTACTAAAATGCTCTAATTGAGCTGTTAGAATGTTAGAAACAAGCTTTCTGAGCTGAGAACTGCATTTTGTGACATAGTTCATCAGTGGATGATGAGAGTGTCAGTTTTGACAAAGAACACTGATCATCACTAAAATGCTCCAATTAAGCTGTTAGAATGTCAGAAACAAGCTTTCTGAGCTGAGAACTGCATTTTGTGACATAGTTCATCAGTGGATGATGAGAATGTCAGTTTTGACAAAGAAAACTGATCATTACTAAAATGCTCCAATTGAGCTGTTAGAATGTCAGAAACAAGCTTTCTGAGCTGAGAAATGCATTTTGTGACAAAGTGCATCAGTGGATGATGAGAATGTCAGTTTTGACAAAGAACACTGTTCATTACTAAAATGCTCTAATTTGAGCTGTTAGAATGTCAGAAACAAGCTTTCTGAGCTGAGAACTGCTTTTTGTGACAAAGTTCATCAGTGGATGATGAGAATGTCAGTTTTGACAAAGAACACTGTTCATTACTAAAATGCTCTAATTGAGCTGTTAGAATGTCAGAAACAAGCTTTCTGAGCATAAAACTGCATTTTGTGACAAAGTGCATCAGTGGGTGATGAGAATGTCAGTTTTGACAAAGAACACTGTTCATTACTAAAATGCTCTAATTGAGCTGTTAGAATGTTAGAAACAAGCTTTCTGAGCTGAGAACTGCATTTTGTGACATAGTTCATCAGTGGATGATGAGAGTGTCAGTTTTGACAAAGAACACTGATCATCACTAAAATGCTCCAATTAAGCTGTTAGAATGTCAGAAACAAGCTTTCTGAGCTGAGAACTGCATTTTGTGACATAGTTCATCAGTGGATGATGAGAATGTCAGTTTTGACAAAGAACACTGATCATTACTAAAATGCTCCAATTGAGCTGTTAGAATGTCAGAAACAAGCTTTCTGAGCTGTGAAATGCATTTTGTGACAAAGTGCATCAGTGGATGATGAGAATGTCAGTTTTGACAAAGAACACTGTTCATTACTAAAATGCTCTAATTTGAGCTGTTAGAATGTCAGAAACAAGCTTTCTGAGCTGAGAACTGCTTTTTGTGACAAAGTTCATCAGTGGCTGATGAGAATGTCAGTTTTGACAAAGAACACTGTTCATTACTAAAATGCTCTAATTGAGCTGTTAGAATGTCAGAAACAAGCTTTCTGAGCTGAAAACTGCATTTTGTGACAAAAAGCATCAGTGGATGATGAGAATGTCAGTTTTGACAAAGAACACTTATCATTACTAAAATGCTCCAATTGAGCTGTTAGAATGTCAGAAACAAGCTTTCTGAGCTGAGAACTGCATTTTGTGACAGAGTTCATCAGTGGATGATGAGAATGTCAGTTTTGACAAAGAACACTGTTCATTACTAAAATGCTCTAATTGAGCTGTTAGAATGTCAGAAACAAGCTTTCTGAGCTGAGAACTGCATTTTGTGACAAAAAGCATCAGTGGATGATGAGAATGTCAGTTTTGACAAAGAACACTTATCATTACTAAAATGCTCCAATTGAGCTGTTAGAATGTCAGAAACAAGCTTTCTGAGCTGAGAACTGCATTTTGTGACAAAGTGAATCAGTGGATGATGAGAATGTCTGTTTTGACAAAGAACACTGTTCATTACTAAAATGCTCTAATTGAGCTGTTAGAATGTCAGAAACAAGCTTTCTGAGCTGAGAACTGCATTTTGTGACATAGTTCATCAGTGGATAATGAGAATGTCAGTTTTGACAAAGAACACTGTTCATTACTGAAATGCTCCAATTGAGCTGTTAGAATGTCAGAAACAAGCTTTCTGAGCTGAGAAATGCATTTTGTGACAAAGTGAATCAGTGGATGATGAGAATGTCAGTTTTGACAAAGAACACTGATCATCAACTAAAATGCTCCAATTAAGCTGTTAGAATGTCAGAAACAAGCTTTCTGAGCTGAGAACTGCATTTTGTGACATAGTTCATCAGTGGATGATGAGAATGTCAGTTTTGACAAAGAACACTGTTCATTACTGAAATGCTCCAATTGAACTGTTAGAATGTCAGAAACAAGCTTTCTGAGCTGAGAAATGCATTTTGTGACAAAGTGCATCAGTGGATGATGAGAATGTCAGTTTTGACAAAGAACACTGTTCATTACTAAAATGCTCTAATTGAGCTGTTAGAATGTCAGAAACAAGCTTTCTGAGCTGAGAACTGCATTTTGTGACAAAGTTCATCAGTGGATGATGAGAATGTCAGTTTTGACAAAGAACACTGATCATTACTAAAATGCTCCAATTGAGCTGTTAGAATGTCAGAAACAAGCTTTCTGAGCTGAGAAATGCATTTTGTGACAAAGTGCTTCAGTGGATGATGAGAATGTCAGTTTTGACAAAGAACTCTGTTCATTACTGAAATGCTCCAATTGAGCTGTTAGAATGTCAGAAACAAGCTTTCTGAGCTGAAAACTGCATTTTGTGACAAAGTGAATCAGTGGATGGATGAGAATGTCACTTTTGACAAAGAACACTGTTCATTACTGAAATGCTCCAATTGAGCTGTTAGAATGTCAGAAACAAGCTTTCTGAGCTGAGAAATGCATTTTGTGACAAAGTGCATCAGTGGATGATGAGAATGTCAGTTTTGACAAAGAACACTGTTCATTACTAAAATGCTCTAATTGAGCTGTTAGAATGTCAGAAACAAGCTTTCTGAGCTGAGAACTGCATTTTGTGACAAAAAGCATCAGTGGATGATGAGAATGTCAGTTTTGACAAAGAACACTGTTCATTACTAAAATGCTCCAATTGAGCTGTTAGAATGTCAGAAACAAGCTTTCTGAGCTTAGAACTGCATTTTGTGACATAGTTCATCAGTGGATGATGAGAATGTCAGTTTTGACAAAGAACACTGATCATTACTAAAATGCTCCAATTGAGCGGTTAGAATGTCAGAAACAAGCTTTCTGAGCTGAGAAATGCATTTTGTGACAAAGTGCTTCAGTGGATGATGAGAATGTCAGTTTTGACAAAGAACACTGTTCATTACTAAAATGCTCTAATTGAGCTGTTAGAATGTCAGAAACAAGCTTTCTGAGCTGAGAACTGCATTTTGTGACATAGTTCATCAGTGGATGATGAGAATGTCAGTTTTGACAAAGAACACTGTTCATTACTGAAATGCTCCAATTGAGATGTTAGAATGTCAGAAACAAATTTTCTGAGCTGAGAAATGCATTTTGTGACAAAGTGCATCAGTGGATGATGAGAATGTCAATTTTGACAAAGAACACTGATCATCACTAAAATGCTCCAATTGAGCTGTTAGAATGTCAGAAACAAGCTTTCTGAGCTGAAAACTGCATTTTGTGACAAAGTGAATCAGTGGATGGATGAGAATGTCACTTTTGACAAAGAACACTGATCATCACTAAAATGCTCCAATTGAGCTGTTAGAATGTCAGAAACAAGCTTTCTGAGCTGAGAAATGCATTTTGTGACAAAGTGAATCAGTGGATGATGAGAATGTCAGTTTTGACAAAGAACACTGTTCATTACTGATATGCTCCAATTGAGCTGTTAGAATGTCAGAAACAAGCTTTCTGAGCTGAGAAATGCATTTTGTGACAAAGTGAATCAGTGGATGATGAGAATGTCAGTTTTGACAAAGAACTCTGTTCATTACTGAAATGCTCCAATTGAGCTGTTAGAATGTCAGAAACAAGCTTTCTGAGCTGAAAACTGCATTTTGTGACAAAGTGAATCAGTGGATGGATGAGAATGTCACTTTTGACAAAGAACACTGTTCATTACTGAAATGCTCCAATTGAGCTGTTAGAATGTCAGAAACAAGCTTTCTGAGCTGAGAAATGCATTTTGTGACAAAGTGCATCAGTGGATGATGAGAATGTCAGTTTTGACAAAGAACACTGTTCATTACTAAAATGCTCTAATTGAGCTGTTAGAATGTCAGAAACAAGCTTTCTGAGCTGAGAACTGCATTTTGTGACAAAAAGCATCAGTGGATGATGAGAATGTCAGTTTTGACAAAGAACACTGTTCATTACTAAAATGCTCCAATTGAGCTGTTAGAATGTCAGAAACAAGCTTTCTGAGCTTAGAACTGCATTTTGTGACATAGTTCATCAGTGGATGATGAGAATGTCAGTTTTGACAAAGAACACTGATCATTACTAAAATGCTCCAATTGAGCGGTTAGAATGTCAGAAACAAGCTTTCTGAGCTGAGAAATGCATTTTGTGACAAAGTGCTTCAGTGGATG
The DNA here is from genome assembly GCF_947034865.1 of Barbatula barbatula. NCBI lineage: Eukaryota > Metazoa > Chordata > Actinopteri > Cypriniformes > Nemacheilidae > Barbatula > Barbatula barbatula. Next base: position 2,221,315 of record NC_136788.1, read on the forward strand.
ATGAGAATGTCAGTTTTGACAAAGAACACTGTTCATTACTAAAATGCTCTAATTGAGCTGTTAGAATGTCAGAAACAAGCTTTCTGAGCTGAGAACTGCATTTTGTGACATAGTTCATCAGTGGATGATGAGAATGTCAGTTTTGACAAAGAACACTGTTCATTACTGAAATGCTCCAATTGAGATGTTAGAATGTCAGAAACAAATTTTCTGAGCTGAGAAATGCATTTTGTGACAAAGTGCATCAGTGGATGATGAGAATGTCAATTTTGACAAAGAACACTGATCATCACTAAAATGCTCCAATTGAGCTGTTAGAATGTCAGAAACAAGCTTTCTGAGCTGAAAACTGCATTTTGTGACAAAGTGAATCAGTGGATGGATGAGAATGTCACTTTTGACAAAGAACACTGATCATCACTAAAATGCTCCAATTGAGCTGTTAGAATGTCAGAAACAAGCTTTCTGAGCTGAGAAATGCATTTTGTGACAAAGTGAATCAGTGGATGATGAGAATGTCAGTTTTGACAAAGAACACTGTTCATTACTGATATGCTCCAATTGAGCTGTTAGAATGTCAGAAACAAGCTTTCTGAGCTGAGAAATGCATTTTGTGACAAAGTGAATCAGTGGATGATGAGAATGTCAGTTTTGACAAAGAACACTGATCATCACTAAAATGCTCCAATTAAGCTGTTAGAATGTCAGAAACAAGCTTTCTGAGCTGAGAACTGCATTTTGTGACAAAGTGCATCAGTGGATGATGAGAATGTCAGTTTTGACAAAGAACACTGATCATTACTAAAATGCTCCAATTGAGCTGTTAGAATGTCAGAAACAAGCTTTCTGAGCTGAAAACTGCATTTTGTGACATAGTTCATCAGTGGATGATGAGAATGTCAGTTTTGACAAAGAACACTGATCATCACTAAAATGCTCCAATTAAGCTGTTAGAATGTCAGAAACAAGCTTTCTGAGCTGAGAACTGCATTTTGTGAAATAGTTCATCAGTGGATGATGAGAATGTCAGTTTTGACAAAGAACACTGTTCATTACTAAAATTCTCTAATTGAGCTGTTAGAATGTCAGAAACAAGCTTTCTGAGCTGAGAACTGCATTTTGTGAGAAAGTGAATCAGTGGATGATGAGAATGTCAGTTTTGACAAAGAACACTGTTCATTACTAAAATGCTCCAATTGAGCTGTTAGAATGTCAGAAACAAGCTTTCTGAGCTGAGAAATGCATTTTGTGACAAAGTGAATCAGTGGATGATGAGAATGTCAGTTTTGACAAAGAACACTGATCATCACTAAAATGCTCCAATTAAGCTGTTAGAATGTCAGAAACAAGCTTTCTGAGCTGAGAACTGCATTTTGTGACATAGTTCATAAGTGGATGATGAGAATGTCAGTTTTGACAAAGAACACTGATCATTACTAAAATGCTCCAATTGAGCTGTTAGAATGTCAGAAACAAGCTTTCTGAGCTGAGAAATGCATTTTGTGACAAAGTGCATCAGTGGATGATGAGAATGTCAGTTTTGACAAAGAAAACTGATCATTACTAAAATGCTCCAATTGAGCTGTTAGAATGTCAGAAACAAGCTTTCTGAGCTGAGAACTGCATTTTGTGAGAAAGTGAATCAGTGGATGGATGAGAATGTCACTTTTGACAAAGAACACTGTTCATTACTGAAATGCTCCAATTGAGCTGTTAGAATGTCAGAAACAAGCTTTCTGAGCTGAGAACTGCATTTTGTGACAAAAGCATCAGTGGATGATGAGAATGTCAGTTTTGACAAAGAACACTGATCATTACTAAAATGCTCCAATTGAGCTGTTAGAATGTCAGAAACAAGCTTTCTGAGCTGAGAAATGCATTTTGTGACAAAGTGCTTCAGTGGATGATGAGAATGTCAGTTTTGACAAAGAACACTGTTCATTACTAAAATGCTCTAATTTAGCTGTTAGAATGTCAGAAACAAGCTTTCTGAGCTGAGAACTGCATTTTGTGACATAGTTCATCAGTGGATGATGAGAATGTCAGTTTTGACAAAGAACACTGTTCATTGCTGATATGCTCCAATTGAGCTGTTAGAATGTCAGAAACAAGCTTTCTGAGCTGAGAAATGCATTTTGTGACAAAGTGCATCAGTGGATGATGAGAATGTCAGTTTTGACAAAGAACACTGATCATTACTAAAATGCTCCAATTGAGCTGTTAGAATGTCAGAAACAAGCTTTCTGAGCTGAAAACTGCATTTTGTGACATAGTTCATCAGTGGATGATGAGAATATCAGTTTTGACAAAGAACACTGATCATCACTAAAATGCTCCAATTAAGCTGTTAGAATGTCAGAAACAAGCTTTCTGAGCTGAGAACTGTGTTTTGTGACATAGTTCATCAGTGGATGATGAGAATGTCAGTTTTGACAAAGAACACTGTTCATTACTAAAATTCTCTAATTGAGCTGTTAGAATGTCAGAAACAAGCTTTCTGAGCTGAGAACTGCATTTTGTGAGAAAGTGAATCAGTGGATGATGAGAATGTCAGTTTTGACAAAGAACACTGTTCATTACTGAAATGCTCTAATTGAGCTGTTAGAATGTCAGAAACAAGCTTTCTGAGCTGAGAACTGCATTTTGTGACATAGTTCATCAGTGGATGATGAGAATGTCAGTTTTGACAAAGAACACTGTTCATTACTAAAATGCTCTAATTGAGCTGTTAGAATATCAGAAACAAGCTTTCTGAGCTGAGAACTGCATTTTGTGACATAGTTCATCAGTGGATGATGAGAATGTCAGTTTTGACAAAGAACACTGTTCATTACTAAAATGCTCCAATTGAGCTGTTAGAATGTCAGAAACAAGCTTTCTGAGCTGAGAAATGCATTTTGTGACATAGTTCATCAGTGGATGATGAGAATGTCAGTTTTGACAAAGAACTCTGTTCATTACTGAAATGCTCCAATTGAGCTGTTAGAATGTCAGAAACAAGCTTTCTGAGCTGAAAACTGCATTTTGTGACAAAGTGAATCAGTGGATGGATGAGAATGTCACTTTTGACAAAGAACACTGTTCATTACTAAAATGCTCCAATTGAGCTGTTAGAATGTCAGAAACAAGCTTTCTGAGCTGAAAACTGCATTTTGTGACATAGTTCATCAGTGGATGATGAGAATGTCAGTTTTGACAAAGAACACTGTTCATTACTAAAATGCTCTAATTGAGCTGTTAGAATGTCAGAAACAAGCTTTCTGAGCTGAGAACTGCATTTTGTGACATAGTTCATCAGTGGATGATGAGAATGTCAGTTTTGACAAAGAACACTGCTCATTACTAAAATGCTCCAATTGAGCTGTTAGAATGTCAGAAACAAGCTTTCTGAGCTGAGAAATGCATTTTGTGACATAGTTCATCAGTGGATGATGAGAATGTCAGTTTTGACAAAGAACTCTGTTCATTACTGAAATGCTCCAATTGAGCTGTTAGAATGTCAGAAACAAGCTTTCTGAGCTGAAAACTGCATTTTGTGACAAAGTGAATCAGTGGATGGATGAGAATGTCACTTTTGACAAAGAACACTGTTCATTACTGAAATGCTCCAATTGAGCTGTTAGAATGTCAGAAACAAGCTTTCTGAGCTGAGAAATGCATTTTGTGACAAAGTGCATCAGTGGATGATGAGAATGTCAGTTTTGACAAAGAACAATGTTCATTACTAAAATGCTCTAATTGAGCTGTTAGAATGTCAGAAACAAGCTTTCTGAGCTGAGAACTGCATTTTGTGACAAAAAGCATCAGTGGATGATGAGAATGTCAGTTTTGACAAAGAACACTGATCATTACTAAAATGCTCCAATTGAGCTGTTAGAATGTCAGAAACAAGCTTTCTGAGCTGAGAAATGCATTTTGTGACAAAGTGCTTCAGTGGATGATGAGAATGTCAGATTTGACAAAGAACACTGTTCATTACTAAAATGCTCTAATTGAGCTGTTAGAATGTCAGAAACAAGCTTTCTGAGCTGAGAACTGCATTTTGTGACATAGTTCATCAGTGGATGATGAGAATGTCAGTTTTGACAAAGAACACTGTTCATTACTGAAATGCTCCAATTGAGATGTTAGAATGTCAGAAACAAATTTTCTTAGCTGAGAAATGCATTTTGTGACAAAGTGCATCAGTGGATGATGAGAATGTCAGTTTTGACAAAGAACACTGATCATCACTAAAATGCTCCAATTGAGCTGTTAGAATGTCAGAAACAAGCTTTCTGAGCTGAAAACTGCATTTTGTGACAAAGTGAATCAGTGGATGGATGAGAATGTCACTTTTGACAAAGAACACTGTTCATTACTGAAATGCTCCAATTGAGCTGTTAGAATGTCAGAAACAAGCTTTCTGAGCTGAGAAATGCATTTTGTGACAAAGTGCATCAGTGGATGATGAGAATGTCAGTTTTGACAAAGAACACTGATCATTACTAAAATGCTCCAATTGAGCTGTTAGAATGTCAGAAACAAGCTTTCTGAGCTGAAAACTGTATTTGGTGACAAAGTTCATCAGTGGATGATGAGAATGTCAGTTTTGACAAAGAACACTGATCATTACTAAAATTTTCTAATTGAGCTGTTAGAATGTCAGAAACAAGCTGTCTGAGCTTAAAAACTGCATTTTGTGACAAAGTGCATCAGTGGATGATGAGAATGTCAGTTTTGACAAAGAACACTGTTCATTACTAAAATGCTCTAATTGAGCTGTTAGAATGTCAGAAACAAGCTTTCTGAGCTGAGAACTGCATTTTGTGACATAGTTCATCAGTGGATGATGAGAATGTCAGTTTTGACAAAGAACACTGTTCATTACTGAAATGCTCTAATTGAGCTGTTAGAATGTCAGAAACAAGCTTTCTGAGCTGAGAACTGCATTTTGTGACATAGTTCATCAGTGGATGATTAGAATGTCAGTTTTGACAAAGAACACTGTTCATTACTAAAATGCTCTAATTGAGCTGTTAGAATGTCAGAAACAAGCTTTCTGAGCTGAGAACTGCATTTTGTGACATAGTTCATCAGTGGATGATGAGAATGTCAGTTTTGACAAAGAACACTGTTCATTACTAAAATGCTCCAATTGAGCTGTTAGAATGTCAGAAACAAGCTTTCTGAGCTGAGAAATGCATTTTGTGACATAGTTCATCAGTGGATGATGAGAATGTCAGTTTTGACAAAGAACTCTGTTCATTACTGAAATGCTCCAATTGAGCTGTTAGAATGTCAGAAACAAGCTTTCTGAGCTGAAAACTGCATTTTGTGACAAAGTGAATCAGTGGATGGATGAGAATGTCACTTTTGACAAAGAACACTGTTCATTACTGAAATGCTCCAATTGAGCTGTTAGAATGTCAGAAACAAGCTTTCTGAGCTGAGAAATGCATTTTGTGACAAAGTGCATCAGTGGATGATGAGAATGTCAGTTTTGACAAAGAACACTGTTCATTACTAAAATGCTCTAATTGAGCTGTTAGAATGTCAGAAACAAGCTTTCTGAGCTGAGAACTGCATTTTGTGACAAAAAGCATCAGTGGATGATGAGAATGTCAGTTTTGACAAAGAACACTGTTCATTACTAAAATGCTCCAATTGAGCTGTTAGAATGTCAGAAACAAGCTTTCTGAGCTGAGAACTGCATTTTGTGACATAGTTCATCAGTGGATGATGAGAATGTCAGTTTTGACAAAGAACACTGATCATTACTAAAATGCTCCAATTGAGCTGTTAGAATGTCAGAAACAAGCTTTCTGAGCTGAGAAATGCATTTTGTGACAAAGTGCTTCAGTGGATGATGAGAATGTCAGTTTTGACAAAGAACACTGTTCATTACTAAAATGCTCTAATTGAGCTGTTAGAATGTCAGAAACAAGCTTTCTGAGCTGAGAACTGCATTTTGTGACATAGTTCATCAGTGGATGATGAGAATGTCAGTTTTGACAAAGAACACTGTTCATTACTGAAATGCTCCAATTGAGATGTTAGAATGTCAGAAACAAATTTTCTGAGCTGAGAAATGCATTTTGTGACAAAGTGCATCAGTGGATGATGAGAATGTCAGTTTTGACAAAGAACACTGATCATCACTAAAATGCTCCAATTGAGCTGTTAGAATGTCAGAAACAAGCTTTCTGAGCTGAGAAATGCATTTTGTGACATAGTTCATCAGTGGATGATGAGAATGTCAGTTTTGACAAAGAACACTGTTCATTACTGAAATGCTCCAATTGAGCTGTTAGAATGTCAGAAACAAGCTTTCTGAGCTGAGAACTGCATTTTGTGACAAAAGCATCAGTGGATGATGAGAATGTCAGTTTTGACAAAGAACACTGATCATTACTAAAATGCTCCAATTGAGCTGTTAGAATGTCAGAAACAAGCTTTCTGAGCTGAGAAATGCATTTTGTGACAAAGTGCTTCAGTGGATGATGAGAATGTCAGTTTTGACAAAGAACACTGTTCATTACTAAAATGCTCTAATTGAGCTGTTAGAATGTCAGAAACAAGCTTTCTGAGCTGAGAACTGCATTTTGTGACATAGTTCATCAGTGGATGATGAGAATGTCAGTTTTGACAAAGAACACTGTTCATTACTAAAATGCTCTAATTGAGCTGTTAGAATGTTAGAAACAAGCTTTCTGAGCTGAGAACTGCATTTTGTGACATAGTTCATCAGTGGATGATGAGAATGTCAGTTTTGACAAAGAACACTGTTCATTACTAAAATGCTCCAATTGAGCTGTTAGAATGTCAGAAACAAGCTTTCTGAGCTGAGAAATGCATTTTGTGACATAGTTCATCAGTGGATGATGAGAATGTCAGTTTTGACAAAGAACTCTGTTCATTACTGAAATGCTCCAATTGAGCTGTTAGAATGTCAGAAACAAGCTTTCTGAGCTGAAAACTGCATTTTGTGACAAAGTGAATCAGTGGATGGATGAGAATGTCACTTTTGACAAAGAACACTGTTCATTACTAAAATGCTCTAATTGAGCTGTTAGAATGTTAGAAACAAGCTTTCTGAGCTGAGAACTGCATTTTGTGACATAGTTCATCAATGGATGATGAGAATGTCAGTTTTGACAAAGAACACTGTTCATTACTAAAATGCTCCAATTGAGCTGTTAGAATGTCAGAAACAAGCTTTCTGAGCTGAGAAATGCATTTTGTGACATAGTTCATCAGTGGATGATGAGAATGTCAGTTTTGACAAAGAACTCTGTTCATTACTGAAATGCTCCAATTGAGCTGTTAGAATGTCAGAAACAAGCTTTCTGAGCTGAAAACTGCATTTTGTGACAAAGTGAATCAGTGGATGGATGAGAATGTCACTTTTGACAAAGAACACTGTTCATTACTGAAATGCTCCAATTGAGCTGTTAGAATGTCAGAAACAAGCTTTCTGAGCTGAGAACTGCATTTTGTGACATAGTTCATCAGTGGATGATGAGAATGTCAGTTTTGACAAAGAACACTGTTCATTACTAAAATGCTCTAATTGAGCTGTTAGAATGTCAGAAACAAGCTTTCTGAGCTGAGAACTGCATTTTGTGACATAGTTCATCAGTGGATGATGAGAATGTCAGTTTTGACAAAGAACACTGTTCATTACTAAAATGCTCCAATTGAGCTGTTAGAATGTCAGAAACAAGCTTTCTGAGCTGAGAACTGCATTTTATGACAAAGTGAATCAGTGGATGGATGAGAATGTCACTTTTGACAAAGAACACTGTTCATTACTGAAATGCTCCAATTGAGCTGTTAGAATGTCAGAAACAAGCTTTCTGACCTGAAAACTGCATTTTATGACAAAGTGAATCAGTGGATGGATGAGAATGTCACTTTTGACAAAGAACACTGTTCATTACTGAAATGCTCCAATTGAGCTGTTAGAATGTCAGAAACAAGCTTTCTGAGCTGAGAAATGCATTTTGTGACAAAGTGCATCAGTGGATGATGAGAATGTCAGTTTTGACAAAGAACACTGTTCATTACTAAAATGCTCTAATTGAGCTGTTAGAATGTCAGAAACAAGCTTTCTGAGCTGAGAACTGCATTTTGTGACAAAAAGCATCAGTGGATGATGAGAATGTCAGTTTTGACAAAGAACACTGTTCATTACTAAAATGCTCCAATTGAGCTGTTAGAATGTCAGAAACAAGCTTTCTGAGCTGAGAACTGCATTTTGTGACATAGTTCATCAGTGGATGATGAGAATGTCAGTTTTGACAAAGAACACTGTTCATTACTAAAATGCTCTAATTGAGCTGTTAGAATGTCAGAAACAAGCTTTCTGAGCTGAGAACTGCATTTTGTGACAAAAAGCATCAGTGGATGATGAGAATGTCAGTTTTGACAAAGAACACTGTTCATTACTAAAATGCTCCAATTGAGCTGTTAGAATGTCAGAAACAAGCTTTCTGAGCTGAGAAATGCATTTTGTGACATAGTTCATCAGTGGATGATGAGAATGTCAGTTTTGACAAAGAACTCTGTTCATTACTGAAATGCTCCAATTGAGCTGTTAGAATGTCAGAAACAAGCTTTCTGAGCTGAAAACTGCATTTTGTGACAAAGTGAATCAGTGGATGGATGAGAATGTCACTTTTGACAAAGAACACTGTTCATTACTGAAATGCTCCAATTGAGCTGTTAGAATGTCAGAAACAAGCTTTCTGAGCTGAGAAATGCATTTTGTGACAAAGTGCATCAGTGGATGATGAGAATGTCAGTTTTGACAAAGAACAATGTTCATTACTAAAATGCTCTAATTGAGCTGTTAGAATGTCAGAAACAAGCTTTCTGAGCTGAGAACTGCATTTTGTGACAAAAAGCATCAGTGGATGATGAGAATGTCAGTTTTGACAAAGAACACTGTTCATTACTAAAATGCTCCAATTGAGCTGTTAGAATGTCAGAAACAAGCTTTCTGAGCTGAGAACTGCATTTTGTGACATAGTTCATCAGTGGATGATGAGAATGTCAGTTTTGACAAAGAACACTGATCATTACTAAAATGCTCCAATTGAGCTGTTAGAATGTCAGAAACAAGCTTTCTGAGCTGAGAAATGCATTTTGTGACAAAGTGCTTCAGTGGATGATGAGAATGTCAGTTTTGACAAAGAACACTGTTCATTACTAAAATGCTCTAATTGAGCTGTTAGAATGTCAGAAACAAGCTTTCTGAGCTGAGAACTGCATTTTGTGACATAGTTCATCAGTGGATGATGAGAATGTCAGTTTTGACAAAGAACACTGTTCATTACTGAAATGCTCCAATTGAGATGTTAGAATGTCAGAAACAAGCTTTCTGAGCTGAGAAATGCATTTTGTGACAAAGTGCATCAGTGGATGATGAGAATGTCAGTTTTGACAAAGAACACTGATCATTACTAAAATGCTCCAATTGAGCTGTTAGAATGTCAGAAACAAGCTTTCTGAGCTGAAAACTGTATTTGGTGACAAAGTTCATCAGTGGATGATGAGAATGTCAGTTTTGACAAAGAACACTGATCATTACTAAAATTTTCTAATTGAGCTGTTAGAATGTCAGAAACAAGCTGTCTGAGCTTAAAAACTGCATTTTGTGACAAAGTGCATCAGTGGATGATGAGAATGTCAGTTTTGACAAAGAACACTGTTCATTACTAAAATGCTCTAATTGAGCTGTTAGAATGTCAGAAACAAGCTTTCTGAGCTGAGAACTGCATTTTGTGACATAGTTCATCAGTGGATGATGAGAATGTCAGTTTTGACAAAGAACACTGTTCATTACTGAAATGCTCTAATTGAGCTGTTAGAATGTCAGAAACAAGCTTTCTGAGCTGAGAACTGCATTTTGTGACATAGTTCATCAGTGGATGATGAGAATGTCAGTTTTGACAAAGAACACTGTTCATTACTAAAATGCTCTAATTGAGCTGTTAGAATGTCAGAAACAAGCTTTCTGAGCTGAGAACTGCATTTTGTGACATAGTTCATCAGTGGATGATGAGAATGTCAGTTTTGACAAAGAACACTGTTCATTACTAAAATGCTCCAATTGAGCTGTTAGAATGTCAGAAACAAGCTTTCTGAGCTGAGAAATGCATTTTGTGACATAGTTCATCAGTGGATGATGAGAATGTCAGTTTTGACAAAGAACTCTGTTCATTACTGAAATGCTCCAATTGAGCTGTTAGAATGTCAGAAACAAGCTTTCTGAGCTGAAAACTGCATTTTGTGACAAAGTGAATCAGTGGATGGATGAGAATGTCACTTTTGACAAAGAACACTGTTCATTACTGAAATGCTCCAATTGAGCTGTTAGAATGTCAGAAACAAGCTTTCTGAGCTGAGAAATGCATTTTGTGACAAAGTGCATCAGTGGATGATGAGAATGTCAGTTTTGACAAAGAACACTGTTCATTACTAAAATGCTCTAATTGAGCTGTTAGAATGTCAGAAACAAGCTTTCTGAGCTGAGAACTGCATTTTGTGACAAAAAGCATCAGTGGATGATGAGAATGTCAGTTTTGACAAAGAACACTGTTCATTACTAAAATGCTCCAATTGAGCTGTTAGAATGTCAGAAACAAGCTTTCTGAGCTGAGAACTGCATTTTGTGACATAGTTCATCAGTGGATGATGAGAATGTCAGTTTTGACAAAGAACACTGATCATTACTAAAATGCTCCAATTGAGCTGTTAGAATGTCAGAAACAAGCTTTCTGAGCTGAGAAATGCATTTTGTGACAAAGTGCTTCAGTGGATGATGAGAATGTCAGTTTTGACAAAGAACACTGTTCATTACTAAAATGCTCTAATTGAGCTGTTAGAATGTCAGAAACAAGCTTTCTGAGCTGAGAACTGCATTTTGTGACATAGTTCATCAGTGGATGATGAGAATGTCAGTTTTGACAAAGAACACTGTTCATTACTGAAATGCTCCAATTGAGATGTTAGAATGTCAGAAACAAATTTTCTGAGCTGAGAAATGCATTTTGTGACAAAGTGCATCAGTGGATGATGAGAATGTCAGTTTTGACAAAGAACACTGATCATCACTAAAATGCTCCAATTGAGCTGTTAGAATGTCAGAAACAAGCTTTCTGAGCTGAGAACTGCATTTTGTGACATAGTTCATCAGTGGATGATGAGAATGTCAGTTTTGACAAAGAACACTGTTCATTACTGAAATGCTCCAATTGAGCTGTTAGAATGTCAGAAACAAGCTTTCTGAGCTGAGAACTGCATTTTGTGACAAAAGCATCAGTGGATGATGAGAATGTCAGTTTTGACAAAGAACACTGATCATTACTAAAATGCTCCAATTGAGCTGTTAGAATGTCAGAAACAAGCTTTCTGAGCTGAGAAATGCATTTTGTGACAAAGTGCTTCAGTGGATGATGAGAATGTCAGTTTTGACAAAGAACACTGTTCATTACTAAAATGCTCTAATTGAGCTGTTAGAATGTCAGAAACAAGCTTTCTGAGCTGAGAACTGCATTTTGTGACATAGTTCATCAGTGGATGATGAGAATGTCAGTTTTGACAAAGAACACTGTTCATTACTAAAATGCTCTAATTGAGCTGTTAGAATGTTAGAAACAAGCTTTCTGAGCTGAGAACTGCATTTTGTGACATAGTTCATCAGTGGATGATGAGAATGTCAGTTTTGACAAAGAACACTGTTCATTACTAAAATGCTCCAATTGAGCTGTTAGAATGTCAGAAACAAGCTTTCTGAGCTGAGAAATGCATTTTGTGACATAGTTCATCAGTGGATGATGAGAATGTCAGTTTTGACAAAGAACTCTGTTCATTACTGAAATGCTCCAATTGAGCTGTTAGAATGTCAGAAACAAGCTTTCTGAGCTGAAAACTGCATTTTGTGACAAAGTGAATCAGTGGATGGATGAGAATGTCACTTTTGACAAAGAACACTGTTCATTACTAAAATGCTCTAATTGAGCTGTTAGAATGTTAGAAACAAGCTTTCTGAGCTGAGAACTGCATTTTGTGACATAGTTCATCAGTGGATGATGAGAATGTCAGTTTTGACAAAGAACACTGTTCATTACTAAAATGCTCCAATTGAGCTGTTAGAATGTCAGAAACAAGCTTTCTGAGCTGAAAACTGCATTTTGTGACAAAGTGAATCAGTGGATGGATGAGAATGTCACTTTTGACAAAGAACACTGTTCATTACTGAAATGCTCCAATTGAGCTGTTAGAATGTCAGAAACAAGCTTTCTGAGCTGAGAACTGCATTTTGTGACATAGTTCATCAGTGCATGATGAGAATGTCAGTTTTGACAAAGAACACTGTTCATTACTAAAATGCTCTAATTGAGCTGTTAGAATGTCAGAAACAAGCTTTCTGAGCTGAGAACTGCATTTTGTGACATAGTTCATCAGTGGATGATGAGAATGTCAGTTTTGACAAAGAACACTGTTCATTACTAAAATGCTCCAATTGAGCTGTTAGAATGTCAGAAACAAGCTTTCTGAGCTGAGAACTGCATTTTATGACAAAGTGAATCAGTGGATGGATGAGAATGTCACTTTTGACAAAGAACACTGTTCATTACTGAAATGCTCCAATTGAGCTGTTAGAATGTCAGAAACAAGCTTTCTGACCTGAAAACTGCATTTTATGACAAAGTGAATCAGTGGATGGATGAGAATGTCACTTTTGACAAAGAACACTGTTCATTACTGAAATGCTCCAATTGAGCTGTTAGAATGTCAGAAACAAGCTTTCTGAGCTGAGAACTGCATTTTGTGACAAAAAGCATCAGTGGATGAAGAGAATGTCAGTTTTGACAAAGAACACTGTTCATTACTAAAATGCTCCAATTGAGCTGTTAGAATGTCAGAAACAAGCTTTCTGAGCTGAGAACTGCATTTTGTGACATAGTTCATCAGTGGATGATGAGAATGTCAGTTTTGACAAAGAACACTGATCATTACTAAAATGCTCCAATTGAGCTGTTAGAATGTCAGAAACAAGCTTTCTGAGCTGAGAAATGCATTTTGTGACAAAGTGCTTCAGTGGATGATGAGAATGTCAGTTTTGACAAAGAACACTGTTCATTACTAAAATGCTCTAATTGAACTGTTAGAATGTCAGAAACAAGCTTTCTGAGCTGAGAACTGCATTTTGTGACAAAGTGAATCAGTGGATGGATGAGAATTTCACTTTTGACAAAGAACACTGATCATCACTAAAATGCACCAATTAAGCTGTTAGAATGTCAGAAACAAGCTTTCTGAGCTGAGAACTGCATTTTGTGACAAAAAGCATCAGTGGATGATGAGAATGTCAGTTTTGACAAAGAACACTGATCATTACTAAAATGCTCCAATTGAGCTGTTAGAATGTCAGAAACAAGCTTTCTGAGCTGAGAAATGCATTTTGTGACAAAGTGCTTCAGTGGATGATGAGAATGTCAGTTTTGACAAAGAACACTGTTCATTACTAAAATGCTCTAATTGAGCTGTTAGAATGTCAGAAACAAGCTTTCTGAGCTTAGAACTGCATTTTGTGACATAGTTCATCAGTGGATGATGAGAATGTCAGTTTTGACAAAGAACACTGTTCATTACTAAAATGCTCTAATTGAGCTGTTAGAATGTCAGAAACAAGCTTTCTGAGCTGAGAACTGCATTTTATGACATAGTTCATCAGTGGATGATGAGAATGTCAGTTTTGACAAAGAACACTGATCATCACTAAAATGCTCCAATTGAGCTGTTAGAATGTCAGAAACAAGCTTTCTGAGCTGAGAACTGCATTTTGTGACATAGTTCATCAGTGGATGATGAGAATGTCAGTTTTGACAAAGAACACTGTTCATTACTAAAATGCTCTAATTGAGCTGTTAGAATGTCAGAAACAAGCTTTCTGAGCTGAGAACTGCATTTTGTGACATAGTTCATCAGTGGATGATGAGAATGTCAGTTTTGACAAAGAACACTGATCATCACTAAAATGCTCCAATTAAGCTGTTAGAATGTCAGAAACAAGCTTTCTGAGCTGAGAACTGCATTTTGTGACAAAGTGCTTCAGTGGATGATGAGAATGTCAGTTTTGACAAAGAACACTGTTCATTACTAAAATGCTCTAATTGAGCTGTTAGAATGTCAGAAACAAGCTTTCTGAGCTGAGAACTGCATTTTGTGACATAGTTCATCAGTGGATGATGAGAATGTCAGTTTTGACAAAGAACACTGTTCATTGCTGATATGCTCCAATTGAGCTGTTAGAATGTCAGAAACAAGCTTTTTGAGCTGAGAAATGCATTTTGTGACCAAGTGAATCAGTGGATGATGAGAATGTCAGTTTTGACAAAGAACACTGTTCATTACTGAAATGCTCCAATTGAGCTGTTAGAATGTCAGAAACAAGCTTTCTGAGCTGAGAAATGCATTTTGTGACAAAGTGCATCAGTGGATGATGAGAATGTCAGTTTTGACAAAGAACACTGATCATTACTAAAATGCTCCAATTGAGCTGTTAGAATGTCAGAAACAAGCTTTCTGAGCTGAAAACTGCATTTTGTGACATAGTTCATCAGTGGATGATGAGAATGTCAGTTTTGACAAAGAACACTGATCATCACTAAAATGCTCCAATTAAGCTGTTAGAATGTCAGAAACAAGCTTTCTGAGCTGAGAACTGCATTTTGTGACATAGTTCATCAGTGGATGATGAGAATGTCAGTTTTGACAAAGAACACTGTTCATTACTAAAATTCTCTAATTGAGCTGTTAGAATGTCAGAAACAAGCTTTCTGAGCTGAGAACTGCATTTTGTGAGAAAGTGAATCAGTGGATGATGAGAATGTCAGTTTTGACAAAGAACACTGTTCATTACTGAAATGCTCTAATTGAGCTGTTAGAATGTCAGAAACAAGCTTTCTGAGCTGAGAACTGCATTTTGTGACATAGTTCATCAGTGGATGATGAGAATGTCAGTTTTGACAAAGAACACTGTTCATTACTAAAATGCTCTAATTGAGCTGTTAGAATGTCAGAAACAAGCTTTCTGAGCTGAGAACTGCATTTTGTGACATAGTTCATCAGTGGATGATGAGAATGTCAGTTTTGACAAAGAACACTGTTCATTACTAAAATGCTCCAATTGAGCTGTTAGAATGTCAGAAACAAGCTTTCTGAGCTGAGAAATGCATTTTGTGACATAGTTCATCAGTGGATGATGAGAATGTCAGTTTTGACAAAGAACTCTGTTCATTACTGAAATGCTCCAATTGAGCTGTTAGAATGTCAGAAACAAGCTTTCTGAGCTGAAAACTGCATTTTGTGACAAAGTGAATCAGTGGATGGATGAGAATGTCACTTTTGACAAAGAACACTGTTCATTACTGAAATGCTCCAATTGAGCTGTTAGAATGTCAGAAACAAGCTTTCTGAGCTGAGAAATGCATTTTGTGACAAAGTGCATCAGTGGATGATGAGAATGTCAGTTTTGACAAAGAACACTGTTCATTACTAAAATGCTCTAATTGAGCTGTTAGAATGTCAGAAACAAGCTTTCTGAGCTGAGAACTGCATTTTGTGACAAAAAGCATCAGTGGATGATGAGAAAAGAACACTTAGTTCATCAGTGGATGATGAGAATGTCAGTTTTGACAAAGAACATTGTTCATTACTGAAATGCTCCAATTGAGATGTTAGAATGTCAGAAACAAATTTTCTGAGCTGAGAAATGCATTTTGTGACAAAGTGCATCAGTGGATGATGAGAATGTCAGTTTTGACAAATAACTCTGTTCATTACTGAAATGCTCCAATTGAGCTGTTAGAATGTCAGAAACAAGCTTTCTGAGCTGAAAACTGCATTTTGTGACAAAGTGAATCAGTGGGTGATGAGAATGTCAGTTTTGACAAAGAACACTGTTCATTACTAAAATGCTCTAATTGAGCTGTTAGAATGTTAGAAACAAGCTTTCTGAGCTGAGAACTGCATTTTGTGACATAGTTCATCAGTGGATGATGAGAGTGTCAGTTTTGACAAAGAACACTGATCATCACTAAAATGCTCCAATTAAGCTGTTAGAATGTCAGAAACAAGCTTTCTGAGCTGAGAACTGCATTTTGTGACATAGTTCATCAGTGGATGATGAGAATGTCAGTTTTGACAAAGAACACTGTTCATTACTGAAATGCTCCAATTGAGCTGTTAGAATGTCAGAAACAAGCTTTCTGAGCTGAGAAATGCATTTTGTGACAAAGTGCTTCAGTGGATGATGAGAATGTCAGTTTTGACAAAGAACACTGTTCATTACTAAAATGCTCTAATTGAGCTGTTAGAATGTCAGAAACAAGCTTTCTGAGCTGAGAACTGCATTTTGTGACATAGTTCATCAGTGGATGATGAGAATGTCAGTTTTGACAAAGAACACTGTTCATTACTGAAATGCTCCAATTGAGATGTTAGAATGTCAGAAACAAATTTTCTGAGCTGAGAAATGCATTTTGTGACAAAGTGCATCAGTGGATGATGAGAATGTCAATTTTGACAAAGAACACTGATCATCACTAAAATGCTCCAATTGAGCTGTTAGAATGTCAGAAACAAGCTTTCTGAGCTGAAAACTGCATTTTGTGACAAAGTGAATCAGTGGATGGATGAGAATGTCACTTTTGACAAAGAACACTGATCATCACTAAAATGCTCCAATTGAGCTGTTAGAATGTCAGAAACAAGCTTTCTGAGCTGAGAAATGCATTTTGTGACAAAGTGAATCAGTGGATGATGAGAATGTCAGTTTTGACAAAGAACACTGTTCATTACTGATATGCTCCAATTGAGCTGTTAGAATGTCAGAAACAAGCTTTCTGAGCTGAGAAATGCATTTTGTGACAAAGTGAATCAGTGGATGATGAGAATGTCAGTTTTGACAAAGAACACTGATCATCACTAAAATGCTCCAATTAAGCTGTTAGAATGTCAGAAACAAGCTTTCTTAGCTGAGAACTGCATTTTGTGACATAGTTCATCAGTGGATGATGAGAATGTCAGTTTTGACAAAGAACACTGATCATCACTAAAATGCTCCAATTAAGCTGTTAGAATGTCAGAAACAAGCTTTCTGAGCTGAGAACTGCATTTTGTGACATAGTTCATCAGAGGATGATGAGAATGTCAGTTTTGACAAAGAACACTGTTCATTACTAAAATTCTCTAATTGAGCTGTTAGAATGTCAGAAACAAGCTTTCTGAGCTGAGAACTGCATTTTGTGAGAAAGTGAATCAGTGGATGATGAGAATGTCAGTTTTGACAAAGAACACTGTTCATTACTAAAATGCTCCAATTGAGCTGTTAGAATGTCAGAAACAAGCTTTCTGAGCTGAGAAATGCATTTTGTGACAAAGTGAATCAGTGGATGATGAGAATGTCAGTTTTGACAAAGAACACTGATCATCATGTCAGAAACAAGCTTTCTGAGCTGAGAAATGCATTTTGTGACAAAGTGCATCAGTGGATGATGAGAATGTCAGTTTTGACAAAGAACACTGATCATTACTAAAATGCTCCAATTGAGCTGTTAGAATGTCAGAAACAAGCTTTCTGAGCTGAGAACTGCATTTTGTGAGAAAGTGAATCAGTGGATGGATGAGAATGTCACTTTTGACAAAGAACACTGTTCATTACTGAAATGCTCCAATTGAGCTGTTAGAATGTCAGAAACAAGCTTTCTGAGCTGAGAACTGCATTTTGTGACAAAAGCATCAGTGGATGATGAGAATGTCAGTTTTGACAAAGAACACTGATCATTACTAAAATGCTCCAATTGAGCTGTTAGAATGTCAGAAACAAGCTTTCTGAGCTGAGAAATGCATTTTGTGACAAAGTGCTTCAGTGGATGATGAGAATGTCAGTTTTGACAAAGAACACTGTTCATTACTAAAATGCTCTAATTTAGCTGTTAGAATGTCAGAAACAAGCTTTCTGAGCTGAGAACTGCATTTTGTGACATAGTTCATCAGTGGATGATGAGAATGTCAGTTTTGACAAAGAACACTGTTCATTGCTGATATGCTCCAATTGAGCTGTTAGAATGTCAGAAACAAGCTTTCTGAGCTGAGAAATGCATTTTGTGACAAAGTGCATCAGTGGATGATGAGAATGTCAGTTTTGACAAAGAACACTGATCATTATTAAAATGCTCCAATTGAGCTGTTAGAATGTCAGAAACAAGCTTTCTGAGCTGAAAACTGCATTTTGTGACATAGTTCATCAGTGGATGATGAGAATATCAGTTTTGACAAAGAACACTGATCATCACTAAAATGCTCCAATTAAGCTGTTAGAATGTCAGAAACAAGCTTTCTGAGCTGAGAACTGCATTTTGTGACATAGTTCATCAGTGGATGATGAGAATGTCAGTTTTGACAAAGAACACTGTTCATTACTGAAATGCTCCAATTGAGCTGTTAGAATGTCAGAAACAAGCTTTCTGAGCTGAGAACTGCAGTTTGTGACAAAAGCATCAGTGGATGATGAGAATGTCAGTTTTGACAAAGAACACTGATCATTACTAAAATGCTCCAATTGAGCTGTTAGAATGTCAGAAACAAGCTTTCTGAGCTGAGAAATGCATTTTGTGACAAAGTGCTTCAGTGGATGATGAGAATGTCAGTTTTGACAAAGAACACTGTTCATTACTAAAATGCTCTAATTGAGCTGTTAGAATGTCAGAAACAAGCTTTCTGAGCTGAGAACTGCATTTTGTGACATAGTTCATCAGTGGATGATGAGAATGTCAGTTTTGACAAAGAACACTGTTCATTACTAAAATGCTCTAATTGAGCTGTTAGAATGTTAGAAACAAGCTTTCTGAGCTGAGAACTGCATTTTGTGACATAGTTCATCAGTGGATGATGAGAATGTCAGTTTTGACAAAGAACACTGTTCATTACTAAAATGCTCCAATTGAGCTGTTAGAATGTCAGAAACAAGCTTTCTGAGCTGAGAACTGCATTTTGTGACATAGTTCATCAGTGGATGATGAGAATGTCAGTTTTGACAAAGAACTCTGTTCATTACTGAAATGCTCCAATTGAGCTGTTAGAATGTCAGAAACAAGCTTTCTGAGCTGAAAACTGCATTTTGTGACAAAGTGAATCAGTGGATGGATGAGAATGTCACTTTTGACAAAGAACACTGTTCATTACTAAAATGCTCCAATTGAGCTGTTAGAATGTCAGAAACAAGCTTTCTGAGCTGAAAACTGCATTTTGTGACATAGTTCATCAGTGGATGATGAGAATGTCAGTTTTGACAAAGAACACTGTTCATTACTAAAATGCTCTAATTGAGCTGTTAGAATGTCAGAAACAAGCTTTCTGAGCTGAGAACTGCATTTTGTGACATAGTTCATCAGTGGATGATGAGAATGTCAGTTTTGACAAAGAACACTGTTCATTACTAAAAATGCTCCAATTGAGCTGTTAGAATGTCAGAAACAAGCTTTCTGAGCTGAGAAATGCATTTTGTGACATAGTTCATCAGTGGATGATGAGAATGTCAGTTTTGACAAAGAACTCTGTTCATTACTGAAATGCTCCAATTGAGCTGTTAGAATGTCAGAAACAAGCTTTCTGAGCTGAAAACTGCATTTTGTGACAAAGTGAATCAGTGGATGGATGAGAATGTCACTTTTGACAAAGAACACTGTTCATTACTGAAATGCTCCAATTGAGCTGTTAGAATGTCAGAAACAAGCTTTCTGAGCTGAGAACTGCATTTTGTGACAAAAGCATCAGTGGATGATGAGAATGTCAGTTTTGACAAAGAACACTGTTCATTACTGAAATGCTCCAATTGAGATGTTAGAATGTCAGAAACAAATTTTCTGAGCTGAGAAATGCATTTTGTGACAAAGTGCATCAGTGGATGATGAGAATGTCAGTTTTGACAAAGAACACTGATCATCACTAAAATGCTCCAATTGAGCTGTTAGAATGTCAGAAACAAGCTTTCTGAGCTGAAAACTGCATTTTGTGACAAAGTGAATCAGTGGATGGATGAGAATGTCACTTTTGACAAAGAACACTGTTCATTACTGAAATGCTCCAATTGAGCTGTTAGAATGTCAGAAACAAGCTTTCTGAGCTGAGAAATGCATTTTGTGACAAAGTGCATCAGTGGATGATGAGAATGTCAGTTTTGACAAAGAACACTGATCATTACTAAAATGCTCCAATTGAGCTGTTAGAATGTCAGAAACAAGCTTTCTGAGCTGAAAATTGTATTTGGTGACAAAGTTCATCAGTGGATGATGAGAATGTCAGTTTTGACAAAGAACACTGATCATTACTAAAATTTTCTAATTGAGCTGTTAGAATGTCAGAAACAAGCTGTCTGAGCTTAAAAACTGCATTTTGTGACAAAGTGCATCAGTGGATGATGAGAATGTCAGTTTTGACAAAGAACACTGTTCATTACTAAAATGCTCTAATTGAGCTGTTAGAATGTCAGAAACAAGCTTTCTGAGCTGAGAACTGCATTTTGTGACATAGTTCATCAGTGGATGATGAGAATGTCAGTTTTGACAAAGAACACTGTTCATTACTGAAATGCTCTAATTGAGCTGTTAGAATGTCAGAAACAAGCTTTCTGAGCTGAGAACTGCATTTTGTGACATAGTTCATCAGTGGATGATGAGAATGTCAGTTTTGACAAAGAACACTGTTCATTACTAAAATGCTCTAATTGAGCTGTTAGAATGTCAGAAACAAGCTTTCTGAGCTGAGAACTGCATTTTGTGACATAGTTCATCAGTGGATGATGAGAATGTCAGTTTTGACAAAGAACACTGTTCATTACTAAAATGCTCCAATTGAGCTGTTAGAATGTCAGAAACAAGCTTTCTGAGCTGAGAAATGCATTTTGTGATATAGTTCATCAGTGGATGATGAGAATGTCAGTTTTGACAAAGAACTCTGTTCATTACTGAAATGCTCCAATTGAGCTGTTAGAATGTCAGAAACAAGCTTTCTGAGCTGAAAACTGCATTTTGTGACAAAGTGAATCAGTGGATGGATGAGAATGTCACTTTTGACAAAGAACACTGTTCATTACTGAAATGCTCCAATTGAGCTGTTAGAATGTCAGAAACAAGCTTTCTGAGCTGAGAAATGCATTTTGTGACAAAGTGCATCAGTGGATGATGAGAATGTCAGTTTTGACAAAGAACACTGTTCATTACTAAAATGCTCTAATTGAGCTGTTAGAATGTCAGAAACAAGCTTTCTGAGCTGAGAACTGCATTTTGTGACAAAAAGCATCAGTGGATGATGAGAATGTCAGTTTTGACAAAGAACACTGTTCATTACTAAAATGCTCCAATTGAGCTGTTAGAATGTCAGAAACAAGCTTTCTGAGCTGAGAACTGCATTTTGTGACATAGTTCATCAGTGGATGATGAGAATGTCAGTTTTGACAAAGAACACTGATCATTACTAAAATGCTCCAATTGAGCTGTTAGAATGTCAAAAACAAGCTTTCTGAGCTGAGAAATGCATTTTGTGACAAAGTGCTTCAGTGGATGATGAGAATGTCAGTTTTGACAAAGAACACTGTTCATTACTAAAATGCTCTAATTGAGCTGTTAGAATGTCAGAAACAAGCTTTCTGAGCTGAGAACTGCATTTTGTGACATAGTTCATCAGTGGATGATGAAAATGTCAGTTTTGACAAAGAACACTGTTCATTACTGAAATGCTCCAATTGAGATGTTAGAATGTCAGAAACAAATTTTCTGAGCTGAGAAATGCATTTTGTGACAAAGTGCATCAGTGGATGATGAGAATGTCAGTTTTGACAAAGAACACTGATCATCACTAAAATGCTCCAATTGAGCTGTTAGAATGTCAGAAACAAGCTTTCTGAGCTGAGAACTGCATTTTGTGACATAGTTCATCAGTGGATGATGAGAATGTCAGTTTTGACAAAGAACACTGTTCATTACTAAAATGCTCCAATTGAGCTGTTAGAATGTCAGAAACAAGCTTTCTGAGCTGAGAAATGCATTTTGTGACATAGTTCATCAGTGGATGATGAGAATGTCAGTTTTGACAAAGAACTCTGTTCATTACTGAAATGCTCCAATTGAGCTGTTAGAATGTCAGAAACAAGCTTTCTGAGCTGAAAACTGCATTTTGTGACAAAGTGAATCAGTGGATGGATGAGAATGTCACTTTTGACAAAGAACACTGTTCATTACTAAAATGCTCCAATTGAGCTGTTAGAATGTCAGAAACAAGCTTTCTGAGCTGAAAACTGCATTTTGTGACATAGTTCATCAGTGGATGATGAGAATGTCAGTTTTGACAAAGAACACTGTTCATTACTAAAATGCTCTAATTGAGCTGTTAGAATGTCAGAAACAAGCTTTCTGAGCTGAGAACTGCATTTTGTGACAAAGTGAATCAGTGGATGGATGAGAATGTCACTTTTGACAAAGAACACTGTTCATTACTGAAATGCTCCAATTGAGCTGTTAGAATGTCAGAAACAAGCTTTCTGAGCTGAGAACTGCATTTTGTGATAAAAGCATCAGTGGATGATGAGAATGTCAGTTTTGACAAAGAACACTGTTCATTACTAAAATGCTCCAATTGAGCTGTTAGAATGTCAGAAACAAGCTTTCTGAGCTGAGAACTGCATTTTGTGACAAAAGCATCAGTGGATGATGAGAATGTCAGTTTTGACAAAGAACACTGATCATTACTAAAATGCTCCAATTGAGCTGTTAGAATGTCAGAAACAAGCTTTCTGAGCTGAGAAATGCATTTTGTGACAAAGTGCTTCAGTGGATGATGAGAATGTCAGTTTTGACAAAGAACACTGTTCATTACTAAAATGCTCTAATTGAGCTGTTAGAATGTCAGAAACAAGCTTTCTGAGCTGAGAACTGCATTTTGTGACATAGTTCATCAGTGGATGATGAGAATGTCAGTTTTGACAAAGAACACTGTTCATTACTAAAATGCTCCAATTGAGCTGTTAGAATGTCAGAAACAAGCTTTCTGAGCTGAGAAATGCATTTTGTGACATAGTTCATCAGTGGATGATGAGAATGTCAGTTTTGACAAAGAACTCTGTTCATTACTGAAATGCTCCAATTGAGCTGTTAGAATGTCAGAAACAAGCTTTCTGAGCTGAGAACTGCATTTTGTGACAAAGTTCATCAGTGGATGGATGAGAATGTCACTTTTGACAAAGAACACTGTTCATTACTGAAATGCTCCAATTGAGCTGTTAGAATGTCAGAAACAAGCTTTCTGAGCTGAGAACTGCATTTTGTGACAAAGTGAATCAGTGGATGGATGAGAATGTCACTTTTGACAAAGAACACTGATCATTACTAAAATGCTCCAATTGAGCTGTTAGAATGTCAGAAACAAGCTTTCTGAGCTGAGAAATGCATTTTGTGACAAAGTGCTTCAGTGGATGATGAGAATGTCAGTTTTGACAAAGAACACTGTTCATTACTAAAATGCTCTAATTGAGCTGTTAGAATGTCAGAAACAAGCTTTCTGAGCTGAGAACTGCATTTTGTGACATAGTTCATCAGTGGATGATGAGAATGTCAGTTTTGACAAAGAACACTGTTCATTGCTGATATGCTCCAATTGAGCTGTTAGAATGTCAGAAACAAGCTTTTTGAGCTGAGAAATGCATTTTGTGACAAAGTGAATCAGTGGATGATGAGAATGTCAGTTTTGACAAAGAACACTGATCATCACTAAAATGCTCCAATTAAGCTGTTAGAATGTCAGAAACAAGCTTTCTGAGCTGAGAACTGCATTTTGTGACATAGTTCATCAGTGGATGATGAGAATGTCAGTTTTGACAAAGAACACTGTTCATTACTGAAATGCTCCAATTGAGCTGTTAGAATGTCAGAAACAAGCTTTCTGAGCTGAGAAATGCATTTTGTGACAAAGTGCATCAGTGGATGATGAGAATGTCAGTTTTGACAAAGAACACTGATCATTACTAAAATGCTCCAATTGAGCTGTTAGAATGTCAGAAACAAGCTTTCTGAGCTGAAAACTGCATTTTGTGACATAGTTCATCAGTGGATGATGAGAATGTCAGTTTTGACAAAGAACACTGATCATCACTAAAATGCTCCAATTAAGCTGTTAGAATGTCAGAAACAAGCTTTCTGAGCTGAGAACTGCATTTTGTGACATAGTTCATCAGTGGATGATGAGAATGTCAGTTTTGACAAAGAACACTGTTCATTACTAAAATTCTCTAATTGAGCTGTTAGAATGTCAGAAACAAGCTTTCTGAGCTGAGAACTGCATTTTGTGAGAAAGTGAATTAGTGGATGATGAGAATGTCAGTTTTGACAAAGAACACTGTTCATTACTGAAATGCTCTAATTGAGCTGTTAGAATGTCAGAAACAAGCTTTCTGAGCTGAGAACTGCATTTTGTGACATAGTTCATCAGTGGATGATGAGAATGTCAGTTTTGACAAAGAACACTGTTCATTACTAAAATGCTCTAATTGAGCTGTTAGAATGTCAGAAACAAGCTTTCTGAGCTGAGAACTGCATTTTGTGACATAGTTCATCAGTGGATGATGAGAATGTCAGTTTTGACAAAGAACACTGTTCATTACTAAAATGCTCCAATTGAGCTGTTAGAATGTCAGAAACAAGCTTTCTGAGCTGAGAAATGCATTTTGTGACATAGTTCATCAGTGGATGATGAGAATGTCAGTTTTGACAAAGAACTCTGTTCATTACTGAAATGCTCCAATTGAGCTGTTAGAATGTCAGAAACAAGCTTTCTGAGCTGAAAACTGCATTTTGTGACAAAGTGAATCAGTGGATGGATGAGAATGTCACTTTTGACAAAGAACACTGTTCATTACTGAAATGCTCCAATTGAGCTGTTAGAATGTCAGAAACAAGCTTTCTGAGCTGAGAAATGCATTTTGTGACAAAGTGCATCAGTGGATGATGAGAATGTCAGTTTTGACAAAGAACACTGTTCATTACTAAAATGCTCTAATTGAGCTGTTAGAATGTCAGAAACAAGCTTTCTGAGCTGAGAACTGCATTTTGTGACAAAAAGCATCAGTGGATGATGAGAAAAGAACACTTAGTTCATCAGTGGATGATGAGAATGTCAGTTTTGACAAAGAACATTGTTCATTACTGAAATGCTCCAATTGAGATGTTAGAATGTCAGAAACAAATTTTCTGAGCTGAGAAATGCATTTTGTGACAAAGTGCATCAGTGGATGATGAGAATGTCAGTTTTGACAAAGAACTCTGTTCATTACTGAAATGCTCCAATTGAGCTGTTAGAATGTCAGAAACAAGCTTTCTGAGCTGAAAACTGCATTTTGTGACAAAGTGAATCAGTGGATGGATGAGAATGTCACTTTTGACAAAGAACACTGTTCAATACTAAAATGCTCCAATTGAGCTGTTAGAATGTCAGAAACAAGCTTTCTGAGCTGAAAACTGCATTTTGTGACAAAGTGAATCAGTGGATGGATGAGAATGTCAGTTTTGACAAAGAACACTGTTCATTACTGAAATGCTCCAATTGAGATGTTAGAATGTCAGAAACAAATTTTCTGAGCTGAGAAATGCATTTTGTGACAAAGTGCATCAGTGGATGATGAGAATGTCAGTTTTGACAAAGAACACTGATCATCACTAAAATGCTCCAATTGAGCTGTTAGAATGTCAGAAACAAGCTTTCTGACCTGAAAACTGCATTTTGTGACAAAGTGAATCAGTGGATGGATGAGAATGTCACTTTTGACAAAGAACACTGATCATCACTAAAATGCTCCAATTAAGCTGTTAGAATGTCAGAAACAAGCTTTCTGAGCTGAGAACTGCATTTTGTGACAAAAAGCATCAGTGGATGATGAGAATGTCAGTTTTGACAAAGAACACTGATCATTACTAAAATGCTCCAATTGAGCTGTTAGAATGTCAGAAACAAGCTTTCTGAGCTGAGAAATGCATTTTGTGACATAGTTCATCAGTGGATGATGAGAATGTCAGTTTTGACAAAGAACTCTGTTCATTACTGAAATGCTCCAATTGAGCTGTTAGAATGTCAGAAACAAGCTTTCTGAGCTGAAAACTGCATTTTGTGACAAAGTGAATCAGTGGATGGATGAGAATGTCACTTTTGACAAAGAACACTGTTCATTACTGAAATGCTCCAATTGAGCTGTTAGAATGTCAGAAACAAGCTTTCTGAGCTGAGAAATGCATTTTGTGACAAAGTGCATCAGTGGATGATGAGAATGTCAGTTTTGACAAAGAACACTGATCATTACTAAAATGCTCCAATTGAGCTGTTAGAATGTCAGAAACAAGCTTTCTGAGCTGAAAACTGTATTTGGTGACAAAGTTCATCAGTGGATGATGAGAATGTCAGTTTTGACAAAGAACACTGATCATTACTAAAATTTTCTAATTGAGCTGTTAGAATGTCAGAAACAAGCTGTCTGAGCTTAAAAACTGCATTTTGTGACAAAGTGCATCAGTGGATGATGAGAATGTCAGTTTTGACAAAGAACACTGTTCATTACTAAAATGCTCTAATTGAGCTGTTAGAATGTCAGAAACAAGCTTTCTGAGCTGAAAACTGCATTTTGTGACATAGTTCATCAGTGGATGATGAGAATGTCAGTTTTGACAAAGAACACTGTTCATTACTGAAATGCTCTAATTGAGCTGTTAGAATGTCAGAAACAAGCTTTCTGAGCTGAGAACTGCATTTTGTGACATAGTTCATCAGTGGATGATGAGAATGTCAGTTTTGACAAAGAACACTGTTCATTACTAAAATGCTCTAATTGAGCTGTTAGAATGTCAGAAACAAGCTTTCTGAGCTGAGAAATGCATTTTGTGACATAGTTCATCAGTGGATGATGAGAATGTCAGTTTTGACAAAGAACTCTGTTCATTACTAAAATGCTCCAATTGAGCTGTTAGAATGTCAGAAACAAGCTTTCTGAGCTGAGAAATGCATTTTGTGACATAGTTCATCAGTGGATGATGAGAATGTCAGTTTTGACAAAGAACTCTGTTCATTACTGAAATGCTCCAATTGAGCTGTTAGAATGTCAGAAACAAGCTTTCTGAGCTGAAAACTGCATTTTGTGACAAAGTGAATCAGTGGATGGATGAGAATGTCACTTTTGACAAAGAACACTGTTCATTACTGAAATGCTCCAATTGAGCTGTTAGAATGTCAGAAACAAGCTTTCTGAGCTGAGAAATGCATTTTGTGACAAAGTGCATCAGTGGATGATGAGAATGTCAGTTTTGACAAAGAACACTGTTCATTACTAAAATGCTCTAATTGAGCTGTTAGAATGTCAGAAACAAGCTTTCTGAGCTGAGAACTGCATTTTGTGACAAAAAGCATCAGTGGATGATGAGAATGTCAGTTTTGACAAAGAACACTGTTCATTACTAAAATGCTCCAATTGAGCTGTTAGAATGTCAGAAACAAGCTTTCTGAGCTGAGAACTGCATTTTGTGACATAGTTCATCAGTGGATGATGAGAATGTCAGTTTTGACAAAGAACACTGATCATTACTAAAATGCTCCAATTGAGCTGTTAGAATGTCAGAAACAAGCTTTCTGAGCTGAGAAATGCATTTTGTGACAAAGTGAATCAGTGGATGATGAGAATGTCAGTTTTGACAAAGAACACTGTTCATTACTAAAATGCTCCAATTGAGCTGTTAGAATGTCAGAAACAAGCTTTCTGAGCATAAAACTGCATTTTGTGACAAAGTGCATCAGTGGGTGATGAGAATGTCAGTTTTGACAAAGAACACTGTTCATTACTAAAATGCTCTAATTGAGCTGTTAGAATGTTAGAAACAAGCTTTCTGAGCTGAGAACTGCATTTTGTGACATAGTTCATCAGTGGATGATGAGAATGTCAGTTTTGACAAAGAACACTGTTCATTACTGAAATGCTCCAATTGAGCTGTTAGAATGTCAGAAACAAGCTTTCTGAGCTGAGAACTGCATTTTGTGACAAAAGCATCAGTGGATGATGAGAATGTCAGTTTTGACAAAGAACACTGATCATTACTAAAATGCTCCAATTGAGCTGTTAGAATGTCAGAAACAAGCTTTCTGAGCTGAGAAATGCATTTTGTGACAAAGTGCTTCAGTGGATGATGAGAATGTCAGTTTTGACAAAGAACACTGTTCATTACTAAAATGCTCTAATTGAGCTGTTAGAATGTCAGAAACAAGCTTTCTGAGCTGAGAACTGCATTTTGTGACATAGTTCATCAGTGGATGATGAGAATGTCAGTTTTGACAAAGAACACTGTTCATTGCTGATATGCTCCAATTGAG
This sequence comes from Barbatula barbatula, assembly GCF_947034865.1. Classification (NCBI taxonomy): domain Eukaryota; kingdom Metazoa; phylum Chordata; class Actinopteri; order Cypriniformes; family Nemacheilidae; genus Barbatula; species Barbatula barbatula. The sequence goes on from NC_136788.1 coordinate 2,249,761, forward strand.
CTGTTAGAATGTCAGAAACAAGCTTTTTGAGCTGAGAAATGCATTTTGTGACAAAGTGAATCAGTGGATGATGAGAATGTCAGTTTTGACAAAGAACACTGATCATCACTAAAATGCTCCAATTAAGCTGTTAGAATGTCAGAAACAAGCTTTCTGAGCTGAGAACTGCATTTTGTGACATAGTTCATCAGTGGATGATGAGAATGTCAGTTTTGACAAAGAACACTGTTCATTACTGAAATGCTCCAATTGAGCTGTTAGAATGTCAGAAACAAGCTTTCTGAGCTGAGAACTGCATTTTGTGACAAAAGCATCAGTGGATGATGAGAATGTCAGTTTTGACAAAGAACACTGATCATTACTAAAATGCTCCAATTGAGCTGTTAGAATGTCAGAAACAAGCTTTCTGAGCTGAGAAATGCATTTTGTGACAAAGTGCTTCAGTGGATGATGAGAATGTCAGTTTTGACAAAGAACACTGTTCATTACTAAAATGCTCTAATTGAGCTGTTAGAATGTCAGAAACAAGCTTTCTGAGCTGAGAACTGCATTTTGTGACAAAGTGAATCAGTGGATGGATGAGAATGTCACTTTTGACAAAGAACACTGTTCATTACTGAAATGCTCCAATTGAGCTGTTAGAATGTCAGAAACAAGCTTTCTGAGCTGAGAAATGCATTTTGTGACAAAGTGCATCAGTGGATGATGAGAATGTCAGTTTTGACAAAGAACACTGTTCATTACTAAAATGCTCTAATTGAGCTGTTAGAATGTCAGAAACAAGCTTTCTGAGCTGAGAACTGCATTTTGTGACAAAAAGCATCAGTGGATGATGAGAATGTCAGTTTTGACAAAGAACACTGTTCATTACTAAAATGCTCCAATTGAGCTGTTAGAATGTCAGAAACAAGCTTTCTGAGCTGAGAACTGCATTTTGTGACATAGTTCATCAGTGGATGATGAGAATGTCAGTTTTGACAAAGAACACTGATCATTACTAAAATGCTCCAATTGAGCTGTTAGAATGTCAGAAACAAGCTTTCTGAGCTGAGAAATGCATTTTGTGACAAAGTGAATCAGTGGATGATGAGAATGTCAGTTTTGACAAAGAACACTGTTCATTACTAAAATGCTCCAATTGAGCTGTTAGAATGTCAGAAACAAGCTTTCTGAGCATAAAACTGCATTTTGTGACAAAGTGCATCAGTGGGTGATGAGAATGTCAGTTTTGACAAAGAACACTGTTCATTACTAAAATGCTCTAATTGAGCTGTTAGAATGTTAGAAACAAGCTTTCTGAGCTGAGAACTGCATTTTGTGACATAGTTCATCAGTGGATGATGAGAGTGTCAGTTTTGACAAAGAACACTGATCATCACTAAAATGCTCCAATTAAGCTGTTAGAATGTCAGAAACAAGCTTTCTGAGCTGAGAACTGCATTTTGTGACATAGTTCATCAGTGGATGATGAGAATGTCAGTTTTGACAAAGAACACTGTTCATTACTGAAATGCTCCAATTGAGCTGTTAGAATGTCAGAAACAAGCTTTCTGAGCTGAGAACTGCATTTTGTGACAAAAGCATCAGTGGATGATGAGAATGTCAGTTTTGACAAAGAACACTGATCATTACTAAAATGCTCCAATTGAGCTGTTAGAATGTCAGAAACAAGCTTTCTGAGCTGAGAAATGCATTTTGTGACAAAGTGCTTCAGTGGATGATGAGAATGTCAGTTTTGACAAAGAACACTGTTCATTACTAAAATGCTCTAATTGAGCTGTTAGAATGTCAGAAACAAGCTTTCTGAGCTGAGAACTGCATTTTGTGACATAGTTCATCAGTGGATGATGAGAATGTCAGTTTTGACAAAGAACACTGTTCATTGCTGATATGCTCCAATTGAGCTGTTAGAATGTCAGAAACAAGCTTTTTGAGCTGAGAAATGCATTTTGTGACAAAGTGAATCAGTGGATGATGAGAATGTCAGTTTTGACAAAGAACACTGATCATCACTAAAATGCTCCAATTAAGCTGTTAGAATGTCAGAAACAAGCTTTCTGAGCTGAGAACTGCATTTTGTGACATAGTTCATCAGTGGATGATGAGAATGTCAGTTTTGACAAAGAACACTGTTCATTACTGAAATGCTCCAATTGAGCTGTTAGAATTTCAGAAACAAGCTTTCTGAGCTGAGAAATGCATTTTGTGACAAAGTGCATCAGTGGATGATGAGAATGTCAGTTTTGACAAAGAACACTGATCATTACTAAAATGCTCCAATTGAGCTGTTAGAATGTCAGAAACAAGCTTTCTGAGCTGAAAACTGCATTTTGTGACATAGTTCATCAGTGGATGATGAGAATGTCAGTTTTGACAAAGAACACTGATCATCACTAAAATGCTCCAATTAAGCTGTTAGAATGTCAGAAACAAGCTTTCTGAGCTGAGAACTGCATTTTGTGACATAGTTCATCAGTGGATGATGAGAATGTCAGTTTTGACAAAGAACACTGTTCATTACTAAAATTCTCTAATTGAGCTGTTAGAATGTCAGAAACAAGCTTTCTGAGCTGAGAACTGCATTTTGTGACATAGTTCATCAGTGGATGATGAGAATGTCAGTTTTGACAAAGAACACTGTTCATTACTGAAATGCTCCAATTGAGATGTTAGAATGTCAGAAACAAATTTTCTGAGCTGAGAAATGCATTTTGTGACAAAGTGCATCAGTGGATGATGAGAATGTCAGTTTTGACAAAGAACACTGATCATCACTAAAATGCTCCAATTGAGCTGTTAGAATGTCAGAAACAAGCTTTCTGAGCTGAGAACTGCATTTTGTGACATAGTTCATCAGTGGATGATGAGAATGTCAGTTTTGACAAAGAACACTGTTCATTACTGAAATGCTCCAATTGAGCTGTTAGAATGTCAGAAACAAGCTTTCTGAGCTGAGAACTGCATTTTGTGACAAAAGCATCAGTGGATGATGAGAATGTCAGTTTTGACAAAGAACACTGATCATTTCTAAAATGCTCCAATTGAGCTGTTAGAATGTCAGAAACAAGCTTTCTGAGCTGAGAAATGCATTTTGTGACAAAGTGCTTCAGTGGATGATGAGAATGTCAGTTTTGACAAAGAACACTGTTCATTACTAAAATGCTCTAATTGAGCTGTTAGAATGTCAGAAACAAGCTTTCTGAGCTGAGAACTGCATTTTGTGACAAAAAGCATCAGTGGATGATGAGAATGTCAGTTTTGACAAAGAACACTGTTCATTACTAAAATGCTCCAATTGAGCTGTTAGAATGTCAGAAACAAGCTTTCTGAGCTGAGAACTGCATTTTGTGACATAGTTCATCAGTGGATGATGAGAATGTCAGTTTTGACAAAGAACACTGATCATTACTAAAATGCTCCAATTGAGCTGTTAGAATGTCAGAAACAAGCTTTCTGAGCTGAGAAATGCATTTTGTGACAAAGTGCTTCAGTGGATGATGAGAATGTCAGTTTTGACAAAGAACACTGTTCATTACTAAAATGCTCTAATTGAGCTGTTAGAATGTCAGAAACAAGCTTTCTGAGCTGAGAACTGCATTTTGTGACATAGTTCATCAGTGGATGATGAGAATGTCAGTTTTGACAAAGAACACTGTTCATTACTGAAATGCTCCAATTGAGATGTTAGAATGTCAGAAACAAATTTTCTGAGCTGAGAAATGCATTTTGTGACAAAGTGCATCAGTGGATGATGAGAATGTCAGTTTTGACAAAGAACACTGATCATCACTAAAATGCTCCAATTGAGCTGTTAGAATGTCAGAAACAAGCTTTCTGAGCTGAGAACTGCATTTTGTGACATAGTTCATCAGTGGATGATGAGAATGTCAGTTTTGACAAAGAACACTGTTCATTACTGAAATGCTCCAATTGAGCTGTTAGAATGTCAGAAACAAGCTTTCTGAGCTGAGAACTGCATTTTGTGACAAAAGCATCAGTGGATGATGAGAATGTCAGTTTTGACAAAGAACACTGATCATTACTAAAATGCTCCAATTGAGCTGTTAGAATGTCAGAAACAAGCTTTCTGAGCTGAGAAATGCATTTTGTGACAAAGTGCTTCAGTGGATGATGAGAATGTCAGTTTTGACAAAGAACACTGTTCATTACTAAAATGCTCTAATTGAGCTGTTAGAATGTCAGAAACAAGCTTTCTGAGCTGAGAACTGCATTTTGTGACATAGTTCATCAGTGGATGATGAGAATGTCAGTTTTGACAAAGAACACTGTTCATTACTAAAATGCTCTAATTGAGCTGTTAGAATGTTAGAAACAAGCTTTCTGAGCTGAGAACTGCATTTTGTGACATAGTTCATCAGTGGATGATGAGAATGTCAGTTTTGACAAAGAACACTGTTCATTACTAAAATGCTCCAATTGAGCTGTTAGAATGTCAGAAACAAGCTTTCTGAGCTGAGAACTGCATTTTGTGACATAGTTCATCAGTGGATGATGAGAATGTCAGTTTTGACAAAGAACTCTGTTCATTACTGAAATGCTCCAATTGAGCTGTTAGAATGTCAGAAACAAGCTTTCTGAGCTGAAAACTGCATTTTGTGACAAAGTGAATCAGTGGATGGATGAGAATGTCACTTTTGACAAAGAACACTGTTCATTACTGAAATGCTCCAATTGAGCTGGTAGAATGTCAGAAACAAGCTTTCTGAGCTGAGAAATGCATTTTGTGACATAGTTCATCAGTGGATGATGAGAATGTCAGTTTTGACAAAGAACTCTGTTCATTACTGAAATGCTCCAATTGAGCTGTTAGAATGTCAGAAACAAGCTTTCTGAGCTGAAAACTGCATTTTGTGACAAAGTGAATCAGTGGATGGATGAGAATGTCACTTTTGACAAAGAACACTGTTCATTACTGAAATGCTCCAATTGAGCTGTTAGAATGTCAGAAACAAGCTTTCTGAGCTGAGAAATGCATTTTGTGACAAAGTGCATCAGTGGATGATGAGAATGTCAGTTTTGACAAAGAACACTGTTCATTACTAAAATGCTCTAATTGAGCTGTTAGAATGTCAGAAACAAGCTTTCTGAGCTGAGAACTGCATTTTGTGACAAAAAGCATCAGTGGATGATGAGAATGTCAGTTTTGACAAAGAACACTGTTCATTACTAAAATGCTCCAATTGAGCTGTTAGAATGTCAGAAACAAGCTTTCTGAGCTGAGAACTGCATTTTGTGACATAGTTCATCAGTGGATGATGAGAATGTCAGTTTTGACAAAGAACACTGATCATTACTAAAATGCTCCAATTGAGCTGTTAGAATGTCAGATTCAAGCTTTCTGAGCTGAGAACTGCATTTTGTGACAAAGTGCTTCAGTGGATGATGAGAATGTCAGTTTTGACAAAGAACACTGTTCATTACTAAAATGCTCTAATTGAGCTGTTAGAATGTCAGAAACAAGCTTTCTGAGCTGAGAACTGCATTTTGTGACATAGTTCATCAGTGGATGATGAGAATGTCAGTTTTGACAAAGAACACTGTTCATTACTGAAATGCTCCAATTGAGATGTTAGAATGTCAGAAACAAATTTTCTGAGCTGAGAAATGCATTTTGTGACAAAGTGCATCAGTGGATGATGAGAATGTCAGTTTTGACAAAGAACACTGATCATCACTAAAATGCTCCAATTGAGCTGTTAGAATGTCAGAAACAAGCTTTCTGAGCTGAGAACTGCATTTTGTGACATAGTTCATCAGTGGATGATGAGAATGTCAGTTTTGACAAAGAACACTGTTCATTACTGAAATGCTCCAATTGAGCTGTTAGAATGTCAGAAACAAGCTTTCTGAGCTGAAAACTGCATTTTGTGACAAAAAGCATCAGTGGATGATGAGAATGTCAGTTTTGACAAAGAACACTGTTCATTACTAAAATGCTCCAATTGAGCTGTTAGAATGTCAGAAACAAGCTTTCTGAGCTGAGAACTGCATTTTGTGACATAGTTCATCAGTGGATGATGAGAATGTCAGTTTTGACAAAGAACACTGATCATTACTAAAATGCTCCAATTGAGCTGTTAGAATGTCAGAAACAAGCTTTCTGAGCTGAGAAATGCATTTTGTGACAAAGTGCTTCAGTGGATGATGAGAATGTCAGTTTTGACAAAGAACACTGTTCATTACTAAAATGCTCTAATTGAGCTGTTAGAATGTCAGAAACAAGCTTTCTGAGCTGAGAACTGCATTTTGTGACATAGTTCATCAGTGGATGATGAGAATGTCAGTTTTGACAAAGAACACTGTTCATTACTGAAATGCTCCAATTGAGATGTTAGAATGTCAGAAACAAATTTTCTGAGCTGAGAAATGCATTTTGTGACAAAGTGCATCAGTGGATGATGAGAATGTCAGTTTTGACAAAGAACACTGATCATCACTAAAATGCTCCAATTGAGCTGTTAGAATGTCAGAAACAAGCTTTCTGAGCTGAGAACTGCATTTTGTGACAAAAGCATCAGTGGATGATGAGAATGTCAGTTTTGACAAAGAACACTGATCATTACTAAAATGCTCCAATTGAGCTGTTAGAATGTCAGAAACAAGCTTTCTGAGCTGAGAAATGCATTTTGTGACAAAGTGCTTCAGTGGATGATGAGAATGTCAGTTTTGACAAAGAACACTGTTCATTACTAAAATGCTCTAATTGAGCTGTTAGAATGTCAGAAACAAGCTTTCTGAGCTGAGAACTGCATTTTGTGACATAGTTCATCAGTGGATGATGAGAATGTCAGTTTTGACAAAGAACACTGTTCATTACTAAAATGCTCTAATTGAGCTGTTAGAATGTTAGAAACAAGCTTTCTGAGCTGAGAACTGCATTTTGTGACATAGTTCATCAGTGGATGATGAGAATGTCAGTTTTGACAAAGAACACTGTTCATTACTAAAATGCTCCAATTGAGCTGTTAGAATGTCAGAAACAAGCTTTCTGAGCTGAGAAATGCATTTTGTGACATAGTTCATCAGTGGATGATGAGAATGTCAGTTTTGACAAAGAACTCTGTTCATTACTGAAATGCTCCAATTGAGCTGTTAGAATGTCAGAAACAAGCTTTCTGAGCTGAAAACTGCATTTTGTGACAAAGTGAATCAGTGGATGGATGAGAATGTCACTTTTGACAAAGAACACTGTTCATTACTGAAATGCTCCAATTGAGCTGTTAGAATGTCAGAAACAAGCTTTCTGAGCTGAGAACTGCATTTTGTGACATAGTTCATCATTGGACGATGAGAATGTCAGTTTTGACAAAGAACACTGTTCATTACTAAAATGCTCTAATTGAGCTGTTAGAATGTCAGAAACAAGCTTTCTGAGCTGAGAACTGCATTTTGTGACATAGTTCATCAGTGGATGATGAGAATGTCAGTTTTGACAAAGAACACTGTTCATTACTAAAATGCTCCAATTGAGCTGTTAGAATGTCAGAAACAAGCTTTCTGAGCTGAGAAATGCATTTTGTGACATAGTTCATCAGTGGATGATGAGAATGTCAGTTTTGACAAAGAACTCTGTTCATTACTGAAATGCTCCAATTGAGCTGTTAGAATGTCAGAAACAAGCTTTCTGAGCTGAAAACTGCATTTTGTGACAAAGTGAATCAGTGGATGGATGAGAATGTCACTTTTGACAAAGAACACTGTTCATTACTGAAATGCTCCAATTGAGCTGTTAGAATGTCAGAAACAAGCTTTCTGAGCTGAGAAATGCATTTTGTGACAAAGTGCATCAGTGGATGATGAGAATGTCATGAATCTGCCTTCATGTCATGTCTATTCTTGGTCTTGAGGCAGATTCATGACAAAGTCTTTTGTTTTATGTGAGAGAGAGATGTTGGGTCGATCGGCTTTCTTGCTCTCTCTCTGGTCCGTGTCTTTGTTCCCGCCATCTCGTTTCCTCGTTAACCTTCCCTGAGTGTTTCAGTACCCGCACCTGACCCTTGTTAATTATCCTTTGTCTGTCTCCCTTTAAAACATCCTCGTGTTCATTGTCTTGTGCTCGTTCGTTGTACTTGTTACCCTGTCCTAAGCCTTGTCGTGTCAGAATCCTTGAAGTTTATGCTAGTCTTTGTGAGTGTTTGTTTAGTCTTTATAGTTGAGTTCCAGTTGAGTGTTGAGTGTTTAGTTTTCAGTTTATGGTGTTAGTTTTTGTGTACTGTCTTGATACCCCCTCGTGGGTTTTTGTTTTCTGTTTTATATTATTAAAGTCCTTGTTAACCCCTTCATCCCCGTTTCGCTGCCTGCAATTGGTTCTCCATCACAGTTCATAACAGAGAATGTCAGTTTTGACAAAGAACACTGTTCATTACTAAAATGCTCTAATTGAGCTGTTAGAATGTCAGAAACAAGCTTTCTGAGCTGAGAACTGCATTTTGTGACAAAAAGCATCAGTGGATGATGAGAATGTCAGTTTTGACAAAGAACACTGTTCATTACTAAAATGCTCCAATTGAGCTGTTAGAATGTCAGAAACAAGCTTTCTGAGCTGAGAACTGCATTTTGTGACATAGTTCATCAGTGGATGATGAGAATGTCAGTTTTGACAAAGAACACTGATCATTACTAAAATGCTCCAATTGAGCTGTTAGAATGTCAGAAACAAGCTTTCTGAGCTGAGAAATGCATTTTGTGACAAAGTGCTTCAGTGGATGATGAGAATGTCAGTTTTGACAAAGAACACTGATCATCACTAAAATGCTCCAATTAAGCTGTTAGAATGTCAGAAACAAGCTTTCTGAGCTGAGAACTGCATTTTGTGACATAGTTCATCAGTGGATGATGAGAATGTCAGTTTTGACAAAGAACACTGATCATCACTAAAATGCTCCAATTAAGCTGTTAGAATGTCAGAAACAAGCTTTCTGAGCTGAGAACTGCATTTTATGACATAGTTCATCAGTGGATGATGAGAATGTCAGTTTTGACAAAGAACACTGATCATCACTAAAATGCTCCAATTAAGCTGTTAGAATGTCAGAAACAAGCTTTCTGAGCTGAGAACTGCATTTTGTGACATAGTTCATCAGTGGATGATGAGAATGTCAGTTTTGACAAAGAACACTGATCATTACTAAAATGCTCCAATTGAGCTGTTAGAATGTCAGAAACAAGCTTTCTGAGCTGAGAAATGCATTTTGTGACAAAGTGCATCAGTGGATGATGAGAATGTCAGTTTTGACAAAGAACACTGTTCATTACTAAAATGCTCTAATCTGAGCTGTTAGAATGTCAGAAACAAGCTTTCTGAGCTGAGAACTGCTTTTTGTGACAAAGTTCATCAGTGGCTGATGAGAATGTCAGTTTTGACAAAGAACACTGTTCATTACTAAAATGCTCTAATTGAGCTGTTAGAATGTCAGAAACAAGCTTTCTGAGCTGAAAACTGCATTTTGTGACAAAAAGCATCAGTGGATGATGAGAATGTCAGTTTTGACAAAGAACACTTATCATTACTAAAATGCTCCAATTGAGCTGTTAGAATGTCAGAAACAAGCTTTCTGAGCTGAGAACTGCATTTTGTGACAGAGTTCATCAGTGGATGATGAGAATGTCAGTTTTGACAAAGAACACTGTTCATTACTAAAATGCTCTGATTGAGCTGTTAGAATGTCAGAAACAAGCTTTCTGAGCTGAGAACTGCATTTTGTGACATAGTTCATCAGTGGATGATGAGAGTGTCAGTTTTGACAAAGAACACTGATCATCACTAAAATGCTCCAATTAAGCTGTTAGAATGTCAGAAACAAGCTTTCTGAGCTGAGAACTGCATTTTGTGACATAGTTCATCAGTGGATGATGAGAATGTCAGTTTTGACAAAGAACACTGATCATTACTAAAATGCTCCAATTGAGCTGTTAGAATGTCAGAAACAAGCTTTCTGAGCTGAGAAATGCATTTTGTGACAAAGTGCATCAGTGGATGATGAGAATGTCAGTTTTGACAAAGAACACTGTTCATTACTAAAATGCTCTAATTGAGCTGTTAGAATGTCAGAAACAAGCTTTCTGAGCATAAAACTGCATTTTGTGACAAAGTGCATCAGTGGGTGATGAGAATGTCAGTTTTGACAAAGAACACTGTTCATTACTAAAATGCTCTAATTGAGCTGTTAGAATGTTAGAAACAAGCTTTCTGAGCTGAGAACTGCATTTTGTGACATAGTTCATCAGTGGATGATGAGAGTGTCAGTTTTGACAAAGAACACTGATCATCACTAAAATGCTCCAATTAAGCTGTTAGAATGTCAGAAACAAGCTTTCTGAGCTGAGAACTGCATTTTGTGACATAGTTCATCAGTGGATGATGAGAATGTCAGTTTTGACAAAGAACACTGATCATTACTAAAATGCTCCAATTGAGCTGTTAGAATGTCAGAAACAAGCTTTCTGAGCTGAGAAATGCATTTTGTGACAAAGTGCATCAGTGGATGTTGAGAATGTCAGTTTTGACAAAGAACACTGATCATTACTAAAATGCTCCAATTGAGCTGTTAGAATGTCAGAAACAAGCTTTCTGAGCTGAGAACTGCATTTTGTGACAAAGTTCATCAGTGGATGATGAGAATGTCAGTTTTGACAAAGAACACTGTTCATTACTAAAATAGTCTAATTGAGCTGTTAGAATGTCAGAAACAAGCTTTCTGAGCTGAGAAATGCATTTTGTGACAAAGTGCATCAGTGGATGATGAGAATGTCAGTTTTGACAAAGAACACTGTTCATTACTAAAATGCTCTAATTGAGCTGTTAGAATGTCAGAAACAAGCTTTCTGAGCTGAGAACTGCATTTTGTGACAAAAAGCATCAGTGGATGATGAGAATGTCAGTTTTGACAAAGAACACTGATCATTACTAAAATGCTCCAATTGAGCTGTTAGAATGTCAGAAACAAGCTTTCTGAGCTGAGAAATGCATTTTGTGACAAAGTGCTTCAGTGGATGATGAGAATGTCAGTTTTGACAAAGAACACTGTTCATTACTAAAATGCTCTAATTGAGCTGTTAGAATGTCAGAAACAAGCTTTCTGAGGTGAGAACTGCATTTTGTGACATAGTTCATCAGTGGATGATGAGAATGTCAGTTTTGACAAAGAACACTGTTCATTACTAAAATGCTCCAATTGAGCTGTTAGAATGTCAGAAACAAGCTTTCTGAGCTGAGAACTGCATTTTGTGACATAGTTCATCAGTGGATGATGAGAATGTCAGTTTTGACAAAGAACACTGTTCATTGCTGATATGCTCCAATTGAGCTGTTAGAATGTCAGAAACAAGCTTTCTGAGCTGAGAAATGCATTTTGTGACAAAGTGAATCAGTGGATGATGAGAATGTCAGTTTTGACAAAGAACACTGTTCATTACTGAAATGCTCCAATTGAGCTGTTAGAATGTCAGAAACAAGCTTTCTGAGCTGAGAATTGCATTTTGTGACAAAAAGCATCAGTGGATGATGAGAATGTCAGTTTTGACAAAGAACACTGATCATTACTAAAATGCTCCAATTAAGCTGTTAGAATGTCAGAAACAAGCTTTCTGAGCTGAGAACTGCATTTTGTGACAAAGTGCTTCAGTGGATGATGAGAATGTCAGTTTTGACAAAGAACACTGTTCATTACTAAAATGCTCTAATTGAGCTGTTAGAATGTCAGAAACAAGCTTTCTGAGGTGAGAACTGCATTTTGTGACATAGTTCATCAGTGGATGATGAGAATGTCAGTTTTGACAAAGAACACTGTTCATTACTAAAATGCTCTAATTGAGCTGTTAGAATGTCAGAAACAAGCTTTCTGAGCTGAGAACTGCATTTTGTGACAAAGTTCATCAGTGGATGATGAGAATGTCAGTTTTGACAAAGAACACTGATCACTACTAAAATGCTCCAATTGAGCTGTTAGAATGTCAGAAACAAGCTTTCTGAGCTGAGAACTGCATTTTGTGACAAAGTGAATCAGTGGATGGATGAGAATGTCACTTTTGACAAAGAACACTGTTCATTACTGAAATGCTCCAATTGAGCTGTTAGAATGTCAGAAACAAGCTTTCTGAGCTGAAAACTGCATTTTGTGACATAGTTCATCAGTGGATGATGAGAATGTCAGTTTTGACAAAGAACACTGATCATCACTAAAATGCTCCAATTAAGCTGTTAGAATGTCAGAAACAAGCTTTCTGAGCTGAGAACTGCATTTTGTGAGAAAGTGAATCAGTGGATGATGAGAATGTCAGTTTTGACAAAGAACACTGTTCATTACTAAAATGCTCCAATTGAGCTGTTAGAATGTCAGAAACAAGCTTTCTGAGCATAAAACTGCATTTTGTGACAAAGTGCATCAGTGGGTGATGAGAATGTCAGTTTTGACAAAGAACACTGTTCATTACTAAAATGCTCTAATTGAGCTGTTAGAATGTCAGAAACAAGCTTTCTGAGCTGAAAACTGCATTTTGTGACAAAGTGAATCAGTGGATGATGAGAATGTCAGTTTTGACAAAGAACACTGTTCATTACTAAAATGCTCTAATTGAGCTGTTAGAATGTCAGAAACAAGCTTTCTGAGCTGAGAACTGCATTTTGTGACATAGTTCATCAGTGGATGATGAGAATGTCAGTTTTGACAAAGAACACTGTTCATTACTAAAATGCTCTAATTGAGCTGTTAGAATGTCAGAAACAAGCTTTCTGAGCTGAGAACTGCATTTTGTGACATAGTTCATCAGTGGATGATGAGAATGTCAGTTTTGACAAAGAACACTGATCATCACTAAAATGCTCCAATTAAGCTGTTAGAATGTCAGAAACAAGCTTTCTGAGCTGAGAACTGCATTTTGTGACATAGTTCATCAGTGGATGATGAGAATGTCAGTTTTGACAAAGAACACTGATTCACGAGTTCACCTGCGCAGATAACAGCGATGTTGATAGGGATAATGAAGCAAGAGCTTGGTTATGAAGGTTATGCGTATTTGGCGTGCTGTCCGGGAAGCAGGCTCCGAGCTCGCCAGATCTATCCGAACCCGAAACACTACACCTTGGTCAGGGTGAGTGCGCCGAGCTCGGAACCGGTTGAGCCCAGAGCACACCCCCCGGGGCTCTTGCAAAAGAAAAGTGAGTTTGGGAGAGGAGCCGGGGTGGAGGAGGGATGCTTAATCTTAGGAGATCGAGCAGGTAAGATGGATTCTCTATTTATGAGCGAGCTCGCTATGGCTAATTGTGTATGTGCAGTGATTGCTGATTGTGGGCCAGCCGGCTGATTATATGCTACGGCTCCTCCCGAACTTTGTTAATTAAACATCATTCATCACTAAAATGCTCCAATTAAGCTGTTAGAATGTCAGAAACAAGCTTTCTGAGCTGAGAACTGCATTTTATGACATAGTTCATCAGTGGATGATGAGAATGTCAGTTTTGACAAAGAACACTGATCATCACTAAAATGCTCCAATTAAGCTGTTAGAATGTCAGAAACAAGCTTTCTGAGCTGAGAACTGCATTTTGTGACAAAGTGAATCAGTGGATGATGAGAATGTCAGTTTTGACAAAGAACACTGTTCATTACTAAAATGCTCCAATTGAGCTGTTAGAATGTCAGAAACAAGCTTTCTGAGCATAAAACTGCATTTTGTGACAAAGTGCATCAGTGGGTGATGAGACTGTCAGTTTTGACAAAGAACACTGTTCATTACTAAAATGCTCTAATTGAGCTGTTAGAATGTTTGAAACAAGCTTTCTGAGCTGAGAACTGCATTTTGTGACATAGTTCATCAGTGGATGATGAGAGTGTCAGTTTTGACAAAGAACACTGATCATCACTAAAATGCTCCAATTAAGCTGTTAGAATGTCAGAAACAAGCTTTCTGAGCTGAGAACTGCATTTTGTGACATAGTTCATCAGTGGATGATGAGAATGTCAGTTTTGACAAAGAACACTGATCATTACTAAAATGCTCCAATTGAGCTGTTAGAATGTCAGAAACAAGCTTTCTGAGCTGAGAAATGCATTTTGTGACAAAGTGCATCAGTGGATGATGAGAATGTCAGTTTTGACAAAGAACACTGTTCATTACTAAAATGCTCTAATTTGAGCTGTTAGAATGTCAGAAACAAGCTTTCTGAGCTGAGAACTGCTTTTTGTGACAAAGTTCATCAGTGGATGATGAGAATGTCAGTTTTGACAAAGAACACTGTTCATTACTAAAATGCTCTAATTGAGCTGTTAGAATGTCAGAAACAAGCTTTCTGAGCATAAAACTGCATTTTGTGACAAAGTGCATCAGTGGGTGATGAGAATGTCAGTTTTGACAAAGAACACTGTTCATTACTAAAATGCTCTAATTGAGCTGTTAGAATGTTAGAAACAAGCTTTCTGAGCTGAGAACTGCATTTTGTGACATAGTTCATCAGTGGATGATGAGAGTGTCAGTTTTGACAAAGAACACTGATCATCACTAAAATGCTCCAATTAAGCTGTTAGAATGTCAGAAACAAGCTTTCTGAGCTGAGAACTGCATTTTGTGACATAGTTCATCAGTGGATGATGAGAATGTCAGTTTTGACAAAGAACACTGATCATTACTAAAATGCTCCAATTGAGCTGTTAGAATGTCAGAAACAAGCTTTCTGAGCTGAGAAATGCATTTTGTGACAAAGTGCATCAGTGGATGATGAGAATGTCAGTTTTGACAAAGAACACTGTTCATTACTAAAATGCTCTAATTTGAGCTGTTAGAATGTCAGAAACAAGCTTTCTGAGCTGAGAACTGCTTTTTGTGACAAAGTTCATCAGTGGCTTATGAGAATGTCAGTTTTGACAAAGAACACTGTTCATTACTAAAATGCTCTAATTGAGCTGTTAGAATGTCAGAAACAAGCTTTCTGAGCTGAAAACTGCATTTTGTGACAAAAAGCATCAGTGGATGATGAGAATGTCAGTTTTGACAAAGAACACTTATCATTACTAAAATGCTCCAATTGAGCTGTTAGAATGTCAGAAACAAGCTTTCTGAGCTGAGAACTGCATTTTGTGACAGAGTTCATCAGTGGATGATGAGAATGTCAGTTTTGACAAAGAACACTGTTCATTACTAAAATGCTCTAATTGAGCTGTTAGAATGTCAGAAACAAGCTTTCTGAGCTGAGAACTGCATTTTGTGACATAGTTCATCAGTGGATAATGAGAATGTCAGTTTTGACAAAGAACACTGTTCATTACTGAAATGCTCCAATTGAGCTGTTAGAATGTCAGAAACAAGCTTTCTGAGCTGAGAAATGCATTTTGTGACAAAGTGAATCAGTGGATGATGAGAATGTCAGTTTTGACAAAGAACACTGATCATCAACTAAAATGCTCCAATTAAGCTGTTAGAATGTCAGAAACAAGCTTTCTGAGCTGAGAACTGCATTTTGTGACAGAGTTCATCAGTGGATGATGAGAATGTCAGTTTTGACAAAGAACACTGTTCATTACTAAAATGCTCTAATTGAGCTGTTAGAATGTCAGAAACAAGCTTTCTGAGCTGAGAACTGCATTTTGTGACATAGTTCATCAGTGGATGATGAGAATGTCAGTTTTGACAAAGAACACTGATCATTACTAAAATGCTCCAATTGAGCTGTTAGAATGTCAGAAACAAGCTTTCTGAGCTGAGAAATGCATTTTGTGACAAAGTGCTTCAGTGGATGATGAGAATGTCAGTTTTGACAAAGAACACTGTTCATTACTAAAATGCTCTAATTGAGCTGTTAGAATGTCAGAAACAAGCTTTCTGAGCTGAGAACTGCATTTTGTGACATAGTTCATCAGTGGATGATGAGAATGTCAGTTTTGACAAAGAACACTGTTCATTACTAAAATGCTCTAATTGAGCTGTTAGAATGTTAGAAACAAGCTTTCTGAGCTGAGAACTGCATTTTGTGACATAGTTCATCAGTGGATGATGAGAATGTCAGTTTTGACAAAGAACACTGTTCATTACTAAAATGCTCCAATTGAGCTGTTAGAATGTCAGAAACAAGCTTTCTGAGCTGAGAAATGCATTTTGTGACATAGTTCATCAGTGGATGATGAGAATGTCAGTTTTGACAAAGAACTCTGTTCATTACTGAAATGCTCCAATTGAGCTGTTAGAATGTCAGAAACAAGCTTTCTGAGCTGAAAACTGCATTTTGTGACAAAGTGAATCAGTGGATGGATGAGAATGTCACTTTTGACAAAGAACACTGTTCATTACTGAAATGCTCCAATTGAGCTGTTAGAATGTCAGAAACAAGCTTTCTGAGCTGAGAACTGCATTTTGTGACATAGTTCATCAGTGGATGATGAGAATGTCAGTTTTGACAAAGAACACTGTTCATTACTAAAATGCTCTAATTGAGCTGTTAGAATGTCAGAAACAAGCTTTCTGAGCTGAGAACTGCATTTTGTGACATAGTTCATCAGTGGATGATGAGAATGTCAGTTTTGACAAAGAACACTGTTCATTACTAAAATGCTCCAATTGAGCTGTTAGAATGTCAGAAACAAGCTTTCTGAGCTGAGAAATGCATTTTGTGACATAGTTCATCAGTGGATGATGAGAATGTCAGTTTTGACAAAGAACACTGTTCATTACTGAAATGCTCCAATTGAGCTGTTAGAATGTCAGAAACAAGCTTTCTGAGCTGAAAACTGCATTTTTTTGACAAAGTGCATCAGTGGATGATGAGAATGTCAGTTTTGACAAAGAAAACTGATCATTACTAAAATGCTCCAATTGAGCTGTTAGAATGTCAGAAACAAGCTTTCTGAGCATAAAACTGCATTTTGTGACAAAGTGCATCAGTGGATGATGAGAATGTCAGTTTTGACAAAGAACACTGATCATTACTAAAATGCTCTAATTGAGCTGTTAGAATGTCAGAAACAAGCTTTCTGAGCTGAAAACTGAATTTTGTGACAAAAAGCATCAGTGGATGATGAGAATGTCAGTTTTGACAAAGAACACTGATCATTACTAAAATGCTCCAATTGAGCTGTTAGAATGTCAGAAACAAGCTTTCTGAGCTGAGAACTGCATTTTGTGACAGAGTTCATCAGTGGATGATGAGAATGTCAGTTTTGACAAAGAACACTGTTCATTACTAAAATGCTCTAATTGAGCTGTTAGAATGTCAGAAACAAGCTTTCTGAGCTGAGAACTGCATTTTGTGACAAAAAGCATCAGTGGATGATGAGAATGTCAGTTTTGACAAAGAACACTGTTCATTACTAAAATGCTCTAATTGAGCTGTTAGAATGTCAGAAACAAGCTTTCTGAGCTGAGAACTGCATTTTGTGACAAAGTGCATCAGTGGATGATGAGAATGTCAGTTTTGACAAAGAACACTGTTCATTACTAAAATGCTCTAATTGAGCTGTTAGAATGTCAGAAACAAGCTTTCTGAGCTGAGAACTGCATTTTGTGACAAAAAGCATCAGTGGATGATGAGAATGTCAGTTTTGACAAAGAACACTGTTCATTACAAAAATGCTCTAATTGAGCTGTTAGAATGTCAGAAACAAGCTTTCTGAGCTGAGAAATGCATTTTGTGACAAAGTGCATCAGTGGATGATGAGAATGTCAGTTTTGACAAAGAACACTGTTCATTACTAAAATGCTCTAATTGAGCTGTTAGAATGTCAGAAACAAGCTTTCTGAGCTGAGAACTGCATTTTGTGACAAAAAGCATCAGTGGATGATGAGAATGTCAGTTTTGACAAAGAACACTGATCATTACTGAAATGCTCCAATTGAGCTGTTAGAATGTCAGAAACAAGCTTTCTGAGCTGAGAAATGCATTTTGTGACAAAGTGCTTCAGTGGATGATGAGAATGTCAGTTTTGACAAAGAACACTGTTCATTACTAAAATGCTCTAATTGAGCTGTTAGAATGTCAGAAACAAGCTTTCTGAGGTGAGAACTGCATTTTGTGACATAGTTCATCAGTGGATGATGAGAATGTCAGTTTTGACAAAGAACACTGTTCATTACTAAAATGCTCTAATTGAGCTGTTAGAATGTTAGAAACAAGCTTTCTGAGCTGAGAACTGCATTTTGTGACATAGTTCATCAGTGGATGATGAGAATGTCAGTTTTGACAAAGAACACTGTTCATTACTAAAATGCTCCAATTGAGCTGTTAGAATGTCAGAAACAAGCTTTCTGAGCTGAGAACTGCATTTTGTGACATAGTTCATCAGTGGATGATGAGAATGTCAGTTTTGACAAAGAACACTGTTCATTGCTGATATGCTCCAATTGAGCTGTTAGAATGTCAGAAACAAGCTTTCTGAGCTGAGAACTGCATTTTGTGACAAAAAGCATCAGTGGATGATGAGAATGTCAGTTTTGACAAAGAACACTGATCATTACTAAAATGCTCCAATTGAGCTGTTAGAATGTCAGAAACAAGCTTTCTGAGCTGAGAAATGCATTTTGTGACAAAGTGCTTCAGTGGATGATGAGAATGTCAGTTTTGACAAAGAACACTGTTCATTACTAAAATGCTCTAATTGAGCTGTTAGAATGTCAGAAACAAGCTTTCTGAGGTGAGAACTGCATTTTGTGACATAGTTCATCAGTGGATGATGAGAATGTCAGTTTTGACAAAGAACCCTGTTCATTACTAAAATGCTCTAATTGAGCTGTTAGAATGTTAGAAACAAGCTTTCTGAGCTGAGAACTGCATTTTGTGACATAGTTCATCAGTGGATGATGAGAATGTCAGTTTTGACAAAGAACACTGTTCATTACTGAAATGCTCCAATTGAGCTGTTAGAATGTCAGAAACAAGCTTTCTGAGCTGAGAATTGCATTTTGTGACAAAAAGCATCAGTGGATGATGAGAATGTCAGTTTTGACAAAGAACACTGATCATTACTAAAATGCTCCAATTGAGCTGTTAGAATGTCAGAAACAAGCTTTCTGAGCTGAGAAATGCATTTTGTGACAAAGTGCTTCAGTGGATGATGAGAATGTCAGTTTTGACAAAGAACACTGTTCATTACTAAAATGCTCTAATTGAGCTGTTAGAATGTCAGAAACAAGCTTTCTGAGGTGAGAACTGCATTTTGTGACATAGTTCATCAGTGGATGATGAGAATGTCAGTTTTGACAAAGAACACTGTTCATTACTAAAATGCTCTAATTGAGCTGTTAGAATGTCAGAAACAAGCTTTCTGAGCTGAGAACTGCATTTTGTGACAAAGTTCATCAGTGGATGATGAGAATGTCAGTTTTGACAAAGAACACTGATCACTACTAAAATGCTCCAATTGAGCTGTTAGAATGTCAGAAACAAGCTTTCTGAGCTGAGAACTGCATTTTGTGACAAAGTGAATCAGTGGATGGATGAGAATGTCACTTTTGACAAAGAACACTGTTCATTACTGAAATGCTCCAATTGAGCTGTTAGAATGTCAGAAACAAGCTTTCTGAGCTGAAAACTGCATTTTGTGACATAGTTCATCAGTGGATGATGAGAATGTCAGTTTTGACAAAGAACACTGATCATCACTAAAATGCTCCAATTAAGCTGTTAGAATGTCAGAAACAAGCTTTCTGAGCTGAGAACTGCATTTTGTGAGAAAGTGAATCAGTGGATGATGAGAATGTCAGTTTTGACAAAGAACACTGTTCATTACTAAAATGCTCCAATTGAGCTGTTAGAATGTCAGAAACAAGCTTTCTGAGCATAAAACTGCATTTTGTGACTAAGTGCATCAGTGGGTGATGAGAATGTCAGTTTTGACAAAGAACACTGTTCATTACTAAAATGCTCTAATTGAGCTGTTAGAATGTCAGAAACAAGCTTTCTGAGCTGAAAACTGCATTTTGTGACAAAGTGAATCAGTGGATGATGAGAATGTCAGTTTTGACAAAGAACACTGATCATTACTAAAATGCTCTAATTGAGCTGTTAGAATGTCAGAAACAAGCTTTCTGAGCTGAGAACTGCATTTTGTGACAAAGTGAATCAGAGGATGATGAGAATGTCAGTTTTGACAAAGAACACTGATCATTACTAAAATGCTCTAATTGAGCTGTTAGAATGTCAGAAACAAGCTTTCTGAGCTGAGAACTGCATTTTGTGACAAAGTGAATCAGTGGATGATGAGAATGTCAGTTTTGACAAAGAACACTGTTCATTACTAAAATGCTCTAATTGAGCTGTTTAGAATGTCAGAAACAAGCTTTCTGAGCTGAGAACTGCATTTTGTGACATAGTTCATCAGTGGATGATGAGAATGTCAGTTTTGACAAAGAACACTGTTCATTACTAAAATGCTCTAATTGAGCTGTTAGAATGTCAGAAACAAGCTTTCTGAGCTGAGAACTGCATTTTATGACATAGTTCATCAGTGGATGATTAGAATGTCAGTTTTGACAAAGAACACTGATCATCACTAAAATGCTCCAATTAAGCTGTTAGAATGTCAGAAACAAGCTTTCTGAGCTGAGAACTGCATTTTGTGACATAGTTCATCAGTGGATGATGAGAATGTCAGTTTTGACAAAGAACACTGATCATCACTAAAATGCTCCAATTAAGCTGTTAGAATGTCAGAAACAAGCTTTCTGAGCTGAGAACTGCATTTTATGACATAGTTCATCAGTGGATGATGAGAATGTCAGTTTTGACAAAGAACACTGATCATCACTAAAATGCTCCAATTAAGCTGTTAGAATGTCAGAAACAAGCTTTCTGAGCTGAGAACTGCATTTTGTGACAAAGTGAATCAGTGGATGATGAGAATGTCAGTTTTGACAAAGAACACTGTTCATTACTAAAATGCTCCAATTGAGCTGTTAGAATGTCAGAAACAAGCTTTCTGAGCATAAAACTGCATTTTGTGACAAAGTGCATCAGTGGGTGATGAGAATGTCAGTTTTGACAAAGAACACTGTTCATTACTAAAATGCTCTAATTGAGCTGTTAGAATGTTAGAAACAAGCTTTCTGAGCTGAGAACTGCATTTTGTGACATAGTTCATCAGTGGATGATGAGAGTGTCAGTTTTGACAAAGAACACTGATCATCACTAAAATGCTCCAATTAAGCTGTTAGAATGTCAGAAACAAGCTTTCTGAGCTGAGAACTGCATTTTGTGACATAGTTCATCAGTGGATGATGAGAATGTCAGTTTTGACAAAGAACACTGATCATTACTAAAATGCTCCAATTGAGCTGTTAGAATGTCAGAAACAAGCTTTCTGAGCTGAGAAATGCATTTTGTGACAAAGTGCATCAGTGGATGATGAGAATGTCAGTTTTGACAAAGAACACTGTTCATTACTAAAATGCTCTAATTTGAGCTGTTAGAATGTCAGAAACAAGCTTTCTGAGCTGAGAACTGCTTTTTGTGACAAAGTTCATCAGTGGATGATGAGAATGTCAGTTTTGACAAAGAACACTGTTCATTACTAAAATGCTCTATTGAGCTGTTAGAATGTCAGAAACAAGCTTTCTGAGCATAAAACTGCATTTTGTGACAAAGTGCATCAGTGGGTGATGAGAATGTCAGTTTTGACAAAGAACACTGTTCATTACTAAAATGCTCTAATTGAGCTGTTAGAATGTTAGAAACAAGCTTTCTGAGCTGAGAACTGCATTTTGTGACATAGTTCATCAGTAGATGATGAGAGTGTCAGTTTTGACAAAGAACACTGATCATCACTAAAATGCTCCAATTAAGCTGTTAGAATGTCAGAAACAAGCTTTCTGAGCTGAGAACTGCATTTTGTGACATAGTTCATCAGTGGATGATGAGAATGTCAGTTTTGACAAAGAACACTGATCATTACTAAAATGCTCCAATTGAGCTGTTAGAATGTCAGAAACAAGCTTTCTGAGCTGTGAAATGCATTTTGTGACAAAGTGCATCAGTGGATGATGAGAATGTCAGTTTTGACAAAGAACACTGTTCATTACTAAAATGCTCTAATTTGAGCTGTTAGAATGTCAGAAACAAGCTTTCTGAGCTGAGAACTGCTTTTTGTGACAAAGTTCATCAGTGGCTGATGAGAATGTCAGTTTTGACAAAGAACACTGTTCATTACTAAAATGCTCTAATTGAGCTGTTAGAATGTCAGAAACAAGCTTTCTGAGCTGAAAACTGCATTTTGTGACAAAAAGCATCAGTGGATGATGAGAATGTCAGTTTTGACAAAGAACACTTATCATTACTAAAATGCTCCAATTGAGCTGTTAGAATGTCAGAAACAAGCTTTCTGAGCTGAGAACTGCATTTTGTGACAGAGTTCATCAGTGGATGATGAGAATGTCAGTTTTGACAAAGAACACTGTTCATTACTAAAATGCTCTAATTGAGCTGTTAGAATGTCAGAAACAAGCTTTCTGAGCTGAGAACTGCATTTTGTGACATAGTTCATCAGTGGATAATGAGAATGTCAGTTTTGACAAAGAACACTGTTCATTACTGAAATGCTCCAATTGAGCTGTTAGAATGTCAGAAACAAGCTTTCTGAGCTGAGAAATGCATTTTGTGACAAAGTGAATCAGTGGATGATGAGAATGTCAGTTTTGACAAAGAACACTGATCATCAACTAAAATGCTCCAATTAAGCTGTTAGAATGTCAGAAACAAGCTTTCTGAGCTGAGAACTGCATTTTGTGACATAGTTCATCAGTGGATGATGAGAATGTCAGTTTTGACAAAGAACACTGTTCATTACTGAAATGCTCCAATTGAACTGTTAGAATGTCAGAAACAAGCTTTCTGAGCTGAGAAATGCATTTTGTGACAAAGTGCATCAGTGGATGATGAGAATGTCAGTTTTGACAAAGAACACTGTTCATTACTAAAATGCTCTAATTGAGCTGTTAGAATGTCAGAAACAAGCTTTCTGAGCTGAGAAATGCATTTTGTGACAAAGTGCTTCAGTGGATGATGAGAATGTCAGTTTTGACAAAGAACTCTGTTCATTACTGAAATGCTCCAATTGAGCTGTTAGAATGTCAGAAACAAGCTTTCTGAGCTGAAAACTGCATTTTGTGACAAAGTGAATCAGTGGATGGATGAGAATGTCACTTTTGACAAAGAACACTGTTCATTACTGAAATGCTCCAATTGAGCTGTTAGAATGTCAGAAACAAGCTTTCTGAGCTGAGAAATGCATTTTGTGACAAAGTGCATCAGTGGATGATGAGAATGTCAGTTTTGACAAAGAACACTGTTCATTACTAAAATGCTCTAATTGAGCTGTTAGAATGTCAGAAACAAGCTTTCTGAGCTGAGAACTGCATTTTGTGACAAAAAGCATCAGTGGATGATGAGAATGTCAGTTTTGACAAAGAACACTGTTCATTACTAAAATGCTCCAATTGAGCTGTTAGAATGTCAGAAACAAGCTTTCTGAGCTTAGAACTGCATTTTGTGACATAGTTCATCAGTGGATGATGAGAATGTCAGTTTTGACAAAGAACACTGATCATTACTAAAATGCTCCAATTGAGCGGTTAGAATGTCAGAAACAAGCTTTCTGAGCTGAGAAATGCATTTTGTGACAAAGTGCTTCAGTGGATGATGAGAATGTCAGTTTTGACAAAGAACACTGTTCATTACTAAAATGCTCTAATTGAGCTGTTAGAATGTCAGAAACAAGCTTTCTGAGCTGAGAACTGCATTTTGTGACATAGTTCATCAGTGGATGATGAGAATGTCAGTTTTGACAAAGAACACTGTTCATTACTGAAATGCTCCAATTGAGATGTTAGAATGTCAGAAACAAATTTTCTGAGCTGAGAAATGCATTTTGTGACAAAGTGCATCAGTGGATGATGAGAATGTCAATTTTGACAAAGAACACTGATCATCACTAAAATGCTCCAATTGAGCTGTTAGAATGTCAGAAACAAGCTTTCTGAGCTGAAAACTGCATTTTGTGACAAAGTGAATCAGTGGATGGATGAGAATGTCACTTTTGACAAAGAACACTGATCATCACTAAAATGCTCCAATTGAGCTGTTAGAATGTCAGAAACAAGCTTTCTGAGCTGAGAAATGCATTTTGTGACAAAGTGAATCAGTGGATGATGAGAATGTCAGTTTTGACAAAGAACACTGTTCATTACTGATATGCTCCAATTGAGCTGTTAGAATGTCAGAAACAAGCTTTCTGAGCTGAGAAATGCATTTTGTGACAAAGTGAATCAGTGGATGATGAGAATGTCAGTTTTGACAAAGAACACTGATCATCACTAAAATGCTCCAATTAAGCTGTTAGAATGTCAGAAACAAGCTTTCTGAGCTGAGAACTGCATTTTGTGACATAGTTCATCAGTGGATGATGAGAATGTCAGTTTTGACAAAGAACACTGTTCATTACTGAAATGCTCCAATTGAGCTGTTAGAATGTCAGAAACAAGCTTTCTGAGCTGAGAAATGCATTTTGTGACAAAGTGCATCAGTGGATGATGAGAATGTCAGTTTTGACAAAGAACACTGATCATTACTAAAATGCTCCAATTGAGCTGTTAGAATGTCAGAAACAAGCTTTCTGAGCTGAAAACTGCATTTTGTGACATAGTTCATCAGTGGATGATGAGAATGTCAGTTTTGACAAAGAACACTGATCATCACTAAAATGCTCCAATTAAGCTGTTAGAATGTCAGAAACAAGCTTTCTGAGCTGAGAACTGCATTTTGTGAAATAGTTCATCAGTGGATGATGAGAATGTCAGTTTTGACAAAGAACACTGTTCATTACTAAAATTCTCTAATTGAGCTGTTAGAATGTCAGAAACAAGCTTTCTGAGCTGAGAACTGCATTTTGTGAGAAAGTGAATCAGTGGATGATGAGAATGTCAGTTTTGACAAAGAACACTGATCATCACTAAAATGCTCCAATTAAGCTGTTAGAATGTCAGAAACAAGCTTTCTGAGCTGAGAACTGCATTTTGTGACATAGTTCATCAGTGGATGATGAGAATGTCAGTTTTGACAAAGAACACTGTTCATTGCTGATATGCTCCAATTGAGCTGTTAGAATGTCAGAAACAAGCTTTCTGAGCTGAGAAATGCATTTTGTGACAAAGTGCATCAGTGGATGATGAGAATGTCAGTTTTGACAAAGAACACTGATCATTACTAAAATGCTCCAATTGAGCTGTTAGAATGTCAGAAACAAGCTTTCTGAGCTGAAAACTGCATTTTGTGACATAGTTCATCAGTGGATGATGAGAATATCAGTTTTGACAAAGAACACTGATCATCACTAAAATGCTCCAATTAAGCTGTTAGAATGTCAGAAACAAGCTTTCTGAGCTGAGAACTGTGTTTTGTGACATAGTTCATCAGTGGATGATGAGAATGTCAGTTTTGACAAAGAACACTGTTCATTACTAAAATTCTCTAATTGAGCTGTTAGAATGTCAGAAACAAGCTTTCTGAGCTGAGAACTGCATTTTGTGAGAAAGTGAATCAGTGGATGATGAGAACGTCAGTTTTGACAAAGAACACTGTTCATTACTGAAATGCTCTAATTGAGCTGTTAGAATGTCAGAAACAAGCTTTCTGAGCTGAGAACTGCATTTTGTGACATAGTTCATCAGTGGATGATGAGAATGTCAGTTTTGACAAAGAACACTGTTCATTACTAAAATGCTCTAATTGAGCTGTTAGAATGTCAGAAACAAGCTTTCTGAGCTGAGAACTGCATTTTGTGACATAGTTCATCAGTGGATGATGAGAATGTCAGTTTTGACAAAGAACACTGTTCATTACTAAAATGCTCCAATTGAGCTGTTAGAATGTCAGAAACAAGCTTTCTGAGCTGAGAAATGCATTTTGTGACATAGTTCATCAGTGGATGATGAGAATGTCAGTTTTGACAAAGAACTCTGTTCATTACTGAAATGCTCCAATTGAGCTGTTAGAATGTCAGAAACAAGCTTTCTGAGCTGAAAACTGCATTTTGTGACAAAGTGAATCAGTGGATGGATGAGAATGTCACTTTTGACAAAGAACACTGTTCATTACTAAAATGCTCCAATTGAGCTGTTAGAATGTCAGAAACAAGCTTTCTGAGCTGAAAACTGCATTTTGTGACATAGTTCATCAGTGGATGATGAGAATGTCAGTTTTGACAAAGAACACTGTTCATTACTAAAATGCTCTAATTGAGCTGTTAGAATGTCAGAAACAAGCTTTCTGAGCTGAGAACTGCATTTTGTGACATAGTTCATCAGTGGATGATGAGAATGTCAGTTTTGACAAAGAACACTGTTCATTACTAAAATGCTCCAATAGAGCTGTTAGAATGTCAGAAACAAGCTTTCTGAGCTGAGAAATGCATTTTGTGACATAGTTCATCAGTGGATGATGAGAATGTCAGTTTTGACAAAGAACTCTGTTCATTACTGAAATGCTCCAATTGAGCTGTTAGAATGTCAGAAACAAGCTTTCTGAGCTGAAAACTGCATTTTGTGACAAAGTGAATCAGTGGATGGATGAGAATGTCACTTTTGACAAAGAACACTGTTCATTACTGAAATGCTCCAATTGAGCTGTTAGAATGTCAGAAACAAGCTTTCTGAGCTGAGAAATGCATTTTGTGACAAAGTGCATCAGTGGATGATGAGAATGTCAGTTTTGACAAAGAACAATGTTCATTACTAAAATGCTCTAATTGAGCTGTTAGAATGTCAGAAACAAGCTTTCTGAGCTGAGAACTGAATTTTGTGACAAAAAGCATCAGTGGATGATGAGAATGTCAGTTTTGACAAAGAACACTGTTCATTACTAAAATGCTCCAATTGAGCTGTTAGAATGTCAGAAACAAGCTTTCTGAGCTGAGAACTGCATTTTGTGACATAGTTCATCAGTGGATGATGAGAATGTCAGTTTTGACAAAGAACACTGATCATTACTAAAATGCTCCAATTGAGCTGTTAGAATGTCAGAAACAAGCTTTCTGAGCTGAGAAATGCATTTTGTGACAAAGTGCTTCAGTGGATGATGAGAATGTCAGTTTTGACAAAGAACACTGTTCATTACTAAAATGCTCTAATTGAGCTGTTAGAATGTCAGAAACAAGCTTTCTGAGCTGAGAACTGCATTTTGTGACAAAGTTCATCAGTGGATGATGAGAATGTCAGTTTTGACAAAGAACACTGATCATTACTAAAATGCTCCAATTGAGCTGTTAGAATGTCAGAAACAAGCTTTCTGAGCTGAGAAATGCATTTTGTGACAAAGTGCTTCAGTGGATGATGAGAATGTCAGTTTTGACAAAGAACTCTGTTCATTACTGAAATGCTCCAATTGAGCTGTTAGAATGTCAGAAACAAGCTTTCTGAGCTGAAAACTGCATTTTGTGACAAAGTGAATCAGTGGATGGATGAGAATGTCACTTTTGACAAAGAACACTGTTCATTACTGAAATGCTCCAATTGAGCTGTTAGAATGTCAGAAACAAGCTTTCTGAGCTGAGAAATGCATTTTGTGACAAAGTGCATCAGTGGATGATGAGAATGTCAGTTTTGACAAAGAACACTGTTCATTACTAAAATGCTCTAATTGAGCTGTTAGAATGTCAGAAACAAGCTTTCTGAGCTGAGAACTGCATTTTGTGACAAAAAGCATCAGTGGATGATGAGAATGTCAGTTTTGACAAAGAACACTGTTCATTACTAAAATGCTCCAATTGAGCTGTTAGAATGTCAGAAACAAGCTTTCTGAGCTTAGAACTGCATTTTGTGACATAGTTCATCAGTGGATGATGAGAATGTCAGTTTTGACAAAGAACACTGATCATTACTAAAATGCTCCAATTGAGCTGTTAGAATGTCAGAAACAAGCTTTCTGAGCTGAGAAATGCATTTTGTGACAAAGTGCTTCAGTGGATGATGAGAATGTCAGTTTTGACAAAGAACACTGTTCATTACTAAAATGCTCTAATTGAGCTGTTAGAATGTCAGAAACAAGCTTTCTGAGCTGAGAACTGCATTTTGTGACATAGTTCATCAGTGGATGATGAGAATGTCAGTTTTGACAAAGAACACTGTTCATTACTGAAATGCTCCAATTGAGATGTTAGAATGTCAGAAACAAATTTTCTGAGCTGAGAAATGCATTTTGTGACAAAGTGCATCAGTGGATGATGAGAATGTCAATTTTGACAAAGAACACTGATCATCACTAAAATGCTCCAATTGAGCTGTTAGAATGTCAGAAACAAGCTTTCTGAGCTGAAAACTGCATTTTGTGACAAAGTGAATCAGTGGATGGATGAGAATGTCACTTTTGACAAAGAACACTGATCATCACTAAAATGCTCCAATTGAGCTGTTAGAATGTCAGAAACAAGCTTTCTGAGCTGAGAAATGCATTTTGTGACAAAGTGAATCAGTGGATGATGAGAATGTCAGTTTTGACAAAGAACACTGTTCATTACTGATATGCTCCAATTGAGCTGTTAGAATGTCAGAAACAAGCTTTCTGAGCTGAGAAATGCATTTTGTGACAAAGTGAATCAGTGGATGATGAGAATGTCAGTTTTGACAAAGAACACTGATCATCACTAAAATGCTCCAATTAAGCTGTTAGAATGTCAGAAACAAGCTTTCTGAGCTGAGAACTGCATTTTGTGACATAGTTCATCAGTGGATGATGAGAATGTCAGTTTTGACAAAGAACACTGTTCATTACTGAAATGCTCCAATTGAGCTGTTAGAATGTCAGAAACAAGCTTTCTGAGCTGAGAAATGCATTTTGTGACAAAGTGCATCAGTGGATGATGAGAATGTCAGTTTTGACAAAGAACACTGATCATTACTAAAATGCTCCAATTGAGCTGTTAGAATGTCAGAAACAAGCTTTCTGAGCTGAAAACTGCATTTTGTGACATAGTTCATCAGTGGATGATGAGAATGTCAGTTTTGACAAAGAACACTGATCATCACTAAAATGCTCCAATTAAGCTGTTAGAATGTCAGAAACAAGCTTTCTGAGCTGAGAACTGCATTTTGTGAAATAGTTCATCAGTGGATGATGAGAATGTCAGTTTTGACAAAGAACACTGTTCATTACTAAAATTCTCTAATTGAGCTGTTAGAATGTCAGAAACAAGCTTTCTGAGCTGAGAACTGCATTTTGTGAGAAAGTGAATCAGTGGATGATGAGAATGTCAGTTTTGACAAAGAACACTGATCATTACTAAAATGCTCCAATTGAGCTGTTAGAATGTCAGAAACAAGCTTTCTGAGCTGAAAACTGCATTTTGTGACATAGTTCATCAGTGGATGATGAGAATATCAGTTTTGACAAAGAACACTGATCATCACTAAAATGCTCCAATTAAGCTGTTAGAATGTCAGAAACAAGCTTTCTGAGCTGAGAACTGTGTTTTGTGACATAGTTCATCAGTGGATGATGAGAATGTCAGTTTTGACAAAGAACACTGTTCATTACTAAAATTCTCTAATTGAGCTGTTAGAATGTCAGAAACAAGCTTTCTGAGCTGAGAACTGCATTTTGTGAGAAAGTGAATCAGTGGATGATGAGAACGTCAGTTTTGACAAAGAACACTGTTCATTACTGAAATGCTCTAATTGAGCTGTTAGAATGTCAGAAACAAGCTTTCTGAGCTGAGAACTGCATTTTGTGACATAGTTCATCAGTGGATGATGAGAATGTCAGTTTTGACAAAGAACACTGTTCATTACTAAAATGCTCTAATTGAGCTGTTAGAATGTCAGAAACAAGCTTTCTGAGCTGAGAACTGCATTTTGTGACATAGTTCATCAGTGGATGATGAGAATGTCAGTTTTGACAAAGAACACTGTTCATTACTAAAATGCTCCAATTGAGCTGTTAGAATGTCAGAAACAAGCTTTCTGAGCTGAGAAATGCATTTTGTGACATAGTTCATCAGTGGATGATGAGAATGTCAGTTTTGACAAAGAACTCTGTTCATTACTGAAATGCTCCAATTGAGCTGTTAGAATGTCAGAAACAAGCTTTCTGAGCTGAAAACTGCATTTTGTGACAAAGTGAATCAGTGGATGGATGAGAATGTCACTTTTGACAAAGAACACTGTTCATTACTAAAATGCTCCAATTGAGCTGTTAGAATGTCAGAAACAAGCTTTCTGAGCTGAAAACTGCATTTTGTGACATAGTTCATCAGTGGATGATGAGAATGTCAGTTTTGACAAAGAACACTGTTCATTACTAAAATGCTCTAATTGAGCTGTTAGAATGTCAGAAACAAGCTTTCTGAGCTGAGAACTGCATTTTGTGACATAGTTCATCAGTGGATGATGAGAATGTCAGTTTTGACAAAGAACACTGTTCATTACTAAAATGCTCCAATAGAGCTGTTAGAATGTCAGAAACAAGCTTTCTGAGCTGAGAAATGCATTTTGTGACATAGTTCATCAGTGGATGATGAGAATGTCAGTTTTGACAAAGAACTCTGTTCATTACTGAAATGCTCCAATTGAGCTGTTAGAATGTCAGAAACAAGCTTTCTGAGCTGAAAACTGCATTTTGTGACAAAGTGAATCAGTGGATGGATGAGAATGTCACTTTTGACAAAGAACACTGTTCATTACTGAAATGCTCCAATTGAGCTGTTAGAATGTCAGAAACAAGCTTTCTGAGCTGAGAAATGCATTTTGTGACAAAGTGCATCAGTGGATGATGAGAATGTCAGTTTTGACAAAGAACAATGTTCATTACTAAAATGCTCTAATTGAGCTGTTAGAATGTCAGAAACAAGCTTTCTGAGCTGAGAACTGAATTTTGTGACAAAAAGCATCAGTGGATGATGAGAATGTCAGTTTTGACAAAGAACACTGTTCATTACTAAAATGCTCCAATTGAGCTGTTAGAATGTCAGAAACAAGCTTTCTGAGCTGAGAACTGCATTTTGTGACATAGTTCATCAGTGGATGATGAGAATGTCAGTTTTGACAAAGAACACTGATCATTACTAAAATGCTCCAATTGAGCTGTTAGAATGTCAGAAACAAGCTTTCTGAGCTGAGAAATGCATTTTGTGACAAAGTGCTTCAGTGGATGATGAGAATGTCAGTTTTGACAAAGAACACTGTTCATTACTAAAATGCTCTAATTGAGCTGTTAGAATGTCAGAAACAAGCTTTCTGAGCTGAGAACTGCATTTTGTGACAAAGTTCATCAGTGGATGATGAGAATGTCAGTTTTGACAAAGAACACTGATCATTACTAAAATGCTCCAATTGAGCTGTTAGAATGTCAGAAACAAGCTTTCTGAGCTGAGAAATGCATTTTGTGACAAAGTGCTTCAGTGGATGATGAGAATGTCAGTTTTGACAAAGAACTCTGTTCATTACTGAAATGCTCCAATTGAGCTGTTAGAATGTCAGAAACAAGCTTTCTGAGCTGAAAACTGCATTTTGTGACAAAGTGAATCAGTGGATGGATGAGAATGTCACTTTTGACAAAGAACACTGTTCATTACTGAAATGCTCCAATTGAGCTGTTAGAATGTCAGAAACAAGCTTTCTGAGCTGAGAAATGCATTTTGTGACAAAGTGCATCAGTGGATGATGAGAATGTCAGTTTTGACAAAGAACACTGTTCATTACTAAAATGCTCTAATTGAGCTGTTAGAATGTCAGAAACAAGCTTTCTGAGCTGAGAACTGCATTTTGTGACAAAAAGCATCAGTGGATGATGAGAATGTCAGTTTTGACAAAGAACACTGTTCATTACTAAAATGCTCCAATTGAGCTGTTAGAATGTCAGAAACAAGCTTTCTGAGCTTAGAACTGCATTTTGTGACATAGTTCATCAGTGGATGATGAGAATGTCAGTTTTGACAAAGAACACTGATCATTACTGAAATGCTCCAATTGAGCTGTTAGAATGTCAGAAACAAGCTTTCTGAGCTGAAAACTGCATTTTGTGACAAAGTGAATCAGTGGATGGATGAGAATGTCACTTTTGACAAAGAACACTGTTCATTACTAAAATGCTCTAATTGAGCTGTTAGAATGTCAGAAACAAGCTTTCTGAGCTGAGAACTGCATTTTGTGACATAGTTCATCAGTGGATGATGAGAATGTCAGTTTTGACAAAGAACACTGTTCATTACTGAAATGCTCCAATTGAGATGTTAGAATGTCAGAAACAAATTTTCTGAGCTGAGAAATGCATTTTGTGACAAAGTGCATCAGTGGATGATGAGAATGTCAATTTTGACAAAGAACACTGATCATCACTAAAATGCTCCAATTGAGCTGTTAGAATGTCAGAAACAAGCTTTCTGAGCTGAAAACTGCATTTTGTGACAAAGTGAATCAGTGGATGGATGAGAATGTCACTTTTGACAAAGAACACTGATCATCACTAAAATGCTCCAATTGAGCTGTTAGAATGTCAGAAACAAGCTTTCTGAGCTGAGAAATGCATTTTGTGACAAAGTGAATCAGTGGATGATGAGAATGTCAGTTTTGACAAAGAACACTGTTCATTACTGATATGCTCCAATTGAGCTGTTAGAATGTCAGAAACAAGCTTTCTGAGCTGAGAAATGCATTTTGTGACAAAGTGAATCAGTGGATGATGAGAATGTCAGTTTTGACAAAGAACACTGATCATCACTAAAATGCTCCAATTAAGCTGTTAGAATGTCAGAAACAAGCTTTCTGAGCTGAGAACTGCATTTTGTGACATAGTTCATCAGTGGATGATGAGAATGTCAGTTTTGACAAAGAACACTGTTCATTACTGAAATGCTCCAATTGAGCTGTTAGAATGTCAGAAACAAGCTTTCTGAGCTGAGAAATGCATTTTGTGACAAAGTGCATCAGTGGATGATGAGAATGTCAGTTTTGACAAAGAACACTGATCATTACTAAAATGCTCCAATTGAGCTGTTAGAATGTCAGAAACAAGCTTTCTGAGCTGAAAACTGCATTTTGTGACATAGTTCATCAGTGGATGATGAGAATGTCAGTTTTGACAAAGAACACTGATCATCACTAAAATGCTCCAATTAAGCTGTTAGAATGTCAGAAACAAGCTTTCTGAGCTGAGAACTGCATTTTGTGAAATAGTTCATCAGTGGATGATGAGAATGTCAGTTTTGACAAAGAACACTGTTCATTACTAAAATTCTCTAATTGAGCTGTTAGAATGTCAGAAACAAGCTTTCTGAGCTGAGAACTGCATTTTGTGAGAAAGTGAATCAGTGGATGATGAGAATGTCAGTTTTGACAAAGAACACTGATCATCACTAAAATGCTCCAATTAAGCTGTTAGAATGTCAGAAACAAGCTTTCTGAGCTGAGAACTGCATTTTGTGACATAGTTCATCAGTGGATGATGAGAATGTCAGTTTTGACAAAGAACACTGTTCATTGCTGATATGCTCCAATTGAGCTGTTAGAATGTCAGAAACAAGCTTTCTGAGCTGAGAAATGCATTTTGTGACAAAGTGCATCAGTGGATGATGAGAATGTCAGTTTTGACAAAGAACACTGATCATTACTAAAATGCTCCAATTGAGCTGTTAGAATGTCAGAAACAAGCTTTCTGAGCTGAAAACTGCATTTTGTGACATAGTTCATCAGTGGATGATGAGAATATCAGTTTTGACAAAGAACACTGATCATCACTAAAATGCTCCAATTAAGCTGTTAGAATGTCAGAAACAAGCTTTCTGAGCTGAGAACTGTGTTTTGTGACATAGTTCATCAGTGGATGATGAGAATGTCAGTTTTGACAAAGAACACTGTTCATTACTAAAATTCTCTAATTGAGCTGTTAGAATGTCAGAAACAAGCTTTCTGAGCTGAGAACTGCATTTTGTGAGAAAGTGAATCAGTGGATGATGAGAATGTCAGTTTTGACAAAGAACACTGTTCATTACTGAAATGCTCTAATTGAGCTGTTAGAATGTCAGAAACAAGCTTTCTGAGCTGAGAACTGCATTTTGTGACATAGTTCATCAGTGGATGATGAGAATGTCAGTTTTGACAAAGAACACTGTTCATTACTAAAATGCTCTAATTGAGCTGTTAGAATGTCAGAAACAAGCTTTCTGAGCTGAGAAATGCATTTTGTGACATAGTTCATCAGTGGATGATGAGAATGTCAGTTTTGACAAAGAACACTGATCATTACTAAAATTTTCTAATTGAGCTGTTAGAATGTCAGAAACAAGCTGTCTGAGCTTAAAAACTGCATTTTGTGACAAAGTGCATCAGTGGATGATGAGAATGTCACTTTTGACAAAGAACACTGTTCATTACTGAAATGCTCCAATTGAGCTGTTAGAATGTCAGAAACAAGCTTTCTGAGCTGAGAAATGCATTTTGTGACAAAGTGCATCAGTGGATGATGAGAATGTCAGTTTTGACAAAGAACAATGTTCATTACTAAAATGCTCTAATTGAGCTGTTAGAATGTCAGAAACAAGCTTTCTGAGCTGAGAACTGCATTTTGTGACAAAAAGCATCAGTGGATGATGAGAATGTCAGTTTTGACAAAGAACACTGTTCATTACTAAAATGCTCCAATTGAGCTGTTAGAATGTCAGAAACAAGCTTTCTGAGCTGAGAACTGCATTTTGTGACATAGTTCATCAGTGGATGATGAGAATGTCAGTTTTGACAAAGAACACTGATCATTACTAAAATGCTCCAATTGAGCTGTTAGAATGTCAGAAACAAGCTTTCTGAGCTGAGAAATGCATTTTGTGACAAAGTGCTTCAGTGGATGATGAGAATGTCAGTTTTGACAAAGAACACTGTTCATTACTAAAATGCTCTAATTGAGCTGTTAGAATGTCAGAAACAAGCTTTCTGAGCTGAGAACTGCATTTTGTGACATAGTTCATCAGTGGATGATGAGAATGTCAGTTTTGACAAAGAACACTGTTCATTACTGAAATGCTCCAATTGAGATGTTAGAATGTCAGAAACAAATTTTCTGAGCTGAGAAATGCATTTTGTGACAAAGTGCATCAGTGGATGATGAGAATGTCAGTTTTGACAAAGAACACTGATCATCACTAAAATGCTCCAATTGAGCTGTTAGAATGTCAGAAACAAGCTTTCTGAGCTGAAAACTGCATTTTGTGACAAAGTGAATCAGTGGATGGATGAGAATGTCACTTTTGACAAAGAACACTGTTCATTACTGAAATGCTCCAATTGAGCTGTTAGAATGTCAGAAACAAGCTTTCTGAGCTGAGAAATGCATTTTGTGACAAAGTGCATCAGTGGATGATGAGAATGTCAGTTTTGACAAAGAACACTGATCATTACTAAAATGCTCCAATTGAGCTGTTAGAATGTCAGAAACAAGCTTTCTGAGCTGAAAACTGTATTTGGTGACAAAGTTCATCAGTGGATGATGAGAATGTCAGTTTTGACAAAGAACACTGATCATTACTAAAATTTTCTAATTGAGCTGTTAGAATGTCAGAAACAAGCTGTCTGAGCTTAAAAACTGCATTTTGTGACAAAGTGCATCAGTGGATGATGAGAATGTCAGTTTTGACAAAGAACACTGTTCATTACTAAAATGCTCTAATTGAGCTGTTAGAATGTCAGAAACAAGCTTTCTGAGCTGAGAACTGCATTTTGTGACATAGTTCATCAGTGGATGATGAGAATGTCAGTTTTGACAAAGAACACTGTTCATTACTGAAATGCTCTAATTGAGCTGTTAGAATGTCAGAAACAAGCTTTCTGAGCTGAGAACTGCATTTTGTGACATAGTTCATCAGTGGATGATGAGAATGTCAGTTTTGACAAAGAACACTGTTCATTACTAAAATGCTCTAATTGAGCTGTTAGAATGTCAGAAACAAGCTTTCTGAGCTGAGAACTGCATTTTGTGACATAGTTCATCAGTGGATGATGAGAATGTCAGTTTTGACAAAGAACACTGTTCATTACTAAAATGCTCCAATTGAGCTGTTAGAATGTCAGAAACAAGCTTTCTGAGCTGAGAAATGCATTTTGTGACATAGTTCATCAGTGGATGATGAGAATGTCAGTTTTGACAAAGAACTCTGTTCATTACTGAAATGCTCCAATTGAGCTGTTAGAATGTCAGAAACAAGCTTTCTGAGCTGAAAACTGCATTTTGTGACAAAGTGAATCAGTGGATGGATGAGAATGTCACTTTTGACAAAGAACACTGTTCATTACTAAAATGCTCTAATTGAGCTGTTAGAATGTTAGAAACAAGCTTTCTGAGCTGAGAACTGCATTTTGTGACATAGTTCATCAGTGGATGATGAGAATGTCAGTTTTGACAAAGAACACTGTTCATTACTAAAATGCTCCAATTGAGCTGTTAGAATGTCAGAAACAAGCTTTCTGAGCTGAGAAATGCATTTTGTGACATAGTTCATCAGTGGATGATGAGAATGTCAGTTTTGACAAAGAACTCTGTTCATTACTGAAATGCTCCAATTGAGCTGTTAGAATGTCAGAAACAAGCTTTCTGAGCTGAAAACTGCATTTTGTGACAAAGTGAATCAG
The DNA here is from genome assembly GCF_947034865.1 of Barbatula barbatula. Taxonomy (NCBI): domain Eukaryota; kingdom Metazoa; phylum Chordata; class Actinopteri; order Cypriniformes; family Nemacheilidae; genus Barbatula; species Barbatula barbatula. The sequence continues at coordinate 2,286,355 of NC_136788.1, forward strand.
TGGATGGATGAGAATGTCACTTTTGACAAAGAACACTGTTCATTACTGAAATGCTCCAATTGAGCTGTTAGAATGTCAGAAACAAGCTTTCTGAGCTGAGAACTGCATTTTGTGACATAGTTCATCAGTGGATGATGAGAATGTCAGTTTTGACAAAGAACACTGTTCATTACTAAAATGCTCTAATTGAGCTGTTAGAATGTCAGAAACAAGCTTTCTGAGCTGAGAACTGCATTTTGTGACATAGTTCATCAGTGGATGATGAGAATGTCAGTTTTGACAAAGAACACTGTTCATTACTAAAATGCTCCAATTGAGCTGTTAGAATGTCAGAAACAAGCTTTCTGAGCTGAGAACTGCATTTTATGACAAAGTGAATCAGTGGATGGATGAGAATGTCACTTTTGACAAAGAACACTGTTCATTACTGAAATGCTCCAATTGAGCTGTTAGAATGTCAGAAACAAGCTTTCTGACCTGAAAACTGCATTTTATGACAAAGTGAATCAGTGGATGGATGAGAATGTCACTTTTGACAAAGAACACTGTTCATTACTGAAATGCTCCAATTGAGCTGTTAGAATGTCAGAAACAAGCTTTCTGAGCTGAGAAATGCATTTTGTGACAAAGTGCATCAGTGGATGATGAGAATGTCAGTTTTGACAAAGAACACTGTTCATTACTAAAATGCTCTAATTGAGCTGTTAGAATGTCAGAAACAAGCTTTCTGAGCTGAGAACTGCATTTTGTGACAAAAAGCATCAGTGGATGATGAGAATGTCAGTTTTGACAAAGAACACTGTTCATTACTAAAATGCTCCAATTGAGCTGTTAGAATGTCAGAAACAAGCTTTCTGAGCTGAGAACTGCATTTTGTGACATAGTTCATCAGTGGATGATGAGAATGTCAGTTTTGACAAAGAACACTGATCATTACTAAAATGCTCCAATTGAGCTGTTAGAATGTCAGAAACAAGCTTTCTGAGCTGAGAAATGCATTTTGTGACAAAGTGCTTCAGTGGATGATGAGAATGTCAGTTTTGACAAAGAACACTGTTCATTACTAAAATGCTCTAATTGAGCTGTTAGAATGTCAGAAACAAGCTTTCTGAGCTGAGAACTGCATTTTGTGACATAGTTCATCAGTGGATGATGAGAATGTCAGTTTTGACAAAGAACACTGTTCATTACTGAAATGCTCCAATTGAGATGTTAGAATGTCAGAAACAAATTTTCTGAGCTGAGAAATGCATTTTGTGACAAAGTGCATCAGTGGATGATGAGAATGTCAGTTTTGACAAAGAACACTGATCATCACTAAAATGCTCCAATTGAGCTGTTAGAATGTCAGAAACAAGCTTTCTGAGCTGAGAACTGCATTTTGTGACATAGTTCATCAGTGGATGATGAGAATGTCAGTTTTGACAAAGAACACTGTTCATTACTGAAATGCTCCAATTGAGCTGTTAGAATGTCAGAAACAAGCTTTCTGAGCTGAGAACTGCATTTTGTGACAAAAGCATCAGTGGATGATGAGAATGTCAGTTTTGACAAAGAACACTGATCATTACTAAAATGCTCCAATTGAGCTGTTAGAATGTCAGAAACAAGCTTTCTGAGCTGAGAAATGCATTTTGTGACAAAGTGCTTCAGTGGATGATGAGAATGTCAGTTTTGACAAAGAACACTGTTCATTACTAAAATGCTCTAATTGAGCTGTTAGAATGTCAGAAACAAGCTTTCTGAGCTGAGAACTGCATTTTGTGACATAGTTCATCAGTGGATGATGAGAATGTCAGTTTTGACAAAGAACACTGTTCATTACTAAAATGCTCTAATTGAGCTGTTAGAATGTTAGAAACAAGCTTTCTGAGCTGAGAACTGCATTTTGTGACATAGTTCATCAGTGGATGATGAGAATGTCAGTTTTGACAAAGAACACTGTTCATTACTAAAATGCTCCAATTGAGCTGTTAGAATGTCAGAAACAAGCTTTCTGAGCTGAGAAATGCATTTTGTGACATAGTTCATCAGTGGATGATGAGAATGTCAGTTTTGACAAAGAACACTGTTCATTACTGAAATGCTCCAATTGAGCTGTTAGAATGTCAGAAACAAGCTTTCTGAGCTGAAAACTGCATTTTGTGACAAAGTGAATCAGTGGATGGATGAGAATGTCACTTTTGACAAAGAACACTGTTCATTACTAAAATGCTCTAATTGAGCTGTTAGAATGTTAGAAACAAGCTTTCTGAGCTGAGAACTGCATTTTGTGACATAGTTCATCAGTGGATGATGAGAATGTCAGTTTTGATAAAGAACACTGTTCATTACTAAAATGCTCCAATTGAGCTGTTAGAATGTCAGAAACAAGCTTTCTGAGCTGAGAAATGCATTTTGTGACATAGTTCATCAGTGGATGATGAGAATGTCAGTTTTGACAAAGAACTCTGTTCATTACTGAAATGCTCCAATTGAGCTGTTAGAATGTCAGAAACAAGCTTTCTGAGCTGAAAACTGCATTTTGTGACAAAGTGAATCAGTGGATGGATGAGAATGTCACTTTTGACAAAGAACACTGTTCATTACTGAAATGCTCCAATTGAGCTGTTAGAATGTCAGAAACAAGCTTTCTGAGCTGAGAACTGCATTTTGTGACATAGTTCATCAGTGGATGATGAGAATGTCAGTTTTGACAAAGAACACTGTTCATTACTAAAATGCTCTAATTGAGCTGTTAGAATGTCAGAAACAAGCTTTCTGAGCTGAGAACTGCATTTTGTGACATAGTTCATCAGTGGATGATGAGAATGTCAGTTTTGACAAAGAACACTGTTCATTACTAAAATGCTCCAATTGAGCTGTTAGAATGTCAGAAACAAGCTTTCTGAGCTGAGAACTGCATTTTATGACAAAGTGAATCAGTGGATGGATGAGAATGTCACTTTTGACAAAGAACACTGTTCATTACTGAAATGCTCCAATTGAGCTGTTAGAATGTCAGAAACAAGCTTTCTGACCTGAAAACTGCATTTTATGACAAAGTGAATCAGTGGATGGATGAGAATGTCACTTTTGACAAAGAACACTGTTCATTACTGAAATGCTCCAATTGAGCTGTTAGAATGTCAGAAACAAGCTTTCTGAGCTGAGAAATGCATTTTGTGACAAAGTGCATCAGTGGATGATGAGAATGTCAGTTTTGACAAAGAACACTGTTCATTACTAAAATGCTCTAATTGAGCTGTTAGAATGTCAGAAACAAGCTTTCTGAGCTGAGAACTGCATTTTGTGACAAAAAGCATCAGTGGATGATGAGAATGTCAGTTTTGACAAAGAACACTGTTCATTACTAAAATGCTCCAATTGAGCTGTTAGAATGTCAGAAACAAGCTTTCTGAGCTGAGAACTGCATTTTGTGACATAGTTCATCAGTGGATGATGAGAATGTCAGTTTTGACAAAGAACACTGATCATTACTAAAATGCTCCAATTGAGCTGTTAGAATGTCAGAAACAAGCTTTCTGAGCTGAGAAATGCATTTTGTGACAAAGTGCTTCAGTGGATGATGAGAATGTCAGTTTTGACAAAGAACACTGTTCATTACTAAAATGCTCTAATTGAACTGTTAGAATGTCAGAAACAAGCTTTCTGAGCTGAGAACTGCATTTTGTGACAAAGTGAATCAGTGGATGGATGAGAATTTCACTTTTGACAAAGAACACTGATCATCACTAAAATGCTCCAATTAAGCTGTTAGAATGTCAGAAACAAGCTTTCTGAGCTGAGAACTGCATTTTGTGACAAAAAGCATCAGTGGATGATGAGAATGTCAGTTTTGACAAAGAACACTGATCATTACTAAAATGCTCCAATTGAGCTATAGAATGTCAGAAACAAGCTTTCTGAGCTGAGAAATGCATTTTGTGACATAGTTCATCAGTGGATGATGAGAATGTCAGTTTTGACAAAGAACACTGTTCATTACTTAAATGCTCCAATTGAGATGTTAGAATGTCAGAAACAAATTTTCTGAGCTGAGAAATGCATTTTGTGACAAAGTGCATCAGTGGATGATGAGAATGTCAGTTTTGACAAAGAACACTGATCATCACTAAAATGCTCCAATTGAGCTGTTAGAATGTCAGAAACAAGCTTTCTGAGCTGAGAACTGCATTTTGTGACATAGTTCATCAGTGGATGATGAGAATGTCAGTTTTGACAAAGAACACTGTTCATTACTGAAATGCTCCAATTGAGCTGTTAGAATGTCAGAAACAAGCTTTCTGAGCTGAGAACTGCATTTTGTGACAAAAGCATCAGTGGATGATGAGAATGTCAGTTTTGACAAAGAACACTGTTCATTACTAAAATGCTCTAATTGAGCTGTTAGAATGTCAGAAACAAGCTTTCTGAGCTGAGAACTGCATTTTATGACATAGTTCATCAGTGGATGATGAGAATGTCAGTTTTGACAAAGAACACTGATCATCACTAAAATGCTCCAATTGAGCTGTTAGAATGTCAGAAACAAGCTTTCTGAGCTGAGAACTGCATTTTGTGACATAGTTCATCAGTGGATGATGAGAATGTCAGTTTTGACAAAGAACACTGATCATCACTAAAATGCTCCAATTAAGCTGTTAGAATGTCAGAAACAAGCTTTCTGAGCTGAGAACTGCATTTTATGACATAGTTCATCAGTGGATGATGAGAATGTCAGTTTTGACAAAGAACACTGATCATCACTAAAATGCTCCAATTAAGCTGTTAGAATGTCAGAAACAAGCTTTCTGAGCTGAGAACTGCATTTTGTGACAAAGTGAATCAGTGGATGATGAGAATGTCAGTTTTGACAAAGAACACTGTTCATTACTAAAATGCTCCAATTGAGCTGTTAGAATGTCAGAAACAAGCTTTCTGAGCATAAAACTGCATATTGTGACAAAGTGCATCAGTGGGTGATGAGAATGTCAGTTTTGACAAAGAACACTGTTCATTACTAAAATGCTCTAATTGAGCTGTTAGAATGTTAGAAACAAGCTTTCTGAGCTGAGAACTGCATTTTGTGACATAGTTCATCAGTGGATGATGAGAATGTCAGTTTTGACAAAGAACACTGATCATTACTAAAATGCTCCAATTGAGCTGTTAGAATGTCAGAAACAAGCTTTCTGAGCTGAGAAATGCATTTTGTGACAAAGTGCATCAGTGGATGATGAGAATGTCAATTTTGACAAAGAACACTGATCATCACTAAAATGCTCCAATTGAGCTGTTAGAATGTCAGAAACAAGCTTTCTGAGCTGAAAACTGCATTTTGTGACAAAGTGAATCAGTGGATGGATGAGAATGTCACTTTTGACAAAGAACACTGATCATCACTAAAATGCTCCAATTGAGCTGTTAGAATGTCAGAAACAAGCTTTCTGAGCTGAGAAATGCATTTTGTGACAAAGTGAATCAGTGGATGATGAGAATGTCAGTTTTGACAAAGAACACTGTTCATTACTGATATGCTCCAATTGAGCTGTTAGAATGTCAGAAACAAGCTTTCTGAGCTGAGAAATGCATTTTGTGACAAAGTGAATCAGTGGATGATGAGAATGTCAGTTTTGACAAAGAACACTGATCATCACTAAAATGCTCCAATTAAGCTGTTAGAATGTCAGAAACAAGCTTTCTGAGCTGAGAACTGCATTTTGTGACATAGTTCATCAGTGGATGATGAGAATGTCAGTTTTGACAAAGAACACTGATCATTACTAAAATGCTCCAATTGAGCTGTTAGAATGTCAGAAACAAGCTTTCTGAGCTGAAAACTGCATTTTGTGACATAGTTCATCAGTGGATGATGAGAATGTCAGTTTTGACAAAGAACACTGATCATCACTAAAATGCTCCAATTAAGCTGTTAGAATGTCAGAAACAAGCTTTCTGAGCTGAGAACTGCATTTTGTGACATAGTTCATCAGTGGATGATGAGAATGTCAGTTTTGACAAAGAACACTGTTCATTACTAAAATTCTCTAATTGAGCTGTTAGAATGTCAGAAACAAGCTTTCTGAGCTGAGAACTGCATTTTGTGAGAAAGTGAATCAGTGGATGATGAGAATGTCAGTTTTGACAAAGAACACTGTTCATTACTAAAATGCTCCAATTGAGCTGTTAGAATGTCAGAAACAAGCTTTCTGAGCTGAGAAATGCATTTTGTGACAAAGTGAATCAGTGGATGATGAGAATGTCAGTTTTGACAAAGAACACTGATCATCACTAAAATGCTCCAATTAAGCTGTTAGAATGTCAGAAACAAGCTTTCTGAGCTGAGAACTGCATTTTGTGACATAGTTCATCAGTGGATGATGAGAATGTCAGTTTTGACAAAGAACACTGTTCATTACTGAAATGCTCCAATTGAGCTGTTAGAATGTCAGAAACAAGCTTTCTGAGCTGAGAAATGCATTTTGTGACAAAGTGCATCAGTGGATGATGAGAATGTCAGTTTTGACAAAGAACACTGATCATTACTAAAATGCTCCAATTGAGCTGTTAGAATGTCAGAAACAAGCTTTCTGAGCTGAGAACTGCATTTTGTGAGAAAGTGAATCAGTGGATGGATGAGAATGTCACTTTTGACAAAGAACACTGTTCATTACTGAAATGCTCCAATTGAGCTGTTAGAATGTCAGAAACAAGCTTTCTGAGCTGAGAACTGCATTTTGTGACAAAAGCATCAGTGGATGATGAGAATGTCAGTTTTGACAAAGAACACTGATCATTACTAAAATGCTCCAATTGAGCTGTTAGAATGTCAGAAACAAGCTTTCTGAGCTGAGAAATGCATTTTGTGACAAAGTGCTTCAGTGGATGATGAGAATGTCAGTTTTGACAAAGAACACTGTTCATTACTAAAATGCTCTAATTTAGCTGTTAGAATGTCAGAAACAAGCTTTCTGAGCTGAGAACTGCATTTTGTGACACAGTTCATCAGTGGATGATGAGAATGTCAGTTTTGACAAAGAACACTGTTCATTGCTGATATGCTCCAATTGAGCTGTTAGAATGTCAGAAACAAGCTTTCTGAGCTGAGAAATGCATTTTGTGACAAAGTGCATCAGTGGATGATGAGAATGTCAGTTTTGACAAAGAACACTGATCATTACTAAAATGCTCCAATTGAGCTGTTAGAATGTCAGAAACAAGCTTTCTGAGCTGAAAACTGCATTTTGTGACATAGTTCATCAGTGGATGATGAGAATATCAGTTTTGACAAAGAACACTGATCATCACTAAAATGCTCCAATTAAGCTGTTAGAATGTCAGAAACAAGCTTTCTGAGCTGAGAACTGCATTTTGTGACATAGTTCATCAGTGGATGATGAGAATGTCAGTTTTGACAAAGAACACTGTTCATTACTAAAATTCTCTAATTGAGCTGTTAGAATGTCAGAAACAAGCTTTCTGAGCTGAGAACTGCATTTTGTGAGAAAGTGAATCAGTGGATGATGAGAATGTCAGTTTTGACAAAGAACACTGATCATTACTAAACTGCTCCAATTGAGCTGTTAGAATGTCAGAAACAAGCTTTCTGAGCTGAGAAATGCATTTTGTGACAAAGTGCTTCAGTGGATGATGAGAATGTCAGTTTTGACAAAGAACACTGTTCATTACTAAAATGCTCTAATTGAGCTGTTAGAATGTCAGAAACAAGCTTTCTGAGCTGAGAACTGCATTTTGTGACATAGTTCATCAGTGGATGATGAGAATGTCAGTTTTGACAAAGAACACTGTTCATTACTAAAATGCTCTAATTGAGCTGTTAGAATGTTAGAAACAAGCTTTCTGAGCTGAGAACTGCATTTTGTGACATAGTTCATCAGTGGATGATGAGAATGTCAGTTTTGACAAAGAACACTGTTCATTACTAAAATGCTCCAATTGAGCTGTTAGAATGTCAGAAACAAGCTTTCTGAGCTGAGAACTGCATTTTGTGACATAGTTCATCAGTGGATGATGAGAATGTCAGTTTTGACAAAGAACTCTGTTCATTACTGAAATGCTCCAATTGAGCTGTTAGAATGTCAGAAACAAGCTTTCTGAGCTGAAAACTGCATTTTGTGACAAAGTGAATCAGTGGATGGATGAGAATGTCACTTTTGACAAAGAACACTGTTCATTACTAAAATGCTCCAATTGAGCTGTTAGAATGTCAGAAACAAGCTTTCTGAGCTGAAAACTGCATTTTGTGACATAGTTCATCAGTGGATGATGAGAATGTCAGTTTTGACAAAGAACACTGTTCATTACTAAAATGCTCTAATTGAGCTGTTAGAATGTCAGAAACAAGCTTTCTGAGCTGAGAACTGCATTTTGTGACATAGTTCATCAGTGGATGATGAGAATGTCAGTTTTGACAAAGAACACTGTTCATTACTAAAAATGCTCCAATTGAGCTGTTAGAATGTCAGAAACAAGCTTTCTGAGCTGAGAAATGCATTTTGTGACATAGTTCATCAGTGGATGATGAGAATGTCAGTTTTGACAAAGAACTCTGTTCATTACTGAAATGCTCCAATTGAGCTGTTAGAATGTCAGAAACAAGCTTTCTGAGCTGAAAACTGCATTTTGTGACAAAGTGAATCAGTGGATGGATGAGAATGTCACTTTTGACAAAGAACACTGTTCATTACTGAAATGCTCCAATTGAGCTGTTAGAATGTCAGAAACAAGCTTTCTGAGCTGAGAACTGCATTTTGTGACAAAAGCATCAGTGGATGATGAGAATGTCAGTTTTGACAAAGAACACTGTTCATTACTGAAATGCTCCAATTGAGATGTTAGAATGTCAGAAACAAATTTTCTGAGCTGAGAAATGCATTTTGTGACAAAGTGCATCAGTGGATGATGAGAATGTCAGTTTTGACAAAGAACACTGATCATCACTAAAATGCTCCAATTGAGCTGTTAGAATGTCAGAAACAAGCTTTCTGAGCTGAAAACTGCATTTTGTGACAAAGTGAATCAGTGGATGGATGAGAATGTCACTTTTGACAAAGAACACTGTTCATTACTGAAATGCTCCAATTGAGCTGTTAGAATGTCAGAAACAAGCTTTCTGAGCTGAGAAATGCATTTTGTGACAAAGTGCATCAGTGGATGATGAGAATGTCAGTTTTGACAAAGAACACTGATCATTACTAAAATTTTCTAATTGAGCTGTTAGAATGTCAGAAACAAGCTGTCTGAGCTTAAAAACTGCATTTTGTGACAAAGTGCATCAGTGGATGATGAGAATGTCAGTTTTGACAAAGAACACTGTTCATTACTAAAATGCTCTAATTGAGCTGTTAGAATGTCAGAAACAAGCTTTCTGAGCTGAGAACTGCATTTTGTGACATAGTTCATCAGTGGATGATGAGAATGTCAGTTTTGACAAAGAACACTGTTCATTACTGAAATGCTCTAATTGAGCTGTTAGAATGTCAGAAACAAGCTTTCTGAGCTGAGAACTGCATTTTGTGACATAGTTCATCAGTGGATGATGAGAATGTCAGTTTTGACAAAGAACACTGTTCATTACTAAAATGCTCTAATTGAGCTGTTAGAATGTCAGAAACAAGCTTTCTGAGCTGAGAACTGCATTTTGTGACATAGTTCATCAGTGGATGATGAGAATGTCAGTTTTGACAAAGAACACTGTTCATTACTAAAATGCTCCAATTGAGCTGTTAGAATGTCAGAAACAAGCTTTCTGAGCTGAGAAATGCATTTTGTGACATAGTTCATCAGTGGATGATGAGAATGTCAGTTTTGACAAAGAACTCTGTTCATTACTGAAATGCTCCAATTGAGCTGTTAGAATGTCAGAAACAAGCTTTCTGAGCTGAAAACTGCATTTTGTGACAAAGTGAATCAGTGGATGGATGAGAATGTCACTTTTGACAAAGAACACTGTTCATTACTGAAATGCTCCAATTGAGCTGTTAGAATGTCAGAAACAAGCTTTCTGAGCTGAGAAATGCATTTTGTGACAAAGTGCATCAGTGGATGATGAGAATGTCAGTTTTGACAAAGAACACTGTTAATTACTAAAATGCTCTAATTGAGCTGTTAGAATGTCAGAAACAAGCTTTCTGAGCTGAGAACTGCATTTTGTGACAAAAAGCATCAGTGGATGATGAGAATGTCAGTTTTGACAAAGAACACTGTTCATTACTAAAATGCTCCAATTGAGCTGTTAGAATGTCAGAAACAAGCTTTCTGAGCTGAGAACTGCATTTTGTGACATAGTTCATCAGTGGATGATGAGAATGTCAGTTTTGACAAAGAACACTGATCATTACTAAAATGCTCCAATTGAGCTGTTAGAATGTCAGAAACAAGCTTTCTGAGCTGAGAAATGCATTTTGTGACAAAGTGCTTCAGTGGATGATGAGAATGTCAGTTTTGACAAAGAACACTGTTCATTACTAAAATGCTCTAATTGAGCTGTTAGAATGTCAGAAACAAGCTTTCTGAGCTGAGAACTGCATTTTGTGACATAGTTCATCAGTGGATGATGATAATGTCAGTTTTGACAAAGAACACTGTTCATTACTGAAATGCTCCAATTGAGATGTTAGAATGTCAGAAACAAATTTTCTGAGCTGAGAAATGCATTTTGTGACAAAGTGCATCAGTGGATGATGAGAATGTCAGTTTTGACAAAGAACACTGATCATCACTAAAATGCTCCAATTGAGCTGTTAGAATGTCAGAAACAAGCTTTCTGAGCTGAGAACTGCATTTTGTGACATAGTTCATCAGTGGATGATGAGAATGTCAGTTTTGACAAAGAACTCTGTTCATTACTGAAATGCTCCAATTGAGCTGTTAGAATGTCAGAAACAAGCTTTCTGAGCTGAAAACTGCATTTTGTGACAAAGTGAATCAGTGGATGGATGAAAATGTCACTTTTGACAAAGAACACTGTTCATTACTGAAATGCTCCAATTGAGCTGTTAGAATGTCAGAAACAAGCTTTCTGAGCTGAGAAATGCATTTTGTGACAAAGTGCATCAGTGGATGATGAGAATGTCAGTTTTGACAAAGAACACTGTTCATTACTAAAATGCTCTAATTGAGCTGTTAGAATGTCAGAAACAAGCTTTCTGAGCTGAGAACTGCATTTTGTGACATAGTTCATCAGTGGATGATGAGAATGTCAGTTTTGACAAAGAACACTGTTCATTACTAAAATGCTCTAATTGAGCTGTTAGAATGTTAGAAACAAGCTTTCTGAGCTGAGAACTGCATTTTGTGACATAGTTCATCAGTGGATGATGAGAATGTCAGTTTTGACAAAGAACACTGATCATTACTAAAATGCTCCAATTGAGCTGTTAGAATGTCAGAAACAAGCTTTCTGAGCTGAGAAATGCATTTTGTGACAAAGTGCTTCAGTGGATGATGAGAATGTCAGTTTTGACAAAGAACACTGTTCATTACTAAAATGCTCTAATTGAGCTGTTAGAATGTCAGAAACAAGCTTTCTGAGCTGAGAACTGCATTTTGTGACATAGTTCATCAGTGGATGATGATAATGTCAGTTTTGACAAAGAACACTGTTCATTACTGAAATGCTCCAATTGAGATGTTAGAATGTCAGAAACAAATTTTCTGAGCTGAGAAATGCATTTTGTGACAAAGTGCATCAGTGGATGATGAGAATGTCAGTTTTGACAAAGAACACTGATCATCACTAAAATGCTCCAATTGAGCTGTTAGAATGTCAGAAACAAGCTTTCTGAGCTGAGAACTGCATTTTGTGACATAGTTCATCAGTGGATGATGAGAATGTCAGTTTTGACAAAGAACACTGTTCATTACTGAAATGCTCCAATTGAGCTGTTAGAATGTCAGAAACAAGTTTTCTGAGCTGAGAACTGCATTTTGTGACAAAAGCATCAGTGGATGATGAGAATGTCAGTTTTGACAAAGAACACTGATCATTACTAAAATGCTCCAATTGAGCTGTTAGAATGTCAGAAACAAGCTTTCTGAGCTGAGAAATGCATTTTGTGACAAAGTGCTTCAGTGGATGATGAGAATGTCAGTTTTGACAAAGAACACTGTTCATTGCTAAAATGCTCTAATTGAGCTGTTAGAATGTCAGAAACAAGCTTTCTGAGCTGAGAACTGCATTTTGTGACATAGTTCATCAGTGGATGATGAGAATGTCAGTTTTGACAAAGAACACTGTTCATTACTAAAATGCTCTAATTGAGCTGTTAGAATGTTAGAAACAAGCTTTCTGAGCTGAGAACTGCATTTTGTGACAATGTTCATCAGTGGATGATGAGAATGTCAGTTTTGACAAAGAACACTGTTCATTACTAAAATGCTCCAATTGAGCTGTTAGAATGTCAGAAACAAGCTTTCTGAGCTGAGAAATGCATTTTGTGACATAGTTCATCAGTGGATGATGAGAATGTCAGTTTTGACAAAGAACTCTGTTCATTACTGAAATGCTCCAATTGAGCTGTTAGAATGTCAGAAACAAGCTTTCTGAGCTGAGAACTGCATTTTGTGACATAGTTCATCAGTGGATGGATGAGAATGTCACTTTTGACAAAGAACACTGTTCATTACTGAAATGCTCCAATTGAGCTGTTAGAATGTCAGAAACAAGCTTTCTGAGCTGAGAACTGCATTTTGTGACAAAGTGAATCAGTGGATGGATGAGAATGTCACTTTTGACAAAGAACACTGATCATTACTAAAATGCTCCAATTGAGCTGTTAGAATGTCAGAAACAAGCTTTCTGAGCTGAGAAATGCATTTTGTGACAAAGTTCTTCAGTGGATGATGAGAATGTCAGTTTTGACAAAGAACACTGTTCATTACTAAAATGCTCTAATTGAGCTGTTAGAATGTCAGAAACAAGCTTTCTGAGCTGAGAACTGCATTTTGTGACATAGTTCATCAGTGGATGATGAGAATGTCAGTTTTGACAAAGAACACTGTTCATTGCTGATATGCTCCAATTGAGCTGTTAGAATGTCAGAAACAAGCTTTTTGAGCTGAGAAATGCATTTTGTGACAAAGTGAATCAGTGGATGATGAGAATGTCAGTTTTGACAAAGAACACTGATCATCACTAAAATGCTCCAATTAAGCTGTTAGAATGTCAGAAACAAGCTTTCTGAGCTGAGAACTGCATTTTGTGACATAGTTCATCAGTGGATGATGAGAATGTCAGTTTTGACAAAGAACACTGTTCATTACTGAAATGCTCCAATTGAGCTGTTAGAATGTCAGAAACAAGCTTTCTGAGCTGAGAAATGCATTTTGTGACAAAGTGCATCAGTGGATGATGAGAATGTCAGTTTTGACAAAGAACACTGATCATTACTAAAATGCTCCAATTGAGCTGTTAGAATGTCAGAAACAAGCTTTCTGAGCTGAAAACTGCATTTTGTGACATAGTTCATCAGTGGATGATGAGAATGTCAGTTTTGACAAAGAACACTGATCATCACTAAAATGCTCCAATTAAGCTGTTAGAATGTCAGAAACAAGCTTTCTGAGCTGAGAACTGCATTTTGTGACATAGTTCATCAGTGGATGATGAGAATGTCAGTTTTGACAAAGAACACTGTTCATTACTAAAATTCTCTAATTGAGCTGTTAGAATGTCAGAAACAAGCTTTCTGAGCTGAGAACTGCATTTTGTGAGAAAGTGAATTAGTGGATGATGAGAATGTCAGTTTTGACAAAGAACACTGTTCATTACTGAAATGCTCTAATTGAGCTGTTAGAATGTCAGAAACAAGCTTTCTGAGCTGAGAACTGCATTTTGTGACATAGTTCATCAGTGGATGATGAGAATGTCAGTTTTGACAAAGAAAACTGTTCATTACTAAAATGCTCTAATTGAGCTGTTAGAATGTCAGAAACAAGCTTTCTGAGCTGAGAACTGCATTTTGTGACATAGTTCATCAGTGGATGATGAGAATGTCAGTTTTGACAAAGAACACTGTTCATTACTAAAATGCTCCAATTGAGCTGTTAGAATGTCAGAAACAAGCTTTCTGAGCTGAGAAATGCATTTTGTGACATAGTTCATCAGTGGATGATGAGAATGTCAGTTTTGACAAAGAACTCTGTTCATTACTGAAATGCTCCAATTGAGCTGTTAGAATGTCAGAAACAAGCTTTCTGAGCTGAAAACTGCATTTTGTGACAAAGTGAATCAGTGGATGGATGAGAATGTCACTTTTGACAAAGAACACTGTTCATTACTGAAATGCTCCAATTGAGCTGTTAGAATGTCAGAAACAAGCTTTCTGAGCTGAGAAATGCATTTTGTGACAAAGTGCATCAGTGGATGATGAGAATGTCAGTTTTGACAAAGAACACTGTTCATTACTAAAATGCTCTAATTGAGCTGTTAGAATGTCAGAAACAAGCTTTCTGAGCTGAGAACTGCATTTTGTGACAAAAAGCATCAGTGGATGATGAGAAAAGAACACTTAGTTCATCAGTGGATGATGAGAATGTCAGTTTTGACAAAGAACATTGTTCATTACTGAAATGCTCCAATTGAGATGTTAGAATGTCAGAAACAAATTTTCTGAGCTGAGAAATGCATTTTGTGACAAAGTGCATCAGTGGATGATGAGAATGTCAGTTTTGACAAAGAACTCTGTTCATTACTGAAATGCTCCAATTGAGCTGTTAGAATGTCAGAAACAAGCTTTCTGAGCTGAAAACTGCATTTTGTGACAAAGTGAATCAGTGGATGGATGAGAATGTCACTTTTGACAAAGAACACTGTTCAATACTAAAATGCTCCAATTGAGCTGTTAGAATGTCAGAAACAAGCTTTCTGAGCTGAAAACTGCATTTTGTGACAAAGTGAATCAGTGGATGGATGAGAATGTCAGTTTTGACAAAGAACACTGTTCATTACTGAAATGCTCCAATTGAGATGTTAGAATGTCAGAAACAAATTTTCTGAGCTGAGAAATGCATTTTGTGACAAAGTGCATCAGTGGATGATGAGAATGTCAGTTTTGACAAAGAACACTGATCATCACTAAAATGCTCCAATTGAGCTGTTAGAATGTCAGAAACAAGCTTTCTGACCTGAAAACTGCATTTTGTGACAAAGTGAATCAGTGGATGGATGAGAATGTCACTTTTGACAAAGAACACTGATCATTACTAAAATGCTCCAATTGAGCTGTTAGAATGTCAGAAACAAGCTTTCTGAGCTGAAAACTGCATTTTGTGACAAAGTGAATCAGTGGATGGATGAGAATGTCACTTTTGACAAAGAACACTGTTCATTACTGAAATGCTCCAATTGAGCTGTTAGAATGTCAGAAACAAGCTTTCTGAGCTGAGAAATGCATTTTGTGACAAAGTGCATCAGTGGATGATGAGAATGTCAGTTTTGACAAAGAACACTGATCATTACTAAAATGCTCCAATTGAGCTGTTAGAATGTCAGAAACAAGCTTTCTGAGCTGAAAACTGTATTTGGTGACAAAGTTCATCAGTGGATGATGAGAATGTCAGTTTTGACAAAGAACACTGATCATTACTAAAATTTTCTAATTGAGCTGTTAGAATGTCAGAAACAAGCTGTCTGAGTTTAAAAACTGCATTTTGTGACAAAGTGCATCAGTGGATGATGAGAATGTCAGTTTTGACAAAGAACACTGTTCATTACTGAAATGCTCCAATTGAGCTGTTAGAATGTCAGAAACAAGCTTTCTGAGCTGAGAAATGCATTTTGTGACAAAGTGCATCAGTGGATGATGAGAATGTCAGTTTTGACAAAGAACACTGATCATTACTAAAATGCTCCAATTGAGCTGTTAGAATGTCAGAAACAAGCTTTCTGAGCTGAAAACTGCATTTTGTGACATAGTTCATCAGTGGATGATGAGAATGTCAGTTTTGACAAAGAACACTGATCATCACTAAAATGCTCCAATTAAGCTGTTAGAATGTCAGAAACAAGCTTTCTGAGCTGAGAACTGCATTTTGTGACATAGTTCATCAGTGGATGATGAGAATGTCAGTTTTGACAAAGAACACTGTTCATTACTAAAATTCTCTAATTGAGCTGTTAGAATGTCAGAAACAAGCTTTCTGAGCTGAGAACTGCATTTTGTGAGAAAGTGAATTAGTGGATGATGAGAATGTCAGTTTTGACAAAGAACACTGTTCATTACTGAAATGCTCTAATTGAGCTGTTAGAATGTCAGAAACAAGCTTTCTGAGCTGAGAACTGCATTTTGTGACATAGTTCATCAGTGGATGATGAGAATGTCAGTTTTGACAAAGAAAACTGTTCATTACTAAAATGCTCTAATTGAGCTGTTAGAATGTCAGAAACAAGCTTTCTGAGCTGAGAACTGCATTTTGTGACATAGTTCATCAGTGGATGATGAGAATGTCAGTTTTGACAAAGAACACTGTTCATTACTAAAATGCTCCAATTGAGCTGTTAGAATGTCAGAAACAAGCTTTCTGAGCTGAGAAATGCATTTTGTGACATAGTTCATCAGTGGATGATGAGAATGTCAGTTTTGACAAAGAACTCTGTTCATTACTGAAATGCTCCAATTGAGCTGTTAGAATGTCAGAAACAAGCTTTCTGAGCTGAAAACTGCATTTTGTGACAAAGTGAATCAGTGGATGGATGAGAATGTCACTTTTGACAAAGAACACTGTTCATTACTGAAATGCTCCAATTGAGCTGTTAGAATGTCAGAAACAAGCTTTCTGAGCTGAGAAATGCATTTTGTGACAAAGTGCATCAGTGGATGATGAGAATGTCAGTTTTGACAAAGAACACTGTTCATTACTAAAATGCTCTAATTGAGCTGTTAGAATGTCAGAAACAAGCTTTCTGAGCTGAGAACTGCATTTTGTGACAAAAAGCATCAGTGGATGATGAGAAAAGAACACTTAGTTCATCAGTGGATGATGAGAATGTCAGTTTTGACAAAGAACATTGTTCATTACTGAAATGCTCCAATTGAGATGTTAGAATGTCAGAAACAAATTTTCTGAGCTGAGAAATGCATTTTGTGACAAAGTGCATCAGTGGATGATGAGAATGTCAGTTTTGACAAAGAACTCTGTTCATTACTGAAATGCTCCAATTGAGCTGTTAGAATGTCAGAAACAAGCTTTCTGAGCTGAAAACTGCATTTTGTGACAAAGTGAATCAGTGGATGGATGAGAATGTCACTTTTGACAAAGAACACTGTTCAATACTAAAATGCTCCAATTGAGCTGTTAGAATGTCAGAAACAAGCTTTCTGAGCTGAAAACTGCATTTTGTGACAAAGTGAATCAGTGGATGGATGAGAATGTCAGTTTTGACAAAGAACACTGTTCATTACTGAAATGCTCCAATTGAGATGTTAGAATGTCAGAAACAAATTTTCTGAGCTGAGAAATGCATTTTGTGACAAAGTGCATCAGTGGATGATGAGAATGTCAGTTTTGACAAAGAACACTGATCATCACTAAAATGCTCCAATTGAGCTGTTAGAATGTCAGAAACAAGCTTTCTGACCTGAAAACTGCATTTTGTGACAAAGTGAATCAGTGGATGGATGAGAATGTCACTTTTGACAAAGAACACTGATCATTACTAAAATGCTCCAATTGAGCTGTTAGAATGTCAGAAACAAGCTTTCTGAGCTGAAAACTGCATTTTGTGACAAAGTGAATCAGTGGATGGATGAGAATGTCACTTTTGACAAAGAACACTGTTCATTACTGAAATGCTCCAATTGAGCTGTTAGAATGTCAGAAACAAGCTTTCTGAGCTGAGAAATGCATTTTGTGACAAAGTGCATCAGTGGATGATGAGAATGTCAGTTTTGACAAAGAACACTGATCATTACTAAAATGCTCCAATTGAGCTGTTAGAATGTCAGAAACAAGCTTTCTGAGCTGAAAACTGTATTTGGTGACAAAGTTCATCAGTGGATGATGAGAATGTCAGTTTTGACAAAGAACACTGATCATTACTAAAATTTTCTAATTGAGCTGTTAGAATGTCAGAAACAAGCTGTCTGAGTTTAAAAACTGCATTTTGTGACAAAGTGCATCAGTGGATGATGAGAATGTCAGTTTTGACAAAGAACACTGTTCATTACTAAAGTGCTCTAATTGAGCTGTTAGAATGTCAGAAACAAGCTTTCTGAGCTGAAAACTGCATTTTGTGACATAGTTCATCAGTGGATGATGAGAATGTCAGTTTTGACAAAGAACACTGTTCATTACTGAAATGCTCTAATTGAGCTGTTAGAATGTCAGAAACAAGCTTTCTGAGCTGAGAACTGCATTTTGTGACATAGTTCATCAGTGGATGATGAGAATGTCAGTTTTGACAAAGAACACTGTTCATTACTAAAATGCTCTAATTGAGCTGTTAGAATGTCAGAAACAAGCTTTCTGAGCTGAGAACTGCATTTTGTGACATAGTTCATCAGTGGATGATGAGAATGTCAGTTTTGACAAAGAACACTGTTCATTACTAAAATGCTCCAATTGAGCTGTTAGAATGTCAGAAACAAGCTTTCTGAGCTGAGAAATGCATTTTGTGACATAGTTCATCAGTGGATGATGAGAATGTCAGTTTTGACAAAGAACTCTGTTCATTACTGAAATGCTCCAATTGAGCTGTTAGAATGTCAGAAACAAGCTTTCTGAGCTGAAAACTGCATTTTGTGACAAAGTGAATCAGTGGATGGATGAGAATGTCACTTTTGACAAAGAACACTGTTCATTACTGAAATGCTCCAATTGAGCTGTTAGAATGTCAGAAACAAGCTTTCTGAGCTGAGAAATGCATTTTGTGACAAAGTGCATCAGTGGATGATGAGAATGTCAGTTTTGACAAAGAACACTGTTCATTACTAAAATGCTCTAATTGAGCTGTTAGAATGTCAGAAACAAGCTTTCTGAGCTGAGAACTGCATTTTGTGACAAAAAGCATCAGTGGATGATGAGAATGTCAGTTTTGACAAAGAACACTGTTCATTACTAAAATGCTCCAATTGAGCTGTTAGAATGTCAGAAACAAGCTTTCTGAGCTGAGAACTGCATTTTGTGACATAGTTCATCAGTGGATGATGAGAATGTCAGTTTTGACAAAGAACACTGATCATTACTAAAATGCTCCAATTGAGCTGTTAGAATGTCAGAAACAAGCTTTCTGAGCTGAGAAATGCATTTTGTGACAAAGTGAATCAGTGGATGATGAGAATGTCAGTTTTGACAAAGAACACTGTTCATTACTAAAATGCTCCAATTGAGCTGTTAGAATGTCAGAAACAAGCTTTCTGAGCATAAAACTGCATTTTGTGACAAAGTGCATCAGTGGGTGATGAGAATGTCAGTTTTGACAAAGAACACTGTTCATTACTAAAATGCTCTAATTGAGCTGTTAGAATGTTAGAAACAAGCTTTCTGAGCTGAGAACTGCATTTTGTGACATAGTTCATCAGTGGATGATGAGAGTGTCAGTTTTGACAAAGAACACTGATCATCACTAAAATGCTCCAATTAAGCTGTTAGAATGTCAGAAACAAGCTTTCTGAGCTGAGAACTGCATTTTGTGACATAGTTCATCAGTGGATGATGAGAATGTCAGTTTTGACAAAGAACACTGTTCATTACTGAAATGCTCCAATTGAGCTGTTAGAATGTCAGAAACAAGCTTTCTGAGCTGAGAACTGCATTTTGTGACAAAAGCATCAGTGGATGATGAGAATGTCAGTTTTGACAAAGAACACTGATCATTACTAAAATGCTCCAATTGAGCTGTTAGAATGTCAGAAACAAGCTTTCTGAGCTGAGAAATGCATTTTGTGACAAAGTGCTTCAGTGGATGATGAGAATGTCAGTTTTGACAAAGAACACTGTTCATTACTAAAATGCTCTAATTGAGCTGTTAGAATGTCAGAAACAAGCTTTCTGAGCTGAGAACTGCATTTTTTGACATAGTTCATCAGTGGATGATGAGAATGTCAGTTTTGACAAAGAACACTGTTCATTGCTGATATGCTCCAATTGAGCTGTTAGAATGTCAGAAACAAGCTTTTTGAGCTGAGAAATGCATTTTGTGACAAAGTGAATCAGTGGATGATGAGAATGTCAGTTTTGACAAAGAACACTGATCATCACTAAAATGCTCCAATTAAGCTGTTAGAATGTCAGAAACAAGCTTTCTGAGCTGAGAACTGCATTTTGTGACATAGTTCATCAGTGGATGATGAGAATGTCAGTTTTGACAAAGAACACTGTTCATTACTGAAATGCTCCAATTGAGCTGTTAGAATTTCAGAAACAAGCTTTCTGAGCTGAGAAATGCATTTTGTGACAAAGTGCATCAGTGGATGATGAGAATGTCAGTTTTGACAAAGAACACTGATCATTACTAAAATGCTCCAATTGAGCTGTTAGAATGTCAGAAACAAGCTTTCTGAGCTGAAAACTGCATTTTGTGACATAGTTCATCAGTGGATGATGAGAATGTCAGTTTTGACAAAGAACACTGATCATCACTAAAATGCTCCAATTAAGCTGTTAGAATGTCAGAAACAAGCTTTCTGAGCTGAGAACTGCATTTTGTGACATAGTTCATCAGTGGATGATGAGAATGTCAGTTTTGACAAAGAACACTGTTCATTACTAAAATTCTCTAATTGAGCTGTTAGAATGTCAGAAACAAGCTTTCTGAGCTGAGAACTGCATTTTGTGACATAGTTCATCAGTGGATGATGAGAATGTCAGTTTTGACAAAGAACACTGTTCATTACTGAAATGCTCCAATTGAGATGTTAGAATGTCAGAAACAAATTTTCTGAGCTGAGAAATGCATTTTGTGACAAAGTGCATCAGTGGATGATGAGAATGTCAGTTTTGACAAAGAACACTGATCATCACTAAAATGCTCCAATTGAGCTGTTAGAATGTCAGAAACAAGCTTTCTGAGCCGAGAACTGCATTTTGTGACATAGTTCATCAGTGGATGATGAGAATGTCAGTTTTGACAAAGAACACTGTTCATTACTGAAATGCTCCAATTGAGCTGTTAGAATGTCAGAAACAAGCTTTCTGAGCTGAGAACTGCATTTTGTGACAAAAGCATCAGTGGATGATGAGAATGTCAGTTTTGACAAAGAACACTGATCATTACTAAAATGCTCCAATTGAGCTGTTAGAATGTCAGAAACAAGCTTTCTGAGCTGAGAAATGCATTTTGTGACAAAGTGCTTCAGAGGATGATGAGAATGTCAGTTTTGACAAAGAACACTGTTCATTACTAAAATGCTCTAATTGAGCTGTTAGAATGTCAGAAACAAGCTTTCTGAGCTGAGAACTGCATTTTGTGACAAAAAGCATCAGTGGATGATGAGAATGTCAGTTTTGACAAAGAACACTGTTCATTACTAAAATGCTCCAATTGAGCTGTTAGAATGTCAGAAACAAGCTTTCTGAGCTGAGAACTGCATTTTGTGACATAGTTCATCAGTGGATGATGAGAATGTCAGTTTTGACAAAGAACACTGATCATTACTAAAATGCTCCAATTGAGCTGTTAGAATGTCAGAAACAAGCTTTCTGAGCTGAGAAATGCATTTTGTGACAAAGTGCTTCAGTGGATGATGAGAATGTCAGTTTTGACAAAGAACACTGTTCATTACTAAAATGCTCTAATTGAGCTGTTAGAATGTCAGAAACAAGCTTTCTGAGCTGAGAACTGCATTTTGTGACATAGTTCATCAGTGGATGATGAGAATGTCAGTTTTGACAAAGAACACTGTTCATTACTGAAATGCTCCAATTGAGATGTTAGAATGTCAGAAACAAATTTTCTGAGCTGAGAAATGCATTTTGTGACAAAGTGCATCAGTGGATGATGAGAATGTCAGTTTTGACAAAGAACACTGATCATCACTAAAATGCTCCAATTGAGCTGTTAGAATGTCAGAAACAAGCTTTCTGAGCTGAGAACTGCATTTTGTGACATAGTTCATCAGTGGATGATGAGAATGTCAGTTTTGACAAAGAACACTGTTCATTACTGAAATGCTCCAATTGAGCTGTTAGAATGTCAGAAACAAGCTTTCTGAGCTGAGAACTGCATTTTGTGACAAAAGCATCAGTGGATGATGAGAATGTCAGTTTTGACAAAGAACACTGATAATTACTAAAATGCTCCAATTGAGCTGTTAGAATGTCAGAAACAAGCTTTCTGAGCTGAGAAATGCATTTTGTGACAAAGTGCTTCAGTGGATGATGAGAATGTCAGTTTTGACAAAGAACACTGTTCATTACTAAAATGCTCTAATTGAGCTGTTAGAATGTCAGAAACAAGCTTTCTGAGCTGAGAACTGCATTTTGTGACATAGTTCATCAGTGGATGATGAGAATGTCAGTTTTGACAAAGAACACTGTTCATTACTAAAATGCTCTAATTGAGCTGTTAGAATGTTAGAAACAAGCTTTCTGAGCTGAGAACTGCATTTTGTGACATAGTTCATCAGTGGATGATGAGAATGTCAGTTTTGACAAAGAACACTGTTCATTACTAAAATGCTCCAATTGAGCTGTTAGAATGTCAGAAACAAGCTTTCTGAGCTGAAAACTGCATTTTGTGACAAAGTGAATCAGTGGATGGATGAGAATGTCACTTTTGACAAAGAACACTGTTCATTACTGAAATGCTCCAATTGAGCTGTTAGAATGTCAGAAACAAGCTTTCTGAGCTGAGAAATGCATTTTGTGACATAGTTCATCAGTGGATGATGAGAATGTCAGTTTTGACAAAGAACTCTGTTCATTACTGAAATGCTCCAATTGAGCTGTTAGAATGTCAGAAACAAGCTTTCTGAGCTGAAAACTGCATTTTGTGACAAAGTGAATCAGTGGATGGATGAGAATGTCACTTTTGACAAAGAACACTGTTCATTACTGAAATGCTCCAATTGAGCTGTTAGAATGTCAGAAACAAGCTTTCTGAGCTGAGAAATGCATTTTGTGACAAAGTGCATCAGTGGATGATGAGAATGTCAGTTTTGACAAAGAACACTGTTCATTACTAAAATGCTCTAATTGAGCTGTTAGAATGTCAGAAACAAGCTTTCTGAGCTGAGAACTGCATTTTGTGACAAAAAGCATCAGTGGATGATGAGAATGTCAGTTTTGACAAAGAACACTGTTCATTACTAAAATGCTACAATTGAGCTGTTAGAATGTCAGAAACAAGCTTTCTGAGCTGAGAACTGCATTTTGTGACATAGTTCATCAGTGGATGATGAGAATGTCAGTTTTGACAAAGAACACTGATCATTACTAAAATGCTCCAATTGAGCTGTTAGAATGTCAGAAACAAGCTTTCTGAGCTGAGAAATGCATTTTGTGACAAAGTGCTTCAGTGGATGATGAGAATGTCAGTTTTGACAAAGAACACTGTTCATTACTAAAATGCTCTAATTGAGCTGTTAGAATGTCAGAAACAAGCTTTCTGAGCTGAGAACTGCATTTTGTGACATAGTTCATCAGTGGATGATGAGAATGTCAGTTTTGACAAAGAACACTGTTCATTACTGAAATGCTCCAATTGAGATGTTAGAATGTCAGAAACAAATTTTCTGAGCTGAGAAATGCATTTTGTGACAAAGTGCATCAGTGGATGATGAGAATGTCAGTTTTGACAAAGAACACTGATCATCACTAAAATGCTCCAATTGAGCTGTTAGAATGTCAGAAACAAGCTTTCTGAGCTGAGAACTGCATTTTGTGACATAGTTCATCAGTGGATGATGAGAA
The DNA here is from genome assembly GCF_947034865.1 of Barbatula barbatula. NCBI lineage: Eukaryota > Metazoa > Chordata > Actinopteri > Cypriniformes > Nemacheilidae > Barbatula > Barbatula barbatula. The sequence continues at coordinate 2,310,208 of NC_136788.1, forward strand.
TGTCAGTTTTGACAAAGAACACTGTTCATTACTGAAATGCTCCAATTGAGCTGTTAGAATGTCAGAAACAAGCTTTCTGAGCTGAGAACTGCATTTTGTGACAAAAAGCATCAGTGGATGATGAGAATGTCAGTTTTGACAAAGAACACTGTTCATTACTAAAATGCTCCAATTGAGCTGTTAGAATGTCAGAAACAAGCTTTCTGAGCTGAGAACTGCATTTTGTGACATAGTTCATCAGTGGATGATGAGAATGTCAGTTTTGACAAAGAACACTGATCATTACTAAAATGCTCCAATTGAGCTGTTAGAATGTCAGAAACAAGCTTTCTGAGCTGAGAAATGCATTTTGTGACAAAAGCATCAGTGGATGATGAGAATGTCAGTTTTGACAAAGAACACTGATCATTACTAAAATGCTCCAATTGAGCTGTTAGAATGTCAGAAACAAGCTTTCTGAGCTGAGAAATGCATTTTGTGACAAAGTGCTTCAGTGGATGATGAGAATGTCAGTTTTGACAAAGAACACTGTTCATTACTAAAATGCTCTAATTGAGCTGTTAGAATGTTAGAAACAAGCTTTCTGAGCTGAGAACTGCATTTTGTGACATAGTTCATCAGTGGATGATGAGAGTGTCAGTTTTGACAAAGAACACTGATCATCACTAAAATGCTCCAATTAAGCTGTTAGAATGTCAGAAACAAGCTTTCTGAGCTGAGAACTGCATTTTGTGACATAGTTCATCAGTGGATGATGAGAATGTCAGTTTTGACAAAGAACACTGATCATTACTAAAATGCTCCAATTGAGCTGTTAGAATGTCAGAAACAAGCTTTCTGAGCTGAGAAATGCATTTTGTGACAAAGTGCATCAGTGGATGATGAGAATGTCAGTTTTGACAAAGAACACTGTTCATTACTAAAATGCTCTAATTTGAGCTGTTAGAATGTCAGAAACAAGCTTTCTGAGCTGAGAACTGCTTTTTGTGACAAAGTTCATCAGTGGATGATGAGAATGTCAGTTTTGACAAAGAACACTGTTCATTACTAAAATGCTCTAATTGAGCTGTTAGAATGTCAGAAACAAGCTTTCTGAGCATAAAACTGCATTTTGTGACAAAGTGCATCAGTGGGTGATGAGAATGTCAGTTTTGACAAAGAACACTGTTCATTACTAAAATGCTCTAATTGAGCTGTTAGAATGTTAGAAACAAGCTTTCTGAGCTGAGAACTGCATTTTGTGACATAGTTCATCAGTGGATGATGAGAGTGTCAGTTTTGACAAAGAACACTGATCATCACTAAAATGCTCCAATTAAGCTGTTAGAATGTCAGAAACAAGCTTTCTGAGCTGAGAACTGCATTTTGTGACATAGTTCATCAGTGGATGATGAGAATGTCAGTTTTGACAAAGAACACTGATCATTACTAAAATGCTCCAATTGAGCTGTTAGAATGTCAGAAACAAGCTTTCTGAGCTGAGAAATGCATTTTGTGACAAAGTGCATCAGTGGATGATGAGAATGTCAGTTTTGACAAAGAACACTGTTCATTACTAAAATGCTCTAATTTGAGCTGTTAGAATGTCAGAAACAAGCTTTCTGAGCTGAGAACTGCTTTTTGTGACAAAGTTCATCAGTGGCTTATGAGAATGTCAGTTTTGACAAAGAACACTGTTCATTACTAAAATGCTCTAATTGAGCTGTTAGAATGTCAGAAACAAGCTTTATGAGCTGAAAACTGCATTTTGTGACAAAAAGCATCAGTGGATGATGAGAATGTCAGTTTTGACAAAGAACACTTATCATTACTAAAATGCTCCAATTGAGCTGTTAGAATGTCAGAAACAAGCTTTCTGAGCTGAGAACTGCATTTTGTGACAGAGTTCATCAGTGGATGATGAGAATGTCAGTTTTGACAAAGAACACTGTTCATTACTAAAATGCTCTAATTGAGCTGTTAGAATGTCAGAAACAAGCTTTCTGAGCTGAGAACTGCATTTTGTGACATAGTTCATCAGTGGATAATGAGAATGTCAGTTTTGACAAAGAACACTGTTCATTACTGAAATGCTCCAATTGAGCTGTTAGAATGTCAGAAACAAGCTTTCTGAGCTGAGAAATGCATTTTGTGACAAAGTGAATCAGTGGATGATGAGAATGTCAGTTTTGACAAAGAACACTGATCATCAACTAAAATGCTCCAATTAAGCTGTTAGAATGTCAGAAACAAGCTTTCTGAGCTGAGAACTGCATTTTGTGACAGAGTTCATCAGTGGATGATGAGAATGTCAGTTTTGACAAAGAACACTGTTCATTACTAAAATGCTCTAATTGAGCTGTTAGAATGTCAGAAACAAGCTTTCTGAGCTGAGAACTGCATTTTGTGACAAAAGCATCAGTGGATGATGAGAATGTCAGTTTTGACAAAGAACACTGATCATTACTAAAATGCTCCAATTGAGCTGTTAGAATGTCAGAAACAAGCTTTCTGAGCTGAGAAATGCATTTTGTGACAAAGTGCTTCAGTGGATGATGAGAATGTCAGTTTTGACAAAGAACACTGTTCATTACTAAAATGCTCTAATTGAGCTGTTAGAATGTCAGAAACAAGCTTTCTGAGCTGAGAACTGCATTTTGTGACATAGTTCATCAGTGGATGATGAGAATGTCAGTTTTGACAAAGAACACTGTTCATTACTAAAATGCTCTAATTGAGCTGTTAGAATGTTAGAAACAAGCTTTCTGAGCTGAGAACTGCATTTTGTGACATAGTTCATCAATGGATGATGAGAATGTCAGTTTTGACAAAGAACACTGTTCATTACTAAAATGCTCCAATTGAGCTGTTAGAATGTCAGAAACAAGCTTTCTGAGCTGAGAAATGCATTTTGTGACATAGTTCATCAGTGGATGATGAGAATGTCAGTTTTGACAAAGAACTCTGTTCATTACTGAAATGCTCCAATTGAGCTGTTAGAATGTCAGAAACAAGCTTTCTGAGCTGAAAACTGCATTTTGTGACAAAGTGAATCAGTGGATGGATGAGAATGTCACTTTTGACAAAGAACACTGTTCATTACTGAAATGCTCCAATTGAGCTGTTAGAATGTCAGAAACAAGCTTTCTGAGCTGAGAACTGCATTTTGTGACATAGTTCATCAGTGGATGATGAGAATGTCAGTTTTGACAAAGAACACTGTTCATTACTAAAATGCTCTAATTGAGCTGTTAGAATGTCAGAAACAAGCTTTCTGAGCTGAGAACTGCATTTTGTGACATAGTTCATCAGTGGATGATGAGAATGTCAGTTTTGACAAAGAACACTGTTCATTACTAAAATGCTCCAATTGAGCTGTTAGAATGTCAGAAACAAGCTTTCTGAGCTGAGAAATGCATTTTGTGACATAGTTCATCAGTGGATGATGAGAATGTCAGTTTTGACAAAGAACACTGTTCATTACTAAAATGCTCTAATTGAGCTGTTAGAATGTCAGAAACAAGCTTTCTGAGCTGAGAACTGCATTTTGTGACATAGTTCATCAGTGGATGATGAGAATGTCAGTTTTGACAAAGAACTCTGTTCATTACTGAAATGCTCCAATTGAGCTGTTAGAATGTCAGAAACAAGCTTTCTGAGCTGAAAACTGCATTTTGTGACAAAGTGAATCAGTGGATGGATGAGAATGTCACTTTTGACAAAGAACACTGTTCATTACTGAAATGCTCCAATTGAGCTGTTAGAATGTCAGAAACAAGCTTTCTGAGCTGAGAACTGCATTTTGTGACATAGTTCATCAGTGGATGATGAGAATGTCAGTTTTGACAAAGAACACTGTTCATTACTAAAATGCTCTAATTGAGCTGTTAGAATGTCAGAAACAAGCTTTCTGAGCTGAGAACTGCATTTTGTGACATAGTTCATCAGTGGATGATGAGAATGTCAGTTTTGACAAAGAACACTGTTCATTACTAAAATGCTCCAATTGAGCTGTTAGAATGTCAGAAACAAGCTTTCTGAGCTGAGAAATGCATTTTGTGACATAGTTCATCAGTGGATGATGAGAATGTCAGTTTTGACAAAGAACACTGTTCATTACTGAAATGCTCCAATTGAGCTGTTAGAATGTCAGAAACAAGCTTTCTGAGCTGAAAACTGCATTTTTTTGACAAAGTGCATCAGTGGATGATGAGAATGTCAGTTTTGACAAAGAACACTGATCATTACTAAAATGCTCCAATTGAGCTGTTAGAATGTCAGAAACAAGCTTTCTGAGCATAAAACTGCATTTTGTGACAAAGTGCATCAGTGGATGATGAGAATGTCAGTTTTGACAAAGAACACTGATCATTACTAAAATGCTCTAATTGAGCTGTTAGAATGTCAGAAACAAGCTTTCTGAGCTGAAAACTGAATTTTGTGACAAAAAGCATCAGTGGATGATGAGAATGTCAGTTTTGACAAAGAACACTGATCATTACTAAAATGCTCCAATTGAGCTGTTAGAATGTCAGAAACAAGCTTTCTGAGCTGAGAACTGCATTTTGTGACAGAGTTCATCAGTGGATGATGAGAATGTCAGTTTTGACAAAGAACACTGTTCATTACTAAAATGCTCTAATTGAGCTGTTAGAATGTCAGAAACAAGCTTTCTGAGCTGAGAAATGCATTTTGTGACAAAGTGCATCAGTGGATGATGAGAATGTCAGTTTTGACAAAGAACACTGTTCATTACTAAAATGCTCTAATTGAGCTGTTAGAATGTCAGAAACAAGCTTTCTGAGCTGAGAACTGCATTTTGTGACAAAAAGCATCAGTGGATGATGAGAATGTCAGTTTTGACAAAGAACACTGATCATTACTAAAATGCTCCAATTGAGCTGTTAGAATGTCAGAAACAAGCTTTCTGAGCTGAGAAATGCATTTTGTGACAAAGTGCTTCAGTGGATGATGAGAATGTCAGTTTTGACAAAGAACACTGTTCATTACTAAAATGCTCTAATTGAGCTGTTAGAATGTCAGAAACAAGCTTTCTGAGGTGAGAACTGCATTTTGTGACATAGTTCATCAGTGGATGATGAGAATGTCAGTTTTGACAAAGAACACTGTTCATTACTAAAATGCTCTAATTGAGCTGTTAGAATGTTAGAAACAAGCTTTCTGAGCTGAGAACTGCATTTTGTGACATAGTTCATCAGTGGATGATGAGAATGTCAGTTTTGACAAAGAACACTGTTCATTACTAAAATGCTCCAATTGAGCTGTTAGAATGTCAGAAACAAGCTTTCTGAGCTGAGAACTGCATTTTGTGACATAGTTCATCAGTGGATGATGAGAATGTCAGTTTTGACAAAGAACACTGTTCATTGCTGATATGCTCCAATTGAGCTGTTAGAATGTCAGAAACAAGCTTTCTGAGCTGAGAACTGCATTTTGTGACAAAAAGCATCAGTGGATGATGAGAATGTCAGTTTTGACAAAGAACACTGATCATTACTAAAATGCTCCAATTGAGCTGTTAGAATGTCAGAAACAAGCTTTCTGAGCATAAAACTGCATTTTGTGACAAAGTGCATCAGTGGATGATGAGAATGTCAGTTTTGACAAAGAACACTGTTCATTACTAAAATGCTCTAATTGAGCTGTTAGAATGTCAGAAACAAGCTTTCTGAGGTGAGAACTGCATTTTGTGACATAGTTCATCAGTGGATGATGAGAATGTCAGTTTTGACAAAGAACACTGTTCATTACTAAAATGCTCTAATTGAGCTGTTAGAATGTTAGAAACAAGCTTTCTGAGCTGAGAACTGCATTTTGTGACATAGTTCATCAGTGGATGATGAGAATGTCAGTTTTGACAAAGAACACTGTTCATTACTAAAATGCTCTAATTGAGCTGTTAGAATGTTAGAAACAAGCTTTCTGAGCTGAGAACTGCATTTTGTGACATAGTTCATCAGTGGATGATGAGAATGTCAGTTTTGACAAAGAACACTGTTCATTACTAAAATGCTCTAATTGAGCTGTTAGAATGTCAGAAACAAGCTTTCTGAGCTGAAAACTGCATTTTGTGACAAAGTGAATCAGTGGATGATGAGAATGTCAGTTTTGACAAAGAACACTGATCATTACTAAAATGCTCTAATTGAGCTGTTAGAATGTCAGAAACAAGCTTTCTGAGCTGAGAACTGCATTTTGTGACAAAGTGAATCAGAGGATGATGAGAATGTCAGTTTTGACAAAGAACACTGATCATTACTAAAATGCTCTAATTGAGCTGTTAGAATGTCAGAAACAAGCTTTCTGAGCTGAGAACTGCATTTTGTGACAAAGTGAATCAGTGGATGATGAGAATGTCAGTTTTGACAAAGAACACTGTTCATTACTAAAATGCTCTAATTGAGCTGTTTAGAATGTCAGAAACAAGCTTTCTGAGCTGAGAACTGCATTTTGTGACATAGTTCATCAGTGGATGATGAGAATGTCAGTTTTGACAAAGAACACTGTTCATTACTAAAATGCTCTAATTGAGCTGTTAGAATGTCAGAAACAAGCTTTCTGAGCTGAGAACTGCATTTTATGACATAGTTCATCAGTGGATGATTAGAATGTCAGTTTTGACAAAGAACACTGATCATCACTAAAATGCTCCAATTAAGCTGTTAGAATGTCAGAAACAAGCTTTCTGAGCTGAGAACTGCATTTTGTGACATAGTTCATCAGTGGATGATGAGAATGTCAGTTTTGACAAAGAACACTGATCATCACTAAAATGCTCCAATTAAGCTGTTAGAATGTCAGAAACAAGCTTTCTGAGCTGAGAACTGCATTTTATGACATAGTTCATCAGTGGATGATGAGAATGTCAGTTTTGACAAAGAACACTGATCATCACTAAAATGCTCCAATTGAGCTGTTAGAATGTCAGAAACAAGCTTTCTGAGCTGAGAACTGCATTTTGTGACAAAAGCATCAGTGGATGATGAGAATGTCAGTTTTGACAAAGAACACTGATCATTACTAAAATGCTCCAATTGAGCTGTTAGAATGTCAGAAACAAGCTTTCTGAGCTGAGAAATGCATTTTGTGACAAAGTGCTTCAGTGGATGATGAGAATGTCAGTTTTGACATAGAACACTGTTCATTACTAAAATGCTCTAATTGAGCTGTTAGAATGTCAGAAACAAGCTTTCTGAGCTGAGAACTGCATTTTGTGACATAGTTCATCAGTGGATGATGAGAATGTCAGTTTTGACAAAGAACACTGTTCATTACTAAAATGCTCTAATTGAGCTGTTAGAATGTTAGAAACAAGCTTTCTGAGCTGAGAACTGCATTTTGTGACATAGTTCATCAGTGGATGATGAGAATGTCAGTTTTGACAAAGAACACTGTTCATTACTAAAATGCTCCAATTGAGCTGTTAGAATGTCAGAAACAAGCTTTCTGAGCTGAAAACTGCATTTTGTGACAAAGTGAATCAGTGGATGGATGAGAATGTCACTTTTGACAAAGAACACTGTTCATTACTGAAATGCTCCAATTGAGCTGTTAGAATGTCAGAAACAAGCTTTCTGAGCTGAGAAATGCATTTTGTGACATAGTTCATCAGTGGATGATGAGAATGTCAGTTTTGACAAAGAACTCTGTTCATTACTGAAATGCTCCAATTGAGCTGTTAGAATGTCAGAAACAAGCTTTCTGAGCTGAAAACTGCATTTTGTGACAAAGTGAATCAGTGGATGGATGAGAATGTCACTTTTGACAAAGAACACTGTTCATTACTGAAATGCTCCAATTGAGCTGTTAGAATGTCAGAAACAAGCTTTCTGAGCTGAGAAATGCATTTTGTGACAAAGTGCATCAGTGGATGATGAGAATGTCAGTTTTGACAAAGAACACTGTTCATTACTAAAATGCTCTAATTGAGCTGTTAGAATGTCAGAAACAAGCTTTCTGAGCTGAGAACTGCATTTTGTGACAAAAAGCATCAGTGGATGATGAGAATGTCAGTTTTGACAAAGAACACTGTTCATTACTAAAATGCTCCAATTGAGCTGTTAGAATGTCAGAAACAAGCTTTCTGAGCTGAGAACTGCATTTTGTGACATAGTTCATCAGTGGATGATGAGAATGTCAGTTTTGACAAAGAACACTGATCATTACTAAAATGCTCCAATTGAGCTGTTAGAATGTCAGAAACAAGCTTTCTGAGCTGAGAAATGCATTTTGTGACAAAGTGCTTCAGTGGATGATGAGAATGTCAGTTTTGACAAAGAACACTGTTCATTACTAAAATGCTCTAATTGAGCTGTTAGAATGTCAGAAACAAGCTTTCTGAGCTGAGAACTGCATTTTGTGACATAGTTCATCAGTGGATGATGAGAATGTCAGTTTTGACAAAGAACACTGTTCATTACTGAAATGCTCCAATTGAGATGTTAGAATGTCAGAAACAAATTTTCTGAGCTGAGAAATGCATTTTGTGACAAAGTGCATCAGTGGATGATGAGAATGTCAGTTTTGACAAAGAACACTGATCATCACTAAAATGCTCCAATTGAGCTGTTAGAATGTCAGAAACAACCTTTCTGAGCTGAGAACTGCATTTTGTGACATAGTTCATCAGTGGATGATGAGAATGTCAGTTTTGACAAAGAACACTGTTCATTACTGAAATGCTCCAATTGAGCTGTTAGAATGTCAGAAACAAGCTTTCTGAGCTGAGAACTGCATTTTGTGACAAAAAGCATCAGTGGATGATGAGAATGTCAGTTTTGACAAAGAACACTGTTCATTACTAAAATGCTCCAATTGAGCTGTTAGAATGTCAGAAACAAGCTTTCTGAGCTGAGAACTGCATTTTGTGACATAGTTCATCAGTGGATGATGAGAATGTCAGTTTTGACAAAGAACACTGATCATTACTAAAATGCTCTAATTGAGCTGTTTAGAATGTCAGAAACAAGCTTTCTGAGCTGAGAACTGCATTTTGTGACATAGTTCATCAGTGGATGATGAGAATGTCAGTTTTGACAAAGAACACTGTTCATTACTAAAATGCTCTAATTGAGCTGTTAGAATGTCAGAAACAAGCTTTCTGAGCTGAGAACTGCATTTTATGACATAGTTCATCAGTGGATGATTAGAATGTCAGTTTTGACAAAGAACACTGATCATCACTAAAATGCTCCAATTAAGCTGTTAGAATGTCAGAAACAAGCTTTCTGAGCTGAGAACTGCATTTTGTGACATAGTTCATCAGTGGATGATGAGAATGTCAGTTTTGACAAAGAACACTGATCATCACTAAAATGCTCCAATTAAGCTGTTAGAATGTCAGAAACAAGCTTTCTGAGCTGAGAACTGCATTTTATGACATAGTTCATCAGTGGATGATGAGAATGTCAGTTTTGACAAAGAACACTGATCATCACTAAAATGCTCCAATTGAGCTGTTAGAATGTCAGAAACAAGCTTTCTGAGCTGAGAACTGCATTTTGTGACAAAAGCATCAGTGGATGATGAGAATGTCAGTTTTGACAAAGAACACTGATCATTACTAAAATGCTCCAATTGAGCTGTTAGAATGTCAGAAACAAGCTTTCTGAGCTGAGAAATGCATTTTGTGACAAAGTGCTTCAGTGGATGATGAGAATGTCAGTTTTGACATAGAACACTGTTCATTACTAAAATGCTCTAATTGAGCTGTTAGAATGTCAGAAACAAGCTTTCTGAGCTGAGAACTGCATTTTGTGACATAGTTCATCAGTGGATGATGAGAATGTCAGTTTTGACAAAGAACACTGTTCATTACTAAAATGCTCTAATTGAGCTGTTAGAATGTTAGAAACAAGCTTTCTGAGCTGAGAACTGCATTTTGTGACATAGTTCATCAGTGGATGATGAGAATGTCAGTTTTGACAAAGAACACTGTTCATTACTAAAATGCTCCAATTGAGCTGTTAGAATGTCAGAAACAAGCTTTCTGAGCTGAAAACTGCATTTTGTGACAAAGTGAATCAGTGGATGGATGAGAATGTCACTTTTGACAAAGAACACTGTTCATTACTGAAATGCTCCAATTGAGCTGTTAGAATGTCAGAAACAAGCTTTCTGAGCTGAGAAATGCATTTTGTGACATAGTTCATCAGTGGATGATGAGAATGTCAGTTTTGACAAAGAACTCTGTTCATTACTGAAATGCTCCAATTGAGCTGTTAGAATGTCAGAAACAAGCTTTCTGAGCTGAAAACTGCATTTTGTGACAAAGTGAATCAGTGGATGGATGAGAATGTCACTTTTGACAAAGAACACTGTTCATTACTGAAATGCTCCAATTGAGCTGTTAGAATGTCAGAAACAAGCTTTCTGAGCTGAGAAATGCATTTTGTGACAAAGTGCATCAGTGGATGATGAGAATGTCAGTTTTGACAAAGAACACTGTTCATTACTAAAATGCTCTAATTGAGCTGTTAGAATGTCAGAAACAAGCTTTCTGAGCTGAGAACTGCATTTTGTGACAAAAAGCATCAGTGGATGATGAGAATGTCAGTTTTGACAAAGAACACTGTTCATTACTAAAATGCTCCAATTGAGCTGTTAGAATGTCAGAAACAAGCTTTCTGAGCTGAGAACTGCATTTTGTGACATAGTTCATCAGTGGATGATGAGAATGTCAGTTTTGACAAAGAACACTGATCATTACTAAAATGCTCCAATTGAGCTGTTAGAATGTCAGAAACAAGCTTTCTGAGCTGAGAAATGCATTTTGTGACAAAGTGCTTCAGTGGATGATGAGAATGTCAGTTTTGACAAAGAACACTGTTCATTACTAAAATGCTCTAATTGAGCTGTTAGAATGTCAGAAACAAGCTTTCTGAGCTGAGAACTGCATTTTGTGACATAGTTCATCAGTGGATGATGAGAATGTCAGTTTTGACAAAGAACACTGTTCATTACTGAAATGCTCCAATTGAGATGTTAGAATGTCAGAAACAAATTTTCTGAGCTGAGAAATGCATTTTGTGACAAAGTGCATCAGTGGATGATGAGAATGTCAGTTTTGACAAAGAACACTGATCATCACTAAAATGCTCCAATTGAGCTGTTAGAATGTCAGAAACAACCTTTCTGAGCTGAGAACTGCATTTTGTGACATAGTTCATCAGTGGATGATGAGAATGTCAGTTTTGACAAAGAACACTGTTCATTACTGAAATGCTCCAATTGAGCTGTTAGAATGTCAGAAACAAGCTTTCTGAGCTGAGAACTGCATTTTGTGACAAAAAGCATCAGTGGATGATGAGAATGTCAGTTTTGACAAAGAACACTGTTCATTACTAAAATGCTCCAATTGAGCTGTTAGAATGTCAGAAACAAGCTTTCTGAGCTGAGAACTGCATTTTGTGACATAGTTCATCAGTGGATGATGAGAATGTCAGTTTTGACAAAGAACACTGATCATTACTAAAATGCTCCAATTGAGCTGTTAGAATGTCAGAAACAAGCTTTCTGAGCTGAGAAATGCATTTTGTGACAAAAGCATCAGTGGATGATGAGAATGTCAGTTTTGACAAAGAACACTGATCATTACTAAAATGCTCCAATTGAGCTGTTAGAATGTCAGAAACAAGCTTTCTGAGCTGAGAAATGCATTTTGTGACAAAGTGCTTCAGTGGATGATGAGAATGTCAGTTTTGACAAAGAACACTGTTCATTACTAAAATGCTCTAATTGAGCTGTTAGAATGTTAGAAACAAGCTTTCTGAGCTGAGAACTGCATTTTGTGACATAGTTCATCAGTGGATGATGAGAGTGTCAGTTTTGACAAAGAACACTGATCATCACTAAAATGCTCCAATTAAGCTGTTAGAATGTCAGAAACAAGCTTTCTGAGCTGAGAACTGCATTTTGTGACATAGTTCATCAGTGGATGATGAGAATGTCAGTTTTGACAAAGAACACTGATCATTACTAAAATGCTCCAATTGAGCTGTTAGAATGTCAGAAACAAGCTTTCTGAGCTGAGAAATGCATTTTGTGACAAAGTGCATCAGTGGATGATGAGAATGTCAGTTTTGACAAAGAACACTGTTCATTACTAAAATGCTCTAATTTGAGCTGTTAGAATGTCAGAAACAAGCTTTCTGAGCTGAGAACTGCTTTTTGTGACAAAGTTCATCAGTGGATGATGAGAATGTCAGTTTTGACAAAGAACACTGTTCATTACTAAAATGCTCTAATTGAGCTGTTAGAATGTCAGAAACAAGCTTTCTGAGCATAAAACTGCATTTTGTGACAAAGTGCATCAGTGGGTGATGAGAATGTCAGTTTTGACAAAGAACACTGTTCATTACTAAAATGCTCTAATTGAGCTGTTAGAATGTTAGAAACAAGCTTTCTGAGCTGAGAACTGCATTTTGTGACATAGTTCATCAGTGGATGATGAGAGTGTCAGTTTTGACAAAGAACACTGATCATCACTAAAATGCTCCAATTAAGCTGTTAGAATGTCAGAAACAAGCTTTCTGAGCTGAGAACTGCATTTTGTGACAAAGTTCATCAGTGGATGATGAGAATGTCAGTTTTGACAAAGAACACTGATCATTACTAAAATGCTCCAATTGAGCTGTTAGAATGTCAGAAACAAGCTTTCTGAGCTGAGAAATGCATTTTGTGACAAAGTGCATCAGTGGATGATGAGAATGTCAGTTTTGACAAAGAACACTGTTCATTACTAAAATGCTCTAATTTGAGCTGTTAGAATGTCAGAAACAAGCTTTCTGAGCTGAGAACTGCTTTTTGTGACAAAGTTCATCAGTGGCTTATGAGAATGTCAGTTTTGACAAAGAACACTGTTCATTACTAAAATGCTCTAATTGAGCTGTTAGAATGTCAGAAACAAGCTTTATGAGCTGAAAACTGCATTTTGTGACAAAAAGCATCAGTGGATGATGAGAATGTCAGTTTTGACAAAGAACACTTATCATTACTAAAATGCTCCAATTGAGCTGTTAGAATGTCAGAAACAAGCTTTCTGAGCAGAGAACTGCATTTTGTGACAGAGTTCATCAGTGGATGATGAGAATGTCAGTTTTGACAAAGAACACTGTTCATTACTAAAATGCTCTAATTGAGCTGTTAGAATGTCAGAAACAAGCTTTCTGAGCTGAGAACTGCATTTTGTGACATAGTTCATCAGTGGATAATGAGAATGTCAGTTTTGACAAAGAACACTGTTCATTACTGAAATGCTCCAATTGAGCTGTTAGAATGTCAGAAACAAGCTTTCTGAGCTGAGAAATGCATTTTGTGACAAAGTGAATCAGTGGATGATGAGAATGTCAGTTTTGACAAAGAACACTGATCATCAACTAAAATGCTCCAATTAAGCTGTTAGAATGTCAGAAACAAGCTTTCTGAGCTGAGAACTGCATTTTGTGACAGAGTTCATCAGTGGATGATGAGAATGTCAGTTTTGACAAAGAACACTGTTCATTACTAAAATGCTCTAATTGAGCTGTTAGAATGTCAGAAACAAGCTTTCTGAGCTGAGAACTGCATTTTGTGACAAAAGCATCAGTGGATGATGAGAATGTCAGTTTTGACAAAGAACACTGATCATTACTAAAATGCTCCAATTGAGCTGTTAGAATGTCAGAAACAAGCTTTCTGAGCTGAGAAATGCATTTTGTGACAAAATGCTTCAGTGGATGATGAGAATGTCAGTTTTGACAAAGAACACTGTTCATTACTAAAATGCTCTAATTGAGCTGTTAGAATGTCAGAAACAAGCTTTCTGAGCTGAGAACTGCATTTTGTGACATAGTTCATCAGTGGATGATGAGAATGTCAGTTTTGACAAAGAACACTGTTCATTACTAAAATGCTCCAATTGAGCTGTTAGAATGTCAGAAACAAGCTTTCTGAGCTGAGAAATGCATTTTGTGACATAGTTCATCAGTGGATGATGAGAATGTCAGTTTTGACAAAGAACACTGTTCATTACTGAAATGCTCCAATTGAGCTGTTAGAATGTCAGAAACAAGCTTTCTGAGCTGAAAACTGCATTTTTTTGACAAAGTGCATCAGTGGATGATGAGAATGTCAGTTTTGACAAAGAACACTGATCATTACTAAAATGCTCCAATTGAGCTGTTAGAATGTCAGAAACAAGCTTTCTGAGCATAAAACTGCATTTTGTGACAAAGTGCATCAGTGGATGATGAGAATGTCAGTTTTGACAAAGAACACTGATCATTACTAAAATGCTCTAATTGAGCTGTTAGAATGTCAGAAACAAGCTTTCTGAGCTGAAAACTGCATTTTGTGACATAGTTCATCAGTGGATGATGAGAGTGTCAGTTTTGACAAAGAACACTGATCATCACTAAAATGCTCCAATTAAGCTGTTAGAATGTCAGAAACAAGCTTTCTGAGCTGAGAACTGCATTTTGTGACAAAGTTCATCAGTGGATGATGAGAATGTCAGTTTTGACAAAGAACACTGATCATTACTAAAATGCTCCAATTGAGCTGTTAGAATGTCAGAAACAAGCTTTCTGAGCTGAGAAATGCATTTTGTGACAAAGTGCATCAGTGGATGATGAGAATGTCAGTTTTGACAAAGAACACTGTTCATTACTAAAATGCTCTAATTTGAGCTGTTAGAATGTCAGAAACAAGCTTTCTGAGCTGAGAACTGCTTTTTGTGACAAAGTTCATCAGTGGCTTATGAGAATGTCAGTTTTGACAAAGAACACTGTTCATTACTAAAATGCTCTAATTGAGCTGTTAGAATGTCAGAAACAAGCTTTATGAGCTGAAAACTGCATTTTGTGACAAAAAGCATCAGTGGATGATGAGAATGTCAGTTTTGACAAAGAACACTTATCATTACTAAAATGCTCCAATTGAGCTGTTAGAATGTCAGAAACAAGCTTTCTGAGCTGAGAACTGCATTTTGTGACAGAGTTCATCAGTGGATGATGAGAATGTCAGTTTTGACAAAGAACACTGTTCATTACTAAAATGCTCTAATTGAGCTGTTAGAATGTCAGAAACAAGCTTTCTGAGCTGAGAACTGCATTTTGTGACATAGTTCATCAGTGGATAATGAGAATGTCAGTTTTGACAAAGAACACTGTTCATTACTGAAATGCTCCAATTGAGCTGTTAGAATGTCAGAAACAAGCTTTCTGAGCTGAGAAATGCATTTTGTGACAAAGTGAATCAGTGGATGATGAGAATGTCAGTTTTGACAAAGAACACTGATCATCAACTAAAATGCTCCAATTAAGCTGTTAGAATGTCAGAAACAAGCTTTCTGAGCTGAGAACTGCATTTTGTGACAGAGTTCATCAGTGGATGATGAGAATGTCAGTTTTGACAAAGAACACTGTTCATTACTAAAATGCTCTAATTGAGCTGTTAGAATGTCAGAAACAAGCTTTCTGAGCTGAGAACTGCATTTTGTGACAAAAGCATCAGTGGATGATGAGAATGTCAGTTTTGACAAAGAACACTGATCATTACTAAAATGCTCCAATTGAGCTGTTAGAATGTCAGAAACAAGCTTTCTGAGCTGAGAAATGCATTTTGTGACAAAGTGCTTCAGTGGATGATGAGAATGTCAGTTTTGACAAAGAACACTGTTCATTACTAAAATGCTCTAATTGAGCTGTTAGAATGTCAGAAACAAGCTTTCTGAGCTGAGAACTGCATTTTGTGACATAGTTCATCAGTGGATGATGAGAATGTCAGTTTTGACAAAGAACACTGTTCATTACTAAAATGCTCCAATTGAGCTGTTAGAATGTCAGAAACAAGCTTTCTGAGCTGAGAAATGCATTTTGTGACATAGTTCATCAGTGGATGATGAGAATGTCAGTTTTGACAAAGAACACTGTTCATTACTGAAATGCTCCAATTGAGCTGTTAGAATGTCAGAAACAAGCTTTCTGAGCTGAAAACTGCATTTTTTTGACAAAGTGCATCAGTGGATGATGAGAATGTCAGTTTTGACAAAGAACACTGATCATTACTAAAATGCTCCAATTGAGCTGTTAGAATGTCAGAAACAAGCTTTCTGAGCATAAAACTGCATTTTGTGACAAAGTGCATCAGTGGATGATGAGAATGTCAGTTTTGACAAAGAACACTGATCATTACTAAAATGCTCTAATTGAGCTGTTAGAATGTCAGAAACAAGCTTTCTGAGCTGAAAACTGAATTTTGTGACAAAAAGCATCAGTGGATGATGAGAATGTCAGTTTTGACAAAGAACACTGATCATTACTAAAATGCTCCAATTGAGCTGTTAGAATGTCAGAAACAAGCTTTCTGAGCTGAGAACTGCATTTTGTGACAGAGTTCATCAGTGGATGATGAGAATGTCAGTTTTGACAAAGAACACTGTTCATTACTAAAATGCTCTAATTGAGCTGTTAGAATGTCAGAAACAAGCTTTCTGAGCTGAGAAATGCATTTTGTGACAAAGTGCATCAGTGGATGATGAGAATGTCAGTTTTGACAAAGAACACTGTTCATTACTAAAATGCTCTAATTTAGCTGTTAGAATGTCAGAAACAAGCTTTCTGAGCTGAGAACTGCATTTTGTGACAAAAAGCATCAGTGGATGATGAGAATGTCAGTTTTGACAAAGAACACTGATCATTACTAAAATGCTCCAATTGAGCTGTTAGAATGTCAGAAACAAGCTTTCTGAGCTGAGAAATGCATTTTGTGACAAAGTGCTTCAGTGGATGATGAGAATGTCAGTTTTGACAAAGAACACTGTTCATTACTAAAATGCTCTAATTGAGCTGTTAGAATGTCAGAAACAAGCTTTCTGAGGTGAGAACTGCATTTTGTGACATAGTTCATCAGTGGATGATGAGAATGTCAGTTTTGACAAAGAACACTGTTCATTACTAAAATGCTCTAATTGAGCTGTTAGAATGTTAGAAACAAGCTTTCTGAGCTGAGAACTGCATTTTGTGACATAGTTCATCAGTGGATGATGAGAATGTCAGTTTTGACAAAGAACACTGTTCATTACTGAAATGCTCCAATTGAGCTGTTAGAATGTCAGAAACAAGCTTTCTGAGCATAAAACTGCATTTTGTGACTAAGTGCATCAGTGGGTGATGAGAATGTCAGTTTTGACAAAGAACACTGTTCATTACTAAAATGCTCTAATTGAGCTGTTAGAATGTCAGAAACAAGCTTTCTGAGCTGAAAACTGCATTTTGTGACAAAGTGAATCAGTGGATGATGAGAATGTCAGTTTTGACAAAGAACACTGATCATTACTAAAATGCTCTAATTGAGCTGTTAGAATGTCAGAAACAAGCTTTCTGAGCTGAGAACTGCATTTTGTGACAAAGTGAATCAGAGGATGATGAGAATGTCAGTTTTGACAAAGAACACTGATCATTACTAAAATGCTCTAATTGAGCTGTTAGAATGTCAGAAACAAGCTTTCTGAGCTGAGAACTGCATTTTGTGACAAAGTGAATCAGTGGATGATGAGAATGTCAGTTTTGACAAAGAACACTGTTCATTACTAAAATGCTCTAATTGAGCTGTTTAGAATGTCAGAAACAAGCTTTCTGAGCTGAGAACTGCATTTTGTGACATAGTTCATCAGTGGATGATGAGAATGTCAGTTTTGACAAAGAACACTGTTCATTACTAAAATGCTCTAATTGAGCTGTTAGAATGTCAGAAACAAGCTTTCTGAGCTGAGAACTGCATTTTATGACATAGTTCATCAGTGGATGATTAGAATGTCAGTTTTGACAAAGAACACTGATCATCACTAAAATGCTCCAATTAAGCTGTTAGAATGTCAGAAACAAGCTTTCTGAGCTGAGAACTGCATTTTGTGACATAGTTCATCAGTGGATGATGAGAATGTCAGTTTTGACAAAGAACACTGATCATCACTAAAATGCTCCAATTAAGCTGTTAGAATGTCAGAAACAAGCTTTCTGAGCTGAGAACTGCATTTTATGACATAGTTCATCAGTGGATGATGAGAATGTCAGTTTTGACAAAGAACACTGATCATCACTAAAATGCTCCAATTAAGCTGTTAGAATGTCAGAAACAAGCTTTCTGAGCTGAGAACTGCATTTTGTGACAAAGTGAATCAGTGGATGATGAGAATGTCAGTTTTGACAAAGAACACTGTTCATTACTAAAATGCTCCAATTGAGCTGTTAGAATGTCAGAAACAAGCTTTCTGAGCATAAAACTGCATTTTGTGACAAAGTGCATCAGTGGGTAATGAGAATGTCAGTTTTGACAAAGAACACTGTTCATTACTAAAATGCTCTAATTGAGCTGTTAGAATGTTAGAAACAAGCTTTCTGAGCTGAGAACTGCATTTTGTGACATAGTTCATCAGTGGATGATGAGAGTGTCAGTTTTGACAAAGAACACTGATCATCACTAAAATGCTCCAATTAAGCTGTTAGAATGTCAGAAACAAGCTTTCTGAGCTGAGAACTGCATTTTGTGACATAGTTCATCAGTGGATGATGAGAATGTCAGTTTTGACAAAGAACACTGATCATTACTAAAATGCTCCAATTGAGCTGTTAGAATGTCAGAAACAAGCTTTCTGAGCTGAGAAATGCATTTTGTGACAAAGTGCATCAGTGGATGATGAGAATGTCAGTTTTGACAAAGAACACTGTTCATTACTAAAATGCTCTAATTTGAGCTGTTAGAATGTCAGAAACAAGCTTTCTGAGCTGAGAACTGCTTTTTGTGACAAAGTTCATCAGTGGATGATGAGAATGTCAGTTTTGACAAAGAACACTGTTCATTACTAAAATGCTCTAATTGAGCTGTTAGAATGTCAGAAACAAGCTTTCTGAGCATAAAACTGCATTTTGTGACAAAGTGCATCAGTGGGTGATGAGAATGTCAGTTTTGACAAAGAACACTGTTCATTACTAAAATGCTCTAATTGAGCTGTTAGAATGTTAGAAACAAGCTTTCTGAGCTGAGAACTGCATTTTGTGACATAGTTCATCAGTGGATGATGAGAGTGTCAGTTTTGACAAAGAACACTGATCATCACTAAAATGCTCCAATTAAGCTGTTAGAATGTCAGAAACAAGCTTTCTGAGCTGAGAACTGCATTTTGTGACATAGTTCATCAGTGGATGATGAGAATGTCAGTTTTGACAAAGAACACTGATCATTATTAAAATGCTCCAATTGAGCTGTTAGAATGTCAGAAACAAGCTTTCTGAGCTGTGAAATGCATTTTGTGACAAAGTTCATCAGTGGCTGATGAGAATGTCAGTTTTGACAAAGAACACTGTTCATTACTAAAATGCTCTAATTGAGCTGTTAGAATGTCAGAAACAAGCTTTCTGAGCTGAAAACTGCATTTTGTGACAAAAAGCATCAGTGGATGATGAGAATGTCAGTTTTGACAAAGAACACTTATCATTACTAAAATGCTCCAATTGAGCTGTTAGAATGTCAGAAACAAGCTTTCTGAGCTGAGAACTGCATTTTGTGACAGAGTTCATCAGTGGATGATGAGAATGTCAGTTTTGACAAAGAACACTGTTCATTACTAAAATGCTCTAATTGAGCTGTTAGAATGTCAGAAACAAGCTTTCTGAGCTGAGAACTGCATTTTGTGACATAGTTCATCAGTGGATAATGAGAATGTCAGTTTTGACAAAGAACACTGTTCATTACTGAAATGCTCCAATTGAGCTGTTAGAATGTCAGAAACAAGCTTTCTGAGCTGAGAAATGCATTTTGTGACAAAGTGAATCAGTGGATGATGAGAATGTCAGTTTTGACAAAGAACACTGATCATCAACTAAAATGCTCCAATTAAGCTGTTAGAATGTCAGAAACAAGCTTTCTGAGCTGAGAACTGCATTTTGTGACATAGTTCATCAGTGGATGATGAGAATGTCAGTTTTGACAAAGAACACTGTTCATTACTGAAATGCTCCAATTGAACTGTTAGAATGTCAGAAACAAGCTTTCTGAGCTGAGAAATGCATTTTGTGACAAAGTGCATCAGTGGATGATGAGAATGTCAGTTTTGACAAAGAACACTGTTCATTACTAAAATGCTCTAATTGAGCTGTTAGAATGTCAGAAACAAGCTTTCTGAGCTGAGAACTGCATTTTGTGACAAAGTTCATCAGTGGATGATGAGAATGTCAGTTTTGACAAAGAACACTGATCATTACTAAAATGCTCCAATTGAGCTGTTAGAATGTCAGAAACAAGCTTTCTGAGCTGAGAAATGCATTTTGTGACAAAGTGCTTCAGTGGATGATGAGAATGTCAGTTTTGACAAAGAACTCTGTTCATTACTGAAATGCTCCAATTGAGCTGTTAGAATGTCAGAAACAAGCTTTCTGAGCTGAAAACTGCATTTTGTGACAAAGTGAATCAGTGGATGGATGAGAATGTCACTTTTGACAAAGAACACTGTTCATTACTGAAATGCTCCAATTGAGCTGTTAGAATGTCAGAAACAAGCTTTCTGAGCTGAGAAATGCATTTTGTGACAAAGTGCATCAGTGGATGATGAGAATGTCAGTTTTGACAAAGAACACTGTTCATTACTAAAATGCTCTAATTGAGCTGTTAGAATGTCAGAAACAAGCTTTCTGAGCTGAGAACTGCATTTTGTGACAAAAAGCATCAGTGGATGATGAGAATGTCAGTTTTGACAAAGAACACTGTTCATTACTAAAATGCTCCAATTGAGCTGTTAGAATGTCAGAAACAAGCTTTCTGAGCTTAGAACTGCATTTTGTGACATAGTTCATCAGTGGATGATGAGAATGTCAGTTTTGACAAAGAACACTGATCATTACTAAAATGCTCCAATTGAGCGGTTAGAATGTCAGAAACAAGCTTTCTGAGCTGAGAAATGCATTTTGTGACAAAGTGCTTCAGTGGATGATGAGAATGTCAGTTTTGACAAAGAACACTGTTCATTACTAAAATGCTCTAATTGAGCTGTTAGAATGTCAGAAACAAGCTTTCTGAGCTGAGAACTGCATTTTGTGACATAGTTCATCAGTGGATGATGAGAATGTCAGTTTTGACAAAGAACACTGTTCATTACTGAAATGCTCCAATTGAGATGTTAGAATGTCAGAAACAAATTTTCTGAGCTGAGAAATGCATTTTGTGACAAAGTGCATCAGTGGATGATGAGAATGTCAATTTTGACAAAGAACACTGATCATCACTAAAATGCTCCAATTGAGCTGTTAGAATGTCAGAAACAAGCTTTCTGAGCTGAAAACTGCATTTTGTGACAAAGTGAATCAGTGGATGGATGAGAATGTCACTTTTGACAAAGAACACTGATCATCACTAAAATGCTCCAATTGAGCTGTTAGAATGTCAGAAACAAGCTTTCTGAGCTGAGAAATGCATTTTGTGACAAAGTGAATCAGTGGATGATGAGAATGTCAGTTTTGACAAAGAACACTGTTCATTACTGATATGCTCCAATTGAGCTGTTAGAATGTCAGAAACAAGCTTTCTGAGCTGAGAAATGCATTTTGTGACAAAGTGAATCAGTGGATGATGAGAATGTCAGTTTTGACAAAGAACACTGATCATCACTAAAATGCTCCAATTAAGCTGTTAGAATGTCAGAAACAAGCTTTCTGAGCTGAGAACTGCATTTTGTGACATAGTTCATCAGTGGATGATGAGAATGTCAGTTTTGACAAAGAACACTGTTCATTACTGAAATGCTCCAATTGAGCTGTTAGAATGTCAGAAACAAGCTTTCTGAGCTGAGAAATGCATTTTGTGACAAAGTGCATCAGTGGATGATGAGAATGTCAGTTTTGACAAAGAACACTGATCATTACTAAAATGCTCCAATTGAGCTGTTAGAATGTCAGAAACAAGCTTTCTGAGCTGAAAACTGCATTTTGTGACATAGTTCATCAGTGGATGATGAGAATGTCAGTTTTGACAAAGAACACTGATCATCACTAAAATGCTCCAATTAAGCTGTTAGAATGTCAGAAACAAGCTTTCTGAGCTGAGAACTGCATTTTGTGAAATAGTTCATCAGTGGATGATGAGAATGTCAGTTTTGACAAAGAACACTGTTCATTACTAAAATTCTCTAATTGAGCTGTTAGAATGTCAGAAACAAGCTTTCTGAGCTGAGAACTGCATTTTGTGAGAAAGTGAATCAGTGGATGATGAGAATGTCAGTTTTGACAAAGAACACTGTTCATTACTAAAATGCTCCAATTGAGCTGTTAGAATGTCAGAAACAAGCTTTCTGAGCTGAGAAATGCATTTTGTGACAAAGTGAATCAGTGGATGATGAGAATGTCAGTTTTGACAAAGAACACTGATCATCACTAAAATGCTCCAATTAAGCTGTTAGAATGTCAGAAACAAGCTTTCTGAGCTGAGAACTGCATTTTGTGACATAGTTCATAAGTGGATGATGAGAATGTCAGTTTTGACAAAGAACACTGTTCATTACTGAAATGCTCCAATTGAGCTGTTAGAATGTCAGAAACAAGCTTTCTGAGCTGAGAAATGCATTTTGTGACAAAGTGCATCAGTGGATGATGAGAATGTCAGTTTTGACAAAGAACACTGATCATTACTAAAATGCTCCAATTGAGCTGTTAGAATGTCAGAAACAAGCTTTCTGAGCTGAGAACTGCATTTTGTGAGAAAGTGAATCAGTGGATGGATGAGAATGTCACTTTTGACAAAGAACACTGTTCATTACTGAAATGCTCCAATTGAGCTGTTAGAATGTCAGAAACAAGCTTTCTGGGCTGAGAACTGCATTTTGTGACAAAAGCATCAGTGGATGATGAGAATGTCAGTTTTGACAAAGAACACTGATCATTACTAAAATGCTCCAATTGAGCTGTTAGAATGTCAGAAACAAGCTTTCTGAGCTGAGAAATGCATTTTGTGACAAAGTGCTTCAGTGGATGATGAGAATGTCAGTTTTGACAAAGAACACTGTTCATTACTAAAATGCTCTAATTTAGCTGTTAGAATGTCAGAAACAAGCTTTCTGAGCTGAGAACTGCATTTTGTGACATAGTTCATCAGTGGATGATGAGAATGTCAGTTTTGACAAAGAACACTGTTCATTGCTGATATGCTCCAATTGAGCTGTTAGAATGTCAGAAACAAGCTTTCTGAGCTGAGAAATGCATTTTGTGACAAAGTGCATCAGTGGATGATGAGAATGTCAGTTTTGACAAAGAACACTGATCATTACTAAAATGCTCCAATTGAGCTGTTAGAATGTCAGAAACAAGCTTTCTGAGCTGAAAACTGCATTTTGTGACATAGTTCATCAGTGGATGATGAGAATATCAGTTTTGACAAAGAACACTGATCATCACTAAAATGCTCCAATTAAGCTGTTAGAATGTCAGAAACAAGCTTTCTGAGCTGAGAACTGTGTTTTGTGACATAGTTCATCAGTGGATGATGAGAATGTCAGTTTTGACAAAGAACACTGTTCATTACTAAAATTCTCTAATTGAGCTGTTAGAATGTCAGAAACAAGCTTTCTGAGCTGAGAACTGCATTTTGTGAGAAAGTGAATCAGTGGATGATGAGAATGTCAGTTTTGACAAAGAACACTGTTCATTACTGAAATGCTCTAATTGAGCTGTTAGAATGTCAGAAACAAGCTTTCTGAGCTGAGAACTGCATTTTGTGACATAGTTCATCAGTGGATGATGAGAATGTCAGTTTTGACAAAGAACACTGTTCATTACTAAAATGCTCTAATTGAGCTGTTAGAATGTCAGAAACAAGCTTTCTGAGCTGAGAACTGCATTTTGTGACATAGTTCATCAGTGGATGATGAGAATGTCAGTTTTGACAAAGAACACTGTTCATTACTAAAATGCTCCAATTGAGCTGTTAGAATGTCAGAAACAAGCTTTCTGAGCTGAGAAATGCATTTTGTGACATAGTTCATCAGTGGATGATGAGAATGTCAGTTTTGACAAAGAACTCTGTTCATTACTGAAATGCTCCAATTGAGCTGTTAGAATGTCAGAAACAAGCTTTCTGAGCTGAAAACTGCATTTTGTGACAAAGTGAATCAGTGGATGGATGAGAATGTCACTTTTGACAAAGAACACTGTTCATTACTAAAATGCTCCAATTGAGCTGTTAGAATGTCAGAAACAAGCTTTCTGAGCTGAAAACTGCATTTTGTGACATAGTTCATCAGTGGATGATGAGAATGTCAGTTTTGACAAAGAACACTGTTCATTACTAAAATGCTCTAATTGAGCTGTTAGAATGTCAGAAACAAGCTTTCTGAGCTGAGAACTGCATTTTGTGACATAGTTCATCAGTGGATGATGAGAATGTCAGTTTTGACAAAGAACACTGTTCATTACTAAAATGCTCCAATTGAGCTGTTAGAATGTCAGAAACAAGCTTTCTGAGCTGAGAAATGCATTTTGTGACATAGTTCATCAGTGGATGATGAGAATGTCAGTTTTGACAAAGAACTCTGTTCATTACTGAAATGCTCCAATTGAGCTGTTAGAATGTCAGAAACAAGCTTTCTGAACTGAAAACTGCATTTTGTGACAAAGTGAATCAGTGGATGGATGAGAATGTCACTTTTGACAAAGAACACTGTTCATTACTGAAATGCTCCAATTGAGCTGTTAGAATGTCAGAAACAAGCTTTCTGAGCTGAGAAATGCATTTTGTGACAAAGTGCATCAGTGGATGATGAGAATGTCAGTTTTGACAAAGAACAATGTTCATTACTAAAATGCTCTAATTGAGCTGTTAGAATGTCAGAAACAAGCTTTCTGAGCTGAGAACTGCATTTTGTGACAAAAAGCATCAGTGGATGATGAGAATGTCAGTTTTGACAAAGAACACTGTTCATTACTAAAATGCTCCAATTGAGCTGTTAGAATGTCAGAAACAAGCTTTCTGAGCTGAGAACTGCATTTTGTGACATAGTTCATCAGTGGATGATGAGAATGTCAGTTTTGACAAAGAACACTGATCATTACTAAAATGCTCCAATTGAGCTGTTAGAATGTCAGAAACAAGCTTTCTGAGCTGAGAAATGCATTTTGTGACAAAGTGCTTCAGTGGATGATGAGAATGTCAGTTTTGACAAAGAACACTGTTCATTACTAAAATGCTCTAATTGAGCTGTTAGAATGTCAGAAACAAGCTTTCTGAGCTGAGAACTGCATTTTGTGACATAGTTCATCAGTGGATGATGAGAATGTCAGTTTTGACAAAGAACACTGTTCATTACTGAAATGCTCCAATTGAGATGTTAGAATGTCAGAAACAAATTTTCTGAGCTGAGAAATGCATTTTGTGACAAAGTGCATCAGTGGATGATGAGAATGTCAGTTTTGACAAAGAACACTGATCATCACTAAAATGCTCCAATTGAGCTGTTAGAATGTCAGAAACAAGCTTTCTGAGCTGAAAACTGCATTTTGTGACAAAGTGAATCAGTGGATGGATGAGAATGTCACTTTTGACAAAGAACACTGTTCATTACTGAAATGCTCCAATTGAGCTGTTAGAATGTCAGAAACAAGCTTTCTGAGCTGAGAAATGCATTTTGTGACAAAGTGCATCAGTGGATGATGAGAATGTCAGTTTTGACAAAGAACACTGATCATTACTAAAATGCTCCAATTGAGCTGTTAGAATGTCAGAAACAAGCTTTCTGAGCTGAAAACTGTATTTGGTGACAAAGTTCATCAGTGGATGATGAGAATGTCAGTTTTGACAAAGAACACTGATCATTACTAAAATTTTCTAATTGAGCTGTTAGAATGTCAGAAACAAGCTGTCTGAGCTTAAAAACTGCATTTTGTGACAAAGTGCATCAGTGGATGATGAGAATGTCAGTTTTGACAAAGAACACTGTTCATTACTAAAATGCTCTAATTGAGCTGTTAGAATGTCAGAAACAAGCTTTCTGAGCTGAGAACTGCATTTTGTGACATAGTTCATCAGTGGATGATGAGAATGTCAGTTTTGACAAAGAACACTGTTCATTACTAAAATGCTCTAATTGAGCTGTTAGAATGTCAGAAACAAGCTTTCTGAGCTGAGAACTGCATTTTGTGACATAGTTCATCAGTGGATGATGAGAATGTCAGTTTTGACAAAGAACACTGTTCATTACTAAAATGCTCCAATTGAGCTGTTAGAATGTCAGAAACAAGCTTTCTGAGCTGAGAAATGCATTTTGTGACATAGTTCATCAGTGGATGATGAGAATGTCAGTTTTGACAAAGAACTCTGTTCATTACTGAAATGCTCCAATTGAGCTGTTAGAATGTCAGAAACAAGCTTTCTGAGCTGAAAACTGCATTTTGTGACAAAGTGAATCAGTGGATGGATGAGAATGTCACTTTTGACAAAGAACACTGTTCATTACTGAAATGCTCCAATTGAGCTGTTAGAATGTCAGAAACAAGCTTTCTGAGCTGAGAAATGCATTTTGTGACAAAGTGCATCAGTGGATGATGAGAATGTCAGTTTTGACAAAGAACACTGTTCATTACTAAAATGCTCTAATTGAGCTGTTAGAATGTCAGAAACAAGCTTTCTGAGCTGAGAACTGCATTTTGTGACAAAAAGCATCAGTGGATGATGAGAATGTCAGTTTTGACAAAGAACACTGTTCATTACTAAAATGCTCCAATTGAGCTGTTAGAATGTCAGAAACAAGCTTTCTGAGCTGAGAACTGCATTTTGTGACA
Organism: Barbatula barbatula; assembly: GCF_947034865.1. Taxonomy (NCBI): domain Eukaryota; kingdom Metazoa; phylum Chordata; class Actinopteri; order Cypriniformes; family Nemacheilidae; genus Barbatula; species Barbatula barbatula. The sequence goes on from NC_136788.1 coordinate 2,337,003, forward strand.
TAGTTCATCAGTGGATGATGAGAATGTCAGTTTTGACAAAGAACACTGATCATTACTAAAATGCTCCAATTGAGCTGTTAGAATGTCAGAAACAAGCTTTCTGAGCTGAGAAATGCATTTTGTGACAAAGTGCTTCAGTGGATGATGAGAATGTCAGTTTTGACAAAGAACACTGTTCATTACTGAAATGCTCTAATTGAGCTGTTAGAATGTCAGAAACAAGCTTTCTGAGCTGAGAACTGCATTTTGTGACATAGTTCATCAGTGGATGATGAGAATGTCAGTTTTGACAAAGAACACTGTTCATTACTGAAATGCTCCAATTGAGATGTTAGAATGTCAGAAACAAATTTTCTGAGCTGAGAAATGCATTTTGTGACAAAGTGCATCAGTGGATGATGAGAATGTCAGTTTTGACAAAGAACACTGATCATCACTAAAATGCTCCAATTGAGCTGTTAGAATGTCAGAAACAAGCTTTCTGAGCTGAGAACTGCATTTTGTGACATAGTTCATCAGTGGATGATGAGAATGTCAGTTTTGACAAAGAACACTGTTCATTACTGAAATGCTCCAATTGAGCTGTTAGAATGTCAGAAACAAGCTTTCTGAGCTGAGAACTGCATTTTGTGACAAAAGCATCAGTGGATGATGAGAATGTCAGTTTTGACAAAGAACACTGATCATTACTAAAATGCTCCAATTGAGCTGTTAGAATGTCAGAAACAAGCTTTCTGAGCTGAGAAATGCATTTTGTGACAAAGTGCTTCAGTGGATGATGAGAATGTCAGTTTTGACAAAGAACACTGTTCATTACTAAAATGCTCTAATTGAGCTGTTAGAATGTCAGAAACAAGCTTTCTGAGCTGAGAACTGCATTTTGTGACATAGTTCATCAGTGGATGATGAGAATGTCAGTTTTGACAAAGAACACTGTTCATTACTAAAATGCTCTAATTGAGCTGTTAGAATGTTAGAAACAAGCTTTCTGAGCTGAGAACTGCATTTTGTGACATAGTTCATCAGTGGATGATGAGAATGTCAGTTTTGACAAAGAACACTGTTCATTACTAAAATGCTCCAATTGAGCTGTTAGAATGTCAGAAACAAGCTTTCTGAGCTGAGAAATGCATTTTGTGACATAGTTCATCAGTGGATGATGAGAATGTCAGTTTTGACAAAGAACTCTGTTCATTACTGAAATGCTCCAATTGAGCTGTTAGAATGTCAGAAACAAGCTTTCTGAGCTGAAAACTGCATTTTGTGACAAAGTGAATCAGTGGATGGATGAGAATGTCACTTTTGACAAAGAACACTGTTCATTACTAAAATGCTCTAATTGAGCTGTTAGAATGTTAGAAACAAGCTTTCTGAGCTGAGAACTGCATTTTGTGACATAGTTCATCAGTGGATGATGAGAATGTCAGTTTTGACAAAGAACACTGTTCATTACTAAAATGCTCCAATTGAGCTGTTAGAATGTCAGAAACAAGCTTTCTGAGCTGAGAAATGCATTTTGTGACATAGTTCATCAGTGGATGATGAGAATGTCAGTTTTGACAAAGAACTCTGTTCATTACTGAAATGCTCCAATTGAGCTGTTAGAATGTCAGAAACAAGCTTTCTGAGCTGAAAACTGCATTTTGTGACAAAGTGAATCAGTGGATGGATGAGAATGTCACTTTTGACAAAGAACACTGTTCATTACTGAAATGCTCCAATTGAGCTGTTAGAATGTCAGAAACAAGCTTTCTGAGCTGAGAACTGCATTTTGTGACATAGTTCATCAGTGGATGATGAGAATGTCAGTTTTGACAAAGAACACTGTTCATTACTAAAATGCTCTAATTGAGCTGTTAGAATGTCAGAAACAAGCTTTCTGAGCTGAGAACTGCATTTTGTGACATAGTTCATCAGTGGATGATGAGAATGTCAGTTTTGACAAAGAACACTGTTCATTACTAAAATGCTCCAATTGAGCTGTTAGAATGTCAGAAACAAGCTTTCTGAGCTGAGAACTGCATTTTATGACAAAGTGAATCAGTGGATGGATGAGAATGTCACTTTTGACAAAGAACACTGTTCATTACTGAAATGCTCCAATTGAGCTGTTAGAATGTCAGAAACAAGCTTTCTGACCTGAAAACTGCATTTTATGACAAAGTGAATCAGTGGATGGATGAGAATGTCACTTTTGACAAAGAACACTGTTCATTACTGAAATGCTCCAATTGAGCTGTTAGAATGTCAGAAACAAGCTTTCTGAGCTGAGAAATGCATTTTGTGACAAAGTGCATCAGTGGATGATGAGAATGTCAGTTTTGACAAAGAACACTGTTCATTACTAAAATGCTCTAATTGAGCTGTTAGAATGTCAGAAACAAGCTTTCTGAGCTGAGAACTGCATTTTGTGACAAAAAGCATCAGTGGATGATGAGAATGTCAGTTTTGACAAAGAACACTGTTCATTACTAAAATGCTCCAATTGAGCTGTTAGAATGTCAGAAACAAGCTTTCTGAGCTGAGAACTGCATTTTGTGACATAGTTCATCAGTGGATGATGAGAATGTCAGTTTTGACAAAGAACACTGATCATTACTAAAATGCTCCAATTGAGCTGTTAGAATGTCAGAAACAAGCTTTCTGAGCTGAGAAATGCATTTTGTGACAAAGTGCTTCAGTGGATGATGAGAATGTCAGTTTTGACAAAGAACACTGTTCATTACTAAAATGCTCTAATTGAACTGTTAGAATGTCAGAAACAAGCTTTCTGAGCTGAGAACTGCATTTTGTGACAAAGTGAATCAGTGGATGGATGAGAATTTCACTTTTGACAAAGAACACTGATCATCACTAAAATGCTCCAATTAAGCTGTTAGAATGTCAGAAACAAGCTTTCTGAGCTGAGAACTGCATTTTGTGACAAAAAGCATCAGTGGATGATGAGAATGTCAGTTTTGACAAAGAACACTGATCATTACTAAAATGCTCCAATTGAGCTGTTAGAATGTCAGAAACAAGCTTTCTGAGCTGAGAAATGCATTTTGTGACAAAGTGCTTCAGTGGATGATGAGAATGTCAGTTTTGACAAAGAACACTGTTCATTACTAAAATGCTCTAATTGAGCTGTTAGAATGTCAGAAACAAGCTTTCTGAGCTGAGAACTGCATTTTGTGACATAGTTCATCAGTGGATGATGAGAATGTCAGTTTTGACAAAGAACACTGATCATCACTAAAATGCTCCAATTAAGCTGTTAGAATGTCAGAAACAAGCTTTCTGAGCTGAGAACTGCATTTTATGACATAGTTCATCAGTGGATGATGAGAATGTCAGTTTTGACAAAGAACACTGATCATCACTAAAATGCTCCAATTAAGCTGTTAGAATGTCAGAAACAAGCTTTCTGAGCTGAGAACTGCATTTTGTGACAAAATGAATCAGTGGATGATGAGAATGTCAGTTTTGACAAAGAACACTGTTCATTACTAAAATGCTCCAATTGAGCTGTTAGAATGTCAGAAACAAGCTTTCTGAGCATAAAACTGCATTTTGTGACAAAGTGCATCAGTGGGTGATGAGAATGTCAGTTTTGACAAAGAACACTGTTCATTACTAAAATGCTCTAATTGAGCTGTTAGAATGTTAGAAACAAGCTTTCTGAGCTGAGAACTGCATTTTGTGACATAGTTCATCAGTGGATGATGAGAATGTCAGTTTTGACAAAGAACACTGATCATTACTAAAATGCTCCAATTGAGCTGTTAGAATGTCAGAAACAAGCTTTCTGAGCTGAAAACTGCATTTTGTGACAAAGTGAATCAGTGGATGGATGAGAATGTCACTTTTGACAAAGAACACTGATCATTACTAAAATGCTCCAATTGAGCTGTTAGAATGTCAGAAACAAGCTTTCTGAGCTGAGAAATGCATTTTGTGACAAAGTGCTTCAGTGGATGATGAGAATGTCAGTTTTGACAAAGAACACTGTTCATTACTAAAATGCTCTAATTGAGCTGTTAGAATGTCAGAAACAAGCTTTCTGAGCTGAGAACTGCATTTTGTGACATAGTTCATCAGTGGATGATGAGAATGTCAGTTTTGACAAAGAACACTGTTCATTGCTGATATGCTCCAATTGAGCTGTTAGAATGTCAGAAACAAGCTTTTTGAGCTGAGAAATGCATTTTGTGACCAAGTGAATCAGTGGATGATGAGAATGTCAGTTTTGACAAAGAACACTGTTCATTACTAAAATGCTCTAATTGAGCTGTTAGAATGTTAGAAACAAGCTTTCTGAGCTGAGAACTGCATTTTGTGACATAGTTCATCAGTGGATGATGAGAATGTCAGTTTTGACAAAGAACACTGTTCATTACTGAAATGCTCCAATTGAGCTGTTAGAATGTCAGAAACAAGCTTTCTGAGCTGAGAAATGCATTTTGTGACAAAGTGCATCAGTGGATGATGAGAATGTCAGTTTTGACAAAGAACACTGATCATTACTAAAATGCTCCAATTGAGCTGTTAGAATGTCAGAAACAAGCTTTCTGAGCTGAAAACTGCATTTTGTGACATAGTTCATCAGTGGATGATGAGAATGTCAGTTTTGACAAAGAACACTGATCATCACTAAAATGCTCCAATTAAGCTGTTAGAATGTCAGAAACAAGCTTTCTGAGCTGAGAACTGCATTTTGTGACATAGTTCATCAGTGGATGATGAGAATGTCAGTTTTGACAAAGAACACTGTTCATTACTAAAATTCTCTAATTGAGCTGTTAGAATGTCAGAAACAAGCTTTCTGAGCTGAGAACTGCATTTTGTGAGAAAGTGAATCAGTGGATGATGAGAATGTCAGTTTTGACAAAGAACACTGTTCATTACTGAAATGCTCTAATTGAGCTGTTAGAATGTCAGAAACAAGCTTTCTGAGCTGAGAACTGCATTTTGTGACATAGTTCATCAGTGGATGATGAGAATGTCAGTTTTGACAAAGAACACTGTTCATTACTAAAATGCTCTAATTGAGCTGTTAGAATGTCAGAAACAAGCTTTCTGAGCTGAGAACTGCATTTTGTGACATAGTTCATCAGTGGATGATGAGAATGTCAGTTTTGACAAAGAACACTGTTCATTACTAAAATGCTCCAATTGAGCTGTTAGAATGTCAGAAACAAGCTTTCTGAGCTGAGAAATGCATTTTGTGACATAGTTCATCAGTGGATGATGAGAATGTCAGTTTTGACAAAGAACTCTGTTCATTACTGAAATGCTCCAATTGAGCTGTTAGAATGTCAGAAACAAGCTTTCTGAGCTGAAAACTGCATTTTGTGACAGAGTGAATCAGTGGATGGATGAGAATGTCACTTTTGACAAAGAACACTGTTCATTACTGAAATGCTCCAATTGAGCTGTTAGAATGTCAGAAACAAGCTTTCTGAGCTGAGAAATGCATTTTGTGACAAAGTGCATCAGTGGATGATGAGAATGTCAGTTTTGACAAAGAACACTGTTCATTACTAAAATGCTCTAATTGAGCTGTTAGAATGTCAGAAACAAGCTTTCTGAGCTGAGAACTGCATTTTGTGACAAAAAGCATCAGTGGATGATGAGAAAAGAACACTTAGTTCATCAGTGGATGATGAGAATGTCAGTTTTGACAAAGAACATTGTTCATTACTGAAATGCTCCAATTGAGATGTTAGAATGTCAGAAACAAATTTTCTGAGCTGAGAAATGCATTTTGTGACAAAGTGCATCAGTGGATGATGAGAATGTCAGTTTTGACAAATAACTCTGTTCATTACTGAAATGCTCCAATTGAGCTGTTAGAATGTCAGAAACAAGCTTTCTGAGCTGAAAACTGCATTTTGTGACAAAGTGAATCAGTGGGTGATGAGAATGTCAGTTTTGACAAAGAACACTGTTCATTACTAAAATGCTCTAATTGAGCTGTTAGAATGTTAGAAACAAGCTTTCTGAGCTGAGAACTGCATTTTGTGACATAGTTCATCAGTGGATGATGAGAGTGTCAGTTTTGACAAAGAACACTGATCATCACTAAAATGCTCCAATTAAGCTGTTAGAATGTCAGAAACAAGCTTTCTGAGCTGAGAACTGCATTTTGTGACATAGTTCATCAGTGGATGATGAGAATGTCAGTTTTGACAAAGAACACTGTTCATTACTGAAATGCTCCAATTGAGCTGTTAGAATGTCAGAAACAAGCTTTCTGAGCTGAGAAATGCATTTTGTGACAAAGTGCTTCAGTGGATGATGAGAATGTCAGTTTTGACAAAGAACACTGTTCATTACTAAAATGCTCTAATTGAGCTGTTAGAATGTCAGAAACAAGCTTTCTGAGCTGAGAACTGCATTTTGTGACATAGTTCATCAGTGGATGATGAGAATGTCAGTTTTGACAAAGAACACTGTTCATTACTGAAATGCTCCAATTGAGATGTTAGAATGTCAGAAACAAATTTTCTGAGCTGAGAAATGCATTTTGTGACAAAGTGCATCAGTGGATGATGAGAATGTCAATTTTGACAAAGAACACTGATCATCACTAAAATGCTCCAATTGAGCTGTTAGAATGTCAGAAACAAGCTTTCTGAGCTGAAAACTGCATTTTGTGACAAAGTGAATCAGTGGATGGATGAGAATGTCACTTTTGACAAAGAACACTGATCATCATTAAAATGCTCCAATTGAGCTGTTAGAATGTCAGAAACAAGCTTTCTGAGCTGAGAAATGCATTTTGTGACAAAGTGAATCAGTGGATGATGAGAATGTCAGTTTTGACAAAGAACACTGTTCATTACTGATATGCTCCAATTGAGCTGTTAGAATGTCAGAAACAAGCTTTCTGAGCTGAGAAATGCATTTTGTGACAAAGTGAATCAGTGGATGATGAGAATGTCAGTTTTGACAAAGAACACTGATCATCACTAAAATGCTCCAATTAAGCTGTTAGAATGTCAGAAACAAGCTTTCTGAGCTGAGAACTGCATTTTGTGACATAGTTCATCAGTGGATGATGAGAATGTCAGTTTTGACAAAGAACACTGTTCATTACTGAAATGCTCCAATTGAGCTGTTAGAATGTCAGAAACAAGCTTTCTGAGCTGAGAAATGCATTTTGTGACAAAGTGCATCAGTGGATGATGAGAATGTCAGTTTTGACAAAGAACACTGATCATTACTAAAATGCTCCAATTGAGCTGTTAGAATGTCAGAAACAAGCTTTCTGAGCTGAAAACTGCATTTTGTGACATAGTTCATCAGTGGATGATGAGAATGTCAGTTTTGACAAAGAACACTGATCATCACTAAAATGCTCCAATTAAGCTGTTAGAATGTCAGAAACAAGCTTTCTGAGCTGAGAACTGCATTTTGTGACATAGTTCATCAGTGGATGATGAGAATGTCAGTTTTGACAAAGAACACTGTTCATTACTAAAATTCTCTAATTGAGCTGTTAGAATGTCAGAAACAAGCTTTCTGAGCTGAGAACTGCATTTTGTGAGAAAGTGAATCAGTGGATGATGAGAATGTCAGTTTTGACAAAGAACACTGTTCATTACTAAAATGCTCCAATTGAGCTGTTAGAATGTCAGAAACAAGCTTTCTGAGCTGAGAAATGCATTTTGTGACATAGTTCATCAGTGGATGATGAGAATGTCAGTTTTGACAAAGAACACTGTTCATTACTAAAATGCTCTAATTGAGCTGTTAGAATGTCAGAAACAAGCTTTCTGAGCTGAGAACTGCATTTTGTGACAAAAGCATCAGTGGATGATGAGAATGTCAGTTTTGACAAAGAACACTGATCATTACTAAAATGCTCCAATTGAGCTGTTAGAATGTCAGAAACAAGCTTTCTGAGCTGAGAAATGCATTTTGTGACAAAGTGCTTCAGTGGATGATGAGAATGTCAGTTTTGACAAAGAACACTGTTCATTACTAAAATGCTCTAATTTAGCTGTTAGAATGTCAGAAACAAGCTTTCTGAGCTGAGAACTGCATTTTGTGACATAGTTCATCAGTGGATGATGAGAATGTCAGTTTTGACAAAGAACACTGTTCATTGCTGATATGCTCCAATTGAGCTGTTAGAATGTCAGAAACAAGCTTTCTGAGCTGAGAAATGCATTTTGTGACAAAGTGCATCAGTGGATGATGAGAATGTCAGTTTTGACAAAGAACACTGATCATTACTAAAATGCTCCAATTGAGCTGTTAGAATGTCAGAAACAAGCTTTCTGAGCTGAAAACTGCATTTTGTGACATAGTTCATCAGTGGATGATGAGAATATCAGTTTTGACAAAGAACACTGATCATCACTAAAATGCTCCAATTAAGCTGTTAGAATGTCAGAAACAAGCTTTCTGAGCTGAGAACTGCATTTTGTGACATAGTTCATCAGTGGATGATGAGAATGTCAGTTTTGACAAAGAACACTGATCATTACTAAACTGCTCCAATTGAGCTGTTAGAATGTCAGAAACAAGCTTTCTGAGCTGAGAAATGCATTTTGTGACAAAGTGCTTCAGTGGATGATGAGAATGTCAGTTTTGACAAAGAACACTGTTCATTACTAAAATGCTCTAATTGAGCTGTTAGAATGTCAGAAACAAGCTTTCTGAGCTGAGAACTGCATTTTGTGACTTAGTTCATCAGTGGATGATGAGAATGTCAGTTTTGACAAAGAACACTGTTCATTACTGAAATGCTCCAATTGAGATGTTAGAATGTCAGAAACAAATTTTCTGAGCTGAGAAATGCATTTTGTGACAAAGTGCATCAGTGGATGATGAGAATGTCAGTTTTGACAAAGAACACTGATCATCACTAAAATGCTCCAATTGAGCTGTTAGAATGTCAGAAACAAGCTTTCTGAGCTGAGAAATGCATTTTGTGACATAGTTCATCAGTGGATGATGAGAATGTCAGTTTTGACAAAGAACACTGTTCATTACTGAAATGCTCCAATTGAGCTGTTAGAATGTCAGAAACAAGCTTTCTGAGCTGAGAACTGCAGTTTGTGACAAAAGCATCAGTGGATGATGAGAATGTCAGTTTTGACAAAGAACACTGATCATTACTAAAATGCTCCAATTGAGCTGTTAGAATGTCAGAAACAAGCTTTCTGAGCTGAGAAATGCATTTTGTGACAAAGTGCTTCAGTGGATGATGAGAATGTCAGTTTTGACAAAGAACACTGTTCATTACTAAAATGCTCTAATTGAGCTGTTAGAATGTCAGAAACAAGCTTTCTGAGCTGAGAACTGCATTTTGTGACATAGTTCATCAGTGGATGATGAGAATGTCAGTTTTGACAAAGAACACTGTTCATTACTAAAATGCTCTAATTGAGCTGTTAGAATGTTAGAAACAAGCTTTCTGAGCTGAGAACTGCATTTTGTGACATAGTTCATCAGTGGATGATGAGAATGTCAGTTTTGACAAAGAACACTGTTCATTACTAAAATGCTCCAATTGAGCTGTTAGAATGTCAGAAACAAGCTTTCTGAGCTGAGAACTGCATTTTGTGACATAGTTCATCAGTGGATGATGAGAATGTCAGTTTTGACAAAGAACTCTGTTCATTACTGAAATGCTCCAATTGAGCTGTTAGAATGTCAGAAACAAGCTTTCTGAGCTGAAAACTGCATTTTGTGACAAAGTGAATCAGTGGATGGATGAGAATGTCACTTTTGACAAAGAACACTGTTCATTACTAAAATGCTCCAATTGAGCTGTTAGAATGTCAGAAACAAGCTTTCTGAGCTGAAAACTGCATTTTGTGACATAGTTCATCAGTGGATGATGAGAATGTCAGTTTTGACAAAGAACACTGTTCATTACTAAAATGCTCTAATTGAGCTGTTAGAATGTCAGAAACAAGCTTTCTGAGCTGAGAACTGCATTTTGTGACATAGTTCATCAGTGGATGATGAGAATGTCAGTTTTGACAAAGAACACTGTTCATTACTAAAAATGCTCCAATTGAGCTGTTAGAATGTCAGAAACAAGCTTTCTGAGCTGAGAAATGCATTTTGTGACATATTTCATCAGTGGATGATGAGAATGTCAGTTTTGACAAAGAACTCTGTTCATTACTGAAATGCTCCAATTGAGCTGTTAGAATGTCAGAAACAAGCTTTCTGAGCTGAAAACTGCATTTTGTGACAAAGTGAATCAGTGGATGGATGAGAATGTCACTTTTGACAAAGAACACTGTTCATTACTGAAATGCTCCAATTGAGCTGTTAGAATGTCAGAAACAAGCTTTCTGAGCTGAGAACTGCATTTTGTGACAAAAGCATCAGTGGATGATGAGAATGTCAGTTTTGACAAAGAACACTGTTCATTACTGAAATGCTCCAATTGAGATGTTAGAATGTCAGAAACAAATTTTCTGAGCTGAGAAATGCATTTTGTGACAAAGTGCATCAGTGGATGATGAGAATGTCAGTTTTGACAAAGAACACTGATCATCACTAAAATGCTCCAATTGAGCTGTTAGAATGTCAGAAACAAGCTTTCTGAGCTGAAAACTGCATTTTGTGACAAAGTGAATCAGTGGATGGATGAGAATGTCACTTTTGACAAAGAACACTGTTCATTACTGAAATGCTCCAATTGAGCTGTTAGAATGTCAGAAACAAGCTTTCTGAGCTGAGAACTGCATTTTGTGACATAGTTCATCAGTGGATGATGATAATGTCAGTTTTGACAAAGAACACTGTTCATTACTGAAATGCTCCAATTGAGATGTTAGAATGTCAGAAACAAATTTTCTGAGCTGAGAAATGCATTTTGTGACAAAGTGCATCAGTGGATGATGAGAATGTCAGTTTTGACAAAGAACACTGATCATCACTAAAATGCTCCAATTGAGATGTTAGAATGTCAGAAACAAATTTTCTGAGCTGAGAAATGCATTTTGTGACAAAGTGCATCAGTGGATGATGAGAATGTCAGTTTTGACAAAGAACACTGTTCATTACTGAAATGCTCCAATTGAGATGTTAGAATGTCAGAAACAAATTTTCTGAGCTGAGAAATGCATTTTGTGACAAAGTGCATCAGTGGATGATGAGAATGTCAGTTTTGACAAAGAACACTGATCATCACTAAAATGCTCCAATTGAGCTGTTAGAATGTCAGAAACAAGCTTTCTGAGCTGAGAACTGCATTTTGTGACATAGTTCATCAGTGGATGATGAGAATGTCAGTTTTGACAAAGAACACTGTTCATTACTGAAATGCTCCAATTGAGCTGTTAGAATGTCAGAAACAAGCTTTCTGAGCTGAGAACTGCATTTTGTGACAAAAGCATCAGTGGATGATGAGAATGTCAGTTTTGACAAAGAACACTGATCATTACTAAAATGCTCCAATTGAGCTGTTAGAATGTCAGAAACAAGCTTTCTGAGCTGAGAAATGCATTTTGTGACAAAGTGCTTCAGTGGATGATGAGAATGTCAGTTTTGACAAAGAACACTGTTCATTACTAAAATGCTCTAATTGAGCTGTTAGAATGTCAGAAACAAGCTTTCTGAGCTGAGAACTGCATTTTGTGACATAGTTCATCAGTGGATGATGAGAATGTCAGTTTTGACAAAGAACACTGTTCATTACTAAAATGCTCTAATTGAGCTGTTAGAATGTTAGAAACAAGCTTTCTGAGCTGAGAACTGCATTTTGTGACAATGTTCATCAGTGGATGATGAGAATGTCAGTTTTGACAAAGAACACTGTTCATTACTAAAATGCTCCAATTGAGCTGTTAGAATGTCAGAAACAAGCTTTCTGAGCTGAGAAATGCATTTTGTGACAGTTCATCAGTGGATGATGAGAATGTCAGTTTTGACAAAGAACTCTGTTCATTACTGAAATGCTCCAATTGAGCTGTTAGAATGTCAGAAACAAGCTTTCTGAGCTGAGAACTGCATTTTGTGACATAGTTCATCAGTGGATGGATGAGAATGTCACTTTTGACAAAGAACACTGTTCATTACTGAAATGCTCCAATTGAGCTGTTAGAATGTCAGAAACAAGCTTTCTGAGCTGAGAACTGCATTTTGTGACAAAGTGAATCAGTGGATGGATGAGAATGTCACTTTTGACAAAGAACACTGATCATTACTAAAATGCTCCAATTGAGCTGTTAGAATGTCAGAAACAAGCTTTCTGAGCTGAGAAATGCATTTTGTGACAAAGTGCTTCAGTGGATGATGAGAATGTCAGTTTTGACAAAGAACACTGTTCATTACTAAAATGCTCTAATTGAGCTGTTAGAATGTCAGAAACAAGCTTTCTGAGCTGAGAACTGCATTTTGTGACATAGTTCATCAGTGGATGATGAGAATGTCAGTTTTGACAAAGAACACTGTTCATTGCTGATATGCTCCAATTGAGCTGTTAGAATGTCAGAAACAAGCTTTTTGAGCTGAGAAATGCATTTTGTGACAAAGTGAATCAGTGGATGATGAGAATGTCAGTTTTGACAAAGAACACTGATCATCACTAAAATGCTCCAATTAAGCTGTTAGAATGTCAGAAACAAGCTTTGTGAGCTGAGAACTGCATTTTGTGACATAGTTCATCAGTGGATGATGAGAATGTCAGATTTGACAAAGAACACTGTTCATTACTGAAATGCTCCAATTGAGCTGTTAGAATGTCAGAAACAAGCTTTCTGAGCTGAGAAATGCATTTTGTGACAAAGTGCATCAGTGGATGATGAGAATGTCAGTTTTGACAAAGAACACTGATCATTACTAAAATGCTCCAATTGAGCTGTTAGAATGTCAGAAACAAGCTTTCTGAGCTGAAAACTGCATTTTGTGACATAGTTCATCAGTGGATGATGAGAATGTCAGTTTTGACAAAGAACACTGATCATCACTAAAATGCTCCAATTAAGCTGTTAGAATGTCAGAAACAAGCTTTCTGAGCTGAGAACTGCATTTTGTGACATAGTTCATCAGTGGATGATGAGAATGTCAGTTTTGACAAAGAACACTGTTCATTACTAAAATTCTCTAATTGAGCTGTTAGAATGTCAGAAACAAGCTTTCTGAGCTGAGAACTGCATTTTGTGAGAAAGTGAATTAGTGGATGATGAGAATGTCAGTTTTGACAAAGAACACTGTTCATTACTGAAATGCTCTAATTGAGCTGTTAGAATGTCAGAAACAAGCTTTCTGAGCTGAGAACTGCATTTTGTGACATAGTTCATCAGTGGATGATGAGAATGTCAGTTTTGACAAAGAACACTGTTCATTACTAAAATGCTCTAATTGAGCTGTTAGAATGTCAGAAACAAGCTTTCTGAGCTGAGAACTGCATTTTGTGACATAGTTCATCAGTGGATGATGAGAATGTCAGTTTTGACAAAGAACACTGTTCATTACTAAAATGCTCCAATTGAGCTGTTAGAATGTCAGAAACAAGCTTTCTGAGCTGAGAAATGCATTTTGTGACATAGTTCATCAGTGGATGATGAGAATGTCAGTTTTGACAAAGAACTCTGTTCATTACTGAAATGCTCCAATTGAGCTGTTAGAATGTCAGAAACAAGCTTTCTGAGCTGAAAACTGCATTTTGTGACAAAGTGAATCAGTGGATGGATGAGAATGTCACTTTTGACAAAGAACACTGTTCATTACTGAAATGCTCCAATTGAGCTGTTAGAATGTCAGAAACAAGCTTTCTGAGCTGAGAAATGCATTTTGTGACAAAGTGCATCAGTGGATGATGAGAATGTCAGTTTTGACAAAGAACACTGTTCATTACTAAAATGCTCTAATTGAGCTGTTAGAATGTCAGAAACAAGCTTTCTGAGCTGAGAACTGCATTTTGTGACAAAAAGCATCAGTGGATGATGAGAAAAGAACACTTAGTTCATCAGTGGATGATGAGAATGTCAGTTTTGACAAAGAACACTGTTCATTACTAAAATGCTCTAATTGAGCTGTTAGAATGTCAGAAACAAGCTTTCTGAGCTGAGAAATGCATTTTGTGACATAGTTCATCAGTGGATGATGAGAATGTCAGTTTTGACAAAGAACTCTGTTCATTACTAAAATGCTCCAATTGAGCTGTTAGAATGTCAGAAACAAGCTTTCTGAGCTGAGAAATGCATTTTGTGACATAGTTCATCAGTGGATGATGAGAATGTCAGTTTTGACAAAGAACTCTGTTCATTACTGAAATGCTCCAATTGAGCTGTTAGAATGTCAGAAACAAGCTTTCTGAGCTGAAAACTGCATTTTGTGACAAAGTGAATCAGTGGATGGATGAGAATGTCACTTTTGACAAAGAACACTGTTCATTACTGAAATGCTCCAATTGAGCTGTTAGAATGTCAGAAACAAGCTTTCTGAGCTGAGAAATGCATTTTGTGACAAAGTGCATCAGTGGATGATGAGAATGTCAGTTTTGACAAAGAACACTGTTCATTACTAAAATGCTCTAATTGAGCTGTTAGAATGTCAGAAACAAGCTTTCTGAGCTGAGAACTGCATTTTGTGACAAAAAGCATCAGTGGATGATGAGAATGTCAGTTTTGACAAAGAACACTGTTCATTACTAAAATGCTCCAATTGAGCTGTTAGAATGTCAGAAACAAGCTTTCTGAGCTGAGAACTGCATTTTGTGACATAGTTCATCAGTGGATGATGAGAATGTCAGTTTTGACAAAGAACACTGATCATTACTAAAATGCTCCAATTGAGCTGTTAGAATGTCAGAAACAAGCTTTCTGAGCTGAGAAATGCATTTTGTGACAAAGTGAATCAGTGGATGATGAGAATGTCAGTTTTGACAAAGAACACTGTTCATTACTAAAATGCTCCAATTGAGCTGTTAGAATGTCAGAAACAAGCTTTCTGAGCATAAAACTGCATTTTGTGACAAAGTGCATCAGTGGGTGATGAGAATGTCAGTTTTGACAAAGAACACTGTTCATTACTAAAATGCTCTAATTGAGCTGTTAGAATGTTAGAAACAAGCTTTCTGAGCTGAGAACTGCATTTTGTGACATAGTTCATCAGTGGATGATGAGAGTGTCAGTTTTGACAAAGAACACTGATCATCACTAAAATGCTCCAATTAAGCTGTTAGAATGTCAGAAACAAGCTTTCTGAGCTGAGAACTGCATTTTGTGACATAGTTCATCAGTGGATGATGAGAATGTCAGTTTTGACAAAGAACACTGTTCATTACTGAAATGCTCCAATTGAGCTGTTAGAATGTCAGAAACAAGCTTTCTGAGCTGAGAACTGCATTTTGTAACAAAAGCATCAGTGGATGATGAGAATGTCAGTTTTGACAAAGAACACTGATCATTACTAAAATGCTCCAATTGAGCTGTTAGAATGTCAGAAACAAGCTTTCTGAGCTGAGAAATGCATTTTGTGACAAAGTGCTTCAGTGGATGATGAGAATGTCAGTTTTGACAAAGAACACTGTTCATTACTAAAATGCTCTAATTGAGCTGTTAGAATGTCAGAAACAAGCTTTCTGAGCTGAGAACTGCATTTTGTGACATAGTTCATCAGTGGATGATGAGAATGTCAGTTTTGACAAAGAACACTGTTCATTGCTGATATGCTCCAATTGAGCTGTTAGAATGTCAGAAACAAGCTTTTTGAGCTGAGAAATGCATTTTGTGACAAAGTGAATCAGTGGATGATGAGAATGTCAGTTTTGACAAAGAACACTGATCATCACTAAAATGCTCCAATTAAGCTGTTAGAATGTCAGAAACAAGCTTTCTGAGCTGAGAACTGCATTTTGTGACATAGTTCATCAGTGGATGATGAGAATGTCAGTTTTGACAAAGAACACTGTTCATTACTGAAATGCTCCAATTGAGCTGTTAGAATTTCAGAAACAAGCTTTCTGAGCTGAGAAATGCATTTTGTGACAAAGTGCATCAGTGGATGATGAGAATGTCAGTTTTGACAAAGAACACTGATCATTACTAAAATGCTCCAATTGAGCTGTTAGAATGTCAGAAACAAGCTTTCTGAGCTGAAAACTGCATTTTGTGACATAGTTCATCAGTGGATGATGAGAATGTCAGTTTTGACAAAGAACACTGATCATCACTAAAATGCTCCAATTAAGCTGTTAGAATGTCAGAAACAAGCTTTCTGAGCTGAGAACTGCATTTTGTGACATAGTTCATCAGTGGATGATGAGAATGTCAGTTTTGACAAAGAACACTGTTCATTACTAAAATTCTCTAATTGAGCTGTTAGAATGTCAGAAACAAGCTTTCTGAGCTGAGAACTGCATTTTGTGACATAGTTCATCAGTGGATGATGAGAATGTCAGTTTTGACAAAGAACACTGTTCATTACTGAAATGCTCCAATTGAGATGTTAGAATGTCAGAAACAAATTTTCTGAGCTGAGAAATGCATTTTGTGACAAAGTGCATCAGTGGATGATGAGAATGTCAGTTTTGACAAAGAACACTGATCATCACTAAAATGCTCCAATTGAGCTGTTAGAATGTCAGAAACAAGCTTTCTGAGCTGAGAACTGCATTTTGTGACATAGTTCATCAGTGGATGATGAGAATGTCAGTTTTGACAAAGAACACTGTTCATTACTGAAATGCTCCAATTGAGCTGTTAGAATGTCAGAAACAAGCTTTCTGAGCTGAGAACTGCATTTTGTGACAAAAGCATCAGTGGATGATGAGAATGTCAGTTTTGACAAAGAACACTGATCATTACTAAAATGCTCCAATTGAGCTGTTAGAATGTCAGAAACAAGCTTTCTGAGCTGAGAAATGCATTTTGTGACAAAGTGCTTCAGTGGATGATGAGAATGTCAGTTTTGACAAAGAACACTGTTCATTACTAAAATGCTCTAATTGAGCTGTTAGAATGTCAGAAACAAGCTTTCTGAGCTGAGAACTGCATTTTGTGACAAAAAGCATCAGTGGATGATGAGAATGTCAGTTTTGACAAAGAACACTGTTCATTACTAAAATGCTCCAATTGAGCTGTTAGAATGTCAGAAACAAGCTTTCTGAGCTGAGAACTGCATTTTGTGACATAGTTCATCAGTGGATGATGAGAATGTCAGTTTTGACAAAGAACACTGATCATCACTAAAATGCTCCAATTAAGCTGTTAGAATGTCAGAAACAAGCTTTCTGAGCTGAGAACTGCATTTTGTGACATAGTTCATCAGTGGATGATGAGAATGTCAGTTTTGACAAAGAACACTGTTCATTACTAAAATTCTCTAATTGAGCTGTTAGAATGTCAGAAACAAGCTTTCTGAGCTGAGAACTGCATTTTGTGACATAGTTCATCAGTGGATGATGAGAATGTCAGTTTTGACAAAGAACACTGTTCATTACTGAAATGCTCCAATTGAGATGTTAGAATGTCAGAAACAAATTTTCTGAGCTGAGAAATGCATTTTGTGACAAAGTGCATCAGTGGATGATGAGAATGTCAGTTTTGACAAAGAACACTGATCATCACTAAAATGCTCCAATTGAGCTGTTAGAATGTCAGAAACAAGCTTTCTGAGCTGAGAACTGCATTTTGTGACATAGTTCATCAGTGGATGATGAGAATGTCAGTTTTGACAAAGAACACTGTTCATTACTGAAATGCTCCAATTGAGCTGTTAGAATGTCAGAAACAAGCTTTCTGAGCTGAGAACTGCATTTTGTGACAAAAGCATCAGTGGATGATGAGAATGTCAGTTTTGACAAAGAACACTGATCATTACTAAAATGCTCCAATTGAGCTGTTAGAATGTCAGAAACAAGCTTTCTGAGCTGAGAAATGCATTTTGTGACAAAGTGCTTCAGTGGATGATGAGAATGTCAGTTTTGACAAAGAACACTGTTCATTACTAAAATGCTCTAATTGAGCTGTTAGAATGTCAGAAACAAGCTTTCTGAGCTGAGAACTGCATTTTGTGACAAAAAGCATCAGTGGATGATGAGAATGTCAGTTTTGACAAAGAACACTGTTCATTACTAAAATGCTCCAATTGAGCTGTTAGAATGTCAGAAACAAGCTTTCTGAGCTGAGAACTGCATTTTGTGACATAGTTCATCAGTGGATGATGAGAATGTCAGTTTTGACAAAGAACACTGATCATTACTAAAATGCTCCAATTGAGCTGTTAGAATGTCAGAAACAAGCTTTCTGAGCTGAGAAATGCATTTTGTGACAAAGTGCTTCAGTGGATGATGAGAATGTCAGTTTTGACAAAGAACACTGTTCATTACTAAAATGCTCTAATTGAGCTGTTAGAATGTCAGAAACAAGCTTTCTGAGCTGAGAACTGCATTTTGTGACATAGTTCATCAGTGGATGATGAGAATGTCAGTTTTGACAAAGAACACTGTTCATTACTGAAATGCTCCAATTGAGATGTTAGAATGTCAGAAACAAATTTTCTGAGCTGAGAAATGCATTTTGTGACAAAGTGCATCAGTGGATGATGAGAATGTCAGTTTTGACAAAGAACACTGATCATCACTAAAATGCTCCAATTGAGCTGTTAGAATGTCAGAAACAAGCTTTCTGAGCTGAGAACTGCATTTTGTGACATAGTTCATCAGTGGATGATGAGAATGTCAGTTTTGACAAAGAACACTGTTCATTACTGAAATGCTCCAATTGAGCTGTTAGAATGTCAGAAACAAGCTTTCTGAGCTGAGAACTGCATTTTGTGACAAAAGCATCAGTGGATGATGAGAATGTCAGTTTTGACAAAGAACACTGATCATTACTAAAATGCTCCAATTGAGCTGTTAGAATGTCAGAAACAAGCTTTCTGAGCTGAGAAATGCATTTTGTGACAAAGTGCTTCAGTGGATGATGAGAATGTCAGTTTTGACAAAGAACACTGTTCATTACTAAAATGCTCTAATTGAGCTGTTAGAATGTCAGAAACAAGCTTTCTGAGCTGAGAACTGCATTTTGTGACATAGTTCATCAGTGGATGATGAGAATGTCAGTTTTGACAAAGAACACTGTTCATTACTAAAATGCTCTAATTGAGCTGTTAGAATGTTAGAAACAAGCTTTCTGAGCTGAGAACTGCATTTTGTGACATAGTTCATCAGTGGATGATGAGAATGTCAGTTTTGACAAAGAACACTGTTCATTACTAAAATGCTCCAATTGAGCTGTTAGAATGTCAGAAACAAGCTTTCTGAGCTGAGAACTGCATTTTGTGACATAGTTCATCAGTGGATGATGAGAATGTCAGTTTTGACAAAGAACTCTGTTCATTACTGAAATGCTCCAATTGAGCTGTTAGAATGTCAGAAACAAGCTTTCTGAGCTGAAAACTGCATTTTGTGACAAAGTGAATCAGTGGATGGATGAGAATGTCACTTTTGACAAAGAACACTGTTCATTACTGAAATGCTCCAATTGAGCTGTTAGAATGTCAGAAACAAGCTTTCTGAGCTGAGAAATGCATTTTGTGACATAGTTCATCAGTGGATGATGAGAATGTCAGTTTTGACAAAGAACTCTGTTCATTACTGAAATGCTCCAATTGAGCTGTTAGAATGTCAGAAACAAGCTTTCTGAGCTGAAAACTGCATTTTGTGACAAAGTGAATCAGTGGATGGATGAGAATGTCACTTTTGACAAAGAACACTGTTCATTACTGAAATGCTCCAATTGAGCTGTTAGAATGTCAGAAACAAGCTTTCTGAGCTGAGAAATGCATTTTGTGACAAAGTGCATCAGTGGATGATGAGAATGTCAGTTTTGACAAAGAACACTGTTCATTACTAAAATGCTCTAATTGAGCTGTTAGAATGTCAGAAACAAGCTTTCTGAGCTGAGAACTGCATTTTGTGACAAAAAGCATCAGTGGATGATGAGAATGTCAGTTTTGACAAAGAACACTGTTCATTACTAAAATGCTCCAATTGAGCTGTTAGAATGTCAGAAACAAGCTTTCTGAGCTGAGAACTGCATTTTGTGACATAGTTCATCAGTGGATGATGAGAATGTCAGTTTTGACAAAGAACACTGATCATTACTAAAATGCTCCAATTGAGCTGTTAGAATGTCAGAAACAAGCTTTCTGAGCTGAGAAATGCATTTTGTGACAAAGTGCTTCAGTGGATGATGAGAATGTCACTTTTGACAAAGAACACTGTTCATTACTAAAATGCTCTAATTGAGCTGTTAGAATGTCAGAAACAAGCTTTCTGAGCTGAGAACTGCATTTTGTGACATAGTTCATCAGTGGATGATGAGAATGTCAGTTTTGACAAAGAACACTGTTCATTACTGAAATGCTCCAATTGAGATGTTAGAATGTCAGAAACAAATTTTCTGAGCTGAGAAATGCATTTTGTGACAAAGTGCATCAGTGGATGATGAGAATGTCAGTTTTGACAAAGAACACTGATCATCACTAAAATGCTCCAATTGAGCTGTTAGAATGTCAGAAACAAGCTTTCTGAGCTGAGAACTGCATTTTGTGACATAGTTCATCAGTGGATGATGAGAATGTCAGTTTTGACAAAGAACACTGTTCATTACTGAAATGCTCCAATTGAGCTGTTAGAATGTCAGAAACAAGCTTTCTGAGCTGAGAACTGCATTTTGTGACAAAAGCATCAGTGGATGATGAGAATGTCAGTTTTGACAAAGAACACTGATCATTACTAAAATGCTCCAATTGAGCTGTTAGAATGTCAGAAACAAGCTTTCTGAGCTGAGAAATGCATTTTGTGACAAAGTGCTTCAGTGGATGATGAGAATGTCAGTTTTGACAAAGAACACTGTTCATTACTAAAATGCTCTAATTGAGCTGTTAGAATGTCAGAAACAAGCTTTCTGAGCTGAGAACTGCATTTTGTGACATAGTTCATCAGTGGATGATGAGAATGTCAGTTTTGACAAAGAACACTGTTCATTACTAAAATGCTCTAATTGAGCTGTTAGAATGTTAGAAACAAGCTTTCTGAGCTGAGAACTGCATTTTGTGACATAGTTCATCAGTGGATGATGAGAATGTCAGTTTTGACAAAGAACACTGTTCATTACTAAAATGCTCCAATTGAGCTGTTAGAATGTCAGAAACAAGCTTTCTGAGCTGAGAAATGCATTTTGTGACATAGTTCATCAGTGGATGATGAGAATGTCAGTTTTGACAAAGAACTCTGTTCATTACTGAAATGCTCCAATTGAGCTGTTAGAATGTCAGAAACAAGCTTTCTGAGCTGAAAACTGCATTTTGTGACAAAGTGAATCAGTGGATGGATGAGAATGTCACTTTTGACAAAGAACACTGTTCATTACTGAAATGCTCCAATTGAGCTGTTAGAATGTCAGAAACAAGCTTTCTGAGCTGAGAACTGCATTTTGTGACATAGTTCATCATTGGACGATGAGAATGTCAGTTTTGACAAAGAACACTGTTCATTACTAAAATGCTCTAATTGAGCTGTTAGAATGTCAGAAACAAGCTTTCTGAGCTGAGAACTGCATTTTGTGACATAGTTCATCAGTGGATGATGAGAATGTCAGTTTTGACAAAGAACACTGTTCATTACTAAAATGCTCCAATTGAGCTGTTAGAATGTCAGAAACAAGCTTTCTGAGCTGAGAAATGCATTTTGTGACATAGTTCATCAGTGGATGATGAGAATGTCAGTTTTGACAAAGAGCTCTGTTCATTACTGAAATGCTCCAATTGAGCTGTTAGAATGTCAGAAACAAGCTTTCTGAGCTGAAAACTGCATTTTCTGACAAAGTGAATCAGTGGATGGATGAGAATGTCACTTTTGACAAAGAACACTGTTCATTACTGAAATGCTCCAATTGAGCTGTTAGAATGTCAGAAACAAGCTTTCTGAGCTGAGAAATGCATTTTGTGACAAAGTGCATCAGTGGATGATGAGAATGTCAGTTTTGACAAAGAACACTGTTCATTACTAAAATGCTCTAATTGAGCTGTTAGAATGTCAGAAACAAGCTTTCTGAGCTGAGAACTGCATTTTGTGACAAAAAGCATCAGTGGATGATGAGAATGTCAGTTTTGACAAAGAACACTGTTCATTACTGAAATGCTCCAATTGAGCTGGTTAGAATGTCAGAAACAAGCTTTCTGAGCTGAGAACTGCATTTTGTGAGAAAGTGAATCAGTGGATGATGAGAATGTCAGTTTTGACAAAGAACACTGTTCATTACTAAAATGCTCTAATTTGAGCTGTTAGAATGTCAGAAACAAGCTTTCTGAGCTGAGAAATGCATTTTGTGACAAAGTGCTTCAGTGGATGATGAGAATGTCAGTTTTGACAAAGAACACTGATCATTACTAAAATGCTCCAATTGAGCTGTTAGAATGTCAGAAACAAGCTTTCTGAGCTGAGAACTGCATTTTGTGACATAGTTCATCAGTGGATGATGAGAATGTCAGTTTTGACAAAGAACACTGATCATTACTAAAATGCTCCAATTGAGCTGTTAGAATGTCAGAAACAAGCTTTCTGAGCTGAGAACTGCATTTTGTGAGAAAGTGAATCAGTGGATGATGAGAATGTCAGTTTTGACAAAGAACACTGTTCATTACTAAAATGCTCCAATTGAGCTGTTAGAATGTCAGAAACAAGCTTTCTGAGCTGAGAACTGCATTTTGTGACATAGTTCATCAGTGGATGATGAGAATGTCAGTTTTGACAAAGAACACTGATCATCACTAAAATGCTCCAATTAAGCTGTTAGAATGTCAGAAACAAGCTTTCTGAGCTGAGAACTGCATTTTATGACATAGTTCATCAGTGGATGATGAGAATGTCAGTTTTGACAAAGAACACTGATCATCACTAAAATGCTCCAATTAAGCTGTTAGAATGTCAGAAACAAGCTTTCTGAGCTGAGAACTGCATTTTGTGACAAAGTGAATCAGTGGATGATGAGAATGTCAGTTTTGACAAAGAACACTGTTCATTACTAAAATGCTCCAATTGAGCTGTTAGAATGTCAGAAACAAGCTTTCTGAGCATAAAACTGCATTTTGTGACAAAGTGCATCAGTGGGTGATGAGAATGTCAGTTTTGACAAAGAACACTGTTCATTACTAAAATGCTCTAATTGAGCTGTTAGAATGTTAGAAACAAGCTTTCTGAGCTGAGAACTGCATTTTGTGACATAGTTCATCAGTGGATGATGAGAGTGTCAGTTTTGACAAAGAACACTGATCATCACTAAAATGCTCCAATTAAGCTGTTAGAATGTCAGAAACAAGCTTTCTGAGCTGAGAACTGCATTTTGTGACATAGTTCATCAGTGGATGATGAGAATGTCAGTTTTGACAAAGAACACTGTTCATTACTGAAATGCTCCAATTGAGATGTTAGAATGTCAGAAACAAATTTTCTGAGCTGAGAAATGCATTTTGTGACAAAGTGCATCAGTGGATGATGAGAATGTCAATTTTGACAAAGAACACTGATCATCACTAAAATGCTCCAATTGAGCTGTTAGAATGTCAGAAACAAGCTTTCTGAGCTGAAAACTGCATTTTGTGACAAAGTGAATCAGTGGATGGATGAGAATGTCACTTTTGACAAAGAACACTGATCATCACTAAAATGCTCCAATTAAGCTGTTAGAATGTCAGAAACAAGCTTTCTGAGCTGAGAACTGCATTTTGTGACAAAAAGCATCAGTGGATGATGAGAATGTCAGTTTTGACAAAGAACACTGATCATTACTAAAATGCTCCAATTGAGCTGTTAGAATGTAAGAAACAAGCTTTCTGAGCTGAGAAATGCATTTTGTGACAAAGTGCTTCAGTGGATGATGAGAATGTCAGCTTTGACAAAGAACACTGTTCATTACTAAAATGCTCCAATTGAGCTGTTAGAATGTCAGAAACAAGCTTTCTGAGCTGAGAACTGCATTTTGTGACATAGTTCATCAGTGGATGATGAGAATGTCAGTTTTGACAAAGAACACTGTTCATTACTAAAATGCTCTAATTGAGCTGTTAGAATGTCAGAAACAAGCTTTCTGAGCTGGGAACTGCATTTTATGACATAGTTCATCAGTGGATGATGAGAATGTCAGTTTTGACAAAGAACACTGATCATCACTAAAATGCTCCAATTAAGCTGTTAGAATGTCAGAAACAAGCTTTCTGAGCTGAGAACTGCATTTTGTGACATAGTTCATCAGTGGATGATGAGAATGTCAGTTTTGACAAAGAACACTGTTAATTACTAAAATTCTCTAATTGAGCTGTTAGAATGTCAGAAACAAGCTTTCTGAGCTGAGAACTGCATTTTGTGACAAAGTGAATCAGTGGATGATGAGAATGTCAGTTTTGACAAAGAACACTGTTCATTACTAAAATGCTCCAATTGAGCTGTTAGAATGTCAGAAACAAGCTTTCTGAGCTGAGAACTGCATTTTGTGACAGAGTTCATCAGTGGATGATGAGAATGTCAGTTTTGACAAAGAACACTGTTCATTACTAAAATGCTCTGATTGAGCTGTTAGAATGTCAGAAACAAGCTTTCTGAGCTGAGAACTGCATTTTGTGACATAGTTCATCAGTGGATAATGAGAATGTCAGTTTTGACAAAGAACACTGTTCATTACTGAAATGCTCCAATTGAGCTGTTAGAATGTCAGAAACAAGCTTTCTGAGCTGAGAAATGCATTTTGTGACAAAGTGAATCAGTGGATGATGAGAATGTCAGTTTTGACAAAGAACACTGATCATCAACTAAAATGCTCCAATTAACCTGTTAGAATGTCAGAAACAAGCTTTCTGAGCTGAGAACTGCATTTTGTGACATAGTTCATCAGTGGATGATGAGAATGTCAGTTTTGACAAAGAACACTGTTCATTACTGAAATGCTCCAATTGAACTGTTAGAATGTCAGAAACAAGCTTTCTGAGCTGAGAAATGCATTTTGTGACAAAGTGCATCAGTGGATGATGAGAATGTCAGTTTTGACAAAGAACACTGTTCATTACTAAAATGCTCTAATTGAGATGTTAGAATGTCAGAAACAAGCTTTCTGAGCTGAAAACTGCATTTTGTGACAAAGTGAATCAGTGGATGGATGAGAATGTCACTTTTGACAAAGAACACTGTTCATTACTGAAATGCTCCAATTAAGCTGTTAGAATGTCAGAAACAAGCTTTCTGAGCTGAGAAATGCATTTTGTGACAAAGTGCATCAGTGGATGATGAGAATGTCAGTTTTGACAAAGAACACTGTTCATTACTAAAATGCTCTAATTGAGCTGTTAGAATGTCAGAAACAAGCTTTCTGAGCTGAGAACTGCATTTTGTGACAAAAAGCATCAGTGGATGATGAGAATGTCAGTTTTGACAAAGAACACTGTTCATTACTAAAATGCTCCAATTGAGCTGTTAGAATGTCAGAAACAAGCTTTCTGAGCTGAGAACTGCATTTTGTGACATAGTTCATCAGTGGATGATGAGAATGTCAGTTTTGACAAAGAACACTGATCATTACTAAAATGCTCCAATTGAGCGGTTAGAATGTCAGAAACAAGCTTTCTGAGCTGAGAAATGCATTTTGTGACAAAGTGCTTCAGTGGATGATGAGAATGTCAGTTTTGACAAAGAACACTGTTCATTACTAAAATGCTCTAATTGAGCTGTTAGAATGTCAGAAACAAGCTTTCTGAGCTGAGAACTGCATTTTGTGACATAGTTCATCAGTGGATGATGAGAATGTCAGTTTTGACAAAGAACACTGTTCATTACTGAAATGCTCCAATTGAGATGTTAGAATGTCAGAAACAAATTTTCTGAGCTGAGAAATGCATTTTGTGACAAAGTGCATCAGTGGATGATGAGAATGTCAATTTTGACAAAGAACACTGATCATCACTAAAATGCTCCAATTGAGCTGTTAGAATGTCAGAAACAAGCTTTCTGAGCTGAAAACTGCATTTTGTGACAAAGTGAATCAGTGGATGGATGAGAATGTCACTTTTGACAAAGAACACTGATCATCACTAAAATGCTCCAATTAAGCTGTTAGAATGTCAGAAACAAGCTTTCTGAGCTGAGAACTGCATTTTGTGACATAGTTCATCAGTGGATGATGAGAGTGTCAGTTTTGACAAAGAACACTGATCATCACTAAAATGCTCCAATTAAGCTGTTAGAATGTCAGAAACAAGCTTTCTGAGCTGAGAACTGCATTTTGTGACATAGTTCATCAGTGGATGATGAGAATGTCAGTTTTGACAAAGAACACTGATCATTACTAAAATGCTCCAATTGAGCTGTTAGAATGTCAGAAACAAGCTTTCTGAGCTGAGAAATGCATTTTGTGACAAAGTGCATCAGTGGATGATGAGAATGTCAGTTTTGACAAAGAACACTGTTCATTACTAAAATGCTCTAATTGAGCTGTTAGAATGTCAGAAACAAGCTTTCTGAGCTGAAAACTGCATTTTGTGACAAAAAGCATCAGTGGATGATGAGAATGTCAGTTTTGACAAAGAACACTGATCATTACTAAAATGCTCCAATTGAGCTGTTAGAATGTCAGAAACAAGCTTTCTGAGCTGAGAAATGCATTTTGTGACAAAGTGCATCAGTGGATGATGAGAATGTCAGTTTTGACAAAGAACACTGTTCATTACTAAAATGCTCTAATTGAGCTGTTAGAATGTCAGAAACAAGCTTTCTGAGCTGAGAACTGCATTTTGTGACAAAAAGCATCAGTGGATGATGAGAATGTCAGTTTTGACAAAGAACACTGTTCATTACTAAAATGCTCCAATTGAGCTGTTAGAATGTCAGAAACAAGCTTTCTGAGCTGAGAACTGCATTTTGTGACATAGTTCATCAGTGGATGATGAGAATGTCAGTTTTGACAAAGAACACTGATCATTACTAAAATGCTCCAATTGAGCTGTTAGAATGTCAGAAACAAGCTTTCTGAGCTGAGAAATGCATTTTGTGACAAAGTGCTTCAGTGGATGATGAGAATGTCAGTTTTGACAAAGAACACTGTTCATTACTAAAATGCTCTAATTGAGCTGTTAGAATGTCAGAAACAAGCTTTCTGAGCTGAGAACTGCATTTTGTGACATAGTTCATCAGTGGATGATGAGAATGTCAGTTTTGACAAAGAACACTGTTCATTACTGAAATGCTCCAATTGAGATGTTAGAATGTCAGAAACAAATTTTCTGAGCTGAGAAATGCATTTTGTGACAAAGTGCATCAGTGGATGATGAGAATGTCAGTTTTGACAAAGAACACTGATCATCACTAAAATGCTCCAATTGAGCTGTTAGAATGTCAGAAACAAGCTTTCTGAGCTGAGAACTGCATTTTGTGACATAGTTCATCAGTGGATGATGAGAATGTCAGTTTTGACAAAGAACACTGTTCATTACTGAAATGCTCCAATTGAGCTGTTAGAATGTCAGAAACAAGCTTTCTGAGCTGAGAACTGCATTTTGTGACAAAAGCATCAGTGGATGATGAGAATGTCAGTTTTGACAAAGAACACTGATCATTACTAAAATGCTCCAATTGAGCTGTTAGAATGTCAGAAACAAGCTTTCTGAGCTGAGAAATGCATTTTGTGACAAAGTGCTTCAGTGGATGATGAGAATGTCAGTTTTGACAAAGAACACTGTTCATTACTAAAATGCTCTAATTGAGCTGTTAGAATGTCAGAAACAAGCTTTCTGAGCTGAGAACTGCATTTTGTGACATAGTTCATCAGTGGATGATGAGAATGTCAGTTTTGACAAAGAACACTGTTCATTACTAAAATGCTCTAATTGAGCTGTTAGAATGTTAGAAACAAGCTTTCTGAGCTGAGAACTGCATTTTGTGACATAGTTCATCAGTGGATGATGAGAATGTCAGTTTTGACAAAGAACACTGTTCATTACTAAAATGCTCCAATTGAGCTGTTAGAATGTCAGAAACAAGCTTTCTGAGCTGAGAAATGCATTTTGTGACATAGTTCATCAGTGGATGATGAGAATGTCAGTTTTGACAAAGAACTCTGTTCATTACTGAAATGCTCCAATTGAGCTGTTAGAATGTCAGAAACAAGCTTTCTGAGCTGAAAACTGCATTTTGTGACAAAGTGAATCAGTGGATGGATGAGAATGTCACTTTTGACAAAGAACACTGTTCATTACTGAAATGCTCCAATTGAGCTGTTAGAATGTCAGAAACAAGCTTTCTGAGCTGAGAACTGCATTTTGTGACATAGTTCATCATTGGACGATGAGAATGTCAGTTTTGACAAAGAACACTGTTCATTACTAAAATGCTCTAATTGAGCTGTTAGAATGTCAGAAACAAGCTTTCTGAGCTGAGAACTGCATTTTGTGACATAGTTCATCAGTGGATGATGAGAATGTCAGTTTTGACAAAGAACACTGTTCATTACTAAAATGCTCCAATTGAGCTGTTAGAATGTCAGAAACAAGCTTTCTGAGCTGAGAAATGCATTTTGTGACATAGTTCATCAGTGGATGATGAGAATGTCAGTTTTGACAAAGAGCTCTGTTCATTACTGAAATGCTCCAATTGAGCTGTTAGAATGTCAGAAACAAGCTTTCTGAGCTGAAAACTGCATTTTGTGACAAAGTGAATCAGTGGATGGATGAGAATGTCACTTTTGACAAAGAACACTGTTCATTACTGAAATGCTCCAATTGAGCTGTTAGAATGTCAGAAACAAGCTTTCTGAGCTGAGAAATGCATTTTGTGACAAAGTGCATCAGTGGATGATGAGAATGTCAGTTTTGACAAAGAACACTGTTCATTACTAAAATGCTCTAATTGAGCTGTTAGAATGTCAGAAACAAGCTTTCTGAGCTGAGAACTGCATTTTGTGACAAAAAGCATCAGTGGATGATGAGAATGTCAGTTTTGACAAAGAACACTGTTCATTACTGAAATGCTCCAATTGAGCTGGTTAGAATGTCAGAAACAAGCTTTCTGAGCTGAGAACTGCATTTTGTGAGAAAGTGAATCAGTGGATGATGAGAATGTCAGTTTTGACAAAGAACACTGTTCATTACTAAAATGCTCTAATTTGAGCTGTTAGAATGTCAGAAACAAGCTTTCTGAGCTGAGAAATGCATTTTGTGACAAAGTGCTTCAGTGGATGATGAGAATGTCAGTTTTGACAAAGAACACTGATCATTACTAAAATGCTCCAATTGAGCTGTTAGAATGTCAGAAACAAGCTTTCTGAGCTGAGAACTGCATTTTGTGACATAGTTCATCAGTGGATGATGAGAATGTCAGTTTTGACAAAGAACACTGATCATTACTAAAATGCTCCAATTGAGCTGTTAGAATGTCAGAAACAAGCTTTCTGAGCTGAGAACTGCATTTTGTGAGAAAGTGAATCAGTGGATGATGAGAATGTCAGTTTTGACAAAGAACACTGTTCATTACTAAAATGCTCCAATTGAGCTGTTAGAATGTCAGAAACAAGCTTTCTGAGCTGAGAACTGCATTTTGTGACATAGTTCATCAGTGGATGATGAGAATGTCAGTTTTGACAAAGAACACTGATCATCACTAAAATGCTCCAATTAAGCTGTTAGAATGTCAGAAACAAGCTTTCTGAGCTGAGAACTGCATTTTATGACATAGTTCATCAGTGGATGATGAGAATGTCAGTTTTGACAAAGAACACTGATCATCACTAAAATGCTCCAATTAAGCTGTTAGAATGTCAGAAACAAGCTTTCTGAGCTGAGAACTGCATTTTGTGACAAAGTGAATCAGTGGATGATGAGAATGTCAGTTTTGACAAAGAACACTGTTCATTACTAAAATGCTCCAATTGAGCTGTTAGAATGTCAGAAACAAGCTTTCTGAGCATAAAACTGCATTTTGTGACAAAGTGCATCAGTGGGTGATGAGAATGTCAGTTTTGACAAAGAACACTGTTCATTACTAAAATGCTCTAATTGAGCTGTTAGAATGTTAGAAACAAGCTTTCTGAGCTGAGAACTGCATTTTGTGACATAGTTCATCAGTGGATGATGAGAGTGTCAGTTTTGACAAAGAACACTGATCATCACTAAAATGCTCCAATTAAGCTGTTAGAATGTCAGAAACAAGCTTTCTGAGCTGAGAACTGCATTTTGTGACATAGTTCATCAGTGGATGATGAGAATGTCAGTTTTGACAAAGAACACTGTTCATTACTGAAATGCTCCAATTGAGATGTTAGAATGTCAGAAACAAATTTTCTGAGCTGAGAAATGCATTTTGTGACAAAGTGCATCAGTGGATGATGAGAATGTCAATTTTGACAAAGAACACTGATCATCACTAAAATGCTCCAATTGAGCTGTTAGAATGTCAGAAACAAGCTTTCTGAGCTGAAAACTGCATTTTGTGACAAAGTGAATCAGTGGATGGATGAGAATGTCACTTTTGACAAAGAACACTGATCATCACTAAAATGCTCCAATTAAGCTGTTAGAATGTCAGAAACAAGCTTTCTGAGCTGAGAACTGCATTTTGTGACAAAAAGCATCAGTGGATGATGAGAATGTCAGTTTTGACAAAGAACACTGATCATTACTAAAATGCTCCAATTGAGCTGTTAGAATGTAAGAAACAAGCTTTCTGAGCTGAGAAATGCATTTTGTGACAAAGTGCTTCAGTGGATGATGAGAATGTCAGCTTTGACAAAGAACACTGTTCATTACTAAAATGCTCCAATTGAGCTGTTAGAATGTCAGAAACAAGCTTTCTGAGCTGAGAACTGCATTTTGTGACATAGTTCATCAGTGGATGATGAGAATGTCAGTTTTGACAAAGAACACTGTTCATTACTAAAATGCTCTAATTGAGCTGTTAGAATGTCAGAAACAAGCTTTCTGAGCTGAGAACTGCATTTTATGACATAGTTCATCAGTGGATGATGAGAATGTCAGTTTTGACAAAGAACACTGATCATCACTAAAATGCTCCAATTAAGCTGTTAGAATGTCAGAAACAAGCTTTCTGAGCTGAGAACTGCATTTTGTGACATAGTTCATCAGTGGATGATGAGAATGTCAGTTTTGACAAAGAACACTGTTAATTACTAAAATTCTCTAATTGAGCTGTTAGAATGTCAGAAACAAGCTTTCTGAGCTGAGAACTGCATTTTGTGACAAAGTGAATCAGTGGATGATGAGAATGTCAGTTTTGACAAAGAACACTGTTCATTACTAAAATGCTCCAATTGAGCTGTTAGAATGTCAGAAACAAGCTTTCTGAGCTGAGAACTGCATTTTGTGACAGAGTTCATCAGTGGATGATGAGAATGTCAGTTTTGACAAAGAACACTGTTCATTACTAAAATGCTCTGATTGAGCTGTTAGAATGTCAGAAACAAGCTTTCTGAGCTGAGAACTGCATTTTGTGACATAGTTCATCAGTGGATAATGAGAATGTCAGTTTTGACAAAGAACACTGTTCATTACTGAAATGCTCCAATTGAGCTGTTAGAATGTCAGAAACAAGCTTTCTGAGCTGAGAAATGCATTTTGTGACAAAGTGAATCAGTGGATGATGAGAATGTCAGTTTTGACAAAGAACACTGATCATCAACTAAAATGCTCCAATTAACCTGTTAGAATGTCAGAAACAAGCTTTCTGAGCTGAGAACTGCATTTTGTGACATAGTTCATCAGTGGATGATGAGAATGTCAGTTTTGACAAAGAACACTGTTCATTACTGAAATGCTCCAATTGAACTGTTAGAATGTCAGAAACAAGCTTTCTGAGCTGAGAAATGCATTTTGTGACAAAGTGCATCAGTGGATGATGAGAATGTCAGTTTTGACAAAGAACACTGTTCATTACTAAAATGCTCTAATTGAGATGTTAGAATGTCAGAAACAAGCTTTCTGAGCTGAAAACTGCATTTTGTGACAAAGTGAATCAGTGGATGGATGAGAATGTCACTTTTGACAAAGAACACTGTTCATTACTGAAATGCTCCAATTAAGCTGTTAGAATGTCAGAAACAAGCTTTCTGAGCTGAGAAATGCATTTTGTGACAAAGTGCATCAGTGGATGATGAGAATGTCAGTTTTGACAAAGAACACTGTTCATTACTAAAATGCTCTAATTGAGCTGTTAGAATGTCAGAAACAAGCTTTCTGAGCTGAGAACTGCATTTTGTGACAAAAAGCATCAGTGGATGATGAGAATGTCAGTTTTGACAAAGAACACTGTTCATTACTAAAATGCTCCAATTGAGCTGTTAGAATGTCAGAAACAAGCTTTCTGAGCTGAGAACTGCATTTTGTGACATAGTTCATCAGTGGATGATGAGAATGTCAGTTTTGACAAAGAACACTGATCATTACTAAAATGCTCCAATTGAGCGGTTAGAATGTCAGAAACAAGCTTTCTGAGCTGAGAAATGCATTTTGTGACAAAGTGCTTCAGTGGATGATGAGAATGTCAGTTTTGACAAAGAACACTGTTCATTACTAAAATGCTCTAATTGAGCTGTTAGAATGTCAGAAACAAGCTTTCTGAGCTGAGAACTGCATTTTGTGACATAGTTCATCAGTGGATGATGAGAATGTCAGTTTTGACAAAGAACACTGTTCATTACTGAAATGCTCCAATTGAGATGTTAGAATGTCAGAAACAAATTTTCTGAGCTGAGAAATGCATTTTGTGACAAAGTGCATCAGTGGATGATGAGAATGTCAATTTTGACAAAGAACACTGATCATCACTAAAATGCTCCAATTGAGCTGTTAGAATGTCAGAAACAAGCTTTCTGAGCTGAAAACTGCATTTTGTGACAAAGTGAATCAGTGGATGGATGAGAATGTCACTTTTGACAAAGAACACTGATCATCACTAAAATGCTCCAATTAAGCTGTTAGAATGTCAGAAACAAGCTTTCTGAGCTGAGAACTGCATTTTGTGACATAGTTCATCAGTGGATGATGAGAGTGTCAGTTTTGACAAAGAACACTGATCATCACTAAAATGCTCCAATTAAGCTGTTAGAATGTCAGAAACAAGCTTTCTGAGCTGAGAACTGCATTTTGTGACATAGTTCATCAGTGGATGATGAGAATGTCAGTTTTGACAAAGAACACTGATCATTACTAAAATGCTCCAATTGAGCTGTTACAATGTCAGAAACAAGCTTTCTGAGCTGAGAAATGCATTTTGTGACAAAGTGCATCAGTGGATGATGAGAATGTCAGTTTTGACAAAGAACACTGTTCATTACTAAAATGCTCTAATTTGAGCTGTTAGAATGTCAGAAACAAGCTTTCTGAGCTGAGAACTGCTTTTTGTGACAAAGTTCATCAGTGGATGATGAGAATGTCAGTTTTGACAAAGAACACTGTTCATTACTAAAATGCTCTAATTGAGCTGTTAGAATGTCAGAAACAAGCTTTCTGAGCTGAAAACTGCATTTTGTGACAAAAAGCATCAGTGGATGATGAGAATGTCAGTTTTGACAAAGAACACTGATCATTACTAAAATGCTCCAATTGAGCTGTTAGAATGTCAGAAACAAGCTTTCTGAGCTGAGAAATGCATTTTGTGACAAAGTGCATCAGTGGGTGATGAGAATGTCAGTTTTGACAAAGAACACTGTTCATTACTAAAATGCTCTAATTGAGCTGTTAGAATGTCAGAAACAAGCTTTCTGAGCTGAAAACTGCATTTTGTGACAAAGTGCATCAGTGAGTGATGAGAATGTCAGTTTTGACAAAGAACACTGTTCATTACTAAAATGCTCTAATTGAGCTGTTAGAATGTCAGAAACAAGCTTTCTGAGCTGAAAACTGCATTTTGTGACAAAGTGAATCAGTGTATGATGAGAATGTCAGTTTTGACAAAGAACACTGATCATTACTAAAATGCTCCAATTGAGCTGTTAGAATGTCAGAAACAAGCTTTCTGAGCTGAAAACTGCATTTTTTTGACAAAGTGCATCAGTGGATGATGAGAATGTCAGTTTTGACAAAGAACACTGATCATTACTAAAATGCTCCAATTGAGCTGTTAGAATGTCAGAAACAAGCTTTCTGAGCA
Organism: Barbatula barbatula; assembly: GCF_947034865.1. Taxonomy (NCBI): domain Eukaryota; kingdom Metazoa; phylum Chordata; class Actinopteri; order Cypriniformes; family Nemacheilidae; genus Barbatula; species Barbatula barbatula. The sequence goes on from NC_136788.1 coordinate 2,371,108, forward strand.
TAAAACTGCATTTTGTGACAAAGTGCATCAGTGGATGATGAGAATGTCAGTTTTGACAAAGAACACTGATCATTACTAAAATGCTCTAATTGAACTGTTAGAATGTCAGAAACAAGCTTTCTGAGCTGAGAACTGCATTTTGTGACATAGTTCATCAGTGGATGATGAGAATGTCAGTTTTGACAAAGAACACTGATCATTACTAAAATGCTCCAATTGAGCTGTTAGAATGTCAGAAACAAGCTTTCTGAGCTGAGAACTGCATTTTGTGACAGAGTTCATCAGTGGATGATGAGAATGTCAGTTTTGACAAAGAACACTGTTCATTACTAAAATGCTCTAATTGAGCTGTTAGAATGTCAGAAACAAGCTTTCTGAGCTGAGAAATGCATTTTTTGACAAAGTGCATCAGTGGATGATGAGAATGTCAGTTTTGACAAAGAACACTGTTCATTACTAAAATGCTCTAATTGAGCTGTTAGAATGTCAGAAACAAGCTTTCTGAGCTGAGAACTGCATTTTGTGACAAAAAGCATCAGTGGATGATGAGAATGTCAGTTTTGACAAAGAACACTGATCATTACTAAAATGCTCCAATTGAGCTGTTAGAATGTCAGAAACAAGCTTTCTGAGCTGAGAAATGCATTTTGTGACAAAGTGCTTCAGTGGATGATGAGAATGTCAGTTTTGACAAAGAACACTGTTCATTACTAAAATGCTCTAATTGAGCTGTTAGAATGTCAGAAACAAGCTTTCTGAGGTGAGAACTGCATTTTGTGACATAGTTCATCAGTGGATGATGAGAATGTCAGTTTTGACAAAGAACACTGTTCATTACTAAAATGCTCTAATTGAGCTGTTAGAATGTTAGAAACAAGCTTTCTGAGCTGAGAACTGCATTTTGTGACATAGTTCATCAGTGGATGATGAGAATGTCAGTTTTGACAAAGAACACTGTTCATTACTAAAATGCTCCAATTGAGCTGTTAGAATGTCAGAAACAAGCTTTCTGAGCTGAGAACTGCATTTTGTGACATAGTTCATCAGTGGATGATGAGAATGTCAGTTTTGACAAAGAACACTGTTCATTGCTGATATGCTCCAATTGAGCTGTTAGAATGTCAGAAACAAGCTTTCTGAGCTGAGAAATGCATTTTGTGACAAAGTGAATCAGTGGATGATGAGAATGTCAGTTTTGACAAAGAACACTGTTCATTACTGAAATGCTCCAATTGAGCTGTTAGAATGTCAGAAACAAGCTTTCTGAGCTGAGAATTGCATTTTGTGACAAAAAGCATCAGTGGATGATGAGAATGTCAGTTTTGACAAAGAACACTGATCATTACTAAAATGCTCCAATTGAGCTGTTAGAATGTCAGAAACAAGCATTCTGAGCTGAGAAATGCATTTTGTGACAAAGTGCTTCAGTGGATGATGAGAATGTCAGTTTTGACAAAGAACACTGTTCATTACTAAAATGCTCTAATTGAGCTGTTAGAATGTCAGAAACAAGCTTTCTGAGGTGAGAACTGCATTTTGTGACATAGTTCATCAGTGGATGATGAGAATGTCAGTTTTGACAAAGAACACTGTTCATTACTAAAATGCTCTAATTGAGCTGTTAGAATGTCAGAAACAAGCTTTCTGAGCTGAGAACTGCATTTTGTGACAAAGTTCATCAGTGGATGATGAGAATGTCAGTTTTGACAAAGAACACTGATCACTACTAAAATGCTCCAATTGAGCTGTTAGAATGTCAGAAACAAGCTTTCTGAGCTGAGAACTGCATTTTGTGACAAAGTGAATCAGTGGATGGATGAGAATGTCACTTTTGACAAAGAACACTGTTCATTACTGAAATGCTCCAATTGAGCTGTTAGAATGTCAGAAACAAGCTTTCTGAGCTGAAAACTGCATTTTGTGACATAGTTCATCAGTGGATGATGAGAATGTCAGTTTTGACAAAGAACACTGATCATCACTAAAATGCTCCAATTAAGCTTTTAGAATGTCAGAAACAAGCTTTCTGAGCTGAGAACTGCATTTTGTGAGAAAGTGAATCAGTGGATGATGAGAATGTCAGTTTTGACAAAGAACACTGTTCATTACTAAAATGCTCCAATTGAGCTGTTAGAATGTCAGAAACAAGCTTTCTGAGCATAAAACTGCATTTTGTGACAAAGTGCATCAGTGGGTGATGAGAATGTCAGTTTTGACAAAGAACACTGTTCATTACTAAAATGCTCTAATTGAGCTGTTAGAATGTCAGAAACAAGCTTTCTGAGCTGAAAACTGCATTTTGTGACAAAGTGAATCAGTGGATGATGAGAATGTAAGTTTTGACAAAGAACACTGATCATTACTAAAATGCTCTAATTGAGCTGTTAGAATGTCAGAAACAAGCTTTCTGAGCTGAGAACTGCATTTTGTGACAAAGTGAATCAGTGGATGATGAGAATGTCAGTTTTGACAAAGAACACTGATCATTACTAAAATGCTCTAATTGAGCTGTTAGAATGTCAGAAACAAGCTTTCTGAGCTGAGAACTGCATTTTGTGACAAAGTGAATCAGTGGATGATGAGAATGTCAGTTTTGACAAAGAACACTGTTCATTACTAAAATGCTCTAATTGAGCTGTTAGAATGTCAGAAACAAGCTTTCTGAGCTGAGAACTGCATTTTGTGACATAGTTCATCAGTGGATGATGAGAATGTCAGTTTTGACAAAGAACACTGTTCATTACTAAAATGCTCTAATTGAGCTGTTAGAATGTCAGAAACAAGCTTTCTGAGCTGAGAACTGCATTTTATGACATAGTTCATCAGTGGATGATGAGAATGTCAGTTTTGACAAAGAACACTGATCATCACTAAAATGCTCCAATTAAGCTGTTAGAATGTCAGAAACAAGCTTTCTGAGCTGAGAACTGCATTTTGTGACATAGTTCATCAGTGGATGATGAGAATGTCAGTTTTGACAAAGAACACTGATCATCACTAAAATGCTCCAATTAAGCTGTTAGAATGTCAGAAACAAGCTTTCTGAGCTGAGAACTGCATTTTATGACATAGTTCATCAGTGGATGATGAGAATGTCAGTTTTGACAAAGAACACTGATCATCACTAAAATGCTCCAATTAAGCTGTTAGAATGTCAGAAACAAGCTTTCTGAGCTGAGAACTGCATTTTGTGACAAAGTGAATCAGTGGATGATGAGAATGTCAGTTTTGACAAAGAACACTGTTCATTACTAAAATGCTCCAATTGAGCTGTTAGAATGTCAGAAACAAGCTTTCTGAGCATAAAACTGCATTTTGTGACAAAGTGCATCAGTGGGTGATGAGAATGTCAGTTTTGACAAAGAACACTGTTCATTACTAAAATGCTCTAATTGAGCTGTTAGAATGTTAGAAACAAGCTTTCTGAGCTGAGAACTGCATTTTGTGACATAGTTCATCAGTGGATGATGAGAGTGTCAGTTTTGACAAAGAACACTGATCATCACTAAAATGCTCCAATTAAGCTGTTAGAATGTCAGAAACAAGCTTTCTGAGCTGAGAACTGCATTTTGTGACATAGTTCATCAGTGGATGATGAGAATGTCAGTTTTGACAAAGAACACTGTTCATTACTAAAATGCTCTAATTTGAGCTGTTAGAATGTCAGAAACAAGCTTTCTGAGCTGAGAACTGCTTTTTGTGACAAAGTTCATCAGTGGATGATGAGAATGTCAGTTTTGACAAAGAACACTGTTCATTACTAAAATGCTCTAATTGAGCTGTTAGAATGTCAGAAACAAGCTTTCTGAGCATAAAACTGCATTTTGTGACAAAGTGCATCAGTGGGTGATGAGAATGTCAGTTTTGACAAAGAACACTGTTCATTACTAAAATGCTCTAATTGAGCTGTTAGAATGTTAGAAACAAGCTTTCTGAGCTGAGAACTGCATTTTGTGACATAGTTCATCAGTGGATGATGAGAGTGTCAGTTTTGACAAAGAACACTGATCATCACTAAAATGCTCCAATTAAGCTGTTAGAATGTCAGAAACAAGCTTTCTGAGCTGAGAACTGCATTTTGTGACATAGTTCATCAGTGGATGATGAGAATGTCAGTTTTGACAAAGAACACTGATCATTACTAAAATGCTCCAATTGAGCTGTTAGAATGTCAGAAACAAGCTTTCTGAGCTGAGAACTGCATTTTGTGACAGAGTTCATCAGTGGATGATGAGAATGTCAGTTTTGACAAAGAACACTGATCATCAACTAAAATGCTCCAATTAACCTGTTAGAATGTCAGAAACAAGCTTTCTGAGCTGAGAACTGCATTTTGTGACATAGTTCATCAGTGGATGATGAGAATGTCAGTTTTGACAAAGAACACTGTTCATTACTGAAATGCTCCAATTGAACTGTTAGAATGTCAGAAACAAGCTTTCTGAGCTGAGAAATGCATTTTGTGACAAAGTGCATCAGTGGATGATGAGAATGTCAGTTTTGACAAAGAACACTGTTCATTACTAAAATGCTCTAATTGAGCTGTTAGAATGTCAGAAACAAGCTTTCTGAGCTGAGAACTGCATTTTGTGACAAAGTTCATCAGTGGATGATGAGAATGTCAGTTTTGACAAAGAACACTGATCATTACTAAAATGCTCCAATTGAGCTGTTAGAATGTCAGAAACAAGCTTTCTGAGCTGAGAAATGCATTTTGTGACAAAGTGCTTCAGTGGATGATGAGAATGTCAGTTTTGACAAAGAACTCTGTTCATTACTGAAATGCTCCAATTGAGCTGTTAGAATGTCAGAAACAAGCTTTCTGAGCTGAAAACTGCATTTTGTGACAAAGTGAATCAGTGGATGGATGAGAATGTCACTTTTGACAAAGAACACTGTTCATTACTGAAATGCTCCAATTAAGCTGTTAGAATGTCAGAAACAAGCTTTCTGAGCTGAGAAATGCATTTTGTGACAAAGTGCATCAGTGGATGATGAGAATGTCAGTTTTGACAAAGAACACTGTTCATTACTAAAATGCTCTAATTGAGCTGTTAGAATGTCAGAAACAAGCTTTCTGAGCTGAGAACTGCATTTTGTGACAAAAAGCATCAGTGGATGATGAGAATGTCAGTTTTGACAAAGAACACTGTTCATTACTAAAATGCTCCAATTGAGCTGTTAGAATGTCAGAAACAAGCTTTCTGAGCTGAGAACTGCATTTTGTGACATAGTTCATCAGTGGATGATGAGAATGTCAGTTTTGACAAAGAACACTGATCATTACTAAAATGCTCCAATTGAGCGGTTAGAATGTCAGAAACAAGCTTTCTGAGCTGAGAAATGCATTTTGTGACAAAGTGCTTCAGTGGATGATGAGAATGTCAGTTTTGACAAAGAACACTGTTCATTACTAAAATGCTCTAATTGAGCTGTTAGAATGTCAGAAACAAGCTTTCTGAGCTGAGAACTGCATTTTGTGACATAGTTCATCAGTGGATGATGAGAATGTCAGTTTTGACAAAGAACACTGTTCATTACTGAAATGCTCCAATTGAGATGTTAGAATGTCAGAAACAAATTTTCTGAGCTGAGAAATGCATTTTGTGACAAAGTGCATCAGTGGATGATGAGAATGTCAATTTTGACAAAGAACACTGATCATCACTAAAATGCTCCAATTGAGCTGTTAGAATGTCAGAAACAAGCTTTCTGAGCTGAAAACTGCATTTTGTGACAAAGTGAATCAGTGGATGGATGAGAATGTCACTTTTGACAAAGAACACTGATCATCACTAAAATGCTCCAATTAAGCTGTTAGAATGTCAGAAACAAGCTTTCTGAGCTGAGAACTGCATTTTGTGACAAAAAGCATCAGTGGATGATGAGAATGTCAGTTTTGACAAAGAACACTGATCATTACTAAAATGCTCCAATTGAGCTGTTAGAATGTAAGAAACAAGCTTTCTGAGCTGAGAAATGCATTTTGTGACAAAGTGCTTCAGTGGATGATGAGAATGTCAGCTTTGACAAAGAACACTGTTCATTACTAAAATGCTCCAATTGAGCTGTTAGAATGTCAGAAACAAGCTTTCTGAGCTGAGAACTGCATTTTGTGACATAGTTCATCAGTGGATGATGAGAATGTCAGTTTTGACAAAGAACACTGTTCATTACTAAAATGCTCTAATTGAGCTGTTAGAATGTCAGAAACAAGCTTTCTGAGCTTAGAACTGCATTTTATGACATAGTTCATCAGTGGATGATGAGAATGTCAGTTTTGACAAAGAACACTGATCATCACTAAAATGCTCCAATTAAGCTGTTAGAATGTCAGAAACAAGCTTTCTGAGCTGAGAACTGCATTTTGTGACATAGTTCATCAGTGGATGATGAGAATGTCAGTTTTGACAAAGAACACTGTTAATTACTAAAATTCTCTAATTGAGCTGTTAGAATGTCAGAAACAAGCTTTCTGAGCTGAGAACTGCATTTTGTGACATAGTTCATCAGTGGATGATGAGAATGTCAGTTTTGACAAAGAACACTGTTAATTACTAAAATTCTCTAATTGAGCTGTTAGAATGTCAGAAACAAGCTTTCTGAGCTGAGAACTGCATTTTGTGACATAGTTCATCAGTGGATGATGAGAATGTCAGTTTTGACAAAGAACACTGTTAATTACTAAAATTCTCTAATTGAGCTGTTAGAATGTCAGAAACAAGCTTTCTGAGCTGAGAACTGCATTTTGTGACAAAGTGAATCAGTGGATGATGAGAATGTCAGTTTTGACAAAGAACACTGTTCATTACTAAAATGCTCCAATTGAGCTGTTAGAATGTCAGAAACAAGCTTTCTGAGCATAAAACTGCATTTTGTGACAAAGTGCATCAGTGGGTGATGAGAATGTCAGTTTTGACAAAGAACACTGTTCATTACTAAAATGCTCTAATTGAGCTGTTAGAATGTTAGAAACAAGCTTTCTGAGCTGAGAACTGCATTTTGTGACATAGTTCATCAGTGGATGATGAGAGTGTCAGTTTTGACAAAGAACACTGATCATCACTAAAATGCTCCAATTAAGCTGTTAGAATGTCAGAAACAAGCTTTCTGAGCTGAGAACTGCATTTTGTGACATAGTTCATCAGTGGATGATGAGAATGTCAGTTTTGACAAAGAACACTGATCATTACTAAAATGCTCCAATTGAGCTGTTAGAATGTCAGAAACAAGCTTTCTGAGCTGAGAAATGCATTTTGTGACAAAGTGCATCAGTGGATGATGAGAATGTCAGTTTTGACAAAGAACACTGTTCATTACTAAAATGCTCTAATTTGAGCTGTTAGAATGTCAGAAACAAGCTTTCTGAGCTGAGAACTGCTTTTTGTGACAAAGTTCATCAGTGGATGATGAGAATGTCAGTTTTGACAAAGAACACTGTTCATTACTAAAATGCTCTAATTGAGCTGTTAGAATGTCAGAAACAAGCTTTCTGAGCTGAGAACTGCATTTTGTGACAAAAAGCATCAGTGGATGATGAGAATGTCAGTTTTGACAAAGAACACTGTTCATTACTAAAATGCTCTAATTGAGCTGTTAGAATGTCAGAAACAAGCTTTCTGAGCTGAGAACTGCATTTTGTGACAAAGTTCATCAGTGGATGATGAGAATGTCAGTTTTGACAAAGAACACTGATCATTACTAAAATGCTCCAATTGAGCTGTTAGAATGTCAGAAACAAGCTTTCTGAGCTGAGAAATGCATTTTGTGACAAAGTGCTTCAGTGGATGATGAGAATGTCAGTTTTGACAAAGAACTCTGTTCATTACTGAAATGCTCCAATTGAGCTGTTAGAATGTCAGAAACAAGCTTTCTGAGCTGAAAACTGCATTTTGTGACAAAGTGAATCAGTGGATGGATGAGAATGTCACTTTTGACAAAGAACACTGTTCATTACTGAAATGCTCCAATTAAGCTGTTAGAATGTCAGAAACAAGCTTTCTGAGCTGAGAAATGCATTTTGTGACAAAGTGCATCAGTGGATGATGAGAATGTCAGTTTTGACAAAGAACACTGTTCATTACTAAAATGCTCTAATTGAGCTGTTAGAATGTCAGAAACAAGCTTTCTGAGCTGAGAACTGCATTTTGTGACAAAAAGCATCAGTGGATGATGAGAATGTCAGTTTTGACAAAGAACACTGTTCATTACTAAAATGCTCCAATTGAGCTGTTAGAATGTCAGAAACAAGCTTTCTGAGCTGAGAACTGCATTTTGTGACATAGTTCATCAGTGGATGATGAGAATGTCAGTTTTGACAAAGAACACTGATCATTACTAAAATGCTCCAATTGAGCGGTTAGAATGTCAGAAACAAGCTTTCTGAGCTGAGAAATGCATTTTGTGACAAAGTGCTTCAGTGGATGATGAGAATGTCAGTTTTGACAAAGAACACTGTTCATTACTAAAATGCTCTAATTGAGCTGTTAGAATGTCAGAAACAAGCTTTCTGAGCTGAGAACTGCATTTTGTGACATAGTTCATCAGTGGATGATGAGAATGTCAGTTTTGACAAAGAACACTGTTCATTACTGAAATGCTCCAATTGAGATGTTAGAATGTCAGAAACAAATTTTCTGAGCTGAGAAATGCATTTTGTGACAAAGTGCATCAGTGGATGATGAGAATGTCAATTTTGACAAAGAACACTGATCATCACTAAAATGCTCCAATTGAGCTGTTAGAATGTCAGAAACAAGCTTTCTGAGCTGAAAACTGCATTTTGTGACAAAGTGAATCAGTGGATGGATGAGAATGTCACTTTTGACAAAGAACACTGATCATCACTAAAATGCTCCAATTAAGCTGTTAGAATGTCAGAAACAAGCTTTCTGAGCTGAGAACTGCATTTTGTGACAAAAAGCATCAGTGGATGATGAGAATGTCAGTTTTGACAAAGAACACTGATCATTACTAAAATGCTCCAATTGAGCTGTTAGAATGTAAGAAACAAGCTTTCTGAGCTGAGAAATGCATTTTGTGACAAAGTGCTTCAGTGGATGATGAGAATGTCAGCTTTGACAAAGAACACTGTTCATTACTAAAATGCTCCAATTGAGCTGTTAGAATGTCAGAAACAAGCTTTCTGAGCTGAGAACTGCATTTTGTGACATAGTTCATCAGTGGATGATGAGAATGTCAGTTTTGACAAAGAACACTGTTCATTACTAAAATGCTCTAATTGAGCTGTTAGAATGTCAGAAACAAGCTTTCTGAGCTTAGAACTGCATTTTATGACATAGTTCATCAGTGGATGATGAGAATGTCAGTTTTGACAAAGAACACTGATCATCACTAAAATGCTCCAATTAAGCTGTTAGAATGTCAGAAACAAGCTTTCTGAGCTGAGAACTGCATTTTGTGACATAGTTCATCAGTGGATGATGAGAATGTCAGTTTTGACAAAGAACACTGTTAATTACTAAAATTCTCTAATTGAGCTGTTAGAATGTCAGAAACAAGCTTTCTGAGCTGAGAACTGCATTTTGTGACATAGTTCATCAGTGGATGATGAGAATGTCAGTTTTGACAAAGAACACTGTTAATTACTAAAATTCTCTAATTGAGCTGTTAGAATGTCAGAAACAAGCTTTCTGAGCTGAGAACTGCATTTTGTGACATAGTTCATCAGTGGATGATGAGAATGTCAGTTTTGACAAAGAACACTGTTAATTACTAAAATTCTCTAATTGAGCTGTTAGAATGTCAGAAACAAGCTTTCTGAGCTGAGAACTGCATTTTGTGACAAAGTGAATCAGTGGATGATGAGAATGTCAGTTTTGACAAAGAACACTGTTCATTACTAAAATGCTCCAATTGAGCTGTTAGAATGTCAGAAACAAGCTTTCTGAGCATAAAACTGCATTTTGTGACAAAGTGCATCAGTGGGTGATGAGAATGTCAGTTTTGACAAAGAACACTGTTCATTACTAAAATGCTCTAATTGAGCTGTTAGAATGTTAGAAACAAGCTTTCTGAGCTGAGAACTGCATTTTGTGACATAGTTCATCAGTGGATGATGAGAGTGTCAGTTTTGACAAAGAACACTGATCATCACTAAAATGCTCCAATTAAGCTGTTAGAATGTCAGAAACAAGCTTTCTGAGCTGAGAACTGCATTTTGTGACATAGTTCATCAGTGGATGATGAGAATGTCAGTTTTGACAAAGAACACTGATCATTACTAAAATGCTCCAATTGAGCTGTTAGAATGTCAGAAACAAGCTTTCTGAGCTGAGAAATGCATTTTGTGACAAAGTGCATCAGTGGATGATGAGAATGTCAGTTTTGACAAAGAACACTGTTCATTACTAAAATGCTCTAATTTGAGCTGTTAGAATGTCAGAAACAAGCTTTCTGAGCTGAGAACTGCTTTTTGTGACAAAGTTCATCAGTGGATGATGAGAATGTCAGTTTTGACAAAGAACACTGTTCATTACTAAAATGCTCTAATTGAGCTGTTAGAATGTCAGAAACAAGCTTTCTGAGCTGAGAACTGCATTTTGTGACAAAAAGCATCAGTGGATGATGAGAATGTCAGTTTTGACAAAGAACACTGTTCATTACTAAAATGCTCTAATTGAGCTGTTAGAATGTCAGAAACAAGCTTTCTGAGCTGAGAACTGCATTTTGTGACAAAGTTCATCAGTGGATGATGAGAATGTCAGTTTTGACAAAGAACACTGATCATTACTAAAATGCTCCAATTGAGCTGTTAGAATGTCAGAAACAAGCTTTCTGAGCTGAGAAATGCATTTTGTGACAAAGTGCTTCAGTGGATGATGAGAATGTCAGTTTTGACAAAGAACTCTGTTCATTACTGAAATGCTCCAATTGAGCTGTTAGAATGTCAGAAACAAGCTTTCTGAGCTGAAAACTGCATTTTGTGACAAAGTGAATCAGTGGATGGATGAGAATGTCACTTTTGACAAAGAACACTGTTCATTACTGAAATGCTCCAATTAAGCTGTTAGAATGTCAGAAACAAGCTTTCTGAGCTGAGAAATGCATTTTGTGACAAAGTGCATCAGTGGATGATGAGAATGTCAGTTTTGACAAAGAACACTGTTCATTACTAAAATGCTCTAATTGAGCTGTTAGAATGTCAGAAACAAGCTTTCTGAGCTGAGAACTGCATTTTGTGACAAAAAGCATCAGTGGATGATGAGAATGTCAGTTTTGACAAAGAACACTGTTCATTACTAAAATGCTCCAATTGAGCTGTTAGAATGTCAGAAACAAGCTTTCTGAGCTGAGAACTGCATTTTGTGACATAGTTCATCAGTGGATGATGAGAATGTCAGTTTTGACAAAGAACACTGATCATTACTAAAATGCTCCAATTGAGCGGTTAGAATGTCAGAAACAAGCTTTCTGAGCTGAGAAATGCATTTTGTGACAAAGTGCTTCAGTGGATGATGAGAATGTCAGTTTTGACAAAGAACACTGTTCATTACTAAAATGCTCTAATTGAGCTGTTAGAATGTCAGAAACAAGCTTTCTGAGCTGAGAACTGCATTTTGTGACATAGTTCATCAGTGGATGATGAGAATGTCAGTTTTGACAAAGAACACTGTTCATTACTGAAATGCTCCAATTGAGATGTTAGAATGTCAGAAACAAATTTTCTGAGCTGAGAAATGCATTTTGTGACAAAGTGCATCAGTGGATGATGAGAATGTCAATTTTGACAAAGAACACTGATCATCACTAAAATGCTCCAATTGAGCTGTTAGAATGTCAGAAACAAGCTTTCTGAGCTGAAAACTGCATTTTGTGACAAAGTGAATCAGTGGATGGATGAGAATGTCACTTTTGACAAAGAACACTGATCATCACTAAAATGCTCCAATTAAGCTGTTAGAATGTCAGAAACAAGCTTTCTGAGCTGAGAACTGCATTTTGTGACAAAAAGCATCAGTGGATGATGAGAATGTCAGTTTTGACAAAGAACACTGATCATTACTAAAATGCTCCAATTGAGCTGTTAGAATGTAAGAAACAAGCTTTCTGAGCTGAGAAATGCATTTTGTGACAAAGTGCTTCAGTGGATGATGAGAATGTCAGCTTTGACAAAGAACACTGTTCATTACTAAAATGCTCCAATTGAGCTGTTAGAATGTCAGAAACAAGCTTTCTGAGCTGAGAACTGCATTTTGTGACATAGTTCATCAGTGGATGATGAGAATGTCAGTTTTGACAAAGAACACTGTTCATTACTAAAATGCTCTAATTGAGCTGTTAGAATGTCAGAAACAAGCTTTCTGAGCTGAGAACTGCATTTTATGACATAGTTCATCAGTGGATGATGAGAATGTCAGTTTTGACAAAGAACACTGATCATCACTAAAATGCTCCAATTAAGCTGTTAGAATGTCAGAAACAAGCTTTCTGAGCTGAGAACTGCATTTTGTGACATAGTTCATCAGTGGATGATGAGAATGTCAGTTTTGACAAAGAACACTGTTCATTACTAAAATGCTCTAATTGAGCTGTTAGAATGTCAGAAACAAGCTTTCTGAGCTGAGAACTGCATTTTATGACATAGTTAATCAGTGGATGATGAGAATGTCAGTTTTGACAAAGAACACTGATCATCACTAAAATGCTCCAATTAAGCTGTTAGAATGTCAGAAACAAGCTTTCTGAGCTGAGAACTGCATTTTGTGACATAGTTCATCAGTGGATGATGAGAATGTCAGTTTTGACAAAGAACACTGTTAATTACTAAAATTCTCTAATTGAGCTGTTAGAATGTCAGAAACAAGCTTTCTGAGCTGAGAACTGCATTTTGTGACATAGTTCATCAGTGGATGATGAGAATGTCAGTTTTGACAAAGAACACTGTTAATTACTAAAATTCTCTAATTGAGCTGTTAGAATGTCAGAAACAAGCTTTCTGAGCTGAGAACTGCATTTTGTGACATAGTTCATCAGTGGATGATGAGAATGTCAGTTTTGACAAAGAACACTGTTAATTACTAAAATTCTCTAATTGAGCTGTTAGAATGTCAGAAACAAGCTTTCTGAGCTGAGAACTGCATTTTGTGACAAAGTGAATCAGTGGATGATGAGAATGTCAGTTTTGACAAAGAACACTGTTCATTACTAAAATGCTCCAATTGAGCTGTTAGAATGTCAGAAACAAGCTTTCTGAGCATAAAACTGCATTTTGTGACAAAGTGCATCAGTGGGTGATGAGAATGTCAGTTTTGACAAAGAACACTGTTCATTACTAAAATGCTCTAATTGAGCTGTTAGAATGTTAGAAACAAGCTTTCTGAGCTGAGAACTGCATTTTGTGACATAGTTCATCAGTGGATGATGAGAGTGTCAGTTTTGACAAAGAACACTGATCATCACTAAAATGCTCCAATTAAGCTGTTAGAATGTCAGAAACAAGCTTTCTGAGCTGAGAACTGCATTTTGTGACATAGTTCATCAGTGGATGATGAGAATGTCAGTTTTGACAAAGAACACTGATCATTACTAAAATGCTCCAATTGAGCTGTTAGAATGTCAGAAACAAGCTTTCTGAGCTGAGAAATGCATTTTGTGACAAAGTGCATCAGTGGATGATGAGAATGTCAGTTTTGACAAAGAACACTGTTCATTACTAAAATGCTCTAATTTGAGCTGTTAGAATGTCAGAAACAAGCTTTCTGAGCTGAGAACTGCTTTTTGTGACAAAGTTCATCAGTGGATGATGAGAATGTCAGTTTTGACAAAGAACACTGTTCATTACTAAAATGCTCTAATTGAGCTGTTAGAATGTCAGAAACAAGCTTTCTGGGCTGAAAACTGCATTTTGTGACAAAAAGCATCAGTGGATGATGAGAATGTCAGTTTTGACAAAGAACACTTATCATTACTAAAATGCTCCAATTGAGCTGTTAGAATGTCAGAAACAAGCTTTCTGAGCTGAGAACTGCATTTTGTGACATAGTTCATCAGTGGATGATGAGAATGTCAGTTTTGACAAAGAACACTGTTCATTACTAAAATGCTCTAATTGAGCTGTTAGAATGTTAGAAACAAGCTTTCTGAGCTGAGAACTGCATTTTGTGACATAGTTCATCAGTGGATGATGAGAGTGTCAGTTTTGACAAAGAACACTGATCATCACTAAAATGCTCCAATTAAGCTGTTAGAATGTCAGAAACAAGCTTTCTGAGCTGAGAACTGCATTTTGTGACATAGTTCATCAGTGGATGATGAGAATGTCAGTTTTGACAAAGAACACTGATCATTACTAAAATGCTCCAATTGAGCTGTTAGAATGTCAGAAACAAGCTTTCTGAGCTGAGAAATGCATTTTGTGACAAAGTGCATCAGTGGATGATGAGAATGTCAGTTTTGACAAAGAACACTGTTCATTACTAAAATGCTCTAATTTGAGCTGTTAGAATGTCAGAAACAAGCTTTCTGAGCTGAGAACTGCTTTTTGTGACAAAGTTCATCAGTGGATGATGAGAATGTCAGTTTTGACAAAGAACACTGTTCATTACTAAAATGCTCTAATTGAGCTGTTAGAATGTCAGAAACAAGCTTTCTGAGCTGAAAACTGCATTTTGTGACAAAAAGCATCAGTGGATGATGAGAATGTCAGTTTTGACAAAGAACACTTATCATTACTAAAATGCTCCAATTGAGCTGTTAGAATGTCAGAAACAAGCTTTCTGAGCTGAGAACTGCATTTTGTGACATAGTTCATCAGTGGATGATGAGAATGTCAGTTTTGACAAAGAACACTGTTCATTACTGAAATGCTCCAATTGAGCTGTTAGAGTGTCAGAAACAAGCTTTCTGAGCTGAGAAATGCATTTTGTGACAAAGTGAATCAGTGGATGATGAGAATGTCAGTTTTGACAAAGAACACTGATCATCAACTAAAATGCTCCAATTAAGCTGTTAGAATGTCAGAAACAAGCTTTCTGAGCTGAGAACTGCATTTTGTGACATAGTTCATCAGTGGATGATGAGAATGTCAGTTTTGACAAAGAACACTGTTCATTACTGAAATGCTCCAATTGAGCTGTAAGAATGTCAGAAACAAGCTTTCTTAGCTGAGAAATGCATTTTGTGACAAAGTGCATCAGTGGATGATGAGAATGTCAGTTTTGACAAAGAACACTGTTCATTACTAAAATGCTCTAATTGAGCTGTTAGAATGTCAGAAACAAGCTTTCTGAGCTGAGAACTGCATTTTGTGACAAAGTTCATCAGTGGATGATGAGAATGTCAGTTTTGACAAAGAACACTGATCATTACTAAAATGCTCCAATTGAGCTGTTAGAATGTCAGAAACAAGCTTTCTGAGCTGAGAAATGCATTTTGTGACAAAGTGCTTCAGTGGATGATGAGAATGTCAGTTTTGACAAAGAACTCTGTTCATTACTGAAATGCTCCAATTGAGCTGTTAGAATGTCAGAAACAAGCTTTCTGAGCTGAGAACTGCATTTTGTGACAAAGTGAATCAGTGGATGGATGAGAATGTCACTTTTGACAAAGAACACTGTTCATTAATGAAATGCTCCAATTGAGCTGTTAGAATGTCAGAAACAAGCTTTCTGAGCTGAAAACTGCATTTTGTGACAAAAAGCATCAGTGGATGATGAGAATGCCAGTTTTGACAAAGAACACTGATCATTACTAAAATGCTCCAATTGAGCTGTTAGAATGTCAGAAACAAGCTTTCTGAGCTGAGAAATGCATTTTGTGACAAAGTGCATCAGTGGATGATGAGAATGTCAGTTTTGACAAAGAACACTGATCATTACTAAAATGCTCCAATTGAGCTGTTAGAATGTCAGAAACAAGCTTTCTGAGCTGAGAAATGCATTTTGTGACAAAGTGCATCAGTGGGTGATGAGAATGTCAGTTTTGACAAAGAACACTGTTCATTACTAAAATGCTCTAATTGAGCTGTTAGAATGTAAGAAACAAGCTTTCTGAGCTGAGAAATGCATTTTGTGACAAAGTGCTTCAGTGGATGATGAGAATGTCAGCTTTGACAAAGAACACTGTTCATTACTAAAATGCTCCAATTGAGCTGTTAGAATGTCAGAAACAAGCTTTCTGAGCTGAGAACTGCATTTTGTGACATAGTTCATCAGTGGATGATGAGAATGTCAGTTTTGACAAAGAACACTGTTCATTACTAAAATGCTCTAATTGAGCTGTTAGAATGTCAGAAACAAGCTTTCTGAGCTGAGAACTGCATTTTATGACATAGTTCATCAGTGGATGATGAGAATGTCAGTTTTGACAAAGAACACTGATCATCACTAAAATGCTCCAATTAAGCTGTTAGAATGTCAGAAACAAGCTTTCTGAGCTGAGAACTGCATTTTGTGACATAGTTCATCAGTGGATGATGAGAATGTCAGTTTTGACAAAGAACACTGTTAATTACTAAAATTCTCTAATTGAGCTGTTAGAATGTCAGAAACAAGCTTTCTGAGCTGAGAACTGCATTTTGTGACATAGTTCATCAGTGGATGATGAGAATGTCAGTTTTGACAAAGAACACTGTTAATTACTAAAATTCTCTAATTGAGCTGTTAGAATGTCAGAAACAAGCTTTCTGAGCTGAGAACTGCATTTTGTGACATAGTTCATCAGTGGATGATGAGAATGTCAGTTTTGACAAAGAACACTGTTAATTACTAAAATTCTCTAATTGAGCTGTTAGAATGTCAGAAACAAGCTTTCTGAGCTGAGAACTGCATTTTGTGACAAAGTGAATCAGTGGATGATGAGAATGTCAGTTTTGACAAAGAACACTGTTCATTACTAAAATGCTCCAATTGAGCTGTTAGAATGTCAGAAACAAGCTTTCTGAGCATAAAACTGCATTTTGTGACAAAGTGCATCAGTGGGTGATGAGAATGTCAGTTTTGACAAAGAACACTGTTCATTACTAAAATGCTCTAATTGAGCTGTTAGAATGTTAGAAACAAGCTTTCTGAGCTGAGAACTGCATTTTGTGACATAGTTCATCAGTGGATGATGAGAGTGTCAGTTTTGACAAAGAACACTGATCATCACTAAAATGCTCCAATTAAGCTGTTAGAATGTCAGAAACAAGCTTTCTGAGCTGAGAACTGCATTTTGTGACATAGTTCATCAGTGGATGATGAGAATGTCAGTTTTGACAAAGAACACTGATCATTACTAAAATGCTCCAATTGAGCTGTTAGAATGTCAGAAACAAGCTTTCTGAGCTGAGAAATGCATTTTGTGACAAAGTGCTTCAGTGGATGATGAGAATGTCAGTTTTGACAAAGAACTCTGTTCATTACTGAAATGCTCCAATTGAGCTGTTAGAATGTCAGAAACAAGCTTTCTGAGCTGAAAACTGCATTTTGTGACAAAGTGAATCAGTGGATGGATGAGAATGTCACTTTTGACAAAGAACACTGTTCATTACTGAAATGCTCCAATTAAGCTGTTAGAATGTCAGAAACAAGCTTTCTGAGCTGAGAAATGCATTTTGTGACAAAGTGCATCAGTGGATGATGAGAATGTCAGTTTTGACAAAGAACACTGTTCATTACTAAAATGCTCTAATTGAGCTGTTAGAATGTCAGAAACAAGCTTTCTGAGCTGAGAACTGCATTTTGTGACAAAAAGCATCAGTGGATGATGAGAATGTCAGTTTTGACAAAGAACACTGTTCATTACTAAAATGCTCCAATTGAGCTGTTAGAATGTCAGAAACAAGCTTTCTGAGCTGAGAACTGCATTTTGTGACATAGTTCATCAGTGGATGATGAGAATGTCAGTTTTGACAAAGAACACTGATCATTACTAAAATGCTCCAATTGAGCGGTTAGAATGTCAGAAACAAGCTTTCTGAGCTGAGAAATGCATTTTGTGACAAAGTGCTTCAGTGGATGATGAGAATGTCAGTTTTGACAAAGAACACTGTTCATTACTAAAATGCTCTAATTGAGCTGTTAGAATGTCAGAAACAAGCTTTCTGAGCTGAGAACTGCATTTTGTGACATAGTTCATCAGTGGATGATGAGAATGTCAGTTTTGACAAAGAACACTGTTCATTACTGAAATGCTCCAATTGAGATGTTAGAATGTCAGAAACAAATTTTCTGAGCTGAGAAATGCATTTTGTGACAAAGTGCATCAGTGGATGATGAGAATGTCAATTTTGACAAAGAACACTGATCATCACTAAAATGCTCCAATTGAGCTGTTAGAATGTCAGAAACAAGCTTTCTGAGCTGAAAACTGCATTTTGTGACAAAGTGAATCAGTGGATGGATGAGAATGTCACTTTTGACAAAGAACACTGATCATCACTAAAATGCTCCAATTAAGCTGTTAGAATGTCAGAAACAAGCTTTCTGAGCTGAGAACTGCATTTTGTGACAAAAAGCATCAGTGGATGATGAGAATGTCAGTTTTGACAAAGAACACTGATCATTACTAAAATGCTCCAATTGAGCTGTTAGAATGTAAGAAACAAGCTTTCTGAGCTGAGAAATGCATTTTGTGACAAAGTGCTTCAGTGGATGATGAGAATGTCAGCTTTGACAAAGAACACTGTTCATTACTAAAATGCTCCAATTGAGCTGTTAGAATGTCAGAAACAAGCTTTCTGAGCTGAGAACTGCATTTTGTGACATAGTTCATCAGTGGATGATGAGAATGTCAGTTTTGACAAAGAACACTGTTCATTACTAAAATGCTCTAATTGAGCTGTTAGAATGTCAGAAACAAGCTTTCTGAGCTGAGAACTGCATTTTATGACATAGTTCATCAGTGGATGATGAGAATGTCAGTTTTGACAAAGAACACTGATCATCACTAAAATGCTCCAATTAAGCTGTCAGAATGTCAGAAACAAGCTTTCTGAGCTGAGAACTGCATTTTGTGACATAGTTCATCAGTGGATGATGAGAATGTCAGTTTTGACAAAGAACACTGTTCATTACTAAAATGCTCTAATTTAGCTGTTAGAATGTCAGAAACAAGCTTTCTGAGCTGAGAACTGCATTTTATGACATAGTTCATCAGTGGATGATGAGAATGTCAGTTTTGACAAAGAACACTGATCATCACTAAAATGCTCCAATTAAGCTGTTAGAATGTCAGAAACAAGCTTTCTGAGCTGAGAACTGCATTTTGTGACATAGTTCATCAGTGGATGATGAGAATGTCAGTTTTGACAAAGAACACTGTTAATTACTAAAATTCTCTAATTGAGCTGTTAGAATGTCAGAAACAAGCTTTCTGAGCTGAGAACTGCATTTTGTGACATAGTTCATCAGTGGATGATGAGAATGTCAGTTTTGACAAAGAACACTGTTAATTACTAAAATTCTCTAATTGAGCTGTTAGAATGTCAGAAACAAGCTTTCTGAGCTGAGAACTGCATTTTGTGACATAGTTCATCAGTGGATGATGAGAATGTCAGTTTTGACAAAGAACACTGTTAATTACTAAAATTCTCTAATTGAGCTGTTAGAATGTCAGAAACAAGCTTTCTGAGCTGAGAACTGCATTTTGTGACAAAGTGAATCAGTGGATGATGAGAATGTCAGTTTTGACAAAGAACACTGTTCATTACTAAAATGCTCCAATTGAGCTGTTAGAATGTCAGAAAAAAGCTTTCTGAGCATAAAACTGCATTTTGTGACAAAGTGCATCAGTGGGTGATGAGAATGTCAGTTTTGACAAAGAACACTGTTCATTACTAAAATGCTCTAATTGAGCTGTTAGAATGTTAGAAACAAGCTTTCTGAGCTGAGAACTGCATTTTGTGACATAGTTCATCAGTGGATGATGAGAGTGTCAGTTTTGACAAAGAACACTGATCATCACTAAAATGCTCCAATTAAGCTGTTAGAATGTCAGAAACAAGCTTTCTGAGCTGAGAACTGCATTTTGTGACATAGTTCATCAGTGGATGATGAGAATGTCAGTTTTGACAAAGAACACTGATCATTACTAAAATGCTCCAATTGAGCTGTTAGAATGTCAGAAACAAGCTTTCTGAGCTGAGAAATGCATTTTGTGACAAAGTGCTTCAGTGGATGATGAGAATGTCAGTTTTGACAAAGAACTCTGTTCATTACTGAAATGCTCCAATTGAGCTGTTAGAATGTCAGAAACAAGCTTTCTGAGCTGAAAACTGCATTTTGTGACAAAGTGAATCAGTGGATGGATGAGAATGTCACTTTTGACAAAGAACACTGTTCATTACTGAAATGCTCCAATTAAGCTGTTAGAATGTCAGAAACAAGCTTTCTGAGCTGAGAAATGCATTTTGTGACAAAGTGCATCAGTGGATGATGAGAATGTCAGTTTTGACAAAGAACACTGTTCATTACTAAAATGCTCTAATTGAGCTGTTAGAATGTCAGAAACAAGCTTTCTGAGCTGAGAACTGCATTTTGTGACAAAAAGCATCAGTGGATGATGAGAATGTCAGTTTTGACAAAGAACACTGTTCATTACTAAAATGCTCCAATTGAGCTGTTAGAATGTCAGAAACAAGCTTTCTGAGCTGAGAACTGCATTTTGTGACATAGTTCATCAGTGGATGATGAGAATGTCAGTTTTGACAAAGAACACTGATCATTACTAAAATGCTCCAATTGAGCGGTTAGAATGTCAGAAACAAGCTTTCTGAGCTGAGAAATGCATTTTGTGACAAAGTGCTTCAGTGGATGATGAGAATGTCAGTTTTGACAAAGAACACTGTTCATTACTAAAATGCTCTAATTGAGCTGTTAGAATGTCAGAAACAAGCTTTCTGAGCTGAGAACTGCATTTTGTGACATAGTTCATCAGTGGATGATGAGAATGTCAGTTTTGACAAAGAACACTGTTCATTACTGAAATGCTCCAATTGAGATGTTAGAATGTCAGAAACAAATTTTCTGAGCTGAGAAATGCATTTTGTGACAAAGTGCATCAGTGGATGATGAGAATGTCAATTTTGACAAAGAACACTGATCATCACTAAAATGCTCCAATTGAGCTGTTAGAATGTCAGAAACAAGCTTTCTGAGCTGAAAACTGCATTTTGTGACAAAGTGAATCAGTGGATGGATGAGAATGTCACTTTTGACAAAGAACACTGATCATCACTAAAATGCTCCAATTAAGCTGTTAGAATGTCAGAAACAAGCTTTCTGAGCTGAGAACTGCATTTTGTGACAAAAAGCATCAGTGGATGATGAGAATGTCAGTTTTGACAAAGAACACTGATCATTACTAAAATGCTCCAATTGAGCTGTTAGAATGTAAGAAACAAGCTTTCTGAGCTGAGAAATGCATTTTGTGACAAAGTGCTTCAGTGGATGATGAGAATGTCAGCTTTGACAAAGAACACTGTTCATTACTAAAATGCTCCAATTGAGCTGTTAGAATGTCAGAAACAAGCTTTCTGAGCTGAGAACTGCATTTTGTGACATAGTTCATCAGTGGATGATGAGAATGTCAGTTTTGACAAAGAACACTGTTCATTACTAAAATGCTCTAATTGAGCTGTTAGAATGTCAGAAACAAGCTTTCTGAGCTGAGAACTGCATTTTATGACATAGTTCATCAGTGGATGATGAGAATGTCAGTTTTGACAAAGAACACTGATCATCACTAAAATGCTCCAATTAAGCTGTCAGAATGTCAGAAACAAGCTTTCTGAGCTGAGAACTGCATTTTGTGACATAGTTCATCAGTGGATGATGAGAATGTCAGTTTTGACAAAGAACACTGTTCATTACTAAAATGCTCTAATTTAGCTGTTAGAATGTCAGAAACAAGCTTTCTGAGCTGAGAACTGCATTTTATGACATAGTTCATCAGTGGATGATGAGAATGTCAGTTTTGACAAAGAACACTGATCATCACTAAAATGCTCCAATTAAGCTGTTAGAATGTCAGAAACAAGCTTTCTGAGCTGAGAACTGCATTTTGTGACATAGTTCATCAGTGGATGATGAGAATGTCAGTTTTGACAAAGAACACTGTTAATTACTAAAATTCTCTAATTGAGCTGTTAGAATGTCAGAAACAAGCTTTCTGAGCTGAGAACTGCATTTTGTGACATAGTTCATCAGTGGATGATGAGAATGTCAGTTTTGACAAAGAACACTGTTAATTACTAAAATTCTCTAATTGAGCTGTTAGAATGTCAGAAACAAGCTTTCTGAGCTGAGAACTGCATTTTGTGACATAGTTCATCAGTGGATGATGAGAATGTCAGTTTTGACAAAGAACACTGTTAATTACTAAAATTCTCTAATTGAGCTGTTAGAATGTCAGAAACAAGCTTTCTGAGCTGAGAACTGCATTTTGTGACAAAGTGAATCAGTGGATGATGAGAATGTCAGTTTTGACAAAGAACACTGTTCATTACTAAAATGCTCCAATTGAGCTGTTAGAATGTCAGAAAAAAGCTTTCTGAGCATAAAACTGCATTTTGTGACAAAGTGCATCAGTGGGTGATGAGAATGTCAGTTTTGACAAAGAACACTGTTCATTACTAAAATGCTCTAATTGAGCTGTTAGAATGTTAGAAACAAGCTTTCTGAGCTGAGAACTGCATTTTGTGACATAGTTCATCAGTGGATGATGAGAGTGTCAGTTTTGACAAAGAACACTGATCATCACTAAAATGCTCCAATTAAGCTGTTAGAATGTCAGAAACAAGCTTTCTGAGCTGAGAACTGCATTTTGTGACATAGTTCATCAGTGGATGATGAGAATGTCAGTTTTGACAAAGAACACAGATCATTACTAAAATGCTCCAATTGAGCTGTTAGAATGTCAGAAACAAGCTTTCTGAGCTGAGAAATGCATTTTGTGACAAAGTGCATCAGTGGATGATGAGAATGTCAGTTTTGACAAAGAACACTGTTCATTACTAAAATGCTCTAATTTGAGCTGTTAGAATGTCAGAAACAAGCTTTCTGAGCTGAGAACTGCTTTTTGTGACAAAGTTCATCAGTGGATGATGAGAATGTCAGTTTTGACAAAGAACACTGTTCATTACTAAAATGCTCTAATTGAGCTGTTAGAATGTCAGAAACAAGCTTTCTGAGCTGAAAACTGCATTTTGTGACAAAAAGCATCAGTGGATGATGAGAATGTCAGTTTTGACAAAGAACACTTATCATTACTAAAATGCTCCAATTGAGCTGTTAGAATGTCAGAAACAAGCTTTCTGAGCTGAGAACTGCATTTTGTGACAGAGTTCATCAGTGGATGATGAGAATGTCAGTTTTGACAAAGAACACTGTTCATTACTAAAATGCTCTAATTGAGCTGTTAGAATGTCAGAAACAAGCTTTCTGAGCTGAGAACTGCATTTTGTGACATAGTTCATCAGTGGATGATGAGAATGTCAGTTTTGACAAAGAACACTGTTCATTACTGAAATGCTCCAATTGAGCTGTTAGAATGTCAGAAACAAGCTTTCTGAGCTGAGAAATGCATTTTGTGACAAAGTGAATCAGTGGATGATGAGAATGTCAGTTTTGACAAAGAACACTGATCATCAACTAAAATGCTCCAATTAAGCTGTTAGAATGTCAGAAACAAGCTTTCTGAGCTGAGAACTGCATTTTGTGACATAGTTCATCAGTGGATGATGAGAATGTCAGTTTTGACAAAGAACACTGTTCATTACTGAAATGCTCCAATTGAGCTGTAAGAATGTCAGAAACAAGCTTTCTTAGCTGAGAAATGCATTTTGTGACAAAGTGCATCAGTGGATGATGAGAATGTCAGTTTTGACAAAGAACACTGTTCATTACTAAAATGCTCTAATTGAGCTGTTAGAATGTCAGAAACAAGCTTTCTGAGCTGAGAACTGCATTTTGTGACAAAGTTCATCAGTGGATGATGAGAATGTCAGTTTTGACAAAGAACACTGATCATTACTAAAATGCTCCAATTGAGCTGTTAGAATGTCAGAAACAAGCTTTCTGAGCTGAGAAATGCATTTTGTGACAAAGTGCTTCAGTGGATGATGAGAATGTCAGTTTTGACAAAGAACTCTGTTCATTACTGAAATGCTCCAATTGAGCTGTTAGAATGTCAGAAACAAGCTTTCTGAGCTGAGAACTGCATTTTGTGACAAAGTGAATCAGTGGATGGATGAGAATGTCACTTTTGACAAAGAACACTGTTCATTAATGAAATGCTCCAATTGAGCTGTTAGAATGTCAGAAACAAGCTTTCTGAGCTGAGAAATGCATTTTGTGACAAAGTGCATCAGTGGGTGATGAGAATGTCAGTTTTGACAAAGAACACTGTTCATTACTAAAATGCTCTAATTGAGCTGTTAGAATGTCAGAAACAAGCTTTCTGAGCTGAAAACTGCATTTTGTGACAAAGTGCATCAGTGAGTGATGAGAATGTCAGTTTTGACAAAGAACACTGTTCATTACTAAAATGCTCTAATTGAGCTGTTAGAATGTCAGAAACAAGCTTTCTGAGCTGAAAACTGCATTTTGTGACAAAGTGAATCAGTGTATGATGAGAATGTCAGTTTTGACAAAGAACACTGATCATTACTAAAATGCTCCAATTGAGCTGTTAGAATGTCAGAAACAAGCTTTCTGAGCTGAAAACTGCATTTTTTTGACAAAGTGCATCAGTGGATGATGAGAATGTCAGTTTTGACAAAGAACACTGATCATTACTAAAATGCTCCAATTGAGCTGTTAGAATGTCAGAAACAAGCTTTCTGAGCATAAAACTGCATTTTGTGACAAAGTGCATCAGTGGATGATGAGAATGTCAGTTTTGACAAAGAACACTGATCATTACTAAAATAATCTAATTGAACTGTTAGAATGTCAGAAACAAGCTTTCTGAGCTGAGAACTGCATTTTGTGACATAGTTCATCAGTGGATGATGAGAATGTCAGTTTTGACAAAGAACACTGATCATTACTAAAATGCTCCAATTGAGCTGTTAGAATGTCAGAAACAAGCTTTCTGAGCTGAGAACTGCATTTTGTGACAGAGTTCATCAGTGGATGATGAGAATGTCAGTTTTGACAAAGAACACTGTTCATTACTAAAATGCTCTAATTGAGCTGTTAGAATGTCAGAAACAAGCTTTCTGAGCTGAGAAATGCATTTTTTGACAAAGTGCATCAGTGGATGATGAGAATGTCAGTTTTGACAAAGAACACTGTTCATTACTAAAATGCTCTAATTGAGCTGTTAGAATGTCAGAAACAAGCTTTCTGAGCTGAGAAATGCATTTTGTGACAAAGTGCATCAGTGGATGATGAGAATGTCAGTTTTGACAAAGAACACTGTTCATTACTGAAATGCTCCAATTGAGCTGTTAGAATGTCAGAAACAAGCTTTCTGAGCTGAGAATTGCATTTTGTGACAAAAAGCATCAGTGGATGATGAGAATGTCAGTTTTGACAAAGAACACTGATCATTACTAAAATGCTCCAATTGAGCTGTTAGAATGTCAGAAACAAGCTTTCTGAGCTGAGAAATGCATTTTGTGACAAAGTGCTTCAGTGGATGATGAGAATGTCAGTTTTGACAAAGAACACTGTTCATTACTAAAATGCTCTAATTGAGCTGTTAGAATGTC
The DNA here is from genome assembly GCF_947034865.1 of Barbatula barbatula. Lineage (NCBI taxonomy): Eukaryota > Metazoa > Chordata > Actinopteri > Cypriniformes > Nemacheilidae > Barbatula > Barbatula barbatula. The sequence continues at coordinate 2,396,765 of NC_136788.1, forward strand.
AGAAACAAGCTTTCTGAGGTGAGAACTGCATTTTGTGACATAGTTCATCAGTGGATGATGAGAATGTCAGTTTTGACAAAGAACACTGTTCATTACTAAAATGCTCTAATTGAGCTGTTAGAATGTCAGAAACAAGCTTTCTGAGCTGAGAACTGCATTTTGTGACAAAGTTCATCAGTGGATGATGAGAATGTCAGTTTTGACAAAGAACACTGATCACTACTAAAATGCTCCAATTGAGCTGTTAGAATGTCAGAAACAAGCTTTCTGAGCTGAGAACTGCATTTTGTGACAAAGTGAATCAGTGGATGGATGAGAATGTCACTTTTGACAAAGAACACTGTTCATTACTGAAATGCTCCAATTGAGCTGTTAGAATGTCAGAAACAAGCTTTCTGAGCTGAAAACTGCATTTTGTGACATAGTTCATCAGTGGATGATGAGAATGTCAGTTTTGACAAAGAACACTGATCATCACTAAAATGCTCCAATTAAGCTGTTAGAATGTCAGAAACAAGCTTTCTGAGCTGAGAACTGCATTTTGTGAGAAAGTGAATCAGTGGATGATGAGAATGTCAGTTTTGACAAAGAACACTGTTCATTACTAAAATGCTCCAATTGAGCTGTTAGAATGTCAGAAACAAGCTTTCTGAGCATAAAACTGCATTTTGTGACAAAGTGCATCAGTGGGTGATGAGAATGTCAGTTTTGACAAAGAACACTGTTCATTACTAAAATGCTCTAATTGAGCTGTTAGAATGTCAGAAACAAGCTTTCTGAGCTGAAAACTGCATTTTGTGACAAAGTGAATCAGTGGATGATGAGAATGTAAGTTTTGACAAAGAACACTGATCATTACTAAAATGCTCTAATTGAGCTGTTAGAATGTCAGAAACAAGCTTTCTGAGCTGAGAACTGCATTTTGTGACAAAGTGAATCAGTGGATGATGAGAATGTCAGTTTTGACAAAGAACACTGATCATTACTAAAATGCTCTAATTGAGCTGTTAGAATGTCAGAAACAAGCTTTCTGAGCTGAGAACTGCATTTTGTGACAAAGTGAATCAGTGGATGATGAGAATGTCAGTTTTGACAAAGAACACTGTTCATTACTAAAATGCTCTAATTGAGCTGTTAGAATGTCAGAAACAAGCTTTCTGAGCTGAGAACTGCATTTTGTGACATAGTTCATCAGTGGATGATGAGAATGTCAGTTTTGACAAAGAACACTGTTCATTACTAAAATGCTCTAATTGAGCTGTTAGAATGTCAGAAACAAGCTTTCTGAGCTGAGAACTGCATTTTATGACATAGTTCATCAGTGGATGATGAGAATGTCAGTTTTGACAAAGAACACTGATCATCACTAAAATGCTCCAATTAAGCTGTTAGAATGTCAGAAACAAGCTTTCTGAGCTGAGAACTGCATTTTGTGACATAGTTCATCAGTGAATGATGAGAATGTCAGTTTTGACAAAGAACACTGATCATCACTAAAATGCTCCAATTAAGCTGTTAGAATGTCAGAAACAAGCTTTCTGAGCTGAGAACTGCATTTTATGACATAGTTCATCAGTGGATGATGAGAATGTCAGTTTTGACAAAGAACACTGATCATCACTAAAATGCTCCAATTAAGCTGTTAGAATGTCAGAAACAAGCTTTCTGAGCTGAGAACTGCATTTTGTGACAAAGTGAATCAGTGGATGATGAGAATGTCAGTTTTGACAAAGAACACTGTTCATTACTAAAATGCTCCAATTGAGCTGTTAGAATGTCAGAAACAAGCTTTCTGAGCATAAAACTGCATTTTGTGACAAAGTGCATCAGTGGGTGATGAGAATGTCAGTTTTGACAAAGAACACTGTTCATTACTAAAATGCTCTAATTGAGCTGTTAGAATGTTAGAAACAAGCTTTCTGAGCTGAGAACTGCATTTTGTGACATAGTTCATCAGTGGATGATGAGAGTGTCAGTTTTGACAAAGAACACTGATCATCACTAAAATGCTCCAATTAAGCTGTTAGAATGTCAGAAACAAGCTTTCTGAGCTGAGAACTGCATTTTGTGACAAAGTGAATCAGTGGATGATGAGAATGTCAGTTTTGACAAAGAACACTGTTCATTACTAAAATGCTCTAATTTGAGCTGTTAGAATGTCAGAAACAAGCTTTCTGAGCTGAGAACTGCTTTTTGTGACAAAGTTCATCAGTGGATGATGAGAATGTCAGTTTTGACAAAGAACACTGTTCATTACTAAAATGCTCTAATTGAGCTGTTAGAATGTCAGAAACAAGCTTTCTGAGCATAAAACTGCATTTTGTGACAAAGTGCATCAGTGGGTGATGAGAATGTCAGTTTTGACAAAGAACACTGTTCATTACTAAAATGCTCTAATTGAGCTGTTAGAATGTTAGAAACAAGCTTTCTGAGCTGAGAACTGCATTTTGTGACATAGTTCATCAGTGGATGATGAGAGTGTCAGTTTTGACAAAGAACACTGATCATCACTAAAATGCTCCAATTAAGCTGTTAGAATGTCAGAAACAAGCTTTCTGAGCTGAGAACTGCATTTTGTGACATAGTTCATCAGTGGATGATGAGAATGTCAGTTTTGACAAAGAACACTGATCATTACTAAAATGCTCCAATTGAGCTGTTAGAATGTCAGAAACAAGCTTTCTGAGCTGAGAAATGCATTTTGTGACAAAGTGCATCAGTGGATGATGAGAATGTCAGTTTTGACAAAGAACACTGTTCATTACTAAAATGCTCTAATTGAGCTGTTAGAATGTCAGAAACAAGCTTTCTGAGCTGAGAACTGCATTTTGTGACATAGTTCATCAGTGGATAATGAGAATGTCAGTTTTGACAAAGAACACTGTTCATTACCGAAATGCTCCAATTGAGCTGTTAGAATGTCAGAAACAAGCTTTCTGAGCTGAGAAATGCATTTTGTGACAAAGTGAATCAGTGGATGATGAGAATGTCAGTTTTGACAAAGAACACTGATCATTACTAAAATGCTCTAATTGAGCTGTTAGAATGTCAGAAACAAGCTTTCTGAGCTGAGAACTGCATTTTGTGACATAGTTCATCAGTGGATGATGAGAATGTCAGTTTTGACAAAGAACACTGATCATTACTAAAATGCTCCAATTGAGCTGTTAGAATGTCAGAAACAAGCTTTCTGAGCTGAGAAATGCATTTTGTGACAAAGTGCATCAGTGGATGATGAGAATGTCAGTTTTGACAAAGAACACTGTTCATTACTAAAATGCTCTAATTTGAGCTGTTAGAATGTCAGAAACAAGCTTTCTGAGCTGAGAACTGCTTTTTGTGACAAAGTTCATCAGTGGATGATGAGAATGTCAGTTTTGACAAAGAACACTGTTCATTACTAAAATGCTCTAATTGAGCTGTTAGAATGTCAGAAACAAGCTTTCTGAGCATAAAACTGCATTTTGTGACAAAGTGCATCAGTGGGTGATGAGAATGTCAGTTTTGACAAAGAACACTGTTCATTACTAAAATGCTCTAATTGAGCTGTTAGAATGTCAGAAACAAGCTTTCTGAGCTGAAAACTGCATTTTGTGACAAAGTGAATCAGTGGATGATGAGAATGTCAGTTTTGACAAAGAACACTGATCATTACTAAAATGCTCTAATTGAGCTGTTAGAATGTCAGAAACAAGCTTTCTGAGCTGAGAACTGCATTTTGTGACAAAGTGAATCAGTGGATGATGAGAATGTCAGTTTTGACAAAGAACACTGATCATTACTAAAATGCTCTAATTGAGCTGTTAGAATGTCAGAAACAAGCCTTCTGAGCTGAGAACTGCATTTTGTGACAAAGTGAATCAGTGGATGATGAGAATGTCAGTTTTGACAAAGAACACTGTTCATTACTAAAATGCTCTAATTGAGCTGTTAGAATGTCAGAAACAAGCTTTCTGAGCTGAGAACTGCATTTTGTGACATAGTTCATCAGTGGATGATGAGAATGTCAGTTTTGACAAAGAACACTGTTCATTACTAAAATGCTCTAATTGAGCTGTTAGAATGTCAGAAACAAGCTTTCTGAGCTGAGAACTGCATTTTATGACATAGTTCATCAGTGGATGATGAGAATGTCAGTTTTGACAAAGAACACTGATCATCACTAAAATGCTCCAATTAAGCTGTTAGAATGTCAGAAACAAGCTTTCTGAGCTGAGAACTGCATTTTGTGACATAGTTCATCAGTGGATGATGAGAATGTCAGTTTTGACAAAGAACACTGATCATCACTAAAATGCTCCAATTAAGCTGTTAGAATGTCAGAAACAAGCTTTCTGAGCTGAGAACTGCATTTTATGACATAGTTCATCAGTGGATGATGAGAATGTCAGTTTTGACAAAGAACACTGATCATCACTAAAATGCTCCAATTAAGCTGTTAGAATGTCAGAAACAAGCTTTCTGAGCTGAGAACTGCATTTTGTGACAAAGTGAATCAGTGGATGATGAGAATGTCAGTTTTGACAAAGAACACTGTTCATTACTAAAATGCTCCAATTGAGCTGTTAGAATGTCAGAAACAAGCTTTCTGAGCATAAAACTGCATTTTGTGACAAAGTGCATCAGTGGGTGATGAGAATGTCAGTTTTGACAAAGAACACTGTTCATTACTAAAATGCTCTAATTGAGCTGTTAGAATGTTAGAAACAAGCTTTCTGAGCTGAGAACTGCATTTTGTGACATAGTTCATCAGTGGATTGATGAGAGTGTCAGTTTTGACAAAGAACACTGATCATCACTAAAATGCTCCAATTAAGCTGTTAGAATGTCAGAAACAAGCTTTCTGAGCTGAGAACTGCATTTTGTGACATAGTTCATCAGTGGATGATGAGAATGTCAGTTTTGACAAAGAACACTGTTCATTACTAAAATGCTCTAATTTGAGCTGTTAGAATGTCAGAAACAAGCTTTCTGAGCTGAGAACTGCTTTTTGTGACAAAGTTCATCAGTGGATGATGAGAATGTCAGTTTTGACAAAGAACACTGTTCATTACTAAAATGCTCTAATTGAGCTGTTAGAATGTCAGAAACAAGCTTTCTGAGCATAAAACTGCATTTTGTGACAAAGTGCATCAGTGGGTGATGAGAATGTCAGTTTTGACAAAGAACACTGTTCATTACTAAAATGCTCTAATTGAGCTGTTAGAATGTTAGAAACAAGCTTTCTGAGCTGAGAACTGCATTTTGTGACATAGTTCATCAGTGGATGATGAGAGTGTCAGTTTTGACAAAGAACACTGATCATCACTAAAATGCTCCAATTAAGCTGTTAGAATGTCAGAAACAAGCTTTCTGAGCTGAGAACTGCATTTTGTGACATAGTTCATCAGTGGATGATGAGAATGTCAGTTTTGACAAAGAACACTGATCATTACTAAAATGCTCCAATTGAGCTGTTAGAATGTCAGAAACAAGCTTTCTGAGCTGAGAAATGCATTTTGTGACAAAGTGCATCAGTGGATGATGAGAATGTCAGTTTTGACAAAGAACACTGTTCATTACTAAAATGCTCTAATTGAGCTGTTAGAATGTCAGAAACAAGCTTTCTGAGCTGAGAACTGCATTTTGTGACATAGTTCATCAGTGGATAATGAGAATGTCAGTTTTGACAAAGAACACTGTTCATTACCGAAATGCTCCAATTGAGCTGTTAGAATGTCAGAAACAAGCTTTCTGAGCTGAGAAATGCATTTTGTGACAAAGTGCATCAGTGGATGATGAGAATGTCAGTTTTGACAAAGAACACTGTTCATTACTAAAATGCTCTAATTTGAGCTGTTAGAATGTAAGAAACAAGCTTTCTGAGCTGAGAACTGCTTTTTGTGACAAAGTTCATCGGTGGCTGATGAGAATGTCAGTTTTGACAAAGAACACTGTTCATTACTAAAATGCTCTAATTGAGCTGTTAGAATGTCAGAAACAAGCTTTCTGAGCTGAAAACTGCATTTTGTGACAAAAAGCATCAGTGGATGATGAGAATGTCAGTTTTGACAAAGAACACTTATCATTACTAAAATGCTCCAATTGAGCTGTTAGAATGTCAGAAACAAGCTTTCTGAGCTGAGAACTGCATTTTGTGACAGAGTTCATCAGTGGATGATGAGAATGTCAGTTTTGACAAAGAACACTGTTCATTACTAAAATGCTCTAATTGAGCTGTTAGAATGTCAGAAACAAGCTTTCTGAGCTGAGAACTGCATTTTGTGACATAGTTCATCAGTGGATAATGAGAATGTCAGTTTTGACAAAGAACACTGTTCATTACTGAAATGCTCCAATTGAGCTGTTAGAATGTCAGAAACAAGCTTTCTGAGCTGAGAAATGCATTTTGTGACAAAGTGAATCAGTGGATGATGAGAATGTCAGTTTTGACAAAGAACACTGATCATCAACTAAAATGCTCCAATTAAGCTTTTAGAATGTCAGAAACAAGCTTTCTGAGCTGAGAACTGCATTTTGTGACATAGTTCATCAGTGGATGATGAGAATGTCAGTTTTGACAAAGAACACTGTTCATTACTGAAATGCTCCAATTGAACTGTTAGAATGTCAGAAACAAGCTTTCTGAGCTGAGAAATGCATTTTGTGACAAAGTGCATCAGTGGATGATGAGAATGTCAGTTTTGACAAAGAACACTGTTCATTACTAAAATGCTCTAATTGAGCTGTTAGAATGTCAGAAACAAGCTTTCTGAGCTGAGAACTGCATTTTGTGACAAAGTTCATCAGTGGATGATGAGAATGTCAGTTTTGACAAAGAACACTGATCATTACTAAAATGCTCCAATTGAGCTGTTAGAATGTCAGAAACAAGCTTTCTGAGCTGAGAAATGCATTTTGTGACAAAGTGCTTCAGTGGATGATGAGAATGTCAGTTTTGACAAAGAACTCTGTTCATTACTGAAATGCTCCAATTGAGCTGTTAGAATGTCAGAAACAAGCTTTCTGAGCTGAAAACTGCATTTTGTGACAAAGTGAATCAGTGGATGGATGAGAATGTCACTTTTGACAAAGAACACTGTTCGTTACTGAAATGCTCCAATTGAGCTGTTAGAATGTCAGAAACAAGCTTTCTGAGCTGAGAAATGCATTTTGTGACAAAGTGCATCAGTGGATGATGAGAATGTCAGTTTTGACAAAGAACACTGTTCATTACTAAAATGCTCTAATTGAGCTGTTAGAATGTCAGAAACAAGCTTTCTGAGCTGAGAACTGCATTTTGTGACAAAAAGCATCAGTGGATGATGAGAATGTCAGTTTTGACAAAGAACACTGTTCATTACTAAAATGCTCCAATTGAGCTGTTAGAATGTCAGAAACAAGCTTTCTGAGCTTAGAACTGCATTTTGTGACATAGTTCATCAGTGGATGATGAGAATGTCAGTTTTGACAAAGAACACTGATCATTACTAAAATGCTCCAATTGAGCGGTTAGAATGTCAGAAACAAGCTTTCTGAGCTGAGAAATGCATTTTGTGACAAAGTGCTTCAGTGGATGATGAGAATGTCAGTTTTGACAAAGAACACTGTTCATTACTAAAATGCTCTAATTGAGCTGTTAGAATGTCAGAAACAAGCTTTCTGAGCTGAGAACTGCATTTTGTGACATAGTTCATCAGTGGATGATGAGAATGTCAGTTTTGACAAAGAACACTGCTCATTACTGAAATGCTCCAATTGAGATGTTAGAATGTCAGAAACAAATTTTCTGAGCTGAGAAATGCATTTTGTGACAAAGTGCATCAGTGGATGATGAGAATGTCAATTTTGACAAAGAACACTGATCATCACTAAAATGCTCCAATTGAGCTGTTAGAATGTCAGAAACAATCTTTCTGAGCTGAAAACTGCATTTTGTGACAAAGTGAATCAGTGGATGGATGAGAATGTCACTTTTGACAAAGAACACTGATCATCACTAAAATGCTCCAATTAAGCTGTTAGAATGTCAGAAACAAGCTTTCTGAGCTGAGAACTGCTTTTTGTGACAAAAAGCATCAGTGGATGATGAGAATGTCAGTTTTGACAAAGAACACTGATCATTACTAAAATGCTCCAATTGAGCTGTTAGAATGTCAGAAACAAGCTTTCTGAGCTGAGAAATGCATTTTGTGACAAAGTGCTTCAGTGGATGATGAGAATGTCAGCTTTGACAAAGAACACTGTTCATTACTAAAATGCTCCAATTGAGCTGTTAGAATGTCAGAAACAAGCTTTCTGAGCTGAGAACTGCATTTTGTGACATAGTTCATCAGTGGATGATGAGAATGTTCGTTTTGACAAAGAACACTGTTCATTACTAAAATGCTCTAATTGAGCTGTTAGAATGTCAGAAACAAGCTTTCTGAGCTGAGAACTGCATTTTATGACATAGTTCATCAGTGGATGATGAGAATGTCACTTTTGACAAAGAACACTGATCATCACTAAAATGCTCCAATTAAGCTGTTAGAATGTCAGAAACAAGCTTTCTGAGCTGAGAACTGCATTTTGTGACATAGTTCATCAGTGGATGATGAGAATGTCAGTTTTGACAAAGAACACTGTTAATTACTAAAATTCTCTAATTGAGCTGTTAGAATGTCAGAAACAAGCTTTCTGAGCTGAGAACTGCATTTTGTGACAAAGTGAATCAGTGGATGATGAGAATGTCAGTTTTTGACAAAGAACACTGTTCATTACTAAAATGCTCCAATTGAGCTGTTAGAATGTCAGAAACAAGCTTTCTGAGCATAAAACTGCATTTTGTGACAAAGTGCATCAGTGGGTGATGAGAATGTCAGTTTTGACAAAGAACACTGTTCATTACTAAAATGCTCTAATTGAGCTGTTAGAATGTTAGAAACAAGCTTTCTGAGCTGAGAACTGCATTTTGTGACATAGTTCATCAGTGGATGATGAGAGTGTCAGTTTTGACAAAGAACACTGATCATCACTAAAATGCTCCAATTAAGCTGTTAGAATGTCAGAAACAAGCTTTCTGAGCTGAGAACTGCATTTTGTGACATAGTTCATCAGTGGATGATGAGAATGTCAGTTTTGACAAAGAACACTGATCATTACTAAAATGCACCAATTGAGCTGTTAGAATGTCAGAAACAAGCTTTCTGAGCTGAGAAATGCATTTTGTGACAAAGTGCATCAGTGGATGATGAGAATGTCAGTTTTGACAAAGAACACTGTTCATTACTAAAATGCTCTAATTTGAGCTGTTAGAATGTCAGAAACAAGCTTTCTGAGCTGAGAACTGCTTTTTGTGACAAAGTTCATCAGTGGATGATGAGAATGTCAGTTTTGACAAAGAACACTGATCATTACTAAAATGCTCCAATTGAGCTGTTAGAATGTCAGAAACAAGCTTTCTGAGCTGAGAAATGCATTTTGTGACAAAGTGCATCAGTGGATGATGAGAATGTCAGTTTTGACAAAGAACACTGTTCATTACTAAAATGCTCTAATTGAGCTGTTAGAATGTCAGAAACAAGCTTTCTGAGCTGAGAACTGCATTTTGTGACATAGTTCATCAGTGGATGATGAGAATGTCAGTTTTGACAAAGAACACTGTTCATTACTGAAATGCTCCAATTGAGCTGTTAGAATGTCAGAAACAAGCTTTCTGAGCTGAGAAATGCATTTTGTGACAAAGTGAATCAGTGGATGATGAGAATGTCAGTTTTGACAAAGAACACTGATCATCAACTAAAATGCTCCAATTAAGCTGTTAGAATGTCAGAAACAAGCTTTCTGAGCTGAGAACTGCATTTTGTGACAAAGTGCATCAGTGGATGATGAGAATGTCAGTTTTGACAAAGAACACTGTTCATTACTAAAATGCTCTAATTGAGCTGTTAGAATGTCAGAAACAAGCTTTCTGAGCTGAGAACTGCATTTTGTGACAAAGTTCATCAGTGGATGATGAGAATGTCAGTTTTGACAAAGAACACTGATCATTACTAAAATGCTCCAATTGAGCTGTTAGAATGTCAGAAACAAGCTTTCTGAGCTGAGAAATGCATTTTGTGACAAAGTGCTTCAGTGGATGATGAGAATGTCAGTTTTGACAAAGAACTCTGTTCATTACTGAAATGCTCCAATTGAGCTGTTAGAATGTCAGAAACAAGCTTTCTGAGCTGAGAACTGCATTTTGTGACAAAAAGCATCAGTGGATGATGAGAATGTCAGTTTTGACAAAGAACACTGTTCATTACTGAAATGCTCCAATTGAGCTGTTAGAATGTCAGAAACAAGCTTTCTGAGCTGAAAACTGCATTTTTTTGACAAAGTGCATCAGTGGATGATGAGAATGTCAGTTTTGACAAAGAACACTGATCATTACTAAAATGCTCCAATTGAGCTGTTAGAATGTCAGAAACAAGCTTTCTGAGCATAAAACTGCATTTTGTGACAAAGTGCATCAGTGGATGATGAGAATGTCAGTTTTGACAAAGAACACTGTTCATTACTAAAATGCTCTAATTGAGCTGTTAGAATGTTAGAAACAAGCTTTCTGAGCTGAGAACTGCATTTTGTGACATAGTTCATCAGTGGATGATGAGAGTGTCAGTTTTGACAAAGAACACTGATCATCACTAAAATGCTCCAATTAAGCTGTTAGAATGTCAGAAACAAGCTTTCTGAGCTGGGAACTGCATTTTGTGACATAGTTCATCAGTGGATGATGAGAATGTCAGTTTTGACAAAGAACACTGATCATTACTAAAATGCTCCAATTGAGCTGTTAGAATGTCAGAAACAAGCTTTCTGAGCTGAGAAATGCATTTTGTGACAAAGTGCATCAGTGGATGATGAGAATGTCAGTTTTGACAAAGAACACTGTTCATTACTAAAATGCTCTAATTTGAGCTGTTAGAATGTCAGAAACAAGCTTTCTGAGCTGAGAACTGCTTTTTGTGACAAAGTTCATCAGTGGCTGATGAGAATGTCAGTTTTGACAAAGAACACTGTTCATTACTAAAATGCTCTAATTGAGCTGTTAGAATGTCAGAAACAAGCTTTCTGAGCTGAAAACTGCATTTTGTGACAAAAAGCATCAGTGGATGATGAGAATGTCAGTTTTGACAAAGAACACTTATCATTACTAAAATGCTCCAATTGAGCTGTTAGAATGTCAGAAACAAGCTTTCTGAGCTGAGAACTGCATTTTGTGACAAAAAGCATCAGTGGATGATGAGAATGTCAGTTTTGACAAAGAACACTGTTCATTACTAAAATGCTCTAATTGAGCTGTTAGAATGTCAGAAACAAGCTTTCTGAGCTGAGAACTGCATTTTGTGACATAGTTCATCAGTGGATAATGAGAATGTCAGTTTTGACAAAGAACACTGATCATCAACTAAAATGCTCCAATTAAGCTGTTAGAATGTCAGAAACAAGCTTTCTGAGCTGAGAACTGCATTTTGTGACATAGTTCATCAGTGGATGATGAGAATGTCAGTTTTGACAAAGAACACTGTTCATTACTGAAATGCTCCAATTGAACTGTTAGAATGTCAGAAACAAGCTTTCTGAGCTGAGAAATGCATTTTGTGACAAAGTGCATCAGTGGATGATGAGAATGTCAGTTTTGACAAAGAACACTGTTCATTACTAAAATGCTCTAATTGAGCTGTTAGAATGTCAGAAACAAGCTTTCTGAGCTGAGAACTGCATTTTGTGACAAAAAGCATCAGTGGATGATGAGAATGTCAGTTTTGACAAAGAACACTGTTCATTACTAAAATGCTCCAATTGAGCTGTTAGAATGTCAGAAACAAGCTTTCTGAGCTTAGAACTGCATTTTGTGACATAGTTCATCAGTGGATGATGAGAATGTCAGTTTTGACAAAGAACACTGATCATTACTAAAATGCTCCAATTGAGCGGTTAGAATGTCAGAAACAAGCTTTCTGAGCTGAGAAATGCATTTTGTGACAAAGTGCTTCAGTGGATGATGAGAATGTCAGTTTTGACAAAGAACACTGTTCATTACTAAAATGCTCTAATTGAGCTGTTAGAATGTCAGAAACAAGCTTTCTGAGCTGAGAACTGCATTTTGTGACATAGTTCATCAGTGGATGATGAGAATGTCAGTTTTGACAAAGAACACTGTTCATTACTGAAATGCTCCAATTGAGATGTTAGAATGTCAGAAACAAATTTTCTGAGCTGAGAAATGCATTTTGTGACAAAGTGCATCAGTGGATGATGAGAATGTCAATTTTGACAAAGAACACTGATCATCACTAAAATGCTCCAATTGAGCTGTTAGAATGTCAGAAACAAGCTTTCTGAGCTGAAAACTGCATTTTGTGACAAAGTGAATCAGTGGATGGATGAGAATGTCACTTTTGACAAAGAACACTGATCATCACTAAAATGCTCCAATTAAGCTGTTAGAATGTCAGAAACAAGCTTTCTGAGCTGAGAACTGCATTTTGTGACAAAAAGCATCAGTGGATGATGAGAATGTCAGTTTTGACAAAGAACACTGATCATTACTAAAATGCTCCAATTGAGCTGTTAGAATGTCAGAAACAAGCTTTCTGAGCTGAAAACTGCATTTTGTGACAAAGTGAATCAGTGGATGATGAGAATGTCAGTTTTGACAAAGAACACTGTTCATTACTAAAATGCTCTAATTTGAGCTGTTAGAATGTCAGAAACAAGCTTTCTGAGCTGAGAACTGCTTTTTGTGACAAAGTTCATCAGTGGATGATGAGAATGTCAGTTTTGACAAAGAACACTTATCATTACTAAAATGCTCCAATTGAGCTGTTAGAATGTCAGAAACAAGCTTTCTGAGCTGAGAACTGCATTTTGTGACAGAGTTCATCAGTGGATGATGAGAATGTCAGTTTTGACAAAGAACACTGTTCATTACTAAAATGCTCTAATTGAGCTGTTAGAATGTCAGAAACAAGCTTTCTGAGCTGAGAAATGCATTTTGTGACAAAGTGCTTCAGTGGATGATGAGAATGTCAGTTTTGACAAAGAACTCTGTTCATTACTGAAATGCTCCAATTGAGCTGTTAGAATGTCAGAAACAAGCTTTCTGAGCTGAAAACTGCATTTTGTGACAAAGTGAATCAGTGGATGGATGAGAATGTCACTTTTGACAAAGAACACTGTTCGTTACTGAAATGCTCCAATTGAGCTGTTAGAATGTCAGAAACAAGCTTTCTGAGCTGAGAAATGCATTTTGTGACAAAGTGCATCAGTGGATGATGAGAATGTCAGTTTTGACAAAGAACACTGTTCATTACTAAAATGCTCTAATTGAGCTGTTAGAATGTCAGAAACAAGCTTTCTGAGCTGAGAACTGCATTTTGTGACAAAAAGCATCAGTGGATGATGAGAATGTCAGTTTTGACAAAGAACACTGTTCATTACTAAAATGCTCCAATTGAGCTGTTAGAATGTCAGAAACAAGCTTTCTGAGCTTAGAACTGCATTTTGTGACATAGTTCATCAGTGGATGATGAGAATGTCAGTTTTGACAAAGAACACTGATCATTACTAAAATGCTCCAATTGAGCGGTTAGAATGTCAGAAACAAGCTTTCTGAGCTGAGAAATGCATTTTGTGACAAAGTGCTTCAGTGGATGATGAGAATGTCAGTTTTGACAAAGAACACTGTTCATTACTAAAATGCTCTAATTGAGCTGTTAGAATGTCAGAAACAAGCTTTCTGAGCTGAGAACTGCATTTTGTGACATAGTTCATCAGTGGATGATGAGAATGTCAGTTTTGACAAAGAACACTGCTCATTACTGAAATGCTCCAATTGAGATGTTAGAATGTCAGAAACAAATTTTCTGAGCTGAGAAATGCATTTTGTGACAAAGTGCATCAGTGGATGATGAGAATGTCAATTTTGACAAAGAACACTGATCATCACTAAAATGCTCCAATTGAGCTGTTAGAATGTCAGAAACAATCTTTCTGAGCTGAAAACTGCATTTTGTGACAAAGTGAATCAGTGGATGGATGAGAATGTCACTTTTGACAAAGAACACTGATCATCACTAAAATGCTCCAATTAAGCTGTTAGAATGTCAGAAACAAGCTTTCTGAGCTGAGAACTGCTTTTTGTGACAAAAAGCATCAGTGGATGATGAGAATGTCAGTTTTGACAAAGAACACTGATCATTACTAAAATGCTCCAATTGAGCTGTTAGAATGTCAGAAACAAGCTTTCTGAGCTGAGAAATGCATTTTGTGACAAAGTGCTTCAGTGGATGATGAGAATGTCAGCTTTGACAAAGAACACTGTTCATTACTAAAATGCTCCAATTGAGCTGTTAGAATGTCAGAAACAAGCTTTCTGAGCTGAGAACTGCATTTTGTGACATAGTTCATCAGTGGATGATGAGAATGTTCGTTTTGACAAAGAACACTGTTCATTACTAAAATGCTCTAATTGAGCTGTTAGAATGTCAGAAACAAGCTTTCTGAGCTGAGAACTGCATTTTATGACATAGTTCATCAGTGGATGATGAGAATGTCACTTTTGACAAAGAACACTGATCATCACTAAAATGCTCCAATTAAGCTGTTAGAATGTCAGAAACAAGCTTTCTGAGCTGAGAACTGCATTTTGTGACATAGTTCATCAGTGGATGATGAGAATGTCAGTTTTGACAAAGAACACTGTTAATTACTAAAATTCTCTAATTGAGCTGTTAGAATGTCAGAAACAAGCTTTCTGAGCTGAGAACTGCATTTTGTGACAAAGTGAATCAGTGGATGATGAGAATGTCAGTTTTTGACAAAGAACACTGTTCATTACTAAAATGCTCCAATTGAGCTGTTAGAATGTCAGAAACAAGCTTTCTGAGCATAAAACTGCATTTTGTGACAAAGTGCATCAGTGGGTGATGAGAATGTCAGTTTTGACAAAGAACACTGTTCATTACTAAAATGCTCTAATTGAGCTGTTAGAATGTTAGAAACAAGCTTTCTGAGCTGAGAACTGCATTTTGTGACATAGTTCATCAGTGGATGATGAGAGTGTCAGTTTTGACAAAGAACACTGATCATCACTAAAATGCTCCAATTAAGCTGTTAGAATGTCAGAAACAAGCTTTCTGAGCTGAGAACTGCATTTTGTGACATAGTTCATCAGTGGATGATGAGAATGTCAGTTTTGACAAAGAACACTGATCATTACTAAAATGCACCAATTGAGCTGTTAGAATGTCAGAAACAAGCTTTCTGAGCTGAGAAATGCATTTTGTGACAAAGTGCATCAGTGGATGATGAGAATGTCAGTTTTGACAAAGAACACTGTTCATTACTAAAATGCTCTAATTTGAGCTGTTAGAATGTCAGAAACAAGCTTTCTGAGCTGAGAACTGCTTTTTGTGACAAAGTTCATCAGTGGATGATGAGAATGTCAGTTTTGACAAAGAACACTGATCATTACTAAAATGCTCCAATTGAGCTGTTAGAATGTCAGAAACAAGCTTTCTGAGCTGAGAAATGCATTTTGTGACAAAGTGCATCAGTGGATGATGAGAATGTCAGTTTTGACAAAGAACACTGTTCATTACTAAAATGCTCTAATTGAGCTGTTAGAATGTCAGAAACAAGCTTTCTGAGCTGAGAACTGCATTTTGTGACATAGTTCATCAGTGGATGATGAGAATGTCAGTTTTGACAAAGAACACTGTTCATTACTGAAATGCTCCAATTGAGCTGTTAGAATGTCAGAAACAAGCTTTCTGAGCTGAGAAATGCATTTTGTGACAAAGTGAATCAGTGGATGATGAGAATGTCAGTTTTGACAAAGAACACTGATCATCAACTAAAATGCTCCAATTAAGCTGTTAGAATGTCAGAAACAAGCTTTCTGAGCTGAGAACTGCATTTTGTGACAAAGTGCATCAGTGGATGATGAGAATGTCAGTTTTGACAAAGAACACTGTTCATTACTAAAATGCTCTAATTGAGCTGTTAGAATGTCAGAAACAAGCTTTCTGAGCTGAGAACTGCATTTTGTGACAAAGTTCATCAGTGGATGATGAGAATGTCAGTTTTGACAAAGAACACTGATCATTACTAAAATGCTCCAATTGAGCTGTTAGAATGTCAGAAACAAGCTTTCTGAGCTGAGAAATGCATTTTGTGACAAAGTGCTTCAGTGGATGATGAGAATGTCAGTGTTGACAAAGAACTCTGTTCATTACTGAAATGCTCCAATTGAGCTGTTAGAATGTCAGAAACAAGCTTTCTGAGCTGAGAACTGCATTTTGTGACAAAAAGCATCAGTGGATGATGAGAATGTCAGTTTTGACAAAGAACACTGTTCATTACTGAAATGCTCCAATTGAGCTGTTAGAATGTCAGAAACAAGCTTTCTGAGCTGAAAACTGCATTTTTTTGACAAAGTGCATCAGTGGATGATGAGAATGTCAGTTTTGACAAAGAACACTGATCATTACTAAAATGCTCCAATTGAGCTGTTAGAATGTCAGAAACAAGCTTTCTGAGCATAAAACTGCATTTTGTGACAAAGTGCATCAGTGGATGATGAGAATGTCAGTTTTGACAAAGAACACTGTTCATTACTAAAATGCTCTAATTGAGCTGTTAGAATGTTAGAAACAAGCTTTCTGAGCTGAGAACTGCATTTTGTGACATAGTTCATCAGTGGATGATGAGAGTGTCAGTTTTGACAAAGAACACTGATCATCACTAAAATGCTCCAATTAAGCTGTTAGAATGTCAGAAACAAGCTTTCTGAGCTGGGAACTGCATTTTGTGACATAGTTCATCAGTGGATGATGAGAATGTCAGTTTTGACAAAGAACACTGATCATTACTAAAATGCTCCAATTGAGCTGTTAGAATGTCAGAAACAAGCTTTCTGAGCTGAGAAATGCATTTTGTGACAAAGTGCATCAGTGGATGATGAGAATGTCAGTTTTGACAAAGAACACTGTTCATTACTAAAATGCTCTAATTTGAGCTGTTAGAATGTCAGAAACAAGCTTTCTGAGCTGAGAACTGCTTTTTGTGACAAAGTTCATCAGTGGCTGATGAGAATGTCAGTTTTGACAAAGAACACTGTTCATTACTAAAATGCTCTAATTGAGCTGTTAGAATGTCAGAAACAAGCTTTCTGAGCTGAAAACTGCATTTTGTGACAAAAAGCATCAGTGGATGATGAGAATGTCAGTTTTGACAAAGAACACTTATCATTACTAAAATGCTCCAATTGAGCTGTTAGAATGTCAGAAACAAGCTTTCTGAGCTGAGAACTGCATTTTGTGACAAAAAGCATCAGTGGATGATGAGAATGTCAGTTTTGACAAAGAACACTGTTCATTACTAAAATGCTCTAATTGAGCTGTTAGAATGTCAGAAACAAGCTTTCTGAGCTGAGAACTGCATTTTGTGACATAGTTCATCAGTGGATGATGAGAGTGTCAGTTTTGACAAAGAACACTGATCATCACTAAAATGCTCCAATTAAGCTGTTAGAATGTCAGAAACAAGCTTTCTGAGCTGGGAACTGCATTTTGTGACATAGTTCATCAGTGGATGATGAGAATGTCAGTTTTGACAAAGAACACTGATCATTACTAAAATGCTCCAATTGAGCTGTTAGAATGTCAGAAACAAGCTTTCTGAGCTGAGAAATGCATTTTGTGACAAAGTGCATCAGTGGATGATGAGAATGTCAGTTTTGACAAAGAACACTGTTCATTACTAAAATGCTCTAATTTGAGCTGTTAGAATGTCAGAAACAAGCTTTCTGAGCTGAGAACTGCTTTTTGTGACAAAGTTCATCAGTGGCTGATGAGAATGTCAGTTTTGACAAAGAACACTGTTCATTACTAAAATGCTCTAATTGAGCTGTTAGAATGTCAGAAACAAGCTTTCTGAGCTGAAAACTGCATTTTGTGACAAAAAGCATCAGTGGATGATGAGAATGTCAGTTTTGACAAAGAACACTTATCATTACTAAAATGCTCCAATTGAGCTGTTAGAATGTCAGAAACAAGCTTTCTGAGCTGAGAACTGCATTTTGTGACAAAAAGCATCAGTGGATGATGAGAATGTCAGTTTTGACAAAGAACACTGTTCATTACTAAAATGCTCTAATTGAGCTGTTAGAATGTCAGAAACAAGCTTTCTGAGCTGAGAACTGCATTTTGTGACATAGTTCATCAGTGGATAATGAGAATGTCAGTTTTGACAAAGAACACTGTTCATTACTGAAATGCTCCAATTGAGCTGTTAGAATGTCAGAAACAAGCTTTCTGAGCTGAGAAATGCATTTTGTGACAAAGTGAATCAGTGGATGATGAGAATGTCAGTTTTGACAAAGAACACTGATCATCAACTAAAATGCTCCAATTAAGCTGTTAGAATGTCAGAAACAAGCTTTCTGAGCTGAGAACTGCATTTTGTGACATAGTTCATCAGTGGATGATGAGAATGTCAGTTTTGACAAAGAACACTGTTCATTACTGAAATGCTCCAATTGAACTGTTAGAATGTCAGAAACAAGCTTTCTGAGCTGAGAAATGCATTTTGTGACAAAGTGCATCAGTGGATGATGAGAATGTCAGTTTTGACAAAGAACACTGTTCATTACTAAAATGCTCTAATTGAGCTGTTAGAATGTCAGAAACAAGCTTTCTGAGCTGAGAACTGCATTTTGTGACAAAAAGCATCAGTGGATGATGAGAATGTCAGTTTTGACAAAGAACACTGTTCATTACTAAAATGCTCCAATTGAGCTGTTAGAATGTCAGAAACAAGCTTTCTGAGCTTAGAACTGCATTTTGTGACATAGTTCATCAGTGGATGATGAGAATGTCAGTTTTGACAAAGAACACTGATCATTACTAAAATGCTCCAATTGAGCGGTTAGAATGTCAGAAACAAGCTTTCTGAGCTGAGAAATGCATTTTGTGACAAAGTGCTTCAGTGGATGATGAGAATGTCAGTTTTGACAAAGAACACTGTTCATTACTAAAATGCTCTAATTGAGCTGTTAGAATGTCAGAAACAAGCTTTCTGAGCTGAGAACTGCATTTTGTGACATAGTTCATCAGTGGATGATGAGAATGTCAGTTTTGACAAAGAACACTGTTCATTACTGAAATGCTCCAATTGAGATGTTAGAATGTCAGAAACAAATTTTCTGAGCTGAGAAATGCATTTTGTGACAAAGTGCATCAGTGGATGATGAGAATGTCAATTTTGACAAAGAACACTGATCATCACTAAAATGCTCCAATTGAGCTGTTAGAATGTCAGAAACAAGCTTTCTGAGCTGAAAACTGCATTTTGTGACAAAGTGAATCAGTGGATGGATGAGAATGTCACTTTTGACAAAGAACACTGATCATCACTAAAATGCTCCAATTAAGCTGTTAGAATGTCAGAAACAAGCTTTCTGAGCTGAGAACTGCATTTTGTGACAAAAAGCATCAGTGGATGATGAGAATGTCAGTTTTGACAAAGAACACTGATCATTACTAAAATGCTCCAATTGAGCTGTTAGAATGTCAGAAACAAGCTTTCTGAGCTGAAAACTGCATTTTGTGACAAAGTGAATCAGTGGATGATGAGAATGTCAGTTTTGACAAAGAACACTGTTCATTACTAAAATGCTCTAATTTGAGCTGTTAGAATGTCAGAAACAAGCTTTCGGAGCTGAGAACTGCTTTTTGTGACAAAGTTCATCAGTGGATGATGAGAATGTCAGTTTTGACAAAGAACACTTATCATTACTAAAATGCTCCAATTGAGCTGTTAGAATGTCAGAAACAAGCTTTCTGAGCTGAGAACTGCATTTTGTGACAGAGTTCATCAGTGGATGATGAGAATGTCAGTTTTGACAAAGAACACTGTTCATTACTAAAATGCTCTAATTGAGCTGTTAGAATGTCAGAAACAAGCTTTCTGAGCTGAGAACTGCATTTTGTGACATAGTTCATCAGTGGATGATGAGAATGTCAGTTTTGACAAAGAACACTGTTCATTACTGAAATGCTCCAATTGAGCTGTTAGAATGTCAGAAACAAGCTTTCTGAGCTGAGAAATGCATTTTGTGACAAAGTGAATCAGTGGATGATGAGAATGTCAGTTTTGACAAAGAACACTGATCATCAACTAAAATGCTCCAATTAAGCTGTTAGAATGTCAGAAACAAGCTTTCTGAGCTGAGAACTGCATTTTGTGACATAGTTCATCAGTGGATGATGAGAATGTCAGTTTTGACAAAGAACACTGTTCATTACTGAAATGCTCCAATTGAGCTGTTAGAATGTCAGAAACAAGCTTTCTGAGCTGAGAAATGCATTTTGTGACAAAGTGCATCAGTGGATGATGAGAATGTCAGTTTTGACAAAGAACACTGTTCATTACTAAAATGCTCTAATTGAGCTGTTAGAATGTCAGAAACAAGCTTTCTGAGCTGAGAACTGCATTTTGTGACAAAGTTCATCAGTGGATGATGAGAATGTCAGTTTTGACAAAGAACACTGATCATTACTAAAATGCTCCAATTGAGCTGTTAGAATGTCAGAAACAAGCTTTCTGAGCTGAGAAATGCATTTTGTGACAAAGTGCTTCAGTGGATGATGAGAATGTCAGTTTTGACAAAGAACTCTGTTCATTACTGAAATGCTCCAATTGAGCTGTTAGAATGTCAGAAACAAGCTTTCTGAGCTGAGAACTGCATTTTGTGACAAAAAGCATCAGTGGATGATGAGAATGTCAGTTTTGACAAAGAACACTGTTCATTACTGAAATGCTCCAATTGAGCTGTTAGAATGTCAGAAACAAGCTTTCTGAGCATAAAACTGCATTTTGTGACAAAGTGCATCAGTGGATGATGAGAATGTCAGTTTTGACAAAGAACACTGATCATTACTAAAATGCTCTAATTGAACTGTTAGAATGTCAGAAACAAGCTTTCTGAGCTGAGAACTGCATTTTGTGACATAGTTCATCAGTGGATGATGAGAATGTCAGTTTTGACAAAGAACACTGTTCATTACTAAAATGCTCTAATTGAGCTGTTAGAATGTCAGAAACAAGTTTTCTGAGCGGAAAACTGCATTTTGTGACAAAAAGCATCAGTGGATGATGAGAATGTCAGTTTTGACAAAGAACACTGTTCATTACTGAAATGCTCCAATTGAGCTGTTAGAATGTCAAAAACAAGCTTTCTAAGCTGAGAAATGCATTTTGTGACAAAGTGCATCAGTGGATGATGAGAATGTCAGTTTTGACAAAGAACACTGTTCATTACTAAAATGCTCTAATTGAGCTGTTAGAATGTCAGAAACAAGCTTTCTGAGCTGAGAACTGCATTTTGTGACAAAGTTCATCAGTGGATGATGAGAATGTCAGTTTTGACAAAGAACACTGATCATTACTAAAATGCTCCAATTGAGCTGTTAGAATGTCAGAAACAAGCTTTCTGAGCTGAGAACTGCATTTTGTGACAAAGTGAATCAGTGGATGGATGAGAATGTCACTTTTGACAAAGAACACTGTTCATTACTGAAATGCTCCAATTGAGCTGTTAGAATGTCAGAAACAAGCTTTCTGAGCTGAAAACTGCATTTTGTGACATAGTTCATCAGTGGATGATGAGAATGTCAGTTTTGACAAAGAACACTGATCATCACTAAAATGCTCCAATTAAGCTGTTAGAATGTCAGAAACAAGCTTTCTGAGCTGAGAACTGCATTTTGTGAGAAAGTGAATCAGTGGATGATGAGAATGTCAGTTTTGACAAAGAACACTGTTCATTACTAAAATGCTCCAATTGAGCTGTTAGAATGTCAGAAACAAGCTTTCTGAGCATAAAACTGCATTTTGTGACAAAGTGCATCAGTGGGTGATGAGAATGTCAGTTTTGACAAAGAACACTGTTCATTACTAAAATGCTCTAATTGAGCTGTTAGAATGTCAGAAACAAGCTTTCTGAGCTGAAAACTGCATTTTGTGACAAAGTGAATCAGTGGATGATGAGAATGTCAGTTTTGACAAAGAACACTGATCATTACTAAAATGCTCTAATTGAGCTGTTAGAATGTCAGAAACAAGCTTTCTGAGCTGAGAACTGCATTTTGTGACAAAGTGAATCAGTGGATGATGAGAATGTCACTTTTGACAAAGAACACTGATCATTACTAAAATGCTCCAATTGAGCTGTTAGAATGTCAGAAACAAGCTTTCTGAGCTGAAAACTGCATTTTTTTGACAAAGTGCATCAGTGGATGATGAGAATGTCAGTTTTGACAAAGAACACTGATCATCACTAAAATGCTCCAATTAAGCTGTTAGAATGTCAGAAACAAGCTTTCTGAGCTGAGAACTGCATTTTGTGACATAGTTCATCAGTGGATGATGAGAATGTCAGTTTTGACAAAGAACACTGTTCATTACTGAAATGCTCCAATTGAGCTGTTAGAATGTCAGAAACAAGCTTTCTGAGCTGAGAACTGCATTTTGTGACAAAAGCATCAGTGGATGATGAGAATGTCAGTTTTGACAAAGAACACTGATCATTACTAAAATGCTCCAATTGAGCTGTTAGAATGTCAGAAACAAGCTTTCTGAGCTGAGAAATGCATTTTGTGACAAAGTGCTTCAGTGGATGATGAGAATGTCAGTTTTGACAAAGAACACTGTTCATTACTAAAATGCTCTAATTGAGCTGTTAGAATGTCAGAAACAAGCTTTCTGAGCTGAGAACTGCATTTTGTGACATAGTTCATCAGTGGATGATGAGAATGTCAGTTTTGACAAAGAACACTGTTCATTACTAAAATGCTCTAATTGAGCTGTTAGAATGTTAGAAACAAGCTTTCTGAGCTGAGAACTGCATTTTGTGACATAGTTCATCAGTGGATGATGAGAATGTCAGTTTTGACAAAGAACACTGTTCATTACTAAAATGCTCCAATTGAGCTGTTAGAATGTCAGAAACAAGCTTTCTGAGCTGAGAAATGCATTTTGTGACATAGTTCATCAGTGGATGATGAGAATGTCAGTTTTGACAAAGAACTCTGTTCATTACTGAAATGCTCATTGAGCTGTTAGAATGTCAGAAACAAGCTTTCTGAGCTGAAAACTGCATTTTGTGACAAAGTGAATCAGTGGATGGATGAGAATGTCACTTTTGACAAAGAACACTGTTCATTACTGAAATGCTCCAATTGAGCTGTTAGAATGTCAGAAACAAGCTTTCTGAGCTGAGAACTGCATTTTGTGACATAGTTCATCAGTGGATGATGAGAATGTCAGTTTTGACAAAGAACACTGTTCATTACTAAAATGCTCCAATTGAGCTGTTAGAATGTCAGAAACAAGCTTTCTGAGCTGAGAAATGCATTTTGTGACATAGTTCATCAGTGGATGATGAGAATGTCAGTTTTGACAAAGAACTCTGTTCATTACTGAAATGCTCCAATTGAGCTGTTAGAATGTCAGAAACAAGCTTTCTGAGCTGAAAACTGCATTTTGTGACAAAGTGAATCAGTGGATGGATGAGAATGTCACTTTTGACAAAGAACACTGTTCATTACTGAAATGCTCCAATTGAGCTGTTAGAATGTCAGAAACAAGCTTTCTGAGCTGAGAAATGCATTTTGTGACAAAGTGCATCAGTGGATGATGAGAATGTCAGTTTTGACAAAGAACACTGTTCATTACTAAAATGCTCTAATTGAGCTGTTAGAATGTCAGAAACAAGCTTTCTGAGCTGAGAACTGCATTTTGTCACAAAAAGCATCAGTGGATGATGAGAATGTCAGTTTTGACAAAGAACACTGTTCATTACTAAAATGCTCCAATTGAGCTGTTAGAATGTCAGAAACAAGCTTTCTGAGCTGAGAACTGCATTTTGTGACAAAAAGCATCAGTGGATGATGAGAATGTCAGTTTTGACAAAGAACACTGATCATTACTAAAATGCTCCAATTGAGCTGTTAGAATGTCAGAAACAAGCTTTCTGAGCTGAGAAATGCATTTTGTGACAAAGTGCTTCAGTGGATGATGAGAATGTCAGTTTTGACAAAGAACACTGTTCATTACTAAAATGCTCTAATTGAGCTGTTAGAATGTCAGAAACAAGCTTTCTGAGCTGAGAACTGCATTTTGTGACATAGTTCATCAGTGGATGATGAGAATGTCAGTTTTGACAAAGAACACTGTTCATTACTAAAATGCTCTAATTGAGCTGTTAGAATGTCAGAAACAAGCTTTCTGAGCTGAGAACTGCATTTTATGACA
Source organism: Barbatula barbatula (assembly GCF_947034865.1). Taxonomy (NCBI): domain Eukaryota; kingdom Metazoa; phylum Chordata; class Actinopteri; order Cypriniformes; family Nemacheilidae; genus Barbatula; species Barbatula barbatula. The sequence continues at coordinate 2,421,092 of NC_136788.1, forward strand.
TAGTTCATCAGTGGATGATGAGAATGTCAGTTTTGACAAAGAACACTGATCATCACTAAAATGCTCCAATTAAGCTGTTAGAATGTCAGAAACAAGCTTTCTGAGCTGAGAACTGCATTTTGTGACATAGTTCATCAGTGGATGATGAGAATGTCAGTTTTGACAAAGAACACTGATCATCACTAAAATGCTCCAATTAAGCTGTTAGAATGTCAGAAACAAGCTTTCTGAGCTGAGAACTGCATTTTATGACATAGTTCATCAGTGGATGATGAGAATGTCAGTTTTGACAAAGAACACTGATCATCACTAAAATGCTCCAATTAAGCTGTTAGAATGTCAGAAACAAGCTTTCTGAGCTGAGAACTGCATTTTGTGACAAAGTGAATCAGTGGATGATGAGAATGTCAGTTTTGACAAAGAACACTGTTCATTACTAAAATGCTCCAATTGAGCTGTTAGAATGTCAGAAACAAGCTTTCTGAGCATAAAACTGCATTTTGTGACAAAGTGCATCAGTGGGTGATGAGAATGTCAGTTTTGACAAAGAACACTGTTCATTACTAAAATGCTCTAATTGAGCTGTTAGAATGTTAGAAACAAGCTTTCTGAGCTGAGAACTGCATTTTGTGACATAGTTCATCAGTGGATGATGAGAGTGTCAGTTTTGACAAAGAACACTGATCATCACTAAAATGCTCCAATTAAGCTGTTAGAATGTCAGAAACAAGCTTTCTGAGCTGAGAACTGCATTTTGTGACATAGTTCATCAGTGGATGATGAGAATGTCAGTTTTGACAAAGAACACTGATCATTACTAAAATGCTCCAATTGAGCTGTTAGAATGTCAGAAACAAGCTTTCTGAGCTGAGAAATGCATTTTGTGACAAAGTGCATCAGTGGATGATGAGAATGTCAGTTTTGACAAAGAACACTGTTCATTACTAAAATGCTCTAATTTGAGCTGTTAGAATGTCAGAAACAAGCTTTCTGAGCTGAGAACTGCTTTTTGTGACAAAGTTCATCAGTGGATGATGAGAATGTCAGTTTTGACAAAGAACACTGTTCATTACTAAAATGCTCTAATTGAGCTGTTAGAATGTCACAAACAAGCTTTCTGAGCATAAAACTGCATTTTGTGACAAAGTGCATCAGTGGGTGATGAGAATGTCAGTTTTGACAAAGAACACTGTTCATTACTAAAATGCTCTAATTGAGCTGTTAGAATGTTAGAAACAAGCTTTCTGAGCTGAGAACTGCATTTTGTGACATAGTTCATCAGTGGATGATGAGAGTGTCAGTTTTGACAAAGAACACTGATCATCACTAAAATGCTCCAATTAAGCTGTTAGAATGTCAGAAACAAGCTTTCTGAGCTGAGAACTGCATTTTGTGACATAGTTCATCAGTGGATGATGAGAATGTCAGTTTTGACAAAGAACACTGATCATTACTAAAATGCTCCAATTGAGCTGTTAGAATGTCAGAAACAAGCTTTCTGAGCTGAGAAATGCATTTTGTGACAAAGTGCATCAGTGGATGATGAGAATGTCAGTTTTGACAAAGAACACTGTTCATTACTAAAATGCTCTAATTTGAGCTGTTAGAATGTCAGAAACAAGCTTTCTGAGCTGAGAACTGCTTTTTGTGACAAAGTTCATCAGTGGCTGATGAGAATGTCAGTTTTGACAAAGAACACTGTTCATTACTAAAATGCTCTAATTGAGCTGTTAGAATGTCAGAAACAAGCTTTCTGAGCTGAAAACTGCATTTTGTGACAAAAAGCATCAGTGGATGATGAGAATGTCAGTTTTGACAAAGAACACTTATCATTACTAAAATGCTCCAATTGAGCTGTTAGAATGTCAGAAACAAGCTTTCTGAGCTGAGAACTGCATTTTGTGACAGAGTTCATCAGTGGATGATGAGAATGTCAGTTTTGACAAAGAACACTGTTCATTACTAAAATGCTCTAATTGAGCTGTTAGAATGTCAGAAACAAGCTTTCTGAGCTGAGAACTGCATTTTGTGACATAGTTCATCAGTGGATAATGAGAATGTCAGTTTTGACAAAGAACACTGTTCATTACTGAAATGCTCCAATTGAGCTGTTAGAATGTCAGAAACAAGCTTTCTGAGCTGAGAAATGCATTTTGTGACAAAGTGAATCGGTGGATGATGAGAATGTCAGTTTTGACAAAGAACACTGATCATCAACTAAAATGCTCCAATTAAGCTGTTAGAATGTCAGAAACAAGCTTTCTGAGCTGAGAACTGCATTTTGTGACATCGTTCATCAGTGGATGATGAGAATGTCAGTTTTGACAAAGAACACTGTTCATTACTGAAATGCTCCAATTGAACTGTTAGAATGTCAGAAACAAGCTTTCTGAGCTGAGAAATGCATTTTGTGACAAAGTGCATCAGTGGATGATGAGAATGTCAGTTTTGACAAAGAACACTGTTCATTACTAAAATGCTCTAATTGAGCTGTTAGAATGTCAGAAACAAGCTTTCTGAGCTGAGAACTGCATTTTGTGACAAAGTTCATCAGTGGATGATGAGAATGTCAGTTTTGACAAAGAACACTGATCATTACTAAAATGCTCCAATTGAGCTGTTAGAATGTCAGAAACAAGCTTTCTGAGCTGAGAAATGCATTTTGTGACAAAGTGCTTCAGTGGATGATGAGAATGTCAGTTTTGACAAAGAACTCTGTTCATTACTGAAATGCTCCAATTGAGCTGTTAGAATGTCAGAAACAAGCTTTCTGAGCTGAAAACTGCATTTTGTGACAAAGTGAATCAGTGGATGGATGAGAATGTCACTTTTGACAAAGAACACTGTTCATTACTGAAATGCTCCAATTGAGCTGTTAGAATGTCAGAAACAAGCTTTCTGAGCTGAGAAATGCATTTTGTGACAAAGTGCATCAGTGGATGATGAGAATGTCAGTTTTGACAAAGAACACTGTTCATTACTAAAATGCTCTAATTGAGCTGTTAGAATGTCAGAAACAAGCTTTCTGAGCTGAGAACTGCATTTTGTGACAAAAAGCATCAGTGGATGATGAGAATGTCAGTTTTGACAAAGAACACTGTTCATTACTAAAATGCTCCAATTGAGCTGTTAGAATGTCAGAAACAAGCTTTCTGAGCTTAGAACTGCATTTTGTGACATAGTTCATCAGTGGATGATGAGAATGTCAGTTTTTACAAAGAACACTGATCATTACTAAAATGCTCCAATTGAGCGGTTAGAATGTCAGAAACAAGCTTTCTGAGCTGAGAAATGCATTTTGTGACAAAGTGAATCGGTGGATGATGAGAATGTCAGTTTTGACAAAGAACACTGATCATCAACTAAAATGCTCCAATTAAGCTGTTAGAATGTCAGAAACAAGCTTTCTGAGCTGAGAACTGCATTTTGTGACATAGTTCATCAGTGGATGATGAGAATGTCAGTTTTGACAAAGAACACTGTTCATTACTGAAATGCTCCAATTGAACTGTTAGAATGTCAGAAACAAGCTTTCTGAGCTGAGAAATGCATTTTGTGACAAAGTGCATCAGTGGATGATGAGAATGTCAGTTTTGACAAAGAACACTGTTCATTACTAAAATGCTCTAATTGAGCTGTTAGAATGTCAGAAACAAGCTTTCTGAGCTGAGAACTGCATTTTGTGACAAAGTTCATCAGTGGATGATGAGAATGTCAGTTTTGACAAAGAACACTGATCATTACTAAAATGCTCCAATTGAGCTGTTAGAATGTCAGAAACAAGCTTTCTGAGCTGAGAAATGCATTTTGTGACAAAGTGCTTCAGTGGATGATGAGAATGTCAGTTTTGACAAAGAACTCTGTTCATTACTGAAATGCTCCAATTGAGCTGTTAGAATGTCAGAAACAAGCTTTCTGAGCTGAAAACTGCATTTTGTGACAAAGTGAATCAGTGGATGGATGAGAATGTCACTTTTGACAAAGAACACTGTTCATTACTGAAATGCTCCAATTGAGCTGTTAGAATGTCAGAAACAAGCTTTCTGAGCTGAGAAATGCATTTTGTGACAAAGTGCATCAGTGGATGATGAGAATGTCAGTTTTGACAAAGAACACTGTTCATTACTAAAATGCTCTAATTGAGCTGTTAGAATGTCAGAAACAAGCTTTCTGAGCTGAGAACTGCATTTTGTGACAAAAAGCATCAGTGGATGATGAGAATGTCAGTTTTGACAAAGAACACTGTTCATTACTAAAATGCTCCAATTGAGCTGTTAGAATGTCAGAAACAAGCTTTCTGAGCTTAGAACTGCATTTTGTGACATAGTTCATCAGTGGATGATGAGAATGTCAGTTTTTACAAAGAACACTGATCATTACTAAAATGCTCCAATTGAGCGGTTAGAATGTCAGAAACAAGCTTTCTGAGCTGAGAAATGCATTTTGTGACAAAGTGCTTCAGTGGATGATGAGAATGTCAGTTTTGACAAAGAACACTGTTCATTACTAAAATGCTCTAATTGAGCTGTTAGAATGTCAGAAACAAGCTTTCTGAGCTGAGAACTGCATTTTGTGACATAGTTCATCAGTGGATGATGAGAATGTCAGTTTTGACAAAGAACACTGTTCATTACTGAAATGCTCCAATTGAGATGTTAGAATGTCAGAAACAAATTTTCTGAGCTGAGAAATGCATTTTGTGACAAAGTGCATCAGTGGATGATGAGAATGTCAATTTTGACAAAGAACACTGATCATCACTAAAATGCTCCAATTGAGCTGTTAGAATGTCAGAAACAAGCTTTCTGAGCTGAAAACTGCATTTTGTGACAAAAAGCATCAGTGGATGATGAGAATGTCAGTTTTGACAAAGAACACTGATCATTACTAAAATGCTCCAATTGAGCTGTTAGAATGTCAGAAACAAGCTTTCTGAGCTGAGAAATGCATTTTGTGACAAAGTGCTTCAGTGGATGATGAGAATGTCAGCTTTGACAAAGAACACTGTTCATTACTAAAATGCTCCAATTGAGCTGTTAGAATGTCAGAAACAAGCTTTCTGAGCTGAGAAATGCATTTTGTGACAAAGTGCTTCAGTGGATGATGAGAATGTCAGTTTTGACAAAGAACACTGTTCATTACTAAAATGCTCTAATTGAGCTGTTAGAATGTTAGAAACAAGCTTTCTGAGCTGAGAACTGCATTTTGTGACATAGTTCATCAGTGGATGATGAGAGTGTCAGTTTTGACAAAGAACACTGATCATCACTAAAATGCTCCAATTAAGCTGTTAGAATGTCAGAAACAAGCTTTCTGAGCTGAGAACTGCATTTTGTGACATAGTTCATCAGTGGATGATGAGAATGTCAGTTTTGACAAAGAACACTGATCATTACTAAAATGCTCCAATTGAGCTGTTAGAATGTCAGAAACAAGCTTTCTGAGCTGAGAAATGCATTTTGTGACAAAGTGCATCAGTGGATGATGAGAATGTCAGTTTTGACAAAGAACACTGTTCATTACTAAAATGCTCTAATTTGAGCTGTTAGAATGTCAGAAACAAGCTTTCTGAGCTGAGAACTGCTTTTTGTGACAAAGTTCATCAGTGGATGATGAGAATGTCAGTTTTGACAAAGAACACTGTTCATTACTAAAATGCTCTAATTGAGCTGTTAGAATGTCAGAAACAAGCTTTCTGATCTGAAAACTGCATTTTGTGACAAAAAGCATCAGTGGATGATGAGAATGTCAGTTTTGACAAAGAACACTTATCATTACTAAAATGCTCCAATTGAGCTGTTAGAATGTCAGAAACAAGCTTTCTGAGCTGAGAACTGCATTTTGTGACAGAGTTCATCAGTGGATGATGAGAATGTCAGTTTTGACAAAGAACACTGTTCATTACTAAAATGCTCTAATTGAGCTGTTAGAATGTCAGAAACAAGCTTTCTGAGCTGAGAACTGCATTTTGTGACATAGTTCATCAGTGGATGATGAGAATGTCAGTTTTGACAAAGAACACTGTTCATTACTGAAATGCTCCAATTGAGCTGTTAGAATGTCAGAAACAAGCTTTCTGAGCTGAGAAATGCATTTTGTGACAAAGTGAATCAGTGGATGATGAGAATGTCAGTTTTGACAAAGAACACTGATCATCAACTAAAATGCTCCAATTAAGCTGTTAGAATGTCAGAAACAAGCTTTCTGAGCTGAGAACTGCATTTTGTGACATAGTTCATCAGTGGATGATGAGAATGTCAGTTTTGACAAAGAACACTGTTCATTATTGAAATGCTCCAATTGAGCTGTTAGAATGTCAGAAACAAGCTTTCTGAGCTGAGAAATGCATTTTGTGACAAAGTGCATCAGTGGATGATGAGAATGTCAGTTTTGACAAAGAACACTGTTCATTACTAAAATGCTCTAATTGAGCTGTTAGAATGTCAGAAACAAGCTTTCTGAGCTGAGAACTGCATTTTGTGACAAAGTTCATCAGTGGATGATGAGAATGTCAGTTTTGACAAAGAACACTGATCATTACTAAAATGCTCCAATTGAGCTGTTAGAATGTCAGAAACAAGCTTTCTGAGCTGAGAAATGCATTTTGTGACAAAGTGCTTCAGTGGATGATGAGAATGTCAGTTTTGACAAAGAACTCTGTTCATTACTGAAATGCTCCAATTGAGCTGTTAGAATGTCAGAAACAAGCTTTCTGAGCTGAGAACTGCATTTTGTGACAAAAAGCAACAGTGGATGATGAGAATGTCAGTTTTGACAAAGAACACTGTTCATTACTGAAATGCTCCAATTGAGCTGTTAGAATGTCAGAAACAAGCTTTCTGAGCTGAAAACTGCATTTTTTTGACAAAGTGCATCAGTGGATGATGAGAATGTCAGTTTTGACAAAGAACACTGATCATTACTAAAATGCTCCAATTGAGCTGTTAGAATGTCAGAAACAAGCTTTCTGAGCATAAAACTGCATTTTGTGACAAAGTGCATCAGTGGATGATGAGAATGTCAGTTTTGACAAAGAACACTGATCATTACTAAAATGCTCTAATTGAACTGTTAGAATGTCAGAAACAAGCTTTCTGAGCTGAGAACTGCATTTTGTGACATAGTTCATCAGTGGATGATGAGAATGTCAGTTTTGACAAAGAACACTGTTCATTACTAAAATGCTCTAATTGAGCTGTTAGAATGTCAGAAACAAGCTTTCTGAGCTGAAAACTGCATTTTGTGACAAAAAGCATCAGTGGATGATGAGAATGTCAGTTTTGACAAAGAACACTGTTCATTACTGAAATGCTCCAATTGAGCTGTTAGAATGTCAAAAACAAGCTTTCTGAGCTGAGAAATGCATTTTGTGACAAAGTGCATCAGTGGATGATGAGAATGTCAGTTTTGACAAAGAACACTGTTCATTACTAAAATGCTCTAATTGAGCTGTTAGAATGTCAGAAACAAGCTTTCTGAGCTGAGAACTGCATTTTGTGACAAAAAGCATCAGTGGATGATGAGAATGTCAGTTTTGACAAAGAACACTGATCATTACTAAAATGCTCCAATTGAGCTGTTAGAATGTCAGAAACAAGCTTTCTGAGCTGAGAAATGCATTTTGTGACAAAGTGCTTCAGTGGATGATGAGAATGTCAGTTTTGACAAAGAACACTGTTCATTACTAAAATGCTCTAATTGAGCTGTTAGAATGTCAGAAACAAGCTTTCTGAGGTGAGAACTGCATTTTGTGACATAGTTCATCAGTGGATGATGAGAATGTCAGTTTTGACAAAGAACACTGTTCATTACTAAAATGCTCTTATTGAGCTGTTAGAATGTTAGAAACAAGCTTTCTGAGCTGAGAACTGCATTTTGTGACATAGTTCATCAGTGGATGATGAGAATGTCAGTTTTGACAAAGAACACTGTTCATTGCTGATATGCTCCAATTGAGCTGTTAGAATGTCAGAAACAAGCTTTCTGAGCTGAGAAATGCATTTTGTGACAAAGTGAATCAGTGGATGATGAGAATGTCAGTTTTGACAAAGAACACTGATTCATTACTGAAATGCTCCAATTGAGCTGTTAGAATGTCAGAAACAAGCTTTCTGAGCTGAGAATTGCATTTTGTGACAAAAAGCATCAGTGGATGGATGAGAATGTCACTTTTGACAAAGAACACTGTTCATTACTGAAATGCTCCAATTGAGCTGTTAGAATGTCAGAAACAAGCTTTCTGAGCTGAAAACTGCATTTTGTGACATAGTTCATCAGTGGATGATGAGAATGTCAGTTTTGACAAAGAACACTGATCATCACTAAAATGCTCCAATTAAGCTGTTAGAATGTCAGAAACAAGCTTTCTGAGCTGAGAACTGCATTTTGTGAGAAAGTGAATCAGTGGATGATGAGAATGTCAGTTTTGACAAAGAACACTGTTCATTACTAAAATGCTCCAATTGAGCTGTTAGAATGTCAGAAACAAGCTTTCTGAGCATAAAACTGCATTTTGTGACAAAGTGCATCAGTGGGTGATGAGAATGTCAGTTTTGACAAAGAACACTGTTCATTACTAAAATGCTCTAATTGAGCTGTTAGAATGTCAGAAACAAGCTTTCTGAGCTGAAAACTGCATTTTGTGACAAAGTGAATCAGTGGATGATGAGAATGTCAGTTTTGACAAAGAACACTGATCATTACTAAAATGCTCTAATTGAGCTGTTAGAATGTCAGAAACAAGCTTTCTGAGCTGAGAACTGCATTTTGTGACAAAGTGAATCAGTGGATGATGAGAATGTCACTTTTGACAAAGAACACTGATCATTACTAAAATGCTCCAATTGAGCTGTTAGAATGTCAGAAACAAGCTTTCTGAGCTGAAAACTGAATTTTTTTGACAAAGTGCATCAGTGGATGATGAGAATGTCAGTTTTGACAAAGAACACTGATCATCACTAAAATGCTCCAATTAAGCTGTTAGAATGTCAGAAACAAATTTTCTGAGCTGAGAACTGCATTTTGTGACATAGTTCAACAGTGGATGATGAGAATGTCAGTTTTGACAAAGAACACTGTTCATTACTGAAATGCTCCAATTGAGCTGTTAGAATGTCAGAAACAAGCTTTCTGAGCTGAAAACTGCATTTTTTTGACAAAGTGCATCAGTGGATGATGAGAATGTCAGTTTTGACAAAGAACACTGATCATCACTAAAATGCTCCAATTAAGCTGTTAGAATGTCAGAAACAAGCTTTCTGAGCTGAGAACTGCATTTTGTGACATAGTTTATCAGTGGATGATGAGAATGTCAGTTTTGACAAAGAACACTGTTCATTACTGAAATGCTCCAATTGAGCTGTTAGAATGTCAGAAACAAGCTTTCTGAGCTGAGAAATGCATTTTGTGACAAAGTGCATCAGTGGATGATGAGAATGTCAGTTTTGACAAAGAACACTGTTCATTACTAAAATGCTCTAATTGAGCTGTTAGAATGTCAGAAACAAGCTTTCTGAGCTGAGAAATGCATTTTGTGACAAAAAGCATCAGTGGATGATGAGAATGTCAGTTTTGACAAAGAATACTGATCATTACTAAAATGCTCCAATTGAGCTGTTAGAATGTCAGAAACAAGCTTTCTGAGCTGAGAAATGCATTTTGTGACAAAGTGCTTCAGTGGATGATGAGAATGTCAGTTTTGACAAAGAACACTGTTCATTACTAAAATGCTCTAATTGAGCTGTTAGAATGTCAGAAACAAGCTTTCTGAGGTGAGAACTGCATTTTGTGACATAGTTCATCAGTGGATGATGAGAATGTCAGTTTTGACAAAGAACACTGTTCATTACTAAAATGCTCTAATTGAGCTGTTAGAATGTCAGAAACGAGCTTTCTGAGCTGAACACTGCATTTTGTGACATAGTTCATCAGTGGATGATGAGAATGTCAGTTTTGACAAAGAACACTGTTCATTACTAAAATGCTCTAATTGAGCTGTTAGAATGTCAGAAACAAGCTTTCTGAGCTGAAAACTGCATTTTGTGACAAAGTGAATCAGTGGATGATGAGAATGTCAGTTTTGACATAGAACACTGATCATTACTAAAATGCTCTAATTGAGCTGTTAGAATGTCAGAAACAAGCTTTCTGAGCTGAGAACTGTATTTGGTGACAAAGTTCATCAGTGGATGATTAGAATGTCACTTTTGACAAAGAACACTGATCATTACTAAAATGCTCCAATTGAGCTGTTAGAATGTCAGAAACAAGCTTTCTGAGCTGAGAACTGCATTTTGTGACATAGTTCATCAGTGGATGATGAGAATGTCAGTTTTGACAAAGAACACTGTTCATTACTAAAATGCTCTAATTGAGCTGTTAGAATGTCAGAAACAAGCTTTCTGAGCTGAGAACTGCATTTTGTGACATAGTTTATCAGTGGATGATGAGAATGTCAGTTTTGACAAAGAACACTGTTCATTACTGAAATGCTCCAATTGAGCTGTTAGAATGTCAGAAACAAGCTTTCTGAGCTGAGAAATGCATTTTGTGACAAAGTGCATCAGTGGATGATGAGAATGTCAGTTTTGACAAAGAACACTGTTCATTACTAAAATGCTCTAATTGAGCTGTTAGAATGTCAGAAACAAGCTTTCTGAGCTGATAACTGCATTTTGTGACAAAAAGCATCAGTGGATGATGAGAATGTCAGTTTTGACAAAGAACACTGATCATTACTAAAATGCTCCAATTGAGCTGTTAGAATGTCAGAAACAAGCTTTCTGAGCTGAGAAATGCATTTTGTGACAAAGTGCTTCAGTGGATGATGAGAATGTCAGTTTTGACAAAGAACACTGATCATTACTAAAATGCTCTAATTGAGCTGTTAGAATGTCAGAAACAAGCTTTCTGAGCTGAGAACTGCATTTTGTGACAAAAAGCATCAGTGGATGATGAGAATGTCAGTTTTGACAAAGAACACTGTTCATTACTAAAATGCTCCAATTGAGCTGTTAGAATGTCAGAAACAAGCTTTCTGAGCTGAGAAATGCATTTTGTGACAAAGTGCTTCAGTGGATGATGAGAATGTCAGTTTTGACAAAGAACACTGATCATTACTAAAATGCTCCAATTAAGCTGTTAGAATGTCAGAAACAAGCTTTCTGAGCTGAGAACTGCATTTTGTGACATAGTTCATCAGTGGATGATGAGAATGTCAGTTTTGACAAAGAACACTGTTCATTACTGAAATGCTCTAATTGAGCTGTTAGAATGTCAGAAACAAGCTTTCTGAGCTGAGAAATGCATTTTGTGACAAAAAGCATCAGTGGATGATGAGAATGTCAGTTTTGACAAAGAACACTGTTCATTACTAAAATGCTCTAATTGAGCTGTTAGAATGTCAGAAACAAGCTTTCTGAGCTGAGAACTGCATTTTGTGACATAGTTTATCAGTGGATGATGAGAATGTCAGTTTTGACAAAGAACACTGTTCATTACTAAAATGCTCTAATTGAGCTGTTAGAATGTCAGAAACAAGCTTTCTGAGCTGAAAACTGCATTTTTTTGACAAAGTGCATCAGTGGATGATGAGAATGTCAGTTTTGACAAAGAACACTGATCATTACTAAAATGCTCCAATTGAGCTGTTAGAATGTCAGAAACAAGCTTTCTGAGCATAAAACTGCATTTTGTGACAAAGTGCATCAGTGGATGATGAGAATGTCAGTTTTGACAAAGAACACTGATCATTACTAAAATGCTCTAATTGAACTGTTAGAATGTCAGAAACAAGCTTTCTGAGCTGAGAACTGCATTTTGTGACATAGTTCATCAGTTGATGATGAGAATGTCAGTTTTGACAAAGAACACTGTTCATTACTGAAATGCTCCAATTGAGCTGTTAGAATGTCAAAAACAAGCTTTCTGAGCTGAGAAATGCATTTTGTGACAAAGTGCATCAGTGGATGATGAGAATGTCAGTTTTGACAAAGAACACTGTTCATTACTAAAATGCTCTAATTGAGCTGTTAGAATGTCAGAAACAAGCTTTCTGAGCTGAGAAATGCATTTTGTGACAAAAAGCATCAGTGGATGATGAGAATGTCAGTTTTGACAAAGAATACTGATCATTACTAAAATGCTCCAATTGAGCTGTTAGAATGTCAGAAACAAGCTTTCTGAGCTGAGAAATGCATTTTGTGACAAAGTGCTTCAGTGGATGATGAGAATGTCAGTTTTGACAAAGAACACTGTTCATTACTAAAATGCTCTAATTGAGCTGTTAGAATGTCAGAAACAAGCTTTCTGAGGTGAGAACTGCATTTTGTGACATAGTTCATCAGTGGATGATGAGAATGTCAGTTTTGACAAAGAACACTGTTCATTACTAAAATGCTCTAATTGAGCTGTTAGAATGTCAGAAACAAGCTTTCTGAGCTGAAAACTGCATTTTGTGACATAGTTCATCAGTGGATGATGAGAATGTCAGTTTTGACAAAGAACACTGATCATCACTAAAATGCTCTAATTAAGCTGTTAGAATGTCAGAAACAAGCTTTCTGAGCTGAGAACTGCATTTTTTTGACAAAGTGCATCAGTGGATGATGAGAATGTCAGTTTTGACAAAGAACACTGATCATTACTAAAATGCTCCAATTGAGCTGTTAGAATGTCAGAAACAAGCTTTCTGAGCATAAAACTGCATTTTGTGACAAAGTGCATCAGTGGATGATGAGAATGTCAGTTTTGACAAAGAACACTGATCATTACTAAAATGCTCTAATTGAACTGTTAGAATGTCAGAAACAAGCTTTCTGAGCTGAGAACTGCATTTTGTGACATAGTTCATCAGTTGATGATGAGAATGTCAGTTTTGACAAAGAACACTGTTCATTACTGAAATGCTCCAATTGAGCTGTTAGAATGTCAAAAACAAGCTTTCTGAGCTGAGAAATGCATTTTGTGACAAAGTGCATCAGTGGATGATGAGAATGTCAGTTTTGACAAAGAACACTGTTCATTACTAAAATGCTCTAATTGAGCTGTTAGAATGTCAGAAACAAGCTTTCTGAGCTGAGAAATGCATTTTGTGACAAAAAGCATCAGTGGATGATGAGAATGTCAGTTTTGACAAAGAATACTGATCATTACTAAAATGCTCCAATTGAGCTGTTAGAATGTCAGAAACAAGCTTTCTGAGCTGAGAAATGCATTTTGTGACAAAGTGCTTCAGTGGATGATGAGAATGTCAGTTTTGACAAAGAACACTGTTCATTACTAAAATGCTCTAATTGAGCTGTTAGAATGTCAGAAACAAGCTTTCTGAGGTGAGAACTGCATTTTGTGACATAGTTCATCAGTGGATGATGAGAATGTCAGTTTTGACAAAGAACACTGTTCATTACTAAAATGCTCTAATTGAGCTGTTAGAATGTCAGAAACAAGCTTTCTGAGCTGAAAACTGCATTTTGTGACATAGTTCATCAGTGGATGATGAGAATGTCAGTTTTGACAAAGAACACTGATCATCACTAAAATGCTCTAATTAAGCTGTTAGAATGTCAGAAACAAGCTTTCTGAGCTGAGAACTGCATTTTGTGAGAAAGTGAATCAGTGGATGATGAGAATGTCAGTTTTGACAAAGAACACTGTTCATTACTAAAATGCTCCAATTGAGCTGTTAGAATGTCAGAAACAAGCTTTCTGAGCATAAAACTGCATTTTGTGACAAAGTGCATCAGTGGGTGATGAGAATGTCAGTTTTGACAAAGAACACTGTTCATTACTAAAATGCTCTAATTGAGCTGTTAGAATGTCAGAAACAAGCTTTCTGAGCTGAAAACTGCATTTTGTGACAAAGTGAATCAGTGGATGATGAGAATGTCAGTTTTGACATAGAACACTGATCATTACTAAAATGCTCTAATTGAGCTGTTAGAATGTCAGAAACAAGCTTTCTGAGCTGAGAACTGTATTTGGTGACAAAGTTCATCAGTGGATGATTAGAATGTCACTTTTGACAAAGAACACTGATCATTACTAAAATGCTCCAATTGAGCTGTTAGAATGTCAGAAACAAGCTTTCTGAGCTGAGAACTGCATTTTGTGACATAGTTCATCAGTGGATGATGAGAATGTCAGTTTTGACAAAGAACACTGTTCATTACTAAAATGCTCTAATTGAGCTGTTAGAATTTCAGAAACAAGCTTTCTGAGCTGAGAACTGCATTTTGTGACATAGTTTATCAGTGGATGATGAGAATGTCAGTTTTGACAAAGAACACTGTTCATTACTGAAATGCTCCAATTGAGCTGTTAGAATGTCAGAAACAAGCTTTCTGAGCTGAGAAATGCATTTTGTGACAAAGTGCATCAGTGGATGATGAGAATGTCAGTTTTGACAAAGAACACTGTTCATTACTAAAATGCTCTAATTGAGCTGTTAGAATGTCAGAAACAAGCTTTCTGAGCTGATAACTGCATTTTGTGACAAAAAGCATCAGTGGATGATGAGAATGTCAGTTTTGACAAAGAACACTGATCATTACTAAAATGCTCCAATTGAGCTGTTAGAATGTCAGAAACAAGCTTTCTGAGCTGAGAAATGCATTTTGTGACAAAGTGCTTCAGTGGATGATGAGAATGTCAGTTTTGACAAAGAACACTGATCATTACTAAAATGCTCTAATTGAGCTGTTAGAATGTCAGAAACAAGCTTTCTGAGCTGAGAACTGCATTTTGTGACAAAAAGCATCAGTGGATGATGAGAATGTCAGTTTTGACAAAGAACACTGTTCATTACTAAAATGCTCCAATTGAGCTGTTAGAATGTCAGAAACAAGCTTTCTGAGCTGAGAAATGCATTTTGTGACAAAGTGCTTCAGTGGATGATGAGAATGTCAGTTTTGACAAAGAACACTGATCATTACTAAAATGCTCCAATTAAGCTGTTAGAATGTCAGAAACAAGCTTTCTGAGCTGAGAACTGCATTTTGTGACATAGTTCATCAGTGGATGATGAGAATGTCAGTTTTGACAAAGAACACTGTTCATTACTGAAATGCTCTAATTGAGCTGTTAGAATGTCAGAAACAAGCTTTCTGAGCTGAGAAATGCATTTTGTGACAAAAAGCATCAGTGGATGATGAGAATGTCAGTTTTGACAAAGAACACTGTTCATTACTAAAATGCTCTAATTGAGCTGTTAGAATGTCAGAAACAAGCTTTCTGAGCTGAGAACTGCATTTTGTGACAAAGTTCATCAGTGGATGATGAGAATGTCAGTTTTGACAAAGAACACTGTTCATTACTAAAATGCTCTAATTGAGCTGTTAGAATGTCAGAAACAAGCTTTCTGAGCTGAGAACTGCATTTTGTGACATAGTTCATCAGTGGATGATGAGAATGTCAGTTTTGACAAAGAACACTGTTCATTACTGAAATGCTCCAATTGAGCTGTTAGAATGTCAGAAACAAGCTTTCTGAGCTGAGAACTGCATTTTGTGACAAAGTGAATCAGTGGATGATGAGAATGTCAGTTTTGACAAAGAACACTGTTCATTACTGAAATGCTCCAATTGAGCTGTTAGAATGTCAGAAACAAGCTTTCTGAGCTGAAAACTGCATTTTTTTGACAAAGTGCATCAGTGGATGATGAGAATGTCAGTTTTGACAAAGAACACTGATCATTACTAAAATGCTCCAATTGAGCTGTTAGAATGTCAGAAACAAGCTTTCTGAGCATAAAACTGCATTTTATGACAAAGTGCATCAGTGGATGATGAGAATGTCAGTTTTGACAAAGAACACTGATCATTACTAAAATGCTCTAATTGAACTGTTAGAATGTCAGAAACAAGCTTTCTGAGCTGAGAACTGCATTTTGTGACATAGTTCATCAGTTGATGATGAGAATGTCAGTTTTGACAAAGAACACTGTTCATTACTAAAATGCTCTAATTGAGCTGTTAGAATGTCAGAAACAAGCTTTCTGAGCTGAAAACTGCATTTTGTGACAAAAAGCATCAGTGGATGATGAGAATGTCAGTTTTGACAAAGAACACTGTTCATTACTGAAATGCTCCAATTGAGCTGTTAGAATGTCAAAAACAAGCTTTCTGAGCTGAGAAATGCATTTTGTGACAAAGTGCATCAGTGGATGATGAGAATGTCAGTTTTGACAAAGAACACTGTTCATTACTAAAATGCTCTAATTGAGCTGTTAGAATGTCAGAAACAAGCTTTCTGAGCTGAGAACTGCATTTTGTGACATAGTTCATCAGTGGATGATGAGAATGTCAGTTTTGACAAAGAACACTGTTCATTACTAAAATGCTCTAATTGAGCTGTTAGAATGTCAGAAACAAGCTTTCTGAGCTGAGAACTGCATTTTGTGACATAGTTTATCAGTGGATGATGAGAATGTCAGTTTTGACAAAGAACACTGTTCATTACTGAAATGCTCCAATTGAGCTGTTAGAATGTCAGAAACAAGCTTTCTGAGCTGAGAAATGCATTTTGTGACAAAGTGCATCAGTGGATGATGAGAATGTCAGTTTTGACAAAGAACACTGTTCATTACTAAAATGCTCTAATTGAGCTGTTAGAATGTCAGAAACAAGCTTTCTGAGCTGATAACTGCATTTTGTGACAAAAAGCATCAGTGGATGATGAGAATGTCAGTTTTGACAAAGAACACTGATCATTACTAAAATGCACAATTGAGCTGTTAGAATGTCAGAAACAAGCTTTCTGAGCTGAGAAATGCATTTTGTGACAAAGTGCTTCAGTGGATGATGAGAATGTCAGTTTTGACAAAGAACACTGATCATTACTAAAATGCTCTAATTGAGCTGTTAGAATGTCAGAAACAAGCTTTCTGAGCTGAGAACTGCATTTTGTGACAAAAAGCATCAGTGGATGATGAGAATGTCAGTTTTGACAAAGAACACTGATCATTACTAAAATGCTCCAATTGAGCTGTTAGAATGTCAGAAACAAGCTTTCTGAGCTGAAAACTGCATTTTGTGACAAAAAGCATCAGTGGATGATGAGAATGTCAGTTTTGACAAAGAACACTGTTCATTACTGAAATGCTCCAATTGAGCTGTTAGAATGTCAGAAACAAGCTTTCTGAGCTGAGAACTGCATTTTGTGACAGAGTTCATCAGTGGATGATGAGAATGTCAGTTTTGACAAAGAACACTGTTCATTACTAAAATGCTCTAATTGAGCTGTTAGAATGTCAGAAACAAGCTTTCTGAGCTGAAAACTGCATTTTGTGACAAAGTGAATCAGTGGATGGATGAGAATGTCAGTTTTGACAAAGAACACTGTTCATTACTGAAATGCTCCAATTGAGCTGTTAGAATGTCAGAAACAAGCTTTCTGAGCTGAGAAATGCATTTTGTGACAAAGTGAATCAGTGGATGATGAGAATGTCAGTTTTGACAAAGAACACTGATCATCAACTAAAATGCTCCAATTAAGCTGTTAGAATGTCAGAAACAAGCTTTCTGAGCTGAGAAATGCATTTTGTGACATAGTTCATCAGTGGATGATGAGAATGTCAGTTTTGACAAAGAACACTGTTCATTACTGAAATGCTCTAATTGAGCTGTTAGAATGTCAGAAACAAGCTTTCTGAGCTGAGAAATGCATTTTGTGACAAAAAGCATCAGTGGATGATGAGAATGTCAGTTTTGACAAAGAACACTGTTCATTACTAAAATGCTCTAATTGAGCTGTTAGAATGTCAGAAACAAGCTTTCTGAGCTGAGAACTGCATTTTGTGACATAGTTCATCAGTGGATGATGAGAATGTCAGTTTTGACAAAGAACACTGTTCATTACTGAAATGCTCCAATTGAGCTGTTAGAATGTCAGAAACAAGCTTTCTGAGCTGAGAACTGCATTTTGTGACAAAGTGAATCAGTGGATGATGAGAATGTCAGTTTTGACAAAGAACACTGTTCATTA
The DNA here is from genome assembly GCF_947034865.1 of Barbatula barbatula. Taxonomy (NCBI): domain Eukaryota; kingdom Metazoa; phylum Chordata; class Actinopteri; order Cypriniformes; family Nemacheilidae; genus Barbatula; species Barbatula barbatula. The sequence continues at coordinate 2,439,071 of NC_136788.1, forward strand.
CTGAAATGCTCCAATTGAGCTGTTAGAATGTCAGAAACAAGCTTTCTGAGCTGAAAACTGCATTTTTTTGACAAAGTGCATCAGTGGATGATGAGAATGTCAGTTTTGACAAAGAACACTGATCATTACTAAAATGCTCCAATTGAGCTGTTAGAATGTCAGAAACAAGCTTTCTGAGCATAAAACTGCATTTTGTGACAAAGTGCATCAGTGGATGATGAGAATGTCAGTTTTGACAAAGAACACTGATCATTACTAAAATGCTCTAATTGAACTGTTAGAATGTCAGAAACAAGCTTTCTGAGCTGAGAACTGCATTTTGTGACATAGTTCATCAGTTGATGATGAGAATGTCAGTTTTGACAAAGAACACTGTTCATTACTAAAATGCTCTAATTGAGCTGTTAGAATGTCAGAAACAAGCTTTCTGAGCTGAAAACTGCATTTTGTGACAAAAAGCATCAGTGGATGATGAGAATGTCAGTTTTGACAAAGAACACTGTTCATTACTGAAATGCTCCAATTGAGCTGTTAGAATGTCAAAAACAAGCTTTCTGAGCTGAGAAATGCATTTGTGACAAAGTGCATCAGTGGATGATGAGAATGTCAGTTTTGACAAAGAACACTGTTCGTTACTAAAATGCTCTAATTGAGCTGTTAGAATGTCAGAAACAAGCTTTCTGAGCTGAGAAATGCATTTTGTGACAAAGTGCTTCAGTGGATGATGAGAATGTCAGTTTTGACAAAGAACACTGTTCATTACTAAAATGCTCTAATTGAGCTGTTAGAATGTCAGAAACAAGCTTTCTGAGGTGAGAACTGCATTTTGTGACATAGTTCATCAGTGGATGATGAGAATGTCAGTTTTGACAAAGAACACTGTTCATTACTAAAATGCTCTAATTGAGCTGTTAGAATGTCAGAAACAAGCTTTCTGAGCTGAAAACTGCATTTTGTGACATAGTTCATCAGTGGATGATGAGAATGTCAGTTTTGACAAAGAACACTGATCATCACTAAAATGCTCTAATTAAGCTGTTAGAATGTCAGAAACAAGCTTTCTGAGCTGAGAACTGCATTTTGTGAGAAAGTGAATCAGTGGATGATGAGAATGTCAGTTTTGACAAAGAACACTGTTCATTACTAAAATGCTCCAATTGAGCTGTTAGAATGTCAGAAACAAGCTTTCTGAGCATAAAACTGCATTTTGTGACAAAGTGCATCAGTGGGTGATGAGAATGTCAGTTTTGACAAAGAACACTGTTCATTACTAAAATGCTCTAATTGAGCTGTTAGAATGTCAGAAACAAGCTTTCTGAGCTGAAAACTGCATTTTGTGACAAAGTGAATCAGTGGATGATGAGAATGTCAGTTTTGACATAGAACACTGATCATTACTAAAATGCTCTAATTGAGCTGTTAGAATGTCAGAAACAAGCTTTCTGAGCTGAGAACTGTATTTGGTGACAAAGTTCATCAGTGGATGATTAGAATGTCACTTTTGACAAAGAACACTGATCATTACTAAAATGCTCCAATTGAGCTGTTAGAATGTCAGAAACAAGCTTTCTGAGCTGAGAACTGCATTTTGTGACATAGTTCATCAGTGGATGATGAGAATGTCAGTTTTGACAAAGAACACTGTTCATTACTAAAATGCTCTAATTGAGCTGTTAGAATGTCAGAAACAAGCTTTCTGAGCTGAGAACTGCATTTTGTGACATAGTTTATCAGTGGATGATGAGAATGTCAGTTTTGACAAAGAACACTGTTCATTACTGAAATGCTCCAATTGAGCTGTTAGAATGTCAGAAACAAGCTTTCTGAGCTGAGAAATGCATTTTGTGACAAAGTGCATCAGTGGATGATGAGAATGTCAGTTTTGACAAAGAACACTGTTCATTACTAAAATGCTCTAATTGAGCTGTTAGAATGTCAGAAACAAGCTTTCTGAGCTGATAACTGCATTTTGTGACAAAAAGCATCAGTGGATGATGAGAATGTCAGTTTTGACAAAGAACACTGATCATTACTAAAATGCTCCAATTGAGCTGTTAGAATGTCAGAAACAAGCTTTCTGAGCTGAGAAATGCATTTTGTGACAAAGTGCTTCAGTGGATGATGAGAATGTCAGTTTTGACAAAGAACACTGATCATTACTAAAATGCTCTAATTGAGCTGTTAGAATGTCAGAAACAAGCTTTCTGAGCTGAGAACTGCATTTTGTGACAAAAAGCATCAGTGGATGATGAGAATGTCAGTTTTGACAAAGAACACTGATCATCACTAAAATGCTCTAATTAAGCTGTTAGAATGTCAGAAACAAGCTTTCTGAGCTGAGAAATGCATTTTGTGACAAAGTGCTTCAGTGGATGATGAGAATGTCAGTTTTGACAAAGAACACTGATCATTACTAAAATGCTCCAATTAAGCTGTTAGAATGTCAGAAACAAGCTTTCTGAGCTGAGAACTGCATTTTGTGACATAGTTCATCAGTGGATGATGAGAATGTCAGTTTTGACAAAGAACACTGTTCATTACTGAAATGCTCTAATTGAGCTGTTAGAATGTCAGAAACAAGCTTTCTGAGCTGAGAAATGCATTTTGTGACAAAAAGCATCAGTGGATGATGAGAATGTCAGTTTTGACAAAGAACACTGTTCATTACTAAAATGCTCTAATTGAGCTGTTAGAATGTCAGAAACAAGCTTTCTGAGCTGAGAACTGCATTTTGTGACAAAGTTCATCAGTGGATGATGAGAATGTCAGTTTTGACAAAGAACACTGTTCATTACTAAAATAATCTAATTGAGCTGTTAGAATGTCAGAAACAAGCTTTCTGAGCTGAGAACTGCATTTTGTGACATAGTTCATCAGTGGATGATGAGAATGTCAGTTTTGACAAAGAACACTGATCATTACTAAAATGCTCCAATTGAGCTGTTAGAATGTCAGAAACAAGCTTTCTGAGCTGAGAAATGCATTTTGTGACAAAGCGCTTCAGTGGATGATGAGAATGTCAGTTTTGACAAAGAACTCTGTTCATTACTGAAATGCTCCAATTGAGCTGTTAGAATGTCAGAAACAAGCTTTCTGAGCTGAGAACTGCATTTTGTGACAAAAAGCATCAGTGGATGATGAGAATGTCAGTTTTGACAAAGAACACTGTTCATTACTGAAATGCTCCAATTGAGCTGTTAGAATGTCAGAAACAAGCTTTCTGAGCTGAAAACTGCATTTTTTTGACAAAGTGCATCAGTGGATGATGAGAATGTCAGTTTTGACAAAGAACACTGATCATTACTAAAATGCTCCAATTGAGCTGTTAGAATGTCAGAAACAAGCTTTCTGAGCATAAAACTGCATTTTGTGACAAAGTGCATCAGTGGATGATGAGAATGTCAGTTTTGACAAAGAACACTGATCATTACTAAAATGCTCTAATTGAACTGTTAGAATGTCAGAAACAAGCTTTCTGAGCTGAGAACTGCATTTTGTGACATAGTTCATCAGTTGATGATGAGAATGTCAGTTTTGACAAAGAACACTGTTCATTACTGAAATGCTCCAATTGAGCTGTTAGAATGTCAAAAACAAGCTTTCTGAGCTGAGAAATGCATTTTGTGACAAAGTGCATCAGTGGATGATGAGAATGTCAGTTTTGACAAAGAACACTGTTCATTACTAAAATGCTCTAATTGAGCTGTTAGAATGTCAGAAACAAGCTTTCTGAGCTGAGAAATGCATTTTGTGACAAAAAGCATCAGTGGATGATGAGAATGTCAGTTTTGACAAAGAATACTGATCATTACTAAAATGCTCCAATTGAGCTGTTAGAATGTCAGAAACAAGCTTTCTGAGCTGAGAAATGCATTTTGTGACAAAGTGCTTCAGTGGATGATGAGAATGTCAGTTTTGACAAAGAACACTGTTCATTACTAAAATGCTCTAATTGAGCTGTTAGAATGTCAGAAACAAGCTTTCTGAGGTGAGAACTGCATTTTGTGACATAGTTCATCAGTGGATGATGAGAATGTCAGTTTTGACAAAGAACACTGTTCATTACTAAAATGCTCTAATTGAGCTGTTAGAATGTCAGAAACAAGCTTTCTGAGCTGAAAACTGCATTTTGTGACATAGTTCATCAGTGGATGATGAGAATGTCAGTTTTGACAAAGAACACTGATCATCACTAAAATGCTCTAATTAAGCTGTTAGAATGTCAGAAACAAGCTTTCTGAGCTGAGAACTGCATTTTGTGAGAAAGTGAATCAGTGGATGATGAGAATGTCAGTTTTGACAAAGAACACTGTTCATTACTAAAATGCTCCAATTGAGCTGTTAGAATGTCAGAAACAAGCTTTCTGAGCATAAAACTGCATTTTGTGACAAAGTGCATCAGTGGGTGATGAGAATGTCAGTTTTGACAAAGAACACTGTTCATTACTAAAATGCTCTAATTGAGCTGTTAGAATGTCAGAAACAAGCTTTCTGAGCTGAAAACTGCATTTTGTGACAAAGTGAATCAGTGGATGATGAGAATGTCAGTTTTGACATAGAACACTGATCATTACTAAAATGCTCTAATTGAGCTGTTAGAATGTCAGAAACAAGCTTTCTGAGCTGAGAACTGTATTTGGTGACAAAGTTCATCAGTGGATGATTAGAATGTCACTTTTGACAAAGAACACTGATCATTACTAAAATGCTCCAATTGAGCTGTTAGAATGTCAGAAACAAGCTTTCTGAGCTGAGAACTGCATTTTGTGACATAGTTCATCAGTGGATGATGAGAATGTCAGTTTTGACAAAGAACACTGTTCATTACTAAAATGCTCTAATTGAGCTGTTAGAATGTCAGAAACAAGCTTTCTGAGCTGAGAACTGCATTTTGTGACATAGTTTATCAGTGGATGATGAGAATGTCAGTTTTGACAAAGAACACTGTTCATTACTGAAATGCTCCAATTGAGCTGTTAGAATGTCAGAAACAAGCTTTCTGAGCTGAAAACTGCATTTTTTTGACAAAGTGCATCAGTGGATGATGAGAATGTCAGTTTTGACAAAGAACACTGATCATTACTAAAATGCTCCAATTGAGCTGTTAGAATGTCAGAAACAAGCTTTCTGAGCATAAAACTGCATTTTGTGACAAAGTGCATCAGTGGATGATGAGAATGTCAGTTTTGACAAAGAACACTGATCATTACTAAAATGCTCTAATTGAACTGTTAGAATGTCAGAAACAAGCTTTCTGAGCTGAGAAATGCATTTTGTGACATAGTTCATCAGTTGATGATGAGAATGTCAGTTTTGACAAAGAACACTGTTCATTACTGAAATGCTCCAATTGAGCTGTTAGAATGTCAAAAACAAGCTTTCTGAGCTGAGAAATGCATTTTGTGACAAAGTGCATCAGTGGATGATGAGAATGTCAGTTTTGACAAAGAACACTGTTCATTACTAAAATGCTCTAATTGAGCTGTTAGAATGTCAGAAACAAGCTTTCTGAGCTGAGAAATGCATTTTGTGACAAAAAGCATCAGTGGATGATGAGAATGTCAGTTTTGACAAAGAATACTGATCATTACTAAAATGCTCCAATTGAGCTGTTAGAATGTCAGAAACAAGCTTTCTGAGCTGAGAAATGCATTTTGTGACAAAGTGCTTCAGTGGATGATGAGAATGTCAGTTTTGACAAAGAACACTGTTCATTACTAAAATGCTCTAATTGAGCTGTTAGAATGTCAGAAACAAGCTTTCTGAGGTGAGAACTGCATTTTGTGACATAGTTCATCAGTGGATGATGAGAATGTCAGTTTTGACAAAGAACACTGTTCATTACTAAAATGCTCTAATTGAGCTGTTAGAATGTCAGAAACAAGCTTTCTGAGGTGAGAACTGCATTTTGTGACATAGTTCATCAGTGGATGATGAGAATGTCAGTTTTGACAAAGAACACTGTTCATTACTAAAATGCTCTAATTGAGCTGTTAGAATGTCAGAAACAAGCTTTCTGAGCTGAAAACTGCATTTTGTGACATAGTTCATCAGTGGATGATGAGAATGTCAGTTTTGACAAAGAACACTGATCATCACTAAAATGCTCTAATTAAGCTGTTAGAATGTCAGAAACAAGCTTTCTGAGCTGAGAACTGCATTTTGTGAGAAAGTGAATCAGTGGATGATGAGAATGTCAGTTTTGACAAAGAACACTGATCATTACTAAAATGCTCTAATTGAACTGTTAGAATGTCAGAAACAAGCTTTCTGAGCTGAGAACTGCATTTTGTGACATAGTTCATCAGTTGATGATGAGAATGTCAGTTTTGACAAAGAACACTGTTCATTACTAAAATGCTCTAATTGAGCTGTTAGAATGTCAGAAACAAGCTTTCTGAGCTGAAAACTGCATTTTGTGACAAAAAGCATCAGTGGATGATGAGAATGTCAGTTTTGACAAAGAACACTGTTCATTACTGAAATGCTCCAATTGAGCTGTTAGAATGTCAAAAACAAGCTTTCTGAGCTGAGAAATGCATTTTGTGACAAAGTGCATCAGTGGATGATGAGAATGTCAGTTTTGACAAAGAACACTGTTCATTACTAAAATGCTCTAATTGAGCTGTTAGAATGTCAGAAACAAGCTTTCTGAGCTGAGAACTGCATTTTGTGACATAGTTCATCAGTGGATGATGAGAATGTCAGTTTTGACAAAGAACACTGTTCATTACTAAAATGCTCTAATTGAGCTGTTAGAATGTCAGAAACAAGCTTTCTGAGCTGAGAACTGCATTTTGTGACATAGTTTATCAGTGGATGATGAGAATGTCAGTTTTGACAAAGAACACTGTTCATTACTGAAATGCTCCAATTGAGCTGTTAGAATGTCAGAAACAAGCTTTCTGAGCTGAGAAATGCATTTTGTGACAAAGTGCATCAGTGGATGATGAGAATGTCAGTTTTGACAAAGAACACTGTTCATTACTAAAATGCTCTAATTGAGCTGTTAGAATGTCAGAAACAAGCTTTCTGAGCTGATAACTGCATTTTGTGACAAAAAGCATCAGTGGATGATGAGAATGTCAGTTTTGACAAAGAACACTGATCATTACTAAAATGCACAATTGAGCTGTTAGAATGTCAGAAACAAGCTTTCTGAGCTGAGAAATGCATTTTGTGACAAAGTGCTTCAGTGGATGATGAGAATGTCAGTTTTGACAAAGAACACTGATCATTACTAAAATGCTCTAATTGAGCTGTTAGAATGTCAGAAACAAGCTTTCTGAGCTGAGAACTGCATTTTGTGACAAAAAGCATCAGTGGATGATGAGAATGTCAGTTTTGACAAAGAACACTGATCATTACTAAAATGCTCCAATTGAGCTGTTAGAATGTCAGAAACAAGCTTTCTGAGCTGAAAACTGCATTTTGTGACAAAAAGCATCAGTGGATGATGAGAATGTCAGTTTTGACAAAGAACACTGTTCATTACTGAAATGCTCCAATTGAGCTGTTAGAATGTCAGAAACAAGCTTTCTGAGCTGAGAACTGCATTTTGTGACAGAGTTCATCAGTGGATGATGAGAATGTCAGTTTTGACAAAGAACACTGTTCATTACTAAAATGCTCTAATTGAGCTGTTAGAATGTCAGAAACAAGCTTTCTGAGCTGAAAACTGCATTTTGTGACAAAGTGAATCAGTGGATGGATGAGAATGTCAGTTTTGACAAAGAACACTGTTCATTACTGAAATGCTCCAATTGAGCTGTTAGAATGTCAGAAACAAGCTTTCTGAGCTGAGAAATGCATTTTGTGACAAAGTGAATCAGTGGATGATGAGAATGTCAGTTTTGACAAAGAACACTGATCATCAACTAAAATGCTCCAATTAAGCTGTTAGAATGTCAGAAACAAGCTTTCTGAGCTGAGAAATGCATTTTGTGACATAGTTCATCAGTGGATGATGAGAATGTCAGTTTTGACAAAGAACACTGTTCATTACTGAAATGCTCTAATTGAGCTGTTAGAATGTCAGAAACAAGCTTTCTGAGCTGAGAAATGCATTTTGTGACAAAAAGCATCAGTGGATGATGAGAATGTCAGTTTTGACAAAGAACACTGTTCATTACTAAAATGCTCTAATTGAGCTGTTAGAATGTCAGAAACAAGCTTTCTGAGCTGAGAACTGCATTTTGTGACATAGTTCATCAGTGGATGATGAGAATGTCAGTTTTGACAAAGAACACTGTTCATTACTGAAATGCTCCAATTGAGCTGTTAGAATGTCAGAAACAAGCTTTCTGAGCTGAGAACTGCATTTTGTGACAAAGTGAATCAGTGGATGATGAGAATGTCAGTTTTGACAAAGAACACTGTTCATTACTGAAATGCTCCAATTGAGCTGTTAGAATGTCAGAAACAAGCTTTCTGAGCTGAAAACTGCATTTTTTTGACAAAGTGCATCAGTGGATGATGAGAATGTCAGTTTTGACAAAGAACACTGATCATTACTAAAATGCTCCAATTGAGCTGTTAGAATGTCAGAAACAAGCTTTCTGAGCATAAAACTGCATTTTGTGACAAAGTGCATCAGTGGATGATGAGAATGTCAGTTTTGACAAAGAACACTGATCATTACTAAAATGCTCTAATTGAACTGTTAGAATGTCAGAAACAAGCTTTCTGAGCTGAGAACTGCATTTTGTGACATAGTTCATCAGTTGATGATGAGAATGTCAGTTTTGACAAAGAACACTGTTCATTACTAAAATGCTCTAATTGAGCTGTTAGAATGTCAGAAACAAGCTTTCTGAGCTGAAAACTGCATTTTGTGACAAAAAGCATCAGTGGATGATGAGAATGTCAGTTTTGACAAAGAACACTGTTCATTACTGAAATGCTCCAATTGAGCTGTTAGAATGTCAAAAACAAGCTTTCTGAGCTGAGAAATGCATTTGTGACAAAGTGCATCAGTGGATGATGAGAATGTCAGTTTTGACAAAGAACACTGTTCGTTACTAAAATGCTCTAATTGAGCTGTTAGAATGTCAGAAACAAGCTTTCTGAGCTGAGAAATGCATTTTGTGACAAAGTGCTTCAGTGGATGATGAGAATGTCAGTTTTGACAAAGAACACTGTTCATTACTAAAATGCTCTAATTGAGCTGTTAGAATGTCAGAAACAAGCTTTCTGAGGTGAGAACTGCATTTTGTGACATAGTTCATCAGTGGATGATGAGAATGTCAGTTTTGACAAAGAACACTGTTCATTACTAAAATGCTCTAATTGAGCTGTTAGAATGTCAGAAACAAGCTTTCTGAGCTGAAAACTGCATTTTGTGACATAGTTCATCAGTGGATGATGAGAATGTCAGTTTTGACAAAGAACACTGATCATCACTAAAATGCTCTAATTAAGCTGTTAGAATGTCAGAAACAAGCTTTCTGAGCTGAGAACTGCATTTTGTGAGAAAGTGAATCAGTGGATGATGAGAATGTCAGTTTTGACAAAGAACACTGTTCATTACTAAAATGCTCCAATTGAGCTGTTAGAATGTCAGAAACAAGCTTTCTGAGCATAAAACTGCATTTTGTGACAAAGTGCATCAGTGGGTGATGAGAATGTCAGTTTTGACAAAGAACACTGTTCATTACTAAAATGCTCTAATTGAGCTGTTAGAATGTCAGAAACAAGCTTTCTGAGCTGAAAACTGCATTTTGTGACAAAGTGAATCAGTGGATGATGAGAATGTCAGTTTTGACATAGAACACTGATCATTACTAAAATGCTCTAATTGAGCTGTTAGAATGTCAGAAACAAGCTTTCTGAGCTGAGAACTGTATTTGGTGACAAAGTTCATCAGTGGATGATTAGAATGTCACTTTTGACAAAGAACACTGATCATTACTAAAATGCTCCAATTGAGCTGTTAGAATGTCAGAAACAAGCTTTCTGAGCTGAGAACTGCATTTTGTGACATAGTTCATCAGTGGATGATGAGAATGTCAGTTTTGACAAAGAACACTGTTCATTACTAAAATGCTCTAATTGAGCTGTTAGAATGTCAGAAACAAGCTTTCTGAGCTGAGAACTGCATTTTGTGACATAGTTTATCAGTGGATGATGAGAATGTCAGTTTTGACAAAGAACACTGTTCATTACTGAAATGCTCCAATTGAGCTGTTAGAATGTCAGAAACAAGCTTTCTGAGCTGAGAAATGCATTTTGTGACAAAGTGCATCAGTGGATGATGAGAATGTCAGTTTTGACAAAGAACACTGTTCATTACTAAAATGCTCTAATTGAGCTGTTAGAATGTCAGAAACAAGCTTTCTGAGCTGATAACTGCATTTTGTGACAAAAAGCATCAGTGGATGATGAGAATGTCAGTTTTGACAAAGAACACTGATCATTACTAAAATGCTCCAATTGAGCTGTTAGAATGTCAGAAACAAGCTTTCTGAGCTGAGAAATGCATTTTGTGACAAAGTGCTTCAGTGGATGATGAGAATGTCAGTTTTGACAAAGAACACTGATCATTACTAAAATGCTCTAATTGAGCTGTTAGAATGTCAGAAACAAGCTTTCTGAGCTGAGAACTGCATTTTGTGACAAAAAGCATCAGTGGATGATGAGAATGTCAGTTTTGACAAAGAACACTGATCATCACTAAAATGCTCTAATTAAGCTGTTAGAATGTCAGAAACAAGCTTTCTGAGCTGAGAAATGCATTTTGTGACAAAGTGCTTCAGTGGATGATGAGAATGTCAGTTTTGACAAAGAACACTGATCATTACTAAAATGCTCCAATTAAGCTGTTAGAATGTCAGAAACAAGCTTTCTGAGCTGAGAACTGCATTTTGTGACATAGTTCATCAGTGGATGATGAGAATGTCAGTTTTGACAAAGAACACTGTTCATTACTGAAATGCTCTAATTGAGCTGTTAGAATGTCAGAAACAAGCTTTCTGAGCTGAGAAATGCATTTTGTGACAAAAAGCATCAGTGGATGATGAGAATGTCAGTTTTGACAAAGAACACTGTTCATTACTAAAATGCTCTAATTGAGCTGTTAGAATGTCAGAAACAAGCTTTCTGAGCTGAGAACTGCATTTTGTGACAAAGTTCATCAGTGGATGATGAGAATGTCAGTTTTGACAAAGAACACTGTTCATTACTAAAATGCTCTAATTGAGCTGTTAGAATGTCAGAAACAAGCTTTCTGAGCTGAGAACTGCATTTTGTGACATAGTTCATCAGTGGATGATGAGAATGTCAGTTTTGACAAAGAACACTGATCATTACTAAAATGCTCCAATTGAGCTGTTAGAATGTCAGAAACAAGCTTTCTGAGCTGAGAAATGCATTTTGTGACAAAGCGCTTCAGTGGATGATGAGAATGTCAGTTTTGACAAAGAACTCTGTTCATTACTGAAATGCTCCAATTGAGCTGTTAGAATGTCAGAAACAAGCTTTCTGAGCTGAGAACTGCATTTTGTGACAAAAAGCATCAGTGGATGATGAGAATGTCAGTTTTGACAAAGAACACTGTTCATTACTGAAATGCTCCAATTGAGCTGTTAGAATGTCAGAAACAAGCTTTCTGAGCTGAAAACTGCATTTTTTTGACAAAGTGCATCAGTGGATGATGAGAATGTCAGTTTTGACAAAGAACACTGATCATTACTAAAATGCTCCAATTGAGCTGTTAGAATGTCAGAAACAAGCTTTCTGAGCATAAAACTGCATTTTGTGACAAAGTGCATCAGTGGATGATGAGAATGTCAGTTTTGACAAAGAACACTGATCATTACTAAAATGCTCTAATTGAACTGTTAGAATGTCAGAAACAAGCTTTCTGAGCTGAGAACTGCATTTTGTGACATAGTTCATCAGTTGATGATGAGAATGTCAGTTTTGACAAAGAACACTGTTCATTACTGAAATGCTCCAATTGAGCTGTTAGAATGTCAAAAACAAGCTTTCTGAGCTGAGAAATGCATTTTGTGACAAAGTGCATCAGTGGATGATGAGAATGTCAGTTTTGACAAAGAACACTGTTCATTACTAAAATGCTCTAATTGAGCTGTTAGAATGTCAGAAACAAGCTTTCTGAGCTGAGAAATGCATTTTGTGACAAAAAGCATCAGTGGATGATGAGAATGTCAGTTTTGACAAAGAATACTGATCATTACTAAAATGCTCCAATTGAGCTGTTAGAATGTCAGAAACAAGCTTTCTGAGCTGAGAAATGCATTTTGTGACAAAGTGCTTCAGTGGATGATGAGAATGTCAGTTTTGACAAAGAACACTGTTCATTACTAAAATGCTCTAATTGAGCTGTTAGAATGTCAGAAACAAGCTTTCTGAGGTGAGAACTGCATTTTGTGACATAGTTCATCAGTGGATGATGAGAATGTCAGTTTTGACAAAGAACACTGTTCATTACTAAAATGCTCTAATTGAGCTGTTAGAATGTCAGAAACAAGCTTTCTGAGCTGAAAACTGCATTTTGTGACATAGTTCATCAGTGGATGATGAGAATGTCAGTTTTGACAAAGAACACTGATCATCACTAAAATGCTCTAATTAAGCTGTTAGAATGTCAGAAACAAGCTTTCTGAGCTGAGAACTGCATTTTGTGAGAAAGTGAATCAGTGGATGATGAGAATGTCAGTTTTGACAAAGAACACTGTTCATTACTAAAATGCTCCAATTGAGCTGTTAGAATGTCAGAAACAAGCTTTCTGAGCATAAAACTGCATTTTGTGACAAAGTGCATCAGTGGGTGATGAGAATGTCAGTTTTGACAAAGAACACTGTTCATTACTAAAATGCTCTAATTGAGCTGTTAGAATGTCAGAAACAAGCTTTCTGAGCTGAAAACTGCATTTTGTGACAAAGTGAATCAGTGGATGATGAGAATGTCAGTTTTGACATAGAACACTGATCATTACTAAAATGCTCTAATTGAGCTGTTAGAATGTCAGAAACAAGCTTTCTGAGCTGAGAACTGTATTTGGTGACAAAGTTCATCAGTGGATGATTAGAATGTCACTTTTGACAAAGAACACTGATCATTACTAAAATGCTCCAATTGAGCTGTTAGAATGTCAGAAACAAGCTTTCTGAGCTGAGAACTGCATTTTGTGACATAGTTCATCAGTGGATGATGAGAATGTCAGTTTTGACAAAGAACACTGTTCATTACTAAAATGCTCTAATTGAGCTGTTAGAATGTCAGAAACAAGCTTTCTGAGCTGAGAACTGCATTTTGTGACATAGTTTATCAGTGGATGATGAGAATGTCAGTTTTGACAAAGAACACTGTTCATTACTGAAATGCTCCAATTGAGCTGTTAGAATGTCAGAAACAAGCTTTCTGAGCTGAAAACTGCATTTTTTTGACAAAGTGCATCAGTGGATGATGAGAATGTCAGTTTTGACAAAGAACACTGATCATTACTAAAATGCTCCAATTGAGCTGTTAGAATGTCAGAAACAAGCTTTCTGAGCATAAAACTGCATTTTGTGACAAAGTGCATCAGTGGATGATGAGAATGTCAGTTTTGACAAAGAACACTGATCATTACTAAAATGCTCTAATTGAACTGTTAGAATGTCAGAAACAAGCTTTCTGAGCTGAGAAATGCATTTTGTGACATAGTTCATCAGTTGATGATGAGAATGTCAGTTTTGACAAAGAACACTGTTCATTACTGAAATGCTCCAATTGAGCTGTTAGAATGTCAAAAACAAGCTTTCTGAGCTGAGAAATGCATTTTGTGACAAAGTGCATCAGTGGATGATGAGAATGTCAGTTTTGACAAAGAACACTGTTCATTACTAAAATGCTCTAATTGAGCTGTTAGAATGTCAGAAACAAGCTTTCTGAGCTGAGAAATGCATTTTGTGACAAAAAGCATCAGTGGATGATGAGAATGTCAGTTTTGACAAAGAATACTGATCATTACTAAAATGCTCCAATTGAGCTGTTAGAATGTCAGAAACAAGCTTTCTGAGCTGAGAAATGCATTTTGTGACAAAGTGCTTCAGTGGATGATGAGAATGTCAGTTTTGACAAAGAACACTGTTCATTACTAAAATGCTCTAATTGAGCTGTTAGAATGTCAGAAACAAGCTTTCTGAGGTGAGAACTGCATTTTGTGACATAGTTCATCAGTGGATGATGAGAATGTCAGTTTTGACAAAGAACACTGTTCATTACTAAAATGCTCTAATTGAGCTGTTAGAATGTCAGAAACAAGCTTTCTGAGCTGAAAACTGCATTTTGTGACATAGTTCATCAGTGGATGATGAGAATGTCAGTTTTGACAAAGAACACTGATCATCACTAAAATGCTCTAATTAAGCTGTTAGAATGTCAGAAACAAGCTTTCTGAGCTGAGAACTGCATTTTGTGAGAAAGTGAATCAGTGGATGATGAGAATGTCAGTTTTGACAAAGAACACTGTTCATTACTAAAATGCTCCAATTGAGCTGTTAGAATGTCAGAAACAAGCTTTCTGAGCATAAAACTGCATTTTGTGACAAAGTGCATCAGTGGGTGATGAGAATGTCAGTTTTGACAAAGAACACTGTTCATTACTAAAATGCTCTAATTGAGCTGTTAGAATGTCAGAAACAAGCTTTCTGAGCTGAAAACTGCATTTTGTGACAAAGTGAATCAGTGGATGATGAGAATGTCAGTTTTGACATAGAACACTGATCATTACTAAAATGCTCTAATTGAGCTGTTAGAATGTCAGAAACAAGCTTTCTGAGCTGAGAACTGTATTTGGTGACAAAGTTCATCAGTGGATGATTAGAATGTCACTTTTGACAAAGAACACTGATCATTACTAAAATGCTCCAATTGAGCTGTTAGAATGTCAGAAACAAGCTTTCTGAGCTGAGAACTGCATTTTGTGACATAGTTCATCAGTGGATGATGAGAATGTCAGTTTTGACAAAGAACACTGTTCATTACTAAAATGCTCTAATTGAGCTGTTAGAATGTCAGAAACAAGCTTTCTGAGCTGAGAACTGCATTTTGTGACATAGTTTATCAGTGGATGATGAGAATGTCAGTTTTGACAAAGAACACTGTTCATTACTGAAATGCTCCAATTGAGCTGTTAGAATGTCAGAAACAAGCTTTCTGAGCTGAGAAATGCATTTTGTGACAAAGTGCATCAGTGGATGATGAGAATGTCAGTTTTGACAAAGAACACTGTTCATTACTAAAATGCTCTAATTGAGCTGTTAGAATGTCAGAAACAAGCTTTCTGAGCTGATAACTGCATTTTGTGACAAAAAGCATCAGTGGATGATGAGAATGTCAGTTTTGACAAAGAACACTGATCATTACTAAAATGCTCCAATTGAGCTGTTAGAATGTCAGAAACAAGCTTTCTGAGCTGAGAAATGCATTTTGTGACAAAGTGCTTCAGTGGATGATGAGAATGTCAGTTTTGACAAAGAACACTGATCATTACTAAAATGCTCTAATTGAGCTGTTAGAATGTCAGAAACAAGCTTTCTGAGCTGAGAACTGCATTTTGTGACAAAAAGCATCAGTGGATGATGAGAATGTCAGTTTTGACAAAGAACACTGTTCATTACTAAAATGCTCCAATTGAGCTGTTAGAATGTCAGAAACAAGCTTTCTGAGCTGAGAAATGCATTTTGTGACAAAGTGCTTCAGTGGATGATGAGAATGTCAGTTTTGACAAAGAACACTGATCATTACTAAAATGCTCCAATTAAGCTGTTAGAATGTCAGAAACAAGCTTTCTGAGCTGAGAACTGCATTTTGTGACATAGTTCATCAGTGGATGATGAGAATGTCAGTTTTGACAAAGAACACTGTTCATTACTGAAATGCTCTAATTGAGCTGTTAGAATGTCAGAAACAAGCTTTCTGAGCTGAGAAATGCATTTTGTGACAAAAAGCATCAGTGGATGATGAGAATGTCAGTTTTGACAAAGAACACTGTTCATTACTAAAATGCTCTAATTGAGCTGTTAGAATGTCAGAAACAAGCTTTCTGAGCTGAGAACTGCATTTTGTGACAAAGTTCATCAGTGGATGATGAGAATGTCAGTTTTGACAAAGAACACTGTTCATTACTAAAATGCTCTAATTGAGCTGTTAGAATGTCAGAAACAAGCTTTCTGAGCTGAGAACTGCATTTTGTGACATAGTTCATCAGTGGATGATGAGAATGTCAGTTTTGACAAAGAACACTGTTCATTACTGAAATGCTCCAATTGAGCTGTTAGAATGTCAGAAACAAGCTTTCTGAGCTGAGAACTGCATTTTGTGACAAAGTGAATCAGTGGATGATGAGAATGTCAGTTTTGACAAAGAACACTGTTCATTACTGAAATGCTCCAATTGAGCTGTTAGAATGTCAGAAACAAGCTTTCTGAGCTGAAAACTGCATTTTTTTGACAAAGTGCATCAGTGGATGATGAGAATGTCAGTTTTGACAAAGAACACTGATCATTACTAAAATGCTCCAATTGAGCTGTTAGAATGTCAGAAACAAGCTTTCTGAGCATAAAACTGCATTTTGTGACAAAGTGCATCAGTGGATGATGAGAATGTCAGTTTTGACAAAGAACACTGATCATTACTAAAATGCTCTAATTGAACTGTTAGAATGTCAGAAACAAGCTTTCTGAGCTGAGAACTGCATTTTGTGACATAGTTCATCAGTTGATGATGAGAATGTCAGTTTTGACAAAGAACACTGTTCATTACTAAAATGCTCTAATTGAGCTGTTAGAATGTCAGAAACAAGCTTTCTGAGCTGAAAACTGCATTTTGTGACAAAAAGCATCAGTGGATGATGAGAATGTCAGTTTTGACAAAGAACACTGTTCATTACTGAAATGCTCCAATTGAGCTGTTAGAATGTCAAAAACAAGCTTTCTGAGCTGAGAAATGCATTTTGTGACAAAGTGCATCAGTGGATGATGAGAATGTCAGTTTTGACAAAGAACACTGTTCATTACTAAAATGCTCTAATTGAGCTGTTAGAATGTCAGAAACAAGCTTTCTGAGCTGAGAACTGCATTTTGTGACATAGTTCATCAGTGGATGATGAGAATGTCAGTTTTGACAAAGAACACTGTTCATTACTAAAATGCTCTAATTGAGCTGTTAGAATGTCAGAAACAAGCTTTCTGAGCTGAGAACTGCATTTTGTGACATAGTTTATCAGTGGATGATGAGAATGTCAGTTTTGACAAAGAACACTGTTCATTACTGAAATGCTCCAATTGAGCTGTTAGAATGTCAGAAACAAGCTTTCTGAGCTGAGAAATGCATTTTGTGACAAAGTGCATCAGTGGATGATGAGAATGTCAGTTTTGACAAAGAACACTGTTCATTACTAAAATGCTCTAATTG
The DNA here is from genome assembly GCF_947034865.1 of Barbatula barbatula. Lineage (NCBI taxonomy): Eukaryota > Metazoa > Chordata > Actinopteri > Cypriniformes > Nemacheilidae > Barbatula > Barbatula barbatula. The sequence goes on from NC_136788.1 coordinate 2,456,493, forward strand.
AGCTGTTAGAATGTCAGAAACAAGCTTTCTGAGCTGATAACTGCATTTTGTGACAAAAAGCATCAGTGGATGATGAGAATGTCAGTTTTGACAAAGAACACTGATCATTACTAAAATGCTCCAATTGAGCTGTTAGAATGTCAGAAACAAGCTTTCTGAGCTGAGAAATGCATTTTGTGACAAAGTTCATCAGTTGATGATGAGAATGTCAGTTTTGACAAAGAACACTGTTCATTACTAAAATGCTCTAATTGAGCTGTTAGAATGTTAGAAACAAGCTTTCTGAGCTGAGAACTGCATTTTGTGACATAGTTCATCAGTGGATGATGAGAATGTCAGTTTTGACAAAGAACACTGTTCATTGCTGATATGCTCCAATTGAGCTGTTAGAATGTCAGAAACAAGCTTTCTGAGCTGAGAAATGCATTTTGTGACAAAGTGAATCAGTGGATGATGAGAATGTCAGTTTTGACAAAGAACACTGATTCATTACTGAAATGCTCCAATTGAGCTGTTAGAATGTCAGAAACAAGCTTTCTGAGCTGAGAATTGCATTTTGTGACAAAAAGCATCAGTGGATGATGAGAATGTCAGTTTTGACAAAGAACACTGATCATTACTAAAATGCTCCAATTGAGCTATTAGAATGTCAGAAACAAGCTTTCTGAGCTGAGAAATGCATTTTGTGACAAAGTGCTTCAGTGGATGATGAGAATGTCAGTTTTGACAAAGAACACTGTTCATTACTAAAATGCTCTAATTGAGCTGTTAGAATGTCAGAAACAAGCTTTCTGAGGTGAGAACTGCATTTTGTGACATAGTTCATCAGTGGATGATGAGAATGTCAGTTTTGACAAAGAACACTGTTCATTACTAAAATGCTCTAATTGAGCTGTTAGAATGTCAGAAACAAGCTTTCTGAGCTGAGAACTGCATTTTGTGACAAAGTTCATCAGTGGATGATGAGAATGTCAGTTTTGACAAAGAACACTGATCACTACTAAAATGCTCCAATTGAGCTGTTAGAATGTCAGAAACAAGCTTTCTGAGCTGAAAACTGCATTTTGTGACATAGTTCATCAGTGGATGATGAGAATGTCAGTTTTGACAAAGAACACTGATCATCACTAAAATGCTCCAATTAAGCTGTTAGAATGTCAGAAACAAGCTTTCTGAGCTGAGAACTACATTTTGTGAGAAAGTGAATCAGTGGATGATGAGAATGTCAGTTTTGACAAAGAACACTGTTCATTACTAAAATGCTCCAATTGAGCTGTTAGAATGTCAGAAACAAGCTTTCTGAGCTGAGAACTGCATTTTGTGACATAGTTCATCAGTGGATGATGAGAATGTCAGTTTTGACAAAGAACACTGATCATCACTAAAATGCTCCAATTAAGCTGTTAGAATGTCAGAAACAAGCTTTCTGAGCTGAGAACTGCATTTTGTGACATAGTTCATCAGTGGATGATGAGAATGTCAGTTTTGACAAAGAACACTGTTCATTACTAAAATGCTCTAATTGAGCTGTTAGAATGTCAGAAACAAGCTTTCTGAGCTGAAAACTGCATTTTGTGACAAAGTGAATCAGTGGATGATGAGAATGTCAGTTTTGACAAAGAACACTGATCATTACTAAAATGCTCTAATTGAGCTGTTAGAATGTCAGAAACAAGCTTTCTGAGCTGAGAACTGCATTTTGTGACATAGTTCATCAGTGGATGATGAGAATGTCAGTTTTGACAAAGAACACTGATCATCACTAAAATGCTCCAATTAAGCTGTTAGAATGTCAGAAACAAGCTTTCTGAGCTGAGAACTGCATTTTGTGACATAGTTCATCAGTGGATGATGAGAATGTCAGTTTTGACAAAGAACACTGTTCATTACTGAAATGCTCCAATTGAGCTGTTAGAATGTCAGAAACAAGCTTTCTGAGCTGAGAAATGCATTTTGTGACAAAGTGCATCAGTGGATGATGAGAATGTCAGTTTTGACAAATAACACTGTTCATTACTAAAATGCTCTAATTGAGCTGTTAGAATGTCAGAAACAAGCTTTCTGAGCTGAGAACTGCATTTTGTGACAAAGTTCATCAGTGGATGATGAGAATGTCAGTTTTGACAAAGAACACTGATCATTACTAAAATGCTCCAATTGAGCTGTTAGAATGTCAGAAACAAGCTTTCTGAGCTGAGAACTGCATTTTGTGACAAAGTGAATCAGTGGATGGATGAGAATGTCACTTTTGACAAAGAACACTGTTCATTACTGAAATGCTCCAATTGAGCTGTTAGAATGTCAGAAACAAGCTTTCTGAGCTGAAAACTGCATTTTGTGACATAGTTCATCAGTGGATGATGAGAATGTCAGTTTTGACAAAGAACACTGATCATCACTAAAATGCTCTAATTAAGCTGTTAGAATGTCAGAAACAAGCTTTCTGAGCATAAAACTGCATTTTGTGACAAAGTGCATCAGTGGGTGATGAGAATGTCAGTTTTGACAAAGAACACTGTTCATTACTAAAATGCTCCAATTGAGCTGTTAGAATGTCAGAAACAAGCTTTCTGAGCATAAAACTGCATTTTGTGACAAAGTGCATCAGTGGGTGATGAGAATGTCAGTTTTGACAAAGAACACTGTTCATTACTAAAATGCTCTAATTGAGCTGTTAGAATGTCAGAAACAAGCTTTCTGAGCTGAAAACTGCATTTTGTGACAAAGTGAATCAGTGGATGATGAGAATGTCAGTTTTGACAAAGAACACTGATCATTACTAAAATGCTCTAATTGAGCTGTTAGAATGTCAGAAACAAGCTTTCTGAGCTGAGAACTGTATTTGGTGACAAAGTTCATCAGTGGATGATTAGAATGTCACTTTTGACAAAGAACACTGATCATTACTAAAATGCTCCAATTGAGCTGTTAGAATGTCAGAAACAAGCTTTCTGAGCTGAAAACTGCATTTTTTTGACAAAGTGCATCAGTGGATGATGAGAATGTCAGTTTTGACAAAGAACACTGTTCATTACTAAAATGCTCTAATTGAGCTGTTAGAATGTCAGAAACAAGCTTTCTGAGCTGAGAACTGCATTTTGTGACATAGTTCATCAGTGGATGATGAGAATGTCAGTTTTGACAAAGAACACTGTTCATTACTAAAATGCTCTAATTGAGCTGTTAGAATGTCAGAAACAAGCTTTCTGAGCTGAGAACTGCATTTTGTGACATAGTTCATCAGTGGATGATGAGAATGTCAGTTTTGACAAAGAACACTGTTCATTACTAAAATGCTCTAATTGAGCTGTTAGAATGTCAGAAACAAGCTTTCTGAGCTGAGAACTGCATTTTGTGACATAGTTCATCAGTGGATGATGAGAATGTCAGTTTTGACAAAGAACACTGTTCATTACTAAAATGCTCCAATTGAGCTGTTAGAATGTCAGAAACAAGCTTTCTGAGCTGAGAACTGCATTTTGTGACAAAAAGCATCAGTGGATGATGAGAATGTCAGTTTTGACAAAGAACACTGATCATTACTAAAATGCTCCAATTGAGCTTGTTAGAATGTCAGAAACAAATTTTCTGAGCTGAGAAATGCATTTTGTGACAAAGTGCATCAGTGGATGATGAGAATGTCAGTTTTGACAAAGAACACTGATCATCACTAAAATGCTCCAATTAAGCTGTTAGAATGTCAGAAACAAGCTTTCTGAGCTGAGAACTGCATTTTGTGACATAGTTTATCAGTGGATGATGAGAATGTCAGTTTTGACAAAGAACACTGTTCATTACTGAAATGCTCCAATTGAGCTGTTAGAATGTCAGAAACAAGCTTTCTGAGCTGAGAAATGCATTTTGTGACAAAGTGCATCAGTGGATGATGAGAATGTCAGTTTTGACAAAGAACACTGTTCATTACTAAAATGCTCCAATTGAGCTGTTAGAATGTCAGAAACAAGCTTTCTGAGCTGAGAAATGCATTTTGTGACAAAGTGCTTCAGTGGATGATGAGAATGTCAGTTTTGACAAAGAACACTGTTCATTACTAAAATGCTCCAATTGAGCTGTTAGAATGTCAGAAACAAGCTTTCTGAGCTGAGAAATGCATTTTGTGACAAAGTGCTTCAGTGGATAATGAGAATGTCAGTTTTGACAAAGAACACTGATCATTACTAAAATGCTCCAATTGAGCTGTTAGAATGTCAGAAACAAGCTTTCTGAGCTGAGAAATGCATTTTGTGACAAAGTGCTTCAGTGGATGGATGAGAATGTCAGTTTTGACAAAGAACACTGTTCATTACTAAAATGCTCTAATTGAGCTGTTAGAATGTCAGAAACAAGCTTTCTGAGCTGAGAACTGCATTTTGTGACAAAAAGAATCAGTGGATGATGAGAATGTCAGTTTTGACAAAGAACACTGATCATTACTAAAATGCTCCAATTGAGCTGTTAGAATGTCAGAAACAAGCTTTCTGAGCTGAGAAATGCATTTTGTGACAAAGTGCTTCAGTGGATGATGAGAATGTCAGTTTTGACAAAGAACACTGTTCATTACTAAAATGCTCTAATTGAGCTGTTAGAATGTTAGAAACAAGCTTTCTGAGCTGAGAACTGCATTTTGTGACATAGTTCATCAGTGGATGATGAGAATGTCAGTTTTGACAAAGAACATTGTTCATTACTAAAATGCTCTAATTGAGCTGTTAGAATGTTAGAAACAAGCTTTCTGAGCTGAGAACTGCATTTTGTGACATAGTTCATCAGTGGATGATGAGAATGTCAGTTTTGACAAAGAACACTGTTCATTACTAAAATGCTCCAATTGAGCTGTTAGAATGTCAGAAACAAGCTTTCTGAGCTGAGAACTGCATTTTGTGACATAGTTCATCAGTGGATGATGAGAATGTCAGTTTTGACAAAGAACACTGATCATTACTAAAATGCTCCAATTGAGCTGTTAGAATGTCAGAAACAAGCTTTCTGAGCTGAAAACTGCATTTTGTGACATAGTTCATCAGTGGATGATGAGAATGTCAGTTTTGACAAAGAACACTGATCATCACTAAAATGCTCTAATTAAGCTGTTAGAATGTCAGAAACAAGCTTTCTGAGCTGAGAACTGCATTTTGTGAGAAAGTGAATCAGTGGATGATGAGAATGTCAGTTTTGACAAAGAACACTGTTCATTACTAAAATGCTCCAATTGAGCTGTTAGAATGTCAGAAACAAGCTTTCTGAGCATAAAACTGCATTTTGTGACAAAGTGCATCAGTGGGTGATGAGAATGTCAGTTTTGACAAAGAACACTGTTCATTACTAAAATGCTCTAATTGAGCTGTTAGAATGTCAGAAACAAGCTTTCTGAGCTGAGAACTGTATTTGGTGACAAAGTTCATCAGTGGATGATGAGAATGTCAGTTTTGACAAAGAACACTGTTCATTACTAAAATGCTCTAATTGAGCTGTTAGAATGTCAGAAACAAGCTTTCTGAGCTGAAAACTGCATTTTTTTGACAAAGTGCATCAGTGGATGATGAGAATGTCAGTTTTGACAAAGAACACTGATCATTACTAAAATGCTCCAATTGAGCTGTTAGAATGTCAGAAACAAGCTTTCTGAGCATAAAACTGCATTTTGTGACAAAGTGCATCAGTGGATGATGAGAATGTCAGTTTTGACAAAGAACACTGATCATTACTAAAATGCTCTAATTGAACTGTTAGAATGTCAGAAACAAGCTTTCTGAGCTGAGAACTGCATTTTGTGACATAGTTCATCAGTTGATGATGAGAATGTCAGTTTTGACAAAGAACACTGTTCATTACTGAAATGCTCCAATTGAGCTGTTAGAATGTCAAAAACAAGCTTTCTGAGCTGAGAAATGCATTTTGTGACAAAGTGCATCAGTGGATGATGAGAATGTCAGTTTTGACAAAGAACACTGTTCATTACTAAAATGCTCTAATTGAGCTGTTAGAATGTCAGAAACAAGCTTTCTGAGCTGAGAAATGCATTTTGTGACAAAAAGCATCAGTGGATGATGAGAATGTCAGTTTTGACAAAGAATACTGATCATTACTAAAATGCTCCAATTGAGCTGTTAGAATGTCAGAAACAAGCTTTCTGAGCTGAGAAATGCATTTTGTGACAAAGTGCTTCAGTGGATGATGAGAATGTCAGTTTTGACAAAGAACACTGTTCATTACTAAAATGCTCTAATTGAGCTGTTAGAATGTCAGAAACAAGCTTTCTGAGGTGAGAACTGCATTTTGTGACATAGTTCATCAGTGGATGATGAGAATGTCAGTTTTGACAAAGAACACTGTTCATTACTAAAATGCTCTAATTGAGCTGTTAGAATGTCAGAAACAAGCTTTCTGAGCTGAAAACTGCATTTTGTGACATAGTTCATCAGTGGATGATGAGAATGTCAGTTTTGACAAAGAACACTGATCATCACTAAAATGCTCTAATTAAGCTGTTAGAATGTCAGAAACAAGCTTTCTGAGCTGAGAACTGCATTTTTTTGACAAAGTGCATCAGTGGATGATGAGAATGTCAGTTTTGACAAAGAACACTGATCATTACTAAAATGCTCCAATTGAGCTGTTAGAATGTCAGAAACAAGCTTTCTGAGCATAAAACTGCATTTTGTGACAAAGTGCATCAGTGGATGATGAGAATGTCAGTTTTGACAAAGAACACTGATCATTACTAAAATGCTCTAATTGAACTGTTAGAATGTCAGAAACAAGCTTTCTGAGCTGAGAACTGCATTTTGTGACATAGTTCATCAGTTGATGATGAGAATGTCAGTTTTGACAAAGAACACTGTTCATTACTGAAATGCTCCAATTGAGCTGTTAGAATGTCAAAAACAAGCTTTCTGAGCTGAGAAATGCATTTTGTGACAAAGTGCATCAGTGGATGATGAGAATGTCAGTTTTGACAAAGAACACTGTTCATTACTAAAATGCTCTAATTGAGCTGTTAGAATGTCAGAAACAAGCTTTCTGAGCTGAGAAATGCATTTTGTGACAAAAAGCATCAGTGGATGATGAGAATGTCAGTTTTGACAAAGAATACTGATCATTACTAAAATGCTCCAATTGAGCTGTTAGAATGTCAGAAACAAGCTTTCTGAGCTGAGAAATGCATTTTGTGACAAAGTGCTTCAGTGGATGATGAGAATGTCAGTTTTGACAAAGAACACTGTTCATTACTAAAATGCTCTAATTGAGCTGTTAGAATGTCAGAAACAAGCTTTCTGAGGTGAGAACTGCATTTTGTGACATAGTTCATCAGTGGATGATGAGAATGTCAGTTTTGACAAAGAACACTGTTCATTACTAAAATGCTCTAATTGAGCTGTTAGAATGTCAGAAACAAGCTTTCTGAGCTGAAAACTGCATTTTGTGACATAGTTCATCAGTGGATGATGAGAATGTCAGTTTTGACAAAGAACACTGATCATCACTAAAATGCTCTAATTAAGCTGTTAGAATGTCAGAAACAAGCTTTCTGAGCTGAGAACTGCATTTTGTGAGAAAGTGAATCAGTGGATGATGAGAATGTCAGTTTTGACAAAGAACACTGTTCATTACTAAAATGCTCCAATTGAGCTGTTAGAATGTCAGAAACAAGCTTTCTGAGCATAAAACTGCATTTTGTGACAAAGTGCATCAGTGGGTGATGAGAATGTCAGTTTTGACAAAGAACACTGTTCATTACTAAAATGCTCTAATTGAGCTGTTAGAATGTCAGAAACAAGCTTTCTGAGCTGAAAACTGCATTTTGTGACAAAGTGAATCAGTGGATGATGAGAATGTCAGTTTTGACATAGAACACTGATCATTACTAAAATGCTCTAATTGAGCTGTTAGAATGTCAGAAACAAGCTTTCTGAGCTGAGAACTGTATTTGGTGACAAAGTTCATCAGTGGATGATTAGAATGTCACTTTTGACAAAGAACACTGATCATTACTAAAATGCTCCAATTGAGCTGTTAGAATGTCAGAAACAAGCTTTCTGAGCTGAGAACTGCATTTTGTGACATAGTTCATCAGTGGATGATGAGAATGTCAGTTTTGACAAAGAACACTGTTCATTACTAAAATGCTCTAATTGAGCTGTTAGAATGTCAGAAACAAGCTTTCTGAGCTGAGAACTGCATTTTGTGACATAGTTTATCAGTGGATGATGAGAATGTCAGTTTTGACAAAGAACACTGTTCATTACTGAAATGCTCCAATTGAGCTGTTAGATTGTCAGAAACAAGCTTTCTGAGCTGAGAAATGCATTTTGTGACAAAGTGCATCAGTGGATGATGAGAATGTCAGTTTTGACAAAGAACACTGTTCATTACTAAAATGCTCTAATTGAGCTGTTAGAATGTCAGAAACAAGCTTTCTGAGCTGATAACTGCATTTTGTGACAAAAAGCATCAGTGGATGATGAGAATGTCAGTTTTGACAAAGAACACGGATCATTACTAAAATGCTCCAATTGAGCTGTTAGAATGTCAGAAACAAGCTTTCTGAGCTGAGAAATGCATTTTGTGACAAAGTGCTTCAGTGGATGATGAGAATGTCAGTTTTGACAAAGAACACTGATCATTACTAAAATGCTCTAATTGAGCTGTTAGAATGTCAGAAACAAGCTTTCTGAGCTGAGAACTGCATTTTGTGACAAAAAGCATCAGTGGATGATGAGAATGTCAGTTTTGACAAAGAACACTGTTCATTACTAAAATGCTCTAATTGAGCTGTTAGAATGTCAGAAACAAGCTTTCTGAGCTGAGAAATGCATTTTGTGACAAAAAGCATCAGTGGATGATGAGAATGTCAGTTTTGACAAAGAATACTGATCATTACTAAAATGCTCCAATTGAGCTGTTAGAATGTCAGAAACAAGCTTTCTGAGCTGAGAAATGCATTTTGTGACAAAGTGCTTCAGTGGATGATGAGAATGTCAGTTTTGACAAAGAACACTGTTCATTACTGAAATGCTCCAATTGAGCTGTTAGAATGTCAAAAACAAGCTTTCTGAGCTGAGAAATGCATTTTGTGACAAAGTGCATCAGTGGATGATGAGAATGTCAGTTTTGACAAAGAACACTGTTCATTACTAAAATGCTCTAATTGAGCTGTTAGAATGTCAGAAACAAGCTTTCTGAGCTGAGAAATGCATTTTGTGACAAAAAGCATCAGTGGATGATGAGAATGTCAGTTTTGACAAAGAATACTGATCATTACTAAAATGCTCCAATTGAGCTGTTAGAATGTCAGAAACAAGCTTTCTGAGCTGAAAACTGCATTTTGTGACAAAAAGCATCAGTGGATGATGAGAATGTCAGTTTTGACAAAGAACACTGTTCATTACTGAAATGCTCCAATTGAGCTGTTAGAATGTCAAAAACAAGCTTTCTGAGCTGAGAAATGCATTTTGTGACAAAGTGCATCAGTGGATGATGAGAATGTCAGTTTTGACAAAGAACACTGTTCATTACTAAAATGCTCTAATTGAGCTGTTAGAATGTCAGAAACAAGCTTTCTGAGCTGAGAAATGCATTTTGTGACAAAAAGCATCAGTGGATGATGAGAATGTCAGTTTTGACAAAGAATACTGATCATTACTAAAATGCTCCAATTGAGCTGTTAGAATGTCAGAAACAAGCTTTCTGAGCTGAGAAATGCATTTTGTGACAAAGTGCTTCAGTGGATGATGAGAATGTCAGTTTTGACAAAGAACACTGTTCATTACTAAAATGCTCTAATTGAGCTGTTAGAATGTCAGAAACAAGCTTTCTGAGGTGAGAACTGCATTTTGTGACATAGTTCATCAGTGGATGATGAGAATGTCAGTTTTGACAAAGAACACTGTTCATTACTAAAATGCTCTAATTGAGCTGTTAGAATGTCAGAAACAAGCTTTCTGAGCTGAAAACTGCATTTTGTGACATAGTTCATCAGTGGATGATGAGAATGTCAGTTTTGACAAAGAACACTGATCATCACTAAAATGCTCTAATTAAGCTGTTAGAATGTCAGAAACAAGCTTTCTGAGCTGAGAACTGCATTTTGTGAGAAAGTGAATCAGTGGATGATGAGAATGTCAGTTTTGACAAAGAACACTGTTCATTACTAAAATGCTCCAATTGAGCTGTTAGAATGTCAGAAACAAGCTTTCTGAGCATAAAACTGCATTTTGTGACAAAGTGCATCAGTGGGTGATGAGAATGTCAGTTTTGACAAAGAACACTGTTCATTACTAAAATGCTCTAATTGAGCTGTTAGAATGTCAGAAACAAGCTTTCTGAGCTGAAAACTGCATTTTGTGACAAAGTGAATCAGTGGATGATGAGAATGTCAGTTTTGACATAGAACACTGATCATTACTAAAATGCTCTAATTGAGCTGTTAGAATGTCAGAAACAAGCTTTCTGAGCTGAGAACTGTATTTGGTGACAAAGTTCATCAGTGGATGATTAGAATGTCACTTTTGACAAAGAACACTGATCATTACTAAAATGCTCCAATTGAGCTGTTAGAATGTCAGAAACAAGCTTTCTGAGCTGAGAACTGCATTTTGTGACATAGTTCATCAGTGGATGATGAGAATGTCAGTTTTGACAAAGAACACTGTTCATTACTAAAATGCTCTAATTGAGCTGTTAGAATGTCAGAAACAAGCTTTCTGAGCTGAGAACTGCATTTTGTGACATAGTTTATCAGTGGATGATGAGAATGTCAGTTTTGACAAAGAACACTGTTCATTACTGAAATGCTCCAATTGAGCTGTTAGAATGTCAGAAACAAGCTTTCTGAGCTGAGAAATGCATTTTGTGACAAAGTGCATCAGTGGATGATGAGAATGTCAGTTTTGACAAAGAACACTGTTCATTACTAAAATGCTCTAATTGAGCTGTTAGAATGTCAGAAACAAGCTTTCTGAGCTGATAACTGCATTTTGTGACAAAAAGCATCAGTGGATGATGAGAATGTCAGTTTTGACAAAGAACACTGATCATTACTAAAATGCTCCAATTGAGCTGTTAGAATGTCAGAAACAAGCTTTCTGAGCTGAGAAATGCATTTTGTGACAAAGTGCTTCAGTGGATGATGAGAATGTCAGTTTTGACAAAGAACACTGATCATTACTAAAATGCTCTAATTGAGCTGTTAGAATGTCAGAAACAAGCTTTCTGAGCTGAGAACTGCATTTTGTGACAAAAAGCATCAGTGGATGATGAGAATGTCAGTTTTGACAAAGAACACTGTTCATTACTAAAATGCTCCAATTGAGCTGTTAGAATGTCAGAAACAAGCTTTCTGAGCTGAGAAATGCATTTTGTGACAAAGTGCTTCAGTGGATGATGAGAATGTCAGTTTTGACAAAGAACACTGTTCATTACTAAAATGCTCTAATTGAGCTGTTAGAATGTCAGAAACAAGCTTTCTGAGGTGAGAACTGCATTTTGTGACATAGTTCATCAGTGGATGATGAGAATGTCAGTTTTGACAAAGAACACTGTTCATTACTAAAATGCTCTAATTGAGCTGTTAGAATGTCAGAAACAAGCTTTCTGAGCTGAGAACTGCATTTTGTGACAAAGTTCATCAGTGGATGATGAGAATGTCAGTTTTGACAAAGAACACTGATCACTACTAAAATGCTCCAATTGAGCTGTTAGAATGTCAGAAACAAGCTTTCTGAGCTGAAAACTGCATTTTGTGACATAGTTCATCAGTGGATGATGAGAATGTCAGTTTTGACAAAGAACACTGATCATCACTAAAATGCTCCAATTAAGCTGTTAGAATGTCAGAAACAAGCTTTCTGAGCTGAGAACTACATTTTGTGAGAAAGTGAATCAGTGGATGATGAGAATGTCAGTTTTGACAAAGAACACTGTTCATTACTAAAATGCTCCAATTGAGCTGTTAGAATGTCAGAAACAAGCTTTCTGAGCTGAGAACTGCATTTTGTGACATAGTTCATCAGTGGATGATGAGAATGTCAGTTTTGACAAAGAACACTGATCATCACTAAAATGCTCCAATTAAGCTGTTAGAATGTCAGAAACAAGCTTTCTGAGCTGAGAACTGCATTTTGTGACATAGTTCATCAGTGGATGATGAGAATGTCAGTTTTGACAAAGAACACTGTTCATTACTAAAATGCTCTAATTGAGCTGTTAGAATGTCAGAAACAAGCTTTCTGAGCTGAAAACTGCATTTTGTGACAAAGTGAATCAGTGGATGATGAGAATGTCAGTTTTGACAAAGAACACTGATCATTACTAAAATGCTCTAATTGAGCTGTTAGAATGTCAGAAACAAGCTTTCTGAGCTGAGAACTGCATTTTGTGACATAGTTCATCAGTGGATGATGAGAATGTCAGTTTTGACAAAGAACACTGATCATCACTAAAATGCTCCAATTAAGCTGTTAGAATGTCAGAAACAAGCTTTCTGAGCTGAGAACTGCATTTTGTGACATAGTTCATCAGTGGATGATGAGAATGTCAGTTTTGACAAAGAACACTGTTCATTACTGAAATGCTCCAATTGAGCTGTTAGAATGTCAGAAACAAGCTTTCTGAGCTGAGAAATGCATTTTGTGACAAAGTGCATCAGTGGATGATGAGAATGTCAGTTTTGACAAATAACACTGTTCATTACTAAAATGCTCTAATTGAGCTGTTAGAATGTCAGAAACAAGCTTTCTGAGCTGAGAACTGCATTTTGTGACAAAGTTCATCAGTGGATGATGAGAATGTCAGTTTTGACAAAGAACACTGATCATTACTAAAATGCTCCAATTGAGCTGTTAGAATGTCAGAAACAAGCTTTCTGAGCTGAGAACTGCATTTTGTGACAAAGTGCTTCAGTGGATGATGAGAATGTCAGTTTTGACAAAGAACACTGTTCATTACTAAAATGCTCCAATTGAGCTGTTAGAATGTCAGAAACAAGCTTTCTGAGCTGAGAAATGCATTTTGTGACAAAGTGCTTCAGTGGATAATGAGAATGTCAGTTTTGACAAAGAACACTGATCATTACTAAAATGCTCCAATTGAGCTGTTAGAATGTCAGAAACAAGCTTTCTGAGCTGAGAAATGCATTTTGTGACAAAGTGCTTCAGTGGATGGATGAGAATGTCAGTTTTGACAAAGAACACTGTTCATTACTAAAATGCTCTAATTGAGCTGTTAGAATGTCAGAAACAAGCTTTCTGAGCTGAGAACTGCATTTTGTGACAAAAAGAATCAGTGGATGATGAGAATGTCAGTTTTGACAAAGAACACTGATCATTACTAAAATGCTCCAATTGAGCTGTTAGAATGTCAGAAACAAGCTTTCTGAGCTGAGAAATGCATTTTGTGACAAAGTGCTTCAGTGGATGATGAGAATGTCAGTTTTGACAAAGAACACTGTTCATTACTAAAATGCTCTAATTGAGCTGTTAGAATGTTAGAAACAAGCTTTCTGAGCATAAAACTGCATTTTGTGACATAGTTCATCAGTGGATGATGAGAATGTCAGTTTTGACAAAGAACATTGTTCATTACTAAAATGCTCTAATTGAGCTGTTAGAATGTTAGAAACAAGCTTTCTGAGCTGAGAACTGCATTTTGTGACATAGTTCATCAGTGGATGATGAGAATGTCAGTTTTGACAAAGAACACTGTTCATTACTAAAATGCTCCAATTGAGCTGTTAGAATGTCAGAAACAAGCTTTCTGAGCTGAGAACTGCATTTTGTGACATAGTTCATCAGTGGATGATGAGAATGTCAGTTTTGACAAAGAACACTGATCATTACTAAAATGCTCCAATTGAGCTGTTAGAATGTCAGAAACAAGCTTTCTGAGCTGAAAACTGCATTTTGTGACATAGTTCATCAGTGGATGATGAGAATGTCAGTTTTGACAAAGAACACTGATCATCACTAAAATGCTCTAATTAAGCTGTTAGAATGTCAGAAACAAGCTTTCTGAGCTGAGAACTGCATTTTGTGAGAAAGTGAATCAGTGGATGATGAGAATGTCAGTTTTGACAAAGAACACTGTTCATTACTAAAATGCTCCAATTGAGCTGTTAGAATGTCAGAAACAAGCTTTCTGAGCATAAAACTGCATTTTGTGACAAAGTGCATCAGTGGGTGATGAGAATGTCAGTTTTGACAAAGAACACTGTTCATTACTAAAATGCTCTAATTGAGCTGTTAGAATGTCAGAAACAAGCTTTCTGAGCTGAGAACTGTATTTGGTGACAAAGTTCATCAGTGGATGATGAGAATGTCAGTTTTGACAAAGAACACTGTTCATTACTAAAATGCTCTAATTGAGCTGTTAGAATGTCAGAAACAAGCTTTCTGAGCTGAAAACTGCATTTTTTTGACAAAGTGCATCAGTGGATGATGAGAATGTCAGTTTTGACAAAGAACACTGATCATTACTAAAATGCTCCAATTGAGCTGTTAGAATGTCAGAAACAAGCTTTCTGAGCATAAAACTGCATTTTGTGACAAAGTGCATCAGTGGATGATGAGAATGTCAGTTTTGACAAAGAACACTGATCATTACTAAAATGCTCTAATTGAACTGTTAGAATGTCAGAAACAAGCTTTCTGAGCTGAGAACTGCATTTTGTGACATAGTTCATCAGTTGATGATGAGAATGTCAGTTTTGACAAAGAACACTGTTCATTACTGAAATGCTCCAATTGAGCTGTTAGAATGTCAAAAACAAGCTTTCTGAGCTGAGAAATGCATTTTGTGACAAAGTGCATCAGTGGATGATGAGAATGTCAGTTTTGACAAAGAACACTGTTCATTACTAAAATGCTCTAATTGAGCTGTTAGAATGTCAGAAACAAGCTTTCTGAGCTGAGAAATGCATTTTGTGACAAAAAGCATCAGTGGATGATGAGAATGTCAGTTTTGACAAAGAATACTGATCATTACTAAAATGCTCCAATTGAGCTGTTAGAATGTCAGAAACAAGCTTTCTGAGCTGAGAAATGCATTTTGTGACAAAGTGCTTCAGTGGATGATGAGAATGTCAGTTTTGACAAAGAACACTGTTCATTACTAAAATGCTCTAATTGAGCTGTTAGAATGTCAGAAACAAGCTTTCTGAGGTGAGAACTGCATTTTGTGACATAGTTCATCAGTGGATGATGAGAATGTCAGTTTTGACAAAGAACACTGTTCATTACTAAAATGCTCTAATTGAGCTGTTAGAATGTCAGAAACAAGCTTTCTGAGCTGAAAACTGCATTTTGTGACATAGTTCATCAGTGGATGATGAGAATGTCAGTTTTGACAAAGAACACTGATCATCACTAAAATGCTCTAATTAAGCTGTTAGAATGTCAGAAACAAGCTTTCTGAGCTGAGAACTGCATTTTTTTGACAAAGTGCATCAGTGGATGATGAGAATGTCAGTTTTGACAAAGAACACTGATCATTACTAAAATGCTCCAATTGAGCTGTTAGAATGTCAGAAACAAGCTTTCTGAGCATAAAACTGCATTTTGTGACAAAGTGCATCAGTGGATGATGAGAATGTCAGTTTTGACAAAGAACACTGATCATTACTAAAATGCTCTAATTGAACTGTTAGAATGTCAGAAACAAGCTTTCTGAGCTGAGAACTGCATTTTGTGACATAGTTCATCAGTTGATGATGAGAATGTCAGTTTTGACAAAGAACACTGTTCATTACTGAAATGCTCCAATTGAGCTGTTAGAATGTCAAAAACAAGCTTTCTGAGCTGAGAAATGCATTTTGTGACAAAGTGCATCAGTGGATGATGAGAATGTCAGTTTTGACAAAGAACACTGTTCATTACTAAAATGCTCTAATTGAGCTGTTAGAATGTCAGAAACAAGCTTTCTGAGCTGAGAAATGCATTTTGTGACAAAAAGCATCAGTGGATGATGAGAATGTCAGTTTTGACAAAGAATACTGATCATTACTAAAATGCTCCAATTGAGCTGTTAGAATGTCAGAAACAAGCTTTCTGAGCTGAGAAATGCATTTTGTGACAAAGTGCTTCAGTGGATGATGAGAATGTCAGTTTTGACAAAGAACACTGTTCATTACTAAAATGCTCTAATTGAGCTGTTAGAATGTCAGAAACAAGCTTTCTGAGGTGAGAACTGCATTTTGTGACATAGTTCATCAGTGGATGATGAGAATGTCAGTTTTGACAAAGAACACTGTTCATTACTAAAATGCTCTAATTGAGCTGTTAGAATGTCAGAAACAAGCTTTCTGAGCTGAAAACTGCATTTTGTGACATAGTTCATCAGTGGATGATGAGAATGTCAGTTTTGACAAAGAACACTGATCATCACTAAAATGCTCTAATTAAGCTGTTAGAATGTCAGAAACAAGCTTTCTGAGCTGAGAACTGCATTTTGTGAGAAAGTGAATCAGTGGATGATGAGAATGTCAGTTTTGACAAAGAACACTGTTCATTACTAAAATGCTCCAATTGAGCTGTTAGAATGTCAGAAACAAGCTTTCTGAGCATAAAACTGCATTTTGTGACAAAGTGCATCAGTGGGTGATGAGAATGTCAGTTTTGACAAAGAACACTGATCATTACTAAAATGCTCTAATTGAGCTGTTAGAATGTCAGAAACAAGCTTTCTGAGCTGAAAACTGCATTTTTTGACAAAGTGAATCAGTGGATGATGAGAATGTCAGTTTTGACATAGAACACTGATCATTACTAAAATGCTCTAATTGAGCTGTTAGAATGTCAGAAACAAGCTTTCTGAGCTGAGAACTGTATTTGGTGACAAAGTTCATCAGTGGATGATTAGAATGTCACTTTTGACAAAGAACACTGATCATTACTAAAATGCTCCAATTGAGCTGTTAGAATGTCAGAAACAAGCTTTCTGAGCTGAGAACTGCATTTTGTGACATAGTTCATCAGTGGATGATGAGAATGTCAGTTTTGACAAAGAACACTGTTCATTACTAAAATGCTCTAATTGAGCTGTTAGAATGTCAGAAACAAGCTTTCTGAGCTGAGAACTGCATTTTGTGACATAGTTTATCAGTGGATGATGAGAATGTCAGTTTTGACAAAGAACACTGTTCATTACTGAAATGCTCCAATTGAGCTGTTAGATTGTCAGAAACAAGCTTTCTGAGCTGAGAAATGCATTTTGTGACAAAGTGCATCAGTGGATGATGAGAATGTCAGTTTTGACAAAGAACACTGTTCATTACTAAAATGCTCTAATTGAGCTGTTAGAATGTCAGAAACAAGCTTTCTGAGCTGATAACTGCATTTTGTGACAAAAAGCATCAGTGGATGATGAGAATGTCAGTTTTGACAAAGAACACTGATCATTACTAAAATGCTCCAATTGAGCTGTTAGAATGTCAGAAACAAGCTTTCTGAGCTGAGAAATGCATTTTGTGACAAAGTGCTTCAGTGGATGATGAGAATGTCAGTTTTGACAAAGAACACTGATCATTACTAAAATGCTCTAATTGAGCTGTTAGAATGTCAGAAACAAGCTTTCTGAGCTGAGAACTGCATTTTGTGACAAAAAGCATCAGTGGATGATGAGAATGTCAGTTTTGACAAAGAACACTGTTCATTACTAAAATGCTCCAATTGAGCTGTTAGAATGTCAGAAACAAGCTTTCTGAGCTGAGAAATGCATTTTGTGACAAAGTGCTTCAGTGGATGATGAGAATGTCAGTTTTGACAAAGAACACTGATCATTACTAAAATGCTCCAATTAAGCTGTTAGAATGTCAGAAACAAGCTTTCTGAGCTGAGAACTGCATTTTGTGACATAGTTCATCAGTGGATGATGAGAATGTCAGTTTTGACAAAGAACACTGTTCATTACTGAAATGCTCCAATTGAGCTGTTAGAATGTCAGAAACAAGCTTTCTGAGCTGAAAACTGCATTTTTTTGACAAAGTGCATCAGTGGATGATGAGAATGTCAGTTTTGACAAAGAACACTGATCATTACTAAAATGCTCCAATTGAGCTGTTAGAATGTCAGAAACAAGCTTTCTGAGCA
Organism: Barbatula barbatula; assembly: GCF_947034865.1. Classification (NCBI taxonomy): domain Eukaryota; kingdom Metazoa; phylum Chordata; class Actinopteri; order Cypriniformes; family Nemacheilidae; genus Barbatula; species Barbatula barbatula. The sequence continues at coordinate 2,474,573 of NC_136788.1, forward strand.
TAAAACTGCATTTTGTGACAAAGTGCATCAGTGGATGATGAGAATGTCAGTTTTGACAAAGAACACTGATCATTACTAAAATGCTCTAATTGAACTGTTAGAATGTCAGAAACAAGCTTTCTGAGCTGAGAACTGCATTTTGTGACATAGTTCATCAGTTGATGATGAGAATGTCAGTTTTGACAAAGAACACTGTTCATTACTAAAATGCTCTAATTGAGCTGTTAGAATGTCAGAAACAAGCTTTCTGAGCTGAAAACTGCATTTTGTGACAAAAAGCATCAGTGGATGATGAGAATGTCAGTTTTGACAAAGAACACTGTTCATTACTGAAATGCTCCAATTGAGCTGTTAGAATGTCAAAAACAAGCTTTCTGAGCTGAGAAATGCATTTTGTGACAAAGTGCATCAGTGGATGATGAGAATGTCAGTTTTGACAAAGAACACTGTTCATTACTAAAATGCTCTAATTGAGCTGTTAGAATGTCAGAAACAAGCTTTCTGAGCTGAGAAATGCATTTTGTGACAAAAAGCATCAGTGGATGATGAGAATGTCAGTTTTGACAAAGAATACTGATCATTACTAAAATGCTCCAATTGAGCTGTTAGAATGTCAGAAACAAGCTTTCTGAGCTGAGAAATGCATTTTGTGACAAAGTGCTTCAGTGGATGATGAGAATGTCAGTTTTGACAAAGAACACTGTTCATTACTAAAATGCTCTAATTGAGCTGTTAGAATGTCAGAAACAAGCTTTCTGAGGTGAGAACTGCATTTTGTGACATAGTTCATCAGTGGATGATGAGAATGTCAGTTTTGACAAAGAACACTGTTCATTACTAAAATGCTCTAATTGAGCTGTTAGAATGTCAGAAACAAGCTTTCTGAGCTGAAAACTGCATTTTGTGACATAGTTCATCAGTGGATGATGAGAATGTCAGTTTTGACAAAGAACACTGATCATCACTAAAATGCTCTAATTAAGCTGTTAGAATGTCAGAAACAAGCTTTCTGAGCTGAGAACTGCATTTTGTGAGAAAGTGAATCAGTGGATGATGAGAATGTCAGTTTTGACAAAGAACACTGTTCATTACTAAAATGCTCCAATTGAGCTGTTAGAATGTCAGAAACAAGCTTTCTGAGCATAAAACTGCATTTTGTGACAAAGTGCATCAGTGGGTGATGAGAATGTCAGTTTTGACAAAGAACACTGTTCATTACTAAAATGCTCTAATTGAGCTGTTAGAATGTCAGAAACAAGCTTTCTGAGCTGAAAACTGCATTTTGTGACAAAGTGAATCAGTGGATGATGAGAATGTCAGTTTTGACATAGAACACTGATCATTACTAAAATGCTCTAATTGAGCTGTTAGAATGTCAGAAACAAGCTTTCTGAGCTGAGAACTGTATTTGGTGACAAAGTTCATCAGTGGATGATTAGAATGTCACTTTTGACAAAGAACACTGATCATTACTAAAATGCTCCAATTGAGCTGTTAGAATGTCAGAAACAAGCTTTCTGAGCTGAGAACTGCATTTTGTGACATAGTTCATCAGTGGATGATGAGAATGTCAGTTTTGACAAAGAACACTGTTCATTACTAAAATGCTCTAATTGAGCTGTTAGAATGTCAGAAACAAGCTTTCTGAGCTGAGAACTGCATTTTGTGACATAGTTTATCAGTGGATGATGAGAATGTCAGTTTTGACAAAGAACACTGTTCATTACTGAAATGCTCCAATTGAGCTGTTAGAATGTCAGAAACAAGCTTTCTGAGCTGAGAAATGCATTTTGTGACAAAGTGCATCAGTGGATGATGAGAATGTCAGTTTTGACAAAGAACACTGTTCATTACTAAAATGCTCTAATTGAGCTGTTAGAATGTCAGAAACAAGCTTTCTGAGCTGATAACTGCATTTTGTGACAAAAAGCATCAGTGGATGATGAGAATGTCAGTTTTGACAAAGAACACTGATCATTACTAAAATGCTCCAATTGAGCTGTTAGAATGTCAGAAACAAGCTTTCTGAGCTGAGAAATGCATTTTGTGACAAAGTGCTTCAGTGGATGATGAGAATGTCAGTTTTGACAAAGAACACTGATCATTACTAAAATGCTCTAATTGAGCTGTTAGAATGTCAGAAACAAGCTTTCTGAGCTGAGAACTGCATTTTGTGACAAAAAGCATCAGTGGATGATGAGAATGTCAGTTTTGACAAAGAACACTGTTCATTACTAAAATGCTCCAATTGAGCTGTTAGAATGTCAGAAACAAGCTTTCTGAGCTGAGAAATGCATTTTGTGACAAAGTGCTTCAGTGGATGATGAGAATGTCAGTTTTGACAAAGAACACTGTTCATTACTAAAATGCTCTAATTGAGCTGTTAGAATGTCAGAAACAAGCTTTCTGAGGTGAGAACTGCATTTTGTGACATAGTTCATCAGTGGATGATGAGAATGTCAGTTTTGACAAAGAACACTGTTCATTACTAAAATGCTCTAATTGAGCTGTTAGAATGTCAGAAACAAGCTTTCTGAGCTGAGAACTGCATTTTGTGACAAAGTTCATCAGTGGATGATGAGAATGTCAGTTTTGACAAAGAACACTGATCACTACTAAAATGCTCCAATTGAGCTGTTAGAATGTCAGAAACAAGCTTTCTGAGCTGAAAACTGCATTTTGTGACATAGTTCATCAGTGGATGATGAGAATGTCAGTTTTGACAAAGAACACTGATCATCACTAAAATGCTCCAATTAAGCTGTTAGAATGTCAGAAACAAGCTTTCTGAGCTGAGAACTACATTTTGTGAGAAAGTGAATCAGTGGATGATGAGAATGTCAGTTTTGACAAAGAACACTGTTCATTACTAAAATGCTCCAATTGAGCTGTTAGAATGTCAGAAACAAGCTTTCTGAGCTGAGAACTGCATTTTGTGACATAGTTCATCAGTGGATGATGAGAATGTCAGTTTTGACAAAGAACACTGATCATCACTAAAATGCTCCAATTAAGCTGTTAGAATGTCAGAAACAAGCTTTCTGAGCTGAGAACTGCATTTTGTGACATAGTTCATCAGTGGATGATGAGAATGTCAGTTTTGACAAAGAACACTGTTCATTACTAAAATGCTCTAATTGAGCTGTTAGAATGTCAGAAACAAGCTTTCTGAGCTGAAAACTGCATTTTGTGACAAAGTGAATCAGTGGATGATGAGAATGTCAGTTTTGACAAAGAACACTGATCATTACTAAAATGCTCTAATTGAGCTGTTAGAATGTCAGAAACAAGCTTTCTGAGCTGAGAACTGCATTTTGTGACATAGTTCATCAGTGGATGATGAGAATGTCAGTTTTGACAAAGAACACTGATCATCACTAAAATGCTCCAATTAAGCTGTTAGAATGTCAGAAACAAGCTTTCTGAGCTGAGAACTGCATTTTGTGACATAGTTCATCAGTGGATGATGAGAATGTCAGTTTTGACAAAGAACACTGTTCATTACTGAAATGCTCCAATTGAGCTGTTAGAATGTCAGAAACAAGCTTTCTGAGCTGAGAAATGCATTTTGTGACAAAGTGCATCAGTGGATGATGAGAATGTCAGTTTTGACAAATAACACTGTTCATTACTAAAATGCTCTAATTGAGCTGTTAGAATGTCAGAAACAAGCTTTCTGAGCTGAGAACTGCATTTTGTGACAAAGTTCATCAGTGGATGATGAGAATGTCAGTTTTGACAAAGAACACTGATCATTACTAAAATGCTCCAATTGAGCTGTTAGAATGTCAGAAACAAGCTTTCTGAGCTGAGAACTGCATTTTGTGACAAAGTGAATCAGTGGATGGATGAGAATGTCACTTTTGACAAAGAACACTGTTCATTACTGAAATGCTCCAATTGAGCTGTTAGAATGTCAGAAACAAGCTTTCTGAGCTGAAAACTGCATTTTGTGACATAGTTCATCAGTGGATGATGAGAATGTCAGTTTTGACAAAGAACACTGATCATCACTAAAATGCTCTAATTAAGCTGTTAGAATGTCAGAAACAAGCTTTCTGAGCATAAAACTGCATTTTGTGACAAAGTGCATCAGTGGGTGATGAGAATGTCAGTTTTGACAAAGAACACTGTTCATTACTAAAATGCTCCAATTGAGCTGTTAGAATGTCAGAAACAAGCTTTCTGAGCATAAAACTGCATTTTGTGACAAAGTGCATCAGTGGGTGATGAGAATGTCAGTTTTGACAAAGAACACTGTTCATTACTAAAATGCTCTAATTGAGCTGTTAGAATGTCAGAAACAAGCTTTCTGAGCTGAAAACTGCATTTTGTGACAAAGTGAATCAGTGGATGATGAGAATGTCAGTTTTGACAAAGAACACTGATCATTACTAAAATGCTCTAATTGAGCTGTTAGAATGTCAGAAACAAGCTTTCTGAGCTGAGAACTGTATTTGGTGACAAAGTTTATCAGTGGATGATTAGAATGTCACTTTTGACAAAGAACACTGATCATTACTAAAATGCTCCAATTGAGCTGTTAGAATGTCAGAAACAAGCTTTCTGAGCTGAAAACTGCATTTTTTTGACAAAGTGCATCAGTGGATGATGAGAATGTCAGTTTTGACAAAGAACACTGTTCATTACTAAAATGCTCTAATTGAGCTGTTAGAATGTCAGAAACAAGCTTTCTGAGCTGAGAACTGCATTTTGTGACATAGTTCATCAGTGGATGATGAGAATGTCAGTTTTGACAAAGAACACTGTTCATTACTAAAATGCTCTAATTGAGCTGTTAGAATGTCAGAAACAAGCTTTCTGAGCTGAGAACTGCATTTTGTGACATAGTTCATCAGTGGATGATGAGAATGTCAGTTTTGACAAAGAACACTGTTCATTACTAAAATGCTCTAATTGAGCTGTTAGAATGTCAGAAACAAGCTTTCTGAGCTGAGAACTGCATTTTGTGACATAGTTCATCAGTGGATGATGAGAATGTCAGTTTTGACAAAGAACACTGTTCATTACTAAAATGCTCCAATTGAGCTGTTAGAATGTCAGAAACAAGCTTTCTGAGCTGAGAACTGCATTTTGTGACAAAAAGCATCAGTGGATGATGAGAATGTCAGTTTTGACAAAGAACACTGATCATTACTAAAATGCTCCAATTGAGCTTGTTAGAATGTCAGAAACTAATTTTCTGAGCTGAGAAATGCATTTTGTGACAAAGTGCATCAGTGGATGATGAGAATGTCAGTTTTGACAAAGAACACTGATCATCACTAAAATGCTCCAATTAAGCTGTTAGAATGTCAGAAACAAGCTTTCTGAGCTGAGAACTGCATTTTGTGACATAGTTTATCAGTGGATGATGAGAATGTCAGTTTTGACAAAGAACACTGTTCATTACTGAAATGCTCCAATTGAGCTGTTAGAATGTCAGAAACAAGCTTTCTGAGCTGAGAAATGCATTTTGTGACAAAGTGCATCAGTGGATGATGAGAATGTCAGTTTTGACAAAGAACACTGTTCATTACTAAAATGCTCCAATTGAGCTGTTAGAATGTCAGAAACAAGCTTTCTGAGCTGAGAAATGCATTTTGTGACAAAGTGCTTCAGTGGATGATGAGAATGTCAGTTTTGACAAAGAACACTGTTCATTACTAAAATGCTCCAATTGAGCTGTTAGAATGTCAGAAACAAGCTTTCTGAGCTGAGAAATGCATTTTGTGACAAAGTGCTTCAGTGGATAATGAGAATGTCAGTTTTGACAAAGAACACTGATCATTACTAAAATGCTCCAATTGAGCTGTTAGAATGTCAGAAACAAGCTTTCTGAGCTGAGAAATGCATTTTGTGACAAAGTGCTTCAGTGGATGGATGAGAATGTCAGTTTTGACAAAGAACACTGTTCATTACTAAAATGCTCTAATTGAGCTGTTAGAATGTCAGAAACAAGCTTTCTGAGCTGAGAACTGCATTTTGTGACAAAAAGAATCAGTGGATGATGAGAATGTCAGTTTTGACAAAGAACACTGATCATTACTAAAATGCTCCAATTGAGCTGTTAGAATGTCAGAAACAAGCTTTCTGAGCTGAGAAATGCATTTTGTGACAAAGTGCTTCAGTGGATGATGAGAATGTCAGTTTTGACAAAGAACACTGTTCATTACTAAAATGCTCTAATTGAGCTGTTAGAATGTTAGAAACAAGCTTTCTGAGCTGAGAACTGCATTTTGTGACATAGTTCATCAGTGGATGATGAGAATGTCAGTTTTGACAAAGAACATTGTTCATTACTAAAATGCTCTAATTGAGCTGTTAGAATGTTAGAAACAAGCTTTCTGAGCTGAGAACTGCATTTTGTGACATAGTTCATCAGTGGATGATGAGAATGTCAGTTTTGACAAAGAACACTGTTCATTACTAAAATGCTCCAATTGAGCTGTTAGAATGTCAGAAACAAGCTTTCTGAGCTGAGAACTGCATTTTGTGACATAGTTCATCAGTGGATGATGAGAATGTCAGTTTTGACAAAGAACACTGATCATTACTAAAATGCTCCAATTGAGCTGTTAGAATGTCAGAAACAAGCTTTCTGAGCTGAAAACTGCATTTTGTGACATAGTTCATCAGTGGATGATGAGAATGTCAGTTTTGACAAAGAACACTGATCATCACTAAAATGCTCTAATTAAGCTGTTAGAATGTCAGAAACAAGCTTTCTGAGCTGAGAACTGCATTTTGTGAGAAAGTGAATCAGTGGATGATGAGAATGTCAGTTTTGACAAAGAACACTGTTCATTACTAAAATGCTCCAATTGAGCTGTTAGAATGTCAGAAACAAGCTTTCTGAGCATAAAACTGCATTTTGTGACAAAGTGCATCAGTGGGTGATGAGAATGTCAGTTTTGACAAAGAACACTGTTCATTACTAAAATGCTCTAATTGAGCTGTTAGAATGTCAGAAACAAGCTTTCTGAGCTGAGAACTGTATTTGGTGACAAAGTTCATCAGTGGATGATGAGAATGTCAGTTTTGACAAAGAACACTGTTCATTACTAAAATGCTCTAATTGAGCTGTTAGAATGTCAGAAACAAGCTTTCTGAGCTGAAAACTGCATTTTTTTGACAAAGTGCATCAGTGGATGATGAGAATGTCAGTTTTGACAAAGAACACTGATCATTACTAAAATGCTCCAATTGAGCTGTTAGAATGTCAGAAACAAGCTTTCTGAGCATAAAACTGCATTTTGTGACAAAGTGCATCAGTGGATGATGAGAATGTCAGTTTTGACAAAGAACACTGATCATTACTAAAATGCTCTAATTGAACTGTTAGAATGTCAGAAACAAGCTTTCTGAGCTGAGAACTGCATTTTGTGACATAGTTCATCAGTTGATGATGAGAATGTCAGTTTTGACAAAGAACACTGTTCATTACTGAAATGCTCCAATTGAGCTGTTAGAATGTCAAAAACAAGCTTTCTGAGCTGAGAAATGCATTTTGTGACAAAGTGCATCAGTGGATGATGAGAATGTCAGTTTTGACAAAGAACACTGTTCATTACTAAAATGCTCTAATTGAGCTGTTAGAATGTCAGAAACAAGCTTTCTGAGCTGAGAAATGCATTTTGTGACAAAAAGCATCAGTGGATGATGAGAATGTCAGTTTTGACAAAGAATACTGATCATTACTAAAATGCTCCAATTGAGCTGTTAGAATGTCAGAAACAAGCTTTCTGAGCTGAGAAATGCATTTTGTGACAAAGTGCTTCAGTGGATGATGAGAATGTCAGTTTTGACAAAGAACACTGTTCATTACTAAAATGCTCTAATTGAGCTGTTAGAATGTCAGAAACAAGCTTTCTGAGGTGAGAACTGCATTTTGTGACATAGTTCATCAGTGGATGATGAGAATGTCAGTTTTGACAAAGAACACTGTTCATTACTAAAATGCTCTAATTGAGCTGTTAGAATGTCAGAAACAAGCTTTCTGAGCTGAAAACTGCATTTTGTGACATAGTTCATCAGTGGATGATGAGAATGTCAGTTTTGACAAAGAACACTGATCATCACTAAAATGCTCTAATTAAGCTGTTAGAATGTCAGAAACAAGCTTTCTGAGCTGAGAACTGCATTTTTTTGACAAAGTGCATCAGTGGATGATGAGAATGTCAGTTTTGACAAAGAACACTGATCATTACTAAAATGCTCCAATTGAGCTGTTAGAATGTCAGAAACAAGCTTTCTGAGCATAAAACTGCATTTTGTGACAAAGTGCATCAGTGGATGATGAGAATGTCAGTTTTGACAAAGAACACTGATCATTACTAAAATGCTCTAATTGAACTGTTAGAATGTCAGAAACAAGCTTTCTGAGCTGAGAACTGCATTTTGTGACATAGTTCATCAGTTGATGATGAGAATGTCAGTTTTGACAAAGAACACTGTTCATTACTGAAATGCTCCAATTGAGCTGTTAGAATGTCAAAAACAAGCTTTCTGAGCTGAGAAATGCATTTTGTGACAAAGTGCATCAGTGGATGATGAGAATGTCAGTTTTGACAAAGAACACTGTTCATTACTAAAATGCTCTAATTGAGCTGTTAGAATGTCAGAAACAAGCTTTCTGAGCTGAGAAATGCATTTTGTGACAAAAAGCATCAGTGGATGATGAGAATGTCAGTTTTGACAAAGAATACTGATCATTACTAAAATGCTCCAATTGAGCTGTTAGAATGTCAGAAACAAGCTTTCTGAGCTGAGAAATGCATTTTGTGACAAAGTGCTTCAGTGGATGATGAGAATGTCAGTTTTGACAAAGAACACTGTTCATTACTAAAATGCTCTAATTGAGCTGTTAGAATGTCAGAAACAAGCTTTCTGAGGTGAGAACTGCATTTTGTGACATAGTTCATCAGTGGATGATGAGAATGTCAGTTTTGACAAAGAACACTGTTCATTACTAAAATGCTCTAATTGAGCTGTTAGAATGTCAGAAACAAGCTTTCTGAGCTGAAAACTGCATTTTGTGACATAGTTCATCAGTGGATGATGAGAATGTCAGTTTTGACAAAGAACACTGATCATCACTAAAATGCTCTAATTAAGCTGTTAGAATGTCAGAAACAAGCTTTCTGAGCTGAGAACTGCATTTTGTGAGAAAGTGAATCAGTGGATGATGAGAATGTCAGTTTTGACAAAGAACACTGTTCATTACTAAAATGCTCCAATTGAGCTGTTAGAATGTCAGAAACAAGCTTTCTGAGCATAAAACTGCATTTTGTGACAAAGTGCATCAGTGGGTGATGAGAATGTCAGTTTTGACAAAGAACACTGTTCATTACTAAAATGCTCTAATTGAGCTGTTAGAATGTCAGAAACAAGCTTTCTGAGCTGAAAACTGCATTTTGTGACAAAGTGAATCAGTGGATGATGAGAATGTCAGTTTTGACATAGAACACTGATCATTACTAAAATGCTCTAATTGAGCTGTTAGAATGTCAGAAACAAGCTTTCTGAGCTGAGAACTGTATTTGGTGACAAAGTTCATCAGTGGATGATTAGAATGTCACTTTTGACAAAGAACACTGATCATTACTAAAATGCTCCAATTGAGCTGTTAGAATGTCAGAAACAAGCTTTCTGAGCTGAGAACTGCATTTTGTGACATAGTTCATCAGTGGATGATGAGAATGTCAGTTTTGACAAAGAACACTGTTCATTACTAAAATGCTCTAATTGAGCTGTTAGAATGTCAGAAACAAGCTTTCTGAGCTGAGAACTGCATTTTGTGACATAGTTTATCAGTGGATGATGAGAATGTCAGTTTTGACAAAGAACACTGTTCATTACTGAAATGCTCCAATTGAGCTGTTAGAATGTCAGAAACAAGCTTTCTGAGCTGAGAAATGCATTTTGTGACAAAGTGCATCAGTGGATGATGAGAATGTCAGTTTTGACAAAGAACACTGTTCATTACTAAAATGCTCTAATTGAGCTGTTAGAATGTCAGAAACAAGCTTTCTGAGCTGATAACTGCATTTTGTGACAAAAAGCATCAGTGGATGATGAGAATGTCAGTTTTGACAAAGAACACTGATCATTACTAAAATGCTCCAATTGAGCTGTTAGAATGTCAGAAACAAGCTTTCTGAGCTGAGAAATGCATTTTGTGACAAAGTGCTTCAGTGGATGATGAGAATGTCAGTTTTGACAAAGAACACTGATCATTACTAAAATGCTCTAATTGAGCTGTTAGAATGTCAGAAACAAGCTTTCTGAGCTGAGAACTGCATTTTGTGACAAAAAGCATCAGTGGATGATGAGAATGTCAGTTTTGACAAAGAACACTGTTCATTACTAAAATGCTCCAATTGAGCTGTTAGAATGTCAGAAACAAGCTTTCTGAGCTGAGAAATGCATTTTGTGACAAAGTGCTTCAGTGGATGATGAGAATGTCAGTTTTGACAAAGAACACTGATCATTACTAAAATGCTCCAATTAAGCTGTTAGAATGTCAGAAACAAGCTTTCTGAGCTGAGAACTGCATTTTGTGACATAGTTCATCAGTGGATGATGAGAATGTCAGTTTTGACAAAGAACACTGTTCATTACTGAAATGCTCCAATTGAGCTGTTAGAATGTCAGAAACAAGCTTTCTGAGCTGAAAACTGCATTTTTTTGACAAAGTGCATCAGTGGATGATGAGAATGTCAGTTTTGACAAAGAACACTGATCATTACTAAAATGCTCCAATTGAGCTGTTAGAATGTCAGAAACAAGCTTTCTGAGCATAAAACTGCATTTTGTGACAAAGTGCATCAGTGGATGATGAGAATGTCAGTTTTGACAAAGAACACTGATCATTACTAAAATGCTCTAATTGAACTGTTAGAATGTCAGAAACAAGCTTTCTGAGCTGAGAACTGCATTTTGTGACATAGTTCATCAGTTGATGATGAGAATGTCAGTTTTGACAAAGAACACTGTTCATTACTAAAATGCTCTAATTGAGCTGTTAGAATGTCAGAAACAAGCTTTCTGAGCTGAAAACTGCATTTTGTGACAAAAAGCATCAGTGGATGATGAGAATGTCAGTTTTGACAAAGAACACTGTTCATTACTGAAATGCTCCAATTGAGCTGTTAGAATGTCAAAAACAAGCTTTCTGAGCTGAGAAATGCATTTTGTGACAAAGTGCATCAGTGGATGATGAGAATGTCAGTTTTGACAAAGAACACTGTTCATTACTAAAATGCTCTAATTGAGCTGTTAGAATGTCAGAAACAAGCTTTCTGAGCTGAGAAATGCATTTTGTGACAAAAAGCATCAGTGGATGATGAGAATGTCAGTTTTGACAAAGAATACTGATCATTACTAAAATGCTCCAATTGAGCTGTTAGAATGTCAGAAACAAGCTTTCTGAGCTGAGAAATGCATTTTGTGACAAAGTGCTTCAGTGGATGATGAGAATGTCAGTTTTGACAAAGAACACTGTTCATTACTAAAATGCTCTAATTGAGCTGTTAGAATGTCAGAAACAAGCTTTCTGAGGTGAGAACTGCATTTTGTGACATAGTTCATCAGTGGATGATGAGAATGTCAGTTTTGACAAAGAACACTGTTCATTACTAAAATGCTCTAATTGAGCTGTTAGAATGTCAGAAACAAGCTTTCTGAGCTGAAAACTGCATTTTGTGACATAGTTCATCAGTGGATGATGAGAATGTCAGTTTTGACAAAGAACACTGATCATCACTAAAATGCTCTAATTAAGCTGTTAGAATGTCAGAAACAAGCTTTCTGAGCTGAGAACTGCATTTTGTGAGAAAGTGAATCAGTGGATGATGAGAATGTCAGTTTTGACAAAGAACACTGTTCATTACTAAAATGCTCCAATTGAGCTGTTAGAATGTCAGAAACAAGCTTTCTGAGCATAAAACTGCATTTTGTGACAAAGTGCATCAGTGGGTGATGAGAATGTCAGTTTTGACAAAGAACACTGTTCATTACTAAAATGCTCTAATTGAGCTGTTAGAATGTCAGAAACAAGCTTTCTGAGCTGAAAACTGCATTTTGTGACAAAGTGAATCAGTGGATGATGAGAATGTCAGTTTTGACATAGAACACTGATCATTACTAAAATGCTCTAATTGAGCTGTTAGAATGTCAGAAACAAGCTTTCTGAGCTGAGAACTGTATTTGGTGACAAAGTTCATCAGTGGATGATTAGAATGTCACTTTTGACAAAGAACACTGATCATTACTAAAATGCTCCAATTGAGCTGTTAGAATGTCAGAAACAAGCTTTCTGAGCTGAGAACTGCATTTTGTGACATAGTTCATCAGTGGATGATGAGAATGTCAGTTTTGACAAAGAACACTGTTCATTACTAAAATGCTCTAATTGAGCTGTTAGAATGTCAGAAACAAGCTTTCTGAGCTGAGAACTGCATTTTGTGACATAGTTTATCAGTGGATGATGAGAATGTCAGTTTTGACAAAGAACACTGTTCATTACTGAAATGCTCCAATTGAGCTGTTAGAATGTCAGAAACAAGCTTTCTGAGCTGAGAAATGCATTTTGTGACAAAGTGCATCAGTGGATGATGAGAATGTCAGTTTTGACAAAGAACACTGTTCATTACTAAAATGCTCTAATTGAGCTGTTAGAATGTCAGAAACAAGCTTTCTGAGCTGATAACTGCATTTTGTGACAAAAAGCATCAGTGGATGATGAGAATGTCAGTTTTGACAAAGAACACTGATCATTACTAAAATGCTCCAATTGAGCTGTTAGAATGTCAGAAACAAGCTTTCTGAGCTGAGAAATGCATTTTGTGACAAAGTGCTTCAGTGGATGATGAGAATGTCAGTTTTGACAAAGAACACTGATCATTACTAAAATGCTCTAATTGAGCTGTTAGAATGTCAGAAACAAGCTTTCTGAGCTGAGAACTGCATTTTGTGACAAAAAGCATCAGTGGATGATGAGAATGTCAGTTTTGACAAAGAACACTGTTCATTACTAAAATGCTCCAATTGAGCTGTTAGAATGTCAGAAACAAGCTTTCTGAGCTGAGAAATGCATTTTGTGACAAAGTGCTTCAGTGGATGATGAGAATGTCAGTTTTGACAAAGAACACTGATCATTACTAAAATGCTCCAATTAAGCTGTTAGAATGTCAGAAACAAGCTTTCTGAGCTGAGAACTGCATTTTGTGACATAGTTCATCAGTGGATGATGAGAATGTCAGTTTTGACAAAGAACACTGTTCATTACTGAAATGCTCTAATTGAGCTGTTAGAATGTCAGAAACAAGCTTTCTGAGCTGAGAAATGCATTTTGTGACAAAAAGCATCAGTGGATGATGAGAATGTCAGTTTTGACAAAGAACACTGTTCATTACTAAAATGCTCTAATTGAGCTGTTAGAATGTCAGAAACAAGCTTTCTGAGCTGAGAACTGCATTTTGTGACAAAGTTCATCAGTGGATGATGAGAATGTCAGTTTTGACAAAGAACACTGTTCATTACTAAAATGCTCTAATTGAGCTGTTAGAATGTCAGAAACAAGCTTTCTGAGCTGAGAACTGCATTTTGTGACATAGTTCATCAGTGGATGATGAGAATGTCAGTTTTGACAAAGAACACTGATCATTACTAAAATGCTCCAATTGAGCTGTTAGAATGTCAGAAACAAGCTTTCTGAGCTGAGAAATGCATTTTGTGACAAAGCGCTTCAGTGGATGATGAGAATGTCAGTTTTGACAAAGAACTCGGTTCATTACTGAAATGCTCCAATTGAGCTGTTAGAATGTCAGAAACAAGCTTTCTGAGCTGAGAACTGCATTTTGTGACAAAAAGCATCAGTGGATGATGAGAATGTCAGTTTTGACAAAGAACACTGTTCATTACTGAAATGCTCCAATTGAGCTGTTAGAATGTCAGAAACAAGCTTTCTGAGCTGAAAACTGCATTTTTTTGACAAAGTGCATCAGTGGATGATGAGAATGTCAGTTTTGACAAAGAACACTGATCATTACTAAAATGCTCCAATTGAGCTGTTAGAATGTCAGAAACAAGCTTTCTGAGCATAAAACTGCATTTTGTGACAAAGTGCATCAGTGGATGATGAGAATGTCAGTTTTGACAAAGAACACTGATCATTACTAAAATGCTCTAATTGAACTGTTAGAATGTCAGAAACAAGCTTTCTGAGCTGAGAACTGCATTTTGTGACATAGTTCATCAGTTGATGATGAGAATGTCAGTTTTGACAAAGAACACTGTTCATTACTGAAATGCTCCAATTGAGCTGTTAGAATGTCAAAAACAAGCTTTCTGAGCTGAGAAATGCATTTTGTGACAAAGTGCATCAGTGGATGATGAGAATGTCAGTTTTGACAAAGAACACTGTTCATTACTAAAATGCTCTAATTGAGCTGTTAGAATGTCAGAAACAAGCTTTCTGAGCTGAGAAATGCATTTTGTGACAAAAAGCATCAGTGGATGATGAGAATGTCAGTTTTGACAAAGAATACTGATCATTACTAAAATGCTCCAATTGAGCTGTTAGAATGTCAGAAACAAGCTTTCTGAGCTGAGAAATGCATTTTGTGACAAAGTGCTTCAGTGGATGATGAGAATGTCAGTTTTGACAAAGAACACTGTTCATTACTAAAATGCTCTAATTGAGCTGTTAGAATGTCAGAAACAAGCTTTCTGAGCTGAAAACTGCATTTTGTGACATAGTTCATCAGTGGATGATGAGAATGTCAGTTTTGACAAAGAACACTGATCATCACTAAAATGCTCTAATTAAGCTGTTAGAATGTCAGAAACAAGCTTTCTGAGCTGAGAACTGCATTTTGTGAGAAAGTGAATCAGTGGATGATGAGAATGTCAGTTTTGACAAAGAACACTGTTCATTACTAAAATGCTCCAATTGAGCTGTTAGAATGTCAGAAACAAGCTTTCTGAGCATAAAACTGCATTTTGTGACAAAGTGCATCAGTGGGTGATGAGAATGTCAGTTTTGACAAAGAACACTGTTCATTACTAAAATGCTCTAATTGAGCTGTTAGAATGTCAGAAACAAGCTTTCTGAGCTGAAAACTGCATTTTGTGACAAAGTGAATCAGTGGATGATGAGAATGTCAGTTTTGACATAGAACACTGATCATTACTAAAATGCTCTAATTGAGCTGTTAGAATGTCAGAAACAAGCTTTCTGAGCTGAGAACTGTATTTGGTGACAAAGTTCATCAGTGGATGATTAGAATGTCACTTTTGACAAAGAACACTGATCATTACTAAAATGCTCCAATTGAGCTGTTAGAATGTCAGAAACAAGCTTTCTGAGCTGAGAACTGCATTTTGTGACATAGTTCATCAGTGGATGATGAGAATGTCAGTTTTGACAAAGAACACTGTTCATTACTAAAATGCTCTAATTGAGCTGTTAGAATGTCAGAAACAAGCTTTCTGAGCTGAGAACTGCATTTTGTGACATAGTTTATCAGTGGATGATGAGAATGTCAGTTTTGACAAAGAACACTGTTCATTACTGAAATGCTCCAATTGAGCTGTTAGAATGTCAGAAACAAGCTTTCTGAGCTGAGAAATGCATTTTGTGACAAAGTGCATCAGTGGATGATGAGAATGTCAGTTTTGACAAAGAACACTGTTCATTACTAAAATGCTCTAATTGAGCTGTTAGAATGTCAGAAACAAGCTTTCTGAGCTGATAACTGCATTTTGTGACAAAAAGCATCAGTGGATGATGAGAATGTCAGTTTTGACAAAGAACACTGATCATTACTAAAATGCTCCAATTGAGCTGTTAGAATGTCAGAAACAAGCTTTCTGAGCTGAGAAATGCATTTTGTGACAAAGTGCTTCAGTGGATGATGAGAATGTCAGTTTTGACAAAGAACACTGATCATTACTAAAATGCTCTAATTGAGCTGTTAGAATGTCAGAAACAAGCTTTCTGAGCTGAGAACTGCATTTTGTGACAAAAAGCATCAGTGGATGATGAGAATGTCAGTTTTGACAAAGAACACTGTTCATTACTAAAATGCTCCAATTGAGCTGTTAGAATGTCAGAAACAAGCTTTCTGAGCTGAGAAATGCATTTTGTGACAAAGTGCTTCAGTGGATGATGAGAATGTCAGTTTTGACAAAGAACACTGATCATTACTAAAATGCTCCAATTAAGCTGTTAGAATGTCAGAAACAAGCTTTCTGAGCTGAGAACTGCATTTTGTGACATAGTTCATCAGTGGATGATGAGAATGTCAGTTTTGACAAAGAACACTGTTCATTACTGAAATGCTCTAATTGAGCTGTTAGAATGTCAGAAACAAGCTTTCTGAGCTGAGAAATGCATTTTGTGACAAAAAGCATCAGTGGATGATGAGAATGTCAGTTTTGACAAAGAACACTGTTCATTACTAAAATGCTCTAATTGAGCTGTTAGAATGTCAGAAACAAGCTTTCTGAGCTGAGAACTGCATTTTGTGACAAAGTTCATCAGTGGATGATGAGAATGTCAGTTTTGACAAAGAACACTGTTCATTACTAAAATGCTCTAATTGAGCTGTTAGAATGTCAGAAACAAGCTTTCTGAGCTGAGAACTGCATTTTGTGACATAGTTCATCAGTGGATGATGAGAATGTCAGTTTTGACAAAGAACACTGTTCATTACTGAAATGCTCCAATTGAGCTGTTAGAATGTCAGAAACAAGCTTTCTGAGCTGAGAACTGCATTTTGTGACAAAGTGAATCAGTGGATGATGAGAATGTCAGTTTTGACAAAGAACACTGTTCATTACTGAAATGCTCCAATTGAGCTGTTAGAATGTCAGAAACAAGCTTTCTGAGCTGAAAACTGCATTTTTTTGACAAAGTGCATCAGTGGATGATGAGAATGTCAGTTTTGACAAAGAACACTGATCATTACTAAAATGCTCCAATTGAGCTGTTAGAATGTCAGAAACAAGCTTTCTGAGCATAAAACTGCATTTTGTGACAAAGTGCATCAGTGGATGATGAGAATGTCAGTTTTGACAAAGAACACTGATCATTACTAAAATGCTCTAATTGAACTGTTAGAATGTCAGAAACAAGCTTTCTGAGCTGAGAACTGCATTTTGTGACATAGTTCATCAGTTGATGATGAGAATGTCAGTTTTGACAAAGAACACTGTTCATTACTAAAATGCTCTAATTGAGCTGTTAGAATGTCAGAAACAAGCTTTCTGAGCTGAAAACTGCATTTTGTGACAAAAAGCATCAGTGGATGATGAGAATGTCAGTTTTGACAAAGAACACTGTTCATTACTGAAATGCTCCAATTGAGCTGTTAGAATGTCAAAAACAAGCTTTCTGAGCTGAGAAATGCATTTTGTGACAAAGTGCATCAGTGGATGATGAGAATGTCAGTTTTGACAAAGAACACTGTTCATTACTAAAATGCTCTAATTGAGCTGTTAGAATGTCAGAAACAAGCTTTCTGAGCTGAGAACTGCATTTTGTGACATAGTTCATCAGTGGATGATGAGAATGTCAGTTTTGACAAAGAACACTGTTCATTACTAAAATGCTCTAATTGAGCTGTTAGAATGTCAGAAACAAGCTTTCTGAGCTGAGAACTGCATTTTGTGACATAGTTTATCAGTGGATGATGAGAATGTCAGTTTTGACAAAGAACACTGTTCATTACTGAAATGCTCCAATTGAGCTGTTAGAATGTCAGAAACAAGCTTTCTGAGCTGAGAAATGCATTTTGTGACAAAGTGCATCAGTGGATGATGAGAATGTCAGTTTTGACAAAGAACACTGTTCATTACTAAAATGCTCTAATTGAGCTGTTAGAATGTCAGAAACAAGCTTTCTGAGCTGATAACTGCATTTTGTGACAAAAAGCATCAGTGGATGATGAGAATGTCAGTTTTGACAAAGAACACTGATCATTACTAAAATGCTCCAATTGAGCTGTTAGAATGTCAGAAACAAGCTTTCTGAGCTGAGAAATGCATTTTGTGACAAAGTGCTTCAGTGGATGATGAGAATGTCAGTTTTGACAAAGAACACTGATCATTACTAAAATGCTCTAATTGAGCTGTTAGAATGTCAGAAACAAGCTTTCTGAGCTGAGAACTGCATTTTGTGACAAAAAGCATCAGTGGATGATGAGAATGTCAGTTTTGACAAAGAACACTGATCATTACTAAAATGCTCCAATTGAGCTGTTAGAATGTCAGAAACAAGCTTTCTGAGCTGAAAACTGCATTTTGTGACAAAAAGCATCAGTTGATGATGAGAATGTCAGTTTTGACAAAGAACACTGTTCATTACTGAAATGCTCCAATTGAGCTGTTAGAATGTCAGAAACAAGCTTTCTGAGCTGAGAACTGCATTTTGTGACAGAGTTCATCAGTGGATGATGAGAATGTCAGTTTTGACAAAGAACACTGTTCATTACTAAAATGCTCTAATTGAGCTGTTAGAATGTCAGAAACAAGCTTTCTGAGCTGAGAACTGCATTTTGTGACATAGTTCATCAGTGGATGATGAGAATGTCAGTTTTGACAAAGAACACTGTTCATTACTGAAATGCTCCAATTGAGCTGTTAGAATGTCAGAAACAAGCTTTCTGAGCTGAGAAATGCATTTTGTGACAAAGTGAATCAGTGGATGATGAGAATGTCAGTTTTGACAAAGAACACTGATCATCAACTAAAATGCTCCAATTAAGCTGTTAGAATGTCAGAAACAAGCTTTCTGAGCTGAGAAATGCATTTTGTGACATAGTTCATCAGTGGATGATGAGAATGTCAGTTTTGACAAAGAACACTGTTCATTACTGAAATGCTCTAATTGAGCTGTTAGAATGTCAGAAACAAGCTTTCTGAGCTGAGAAATGCATTTTGTGACAAAAAGCATCAGTGGATGATGAGAATGTCAGTTTTGACAAAGAACACTGTTCATTACTAAAATGCTCTAATTGAGCTGTTAGAATGTCAGAAACAAGCTTTCTGAGCTGAGAACTGCATTTTGTGACATAGTTCATCAGTGGATGATGAGAATGTCAGTTTTGACAAAGAACACTGTTCATTACTGAAATGCTCCAATTGAGCTGTTAGAATGTCAGAAACAAGCTTTCTGAGCTGAGAACTGCATTTTGTGACAAAGTGAATCAGTGGATGATGAGAATGTCAGTTTTGACAAAGAACACTGTTCATTACTGAAATGCTCCAATTGAGCTGTTAGAATGTCAGAAACAAGCTTTCTGAGCTGAAAACTGCATTTTTTTGACAAAGTGCATCAGTGGATGATGAGAATGTCAGTTTTGACAAAGAACACTGATCATTACTAAAATGCTCCAATTGAGCTGTTAGAATGTCAGAAACAAGCTTTCTGAGCATAAAACTGCATTTTTTGACAAAGTGCATCAGTGGATGATGAGAATGTCAGTTTTGACAAAGAACACTGATCATTACTAAAATGCTCTAATTGAACTGTTAGAATGTCAGAAACAAGCTTTCTGAGCTGAGAACTGCATTTTGTGACATAGTTCATCAGTTGATGATGAGAATGTCAGTTTTGACAAAGAACACTGTTCATTACTAAAATGCTCTAATTGAGCTGTTAGAATGTCAGAAACAAGCTTTCTGAGCTGAAAACTGCATTTTGTGACAAAAAGCATCAGTGGATGATGAGAATGTCAGTTTTGACAAAGAACACTGTTCATTACTGAAATGCTCCAATTGAGCTGTTAGAATGTCAAAAACAAGCTTTCTGAGCTGAGAAATGCATTTGTGACAAAGTGCATCAGTGGATGATGAGAATGTCAGTTTTGACAAAGAACACTGTTCGTTACTAAAATGCTCTAATTGAGCTGTTAGAATGTCAGAAACAAGCTTTCTGAGCTGAGAACTGCATTTTGTGACAAAAAGCATCAGTGGATGATGAGAATGTCAGTTTTGACAAAGAATACTGATCATTACTAAAATGCTCCAATTGAGCTGTTAGAATGTCAGAAACAAGCTTTCTGAGCTGAGAAATGCATTTTGTGACAAAGTGCTTCAGTGGATGATGAGAATGTCAGTTTTGACAAAGAACACTGTTCATTACTAAAATGCTCTAATTGAGCTGTTAGAATGTCAGAAACAAGCTTTCTGAGGTGAGAACTGCATTTTGTGACATAGTTCATCAGTGGATGATGAGAATGTCAGTTTTGACAAAGAACACTGTTCATTACTAAAATGCTCTAATTGAGCTGTTAGAATGTTAGAAACAAGCTTTCTGAGCTGAGAACTGCATTTTGTGACATAGTTCATCAGTGGATGATGAGAATGTCAGTTTTGACAAAGAACACTGTTCATTGCTGATATGCTCCAATTGAGCTGTTAGAATGTCAGAAACAAGCTTTCTGAGCTGAGAAATGCATTTTGTGACAAAGTGAATCAGTGGATGATGAGAATGTCAGTTTTGACAAAGAACACTGATTCATTACTGAAATGCTCCAATTGAGCTG
This sequence comes from Barbatula barbatula, assembly GCF_947034865.1. Classification (NCBI taxonomy): domain Eukaryota; kingdom Metazoa; phylum Chordata; class Actinopteri; order Cypriniformes; family Nemacheilidae; genus Barbatula; species Barbatula barbatula. The sequence goes on from NC_136788.1 coordinate 2,495,128, forward strand.
TTAGAATGTCAGAAACAAGCTTTCTGAGCTGAGAATTGCATTTTGTGACAAAAAGCATCAGTGGATGATGAGAATGTCAGTTTTGACAAAGAACACTGATCATTACTAAAATGCTCCAATTGAGCTATTAGAATGTCAGAAACAAGCTTTCTGAGCTGAGAAATGCATTTTGTGACAAAGTGCTTCAGTGGATGATGAGAATGTCAGTTTTGACAAAGAACACTGTTCATTACTAAAATGCTCTAATTGAGCTGTTAGAATGTCAGAAACAAGCTTTCTGAGGTGAGAACTGCATTTTGTGACATAGTTCATCAGTGGATGATGAGAATGTCAGTTTTGACAAAGAACACTGTTCATTACTAAAATGCTCTAATTGAGCTGTTAGAATGTCAGAAACAAGCTTTCTGAGCTGAGAACTGCATTTTGTGACAAAGTTCATCAGTGGATGATGAGAATGTCAGTTTTGACAAAGAACACTGATCACTACTAAAATGCTCCAATTGAGCTGTTAGAATGTCAGAAACAAGCTTTCTGAGCTGAAAACTGCATTTTGTGACATAGTTCATCAGTGGATGATGAGAATGTCAGTTTTGACAAAGAACACTGATCATCACTAAAATGCTCCAATTAAGCTGTTAGAATGTCAGAAACAAGCTTTCTGAGCTGAGAACTACATTTTGTGAGAAAGTGAATCAGTGGATGATGAGAATGTCAGTTTTGACAAAGAACACTGTTCATTACTAAAATGCTCCAATTGAGCTGTTAGAATGTCAGAAACAAGCTTTCTGAGCTGAGAACTGCATTTTGTGACATAGTTCATCAGTGGATGATGAGAATGTCAGTTTTGACAAAGAACACTGATCATCACTAAAATGCTCCAATTAAGCTGTTAGAATGTCAGAAACAAGCTTTCTGAGCTGAGAACTGCATTTTGTGACATAGTTCATCAGTGGATGATGAGAATGTCAGTTTTGACAAAGAACACTGTTCATTACTAAAATGCTCTAATTGAGCTGTTAGAATGTCAGAAACAAGCTTTCTGAGCTGAAAACTGCATTTTGTGACAAAGTGAATCAGTGGATGATGAGAATGTCAGTTTTGACAAAGAACACTGATCATTACTAAAATGCTCTAATTGAGCTGTTAGAATGTCAGAAACAAGCTTTCTGAGCTGAGAACTGCATTTTGTGACATAGTTCATCAGTGGATGATGAGAATGTCAGTTTTGACAAAGAACACTGATCATCACTAAAATGCTCCAATTAAGCTGTTAGAATGTCAGAAACAAGCTTTCTGAGCTGAGAACTGCATTTTGTGACATAGTTCATCAGTGGATGATGAGAATGTCAGTTTTGACAAAGAACACTGTTCATTACTGAAATGCTCCAATTGAGCTGTTAGAATGTCAGAAACAAGCTTTCTGAGCTGAGAAATGCATTTTGTGACAAAGTGCATCAGTGGATGATGAGAATGTCAGTTTTGACAAATAACACTGTTCATTACTAAAATGCTCTAATTGAGCTGTTAGAATGTCAGAAACAAGCTTTCTGAGCTGAGAACTGCATTTTGTGACAAAGTTCATCAGTGGATGATGAGAATGTCAGTTTTGACAAAGAACACTGATCATTACTAAAATGCTCCAATTGAGCTGTTAGAATGTCAGAAACAAGCTTTCTGAGCTGAGAACTGCATTTTGTGACAAAGTGAATCAGTGGATGGATGAGAATGTCACTTTTGACAAAGAACACTGTTCATTACTGAAATGCTCCAATTGAGCTGTTAGAATGTCAGAAACAATCTTTCTGAGCTGAAAACTGCATTTTGTGACATAGTTCATCAGTGGATGATGAGAATGTCAGTTTTGACAAAGAACACTGATCATCACTAAAATGCTCTAATTAAGCTGTTAGAATGTCAGAAACAAGCTTTCTGAGCATAAAACTGCATTTTGTGACAAAGTGCATCAGTGGGTGATGAGAATGTCAGTTTTGACAAAGAACACTGTTCATTACTAAAATGCTCCAATTGAGCTGTTAGAATGTCAGAAACAAGCTTTCTGAGCATAAAACTGCATTTTGTGACAAAGTGCATCAGTGGGTGATGAGAATGTCAGTTTTGACAAAGAACACTGTTCATTACTAAAATGCTCTAATTGAGCTGTTAGAATGTCAGAAACAAGCTTTCTGAGCTGAAAACTGCATTTTGTGACAAAGTGAATCAGTGGATGATGAGAATGTCAGTTTTGACAAAGAACACTGATCATTACTAAAATGCTCTAATTGAGCTGTTAGAATGTCAGAAACAAGCTTTCTGAGCTGAGAACTGTATTTGGTGACAAAGTTCATCAGTGGATGATTAGAATGTCACTTTTGACAAAGAACACTGATCATTACTAAAATGCTCCAATTGAGCTGTTAGAATGTCAGAAACAAGCTTTCTGAGCTGAAAACTGCATTTTTTTGACAAAGTGCATCAGTGGATGATGAGAATGTCAGTTTTGACAAAGAACACTGTTCATTACTAAAATGCTCTAATTGAGCTGTTAGAATGTCAGAAACAAGCTTTCTGAGCTGAGAACTGCATTTTGTGACATAGTTCATCAGTGGATGATGAGAATGTCAGTTTTGACAAAGAACACTGTTCATTACTAAAATGCTCTAATTGAGCTGTTAGAATGTCAGAAACAAGCTTTCTGAGCTGAGAACTGCATTTTGTGACATAGTTCATCAGTGGATGATGAGAATGTCAGTTTTGACAAAGAACACTGTTCATTACTAAAATGCTCTAATTGAGCTGTTAGAATGTCAGAAACAAGCTTTCTGAGCTGAGAACTGCATTTTGTGACATAGTTCATCAGTGGATGATGAGAATGTCAGTTTTGACAAAGAACACTGTTCATTACTAAAATGCTCCAATTGAGCTGTTAGAATGTCAGAAACAAGCTTTCTGAGCTGAGAACTGCATTTTGTGACAAAAAGCATCAGTGGATGATGAGAATGTCATTTTTGACAAAGAACACTGATCATTACTAAAATGCTCCAATTGAGCTTGTTAGAATGTCAGAAACAAATTTTCTGAGCTGAGAAATGCATTTTGTGACAAAGTGCATCAGTGGATGATGAGAATGTCAGTTTTGACAAAGAACACTGATCATCACTAAAATGCTCCAATTAAGCTGTTAGAATGTCAGAAACAAGCTTTCTGAGCTGAGAACTGCATTTTGTGACATAGTTTATCAGTGGATGATGAGAATGTCAGTTTTGACAAAGAACACTGTTCATTACTAAAATGCTCCAATTGAGCTGTTAGAATGTCAGAAACAAGCTTTCTGAGCTGAGAAATGCATTTTGTGACAAAGTGCTTCAGTGGATGATGAGAATGTCAGTTTTGACAAAGAACACTGTTCATTACTAAAATGCTCCAATTGAGCTGTTAGAATGTCAGAAACAAGCTTTCTGAGCTGAGAAATGCATTTTGTGACAAAGTGCTTCAGTGGATAATGAGAATGTCAGTTTTGACAAAGAACACTGATCATTACTAAAATGCTCCAATTGAGCTGTTAGAATGTCAGAAACAAGCTTTCTGAGCTGAGAAATGCATTTTGTGACAAAGTGCTTCAGTGGATGGATGAGAATGTCAGTTTTGACAAAGAACACTGTTCATTACTAAAATGCTCTAATTGAGCTGTTAGAATGTCAGAAACAAGCTTTCTGAGCTGAGAACTGCATTTTGTGACAAAAAGAATCAGTGGATGATGAGAATGTCAGTTTTGACAAAGAACACTGATCATTACTAAAATGCTCCAATTGAGCTGTTAGAATGTCAGAAACAAGCTTTCTGAGCTGAGAAATGCATTTTGTGACAAAGTGCTTCAGTGGATGATGAGAATGTCAGTTTTGACAAAGAACACTGTTCATTACTAAAATGCTCTAATTGAGCTGTTAGAATGTTAGAAACAAGCTTTCTGAGCTGAGAACTGCATTTTGTGACATAGTTCATCAGTGGATGATGAGAATGTCAGTTTTGACAAAGAACATTGTTCATTACTAAAATGCTCTAATTGAGCTGTTAGAATGTTAGAAACAAGCTTTCTGAGCTGAGAACTGCATTTTGTGACATAGTTCATCAGTGGATGATGAGAATGTCAGTTTTGACAAAGAACACTGTTCATTACTAAAATGCTCCAATTGAGCTGTTAGAATGTCAGAAACAAGCTTTCTGAGCTGAGAACTGCATTTTGTGACATAGTTCATCAGTGGATGATGAGAATGTCAGTTTTGACAAAGAACACTGATCATTACTAAAATGCTCCAATTGAGCTGTTAGAATGTCAGAAACAAGCTTTCTGAGCTGAAAACTGCATTTTGTGACATAGTTCATCAGTGGATGATGAGAATGTCAGTTTTGACAAAGAACACTGATCATCACTAAAATGCTCTAATTAAGCTGTTAGAATGTCAGAAACAAGCTTTCTGAGCTGAGAACTGCATTTTGTGAGAAAGTGAATCAGTGGATGATGAGAATGTCAGTTTTGACAAAGAACACTGTTCATTACTAAAATGCTCCAATTGAGCTGTTAGAATGTCAGAAACAAGCTTTCTGAGCATAAAACTGCATTTTGTGACAAAGTGCATCAGTGGGTGATGAGAATGTCAGTTTTGACAAAGAACACTGTTCATTACTAAAATGCTCTAATTGAGCTGTTAGAATGTCAGAAACAAGCTTTCTGAGCTGAGAACTGTATTTGGTGACAAAGTTCATCAGTGGATGATTAGAATGTCACTTTTGACAAAGAACACTGTTCATTACTAAAATGCTCTAATTGAGCTGTTAGAATGTCAGAAACAAGCTTTCTGAGCTGAGAACTGCATTTTGTGACAAAGTTCATCAGTGGATGATGAGAATGTCAGTTTTGACAAAGAACACTGTTCATTACTAAAATGCTCTAATTGAGCTGTTAGAATGTCAGAAACAAGCTTTCTGAGCTGAGAACTGCATTTTGTGACATAGTTCATCAGTGGATGATGAGAATGTCAGTTTTGACAAAGAACACTGTTCATTACTGAAATGCTCCAATTGAGCTGTTAGAATGTCAGAAACAAGCTTTCTGAGCTGAGAACTGCATTTTGTGACAAAGTGAATCAGTGGATGATGAGAATGTCAGTTTTGACAAAGAACACTGTTCATTACTGAAATGCTCCAATTGAGCTGTTAGAATGTCAGAAACAAGCTTTCTGAGCTGAAAACTGCATTTTTTTGACAAAGTGCATCAGTGGATGATGAGAATGTCAGTTTTGACAAAGAACACTGATCATTACTAAAATGCTCCAATTGAGCTGTTAGAATGTCAGAAACAAGCTTTCTGAGCATAAAACTGCATTTTGTGACAAAGTGCATCAGTGGATGATGAGAATGTCAGTTTTGACAAAGAACACTGATCATTACTAAAATGCTCTAATTGAACTGTTAGAATGTCAGAAACAAGCTTTCTGAGCTGAGAACTGCATTTTGTGACATAGTTCATCAGTTGATGATGAGAATGTCAGTTTTGACAAAGAACACTGTTCATTACTAAAATGCTCTAATTGAGCTGTTAGAATGTCAGAAACAAGCTTTCTGAGCTGAAAACTGCATTTTGTGACAAAAAGCATCAGTGGATGATGAGAATGTCAGTTTTGACAAAGAACACTGTTCATTACTGAAATGCTCCAATTGAGCTGTTAGAATGTCAAAAACAAGCTTTCTGAGCTGAGAAATGCATTTTGTGACAAAGTGCATCAGTGGATGATGAGAATGTCAGTTTTGACAAAGAACACTGTTCATTACTAAAATGCTCTAATTGAGCTGTTAGAATGTCAGAAACAAGCTTTCTGAGCTGAGAACTGCATTTTGTGACATAGTTCATCAGTGGATGATGAGAATGTCAGTTTTGACAAAGAACACTGTTCATTACTAAAATGCTCTAATTGAGCTGTTAGAATGTCAGAAACAAGCTTTCTGAGCTGAGAACTGCATTTTGTGACATAGTTTATCAGTGGATGATGAGAATGTCAGTTTTGACAAAGAACACTGTTCATTACTGAAATGCTCCAATTGAGCTGTTAGAATGTCAGAAACAAGCTTTCTGAGCTGAGAAATGCATTTTGTGACAAAGTGCATCAGTGGATGATGAGAATGTCAGTTTTGACAAAGAACACTGTTCATTACTAAAATGCTCTAATTGAGCTGTTAGAATGTCAGAAACAAGCTTTCTGAGCTGATAACTGCATTTTGTGACAAAAAGCATCAGTGGATGATGAGAATGTCAGTTTTGACAAAGAACACTGATCATTACTAAAATGCTCCAATTGAGCTGTTAGAATGTCAGAAACAAGCTTTCTGAGCTGAGAAATGCATTTTGTGACAAAGTGCTTCAGTGGATGATGAGAATGTCAGTTTTGACAAAGAACACTGATCATTACTAAAATGCTCTAATTGAGCTGTTAGAATGTCAGAAACAAGCTTTCTGAGCTGAGAACTGCATTTTGTGACAAAAAGCATCAGTGGATGATGAGAATGTCAGTTTTGACAAAGAACACTGATCATTACTAAAATGCTCCAATTGAGCTGTTAGAATGTCAGAAACAAGCTTTCTGAGCTGAAAACTGCATTTTGTGACAAAAAGCATCAGTGGATGATGAGAATGTCAGTTTTGACAAAGAACACTGTTCATTACTAAAATGCTCTAATTGAGCTGTTAGAATGTCAGAAACAAGCTTTCTGAGCTGAGAACTGCATTTTGTGACATAGTTCATCAGTGGATGATGAGAATGTCAGTTTTGACAAAGAACACTGTTCATTACTGAAATGCTCCAATTGAGCTGTTAGAATGTCAGAAACAAGCTTTCTGAGCTGAGAAATGCATTTTGTGACAAAGTGAATCAGTGGATGATGAGAATGTCAGTTTTGACAAAGAACACTGTTCATTACTGAAATGCTCCAATTGAGCTGTTAGAATGTCAGAAACAAGCTTTCTGAGCTGAGAAATGCATTTTGTGACATAGTTCATCAGTGGATGATGAGAATGTCAGTTTTGACAAAGAACACTGTTCATTACTGAAATGCTCTAATTGAGCTGTTAGAATGTCAGAAACAAGCTTTCTGAGCTGAGAAATGCATTTTGTGACATAGTTCATCAGTGGATGATGAGAATGTCAGTTTTGACAAAGAACACTGTTCATTACTGAAATGCTCTAATTGAGCTGTTAGAATGTCAGAAACAAGCTTTCTGAGCTGAGAAATGCATTTTGTGACAAAAAGCATCAGTGGATGATGAGAATGTCAGTTTTGACAAAGAACACTGTTCATTACTAAAATGCTCTAATTGAGCTGTTAGAATGTCAGAAACAAGCTTTCTGAGCTGAGAACTGCATTTTGTGACAAAGTTCATCAGTGGATGATGAGAATGTCAGTTTTGACAAAGAACACTGTTCATTACTAAAATGCTCTAATTGAGCTGTTAGAATGTCAGAAACAAGCTTTCTGAGCTGAGAACTGCATTTTGTGACATAGTTCATCAGTGGATGATGAGAATGTCAGTTTTGACAAAGAACACTGTTCATTACTGAAATGCTCCAATTGAGCTGTTAGAATGTCAGAAACAAGCTTTCTGAGCTGAGAACTGCATTTTGTGACAAAGTGAATCAGTGGATGATGAGAATGTCAGTTTTGACAAAGAACACTGTTCATTACTGAAATGCTCCAATTGAGCTGTTAGAATGTCAGAAACAAGCTTTCTGAGCTGAAAACTGCATTTTTTTGACAAAGTGCATCAGTGGATGATGAGAATGTCAGTTTTGACAAAGAACACTGATCATTACTAAAATGCTCCAATTGAGCTGTTAGAATGTCAGAAACAAGCTTTCTGAGCATAAAACTGCATTTTGTGACAAAGTGCATCAGTGGATGATGAGAATGTCAGTTTTGACAAAGAACACTGATCATTACTAAAATGCTCTAATTGAACTGTTAGAATGTCAGAAACAAGCTTTCTGAGCTGAGAACTGCATTTTGTGACATAGTTCATCAGTTGATGATGAGAATGTCAGTTTTGACAAAGAACACTGTTCATTACTAAAATGCTCTAATTGAGCTGTTAGAATGTCAGAAACAAGCTTTCTGAGCTGAAAACTGCATTTTGTGACAAAAAGCATCAGTGGATGATGAGAATGTCAGTTTTGACAAAGAACACTGTTCATTACTGAAATGCTCCAATTGAGCTGTTAGAATGTCAAAAACAAGCTTTCTGAGCTGAGAAATGCATTTGTGACAAAGTGCATCAGTGGATGATGAGAATGTCAGTTTTGACAAAGAACACTGTTCATTACTAAAATGCTCTAATTGAGCTGTTAGAATGTCAGAAACAAGCTTTCTGAGCTGAGAACTGCATTTTGTGACAAAAAGCATCAGTGGATGATGAGAATGTCAGTTTTGACAAAGAATACTGATCATTACTAAAATGCTCCAATTGAGCTGTTAGAATGTCAGAAACAAGCTTTCTGAGCTGAGAAATGCATTTTGTGACAAAGTGCTTCAGTGGATGATGAGAATGTCAGTTTTGACAAAGAACACTGTTCATTACTAAAATGCTCTAATTGAGCTGTTAGAATGTCAGAAACAAGCTTTCTGAGGTGAGAACTGCATTTTGTGACATAGTTCATCAGTGGATGATGAGAATATCAGTTTTGACAAAGAACACTGTTCATTACTAAAATGCTCTAATTGAGCTGTTAGAATGTTAGAAACAAGCTTTCTGAGCTGAGAACTGCATTTTGTGACATAGTTCATCAGTGGATGATGAGAATGTCAGTTTTGACAAAGAACACTGTTCATTGCTGATATGCTCCAATTGAGCTGTTAGAATGTCAGAAACAAGCTTTCTGAGCTGAGAAATGCATTTTGTGACAAAGTGAATCAGTGGATGATGAGAATGTCAGTTTTGACAAAGAACACTGATTCATTACTGAAATGCTCCAATTGAGCTGTTAGAATGTCAGAAACAAGCTTTCTGAGCTGAGAATTGCATTTTGTGACAAAAAGCATCAGTGGATGATGAGAATGTCAGTTTTGACAAAGAACACTGATCATTACTAAAATGCTCCAATTGAGCTGTTAGAATGTCAGAAACAAGCTTTCTGAGCTGAGAAATGCATTTTGTGACAAAGTGCTTCAGTGGATGATGAGAATGTCAGTTTTGACAAAGAACACTGTTCATTACTTAAATGCTCTAATTGAGCTGTTAGAATGTCAGAAACAAGCTTTCTGAGGTGAGAACTGCATTTTGTGACATAGTTCATCAGTGGATGATGAGAATGTCAGTTTTGACAAAGAACACTGTTCATTACTAAAATGCTCTAATTGAGCTGTTAGAATGTCAGAAACAAGCTTTCTGAGCTGAGAAATGCATTTGTGACAAAGTGCATCAGTGGATGATGAGAATGTCAGTTTTGACAAAGAACACTGTTCATTACTAAAATGCTCTAATTGAGCTGTTAGAATGTCAGAAACAAGCTTTCTGAGCTGAGAACTGCATTTTGTGACAAAAAGCATCAGTGGATGATGAGAATGTCAGTTTTGACAAAGAATACTGATCATTACTAAAATGCTCCAATTGAGCTGTTAGAATGTCAGAAACAAGCTTTCTGAGCTGAGAAATGCATTTTGTGACAAAGTGCTTCAGTGGATGATGAGAATGTCAGTTTTGACAAAGAACACTGTTCATTACTAAAATGCTCTAATTGAGCTGTTAGAATGTCAGAAACAAGCTTTCTGAGGTGAGAACTGCATTTTGTGACATAGTTCATCAGTGGATGATGAGAATGTCAGTTTTGACAAAGAACACTGTTCATTACTAAAATGCTCTAATTGAGCTGTTAGAATGTTAGAAACAAGCTTTCTGAGCTGAGAAATGCATTTTGTGACAAAGTGAATCAGTGGATGATGAGAATGTCAGATTTGACAAAGAACACTGATTCATTACTGAAATGCTCCAATTGAGCTGTTAGAATGTCAGAAACAAGCTTTCTGAGCTGAGAATTGCATTTTGTGACAAAAAGCATCAGTGGATGATGAGAATGTCAGTTTTGACAAAGAACACTGATCATTACTAAAATGCTCCAATTGAGCTGTTAGAATGTCAGAAACAAGCTTTCTGAGCTGAGAAATGCATTTTGTGACAAAGTGCTTCAGTGGATGATGAGAATGTCAGTTTTGACAAAGAACACTGTTCATTACTAAAATGCTCTAATTGAGCTGTTAGAATGTCAGAAACAAGCTTTCTGAGGTGAGAACTGCATTTTGTGACATAGTTCATCAGTGGATGATGAGAATGTCAGTTTTGACAAAGAACACTGTTCATTACTAAAATGCTCTAATTGAGCTGTTAGAATGTCAGAAACAAGCTTTCTGAGCTGAGAACTGCATTTTGTGACAAAGTTCATCAGTGGATGATGAGAATGTCAGTTTTGACAAAGAACACTGATCATCACTAAAATGCTCCAATTAAGCTGTTAGAATGTCAGAAACAAGCTTTCTGAGCTGAGAACTGCATTTTGTGAGAAAGTGAATCAGTGGATGATGAGAATGTCAGTTTTGACAAAGAACACTGTTCATTACTAAAATGCTCCAATTGAGCTGTTAGAATGTCAGAAACAAGCTTTCTGAGCTGAGAACTGCATTTTGTGACATAGTTCATCAGTGGATGATGAGAATGTCAGTTTTGACAAAGAACACTGATCATCACTAAAATGCTCCAATTAAGCTGTTAGAATGTCAGAAACAAGCTTTCTGAGCTGAGAACTGCATTTTGTGACATAGTTCATCAGTGGATGATGAGAATGTCAGTTTTGACAAAGAACACTGTTCATTACTAAAATGCTCTAATTGAGCTGTTAGAATGTCAGAAACAAGCTTTCTGAGCTGAAAACTGCATTTTGTGACAAAGTGAATCAGTGGATGATGAGAATGTCAGTTTTGACAAAGAACACTGATCATTACTAAAATGCTCTAATTGAGCTGTTAGAATGTCAGAAACAAGCTTTCTGAGCTGAGAACTGCATTTTGTGACATAGTTCATCAGTGGATGATGAGAATGTCAGTTTTGACAAAGAACACTGATCATCACTAAAATGCTCCAATTAAGCTGTTAGAATGTCAGAAACAAGCTTTCTGAGCTGAGAACTGCATTTTGTGACATAGTTCATCAGTGGATGATGAGAATGTCAGTTTTGACAAAGAACACTGTTCATTACTGAAATGCTCCAATTGAGCTGTTAGAATGTCAGAAACAAGCTTTCTGAGCTGAGAAATGCATTTTGTGACAAAGTGCATCAGTGGATGATGAGAATGTCAGTTTTGACAAATAACACTGTTCATTACTAAAATGCTCTAATTGAGCTGTTAGAATGTCAGAAAAAAGCTTTCTGAGCTGAGAACTGCATTTTGTGACAAAGTTCATCAGTGGATGATGATAATGTCAGTTTTGACAAAGAACACTGATCATTACTAAAATGCTCCAATTGAGCTGTTAGAATGTCAGAAACAAGCTTTCTGAGCTGAGAACTGCATTTTGTGACAAAGTGAATCAGTGGATGGATGAGAATGTCACTTTTGACAAAGAACACTGTTCATTACTGAAATGCTCCAATTGAGCTGTTAGAATGTCAGAAACAAGCTTTCTGAGCTGAAAACTGCATTTTGTGACATAGTTCATCAGTGGATGATGAGAATGTCAGTTTTGACAAAGAACACTGATCATCACTAAAATGCTCTAATTAAGCTGTTAGAATGTCAGAAACAAGCTTTCTGAGCATAAAACTGCATTTTGTGACAAAGTGCATCAGTGGGTGATGAGAATGTCAGTTTTGACAAAGAACACTGTTCATTACTAAAATGCTCCAATTGAGCTGTTAGAATGTCAGAAACAAGCTTTCTGAGCATAAAACTGCATTTTGTGACAAAGTGCATCAGTGGGTGATGAGAATGTCAGTTTTGACAAAGAACACTGTTCATTACTAAAATGCTCTAATTGAGCTGTTAGAATGTCAGAAACAAGCTTTCTGAGCTGAAAACTGCATTTTGTGACAAAGTGAATCAGTGGATGATGAGAATGTCAGTTTTGACAAAGAACACTGATCATTACTAAAATGCTCTAATTGAGCTGTTAGAATGTCAGAAACAAGCTTTCTGAGCTGAGAACTGTATTTGGTGACAAAGTTCATCAGTGGATGATTAGAATGTCACTTTTGACAAAGAACACTGATCATTACTAAAATGCTCCAATTGAGCTGTTAGAATGTCAGAAACAAGCTTTCTGAGCTGAAAACTGCATTTTTTTGACAAAGTGCATCAGTGGATGATGAGAATGTCAGTTTTGACAAAGAACACTGTTCATTACTAAAATGCTCTAATTGAGCTGTTAGAATGTCAGAAACAAGCTTTCTGAGCTGAGAACTGCATTTTGTGACATAGTTCATCAGTGGATGATGAGAATGTCAGTTTTGACAAAGAACACTGTTCATTACTAAAATGCTCTAATTGAGCTGTTAGAATGTCAGAAACAAGCTTTCTGAGCTGAGAACTGCATTTTGTGACATAGTTCATCAGTGGATGATGAGAATGTCAGTTTTGACAAAGAACACTGTTCATTACTAAAATGCTCTAATTGAGCTGTTAGAATGTCAGAAACAAGCTTTCTGAGCTGAGAACTGCATTTTGTGACATAGTTCATCAGTGGATGATGAGAATGTCAGTTTTGACAAAGAACACTGTTCATTACTAAAATGCTCCAATTGAGCTGTTAGAATGTCAGAAACAAGCTTTCTGAGCTGAGAACTGCATTTTGTGACAAAAAGCATCAGTGGATGATGAGAATGTCAGTTTTGACAAAGAACACTGATCATTACTAAAATGCTCCAATTGAGCTTGTTAGAATGTCAGAAACAAATTTTCTGAGCTGAGAAATGCATTTTGTGACAAAGTGCATCAGTGGATGATGAGAATGTCAGTTTTGACAAAGAACACTGATCATCACTAAAATGCTCCAATTAAGCTGTTAGAATGTCAGAAACAAGCTTTCTGAGCTGAGAACTGCATTTTGTGACATAGTTTATCAGTGGATGATGAGAATGTCAGTTTTGACAAAGAACACTGTTCATTACTGAAATGCTCCAATTGAGCTGTTAGAATGTCAGAAACAAGCTTTCTGAGCTGAGAAATGCATTTTGTGACAAAGTGCATCAGTGGATGATGAGAATGTCAGTTTTGACAAAGAACACTGTTCATTACTAAAATGCTCCAATTGAGCTGTTAGAATGTCAGAAACAAGCTTTCTGAGCTGAGAAATGCATTTTGTGACAAAGTGCTTCAGTGGATGATGAGAATGTCAGTTTTGACAAAGAACACTGTTCATTACTAAAATGCTCCAATTGAGCTGTTAGAATGTCAGAAACAAGCTTTCTGAGCTGAGAAATGCATTTTGTGACAAAGTGCTTCAGTGGATGATGAGAATATCAGTTTTGACAAAGAACACTGTTCATTACTAAAATGCTCTAATTGAGCTGTTAGAATGTTAGAAACAAGCTTTCTGAGCTGAGAACTGCATTTTGTGACATAGTTCATCAGTGGATGATGAGAATGTCAGTTTTGACAAAGAACATTGTTCATTACTAAAATGCTCTAATTGAGCTGTTAGAATGTTAGAAACAAGCTTTCTGAGCTGAGAACTGCATTTTGTGACATAGTTCATCAGTGGATGATGAGAATGTCAGTTTTGACAAAGAACACTGTTCATTACTAAAATGCTCCAATTGAGCTGTTAGAATGTCAGAAACAAGCTTTCTGAGCTGAAAACTGCATTTTGTGACATAGTTCATCAGTGGATGATGAGAATGTCAGTTTTGACAAAGAACACTGATCATCACTAAAATGCTCTAATTAAGCTGTTAGAATGTCAGAAACAAGCTTTCTGAGCTGAGAACTGCATTTTGTGAGAAAGTGAATCAGTGGATGATGAGAATGTCAGTTTTGACAAAGAACACTGTTCATTACTAAAATGCTCCAATTGAGCTGTTAGAATGTCAGAAACAAGCTTTCTGAGCATAAAACTGCATTTTGTGACAAAGTGCATCAGTGGGTGATGAGAATGTCAGTTTTGACAAAGAACACTGTTCATTACTAAAATGCTCTAATTGAGCTGTTAGAATGTCAGAAACAAGCTTTCTGAGCTGAGAACTGTATTTGGTGACAAAGTTCATCAGTGGATGATTAGAATGTCACTTTTGACAAAGAACACTGATCATTACTAAAATGCTCCAATTGAGCTGTTAGAATGTCAGAAACAAGCTTTCTGAGCTGAAAACTGCATTTTTTTGACAAAGTGCATCAGTGGATGATGAGAATGTCAGTTCTGACAAAGAACACTGTTCATTACTAAAATGCTCTAATTGAGCTGTTAGAATGTCAGAAACAAGCTTTCTGAGCTGAGAACTGCATTTTGTGACATAGTTCATCAGTGGATGATGAGAATGTCAGTTTTTAACAAAGAACACTGTTCATTACTAAAATGCTCTAATTGAGCTGTTAGAATGTCAGAAACAAGCTTTCTGAGCTGAGAACTGCATTTTGTGACATAGTTCATCAGTGGATGATGAGAATGTCAGTTTTGACAAAGAACACTGTTCATTACTAAAATGCTCTAATTGAGCTGTTAGAATGTCAGAAACAAGCTTTCTGAGCTGAGAACTGCATTTTGTGACATAGTTCATCAGTGGATGATGAGAATGTCAGTTTTGACAAAGAACACTGTTCATTACTAAAATGCTCCAATTGAGCTGTTAGAATGTCAGAAACAAGCTTTCTGAGCTGAAAACTGCATTTTGTGACATAGTTCATCAGTGGATGATGAGAATGTCAGTTTTGACAAAGAACACTGATCATCACTAAAATGCTCTAATTAAGCTGTTAGAATGTCAGAAACAAGCTTTCTGAGCATAAAACTGCATTTTGTGACAAAGTGCATCAGTGGGTGATGAGAATGTCAGTTTTGACAAAGAACACTGTTCATTACTAAAATGCTCCAATTGAGCTGTTAGAATGTCAGAAACAAGCTTTCTGAGTATAAAACTGCATTTTGTGACAAAGTGCATCAGTGGGTGATGAGAATGTCAGTTTTGACAAAGAACACTGTTCATTACTAAAATGCTCTATTTGAGCTGTTAGAATGTCAGAAACAAGCTTTCTGAGCTGAAAACTGCATTTTGTGACAAAGTGAATCAGTGGATGATGAGAATGTCAGTTTTGACAAAGAACACTGATCATTACTAAAATGCTCTAATTGAGCTGTTAGAATGTCAGAAACAAGCTTTCTGAGCTGAGAACTGTATTTGGTGACAAAGTTCATCAGTGGATGATTAGAATGTCACTTTTGACAAAGAACACTGATCATTACTAAAATGCTCCAATTGAGCTGTTAGAATGTCAGAAACAAGCTTTCTGAGCTGAAAACTGCATTTTTTTGACAAAGTGCATCAGTGGATGATGAGAATGTCAGTTTTGACAAAGAACACTGTTCATTACTAAAATGCTCTAATTGAGCTGTTAGAATGTCAGAAACAAGCTTTCTGAGCTGAGAACTGCATTTTGTGACATAGTTCATCAGTGGATGATGAGAATGTCAGTTTTGACAAAGAACACTGTTCATTACTAAAATGCTCTAATTGAGCTGTTAGAATGTCAGAAACAAGCTTTCTGAGCTGAGAACTGCATTTTGTGACATAGTTCATCAGTGGATGATGAGAATGTCAGTTTTGACAAAGAACACTGTTCATTACTAAAATGCTCTAATTGAGCTGTTAGAATGTCAGAAACAAGCTTTCTGAGCTGAGAACTGCATTTTGTGACATAGTTCATCAGTGGATGATGAGAATGTCAGTTTTGACAAAGAACACTGTTCATTACTAAAATGCTCCAATTGAGCTGTTAGAATGTCAGAAACAAGCTTTCTGAGCTGAGAAATGCATTTTGTGACAAAGTGCATCAGTGGATGATGAGAATGTCAGTTTTGACAAAGAACACTGATCATCACTAAAATGCTCCAATTAAGCTGTTAGAATGTCAGAAACAAGCTTTCTGAGCTGAGAACTGCATTTTGTGACATAGTTTATCAGTGGATGATGAGAATGTCAGTTTTGACAAAGAACACTGTTCATTACTGAAATGCTCCAATTGAGCTGTTAGAATGTCAGAAACAAGCTTTCTGAGCTGAGAAATGCATTTTGTGACAAAGTGCATCAGTGGATGATGAGAATGTCAGTTTTGACAAAGAACACTGTTCATTACTGAAATGCTCCAATTGAGCTGTTAGAATGTCAGAAACAAGCTTTCTGAGCTGAGAAATGCATTTTGTGACAAAGTGCTTCAGTGGATGATGAGAATGTCAGTTTTGACAAAGAACACTGATCATTACTAAAATGCTCCAATTGAGCTGTTAGAATGTCAGAAACAAGCTTTCTGAGCTGAGAAATGCATTTTGTGACAAAGTGCTTCAGTGGATGATGAGAATGTCAGTTTTGACAAAGAACACTGTTCATTACTGAAATGCTCCAATTGAGCTGTTAGAATGTCAGAAACAAGCTTTCTGAGCTGAGAAATGCATTTTGTGACAAAGTGCATCAGTGGATGATGAGAATGTCAGTTTTGACAAAGAACACTGTTCATTAATAAAATGCTCCAATTGAGCTGTTAGAATGTCAGAAACAAGCTTTCTGAGCTGAGAAATGCATTTTGTGACAAAGTGCTTCAGTGGATGATGAGAATGTCAGTTTTGACAAAGAACACTGATCATTACTAAAATGCTCCAATTGAGCTGTTAGAATGTCAGAAACAAGCTTTCTGAGCTGAGAAATGCATTTTGTGACAAAGTGCTTCAGTGGATGATGAGAATGTCAGTTTTGACAAAGAACACTGTTCATTACTAAAATGCTCTAATTGAGCTGTTAGAATGTCAGAAACAAGCTTTCTGAGCTGAGAACTGCATTTTGTGACAAAAAGCATCAGTGGATGATGAGAATGTCAGTTTTGACAAAGAACACTGATCATTACTAAAATGCTCCAATTGAGCTGTTAGAATGTCAGAAACAAGCTTTCTGAGCTGAGAAATGCATTTTGTGACAAAGTGCTTCAGTGGATGATGAGAATGTCAGTTTTGACAAAGAACACTGTTCATTACTAAAATGCTCTAATTGAGCTGTTAGAATGTTAGAAACAAGCTTTCTGAGCTGAGAACTGCATTTTGTGACATAGTTCATCAGTGGATGATGAGAATGTCAGTTTTGACAAAGAACATTGTTCATTACTAAAATGCTCTAATTGAGCTGTTAGAATGTTAGAAACAAGCTTTCTGAGCTGAGAACTGCATTTTGTGACATAGTTCATCAGTGGATGATGAGAATGTCAGTTTTGACAAAGAACACTGTTCATTACTAAAATGCTCCAATTGAGCTGTTAGAATGTCAGAAACAAGCTTTCTGAGCTGAGAACTGCATTTTGTGACATAGTTCATCAGTGGATGATGAGAATGTCAGTTTTGACAAAGAACACTGATCATTACTAAAATGCTCCAATTGAGCTGTTAGAATGTCAGAAACAAGCTTTCTGAGCTGAAAACTGCATTTTGTGACATAGTTCATCAGTGGATGATGAGAATGTCAGTTTTGACAAAGAACACTGATCATCACTAAAATGCTCTAATTAAGCTGTTAGAATGTCAGAAACAAGCTTTCTGAGCTGAGAACTGCATTTTGTGAGAAAGTGAATCATTGGATGATGAGAATGTCAGTTTTGACAAAGAACACTGTTCATTACTAAAATGATCCAATTGAGCTGTTAGAATGTCAGAAACAAGCTTTCTGAGCATAAAACTGCATTTTGTGACAAAGTGCATCAGTGGGTGATGAGAATGTCAGTTTTGACAAAGAACACTGTTCATTACTAAAATGCTCTAATTGAGCTGTTAGAATGTCAGAAACAAGCTTTCTGAGCTGAAAACTGCATTTTGTGACAAAGTGAATCAGTGGATGATGAGAATGTCAGTTTTGACAAAGAACACTGATCATTACTAAAATGCTCTAATTGAGCTGTTAGAATGTCAGAAACAAGCTTTCTGAGCTGAGAACTGTATTTGGTGACAAAGTTCATCAGTGGATGATTAGAATGTCACTTTTGACAAAGAACACTGATCATTACTAAAATGCTCCAATTGAGCTGTTAGAATGTCAGAAACAAGCTTTCTGAGCTGAAAACTGCATTTTTTTGACAAAGTGCATCAGTGGATGATGAGAATGTCAGTTTTGACAAAGAACACTGTTCATTACTAAAATGCTCTAATTGAGCTGTTAGAATGTCAGAAACAAGCTTTCTGAGCTGAGAACTGCATTTTGTGACATAGTTCATCAGTGGATGATGAGAATGTCAGTTTTTAACAAAGAACACTGTTCATTACTAAAATGCTCTAATTGAGCTGTTAGAATGTCAGAAACAAGCTTTCTGAGCTGAGAACTGCATTTTGTGACATAGTTCATCAGTGGATGATGAGAATGTCAGTTTTGACAAAGAACACTGTTCATTACTAAAATGCTCCAATTGAGCTGTTAGAATGTCAGAAACAAGCTTTCTGAGCTGAGAACTGCATTTTGTGACATAGTTCATCAGTGGATGATGAGAATGTCAGTTTTTAACAAAGAACACTGTTCATTACTAAAATGCTCTAATTGAGCTGTTAGAATGTCAGAAACAAGCTTTCTGAGCTGAGAACTGCATTTTGTGACATAGTTCATCAGTGGATGATGAGAATGTCAGTTTTGACAAAGAACACTGTTCATTACTAAAATGCTCCAATTGAGCTGTTAGAATGTCAGAAACAAGCTTTCTGAGCTGAGAACTGCATTTTGTGACATAGTTCATCAGTGGATGATGAGAATGTCAGTTTTGACAAAGAACACTGTTCATTGCTGATATGCTCCAATTGAGCTGTTAGAATGTCAGAAACAAGCTTTCTGAGCTGAGAAATGCATTTTGTGACAAAGTGAATCAGTGGATGATGAGAATGTCAGTTTTGACAAAGAACACTGTTCATTACTGAAATGCTCCAATTGAGCTGTTAGAATGTCAGAAACAAGCTTTCTGAGCTGAAAACTGCATTTTGTGACATAGTTCATCAGTGGATGATGAGAATGTCAGTTTTGACAAAGAACACTGTTCATTACTGAAATGCTCAAATTGAGCTGTTAGAATGTCAGAAACAAGCTTTCTGAGCTGAAAACTGCATTTTGTGACATAGTTCATCAGTGGATGATGAGAATGTCAGTTTTGACAAAAAACACTGATCATCACTAAAATGCTCCAATTAAGCTGTTAGAATGTCAGAAACAAGCTTTCTGAGCTGAGAACTGCATTTTGTGAGAAAGTGAATCAGTGGATGATGAGAATGTCAGTTTTGACAAAGAACACTGTTCATTACTAAAATGCTCCAATTGAGCTGTTAGAATGTCAGAAACAAGCTTTCTGAGCATAAAACTGCATTTTGTGACAAAGTGCATCAGTGGGTGATGAGAATGTCAGTTTTGACAAAGAACACTGTTCATTACTAAAATGCTCTAATTGAGCTGTTAGAATGTCAGAAACAAGCTTTCTGAGCTGAAAACTGCATTTTGTGACAAAGTGAATCAGTGGATGATGAGAATGTCAGTTTTGACAAAGAACACTGATCATTACTAAAATGCTCTAATTGAGCTGTTAGAATGTCAGAAACAAGCTTTCTGAGCTGAGAACTGCATTTTGTGACAAAGTGAATCAGTGGATGATGAGAATGTCACTTTTGACAAAGAACACTGATCATTACTAAAATGCTCCAATTGAGCTGTTAGAATGTCAGAAACAAGCTTTCTGTGCTGAAAACTGCATTTTTTTGACAAAGTGCATCAGTGGATGATGAGAATGTCAGTTTTGACAAAGAACACTGATCATCACTAAAATGCTCCAATTAAGCTGTTAGAATGTCAGAAACAAGCTTTCTGAGCTGAGAACTGCATTTTGTGACATAGTTCATCAGTGGATGATGAGAATGTCAGTTTTGACAAAGAACACTGTTCATTACTGAAATGCTCCAATTGAGCTGTTAGAATGTCAGAAACAAGCTTTCTGAGCTGAGAACTGCATTTTGTGACAAAAGCATCAGTGGATGATGAGAATGTCAGTTTTGACAAAGAACACTGATCATTACTAAAATGCTCCAATTGAGCTGTTAGAATGTCAGAAACAAGCTTTCTGAGCTGAGAAATGCATTTTGTGACAAAGTGCTTCAGTGGATGATGAGAATGTCAGTTTTGACAAAGAACACTGTTCATTACTAAAATGCTCTAATTGAGCTGTTAGAATGTTAGAAACAAGCTTTCTGAGCTGAGAACTGCATTTTGTGACATAGTTCATCAGTGGATGATGAGAATGTCAGTTTTGACAAAGAACATTGTTCATTACTAAAATGCTCTAATTGAGCTGTTAGAATGTTAGAAACAAGCTTTCTGAGCTGAGAACTGCATTTTGTGACATAGTTCATCAGTGGATGATGAGAATGTCAGTTTTGACAAAGAACACTGTTCATTACTAAAATGCTCCAATTGAGCTGTTAGAATGTCAGAAACAAGCTTTCTGAGCTGAGAACTGCATTTTGTGACATAGTTCATCAGTGGATGATGAGAATGTCAGTTTTGACAAAGAACACTGATCAGTACTAAAATGCTCCAATTGAGCTGTTAGAATGTCAGAAACAAGCTTTCTGAGCTGAAAACTGCATTTTGTGACATAGTTCATCAGTGGATGATGAGAATGTCAGTTTTGACAAAGAACACTGATCATCACTAAAATGCTCTAATTAAGCTGTTAGAATGTCAGAAACAAGCTTTCTGAGCTGAGAACTGCATTTTGTGAGAAAGTGAATCAGTGGATGATGAGAATGTCAGTTTTGACAAAGAACACTGTTCATTACTAAAATGATCCAATTGAGCTGTTAGAATGTCAGAAACAAGCTTTCTGAGCATAAAACTGCATTTTGTGACAAAGTGCATCAGTGGGTGATGAGAATGTCAGTTTTGACAAAGAACACTGTTCATTACTAAAATGCTCTAATTGAGCTGTTAGAATGTCAGAAACAAGCTTTCTGAGCTGAAAACTGCATTTTGTGACAAAGTGAATCAGTGGATGATGAGAATGTCAGTTTTGACAAAGAACACTGATCATTACTAAAATGCTCTAATTGAGCTGTTAGAATGTCAGAAACAAGCTTTCTGAGCTGAGAACTGTATTTGGTGACAAAGTTCATCAGTGGATGATTAGAATGTCACTTTTGACAAAGAACACTGATCATTACTAAAATGCTCCAATTGAGCTGTTAGAATGTCAGAAACAAGCTTTCTGAGCTGAAAACTGCATTTTTTTGACAAAGTGCATCAGTGGATGATGAGAATGTCAGTTTTGACAAAGAACACTGTTCATTACTAAAATGCTCTAATTGAGCTGTTAGAATGTCAGAAACAAGCTTTCTGAGCTGAGAACTGCATTTTGTGACATAGTTCATCAGTGGATGATGAGAATGTCAGTTTTTAACAAAGAACACTGTTCATTACTAAAATGCTCTAATTGAGCTGTTAGAATGTCAGAAACAAGCTTTCTGAGCTGAGAACTGCATTTTGTGACATAGTTCATCAGTGGATGATGAGAATGTCAGTTTTGACAAAGAACACTGTTCATTACTAAAATGCTCTAATTGAGCTGTTAGAATGTCAGAAACAAGCTTTCTGAGCTGAGAACTGCATTTTGTGACATAGTTCATCAGTGGATGATGAGAATGTCAGTTTTGACAAAGAACACTGTTCATTACTAAAATGCTCCAATTGAGCTGTTAGAATGTCAGAAACAAGCTTTCTGAGCTGAGAACTGCATTTTGTGACATAGTTCATCAGTGGATGATGAGAATGTCAGTTTTGACAAAGAACACTGTTCATTGCTGATATGCTCCAATTGAGCTGTTAGAATGTCAGAAACAAGCTTTCTGAGCTGAGAAATGCATTTTGTGACAAAGTGAATCAGTGGATGATGAGAATGTCAGTTTTGACAAAGAACACTGTTCATTACTGAAATGCTCCAATTGAGCTGTTAGAATGTCAGAAACAAGCTTTCTGAGCTGAGAATTGCATTTTGTGACAAAAAGCATCAGTGGATGATGAGAATGTCAGTTTTGACAAAGAACACTGATCATTACTGAAATGCTCCAATTGAGCTGTTAGAATGTCAGAAACAAGCTTTCTGAGCTGAAAACTGCATTTTGTGACATAGTTCATCAGTGGATGATGAGAATGTCAGTTTTGACAAAGAACACTGATCATCACTAAAATGCTCCAATTAAGCTGTTAGAATGTCAGAAACAAGCTTTCTGAGCTGAGAACTGCATTTTGTGAGAAAGTGAATCAGTGGATGATGAGAATGTCAGTTTTGACAAAGAACACTGTTCATTACTAAAATGCTCCAATTGAGCTGTTAGAATGTCAGAAACAAGCTTTCTGAGCATAAAACTGCATTTTGTGACAAAGTGCATCAGTGGGTGATGAGAATGTCAGTTTTGACAAAGAACACTGTTCATTACTAAAATGCTCTAATTGAGCTGTTAGAATGTCAGAAACAAGCTTTCTGAGCTGAAAACTGCATTTTGTGACAAAGTGAATCAGTGGATGATGAGAATGTCAGTTTTGACAAAGAACACTGATCATTACTAAAATGCTCTAATTGAGCTGTTAGAATGTCAGAAACAAGCTTTCTGAGCTGAGAACTGCATTTTGTGACAAAGTGAATCAGTGGATGATGAGAATGTCACTTTTGACAAAGAACACTGATCATTACTAAAATGCTCCAATTGAGCTGTTAGAATGTCAGAAACAAGCTTTCTGTGCTGAAAACTGCATTTTTTTGACAAAGTGCATCAGTGGATGATGAGAATGTCAGTTTTGACAAAGAACACTGATCATCACTAAAATGCTCCAATTAAGCTGTTAGAATGTCAGAAACAAGCTTTCTGAGCTGAGAACTGCATTTTGTGACATAGTTCATCAGTGGATGATGAGAATGTCAGTTTTGACAAAGAACACTGTTCATTACTGAAATGCTCCAATTGAGCTGTTAGAATGTCAGAAACAAGCTTTCTGAGCTGAGAACTGCATTTTGTGACAAAAGCATCAGTGGATGATGAGAATGTCAGTTTTGACAAAGAACACTGATCATTACTAAAATGCTCCAATTGAGCTGTTAGAATGTCAGAAACAAGCTTTCTGAGCTGAGAAATGCA
The DNA here is from genome assembly GCF_947034865.1 of Barbatula barbatula. Lineage (NCBI taxonomy): Eukaryota > Metazoa > Chordata > Actinopteri > Cypriniformes > Nemacheilidae > Barbatula > Barbatula barbatula. The sequence goes on from NC_136788.1 coordinate 2,518,553, forward strand.
TTTTGTGACAAAGTGCTTCAGTGGATGATGAGAATGTCAGTTTTGACAAAGAACACTGTTCATTACTAAAATGCTCTAATTGAGCTGTTAGAATGTCAGAAACAAGCTTTCTGAGCTGAGAACTGCATTTTGTGACATAGTTCATCAGTGGATGATGAGAGTGTCAGTTTTGACAAAGAACACTGTTCATTACTAAAATGCTCTAATTGAGCTGTTAGAATGTTAGAAACAAGCTTTCTGAGCTGAGAACTGCATTTTGTGACATAGTTCATCAGTGGATGATGAGAATGTCAGTTTTGACAAAGAACACTGTTCATTACTAAAATGCTCAAATTGAGCTGTTAGAATGTCAGAAACAAGCTTTCTGAGCTGAGAAATGCATTTTGTGACAAAGTTCATCAGTGGATGATGAGAATGTCAGTTTTGACAAAGAACACTGTTCATTACTGAAATGCTCCAATTGAACTGTTAGAATGTCAGAAACAAGCTTTCTGAGCTGAGAAATGCATTTTGTGACAAAGTGCATCAGTGGATGATGAGAATGTCAGTTTTGACAAAGAACACTGTTCATTACTAAAATGCTCTAATTGAGCTGTTAGAATGTCAGAAACAAGCTTTCTGAGCTGAGAACTGCATTTTGTGACAAAGTTCATCAGTGGATGATGAGAATGTCAGTTTTGACAAAGAACACTGTTCATTACTAAAATGCTCTAATTGAGCTGTTAGAATGTCAGAAACAAGCTTTCTGAGCATAAAACTGCATTTTGTGACAAAGTGCATCAGTGGGTGATGAGAATGTCAGTTTTGACAAAGAACACTGTTCATTACTAAAATGCTCCAATTGAGCTGTTAGAATGTCAGAAACAAGCTTTCTGAGCTGAGAAATGCATTTTGTGACATAGTTCATCAGTGGATGATGAGAATGTCAGTTTTGACAAAGAACACTGATCATTACTAAAATGCTCTAATTGAGCTGTTAGAATGTCAGAAACAAGCTTTCTGAGCTGAGAACTGCATTTTGTGACATAGTTCATCAGTGGATGATGAGAATGTCAGTTTTGACAAAGAACACTGTTCATTACTAAAATGCTCTAATTGAGCTGTTAGAATGTCAGAAACAAGCTTTCTGAGCTGAGAACTGCATTTTGTGACATAGTTCATCAGTGGATGATGAGAATGTCAGTTTTGACAAAGAACACTGTTCATTACTAAAATGCTCCAATTGAGCTGTTAGAATGTCAGAAACAAGCTTTCTGAGCTGAGAAATGCATTTTGTGACATAGTTCATCAGTGGATGATGAGAATGTCAGTTTTGACAAAGAACTCTGTTCATTACTGAAATGCTCCAATTGAGCTGTTAGAATGTCAGAAACAAGCTTTCTGAGCTGAAAACTGCATTTTGTGACAAAGTGAATCAGTGGATGGATGAGAATGTCACTTTTGACAAAGAACACTGTTCATTACTGAAATGCTCCAATTGAGCTGTTAGAATGTCAGAAACAAGCTTTCTGAGCTGAGAAATGCATTTTGTGACAAAGTGCATCAGTGGATGATGAGAATGTCAGTTTTGACAAAGAACACTGTTCATTACTAAAATGCTCTAATTGAGCTGTTAGAATGTCAGAAACAAGCTTTCTGAGCTGAGAAATGCATTTTGTGACAAAGTGCTTCAGTGGATGATGAGAATGTCAGTTTTGACAAAGAACACTGATCATCACTAAAATGCTCCAGTTAAGCTGTTAGAATGTCAGAAACAAGCTTTCTGAGCTGAAAACTGCATTTTGTGACATAGTTCATCAGTGGATGATGAGAATGTCAGTTTTGACAAAGAACACTGATCATCACTAAAATGCTCCAATTAAGCTGTTAGAATGTCAGAAACAAGCTTTCTGAGCTGAGAACTGCATTTTGTGAGAAAGTGAATCAGTGGATGATGAGAATGTCAGTTTTGACAAAGAACACTGTTCATTACTAAAATGCTCCAATTGAGCTGTTAGAATGTCAGAAACAAGCTTTCTGAGCATAAAACTGCATTTTGTGACAAAGTGCATCAGTGGGTGATGAGAATGTCAGTTTTGACAAAGAACACTGTTCATTACTAAAATGCTCTAATTGAGCTGTTAGAATGTCAGAAACAAGCTTTCTGAGCTGAAAACTGCATTTTGTGACAAAGTGAATCAGTGGATGATGAGAATGTCAGTTTTGACAAAGAACACTGATCATTACTAAAATGCTCTAATTGAGCTGTTAGAATGTCAGAAACAAGCTTTCTGAGCTGAGAACTGCATTTTGTGACAAAGTGAATCAGTGGATGATGAGAATGTCACTTTTGACAAAGAACACTGATCATTACTAAAATGCTCCAATTGAGCTGTTAGAATGTCAGAAACAAGCTTTCTGAGCTGAAAACTGCATTTTTTTGACAAAGTGCATCAGTGGATGATGAGAATGTCAGTTTTGACAAAGAACACTGATCATCACTAAAATGCTCCAATTAAGCTGTTAGAATGTCAGAAACAAGCTTTCTGAGCTGAGAACTGCATTTTGTGACATAGTTCATCAGTGGATGATGAGAATGTCAGTTTTGACAAAGAACACTGTTCATTACTGAAATGCTCCAATTGAGCTGTTAGAATGTCAGAAACAAGCTTTCTGAGCTGAGAACTGCATTTTGTGACAAAAGCATCAGTGGATGATGAGAATGTCAGTTTTGACAAAGAACACTGATCATTACTAAAATGCTCCAATTGAGCTGTTAGAATGTCAGAAACAAGCTTTCTGAGCTGAGAAATGCATTTTGTGACAAAGTGCTTCAGTGGATGATGAGAATGTCAGTTTTGACAAAGAACACTGTTCATTACTAAAATGCTCTAATTGAGCTGTTAGAATGTCAGAAACAAGCTTTCTGAGCTGAGAACTGCATTTTGTGACATAGTTCATCAGTGGATGATGAGAGTGTCAGTTTTGACAAAGAACACTGTTCATTACTAAAATGCTCTAATTGAGCCGTTAGAATGTTAGAAACAAGCTTTCTGAGCTGAGAACTGCATTTTGTGACATAGTTCATCAGTGGATGATGAGAATGTCAGTTTTGACAAAGAACACTGTTCATTACTAAAATGCTCCAATTGAGCTGTTAGAATGTCAGAAACAAGCTTTCTGAGCTGAGAAATGCATTTTGTGACAAAGTTCATCAGTGGATGATGAGAATGTCAGTTTTGACAAAGAACACTGTTCATTACTGAAATGCTCCAATTGAACTGTTAGAATGTCAGAAACAAGCTTTCTGAGCTGAGAAATGCATTTTGTGACAAAGTGCATCAGTGGATGATGAGAATGTCAGTTTTGACAAAGAACACTGTTCATTACTAAAATGCTCTAATTGAGCTGTTAGAATGTCAGAAACAAGCTTTCTGAGCTGAGAACTGCATTTTGTGACAAAGTGAATCAGTGGATGATGAGAATGTCAGTTTTGACAAAGAACACTGTTCATTACTAAAATGCTCTAATTTGAGCTGTTAGAATGTCAGAAACAAGCTTTCTGAGCTGAGAACTGCTTTTTGTGACAAAGTTCATCAGTGGATGATGAGAATGTCAGTTTTGACAAAGAACACTGTTCATTACTAAAATGCTCTAATTGAGCTGTTAGAATGTCAGAAACAAGCTTTCTGAGCATAAAACTGCATTTTGTGACAAAGTGCATCAGTGGGTGATGAGAATGTCAGTTTTGACAAAGAACACTGTTCATTACTAAAATGCTCCAATTGAGCTGTTAGAATGTCAGAAACAAGCTTTCTGAGCTGAGAAATGAATTTTGTGACATAGTTCATCAGTGGATGATGAGAATGTCAGTTTTGACAAAGAACACTGATCATTACTAAAATGCTCTAATTGAGCTGTTAGAATGTCAGAAACAAGCTTTCTGAGCTGAGAACTGCATTTTGTGACATAGTTCATCAGTGGATGATGAGAATGTCAGTTTTGACAAAGAACACTGTTCATTACTAAAATGCTCTAATTGAGCTGTTAGAATGTCAGAAACAAGCTTTCTGAGCTGAGAACTGCATTTTGTGACATAGTTCATCAGTGGATGATGAGAATGTCAGTTTTGACAAAGAACTCTGTTCATTACTGAAATGCTCCAATTGAGCTGTTAGAATGTCAGAAACAAGCTTTCTGAGCTGAAAACTGCATTTTGTGACAAAGTGCATCAGTGGATGGATGAGAATGTCACTTTTGACAAAGAACACTGTTCATTACTGAAATGCTCCAATTGAGCTGTTAGAATGTCAGAAACAAGCTTTCTGAGCTGAGAAATGCATTTTGTGACAAAGTGCATCAGTGGATGATGAGAATGTCAGTTTTGACAAAGAACACTGTTCATTACTAAAATGCTCTAATTGAGCTGTTAGAATGTCAGAAACAAGCTTTCTGAGCTGAGAAATGCATTTTGTGACAAAGTGCTTCAGTGGATGATGAGAATGTCAGTTTTGACAAAGAACACTGTTCATTACTAAAATGCTCTAATTGAGCTGTTAGAATGTCAGAAACAAGCTTTCTGAGCTGAGAACTGCATTTTGTGACAAAGTGAATCAGTGGATGGATGAGAATGTCACTTTTGACAAAGAACACTGATCATCACTAAAATGCTCCAATTAAGCTGTTAGAATGTCAGAAACAAGCTTTCTGAGCTGAGAACTGCATTTTGTGACAAAAAGCATCAGTGGATGATGAGAATGTCAGTTTTGACAAAGAACACTGATCATTACTAAAATGCTCCAATTGAGCTGTTAGAATGTCAGAAACAAGCTTTCTGAGCTGAGAAATGCATTTTGTGACAAAGTGCTTCAGTGGATGATGAGAATGTCAGTTTTGACAAAGAACACTGTTCATTACTAAAATGCTCTAATTGAGCTGTTAGAATGTCAGAAACAAGCTTTCTGAGCTGAGAACTGCATTTTGTGACATAGTTCATCAGTGGATGATGAGAATGTCAGTTTTGACAAAGAACACTGTTCATTACTAAAATGCTCTAATTGAGCTGTTAGAATGTCAGAAACAAGCTTTCTGAGCATAAAACTGCATTTTGTGACAAAGTGCATCAGTGGGTGATGAGAATGTCAGTTTTGACAAAGAACACTGTTCATTACTAAAATGCTCTAATTGAGCTGTTAGAATGTCAGAAACAAGCTTTCTGAGCTGAAAACTGCATTTTGTGACAAAAAGCATCAGTGGATGATGAGAATGTCAGTTTTGACAAAGAACACTTATCATTACTAAAATGCTCCAATTGAGCTGTTAGAATGTCAGAAACAAGCTTTCTGAGCTGAGAACTGCATTTTGTGAAAGAGTTCATCAGTGGATGATGAGAATGTCAGTTTTGACAAAGAACACTGTTCATTACTGAAATGCTCCAATTGAACTGTTAGAATGTCAGAAACAAGCTTTCTGAGCTGAGAAATTCATTTTGTGACAAAGTGCATCAGTGGATGATGAGAATGTCAGTTTAGACAAAGAACACTGTTCATTACTAAAATGCTCTAATTGAGCTGTTAGAATGTCAGAAACAAGCTTTCTGAGCTGAGAACTGCATTTTGTGACAAAGTGCTTCAGTGGATGATGAGAATGTCAGTTTTGACAAAGAACACTGTTCATTACTAAAATGCTCTAATTGAGCTGTTAGAATGTCAGAAACAAGCTTTCTGAGCTGAGAACTGCATTTTGTGACATAGTTCATCAGTGGATGATGAGAATGTCAGTTTTGACAAAGAACACTGTTCATTACTGAAATGCTCCAATTGAGATGTTAGAATGTCAGAAACAAATTTTCTGAGCTGTGAAATGCATTTTGTGACAAAGTGCATCAGTGGGTGATGAGAATGTCAGTTTTGACAAAGAACACTGTTCATTACTAAAATGCTCCAATTGAGCTGTTAGAATGTCAGAAACAAGCTTTCTGAGCTGAGAAATGCATTTTGTGACATAGCTCATCAGTGGATGATGAGAATGTCAGTTTTGACAAAGAACACTGATCATTACTAAAATGCTCTAATTGAGCTGTTAGAATGTCAGAAACAAGCTTTCTGAGCTGAGAACTGCATTTTGTGACATAGTTCATCAGTGGATGATGAGAATGTCAGTTTTGACAAAGAACACTGTTCATTACTAAAATGCTCTAATTGAGCTGTTAGAATGTCAGAAACAAGCTTTCTGAGCTGAGAACTGCATTTTGTGACATAGTTCATCAGTGGATGATGAGAATGTCAGTTTTGACAAAGAACACTGTTCATTACTAAAATGCTCCAATTGAGCTGTTAGAATGTCAGAAACAAGCTTTCTGAGCTGAGAAATGCATTTTGTGACATAGTTCATCAGTGGATGATGAGAATGTCAGTTTTGACAAAGAACTCTGTTCATTACTGAAATGCTCCAATTGAGCTGTTAGAATGTCAGAAACAAGCTTTCTGAGCTGAAAACTGCATTTTGTGACAAAGTGAATCAGTGGATGGATGAGAATGTCACTTTTGACAAAGAACACTGTTCATTACTGAAATGCTCCAATTGAGCTGTTAGAATGTCAGAAACAAGCTTTCTGAGCTGAGAAATGCATTTTGTGACAAAGTGCATCAGTGGATGATGAGAATGTCAGTTTTGACAAAGAACACTGTTCATTACTAAAATGCTCTAATTGAGCTGTTAGAATGTCAGAAACAAGCTTTCTGAGCTGAGAAATGCATTTTGTGACAAAGTGCTTCAGTGGATGATGAGAATGTCAGTTTTGACAAAGAACACTGATCATCACTAAAATGCTCCAATTAAGCTGTTAGAATGTCAGAAACAAGCTTTCTGAGCTGAAAACTGCATTTTGTGACATAGTTCATCAGTGGATGATGAGAATGTCAGTTTTGACAAAGAACACTGATCATCACTAAAATGCTCCAATTAAGCTGTTAGAATGTCAGAAACAAGCTTTCTGAGCTGAGAACTGCATTTTGTGAGAAAGTGAATCAGTGGATGATGAGAATGTCAGTTTTGACAAAGAACACTGTTCATTACTAAAATGCTCCAATTGAGCTGTTAGAATGTCAGAAACAAGCTTTCTGAGCATAAAACTGCATTTTGTGACAAAGTGAATCAGTGGATGATGAGAATGTCAGTTTTGACAAAGAACACTGATCATTACTAAAATGCTCTAATTGAGCTGTTAGAGTCAGAAACAAGCTTTCTGAGCTGAGAACTGCATTTTGTGACAAAGTGAATCAGTGGATGATGAGAATGTCACTTTTGACAAAGAACACTGATCATTACTAAAATGCTCTAATTGAGCTGTTAGAATGTCAGAAACAAGCTTTCTGAGCTGAGAACTGCATTTTGTGACATAGTTCATCAGTGGATGATGAGAGTGTCAGTTTTGACAAAGAACACTGTTCATTACTAAAATGCTCTAATTGAGCTGTTAGAATGTTAGAAACAAGCTTTCTGAGCTGAGAACTGCATTTTGTGACATAGTTCATCAGTGGATGATGAGAATGTCAGTTTTGACAAAGAACACTGTTCATTACTAAAATGCTCCAATTGAGCTGTTAGAATGTCAGAAACAAGCTTTCTGAGCTGAGAAATGCATTTTGTGACAAAGTTCATCAGTGGATGATGAGAATGTCAGTTTTGACAAAGAACACTGTTCATTACTGAAATGCTCCAATTGAACTGTTAGAATGTCAGAAACAAGCTTTCTGAGCTGAGAAATGCATTTTGTGACAAAGTGCATCAGTGGATGATGAGAATGTCAGTTTTGACAAAGAACACTGTTCATTACTAAAATGCTCTAATTGAGCTGTTAGAATGTCAGAAACAAGCTTTCTGAGCTGAGAACTGCATTTTGTGACAAAGTGAATCAGTGGATGATGAGAATGTCAGTTTTGACAAAGAACACTGTTCATTACTAAAATGCTCTAATTTGAGCTGTTAGAATGTCAGAAACAAGCTTTCTGAGCTGAGAACTGCTTTTTGTGACAAAGTTCATCAGTGGATGATGAGAATGTCAGTTTTGACAAAGAACACTGTTCATTACTAAAATGCTCTAATTGAGCTGTTAGAATGTCAGAAACAAGCTTTCTGAGCATAAAACTGCATTTTGTGACAAAGTGCATCAGTGGGTGATGAGAATGTCAGTTTTGACAAAGAACACTGTTCATTACTAAAATGCTCCAATTGAGCTGTTAGAATGTCAGAAACAAGCTTTCTGAGCTGAGAAATGCATTTTGTGACATAGTTCATCAGTGGATGATGAGAATGTCAGTTTTGACAAAGAACACTGATCATTACTAAAATGCTCTAATTGAGCTGTTAGAATGTCAGAAACAAGCTTTCTGAGCTGAGAACTGCATTTTGTGACATAGTTCATCAGTGGATGATGAGAATGTCAGTTTTGACAAAGAACACTGTTCATTACTAAAATGCTCTAATTGAGATGTTAGAATGTCAGAAACAAGCTTTCTGAGCTGAGAACTGCATTTTGTGACATAGTTCATCAGTGGATGATGAGAATGTCAGTTTTGACAAAGAACACTGTTCATTACTAAAATGCTCCAATTGAGCTGTTAGAATGTCAGAAACAAGCTTTCTGAGCTGAGAAATGCATTTTGTGACATAGTTCATCAGTGGATGATGAGAATGTCAGTTTTGACAAAGAACTCTGTTCATTACTGAAATGCTCCAATTGAGCTGTTAGAATGTCAGAAACAAGCTTTCTGAGCTGAAAACTGCATTTTGTGACAAAGTGCATCAGTGGATGGATGAGAATGTCACTTTTGACAAAGAACACTGTTCATTACTGAAATGCTCCAATTGAGCTGTTAGAATGTCAGAAACAAGCTTTCTGAGCTGAGAAATGCATTTTGTGACAAAGTGCATCAGTGGATGATGAGAATGTCAGTTTTGACAAAGAACACTGTTCATTACTAAAATGCTCTAATTGAGCTGTTAGAATGTCAGAAACAAGCTTTCTGAGCTGAGAAATGCATTTTGTGACAAAGTGCTTCAGTGGATGATGAGAATGTCAGTTTTGACAAAGAACACTGTTCATTACTAAAATGCTCTAATTGAGCTGTTAGAATGTCAGAAACAAGCTTTCTGAGCTGAGAACTGCATTTTGTGACAAAGTGAATCAGTGGATGGATGAGAATGTCACTTTTGACAAAGAACACTGATCATCACTAAAATGCTCCAATTAAGCTGTTAGAATGTCAGAAACAAGCTTTCTGAGCTGAGAACTGCATTTTGTGACAAAAAGCATCAGTGGATGATGAGAATGTCAGTTTTGACAAAGAACACTGATCATTACTAAAATGCTCCAATTGAGCTGTTAGAATGTCAGAAACAAGCTTTCTGAGCTGAGAAATGCATTTTGTGACAAAGTGCTTCAGTGGATGATGAGAATGTCAGTTTTGACAAAGAACACTGTTCATTACTAAAATGCTCTAATTGAGCTGTTAGAATGTCAGAAACAAGCTTTCTGAGCTGAGAACTGCATTTTGTGACATAGTTCATCAGTGGATGATGAGAATGTCAGTTTTGACAAAGAACACTGTTCATTACTAAAATGCTCTAATTGAGCTGTTAGAATGTCAGAAACAAGCTTTCTGAGCATAAAACTGCATTTTGTGACAAAGTGCATCAGTGGGTGATGAGAATGTCAGTTTTGACAAAGAACACTGTTCATTACTAAAATGCTCTAATTGAGCTGTTAGAATGTCAGAAACAAGCTTTCTGAGCTGAAAACTGCATTTTGTGACAAAAAGCATCAGTGGATGATGAGAATGTCAGTTTTGACAAAGAACACTTATCATTACTAAAATGCTCCAATTGAGCTGTTAGAATGTCAGAAACAAGCTTTCTGAGCTGAGAACTGCATTTTGTGACAGAGTTCATCAGTGCATGATGAGAATGTCAGTTTTGACAAAGAACACTGTTCATTACTGAAATGCTCCAATTGAACTGTTAGAATGTCAGAAACAAGCTTTCTGAGCTGAGAAATTCATTTTGTGACAAAGTGCTTCAGTGGATGATGAGAATGTCAGTTTTGACAAAGAACACTGTTCATTACTAAAATGCTCTAATTGAGCTGTTAGAATGTCAGAAACAAGCTTTCTGAGCTGAGAACTGCATTTTGTGACATAGTTCATCAGTGGATGATGAGAATGTCAGTTTTGACAAAGAACACTGATCATTACTAAAATGCTCTAATTGAGCTGTTAGAATGTCAGAAACAAGCTTTCTGAGCTGAGAACTGCATTTTGTGACATAGTTCATCAGTGGATGATGAGAATGTCAGTTTTGACAAAGAACACTGTTCATTACTAAAATGCTCTAATTGAGCTGTTAGAATGTCAGAAACAAGCTTTCTGAGCTGAGAACTGCATTTTGTGACATAGTTCATCAGTGGATGATGAGAATGTCAGTTTTGACAAAGAACACTGTTCATTACTAAAATGCTCCAATTGAGCTGTTAGAATGTCAGAAACAAGCTTTCTGAGCTGAGAAATGCATTTTGTGACATAGTTCATCAGTGGATGATGAGAATGTCAGTTTTGACAAAGAACTCTGTTCATTACTGAAATGCTCCAATTGAGCTGTTAGAATGTCAGAAACAAGCTTTCTGAGCTGAAAACTGCATTTTGTGACAAAGTGAATCAGTGGATGGATGAGAATGTCACTTTTGACAAAGAACACTGTTCATTACTGAAATGCTCCAATTGAGCTGTTAGAATGTCAGAAACAAGCTTTCTGAGCTGAGAAATGCATTTTGTGACAAAGTGCATCAGTGGATGATGAGAATGTCAGTTTTGACAAAGAACACTGTTCATTACTAAAATGCTCTAATTGAGCTGTTAGAATGTCAGAAACAAGCTTTCTGAGCTGAGAAATGCATTTTGTGACAAAGTGCTTCAGTGGATGATGAGAATGTCAGTTTTGACAAAGAACACTGATCATCACTAAAATGCTCCAATTAAGCTGTTAGAATGTCAGAAACAAGCTTTCTGAGCTGAAAACTGCATTTTGTGACATAGTTCATCAGTGGATGATGAGAATGTCAGTTTTGACAAAGAACACTGATCATCACTAAAATGCTCCAATTAAGCTGTTAGAATGTCAGAAACAAGCTTTCTGAGCTGAGAACTGCATTTTGTGAGAAAGTGAATCAGTGGATGATGAGAATGTCAGTTTTGACAAAGAACACTGTTCATTACTAAAATGCTCCAATTGAGCTGTTAGAATGTCAGAAACAAGCTTTCTGAGCATAAAACTGCATTTTGTGACAAAGTGCATCAGTGGGTGATGAGAATGTCAGTTTTGACAAAGAACACTGTTCATTACTAAAATGCTCTAATTGAGCTGTTAGAATGTCAGAAACAAGCTTTCTGAGCTGAAAACTGCATTTTGTGACAAAGTGAATCAGTGGATGATGAGAATGTCAGTTTTGACAAAGAACACTGATCATTACTAAAATGCTCTAATTGAGCTGTTAGAATGTCAGAAACAAGCTTTCTGAGCTGAGAACTGCATTTTGTGACAAAGTGAATCAGTGGATGATGAGAATGTCACTTTTGACAAAGAACACTGATCATTACTAAAATGCTCCAATTGAGCTGTTAGAATGTCAGAAACAAGCTTTCTGAGCTGAAAACTGCATTTTTTTGACAAAGTGCATCAGTGGATGATGAGAATGTCAGTTTTGACAAAGAACACTGATCATCACTAAAATGCTCCAATTAAGCTGTTAGAATGTCAGAAACAAGCTTTCTGAGCTGAGAACTGCATTTTGTGACATAGTTCATCAGTGGATGATGAGAATGTCAGTTTTGACAAAGAACACTGTTCATTACTGAAATGCTCCAATTGAGCTGTTAGAATGTCAGAAACAAGCTTTCTGAGCTGAGAACTGCATTTTGTGACAAAAGCATCAGTGGATGATGAGAATGTCAGTTTTGACAAAGAACACTGATCATTACTAAAATGCTCCAATTGAGCTGTTAGAATGTCAGAAACAAGCTTTCTGAGCTGAGAAATGTATTTTGTGACAAAGTGCTTCAGTGGATGATGAGAATGTCAGTTTTGACAAAGAACACTGTTCATTACTAAAATGCTCTAATTGAGCTGTTAGAATGTCAGAAACAAGCTTTCTGAGCTGAGAACTGCATTTTGTGACATAGTTCATCAGTGGATGATGAGAGTGTCAGTTTTGACAAAGAACACTGTTCATTACTAAAATGCTCTAATTGAGCTGTTAGAATGTTAGAAACAAGCTTTCTGAGCTGAGAACTGCATTTTGTGACATAGTTCATCAGTGGATGATGAGAATGTCAGTTTTGACAAAGAACACTGTTCATTACTAAAATGCTCCAATTGAGCTGTTAGAATGTCAGAAACAAGCTTTCTGAGCTGAGAAATGCATTTTGTGACAAAGTTCATCAGTGGATGATGAGAATGTCAGTTTTGACAAAGAACACTGTTCATTACTGAAATGCTCCAATTGAACTGTTAGAATGTCAGAAACAAGCTTTCTGAGCTGAGAAATGCATTTTGTGACAAAGTGCATCAGTGGATGATGAGAATGTCAGTTTTGACAAAGAACACTGTTCATTACTAAAATGCTCTAATTGAGCTGTTAGAATGTCAGAAACAAGCTTTCTGAGCTGAGAACTGCATTTTGTGACATAGTTCATCAGTGGATGATGAGAATGTCAGTTTTGACAAAGAACACTGTTCATTACTAAAATGCTCCAATTGAGCTGTTAGAATGTCAGAAACAAGCTTTCTGAGCTGAGAAATGCATTTTGTGACATAGTTCATCAGTGGATGATGAGAATGTCAGTTTTGACAAAGAACTCTGTTCATTACTGAAATGCTCCAATTGAGCTGTTAGAATGTCAGAAACAAGCTTTCTGAGCTGAAAACTGCATTTTGTGACAAAGTGCATCAGTGGATGGATGAGAATGTCACTTTTGACAAAGAACACTGTTCATTACTGAAATGCTCCAATTGAGCTGTTAGAATGTCAGAAACAAGCTTTCTGAGCTGAGAAATGCATTTTGTGACAAAGTGCATCAGTGGATGATGAGAATGTCAGTTTTGACAAAGAACACTGTTCATTACTAAAATGCTCTAATTGAGCTGTTAGAATGTCAGAAACAAGCTTTCTGAGCTGAGAAATGCATTTTGTGACAAAGTGCTTCAGTGGATGATGAGAATGTCAGTTTTGACAAAGAACACTGTTCATTACTAAAATGCTCTAATTGAGCTGTTAGAATGTCAGAAACAAGCTTTCTGAGCTGAGAACTGCATTTTGTGACAAAGTGAATCAGTGGATGGATGAGAATGTCACTTTTGACAAAGAACACTGATCATCACTAAAATGCTCCAATTAAGCTGTTAGAATGTCAGAAACAAGCTTTCTGAGCTGAGAACTGCATTTTGTGACAAAAAGCATCAGTGGATGATGAGAATGTCAGTTTTGACAAAGAACACTGATCATTACTAAAATGCTCCAATTGAGCTGTTAGAATGTCAGAAACAAGCTTTCTGAGCTGAGAAATGCATTTTGTGACAAAGTGCTTCAGTGGATGATGAGAATGTCAGTTTTGACAAAGAACACTGTTCATTACTAAAATGCTCTAATTGAGCTGTTAGAATGTCAGAAACAAGCTTTCTGAGCTGAGAACTGCATTTTGTGACATAGTTCATCAGTGGATGATGAGAATGTCAGTTTTGACAAAGAACACTGTTCATTACTAAAATGCTCTAATTGAGCTGTTAGAATGTCAGAAACAAGCTTTCTGAGCATAAAACTGCATTTTGTGACAAAGTGCATCAGTGGGTGATGAGAATGTCAGTTTTGACAAAGAACACTGTTCATTACTAAAATGCTCTAATTGAGCTGTTAGAATGTCAGAAACAAGCTTTCTGAGCTGAAAACTGCATTTTGTGACAAAAAGCATCAGTGGATGATGAGAATGTCAGTTTTGACAAAGAACACTTATCATTACTAAAATGCTCCAATTGAGCTGTTAGAATGTCAGAAACAAGCTTTCTGAGCTGAGAACTGCATTTTGTGACAGAGTTCATCAGTGCATGATGAGAATGTCAGTTTTGACAAAGAACACTGTTCATTACTGAAATGCTCCAATTGAACTGTTAGAATGTCAGAAACAAGCTTTCTGAGCTGAGAAATTCATTTTGTGACAAAGTGCTTCAGTGGATGATGAGAATGTCAGTTTTGACAAAGAACACTGTTCATTACTAAAATGCTCTAATTGAGCTGTTAGAATGTCAGAAACAAGCTTTCTGAGCTGAGAACTGCATTTTGTGACATAGTTCATCAGTGGATGATGAGAATGTCAGTTTTGACAAAGAACACTGATCATTACTAAAATGCTCTAATTGAGCTGTTAGAATGTCAGAAACAAGCTTTCTGAGCTGAGAACTGCATTTTGTGACATAGTTCATCAGTGGATGATGAGAATGTCAGTTTTGACAAAGAACACTGTTCATTACTAAAATGCTCTAATTGAGCTGTTAGAATGTCAGAAACAAGCTTTCTGAGCTGAGAACTGCATTTTGTGACATAGTTCATCAGTGGATGATGAGAATGTCAGTTTTGACAAAGAACACTGTTCATTACTAAAATGCTCCAATTGAGCTGTTAGAATGTCAGAAACAAGCTTTCTGAGCTGAGAAATGCATTTTGTGACATAGTTCATCAGTGGATGATGAGAATGTCAGTTTTGACAAAGAACTCTGTTCATTACTGAAATGCTCCAATTGAGCTGTTAGAATGTCAGAAACAAGCTTTCTGAGCTGAAAACTGCATTTTGTGACAAAGTGAATCAGTGGATGGATGAGAATGTCACTTTTGACAAAGAACACTGTTCATTACTGAAATGCTCCAATTGAGCTGTTAGAATGTCAGAAACAAGCTTTCTGAGCTGAGAAATGCATTTTGTGACAAAGTGCATCAGTGGATGATGAGAATGTCAGTTTTGACAAAGAACACTGTTCATTACTAAAATGCTCTAATTGAGCTGTTAGAATGTCAGAAACAAGCTTTCTGAGCTGAGAAATGCATTTTGTGACAAAGTGCTTCAGTGGATGATGAGAATGTCAGTTTTGACAAAGAACACTGATCATCACTAAAATGCTCCAATTAAGCTGTTAGAATGTCAGAAACAAGCTTTCTGAGCTGAAAACTGCATTTTGTGACATAGTTCATCAGTGGATGATGAGAATGTCAGTTTTGACAAAGAACACTGATCATCACTAAAATGCTCCAATTAAGCTGTTAGAATGTCAGAAACAAGCTTTCTGAGCTGAGAACTGCATTTTGTGAGAAAGTGAATCAGTGGATGATGAGAATGTCAGTTTTGACAAAGAACACTGTTCATTACTAAAATGCTCCAATTGAGCTGTTAGAATGTCAGAAACAAGCTTTCTGAGCATAAAACTGCATTTTGTGACAAAGTGCATCAGTGGGTGATGAGAATGTCAGTTTTGACAAAGAACACTGTTCATTACTAAAATGCTCTAATTGAGCTGTTAGAATGTCAGAAACAAGCTTTCTGAGCTGAAAACTGCATTTTGTGACAAAGTGAATCAGTGGATGATGAGAATGTCAGTTTTGACAAAGAACACTGATCATTACTAAAATGCTCTAATTGAGCTGTTAGAATGTCAGAAACAAGCTTTCTGAGCTGAGAACTGCATTTTGTGACAAAGTGAATCAGTGGATGATGAGAATGTCACTTTTGACAAAGAACACTGATCATTACTAAAATGCTCCAATTGAGCTGTTAGAATGTCAGAAACAAGCTTTCTGAGCTGAAAACTGCATTTTTTTGACAAAGTGCATCAGTGGATGATGAGAATGTCAGTTTTGACAAAGAACACTGATCATCACTAAAATGCTCCAATTAAGCTGTTAGAATGTCAGAAACAAGCTTTCTGAGCTGAGAACTGCATTTTGTGACATAGTTCATCAGTGGATGATGAGAATGTCAGTTTTGACAAAGAACACTGTTCATTACTGAAATGCTCCAATTGAGCTGTTAGAATGTCAGAAACAAGCTTTCTGAGCTGAGAACTGCATTTTGTGACAAAAGCATCAGTGGATGATGAGAATGTCAGTTTTGACAAAGAACACTGATCATTACTAAAATGCTCCAATTGAGCTGTTAGAATGTCAGAAACAAGCTTTCTGAGCTGAGAAATGTATTTTGTGACAAAGTGCTTCAGTGGATGATGAGAATGTCAGTTTTGACAAAGAACACTGTTCATTACTAAAATGCTCTAATTGAGCTGTTAGAATGTCAGAAACAAGCTTTCTGAGCTGAGAACTGCATTTTGTGACATAGTTCATCAGTGGATGATGAGAGTGTCAGTTTTGACAAAGAACACTGTTCATTACTAAAATGCTCTAATTGAGCTGTTAGAATGTTAGAAACAAGCTTTCTGAGCTGAGAACTGCATTTTGTGACATAGTTCATCAGTGGATGATGAGAATGTCAGTTTTGACAAAGAACACTGTTCATTACTAAAATGCTCCAATTGAGCTGTTAGAATGTCAGAAACAAGCTTTCTGAGCTGAGAAATGCATTTTGTGACAAAGTTCATCAGTGGATGATGAGAATGTCAGTTTTGACAAAGAACACTGTTCATTACTGAAATGCTCCAATTGAACTGTTAGAATGTCAGAAACAAGCTTTCTGAGCTGAGAAATGCATTTTGTGACAAAGTGCATCAGTGGATGATGAGAATGTCAGTTTTGACAAAGAACACTGTTCATTACTAAAATGCTCTAATTGAGCTGTTAGAATGTCAGAAACAAGCTTTCTGAGCTGAGAACTGCATTTTGTGACAAAGTGAATCAGTGGATGATGAGAATGTCAGTTTTGACAAAGAACACTGTTCATTACTAAAATGCTCTAATTTGAGCTGTTAGAATGTCAGAAACAAGCTTTCTGAGCTGAGAACTGCTTTTTGTGACAAAGTTCATCAGTGGATGATGAGAATGTCAGTTTTGACAAAGAACACTGTTCATTACTAAAATGCTCTAATTGAGCTGTTAGAATGTCAGAAACAAGCTTTCTGAGCATAAAACTGCATTTTGTGACAAAGTGCATCAGTGGGTGATGAGAATGTCAGTTTTGACAAAGAACACTGTTCATTACTAAAATGCTCCAATTGAGCTGTTAGAATGTCAGAAACAAGCTTTCTGAGCCGAGAAATGCATTTTGTGACATAGTTCATCAGTGGATGATGAGAATGTCAGTTTTGACAAAGAACACTGATCATTACTAAAATGCTCTAATTGAGCTGTTAGAATGTCAGAAACAAGCTTTCTGAGCTGAGAACTGCATTTTGTGACATAGTTCATCAGTGGATGATGAGAATGTCAGTTTTGACAAAGAACACTGTTCATTACTAAAATGCTCCAATTGAGCTGTTAGAATGTCAGAAACAAGCTTTCTGAGCTGAGAAATGCATTTTGTGACATAGTTCATCAGTGGATGATGAGAATGTCAGTTTTGACAAAGAACTCTGTTCATTACTGAAATGCTCCAATTGAGCTGTTAGAATGTCAGAAACAAGCTTTCTGAGCTGAAAACTGCATTTTGTGACAAAGTGAATCAGTGGATGGATGAGAATGTCACTTTTGACAAAGAACACTGTTCATTACTGAAATGCTCCAATTGAGCTGTTAGAATGTCAGAAACAAGCTTTCTGAGCTGAGAAATGCATTTTGTGACAAAGTGCATCAGTGGATGATGAGAATGTCAGTTTTGACAAAGAACACTGTTCATTACTAAAATGCTCTAATTGAGCTGTTAGAATGTCAGAAACAAGCTTTCTGAGCTGAGAAATGCATTTTGTGACAAAGTGCTTCAGTGGATGATGAGAATGTCACTTTTGACAAAGAACACTGTTCATTACTGAAATGCTCCAATTGAGCTGTTAGAATGTCAGAAACAAGCTTTCTGAGCTGAGAAATGCATTTTGTGACAAAGTGCATCAGTGGATGATGAGAATGTCAGTTTTGACAAAGAACACTGTTCATTACTAAAATGCTCTAATTGAGCTGTTAGAATGTCAGAAACAAGCTTTCTGAGCTGAGAAATGCATTTTGTGACAAAGTGCATCAGTGGATGATGAGAATGTCAGTTTTGACAAAGAACACTGTTCATTACTAAAATGCTCTAATTGAGCTGTTAGAATGTCAGAAACAAGCTTTCTGAGCTGAGAAATGCATTTTGTGACAAAGTGAATCAGTGGATGGATGAGAATGTCACTTTTGACAAAGAACACTGTTCATTACTGAAATGCTCCAATTGAGCTGTTAGAATGTCAGAAACAAGCTTTCTGAGCTGAGAAATGCATTTTGTGACAAAGTGCATCAGTGGATGATGAGAATGTCAGTTTTGACAAAGAACATTGTTCATTACTAAAATGCTCTAATTGAGCTGTTAGAATGTCAGAAACAAGCTTTCTGAGCTGAGAACTGCATTTTGTGACAAAGTGAATCAGTGGATGGATGAGAATGTCAATTTTGACAAAGAACACTGATCATCACTAAAATGCTCCAATTAAGCTGTTAGAATGTCAGAAACAAGCTTTCTGAGCTGAGAACTGCATTTTGTGACAAAAAGCATCAGTGGATGATGAGAATGTCAGTTTTGACAAAGAACACTGATCATTACTAAAATGCTCCAATTGAGCTGTTAGAATGTCAGAAACAAGCTTTCTGAGCTGAGAAATGCATTTTGTGACAAAGTGCTTCAGTGGATGATGAGAATGTCAGTTTTGACAAAGAACACTGTTCATTACTAAAATGCTCTAATTGAGCTGTTAGAATGTCAGAAACAAGCTTTCTGAGCATAAAACTGCATTTTGTGACAAAGTGCATCAGTGGGTGATGAGAATGTCAGTTTTGACAAAGAACACTGTTCATTACTAAAATGCTCTAATTGAGCTGTTAGAATGTCAGAAACAAGCTTTCTGAGCTGAAAACTGCATTTTGTGACAAAAAGCATCAGTGGATGATGAGAATGTCAGTTTTGACAAAGAACACTTATCATTACTAAAATGCTCCAATTGAGCTGTTAGAATGTCAGAAACAAGCTTTCTGAGCTGAGAACTGCATTTTGTGACAGAGTTCATCAGTGGATGATGAGAATGTCAGTTTTGACAAAGAACACTGTTCATTACTGAAATGCTCCAATTGAACTGTTAGAATGTCAGTAACAAGCTTTCTGAGCTGAGAAATGCATTTTGTGACAAAGTGCATCAGTGGATGATGAGAATGTCAGTTTAGACAAAGAACACTGTTCATTACTAAAATGCTCTAATTGAGCTGTTAGAATGTCAGAAACAAGCTTTCTGAGCTGAGAACTGCATTTTGTGACAAAGTGCTTCAGTGGATGATGAGAATGTCAGTTTTGACAAAGAACACTGTTCATTACTAAAATGCTCTAATTGAGCTGTTAGAATGTCAGAAACAAGCTTTCTGAGCTGAGAACTGCATTTTGTGACATAGTTCATCAGTGGATGATGAGAATGTCAGTTTTGACAAAGAACACTGTTCATTACTGAAATGCTCCAATTGAGATGTTAGAATGTCAGAAACAAATTTTCTGAGCTGAGAAATGCATTTTGTGACAAAGTGCATCAGTGGATGATGAGAATGTCAATTTTGACAAAGAACACTGATCATCACTAAAATGCTCCAATTGAGCTGTTAGAATGTCAGAAACAAGCTTTCTGAGCTGAAAACTGCATTTTGTGACAAAGTGAATCAGTGGATGGATGAGAATGTCACTTTTGACAAAGAACACTGATTATCACTAAAATGCTCCAATTAAGCTGTTAGAATGTCAGAAACAAGCTTTCTGAGCTGAGAACTGCATTTTGTGACAAAAAGCATCAGTGGATGATGAGAATGTCAGTTTTGACAAAGAACACTGATCATTACTAAAATGCTCCAATTGAGCTGTTAGAATGTCAGAAACAAGCTTTCTGAGCTGAGAAATGCATTTTGTGACAAAGTGCTTCAGTGGATGATGAGAATGTCAGCTTTGACAAAGAACACTGTTCATTACTAAAATGCTCCAATTGAGCTGTTAGAATGTCAGAAACAAGCTTTCTGAGCTGAGAACTGCATTTTGTGACATAGTTCATCAGTGGATGATGAGAATGTCAGTTTTGACAAAGAACACTGTTCATTACTAAAATGCTCTAATTGAGCTGTTAGAATGTCAGAAACAAGCTTTCTGAGCTGAGAACTGCATTTTATGACATAGTTCATCAGTGGATGATGAGAATGTCAGTTTTGACAAAGAACACTGATCATCACTAAAATGCTCCAATTAAGCTGTTAGAATGTCAGAAACAAGCTTTCTGAGCTGAGAAATGCATTTTGTGACAAAGTGCATCAGTGGATGATGAGAATGTCAGTTTTGACAAAGAACACTGTTCATTACTAAAATGCTCTAATTTGAGCTGTTAGAATGTCAGAAACAAGCTTTCTGAGCTGAGAACTGCATTTTGTGACAAAGTGAATCAGTGGATGATGAGAATGTCACTTTTGACAAAGAACACTGATCATTACTAAAATGCTCCAATTGAGCTGTTAGAATGTCAGAAACAAGCTTTCTGAGCTGAAAACTGCATTTTTTTGACAAAGTGCATCAGTGGATGATGAGAATGTCAGTTTTGACAAAGAACACTGATCATCACTAAAATGCTCCAATTAAGCTGTTAGAATGTCAGAAACAAGCTTTCTGAGCTGAGAACTGCATTTTGTGACATAGTTCATCAGTGGATGATGAGAATGTCAGTTTTGACAAAGAACACTGTTCATTACTGAAATGCTCCAATTGAGCTGTTAGAATGTCAGAAACAAGCTTTCTGAGCTGAGAACTGCATTTTGTGACAAAAGCATCAGTGGATGATGAGAATGTCAGTTTTGACAAAGAACACTGATCATTACTAAAATGCTCCAATTGAGCTGTTAGAATGTCAGAAACAAGCTTTCTGAGCTGAGAAATGCATTTTGTGACAAAGTGCTTCAGTGGATGATGAGAATGTCAGTTTTGACAAAGAACACTGTTCATTACTAAAATGCTCTAATTGAGCTGTTAGAATGTCAGAAACAAGCTTTCTGAGCTGAGAACTGCATTTTGTGACATAGTTCATCAGTGGATGATGAGAGTGTCAGTTTTGACAAAGAACACTGTTCATTACTAAAATGCTCTAATTGAGCTGTTAGAATGTTAGAAACAAGCTTTCTGAGCTGAGAACTGCATTTTGTGACATAGTTCATCAGTGGATGATGAGAATGTCAGTTTTGACAAAGAACACTGTTCATTACTAAAATGCTCCAATTGAGCTGTTAGAATGTCAGAAACAAGCTTTCTGAGCTGAGAAATGCATTTTGTGACAAAGTTCATCAGTGGATGATGAGAATGTCAGTTTTGACAAAGAACACTGTTCATTACTGAAATGCTCCAATTGAACTGTTAGAATGTCAGAAACAAGCTTTCTGAGCTGAGAAATGCATTTTGTGACAAAGTGCATCAGTGGATGATGAGAATGTCAGTTTTGACAAAGAACACTGTTCATTACTAAAATGCTCTAATTGAGCTGTTAGAATGTCAGAAACAAGCTTTCTGAGCTGAGAACTGCATTTTGTGACAAAGTGAATCAGTGGATGATGAGAATGTCAGTTTTGACAAAGAACACTGTTCATTACTAAAATGCTCTAATTTGAGCTGTTAGAATGTCAGAAACAAGCTTTCTGAGCTGAGAACTGCTTTTTGTGACAAAGTTCATCAGTGGATGATGAGAATGTCAGTTTTGACAAAGAACACTGTTCATTACTAAAATGCTCTAATTGAGCTGTTAGAATGTCAGAAACAAGCTTTCTGAGCTGAGAACTGCATTTTGTGACAAAGTGAATCAGTGGATGGATGAGAATGTCAATTTTGACAAAGAACACTGATCATCACTAAAATGCTCCAATTAAGCTGTTAGAATGTCAGAAACAAGCTTTCTGAGCTGAGAACTGCATTTTGTGACAAAAAGCATCAGTGGATGATGAGAATGTCAGTTTTGACAAAGAACACTGATCATTACTAAAATGCTCCAATTGAGCTGTTAGAATGTCAGAAACAAGCTTTCTGAGCTGAGAAATGCATTTTGTGACAAAGTGCTTCAGTGGATGATGAGAATGTCAGTTTTGACAAAGAACACTGTTCATTACTAAAATGCTCTAATTGAGCTGTTAGAATGTCAGAAACAAGCTTTCTGAGCTGAGAACTGCATTTTGTGACATAGTTCATCAGTGGATGATGAGAATGTCAGTTTTGACAAAGAACACTGTTCATTACTAAAATGCTCTAATTGAGCTGTTAGAATGTCAGAAACAAGCTTTCTGAGCATAAAACTGCATTTTGTGACAAAGTGCATCAGTGGGTGATGAGAATGTCAGTTTTGACAAAGAACACTGTTCATTACTAAAATGCTCTAATTGAGCTGTTAGAATGTCAGAAACAAGCTTTCTGAGCTGAAAACTGCATTTTGTGACAAAAAGCATCAGTGGATGATGAGAATGTCAGTTTTGACAAAGAACACTTATCATTACTAAAATGCTCCAATTGAGCTGTTAGAATGTCAGAAACAAGCTTTCTGAGCTGAGAACTGCATTTTGTGACAGAGTTCATCAGTGGATGATGAGAATGTCAGTTTTGACAAAGAACACTGTTCATTACTGAAATGCTCCAATTGAACTGTTAGAATGTCAGTAACAAGCTTTCTGAGCTGAGAAATGCATTTTGTGACAAAGTGCATTAGTGGATGATGAGAATGTCAGTTTAGACAAAGAACTCTGTTCATTACTAAAATGCTCTAATTGAGCTGTTAGAATGTCAGAAACAAGCTTTCTGAGCTGAGAACTGCATTTTGTGACAAAGTGCTTCAGTGGATGATGAGAATGTCAGTTTTGACAAAGAACACTGTTCATTACTAAAATGCTCTAATTGAGCTGTTAGAATGTCAGAAACAAGCTTTCTGAGCTGAGAACTGCATTTTGTGACATAGTTCATCAGTGGATGATGAGAATGTCAGTTTTGACAAAGAACACTGTTCATTACTGAAATGCTCCAATTGAGATGTTAGAATGTCAGAAACAAATTTTCTGAGCTGAGAAATGCATTTTGTGACAAAGTGCATCAGTGGATGATGAGAATGTCAATTTTGACAAAGAACACTGATCATCACTAAAATGCTCCAATTGAGCTGTTAGAATGTCAGAAACAAGCTTTCTGAGCTGAAAACTGCATTTTGTGACAAAGTGAATCAGTGGATGGATGAGAATGTCACTTTTGACAAAGAACACTGATTATCACTAAAATGCTCCAATTAAGCTGTTAGAATGTCAGAAACAAGCTTTCTGAGCTGAGAACTGCATTTTGTGACAAAAAGCATCAGTGGATGATGAGAATGTCAGTTTTGACAAAGAACACTGATCATTACTAAAATGCTCCAATTGAGCTGTTAGAATGTCAGAAACAAGCTTTCTGAGCTGAGAAATGCATTTTGTGACAAAGTGCTTCAGTGGATGATGAGAATGTCAGCTTTGACAAAGAACACTGTTCATTACTAAAATGCTCCAATTGAGCTGTTAGAATGTCAGAAACAAGCTTTCTGAGCTGAGAACTGCATTTTATGACATAGTTCATCAGTGGATGATGAGAATGTCAGCTTTGACAAAGAACACTGTTCATTACTAAAATGCTCTAATTGAGCTGTTAGAATGTCAGAAACAAGCTTTCTGAGCTGAGAACTGCATTTTATGACATAGTTCATCAGTGGATGATGAGAATGTCAGTTTTGACAAAGAACACTGATCATCACTAAAATGCTCCAATTAAGCTGTTAGAATGTCAGAAACAAGCTTTCTGAGCTGAGAACTGCATTTTGTGACATAGTTCATCAGTGGATGATGAGAATGTCAGTTTTGACAAAGAACACTGTTAATTACTAAAATTCTCTAATTGAGCTGTTAGAATGTCAGAAACAAGCTTTCTGAGCTGAGAACTGCATTTTGTGACAAAGTGCATCAGTGGGTGATGAGAATGTCAGTTTTGACAAAGAACACTGTTCATTACTAAAATGCTCTAATTGAGCTGTTAGAATGTTAGAAACAAGCTTTCTGAGCTGAGAACTGCATTTTGTGACATAGTTCATCAGTGGATGATGAGAGTGTCAGTTTTGACAAAGAACACTGATCATCACTAAAATGCTCCAATTAAGCTGTTAGAATGTCAGAAACAAGCTTTCTGAGCTGAGAACTGCATTTTGTGACATAGTTCATCAGTGGATGATGAGAATGTCAGTTTTGACAAAGAACACTGATCATTACTAAAATGCTCCAATTGAGCTGTTAGAATGTCAGAAACAAGCTTTCTGAGCTGAGAAATGCATTTTGTGACAAAGTGCATCAGTGGATGATGAGAATGTCAGTTTTGACAAAGAACACTGTTCATTACTAAAATGCTCTAATTTGAGCTGTTAGAATGTCAGAAACAAGCTTTCTGAGCTGAGAACTGCATTTTGTGACAAAGTGAATCAGTGGATGATGAGAATGTCACTTTTGACAAAGAACACTGATCATTACTAAAATGCTCCAATTGAGCTGTTAGAATGTCAGAAACAAGCTTTCTGAGCTGAAAACTGCATTTTGTGACAAAGTGAATCAGTGGATGGATGAGAATGTCACTTTTGACAAAGAACACTGATCATTACTAAAATGCTCCAATTGAGCTGTTAGAATGTCAGAAACAAGCTTTCTGAGCTGAAAACTGCATTTTTTTGACAAAGTGCATCAGTGGATGATGAGAATGTCAGTTTTGACAAAGAACACTGATCATCACTAAAATGCTCCAATTAAGCTGTTAGAATGTCAGAAACAAGCTTTCTGAGCTGAGAACTGCATTTTGTGACATAGTTCATCAGTGGATGATGAGAATGTCAGTTTTGACAAAGAACACTGTTCATTACTGAAATGCTCCAATTGAGCTGTTAGAATGTCAGAAACAAGCTTTCTGAGCTGAGAACTGCATTTTGTGACAAAAGCATCAGTGGATGATGAGAATGTCAGTTTTGACAAAGAACACTGATCATTACTAAAATGCTCCAATTGAGCTGTTAGAATGTCAGAAACAAGCTTTCTGAGCTGAGAAATGCATTTTGTGACAAAGTGCTTCAGTGGATGATGAGAATGTCAGTTTTGACAAAGAACACTGTTCATTACTAAAATGCTCTAATTGAGCTGTTAGAATGTCAGAAACAAGCTTTCTGAGCTGAGAACTGCATTTTGTGACATAGTTCATCAGTGGATGATGAGAGTGTCAGTTTTGACAAAGAACACTGTTCATTACTAAAATGCTCTAATTGAGCTGTTAGAATGTTAGAAACAAGCTTTCTGAGCTGAGAACTGCATTTTGTGACATAGTTCATCAGTGGATGATGAGAATGTCAGTTTTGACAAAGAACACTGTTCATTACTAAAATGCTCCAATTGAGCTGTTAGAATGTCAGAAACAAGCTTTCTGAGCTGAGAAATGCATTTTGTGACAAAGTTCATCAGTGGATGATGAGAATGTCAGTTTTGACAAAGAACACTGTTCATTACTGAAATGCTCCAATTGAACTGTTAGAATGTCAGAAACAAGCTTTCTGAGCTGAGAAATGCATTTTGTGACAAAGTGCATCAGTGGATGATGAGAATGTCAGTTTTGACAAAGAACACTGTTCATTACTAAAATGCTCTAATTGAGCTGTTAGAATGTCAGAAACAAGCTTTCTGAGCTGAGAACTGCATTTTGTGACAAAGTGAATCAGTGGATGATGAGAATGTCAGTTTTGACAAAGAACACTGTTCATTACTAAAATGCTCTAATTTGAGCTGTTAGAATGTCAGAAACAAGCTTTCTGAGCTGAGAACTGCTTTTTGTGACAAAGTTCATCAGTGGATGATGAGAATGTCAGTTTTGACAAAGAACACTGTTCATTACTAAAATGCTCTAATTGAGCTGTTAGAATGTCAGAAACAAGCTTTCTGAGCTGAGAACTGCATTTTGTGACAAAGTGAATCAGTGGATGGATGAGAATGTCAATTTTGACAAAGAACACTGATCATCACTAAAATGCTCCAATTAAGCTGTTAGAATGTCAGAAACAAGCTTTCTGAGCTGAGAACTGCATTTTGTGACAAAAAGCATCAGTGGATGATGAGAATGTCAGTTTTGACAAAGAACACTGATCATTACTAAAATGCTCCAATTGAGCTGTTAGAATGTCAGAAACAAGCTTTCTGAGCTGAGAAATGCATTTTGTGACAAAGTGCTTCAGTGGATGATGAGAATGTCAGTTTTGACAAAGAACACTGTTCATTACTAAAATGCTCTAATTGAGCTGTTAGAATGTCAGAAACAAGCTTTCTGAGCTGAGAACTGCATTTTGTGACATAGTTCATCAGTGGATGATGAGAATGTCAGTTTTGACAAAGAACACTGTTCATTACTAAAATGCTCTAATTGAGCTGTTAGAATGTCAGAAACAAGCTTTCTGAGCATAAAACTGCATTTTGTGACAAAGTGCATCAGTGGGTGATGAGAATGTCAGTTTTGACAAAGAACACTGTTCATTACTAAAATGCTCTAATTGAGCTGTTAGAATGTCAGAAACAAGCTTTCTGAGCTGAAAACTGCATTTTGTGACAAAAAGCATCAGTGGATGATGAGAATGTCAGTTTTGACAAAGAACACTTATCATTACTAAAATGCTCCAATTGAGCTGTTAGAATGTCAGAAACAAGCTTTCTGAGCTGAGAACTGCATTTTGTGACAGAGTTCATCAGTGGATGATGAGAATGTCAGTTTTGACAAAGAACACTGTTCATTACTGAAATGCTCCAATTGAACTGTTAGAATGTCAGTAACAAGCTTTCTGAGCTGAGAAATGCATTTTGTGACAAAGTGCATCAGTGGATGATGAGAATGTCAGTTTAGACAAAGAACTCTGTTCATTACTAAAATGCTCTAATTGAGCTGTTAGAATGTCAGAAACAAGCTTTCTGAGCTGAGAACTGCATTTTGTGACAAAGTGCTTCAGTGGATGATGAGAATGTCAGTTTTGACAAAGAACACTGTTCATTACTAAAATGCTCTAATTGAGCTGTTAGAATGTCAGAAACAAGCTTTCTGAGCTGAGAACTGCATTTTGTGACATAGTTCATCAGTGGATGATGAGAATGTCAGTTTTGACAAAGAACACTGTTCATTACTGAAATGCTCCAATTGAGATGTTAGAATGTCAGAAACAAATTTTCTGAGCTGAGAAATGCATTTTGTGACAAAGTGCATCAGTGGATGATGAGAATGTCAATTTTGACAAAGAACACTGATCATCACTAAAATGCTCCAATTGAGCTGTTAGAATGTCAGAAACAAGCTTTCTGAGCTGAAAACTGCATTTTGTGACAAAGTGAATCAGTGGATGGATGAGAATGTCACTTTTGACAAAGAACACTGATTATCACTAAAATGCTCCAATTAAGCTGTTAGAATGTCAGAAACAAGCTTTCTGAGCTGAGAACTGCATTTTGTGACAAAAAGCATCAGTGGATGATGAGAATGTCAGTTTTGACAAAGAACACTGATCATTACTAAAATGCTCCAATTGAGCTGTTAGAATGTCAGAAACAAGCTTTCTGAGCTGAGAAATGCATTTTGTGACAAAGTGCTTCAGTGGATGATGAGAATGTCAGCTTTGACAAAGAACACTGTTCATTACTAAAATGCTCCAATTGAGCTGTTAGAATGTCAGAAACAAGCTTTCTGAGCTGAGAACTGCATTTTGTGACATAGTTCATCAGTGGATGATGAGAATGTCAGTTTTGACAAAGAACACTGTTCATTACTAAAATGCTCTAATTGAGCTGTTAGAATGTCAGAAACAAGCTTTCTGAGCTGAGAACTGCATTTTATGACATAGTTCATCAGTGGATGATGAGAATGTCAGTTTTGACAAAGAACACTGATCATCACTAAAATGCTCCAATTAAGCTGTTAGAATGTCAGAAACAAGCTTTCTGAGCTGAGAACTGCATTTTGTGACATAGTTCATCAGTGGATGATGAGAATGTCAGTTTTGACAAAGAACACTGTTAATTACTAAAATTCTCTAATTGAGCTGTTAGAATGTCAGAAACAAGCTTTCTGAGCTGAGAACTGCATTTTGTGACAAAGTGCATCAGTGGGTGATGAGAATGTCAGTTTTGACAAAGAACACTGTTCATTACTAAAATGCTCTAATTGAGCTGTTAGAATGTTAGAAACAAGCTTTCTGAGCTGAGAACTGCATTTTGTGACATAGTTCATCAGTGGATGATGAGAGTGTCAGTTTTGACAAAGAACACTGATCATCACTAAAATGCTCCAATTAAGCTGTTAGAATGTCAGAAACAAGCTTTCTGAGCTGAGAACTGCATTTTGTGACATAGTTCATCAGTGGATGATGAGAATGTCAGTTTTGACAAAGAACACTGATCATTACTAAAATGCTCCAATTGAGCTGTTAGAATGTCAGAAACAAGCTTTCTGAGCTGAGAAATGCATTTTGTGACAAAGTGCATCAGTGGATGATGAGAATGTCAGTTTTGACAAAGAACACTGTTCATTACTAAAATGCTCTAATTTGAGCTGTTAGAATGTCAGAAACAAGCTTTCTGAGCTGAGAACTGCATTTTGTGACAAAGTGAATCAGTGGATGATGAGAATGTCACTTTTGACAAAGAACACTGATCATTACTAAAATGCTCCAATTGAGCTGTTAGAATGTCAGAAACAAGCTTTCTGAGCTGAAAACTGCATTTTTTTGACAAAGTGCATCAGTGGATGATGAGAATGTCAGTTTTGACAAAGAACACTGATCATCACTAAAATGCTCCAATTGAGCTGTTAGAATGTCAGAAACAAGCTTTCTGAGCTGAGAACTGCATTTTGTGACAAAAGCATCAGTGGATGATGAGAATGTCAGTTTTGACAAAGAACACTGATCATTACTAAAATGCTCCAATTGAGCTGTTAGAATGTCAGAAATAAGCTTTCTGAGCTGAGAAATGCATTTTGTGACAAAGTGCTTCAGTGGATGATGAGAATGTCAGTTTTGACAAAGAACACTGTTCATTACTAAAATGCTCTAATTGAGCTGTTAGAATGTCAGAAACAAGCTTTCTGAGCTGAGAACTGCATTTTGTGACATAGTTCATCAGTGGATGATGAGAGTGTCAGTTTTGACAAAGAACACTGTTCATTACTAAAATGCTCTAATTGAGCTGTTAGAATGTTAGAAACAAGCTTTCTGAGCTGAGAACTGCATTTTGTGACATAGTTCATCAGTGGATGATGAGAATGTCAGTTTTGACAAAGAACACTGTTCATTACTAAAATGCTCCAATTGAGCTGTTAGAATGTCAGAAACAAGCTTTCTGAGCTGAGAAATGCATTTTGTGACAAAGTTCATCAGTGGATGATGAGAATGTCAGTTTTGACAAAGAACACTGTTCATTACTGAAATGCTCCAATTGAACTGTTAGAATGTCAGAAACAAGCTTTCTGAGCTGAGAAATGCATTTTGTGACAAAGTGCATCAGTGGATGATGAGAATGTCAGTTTTGACAAAGAACACTGTTCATTACTAAAATGCTCTAATTGAGCTGTTAGAATGTCAGAAACAAGCTTTCTGAGCTGAGAACTGCATTTTGTGACAAAGTGAATCAGTGGATGATGAGAATGTCAGTTTTGACAAAGAACACTGTTCATTACTAAAATGCTCTAATTTGAGCTGTTAGAATGTCAGAAACAAGCTTTCTGAGCTGAGAACTGCTTTTTGTGACAAAGTTCATCAGTGGATGATGAGAATGTCAGTTTTGACAAAGAACACTGTTCATTACTAAAATGCTCTAATTGAGCTGTTAGAATGTCAGAAACAAGCTTTCTGAGCATAAAACTGCATTTTGTGACAAAGTGCATCAGTGGGTGATGAGAATGTCAGTTTTGACAAAGAACACTGTTCATTACTAAAATGCTCCAATTGAGCTGTTAGAATGTCAGAAACAAGCTTTCTGAGCTGAGAAATGCATTTTGTGACATAGTTCATCAGTGCATGATGAGAATGTCAGTTTTGACAAAGAACACTGATCATTACTAAAATGCTCTAATTGAGCTGTTAGAATGTCAGAAACAAGCTTTCTGAGCTGAGAACTGCATTTTGTGACATAGTTCATCAGTGGATGATGAGAATGTCAGTTTTGACAAAGAACACTGTTCATTACTAAAATGCTCTAATTGAGCTGTTAGAATGTCAGAAACAAGCTTTCTGAGCTGAGAACTGCATTTTCTGACATAGTTCATCAGTGGATGATGAGAATGTCAGTTTTGACAAAGAACACTGTTCATTACTAAAATGCTCCAATTGAGCTGTTAGAATGTCAGAAACAAGCTTTCTGAGCTGAGAAATGCATTTTGTGACATAGTTCATCAGTGGATGATGAGAATGTCAGTTTTGACAAAGAACTCTGTTCATTACTGAAATGCTCCAATTGAGCTGTTAGAATGTCAGAAACAAGCTTTCTGAGCTGAAAACTGCATTTTGTGACAAAGTGAATCAGTGGATGGATGAGAATGTCACTTTTGACAAAGAACACTGTTCATTACTGAAATGCTCCAATTGAGCTGTTAGAATGTCAGAAACAAGCTTTCTGAGCTGAGAAATGCATTTTGTGACAAAGTGCATCAGTGGATGATGAGAATGTCAGTTTTGACAAAGAACACTGTTCATTACTAAAATGCTCTAATTGAGCTGTTAGAATGTCAGAAACAAGCTTTCTGAGCTGAGAAATGCATTTTGTGACAAAGTGCTTCAGTGGATGATGAGAATGTCAGTTTTGACAAAGAACACTGTTCATTACTAAAATGCTCTAATTGAGCTGTTAGAATGTCAGAAACAAGCTTTCTGAGCTGAGAACTGCATTTTGTGACAAAGTGAATCAGTGGATGGATGAGAATGTCACTTTTGACAAAGAACACTGATCATCACTAAAATGCTCCAATTAAGCTGTTAGAATGTCAGAAACAAGCTTTCTGAGCTGAGAACTGCATTTTGTGACAAAAAGCATCAGTGGATGATGAGAATGTCAGTTTTGACAAAGAACACTGATCATTACTAAAATGCTCCAATTGAGCTGTTAGAATGTCAGAAACAAGCTTTCTGAGCTGAGAAATGCATTTTGTGACAAAGTGCTTCAGTGGATGATGAGAATGTCAGTTTTGACAAAGAACACTGTTCATTACTAAAATGCTCTAATTGAGCTGTTAGAATGTCAGAAACAAGCTTTCTGAGCTGAGAACTGCATTTTGTGACATAGTTCATCAGTGGA
Source organism: Barbatula barbatula (assembly GCF_947034865.1). Classification (NCBI taxonomy): domain Eukaryota; kingdom Metazoa; phylum Chordata; class Actinopteri; order Cypriniformes; family Nemacheilidae; genus Barbatula; species Barbatula barbatula. The sequence continues at coordinate 2,550,102 of NC_136788.1, forward strand.
TGATGAGAATGTCAGTTTTGACAAAGAACACTGTTCATTACTAAAATGCTCTAATTGAGCTGTTAGAATGTCAGAAACAAGCTTTCTGAGCATAAAACTGCATTTTGTGACAAAGTGCATCAGTGGGTGATGAGAATGTCAGTTTTGACAAAGAACACTGTTCATTACTAAAATGCTCTAATTGAGCTGTTAGAAAGTCAGAAACAAGCTTTCTGAGCTGAAAACTGCATTTTGTGACAAAAAGCATCAGTGGATGATGAGAATGTCAGTTTTGACAAAGAACACTTATCATTACTAAAATGCTCCAATTGAGCTGTTAGAATGTCAGAAACAAGCTTTCTGAGCTGAGAACTGCATTTTGTGACAGAGTTCATCAGTGGATGATGAGAATGTCAGTTTTGACAAAGAACACTGTTCATTACTGAAATGCTCCAATTGAACTGTTAGAATGTCAGTAACAAGCTTTCTGAGCTGAGAAATGCATTTTGTGACAAAGTGCATCAGTGGATGATGAGAATGTCAGTTTAGACAAAGAACACTGTTCATTACTAAAATGCTCTAATTGAGCTGTTAGAATGTCAGAAACAAGCTTTCTGAGCTGAGAACTGCATTTTGTGACAAAGTGCTTCAGTGGATGATGAGAATGTCAGTTTTGACAAAGAACACTGTTCATTACTAAAATGCTCTAATTGAGCTGTTAGAATGTCAGAAACAAGCTTTCTGAGCTGAGAACTGCATTTTGTGACATAGTTCATCAGTGGATGATGAGAATGTCAGTTTTGACAAAGAACACTGTTCATTACTGAAATGCTCCAATTGAGATGTTAGAATGTCAGAAACAAATTTTCTGAGATGAGAAATGCATTTTGTGACAAAGTGCATCAGTGGATGATGAGAATGTCAGTTTTGACAAAGAACACTGATCATCACTAAAATGCTCCAATTAAGCTGTTAGAATGTCAGAAACAAGCTTTCTGAGCTGAGAACTGCATTTTGTGACATAGTTCATCAGTGGATGATGAGAATGTCAGTTTTGACAAAGAACACTGTTAATTACTAAAATTCTCTAATTGAGCTGTTAGAATGTCAGAAACAAGCTTTCTGAGCTGAGAACTGCATTTTGTGACAAAGTGCATCAGTGGGGGATGAGGATGTCAGTTTTGACAAAGAACACTGTTCATTACTAAAATGCTCTAATTGAGCTGTTAGAATGTTAGAAACAAGCTTTCTGAGCTGAGAACTGCATTTTGTGACATAGTTCATCAGTGGATGATGAGAGTGTCAGTTTTGACAAAGAACACTGATCATCACTAAAATGCTCCAATTAAGCTGTTAGAATGTCAGAAACAAGCTTTCTGAGCTGAGAACTGCATTTTGTGACATAGTTCATCAGTGGATGATGAGAATGTCAGTTTTGACAAAGAACACTGATCATTACTAAAATGCTCCAATTGAGCTGTTAGAATGTCAGAAACAAGCTTTCTGAGCTGAGAAATGCATTTTGTGACAAAGTGCATCAGTGGATGATGAGAATGTCAGTTTTGACAAAGAACACTGTTCATTACTAAAATGCTCTAATTTGAGCTGTTAGAATGTCAGAAACAAGCTTTCTGAGCTGAGAACTGCTTTTTGTGACAAAGTTCATCAGTGGATGATGAGAATGTCAGTTTTGACAAAGAACACTGTTCATTACTAAAATGCTCTAATTGAGCTGTTAGAATGTCAGAAACAAGCTTTCTGAGCTGAAAACTGCATTTTGTGACAAAAAGCATCAGTGGATGATGAGAATGTCAGTTTTGACAAAGAACACTTATCATTACTAAAATGCTCCAATTGAGCTGTTAGAATGTCAGAAACAAGCTTTCTGAGCTGAGAACTGCATTTTGTGACAGAGTTCATCAGTGGATGATGAGAATGTCAGTTTTGACAAAGAACACTGTTCATTACTAAAATGCTCTAATTGAGCTGTTAGAATGTCAGAAACAAGCTTTCTGAGCTGAGAACTGCATTTTGTGACATAGTTCATCAGTGGATGATGAGAATGTCAGTTTTGACAAAGAACACTGTTCATTACTGAAATGCTCCAATTGAGCTGTTAGAATGTCAGAAACAAGCTTTCTGAGCTGAGAAATGCATTTTGTGACAAAGTGAATCAGTGGATGATGAGAATGTCAGTTTTGACAAAGAACACTGATCATCAACTAAAATGCTCCAATTAAGCTGTTAGAATGTTAGAAACAAATTTTCTGAGCTGAGAAATGCATTTTGTGACAAAGTGCATCAGTGGATGATGAGAATGTCAATTTTGACAAAGAACACTGATCATCACTAAAATGCTCCAATTGAGCTGTTAGAATGTCAGAAACAAGCTTTCTGAGCTGAAAACTGCATTTTGTGACAAAGTGAATCAGTGGATGATGAGAATGTCACTTTTGACAAAGAACACTGATTATCACTAAAATGCTCTAATTGAGCTGTTAGAATGTCAGAAACAAGCTTTCTGAGCTGAGAACTGCATTTTGTGACAAAAAGCATCAGTGGATGATGAGAATGTCAGTTTTGACAAAGAACACTGATCATTACTAAAATGCTCCAATTGAGCTGTTAGAATGTCAGAAACAAGCTTTCTGAGCTGAAAACTGCATTTTTTTGACAAAGTGCATCAGTGGATGATGAGAATGTCAGTTTTGACAAAGAACACTGATCATCACTAAAATGCTCCAATTAAGCTGTTAGAATGTCAGAAACAAATTTTCTGAGCTGAGAACTGCATTTTGTGACATAGTTCATCAGTGGATGATGAGAATGTCAGTTTTGACAAAGAACACTGTTCATTACTGAAATGCTCTAATTGAGCTGTTAGAATGTCAGAAACAAGCTTTCTGAGCTGAAAACTGCATTTTTTTGACAAAGTGCATCAGTGGATGATGAGAATGTCAGTTTTGACAAAGAACACTGATCATCACTAAAATGCTCCAATTAAGCTGTTAGAATGTCAGAAACAAGCTTTCTGAGCTGAAAACTGCATTTTGTGACATAGTTCATCAGTGGATGATGAGAATGTCAGTTTTGACAAAGAACACTGATCATCACTAAAATGCTCTAATTAAGCTGTTAGAATGTCAGAAACAAGCTTTCTGAGCTGAGAACTGCATTTTGTGAGAAAGTGAATCAGTGGATGATGAGAATGTCAGTTTTGACAAAGAACACTGTTCATTACTAAAATGCTCCAATTGAGCTGTTAGAATGTCAGAAACAAGCTTTCTGAGCATAAAACTGCATTTTTTTGACAAAGTGCATCAGTGGATGATGAGAATGTCAGTTTTGACAAAGAACACTGATCATCACTAAAATGCTCCAATTAAGCTGTTAGAATGTCAGAAACAAGCTTTCTGAGCTGAAAACTGCATTTTGTGACATAGTTCATCAGTGGATGATGAGAATGTCAGTTTTGACAAAGAACACTGATCATCACTAAAATGCTCTAATTAAGCTGTTAGAATGTCAGAAACAAGCTTTCTGAGCTGAGAACTGCATTTTGTGAGAAAGTGAATCAGTGGATGATGAGAATGTCAGTTTTGACAAAGAACACTGTTCATTACTAAAATGCTCCAATTGAGCTGTTAGAATGTCAGAAACAAGCTTTCTGAGCATAAAACTGCATTTTGTGACAAAGTGCATCAGTGGGTGATGAGAATGTCAGTTTTGACAAAGAACACTGTTCATTACTAAAATGCTCTAATTGAGCTGTTAGAATGTCAGAAACAAGCTTTCTGAGCTGAAAACTGCATTTTGTGACAAAGTGAATCAGTGGATGATGAGAATGTCAGTTTTGACATAGAACACTGATCATTACTAAAATGCTCTAATTGAGCTGTTAGAATGTCAGAAACAAGCTTTCTGAGCTGAGAACTGTATTTGGTGACAAAGTTCATCAGTGGATGATTAGAATGTCACTTTTGACAAAGAACACTGATCATTACTAAAATGCTCCAATTGAGCTGTTAGAATGTCAGAAACAAGCTTTCTGAGCTGAGAACTGCATTTTGTGACATAGTTCATCAGTGGATGATGAGAATGTCAGTTTTGACAAAGAACACTGTTCATTACTAAAATGCTCTAATTGAGCTGTTAGAATGTCAGAAACAAGCTTTCTGAGCTGAGAACTGCATTTTGTGACATAGTTCATCAGTGGATGATGAGAATGTCAGTTTTGACAAAGAACACTGTTCATTACTAAAATGCTCTAATTGAGCTGTTAGAATGTCAGAAACAAGCTTTCTGAGCTGAGAACTGCATTTTGTGACATAGTTCATCAGTGGATGATGAGAATGTCAGTTTTGACAAAGAACACTGTTCATTACTAAAATGCTCTAATTGAGCTGTTAGAATGTCAGAAACAAGCTTTCTGAGCTGAGAACTGCATTTTGTGACATAGTTCATCAGTGGATGATGAGAATGTCAGTTTTGACAAAGAACACTGTTCATTACTAAAATGCTCCAATTGAGCTGTTAGAATGTCAGAAACAAGCTTTCTGAGCTGAGAACTGCATTTTGTGACAAAAAGCATCAGTGGATGATGAGAATGTCAGTTTTGACAAAGAACACTGATCATTACTAAAATGCTCCAATTGAGCTGGTTAGAATGTCAGAAACAAATTTTCTGAGCTGAGAAATGCATTTTGTGACAAAGTGCATCAGTGGATGATGAGAATGTCAGTTTTGACAAAGAACACTGATCATCACTAAAATGCTCCAATTAAGCTGTTAGAATGTCAGAAACAAGCTTTCTGAGCTGAGAACTGCATTTTGTGACATAGTTTATCAGTGGATGATGAGAATGTCAGTTTTGACAAAGAACACTGTTCATTACTGAAATGCTCCAATTGAGCTGTTAGAATGTCAGAAACAAGCTTTCTGAGCTGAGAAATGCATTTTGTGACAAAGTGCATCAGTGGATGATGAGAATGTCAGTTTTGACAAAGAACACTGTTCATTACTAAAATGCTCTAATTGAGCTGTTAGAATGTCAGAAACAAGCTTTCTGAGCTGAGAAATGCATTTTGTGACAAAGTGCTTCAGTGGATGATGAGAATGTCAGTTTTGACAAAGAACACTGATCATTACTAAAATGCTCTAATTGAGCTGTTAGAATGTCAGAAACAAGCTTTCTGAGCTGAGAACTGCATTTTGTGACAAAAAGCATCAGTGGATGATGAGAATGTCAGTTTTGACAAAGAACACTGATCATTACTAAAATGCTCCAATTGAGCTGTTAGAATGTCAGAAACAAGCTTTCTGAGCTGAGAAATGCATTTTGTGAAAAAAGTGCTTCATTGGATGATGAGAATGTCAGTTTTGACAAAGAACACTGTTCATTACTAAAATGCTCTAATTGAGCTGTTAGAATGTCAGAAACAAGCTTTCTCAGCTGAGAACTGCATTTTGTGACATAGTTCATCAGTGGATGATGAGAATGTCAGTTTTGACAAAGAACATTGTTCATTACTAAAATGCTCTAATTGAGCTGTTAGAATGTTAGAAACAAGCTTTCTGAGCTGAGAACTGCATTTTGTGACATAGTTCATCAGTGGATGATGAGAATGTCAGTTTTGACAAAGAACACTGTTCATTACTAAAATGCTCCAATTGAGCTGTTAGAATGTCAGAAACAAGCTTTCTGAGCTGAGAACTGCATTTTGTGACATAGTTCATCAGTGGATGATGAGAATGTCAGTTTTGACAAAGAACACTGATCATTACTAAAATGCTCCAATTGAGCTGTTAGAATCTCAGAAACAAGCTTTCTGAGCTGAGAAATGCATTTTGTGACAAAGTGCTTCAGTGGATGATGAGAATGTCAGTTTTGACAAAGAACACTATTCATTACTAAAATGCTCTAATTGAGCTGTTAGAATGTCAGAAACAAGCTTTCTGAGCTGAGAACTGCATTTTGTGACATAGTTCATCAGTGGATGATGAGAATGTCAGTTTTGACAAAGAACACTGTTCATTACTGAAATGCTCCAATTGAGATGTTAGAAAGTCAGAAACAAGCTTTCTGAGCTGAGAACTGCATTTTGTGACAAAAAGAATCATTGGATGATGAGAATGTCAGTTTTGACAAAGAACACTGATCATTACTAAAATGCTCCAATTAAGCTGTTAGAATGTCAGAAACAAGCTTTCTGAGCTGAGAACTGCATTTTGTGACATAGTTCATCAGTGGATGATGAGAATGTCAGTTTTGACAAAGAACACTGTTCATTGCTGATATGCTCCAATTGAGCTGTTAGAATGTCAGAAACAAGCTTTCTGAGCTGAGAAATGCATTTTGTGACAAAGTGAATCAGTGGATGATGAGAATGTCAGTTTTGACAAAGAACACTGTTCATTACTAAAATGCTCTAATTGAGCTGTTAGAATGTCAGAAACAAGCTTTCTGAGCTGAGAACTGCATTTTGTGACAAAGTTCATCAGTGGATGATGAGAATGTCAGTTTTGACAAAGAACACTGATCATTACTAAAATGCTCTAATTGAGCTGTCAGAATGTCAGAAACAAGCTTTCTGAGCTGAGAACTGCATTTTGTGACAAAGTTCATCAGTGGATGATGAGAATGTCAGTTTTGACAAAGAACACTGATCATTACTAAAATGCTCCAATTGAGCTGTTAGAATGTCAGAAACAAGCTTTCTGAGCTGAGAACTGCATTTTGTGACAAAGTGAATCAGTGGATGGATGAGAATGTCACTTTTGACAAAGAACACTGTTCATTACTGAAATGCTCCAATTGAGCTGTTAGAATGTCAGAAACAAGCTTTCTGAGCTGAAAACTGCATTTTGTGACATAGTTCATCAGTGGATGATGAGAATGTCAGTTTTGACAAAGAACACTGATCATCACTAAAATGCTCCAATTGAGCTGTTAGAATGTCAGAAACAAGCTTTCTGAGCTGAGAACTGCATTTTGTGACAAAGTGAATCAGTGGATGGATGAGAATGTCACTTTTGACAAAGAACACTGTTCATTACTGAAATGCTCCAATTGAGCTGTTAGAATGTCAGAAACAAGCTTTCTGAGCTGAAAACTGCATTTTGTGACATAGTTCATCAGTGGATGATGAGAATGTCAGTTTTGACAAAGAACACTGATCATCACTAAAATGCTCCAATTGAGCTGTTAGAATGTCAGAAACAAGCTTTCTGAGCTGAGAACTGCATTTTGTGACAAAGTGAATCAGTGGATGGATGAGAATGTCACTTTTGACAAAGAACACTGTTCATTACTGAAATGCTCCAATTGAGCTGTTAGAATGTCAGAAACAAGCTTTCTGAGCTGAAAACTGCATTTTGTGACATAGTTCATCAGTGGATGATGAGAATGTCAGTTTTGACAAAGAACACTGATCATCACTAAAATGCTCTAATTAAGCTGTTAGAATGTCAGAAACAAGCTTTCTGAGCATAAAACTGCATTTTGTGACAAAGTGCATCAGTGGGTGATGAGAATGTCAGTTTTGACAAAGAACACTGTTCATTACTAAAATGCTCCAATTGAGCTGTTAGAATGTCAGAAACAAGCTTTCTGAGCATAAAACTGCATTTTGTGACAAAGTGCATCAGTGGGTGATGAGAATGTCAGTTTTGACAAAGAACACTGATCATCACTAAAATGCTCCAATTAAGCTGTTAGAATGTCAGAAACAAGCTTTCTGAGCTGAAAACTGCATTTTGTGACATAGTTCATCAGTGGATGATGAGAATGTCAGTTTTGACAAAGAACACTGATCATCACTAAAATGCTCTAATTAAGCTGTTAGAATGTCAGAAACAAGCTTTCTGAGCTGAGAACTGCATTTTGTGAGAAAGTGAATCAGTGGATGATGAGAATGTCAGTTTTGACAAAGAACACTGTTCATTACTAAAATGCTCCAATTGAGCTGTTAGAATGTCAGAAACAAGCTTTCTGAGCATAAAACTGCATTTTTTTGACAAAGTGCATCAGTGGATGATGAGAATGTCAGTTTTGACAAAGAACACTGATCATCACTAAAATGCTCCAATTAAGCTGTTAGAATGTCAGAAACAAGCTTTCTGAGCTGAAAACTGCATTTTGTGACATAGTTCATCAGTGGATGATGAGAATGTCAGTTTTGACAAAGAACACTGATCATCACTAAAATGCTCTAATTAAGCTGTTAGAATGTCAGAAACAAGCTTTCTGAGCTGAGAACTGCATTTTGTGAGAAAGTGAATCAGTGGATGATGAGAATGTCAGTTTTGACAAAGAACACTGTTCATTACTAAAATGCTCCAATTGAGCTGTTAGAATGTCAGAAACAAGCTTTCTGAGCATAAAACTGCATTTTGTGACAAAGTGCATCAGTGGGTGATGAGAATGTCAGTTTTGACAAAGAACACTGTTCATTACTAAAATGCTCTAATTGAGCTGTTAGAATGTCAGAAACAAGCTTTCTGAGCTGAAAACTGCATTTTGTGACAAAGTGAATCAGTGGATGATGAGAATGTCAGTTTTGACATAGAACACTGATCATTACTAAAATGCTCTAATTGAGCTGTTAGAATGTCAGAAACAAGCTTTCTGAGCTGAGAACTGTATTTGGTGACAAAGTTCATCAGTGGATGATTAGAATGTCACTTTTGACAAAGAACACTGATCATTACTAAAATGCTCCAATTGAGCTGTTAGAATGTCAGAAACAAGCTTTCTGAGCTGAGAACTGCATTTTGTGACATAGTTCATCAGTGGATGATGAGAATGTCAGTTTTGACAAAGAACACTGTTCATTACTAAAATGCTCTAATTGAGCTGTTAGAATGTCAGAAACAAGCTTTCTGAGCTGAGAACTGCATTTTGTGACATAGTTCATCAGTGGATGATGAGAATGTCAGTTTTGACAAAGAACACTGTTCATTACTAAAATGCTCTAATTGAGCTGTTAGAATGTCAGAAACAAGCTTTCTGAGCTGAGAACTGCATTTTGTGACATAGTTCATCAGTGGATGATGAGAATGTCAGTTTTGACAAAGAACACTGTTCATTACTAAAATGCTCTAATTGAGCTGTTAGAATGTCAGAAACAAGCTTTCTGAGCTGAGAACTGCATTTTGTGACATAGTTCATCAGTGGATGATGAGAATGTCAGTTTTGACAAAGAACACTGTTCATTACTAAAATGCTCCAATTGAGCTGTTAGAATGTCAGAAACAAGCTTTCTGAGCTGAGAACTGCATTTTGTGACAAAAAGCATCAGTGGATGATGAGAATGTCAGTTTTGACAAAGAACACTGATCATTACTAAAATGCTCCAATTGAGCTGGTTAGAATGTCAGAAACAAATTTTCTGAGCTGAGAAATGCATTTTGTGACAAAGTGCATCAGTGGATGATGAGAATGTCAGTTTTGACAAAGAACACTGATCATCACTAAAATGCTCCAATTAAGCTGTTAGAATGTCAGAAACAAGCTTTCTGAGCTGAGAACTGCATTTTGTGACATAGTTTATCAGTGGATGATGAGAATGTCAGTTTTGACAAAGAACACTGTTCATTACTGAAATGCTCCAATTGAGCTGTTAGAATGTCAGAAACAAGCTTTCTGAGCTGAGAAATGCATTTTGTGACAAAGTGCATCAGTGGATGATGAGAATGTCAGTTTTGACAAAGAACACTGTTCATTACTAAAATGCTCTAATTGAGCTGTTAGAATGTCAGAAACAAGCTTTCTGAGCTGAGAAATGCATTTTGTGACAAAGTGCTTCAGTGGATGATGAGAATGTCAGTTTTGACAAAGAACACTGATCATTACTAAAATGCTCTAATTGAGCTGTTAGAATGTCAGAAACAAGCTTTCTGAGCTGAGAACTGCATTTTGTGACAAAAAGCATCAGTGGATGATGAGAATGTCAGTTTTGACAAAGAACACTGATCATTACTAAAATGCTCCAATTGAGCTGTTAGAATGTCAGAAACAAGCTTTCTGAGCTGAGAAATGCATTTTGTGAAAAAAGTGCTTCATTGGATGATGAGAATGTCAGTTTTGACAAAGAACACTGTTCATTACTAAAATGCTCTAATTGAGCTGTTAGAATGTCAGAAACAAGCTTTCTCAGCTGAGAACTGCATTTTGTGACATAGTTCATCAGTGGATGATGAGAATGTCAGTTTTGACAAAGAACATTGTTCATTACTAAAATGCTCTAATTGAGCTGTTAGAATGTTAGAAACAAGCTTTCTGAGCTGAGAACTGCATTTTGTGACATAGTTCATCAGTGGATGATGAGAATGTCAGTTTTGACAAAGAACACTGTTCATTACTAAAATGCTCCAATTGAGCTGTTAGAATGTCAGAAACAAGCTTTCTGAGCTGAGAACTGCATTTTGTGACATAGTTCATCAGTGGATGATGAGAATGTCAGTTTTGACAAAGAACACTGATCATTACTAAAATGCTCCAATTGAGCTGTTAGAATCTCAGAAACAAGCTTTCTGAGCTGAGAAATGCATTTTGTGACAAAGTGCTTCAGTGGATGATGAGAATGTCAGTTTTGACAAAGAACACTATTCATTACTAAAATGCTCTAATTGAGCTGTTAGAATGTCAGAAACAAGCTTTCTGAGCTGAGAACTGCATTTTGTGACATAGTTCATCAGTGGATGATGAGAATGTCAGTTTTGACAAAGAACACTGTTCATTACTGAAATGCTCCAATTGAGATGTTAGAAAGTCAGAAACAAGCTTTCTGAGCTGAGAACTGCATTTTGTGACAAAAAGAATCATTGGATGATGAGAATGTCAGTTTTGACAAAGAACACTGATCATTGCTGATATGCTCCAATTGAGCTGTTAGAATGTCAGAAACAAGCTTTCTGAGCTGAGAAATGCATTTTGTGACAAAGTGAATCAGTGGATGATGAGAATGTCAGTTTTGACAAAGAACACTGTTCATTACTAAAATGCTCTAATTGAGCTGTTAGAATGTCAGAAACAAGCTTTCTGAGCTGAGAACTGCATTTTGTGACAAAGTTCATCAGTGGATGATGAGAATGTCAGTTTTGACAAAGAACACTGATCATTACTAAAATGCTCTAATTGAGCTGTCAGAATGTCAGAAACAAGCTTTCTGAGCTGAGAACTGCATTTTGTGACAAAGTTCATCAGTGGATGATGAGAATGTCAGTTTTGACAAAGAACACTGATCATTACTAAAATGCTCCAATTGAGCTGTTAGAATGTCAGAAACAAGCTTTCTGAGCTGAGAACTGCATTTTGTGACAAAGTGAATCAGTGGATGGATGAGAATGTCACTTTTGACAAAGAACACTGTTCATTACTGAAATGCTCCAATTGAGCTGTTAGAATGTCAGAAACAAGCTTTCTGAGCTGAAAACTGCATTTTGTGACATAGTTCATCAGTGGATGATGAGAATGTCAGTTTTGACAAAGAACACTGATCATCACTAAAATGCTCCAATTGAGCTGTTAGAATGTCAGAAACAAGCTTTCTGAGCTGAGAACTGCATTTTGTGACAAAGTGAATCAGTGGATGGATGAGAATGTCACTTTTGACAAAGAACACTGTTCATTACTGAAATGCTCCAATTGAGCTGTTAGAATGTCAGAAACAAGCTTTCTGAGCTGAAAACTGCATTTTGTGACATAGTTCATCAGTGGATGATGAGAATGTCAGTTTTGACAAAGAACACTGATCATCACTAAAATGCTCCAATTGAGCTGTTAGAATGTCAGAAACAAGCTTTCTGAGCTGAGAACTGCATTTTGTGACAAAGTGAATCAGTGGATGGATGAGAATGTCACTTTTGACAAAGAACACTGTTCATTACTGAAATGCTCCAATTGAGCTGTTAGAATGTCAGAAACAAGCTTTCTGAGCTGAAAACTGCATTTTGTGACATAGTTCATCAGTGGATGATGAGAATGTCAGTTTTGACAAAGAACACTGATCATCACTAAAATGCTCTAATTAAGCTGTTAGAATGTCAGAAACAAGCTTTCTGAGCATAAAACTGCATTTTGTGACAAAGTGCATCAGTGGGTGATGAGAATGTCAGTTTTGACAAAGAACACTGTTCATTACTAAAATGCTCCAATTGAGCTGTTAGAATGTCAGAAACAAGCTTTCTGAGCATAAAACTGCATTTTGTGACAAAGTGCATCAGTGGGTGATGAGAATGTCAGTTTTGACAAAGAACACTGTTCATTACTAAAATGCTCTAATTGAGCTGTTAGAATGTCAGAAACAAGCTTTCTGAGCTGAAAACTGCATTTTGTGACAAAGTGAATCAGTGGATGATGAGAATGTCAGTTTTGACAAAGAACACTGATCATTACTAAAATGCTCTAATTGAGCTGTTAGAATGTCAGAAACAAGCTTTCTGAGCTGAGAACTGTATTTGGTGACAAAGTTCATCAGTGGATGATTAGAATGTCACTTTTGACAAAGAACACTGATCATTACTAAAATGCTCCAATTGAGCTGTTAGAATGTCAGAAACAAGCTTTCTGAGCTGAAAACTGCATTTTTTTGACAAAGTGCATCAGTGGATGATGAGAATGTCAGTTTTGACAAAGAACACTGTTCATTACTAAAATGCTCTAATTGAGCTGTTAGAATGTCAGAAACAAGCTTTCTGAGCTGAGAACTGCATTTTGTGACATAGTTCATCAGTGGATGATGAGAATGTCAGTTTTGACAAAGAACACTGTTCATTACTAAAATGCTCTAATTGAGCTGTTAGAATGTCAGAAACAAGCTTTCTGAGCTGAGAACTGCATTTTGTGACATAGTTCATCAGTGGATGATGAGAATGTCAGTTTTGACAAAGAACACTGTTCATTACTAAAATGCTCTAATTGAGCTGTTAGAATGTCAGAAACAAGCTTTCTGAGCTGAGAACTTGCATTTTGTGACATAGTTCATCAGTGGATGATGAGAATGTCAGTTTTGACAAAGAACACTGTTCATTACTAAAATGCTCCAATTGAGCTGTTAGAATGTCAGAAACAAGCTTTCTGAGCTGAGAACTGCATTTTGTGACAAAAAGCATCAGTGGATGATGAGAATGTCAGTTTTGACAAAGAACACTGATCATTACTAAAATGCTCCAATTGAGCTTGTTAGAATGTCAGAAACAAATTTTCTGAGCTGAGAAATGCATTTTGTGACAAAGTGCATCAGTGGGTGATGAGAATGTCAGTTTTGACAAAGAACACTGTTCATTACTAAAATGCTCTAATTGAGCTGTTAGAATGTCAGAAACAAGCTTTCTGAGCTGAAAACTGCATTTTGTGACAAAGTGAATCAGTGGATGATGAGAATGTCAGTTTTGACAAAGAACACTGATCATTACTAAAATGCTCTAATTGAGCTGTTAGAATGTCAGAAACAAGCTTTCTGAGCTGAGAACTGTATTTGGTGACAAAGTTCATCAGTGGATGATGAGAATGTCACTTTTGACAAAGAACACTGATCATTACTAAAATGCTCCAATTGAGCTGTTAGAATGTCAGAAACAAGCTTTCTGAGCTGAAAACTGCATTTTTTTGACAAAGTGCATCAGTGGATTATGAGAATGTCAGTTTTGACAAAGAACACTGTTCATTACTAAAATGCTCTAATTGAGCTGTTAGAATGTCAGAAACAAGCTTTCTGAGCTGAGAACTGCATTTTGTGACAAAGTTCATCAGTGGATGATGAGAATGTCAGTTTTGACAAAGAACACTGATCACTACTAAAATGCTCCAATTGAGCTGTTAGAATGTCAGAAACAAGCTTTCTGAGCTGAAAACTGCATTTTGTGACATAGTTCATCAGTGGATGATGAGAATGTCAGTTTTGACAAAGAACACTGATCATCACTAAAATGCTCCAATTAAGCTGTTAGAATGTCAGAAACAAGCTTTCTGAGCTGAGAACTGCATTTTGTGAGAAAGTGAATCAGTGGATGATGAGAATGTCAGTTTTGACAAAGAACACTGTTCATTACTAAAATGCTCCAATTGAGCTGTTAGAATGTCAGAAACAAGCTTTCTGAGCTGAGAACTGCATTTTGTGACATAGTTCATCAGTGGATGATGAGAATGTCAGTTTTGACAAAGAACACTGATCATCACTAAAATGCTCCAATTAAGCTGTTAGAATGTCAGAAACAAGCTTTCTGAGCTGAGAACTGCATTTTGTGACATAGTTCATCAGTGGATGATGAGAATGTCAGTTTTGACAAAGAACACTGTTCATTACTAAAATGCTCTAATTGAGCTGTTAGAATGTCAGAAACAAGCTTTCTGAGCTGAAAACTGCATTTTGTGACAAAGTGAATCAGTGGATGATGAGAATGTCAGTTTTGACAAAGAACACTGATCATTACTAAAATGCTCTAATTGAGCTGTTAGAATGTCAGAAACAAGCTTTCTGAGCTGAGAACTGCATTTTGTGACATAGTTCATCAGTGGATGATGAGAATGTCAGTTTTGACAAAGAACACTGATCATCACTAAAATGCTCCAATTAAGCTGTTAGAATGTCAGAAACAAGCTTTCTGAGCTGAGAACTGCATTTTGTGACATAGTTCATCAGTGGATGATGAGAATGTCAGTTTTGACAAAGAACACTGTTCATTACTGAAATGCTCCAATTGAGCTGTTAGAATGTCAGAAACAAGCTTTCTGAGCTGAGAAATGCATTTTGTGACAAAGTGCATCAGTGGATGATGAGAATGTCAGTTTTGACAAATAACACTGTTCATTACTAAAATGCTCTAATTGAGCTGTTAGAATGTCAGAAACAAGCTTTCTGAGCTGAGAACTGCATTTTGTGACAAAGTTCATCAGTGGATGATGAGAATGTCAGTTTTGACAAAGAACACTGATCATTACTAAAATGCTCCAATTGAGCTGTTAGAATGTCAGAAACAAGCTTTCTGAGCTGAGAACTGCATTTTGTGACAAAGTGAATCAGTGGATGGATGAGAATGTCACTTTTGACAAAGAACACTGTTCATTACTGAAATGCTCCAATTGAGCTGTTAGAATGTCAGAAACAAGCTTTCTGAGCTGAAAACTGCATTTTGTGACATAGTTCATCAGTGGATGATGAGAATGTCAGTTTTGACAAAGAACACTGATCATCACTAAAATGCTCTAATTAAGCTGTTAGAATGTCAGAAACAAGCTTTCTGAGCATAAAACTGCATTTTGTGACAAAGTGCATCAGTGGGTGATGAGAATGTCAGTTTTGACAAAGAACACTGTTCATTACTAAAATGCTCCAATTGAGCTGTTAGAATGTCAGAAACAAGCTTTCTGAGCATAAAACTGCATTTTGTGACAAAGTGCATCAGTGGGTGATGAGAATGTCAGTTTTGACAAAGAACACTGTTCATTACTAAAATGCTCTAATTGAGCTGTTAGAATGTCAGAAACAAGCTTTCTGAGCTGAAAACTGCATTTTGTGACAAAGTGAATCAGTGGATGATGAGAATGTCAGTTTTGACAAAGAACACTGATCATTACTAAAATGCTCTAATTGAGCTGTTAGAATGTCAGAAACAAGCTTTCTGAGCTGAGAACTGTATTTGGTGACAAAGTTCATCAGTGGATGATTAGAATGTCACTTTTGACAAAGAACACTGATCATTACTAAAATGCTCCAATTGAGCTGTTAGAATGTCAGAAACAAGCTTTCTGAGCTGAAAACTGCATTTTTTTGACAAAGTGCATCAGTGGATGATGAGAATGTCAGTTTTGACAAAGAACACTGTTCATTACTAAAATGCTCTAATTGAGCTGTTAGAATGTCAGAAACAAGCTTTCTGAGCTGAGAACTGCATTTTGTGACATAGTTCATCAGTGGATGATGAGAATGTCAGTTTTGACAAAGAACACTGTTCATTACTAAAATGCTCTAATTGAGCTGTTAGAATGTCAGAAACAAGCTTTCTGAGCTGAGAACTGCATTTTGTGACATAGTTCATCAGTGGATGATGAGAATGTCAGTTTTGACAAAGAACACTGTTCATTACTAAAATGCTCTAATTGAGCTGTTAGAATGTCAGAAACAAGCTTTCTGAGCTGAGAACTGCATTTTGTGACATAGTTCATCAGTGGATGATGAGAATGTCAGTTTTGACAAAGAACACTGTTCATTACTAAAATGCTCCAATTGAGCTGTTAGAATGTCAGAAACAAGCTTTCTGAGCTGAGAACTGCATTTTGTGACAAAAAGCATCAGTGGATGATGAGAATGTCAGTTTTGACAAAGAACACTGATCATTACTAAAATGCTCCAATTGAGCTTGTTAGAATGTCAGAAACAAATTTTCTGAGCTGAGAAATGCATTTTGTGACAAAGTGCATCAGTGGATGATGAGAATGTCAGTTTTGACAAAGAACACTGATCATCACTAAAATGCTCCAATTAAGCTGTTAGAATGTCAGAAACAAGCTTTCTGAGCTGAGAACTGCATTTTGTGACATAGTTTATCAGTGGATGATGAGAATGTCAGTTTTGACAAAGAACACTGTTCATTACTGAAATGCTCCAATTGAGATGTTAGAATGTCAGAAACAAATTTTCTGAGCTGAGAAATGCATTTTGTGACAAAGTGCATCAGTGGATGATGAGAATGTCAATTTTGACAAAGAACACTGATCATCACTAAAATGCTCCAATTGAGCTGTTAGAATGTCAGAAACAAGCTTTCTGAGCTGAAAACTGCATTTTGTGACAAAGTGAATCAGTGGATGGATGAGAATGTCACTTTTGACAAAGAACACTGATTATCACTAAAATGCTCCAATTAAGCTGTTAGAATGTCAGAAACAAGCTTTCTGAGCTGAGAACTGCATTTTGTGACAAAAAGCATCAGTGGATGATGAGAATGTCAGTTTTGACAAAGAACACTGATCATTACTAAAATGCTCCAATTGAGCTGTTAGAATGTCAGAAACAAGCTTTCTGAGCTGAGAAATGCATTTTGTGACAAAGTGCTTCAGTGGATGATGAGAATGTCAGCTTTGACAAAGAACACTGTTCATTACTAAAATGCTCCAATTGAGCTGTTAGAATGTCAGAAACAAGCTTTCTGAGCTGAGAACTGCATTTTGTGACATAGTTCATCAGTGGATGATGAGAATGTCAGTTTTGACAAAGAACACTGTTCATTACTAAAATGCTCTAATTGAGCTGTTAGAATGTCAGAAACAAGCTTTCTGAGCTGAGAACTGCATTTTATGACATAGTTCATCAGTGGATGATGAGAATGTCAGTTTTGACAAAGAACACTGATCATCACTAAAATGCTCCAATTAAGCTGTTAGAATGTCAGAAACAAGCTTTCTGAGCTGAGAACTGCATTTTGTGACATAGTTCATCAGTGGATGATGAGAATGTCAGTTTTGACAAAGAACACTGTTAATTACTAAAATTCTCTAATTGAGCTGTTAGAATGTCAGAAACAAGCTTTCTGAGCTGAGAACTGCATTTTGTGACAAAGTGCATCAGTGGGTGATGAGAATGTCAGTTTTGACAAAGAACACTGATCATTACTAAAATGCTCCAATTGAGCTGTTAGAATGTCAGAAACAAGCTTTCTGAGCTGAGAAATGCATTTTGTGACAAAGTGCATCAGTGGATGATGAGAATGTCAGTTTTGACAAAGAACACTGTTCATTACTAAAATGCTCTAATTTGAGCTGTTAGAATGTCAGAAACAAGCTTTCTGAGCTGAGAACTGCATTTTGTGACAAAGTGAATCAGTGGATGATGAGAATGTCACTTTTGACAAAGAACACTGATCATTACTAAAATGCTCCAATTGAGCTGTTAGAATGTCAGAAACAAGCTTTCTGAGCTGAAAACTGCATTTTTTTGACAAAGTGCATCAGTGGATGATGAGAATGTCAGTTTTGACAAAGAACACTGATCATCACTAAAATGCTCCAATTGAGCTGTTAGAATGTCAGAAACAAGCTTTCTGAGCTGAGAACTGCATTTTGTGACAAAAGCATCAGTGGATGATGAGAATGTCAGTTTTGACAAAGAACACTGATCATTACTAAAATGCTCCAATTGAGCTGTTAGAATGTCAGAAATAAGCTTTCTGAGCTGAGAAATGCATTTTGTGACAAAGTGCTTCAGTGGATGATGAGAATGTCAGTTTTGACAAAGAACACTGTTCATTACTAAAATGCTCTAATTGAGCTGTTAGAATGTCAGAAACAAGCTTTCTGAGCTGAGAACTGCATTTTGTGACATAGTTCATCAGTGGATGATGAGAGTGTCAGTTTTGACAAAGAACACTGTTCATTACTAAAATGCTCTAATTGAGCTGTTAGAATGTTAGAAACAAGCTTTCTGAGCTGAGAACTGCATTTTGTGACATAGTTCATCAGTGGATGATGAGAATGTCAGTTTTGACAAAGAACACTGTTCATTACTAAAATGCTCCAATTGAGCTGTTAGAATGTCAGAAACAAGCTTTCTGAGCTGAGAAATGCATTTTGTGACAAAGTTCATCAGTGGATGATGAGAATGTCAGTTTTGACAAAGAACACTGTTCATTACTGAAATGCTCCAATTGAACTGTTAGAATGTCAGAAACAAGCTTTCTGAGCTGAGAAATGCATTTTGTGACAAAGTGCATCAGTGGATGATGAGAATGTCAGTTTTGACAAAGAACACTGTTCATTACTAAAATGCTCTAATTGAGCTGTTAGAATGTCAGAAACAAGCTTTCTGAGCTGAGAACTGCATTTTGTGACAAAGTGAATCAGTGGATGATGAGAATGTCAGTTTTGACAAAGAACACTGTTCATTACTAAAATGCTCTAATTTGAGCTGTTAGAATGTCAGAAACAAGCTTTCTGAGCTGAGAACTGCTTTTTGTGACAAAGTTCATCAGTGGATGATGAGAATGTCAGTTTTGACAAAGAACACTGTTCATTACTAAAATGCTCTAATTGAGCTGTTAGAATGTCAGAAACAAGCTTTCTGAGCATAAAACTGCATTTTGTGACAAAGTGCATCAGTGGGTGATGAGAATGTCAGTTTTGACAAAGAACACTGATCATTACTAAAATGCTCTAATTGAGCTGTTAGAATGTCAGAAACAAGCTTTCTGAGCTGAGAACTGCATTTTGTGACATAGTTCATCAGTTGATGATGAGAATGTCAGTTTTGACAAAGAACACTGTTCATTACTAAAATGCTCTAATTGAGCTGTTAGAATGTCAGAAACAAGCTTTCTGAGCTGAGAACTGCATTTTGTGACATAGTTCATCAGTGGATGATGAGAATGTCAGTTTTGACAAAGAACACTGTTCATTACTAAAATGCTCCAATTGAGCTGTTAGAATGTCAGAAACAAGCTTTCTGAGCTGAGAAATGCATTTTGTGACATAGTTCATCAGTGGATGATGAGAATGTCAGTTTTGACAAAGAACTCTGTTCATTACTGAAATGCTCCAATTGAGCTGTTAGAATGTCAGAAACAAGCTTTCTGAGCTGAAAACTGCATTTTGTGACAAAGTGAATCAGTGGATGGATGAGAATGTCACTTTTGACAAAGAACACTGTTCATTACTGAAATGCTCCAATTGAGCTGTTAGAATGTCAGAAACAAGCTTTCTGAGCTGAGAAATGCATTTTGTGACAAAGTGCATCAGTGGATGATGAGAATGTCAGTTTTGACAAAGAACACTGTTCATTACTAAAATGCTCTAATTGAGCTGTTAGAATGTCAGAAACAAGCTTTCTGAGCTGAGAAATGCATTTTGTGACAAAGTGCTTCAGTGGATGATGAGAATGTCAGTTTTGACAAAGAACACTGTTCATTACTAAAATGCTCTAATTGAGCTGTTAGAATGTCAGAAACAAGCTTTCTGAGCTGAGAACTGCATTTTGTGACAAAGTGAATCAGTGGATGGATGAGAATGTCACTTTTGACAAAGAACACTGATCATCACTAAAATGCTCCAATTAAGCTGTTAGAATGTCAGAAACAAGCTTTCTGAGCTGAGAACTGCATTTTGTGACAAAAAGCATCAGTGGATGATGAGAATGTCAGTTTTGACAAAGAACACTGATCATTACTAAAATGCTCCAATTGAGCTGTTAGAATGTCAGAAACAAGCTTTCTGAGCTGAGAAATGCATTTTGTGACAAAGTGCTTCAGTGGATGATGAGAATGTCAGTTTTGACAAAGAACACTGTTCATTACTAAAATGCTCTAATTGAGCTGTTAGAATGTCAGAAACAAGCTTTCTGAGCTGAGAACTGCATTTTGTGACATAGTTCATCAGTGGATGATGAGAATGTCAGTTTTGACAAAGAACACTGTTCATTACTAAAATGCTCTAATTGAGCTGTTAGAATGTCAGAAACAAGCTTTCTGAGCATAAAACTGCATTTTGTGACAAAGTGCATCAGTGGGTGATGAGAATGTCAGTTTTGACAAAGAACACTGTTCATTACTAAAATGCTCTAATTGAGCTGTTAGAATGTCAGAAACAAGCTTTCTGAGCTGAAAACTGCATTTTGTGACAAAAAGCATCAGTGGATGATGAGAATGTCAGTTTTGACAAAGAACACTTATCATTACTAAAATGCTCCAATTGAGCTGTTAGAATGTCAGAAACAAGCTTTCTGAGCTGAGAACTGCATTTTGTGACAGAGTTCATCAGTGGATGATGAGAATGTCAGTTTTGACAAAGAACACTGTTCATTACTGAAATGCTCCAATTGAACTGTTAGAATGTCAGTAACAAGCTTTCTGAGCTGAGAAATGCATTTTGTGACAAAGTGCATCAGTGGATGATGAGAATGTCAGTTTAGACAAAGAACACTGTTCATTACTAAAATGCTCTAATTGAGCTGTTAGAATGTCAGAAACAAGCTTTCTGAGCTGAGAACTGCATTTTGTGACAAAGTGCTTCAGTGGATGATGAGAATGTCAGTTTTGACAAAGAACACTGTTCATTACTAAAATGCTCTAATTGAGCTGTTAGAATGTCAGAAACAAGCTTTCTGAGCTGAGAACTGCATTTTGTGACATAGTTCATCAGTGGATGATGAGAATGTCAGTTTTGACAAAGAACACTGTTCATTACTGAAATGCTCCAATTGAGATGTTAGAATGTCAGAAACAAATTTTCTGAGCTGAGAAATGCATTTTGTGACAAAGTGCATCAGTGGATGATGAGAATGTCAGTTTTGACAAAGAACACTGATCATCACTAAAATGCTCCAATTAAGCTGTTAGAATGTCAGAAACAAGCTTTCTGAGCTGAGAACTGCATTTTGTGACATAGTTCATCAGTGGATGATGAGAATGTCAGTTTTGACAAAGAACACTGTTAATTACTAAAATTCTCTAATTGAGCTGTTAGAATGTCAGAAACAAGCTTTCTGAGCTGAGAACTGCATTTTGTGACAAAGTGCATCAGTGGGTGATGAGGATGTCAGTTTTGACAAAGAACACTGTTCATTACTAAAATGCTCTAATTGAGCTGTTAGAATGTTAGAAACAAGCTTTCTGAGCTGAGAACTGCATTTTGTGACATAGTTCATCAGTGGATGATGAGAGTGTCAGTTTTGACAAAGAACACTGATCATCACTAAAATGCTCCAATTAAGCTGTTAGAATGTCAGAAACAAGCTTTCTGAGCTGAGAACTGCATTTTGTGACATAGTTCATCAGTGGATGATGAGAATGTCAGTTTTGACAAAGAACACTGATCATTACTAAAATGCTCCAATTGAGCTGTTAGAATGTCAGAAACAAGCTTTCTGAGCTGAGAAATGCATTTTGTGACAAAGTGCATCAGTGGATGATGAGAATGTCAGTTTTGACAAAGAACACTGTTCATTACTAAAATGCTCTAATTTGAGCTGTTAGAATGTCAGAAACAAGCTTTCTGAGCTGAGAACTGCTTTTTGTGACAAAGTTCATCAGTGGATGATGAGAATGTCAGTTTTGACAAAGAACACTGTTCATTACTAAAATGCTCTAATTGAGCTGTTAGAATGTCAGAAACAAGCTTTCTGAGCTGAAAACTGCATTTTGTGACAAAAAGCATCAGTGGATGATGAGAATGTCAGTTTTGACAAAGAACACTTATCATTACTAAAATGCTCCAATTGAGCTGTTAGAATGTCAGAAACAAGCTTTCTGAGCTGAGAACTGCATTTTGTGACAGAGTTCATCAGTGGATGATGAGAATGTCAGTTTTGACAAAGAACACTGTTCATTACTAAAATGCTCTAATTGAGCTGTTAGAATGTCAGAAACAAGCTTTCTGAGCTGAGAACTGCATTTTGTGACATAGTTCATCAGTGGATGATGAGAATGTCAGTTTTGACAAAGAACACTGTTCATTACTGAAATGCTCCAATTGAGCTGTTAGAATGTCAGAAACAAGCTTTCTGAGCTGAGAAATGCATTTTGTGACAAAGTGAATCAGTGGATGATGAGAATGTCAGTTTTGACAAAGAACACTGATCATCAACTAAAATGCTCCAATTAAGCTGTTAGAATGTTAGAAACAAATTTTCTGAGCTGAGAAATGCATTTTGTGACAAAGTGCATCAGTGGATGATGAGAATGTCAATTTTGACAAAGAACACTGATCATCACTAAAATGCTCCAATTGAGCTGTTAGAATGTCAGAAACAAGCTTTCTGAGCTGAAAACTGCATTTTGTGACAAAGTGAATCAGTGGATGATGAGAATGTCACTTTTGACAAAGAACACTGATTATCACTAAAATGCTCTAATTGAGCTGTTAGAATGTCAGAAACAAGCTTTCTGAGCTGAGAACTGCATTTTGTGACAAAAAGCATCAGTGGATGATGAGAATGTCAGTTTTGACAAAGAACACTGATCATTACTAAAATGCTCCAATTGAGCTGTTAGAATGTCAGAAACAAGCTTTCTGAGCTGAAAACTGCATTTTTTTGACAAAGTGCATCAGTGGATGATGAGAATGTCAGTTTTGACAAAGAACACTGATCATCACTAAAATGCTCCAATTAAGCTGTTAGAATGTCAGAAACAAGCTTTCTGAGCTGAAAACTGCATTTTGTGACATAGTTCATCAGTGGATGATGAGAATGTCAGTTTTGACAAAGAACACTGATCATCACTAAAATGCTCTAATTAAGCTGTTAGAATGTCAGAAACAAGCTTTCTGAGCTGAGAACTGCATTTTGTGAGAAAGTGAATCAGTGGATGATGAGAATGTCAGTTTTGACAAAGAACACTGTTCATTACTAAAATGCTCCAATTGAGCTGTTAGAATGTCAGAAACAAGCTTTCTGAGCATAAAACTGCATTTTTTTGACAAAGTGCATCAGTGGATGATGAGAATGTCAGTTTTGACAAAGAACACTGATCATCACTAAAATGCTCCAATTAAGCTGTTAGAATGTCAGAAACAAGCTTTCTGAGCTGAAAACTGCATTTTGTGACATAGTTCATCAGTGGATGATGAGAATGTCAGTTTTGACAAAGAACACTGATCATCACTAAAATGCTCTAATTAAGCTGTTAGAATGTCAGAAACAAGCTTTCTGAGCTGAGAACTGCATTTTGTGAGAAAGTGAATCAGTGGATGATGAGAATGTCAGTTTTGACAAAGAACACTGTTCATTACTAAAATGCTCCAATTGAGCTGTTAGAATGTCAGAAACAAGCTTTCTGAGCATAAAACTGCATTTTGTGACAAAGTGCATCAGTGGGTGATGAGAATGTCAGTTTTGACAAAGAACACTGTTCATTACTAAAATGCTCTAATTGAGCTGTTAGAATGTCAGAAACAAGCTTTCTGAGCTGAAAACTGCATTTTGTGACAAAGTGAATCAGTGGATGATGAGAATGTCAGTTTTGACATAGAACACTGATCATTACTAAAATGCTCTAATTGAGCTGTTAGAATGTCAGAAACAAGCTTTCTGAGCTGAGAACTGTATTTGGTGACAAAGTTCATCAGTGGATGATTAGAATGTCACTTTTGACAAAGAACACTGATCATTACTAAAATGCTCCAATTGAGCTGTTAGAATGTCAGAAACAAGCTTTCTGAGCTGAGAACTGCATTTTGTGACATAGTTCATCAGTGGATGATGAGAATGTCCGTTTTGACAAAGAACACTGTTCATTACTAAAATGCTCTAATTGAGCTGTTAGAATGTCAGAAACAAGCTTTCTGAGCTGAGAACTGCATTTTGTGACATAGTTCATCAGTGGATGATGAGAATGTCAGTTTTGACAAAGAACACTGTTCATTACTAAAATGCTCTAATTGAGCTGTTAGAATGTCAGAAACAAGCTTTCTGAGCTGAGAACTGCATTTTGTGACATAGTTCATCAGTGGATGATGAGAATGTCAGTTTTGACAAAGAACACTGTTCATTACTAAAATGCTCTAATTGAGCTGTTAGAATGTCAGAAACAAGCTTTCTGAGCTGAGAACTGCATTTTGTGACATAGTTCATCAGTGGATGATGAGAATGTCAGTTTTGACAAAGAACACTGTTCATTACTAAAATGCTCCAATTGAGCTGTTAGAATGTCAGAAACAAGCTTTCTGAGCTGAGAACTGCATTTTGTGACAAAAAGCATCAGTGGATGATGAGAATGTCAGTTTTGACAAAGAACACTGATCATTACTAAAATGCTCCAATTGAGCTGGTTAGAATGTCAGAAACAAATTTTCTGAGCTGAGAAATGCATTTTGTGACAAAGTGCATCAGTGGATGATGAGAATGTCAGTTTTGACAAAGAACACTGATCATCACTAAAATGCTCCAATTAAGCTGTTAGAATGTCAGAAACAAGCTTTCTGAGCTGAGAACTGCATTTTGTGACATAGTTTATCAGTGGATGATGAGAATGTCAGTTTTGACAAAGAACACTGTTCATTACTGAAATGCTCCAATTGAGCTGTTAGAATGTCAGAAACAAGCTTTCTGAGCTGAGAAATGCATTTTGTGACAAAGTGCATCAGTGGATGATGAGAATGTCAGTTTTGACAAAGAACACTGTTCATTACTAAAATGCTCTAATTGAGCTGTTAGAATGTCAGAAACAAGCTTTCTGAGCTGAGAACTGCATTTTGTGACAAAAAGCATCAGTGGATGATGAGAATGTCAGTTTTGACAAAGAACACTGATCATTACTAAAATGCTCCAATTGAGCTGTTAGAATGTCAGAAACAAGCTTTCTGAGCTGAGAAATGCATTTTGTGACAAAGTGCTTCAGTGGATGATGAGAATGTCAGCTTTGACAAAGAACACTGTTCATTACTAAAATGCTCCAATTGAGCTGTTAGAATGTCAGAAACAAGCTTTCTGAGCTGAGAACTGCATTTTGTGACATAGTTCATCAGTGGATGATGAGAATGTCAGTTTTGACAAAGAACACTGTTCATTACTAAAATGCTCTAATTGAGCTGTTAGAATGTCAGAAACAAGCTTTCTGAGCTGAGAACTGCATTTTATGACATAGTTCATCAGTGGATGATGAGAATGTCAGTTTTGACAAAGAACACTGATCATCACTAAAATGCTCCAATTAAGCTGTTAGAATGTCAGAAACAAGCTTTCTGAGCTGAGAACTGCATTTTGTGACATAGTTCATCAGTGGATGATGAGAATGTCAGTTTTGACAAAGAACACTGTTAATTACTAAAATTCTCTAATTGAGCTGTTAGAATGTCAGAAACAAGCTTTCTGAGCTGAGAACTGCATTTTGTGACAAAGTGCATCAGTGGGTGATGAGAATGTCAGTTTTGACAAAGAACACTGATCATTACTAAAATGCTCCAATTGAGCTGTTAGAATGTCAGAAACAAGCTTTCTGAGCTGAGAAATGCATTTTGTGACAAAGTGCATCAGTGGATGATGAGAATGTCAGTTTTGACAAAGAACACTGTTCATTACTAAAATGCTCTAATTTGAGCTGTTAGAATGTCAGAAACAAGCTTTCTGAGCTGAGAACTGCATTTTGTGACAAAGTGAATCAGTGGATGATGAGAATGTCACTTTTGACAAAGAACACTGATCATTACTAAAATGCTCCAATTGAGCTGTTAGAATGTCAGAAACAAGCTTTCTGAGCTGAAAACTGCATTTTTTTGACAAAGTGCATCAGTGGATGATGAGAATGTCAGTTTTGACAAAGAACACTGATCATCACTAAAATGCTCCAATTGAGCTGTTAGAATGTCAGAAACAAGCTTTCTGAGCTGAGAACTGCATTTTGTGACAAAAGCATCAGTGGATGATGAGAATGTCAGTTTTGACAAAGAACACTGATCATTACTAAAATGCTCCAATTGAGCTGTTAGAATGTCAGAAATAAGCTTTCTGAGCTGAGAAATGCATTTTGTGACAAAGTGCTTCAGTGGATGATGAGAATGTCAGTTTTGACAAAGAACACTGTTCATTACTAAAATGCTCTAATTGAGCTGTTAGAATGTCAGAAACAAGCTTTCTGAGCTGAGAACTGCATTTTGTGACATAGTTCATCAGTGGATGATGAGAGTGTCAGTTTTGACAAAGAACACTGTTCATTACTAAAATGCTCTAATTGAGCTGTTAGAATGTTAGAAACAAGCTTTCTGAGCTGAGAACTGCATTTTGTGACATAGTTCATCAGTGGATGATGAGAATGTCAGTTTTGACAAAGAACACTGTTCATTACTAAAATGCTCCAATTGAGCTGTTAGAATGTCAGAAACAAGCTTTCTGAGCTGAGAAATGCATTTTGTGACAAAGTTCATCAGTGGATGATGAGAATGTCAGTTTTGACAAAGAACACTGTTCATTACTGAAATGCTCCAATTGAACTGTTAGAATGTCAGAAACAAGCTTTCTGAGCTGAGAAATGCATTTTGTGACAAAGTGCATCAGTGCCCAGCAAACACAACCATGTG
Source organism: Barbatula barbatula (assembly GCF_947034865.1). Taxonomy (NCBI): domain Eukaryota; kingdom Metazoa; phylum Chordata; class Actinopteri; order Cypriniformes; family Nemacheilidae; genus Barbatula; species Barbatula barbatula. The sequence continues at coordinate 2,577,079 of NC_136788.1, forward strand.
GGGCCCAAATGGGTTGCACTTGGGCTGATATCTGGGGCCCACCTGGGCAACCCAACTGGGACCCAGCTAATTTTGTCCGCAGTTTCCATGGTGGCCCCACATGTGTTAGCCCACATGGGCTTATGATGGGCCCTTAATGGACACCATACAGGCCCCACTTGGGTTAACCAGATAGCTCCCATTTGGTGTCTACAGGTGTATGCCTAGATGGGTTAATGATGGGACCCAGCTAGGTCTTATATGGGTCTCCTATGGGCCACAGTTAGTATACATATGGGCTAATTTATTTGTATATACTGTATAGTTTGTATGGGTTAAATTATTTTACGCTAAATCCAAACATTTATCTTATAAAAATCCTAAAGGTATTTAATGAATCAAAACCAGCAGTGTATGCTTTTAAGCAAAGTTTATTTCAATTTAAAACTTTTCTTTTGAATAATACATACATCATTCATACATAAAATATAAATTCAAACTTTATAAAACACATGTACATTTAGAATTAAAAAAAACATATGTACATTTACAACTTTGTGTATTATAATCGTAGAAAAAACACTGTGCAGCTCCTCAGTCCTCGTTCCTCTCTCTCCCAACAGCCCTGTGAAAAGACAATAATTACTCAACCATGATTCCACTTTTCACAGTTAAAACAACGGGTGTCAGGTTAGCATTCTGGCGCCAAACATCAAGATTTAAAATTAAAGAGTCTTTTACCCATCTTCTCCATGTGCCCTTGCAGAACGATTTGTTTGCATGATAAATATGAAATAATGTTTTATTTTTATGTATTGTTAAAAGTTGTTAAAGCCTATTTGTTAATTATTGACAGAGATCTGTCCCAAGCTGCTTTATACACTAGAGTATACTAGCTTCTCTGCTAGCCCTGATCTAATTGTTATAACGCTAATCTTCCTCGATCGTGAGCACACCGCATGGTGCCAAACTTGTAGTTTAAGTATAAGCTTTTTCATGTCTTGAACTATTAGATGGCGTTGGGAACAAAGGCATAATTTACAGCATTATCGTTTAGCATTGGCGCCAGAAATAAGAAAAATATGACGCGATATTGTCTTCATTCTATCATGACAAGTGTCAAAACTAAGTTTTTGAACCATAATGAAACAGTATTTTCATACTTAAAGAGTATATACATTGTGTATATATATATATATTTGTTTAACTTGTAATTCTTACCTTCTAAAAAACTGCAGGCAAAGTTCAGCCAAGTCTGTGGACGTGCAGGTAAATGCTGGCGGCGCGATTCAAATACTTATAGGGGGAGGGGAATTGCTAAAGGAAATCTCACCGGATCTTTCTGCGGCTGCATCTCGCGGTACTTTGATGACATACGCCAATGGTTCTGCGCAGTGAAGACCATTCTTTTTTTATTCAAATATAAATGTTGGGTACATTATTCAAATACATAAAAAAACCAAACACAATATTTAAATTATAGCAATATCAAAATAAAACAATTAAAATGTTAAATTAACACTAAGTAACAAAATACTTTTATATTTGCTAAACATTACATTGAATTAGATAGGATTTCCGCCTTAACACCTATATAGGTTTGTCTCCTCGAAATGTACATTTGTGGACACTAAATTTGGCTAGAAAAAGAAACACATTAATTAAATAATACTCCTTGTGAAAAGACATAACTGTAGCCCATTTTAAACCCATGCACACATTTCCCATGAATTGCCCAACTAGAAACCACATGGGGAGCCCACCTGGGTTCACCCATGTAGGTCCTATCTGGGTCGCCCAAGTGGGCCCCAGATAAGATGCCCATTTTGAGCCCATGGCTATACCTACTAAATTTGGCTAGAAAAAGAAACAAATTAATTAAATAATACTCCTTGTGAAAAGACATAACTGTAGCCCATTTTAAACCCCTGCACACATTTCACATGAATTACCCAACTAGGAACCACATGGGGAGCCCACCTGGGTTCACCCATGTAGGTCCTATCTGGGTCGCCCAAGTGGGCCCCAGATAAGATGCCCATTTTGAGCCCATGGCTATACCTACTAAATTTGGCTAGAAAAAGAAACAAATTAATTAAATAATACTCCTTGTGAAAAGACATAACTGTAGCCCATTTTAAACCCATGCACACATTTCACATGAATTACCCAACTAGAAACCACATGGGGAGCCCACCTGGGTTCACCCATGTAGGTCCTATCTGGGTCGCCCAAGTGGGCCCCAGATAAGATGCCCATTTTGAGCCCATGCCCAGTCTGTACCCCTGTAGCCCATTTACAACCCAAGTGGGCCCCAGATAAGATGCCCATTTTGAGCCCATGCCCAGTCTGTACCCCTGTAGCCCATTTACAACCCATGTGGGCCCCACATACACGTGTTTGCTGGGTGGATGATGAGAATGTCAGTTTTGACAAAGAACACTGTTCATTACTAAAATGCTCTAATTGAGCTGTTAGAATGTCAGAAACAAGCTTTCTGAGCTGAGAACTGCATTTTGTGACAAAGTGAATCAGTGGATGATGAGAATGTCAGTTTTGACAAAGAACACTGTTCATTACTAAAATGCTCTAATTTGAGCTGTTAGAATGTCAGAAACAAGCTTTCTGAGCTGAGAACTGCTTTTTGTGACAAAGTTCATCAGTGGATGATGAGAATGTCAGTTTTGACAAAGAACACTGTTCATTACTAAAATGCTCTAATTGAGCTGTTAGAATGTCAGAAACAAGCTTTCTGAGCATAAAACTGCATTTTGTGACAAAGTGCATCAGTGGGTGATGAGAATGTCAGTTTTGACAAAGAACACTGATCATTACTAAAATGCTCTAATTGAGCTGTTAGAATGTCAGAAACAAGCTTTCTGAGCTGAGAACTGCATTTTGTGACATAGTTCATCAGTTGATGATGAGAATGTCAGTTTTGACAAAGAACACTGTTCATTACTAAAATGCTCTAATTGAGCTGTTAGAATGTCAGAAACAAGCTTTCTGAGCTGAGAACTGCATTTTGTGACATAGTTCATCAGTGGATGATGAGAATGTCAGTTTTGACAAAGAACACTGTTCATTACTAAAATGCTCCAATTGAGCTGTTAGAATGTCAGAAACAAGCTTTCTGAGCTGAGAAATGCATTTTGTGACATAGTTCATCAGTGGATGATGAGAATGTCAGTTTTGACAAAGAACTCTGTTCATTACTGAAATGCTCCAATTGAGCTGTTAGAATGTCAGAAACAAGCTTTCTGAGCTGAAAACTGCATTTTGTGACAAAGTGAATCAGTGGATGGATGAGAATGTCACTTTTGACAAAGAACACTGTTCATTACTGAAATGCTCCAATTGAGCTGTTAGAATGTCAGAAACAAGCTTTCTGAGCTGAGAAATGCATTTTGTGACAAAGTGCATCAGTGGATGATGAGAATGTCAGTTTTGACAAAGAACACTGTTCATTACTAAAATGCTCTAATTGAGCTGTTAGAATGTCAGAAACAAGCTTTCTGAGCTGAGAAATGCATTTTGTGACAAAGTGCTTCAGTGGATGATGAGAATGTCAGTTTTGACAAAGAACACTGTTCATTACTAAAATGCTCTAATTGAGCTGTTAGAATGTCAGAAACAAGCTTTCTGAGCTGAGAACTGCATTTTGTGACAAAGTGAATCAGTGGATGGATGAGAATGTCACTTTTGACAAAGAACACTGATCATCACTAAAATGCTCCAATTAAGCTGTTAGAATGTCAGAAACAAGCTTTCTGAGCTGAGAACTGCATTTTGTGACAAAAAGCATCAGTGGATGATGAGAATGTCAGTTTTGACAAAGAACACTGATCATTACTAAAATGCTCCAATTGAGCTGTTAGAATGTCAGAAACAAGCTTTCTGAGCTGAGAAATGCATTTTGTGACAAAGTGCTTCAGTGGATGATGAGAATGTCAGTTTTGACAAAGAACACTGTTCATTACTAAAATGCTCTAATTGAGCTGTTAGAATGTCAGAAACAAGCTTTCTGAGCTGAGAACTGCATTTTGTGACATAGTTCATCAGTGGATGATGAGAATGTCAGTTTTGACAAAGAACACTGTTCATTACTAAAATGCTCTAATTGAGCTGTTAGAATGTCAGAAACAAGCTTTCTGAGCATAAAACTGCATTTTGTGACAAAGTGCATCAGTGGGTGATGAGAATGTCAGTTTTGACAAAGAACACTGTTCATTACTAAAATGCTCTAATTGAGCTGTTAGAATGTCAGAAACAAGCTTTCTGAGCTGAAAACTGCATTTTGTGACAAAAAGCATCAGTGGATGATGAGAATGTCAGTTTTGACAAAGAACACTTATCATTACTAAAATGCTCCAATTGAGCTGTTAGAATGTCAGAAACAAGCTTTCTGAGCTGAGAACTGCATTTTGTGACAGAGTTCATCAGTGGATGATGAGAATGTCAGTTTTGACAAAGAACACTGTTCATTACTGAAATGCTCCAATTGAACTGTTAGAATGTCAGTAACAAGCTTTCTGAGCTGAGAAATGCATTTTGTGACAAAGTGCATCAGTGGATGATGAGAATGTCAGTTTAGACAAAGAACACTGTTCATTACTAAAATGCTCTAATTGAGCTGTTAGAATGTCAGAAACAAGCTTTCTGAGCTGAGAACTGCATTTTGTGACAAAGTGCTTCAGTGGATGATGAGAATGTCAGTTTTGACAAAGAACACTGTTCATTACTAAAATGCTCTAATTGAGCTGTTAGAATGTCAGAAACAAGCTTTCTGAGCTGAGAACTGCATTTTGTGACATAGTTCATCAGTGGATGATGAGAATGTCAGTTTTGACAAAGAACACTGTTCATTACTGAAATGCTCCAATTGAGATGTTAGAATGTCAGAAACAAATTTTCTGAGCTGAGAAATGCATTTTGTGACAAAGTGCATCAGTGGATGATGAGAATGTCAGTTTTGACAAAGAACACTGATCATCACTAAAATGCTCCAATTAAGCTGTTAGAATGTCAGAAACAAGCTTTCTGAGCTGAGAACTGCATTTTGTGACATAGTTCATCAGTGGATGATGAGAATGTCAGTTTTGACAAAGAACACTGTTAATTACTAAAATTCTCTAATTGAGCTGTTAGAATGTCAGAAACAAGCTTTCTGAGCTGAGAACTGCATTTTGTGACAAAGTGCATCAGTGGGTGATGAGGATGTCAGTTTTGACAAAGAACACTGTTCATTACTAAAATGCTCTAATTGAGCTGTTAGAATGTTAGAAACAAGCTTTCTGAGCTGAGAACTGCATTTTGTGACATAGTTCATCAGTGGATGATGAGAGTGTCAGTTTTGACAAAGAACACTGATCATCACTAAAATGCTCCAATTAAGCTGTTAGAATGTCAGAAACAAGCTTTCTGAGCTGAGAACTGCATTTTGTGACATAGTTCATCAGTGGATGATGAGAATGTCAGTTTTGACAAAGAACACTGATCATTACTAAAATGCTCCAATTGAGCTGTTAGAATGTCAGAAACAAGCTTTCTGAGCTGAGAAATGCATTTTGTGACAAAGTGCATCAGTGGATGATGAGAATGTCAGTTTTGACAAAGAACACTGTTCATTACTAAAATGCTCTAATTTGAGCTGTTAGAATGTCAGAAACAAGCTTTCTGAGCTGAGAACTGCTTTTTGTGACAAAGTTCATCAGTGGATGATGAGAATGTCAGTTTTGACAAAGAACACTGTTCATTACTAAAATGCTCTAATTGAGCTGTTAGAATGTCAGAAACAAGCTTTCTGAGCTGAAAACTGCATTTTGTGACAAAAAGCATCAGTGGATGATGAGAATGTCAGTTTTGACAAAGAACACTTATCATTACTAAAATGCTCCAATTGAGCTGTTAGAATGTCAGAAACAAGCTTTCTGAGCTGAGAACTGCATTTTGTGACAGAGTTCATCAGTGGATGATGAGAATGTCAGTTTTGACAAAGAACACTGTTCATTACTAAAATGCTCTAATTGAGCTGTTAGAATGTCAGAAACAAGCTTTCTGAGCTGAGAACTGCATTTTGTGACATAGTTCATCAGTGGATGATGAGAATGTCAGTTTTGACAAAGAACACTGTTCATTACTGAAATGCTCCAATTGAGCTGTTAGAATGTCAGAAACAAGCTTTCTGAGCTGAGAAATGCATTTTGTGACAAAGTGAATCAGTGGATGATGAGAATGTCAGTTTTGACAAAGAACACTGATCATCAACTAAAATGCTCCAATTAAGCTGTTAGAATGTTAGAAACAAATTTTCTGAGCTGAGAAATGCATTTTGTGACAAAGTGCATCAGTGGATGATGAGAATGTCAATTTTGACAAAGAACACTGATCATCACTAAAATGCTCCAATTGAGCTGTTAGAATGTCAGAAACAAGCTTTCTGAGCTGAAAACTGCATTTTGTGACAAAGTGAATCAGTGGATGATGAGAATGTCACTTTTGACAAAGAACACTGATTATCACTAAAATGCTCTAATTGAGCTGTTAGAATGTCAGAAACAAGCTTTCTGAGCTGAGAACTGCATTTTGTGACAAAAAGCATCAGTGGATGATGAGAATGTCAGTTTTGACAAAGAACACTGATCATTACTAAAATGCTCCAATTGAGCTGTTAGAATGTCAGAAACAAGCTTTCTGAGCTGAAAACTGCATTTTTTTGACAAAGTGCATCAGTGGATGATGAGAATGTCAGTTTTGACAAAGAACACTGATCATCACTAAAATGCTCCAATTAAGCTGTTAGAATGTCAGAAACAAATTTTCTGAGCTGAGAACTGCATTTTGTGACATAGTTCATCAGTGGATGATGAGAATGTCAGTTTTGACAAAGAACACTGTTCATTACTGAAATGCTCTAATTGAGCTGTTAGAATGTCAGAAACAAGCTTTCTGAGCTGAAAACTGCATTTTTTTGACAAAGTGCATCAGTGGATGATGAGAATGTCAGTTTTGACAAAGAACACTGATCATCACTAAAATGCTCCAATTAAGCTGTTAGAATGTCAGAAACAAGCTTTCTGAGCTGAAAACTGCATTTTGTGACATAGTTCATCAGTGGATGATGAGAATGTCAGTTTTGACAAAGAACACTGATCATCACTAAAATGCTCTAATTAAGCTGTTAGAATGTCAGAAACAAGCTTTCTGAGCTGAGAACTGCATTTTGTGAGAAAGTGAATCAGTGGATGATGAGAATGTCAGTTTTGACAAAGAACACTGTTCATTACTAAAATGCTCCAATTGAGCTGTTAGAATGTCAGAAACAAGCTTTCTGAGCATAAAACTGCATTTTTTTGACAAAGTGCATCAGTGGATGATGAGAATGTCAGTTTTGACAAAGAACACTGATCATCACTAAAATGCTCCAATTAAGCTGTTAGAATGTCAGAAACAAGCTTTCTGAGCTGAAAACTGCATTTTGTGACATAGTTCATCAGTGGATGATGAGAATGTCAGTTTTGACAAAGAACACTGATCATCACTAAAATGCTCTAATTAAGCTGTTAGAATGTCAGAAACAAGCTTTCTGAGCTGAGAACTGCATTTTGTGAGAAAGTGAATCAGTGGATGATGAGAATGTCAGTTTTGACAAAGAACACTGTTCATTACTAAAATGCTCCAATTGAGCTGTTAGAATGTCAGAAACAAGCTTTCTGAGCATAAAACTGCATTTTGTGACAAAGTGCATCAGTGGGTGATGAGAATGTCAGTTTTGACAAAGAACACTGTTCATTACTAAAATGCTCTAATTGAGCTGTTAGAATGTCAGAAACAAGCTTTCTGAGCTGAAAACTGCATTTTGTGACAAAGTGAATCAGTGGATGATGAGAATGTCAGTTTTGACATAGAACACTGATCATTACTAAAATGCTCTAATTGAGCTGTTAGAATGTCAGAAACAAGCTTTCTGAGCTGAGAACTGTATTTGGTGACAAAGTTCATCAGTGGATGATTAGAATGTCACTTTTGACAAAGAACACTGATCATTACTAAAATGCTCCAATTGAGCTGTTAGAATGTCAGAAACAAGCTTTCTGAGCTGAGAACTGCATTTTGTGACATAGTTCATCAGTGGATGATGAGAATGTCCGTTTTGACAAAGAACACTGTTCATTACTAAAATGCTCTAATTGAGCTGTTAGAATGTCAGAAACAAGCTTTCTGAGCTGAGAACTGCATTTTGTGACATAGTTCATCAGTGGATGATGAGAATGTCAGTTTTGACAAAGAACACTGTTCATTACTAAAATGCTCTAATTGAGCTGTTAGAATGTCAGAAACAAGCTTTCTGAGCTGAGAACTGCATTTTGTGACATAGTTCATCAGTGGATGATGAGAATGTCAGTTTTGACAAAGAACACTGTTCATTACTAAAATGCTCTAATTGAGCTGTTAGAATGTCAGAAACAAGCTTTCTGAGCTGAGAACTGCATTTTGTGACATAGTTCATCAGTGGATGATGAGAATGTCAGTTTTGACAAAGAACACTGTTCATTACTAAAATGCTCCAATTGAGCTGTTAGAATGTCAGAAACAAGCTTTCTGAGCTGAGAACTGCATTTTGTGACAAAAAGCATCAGTGGATGATGAGAATGTCAGTTTTGACAAAGAACACTGATCATTACTAAAATGCTCCAATTGAGCTGGTTAGAATGTCAGAAACAAATTTTCTGAGCTGAGAAATGCATTTTGTGACAAAGTGCATCAGTGGATGATGAGAATGTCAGTTTTGACAAAGAACACTGATCATCACTAAAATGCTCCAATTAAGCTGTTAGAATGTCAGAAACAAGCTTTCTGAGCTGAGAACTGCATTTTGTGACATAGTTTATCAGTGGATGATGAGAATGTCAGTTTTGACAAAGAACACTGTTCATTACTGAAATGCTCCAATTGAGCTGTTAGAATGTCAGAAACAAGCTTTCTGAGCTGAGAAATGCATTTTGTGACAAAGTGCATCAGTGGATGATGAGAATGTCAGTTTTGACAAAGAACACTGTTCATTACTAAAATGCTCTAATTGAGCTGTTAGAATGTCAGAAACAAGCTTTCTGAGCTGATAACTGCATTTTGTGACAAAAAGCATCAGTGGATGATGAGAATGTCAGTTTTGACAAAGAACACTGATCATTACTAAAATGCTCCAATTGAGCTGTTAGAATGTCAGAAACAAGCTTTCTGAGCTGAGAAATGCATTTTGTGACAAAGTGCTTCAGTGGATGATGAGAATGTCAGTTTTGACAAAGAACACTGATCATTACTAAAATGCTCTAATTGAGCTGTTAGAATGTCAGAAACAAGCTTTCTGAGCTGAGAACTGCATTTTGTGACAAAAAGCATCAGTGGATGATGAGAATGTCAGTTTTGACAAAGAACACTGATCATTACTAAAATGCTCCAATTGAGCTGTTAGAATGTCAGAAACAAGCTTTCTGAGCTGAGAAATGCATTTTGTGAAAAAAGTGCTTCAGTGGATGATGAGAATGTCAGTTTTGACAAAGAACACTGTTCATTACTAAAATGCTCTAATTGAGCTGTTAGAATGTCAGAAACAAGCTTTCTCAGCTGAGAACTGCATTTTGTGACATAGTTCATCAGTGGATGATGAGAATGTCAGTTTTGACAAAGAACATTGTTCATTACTAAAATGCTCTAATTGAGCTGTTAGAATGTTAGAAACAAGCTTTCTGAGCTGAGAACTGCATTTTGTGACATAGTTCATCAGTGGATGATGAGAATGTCAGTTTTGACAAAGAACACTGTTCATTACTAAAATGCTCCAATTGAGCTGTTAGAATGTCAGAAACAAGCTTTCTGAGCTGAGAACTGCATTTTGTGACATAGTTCATCAGTGGATGATGAGAATGTCAGTTTTGACAAAGAACACTGATCATTACTAAAATGCTCCAATTGAGCTGTTAGAATCTCAGAAACAAGCTTTCTGAGCTGAGAAATGCATTTTGTGACAAAGTGCTTCAGTGGATGATGAGAATGTCAGTTTTGACAAAGAACACTATTCATTACTAAAATGCTCTAATTGAGCTGTTAGAATGTCAGAAACAAGCTTTCTGAGCTGAGAACTGCATTTTGTGACATAGTTCATCAGTGGATGATGAGAATGTCAGTTTTGACAAAGAACACTGTTCATTACTGAAATGCTCCAATTGAGATGTTAGAATGTCAGAAACAAGCTTTCTGAGCTGAGAACTGCATTTTGTGACAAAAAGAATCATTGGATGATGAGAATGTCAGTTTTGACAAAGAACACTGATCATTACTAAAATGCTCCAATTGAGCTGTTAGAATGTCAGAAACAAGCTTTCTGAGCTGAGAACTGCATTTTGTGACATAGTTCATCAGTGGATGATGAGAATGTCAGTTTTGACAAAGAACACTGTTCATTGCTGATATGCTCCAATTGAGCTGTTAGAATGTCAGAAACAAGCTTTCTGAGCTGAGAAATGCATTTTGTGACAAAGTGAATCAGTGGATGATGAGAATGTCAGTTTTGACAAAGAACACTGTTCATTACTAAAATGCTCTAATTGAGCTGTTAGAATGTCAGAAACAAGCTTTCTGAGCTGAGAACTGCATTTTGTGACAAAGTTCATCAGTGGATGATGAGAATGTCAGTTTTGACAAAGAACACTGATCATTACTAAAATGCTCTAATTGAGCTGTCAGAATGTCAGAAACAAGCTTTCTGAGCTGAGAACTGCATTTTGTGACAAAGTTCATCAGTGGATGATGAGAATGTCAGTTTTGACAAAGAACACTGATCATTACTAAAATGCTCCAATTGAGCTGTTAGAATGTCAGAAACAAGCTTTCTGAGCTGAGAACTGCATTTTGTGACAAAGTGAATCAGTGGATGGATGAGAATGTCACTTTTGACAAAGAACACTGTTCATTACTGAAATGCTCCAATTGAGCTGTTAGAATGTCAGAAACAAGCTTTCTGAGCTGAAAACTGCATTTTGTGACATAGTTCATCAGTGGATGATGAGAATGTCAGTTTTGACAAAGAACACTGATCATCACTAAAATGCTCCAATTGAGCTGTTAGAATGTCAGAAACAAGCTTTCTGAGCTGAGAACTGCATTTTGTGACAAAGTGAATCAGTGGATGGATGAGAATGTCACTTTTGACAAAGAACACTGTTCATTACTGAAATGCTCCAATTGAGCTGTTAGAATGTCAGAAACAAGCTTTCTGAGCATAAAACTGCATTTTGTGACAAAGTGCATCAGTGGGTGATGAGAATGTCAGTTTTGACAAAGAACACTGTTCATTACTAAAATGCTCTAATTGAGCTGTTAGAATGTCAGAAACAAGCTTTCTGAGCTGAAAACTGCATTTTGTGACAAAGTGAATCAGTGGATGATGAGAATGTCAGTTTTGACAAAGAACACTGATCATTACTAAAATGCTCCAATTGAGCTATTAGAATGTCAGAAACAAGCTTTCTGAGCTGAGAACTGTATTTGGTGACAAAGTTCATCAGTGGATGATTAGAATGTCACTTTTGACAAAGAACACTGATCATTACTAAAATGCTCCAATTGAGCTGTTAGAATGTCAGAAACAAGCTTTCTGAGCTGAGAAATGCATTTTGTGACAAAGTGCATCAGTGGATGATGAGAATGTCAGTTTTGACAAAGAACACTGTTCATTACTAAAATGCTCTAATTTGAGCTGTTAGAATGTCAGAAACAAGCTTTCTGAGCTGAGAACTGCATTTTGTGACAAAGTGAATCAGTGGATGATGAGAATGTCACTTTTGACAAAGAACACTGATCATTACTAAAATGCTCCAATTGAGCTGTTAGAATGTCAGAAACAAGCTTTCTGAGCTGAAAACTGCATTTTTTTGAAAAAGTGCATCAGTGGATGATGAGAATGTCAGTTTTGACAAAGAACACTGATCATCACTAAAATGCTCCAATTAAGCTGTTAGAATGTCAGAAACAAGCTTTCTGAGCTGAGAACTGCATTTTGTGACATAGTTCATCAGTGGATGATGAGAATGTCAGTTTTGACAAAGAACACTGTTCATTACTGAAATGCTCCAATTGAGCTGTTAGAATGTCAGAAACAAGCTTTCTGAGCTGAGAACTGCATTTTGTGACAAAAGCATCAGTGGATGATGAGAATGTCAGTTTTGACAAAGAACACTGATCATTACTAAAATGCTCCAATTGAGCTGTTAGAATGTCAGAAACAAGCTTTCTGAGCTGAGAAATGCATTTTGTGACAAAGTGCTTCAGTGGATGATGAGAATGTCAGTTTTGACAAAGAACACTGTTCATTACTAAAATGCTCTAATTGAGCTGTTAGAATGTCAGAAACAAGCTTTCTGAGCTGAGAACTGCATTTTGTGACATAGTTCATCAGTGGATGATGAGAGTGTCAGTTTTGACAAAGAACACTGTTCATTACTAAAATGCTCTAATTGAGCTGTTAGAATGTTAGAAACAAGCTTTCTGAGCTGAGAACTGCATTTTGTGACATAGTTCATCAGTGGATGATGAGAATGTCAGTTTTGACAAAGAACACTGTTCATTACTAAAATGCTCCAATTGAGCTGTTAGAATGTCAGAAACAAGCTTTCTGAGCTGAGAACTGCATTTTGTGACAAAAAGCATCAGTGGATGATGAGAATGTCAGTTTTGACAAAGAACACTTATCATTACTAAAATGCTCCAATTGAGCTGTTAGAATGTCAGAAACAAGCTTTCTGAGCTGAGAACTGCATTTTGTGACAGAGTTCATCAGTGGATGATGAGAATGTCAATTTTGACAAAGAACACTGATCATCACTAAAATGCTCCAATTAAGCTGTTAGAATGTCAGAAACAAGCTTTCTGAGCTGAGAACTGCATTTTGTGACAAAAAGCATCAGTGGATGATGAGAATGTCAGTTTTGACAAAGAACACTGATCATTACTAAAATGCTCCAATTGAGCTGTTAGAATGTCAGAAACAAGCTTTCTGAGCTGAGAAATGCATTTTGTGACAAAGTGCTTCAGTGGATGATGAGAATGTCAGTTTTGACAAAGAACACTGTTCATTACTAAAATGCTCTAATTGAGCTGTTAGAATGTCAGAAACAAGCTTTCTGAGCTGAGAACTGCATTTTGTGACATAGTTCATCAGTGGATGATGAGAATGTCAGTTTTGACAAAGAACACTGTTCATTACTAAAATGCTCTAATTGAGCTGTTAGAATGTCAGAAACAAGCTTTCTGAGCATAAAACTGCATTTTGTGACAAAGTGCATCAGTGGGTGATGAGAATGTCAGTTTTGACAAAGAACACTGTTCATTACTAAAATGCTCTAATTGAGCTGTTAGAATGTCAGAAACAAGCTTTCTGAGCTGAAAACTGCATTTTGTGACAAAAAGCATCAGTGGATGATGAGAATGTCAGTTTTGACAAAGAACACTTATCATTACTAAAATGCTCCAATTGAGCTGTTAGAATGTCAGAAACAAGCTTTCTGAGCTGAGAACTGCATTTTGTGACAGAGTTCATCAGTGGATGATGAGAATGTCAGTTTTGACAAAGAACACTGTTCATTACTGAAATGCTCCAATTGAACTGTTAGAATGTCAGTAACAAGCTTTCTGAGCTGAGAAATGCATTTTGTGACAAAGTGCATCAGTGGATGATGAGAATGTCAGTTTAGACAAAGAACTCTGTTCATTACTAAAATGCTCTAATTGAGCTGTTAGAATGTCAGAAACAAGCTTTCTGAGCTGAGAACTGCATTTTGTGACAAAGTGCTTCAGTGGATGATGAGAATGTCAGTTTTGACAAAGAACACTGTTCATTACTAAAATGCTCTAATTGAGCTGTTAGAATGTCAGAAACAAGCTTTCTGAGCTGAGAACTGCATTTTGTGACATAGTTCATCAGTGGATGATGAGAATGTCAGTTTTGACAAAGAACACTGTTCATTACTGAAATGCTCCAATTGAGATGTTAGAATGTCAGAAACAAATTTTCTGAGCTGAGAAATGCATTTTGTGACAAAGTGCATCAGTGGATGATGAGAATGTCAATTTTGACAAAGAACACTGATCATCACTAAAATGCTCCAATTGAGCTGTTAGAATGTCAGAAACAAGCTTTCTGAGCTGAAAACTGCATTTTGTGACAAAGTGCATCAGTGGATGATGAGAATGTCAGTTTTGACAAAGAACACTGATCATCACTAAAATGCTCCAATTAAGCTGTTAGAATGTCAGAAACAAGCTTTCTGAGCTGAGAACTGCATTTTGTGACATAGTTCATCAGTGGATGATGAGAATGTCAGTTTTGACAAAGAACACTGTTCATTACTGAAATGCTCCAATTGAGCTGTTAGAATGTCAGAAACAAGCTTTCTGAGCTGAGAACTGCATTTTGTGACAAAAGCATCAGTGGATGATGAGAATGTCAGTTTTGACAAAGAACACTGATCATTACTAAAATGCTCCAATTGAGCTGTTAGAATGTCAGAAACAAGCTTTCTGAGCTGAGAAATGCATTTTGTGACAAAGTGCTTCAGTGGATGATGAGAATGTCAGTTTTGACAAAGAACACTGTTCATTACTAAAATGCTCTAATTGAGCTGTTAGAATGTCAGAAACAAGCTTTCTGAGCTGAGAACTGCATTTTGTGACATAGTTCATCAGTGGATGATGAGAGTGTCAGTTTTGACAAAGAACACTGTTCATTACTAAAATGCTCTAATTGAGCTGTTAGAATGTTAGAAACAAGCTTTCTGAGCTGAGAACTGCATTTTGTGACATAGTTCATCAGTGGATGATGAGAATGTCAGTTTTGACAAAGAACACTGTTCATTACTAAAATGCTCCAATTGAGCTGTTAGAATGTCAGAAACAAGCTTTCTGAGCTGAGAACTGCATTTTGTGACAAAAAGCATCAGTGGATGATGAGAATGTCAGTTTTGACAAAGAACACTTATCATTACTAAAATGCTCCAATTGAGCTGTTAGAATGTCAGAAACAAGCTTTCTGAGCTGAGAACTGCATTTTGTGACAGAGTTCATCAGTGGATGATGAGAATGTCAATTTTGACAAAGAACACTGATCATCACTAAAATGCTCCAATTAAGCTGTTAGAATGTCAGAAACAAGCTTTCTGAGCTGAGAACTGCATTTTGTGACAAAAAGCATCAGTGGATGATGAGAATGTCAGTTTTGACAAAGAACACTGATCATTACTAAAATGCTCCAATTGAGCTGTTAGAATGTCAGAAACAAGCTTTCTGAGCTGAGAAATGCATTTTGTGACAAAGTGCTTCAGTGGATGATGAGAATGTCAGTTTTGACAAAGAACACTGTTCATTACTAAAATGCTCTAATTGAGCTGTTAGAATGTCAGAAACAAGCTTTCTGAGCTGAGAACTGCATTTTGTGACATAGTTCATCAGTGGATGATGAGAATGTCAGTTTTGACAAAGAACACTGTTCATTACTAAAATGCTCTAATTGAGCTGTTAGAATGTCAGAAACAAGCTTTCTGAGCATAAAACTGCATTTTGTGACAAAGTGCATCAGTGGGTGATGAGAATGTCAGTTTTGACAAAGAACACTGTTCATTACTAAAATGCTCTAATTGAGCTGTTAGAATGTCAGAAACAAGCTTTCTGAGCTGAAAACTGCATTTTGTGACAAAAAGCATCAGTGGATGATGAGAATGTCAGTTTTGACAAAGAACACTTATCATTACTAAAATGCTCCAATTGAGCTGTTAGAATGTCAGAAACAAGCTTTCTGAGCTGAGAACTGCATTTTGTGACAGAGTTCATCAGTGGATGATGAGAATGTCAGTTTTGACAAAGAACACTGTTCATTACTGAAATGCTCCAATTGAACTGTTAGAATGTCAGTAACAAGCTTTCTGAGCTGAGAAATGCATTTTGTGACAAAGTGCATCAGTGGATGATGAGAATGTCAGTTTAGACAAAGAACTCTGTTCATTACTAAAATGCTCTAATTGAGCTGTTAGAATGTCAGAAACAAGCTTTCTGAGCTGAGAACTGCATTTTGTGACAAAGTGCTTCAGTGGATGATGAGAATGTCAGTTTTGACAAAGAACACTGTTCATTACTAAAATGCTCTAATTGAGCTGTTAGAATGTCAGAAACAAGCTTTCTGAGCTGAGAACTGCATTTTGTGACATAGTTCATCAGTGGATGATGAGAATGTCAGTTTTGACAAAGAACACTGTTCATTACTGAAATGCTCCAATTGAGATGTTAGAATGTCAGAAACAAATTTTCTGAGCTGAGAAATGCATTTTGTGACAAAGTGCATCAGTGGATGATGAGAATGTCAATTTTGACAAAGAACACTGATCATCACTAAAATGCTCCAATTGAGCTGTTAGAATGTCAGAAACAAGCTTTCTGAGCTGAAAACTGCATTTTGTGACAAAGTGAATCAGTGGATGGATGAGAATGTCACTTTTGACAAAGAACACTGATTATCACTAAAATGCTCCAATTAAGCTGTTAGAATGTCAGAAACAAGCTTTCTGAGCTGAGAACTGCATTTTGTGACAAAAAGCATCAGTGGATGATGAGAATGTCAGTTTTGACAAAGAACACTGATCATTACTAAAATGCTCCAATTGAGCTGTTAGAATGTCAGAAACAAGCTTTCTGAGCTGAGAAATGCATTTTGTGACAAAGTGCTTCAGTGGATGATGAGAATGTCAGCTTTGACAAAGAACACTGTTCATTACTAAAATGCTCCAATTGAGCTGTTAGAATGTCAGAAACAAGCTTTCTGAGCTGAGAACTGCATTTTGTGACATAGTTCATCAGTGGATGATGAGAATGTCAGTTTTGACAAAGAACACTGTTCATTACTAAAATGCTCTAATTGAGCTGTTAGAATGTCAGAAACAAGCTTTCTGAGCTGAGAACTGCATTTTATGACATAGTTCATCAGTGGATGATGAGAATGTCAGTTTTGACAAAGAACACTGATCATCACTAAAATGCTCCAATTAAGCTGTTAGAATGTCAGAAACAAGCTTTCTGAGCTGAGAACTGCATTTTGTGACATAGTTCATCAGTGGATGATGAGAATGTCAGTTTTGACAAAGAACACTGTTAATTACTAAAATTCTCTAATTGAGCTGTTAGAATGTCAGAAACAAGCTTTCTGAGCTGAGAACTGCATTTTGTGACAAAGTGCATCAGTGGGTGATGAGAATGTCAGTTTTGACAAAGAACACTGTTCATTACTAAAATGCTCTAATTGAGCTGTTAGAATGTTAGAAACAAGCTTTCTGAGCTGAGAACTGCATTTTGTGACATAGTTCATCAGTGGATGATGAGAGTGTCAGTTTTGACAAAGAACACTGATCATCACTAAAATGCTCCAATTAAGCTGTTAGAATGTCAGAAACAAGCTTTCTGAGCTGAGAACTGCATTTTGTGACATAGTTCATCAGTGGATGATGAGAATGTCAGTTTTGACAAAGAACACTGATCATTACTAAAATGCTCCAATTGAGCTGTTAGAATGTCAGAAACAAGCTTTCTGAGCTGAGAAATGCATTTTGTGACAAAGTGCATCAGTGGATGATGAGAATGTCAGTTTTGTCAAAGAACACTGTTCATTACTAAAATGCTCTAATTTGAGCTGTTAGAATGTCAGAAACAAGCTTTCTGAGCTGAGAACTGCATTTTGTGACAAAGTGAATCAGTGGATGATGAGAATGTCACTTTTGACAAAGAACACTGATCATTACTAAAATGCTCCAATTGAGCTGTTAGAATGTCAGAAACAAGCTTTCTGAGCTGAAAACTGCATTTTTTTGACAAAGTGCATCAGTGGATGATGAGAATGTCAGTTTTGACAAAGAACACTGATCATCACTTAAATGCTCCAATTGAGCTGTTAGAATGTCAGAAACAAGCTTTCTGAGCTGAGAACTGCATTTTGTGACAAAAGCATCAGTGGATGATGAGAATGTCAGTTTTGACAAAGAACACTGATCATTACTAAAATGCTCCAATTGAGCTGTTAGAATGTCAGAAATAAGCTTTCTGAGCTGAGAAATGCATTTTGTGACAAAGTGCTTCAGTGGATGATGAGAATGTCAGTTTTGACAAAGAACACTGTTCATTACTAAAATGCTCTAATTGAGCTGTTAGAATGTCAGAAACAAGCTTTCTGAGCTGAGAACTGCATTTTGTGACATAGTTCATCAGTGGATGATGAGAGTGTCAGTTTTGACAAAGAACACTGTTCATTACTAAAATGCTCTAATTGAGCTGTTAGAATGTTAGAAACAAGCTTTCTGAGCTGAGAACTGCATTTTGTGACATAGTTCATCAGTGGATGATGAGAATGTCAGTTTTGACAAAGAACACTGTTCATTACTAAAATGCTCCAATTGAGCTGTTAGAATGTCAGAAACAAGCTTTCTGAGCTGAGAAATGCATTTTGTGACAAAGTTCATCAGTGGATGATGAGAATGTCAGTTTTGACAAAGAACACTGTTCATTACTGAAATGCTCCAATTGAACTGTTAGAATGTCAGAAACAAGCTTTCTGAGCTGAGAAATGCATTTTGTGACAAAGTGCATCAGTGGATGATGAGAATGTCAGTTTTGACAAAGAACACTGTTCATTACTAAAATGCTCTAATTGAGCTGTTAGAATGTCAGAAACAAGCTTTCTGAGCTGAGAACTGCATTTTGTGACAAAGTGAATCAGTGGATGATGAGAATGTCAGTTTTGACAAAGAACACTGTTCATTACTAAAATGCTCTAATTTGAGCTGTTAGAATGTCAGAAACAAGCTTTCTGAGCTGAGAACTGCTTTTTGTGACAAAGTTCATCAGTGGATGATGAGAATGTCAGTTTTGACAAAGAACACTGTTCATTACTAAAATGCTCTAATTGAGCTGTTAGAATGTCAGAAACAAGCTTTCTGAGCATAAAACTGCATTTTGTGACAAAGTGCATCAGTGGGTGATGAGAATGTCAGTTTTGACAAAGAACACTGTTCATTACTAAAATGCTCCAATTGAGCTGTTAGAATGTCAGAAACAAGCTTTCTGAGCTGAGAAATGCATTTTGTGACATAGTTCATCAGTGCATGATGAGAATGTCAGTTTTGACAAAGAACACTGATCATTACTAAAATGCTCTAATTGAGCTGTTAGAATGTCAGAAACAAGCTTTCTGAGCTGAGAACTGCATTTTGTGACATAGTTCATCAGTGGATGATGAGAATGTCAGTTTTGACAAAGAACACTGTTCATTACTAAAATGCTCTAATTGAGCTGTTAGAATGTCAGAAACAAGCTTTCTGAGCTGAGAACTGCATTTTGTGACATAGTTCATCAGTGGATGATGAGAATGTCAGTTTTGACAAAGAACACTGTTCATTACTAAAATGCTCCAATTGAGCTGTTAGAATGTCAGAAACAAGCTTTCTGAGCTGAGAAATGCATTTTGTGACATAGTTCATCAGTGGATGATGAGAATGTCAGTTTTGACAAAGAACTCTGTTCATTACTGAAATGCTCCAATTGAGCTGTTAGAATGTCAGAAACAAGCTTTCTGAGCTGAAAACTGCATTTTGTGACAAAGTGAATCAGTGGATGGATGAGAATGTCACTTTTGACAAAGAACACTGTTCATTACTGAAATGCTCCAATTGAGCTGTTAGAATGTCAGAAACAAGCTTTCTGAGCTGAGAAATGCATTTTGTGACAAAGTGCATCAGTGGATGATGAGAATGTCAGTTTTGACAAAGAACACTGTTCATTACTAAAATGCTCTAATTGAGCTGTTAGAATGTCAGAAACAAGCTTTCTGAGCTGAGAAATGCATTTTGTGACAAAGTGCTTCAGTGGATGATGAGAATGTCAGTTTTGACAAAGAACACTGTTCATTACTAAAATGCTCTAATTGAGCTGTTAGAATGTCAGAAACAAGCTTTCTGAGCTGAGAACTGCATTTTGTGACAAAGTGAATCAGTGGATGGATGAGAATGTCACTTTTGACAAAGAACACTGATCATCACTAAAATGCTCCAATTAAGCTGTTAGAATGTCAGAAACAAGCTTTCTGAGCTGAGAACTGCATTTTGTGACAAAAAGCATCAGTGGATGATGAGAATGTCAGTTTTGACAAAGAACACTGATCATTACTAAAATGCTCCAATTGAGCTGTTAGAATGTCAGAAACAAGCTTTCTGAGCTGAGAAATGCATTTTGTGACAAAGTGCTTCAGTGGATGATGAGAATGTCAGTTTTGACAAAGAACACTGTTCATTACTAAAATGCTCTAATTGAGCTGTTAGAATGTCAGAAACAAGCTTTCTGAGCTGAGAACTGCATTTTGTGACATAGTTCATCAGTGGATGATGAGAATGTCAGTTTTGACAAAGAACACTGTTCATTACTAAAATGCTCTAATTGAGCTGTTAGAATGTCAGAAACAAGCTTTCTGAGCATAAAACTGCATTTTGTGACAAAGTGCATCAGTGGGTGATGAGAATGTCAGTTTTGACAAAGAACACTGTTCATTACTAAAATGCTCTAATTGAGCTGTTAGAATGTCAGAAACAAGCTTTCTGAGCTGAAAACTGCATTTTGTGACAAAAAGCATCAGTGGATGATGAGAATGTCAGTTTTGACAAAGAACACTTATCATTACTAAAATGCTCCAATTGAGCTGTTAGAATGTCAGAAACAAGCTTTCTGAGCTGAGAACTGCATTTTGTGACAGAGTTCATCAGTGGATGATGAGAATGTCAGTTTTGACAAAGAACACTGTTCATTACTGAAATGCTCCAATTGAACTGTTAGAATGTCAGTAACAAGCTTTCTGAGCTGAGAAATGCATTTTGTGACAAAGTGCATCAGTGGATGATGAGAATGTCAGTTTAGACAAAGAACACTGTTCATTACTAAAATGCTCTAATTGAGCTGTTAGAATGTCAGAAACAAGCTTTCTGAGCTGAAAACTGCATTTTGTGACAAAGTGAATCAGTGGATGATGAGAATGTCAGTTTTGACAAAGAACACTGATCATTACTAAAATGCTCTAATTGAGCTGTTAGAATGTCAGAAACAAGCTTTCTGAGCTGAGAACTGCATTTTGTGACATAGTTCATCAGTGGATGATGAGAATGTCAGTTTTGACAAAGAACACTGATCATCACTAAAATGCTCCAATTAAGCTGTTAGAATGTCAGAAACAAGCTTTCTGAGCTGAGAACTGCATTTTGTGACATAGTTCATCAGTGGATGATGAGAATGTCAGTTTTGACAAAGAACACTGTTCATTACTGAAATGCTCCAATTGAGCTGTTAGAATGTCAGAAACAAGCTTTCTGAGCTGAGAAATGCATTTTGTGACAAAGTGCATCAGTGGATGATGAGAATGTCAGTTTTGACAAATAACACTGTTCATTACTAAAATGCTCTAATTGAGCTGTTAGAATGTCAGAAACAAGCTTTCTGAGCTGAGAACTGCATTTTGTGACAAAGTTCATCAGTGGATGATGAGAATGTCAGTTTTGACAAAGAACACTGATCATTACTAAAATGCTCCAATTGAGCTGTTAGAATGTCAGAAACAAGCTTTCTGAGCTGAGAACTGCATTTTGTGACAAAGTGAATCAGTGGATGGATGAGAATGTCACTTTTGACAAAGAACACTGTTCATTACTGAAATGCTCCAATTGAGCTGTTAGAATGTCAGAAACAAGCTTTCTGAGCTGAAAACTGCATTTTGTGACATAGTTCATCAGTGGATGATGAGAATGTCAGTTTTGACAAAGAACACTGATCATCACTAAAATGCTCTAATTAAGCTGTTAGAATGTCAGAAACAAGCTTTCTGAGCATAAAACTGCATTTTGTGACAAAGTGCATCAGTGGGTGATGAGAATGTCAGTTTTGACAAAGAACACTGTTCATTACTAAAATGCTCCAATTGAGCTGTTAGAATGTCAGAAACAAGCTTTCTGAGCATAAAACTGCATTTTGTGACAAAGTGCATCAGTGGGTGATGAGAATGTCAGTTTTGACAAAGAACACTGTTCATTACTAAAATGCTCTAATTGAGCTGTTAGAATGTCAGAAACAAGCTTTCTGAGCTGAAAACTGCATTTTGTGACAAAGTGAATCAGTGGATGATGAGAATGTCAGTTTTGACAAAGAACACTGATCATTACTAAAATGCTCTAATTGAGCTGTTAGAATGTCAGAAACAAGCTTTCTGAGCTGAGAACTGCATTTTGTGACAAAGTGAATCAGTGGATGGATGAGAATGTCACTTTTGACAAAGAACACTGATCATCACTAAAATGCTCCAATTAAGCTGTTAGAATGTCAGAAACAAGCTTTCTGAGCTGAGAACTGCATTTTGTGACAAAAAGCATCAGTGGATGATGAGAATGTCAGTTTTGACAAAGAACACTGATCATTACTAAAATGCTCCAATTGAGCTGTTAGAATGTCAGAAACAAGCTTTCTGAGCTGAGAAATGCATTTTGTGACAAAGTGCTTCAGTGGATGATGAGAATGTCAGTTTTGACAAAGAACACTGTTCATTACTAAAATGCTCTAATTGAGCTGTTAGAATGTCAGAAACAAGCTTTCTGAGCTGAGAACTGCATTTTGTGACATAGTTCATCAGTGGATGATGAGAATGTCAGTTTTGACAAAGAACACTGTTCATTACTAAAATGCTCTAATTGAGCTGTTAGAATGTCAGAAACAAGCTTTCTGAGCATAAAACTGCATTTTGTGACAAAGTGCATCAGTGGGTGATGAGAATGTCAGTTTTGACAAAGAACACTGTTCATTACTAAAATGCTCTAATTGAGCTGTTAGAATGTCAGAAACAAGCTTTCTGAGCTGAAAACTGCATTTTGTGACAAAAAGCATCAGTGGATGATGAGAATGTCAGTTTTGACAAAGAACACTTATCATTACTAAAATGCTCCAATTGAGCTGTTAGAATGTCAGAAACAAGCTTTCTGAGCTGAGAACTGCATTTTGTGACAGAGTTCATCAGTGGATGATGAGAATGTCAGTTTTGACAAAGAACACTGTTCATTACTGAAATGCTCCAATTGAACTGTTAGAATGTCAGTAACAAGCTTTCTGAGCTGAGAAATGCATTTTGTGACAAAGTGCATCAGTGGATGATGAGAATGTCAGTTTAGACAAAGAACACTGTTCATTACTAAAATGCTCTAATTGAGCTGTTAGAATGTCAGAAACAAGCTTTCTGAGCTGAAAACTGCATTTTGTGACAAAGTGAATCAGTGGATGATGAGAATGTCAGTTTTGACAAAGAACACTGATCATTACTAAAATGCTCTAATTGAGCTGTTAGAATGTCAGAAACAAGCTTTCTGAGCTGAGAACTGCATTTTGTGACATAGTTCATCAGTGGATGATGAGAATGTCAGTTTTGACAAAGAACACTGATCATCACTAAAATGCTCCAATTAAGCTGTTAGAATGTCAGAAACAAGCTTTCTGAGCTGAGAACTGCATTTTGTGACATAGTTCATCAGTGGATGATGAGAATGTCAGTTTTGACAAAGAACACTGTTCATTACTGAAATGCTCCAATTGAGCTGTTAGAATGTCAGAAACAAGCTTTCTGAGCTGAGAAATGCATTTTGTGACAAAGTGCATCAGTGGATGATGAGAATGTCAGTTTTGACAAATAACACTGTTCATTACTAAAATGCTCTAATTGAGCTGTTAGAATGTCAGAAACAAGCTTTCTGAGCTGAGAACTGCATTTTGTGACAAAGTTCATCAGTGGATGATGAGAATGTCAGTTTTGACAAAGAACACTGATCATTACTAAAATGCTCCAATTGAGCTGTTAGAATGTCAGAAACAAGCTTTCTGAGCTGAGAACTGCATTTTGTGACAAAGTGAATCAGTGGATGGATGAGAATGTCACTTTTGACAAAGAACACTGTTCATTACTGAAATGCTCCAATTGAGCTGTTAGAATGTCAGAAACAAGCTTTCTGAGCTGAAAACTGCATTTTGTGACATAGTTCATCAGTGGATGATGAGAATGTCAGTTTTGACAAAGAACACTGATCATCACTAAAATGCTCTAATTAAGCTGTTAGAATGTCAGAAACAAGCTTTCTGAGCATAAAACTGCATTTTGTGACAAAGTGCATCAGTGGGTGATGAGAATGTCAGTTTTGACAAAGAACACTGTTCATTACTAAAATGCTCCAATTGAGCTGTTAGAATGTCAGAAACAAGCTTTCTGAGCATAAAACTGCATTTTGTGACAAAGTGCATCAGTGGGTGATGAGAATGTCAGTTTTGACAAAGAACACTGTTCATTACTAAAATGCTCTAATTGAGCTGTTAGAATGTCAGAAACAAGCTTTCTGAGCTGAAAACTGCATTTTGTGACAAAGTGAATCAGTGGATGATGAGAATGTCAGTTTTGACAAAGAACACTGATCATTACTAAAATGCTCTAATTGAGCTGTTAGAATGTCAGAAACAAGCTTTCTGAGCTGAGAACTGTATTTGGTGACAAAGTTCATCAGTGGATGATTAGAATGTCACTTTTGACAAAGAACACTGATCATTACTAAAATGCTCCAATTGAGCTGTTAGAATGTCAGAAACAAGCTTTCTGAGCTGAAAACTGCATTTTTTTGACAAAGTGCATCAGTGGATGATGAGAATGTCAGTTTTGACAAAGAACACTGTTCATTACTAAAATGCTCTAATTGAGCTGTTAGAATGTCAGAAACAAGCTTTCTGAGCTGAGAACTGCATTTTGTGACATAGTTCATCAGTGGATGATGAGAATGTCAGTTTTGACAAAGAACACTGTTCATTACTAAAATGCTCTAATTGAGCTGTTAGAATGTCAGAAACAAGCTTTCTGAGCTGAGAACTGCATTTTGTGACATAGTTCATCAGTGGATGATGAGAATGTCAGTTTTGACAAAGAACACTGTTCATTACTAAAATGCTCTAATTGAGCTGTTAGAATGTCAGAAACAAGCTTTCTGAGCTGAGAACTGCATTTTGTGACATAGTTCATCAGTGGATGATGAGAATGTCAGTTTTGACAAAGAACACTGTTCATTACTAAAATGCTCCAATTGAGCTGTTAGAATGTCAGAAACAAGCTTTCTGAGCTGAGAACTGCATTTTGTGACAAAAAGCATCAGTGGATGATGAGAATGTCAGTTTTGACAAAGAACACTGATCATTACTAAAATGCTCCAATTGAGCTTGTTAGAATGTCAGAAACAAATTTTCTGAGCTGAGAAATGCATTTTGTGACAAAGTGCATCAGTGGATGATGAGAATGTCAGTTTTGACAAAGAACACTGATCATCACTAAAATGCTCCAATTAAGCTGTTAGAATGTCAGAAACAAGCTTTCTGAGCTGAGAACTGCATTTTGTGACATAGTTTATCAGTGGATGATGAGAATGTCAGTTTTGACAAAGAACACTGTTCATTACTGAAATGCTCCAATTGAGATGTTAGAATGTCAGAAACAAATTTTCTGAGCTGAGAAATGCATTTTGTGACAAAGTGCATCAGTGGATGATGAGAATGTCAATTTTGACAAAGAACACTGATCATCACTAAAATGCTCCAATTGAGCTGTTAGAATGTCAGAAACAAGCTTTCTGAGCTGAAAACTGCATTTTGTGACAAAGTGAATCAGTGGATGGATGAGAATGTCACTTTTGACAAAGAACACTGATTATCACTAAAATGCTCCAATTAAGCTGTTAGAATGTCAGAAACAAGCTTTCTGAGCTGAGAACTGCATTTTGTGACAAAAAGCATCAGTGGATGATGAGAATGTCAGTTTTGACAAAGAACACTGATCATTACTAAAATGCTCCAATTGAGCTGTTAGAATGTCAGAAACAAGCTTTCTGAGCTGAGAAATGCATTTTGTGACAAAGTGCTTCAGTGGATGATGAGAATGTCAGCTTTGACAAAGAACACTGTTCATTACTAAAATGCTCCAATTGAGCTGTTAGAATGTCAGAAACAAGCTTTCTGAGCTGAGAACTGCATTTTGTGACATAGTTCATCAGTGGATGATGAGAATGTCAGTTTTGACAAAGAACACTGTTCATTACTAAAATGCTCTAATTGAGCTGTTAGAATGTCAGAAACAAGCTTTCTGAGCTGAGAACTGCATTTTATGACATAGTTCATCAGTGGATGATGAGAATGTCAGTTTTGACAAAGAACACTGATCATCACTAAAATGCTCCAATTAAGCTGTTAGAATGTCAGAAACAAGCTTTCTGAGCTGAGAACTGCATTTTGTGACATAGTTCATCAGTGGATGATGAGAATGTCAGTTTTGACAAAGAACACTGTTAATTACTAAAATTCTCTAATTGAGCTGTTAGAATGTCAGAAACAAGCTTTCTGAGCTGAGAACTGCATTTTGTGACAAAGTGCATCAGTGGGTGATGAGAATGTCAGTTTTGACAAAGAACACTGTTCATTACTAAAATGCTCTAATTGAGCTGTTAGAATGTTAGAAACAAGCTTTCTGAGCTGAGAACTGCATTTTGTGACATAGTTCATCAGTGGATGATGAGAGTGTCAGTTTTGACAAAGAACACTGATCATCACTAAAATGCTCCAATTAAGCTGTTAGAATGTCAGAAACAAGCTTTCTGAGCTGAGAACTGCATTTTGTGACATAGTTCATCAGTGGATGATGAGAATGTCAGTTTTGACAAAGAACACTGATCATTACTAAAATGCTCCAATTGAGCTGTTAGAATGTCAGAAACAAGCTTTCTGAGCTGAGAAATGCATTTTGTGACAAAGTGCATCAGTGGATGATGAGAATGTCAGTTTTGACAAAGAACACTGTTCATTACTAAAATGCTCTAATTTGAGTTGTTAGAATGTCAGAAACAAGCTTTCTGAGCTGAGAACTGCATTTTGTGACAAAGTGAATCAGTGGATGATGAGAATGTCACTTTTGACAAAGAACACTGATCATTACTAAAATGCTCCAATTGAGCTGTTAGAATGTCAGAAACAAGCTTTCTGAGCTGAAAACTGCATTTTTTTGACAAAGTGCATCAGTGGATGATGAGAATGTCAGTTTTGACAAAGAACACTGATCATCACTAAAATGCTCCAATTGAGCTGTTAGAATGTCAGAAACAAGCTTTCTGAGCTGAGAACTGCATTTTGTGACAAAAGCATCAGTGGATGATGAGAATGTCAGTTTTGACAAAGAACACTGATCATTACTAAAATGCTCCAATTGAGCTGTTAGAATGTCAGAAATAAGCTTTCTGAGCTGAGAAATGCATTTTGTGACAAAGTGCTTCAGTGGATGATGAGAATGTCAGTTTTGACAAAGAACACTGTTCATTACTAAAATGCTCTAATTGAGCTGTTAGAATGTCAGAAACAAGCTTTCTGAGCTGAGAACTGCATTTTGTGACATAGTTCATCAGTGGATGATGAGAGTGTCAGTTTTGACAAAGAACACTGTTCATTACTAAAATGCTCTAATTGAGCTGTTAGAATGTTAGAAACAAGCTTTCTGAGCTGAGAACTGCATTTTGTGACATAGTTCATCAGTGGATGATGAGAATGTCAGTTTTGACAAAGAACACTGTTCATTACTAAAATGCTCCAATTGAGCTGTTAGAATGTCAGAAACAAGCTTTCTGAGCTGAGAAATGCATTTTGTGACAAAGTTCATCAGTGGATGATGAGAATGTCAGTTTTGACAAAGAACACTGTTCATTACTGAAATGCTCCAATTGAACTGTTAGAATGTCAGAAACAAGCTTTCTGAGCTGAGAAATGCATTTTGTGACAAAGTGCATCAGTGGATGATGAGAATGTCAGTTTTGACAAAGAACACTGTTCATTACTAAAATGCTCTAATTGAGCTGTTAGAATGTCAGAAACAAGCTTTCTGAGCTGAGAACTGCATTTTGTGACAAAGTGAATCAGTGGATGATGAGAATGTCAGTTTTGACAAAGAACACTGTTCATTACTAAAATGCTCTAATTTGAGCTGTTAGAATGTCAGAAACAAGCTTTCTGAGCTGAGAACTGCTTTTTGTGACAAAGTTCATCAGTGGATGATGAGAATGTCAGTTTTGACAAAGAACACTGTTCATTACTAAAATGCTCTAATTGAGCTGTTAGAATGTCAGAAACAAGCTTTCTGAGCATAAAACTGCATTTTGTGACAAAGTGCATCAGTGGGTGATGAGAATGTCAGTTTTGACAAAGAACACTGTTCATTACTAAAATGCTCCAATTGAGCTGTTAGAATGTCAGAAACAAGCTTTCTGAGCTGAGAAATGCATTTTGTGACATAGTTCATCAGTGCATGATGAGAATGTCAGTTTTGACAAAGAACACTGATCATTACTAAAATGCTCTAATTGAGCTGTTAGAATGTCAGAAACAAGCTTTCTGAGCTGAGAACTGCATTTTGTGACATAGTTCATCAGTGGATGATGAGAATGTCAGTTTTGACAAAGAACACTGTTCATTACTAAAATGCTCTAATTGAGCTGTTAGAATGTCAGAAACAAGCTTTCTGAGCTGAGAACTGCATTTTGTGACATAGTTCATCAGTGGATGATGAGAATGTCAGTTTTGACAAAGAACACTGTTCATTACTAAAATGCTCCAATTGAGCTGTTAGAATGTCAGAAACAAGCTTTCTGAGCTGAGAAATGCATTTTGTGACATAGTTCATCAGTGGATGATGAGAATGTCAGTTTTGACAAAGAACTCTGTTCATTACTGAAATGCTCCAATTGAGCTGTTAGAATGTCAGAAACAAGCTTTCTGAGCTGAAAACTGCATTTTGTGACAAAGTGAATCAGTGGATGGATGAGAATGTCACTTTTGACAAAGAACACTGTTCATTACTGAAATGCTCCAATTGAGCTGTTAGAATGTCAGAAACAAGCTTTCTGAGCTGAGAAATGCATTTTGTGACAAAGTGCATCAGTGGATGATGAGAATGTCAGTTTTGACAAAGAACACTGTTCATTACTAAAATGCTCTAATTGAGCTGTTAGAATGTCAGAAACAAGCTTTCTGAGCTGAGAAATGCATTTTGTGACAAAGTGCTTCAGTGGATGATGAGAATGTCAGTTTTGACAAAGAACACTGTTCATTACTAAAATGCTCTAATTGAGCTGTTAGAATGTCAGAAACAAGCTTTCTGAGCTGAGAACTGCATTTTGTGACAAAGTGAATCAGTGGATGGATGAGAATGTCACTTTTGACAAAGAACACTGATCATCACTAAAATGCTCCAATTAAGCTGTTAGAATGTCAGAAACAAGCTTTCTGAGCTGAGAACTGCATTTTGTGACAAAAAGCATCAGTGGATGATGAGAATGTCAGTTTTGACAAAGAACACTGATCATTACTAAAATGCTCCAATTGAGCTGTTAGAATGTCAGAAACAAGCTTTCTGAGCTGAGAAATGCATTTTGTGACAAAGTGCTTCAGTGGATGATGAGAATGTCAGTTTTGACAAAGAACACTGTTCATTACTAAAATGCTCTAATTGAGCTGTTAGAATGTCAGAAACAAGCTTTCTGAGCTGAGAACTGCATTTTGTGACATAGTTCATCAGTGGATGATGAGAATGTCAGTTTTGACAAAGAACACTGTTCATTACTAAAATGCTCTAATTGAGCTGTTAGAATGTCAGAAACAAGCTTTCTGAGCATAAAACTGCATTTTGTGACAAAGTGCATCAGTGGGTGATGAGAATGTCAGTTTTGACAAAGAACACTGTTCATTACTAAAATGCTCTAATTGAGCTGTTAGAATGTCAGAAACAAGCTTTCTGAGCTGAAAACTGCATTTTGTGACAAAAAGCATCAGTGGATGATGAGAATGTCAGTTTTGACAAAGAACACTTATCATTACTAAAATGCTCCAATTGAGCTGTTAGAATGTCAGAAACAAGCTTTCTGAGCTGAGAACTGCATTTTGTGACAGAGTTCATCAGTGGATGATGAGAATGTCAGTTTTGACAAAGAACACTGTTCATTACTGAAATGCTCCAATTGAACTGTTAGAATGTCAGTAACAAGCTTTCTGAGCTGAGAAATGCATTTTGTGACAAAGTGCATCAGTGGATGATGAGAATGTCAGTTTTGACAAAGAACACTGTTCATTACTAAAATGCTCTAATTGAGCTGTTAGAATGTCAGAAACAAGCTTTCTGAGCTGAGAACTGCATTTTGTGACATAGTTCATCAGTGGATGATGAGAATGTCAGTTTTGACAAAGAACACTGTTCATTACTGAAATGCTCCAATTGAGATGTTAGAATGTCAGAAACAAATTTTCTGAGCTGAGAAATGCATTTTGTGACAAAGTGCATCAGTGGATGATGAGAATGTCAGTTTTGACAAAGAACACTGATCATCACTAAAATGCTCCAATTAAGCTGTTAGAATGTCAGAAACAAGCTTTCTGAGCTGAGAACTGCATTTTGTGACATAGTTCATCAGTGGATGATGAGAATGTCAGTTTTGACAAAGAACACTGTTAATTACTAAAATTCTCTAATTGAGCTGTTAGAATGTCAGAAACAAGCTTTCTGAGCTGAGAACTGCATTTTGTGACAAAGTGCATCAGTGGGTGATGAGGATGTCAGTTTTGACAAAGAACACTGTTCATTACTAAAATGCTCTAATTGAGCTGTTAGAATGTTAGAAACAAGCTTTCTGAGCTGAGAACTGCATTTTGTGACATAGTTCATCAGTGGATGATGAGAGTGTCAGTTTTGACAAAGAACACTGATCATCACTAAAATGCTCCAATTAAGCTGTTAGAATGTCAGAAACAAGCTTTCTGAGCTGAGAACTGCATTTTGTGACATAGTTCATCAGTGGATGATGAGAATGTCAGTTTTGACAAAGAACACTGATCATTACTAAAATGCTCCAATTGAGCTGTTGGAATGTCAGAAACAAGCTTTCTGAGCTGAGAAATGCATTTTGTGACAAAGTGCATCAGTGGATGATGAGAATGTCAGTTTTGACAAAGAACACTGTTCATTACTAAAATGCTCTAATTTGAGCTGTTAGAATGTCAGAAACAAGCTTTCTGAGCTGAGAACTGCTTTTTGTGACAAAGTTCATCAGTGGATGATGAGAATGTCAGTTTTGACAAAGAACACTGTTCATTACTAAAATGCTCTAATTGAGCTGTTAGAATGTCAGAAACAAGCTTTCTGAGCTGAAAACTGCATTTTGTGACAAAAAGCATCAGTGGATGATGAGAATGTCAGTTTTGACAAAGAACACTTATCATTACTAAAATGCTCCAATTGAGCTGTTAGAATGTCAGAAACAAGCTTTCTGAGCTGAGAACTGCATTTTGTGACAGAGTTCATCAGTGGATGATGAGAATGTCAGTTTTGACAAAGAACACTGTTCATTACTAAAATGCTCTAATTGAGCTGTTAGAATGTCAGAAACAAGCTTTCTGAGCTGAGAACTGCATTTTGTGACATAGTTCATCAGTGGATGATGAGAATGTCAGTTTTGACAAAGAACACTGTTCATTACTGAAATGCTCCAATTGAGCTGTTAGAATGTCAGAAACAAGCTTTCTGAGCTGAGAAATGCATTTTGTGACAAAGTGAATCAGTGGATGATGAGAATGTCAGTTTTGACAAAGAACACTGATCATCAACTAAAATGCTCCAATTAAGCTGTTAGAATGTTAGAAACAAATTTTCTGAGCTGAGAAATGCATTTTGTGACAAAGTGCATCAGTGGATGATGAGAATGTCAATTTTGACAAAGAACACTGATCATCACTAAAATGCTCCAATTGAGCTGTTAGAATGTCAGAAACAAGCTTTCTGAGCTGAAAACTGCATTTTGTGACAAAGTGAATCAGTGGATGATGAGAATGTCACTTTTGACAAAGAACACTGATTATCACTAAAATGCTCTAATTGAGCTGTTAGAATGTCAGAAACAAGCTTTCTGAGCTGAGAACTGCATTTTGTGACAAAAAGCATCAGTGGATGATGAGAATGTCAGTTTTGACAAAGAACACTGATCATTACTAAAATGCTCCAATTGAGCTGTTAGAATGTCAGAAACAAGCTTTCTGAGCTGAAAACTGCATTTTTTTGACAAAGTGCATCAGTGGATGATGAGAATGTCAGTTTTGACAAAGAACACTGATCATCACTAAAATGCTCCAATTAAGCTGTTAGAATGTCAGAAACAAATTTTCTGAGCTGAGAACTGCATTTTGTGACATAGTTCATCAGTGGATGATGAGAATGTCAGTTTTGACAAAGAACACTGTTCATTACTGAAATGCTCTAATTGAGCTGTTAGAATGTCAGAAACAAGCTTTCTGAGCTGAAAACTGCATTTTTTTGACAAAGTGCATCAGTGGATGATGAGAATGTCAGTTTTGACAAAGAACACTGATCATCACTAAAATGCTCCAATTAAGCTGTTAGAATGTCAGAAACAAGCTTTCTGAGCTGAAAACTGCATTTTGTGACATAGTTCATCAGTGGATGATGAGAATGTCAGTTTTGACAAAGAACACTGATCATCACTAAAATGCTCTAATTAAGCTGTTAGAATGTCAGAAACAAGCTTTCTGAGCTGAGAACTGCATTTTGTGAGAAAGTGAATCAGTGGATGATGAGAATGTCAGTTTTGACAAAGAACACTGTTCATTACTAAAATGCTCCAATTGAGCTGTTAGAATGTCAGAAACAAGCTTTCTGAGCATAAAACTGCATTTTTTTGACAAAGTGCATCAGTGGATGATGAGAATGTCAGTTTTGACAAAGAACACTGATCATCACTAAAATGCTCCAATTAAGCTGTTAGAATGTCAGAAACAAGCTTTCTGAGCTGAAAACTGCATTTTGTGACATAGTTCATCAGTGGATGATGAGAATGTCAGTTTTGACAAAGAACACTGATCATCACTAAAATGCTCTAATTAAGCTGTTAGAATGTCAGAAACAAGCTTTCTGAGCTGAGAACTGCATTTTGTGAGAAAGTGAATCAGTGGATGATGAGAATGTCAGTTTTGACAAAGAACACTGTTCATTACTAAAATGCTCCAATTGAGCTGTTAGAATGTCAGAAACAAGCTTTCTGAGCATAAAACTGCATTTTGTGACAAAGTGCATCAGTGGGTGATGAGAATGTCAGTTTTGACAAAGAACACTGTTCATTACTAAAATGCTCTAATTGAGCTGTTAGAATGTCAGAAACAAGCTTTCTGAGCTGAAAACTGCATTTTGTGACAAAGTGAATCAGTGGATGATGAGAATGTCAGTTTTGACATAGAACACTGATCATTACTAAAATGCTCTAATTGAGCTGTTAGAATGTCAGAAACAAGCTTTCTGAGCTGAGAACTGTATTTGGTGACAAAGTTCATCAGTGGATGATTAGAATGTCACTTTTGACAAAGAACACTGATCATTACTAAAATGCTCCAATTGAGCTGTTAGAATGTCAGAAACAAGCTTTCTGAGCTGAGAACTGCATTTTGTGACATAGTTCATCAGTGGATGATGAGAATGTCAGTTTTGACAAAGAACACTGTTCATTACTAAAATGCTCTAATTGAGCTGTTAGAATGTCAGAAACAAGCTTTCTGAGCTGAGAACTGCATTTTGTGACATAGTTCATCAGTGGATGATGAGAATGTCAGTTTTGACAAAGAACACTGTTCATTACTAAAATGCTCTAATTGAGCTGTTAGAATGTCAGAAACAAGCTTTCTGAGCTGAGAACTGCATTTTGTGACATAGTTCATCAGTGGATGATGAGAATGTCAGTTTTGACAAAGAACACTGTTCATACTAAAATGCTCTAATTGAGCTGTTAGAATGTCAGAAACAAGCTTTCTGAGCTGAGAACTGCATTTTGTGACATAGTTCATCAGTGGATGATGAGAATGTCAGTTTTGACAAAGAACACTGTTCATTACTAAAATGCTCCAATTGAGCTGTTAGAATGTCAGAAACAAGCTTTCTGAGCTGAGAACTGCATTTTGTGACAAAAAGCATCAGTGGATGATGAGAATGTCAGTTTTGACAAAGAACACTGATCATTACTAAAATGCTCCAATTGAGCTGGTTAGAATGTCAGAAACAAATTTTCTGAGCTGAGAAATGCATTTTGTGACAAAGTGCATCAGTGGATGATGAGAATGTCAGTTTTGACAAAGAACACTGATCATCACTAAAATGCTCCAATTAAGCTGTTAGAATGTCAGAAACAAGCTTTCTGAGCTGAGAACTGCATTTTGTGACATAGTTTATCAGTGGATGATGAGAATGTCAGTTTTGACAAAGAACACTGTTCATTACTGAAATGCTCCAATTGAGCTGTTAGAATGTCAGAAACAAGCTTTCTGAGCTGAGAAATGCATTTTGTGACAAAGTGCATCAGTGGATGATGAGAATGTCAGTTTTGACAAAGAACACTGTTCATTACTAAAATGCTCTAATTGAGCTGTTAGAATGTCAGAAACAAGCTTTCTGAGCTGATAACTGCATTTTGTGACAAAAAGCATCAGTGGATGATGAGAATGTCAGTTTTGACAAAGAACACTGATCATTACTAAAATGCTCCAATTGAGCTGTTAGAATGTCAGAAACAAGCTTTCTGAGCTGAGAAATGCATTTTGTGACAAAGTGCTTCAGTGGATGATGAGAATGTCAGTTTTGACAAAGAACACTGATCATTACTAAAATGCTCTAATTGAGCTGTTAGAATGTCAGAAACAAGCTTTCTGAGCTGAGAACTGCATTTTGTGACAAAAAGCATCAGTGGATGATGAGAATGTCAGTTTTGACAAAGAACACTGATCATTACTAAAATGCTCCAATTGAGCTGTTAGAATGTCAGAAACAAGCTTTCTGAGCTGAGAAATGCATTTTGTGAAAAAAGTGCTTCAGTGGATGATGAGAATGTCAGTTTTGACAAAGAACACTGTTCATTACTAAAATGCTCTAATTGAGCTGTTAGAATGTCAGAAACAAGCTTTCTCAGCTGAGAACTGCATTTTGTGACATAGTTCATCAGTGGATGATGAGAATGTCAGTTTTGACAAAGAACATTGTTCATTACTAAAATGCTCTAATTGAGCTGTTAGAATGTTAGAAACAAGCTTTCTGAGCTGAGAACTGCATTTTGTGACATAGTTCATCAGTGGATGATGAGAATGTCAGTTTTGACAAAGAACACTGTTCATTACTAAAATGCTCCAATTGAGCTGTTAGAATGTCAGAAACAAGCTTTCTGAGCTGAGAACTGCATTTTGTGACATAGTTCATCAGTGGATGATGAGAATGTCAGTTTTGACAAAGAACACTGATCATTACTAAAATGCTCCAATTGAGCTGTTAGAATCTCAGAAACAAGCTTTCTGAGCTGAGAAATGCATTTTGTGACAAAGTGCTTCAGTGGATGATGAGAATGTCAGTTTTGACAAAGAACACTATTCATTACTAAAATGCTCTAATTGAGCTGTTAGAATGTCAGAAACAAGCTTTCTGAGCTGAGAACTGCATTTTGTGACATAGTTCATCAGTGGATGATGAGAATGTCAGTTTTGACAAAGAACACTGTTCATTACTGAAATGCTCCAATTGAGATGTTAGAATGTCAGAAACAAGCTTTCTGAGCTGAGAACTGCATTTTGTGACAAAAAGAATCATTGGATGATGAGAATGTCAGTTTTGACAAAGAACACTGATCATTACTAAAATGCTCCAATTAAGCTGTTAGAATGTCAGAAACAAGCTTTCTGAGCTGAGAACTGCATTTTGTGACATAGTTCATCAGTGGATGATGAGAATGTCAGTTTTGACAAAGAACACTGTTCATTGCTGATATGCTCCAATTGAGCTGTTAGAATGTCAGAAACAAGCTTTCTGAGCTGAGAAATGCATTTTGTGACAAAGTGAATCAGTGGATGATGAGAATGTCAGTTTTGACAAAGAACACTGTTCATTACTAAAATGCTCTAATTGAGCTGTTAGAATGTCAGAAACAAGCTTTCTGAGCTGAGAACTGCATTTTGTGACAAAGTTCATCAGTGGATGATGAGAATGTCAGTTTTGACAAAGAACACTGATCATTACTAAAATGCTCTAATTGAGCTGTCAGAATGTCAGAAACAAGCTTTCTGAGCTGAGAACTGCATTTTGTGACAAAGTTCATCAGTGGATGATGAGAATGTCAGTTTTGACAAAGAACACTGATCATTACTAAAATGCTCCAATTGAGCTGTTAGAATGTCAGAAACAAGCTTTCTGAGCTGAGAACTGCATTTTGTGACAAAGTGAATCAGTGGATGGATGAGAATGTCACTTTTGACAAAGAACACTGTTCATTACTGAAATGCTCCAATTGAGCTGTTAGAATGTCAGAAACAAGCTTTCTGAGCTGAAAACTGCATTTTGTGACATAGTTCATCAGTGGATGATGAGAATGTCAGTTTTGACAAAGAACACTGATCATCACTAAAATGCTCCAATTGAGCTGTTAGAATGTCAGAAACAAGCTTTCTGAGCTGAGAACTGCATTTTGTGACAAAGTGAATCAGTGGATGGATGAGAATGTCACTTTTGACAAAGAACACTGTTCATTACTGAAATGCTCCAATTGAGCTGTTAGAATGTCAGAAACAAGCTTTCTGAGCATAAAACTGCATTTTGTGACAAAGTGCATCAGTGGGTGATGAGAATGTCAGTTTTGACAAAGAACACTGTTCATTACTAAAATGCTCTAATTGAGCTGTTAGAATGTCAGAAACAAGCTTTCTGAGCTGAAAACTGCATTTTGTGACAAAGTGAATCAGTGGATGATGAGAATGTCAGTTTTGACAAAGAACACTGATCATTACTAAAATGCTCCAATTGAGCTATTAGAATGTCAGAAACAAGCTTTCTGAGCTGAGAACTGTATTTGGTGACAAAGTTCATCAGTGGATGATTAGAATGTCACTTTTGACAAAGAACACTGATCATTACTAAAATGCTCCAATTGAGCTGTTAGAATGTCAGAAACAAGCTTTCTGAGCTGAAAACTGCATTTTTTTGACAAAGTGCATCAGTGGATTATGAGAATGTCAGTTTTGACAAAGAACACTGTTCATTACTAAAATGCTCTAATTGAGCTGTTAGAATGTCAGAAACAAGCTTTCTGAGCTGAGAACTGCATTTTGTGACAAAGTTCATCAGTGGATGATGAGAATGTCAGTTTTGACAAAGAACACTGATCACTACTAAAATGCTCCAATTGAGCTGTTAGAATGTCAGAAACAAGCTTTCTGAGCTGAAAACTGCATTTTGTGACATAGTTCATCAGTGGATGATGAGAATGTCAGTTTTGACAAAGAACACTGATCATCACTAAAATGCTCCAATTAAGTTGTTAGAATGTCAGAAACAAGCTTTCTGAGCTGAGAACTGCATTTTGTGAGAAAGTGAATCAGTGGATGATGAGAATGTCAGTTTTGACAAAGAACACTGTTCATTACTAAAATGCTCCAATTGAGCTGTTAGAATGTCAGAAACAAGCTTTCTGAGCTGAGAACTGCATTTTGTGACATAGTTCATCAGTGGATGATGAGAATGTCAGTTTTGACAAAGAACACTGATCATCACTAAAATGCTCCAATTAAGCTGTTAGAATGTCAGAAACAAGCTTTCTGAGCTGAAAACTGCATTTTGTGACATAGTTCATCAGTGGATGATGAGAATGTCAGTTTTGACAAAGAACACTGATCATCACTAAAATGCTCCAATTAAGCTGTTAGAATGTCAGAAACAAGCTTTCTGAGCTGAGAACTGCATTTTGTGAGAAAGTGAATCAGTGGATGATGAGAATGTCAGTTTTGACAAAGAACACTGTTCATTACTAAAATGCTCCAATTGAGCTGTTAGAATGTCAGAAACAAGCTTTCTGAGCTGAGAACTGCATTTTGTGACATAGTTCATCAGTGGATGATGAGAATGTCAGTTTTGACAAAGAACACTGATCATCACTAAAATGCTCCAATTAAGCTGTTAGAATGTCAGAAACAAGCTTTCTGAGCTGAGAACTGCATTTTGTGACATAGTTCATCAGTGGATGATGAGAATGTCAGTTTTGACAAAGAACACTGTTCATTACTAAAATGCTCTAATTGAGCTGTTAGAATGTCAGAAACAAGCTTTCTGAGCTGAAAACTGCATTTTGTGACAAAGTGAATCAGTGGATGATGAGAATGTCAGTTTTGACAAAGAACACTGATCATTACTAAAATGCTCTAATTGAGCTGTTAGAATGTCAGAAACAAGCTTTCTGAGCTGAGAACTGCATTTTGTGACATAGTTCATCAGTGGATGATGAGAATGTCAGTTTTGACAAAGAACACTGATCATCACTAAAATGCTCCAATTAAGCTGTTAGAATGTCAGAAACAAGCTTTCTGAGCTGAGAACTGCATTTTGTGACATAGTTCATCAGTGGATGATGAGAATGTCAGTTTTGACAAAGAACACTGTTCATTACTGAAATGCTCCAATTGAGCTGTTAGAATGTCAGAAACAAGCTTTCTGAGCTGAGAAATGCATTTTGTGACAAAGTGCATCAGTGGATGATGAGAATGTCAGTTTTGACAAATAACACTGTTCATTACTAAAATGCTCTAATTGAGCTGTTAGAATGTCAGAAACAAGCTTTCTGAGCTGAGAACTGCATTTTGTGACAAAGTTCATCAGTGGATGATGAGAATGTCAGTTTTGACAAAGAACACTGATCATTACTAAAATGCTCCAATTGAGCTGTTAGAATGTCAGAAACAAGCTTTCTGAGCTGAGAACTGCATTTTGTGACAAAGTGAATCAGTGGATGGATGAGAATGTCACTTTTGACAAAGAACACTGTTCATTACTGAAATGCTCCAATTGAGCTGTTAGAATGTCAGAAACAAGCTTTCTGAGCTGAAAACTGCATTTTGTGACATAGTTCATCAGTGGATGATGAGAATGTCAGTTTTGACAAAGAACACTGATAATCACTAAAATGCTCTAATTAAGCTGTTAGAATGTCATAAACAAGCTTTCTGAGCATAAAACTGCATTTTGTGACAAAGTGCATCAGTGGGTGATGAGAATGTCAGTTTTGACAAAGAACACTGTTCATTACTAAAATGCTCCAATTGAGCTGTTAGAATGTCAGAAACAAGCTTTCTGAGCATAAAACTGCATTTTGTGACAAAGTGCATCAGTGGGTGATGAGAATGTCAGTTTTGACAAAGAACACTGTTCATTACTAAAATGCTCTAATTGAGCTGTTAGAATGTCAGAAACAAGCTTTCTGAGCTGAAAACTGCATTTTGTGACAAAGTGAATCAGTGGATGATGAGAATGTCAGTTTTGACAAAGAACACTGATCATTACTAAAATGCTCTAATTGAGCTGTTAGAATGTCAGAAACAAGCTTTCTGAGCTGAGAACTGTATTTGGTGACAAAGTTCATCAGTGGATGATTAGAATGTCACTTTTGACAAAGAACACTGATCATTACTAAAATGCTCCAATTGAGCTGTTAGAATGTCAGAAACAAGCTTTCTGAGCTGAAAACTGCATTTTTTTGACAAAGTGCATCAGTGGATGATGAGAATGTCAGTTTTGACAAAGAACACTGTTCATTACTAAAATGCTCTAATTGAGCTGTTAGAATGTCAGAAACAAGCTTTCTGAGCTGAGAACTGCATTTTGTGACATAGTTCATCAGTGGATGATGAGAATGTCAGTTTTGACAAAGAACACTGTTCATTACTAAAATGCTCTAATTGAGCTGTTAGAATGTCAGAAACAAGCTTTCTGAGCTGAGAACTGCATTTTGTGACATAGTTCATCAGTGGATGATGAGAATGTCAGTTTTGACAAAGAACACTGTTCATTACTAAAATGCTCTAATTGAGCTGTTAGAATGTCAGAAACAAGCTTTCTGAGCTGAGAACTGCATTTTGTGACATAGTTCATCAGTGGATGATGAGAATGTCAGTTTTGACAAAGAACACTGTTCATTACTAAAATGCTCCAATTGAGCTGTTAGAATGTCAGAAACAAGCTTTCTGAGCTGAGAACTGCATTTTGTGACAAAAAGCATCAGTGGATGATGAGAATGTCAGTTTTGACAAAGAACACTGATCATTACTAAAATGCTCCAATTGAGCTTGTTAGAATGTCAGAAACAAATTTTCTGAGCTGAGAAATGCATTTTGTGACAAAGTGCATCAGTGGGTGATGAGAATGTCAGTTTTGACAAAGAACACTGTTCATTACTAAAATGCTCTAATTGAGCTGTTAGAATGTCAGAAACAAGCTTTCTGAGCTGAAAACTGCATTTTGTGACAAAGTGAATCAGTGGATGATGAGAATGTCAGTTTTGACAAAGAACACTGATCATTACTAAAATGCTCTAATTGAGCTGTTAGAATGTCAGAAACAAGCTTTCTGAGCTGAGAACTGTATTTGGTGACAAAGTTCATCAGTGGATGATGAGAATGTCACTTTTGACAAAGAACACTGATCATTACTAAAATGCTCCAATTGAGCTGTTAGAATGTCAGAAACAAGCTTTCTGAGCTGAAAACTGCATTTTTTTGACAAAGTGCATCAGTGGATTATGAGAATGTCAGTTTTGACAAAGAACACTGTTCATTACTAAAATGCTCTAATTGAGCTGTTAGAATGTCAGAAACAAGCTTTCTGAGCTGAGAACTGCATTTTGTGACAAAGTTCATCAGTGGATGATGAGAATGTCAGTTTTGACAAAGAACACTGATCACTACTAAAATGCTCCAATTGAGCTGTTAGAATGTCAGAAACAAGCTTTCTTGAGCTGAAAACTGCATTTTGTGACATAGTTCATCAGTGGATGATGAGAATGTCAGTTTTGACAAAGAACACTGATCATCACTAAAATGCTCCAATTAAGCTGTTAGAATGTCAGAAACAAGCTTTCTGAGCTGAGAACTGCATTTTGTGAGAAAGTGAATCAGTGGATGATGAGAATGTCAGTTTTGACAAAGAACACTGTTCATTACTAAAATGCTCCAATTGAGCTGTTAGAATGTCAGAAACAAGCTTTCTGAGCTGAGAACTGCATTTTGTGACATAGTTCATCAGTGGATGATGAGAATGTCAGTTTTGACAAAGAACACTGATCATCACTAAAATGCTCCAATTAAGCTGTTAGAATGTCAGAAACAAGCTTTCTGAGCTGAGAACTGCATTTTGTGACATAGTTCATCAGTGGATGATGAGAATGTCAGTTTTGACAAAGAACACTGTTCATTACTAAAATGCTCTAATTGAGCTGTTAGAATGTCAGAAACAAGCTTTCTGAGCTGAAAACTGCATTTTGTGACAAAGTGAATCAGTGGATGATGAGAATGTCAGTTTTGACAAAGAACACTGATCATTACTAAAATGCTCTAATTGAGCTGTTAGAATGTCAGAAACAAGCTTTCTGAGCTGAGAACTGCATTTTGTGACATAGTTCATCAGTGGATGATGAGAATGTCAGTTTTGACAAAGAACACTGATCATCACTAAAATGCTCCAATTAAGCTGTTAGAATGTCAGAAACAAGCTTTCTGAGCTGAGAACTGCATTTTGTGACATAGTTCATCAGTGGATGATGAGAATGTCAGTTTTGACAAAGAACACTGTTCATTACTGAAATGCTCCAATTGAGCTGTTAGAATGTCAGAAACAAGCTTTCTGAGCTGAGAAATGCATTTTGTGACAAAGTGCATCAGTGGATGATGAGAATGTCAGTTTTGACAAATAACACTGTTCATTACTAAAATGCTCTAATTGAGCTGTTAGAATGTCAGAAACAAGCTTTCTGAGCTGAGAACTGCATTTTGTGACAAAGTTCATCAGTGGATGATGAGAATGTCAGTTTTGACAAAGAACACTGATCATTACTAAAATGCTCCAATTGAGCTGTTAGAATGTCAGAAACAAGCTTTCTGAGCTGAGAACTGCATTTTGTGACAAAGTGAATCAGTGGATGGATGAGAATGTCACTTTTGACAAAGAACACTGTTCATTACTGAAATGCTCCAATTGAGCTGTTAGAATGTCAGAAACAAGCTTTCTGAGCTGAAAACTGCATTTTGTGACATAGTTCATCAGTGGATGATGAGAATGTCAGTTTTGACAAAGAACACTGATCATCACTAAAATGCTCTAATTAAGCTGTTAGAATGTCAGAAACAAGCTTTCTGAGCATAAAACTGCATTTTGTGACAAAGTGCATCAGTGGGTGATGAGAATGTCAGTTTTGACAAAGAACACTGTTCATTACTAAAATGCTCTAATTGAGCTGTTAGAATGTCAGAAACAAGCTTTCTGAGCTGAAAACTGCATTTTGTGACAAAGTGAATCAGTGGATGATGAGAATGTCAGTTTTGACAAAGAACACTGATCATTACTAAAATGCTCTAATTGAGCTGTTAGAATGTCAGAAACAAGCTTTCTGAGCTGAGAACTGTATTTGGTGACAAAGTTCATCAGTGGATGATTAGAATGTCACTTTTGACAAAGAACACTGATCATTACTAAAATGCTCCAATTGAGCTGTTAGAATGTCAGAAACAAGCTTTCTGAGCTGAAAACTGCATTTTTTTGACAAAGTGCATCAGTGGATGATGAGAATGTCAGTTTTGACAAAGAACACTGTTCATTACTAAAATGCTCTAATTGAGCTGTTAGAATGTCAGAAACAAGCTTTCTGAGCTGAGAACTGCATTTTGTGACATAGTTCATCAGTGGATGATGAGAATGTCAGTTTTGACAAAGAACACTGTTCATTACTAAAATGCTCTAATTGAGCTGTTAGAATGTCAGAAACAAGCTTTCTGAGCTGAGAACTGCATTTTGTGACATAGTTCATCAGTGGATGATGAGAATGTCAGTTTTGACAAAGAACACTGTTCATTACTAAAATGCTCTAATTGAGCTGTTAGAATGTCAGAAACAAGCTTTCTGAGCTGAGAACTGCATTTTGTGACATAGTTCATCAGTGGATGATGAGAATGTCAGTTTTGACAAAGAACACTGTTCATTACTAAAATGCTCCAATTGAGCTGTTAGAATGTCAGAAACAAGCTTTCTGAGCTGAGAACTGCATTTTGTGACAAAGTGAATCAGTGGATGGATGAGAATGTCACTTTTGACAAAGAACACTGTTCATTACTGAAATGCTCCAATTGAGCTGTTAGAATGTCAGAAACAAGCTTTCTGAGCTGAAAACTGCATTTTGTGACATAGTTCATCAGTGGATGATGAGAATGTCAGTTTTGACAAAGAACACTGATCATTACTAAAATGCTCTAATTAAGCTGTTAGAATGTCAGAAACAAGCTTTCTGAGCATAAAACTGCATTTTGTGACAAAGTGCATCAGTGGGTGATGAGAATGTCAGTTTTGACAAAGAACACTGTTCATTACTAAAATGCTCCAATTGATTTGTTAGAATGTCAGAAACAAGCTTTCTGAGCATAAAACTGCATTTTGTGACAAAGTGCATCAGTGGGTGATGAGAATGTCAGTTTTGACAAAGAACACTGTTCATTACTAAAATGCTCTAATTGAGCTGTTAGAATGTCAGAAACAAGCTTTCTGAGCTGAAAACTGCATTTTGTGACAAAGTGAATCAGTGGATGATGAGAATGTCAGTTTTGACAAAGA
Organism: Barbatula barbatula; assembly: GCF_947034865.1. Classification (NCBI taxonomy): domain Eukaryota; kingdom Metazoa; phylum Chordata; class Actinopteri; order Cypriniformes; family Nemacheilidae; genus Barbatula; species Barbatula barbatula. Next base: position 2,620,943 of record NC_136788.1, read on the forward strand.
ACACTGATCATTACTAAAATGCTCTAATTGAGCTGTTAGAATGTCAGAAACAAGCTTTCTGAGCTGAGAACTGTATTTGGTGACAAAGTTCATCAGTGGATGATTAGAATGTCACTTTTGACAAAGAACACTGATCATTACTAAAATGCTCCAATTGAGCTGTTAGAATGTCAGAAACAAGCTTTCTGAGCTGAAAACTGCATTTTTTTGACAAAGTGCATCAGTGGATGATGAGAATGTCAGTTTTGACAAAGAACACTGTTCATTACTAAAATGCTCTAATTGAGCTGTTAGAATGTCAGAAACAAGCTTTCTGAGCTGAGAACTGCATTTTGTGACATAGTTCATCAGTGGATGATGAGAATGTCAGTTTTGACAAAGAACACTGTTCATTACTAAAATGCTCTAATTGAGCTGTTAGAATGTCAGAAACAAGCTTTCTGAGCTGAGAACTGCATTTTGTGACATAGTTCATCAGTGGATGATGAGAATGTCAGTTTTGACAAAGAACACTGTTCATTACTAAAATGCTCTAATTGAGCTGTTAGAATGTCAGAAACAAGCTTTCTGAGCTGAGAACTGCATTTTGTGACATAGTTCATCAGTGGATGATGAGAATGTCAGTTTTGACAAAGAACACTGTTCATTACTAAAATGCTCCAATTGAGCTGTTAGAATGTCAGAAACAAGCTTTCTGAGCTGAGAACTGCATTTTGTGACAAAAAGCATCAGTGGATGATGAGAATGTCAGTTTTGACAAAGAACACTGATCATTACTAAAATGCTCCAATTGAGCTTGTTAGAATGTCAGAAACAAATTTTCTGAGCTGAGAAATGCATTTTGTGACAAAGTGCATCAGTGGATGATGAGAATGTCAGTTTTGACAAAGAACACTGATCATCACTAAAATGCTCCAATTAAGCTGTTAGAATGTCAGAAACAAGCTTTCTGAGCTGAGAACTGCATTTTGTGACATAGTTTATCAGTGGATGATGAGAATGTCAGTTTTGACAAAGAACACTGTTCATTACTGAAATGCTCCAATTGAGCTGTTAGAATGTCAGAAACAAGCTTTCTGAGCTGAGAAATGCATTTTGTGACAAAGTGCATCAGTGGATGATGAGAATGTCAGTTTTGACAAAGAACACTGTTCATTACTAAAATGCTCCAATTGAGCTGTTAGAATGTCAGAAACAAGCTTTCTGAGCTGAGAAATGCATTTTGTGACAAAGTGCTTCAGTGGATGATGAGAATGTCAGTTTTGACAAAGAACACTGTTCATTACTAAAATGCTCCAATTGAGCTGTTAGAATGTCAGAAACAAGCTTTCTGAGCTGAGAAATGCATTTTGTGACAAAGTGCTTCAGTGGATAATGAGAATGTCAGTTTTGACAAAGAACACTGATCATTACTAAAATGCTCCAATTGAGCTGTTAGAATGTCAGAAACAAGCTTTCTGAGCTGAGAAATGCATTTTGTGACAAAGTGCTTCAGTGGATGGATGAGAATGTCAGTTTTGACAAAGAACACTGTTCATTACTAAAATGCTCTAATTGAGCTGTTAGAATGTCAGAAACAAGCTTTCTGAGCTGAGAACTGCATTTTGTGACAAAAAGAATCAGTGGATGATGAGAATGTCAGTTTTGACAAAGAACACTGATCATTACTAAAATGCTCCAATTGAGCTGTTAGAATGTCAGAAACAAGCTTTCTGAGCTGAGAAATGCATTTTGTGACAAAGTGCTTCAGTGGATGATGAGAATGTCAGTTTTGACAAAGAACACTGTTCATTACTAAATAATCTAATTGAGCTGTTAGAATGTTAGAAACAAGCTTTCTGAGCTGAGAACTGCATTTTGTGACATAGTTCATCAGTGGATGATGAGAATGTCAGTTTTGACAAAGAACATTGTTCATTACTAAAATGCTCTAATTGAGCTGTTAGAATGTTAGAAACAAGCTTTCTGAGCTGAGAACTGCATTTTGTGACATAGTTCATCAGTGGATGATGAGAATGTCAGTTTTGACAAAGAACACTGTTCATTACTAAAATGCTCCAATTGAGCTGTTAGAATGTCAGAAACAAGCTTTCTGAGCTGAGAACTGCATTTTGTGACATAGTTCATCAGTGGATGATGAGAATGTCAGTTTTGACAAAGAACACTGATCATTACTAAAATGCTCCAATTGAGCTGTTAGAATGTCAGAAACAAGCTTTCTGAGCTGAAAACTGCATTTTGTGACATAGTTCATCAGTGGATGATGAGAATGTCAGTTTTGACAAAGAACACTGATCATCACTAAAATGCTCTAATTAAGCTGTTAGAATGTCAGAAACAAGCTTTCTGAGCTGAGAACTGCATTTTGTGACATAGTTCATCAGTGGATGATGAGAATGTCAGTTTTGACAAAGAACACTGTTCATTACTAAAATGCTCTAATTGAGCTGTTAGAATGTCAGAAACAAGCTTTCTGAGCTGAGAACTGCATTTTGTGACATAGTTCATCAGTGGATGATGAGAATGTCAGTTTTGACAAAGAACACTGTTCATTACTAAAATGCTCCAATTGAGCTGTTAGAATGTCAGAAACAAGCTTTCTGAGCTGAGAACTGCATTTTGTGACAAAAAGCATCAGTGGATGATGAGAATGTCAGTTTTGACAAAGAACACTGATCATTACTAAAATGCTCCAATTGAGCTTGTTAGAATGTCAGAAACAAATTTTCTGAGCTGAGAAATGCATTTTGTGACAAAGTGCATCAGTGGATGATGAGAATGTCAGTTTTGACAAAGAACACTGATCATCACTAAAATGCTCCAATTAAGCTGTTAGAATGTCAGAAACAAGCTTTCTGAGCTGAGAACTGCATTTTGTGACATAGTTTATCAGTGGATGATGAGAATGTCAGTTTTGACAAAGAACACTGTTCATTACTGAAATGCTCCAATTGAGCTGTTAGAATGTCAGAAACAAGCTTTCTGAGCTGAGAAATGCATTTTGTGACAAAGTGCATCAGTGGATGATGAGAATGTCAGTTTTGACAAAGAACACTGTTCATTACTAAAATGCTCCAATTGAGCTGTTAGAATGTCAGAAACAAGCTTTCTGAGCTGAGAAATGCATTTTGTGACAAAGTGCTTCAGTGGATGATGAGAATGTCAGTTTTGACAAAGAACACTGTTCATTACTAAAATGCTCCAATTGAGCTGTTAGAATGTCAGAAACAAGCTTTCTGAGCTGAGAAATGCATTTTGTGACAAAGTGCTTCAGTGGATAATGAGAATGTCAGTTTTGACAAAGAACACTGATCATTACTAAAATGCTCCAATTGAGCTGTTAGAATGTCAGAAACAAGCTTTCTGAGCTGAGAAATGCATTTTGTGACAAAGTGCTTCAGTGGATGGATGAGAATGTCAGTTTTGACAAAGAACACTGTTCATTACTAAAATGCTCTAATTGAGCTGTTAGAATGTCAGAAACAAGCTTTCTGAGCTGAGAACTGCATTTTGTGACAAAAAGAATCAGTGGATGATGAGAATGTCAGTTTTGACAAAGAACACTGATCATTACTAAAATGCTCCAATTGAGCTGTTAGAATGTCAGAAACAAGCTTTCTGAGCTGAGAAATGCATTTTGTGACAAAGTGCTTCAGTGGATGATGAGAATGTCAGTTTTGACAAAGAACACTGTTCATTACTAAATAATCTAATTGAGCTGTTAGAATGTTAGAAACAAGCTTTCTGAGCTGAGAACTGCATTTTGTGACATAGTTCATCAGTGGATGATGAGAATGTCAGTTTTGACAAAGAACATTGTTCATTACTAAAATGCTCTAATTGAGCTGTTAGAATGTTAGAAACAAGCTTTCTGAGCTGAGAACTGCATTTTGTGACATAGTTCATCAGTGGATGATGAGAATGTCAGTTTTGACAAAGAACACTGTTCATTACTAAAATGCTCCAATTGAGCTGTTAGAATGTCAGAAACAAGCTTTCTGAGCTGAGAACTGCATTTTGTGACATAGTTCATCAGTGGATGATGAGAATGTCAGTTTTGACAAAGAACACTGATCATTACTAAAATGCTCCAATTGAGCTGTTAGAATGTCAGAAACAAGCTTTCTGAGCTGAAAACTGCATTTTGTGACATAGTTCATCAGTGGATGATGAGAATGTCAGTTTTGACAAAGAACACTGATCATCACTAAAATGCTCTAATTAAGCTGTTAGAATGTCAGAAACAAGCTTTCTGAGCTGAGAACTGCATTTTGTGAGAAAGTGAATCAGTGGATGATGAGAATGTCAGTTTTGACAAAGAACACTGTTCATTACTAAAATGCTCCAATTGAGCTGTTAGAATGTCAGAAACAAGCTTTCTGAGCATAAAACTGCATTTTGTGACAAAGTTCATCAGTGGATGATTAGAATGTCACTTTTGACAAAGAACACTGTTCATTACTAAAATGCTCTAATTGAGCTGTTAGAATGTCAGAAACAAGCTTTCTGAGCTGAGAACTGTATTTGGTGACAAAGTTCATCAGTGGATGATTAGAATGTCACTTTTGACAAAGAACACTGATCATTACTAAAATGCTCCAATTGAGCTGTTAGAATGTCAGAAACAAGCTTTCTGAGCTGATAACTGCATTTTTTTGACAAAGTGCATCAGTGGATGATGAGAATGTCAGTTTTGACAAAGAACACTGTTCATTACTAAAATGCTCTAATTGAGCTGTTAGAATGTCAGAAACAAGCTTTCTGAGCTGAGAACTGCATTTTGTGACATAGTTCATCAGTGGATGATGAGAATGTCAGTTTTTAACAAAGAACACTGTTCATTACTAAAATGCTCTAATTGAGCTGTTAGAATGTCAGAAACAAGCTTTCTGAGCTGAGAACTGCATTTTGTGACAGTTCATCAGTGGATGATGAGAATGTCAGTTTTGACAAAGAACACTGTTCATTACTAAAATGCTCTAATTGAGCTGTTAGAATGTCAGAAACAAGCTTTCTGAGCTGAGAACTGCATTTTGTGACATAGTTCATCAGTGGATGATGAGAATGTCAGTTTTGACAAAGAACACTGTTCATTACTAAAATGCTCCAATTGAGCTGTTAGAATGTCAGAAACAAGCTTTCTGAGCTGAAAACTGCATTTTGTGACATAGTTCATCAGTGGATGATGAGAATGTCAGTTTTGACAAAGAACACTGATCATCACTAAAATGCTCTAATTAAGCTGTTAGAATGTCAGAAACAAGCTTTCTGAGCATAAAACTGCATTTTGTGACAAAGTGCATCAGTGGGTGATGAGAATGTCACTTTTGACAAAGAACACTGTTCATTACTAAAATGCTCTAATTGAGCTGTTAGAATGTCAGAAACAAGCTTTCTGAGCTGAGAACTGCATTTTGTGACATAGTTCATCAGTGGATGATGAGAATGTCAGTTTTGACAAAGAACACTGTTCATTACTAAAATGCTCTAATTGAGCTGTTAGAATGTCAGAAACAAGCTTTCTGAGCTGAGAACTGCATTTTGTGACATAGTTCATCAGTGGATGATGAGAATGTCAGTTTTGACAAAGAACACTGTTCATTACTAAAATGCTCTAATTGAGCTGTTAGAATGTCAGAAACAAGCTTTCTGAGCTGAGAACTGCATTTTGTGACATAGTTCATCAGTGGATGATGAGAATGTCAGTTTTGACAAAGAACACTGTTCATTACTAAAATGCTCCAATTGAGCTGTTAGAATGTCAGAAACAAGCTTTCTGAGCTGAGAAATGCATTTTGTGACAAAGTGCATCAGTGGATGATGAGAATGTCAGTTTTGACAAAGAACACTGATCATCACTAAAATGCTCCAATTAAGCTGTTAGAATGTCAGAAACAAGCTTTCTGAGCTGAGAACTGCATTTTGTGACATAGTTTATCAGTGGATGATGAGAATGTCAGTTTTGACAAAGAACACTGTTCATTACTGAAATGCTCCAATTGAGCTGTTAGAATGTCAGAAACAAGCTTTCTGAGCTGAGAAATGCATTTTGTGACAAAGTGCATCAGTGGATGATGAGAATGTCAGTTTTGACAAAGAACACTGTTCATTACTGAAATGCTCCAATTGAGCTGTTAGAATGTCAGAAACAAGCTTTCTGAGCTGAGAAATGCATTTTGTGACAAAGTGCTTCAGTGGATGATGAGAATGTCAGTTTTGACAAAGAACACTGATCATTACTAAAATGCTCCAATTGAGCTGTTAGAATGTCAGAAACAAGCTTTCTGAGCTGAGAAATGCATTTTGTGACAAAGTGCTTCAGTGGATGATGAGAATGTCAGTTTTGACAAAGAACACTGTTCATTACTGAAATGCTCCAATTGAGCTGTTAGAATGTCAGAAACAAGCTTTCTGAGCTGAGAAATGCATTTTGTGACAAAGTGCATCAGTGGATGATGAGAATGTCAGTTTTGACAAAGAACACTGTTCATTAATAAAATGCTCCAATTGAGCTGTTAGAATGTCAGAAACAAGCTTTCTGAGCTGAGAAATGCATTTTGTGACAAAGTGCTTCAGTGGATGATGAGAATGTCAGTTTTGACAAAGAACACTGATCATTACTAAAATGCTCCAATTGAGCTGTTAGAATGTCAGAAACAAGCTTTCTGAGCTGAGAAATGCATTTTGTGACAAAGTGCTTCAGTGGATGATGAGAATGTCAGTTTTGACAAAGAACACTGTTCATTACTAAAATGCTCTAATTGAGCTGTTAGAATGTCAGAAACAAGCTTTCTGAGCTGAGAACTGCATTTTGTGACAAAAAGCATCAGTGGATGATGAGAATGTCAGTTTTGACAAAGAACACTGATCATTACTAAAATGCTCCAATTGAGCTGTTAGAATGTCAGAAACAAGCTTTCTGAGCTGAGAAATGCATTTTGTGAGAAAGTGAATCAGTGGATGATGAGAATGTCAGTTTTGACAAAGAACACTGTTCATTACTAAAATGATCCAATTGAGCTGTTAGAATGTCAGAAACAAGCTTTCTGAGCTGAGAACTGCATTTTGTGACATAGTTCATCAGTGGATGATGAGAATGTCAGTTTTGACAAAGAACACTGTTCATTACTAAAATGCTCCAATTGAGCTGTTAGAATGTCAGAAACAAGCTTTCTGAGCTGAGAACTGCATTTTGTGACATAGTTCATCAGTGGATGATGAGAATGTCAGTTTTGACAAAGAACACTGTTCATTGCTGATATGCTCCAATTGAGCTGTTAGAATGTCAGAAACAAGCTTTCTGAGCTGAGAACTGTATTTGGTGACAAAGTTCATCAGTGGATGATTAGAATGTCACTTTTGACAAAGAACACTGATCATTACTAAAATGCTCCAATTGAGCTGTTAGAATGTCAGAAACAAGCTTTCTGAGCTGAAAACTGCATTTTTTTGACAAAGTGCATCAGTGGATGATGAGAATGTCAGTTTTGACAAAGAACACTGTTCATTACTAAAATGCTCTAATTGAGCTGTTAGAATGTCAGAAACAAGCTTTCTGAGCTGAGAACTGCATTTTGTGACATAGTTCATCAGTGGATGATGAGAATGTCAGTTTTTAACAAAGAACACTGTTCATTACTAAAATGCTCTAATTGAGCTGTTAGAATGTCAGAAACAAGCTTTCTGAGCTGAGAACTGCATTTTGTGACATAGTTCATCAGTGGATGATGAGAATGTCAGTTTTGACAAAGAACACTGTTCATTACTAAAATGCTCTAATTGAGCTGTTAGAATGTCAGAAACAAGCTTTCTGAGCTGAGAACTGCATTTTGTGACATAGTTCATCAGTGGATGATGAGAATGTCAGTTTTGACAAAGAACACTGTTCATTACTAAAATGCTCCAATTGAGCTGTTAGAATGTCAGAAACAAGCTTTCTGAGCTGAGAACTGCATTTTGTGACATAGTTCATCAGTGGATGATGAGAATGTCAGTTTTGACAAAGAACACTGTTCATTGCTGATATGCTCCAATTGAGCTGTTAGAATGTCAGAAACAAGCTTTCTGAGCTGAGAAATGCATTTTGTGACAAAGTGAATCAGTGGATGATGAGAATGTCAGTTTTGACAAAGAACACTGTTCATTACTGAAATGCTCCAATTGAGCTGTTAGAATGTCAGAAACAAGCTTTCTGAGCTGAGAATTGCATTTTGTGACAAAAAGCATCAGTGGATGATGAGAATGTCAGTTTTGACAAAGAACACTGATCATTACTAAAATGCTCCAATTGAGCTGTTAGAATGTCAGAAACAAGCTTTCTGAGCTGAAAACTGCATTTTGTGACATAGTTCATCAGTGGATGATGAGAATGTCAGTTTTGACAAAGAACACTGATCATCACTAAAATGCTCCAATTAAGCTGTTAGAATGTCAGAAACAAGCTTTCTGAGCTGAGAACTGCATTTTGTGAGAAAGTGAATCAGTGGATGATGAGAATGTCAGTTTTGACAAAGAACACTGTTCATTACTAAAATGCTCCAATTGAGCTGTTAGAATGTCAGAAACAAGCTTTCTGAGCATAAAACTGCATTTTGTGACAAAGTGCATCAGTGGGTGATGAGAATGTCAGTTTTGACAAAGAACACTGTTCATTACTAAAATGCTCTAATTGAGCTGTTAGAATGTCAGAAACAAGCTTTCTGAGCTGAAAACTGCATTTTGTGACAAAGTGAATCAGTGGATGATGAGAATGTCAGTTTTGACAAAGAACACTGATCATTACTAAAATGCTCTAATTGAGCTGTTAGAATGTCAGAAACAAGCTTTCTGAGCTGAGAACTGCATTTTGTGACAAAGTGAATCAGTGGATGATGAGAATGTCACTTTTGACAAAGAACACTGATCATTACTAAAATGCTCCAATTGAGCTGTTAGAATGTCAGAAACAAGCTTTCTGTGCTGAAAACTGCATTTTTTTGACAAAGTGCATCAGTGGATGATGAGAATGTCAGTTTTGACAAAGAAAACTGATCATCACTAAAATGCTCCAATTAAGCTGTTAGAATGTCAGAAACAAGCTTTCTGAGCTGAGAACTGCATTTTGTGACATAGTTCATCAGTGGATGATGAGAATGTCAGTTTTGACAAAGAACACTGTTCATTACTGAAATGCTCCAATTGAGCTGTTAGAATGTCAGAAACAAGCTTTCTGAGCTGAGAACTGCATTTTATGACAAAAGCATCAGTGGATGATGAGAATGTCAGTTTTGACAAAGAACACTGATCATTACTAAAATGCTCCAATTGAGCTGTTAGAATGTCAGAAACAAGCTTTCTGAGCTGAGAAATGCATTTTGTGACAAAGTGCTTCAGTGGATGATGAGAATGTCAGTTTTGACAAAGAACACTGTTCATTACTAAAATGCTCTAATTGAGCTGTTAGAATGTCAGAAACAAGCTTTCTGAGCTGAGAACTGCATTTTGTGACATAGTTCATCAGTGGATGATGAGAGTGTCAGTTTTGACAAAGAACACTGTTCATTACTAAAATGCTCTAATTGAGCTGTTAGAATGTTAGAAACAAGCTTTCTGAGCTGAGAACTGCATTTTGTGACATAGTTCATCAGTGGATGATGAGAATGTCAGTTTTGACAAAGAACACTGTTCATTACTAAAATGCTCCAATTGAGCTGTTAGAATGTCAGAAACAAGCTTTCTGAGCTGAGAAATGCATTTTGTGACAAAGTTCATCAGTGGATGATGAGAATGTCAGTTTTGACAAAGAACACTGTTCATTACTGAAATGCTCCAATTGAACTGTTAGAATGTCAGAAACAAGCTTTCTGAGCTGAGAAATGCATTTTGTGACAAAGTGCATCAGTGGATGATGATAATGTCAGTTTTGACAAAGAACACTGTTCATTACTAAAATGCTCTAATTGAGCTGTTAGAATGTCAGAAACAAGCTTTCTGAGCTGAGAACTGCATTTTGTGACAAAGTGAATCAGTGGATGATGAGAATGTCAGTTTTGACAAAGAACACTGTTCATTACTAAAATGCTCTAATTTGAGCTGTTAGAATGTCAGAAACAAGCTTTCTGAGCTGAGAACTGCTTTTTGTGACAAAGTTCATCAGTGGATGATGAGAATGTCAGTTTTGACAAAGAACACTGATCATCACTAAAATGCTCCAATTAAGCTGTTAGAATGTCAGAAACAAGCTTTCTGAGCATAAAACTGCATTTTGTGACAAAGTGCATCAGTGGGTGATGAGAATGTCAGTTTTGACAAAGAACACTGTTCATTACTAAAATGCTCCAATTGAGCTGTTAGAATGTCAGAAACAAGCTTTCTGAGCTGAGAAATGCATTTTGTGACATAGTTCATCAGTGGATGATGAGAATGTCAGTTTTGACAAAGAACACTGATCATTACTAAAATGCTCTAATTGAGCTGTTAGAATGTCAGAAACAAGCTTTCTGAGCTGAGAACTGCATTTTGTGACATAGTTCATCAGTGGATGATGAGAATGTCAGTTTTGACAAAGAACACTGTTCATTACTAAAATGCTCTAATTGAGCTGTTAGAATGTCAGAAACAAGCTTTCTGAGCTGAGAACTGCATTTTGTGACATAGTTCATCAGTGGATGATGAGAATGTCAGTTTTGACAAAGAACACTGTTCATTACTAAAATGCTCCAATTGAGCTGTTAGAATGTCAGAAACAAGCTTTCTGAGCTGAGAAATGCATTTTGTGACATAGTTCATCAGTGGATGATGAGAATGTCAGTTTTGACAAAGAACTCTGTTCATTACTGAAATGCTCCAATTGAGCTGTTAGAATGTCAGAAACAAGCTTTCTGAGCTGAAAACTGCATTTTGTGACAAAGTGAATCAGTGGATGGATGAGAATGTCACTTTTGACAAAGAACACTGTTCATTACTGAAATGCTCCAATTGAGCTGTTAGAATGTCAGAAACAAGCTTTCTGAGCTGAGAAATGCATTTTGTGACAAAGTGCATCAGTGGATGATGAGAATGTCAGTTTTGACAAAGAACACTGTTCATTACTAAAATGCTCTAATTGAGCTGTTAGAATGTCAGAAACAAGCTTTCTGAGCTGAGAAATGCATTTTGTGACAAAGTGCTTCAGTGGATGATGAGAATGTCAGTTTTGACAAAGAACACTGTTCATTACTAAAATGCTCTAATTGAGCTGTTAGAATGTCAGAAACAAGCTTTCTGAGCTGAGAACTGCATTTTGTGACAAAGTGAATCAGTGGATGGATGAGAATGTCACTTTTGACAAAGAACACTGATCATCACTAAAATGCTCCAATTAAGCTGTTAGAATGTCAGAAACAAGCTTTCTGAGCTGAGAACTGCATTTTGTGACAAAAAGCATCAGTGGATGATGAGAATGTCAGTTTTGACAAAGAACACTGATCATTACTAAAATGCTCCAATTGAGCTGTTAGAATGTCAGAAACAAGCTTTCTGAGCTGAGAAATGCATTTTGTGACAAAGTGCTTCAGTGGATGATGAGAATGTCAGTTTTGACAAAGAACACTGTTCATTACTAAAATGCTCTAATTGAGCTGTTAGAATGTCAGAAACAAGCTTTCTGAGCTGAGAACTGCATTTTGTGACATAGTTCATCAGTGGATGATGAGAATGTCAGTTTTGACAAAGAACACTGTTCATTACTAAAATGCTCTAATTGAGCTGTTAGAATGTCAGAAACAAGCTTTCTGAGCATAAAACTGCATTTTGTGACAAAGTGCATCAGTGGGTGATGAGAATGTCAGTTTTGACAAAGAACACTGTTCATTACTAAAATGCTCTAATTGAGCTGTTAGAATGTCAGAAACAAGCTTTCTGAGCTGAAAACTGCATTTTGTGACAAAAAGCATCAGTGGATGATGAGAATGTCAGTTTTGACAAAGAACACTTATCATTACTAAAATGCTCCAATTGAGCTGTTAGAATGTCAGAAACAAGCTTTCTGAGCTGAGAACTGCATTTTGTGACAGAGTTCATCAGTGGATGATGAGAATGTCAGTTTTGACAAAGAACACTGTTCATTACTGAAATGCTCCAATTGAACTGTTAGAATGTCAGAAACAAGCTTTCTGAGCTGAGAAATTCATTTTGTGACAAAGTGCATCAGTGGATGATGAGAATGTCAGTTTAGACAAAGAACACTGTTCATTACTAAAATGCTCTAATTGAGCTGTTAGAATGTCAGAAACAAGCTTTCTGAGCTGAGAACTGCATTTTGTGACAAAGTGCTTCAGTGGATGATGAGAATGTCAGTTTTGACAAAGAACACTGTTCATTACTAAAATGCTCTAATTGAGCTGTTAGAATGTCAGAAACAAGCTTTCTGAGCTGAGAACTGCATTTTGTGACATAGTTCATCAGTGGATGATGAGAATGTCAGTTTTGACAAAGAACACTGTTCATTACTGAAATGCTCCAATTGAGATGTTAGAATGTCAGAAACAATTTTTCTGAGCTGAGAAATGCATTTTGTGACAAAGTGCATCAGTGGGTGATGAGAATGTCAGTTTTGACAAAGAACACTGTTCATTACTAAAATGCTCCAATTGAGCTGTTAGAATGTCAGAAACAAGCTTTCTGAGCTGAGAAATGCATTTTGTGACATAGTTCATCAGTGGATGATGAGAATGTCAGTTTTGACAAAGAACACTGATCATTACTAAAATGCTCTAATTGAGCTGTTAGAATGTCAGAAACAAGCTTTCTGAGCTGAGAACTGCATTTTGTGACATAGTTCATCAGTGGATGATGAGAATGTCAGTTTTGACAAAGAACACTGTTCATTACTAAAATGCTCTAATTGAGCTGTTAGAATGTCAGAAACAAGCTTTCTGAGCTGAGAACTGCATTTTGTGACATAGTTCATCAGTGGATGATGAGAATGTCAGTTTTGACAAAGAACACTGTTCATTACTAAAATGCTCCAATTGAGCTGTTAGAATGTCAGAAACAAGCTTTCTGAGCTGAGAAATGCATTTTGTGACATAGTTCATCAGTGGATGATGAGAATGTCAGTTTTGACAAAGAACTCTGTTCATTACTGAAATGCTCCAATTGAGCTGTTAGAATGTCAGAAACAAGCTTTCTGAGCTGAAAACTGCATTTTGTGACAAAGTGAATCAGTGGATGGATGAGAATGTCACTTTTGACAAAGAACACTGTTCATTACTGAAATGCTCCAATTGAGCTGTTAGAATGTCAGAAACAAGCTTTCTGAGCTGAGAAATGCATTTTGTGACAAAGTGCATCAGTGGATGATGAGAATGTCAGTTTTGACAAAGAACACTGTTCATTACTAAAATGCTCTAATTGAGCTGTTAGAATGTCAGAAACAAGCTTTCTGAGCTGAGAAATGCATTTTGTGACAAAGTGCTTCAGTGGATGATGAGAATGTCAGTTTTGACAAAGAACACTGTTCATTACTAAAATGCTCTAATTGAGCTGTTAGAATGTCAGAAACAAGCTTTCTGAGCTGAAAACTGCATTTTGTGACATAGTTCATCAGTGGATGATGAGAATGTCAGTTTTGACAAAGAACACTGATCATCACTAAAATGCTCCAATTAAGCTGTTAGAATGTCAGAAACAAGCTTTCTGAGCTGAGAACTGCATTTTGTGAGAAAGTGAATCAGTGGATGATGAGAATGTCAGTTTTGACAAAGAACACTGTTCATTACTAAAATGCTCCAATTGAGCTGTTAGAATGTCAGAAACAAGCTTTCTGAGCATAAAACTGCATTTTGTGACAAAGTGCATCAGTGGGTGATGAGAATGTCAGTTTTGACAAAGAACACTGTTCATTACTAAAATGCTCTAATTGAGCTGTTAGAATGTCAGAAACAAGCTTTCTGAGCTGAAAACTGCATTTTGTGACAAAGTGAATCAGTGGATGATGAGAATGTCAGTTTTGACAAAGAACACTGATCATTACTAAAATGCTCTAATTGAGCTGTTAGAATGTCAGAAACAAGCTTTCTGAGCTGAGAACTGCATTTTGTGACAAAGTGAATCAGTGGATGATGAGAATGTCACTTTTGACAAAGAACACTGATCATTACTAAAATGCTCCAATTGAGCTGTTAGAATGTCAGAAACAAGCTTTCTGAGCTGAAAACTGCATTTTTTTGACAAAGTGCATCAGTGGATGATGAGAATGTCAGTTTTGACAAAGAACACTGATCATCACTAAAATGCTCCAATTAAGCTGTTAGAATGTCAGAAACAAGCTTTCTGAGCTGAGAACTGCATTTTGTGACATAGTTCATCAGTGGATGATGAGAATGTCAGTTTTGACAAAGAACACTGTTCATTACTGAAATGCTCCAATTGAGCTGTTAGAATGTCAGAAACAAGCTTTCTGAGCTGAGAACTGCATTTTGTGACAAAAGCATCAGTGGATGATGAGAATGTCAGTTTTGACAAAGAACACTGATCATTACTAAAATGCTCCAATTGAGCTGTTAGAATGTCAGAAACAAGCTTTCTGAGCTGAGAAATGTATTTTGTGACAAAGTGCTTCAGTGGATGATGAGAATGTCAGTTTTGACAAAGAACACTGTTCATTACTAAAATGCTCTAATTGAGCTGTTAGAATGTCAGAAACAAGCTTTCTGAGCTGAGAACTGCATTTTGTGACATAGTTCATCAGTGGATGATGAGAGTGTCAGTTTTGACAAAGAACACTGTTCATTACTAAAATGCTCTAATTGAGCTGTTAGAATGTTAGAAACAAGCTTTCTGAGCTGAGAACTGCATTTTGTGACATAGTTCATCAGTGGATGATGAGAATGTCAGTTTTGACAAAGAACACTGTTCATTACTAAAATGCTCCAATTGAGCTGTTAGAATGTCAGAAACAAGCTTTCTGAGCTGAGAAATGCATTTTGTGACAAAGTTCATCAGTGGATGATGAGAATGTCAGTTTTGACAAAGAACACTGTTCATTACTGAAATGCTCCAATTGAACTGTTAGAATGTCAGAAACAAGCTTTCTGAGCTGAGAAATGCATTTTGTGACAAAGTGCATCAGTGGATGATGAGAATGTCAGTTTAGACAAAGAACACTGTTCATTACTAAAATGCTCTAATTGAGCTGTTAGAATGTCAGAAACAAGCTTTCTGAGCTGAGAACTGCATTTTGTGACAAAGTGCTTCAGTGGATGATGAGAATGTCAGTTTTGACAAAGAACACTGTTCATTACTAAAATGCTCTAATTGAGCTGTTAGAATGTCAGAAACAAGCTTTCTGAGCTGAGAACTGCATTTTGTGACATAGTTCATCAGTGGATGATGAGAATGTCAGTTTTGACAAAGAACTCTGTTCATTACTGAAATGCTCCAATTGAGCTGTTAGAATGTCAGAAACAAGCTTTCTGAGCTGAAAACTGCATTTTGTGACAAAGTGAATCAGTGGATGGATGAGAATGTCACTTTTGACAAAGAACACTGTTCATTACTGAAATGCTCCAATTGAGCTGTTAGAATGTCAGAAACAAGCTTTCTGAGCTGAGAAATGCATTTTGTGACAAAGTGCATCAGTGGATGATGAGAATGTCAGTTTTGACAAAGAACACTGTTCATTACTAAAATGCTCTAATTGAGCTGTTAGAATGTCAGAAACAAGCTTTCTGAGCTGAGAAATGCATTTTGTGACAAAGTGCTTCAGTGGATGATGAGAATGTCAGTTTTGACAAAGAACACTGTTCATTACTAAAATGCTCTAATTGAGCTGTTAGAATGTCAGAAACAAGCTTTCTGAGCTGAAAACTGCATTTTGTGACATAGTTCATCAGTGGATGATGAGAATGTCAGTTTTGACAAAGAACACTGATCATCACTAAAATGCTCCAATTAAGCTGTTAGAATGTCAGAAACAAGCTTTCTGAGCTGAGAACTGCATTTTGTGAGAAAGTGAATCAGTGGATGATGAGAATGTCAGTTTTGACAAAGAACACTGTTCATTACTAAAATGCTCCAATTGAGCTGTTAGAATGTCAGAAACAAGCTTTCTGAGCATAAAACTGCATTTTGTGACAAAGTGCATCAGTGGGTGATGAGAATGTCAGTTTTGACAAAGAACACTGTTCATTACTAAAATGCTCTAATTGAGCTGTTAGAATGTCAGAAACAAGCTTTCTGAGCTGAAAACTGCATTTTGTGACAAAGTGAATCAGTGGATGATGAGAATGTCAGTTTTGACAAAGAACACTGATCATTACTAAAATGCTCTAATTGAGCTGTTAGAATGTCAGAAACAAGCTTTCTGAGCTGAGAACTGCATTTTGTGACAAAGTGAATCAGTGGATGATGAGAATGTCACTTTTGACAAAGAACACTGATCATTACTAAAATGCTCCAATTGAGCTGTTAGAATGTCAGAAACAAGCTTTCTGAGCTGAAAACTGCATTTTTTTGACAAAGTGCATCAGTGGATGATGAGAATGTCAGTTTTGACAAAGAACACTGATCATCACTAAAATGCTCCAATTAAGCTGTTAGAATGTCAGAAACAAGCTTTCTGAGCTGAGAACTGCATTTTGTGACATAGTTCATCAGTGGATGATGAGAATGTCAGTTTTGACAAAGAACACTGTTCATTACTGAAATGCTCCAATTGAGCTGTTAGAATGTCAGAAACAAGCTTTCTGAGCTGAGAACTGCATTTTGTGACAAAAGCATCAGTGGATGATGAGAATGTCAGTTTTGACAAAGAACACTGATCATTACTAAAATGCTCCAATTGAGCTGTTAGAATGTCAGAAACAAGCTTTCTGAGCTGAGAAATGTATTTTGTGACAAAGTGCTTCAGTGGATGATGAGAATGTCAGTTTTGACAAAGAACACTGTTCATTACTAAAATGCTCTAATTGAGCTGTTAGAATGTCAGAAACAAGCTTTCTGAGCTGAGAACTGCATTTTGTGACATAGTTCATCAGTGGATGATGAGAGTGTCAGTTTTGACAAAGAACACTGTTCATTACTAAAATGCTCTAATTGAGCTGTTAGAATGTTAGAAACAAGCTTTCTGAGCTGAGAACTGCATTTTGTGACATAGTTCATCAGTGGATGATGAGAATGTCAGTTTTGACAAAGAACACTGTTCATTACTAAAATGCTCCAATTGAGCTGTTAGAATGTCAGAAACAAGCTTTCTGAGCTGAGAAATGCATTTTGTGACAAAGTTCATCAGTGGATGATGAGAATGTCAGTTTTGACAAAGAACACTGTTCATTACTGAAATGCTCCAATTGAACTGTTAGAATGTCAGAAACAAGCTTTCTGAGCTGAGAAATGCATTTTGTGACAAAGTGCATCAGTGGATGATGAGAATGTCAGTTTTGACAAAGAACACTGTTCATTACTAAAATGCTCTAATTGAGCTGTTAGAATGTCAGAAACAAGCTTTCTGAGCTGAGAACTGCATTTTGTGACAAAGTGAATCAGTGGATGATGAGAATGTCAGTTTTGACAAAGAACACTGTTCATTACTAAAATGCTCTAATTTGAGCTGTTAGAATGTCAGAAACAAGCTTTCTGAGCTGAGAACTGCTTTTTGTGACAAAGTTCATCAGTGGATGATGAGAATGTCAGTTTTGACAAAGAACACTGTTCATTACTAAAATGCTCTAATTGAGCTGTTAGAATGTCAGAAACAAGCTTTCTGAACATAAAACTTTATTTTGTGACAAAGTGCATCAGTGGGTGATGAGAATGTCAGTTTTGACAAAGAACACTGTTCATTACTAAAATGCTCCAATTGAGCTGTTAGAATGTCAGAAACAAGCTTTCTGAGCTGAGAAATGCATTTTG
Organism: Barbatula barbatula; assembly: GCF_947034865.1. Lineage (NCBI taxonomy): Eukaryota > Metazoa > Chordata > Actinopteri > Cypriniformes > Nemacheilidae > Barbatula > Barbatula barbatula. The sequence goes on from NC_136788.1 coordinate 2,638,814, forward strand.
TGACATAGTTCATCAGTGGATGATGAGAATGTCAGTTTTGACAAAGAACACTGATCATTACTAAAATGCTCTAATTGAGCTGTTAGAATGTCAGAAACAAGCTTTCTGAGCTGAGAACTGCATTTTGTGACATAGTTCATCAGTGGATGATGAGAATGTCAGTTTTGACAAAGAACACTGTTCATTACTAAAATGCTCCAATTGAGCTGTTAGAATGTCAGAAACAAGCTTTCTGAGCTGAGAAATGCATTTTGTGACATAGTTCATCAGTGGATGATGAGAATGTCAGTTTTGACAAAGAACTCTGTTCATTACTGAAATGCTCCAATTGAGCTGTTAGAATGTCAGAAACAAGCTTTCTGAGCTGAAAACTGCATTTTGTGACAAAGTGAATCAGTGGATGGATGAGAATGTCACTTTTGACAAAGAACACTGTTCATTACTAAAATGCTCTAATTGAGCTGTTAGAATGTCAGAAACAAGCTTTCTGAGCTGAAAACTGCATTTTGTGACAAAGTGAATCAGTGGATGATGAGAATGTCAGTTTTGACAAAGAACACTGATCATTACTAAAATGCTCTAATTGAGCTGTTAGAATGTCAGAAACAAGCTTTCTGAGCTGAGAACTGCATTTTGTGACAAAGTGAATCAGTGGATGATGAGAATGTCACTTTTGACAAAGAACACTGATCATTACTAAAATGCTCCAATTGAGCTGTTAGAATGTCAGAAACAAGCTTTCTGAGCTGAAAACTGCATTTTTTTGACAAAGTGCATCAGTGGATGATGAGAATGTCAGTTTTGACAAAGAACACTGATCATCACTAAAATGCTCCAATTAAGCTGTTAGAATGTCAGAAACAAGCTTTCTGAGCTGAGAACTGCATTTTGTGACATAGTTCATCAGTGGATGATGAGAATGTCAGTTTTGACAAACAACACTGTTCATTACTGAAATGCTCCAATTGAGCTGTTAGAATGTCAGAAACAAGCTTTCTGAGCTGAGAACTGCATTTTGTGACAAAAGCATCAGTGGATGATGAGAATGTCAGTTTTGACAAAGAACACTGATCATTACTAAAATGCTCCAATTGAGCTGTTAGAATGTCAGAAACAAGCTTTCTGAGCTGAGAAATGTATTTTGTGACAAAGTGCTTCAGTGGATGATGAGAATGTCAGTTTTGACAAAGAACACTGTTCATTACTAAAATGCTCTAATTGAGCTGTTAGAATGTCAGAAACAAGCTTTCTGAGCTGAGAACTGCATTTTGTGACATAGTTCATCAGTGGATGATGAGAGTGTCAGTTTTGACAAAGAACACTGTTCATTACTAAAATGCTCTAATTGAGCTGTTAGAATGTTAGAAACAAGCTTTCTGAGCTGAGAACTGCATTTTGTGACATAGTTCATCAGTGGATGATGAGAATGTCAGTTTTGACAAAGAACACTGTTCATTACTAAAATGCTCCAATTGAGCTGTTAGAATGTCAGAAACAAGCTTTCTGAGCTGAGAAATGCATTTTGTGACAAAGTTCATCAGTGGATGATGAGAATGTCAGTTTTGACAAAGAACACTGTTCATTACTGAAATGCTCCAATTGAACTGTTAGAATGTCAGAAACAAGCTTTCTGAGCTGAGAAATGCATTTTGTGACAAAGTGCATCAGTGGATGATGAGAATGTCAGTTTTGACAAAGAACACTGTTCATTACTAAAATGCTCTAATTGAGCTGTTAGAATGTCAGAAACAAGCTTTCTGAGCTGAGAACTGCATTTTGTGACAAAGTGAATCAGTGGATGATGAGAATGTCAGTTTTGACAAAGAACACTGTTCATTACTAAAATGCTCTAATTTGAGCTGTTAGAATGTCAGAAACAAGCTTTCTGAGCTGAGAACTGCTTTTTGTGACAAAGTTCATCAGTGGATGATGAGAATGTCAGTTTTGACAAAGAACACTGTTCATTACTAAAATGCTCTAATTGAGCTGTTAGAATGTCAGAAACAAGCTTTCTGAGCTGAGAACTGCATTTTGTGACATAGTTCATCAGTGGATGATGAGAGTGTCAGTTTTGACAAAGAACACTGATCATTACTAAAATGCTCTAATTGAACTGTTAGAATGTCAGAAACAAGCTTTCTGAGCTGAGAACTGCATTTTGTGACATAGTTCATCAGTGGATGATGAGAATGTCAGTTTTGACAAAGAACACTGTTCATTACTAAAATGCTCTAATTGAGCTGTTAGAATGTCAGAAACAAGCTTTCTGAGCTGAAAACTGCATTTTGTGACAAAAAGCATCAGTGGATGATGAGAATGTCAGTTTTGACAAAGAACACTGTTCATTACTGAAATGCTCCAATTGAGCTGTTAGAATGTCAAAAACAAGCTTTCTGAGCTGAGAAATGCATTTTGTGACAAAGTGCATCAGTGGATGATGAGAATGTCAGTTTTGACAAAGAACACTGTTCATTACTAAAATGCTCTAATTGAGCTGTTAGAATGTCAGAAACAAGCTTTCTGAGCTGAGAACTGCATTTTGTGACAAAAAGCATCAGTGGATGATGAGAATGTCAGTTTTGACAAAGAACACTGATCATTACTAAAATGCTCCAATTGAGCTGTTAGAATGTCAGAAACAAGCTTTCTGAGGTGAGAACTGCATTTTGTGACATAGTTCATCAGTGGATGATGAGAATGTCAGTTTTGACAAAGAACACTGTTCATTACTAAAATGCTCTAATTGAGCTGTTAGAATGTTAGAAACAAGCTTTCTGAGCTGAGAACTGCATTTTGTGACATAGTTCATCAGTGGATGATGAGAATGTCAGTTTTGACAAAGAACATTGTTCATTGCTGATATGCTCCAATTGAGCTGTTAGAATGTCAGAAACAAGCTTTCTGAGCTGAGAAATGCATTTTGTGACAAAGTGCATCAGTGGATGATGAGAATGTCAGTTTTGACAAAGAACACTGTTCATTACTAAAATGCTCTAATTGAGCTGTTAGAATGTCAGAAACAAGCTTTCTGAGCTGAGAACTGCATTTTGTGACAAAAAGCATCAGTGGATGATGAGAATGTCAGTTTTGACAAAGAACACTGATCATTACTAAAATGCTCCAATTGAGCTGTTAGAATGTCAGAAACAAGCTTACTGAGCTGAGAACTGCATTTTGTGACAAAGTGCTTCAGTGGATGATGAGAATGTCAGTTTTGACAAAGAACACTGTTCATTACTAAAATGCTCTAATTGAGCTGTTAGAATGTCAGAAACAAGCTTTCTGAGCTGAGAACTGCATTTTGTGACAAAGTGCTTCAGTGGATGATGAGAATGTCAGTTTTGACAAAGAACACTGTTCATTGCTGATATGCTCCAATTGAGCTGTTAGAATGTCAGAAACAAGCTTTCTGAGCTGAGAAATGCATTTTGTGACAAAGTGAATCAGTGGATGATGAGAATGTCAGTTTTGACAAAGAACACTGATTCATTACTGAAATGCTCCAATTGAGCTGTTAGAATGTCAGAAACAAGCTTTCTGAGCTGAGAACTGCATTTTGTGACAGAGTTCATCAGTGGATGATGAGAATGTCAGTTTTGACAAAGAACACTGTTCATTACTAAAATGCTCTAATTGAGCTGTTAGAATGTCAGAAACAAGCTTTCTGAGCTGAGAACTGCATTTTGTGACATAGTTCATCAGTGGATGATGAGAATGTCAGTTTTGACAAAGAACACTGTTCATTACTGAAATGCTCCAATTGAGCTGTTAGAATGTCAGAAACAAGCTTTCTGAGCTGAAAACTGCATTTTTTTGACAAAGTGCATCAGTGGATGATGAGAATGTCAGTTTTGACAAAGAACACTGATCATCACTAAAATGCTCCAATTAAGCTGTTAGAATGTCAGAAACAAGCTTTCTGAGCTGAAAACTGCATTTTGTGACATAGTTCATCAGTGGATGATGAGAATGTCAGTTTTGACAAAGAACACTGATCATCACTAAAATGCTCTAATTAAGCTGTTAGAATGTCAGAAACAAGCTTTCTGAGCTGAGAACTGCATTTTGTGAGAAAGTGAATCAGTGGATGATGAGAATGTCAGTTTTGACAAAGAACACTGTTCATTACTAAAATGCTCCAATTGAGCTGTTAGAATGTCAGAAACAAGCTTTCTGAGCATAAAACTGCATTTTTTTGACAAAGTGCATCAGTGGATGATGAGAATGTCAGTTTTGACAAAGAACACTGATCATCACTAAAATGCTCCAATTAAGCTGTTAGAATGTCAGAAACAAGCTTTCTGAGCTGAAAACTGCATTTTGTGACATAGTTCATCAGTGGATGATGAGAATGTCAGTTTTGACAAAGAACACTGATCATCACTAAAATGCTCTAATTGAGCTGTTAGAATGTCAGAAACAAGCTTTCTGAGCATAAAACTGCATTTTGTGACAAAGTGCATCAGTGGGTGATGAGAATGTCAGTTTTGACAAAGAACACTGTTCATTACTAAAATGCTCTAATTGAGCTGTTAGAATGTCAGAAACAAGCTTTCTGAGCTGAAAACTGCATTTTGTGACAAAGTGCATCAGTGGATGATGAGAATGTCAGTTTTGACAAAGAACACTGTTCATTACTAAAATGCTCTAATTGAGCTGTTAGAATGTCAGAAACAAGCTTTCTGAGCTGAGAAATGCATTTTGTGACAAAGTGCTTCAGTGGATGATGAGAATGTCAGTTTTGACAAAGAACACTGTTCATTACTAAAATGCTCTAATTGAGCTGTTAGAATGTCAGAAACAAGCTTTCTGAGCTGAGAACTGCATTTTGTGACAAAGTGAATCAGTGGATGGATGAGAATGTCACTTTTGACAAAGAACACTGATCATCACTAAAATGCTATAATTAAGCTGTTAGAATGTCAGAAACAAGCTTTCTGAGCTGAGAACTGCATTTTGTGACAAAAAGCATCAGTGGATGATGAGAATGTCAGTTTTGACAAAGAACACTGATCATTACTAAAATGCTCCAATTGAGCTGTTAGAATGTCAGAAACAAGCTTTCTGAGCTGAGAAATGCATTTTGTGACAAAGTGCTTCAGTGGATGATGAGAATGTCAGTTTTGACAAAGAACACTGTTCATTACAAAAATGCTCTAATTGAGCTGTTAGAATGTCAGAAACAAGCTTTCTGAGCTGAGAACTGCATTTTGTGACATAGTTCATCAGTGGATGATGAGAATGTCAGTTTTGACAAAGAACACTGTTCATTACTAAAATGCTCTAATTGAGCTGTTAGAATGTCAGAAACAAGCTTTCTGAGCATAAAACTGCATTTTGTGACAAAGTGCATCAGTGGGTGATGAGAATGTCAGTTTTGACAAAGAACACTGTTCATTACTAAAATGCTCCAATTGAGCTGTTAGAATGTCAGAAACAAGCTTTCTGAGCTGAGAAATGCATTTTGTGACATAGTTCATCAGTGGATGATGAGAATGTCAGTTTTGACAAAGAACACTGATCATTACTAAAATGCTCTAATTGAGCTGTTAGAATGTCAGAAACAAGCTTTCTGAGCTGAGAACTGCATTTTGTGACATAGTTCATCAGTGGATGATGAGAATGTCAGTTTTGACAAAGAACACTGTTCATTACTAAAATGCTCCAATTGAGCTGTTAGAATGTCAGAAACAAGCTTTCTGAGCTGAGAAATGCATTTTGTGACATAGTTCATCAGTGGATGATGAGAATGTCAGTTTTGACAAAGAACTCTGTTCATTACTGAAATGCTCCAATTGAGCTGTTAGAATGTCAGAAACAAGCTTTCTGAGCTGAAAACTGCATTTTGTGACAAAGTGAATCAGTGGATGGATGAGAATGTCACTTTTGACAAAGAACACTGTTCATTACTAAAATGCTCTAATTGAGCTGTTAGAATGTCAGAAACAAGCTTTCTGAGCTGAAAACTGCATTTTGTGACAAAGTGAATCAGTGGATGATGAGAATGTCAGTTTTGACAAAGAACACTGATCATTACTAAAATGCTCTAATTGAGCTGTTAGAATGTCAGAAACAAGCTTTCTGAGCTGAGAACTGCATTTTGTGACAAAGTGAATCAGTGGATGATGAGAATGTCACTTTTGACAAAGAACACTGATCATTACTAAAATGCTCCAATTGAGCTGTTAGAATGTCAGAAACAAGCTTTCTGAGCTGAAAACTGCATTTTTTTGACAAAGTGCATCAGTGGATGATGAGAATGTCAGTTTTGACAAAGAACACTGATCATCACTAAAATGCTCCAATTAAGCTGTTAGAATGTCAGAAACAAGCTTTCTGAGCTGAGAACTGCATTTTGTGACATAGTTCATCAGTGGATGATGAGAATGTCAGTTTTGACAAAGAACACTGTTCATTACTGAAATGCTCCAATTGAGCTGTTAGAATGTCAGAAACAAGCTTTCTGAGCTGAGAACTGCATTTTGTGACAAAAGCATCAGTGGATGATGAGAATGTCAGTTTTGACAAAGAACACTGATCATTACTAAAATGCTCCAATTGAGCTGTTAGAATGTCAGAAACAAGCTTTCTGAGCTGAGAAATGTATTTTGTGACAAAGTGCTTCAGTGGATGATGAGAATGTCAGTTTTGACAAAGAACACTGTTCATTACTAAAATGCTCTAATTGAGCTGTTAGAATGTCAGAAACAAGCTTTCTGAGCTGAGAACTGCATTTTGTGACATAGTTCATCAGTGGATGATGAGAGTGTCAGTTTTGACAAAGAACACTGTTCATTACTAAAATGCTCTAATTGAGCTGTTAGAATGTTAGAAACAAGCTTTCTGAGCTGAGAACTGCATTTTGTGACATAGTTCATCAGTGGATGATGAGAATGTCAGTTTTGACAAAGAACACTGTTCATTACTAAAATGCTCCAATTGAGCTGTTAGAATGTCAGAAACAAGCTTTCTGAGCTGAGAAATGCATTTTGTGACAAAGTTCATCAGTGGATGATGAGAATGTCAGTTTTGACAAAGAACACTGTTCATTACTGAAATGCTCCAATTGAACTGTTAGAATGTCAGAAACAAGCTTTCTGAGCTGAGAAATGCATTTTGTGACAAAGTGCATCAGTGGATGATGAGAATGTCAGTTTTGACAAAGAACACTGTTCATTACTAAAATGCTCTAATTGAGCTGTTAGAATGTCAGAAACAAGCTTTCTGAGCTGAGAACTGCATTTTGTGACAAAGTGAATCAGTGGATGATGAGAATGTCAGTTTTGACAAAGAACACTGTTCATTACTAAAATGCTCTAATTTGAGCTGTTAGAATGTCAGAAACAAGCTTTCTGAGCTGAGAACTGCTTTTTGTGACAAAGTTCATCAGTGGATGATGAGAATGTCAGTTTTGACAAAGAACACTGTTCATTACTAAAATGCTCTAATTGAGCTGTTAGAATGTCAGAAACAAGCTTTCTGAGCTGAAAACTGCATTTTGTGACAAAAAGCATCAGTGGATGATGAGAATGTCAGTTTTGACAAAGAACACTTATCATTACTAAAATGCTCCAATTGAGCTGTTAGAATGTCAGAAACAAGCTTTCTGAGCTGAGAACTGCATTTTGTGACATAGTTCATCAGTGGATGATGAGAATGTCAGTTTTGACAAAGAACACTGTTCATTACTAAAATGCTCTAATTGAGCTGTTAGAATGTCAGAAACAAGCTTTCTGAGCTGAAAACTGCATTTTGTGACAAAAAGCATCAGTGGATGATGAGAATGTCAGTTTTGACAAAGAACACTGTTCATTACTGAAATGCTCCAATTGAGCTGTTAGAATGTCAAAAACAAGCTTTCTGAGCTGAGAAATGCATTTTGTGACAAAGTGCATCAGTGGATGATGAGAATGTCAGTTTTGACAAAGAACACTGTTCATTACTAAAATGCTCTAATTGAGCTGTTAGAATGTCAGAAACAAGCTTTCTGAGCTGAGAACTGCATTTTGTGACAAAAAGCATCAGTGGATGATGAGAATGTCAGTTTTGACAAAGAACACTGATCATTACTAAAATGCTCCAATTGAGCTGTTAGAATGTCAGAAACAAGCTTTCTGAGGTGAGAACTGCATTTTGTGACATAGTTCATCAGTGGATGATGAGAATGTCAGTTTTGACAAAGAACACTGTTCATTACTAAAATGCTCTAATTGAGCTGTTAGAATGTTAGAAACAAGCTTTCTGAGCTGAGAACTGCATTTTGTGACATAGTTCATCAGTGGATGATGAGAATGTCAGTTTTGACAAAGAACATTGTTCATTGCTGATATGCTCCAATTGAGCTGTTAGAATGTCAGAAACAAGCTTTCTGAGCTGAGAAATGCATTTTGTGACAAAGTGCATCAGTGGATGATGAGAATGTCAGTTTTGACAAAGAACACTGTTCATTACTAAAATGCTCTAATTGAGCTGTTAGAATGTCAGAAACAAGCTTTCTGAGCTGAGAACTGCATTTTGTGACAAAAAGCATCAGTGGATGATGAGAATGTCAGTTTTGACAAAGAACACTGATCATTACTAAAATGCTCCAATTGAGCTGTTAGAATGTCAGAAACAAGCTTTCTGAGCTGAGAACTGCATTTTGTGACAAAGTGCTTCAGTGGATGATGAGAATGTCAGTTTTGACAAAGAACACTGTTCATTACTAAAATGCTCTAATTGAGCTGTTAGAATGTCAGAAACAAGCTTTCTGAGCTGAGAACTGCATTTTGTGACAAAGTGCTTCAGTGGATGATGAGAATGTCAGTTTTGACAAAGAACACTGTTCATTACTAAAATGCTCTAATTGAGCTGTTAGAATGTCAGAAACAAGCTTTCTGAGGTGAGAACTGCATTTTGTGACATAGTTCATCAGTGGATGATGAGAATGTCAGTTTTGACAAAGAACACTGTTCATTACTAAAATGCTCTAATTGAGCTGTTAGAATGTTAGAAACAAGCTTTCTGAGCTGAGAACTGCATTTTGTGACATAGTTCATCAGTGGATGATGAGAATGTCAGTTTTGACAAAGAACATTGTTCATTGCTGATATGCTCCAATTGAGCTGTTAGAATGTCAGAAACAAGCTTTCTGAGCTGAGAAATGCATTTTGTGACAAAGTGAATCAGTGGATGATGAGAATGTCAGTTTTGACAAAGAACACTGATTCATTACTGAAATGCTCCAATTGAGCTGTTAGAATGTCAGAAACAAGCTTTCTGAGCTGAGAACTGCATTTTGTGACAGAGTTCATCAGTGGATGATGAGAATGTCAGTTTTGACAAAGAACACTGTTCATTACTAAAATGCTCTAATTGAGCTGTTAGAATGTCAGAAACAAGCTTTCTGAGCTGAGAACTGCATTTTGTGACATAGTTCATCAGTGGATGATGAGAATGTCAGTTTTGACAAAGAACACTGTTCATTACTGAAATGCTCCAATTGAGCTGTTAGAATGTCAGAAACAAGCTTTCTGAGCTGAAAACTGCATTTTTTTGACAAAGTGCATCAGTGGATGATGAGAATGTCAGTTTTGACAAAGAACACTGATCATCACTAAAATGCTCCAATTAAGCTGTTAGAATGTCAGAAACAAGCTTTCTGAGCTGAAAACTGCATTTTGTGACATAGTTCATCAGTGGATGATGAGAATGTCAGTTTTGACAAAGAACACTGATCATCACTAAAATGCTCTAATTAAGCTGTTAGAATGTCAGAAACAAGCTTTCTGAGCTGAGAACTGCATTTTGTGAGAAAGTGAATCAGTGGATGATGAGAATGTCAGTTTTGACAAAGAACACTGTTCATTACTAAAATGCTCCAATTGAGCTGTTAGAATGTCAGAAACAAGCTTTCTGAGCATAAAACTGCATTTTTTTGACAAAGTGCATCAGTGGATGATGAGAATGTCAGTTTTGACAAAGAACACTGATCATCACTAAAATGCTCCAATTAAGCTGTTAGAATGTCAGAAACAAGCTTTCTGAGCTGAAAACTGCATTTTGTGACATAGTTCATCAGTGGATGATGAGAATGTCAGTTTTGACAAAGAACACTGATCATCACTAAAATGCTCTAATTGAGCTGTTAGAATGTCAGAAACAAGCTTTCTGAGCATAAAACTGCATTTTGTGACAAAGTGCATCAGTGGGTGATGAGAATGTCAGTTTTGACAAAGAACACTGTTCATTACTAAAATGCTCTAATTGAGCTGTTAGAATGTCAGAAACAAGCTTTCTGAGCTGAAAACTGCATTTTGTGACAAAGTGCATCAGTGGATGATGAGAATGTCAGTTTTGACAAAGAACACTGTTCATTACTAAAATGCTCTAATTGAGCTGTTAGAATGTCAGAAACAAGCTTTCTGAGCTGAGAAATGCATTTTGTGACAAAGTGCTTCAGTGGATGATGAGAATGTCAGTTTTGACAAAGAACACTGTTCATTACTAAAATGCTCTAATTGAGCTGTTAGAATGTCAGAAACAAGCTTTCTGAGCTGAGAACTGCATTTTGTGACAAAGTGAATCAGTGGATGGATGAGAATGTCACTTTTGACAAAGAACACTGATCATCACTAAAATGCTATAATTAAGCTGTTAGAATGTCAGAAACAAGCTTTCTGAGCTGAGAACTGCATTTTGTGACAAAAAGCATCAGTGGATGATGAGAATGTCAGTTTTGACAAAGAACACTGATCATTACTAAAATGCTCCAATTGAGCTGTTAGAATGTCAGAAACAAGCTTTCTGAGCTGAGAAATGCATTTTGTGACAAAGTGCTTCAGTGGATGATGAGAATGTCAGTTTTGACAAAGAACACTGTTCATTACAAAAATGCTCTAATTGAGCTGTTAGAATGTCAGAAACAAGCTTTCTGAGCTGAGAACTGCATTTTGTGACATAGTTCATCAGTGGATGATGAGAATGTCAGTTTTGACAAAGAACACTGTTCATTACTAAAATGCTCTAATTGAGCTGTTAGAATGTCAGAAACAAGCTTTCTGAGCATAAAACTGCATTTTGTGACAAAGTGCATCAGTGGGTGATGAGAATGTCAGTTTTGACAAAGAACACTGTTCATTACTAAAATGCTCTAATTGAGCTGATAGAATGTCAGAAACAAGCTTTCTGAGCTGAAAACTGCATTTTGTGACAAAAAGCATCAGTGGATGATGAGAATGTCAGTTTTGACAAAGAACACTTATCATTACTAAAATGCTCCAATTGAGCTGTTAGAATGTCAGAAACAAGCTTTCTGAGCTGAGAACTGCATTTTGTGACAGAGTTCATCAGTGGATGATGAGAATGTCAGTTTTGACAAAGAACACTGTTCATTACTGAAATGCTCCAATTGAACTGTTAGAATGTCAGTAACAAGCTTTCTGAGCTGAGAAATGCATTTTGTGACAAAGTGCATCAGTGGATGATGAGAATGTCAGTTTAGACAAAGAACACTGTTCATTACTAAAATGCTCTAATTGAGCTGTTAGAATGTCAGAAACAAGCTTTCTGAGCTGAGAACTGCATTTTGTGACAAAGTGCTTCAGTGGATGATGAGAATGTCAGTTTTGACAAAGAACACTGTTCATTACTAAAATGCTCTAATTGAGCTGTTAGAATGTCAGAAACAAGCTTTCTGAGCTGAGAACTGCATTTTGTGACATAGTTCATCAGTGGATGATGAGAATGTCAGTTTTGACAAAGAACACTGTTCATTACTGAAATGCTCCAATTGAGATGTTAGAATGTCAGAAACAAATTTTCTGAGCTGAGAAATGCATTTTGTGACAAAGTGCATCAGTGGATGATGAGAATGTCAGTTTTGACAAAGAACACTGATCATCACTAAAATGCTCCAATTAAGCTGTTAGAATGTCAGAAACAAGCTTTCTGAGCTGAGAACTGCATTTTGTGACAAAGTGCATCAGTGGGTGATGAGAATGTCAGTTTTGACAAAGAACACTGTTCATTACTAAAATGCTCTAATTGAGCTGTTAGAATGTTAGAAACAAGCTTTCTGAGCTGAGAACTGCATTTTGTGACATAGTTCATCAGTGGATGATGAGAGTGTCAGTTTTGACAAAGAACACTGATCATCACTAAAATGCTCCAATTAAGCTGTTAGAATGTCAGAAACAAGCTTTCTGAGCTGAGAACTGCATTTTGTGACATAGTTCATCAGTGGATGATGAGAATGTCAGTTTTGACAAAGAACACTGATCATTACTAAAATGCTCCAATTGAGCTGTTAGAATGTCAGAAACAAGCTTTCTGAGCTGAGAAATGCATTTTGTGACAAAGTGCATCAGTGGATGATGAGAATGTCAGTTTTGACAAAGAACACTGTTCATTACTAAAATGCTCTAATTTGAGCTGTTAGAATGTCAGAAACAAGCTTTCTGAGCTGAGAACTGCTTTTTGTGACAAAGTTCATCAGTGGATGATGAGAATGTCAGTTTTGACAAAGAACACTGTTCATTACTAAAATGCTCTAATTGAGCTGTTAGAATGTCAGAAACAAGCTTTCTGAGCTGAAAACTGCATTTTGTGACAAAAAGCATCAGTGGATGATGAGAATGTCAGTTTTGACAAAGAACACTTATCATTACTAAAATGCTCCAATTGAGCTGTTAGAATGTCAGAAACAAGCTTTCTGAGCTGAGAACTGCATTTTGTGACAGAGTTCATCAGTGGATGATGAGAATGTCAGTTTTGACAAAGAACACTGTTCATTACTAAAATGCTCTAATTGAGCTGTTAGAATGTCAGAAACAAGCTTTCTGAGCTGAGAACTGCATTTTGTGACATAGTTCATCAGTGGATGATGAGAATGTCAGTTTTGACAAAGAACACTGTTCATTACTGAAATGCTCCAATTGAGCTGTTAGAATGTCAGAAACAAGCTTTCTGAGCTGAGAAATGCATTTTGTGACAAAGTGAATCAGTGGATGATGAGAATGTCAGTTTTGACAAAGAACACTGATCATCAACTAAAATGCTCCAATTGAGCTGTTAGAATGTCAGAAACAAGCTTTCTGAGCTGAGAAATGCATTTTGTGACAAAGTGCATCAGTGGATGATGAGAATGTCAATTTTGACAAAGAACACTGATCATCACTAAAATGCTCCAATTGAGCTGTTAGAATGTCAGAAACAAGCTTTCTGAGCTGAAAACTGCATTTTGTGACAAAGTGAATCAGTGGATGGATGAGAATGTCACTTTTGACAAAGAACACTGTTCATTACTAAAATGCTCCAATTGAGCTGTTAGAATGTCAGAAACAAGCTTTCTGAGCTGAGAAATGCATTTTGTGACAAAGTGCTTCAGTGGATGATGAGAATGTCAGCTTTGACAAAGAACACTGTTCATTACTAAAATGCTCCAATTGAGCTGTTAGAATGTCAGAAACAAGCTTTCTGAGCTGAGAACTGCATTTTGTGACATAGTTCATCAGTGGATGATGAGAATGTCAGTTTTGACAAAGAACACTGTTCATTACTAAAATGCTCTAATTGAGCTGTTAGAATGTCAGAAACAAGCTTTCTGAGCTGAGAACTGCATTTTATGACATAGTTCATCAGTGGATGATGAGAATGTCAGTTTTGACAAAGAACACTGATCATCACTAAAATGCTCCAATTAAGCTGTTAGAATGTCAGAAACAAGCTTTCTGAGCTGAGAACTGCATTTTGTGACATAGTTCATCAGTGGATGATGAGAATGTCAGTTTTGACAAAGAACACTGTTAATTACTAAAATTCTCTAATTGAGCTGTTAGAATGTCAGAAACAAGCTTTCTGAGCTGAGAACTGCATTTTGTGACAAAGTGAATCAGTGGATGATGAGAATGTCAGTTTTGACAAAGAACACTGTTCATTACTAAAATGCTCCAATTGAGCTGTTAGAATGTCAGAAACAAGCTTTCTGAGCTGAAAACTGCATTTTGTGACAAAAAGCATCAGTGGATGATGAGAATGTCAGTTTTGACAAAGAACACTGTTCATTACTGAAATGCTCCAATTGAGCTGTTAGAATGTCAAAAACAAGCTTTCTGAGCTGAGAAATGCATTTTGTGACAAAGTGCATCAGTGGATGATGAGAATGTCAGTTTTGACAAAGAACACTGTTCATTACTAAAATGCTCTAATTGAGCTGTTAGAATGTCAGAAACAAGCTTTCTGAGCTGAGAACTGCATTTTGTGACAAAAAGCATCAGTGGATGATGAGAATGTCAGTTTTGACAAAGAACACTGATCATTACTAAAATGCTCTAATTGAACTGTTAGAATGTCAGAAACAAGCTTTCTGAGCTGAGAACTGCATTTTGTGACATAGTTCATCAGTGGATGATGAGAATGTCAGTTTTGACAAAGAACACTGTTCATTACTAAAATGCTCTAATTGAGCTGTTAGAATGTCAGAAACAAGCTTTCTGAGCTGAAAACTGCATTTTGTGACAAAAAGCATCAGTGGATGATGAGAATGTCAGTTTTGACAAAGAACACTGTTCATTACTGAAATGCTCCAATTGAGCTGTTAGAATGTCAAAAACAAGCTTTCTGAGCTGAGAAATGCATTTTGTGACAAAGTGCATCAGTGGATGATGAGAATGTCAGTTTTGACAAAGAACACTGTTCATTACTAAAATGCTCTAATTGAGCTGTTAGAATGTCAGAAACAAGCTTTCTGAGCTGAGAACTGCATTTTGTGACAAAAAGCATCAGTGGATGATGAGAATGTCAGTTTTGAAAAAGAACACTGATCATTACTAAAATGCTCCAATTGAGCTGTTAGAATGTCAGAAACAAGCTTTCTGAGCTGAGAAATGCATTTTGTGACAAAGTGCTTCAGTGGATGATGAGAATGTCAGTTTTGACAAAGAACACTGTTCATTACTAAAATGCTCTAATTGAGCTGTTAGAATGTCAGAAACAAGCTTTCTGAGGTGAGAACTGCATTTTGTGACATAGTTCATCAGTGGATGATGAGAATGTCAGTTTTGACAAAGAACACTGTTCATTACTAAAATGCTCTAATTGAGCTGTTAGAATGTTAGAAACAAGCTTTCTGAGCTGAGAACTGCATTTTGTGACATAGTTCATCAGTGGATGATGAGAATGTCAGTTTTGACAAAGAACATTGTTCATTGCTGATATGCTCCAATTGAGCTGTTAGAATGTCAGAAACAAGCTTTCTGAGCTGAGAAATGCATTTTGTGACAAAGTGAATCAGTGGATGATGAGAATGTCAGTTTTGACAAAGAACACTGATTCATCACTGAAATGCTCCAATTGAGCTGTTAGAATGTCAGAAACAAGCTTTCTGAGCTGAGAATTGCATTTTGTGACAAAAAGCATCAGTGGATGATGAGAATGTCAGTTTTGACAAAGAACACTGATCATTACTAAAATGCTCCAATTGAGCTGTTAGAATGTCAGAAACAAGCTTTCTGAGCTGAGAAATGCATTTTGTGACAAAGTGCTTCAGTGGATGATGAGAATGTCAGTTTTGACAAAGAACACTGTTCATTACTAAAATGCTCTAATTGAGCTGTTAGAATGTCAGAAACAAGCTTTCTGAGGTGAGAACTGCATTTTGTGACATAGTTCATCAGTGGATGATGAGAATGTCAGTTTTGACAAAGAACACTGTTCATTACTAAAATGCTCTAATTGAGCTGTTAGAATGTCAGAAACAAGCTTTCTGAGCTGAGAACTGCATTTTGTGACATAGTTCATCAGTGGATGATGAGAATGTCAGTTTTGACAAAGAACACTGTTAATTACTAAAATTCTCTAATTGAGCTGTTAGAATGTCAGAAACAAGCTTTCTGAGCTGAGAACTGCATTTTGTGACAAAAAGCATCAGTGGATGATGAGAATGTCAGTTTTGACAAAGAACACTGTTCATTACTGAAATGCTCCAATTGAGCTGTTAGAATGTCAAAAACAAGCTTTCTGAGCTGAGAAATGCATTTTGTGACAAAGTGCATCAGTGGATGATGAGAATGTCAGTTTTGACAAAGAACACTGTTCATTACTAAAATGCTCTAATTGAGCTGTTAGAATGTCAGAAACAAGCTTTCTGAGCTGAGAACTGCATTTTGTGACAAAAAGCATCAGTGGATGATGAGAATGTCAGTTTTGACAAACAACACTGATCATTACTAAAATGCTCTAATTGAACTGTTAGAATGTCAGAAACAAGCTTTCTGAGCTGAGAACTGCATTTTGTGACATAGTTCATCAGTGGATGATGAGAATGTCAGTTTTGACAAAGAACACTGTTCATTACTAAAATGCTCTAATTGAGCTGTTAGAATGTCAGAAACAAGCTTTCTGAGCTGAAAACTGCATTTTGTGACAAAAAGCATCAGTGGATGATGAGAATGTCAGTTTTGACAAAGAACACTGTTCATTACTGAAATGCTCCAATTGAGCTGTTAGAATGTCAAAAACAAGCTTTCTGAGCTGAGAAATGCATTTTGTGACAAAGTGCATCAGTGGATGATGAGAATGTCAGTTTTGACAAAGAACACTGTTCATTACTAAAATGCTCTAATTGAGCTGTTAGAATGTCAGAAACAAGCTTTCTGAGCTGAGAACTGCATTTTGTGACAAAAAGCATCAGTGGATGATGAGAATGTCAGTTTTGACAAAGAACACTGATCATTACTAAAATGCTCCAATTGAGCTGTTAGAATGTCAGAAACAAGCTTTCTGAGCTGAGAAATGCATTTTGTGACAAAGTGCTTCAGTGGATGATGAGAATGTCAGTTTTGACAAAGAACACTGTTCATTACTAAAATGCTCTAATTGAGCTGTTAGAATGTCAGAAACAAGCTTTCTGAGGTGAGAACTGCATTTTGTGACATAGTTCATCAGTGGATGATGAGAATGTCAGTTTTGACAAAGAACACTGTTCATTACTAAAATGCTCTAATTGAGCTGTTAGAATGTTAGAAACAAGCTTTCTGAGCTGAGAACTGCATTTTGTGACATAGTTCATCAGTGGATGATGAGAATGTCAGTTTTGACAAAGAACACTGTTCATTGCTGATATGCTCCAATTGAGCTGTTAGAATGTCAGAAACAAGCTTTCTGAGCTGAGAAATGCATTTTGTGACAAAGTGAATCAGTGGATGATGAGAATGTCAGTTTTGACAAAGAACACTGATTCATTACTGAAATGCTCCAATTGAGCTGTTAGAATGTCAGAAACAAGCTTTCTGAGCTGAGAATTGCATTTTGTGACAAAAAGCATCAGTGGATGATGAGAATGTCAGTTTTGACAAAGAACACTGATCATTACTAAAATGCTCCAATTGAGCTGTTAGAATGTCAGAAACAAGCTTTCTGAGCTGAGAAATGCATTTTGTGACAAAGTGCTTCAGTGGATGATGAGAATGTCAGTTTTGACAAAGAACACTGTTCATTACTAAAATGCTCTAATTGAGCTGTTAGAATGTCAGAAACAAGCTTTCTGAGGTGAGAACTGCATTTTGTGACATAGTTCATCAGTGGATGATGAGAATGTCAGTTTTGACAAAGAACACTGTTCATTACTAAAATGCTCTAATTGAGCTGTTAGAATGTCAGAAACAAGCTTTCTGAGCTGAGAACTGCATTTTGTGACAAAGTTCATCAGTGGATGATGAGAATGTCAGTTTTGACAAAGAACACTGATCACTACTAAAATGCTCCAATTGAGCTGTTAGAATGTCAGAAACAAGCTTTCTGAGCTGAGAACTGCATTTTGTGACAAAGTGAATCAGTGGATGGATGAGAATGTCACTTTTGACAAAGAACACTGTTCATTACTGAATTGCTCCAATTGAGCTGTTAGAATGTCAGAAACAAGCTTTCTGAGCTGAAAACTGCATTTTGTGACATAGTTCATCAGTGGATGATGAGAATGTCAGTTTTGACAAAGAACACTGATCATCACTAAAATGCTCCAATTAAGCTGTTAGAATGTCAGAAACAAGCTTTCTGAGCTGAGAACTGCATTTTGTGAGAAAGTGAATCAGTGGATGATGAGAATGTCAGTTTTGACAAAGAACACTGTTCATTACTAAAATGCTCCAATTGAGCTGTTAGAATGTCAGAAACAAGCTTTCTGAGCATAAAACTGCATTTTGTGACAAAGTGCATCAGTGGGTGATGAGAATGTCAGTTTTGACAAAGAACACTGTTCATTACTAAAATGCTCTAATTGAGCTGTTAGAATGTCAGAAACAAGCTTTCTGAGCTGAAAACTGCATTTTGTGACAAAGTGAATCAGTGGATGATGAGAATGTCAGTTTTGACAAAGAACACTGATCATTACTAAAATGCTCTAATTGAGCTGTTAGAATGTCAGAAACAAGCTTTCTGAGCTGAGAACTGAATTTTTGTGACAAAGTGAATCAGTGGATGATGAGAATGTCACTTTTGACAAAGAACACTGATCATTACTAAAATGCTCCAATTGAGCTGTTAGAATGTCAGAAACAAGCTTTCTGAGCTGAAAACTGCATTTTTTGACAAAGTGCATCAGTGGATGATGAGAATGTCAGTTTTGACAAAGAACACTGATCATCACTAAAATGCTCCAATTAAGCTGTTAGAATGTCAGAAACAAATTTTCTGAGCTGAGAACTGCATTTTGTGACATAGTTCATCAGTGGATGATGAGAATGTCAGTTTTGACAAAGAACACTGTTCATTACTGAAATGCTCCAATTGAGCTGTTAGAATGTCAGAAACAAGCTTTCTGAGCTGAAAACTGCATTTTTTTGACAAAGTGCATCAGTGGATGATGAGAATGTCAGTTTTGACAAAGAACACTGATCATCACTAAAATGCTCCAATTAAGCTGTTAGAATGTCAGAAACAAGCTTTCTGAGCTGAAAACTGCATTTTGTGACATAGTTCATCAGTGGATGATGAGAATGTCAGTTTTGACAAAGAACACTGATCATCACTAAAATGCTCTAATTAAGCTGTTAGAATGTCAGAAACAAGCTTTCTGAGCTGAGAACTGCATTTTGTGAGAAAGTGAATCAGTGGATGATGAGAATGTCAGTTTTGACAAAGAACACTGATCATTACTAAAATGCTCCAATTGAGCTGTTAGAATGTCAGAAACAAGCTTTCTGAGCTGAGAACTGCATTTTGTGACAAAGTGCTTCAGTGGATGATGAGAATGTCAGTTTTGACAAAGAACACTGTTCATTACTAAAATGCTCTAATTGAGCTGTTAGAATGTCAGAAACAAGCTTTCTGAGCTGAGAACTGCATTTTGTGACAAAGTGCTTCAGTGGATGATGAGAATGTCAGTTTTGACAAAGAACACTGTTCATTACTAAAATGCTCTAATTGAGCTGTTAGAATGTCAGAAACAAGCTTTCTGAGGTGAGAACTGCATTTTGTGACATAGTTCATCAGTGGATGATGAGAATGTCAGTTTTGACAAAGAACACTGTTCATTACTAAAATGCTCTAATTGAGCTGTTAGAATGTTAGAAACAAGCTTTCTGAGCTGAGAACTGCATTTTGTGACATAGTTCATCAGTGGATGATGAGAATGTCAGTTTTGACAAAGAACATTGTTCATTGCTGATATGCTCCAATTGAGCTGTTAGAATGTCAGAAACAAGCTTTCTGAGCTGAGAAATGCATTTTGTGACAAAGTGAATCAGTGGATGATGAGAATGTCAGTTTTGACAAAGAACACTGATTCATTACTGAAATGCTCCAATTGAGCTGTTAGAATGTCAGAAACAAGCTTTCTGAGCTGAGAACTGCATTTTGTGACAGAGTTCATCAGTGGATGATGAGAATGTCAGTTTTGACAAAGAACACTGTTCATTACTAAAATGCTCTAATTGAGCTGTTAGAATGTCAG
This sequence comes from Barbatula barbatula, assembly GCF_947034865.1. Lineage (NCBI taxonomy): Eukaryota > Metazoa > Chordata > Actinopteri > Cypriniformes > Nemacheilidae > Barbatula > Barbatula barbatula. The sequence continues at coordinate 2,658,741 of NC_136788.1, forward strand.
AAACAAGCTTTCTGAGCTGAGAACTGCATTTTGTGACATAGTTCATCAGTGGATGATGAGAATGTCAGTTTTGACAAAGAACACTGTTCATTACTGAAATGCTCCAATTGAGCTGTTAGAATGTCAGAAACAAGCTTTCTGAGCTGAAAACTGCATTTTTTTGACAAAGTGCATCAGTGGATGATGAGAATGTCAGTTTTGACAAAGAACACTGATCATCACTAAAATGCTCCAATTAAGCTGTTAGAATGTCAGAAACAAGCTTTCTGAGCTGAAAACTGCATTTTGTGACATAGTTCATCAGTGGATGATGAGAATGTCAGTTTTGACAAAGAACACTGATCATCACTAAAATGCTCTAATTAAGCTGTTAGAATGTCAGAAACAAGCTTTCTGAGCTGAGAACTGCATTTTGTGAGAAAGTGAATCAGTGGATGATGAGAATGTCAGTTTTGACAAAGAACACTGTTCATTACTAAAATGCTCCAATTGAGCTGTTAGAATGTCAGAAACAAGCTTTCTGAGCATAAAACTGCATTTTTTTGACAAAGTGCATCAGTGGATGATGAGAATGTCAGTTTTGACAAAGAACACTGATCATCACTAAAATGCTCCAATTAAGCTGTTAGAATGTCAGAAACAAGCTTTCTGAGCTGAAAACTGCATTTTGTGACATAGTTCATCAGTGGATGATGAGAATGTCAGTTTTGACAAAGAACACTGATCATCACTAAAATGCTCTAATTGAGCTGTTAGAATGTCAGAAACAAGCTTTCTGAGCATAAAACTGCATTTTGTGACAAAGTGCATCAGTGGGTGATGAGAATGTCAGTTTTGACAAAGAACACTGTTCATTACTAAAATGCTCTAATTGAGCTGTTAGAATGTCAGAAACAAGCTTTCTGAGCTGAAAACTGCATTTTGTGACAAAGTGCATCAGTGGATGATGAGAATGTCAGTTTTGACAAAGAACACTGTTCATTACTAAAATGCTCTAATTGAGCTGTTAGAATGTCAGAAACAAGCTTTCTGAGCTGAGAAATGCATTTTGTGACAAAGTGCTTCAGTGGATGATGAGAATGTCAGTTTTGACAAAGAACACTGTTCATTACTAAAATGCTCTAATTGAGCTGTTAGAATGTCAGAAACAAGCTTTCTGAGCTGAGAACTGCATTTTGTGACAAAGTGAATCAGTGGATGGATGAGAATGTCACTTTTGACAAAGAACACTGATCATCACTAAAATGCTATAATTAAGCTGTTAGAATGTCAGAAACAAGCTTTCTGAGCTGAGAACTGCATTTTGTGACAAAAAGCATCAGTGGATGATGAGAATGTCAGTTTTGACAAAGAACACTGATCATTACTAAAATGCTCCAATTGAGCTGTTAGAATGTCAGAAACAAGCTTTCTGAGCTGAGAAATGCATTTTGTGACAAAGTGCTTCAGTGGATGATGAGAATGTCAGTTTTGACAAAGAACACTGTTCATTACAAAAATGCTCTAATTGAGCTGTTAGAATGTCAGAAACAAGCTTTCTGAGCTGAGAACTGCATTTTGTGACATAGTTCATCAGTGGATGATGAGAATGTCAGTTTTGACAAAGAACACTGTTCATTACTAAAATGCTCTAATTGAGCTGTTAGAATGTCAGAAACAAGCTTTCTGAGCATAAAACTGCATTTTGTGACAAAGTGCATCAGTGGGTGATGAGAATGTCAGTTTTGACAAAGAACACTGTTCATTACTAAAATGCTCTAATTGAGCTGATAGAATGTCAGAAACAAGCTTTCTGAGCTGAAAACTGCATTTTGTGACAAAAAGCATCAGTGGATGATGAGAATGTCAGTTTTGACAAAGAACACTTATCATTACTAAAATGCTCCAATTGAGCTGTTAGAATGTCAGAAACAAGCTTTCTGAGCTGAGAACTGCATTTTGTGACAGAGTTCATCAGTGGATGATGAGAATGTCAGTTTTGACAAAGAACACTGTTCATTACTGAAATGCTCCAATTGAACTGTTAGAATGTCAGTAACAAGCTTTCTGAGCTGAGAAATGCATTTTGTGACAAAGTGCATCAGTGGATGATGAGAATGTCAGTTTAGACAAAGAACACTGTTCATTACTAAAATGCTCTAATTGAGCTGTTAGAATGTCAGAAACAAGCTTTCTGAGCTGAGAACTGCATTTTGTGACAAAGTGCTTCAGTGGATGATGAGAATGTCAGTTTTGACAAAGAACACTGTTCATTACTAAAATGCTCTAATTGAGCTGTTAGAATGTCAGAAACAAGCTTTCTGAGCTGAGAACTGCATTTTGTGACATAGTTCATCAGTGGATGATGAGAATGTCAGTTTTGACAAAGAACACTGTTCATTACTGAAATGCTCCAATTGAGATGTTAGAATGTCAGAAACAAATTTTCTGAGCTGAGAAATGCATTTTGTGACAAAGTGCATCAGTGGATGATGAGAATGTCAGTTTTGACAAAGAACACTGATCATCACTAAAATGCTCCAATTAAGCTGTTAGAATGTCAGAAACAAGCTTTCTGAGCTGAGAACTGCATTTTGTGACAAAGTGCATCAGTGGGTGATGAGAATGTCAGTTTTGACAAAGAACACTGTTCATTACTAAAATGCTCTAATTGAGCTGTTAGAATGTTAGAAACAAGCTTTCTGAGCTGAGAACTGCATTTTGTGACATAGTTCATCAGTGGATGATGAGAGTGTCAGTTTTGACAAAGAACACTGATCATCACTAAAATGCTCCAATTAAGCTGTTAGAATGTCAGAAACAAGCTTTCTGAGCTGAGAACTGCATTTTGTGACATAGTTCATCAGTGGATGATGAGAATGTCAGTTTTGACAAAGAACACTGATCATTACTAAAATGCTCCAATTGAGCTGTTAGAATGTCAGAAACAAGCTTTCTGAGCTGAGAAATGCATTTTGTGACAAAGTGCATCAGTGGATGATGAGAATGTCAGTTTTGACAAAGAACACTGTTCATTACTAAAATGCTCTAATTTGAGCTGTTAGAATGTCAGAAACAAGCTTTCTGAGCTGAGAACTGCTTTTTGTGACAAAGTTCATCAGTGGATGATGAGAATGTCAGTTTTGACAAAGAACACTGTTCATTACTAAAATGCTCTAATTGAGCTGTTAGAATGTCAGAAACAAGCTTTCTGAGCTGAAAACTGCATTTTGTGACAAAAAGCATCAGTGGATGATGAGAATGTCAGTTTTGACAAAGAACACTTATCATTACTAAAATGCTCCAATTGAGCTGTTAGAATGTCAGAAACAAGCTTTCTGAGCTGAGAACTGCATTTTGTGACAGAGTTCATCAGTGGATGATGAGAATGTCAGTTTTGACAAAGAACACTGTTCATTACTAAAATGCTCTAATTGAGCTGTTAGAATGTCAGAAACAAGCTTTCTGAGCTGAGAACTGCATTTTGTGACATAGTTCATCAGTGGATGATGAGAATGTCAGTTTTGACAAAGAACACTGTTCATTACTGAAATGCTCCAATTGAGCTGTTAGAATGTCAGAAACAAGCTTTCTGAGCTGAGAAATGCATTTTGTGACAAAGTGAATCAGTGGATGATGAGAATGTCAGTTTTGACAAAGAACACTGATCATCAACTAAAATGCTCCAATTGAGCTGTTAGAATGTCAGAAACAAGCTTTCTGAGCTGAGAAATGCATTTTGTGACAAAGTGCATCAGTGGATGATGAGAATGTCAATTTTGACAAAGAACACTGATCATCACTAAAATGCTCCAATTGAGCTGTTAGAATGTCAGAAACAAGCTTTCTGAGCTGAAAACTGCATTTTGTGACAAAGTGAATCAGTGGATGGATGAGAATGTCACTTTTGACAAAGAACACTGTTCATTACTAAAATGCTCCAATTGAGCTGTTAGAATGTCAGAAACAAGCTTTCTGAGCTGAGAAATGCATTTTGTGACAAAGTGCTTCAGTGGATGATGAGAATGTCAGCTTTGACAAAGAACACTGTTCATTACTAAAATGCTCCAATTGAGCTGTTAGAATGTCAGAAACAAGCTTTCTGAGCTGAGAACTGCATTTTGTGACATAGTTCATCAGTGGATGATGAGAATGTCAGTTTTGACAAAGAACACTGTTCATTACTAAAATGCTCTAATTGAGCTGTTAGAATGTCAGAAACAAGCTTTCTGAGCTGAGAACTGCATTTTATGACATAGTTCATCAGTGGATGATGAGAATGTCAGTTTTGACAAAGAACACTGATCATCACTAAAATGCTCCAATTAAGCTGTTAGAATGTCAGAAACAAGCTTTCTGAGCTGAGAACTGCATTTTGTGACATAGTTCATCAGTGGATGATGAGAATGTCAGTTTTGACAAAGAACACTGTTAATTACTAAAATTCTCTAATTGAGCTGTTAGAATGTCAGAAACAAGCTTTCTGAGCTGAGAACTGCATTTTGTGACAAAGTGAATCAGTGGATGATGAGAATGTCAGTTTTGACAAAGAACACTGTTCATTACTAAAATGCTCCAATTGAGCTGTTAGAATGTCAGAAACAAGCTTTCTGAGCTGAAAACTGCATTTTGTGACAAAAAGCATCAGTGGATGATGAGAATGTCAGTTTTGACAAAGAACACTGTTCATTACTGAAATGCTCCAATTGAGCTGTTAGAATGTCAAAAACAAGCTTTCTGAGCTGAGAAATGCATTTTGTGACAAAGTGCATCAGTGGATGATGAGAATGTCAGTTTTGACAAAGAACACTGTTCATTACTAAAATGCTCTAATTGAGCTGTTAGAATGTCAGAAACAAGCTTTCTGAGCTGAGAACTGCATTTTGTGACATAGTTCATCAGTGGATGATGAGAATGTCAGTTTTGACAAAGAACACTGTTCATTACTGAAATGCTCCAATTGAGATGTTAGAATGTCAGAAACAAATTTTCTGAGCTGAGAAATGCATTTTGTGACAAAGTGCATCAGTGGATGATGAGAATGTCAGTTTTGACAAAGAACACTGATCATCACTAAAATGCTCCAATTAAGCTGTTAGAATGTCAGAAACAAGCTTTCTGAGCTGAGAACTGCATTTTGTGACAAAGTGCATCAGTGGGTGATGAGAATGTCAGTTTTGACAAAGAACACTGTTCATTACTAAAATGCTCTAATTGAGCTGTTAGAATGTTAGAAACAAGCTTTCTGAGCTGAGAACTGCATTTTGTGACATAGTTCATCAGTGGATGATGAGAGTGTCAGTTTTGACAAAGAACACTGATCATCACTAAAATGCTCCAATTAAGCTGTTAGAATGTCAGAAACAAGCTTTCTGAGCTGAGAACTGCATTTTGTGACATAGTTCATCAGTGGATGATGAGAATGTCAGTTTTGACAAAGAACACTGATCATTACTAAAATGCTCCAATTGAGCTGTTAGAATGTCAGAAACAAGCTTTCTGAGCTGAGAAATGCATTTTGTGACAAAGTGCATCAGTGGATGATGAGAATGTCAGTTTTGACAAAGAACACTGTTCATTACTAAAATGCTCTAATTTGAGCTGTTAGAATGTCAGAAACAAGCTTTCTGAGCTGAGAACTGCTTTTTGTGACAAAGTTCATCAGTGGATGATGAGAATGTCAGTTTTGACAAAGAACACTGTTCATTACTAAAATGCTCTAATTGAGCTGTTAGAATGTCAGAAACAAGCTTTCTGAGCTGAAAACTGCATTTTGTGACAAAAAGCATCAGTGGATGATGAGAATGTCAGTTTTGACAAAGAACACTTATCATTACTAAAATGCTCCAATTGAGCTGTTAGAATGTCAGAAACAAGCTTTCTGAGCTGAGAACTGCATTTTGTGACAGAGTTCATCAGTGGATGATGAGAATGTCAGTTTTGACAAAGAACACTGTTCATTACTAAAATGCTCTAATTGAGCTGTTAGAATGTCAGAAACAAGCTTTCTGAGCTGAGAACTGCATTTTGTGACATAGTTCATCAGTGGATGATGAGAATGTCAGTTTTGACAAAGAACACTGTTCATTACTGAAATGCTCCAATTGAGCTGTTAGAATGTCAGAAACAAGCTTTCTGAGCTGAGAAATGCATTTTGTGACAAAGTGAATCAGTGGATGATGAGAATGTCAGTTTTGACAAAGAACACTGATCATCAACTAAAATGCTCCAATTGAGCTGTTAGAATGTCAGAAACAAGCTTTCTGAGCTGAGAAATGCATTTTGTGACAAAGTGCATCAGTGGATGATGAGAATGTCAATTTTGACAAAGAACACTGATCATCACTAAAATGCTCCAATTGAGCTGTTAGAATGTCAGAAACAAGCTTTCTGAGCTGAAAACTGCATTTTGTGACAAAGTGAATCAGTGGATGGATGAGAATGTCACTTTTGACAAAGAACACTGTTCATTACTAAAATGCTCCAATTGAGCTGTTAGAATGTCAGAAACAAGCTTTCTGAGCTGAGAAATGCATTTTGTGACAAAGTGCTTCAGTGGATGATGAGAATGTCAGCTTTGACAAAGAACACTGTTCATTACTAAAATGCTCCAATTGAGCTGTTAGAATGTCAGAAACAAGCTTTCTGAGCTGAGAACTGCATTTTGTGACATAGTTCATCAGTGGATGATGAGAATGTCAGTTTTGACAAAGAACACTGTTCATTACTAAAATGCTCTAATTGAGCTGTTAGAATGTCAGAAACAAGCTTTCTGAGCTGAGAACTGCATTTTATGACATAGTTCATCAGTGGATGATGAGAATGTCAGTTTTGACAAAGAACACTGATCATCACTAAAATGCTCCAATTAAGCTGTTAGAATGTCAGAAACAAGCTTTCTGAGCTGAGAACTGCATTTTGTGACATAGTTCATCAGTGGATGATGAGAATGTCAGTTTTGACAAAGAACACTGTTAATTACTAAAATTCTCTAATTGAGCTGTTAGAATGTCAGAAACAAGCTTTCTGAGCTGAGAACTGCATTTTGTGACAAAGTGAATCAGTGGATGATGAGAATGTCAGTTTTGACAAAGAACACTGTTCATTACTAAAATGCTCCAATTGAGCTGTTAGAATGTCAGAAACAAGCTTTCTGAGCTGAAAACTGCATTTTGTGACAAAAAGCATCAGTGGATGATGAGAATGTCAGTTTTGACAAAGAACACTGTTCATTACTGAAATGCTCCAATTGAGCTGTTAGAATGTCAAAAACAAGCTTTCTGAGCTGAGAAATGCATTTTGTGACAAAGTGCATCAGTGGATGATGAGAATGTCAGTTTTGACAAAGAACACTGTTCATTACTAAAATGCTCTAATTGAGCTGTTAGAATGTCAGAAACAAGCTTTCTGAGCTGAGAACTGCATTTTGTGACAAAAAGCATCAGTGGATGATGAGAATGTCAGTTTTGACAAAGAACACTGATCATTACTAAAATGCTCTAATTGAACTGTTAGAATGTCAGAAACAAGCTTTCTGAGCTGAGAACTGCATTTTGTGACATAGTTCATCAGTGGATGATGAGAATGTCAGTTTTGACAAAGAACACTGTTCATTACTAAAATGCTCTAATTGAGCTGTTAGAATGTCAGAAACAAGCTTTCTGAGCTGAAAACTGCATTTTGTGACAAAAAGCATCAGTGGATGATGAGAATGTCAGTTTTGACAAAGAACACTGTTCATTACTGAAATGCTCCAATTGAGCTGTTAGAATGTCAAAAACAAGCTTTCTGAGCTGAGAAATGCATTTTGTGACAAAGTGCATCAGTGGATGATGAGAATGTCAGTTTTGACAAAGAACACTGTTCATTACTAAAATGCTCTAATTGAGCTGTTAGAATGTCAGAAACAAGCTTTCTGAGCTGAGAACTGCATTTTGTGACAAAAAGCATCAGTGGATGATGAGAATGTCAGTTTTGAAAAAGAACACTGATCATTACTAAAATGCTCCAATTGAGCTGTTAGAATGTCAGAAACAAGCTTTCTGAGCTGAGAAATGCATTTTGTGACAAAGTGCTTCAGTGGATGATGAGAATGTCAGTTTTGACAAAGAACACTGTTCATTACTAAAATGCTCTAATTGAGCTGTTAGAATGTCAGAAACAAGCTTTCTGAGGTGAGAACTGCATTTTGTGACATAGTTCATCAGTGGATGATGAGAATGTCAGTTTTGACAAAGAACACTGTTCATTACTAAAATGCTCTAATTGAGCTGTTAGAATGTCAGAAACAAGCTTTCTGAGCTGAGAACTGCATTTTGTGACATAGTTCATCAGTGGATGATGAGAGTGTCAGTTTTGACAAAGAACACTGTTCATTACTAAAATGCTCTAATTGAGCTGTTAGAATGTTAGAAACAAGCTTTCTGAGCTGAGAACTGCATTTTGTGACATAGTTCATCAGTGGATGATGAGAATGTCAGTTTTGACAAAGAACACTGTTCATTACTAAAATGCTCCAATTGAGCTGTTAGAATGTCAGAAACAAGCTTTCTGAGCTGAGAAATGCATTTTGTGACAAAGTTCATCAGTGGATGATGAGAATGTCAGTTTTGACAAAGAACACTGTTCATTACTGAAATGCTCCAATTGAACTGTTAGAATGTCAGAAACAAGCTTTCTGAGCTGAGAAATGCATTTTGTGACAAAGTGCATCAGTGGATGATGAGAATGTCAGTTTTGACAAAGAACACTGTTCATTACTAAAATGCTCTAATTGAGCTGTTAGAATGTCAGAAACAAGCTTTCTGAGCTGAGAACTGCATTTTGTGACATAGTTCATCAGTGGATGATGAGAATGTCAGTTTTGACAAAGAACACTGTTCATTACTAAAATGCTCCAATTGAGCTGTTAGAATGTCAGAAACAAGCTTTCTGAGCTGAGAAATGCATTTTGTGACATAGTTCATCAGTGGATGATGAGAATGTCAGTTTTGACAAAGAACTCTGTTCATTACTGAAATGCTCCAATTGAGCTGTTAGAATGTCAGAAACAAGCTTTCTGAGCTGAAAACTGCATTTTGTGACAAAGTGCATCAGTGGATGGATGAGAATGTCACTTTTGACAAAGAACACTGTTCATTACTGAAATGCTCCAATTGAGCTGTTAGAATGTCAGAAACAAGCTTTCTGAGCTGAGAAATGCATTTTGTGACAAAGTGCATCAGTGGATGATGAGAATGTCAGTTTTGACAAAGAACACTGTTCATTACTAAAATGCTCTAATTGAGCTGTTAGAATGTCAGAAACAAGCTTTCTGAGCTGAGAAATGCATTTTGTGACAAAGTGCTTCAGTGGATGATGAGAATGTCAGTTTTGACAAAGAACACTGTTCATTACTAAAATGCTCTAATTGAGCTGTTAGAATGTCAGAAACAAGCTTTCTGAGCTGAGAACTGCATTTTGTGACAAAGTGAATCAGTGGATGGATGAGAATGTCACTTTTGACAAAGAACACTGATCATCACTAAAATGCTCCAATTAAGCTGTTAGAATGTCAGAAACAAGCTTTCTGAGCTGAGAACTGCATTTTGTGACAAAAAGCATCAGTGGATGATGAGAATGTCAGTTTTGACAAAGAACACTGATCATTACTAAAATGCTCCAATTGAGCTGTTAGAATGTCAGAAACAAGCTTTCTGAGCTGAGAAATGCATTTTGTGACAAAGTGCTTCAGTGGATGATGAGAATGTCAGTTTTGACAAAGAACACTGTTCATTACTAAAATGCTCTAATTGAGCTGTTAGAATGTCAGAAACAAGCTTTCTGAGCTGAGAACTGCATTTTGTGACATAGTTCATCAGTGGATGATGAGAATGTCAGTTTTGACAAAGAACACTGTTCATTACTAAAATGCTCTAATTGAGCTGTTAGAATGTCAGAAACAAGCTTTCTGAGCATAAAACTGCATTTTGTGACAAAGTGCATCAGTGGGTGATGAGAATGTCAGTTTTGACAAAGAACACTGTTCATTACTAAAATGCTCTAATTGAGCTGTTAGAATGTCAGAAACAAGCTTTCTGAGCTGAAAACTGCATTTTGTGACAAAAAGCATCAGTGGATGATGAGAATGTCAGTTTTGACAAAGAACACTTATCATTACTAAAATGCTCCAATTGAGCTGTTAGAATGTCAGAAACAAGCTTTCTGAGCTGAGAACTGCATTTTGTGACAGAGTTCATCAGTGCATGATGAGAATGTCAGTTTTGACAAAGAACACTGTTCATTACTGAAATGCTCCAATTGAACTGTTAGAATGTCAGAAACAAGCTTTCTGAGCTGAGAAATTCATTTTGTGACAAAGTGCTTCAGTGGATGATGAGAATGTCAGTTTTGACAAAGAACACTGTTCATTACTAAAATGCTCTAATTGAGCTGTTAGAATGTCAGAAACAAGCTTTCTGAGCTGAGAACTGCATTTTGTGACATAGTTCATCAGTGGATGATGAGAATGTCAGTTTTGACAAAGAACACTGATCATTACTAAAATGCTCTAATTGAGCTGTTAGAATGTCAGAAACAAGCTTTCTGAGCTGAGAACTGCATTTTGTGACATAGTTCATCAGTGGATGATGAGAATGTCAGTTTTGACAAAGAACACTGTTCATTACTAAAATGCTCTAATTGAGCTGTTAGAATGTCAGAAACAAGCTTTCTGAGCTGAGAACTGCATTTTGTGACATAGTTCATCAGTGGATGATGAGAATGTCAGTTTTGACAAAGAACACTGTTCATTACTAAAATGCTCCAATTGAGCTGTTAGAATGTCAGAAACAAGCTTTCTGAGCTGAGAAATGCATTTTGTGACATAGTTCATCAGTGGATGATGAGAATGTCAGTTTTGACAAAGAACTCTGTTCATTACTGAAATGCTCCAATTGAGCTGTTAGAATGTCAGAAACAAGCTTTCTGAGCTGAAAACTGCATTTTGTGACAAAGTGAATCAGTGGATGGATGAGAATGTCACTTTTGACAAAGAACACTGTTCATTACTGAAATGCTCCAATTGAGCTGTTAGAATGTCAGAAACAAGCTTTCTGAGCTGAGAAATGCATTTTGTGACAAAGTGCATCAGTGGATGATGAGAATGTCAGTTTTGACAAAGAACACTGTTCATTACTAAAATGCTCTAATTGAGCTGTTAGAATGTCAGAAACAAGCTTTCTGAGCTGAGAAATGCATTTTGTGACAAAGTGCTTCAGTGGATGATGAGAATGTCAGTTTTGACAAAGAACACTGATCATCACTAAAATGCTCCAATTAAGCTGTTAGAATGTCAGAAACAAGCTTTCTGAGCTGAAAACTGCATTTTGTGACATAGTTCATCAGTGGATGATGAGAATGTCAGTTTTGACAAAGAACACTGATCATCACTAAAATGCTCCAATTAAGCTGTTAGAATGTCAGAAACAAGCTTTCTGAGCTGAGAACTGCATTTTGTGAGAAAGTGAATCAGTGGATGATGAGAATGTCAGTTTTGACAAAGAACACTGTTCATTACTAAAATGCTCCAATTGAGCTGTTAGAATGTCAGAAACAAGCTTTCTGAGCATAAAACTGCATTTTGTGACAAAGTGCATCAGTGGGTGATGAGAATGTCAGTTTTGACAAAGAACACTGTTCATTACTAAAATGCTCTAATTGAGCTGTTAGAATGTCAGAAACAAGCTTTCTGAGCTGAAAACTGCATTTTGTGACAAAGTGAATCAGTGGATGATGAGAATGTCAGTTTTGACAAAGAACACTGATCATTACTAAAATGCTCTAATTGAGCTGTTAGAATGTCAGAAACAAGCTTTCTGAGCTGAGAACTGCATTTTGTGACAAAGTGAATCAGTGGATGATGAGAATGTCACTTTTGACAAAGAACACTGATCATTACTAAAATGCTCCAATTGAGCTGTTAGAATGTCAGAAACAAGCTTTCTGAGCTGAAAACTGCATTTTTTTGACAAAGTGCATCAGTGGATGATGAGAATGTCAGTTTTGACAAAGAACACTGATCATCACTAAAATGCTCCAATTAAGCTGTTAGAATGTCAGAAACAAGCTTTCTGAGCTGAGAACTGCATTTTGTGACATAGTTCATCAGTGGATGATGAGAATGTCAGTTTTGACAAAGAACACTGTTCATTACTGAAATGCTCCAATTGAGCTGTTAGAATGTCAGAAACAAGCTTTCTGAGCTGAGAACTGCATTTTGTGACAAAAGCATCAGTGGATGATGAGAATGTCAGTTTTGACAAAGAACACTGATCATTACTAAAATGCTCCAATTGAGCTGTTAGAATGTCAGAAACAAGCTTTCTGAGCTGAGAAATGTATTTTGTGACAAAGTGCTTCAGTGGATGATGAGAATGTCAGTTTTGACAAAGAACACTGTTCATTACTAAAATGCTCTAATTGAGCTGTTAGAATGTCAGAAACAAGCTTTCTGAGCTGAGAACTGCATTTTGTGACATAGTTCATCAGTGGATGATGAGAGTGTCAGTTTTGACAAAGAACACTGTTCATTACTAAAATGCTCTAATTGAGCTGTTAGAATGTTAGAAACAAGCTTTCTGAGCTGAGAACTGCATTTTGTGACATAGTTCATCAGTGGATGATGAGAATGTCAGTTTTGACAAAGAACACTGTTCATTACTAAAATGCTCCAATTGAGCTGTTAGAATGTCAGAAACAAGCTTTCTGAGCTGAGAAATGCATTTTGTGACAAAGTTCATCAGTGGATGATGAGAATGTCAGTTTTGACAAAGAACACTGTTCATTACTGAAATGCTCCAATTGAACTGTTAGAATGTCAGAAACAAGCTTTCTGAGCTGAGAAATGCATTTTGTGACAAAGTGCATCAGTGGATGATGAGAATGTCAGTTTTGACAAAGAACACTGTTCATTACTAAAATGCTCTAATTGAGCTGTTAGAATGTCAGAAACAAGCTTTCTGAGCTGAGAACTGCATTTTGTGACAAAGTGAATCAGTGGATGATGAGAATGTCAGTTTTGACAAAGAACACTGTTCATTACTAAAATGCTCTAATTTGAGCTGTTAGAATGTCAGAAACAAGCTTTCTGAGCTGAGAACTGCTTTTTGTGACAAAGTTCATCAGTGGATGATGAGAATGTCAGTTTTGACAAAGAACACTGTTCATTACTAAAATGCTCTAATTGAGCTGTTAGAATGTCAGAAACAAGCTTTCTGAGCATAAAACTGCATTTTGTGACAAAGTGCATCAGTGGGTGATGAGAATGTCAGTTTTGACAAAGAACACTGTTCATTACTAAAATGCTCCAATTGAGCTGTTAGAATGTCAGAAACAAGCTTTCTGAGCCGAGAAATGCATTTTGTGACATAGTTCATCAGTGGATGATGAGAATGTCAGTTTTGACAAAGAACACTGATCATTACTAAAATGCTCTAATTGAGCTGTTAGAATGTCAGAAACAAGCTTTCTGAGCTGAGAACTGCATTTTGTGACATAGTTCATCAGTGGATAATGAGAATGTCAGTTTTGACAAAGAACACTGTTCATTACTAAAATGCTCCAATTGAGCTGTTAGAATGTCAGAAACAAGCTTTCTGAGCTGAGAAATGCATTTTGTGACATAGTTCATCAGTGGATGATGAGAATGTCAGTTTTGACAAAGAACTCTGTTCATTACTGAAATGCTCCAATTGAGCTGTTAGAATGTCAGAAACAAGCTTTCTGAGCTGAAAACTGCATTTTGTGACAAAGTGAATCAGTGGATGGATGAGAATGTCACTTTTGACAAAGAACACTGTTCATTACTGAAATGCTCCAATTGAGCTGTTAGAATGTCAGAAACAAGCTTTCTGAGCTGAGAAATGCATTTTGTGACAAAGTGCATCAGTGGATGATGAGAATGTCAGTTTTGACAAAGAAAACTGTTCATTACTAAAATGCTCTAATTGAGCTGTTAGAATGTCAGAAACAAGCTTTCTGAGCTGAGAAATGCATTTTGTGACAAAGTGCTTCAGTGGATGATGAGAATGTCACTTTTGACAAAGAACACTGTTCATTACTGAAATGCTCCAATTGAGCTGTTAGAATGTCAGAAACAAGCTTTCTGAGCTGAGAAATGCATTTTGTGACAAAGTGCATCAGTGGATGATGAGAATGTCAGTTTTGACAAAGAACACTGTTCATTACTAAAATGCTCTAATTGAGCTGTTAGAATGTCAGAAACAAGCTTTCTGAGCTGAGAAATGCATTTTGTGACAAAGTGCATCAGTGGATGATGAGAATGTCAGTTTTGACAAAGAACACTGTTCATTACTAAAATGCTCTAATTGAGCTGTTAGAATGTCAGAAACAAGCTTTCTGAGCTGAGAAATGCATTTTGTGACAAAGTGAATCAGTGGATGGATGAGAATGTCACTTTTGACAAAGAACACTGTTCATTACTGAAATGCTCCAATTGAGCTGTTAGAATGTCAGAAACAAGCTTTCTGAGCTGAGAAATGCATTTTGTGACAAAGTGCATCAGTGGATGATGAGAATGTCAGTTTTGACAAAGAACATTGTTCATTACTAAAATGCTCTAATTGAGCTGTTAGAATGTCAGAAACAAGCTTTCTGAGCTGAGAACTGCATTTTGTGACAAAGTGAATCAGTGGATGGATGAGAATGTCAATTTTGACAAAGAACACTGATCATCACTAAAATGCTCCAATTAAGCTGTTAGAATGTCAGAAACAAGCTTTCTGAGCTGAGAACTGCATTTTGTGACAAAAAGCATCAGTGGATGATGAGAATGTCAGTTTTGACAAAGAACACTGATCATTACTAAAATGCTCCAATTGAGCTGTTAGAATGTCAGAAACAAGCTTTCTGAGCTGAGAAATGCATTTTGTGACAAAGTGCTTCAGTGGATGATGAGAATGTCAGTTTTGACAAAGAACACTGTTCATTACTAAAATGCTCTAATTGAGCTGTTAGAATGTCAGAAACAAGCTTTCTGAGCATAAAACTGCATTTTGTGACAAAGTGCATCAGTGGGTGATGAGAATGTCAGTTTTGACAAAGAACACTGTTCATTACTAAAATGCTCTAATTGAGCTGTTAGAATGTCAGAAACAAGCTTTCTGAGCTGAAAACTGCATTTTGTGACAAAAAGCATCAGTGGATGATGAGAATGTCAGTTTTGACAAAGAACACTTATCATTACTAAAATGCTCCAATTGAGCTGTTAGAATGTCAGAAACAAGCTTTCTGAGCTGAGAACTGCATTTTGTGACAGAGTTCATCAGTGGATGATGAGAATGTCAGTTTTGACAAAGAACACTGTTCATTACTGAAATGCTCCAATTGAACTGTTAGAATGTCAGTAACAAGCTTTCTGAGCTGAGAAATGCATTTTGTGACAAAGTGCATCAGTGGATGATGAGAATGTCAGTTTAGACAAAGAACACTGTTCATTACTAAAATGCTCTAATTGAGCTGTTAGAATGTCAGAAACAAGCTTTCTGAGCTGAGAACTGCATTTTGTGACAAAGTGCTTCAGTGGATGATGAGAATGTCAGTTTTGACAAAGAACACTGTTCATTACTAAAATGCTCTAATTGAGCTGTTAGAATGTCAGAAACAAGCTTTCTGAGCTGAGAACTGCATTTTGTGACATAGTTCATCAGTGGATGATGAGAATGTCAGTTTTGACAAAGAACACTGTTCATTACTGAAATGCTCCAATTGAGATGTTAGAATGTCAGAAACAAATTTTCTGAGCTGAGAAATGCATTTTGTGACAAAGTGCATCAGTGGATGATGAGAATGTCAATTTTGACAAAGAACACTGATCATCACTAAAATGCTCCAATTGAGCTGTTAGAATGTCAGAAACAAGCTTTCTGAGCTGAAAACTGCATTTTGTGACAAAGTGAATCAGTGGATGGATGAGAATGTCACTTTTGACAAAGAACACTGATTATCACTAAAATGCTCCAATTAAGCTGTTAGAATGTCAGAAACAAGCTTTCTGAGCTGAGAACTGCATTTTGTGACAAAAAGCATCAGTGGATGATGAGAATGTCAGTTTTGACAAAGAACACTGATCATTACTAAAATGCTCCAATTGAGCTGTTAGAATGTCAGAAACAAGCTTTCTGAGCTGAGAAATGCATTTTGTGACAAAGTGCTTCAGTGGATGATGAGAATGTCAGCTTTGACAAAGAACACTGTTCATTACTAAAATGCTCCAATTGAGCTGTTAGAATGTCAGAAACAAGCTTTCTGAGCTGAGAACTGCATTTTGTGACATAGTTCATCAGTGGATGATGAGAATGTCAGTTTTGACAAAGAACACTGTTCATTACTAAAATGCTCTAATTGAGCTGTTAGAATGTCAGAAACAAGCTTTCTGAGCTGAGAACTGCATTTTATGACATAGTTCATCAGTGGATGATGAGAATGTCAGTTTTGACAAAGAACACTGATCATCACTAAAATGCTCCAATTAAGCTGTTAGAATGTCAGAAACAAGCTTTCTGAGCTGAGAAATGCATTTTGTGACAAAGTGCATCAGTGGATGATGAGAATGTCAGTTTTGACAAAGAACACTGTTCATTACTAAAATGCTCTAATTTGAGCTGTTAGAATGTCAGAAACAAGCTTTCTGAGCTGAGAACTGCATTTTGTGACAAAGTGAATCAGTGGATGATGAGAATGTCACTTTTGACAAAGAACACTGATCATTACTAAAATGCTCCAATTGAGCTGTTAGAATGTCAGAAACAAGCTTTCTGAGCTGAAAACTGCATTTTTTTGACAAAGTGCATCAGTGGATGATGAGAATGTCAGTTTTGACAAAGAACACTGATCATCACTAAAATGCTCCAATTAAGCTGTTAGAATGTCAGAAACAAGCTTTCTGAGCTGAGAACTGCATTTTGTGACATAGTTCATCAGTGGATGATGAGAATGTCAGTTTTGACAAAGAACACTGTTCATTACTGAAATGCTCCAATTGAGCTGTTAGAATGTCAGAAACAAGCTTTCTGAGCTGAGAACTGCATTTTGTGACAAAAGCATCAGTGGATGATGAGAATGTCAGTTTTGACAAAGAACACTGATCATTACTAAAATGCTCCAATTGAGCTGTTAGAATGTCAGAAACAAGCTTTCTGAGCTGAGAAATGCATTTTGTGACAAAGTGCTTCAGTGGATGATGAGAATGTCAGTTTTGACAAAGAACACTGTTCATTACTAAAATGCTCTAATTGAGCTGTTAGAATGTCAGAAACAAGCTTTCTGAGCTGAGAACTGCATTTTGTGACATAGTTCATCAGTGGATGATGAGAGTGTCAGTTTTGACAAAGAACACTGTTCATTACTAAAATGCTCTAATTGAGCTGTTAGAATGTTAGAAACAAGCTTTCTGAGCTGAGAACTGCATTTTGTGACATAGTTCATCAGTGGATGATGAGAATGTCAGTTTTGACAAAGAACACTGTTCATTACTAAAATGCTCCAATTGAGCTGTTAGAATGTCAGAAACAAGCTTTCTGAGCTGAGAAATGCATTTTGTGACAAAGTTCATCAGTGGATGATGAGAATGTCAGTTTTGACAAAGAACACTGTTCATTACTGAAATGCTCCAATTGAACTGTTAGAATGTCAGAAACAAGCTTTCTGAGCTGAGAAATGCATTTTGTGACAAAGTGCATCAGTGGATGATGAGAATGTCAGTTTTGACAAAGAACACTGTTCATTACTAAAATGCTCTAATTGAGCTGTTAGAATGTCAGAAACAAGCTTTCTGAGCTGAGAACTGCATTTTGTGACAAAGTGAATCAGTGGATGATGAGAATGTCAGTTTTGACAAAGAACACTGTTCATTACTAAAATGCTCTAATTTGAGCTGTTAGAATGTCAGAAACAAGCTTTCTGAGCTGAGAACTGCTTTTTGTGACAAAGTTCATCAGTGGATGATGAGAATGTCAGTTTTGACAAAGAACACTGTTCATTACTAAAATGCTCTAATTGAGCTGTTAGAATGTCAGAAACAAGCTTTCTGAGCTGAGAACTGCATTTTGTGACAAAGTGAATCAGTGGATGGATGAGAATGTCAATTTTGACAAAGAACACTGATCATCACTAAAATGCTCCAATTAAGCTGTTAGAATGTCAGAAACAAGCTTTCTGAGCTGAGAACTGCATTTTGTGACAAAAAGCATCAGTGGATGATGAGAATGTCAGTTTTGACAAAGAACACTGATCATTACTAAAATGCTCCAATTGAGCTGTTAGAATGTCAGAAACAAGCTTTCTGAGCTGAGAAATGCATTTTGTGACAAAGTGCTTCAGTGGATGATGAGAATGTCAGTTTTGACAAAGAACACTGTTCATTACTAAAATGCTCTAATTGAGCTGTTAGAATGTCAGAAACAAGCTTTCTGAGCTGAGAACTGCATTTTGTGACATAGTTCATCAGTGGATGATGAGAATGTCAGTTTTGACAAAGAACACTGTTCATTACTAAAATGCTCTAATTGAGCTGTTAGAATGTCAGAAACAAGCTTTCTGAGCATAAAACTGCATTTTGTGACAAAGTGCATCAGTGGGTGATGAGAATGTCAGTTTTGACAAAGAACACTGTTCATTACTAAAATGCTCTAATTGAGCTGTTAGAATGTCAGAAACAAGCTTTCTGAGCTGAAAACTGCATTTTGTGACAAAAAGCATCAGTGGATGATGAGAATGTCAGTTTTGACAAAGAACACTTATCATTACTAAAATGCTCCAATTGAGCTGTTAGAATGTCAGAAACAAGCTTTCTGAGCTGAGAACTGCATTTTGTGACAGAGTTCATCAGTGGATGATGAGAATGTCAGTTTTGACAAAGAACACTGTTCATTACTGAAATGCTCCAATTGAACTGTTAGAATGTCAGTAACAAGCTTTCTGAGCTGAGAAATGCATTTTGTGACAAAGTGCATCAGTGGATGATGAGAATGTCAGTTTAGACAAAGAACTCTGTTCATTACTAAAATGCTCTAATTGAGCTGTTAGAATGTCAGAAACAAGCTTTCTGAGCTGAGAACTGCATTTTGTGACAAAGTGCTTCAGTGGATGATGAGAATGTCAGTTTTGACAAAGAACACTGTTCATTACTAAAATGCTCTAATTGAGCTGTTAGAATGTCAGAAACAAGCTTTCTGAGCTGAGAACTGCATTTTGTGACATAGTTCATCAGTGGATGATGAGAATGTCAGTTTTGACAAAGAACACTGTTCATTACTGAAATGCTCCAATTGAGATGTTAGAATGTCAGAAACAAATTTTCTGAGCTGAGAAATGCATTTTGTGACAAAGTGCATCAGTGGATGATGAGAATGTCAATTTTGACAAAGAACACTGATCATCACTAAAATGCTCCAATTGAGCTGTTAGAATGTCAGAAACAAGCTTTCTGAGCTGAAAACTGCATTTTGTGACAAAGTGAATCAGTGGATGGATGAGAATGTCACTTTTGACAAAGAACACTGATTATCACTAAAATGCTCCAATTAAGCTGTTAGAATGTCAGAAACAAGCTTTCTGAGCTGAGAACTGCATTTTGTGACAAAAAGCATCAGTGGATGATGAGAATGTCAGTTTTGACAAAGAACACTGATCATTACTAAAATGCTCCAATTGAGCTGTTAGAATGTCAGAAACAAGCTTTCTGAGCTGAGAAATGCATTTTGTGACAAAGTGCTTCAGTGGATGATGAGAATGTCAGCTTTGACAAAGAACACTGTTCATTACTAAAATGCTCCAATTGAGCTGTTAGAATGTCAGAAACAAGCTTTCTGAGCTGAGAACTGCATTTTATGACATAGTTCATCAGTGGATGATGAGAATGTCAGCTTTGACAAAGAACACTGTTCATTACTAAAATGCTCTAATTGAGCTGTTAGAATGTCAGAAACAAGCTTTCTGAGCTGAGAACTGCATTTTATGACATAGTTCATCAGTGGATGATGAGAATGTCAGTTTTGACAAAGAACACTGATCATCACTAAAATGCTCCAATTAAGCTGTTAGAATGTCAGAAACAAGCTTTCTGAGCTGAGAACTGCATTTTGTGACATAGTTCATCAGTGGATGATGAGAATGTCAGTTTTGACAAAGAACACTGTTAATTACTAAAATTCTCTAATTGAGCTGTTAGAATGTCAGAAACAAGCTTTCTGAGCTGAGAACTGCATTTTGTGACAAAGTGCATCAGTGGGTGATGAGAATGTCAGTTTTGACAAAGAACACTGTTCATTACTAAAATGCTCTAATTGAGCTGTTAGAATGTTAGAAACAAGCTTTCTGAGCTGAGAACTGCATTTTGTGACATAGTTCATCAGTGGATGATGAGAGTGTCAGTTTTGACAAAGAACACTGATCATCACTAAAATGCTCCAATTAAGCTGTTAGAATGTCAGAAACAAGCTTTCTGAGCTGAGAACTGCATTTTGTGACATAGTTCATCAGTGGATGATGAGAATGTCAGTTTTGACAAAGAACACTGATCATTACTAAAATGCTCCAATTGAGCTGTTAGAATGTCAGAAACAAGCTTTCTGAGCTGAGAAATGCATTTTGTGACAAAGTGCATCAGTGGATGATGAGAATGTCAGTTTTGACAAAGAACACTGTTCATTACTAAAATGCTCTAATTTGAGCTGTTAGAATGTCAGAAACAAGCTTTCTGAGCTGAGAACTGCATTTTGTGACAAAGTGAATCAGTGGATGATGAGAATGTCACTTTTGACAAAGAACACTGATCATTACTAAAATGCTCCAATTGAGCTGTTAGAATGTCAGAAACAAGCTTTCTGAGCTGAAAACTGCATTTTGTGACAAAGTGAATCAGTGGATGGATGAGAATGTCACTTTTGACAAAGAACACTGATCATTACTAAAATGCTCCAATTGAGCTGTTAGAATGTCAGAAACAAGCTTTCTGAGCTGAAAACTGCATTTTTTTGACAAAGTGCATCAGTGGATGATGAGAATGTCAGTTTTGACAAAGAACACTGATCATCACTAAAATGCTCCAATTAAGCTGTTAGAATGTCAGAAACAAGCTTTCTGAGCTGAGAACTGCATTTTGTGACATAGTTCATCAGTGGATGATGAGAATGTCAGTTTTGACAAAGAACACTGTTCATTACTGAAATGCTCCAATTGAGCTGTTAGAATGTCAGAAACAAGCTTTCTGAGCTGAGAACTGCATTTTGTGACAAAAGCATCAGTGGATGATGAGAATGTCAGTTTTGACAAAGAACACTGATCATTACTAAAATGCTCCAATTGAGCTGTTAGAATGTCAGAAACAAGCTTTCTGAGCTGAGAAATGCATTTTGTGACAAAGTGCTTCAGTGGATGATGAGAATGTCAGTTTTGACAAAGAACACTGTTCATTACTAAAATGCTCTAATTGAGCTGTTAGAATGTCAGAAACAAGCTTTCTGAGCTGAGAACTGCATTTTGTGACATAGTTCATCAGTGGATGATGAGAGTGTCAGTTTTGACAAAGAACACTGTTCATTACTAAAATGCTCTAATTGAGCTGTTAGAATGTTAGAAACAAGCTTTCTGAGCTGAGAACTGCATTTTGTGACATAGTTCATCAGTGGATGATGAGAATGTCAGTTTTGACAAAGAACACTGTTCATTGCTGATATGCTCCAATTGAGCTGTTAGAATGTCAGAAACAAGCTTTCTGAGCTGAGAAATGCATTTTGTGACAAAGTTCATCAGTGGATGATGAGAATGTCAGTTTTGACAAAGAACACTGTTCATTACTGAAATGCTCCAATTGAACTGTTAGAATGTCAGAAACAAGCTTTCTGAGCTGAGAAATGCATTTTGTGACAAAGTGCATCAGTGGATGATGAGAATGTCAGTTTTGACAAAGAACACTGTTCATTACTAAAATGCTCTAATTGAGCTGTTAGAATGTCAGAAACAAGCTTTCTGAGCTGAGAACTGCATTTTGTGACAAAGTGAATCAGTGGATGATGAGAATGTCAGTTTTGACAAAGAACACTGTTCATTACTAAAATGCTCTAATTTGAGCTGTTAGAATGTCAGAAACAAGCTTTCTGAGCTGAGAACTGCTTTTTGTGACAAAGTTCATCAGTGGATGATGAGAATGTCAGTTTTGACAAAGAACACTGATCATTACTAAAATGCTCTAATTGAGCTGTTAGAATGTCAGAAACAAGCTTTCTGAGCTGAGAACTGCATTTTGTGACAAAGTGAATCAGTGGATGGATGAGAATGTCAATTTTGACAAAGAACACTGATCATCACTAAAATGCTCCAATTAAGCTGTTAGAATGTCAGAAACAAGCTTTCTGAGCTGAGAACTGCATTTTGTGACAAAAAGCATCAGTGGATGATGAGAATGTCAGTTTTGACAAAGAACACTGATCATTACTAAAATGCTCCAATTGAGCTGTTAGAATGTCAGAAACAAGCTTTCTGAGCTGAGAAATGCATTTTGTGACAAAGTGCTTCAGTGGATGATGAGAATGTCAGTTTTGACAAAGAACACTGTTCATTACTAAAATGCTCTAATTGAGCTGTTAGAATGTCAGAAACAAGCTTTCTGAGCTGAGAACTGCATTTTGTGACATAGTTCATCAGTGGATGATGAGAATGTCAGTTTTGACAAAGAACACTGTTCATTACTAAAATGCTCTAATTGAGCTGTTAGAATGTCAGAAACAAGCTTTCTGAGCATAAAACTGCATTTTGTGACAAAGTGCATCAGTGGGTGATGAGAATGTCAGTTTTGACAAAGAACACTGTTCATTACTAAAATGCTCTAATTGAGCTGTTAGAATGTCAGAAACAAGCTTTCTGAGCTGAAAACTGCATTTTGTGACAAAAAGCATCAGTGGATGATGAGAATGTCAGTTTTGACAAAGAACACTTATCATTACTAAAATGCTCCAATTGAGCTGTTAGAATGTCAGAAACAAGCTTTCTGAGCTGAGAACTGCATTTTGTGACAGAGTTCATCAGTGGATGATGAGAATGTCAGTTTTGACAAAGAACACTGTTCATTACTGAAATGCTCCAATTGAACTGTTAGAATGTCAGTAACAAGCTTTCTGAGCTGAGAAATGCATTTTGTGACAAAGTGCATCAGTGGATGATGAGAATGTCAGTTTAGACAAAGAACTCTGTTCATTACTAAAATGCTCTAATTGAGCTGTTAGAATGTCAGAAACAAGCTTTCTGAGCTGAGAACTGCATTTTGTGACAAAGTGCTTCAGTGGATGATGAGAATGTCAGTTTTGACAAAGAACACTGTTCATTACTAAAATGCTCTAATTGAGCTGTTAGAATGTCAGAAACAAGCTTTCTGAGCTGAGAACTGCATTTTGTGACATAGTTCATCAGTGGATGATGAGAATGTCAGTTTTGACAAAGAACACTGTTCATTACTGAAATGCTCCAATTGAGATGTTAGAATGTCAGAAACAAATTTTCTGAGCTGAGAAATGCATTTTGTGACAAAGTGCATCAGTGGATGATGAGAATGTCAATTTTGACAAAGAACACTGATCATCACTAAAATGCTCCAATTGAGCTGTTAGAATGTCAGAAACAAGCTTTCTGAGCTGAAAACTGCATTTTGTGACAAAGTGAATCAGTGGATGGATGAGAATGTCACTTTTGACAAAGAACACTGATTATCACTAAAATGCTCCAATTAAGCTGTTAGAATGTCAGAAACAAGCTTTCTGAGCTGAGAACTGCATTTTGTGACAAAAAGCATCAGTGGATGATGAGAATGTCAGTTTTGACAAAGAACACTGATCATTACTAAAATGCTCCAATTGAGCTGTTAGAATGTCAGAAACAAGCTTTCTGAGCTGAGAAATGCATTTTGTGACAAAGTGCTTCAGTGGATGATGAGAATGTCAGCTTTGACAAAGAACACTGTTCATTACTAAAATGCTCCAATTGAGCTGTTAGAATGTCAGAAACAAGCTTTCTGAGCTGAGAACTGCATTTTGTGACATAGTTCATCAGTGGATGATGAGAATGTCAGTTTTGACAAAGAACACTGTTCATTACTAAAATGCTCTAATTGAGCTGTTAGAATGTCAGAAACAAGCTTTCTGAGCTGAGAACTGCATTTTATGACATAGTTCATCAGTGGATGATGAGAATGTCAGTTTTGACAAAGAACACTGATCATCACTAAAATGCTCCAATTAAGCTGTTAGAATGTCAGAAACAAGCTTTCTGAGCTGAGAACTGCATTTTGTGACATAGTTCATCAGTGGATGATGAGAATGTCAGTTTTGACAAAGAACACTGTTAATTACTAAAATTCTCTAATTGAGCTGTTAGAATGTCAGAAACAAGCTTTCTGAGCTGAGAACTGCATTTTGTGACAAAGTGCATCAGTGGGTGATGAGAATGTCAGTTTTGACAAAGAACACTGTTCATTACTAAAATGCTCTAATTGAGCTGTTAGAATGTTAGAAACAAGCTTTCTGAGCTGAGAACTGCATTTTGTGACATAGTTCATCAGTGGATGATGAGAGTGTCAGTTTTGACAAAGAACACTGATCATCACTAAAATGCTCCAATTAAGCTGTTAGAATGTCAGAAACAAGCTTTCTGAGCTGAGAACTGCATTTTGTGACATAGTTCATCAGTGGATGATGAGAATGTCAGTTTTGACAAAGAACACTGATCATTACTAAAATGCTCCAATTGAGCTGTTAGAATGTCAGAAACAAGCTTTCTGAGCTGAGAAATGCATTTTGTGACAAAGTGCATCAGTGGATGATGAGAATGTCAGTTTTGACAAAGAACACTGTTCATTACTAAAATGCTCTAATTTGAGCTGTTAGAATGTCAGAAACAAGCTTTCTGAGCTGAGAACTGCATTTTGTGACAAAGTGAATCAGTGGATGATGAGAATGTCACTTTTGACAAAGAACACTGATCATTACTAAAATGCTCCAATTGAGCTGTTAGAATGTCAGAAACAAGCTTTCTGAGCTGAAAACTGCATTTTTTTGACAAAGTGCATCAGTGGATGATGAGAATGTCAGTTTTGACAAAGAACACTGATCATCACTAAAATGCTCCAATTGAGCTGTTAGAATGTCAGAAACAAGCTTTCTGAGCTGAGAACTGCATTTTGTGACAAAAGCATCAGTGGATGATGAGAATGTCAGTTTTGACAAAGAACACTGATCATTACTAAAATGCTCCAATTGAGCTGTTAGAATGTCAGAAATAAGCTTTCTGAGCTGAGAAATGCATTTTGTGACAAAGTGCTTCAGTGGATGATGAGAATGTCAGTTTTGACAAAGAACACTGTTCATTACTAAAATGCTCTAATTGAGCTGTTAGAATGTCAGAAACAAGCTTTCTGAGCTGAGAACTGCATTTTGTGACATAGTTCATCAGTGGATGATGAGAGTGTCAGTTTTGACAAAGAACACTGTTCATTACTAAAATGCTCTAATTGAGCTGTTAGAATGTTAGAAACAAGCTTTCTGAGCTGAGAACTGCATTTTGTGACATAGTTCATCAGTGGATGATGAGAATGTCAGTTTTGACAAAGAACACTGTTCATTACTAAAATGCTCCAATTGAGCTGTTAGAATGTCAGAAACAAGCTTTCTGAGCTGAGAAATGCATTTTGTGACAAAGTTCATCAGTGGATGATGAGAATGTCAGTTTTGACAAAGAACACTGTTCATTACTGAAATGCTCCAATTGAACTGTTAGAATGTCAGAAACAAGCTTTCTGAGCTGAGAAATGCATTTTGTGACAAAGTGCATCAGTGGATGATGAGAATGTCAGTTTTGACAAAGAACACTGTTCATTACTAAAATGCTCTAATTGAGCTGTTAGAATGTCAGAAACAAGCTTTCTGAGCTGAGAACTGCATTTTGTGACAAAGTGAATCAGTGGATGATGAGAATGTCAGTTTTGACAAAGAACACTGTTCATTACTAAAATGCTCTAATTTGAGCTGTTAGAATGTCAGAAACAAGCTTTCTGAGCTGAGAACTGCTTTTTGTGACAAAGTTCATCAGTGGATGATGAGAATGTCAGTTTTGACAAAGAACACTGTTCATTACTAAAATGCTCTAATTGAGCTGTTAGAATGTCAGAAACAAGCTTTCTGAGCATAAAACTGCATTTTGTGACAAAGTGCATCAGTGGGTGATGAGAATGTCAGTTTTGACAAAGAACACTGTTCATTACTAAAATGCTCCAATTGAGCTGTTAGAATGTCAGAAACAAGCTTTCTGAGCTGAGAAATGCATTTTGTGACATAGTTCATCAGTGCATGATGAGAATGTCAGTTTTGACAAAGAACACTGATCATTACTAAAATGCTCTAATTGAGCTGTTAGAATGTCAGAAACAAGCTTTCTGAGCTGAGAACTGCATTTTGTGACATAGTTCATCAGTGGATGATGAGAATGTCAGTTTTGACAAAGAACACTGTTCATTACTAAAATGCTCTAATTGAGCTGTTAGAATGTCAGAAACAAGCTTTCTGAGCTGAGAACTGCATTTTCTGACATAGTTCATCAGTGGATGATGAGAATGTCAGTTTTGACAAAGAACACTGTTCATTACTAAAATGCTCCAATTGAGCTGTTAGAATGTCAGAAACAAGCTTTCTGAGCTGAGAAATGCATTTTGTGACATAGTTCATCAGTGGATGATGAGAATGTCAGTTTTGACAAAGAACTCTGTTCATTACTGAAATGCTCCAATTGAGCTGTTAGAATGTCAGAAACAAGCTTTCTGAGCTGAAAACTGCATTTTGTGACAAAGTGAATCAGTGGATGGATGAGAATGTCACTTTTGACAAAGAACACTGTTCATTACTGAAATGCTCCAATTGAGCTGTTAGAATGTCAGAAACAAGCTTTCTGAGCTGAGAAATGCATTTTGTGACAAAGTGCATCAGTGGATGATGAGAATGTCAGTTTTGACAAAGAACACTGTTCATTACTAAAATGCTCTAATTGAGCTGTTAGAATGTCAGAAACAAGCTTTCTGAGCTGAGAAATGCATTTTGTGACAAAGTGCTTCAGTGGATGATGAGAATGTCAGTTTTGACAAAGAACACTGTTCATTACTAAAATGCTCTAATTGAGCTGTTAGAATGTCAGAAACAAGCTTTCTGAGCTGAGAACTGCATTTTGTGACAAAGTGAATCAGTGGATGGATGAGAATGTCACTTTTGACAAAGAACACTGATCATCACTAAAATGCTCCAATTAAGCTGTTAGAATGTCAGAAACAAGCTTTCTGAGCTGAGAACTGCATTTTGTGACAAAAAGCATCAGTGGATGATGAGAATGTCAGTTTTGACAAAGAACACTGATCATTACTAAAATGCTCCAATTGAGCTGTTAGAATGTCAGAAACAAGCTTTCTGAGCTGAGAAATGCATTTTGTGACAAAGTGCTTCAGTGGATGATGAGAATGTCAGTTTTGACAAAGAACACTGTTCATTACTAAAATGCTCTAATTGAGCTGTTAGAATGTCAGAAACAAGCTTTCTGAGCTGAGAACTGCATTTTGTGACATAGTTCATCAGTGGATGATGAGAATGTCAGTTTTGACAAAGAACACTGTTCATTACTAAAATGCTCTAATTGAGCTGTTAGAATGTCAGAAACAAGCTTTCTGAGCATAAAACTGCATTTTGTGACAAAGTGCATCAGTGGGTGATGAGAATGTCAGTTTTGACAAAGAACACTGTTCATTACTAAAATGCTCTAATTGAGCTGTTAGAAAGTCAGAAACAAGCTTTCTGAGCTGAAAACTGCATTTTGTGACAAAAAGCATCAGTGGATGATGAGAATGTCAGTTTTGACAAAGAACACTTATCATTACTAAAATGCTCCAATTGAGCTGTTAGAATGTCAGAAACAAGCTTTCTGAGCTGAGAACTGCATTTTGTGACAGAGTTCATCAGTGGATGATGAGAATGTCAGTTTTGACAAAGAACACTGTTCATTACTGAAATGCTCCAATTGAACTGTTAGAATGTCAGTAACAAGCTTTCTGAGCTGAGAAATGCATTTTGTGACAAAGTGCATCAGTGGATGATGAGAATGTCAGTTTAGACAAAGAACACTGTTCATTACTAAAATGCTCTAATTGAGCTGTTAGAATGTCAGAAACAAGCTTTCTGAGCTGAGAACTGCATTTTGTGACAAAGTGCTTCAGTGGATGATGAGAATGTCAGTTTTGACAAAGAACACTGTTCATTACTAAAATGCTCTAATTGAGCTGTTAGAATGTCAGAAACAAGCTTTCTGAGCTGAGAACTGCATTTTGTGACATAGTTCATCAGTGGATGATGAGAATGTCAGTTTTGACAAAGAACACTGTTCATTACTGAAATGCTCCAATTGAGATGTTAGAATGTCAGAAACAAATTTTCTGAGATGAGAAATGCATTTTGTGACAAAGTGCATCAGTGGATGATGAGAATGTCAGTTTTGACAAAGAACACTGATCATCACTAAAATGCTCCAATTAAGCTGTTAGAATGTCAGAAACAAGCTTTCTGAGCTGAGAACTGCATTTTGTGACATAGTTCATCAGTGGATGATGAGAATGTCAGTTTTGACAAAGAACACTGTTAATTACTAAAATTCTCTAATTGAGCTGTTAGAATGTCAGAAACAAGCTTTCTGAGCTGAGAACTGCATTTTGTGACAAAGTGCATCAGTGGGGGATGAGGATGTCAGTTTTGACAAAGAACACTGTTCATTACTAAAATGCTCTAATTGAGCTGTTAGAATGTTAGAAACAAGCTTTCTGAGCTGAGAACTGCATTTTGTGACATAGTTCATCAGTGGATGATGAGAGTGTCAGTTTTGACAAAGAACACTGATCATCACTAAAATGCTCCAATTAAGCTGTTAGAATGTCAGAAACAAGCTTTCTGAGCTGAGAACTGCATTTTGTGACATAGTTCATCAGTGGATGATGAGAATGTCAGTTTTGACAAAGAACACTGATCATTACTAAAATGCTCCAATTGAGCTGTTAGAATGTCAGAAACAAGCTTTCTGAGCTGAGAAATGCATTTTGTGACAAAGTGCATCAGTGGATGATGAGAATGTCAGTTTTGACAAAGAACACTGTTCATTACTAAAATGCTCTAATTTGAGCTGTTAGAATGTCAGAAACAAGCTTTCTGAGCTGAGAACTGCTTTTTGTGACAAAGTTCATCAGTGGATGATGAGAATGTCAGTTTTGACAAAGAACACTGTTCATTACTAAAATGCTCTAATTGAGCTGTTAGAATGTCAGAAACAAGCTTTCTGAGCTGAAAACTGCATTTTGTGACAAAAAGCATCAGTGGATGATGAGAATGTCAGTTTTGACAAAGAACACTTATCATTACTAAAATGCTCCAATTGAGCTGTTAGAATGTCAGAAACAAGCTTTCTGAGCTGAGAACTGCATTTTGTGACAGAGTTCATCAGTGGATGATGAGAATGTCAGTTTTGACAAAGAACACTGTTCATTACTAAAATGCTCTAATTGAGCTGTTAGAATGTCAGAAACAAGCTTTCTGAGCTGAGAACTGCATTTTGTGACATAGTTCATCAGTGGATGATGAGAATGTCAGTTTTGACAAAGAACACTGTTCATTACTGAAATGCTCCAATTGAGCTGTTAGAATGTCAGAAACAAGCTTTCTGAGCTGAGAAATGCATTTTGTGACAAAGTGAATCAGTGGATGATGAGAATGTCAGTTTTGACAAAGAACACTGATCATCAACTAAAATGCTCCAATTAAGCTGTTAGAATGTTAGAAACAAATTTTCTGAGCTGAGAAATGCATTTTGTGACAAAGTGCATCAGTGGATGATGAGAATGTCAATTTTGACAAAGAACACTGATCATCACTAAAATGCTCCAATTGAGCTGTTAGAATGTCAGAAACAAGCTTTCTGAGCTGAAAACTGCATTTTGTGACAAAGTGAATCAGTGGATGATGAGAATGTCACTTTTGACAAAGAACACTGATTATCACTAAAATGCTCTAATTGAGCTGTTAGAATGTCAGAAACAAGCTTTCTGAGCTGAGAACTGCATTTTGTGACAAAAAGCATCAGTGGATGATGAGAATGTCAGTTTTGACAAAGAACACTGATCATTACTAAAATGCTCCAATTGAGCTGTTAGAATGTCAGAAACAAGCTTTCTGAGCTGAAAACTGCATTTTTTTGACAAAGTGCATCAGTGGATGATGAGAATGTCAGTTTTGACAAAGAACACTGATCATCACTAAAATGCTCCAATTAAGCTGTTAGAATGTCAGAAACAAATTTTCTGAGCTGAGAACTGCATTTTGTGACATAGTTCATCAGTGGATGATGAGAATGTCAGTTTTGACAAAGAACACTGTTCATTACTGAAATGCTCTAATTGAGCTGTTAGAATGTCAGAAACAAGCTTTCTGAGCTGAAAACTGCATTTTTTTGACAAAGTGCATCAGTGGATGATGAGAATGTCAGTTTTGACAAAGAACACTGATCATCACTAAAATGCTCCAATTAAGCTGTTAGAATGTCAGAAACAAGCTTTCTGAGCTGAAAACTGCATTTTGTGACATAGTTCATCAGTGGATGATGAGAATGTCAGTTTTGACAAAGAACACTGATCATCACTAAAATGCTCTAATTAAGCTGTTAGAATGTCAGAAACAAGCTTTCTGAGCTGAGAACTGCATTTTGTGAGAAAGTGAATCAGTGGATGATGAGAATGTCAGTTTTGACAAAGAACACTGTTCATTACTAAAATGCTCCAATTGAGCTGTTAGAATGTCAGAAACAAGCTTTCTGAGCATAAAACTGCATTTTTTTGACAAAGTGCATCAGTGGATGATGAGAATGTCAGTTTTGACAAAGAACACTGATCATCACTAAAATGCTCCAATTAAGCTGTTAGAATGTCAGAAACAAGCTTTCTGAGCTGAAAACTGCATTTTGTGACATAGTTCATCAGTGGATGATGAGAATGTCAGTTTTGACAAAGAACACTGATCATCACTAAAATGCTCTAATTAAGCTGTTAGAATGTCAGAAACAAGCTTTCTGAGCTGAGAACTGCATTTTGTGAGAAAGTGAATCAGTGGATGATGAGAATGTCAGTTTTGACAAAGAACACTGTTCATTACTAAAATGCTCCAATTGAGCTGTTAGAATGTCAGAAACAAGCTTTCTGAGCATAAAACTGCATTTTGTGACAAAGTGCATCAGTGGGTGATGAGAATGTCAGTTTTGACAAAGAACACTGTTCATTACTAAAATGCTCTAATTGAGCTGTTAGAATGTCAGAAACAAGCTTTCTGAGCTGAAAACTGCATTTTGTGACAAAGTGAATCAGTGGATGATGAGAATGTCAGTTTTGACATAGAACACTGATCATTACTAAAATGCTCTAATTGAGCTGTTAGAATGTCAGAAACAAGCTTTCTGAGCTGAGAACTGTATTTGGTGACAAAGTTCATCAGTGGATGATTAGAATGTCACTTTTGACAAAGAACACTGATCATTACTAAAATGCTCCAATTGAGCTGTTAGAATGTCAGAAACAAGCTTTCTGAGCTGAGAACTGCATTTTGTGACATAGTTCATCAGTGGATGATGAGAATGTCAGTTTTGACAAAGAACACTGTTCATTACTAAAATGCTCTAATTGAGCTGTTAGAATGTCAGAAACAAGCTTTCTGAGCTGAGAACTGCATTTTGTGACATAGTTCATCAGTGGATGATGAGAATGTCAGTTTTGACAAAGAACACTGTTCATTACTAAAATGCTCTAATTGAGCTGTTAGAATGTCAGAAACAAGCTTTCTGAGCTGAGAACTGCATTTTGTGACATAGTTCATCAGTGGATGATGAGAATGTCAGTTTTGACAAAGAACACTGTTCATTACTAAAATGCTCTAATTGAGCTGTTAGAATGTCAGAAACAAGCTTTCTGAGCTGAGAACTGCATTTTGTGACATAGTTCATCAGTGGATGATGAGAATGTCAGTTTTGACAAAGAACACTGTTCATTACTAAAATGCTCCAATTGAGCTGTTAGAATGTCAGAAACAAGCTTTCTGAGCTGAGAACTGCATTTTGTGACAAAAAGCATCAGTGGATGATGAGAATGTCAGTTTTGACAAAGAACACTGATCATTACTAAAATGCTCCAATTGAGCTGGTTAGAATGTCAGAAACAAATTTTCTGAGCTGAGAAATGCATTTTGTGACAAAGTGCATCAGTGGATGATGAGAATGTCAGTTTTGACAAAGAACACTGATCATCACTAAAATGCTCCAATTAAGCTGTTAGAATGTCAGAAACAAGCTTTCTGAGCTGAGAACTGCATTTTGTGACATAGTTTATCAGTGGATGATGAGAATGTCAGTTTTGACAAAGAACACTGTTCATTACTGAAATGCTCCAATTGAGCTGTTAGAATGTCAGAAACAAGCTTTCTGAGCTGAGAAATGCATTTTGTGACAAAGTGCATCAGTGGATGATGAGAATGTCAGTTTTGACAAAGAACACTGTTCATTACTAAAATGCTCTAATTGAGCTGTTAGAATGTCAGAAACAAGCTTTCTGAGCTGAGAAATGCATTTTGTGACAAAGTGCTTCAGTGGATGATGAGAATGTCAGTTTTGACAAAGAACACTGATCATTACTAAAATGCTCTAATTGAGCTGTTAGAATGTCAGAAACAAGCTTTCTGAGCTGAGAACTGCATTTTGTGACAAAAAGCATCAGTGGATGATGAGAATGTCAGTTTTGACAAAGAACACTGATCATTACTAAAATGCTCCAATTGAGCTGTTAGAATGTCAGAAACAAGCTTTCTGAGCTGAGAAATGCATTTTGTGAAAAAAGTGCTTCATTGGATGATGAGAATGTCAGTTTTGACAAAGAACACTGTTCATTACTAAAATGCTCTAATTGAGCTGTTAGAATGTCAGAAACAAGCTTTCTCAGCTGAGAACTGCATTTTGTGACATAGTTCATCAGTGGATGATGAGAATGTCAGTTTTGACAAAGAACATTGTTCATTACTAAAATGCTCTAATTGAGCTGTTAGAATGTTAGAAACAAGCTTTCTGAGCTGAGAACTGCATTTTGTGACATAGTTCATCAGTGGATGATGAGAATGTCAGTTTTGACAAAGAACACTGTTCATTACTAAAATGCTCCAATTGAGCTGTTAGAATGTCAGAAACAAGCTTTCTGAGCTGAGAACTGCATTTTGTGACATAGTTCATCAGTGGATGATGAGAATGTCAGTTTTGACAAAGAACACTGATCATTACTAAAATGCTCCAATTGAGCTGTTAGAATCTCAGAAACAAGCTTTCTGAGCTGAGAAATGCATTTTGTGACAAAGTGCTTCAGTGGATGATGAGAATGTCAGTTTTGACAAAGAACACTATTCATTACTAAAATGCTCTAATTGAGCTGTTAGAATGTCAGAAACAAGCTTTCTGAGCTGAGAACTGCATTTTGTGACATAGTTCATCAGTGGATGATGAGAATGTCAGTTTTGACAAAGAACACTGTTCATTACTGAAATGCTCCAATTGAGATGTTAGAAAGTCAGAAACAAGCTTTCTGAGCTGAGAACTGCATTTTGTGACAAAAAGAATCATTGGATGATGAGAATGTCAGTTTTGACAAAGAACACTGATCATTACTAAAATGCTCCAATTAAGCTGTTAGAATGTCAGAAACAAGCTTTCTGAGCTGAGAACTGCATTTTGTGACATAGTTCATCAGTGGATGATGAGAATGTCAGTTTTGACAAAGAACACTGTTCATTGCTGATATGCTCCAATTGAGCTGTTAGAATGTCAGAAACAAGCTTTCTGAGCTGAGAAATGCATTTTGTGACAAAGTGAATCAGTGGATGATGAGAATGTCAGTTTTGACAAAGAACACTGTTCATTACTAAAATGCTCTAATTGAGCTGTTAGAATGTCAGAAACAAGCTTTCTGAGCTGAGAACTGCATTTTGTGACAAAGTTCATCAGTGGATGATGAGAATGTCAGTTTTGACAAAGAACACTGATCATTACTAAAATGCTCTAATTGAGCTGTCAGAATGTCAGAAACAAGCTTTCTGAGCTGAGAACTGCATTTTGTGACAAAGTTCATCAGTGGATGATGAGAATGTCAGTTTTGACAAAGAACACTGATCATTACTAAAATGCTCCAATTGAGCTGTTAGAATGTCAGAAACAAGCTTTCTGAGCTGAGAACTGCATTTTGTGACAAAGTGAATCAGTGGATGGATGAGAATGTCACTTTTGACAAAGAACACTGTTCATTACTGAAATGCTCCAATTGAGCTGTTAGAATGTCAGAAACAAGCTTTCTGAGCTGAAAACTGCATTTTGTGACATAGTTCATCAGTGGATGATGAGAATGTCAGTTTTGACAAAGAACACTGATCATCACTAAAATGCTCCAATTGAGCTGTTAGAATGTCAGAAACAAGCTTTCTGAGCTGAGAACTGCATTTTGTGACAAAGTGAATCAGTGGATGGATGAGAATGTCACTTTTGACAAAGAACACTGTTCATTACTGAAATGCTCCAATTGAGCTGTTAGAATGTCAGAAACAAGCTTTCTGAGCTGAAAACTGCATTTTGTGACATAGTTCATCAGTGGATGATGAGAATGTCAGTTTTGACAAAGAACACTGATCATCACTAAAATGCTCCAATTGAGCTGTTAGAATGTCAGAAACAAGCTTTCTGAGCTGAGAACTGCATTTTGTGACAAAGTGAATCAGTGGATGGATGAGAATGTCACTTTTGACAAAGAACACTGTTCATTACTGAAATGCTCCAATTGAGCTGTTAGAATGTCAGAAACAAGCTTTCTGAGCTGAAAACTGCATTTTGTGACATAGTTCATCAGTGGATGATGAGAATGTCAGTTTTGACAAAGAACACTGATCATCACTAAAATGCTCTAATTAAGCTGTTAGAATGTCAGAAACAAGCTTTCTGAGCATAAAACTGCATTTTGTGACAAAGTGCATCAGTGGGTGATGAGAATGTCAGTTTTGACAAAGAACACTGTTCATTACTAAAATGCTCCAATTGAGCTGTTAGAATGTCAGAAACAAGCTTTCTGAGCATAAAACTGCATTTTGTGACAAAGTGCATCAGTGGGTGATGAGAATGTCAGTTTTGACAAAGAACACTGATCATCACTAAAATGCTCCAATTAAGCTGTTAGAATGTCAGAAACAAGCTTTCTGAGCTGAAAACTGCATTTTGTGACATAGTTCATCAGTGGATGATGAGAATGTCAGTTTTGACAAAGAACACTGATCATCACTAAAATGCTCTAATTAAGCTGTTAGAATGTCAGAAACAAGCTTTCTGAGCTGAGAACTGCATTTTGTGAGAAAGTGAATCAGTGGATGATGAGAATGTCAGTTTTGACAAAGAACACTGTTCATTACTAAAATGCTCCAATTGAGCTGTTAGAATGTCAGAAACAAGCTTTCTGAGCATAAAACTGCATTTTTTTGACAAAGTGCATCAGTGGATGATGAGAATGTCAGTTTTGACAAAGAACACTGATCATCACTAAAATGCTCCAATTAAGCTGTTAGAATGTCAGAAACAAGCTTTCTGAGCTGAAAACTGCATTTTGTGACATAGTTCATCAGTGGATGATGAGAATGTCAGTTTTGACAAAGAACACTGATCATCACTAAAATGCTCTAATTAAGCTGTTAGAATGTCAGAAACAAGCTTTCTGAGCTGAGAACTGCATTTTGTGAGAAAGTGAATCAGTGGATGATGAGAATGTCAGTTTTGACAAAGAACACTGTTCATTACTAAAATGCTCCAATTGAGCTGTTAGAATGTCAGAAACAAGCTTTCTGAGCATAAAACTGCATTTTGTGACAAAGTGCATCAGTGGGTGATGAGAATGTCAGTTTTGACAAAGAACACTGTTCATTACTAAAATGCTCTAATTGAGCTGTTAGAATGTCAGAAACAAGCTTTCTGAGCTGAAAACTGCATTTTGTGACAAAGTGAATCAGTGGATGATGAGAATGTCAGTTTTGACATAGAACACTGATCATTACTAAAATGCTCTAATTGAGCTGTTAGAATGTCAGAAACAAGCTTTCTGAGCTGAGAACTGTATTTGGTGACAAAGTTCATCAGTGGATGATTAGAATGTCACTTTTGACAAAGAACACTGATCATTACTAAAATGCTCCAATTGAGCTGTTAGAATGTCAGAAACAAGCTTTCTGAGCTGAGAACTGCATTTTGTGACATAGTTCATCAGTGGATGATGAGAATGTCAGTTTTGACAAAGAACACTGTTCATTACTAAAATGCTCTAATTGAGCTGTTAGAATGTCAGAAACAAGCTTTCTGAGCTGAGAACTGCATTTTGTGACATAGTTCATCAGTGGATGATGAGAATGTCAGTTTTGACAAAGAACACTGTTCATTACTAAAATGCTCTAATTGAGCTGTTAGAATGTCAGAAACAAGCTTTCTGAGCTGAGAACTGCATTTTGTGACATAGTTCATCAGTGGATGATGAGAATGTCAGTTTTGACAAAGAACACTGTTCATTACTAAAATGCTCTAATTGAGCTGTTAGAATGTCAGAAACAAGCTTTCTGAGCTGAGAACTGCATTTTGTGACATAGTTCATCAGTGGATGATGAGAATGTCAGTTTTGACAAAGAACACTGTTCATTACTAAAATGCTCCAATTGAGCTGTTAGAATGTCAGAAACAAGCTTTCTGAGCTGAGAACTGCATTTTGTGACAAAAAGCATCAGTGGATGATGAGAATGTCAGTTTTGACAAAGAACACTGATCATTACTAAAATGCTCCAATTGAGCTGGTTAGAATGTCAGAAACAAATTTTCTGAGCTGAGAAATGCATTTTGTGACAAAGTGCATCAGTGGATGATGAGAATGTCAGTTTTGACAAAGAACACTGATCATCACTAAAATGCTCCAATTAAGCTGTTAGAATGTCAGAAACAAGCTTTCTGAGCTGAGAACTGCATTTTGTGACATAGTTTATCAGTGGATGATGAGAATGTCAGTTTTGACAAAGAACACTGTTCATTACTGAAATGCTCCAATTGAGCTGTTAGAATGTCAGAAACAAGCTTTCTGAGCTGAGAAATGCATTTTGTGACAAAGTGCATCAGTGGATGATGAGAATGTCAGTTTTGACAAAGAACACTGTTCATTACTAAAATGCTCTAATTGAGCTGTTAGAATGTCAGAAACAAGCTTTCTGAGCTGAGAAATGCATTTTGTGACAAAGTGCTTCAGTGGATGATGAGAATGTCAGTTTTGACAAAGAACACTGATCATTACTAAAATGCTCTAATTGAGCTGTTAGAATGTCAGAAACAAGCTTTCTGAGCTGAGAACTGCATTTTGTGACAAAAAGCATCAGTGGATGATGAGAATGTCAGTTTTGACAAAGAACACTGATCATTACTAAAATGCTCCAATTGAGCTGTTAGAATGTCAGAAACAAGCTTTCTGAGCTGAGAAATGCATTTTGTGAAAAAAGTGCTTCATTGGATGATGAGAATGTCAGTTTTGACAAAGAACACTGTTCATTACTAAAATGCTCTAATTGAGCTGTTAGAATGTTAGAAACAAGCTTTCTGAGCTGAGAACTGCATTTTGTGACATAGTTCATCAGTGGATGATGAGAATGTCAGTTTTGACAAAGAACACTGTTCATTACTAAAATGCTCCAATTGAGCTGTTAGAATGTCAGAAACAAGCTTTCTGAGCTGAGAACTGCATTTTGTGACATAGTTCATCAGTGGATGATGAGAATGTCAGTTTTGACAAAGAACACTGATCATTACTAAAATGCTCCAATTGAGCTGTTAGAATCTCAGAAACAAGCTTTCTGAGCTGAGAAATGCATTTTGTGACAAAGTGCTTCAGTGGATGATGAGAATGTCAGTTTTGACAAAGAACACTATTCATTACTAAAATGCTCTAATTGAGCTGTTAGAATGTCAGAAACAAGCTTTCTGAGCTGAGAACTGCATTTTGTGACATAGTTCATCAGTGGATGATGAGAATGTCAGTTTTGACAAAGAACACTGTTCATTACTGAAATGCTCCAATTGAGATGTTAGAAAGTCAGAAACAAGCTTTCTGAGCTGAGAACTGCATTTTGTGACAAAAAGAATCATTGGATGATGAGAATGTCAGTTTTGACAAAGAACACTGATCATTACTAAAATGCTCCAATTAAGCTGTTAGAATGTCAGAAACAAGCTTTCTGAGCTGAGAACTGCATTTTGTGACATAGTTCATCAGTGGATGATGAGAATGTCAGTTTTGACAAAGAACACTGTTCATTGCTGATATGCTCCAATTGAGCTGTTAGAATGTCAGAAACAAGCTTTCTGAGCTGAGAAATGCATTTTGTGACAAAGTGAATCAGTGGATGATGAGAATGTCAGTTTTGACAAAGAACACTGTTCATTACTAAAATGCTCTAATTGAGCTGTTAGAATGTCAGAAACAAGCTTTCTGAGCTGAGAACTGCATTTTGTGACAAAGTTCATCAGTGGATGATGAGAATGTCAGTTTTGACAAAGAACACTGATCATTACTAAAATGCTCTAATTGAGCTGTCAGAATGTCAGAAACAAGCTTTCTGAGCTGAGAACTGCATTTTGTGACAAAGTTCATCAGTGGATGATGAGAATGTCAGTTTTGACAAAGAACACTGATCATTACTAAAATGCTCCAATTGAGCTGTTAGAATGTCAGAAACAAGCTTTCTGAGCTGAGAACTGCATTTTGTGACAAAGTGAATCAGTGGATGGATGAGAATGTCACTTTTGACAAAGAACACTGTTCATTACTGAAATGCTCCAATTGAGCTGTTAGAATGTCAGAAACAAGCTTTCTGAGCTGAAAACTGCATTTTGTGACATAGTTCATCAGTGGATGATGAGAATGTCAGTTTTGACAAAGAACACTGATCATCACTAAAATGCTCCAATTGAGCTGTTAGAATGTCAGAAACAAGCTTTCTGAGCTGAGAACTGCATTTTGTGACAAAGTGAATCAGTGGATGGATGAGAATGTCACTTTTGACAAAGAACACTGTTCATTACTGAAATGCTCCAATTGAGCTGTTAGAATGTCAGAAACAAGCTTTCTGAGCTGAAAACTGCATTTTGTGACATAGTTCATCAGTGGATGATGAGAATGTCAGTTTTGACAAAGAACACTGATCATCACTAAAATGCTCCAATTGAGCTGTTAGAATGTCAGAAACAAGCTTTCTGAGCTGAGAACTGCATTTTGTGACAAAGTGAATCAGTGGATGGATGAGAATGTCACTTTTGACAAAGAACACTGTTCATTACTGAAATGCTCCAATTGAGCTGTTAGAATGTCAGAAACAAGCTTTCTGAGCTGAAAACTGCATTTTGTGACATAGTTCATCAGTGGATGATGAGAATGTCAGTTTTGACAAAGAACACTGATCATCACTAAAATGCTCTAATTAAGCTGTTAGAATGTCAGAAACAAGCTTTCTGAGCATAAAACTGCATTTTGTGACAAAGTGCATCAGTGGGTGATGAGAATGTCAGTTTTGACAAAGAACACTGTTCATTACTAAAATGCTCCAATTGAGCTGTTAGAATGTCAGAAACAAGCTTTCTGAGCATAAAACTGCATTTTGTGACAAAGTGCATCAGTGGGTGATGAGAATGTCAGTTTTGACAAAGAACACTGTTCATTACTAAAATGCTCTAATTGAGCTGTTAGAATGTCAGAAACAAGCTTTCTGAGCTGAAAACTGCATTTTGTGACAAAGTGAATCAGTGGATGATGAGAATGTCAGTTTTGACAAAGAACACTGATCATTACTAAAATGCTCTAATTGAGCTGTTAGAATGTCAGAAACAAGCTTTCTGAGCTGAGAACTGTATTTGGTGACAAAGTTCATCAGTGGATGATTAGAATGTCACTTTTGACAAAGAACACTGATCATTACTAAAATGCTCCAATTGAGCTGTTAGAATGTCAGAAACAAGCTTTCTGAGCTGAAAACTGCATTTTTTTGACAAAGTGCATCAGTGGATGATGAGAATGTCAGTTTTGACAAAGAACACTGTTCATTACTAAAATGCTCTAATTGAGCTGTTAGAATGTCAGAAACAAGCTTTCTGAGCTGAGAACTGCATTTTGTGACATAGTTCATCAGTGGATGATGAGAATGTCAGTTTTGACAAAGAACACTGTTCATTACTAAAATGCTCTAATTGAGCTGTTAGAATGTCAGAAACAAGCTTTCTGAGCTGAGAACTGCATTTTGTGACATAGTTCATCAGTGGATGATGAGAATGTCAGTTTTGACAAAGAACACTGTTCATTACTAAAATGCTCTAATTGAGCTGTTAGAATGTCAGAAACAAGCTTTCTGAGCTGAGAACTTGCATTTTGTGACATAGTTCATCAGTGGATGATGAGAATGTCAGTTTTGACAAAGAACACTGTTCATTACTAAAATGCTCCAATTGAGCTGTTAGAATGTCAGAAACAAGCTTTCTGAGCTGAGAACTGCATTTTGTGACAAAAAGCATCAGTGGATGATGAGAATGTCAGTTTTGACAAAGAACACTGATCATTACTAAAATGCTCCAATTGAGCTTGTTAGAATGTCAGAAACAAATTTTCTGAGCTGAGAAATGCATTTTGTGACAAAGTGCATCAGTGGGTGATGAGAATGTCAGTTTTGACAAAGAACACTGTTCATTACTAAAATGCTCTAATTGAGCTGTTAGAATGTCAGAAACAAGCTTTCTGAGCTGAAAACTGCATTTTGTGACAAAGTGAATCAGTGGATGATGAGAATGTCAGTTTTGACAAAGAACACTGATCATTACTAAAATGCTCTAATTGAGCTGTTAGAATGTCAGAAACAAGCTTTCTGAGCTGAGAACTGTATTTGGTGACAAAGTTCATCAGTGGATGATGAGAATGTCACTTTTGACAAAGAACACTGATCATTACTAAAATGCTCCAATTGAGCTGTTAGAATGTCAGAAACAAGCTTTCTGAGCTGAAAACTGCATTTTTTTGACAAAGTGCATCAGTGGATTATGAGAATGTCAGTTTTGACAAAGAACACTGTTCATTACTAAAATGCTCTAATTGAGCTGTTAGAATGTCAGAAACAAGCTTTCTGAGCTGAGAACTGCATTTT
Organism: Barbatula barbatula; assembly: GCF_947034865.1. Lineage (NCBI taxonomy): Eukaryota > Metazoa > Chordata > Actinopteri > Cypriniformes > Nemacheilidae > Barbatula > Barbatula barbatula. Next base: position 2,700,098 of record NC_136788.1, read on the forward strand.
GTGACAAAGTTCATCAGTGGATGATGAGAATGTCAGTTTTGACAAAGAACACTGATCACTACTAAAATGCTCCAATTGAGCTGTTAGAATGTCAGAAACAAGCTTTCTGAGCTGAAAACTGCATTTTGTGACATAGTTCATCAGTGGATGATGAGAATGTCAGTTTTGACAAAGAACACTGATCATCACTAAAATGCTCCAATTAAGCTGTTAGAATGTCAGAAACAAGCTTTCTGAGCTGAGAACTGCATTTTGTGAGAAAGTGAATCAGTGGATGATGAGAATGTCAGTTTTGACAAAGAACACTGTTCATTACTAAAATGCTCCAATTGAGCTGTTAGAATGTCAGAAACAAGCTTTCTGAGCTGAGAACTGCATTTTGTGACATAGTTCATCAGTGGATGATGAGAATGTCAGTTTTGACAAAGAACACTGATCATCACTAAAATGCTCCAATTAAGCTGTTAGAATGTCAGAAACAAGCTTTCTGAGCTGAGAACTGCATTTTGTGACATAGTTCATCAGTGGATGATGAGAATGTCAGTTTTGACAAAGAACACTGTTCATTACTAAAATGCTCTAATTGAGCTGTTAGAATGTCAGAAACAAGCTTTCTGAGCTGAAAACTGCATTTTGTGACAAAGTGAATCAGTGGATGATGAGAATGTCAGTTTTGACAAAGAACACTGATCATTACTAAAATGCTCTAATTGAGCTGTTAGAATGTCAGAAACAAGCTTTCTGAGCTGAGAACTGCATTTTGTGACATAGTTCATCAGTGGATGATGAGAATGTCAGTTTTGACAAAGAACACTGATCATCACTAAAATGCTCCAATTAAGCTGTTAGAATGTCAGAAACAAGCTTTCTGAGCTGAGAACTGCATTTTGTGACATAGTTCATCAGTGGATGATGAGAATGTCAGTTTTGACAAAGAACACTGTTCATTACTGAAATGCTCCAATTGAGCTGTTAGAATGTCAGAAACAAGCTTTCTGAGCTGAGAAATGCATTTTGTGACAAAGTGCATCAGTGGATGATGAGAATGTCAGTTTTGACAAATAACACTGTTCATTACTAAAATGCTCTAATTGAGCTGTTAGAATGTCAGAAACAAGCTTTCTGAGCTGAGAACTGCATTTTGTGACAAAGTTCATCAGTGGATGATGAGAATGTCAGTTTTGACAAAGAACACTGATCATTACTAAAATGCTCCAATTGAGCTGTTAGAATGTCAGAAACAAGCTTTCTGAGCTGAGAACTGCATTTTGTGACAAAGTGAATCAGTGGATGGATGAGAATGTCACTTTTGACAAAGAACACTGTTCATTACTGAAATGCTCCAATTGAGCTGTTAGAATGTCAGAAACAAGCTTTCTGAGCTGAAAACTGCATTTTGTGACATAGTTCATCAGTGGATGATGAGAATGTCAGTTTTGACAAAGAACACTGATCATCACTAAAATGCTCTAATTAAGCTGTTAGAATGTCAGAAACAAGCTTTCTGAGCATAAAACTGCATTTTGTGACAAAGTGCATCAGTGGGTGATGAGAATGTCAGTTTTGACAAAGAACACTGTTCATTACTAAAATGCTCCAATTGAGCTGTTAGAATGTCAGAAACAAGCTTTCTGAGCATAAAACTGCATTTTGTGACAAAGTGCATCAGTGGGTGATGAGAATGTCAGTTTTGACAAAGAACACTGTTCATTACTAAAATGCTCTAATTGAGCTGTTAGAATGTCAGAAACAAGCTTTCTGAGCTGAAAACTGCATTTTGTGACAAAGTGAATCAGTGGATGATGAGAATGTCAGTTTTGACAAAGAACACTGATCATTACTAAAATGCTCTAATTGAGCTGTTAGAATGTCAGAAACAAGCTTTCTGAGCTGAGAACTGTATTTGGTGACAAAGTTCATCAGTGGATGATTAGAATGTCACTTTTGACAAAGAACACTGATCATTACTAAAATGCTCCAATTGAGCTGTTAGAATGTCAGAAACAAGCTTTCTGAGCTGAAAACTGCATTTTTTTGACAAAGTGCATCAGTGGATGATGAGAATGTCAGTTTTGACAAAGAACACTGTTCATTACTAAAATGCTCTAATTGAGCTGTTAGAATGTCAGAAACAAGCTTTCTGAGCTGAGAACTGCATTTTGTGACATAGTTCATCAGTGGATGATGAGAATGTCAGTTTTGACAAAGAACACTGTTCATTACTAAAATGCTCTAATTGAGCTGTTAGAATGTCAGAAACAAGCTTTCTGAGCTGAGAACTGCATTTTGTGACATAGTTCATCAGTGGATGATGAGAATGTCAGTTTTGACAAAGAACACTGTTCATTACTAAAATGCTCTAATTGAGCTGTTAGAATGTCAGAAACAAGCTTTCTGAGCTGAGAACTGCATTTTGTGACATAGTTCATCAGTGGATGATGAGAATGTCAGTTTTGACAAAGAACACTGTTCATTACTAAAATGCTCCAATTGAGCTGTTAGAATGTCAGAAACAAGCTTTCTGAGCTGAGAACTGCATTTTGTGACAAAAAGCATCAGTGGATGATGAGAATGTCAGTTTTGACAAAGAACACTGATCATTACTAAAATGCTCCAATTGAGCTTGTTAGAATGTCAGAAACAAATTTTCTGAGCTGAGAAATGCATTTTGTGACAAAGTGCATCAGTGGATGATGAGAATGTCAGTTTTGACAAAGAACACTGATCATCACTAAAATGCTCCAATTAAGCTGTTAGAATGTCAGAAACAAGCTTTCTGAGCTGAGAACTGCATTTTGTGACATAGTTTATCAGTGGATGATGAGAATGTCAGTTTTGACAAAGAACACTGTTCATTACTGAAATGCTCCAATTGAGATGTTAGAATGTCAGAAACAAATTTTCTGAGCTGAGAAATGCATTTTGTGACAAAGTGCATCAGTGGATGATGAGAATGTCAATTTTGACAAAGAACACTGATCATCACTAAAATGCTCCAATTGAGCTGTTAGAATGTCAGAAACAAGCTTTCTGAGCTGAAAACTGCATTTTGTGACAAAGTGAATCAGTGGATGGATGAGAATGTCACTTTTGACAAAGAACACTGATTATCACTAAAATGCTCCAATTAAGCTGTTAGAATGTCAGAAACAAGCTTTCTGAGCTGAGAACTGCATTTTGTGACAAAAAGCATCAGTGGATGATGAGAATGTCAGTTTTGACAAAGAACACTGATCATTACTAAAATGCTCCAATTGAGCTGTTAGAATGTCAGAAACAAGCTTTCTGAGCTGAGAAATGCATTTTGTGACAAAGTGCTTCAGTGGATGATGAGAATGTCAGCTTTGACAAAGAACACTGTTCATTACTAAAATGCTCCAATTGAGCTGTTAGAATGTCAGAAACAAGCTTTCTGAGCTGAGAACTGCATTTTGTGACATAGTTCATCAGTGGATGATGAGAATGTCAGTTTTGACAAAGAACACTGTTCATTACTAAAATGCTCTAATTGAGCTGTTAGAATGTCAGAAACAAGCTTTCTGAGCTGAGAACTGCATTTTATGACATAGTTCATCAGTGGATGATGAGAATGTCAGTTTTGACAAAGAACACTGATCATCACTAAAATGCTCCAATTAAGCTGTTAGAATGTCAGAAACAAGCTTTCTGAGCTGAGAACTGCATTTTGTGACATAGTTCATCAGTGGATGATGAGAATGTCAGTTTTGACAAAGAACACTGTTAATTACTAAAATTCTCTAATTGAGCTGTTAGAATGTCAGAAACAAGCTTTCTGAGCTGAGAACTGCATTTTGTGACAAAGTGCATCAGTGGGTGATGAGAATGTCAGTTTTGACAAAGAACACTGATCATTACTAAAATGCTCCAATTGAGCTGTTAGAATGTCAGAAACAAGCTTTCTGAGCTGAGAAATGCATTTTGTGACAAAGTGCATCAGTGGATGATGAGAATGTCAGTTTTGACAAAGAACACTGTTCATTACTAAAATGCTCTAATTTGAGCTGTTAGAATGTCAGAAACAAGCTTTCTGAGCTGAGAACTGCATTTTGTGACAAAGTGAATCAGTGGATGATGAGAATGTCACTTTTGACAAAGAACACTGATCATTACTAAAATGCTCCAATTGAGCTGTTAGAATGTCAGAAACAAGCTTTCTGAGCTGAAAACTGCATTTTTTTGACAAAGTGCATCAGTGGATGATGAGAATGTCAGTTTTGACAAAGAACACTGATCATCACTAAAATGCTCCAATTGAGCTGTTAGAATGTCAGAAACAAGCTTTCTGAGCTGAGAACTGCATTTTGTGACAAAAGCATCAGTGGATGATGAGAATGTCAGTTTTGACAAAGAACACTGATCATTACTAAAATGCTCCAATTGAGCTGTTAGAATGTCAGAAATAAGCTTTCTGAGCTGAGAAATGCATTTTGTGACAAAGTGCTTCAGTGGATGATGAGAATGTCAGTTTTGACAAAGAACACTGTTCATTACTAAAATGCTCTAATTGAGCTGTTAGAATGTCAGAAACAAGCTTTCTGAGCTGAGAACTGCATTTTGTGACATAGTTCATCAGTGGATGATGAGAGTGTCAGTTTTGACAAAGAACACTGTTCATTACTAAAATGCTCTAATTGAGCTGTTAGAATGTTAGAAACAAGCTTTCTGAGCTGAGAACTGCATTTTGTGACATAGTTCATCAGTGGATGATGAGAATGTCAGTTTTGACAAAGAACACTGTTCATTACTAAAATGCTCCAATTGAGCTGTTAGAATGTCAGAAACAAGCTTTCTGAGCTGAGAAATGCATTTTGTGACAAAGTTCATCAGTGGATGATGAGAATGTCAGTTTTGACAAAGAACACTGTTCATTACTGAAATGCTCCAATTGAACTGTTAGAATGTCAGAAACAAGCTTTCTGAGCTGAGAAATGCATTTTGTGACAAAGTGCATCAGTGGATGATGAGAATGTCAGTTTTGACAAAGAACACTGTTCATTACTAAAATGCTCTAATTGAGCTGTTAGAATGTCAGAAACAAGCTTTCTGAGCTGAGAACTGCATTTTGTGACAAAGTGAATCAGTGGATGATGAGAATGTCAGTTTTGACAAAGAACACTGTTCATTACTAAAATGCTCTAATTTGAGCTGTTAGAATGTCAGAAACAAGCTTTCTGAGCTGAGAACTGCTTTTTGTGACAAAGTTCATCAGTGGATGATGAGAATGTCAGTTTTGACAAAGAACACTGTTCATTACTAAAATGCTCTAATTGAGCTGTTAGAATGTCAGAAACAAGCTTTCTGAGCATAAAACTGCATTTTGTGACAAAGTGCATCAGTGGGTGATGAGAATGTCAGTTTTGACAAAGAACACTGATCATTACTAAAATGCTCTAATTGAGCTGTTAGAATGTCAGAAACAAGCTTTCTGAGCTGAGAACTGCATTTTGTGACATAGTTCATCAGTTGATGATGAGAATGTCAGTTTTGACAAAGAACACTGTTCATTACTAAAATGCTCTAATTGAGCTGTTAGAATGTCAGAAACAAGCTTTCTGAGCTGAGAACTGCATTTTGTGACATAGTTCATCAGTGGATGATGAGAATGTCAGTTTTGACAAAGAACACTGTTCATTACTAAAATGCTCCAATTGAGCTGTTAGAATGTCAGAAACAAGCTTTCTGAGCTGAGAAATGCATTTTGTGACATAGTTCATCAGTGGATGATGAGAATGTCAGTTTTGACAAAGAACTCTGTTCATTACTGAAATGCTCCAATTGAGCTGTTAGAATGTCAGAAACAAGCTTTCTGAGCTGAAAACTGCATTTTGTGACAAAGTGAATCAGTGGATGGATGAGAATGTCACTTTTGACAAAGAACACTGTTCATTACTGAAATGCTCCAATTGAGCTGTTAGAATGTCAGAAACAAGCTTTCTGAGCTGAGAAATGCATTTTGTGACAAAGTGCATCAGTGGATGATGAGAATGTCAGTTTTGACAAAGAACACTGTTCATTACTAAAATGCTCTAATTGAGCTGTTAGAATGTCAGAAACAAGCTTTCTGAGCTGAGAAATGCATTTTGTGACAAAGTGCTTCAGTGGATGATGAGAATGTCAGTTTTGACAAAGAACACTGTTCATTACTAAAATGCTCTAATTGAGCTGTTAGAATGTCAGAAACAAGCTTTCTGAGCTGAGAACTGCATTTTGTGACAAAGTGAATCAGTGGATGGATGAGAATGTCACTTTTGACAAAGAACACTGATCATCACTAAAATGCTCCAATTAAGCTGTTAGAATGTCAGAAACAAGCTTTCTGAGCTGAGAACTGCATTTTGTGACAAAAAGCATCAGTGGATGATGAGAATGTCAGTTTTGACAAAGAACACTGATCATTACTAAAATGCTCCAATTGAGCTGTTAGAATGTCAGAAACAAGCTTTCTGAGCTGAGAAATGCATTTTGTGACAAAGTGCTTCAGTGGATGATGAGAATGTCAGTTTTGACAAAGAACACTGTTCATTACTAAAATGCTCTAATTGAGCTGTTAGAATGTCAGAAACAAGCTTTCTGAGCTGAGAACTGCATTTTGTGACATAGTTCATCAGTGGATGATGAGAATGTCAGTTTTGACAAAGAACACTGTTCATTACTAAAATGCTCTAATTGAGCTGTTAGAATGTCAGAAACAAGCTTTCTGAGCATAAAACTGCATTTTGTGACAAAGTGCATCAGTGGGTGATGAGAATGTCAGTTTTGACAAAGAACACTGTTCATTACTAAAATGCTCTAATTGAGCTGTTAGAATGTCAGAAACAAGCTTTCTGAGCTGAAAACTGCATTTTGTGACAAAAAGCATCAGTGGATGATGAGAATGTCAGTTTTGACAAAGAACACTTATCATTACTAAAATGCTCCAATTGAGCTGTTAGAATGTCAGAAACAAGCTTTCTGAGCTGAGAACTGCATTTTGTGACAGAGTTCATCAGTGGATGATGAGAATGTCAGTTTTGACAAAGAACACTGTTCATTACTGAAATGCTCCAATTGAACTGTTAGAATGTCAGTAACAAGCTTTCTGAGCTGAGAAATGCATTTTGTGACAAAGTGCATCAGTGGATGATGAGAATGTCAGTTTAGACAAAGAACACTGTTCATTACTAAAATGCTCTAATTGAGCTGTTAGAATGTCAGAAACAAGCTTTCTGAGCTGAGAACTGCATTTTGTGACAAAGTGCTTCAGTGGATGATGAGAATGTCAGTTTTGACAAAGAACACTGTTCATTACTAAAATGCTCTAATTGAGCTGTTAGAATGTCAGAAACAAGCTTTCTGAGCTGAGAACTGCATTTTGTGACATAGTTCATCAGTGGATGATGAGAATGTCAGTTTTGACAAAGAACACTGTTCATTACTGAAATGCTCCAATTGAGATGTTAGAATGTCAGAAACAAATTTTCTGAGCTGAGAAATGCATTTTGTGACAAAGTGCATCAGTGGATGATGAGAATGTCAGTTTTGACAAAGAACACTGATCATCACTAAAATGCTCCAATTAAGCTGTTAGAATGTCAGAAACAAGCTTTCTGAGCTGAGAACTGCATTTTGTGACATAGTTCATCAGTGGATGATGAGAATGTCAGTTTTGACAAAGAACACTGTTAATTACTAAAATTCTCTAATTGAGCTGTTAGAATGTCAGAAACAAGCTTTCTGAGCTGAGAACTGCATTTTGTGACAAAGTGCATCAGTGGGTGATGAGGATGTCAGTTTTGACAAAGAACACTGTTCATTACTAAAATGCTCTAATTGAGCTGTTAGAATGTTAGAAACAAGCTTTCTGAGCTGAGAACTGCATTTTGTGACATAGTTCATCAGTGGATGATGAGAGTGTCAGTTTTGACAAAGAACACTGATCATCACTAAAATGCTCCAATTAAGCTGTTAGAATGTCAGAAACAAGCTTTCTGAGCTGAGAACTGCATTTTGTGACATAGTTCATCAGTGGATGATGAGAATGTCAGTTTTGACAAAGAACACTGATCATTACTAAAATGCTCCAATTGAGCTGTTAGAATGTCAGAAACAAGCTTTCTGAGCTGAGAAATGCATTTTGTGACAAAGTGCATCAGTGGATGATGAGAATGTCAGTTTTGACAAAGAACACTGTTCATTACTAAAATGCTCTAATTTGAGCTGTTAGAATGTCAGAAACAAGCTTTCTGAGCTGAGAACTGCTTTTTGTGACAAAGTTCATCAGTGGATGATGAGAATGTCAGTTTTGACAAAGAACACTGTTCATTACTAAAATGCTCTAATTGAGCTGTTAGAATGTCAGAAACAAGCTTTCTGAGCTGAAAACTGCATTTTGTGACAAAAAGCATCAGTGGATGATGAGAATGTCAGTTTTGACAAAGAACACTTATCATTACTAAAATGCTCCAATTGAGCTGTTAGAATGTCAGAAACAAGCTTTCTGAGCTGAGAACTGCATTTTGTGACAGAGTTCATCAGTGGATGATGAGAATGTCAGTTTTGACAAAGAACACTGTTCATTACTAAAATGCTCTAATTGAGCTGTTAGAATGTCAGAAACAAGCTTTCTGAGCTGAGAACTGCATTTTGTGACATAGTTCATCAGTGGATGATGAGAATGTCAGTTTTGACAAAGAACACTGTTCATTACTGAAATGCTCCAATTGAGCTGTTAGAATGTCAGAAACAAGCTTTCTGAGCTGAGAAATGCATTTTGTGACAAAGTGAATCAGTGGATGATGAGAATGTCAGTTTTGACAAAGAACACTGATCATCAACTAAAATGCTCCAATTAAGCTGTTAGAATGTTAGAAACAAATTTTCTGAGCTGAGAAATGCATTTTGTGACAAAGTGCATCAGTGGATGATGAGAATGTCAATTTTGACAAAGAACACTGATCATCACTAAAATGCTCCAATTGAGCTGTTAGAATGTCAGAAACAAGCTTTCTGAGCTGAAAACTGCATTTTGTGACAAAGTGAATCAGTGGATGATGAGAATGTCACTTTTGACAAAGAACACTGATTATCACTAAAATGCTCTAATTGAGCTGTTAGAATGTCAGAAACAAGCTTTCTGAGCTGAGAACTGCATTTTGTGACAAAAAGCATCAGTGGATGATGAGAATGTCAGTTTTGACAAAGAACACTGATCATTACTAAAATGCTCCAATTGAGCTGTTAGAATGTCAGAAACAAGCTTTCTGAGCTGAAAACTGCATTTTTTTGACAAAGTGCATCAGTGGATGATGAGAATGTCAGTTTTGACAAAGAACACTGATCATCACTAAAATGCTCCAATTAAGCTGTTAGAATGTCAGAAACAAATTTTCTGAGCTGAGAACTGCATTTTGTGACATAGTTCATCAGTGGATGATGAGAATGTCAGTTTTGACAAAGAACACTGTTCATTACTGAAATGCTCTAATTGAGCTGTTAGAATGTCAGAAACAAGCTTTCTGAGCTGAAAACTGCATTTTTTTGACAAAGTGCATCAGTGGATGATGAGAATGTCAGTTTTGACAAAGAACACTGATCATCACTAAAATGCTCCAATTAAGCTGTTAGAATGTCAGAAACAAGCTTTCTGAGCTGAAAACTGCATTTTGTGACATAGTTCATCAGTGGATGATGAGAATGTCAGTTTTGACAAAGAACACTGATCATCACTAAAATGCTCTAATTAAGCTGTTAGAATGTCAGAAACAAGCTTTCTGAGCTGAGAACTGCATTTTGTGAGAAAGTGAATCAGTGGATGATGAGAATGTCAGTTTTGACAAAGAACACTGTTCATTACTAAAATGCTCCAATTGAGCTGTTAGAATGTCAGAAACAAGCTTTCTGAGCATAAAACTGCATTTTTTTGACAAAGTGCATCAGTGGATGATGAGAATGTCAGTTTTGACAAAGAACACTGATCATCACTAAAATGCTCCAATTAAGCTGTTAGAATGTCAGAAACAAGCTTTCTGAGCTGAAAACTGCATTTTGTGACATAGTTCATCAGTGGATGATGAGAATGTCAGTTTTGACAAAGAACACTGATCATCACTAAAATGCTCTAATTAAGCTGTTAGAATGTCAGAAACAAGCTTTCTGAGCTGAGAACTGCATTTTGTGAGAAAGTGAATCAGTGGATGATGAGAATGTCAGTTTTGACAAAGAACACTGTTCATTACTAAAATGCTCCAATTGAGCTGTTAGAATGTCAGAAACAAGCTTTCTGAGCATAAAACTGCATTTTGTGACAAAGTGCATCAGTGGGTGATGAGAATGTCAGTTTTGACAAAGAACACTGTTCATTACTAAAATGCTCTAATTGAGCTGTTAGAATGTCAGAAACAAGCTTTCTGAGCTGAAAACTGCATTTTGTGACAAAGTGAATCAGTGGATGATGAGAATGTCAGTTTTGACATAGAACACTGATCATTACTAAAATGCTCTAATTGAGCTGTTAGAATGTCAGAAACAAGCTTTCTGAGCTGAGAACTGTATTTGGTGACAAAGTTCATCAGTGGATGATTAGAATGTCACTTTTGACAAAGAACACTGATCATTACTAAAATGCTCCAATTGAGCTGTTAGAATGTCAGAAACAAGCTTTCTGAGCTGAGAACTGCATTTTGTGACATAGTTCATCAGTGGATGATGAGAATGTCCGTTTTGACAAAGAACACTGTTCATTACTAAAATGCTCTAATTGAGCTGTTAGAATGTCAGAAACAAGCTTTCTGAGCTGAGAACTGCATTTTGTGACATAGTTCATCAGTGGATGATGAGAATGTCAGTTTTGACAAAGAACACTGTTCATTACTAAAATGCTCTAATTGAGCTGTTAGAATGTCAGAAACAAGCTTTCTGAGCTGAGAACTGCATTTTGTGACATAGTTCATCAGTGGATGATGAGAATGTCAGTTTTGACAAAGAACACTGTTCATTACTAAAATGCTCCAATTGAGCTGTTAGAATGTCAGAAACAAGCTTTCTGAGCTGAGAACTGCATTTTGTGACAAAAAGCATCAGTGGATGATGAGAATGTCAGTTTTGACAAAGAACACTGATCATTACTAAAATGCTCCAATTGAGCTGGTTAGAATGTCAGAAACAAATTTTCTGAGCTGAGAAATGCATTTTGTGACAAAGTGCATCAGTGGATGATGAGAATGTCAGTTTTGACAAAGAACACTGATCATCACTAAAATGCTCCAATTAAGCTGTTAGAATGTCAGAAACAAGCTTTCTGAGCTGAGAACTGCATTTTGTGACATAGTTTATCAGTGGATGATGAGAATGTCAGTTTTGACAAAGAACACTGTTCATTACTGAAATGCTCCAATTGAGCTGTTAGAATGTCAGAAACAAGCTTTCTGAGCTGAGAAATGCATTTTGTGACAAAGTGCATCAGTGGATGATGAGAATGTCAGTTTTGACAAAGAACACTGTTCATTACTAAAATGCTCTAATTGAGCTGTTAGAATGTCAGAAACAAGCTTTCTGAGCTGATAACTGCATTTTGTGACAAAAAGCATCAGTGGATGATGAGAATGTCAGTTTTGACAAAGAACACTGATCATTACTAAAATGCTCCAATTGAGCTGTTAGAATGTCAGAAACAAGCTTTCTGAGCTGAGAAATGCATTTTGTGACAAAGTGCTTCAGTGGATGATGAGAATGTCAGTTTTGACAAAGAACACTGATCATTACTAAAATGCTCTAATTGAGCTGTTAGAATGTCAGAAACAAGCTTTCTGAGCTGAGAACTGCATTTTGTGACAAAAAGCATCAGTGGATGATGAGAATGTCAGTTTTGACAAAGAACACTGATCATTACTAAAATGCTCCAATTGAGCTGTTAGAATGTCAGAAACAAGCTTTCTGAGCTGAGAAATGCATTTTGTGAAAAAAGTGCTTCAGTGGATGATGAGAATGTCAGTTTTGACAAAGAACACTGTTCATTACTAAAATGCTCTAATTGAGCTGTTAGAATGTCAGAAACAAGCTTTCTCAGCTGAGAACTGCATTTTGTGACATAGTTCATCAGTGGATGATGAGAATGTCAGTTTTGACAAAGAACATTGTTCATTACTAAAATGCTCTAATTGAGCTGTTAGAATGTTAGAAACAAGCTTTCTGAGCTGAGAACTGCATTTTGTGACATAGTTCATCAGTGGATGATGAGAATGTCAGTTTTGACAAAGAACACTGTTCATTACTAAAATGCTCCAATTGAGCTGTTAGAATGTCAGAAACAAGCTTTCTGAGCTGAGAACTGCATTTTGTGACATAGTTCATCAGTGGATGATGAGAATGTCAGTTTTGACAAAGAACACTGATCATTACTAAAATGCTCCAATTGAGCTGTTAGAATCTCAGAAACAAGCTTTCTGAGCTGAGAAATGCATTTTGTGACAAAGTGCTTCAGTGGATGATGAGAATGTCAGTTTTGACAAAGAACACTATTCATTACTAAAATGCTCTAATTGAGCTGTTAGAATGTCAGAAACAAGCTTTCTGAGCTGAGAACTGCATTTTGTGACATAGTTCATCAGTGGATGATGAGAATGTCAGTTTTGACAAAGAACACTGTTCATTACTGAAATGCTCCAATTGAGATGTTAGAATGTCAGAAACAAGCTTTCTGAGCTGAGAACTGCATTTTGTGACAAAAAGAATCATTGGATGATGAGAATGTCAGTTTTGACAAAGAACACTGATCATTACTAAAATGCTCCAATTGAGCTGTTAGAATGTCAGAAACAAGCTTTCTGAGCTGAGAACTGCATTTTGTGACATAGTTCATCAGTGGATGATGAGAATGTCAGTTTTGACAAAGAACACTGTTCATTGCTGATATGCTCCAATTGAGCTGTTAGAATGTCAGAAACAAGCTTTCTGAGCTGAGAAATGCATTTTGTGACAAAGTGAATCAGTGGATGATGAGAATGTCAGTTTTGACAAAGAACACTGTTCATTACTAAAATGCTCTAATTGAGCTGTTAGAATGTCAGAAACAAGCTTTCTGAGCTGAGAACTGCATTTTGTGACAAAGTTCATCAGTGGATGATGAGAATGTCAGTTTTGACAAAGAACACTGATCATTACTAAAATGCTCTAATTGAGCTGTCAGAATGTCAGAAACAAGCTTTCTGAGCTGAGAACTGCATTTTGTGACAAAGTTCATCAGTGGATGATGAGAATGTCAGTTTTGACAAAGAACACTGATCATTACTAAAATGCTCCAATTGAGCTGTTAGAATGTCAGAAACAAGCTTTCTGAGCTGAGAACTGCATTTTGTGACAAAGTGAATCAGTGGATGGATGAGAATGTCACTTTTGACAAAGAACACTGTTCATTACTGAAATGCTCCAATTGAGCTGTTAGAATGTCAGAAACAAGCTTTCTGAGCTGAAAACTGCATTTTGTGACATAGTTCATCAGTGGATGATGAGAATGTCAGTTTTGACAAAGAACACTGATCATCACTAAAATGCTCCAATTGAGCTGTTAGAATGTCAGAAACAAGCTTTCTGAGCTGAGAACTGCATTTTGTGACAAAGTGAATCAGTGGATGGATGAGAATGTCACTTTTGACAAAGAACACTGTTCATTACTGAAATGCTCCAATTGAGCTGTTAGAATGTCAGAAACAAGCTTTCTGAGCATAAAACTGCATTTTGTGACAAAGTGCATCAGTGGGTGATGAGAATGTCAGTTTTGACAAAGAACACTGTTCATTACTAAAATGCTCTAATTGAGCTGTTAGAATGTCAGAAACAAGCTTTCTGAGCTGAAAACTGCATTTTGTGACAAAGTGAATCAGTGGATGATGAGAATGTCAGTTTTGACAAAGAACACTGATCATTACTAAAATGCTCCAATTGAGCTATTAGAATGTCAGAAACAAGCTTTCTGAGCTGAGAACTGTATTTGGTGATAAAGTTCATCAGTGGATGATTAGAATGTCACTTTTGACAAAGAACACTGATCATTACTAAAATGCTCCAATTGAGCTGTTAGAATGTCAGAAACAAGCTTTCTGAGCTGAGAAATGCATTTTGTGACAAAGTGCATCAGTGGATGATGAGAATGTCAGTTTTGACAAAGAACACTGTTCATTACTAAAATGCTCTAATTTGAGCTGTTAGAATGTCAGAAACAAGCTTTCTGAGCTGAGAACTGCATTTTGTGACAAAGTGAATCAGTGGATGATGAGAATGTCACTTTTGACAAAGAACACTGATCATTACTAAAATGCTCCAATTGAGCTGTTAGAATGTCAGAAACAAGCTTTCTGAGCTGAAAACTGCATTTTTTTGACAAAGTGCATCAGTGGATGATGAGAATGTCAGTTTTGACAAAGAACACTGATCATCACTAAAATGCTCCAATTAAGCTGTTAGAATGTCAGAAACAAGCTTTCTGAGCTGAGAACTGCATTTTGTGACATAGTTCATCAGTGGATGATGAGAATGTCAGTTTTGACAAAGAACACTGTTCATTACTGAAATGCTCCAATTGAGCTGTTAGAATGTCAGAAACAAGCTTTCTGAGCTGAGAACTGCATTTTGTGACAAAAGCATCAGTGGATGATGAGAATGTCAGTTTTGACAAAGAACACTGATCATTACTAAAATGCTCCAATTGAGCTGTTAGAATGTCAGAAACAAGCTTTCTGAGCTGAGAAATGCATTTTGTGACAAAGTGCTTCAGTGGATGATGAGAATGTCAGTTTTGACAAAGAACACTGTTCATTACTAAAATGCTCTAATTGAGCTGTTAGAATGTCAGAAACAAGCTTTCTGAGCTGAGAACTGCATTTTGTGACATAGTTCATCAGTGGATGATGAGAGTGTCAGTTTTGACAAAGAACACTGTTCATTACTAAAATGCTCTAATTGAGCTGTTAGAATGTTAGAAACAAGCTTTCTGAGCTGAGAACTGCATTTTGTGACATAGTTCATCAGTGGATGATGAGAATGTCAGTTTTGACAAAGAACACTGTTCATTACTAAAATGCTCCAATTGAGCTGTTAGAATGTCAGAAACAAGCTTTCTGAGCTGAGAACTGCATTTTGTGACAAAAAGCATCAGTGGATGATGAGAATGTCAGTTTTGACAAAGAACACTTATCATTACTAAAATGCTCCAATTGAGCTGTTAGAATGTCAGAAACAAGCTTTCTGAGCTGAGAACTGCATTTTGTGACAGAGTTCATCAGTGGATGATGAGAATGTCAATTTTGACAAAGAACACTGATCATCACTAAAATGCTCCAATTAAGCTGTTAGAATGTCAGAAACAAGCTTTCTGAGCTGAGAACTGCATTTTGTGACAAAAAGCATCAGTGGATGATGAGAATGTCAGTTTTGACAAAGAACACTGATCATTACTAAAATGCTCCAATTGAGCTGTTAGAATGTCAGAAACAAGCTTTCTGAGCTGAGAAATGCATTTTGTGACAAAGTGCTTCAGTGGATGATGAGAATGTCAGTTTTGACAAAGAACACTGTTCATTACTAAAATGCTCTAATTGAGCTGTTAGAATGTCAGAAACAAGCTTTCTGAGCTGAGAACTGCATTTTGTGACATAGTTCATCAGTGGATGATGAGAATGTCAGTTTTGACAAAGAACACTGTTCATTACTAAAATGCTCTAATTGAGCTGTTAGAATGTCAGAAACAAGCTTTCTGAGCATAAAACTGCATTTTGTGACAAAGTGCATCAGTGGGTGATGAGAATGTCAGTTTTGACAAAGAACACTGTTCATTACTAAAATGCTCTAATTGAGCTGTTAGAATGTCAGAAACAAGCTTTCTGAGCTGAAAACTGCATTTTGTGACAAAAAGCATCAGTGGATGATGAGAATGTCAGTTTTGACAAAGAACACTTATCATTACTAAAATGCTCCAATTGAGCTGTTAGAATGTCAGAAACAAGCTTTCTGAGCTGAGAACTGCATTTTGTGACAGAGTTCATCAGTGGATGATGAGAATGTCAGTTTTGACAAAGAACACTGTTCATTACTGAAATGCTCCAATTGAACTGTTAGAATGTCAGTAACAAGCTTTCTGAGCTGAGAAATGCATTTTGTGACAAAGTGCATCAGTGGATGATGAGAATGTCAGTTTAGACAAAGAACTCTGTTCATTACTAAAATGCTCTAATTGAGCTGTTAGAATGTCAGAAACAAGCTTTCTGAGCTGAGAACTGCATTTTGTGACAAAGTGCTTCAGTGGATGATGAGAATGTCAGTTTTGACAAAGAACACTGTTCATTACTAAAATGCTCTAATTGAGCTGTTAGAATGTCAGAAACAAGCTTTCTGAGCTGAGAACTGCATTTTGTGACATAGTTCATCAGTGGATGATGAGAATGTCAGTTTTGACAAAGAACACTGTTCATTACTGAAATGCTCCAATTGAGATGTTAGAATGTCAGAAACAAATTTTCTGAGCTGAGAAATGCATTTTGTGACAAAGTGCATCAGTGGATGATGAGAATGTCAATTTTGACAAAGAACACTGATCATCACTAAAATGCTCCAATTGAGCTGTTAGAATGTCAGAAACAAGCTTTCTGAGCTGAAAACTGCATTTTGTGACAAAGTGCATCAGTGGATGATGAGAATGTCAGTTTTGACAAAGAACACTGATCATCACTAAAATGCTCCAATTAAGCTGTTAGAATGTCAGAAACAAGCTTTCTGAGCTGAGAACTGCATTTTGTGACATAGTTCATCAGTGGATGATGAGAATGTCAGTTTTGACAAAGAACACTGTTCATTACTGAAATGCTCCAATTGAGCTGTTAGAATGTCAGAAACAAGCTTTCTGAGCTGAGAACTGCATTTTGTGACAAAAGCATCAGTGGATGATGAGAATGTCAGTTTTGACAAAGAACACTGATCATTACTAAAATGCTCCAATTGAGCTGTTAGAATGTCAGAAACAAGCTTTCTGAGCTGAGAAATGCATTTTGTGACAAAGTGCTTCAGTGGATGATGAGAATGTCAGTTTTGACAAAGAACACTGTTCATTACTAAAATGCTCTAATTGAGCTGTTAGAATGTCAGAAACAAGCTTTCTGAGCTGAGAACTGCATTTTGTGACATAGTTCATCAGTGGATGATGAGAGTGTCAGTTTTGACAAAGAACACTGTTCATTACTAAAATGCTCTAATTGAGCTGTTAGAATGTTAGAAACAAGCTTTCTGAGCTGAGAACTGCATTTTGTGACATAGTTCATCAGTGGATGATGAGAATGTCAGTTTTGACAAAGAACACTGTTCATTACTAAAATGCTCCAATTGAGCTGTTAGAATGTCAGAAACAAGCTTTCTGAGCTGAGAACTGCATTTTGTGACAAAAAGCATCAGTGGATGATGAGAATGTCAGTTTTGACAAAGAACACTTATCATTACTAAAATGCTCCAATTGAGCTGTTAGAATGTCAGAAACAAGCTTTCTGAGCTGAGAACTGCATTTTGTGACAGAGTTCATCAGTGGATGATGAGAATGTCAATTTTGACAAAGAACACTGATCATCACTAAAATGCTCCAATTAAGCTGTTAGAATGTCAGAAACAAGCTTTCTGAGCTGAGAACTGCATTTTGTGACAAAAAGCATCAGTGGATGATGAGAATGTCAGTTTTGACAAAGAACACTGATCATTACTAAAATGCTCCAATTGAGCTGTTAGAATGTCAGAAACAAGCTTTCTGAGCTGAGAAATGCATTTTGTGACAAAGTGCTTCAGTGGATGATGAGAATGTCAGTTTTGACAAAGAACACTGTTCATTACTAAAATGCTCTAATTGAGCTGTTAGAATGTCAGAAACAAGCTTTCTGAGCTGAGAACTGCATTTTGTGACATAGTTCATCAGTGGATGATGAGAATGTCAGTTTTGACAAAGAACACTGTTCATTACTAAAATGCTCTAATTGAGCTGTTAGAATGTCAGAAACAAGCTTTCTGAGCATAAAACTGCATTTTGTGACAAAGTGCATCAGTGGGTGATGAGAATGTCAGTTTTGACAAAGAACACTGTTCATTACTAAAATGCTCTAATTGAGCTGTTAGAATGTCAGAAACAAGCTTTCTGAGCTGAAAACTGCATTTTGTGACAAAAAGCATCAGTGGATGATGAGAATGTCAGTTTTGACAAAGAACACTTATCATTACTAAAATGCTCCAATTGAGCTGTTAGAATGTCAGAAACAAGCTTTCTGAGCTGAGAACTGCATTTTGTGACAGAGTTCATCAGTGGATGATGAGAATGTCAGTTTTGACAAAGAACACTGTTCATTACTGAAATGCTCCAATTGAACTGTTAGAATGTCAGTAACAAGCTTTCTGAGCTGAGAAATGCATTTTGTGACAAAGTGCATCAGTGGATGATGAGAATGTCAGTTTAGACAAAGAACTCTGTTCATTACTAAAATGCTCTAATTGAGCTGTTAGAATGTCAGAAACAAGCTTTCTGAGCTGAGAACTGCATTTTGTGACAAAGTGCTTCAGTGGATGATGAGAATGTCAGTTTTGACAAAGAACACTGTTCATTACTAAAATGCTCTAATTGAGCTGTTAGAATGTCAGAAACAAGCTTTCTGAGCTGAGAACTGCATTTTGTGACATAGTTCATCAGTGGATGATGAGAATGTCAGTTTTGACAAAGAACACTGTTCATTACTGAAATGCTCCAATTGAGATGTTAGAATGTCAGAAACAAATTTTCTGAGCTGAGAAATGCATTTTGTGACAAAGTGCATCAGTGGATGATGAGAATGTCAATTTTGACAAAGAACACTGATCATCACTAAAATGCTCCAATTGAGCTGTTAGAATGTCAGAAACAAGCTTTCTGAGCTGAAAACTGCATTTTGTGACAAAGTGAATCAGTGGATGGATGAGAATGTCACTTTTGACAAAGAACACTGATTATCACTAAAATGCTCCAATTAAGCTGTTAGAATGTCAGAAACAAGCTTTCTGAGCTGAGAACTGCATTTTGTGACAAAAAGCATCAGTGGATGATGAGAATGTCAGTTTTGACAAAGAACACTGATCATTACTAAAATGCTCCAATTGAGCTGTTAGAATGTCAGAAACAAGCTTTCTGAGCTGAGAAATGCATTTTGTGACAAAGTGCTTCAGTGGATGATGAGAATGTCAGCTTTGACAAAGAACACTGTTCATTACTAAAATGCTCCAATTGAGCTGTTAGAATGTCAGAAACAAGCTTTCTGAGCTGAGAACTGCATTTTGTGACATAGTTCATCAGTGGATGATGAGAATGTCAGTTTTGACAAAGAACACTGTTCATTACTAAAATGCTCTAATTGAGCTGTTAGAATGTCAGAAACAAGCTTTCTGAGCTGAGAACTGCATTTTATGACATAGTTCATCAGTGGATGATGAGAATGTCAGTTTTGACAAAGAACACTGATCATCACTAAAATGCTCCAATTAAGCTGTTAGAATGTCAGAAACAAGCTTTCTGAGCTGAGAACTGCATTTTGTGACATAGTTCATCAGTGGATGATGAGAATGTCAGTTTTGACAAAGAACACTGTTAATTACTAAAATTCTCTAATTGAGCTGTTAGAATGTCAGAAACAAGCTTTCTGAGCTGAGAACTGCATTTTGTGACAAAGTGCATCAGTGGGTGATGAGAATGTCAGTTTTGACAAAGAACACTGTTCATTACTAAAATGCTCTAATTGAGCTGTTAGAATGTTAGAAACAAGCTTTCTGAGCTGAGAACTGCATTTTGTGACATAGTTCATCAGTGGATGATGAGAGTGTCAGTTTTGACAAAGAACACTGATCATCACTAAAATGCTCCAATTAAGCTGTTAGAATGTCAGAAACAAGCTTTCTGAGCTGAGAACTGCATTTTGTGACATAGTTCATCAGTGGATGATGAGAATGTCAGTTTTGACAAAGAACACTGATCATTACTAAAATGCTCCAATTGAGCTGTTAGAATGTCAGAAACAAGCTTTCTGAGCTGAGAAATGCATTTTGTGACAAAGTGCATCAGTGGATGATGAGAATGTCAGTTTTGTCAAAGAACACTGTTCATTACTAAAATGCTCTAATTTGAGCTGTTAGAATGTCAGAAACAAGCTTTCTGAGCTGAGAACTGCATTTTGTGACAAAGTGAATCAGTGGATGATGAGAATGTCACTTTTGACAAAGAACACTGATCATTACTAAAATGCTCCAATTGAGCTGTTAGAATGTCAGAAACAAGCTTTCTGAGCTGAAAACTGCATTTTTTTGACAAAGTGCATCAGTGGATGATGAGAATGTCAGTTTTGACAAAGAACACTGATCATCACTTAAATGCTCCAATTGAGCTGTTAGAATGTCAGAAACAAGCTTTCTGAGCTGAGAACTGCATTTTGTGACAAAAGCATCAGTGGATGATGAGAATGTCAGTTTTGACAAAGAACACTGATCATTACTAAAATGCTCCAATTGAGCTGTTAGAATGTCAGAAATAAGCTTTCTGAGCTGAGAAATGCATTTTGTGACAAAGTGCTTCAGTGGATGATGAGAATGTCAGTTTTGACAAAGAACACTGTTCATTACTAAAATGCTCTAATTGAGCTGTTAGAATGTCAGAAACAAGCTTTCTGAGCTGAGAACTGCATTTTGTGACATAGTTCATCAGTGGATGATGAGAGTGTCAGTTTTGACAAAGAACACTGTTCATTACTAAAATGCTCTAATTGAGCTGTTAGAATGTTAGAAACAAGCTTTCTGAGCTGAGAACTGCATTTTGTGACATAGTTCATCAGTGGATGATGAGAATGTCAGTTTTGACAAAGAACACTGTTCATTACTAAAATGCTCCAATTGAGCTGTTAGAATGTCAGAAACAAGCTTTCTGAGCTGAGAAATGCATTTTGTGACAAAGTTCATCAGTGGATGATGAGAATGTCAGTTTTGACAAAGAACACTGTTCATTACTGAAATGCTCCAATTGAACTGTTAGAATGTCAGAAACAAGCTTTCTGAGCTGAGAAATGCATTTTGTGACAAAGTGCATCAGTGGATGATGAGAATGTCAGTTTTGACAAAGAACACTGTTCATTACTAAAATGCTCTAATTGAGCTGTTAGAATGTCAGAAACAAGCTTTCTGAGCTGAGAACTGCATTTTGTGACAAAGTGAATCAGTGGATGATGAGAATGTCAGTTTTGACAAAGAACACTGTTCATTACTAAAATGCTCTAATTTGAGCTGTTAGAATGTCAGAAACAAGCTTTCTGAGCTGAGAACTGCATTTTGTGACAAAGTGAATCAGTGGATGATGAGAATGTCACTTTTGACAAAGAACACTGATCATTACTAAAATGCTCCAATTGAGCTGTTAGAATGTCAGAAACAAGCTTTCTGAGCTGAAAACTGCATTTTTTTGACAAAGTGCATCAGTGGATGATGAGAATGTCAGTTTTGACAAAGAACACTGATCATCACTTAAATGCTCCAATTGAGCTGTTAGAATGTCAGAAACAAGCTTTCTGAGCTGAGAACTGCATTTTGTGACAAAAGCATCAGTGGATGATGAGAATGTCACTTTTGACAAAGAACACTGATCATTACTAAAATGCTCCAATTGAGCTGTTAGAATGTCAGAAACAAGCTTTCTGAGCTGAAAACTGCATTTTTTTGACAAAGTGCATCAGTGGATGATGAGAATGTCAGTTTTGACAAAGAACACTGATCATCACTTAAATGCTCCAATTGAGCTGTTAGAATGTCAGAAACAAGCTTTCTGAGCTGAGAACTGCATTTTGTGACAAAAGCATCAGTGGATGATGAGAATGTCAGTTTTGACAAAGAACACTGATCATTACTAAAATGCTCCAATTGAGCTGTTAGAATGTCAGAAATAAGCTTTCTGAGCTGAGAAATGCATTTTGTGACAAAGTGCTTCAGTGGATGATGAGAATGTCAGTTTTGACAAAGAACACTGTTCATTACTAAAATGCTCTAATTGAGCTGTTAGAATGTCAGAAACAAGCTTTCTGAGCTGAGAACTGCATTTTGTGACATAGTTCATCAGTGGATGATGAGAGTGTCAGTTTTGACAAAGAACACTGTTCATTACTAAAATGCTCTAATTGAGCTGTTAGAATGTTAGAAACAAGCTTTCTGAGCTGAGAACTGCATTTTGTGACATAGTTCATCAGTGGATGATGAGAATGTCAGTTTTGACAAAGAACACTGTTCATTACTAAAATGCTCCAATTGAGCTGTTAGAATGTCAGAAACAAGCTTTCTGAGCTGAGAAATGCATTTTGTGACAAAGTTCATCAGTGGATGATGAGAATGTCAGTTTTGACAAAGAACACTGTTCATTACTGAAATGCTCCAATTGAACTGTTAGAATGTCAGAAACAAGCTTTCTGAGCTGAGAAATGCATTTTGTGACAAAGTGCATCAGTGGATGATGAGAATGTCAGTTTTGACAAAGAACACTGTTCATTACTAAAATGCTCTAATTGAGCTGTTAGAATGTCAGAAACAAGCTTTCTGAGCTGAGAACTGCATTTTGTGACAAAGTGAATCAGTGGATGATGAGAATGTCAGTTTTGACAAAGAACACTGTTCATTACTAAAATGCTCTAATTTGAGCTGTTAGAATGTCAGAAACAAGCTTTCTGAGCTGAGAACTGCTTTTTGTGACAAAGTTCATCAGTGGATGATGAGAATGTCAGTTTTGACAAAGAACACTGTTCATTACTAAAATGCTCTAATTGAGCTGTTAGAATGTCAGAAACAAGCTTTCTGAGCATAAAACTGCATTTTGTGACAAAGTGCATCAGTGGGTGATGAGAATGTCAGTTTTGACAAAGAACACTGTTCATTACTAAAATGCTCCAATTGAGCTGTTAGAATGTCAGAAACAAGCTTTCTGAGCTGAGAAATGCATTTTGTGACATAGTTCATCAGTGCATGATGAGAATGTCAGTTTTGACAAAGAACACTGATCATTACTAAAATGCTCTAATTGAGCTGTTAGAATGTCAGAAACAAGCTTTCTGAGCTGAGAACTGCATTTTGTGACATAGTTCATCAGTGGATGATGAGAATGTCAGTTTTGACAAAGAACACTGTTCATTACTAAAATGCTCTAATTGAGCTGTTAGAATGTCAGAAACAAGCTTTCTGAGCTGAGAACTGCATTTTGTGACATAGTTCATCAGTGGATGATGAGAATGTCAGTTTTGACAAAGAACACTGTTCATTACTAAAATGCTCCAATTGAGCTGTTAGAATGTCAGAAACAAGCTTTCTGAGCTGAGAAATGCATTTTGTGACATAGTTCATCAGTGGATGATGAGAATGTCAGTTTTGACAAAGAACTCTGTTCATTACTGAAATGCTCCAATTGAGCTGTTAGAATGTCAGAAACAAGCTTTCTGAGCTGAAAACTGCATTTTGTGACAAAGTGAATCAGTGGATGGATGAGAATGTCACTTTTGACAAAGAACACTGTTCATTACTGAAATGCTCCAATTGAGCTGTTAGAATGTCAGAAACAAGCTTTCTGAGCTGAGAAATGCATTTTGTGACAAAGTGCATCAGTGGATGATGAGAATGTCAGTTTTGACAAAGAACACTGTTCATTACTAAAATGCTCTAATTGAGCTGTTAGAATGTCAGAAACAAGCTTTCTGAGCTGAGAAATGCATTTTGTGACAAAGTGCTTCAGTGGATGATGAGAATGTCAGTTTTGACAAAGAACACTGTTCATTACTAAAATGCTCTAATTGAGCTGTTAGAATGTCAGAAACAAGCTTTCTGAGCTGAGAACTGCATTTTGTGACAAAGTGAATCAGTGGATGGATGAGAATGTCACTTTTGACAAAGAACACTGATCATCACTAAAATGCTCCAATTAAGCTGTTAGAATGTCAGAAACAAGCTTTCTGAGCTGAGAACTGCATTTTGTGACAAAAAGCATCAGTGGATGATGAGAATGTCAGTTTTGACAAAGAACACTGATCATTACTAAAATGCTCCAATTGAGCTGTTAGAATGTCAGAAACAAGCTTTCTGAGCTGAGAAATGCATTTTGTGACAAAGTGCTTCAGTGGATGATGAGAATGTCAGTTTTGACAAAGAACACTGTTCATTACTAAAATGCTCTAATTGAGCTGTTAGAATGTCAGAAACAAGCTTTCTGAGCTGAGAACTGCATTTTGTGACATAGTTCATCAGTGGATGATGAGAATGTCAGTTTTGACAAAGAACACTGTTCATTACTAAAATGCTCTAATTGAGCTGTTAGAATGTCAGAAACAAGCTTTCTGAGCATAAAACTGCATTTTGTGACAAAGTGCATCAGTGGGTGATGAGAATGTCAGTTTTGACAAAGAACACTGTTCATTACTAAAATGCTCTAATTGAGCTGTTAGAATGTCAGAAACAAGCTTTCTGAGCTGAAAACTGCATTTTGTGACAAAAAGCATCAGTGGATGATGAGAATGTCAGTTTTGACAAAGAACACTTATCATTACTAAAATGCTCCAATTGAGCTGTTAGAATGTCAGAAACAAGCTTTCTGAGCTGAGAACTGCATTTTGTGACAGAGTTCATCAGTGGATGATGAGAATGTCAGTTTTGACAAAGAACACTGTTCATTACTGAAATGCTCCAATTGAACTGTTAGAATGTCAGTAACAAGCTTTCTGAGCTGAGAAATGCATTTTGTGACAAAGTGCATCAGTGGATGATGAGAATGTCAGTTTAGACAAAGAACACTGTTCATTACTAAAATGCTCTAATTGAGCTGTTAGAATGTCAGAAACAAGCTTTCTGAGCTGAAAACTGCATTTTGTGACAAAGTGAATCAGTGGATGATGAGAATGTCAGTTTTGACAAAGAACACTGATCATTACTAAAATGCTCTAATTGAGCTGTTAGAATGTCAGAAACAAGCTTTCTGAGCTGAGAACTGCATTTTGTGACATAGTTCATCAGTGGATGATGAGAATGTCAGTTTTGACAAAGAACACTGATCATCACTAAAATGCTCCAATTAAGCTGTTAGAATGTCAGAAACAAGCTTTCTGAGCTGAGAACTGCATTTTGTGACATAGTTCATCAGTGGATGATGAGAATGTCAGTTTTGACAAAGAACACTGTTCATTACTGAAATGCTCCAATTGAGCTGTTAGAATGTCAGAAACAAGCTTTCTGAGCTGAGAAATGCATTTTGTGACAAAGTGCATCAGTGGATGATGAGAATGTCAGTTTTGACAAATAACACTGTTCATTACTAAAATGCTCTAATTGAGCTGTTAGAATGTCAGAAACAAGCTTTCTGAGCTGAGAACTGCATTTTGTGACAAAGTTCATCAGTGGATGATGAGAATGTCAGTTTTGACAAAGAACACTGATCATTACTAAAATGCTCCAATTGAGCTGTTAGAATGTCAGAAACAAGCTTTCTGAGCTGAGAACTGCATTTTGTGACAAAGTGAATCAGTGGATGGATGAGAATGTCACTTTTGACAAAGAACACTGTTCATTACTGAAATGCTCCAATTGAGCTGTTAGAATGTCAGAAACAAGCTTTCTGAGCTGAAAACTGCATTTTGTGACATAGTTCATCAGTGGATGATGAGAATGTCAGTTTTGACAAAGAACACTGATCATCACTAAAATGCTCTAATTAAGCTGTTAGAATGTCAGAAACAAGCTTTCTGAGCATAAAACTGCATTTTGTGACAAAGTGCATCAGTGGGTGATGAGAATGTCAGTTTTGACAAAGAACACTGTTCATTACTAAAATGCTCCAATTGAGCTGTTAGAATGTCAGAAACAAGCTTTCTGAGCATAAAACTGCATTTTGTGACAAAGTGCATCAGTGGGTGATGAGAATGTCAGTTTTGACAAAGAACACTGTTCATTACTAAAATGCTCTAATTGAGCTGTTAGAATGTCAGAAACAAGCTTTCTGAGCTGAAAACTGCATTTTGTGACAAAGTGAATCAGTGGATGATGAGAATGTCAGTTTTGACAAAGAACACTGATCATTACTAAAATGCTCTAATTGAGCTGTTAGAATGTCAGAAACAAGCTTTCTGAGCTGAGAACTGTATTTGGTGACAAAGTTCATCAGTGGATGATTAGAATGTCACTTTTGACAAAGAACACTGATCATTACTAAAATGCTCCAATTGAGCTGTTAGAATGTCAGAAACAAGCTTTCTGAGCTGAAAACTGCATTTTTTTGACAAAGTGCATCAGTGGATGATGAGAATGTCAGTTTTGACAAAGAACACTGTTCATTACTAAAATGCTCTAATTGAGCTGTTAGAATGTCAGAAACAAGCTTTCTGAGCTGAGAACTGCATTTTGTGACATAGTTCATCAGTGGATGATGAGAATGTCAGTTTTGACAAAGAACACTGTTCATTACTAAAATGCTCTAATTGAGCTGTTAGAATGTCAGAAACAAGCTTTCTGAGCTGAGAACTGCATTTTGTGACATAGTTCATCAGTGGATGATGAGAATGTCAGTTTTGACAAAGAACACTGTTCATTACTAAAATGCTCTAATTGAGCTGTTAGAATGTCAGAAACAAGCTTTCTGAGCTGAGAACTGCATTTTGTGACATAGTTCATCAGTGGATGATGAGAATGTCAGTTTTGACAAAGAACACTGTTCATTACTAAAATGCTCCAATTGAGCTGTTAGAATGTCAGAAACAAGCTTTCTGAGCTGAGAACTGCATTTTGTGACAAAAAGCATCAGTGGATGATGAGAATGTCAGTTTTGACAAAGAACACTGATCATTACTAAAATGCTCCAATTGAGCTTGTTAGAATGTCAGAAACAAATTTTCTGAGCTGAGAAATGCATTTTGTGACAAAGTGCATCAGTGGATGATGAGAATGTCAGTTTTGACAAAGAACACTGATCATCACTAAAATGCTCCAATTAAGCTGTTAGAATGTCAGAAACAAGCTTTCTGAGCTGAGAACTGCATTTTGTGACATAGTTTATCAGTGGATGATGAGAATGTCAGTTTTGACAAAGAACACTGTTCATTACTGAAATGCTCCAATTGAGATGTTAGAATGTCAGAAACAAATTTTCTGAGCTGAGAAATGCATTTTGTGACAAAGTGCATCAGTGGATGATGAGAATGTCAATTTTGACAAAGAACACTGATCATCACTAAAATGCTCCAATTGAGCTGTTAGAATGTCAGAAACAAGCTTTCTGAGCTGAAAACTGCATTTTGTGACAAAGTGAATCAGTGGATGGATGAGAATGTCACTTTTGACAAAGAACACTGATTATCACTAAAATGCTCCAATTAAGCTGTTAGAATGTCAGAAACAAGCTTTCTGAGCTGAGAACTGCATTTTGTGACAAAAAGCATCAGTGGATGATGAGAATGTCAGTTTTGACAAAGAACACTGATCATTACTAAAATGCTCCAATTGAGCTGTTAGAATGTCAGAAACAAGCTTTCTGAGCTGAGAAATGCATTTTGTGACAAAGTGCTTCAGTGGATGATGAGAATGTCAGCTTTGACAAAGAACACTGTTCATTACTAAAATGCTCCAATTGAGCTGTTAGAATGTCAGAAACAAGCTTTCTGAGCTGAGAACTGCATTTTGTGACATAGTTCATCAGTGGATGATGAGAATGTCAGTTTTGACAAAGAACACTGTTCATTACTAAAATGCTCTAATTGAGCTGTTAGAATGTCAGAAACAAGCTTTCTGAGCTGAGAACTGCATTTTATGACATAGTTCATCAGTGGATGATGAGAATGTCAGTTTTGACAAAGAACACTGATCATCACTAAAATGCTCCAATTAAGCTGTTAGAATGTCAGAAACAAGCTTTCTGAGCTGAGAACTGCATTTTGTGACATAGTTCATCAGTGGATGATGAGAATGTCAGTTTTGACAAAGAACACTGTTAATTACTAAAATTCTCTAATTGAGCTGTTAGAATGTCAGAAACAAGCTTTCTGAGCTGAGAACTGCATTTTGTGACAAAGTGCATCAGTGGGTGATGAGAATGTCAGTTTTGACAAAGAACACTGTTCATTACTAAAATGCTCTAATTGAGCTGTTAGAATGTTAGAAACAAGCTTTCTGAGCTGAGAACTGCATTTTGTGACATAGTTCATCAGTGGATGATGAGAGTGTCAGTTTTGACAAAGAACACTGATCATCACTAAAATGCTCCAATTAAGCTGTTAGAATGTCAGAAACAAGCTTTCTGAGCTGAGAACTGCATTTTGTGACATAGTTCATCAGTGGATGATGAGAATGTCAGTTTTGACAAAGAACACTGATCATTACTAAAATGCTCCAATTGAGCTGTTAGAATGTCAGAAACAAGCTTTCTGAGCTGAGAAATGCATTTTGTGACAAAGTGCATCAGTGGATGATGAGAATGTCAGTTTTGACAAAGAACACTGTTCATTACTAAAATGCTCTAATTTGAGTTGTTAGAATGTCAGAAACAAGCTTTCTGAGCTGAGAACTGCATTTTGTGACAAAGTGAATCAGTGGATGATGAGAATGTCACTTTTGACAAAGAACACTGATCATTACTAAAATGCTCCAATTGAGCTGTTAGAATGTCAGAAACAAGCTTTCTGAGCTGAAAACTGCATTTTTTTGACAAAGTGCATCAGTGGATGATGAGAATGTCAGTTTTGACAAAGAACACTGATCATCACTAAAATGCTCCAATTGAGCTGTTAGAATGTCAGAAACAAGCTTTCTGAGCTGAGAACTGCATTTTGTGACAAAAGCATCAGTGGATGATGAGAATGTCAGTTTTGACAAAGAACACTGATCATTACTAAAATGCTCCAATTGAGCTGTTAGAATGTCAGAAATAAGCTTTCTGAGCTGAGAAATGCATTTTGTGACAAAGTGCTTCAGTGGATGATGAGAATGTCAGTTTTGACAAAGAACACTGTTCATTACTAAAATGCTCTAATTGAGCTGTTAGAATGTCAGAAACAAGCTTTCTGAGCTGAGAACTGCATTTTGTGACATAGTTCATCAGTGGATGATGAGAGTGTCAGTTTTGACAAAGAACACTGTTCATTACTAAAATGCTCTAATTGAGCTGTTAGAATGTTAGAAACAAGCTTTCTGAGCTGAGAACTGCATTTTGTGACATAGTTCATCAGTGGATGATGAGAATGTCAGTTTTGACAAAGAACACTGTTCATTACTAAAATGCTCCAATTGAGCTGTTAGAATGTCAGAAACAAGCTTTCTGAGCTGAGAAATGCATTTTGTGACAAAGTTCATCAGTGGATGATGAGAATGTCAGTTTTGACAAAGAACACTGTTCATTACTGAAATGCTCCAATTGAACTGTTAGAATGTCAGAAACAAGCTTTCTGAGCTGAGAAATGCATTTTGTGACAAAGTGCATCAGTGGATGATGAGAATGTCAGTTTTGACAAAGAACACTGTTCATTACTAAAATGCTCTAATTGAGCTGTTAGAATGTCAGAAACAAGCTTTCTGAGCTGAGAACTGCATTTTGTGACAAAGTGAATCAGTGGATGATGAGAATGTCAGTTTTGACAAAGAACACTGTTCATTACTAAAATGCTCTAATTTGAGCTGTTAGAATGTCAGAAACAAGCTTTCTGAGCTGAGAACTGCTTTTTGTGACAAAGTTCATCAGTGGATGATGAGAATGTCAGTTTTGACAAAGAACACTGTTCATTACTAAAATGCTCTAATTGAGCTGTTAGAATGTCAGAAACAAGCTTTCTGAGCATAAAACTGCATTTTGTGACAAAGTGCATCAGTGGGTGATGAGAATGTCAGTTTTGACAAAGAACACTGTTCATTACTAAAATGCTCCAATTGAGCTGTTAGAATGTCAGAAACAAGCTTTCTGAGCTGAGAAATGCATTTTGTGACATAGTTCATCAGTGCATGATGAGAATGTCAGTTTTGACAAAGAACACTGATCATTACTAAAATGCTCTAATTGAGCTGTTAGAATGTCAGAAACAAGCTTTCTGAGCTGAGAACTGCATTTTGTGACATAGTTCATCAGTGGATGATGAGAATGTCAGTTTTGACAAAGAACACTGTTCATTACTAAAATGCTCTAATTGAGCTGTTAGAATGTCAGAAACAAGCTTTCTGAGCTGAGAACTGCATTTTGTGACATAGTTCATCAGTGGATGATGAGAATGTCAGTTTTGACAAAGAACACTGTTCATTACTAAAATGCTCCAATTGAGCTGTTAGAATGTCAGAAACAAGCTTTCTGAGCTGAGAAATGCATTTTGTGACATAGTTCATCAGTGGATGATGAGAATGTCAGTTTTGACAAAGAACTCTGTTCATTACTGAAATGCTCCAATTGAGCTGTTAGAATGTCAGAAACAAGCTTTCTGAGCTGAAAACTGCATTTTGTGACAAAGTGAATCAGTGGATGGATGAGAATGTCACTTTTGACAAAGAACACTGTTCATTACTGAAATGCTCCAATTGAGCTGTTAGAATGTCAGAAACAAGCTTTCTGAGCTGAGAAATGCATTTTGTGACAAAGTGCATCAGTGGATGATGAGAATGTCAGTTTTGACAAAGAACACTGTTCATTACTAAAATGCTCTAATTGAGCTGTTAGAATGTCAGAAACAAGCTTTCTGAGCTGAGAAATGCATTTTGTGACAAAGTGCTTCAGTGGATGATGAGAATGTCAGTTTTGACAAAGAACACTGTTCATTACTAAAATGCTCTAATTGAGCTGTTAGAATGTCAGAAACAAGCTTTCTGAGCTGAGAACTGCATTTTGTGACAAAGTGAATCAGTGGATGGATGAGAATGTCACTTTTGACAAAGAACACTGATCATCACTAAAATGCTCCAATTAAGCTGTTAGAATGTCAGAAACAAGCTTTCTGAGCTGAGAACTGCATTTTGTGACAAAAAGCATCAGTGGATGATGAGAATGTCAGTTTTGACAAAGAACACTGTTCATTACTAAAATGCTCTAATTGAGCTGTTAGAATGTCAGAAACAAGCTTTCTGAGCTGAGAAATGCATTTTGTGACATAGTTCATCAGTGGATGATGAGAATGTCAGTTTTGACAAAGAACACTGTTCATTACTGAAATGCTCCAATTGAGATGTTAGAATGTCAGAAACAAATTTTCTGAGCTGAGAAATGCATTTTGTGACAAAGTGCATCAGTGGATGATGAGAATGTCAGTTTTGACAAAGAACACTGATCATCACTAAAATGCTCCAATTAAGCTGTTAGAATGTCAGAAACAAGCTTTCTGAGCTGAGAACTGCATTTTGTGACATAGTTCATCAGTGGATGATGAGAATGTCAGTTTTGACAAAGAACACTGTTAATTACTAAAATTCTCTAATTGAGCTGTTAGAATGTCAGAAACAAGCTTTCTGAGCTGAGAACTGCATTTTGTGACAAAGTGCATCAGTGGGTGATGAGGATGTCAGTTTTGACAAAGAACACTGTTCATTACTAAAATGCTCTAATTGAGCTGTTAGAATGTCAGAAACAAGCTTTCTGAGCTGAGAACTGCATTTTGTGACATAGTTCATCAGTGGATGATGAGAATGTCAGTTTTGACAAAGAACACTGTTCATTACTAAAATGCTCCAATTGAGCTGTTAGAATGTCAGAAACAAGCTTTCTGAGCTGAGAAATGCATTTTGTGACATAGTTCATCAGTGGATGATGAGAATGTCAGTTTTGACAAAGAACTCTGTTCATTACTGAAATGCTCCAATTGAGCTGTTAGAATGTCAGAAACAAGCTTTCTGAGCTGAAAACTGCATTTTGTGACAAAGTGAATCAGTGGATGGATGAGAATGTCACTTTTGACAAAGAACACTGTTCATTACTGAAATGCTCCAATTGAGCTGTTAGAATGTCAGAAACAAGCTTTCTGAGCTGAGAAATGCATTTTGTGACAAAGTGCATCAGTGGATGATGAGAATGTCAGTTTTGACAAAGAACACTGTTCATTACTAAAATGCTCTAATTGAGCTGTTAGAATGTCAGAAACAAGCTTTCTGAGCTGAGAAATGCATTTTGTGACAAAGTGCTTCAGTGGATGATGAGAATGTCAGTTTTGACAAAGAACACTGTTCATTACTAAAATGCTCTAATTGAGCTGTTAGAATGTCAGAAACAAGCTTTCTGAGCTGAGAACTGCATTTTGTGACAAAGTGAATCAGTGGATGGATGAGAATGTCACTTTTGACAAAGAACACTGATCATCACTAAAATGCTCCAATTAAGCTGTTAGAATGTCAGAAACAAGCTTTCTGAGCTGAGAACTGCATTTTGTGACAAAAAGCATCAGTGGATGATGAGAATGTCAGTTTTGACAAAGAACACTGATCATTACTAAAATGCTCCAATTGAGCTGTTAGAATGTCAGAAACAAGCTTTCTGAGCTGAGAAATGCATTTTGTGACAAAGTGCTTCAGTGGATGATGAGAATGTCAGTTTTGACAAAGAACACTGTTCATTACTAAAATGCTCTAATTGAGCTGTTAGAATGTCAGAAACAAGCTTTCTGAGCTGAGAACTGCATTTTGTGACATAGTTCATCAGTGGATGATGAGAATGTCAGTTTTGACAAAGAACACTGTTCATTACTAAAATGCTCTAATTGAGCTGTTAGAATGTCAGAAACAAGCTTTCTGAGCATAAAACTGCATTTTGTGACAAAGTGCATCAGTGGGTGATGAGAATGTCAGTTTTGACAAAGAACACTGTTCATTACTAAAATGCTCTAATTGAGCTGTTAGAATGTCAGAAACAAGCTTTCTGAGCTGAAAACTGCATTTTGTGACAAAAAGCATCAGTGGATGATGAGAATGTCAGTTTTGACAAAGAACACTTATCATTACTAAAATGCTCCAATTGAGCTGTTAGAATGTCAGAAACAAGCTTTCTGAGCTGAGAACTGCATTTTGTGACAGAGTTCATCAGTGGATGATGAGAATGTCAGTTTTGACAAAGAACACTGTTCATTACTGAAATGCTCCAATTGAACTGTTAGAATGTCAGTAACAAGCTTTCTGAGCTGAGAAATGCATTTTGTGACAAAGTGCATCAGTGGATGATGAGAATGTCAGTTTTGACAAAGAACACTGTTCATTACTAAAATGCTCTAATTGAGCTGTTAGAATGTCAGAAACAAGCTTTCTGAGCTGAGAACTGCATTTTGTGACATAGTTCATCAGTGGATGATGAGAATGTCAGTTTTGACAAAGAACACTGTTCATTACTGAAATGCTCCAATTGAGATGTTAGAATGTCAGAAACAAATTTTCTGAGCTGAGAAATGCATTTTGTGACAAAGTGCATCAGTGGATGATGAGAATGTCAGTTTTGACAAAGAACACTGATCATCACTAAAATGCTCCAATTAAGCTGTTAGAATGTCAGAAACAAGCTTTCTGAGCTGAGAACTGCATTTTGTGACATAGTTCATCAGTGGATGATGAGAATGTCAGTTTTGACAAAGAACACTGTTAATTACTAAAATTCTCTAATTGAGCTGTTAGAATGTCAGAAACAAGCTTTCTGAGCTGAGAACTGCATTTTGTGACAAAGTGCATCAGTGGGTGATGAGGATGTCAGTTTTGACAAAGAACACTGTTCATTACTAAAATGCTCTAATTGAGCTGTTAGAATGTTAGAAACAAGCTTTCTGAGCTGAGAACTGCATTTTGTGACATAGTTCATCAGTGGATGATGAGAGTGTCAGTTTTGACAAAGAACACTGATCATCACTAAAATGCTCCAATTAAGCTGTTAGAATGTCAGAAACAAGCTTTCTGAGCTGAGAACTGCATTTTGTGACATAGTTCATCAGTGGATGATGAGAATGTCAGTTTTGACAAAGAACACTGATCATTACTAAAATGCTCCAATTGAGCTGTTGGAATGTCAGAAACAAGCTTTCTGAGCTGAGAAATGCATTTTGTGACAAAGTGCATCAGTGGATGATGAGAATGTCAGTTTTGACAAAGAACACTGTTCATTACTAAAATGCTCTAATTTGAGCTGTTAGAATGTCAGAAACAAGCTTTCTGAGCTGAGAACTGCTTTTTGTGACAAAGTTCATCAGTGGATGATGAGAATGTCAGTTTTGACAAAGAACACTGTTCATTACTAAAATGCTCTAATTGAGCTGTTAGAATGTCAGAAACAAGCTTTCTGAGCTGAAAACTGCATTTTGTGACAAAAAGCATCAGTGGATGATGAGAATGTCAGTTTTGACAAAGAACACTTATCATTACTAAAATGCTCCAATTGAGCTGTTAGAATGTCAGAAACAAGCTTTCTGAGCTGAGAACTGCATTTTGTGACAGAGTTCATCAGTGGATGATGAGAATGTCAGTTTTGACAAAGAACACTGTTCATTACTAAAATGCTCTAATTGAGCTGTTAGAATGTCAGAAACAAGCTTTCTGAGCTGAGAACTGCATTTTGTGACATAGTTCATCAGTGGATGATGAGAATGTCAGTTTTGACAAAGAACACTGTTCATTACTGAAATGCTCCAATTGAGCTGTTAGAATGTCAGAAACAAGCTTTCTGAGCTGAGAAATGCATTTTGTGACAAAGTGAATCAGTGGATGATGAGAATGTCAGTTTTGACAAAGAACACTGATCATCAACTAAAATGCTCCAATTAAGCTGTTAGAATGTTAGAAACAAATTTTCTGAGCTGAGAAATGCATTTTGTGACAAAGTGCATCAGTGGATGATGAGAATGTCAATTTTGACAAAGAACACTGATCATCACTAAAATGCTCCAATTGAGCTGTTAGAATGTCAGAAACAAGCTTTCTGAGCTGAAAACTGCATTTTGTGACAAAGTGAATCAGTGGATGATGAGAATGTCACTTTTGACAAAGAACACTGATTATCACTAAAATGCTCTAATTGAGCTGTTAGAATGTCAGAAACAAGCTTTCTGAGCTGAGAACTGCATTTTGTGACAAAAAGCATCAGTGGATGATGAGAATGTCAGTTTTGACAAAGAACACTGATCATTACTAAAATGCTCCAATTGAGCTGTTAGAATGTCAGAAACAAGCTTTCTGAGCTGAAAACTGCATTTTTTTGACAAAGTGCATCAGTGGATGATGAGAATGTCAGTTTTGACAAAGAACACTGATCATCACTAAAATGCTCCAATTAAGCTGTTAGAATGTCAGAAACAAATTTTCTGAGCTGAGAACTGCATTTTGTGACATAGTTCATCAGTGGATGATGAGAATGTCAGTTTTGACAAAGAACACTGTTCATTACTGAAATGCTCTAATTGAGCTGTTAGAATGTCAGAAACAAGCTTTCTGAGCTGAAAACTGCATTTTTTTGACAAAGTGCATCAGTGGATGATGAGAATGTCAGTTTTGACAAAGAACACTGATCATCACTAAAATGCTCCAATTAAGCTGTTAGAATGTCAGAAACAAGCTTTCTGAGCTGAAAACTGCATTTTGTGA
Organism: Barbatula barbatula; assembly: GCF_947034865.1. Taxonomy (NCBI): domain Eukaryota; kingdom Metazoa; phylum Chordata; class Actinopteri; order Cypriniformes; family Nemacheilidae; genus Barbatula; species Barbatula barbatula. The sequence continues at coordinate 2,735,699 of NC_136788.1, forward strand.
CATAGTTCATCAGTGGATGATGAGAATGTCAGTTTTGACAAAGAACACTGATCATCACTAAAATGCTCTAATTAAGCTGTTAGAATGTCAGAAACAAGCTTTCTGAGCTGAGAACTGCATTTTGTGAGAAAGTGAATCAGTGGATGATGAGAATGTCAGTTTTGACAAAGAACACTGTTCATTACTAAAATGCTCCAATTGAGCTGTTAGAATGTCAGAAACAAGCTTTCTGAGCATAAAACTGCATTTTTTTGACAAAGTGCATCAGTGGATGATGAGAATGTCAGTTTTGACAAAGAACACTGATCATCACTAAAATGCTCCAATTAAGCTGTTAGAATGTCAGAAACAAGCTTTCTGAGCTGAAAACTGCATTTTGTGACATAGTTCATCAGTGGATGATGAGAATGTCAGTTTTGACAAAGAACACTGATCATCACTAAAATGCTCTAATTAAGCTGTTAGAATGTCAGAAACAAGCTTTCTGAGCTGAGAACTGCATTTTGTGAGAAAGTGAATCAGTGGATGATGAGAATGTCAGTTTTGACAAAGAACACTGTTCATTACTAAAATGCTCCAATTGAGCTGTTAGAATGTCAGAAACAAGCTTTCTGAGCATAAAACTGCATTTTGTGACAAAGTGCATCAGTGGGTGATGAGAATGTCAGTTTTGACAAAGAACACTGTTCATTACTAAAATGCTCTAATTGAGCTGTTAGAATGTCAGAAACAAGCTTTCTGAGCTGAAAACTGCATTTTGTGACAAAGTGAATCAGTGGATGATGAGAATGTCAGTTTTGACATAGAACACTGATCATTACTAAAATGCTCTAATTGAGCTGTTAGAATGTCAGAAACAAGCTTTCTGAGCTGAGAACTGTATTTGGTGACAAAGTTCATCAGTGGATGATTAGAATGTCACTTTTGACAAAGAACACTGATCATTACTAAAATGCTCCAATTGAGCTGTTAGAATGTCAGAAACAAGCTTTCTGAGCTGAGAACTGCATTTTGTGACATAGTTCATCAGTGGATGATGAGAATGTCAGTTTTGACAAAGAACACTGTTCATTACTAAAATGCTCTAATTGAGCTGTTAGAATGTCAGAAACAAGCTTTCTGAGCTGAGAACTGCATTTTGTGACATAGTTCATCAGTGGATGATGAGAATGTCAGTTTTGACAAAGAACACTGTTCATTACTAAAATGCTCTAATTGAGCTGTTAGAATGTCAGAAACAAGCTTTCTGAGCTGAGAACTGCATTTTGTGACATAGTTCATCAGTGGATGATGAGAATGTCAGTTTTGACAAAGAACACTGTTCATACTAAAATGCTCTAATTGAGCTGTTAGAATGTCAGAAACAAGCTTTCTGAGCTGAGAACTGCATTTTGTGACATAGTTCATCAGTGGATGATGAGAATGTCAGTTTTGACAAAGAACACTGTTCATTACTAAAATGCTCCAATTGAGCTGTTAGAATGTCAGAAACAAGCTTTCTGAGCTGAGAACTGCATTTTGTGACAAAAAGCATCAGTGGATGATGAGAATGTCAGTTTTGACAAAGAACACTGATCATTACTAAAATGCTCCAATTGAGCTGGTTAGAATGTCAGAAACAAATTTTCTGAGCTGAGAAATGCATTTTGTGACAAAGTGCATCAGTGGATGATGAGAATGTCAGTTTTGACAAAGAACACTGATCATCACTAAAATGCTCCAATTAAGCTGTTAGAATGTCAGAAACAAGCTTTCTGAGCTGAGAACTGCATTTTGTGACATAGTTTATCAGTGGATGATGAGAATGTCAGTTTTGACAAAGAACACTGTTCATTACTGAAATGCTCCAATTGAGCTGTTAGAATGTCAGAAACAAGCTTTCTGAGCTGAGAAATGCATTTTGTGACAAAGTGCATCAGTGGATGATGAGAATGTCAGTTTTGACAAAGAACACTGTTCATTACTAAAATGCTCTAATTGAGCTGTTAGAATGTCAGAAACAAGCTTTCTGAGCTGATAACTGCATTTTGTGACAAAAAGCATCAGTGGATGATGAGAATGTCAGTTTTGACAAAGAACACTGATCATTACTAAAATGCTCCAATTGAGCTGTTAGAATGTCAGAAACAAGCTTTCTGAGCTGAGAAATGCATTTTGTGACAAAGTGCTTCAGTGGATGATGAGAATGTCAGTTTTGACAAAGAACACTGATCATTACTAAAATGCTCTAATTGAGCTGTTAGAATGTCAGAAACAAGCTTTCTGAGCTGAGAACTGCATTTTGTGACAAAAAGCATCAGTGGATGATGAGAATGTCAGTTTTGACAAAGAACACTGATCATTACTAAAATGCTCCAATTGAGCTGTTAGAATGTCAGAAACAAGCTTTCTGAGCTGAGAAATGCATTTTGTGAAAAAAGTGCTTCAGTGGATGATGAGAATGTCAGTTTTGACAAAGAACACTGTTCATTACTAAAATGCTCTAATTGAGCTGTTAGAATGTCAGAAACAAGCTTTCTCAGCTGAGAACTGCATTTTGTGACATAGTTCATCAGTGGATGATGAGAATGTCAGTTTTGACAAAGAACATTGTTCATTACTAAAATGCTCTAATTGAGCTGTTAGAATGTTAGAAACAAGCTTTCTGAGCTGAGAACTGCATTTTGTGACATAGTTCATCAGTGGATGATGAGAATGTCAGTTTTGACAAAGAACACTGTTCATTACTAAAATGCTCCAATTGAGCTGTTAGAATGTCAGAAACAAGCTTTCTGAGCTGAGAACTGCATTTTGTGACATAGTTCATCAGTGGATGATGAGAATGTCAGTTTTGACAAAGAACACTGATCATTACTAAAATGCTCCAATTGAGCTGTTAGAATCTCAGAAACAAGCTTTCTGAGCTGAGAAATGCATTTTGTGACAAAGTGCTTCAGTGGATGATGAGAATGTCAGTTTTGACAAAGAACACTATTCATTACTAAAATGCTCTAATTGAGCTGTTAGAATGTCAGAAACAAGCTTTCTGAGCTGAGAACTGCATTTTGTGACATAGTTCATCAGTGGATGATGAGAATGTCAGTTTTGACAAAGAACACTGTTCATTACTGAAATGCTCCAATTGAGATGTTAGAATGTCAGAAACAAGCTTTCTGAGCTGAGAACTGCATTTTGTGACAAAAAGAATCATTGGATGATGAGAATGTCAGTTTTGACAAAGAACACTGATCATTACTAAAATGCTCCAATTAAGCTGTTAGAATGTCAGAAACAAGCTTTCTGAGCTGAGAACTGCATTTTGTGACATAGTTCATCAGTGGATGATGAGAATGTCAGTTTTGACAAAGAACACTGTTCATTGCTGATATGCTCCAATTGAGCTGTTAGAATGTCAGAAACAAGCTTTCTGAGCTGAGAAATGCATTTTGTGACAAAGTGAATCAGTGGATGATGAGAATGTCAGTTTTGACAAAGAACACTGTTCATTACTAAAATGCTCTAATTGAGCTGTTAGAATGTCAGAAACAAGCTTTCTGAGCTGAGAACTGCATTTTGTGACAAAGTTCATCAGTGGATGATGAGAATGTCAGTTTTGACAAAGAACACTGATCATTACTAAAATGCTCTAATTGAGCTGTCAGAATGTCAGAAACAAGCTTTCTGAGCTGAGAACTGCATTTTGTGACAAAGTTCATCAGTGGATGATGAGAATGTCAGTTTTGACAAAGAACACTGATCATTACTAAAATGCTCCAATTGAGCTGTTAGAATGTCAGAAACAAGCTTTCTGAGCTGAGAACTGCATTTTGTGACAAAGTGAATCAGTGGATGGATGAGAATGTCACTTTTGACAAAGAACACTGTTCATTACTGAAATGCTCCAATTGAGCTGTTAGAATGTCAGAAACAAGCTTTCTGAGCTGAAAACTGCATTTTGTGACATAGTTCATCAGTGGATGATGAGAATGTCAGTTTTGACAAAGAACACTGATCATCACTAAAATGCTCCAATTGAGCTGTTAGAATGTCAGAAACAAGCTTTCTGAGCTGAAAACTGCATTTTGTGACAAAGTGAATCAGTGGATGATGAGAATGTCAGTTTTGACAAAGAACACTGATCATTACTAAAATGCTCCAATTGAGCTATTAGAATGTCAGAAACAAGCTTTCTGAGCTGAGAACTGTATTTGGTGACAAAGTTCATCAGTGGATGATTAGAATGTCACTTTTGACAAAGAACACTGATCATTACTAAAATGCTCCAATTGAGCTGTTAGAATGTCAGAAACAAGCTTTCTGAGCTGAAAACTGCATTTTTTTGACAAAGTGCATCAGTGGATTATGAGAATGTCAGTTTTGACAAAGAACACTGTTCATTACTAAAATGCTCTAATTGAGCTGTTAGAATGTCAGAAACAAGCTTTCTGAGCTGAGAACTGCATTTTGTGACAAAGTTCATCAGTGGATGATGAGAATGTCAGTTTTGACAAAGAACACTGATCACTACTAAAATGCTCCAATTGAGCTGTTAGAATGTCAGAAACAAGCTTTCTGAGCTGAAAACTGCATTTTGTGACATAGTTCATCAGTGGATGATGAGAATGTCAGTTTTGACAAAGAACACTGATCATCACTAAAATGCTCCAATTAAGCTGTTAGAATGTCAGAAACAAGCTTTCTGAGCTGAGAACTGCATTTTGTGAGAAAGTGAATCAGTGGATGATGAGAATGTCAGTTTTGACAAAGAACACTGTTCATTACTAAAATGCTCCAATTGAGCTGTTAGAATGTCAGAAACAAGCTTTCTGAGCTGAGAACTGCATTTTGTGACATAGTTCATCAGTGGATGATGAGAATGTCAGTTTTGACAAAGAACACTGATCATCACTAAAATGCTCCAATTAAGCTGTTAGAATGTCAGAAACAAGCTTTCTGAGCTGAAAACTGCATTTTGTGACATAGTTCATCAGTGGATGATGAGAATGTCAGTTTTGACAAAGAACACTGATCATCACTAAAATGCTCCAATTAAGCTGTTAGAATGTCAGAAACAAGCTTTCTGAGCTGAGAACTGCATTTTGTGAGAAAGTGAATCAGTGGATGATGAGAATGTCAGTTTTGACAAAGAACACTGTTCATTACTAAAATGCTCCAATTGAGCTGTTAGAATGTCAGAAACAAGCTTTCTGAGCTGAGAACTGCATTTTGTGACATAGTTCATCAGTGGATGATGAGAATGTCAGTTTTGACAAAGAACACTGATCATCACTAAAATGCTCCAATTAAGCTGTTAGAATGTCAGAAACAAGCTTTCTGAGCTGAGAACTGCATTTTGTGACATAGTTCATCAGTGGATGATGAGAATGTCAGTTTTGACAAAGAACACTGTTCATTACTAAAATGCTCTAATTGAGCTGTTAGAATGTCAGAAACAAGCTTTCTGAGCTGAAAACTGCATTTTGTGACAAAGTGAATCAGTGGATGATGAGAATGTCAGTTTTGACAAAGAACACTGATCATTACTAAAATGCTCTAATTGAGCTGTTAGAATGTCAGAAACAAGCTTTCTGAGCTGAGAACTGCATTTTGTGACATAGTTCATCAGTGGATGATGAGAATGTCAGTTTTGACAAAGAACACTGATCATCACTAAAATGCTCCAATTAAGCTGTTAGAATGTCAGAAACAAGCTTTCTGAGCTGAGAACTGCATTTTGTGACATAGTTCATCAGTGGATGATGAGAATGTCAGTTTTGACAAAGAACACTGTTCATTACTGAAATGCTCCAATTGAGCTGTTAGAATGTCAGAAACAAGCTTTCTGAGCTGAGAAATGCATTTTGTGACAAAGTGCATCAGTGGATGATGAGAATGTCAGTTTTGACAAATAACACTGTTCATTACTAAAATGCTCTAATTGAGCTGTTAGAATGTCAGAAACAAGCTTTCTGAGCTGAGAACTGCATTTTGTGACAAAGTTCATCAGTGGATGATGAGAATGTCAGTTTTGACAAAGAACACTGATCATTACTAAAATGCTCCAATTGAGCTGTTAGAATGTCAGAAACAAGCTTTCTGAGCTGAGAACTGCATTTTGTGACAAAGTGAATCAGTGGATGGATGAGAATGTCACTTTTGACAAAGAACACTGTTCATTACTGAAATGCTCCAATTGAGCTGTTAGAATGTCAGAAACAAGCTTTCTGAGCTGAAAACTGCATTTTGTGACATAGTTCATCAGTGGATGATGAGAATGTCAGTTTTGACAAAGAACACTGATCATCACTAAAATGCTCTAATTAAGCTGTTAGAATGTCAGAAACAAGCTTTCTGAGCATAAAACTGCATTTTGTGACAAAGTGCATCAGTGGGTGATGAGAATGTCAGTTTTGACAAAGAACACTGTTCATTACTAAAATGCTCCAATTGAGCTGTTAGAATGTCAGAAACAAGCTTTCTGAGCATAAAACTGCATTTTGTGACAAAGTGCATCAGTGGGTGATGAGAATGTCAGTTTTGACAAAGAACACTGTTCATTACTAAAATGCTCTAATTGAGCTGTTAGAATGTCAGAAACAAGCTTTCTGAGCTGAAAACTGCATTTTGTGACAAAGTGAATCAGTGGATGATGAGAATGTCAGTTTTGACAAAGAACACTGATCATTACTAAAATGCTCTAATTGAGCTGTTAGAATGTCAGAAACAAGCTTTCTGAGCTGAGAACTGTATTTGGTGACAAAGTTCATCAGTGGATGATTAGAATGTCACTTTTGACAAAGAACACTGATCATTACTAAAATGCTCCAATTGAGCTGTTAGAATGTCAGAAACAAGCTTTCTGAGCTGAAAACTGCATTTTTTTGACAAAGTGCATCAGTGGATGATGAGAATGTCAGTTTTGACAAAGAACACTGTTCATTACTAAAATGCTCTAATTGAGCTGTTAGAATGTCAGAAACAAGCTTTCTGAGCTGAGAACTGCATTTTGTGACATAGTTCATCAGTGGATGATGAGAATGTCAGTTTTGACAAAGAACACTGTTCATTACTAAAATGCTCTAATTGAGCTGTTAGAATGTCAGAAACAAGCTTTCTGAGCTGAGAACTGCATTTTGTGACATAGTTCATCAGTGGATGATGAGAATGTCAGTTTTGACAAAGAACACTGTTCATTACTAAAATGCTCTAATTGAGCTGTTAGAATGTCAGAAACAAGCTTTCTGAGCTGAGAACTGCATTTTGTGACATAGTTCATCAGTGGATGATGAGAATGTCAGTTTTGACAAAGAACACTGTTCATTACTAAAATGCTCCAATTGAGCTGTTAGAATGTCAGAAACAAGCTTTCTGAGCTGAGAACTGCATTTTGTGACAAAAAGCATCAGTGGATGATGAGAATGTCAGTTTTGACAAAGAACACTGATCATTACTAAAATGCTCCAATTGAGCTTGTTAGAATGTCAGAAACAAATTTTCTGAGCTGAGAAATGCATTTTGTGACAAAGTGCATCAGTGGGTGATGAGAATGTCAGTTTTGACAAAGAACACTGTTCATTACTAAAATGCTCTAATTGAGCTGTTAGAATGTCAGAAACAAGCTTTCTGAGCTGAAAACTGCATTTTGTGACAAAGTGAATCAGTGGATGATGAGAATGTCAGTTTTGACAAAGAACACTGATCATTACTAAAATGCTCTAATTGAGCTGTTAGAATGTCAGAAACAAGCTTTCTGAGCTGAGAACTGTATTTGGTGACAAAGTTCATCAGTGGATGATGAGAATGTCACTTTTGACAAAGAACACTGATCATTACTAAAATGCTCCAATTGAGCTGTTAGAATGTCAGAAACAAGCTTTCTGAGCTGAAAACTGCATTTTTTTGACAAAGTGCATCAGTGGATTATGAGAATGTCAGTTTTGACAAAGAACACTGTTCATTACTAAAATGCTCTAATTGAGCTGTTAGAATGTCAGAAACAAGCTTTCTGAGCTGAGAACTGCATTTTGTGACAAAGTTCATCAGTGGATGATGAGAATGTCAGTTTTGACAAAGAACACTGATCACTACTAAAATGCTCCAATTGAGCTGTTAGAATGTCAGAAACAAGCTTTCTGAGCTGAAAACTGCATTTTGTGACATAGTTCATCAGTGGATGATGAGAATGTCAGTTTTGACAAAGAACACTGATCATCACTAAAATGCTCCAATTAAGCTGTTAGAATGTCAGAAACAAGCTTTCTGAGCTGAGAACTGCATTTTGTGAGAAAGTGAATCAGTGGATGATGAGAATGTCAGTTTTGACAAAGAACACTGTTCATTACTAAAATGCTCCAATTGAGCTGTTAGAATGTCAGAAACAAGCTTTCTGAGCTGAGAACTGCATTTTGTGACATAGTTCATCAGTGGATGATGAGAATGTCAGTTTTGACAAAGAACACTGATCATCACTAAAATGCTCCAATTAAGCTGTTAGAATGTCAGAAACAAGCTTTCTGAGCTGAGAACTGCATTTTGTGACATAGTTCATCAGTGGATGATGAGAATGTCAGTTTTGACAAAGAACACTGTTCATTACTAAAATGCTCTAATTGAGCTGTTAGAATGTCAGAAACAAGCTTTCTGAGCTGAAAACTGCATTTTGTGACAAAGTGAATCAGTGGATGATGAGAATGTCAGTTTTGACAAAGAACACTGATCATTACTAAAATGCTCTAATTGAGCTGTTAGAATGTCAGAAACAAGCTTTCTGAGCTGAGAACTGCATTTTGTGACATAGTTCATCAGTGGATGATGAGAATGTCAGTTTTGACAAAGAACACTGATCATCACTAAAATGCTCCAATTAAGCTGTTAGAATGTCAGAAACAAGCTTTCTGAGCTGAGAACTGCATTTTGTGACATAGTTCATCAGTGGATGATGAGAATGTCAGTTTTGACAAAGAACACTGTTCATTACTGAAATGCTCCAATTGAGCTGTTAGAATGTCAGAAACAAGCTTTCTGAGCTGAGAAATGCATTTTGTGACAAAGTGCATCAGTGGATGATGAGAATGTCAGTTTTGACAAATAACACTGTTCATTACTAAAATGCTCTAATTGAGCTGTTAGAATGTCAGAAACAAGCTTTCTGAGCTGAGAACTGCATTTTGTGACAAAGTTCATCAGTGGATGATGAGAATGTCAGTTTTGACAAAGAACACTGATCATTACTAAAATGCTCCAATTGAGCTGTTAGAATGTCAGAAACAAGCTTTCTGAGCTGAGAACTGCATTTTGTGACAAAGTGAATCAGTGGATGGATGAGAATGTCACTTTTGACAAAGAACACTGTTCATTACTGAAATGCTCCAATTGAGCTGTTAGAATGTCAGAAACAAGCTTTCTGAGCTGAAAACTGCATTTTGTGACATAGTTCATCAGTGGATGATGAGAATGTCAGTTTTGACAAAGAACACTGATCATCACTAAAATGCTCTAATTAAGCTGTTAGAATGTCAGAAACAAGCTTTCTGAGCATAAAACTGCATTTTGTGACAAAGTGCATCAGTGGGTGATGAGAATGTCAGTTTTGACAAAGAACACTGTTCATTACTAAAATGCTCTAATTGAGCTGTTAGAATGTCAGAAACAAGCTTTCTGAGCTGAAAACTGCATTTTGTGACAAAGTGAATCAGTGGATGATGAGAATGTCAGTTTTGACAAAGAACACTGATCATTACTAAAATGCTCTAATTGAGCTGTTAGAATGTCAGAAACAAGCTTTCTGAGCTGAGAACTGTATTTGGTGACAAAGTTCATCAGTGGATGATTAGAATGTCACTTTTGACAAAGAACACTGATCATTACTAAAATGCTCCAATTGAGCTGTTAGAATGTCAGAAACAAGCTTTCTGAGCTGAAAACTGCATTTTTTTGACAAAGTGCATCAGTGGATGATGAGAATGTCAGTTTTGACAAAGAACACTGTTCATTACTAAAATGCTCTAATTGAGCTGTTAGAATGTCAGAAACAAGCTTTCTGAGCTGAGAACTGCATTTTGTGACATAGTTCATCAGTGGATGATGAGAATGTCAGTTTTGACAAAGAACACTGTTCATTACTAAAATGCTCTAATTGAGCTGTTAGAATGTCAGAAACAAGCTTTCTGAGCTGAGAACTGCATTTTGTGACATAGTTCATCAGTGGATGATGAGAATGTCAGTTTTGACAAAGAACACTGTTCATTACTAAAATGCTCTAATTGAGCTGTTAGAATGTCAGAAACAAGCTTTCTGAGCTGAGAACTGCATTTTGTGACATAGTTCATCAGTGGATGATGAGAATGTCAGTTTTGACAAAGAACACTGTTCATTACTAAAATGCTCCAATTGAGCTGTTAGAATGTCAGAAACAAGCTTTCTGAGCTGAGAACTGCATTTTGTGACAAAGTGAATCAGTGGATGGATGAGAATGTCACTTTTGACAAAGAACACTGTTCATTACTGAAATGCTCCAATTGAGCTGTTAGAATGTCAGAAACAAGCTTTCTGAGCTGAAAACTGCATTTTGTGACATAGTTCATCAGTGGATGATGAGAATGTCAGTTTTGACAAAGAACACTGATCATTACTAAAATGCTCTAATTAAGCTGTTAGAATGTCAGAAACAAGCTTTCTGAGCATAAAACTGCATTTTGTGACAAAGTGCATCAGTGGGTGATGAGAATGTCAGTTTTGACAAAGAACACTGTTCATTACTAAAATGCTCCAATTGAGCTGTTAGAATGTCAGAAACAAGCTTTCTGAGCATAAAACTGCATTTTGTGACAAAGTGCATCAGTGGGTGATGAGAATGTCAGTTTTGACAAAGAACACTGTTCATTACTAAAATGCTCTAATTGAGCTGTTAGAATGTCAGAAACAAGCTTTCTGAGCTGAAAACTGCATTTTGTGACAAAGTGAATCAGTGGATGATGAGAATGTCAGTTTTGACAAAGAACACTGATCATTACTAAAATGCTCTAATTGAGCTGTTAGAATGTCAGAAACAAGCTTTCTGAGCTGAGAACTGTATTTGGTGACAAAGTTCATCAGTGGATGATTAGAATGTCACTTTTGACAAAGAACACTGATCATTACTAAAATGCTCCAATTGAGCTGTTAGAATGTCAGAAACAAGCTTTCTGAGCTGAAAACTGCATTTTTTTGACAAAGTGCATCAGTGGATGATGAGAATGTCAGTTTTGACAAAGAACACTGTTCATTACTAAAATGCTCTAATTGAGCTGTTAGAATGTCAGAAACAAGCTTTCTGAGCTGAGAACTGCATTTTGTGACATAGTTCATCAGTGGATGATGAGAATGTCAGTTTTGACAAAGAACACTGTTCATTACTAAAATGCTCTAATTGAGCTGTTAGAATGTCAGAAACAAGCTTTCTGAGCTGAGAACTGCATTTTGTGACATAGTTCATCAGTGGATGATGAGAATGTCAGTTTTGACAAAGAACACTGTTCATTACTAAAATGCTCTAATTGAGCTGTTAGAATGTCAGAAACAAGCTTTCTGAGCTGAGAACTGCATTTTGTGACATAGTTCATCAGTGGATGATGAGAATGTCAGTTTTGACAAAGAACACTGTTCATTACTAAAATGCTCCAATTGAGCTGTTAGAATGTCAGAAACAAGCTTTCTGAGCTGAGAACTGCATTTTGTGACAAAAAGCATCAGTGGATGATGAGAATGTCAGTTTTGACAAAGAACACTGATCATTACTAAAATGCTCCAATTGAGCTTGTTAGAATGTCAGAAACAAATTTTCTGAGCTGAGAAATGCATTTTGTGACAAAGTGCATCAGTGGATGATGAGAATGTCAGTTTTGACAAAGAACACTGATCATCACTAAAATGCTCCAATTAAGCTGTTAGAATGTCAGAAACAAGCTTTCTGAGCTGAGAACTGCATTTTGTGACATAGTTTATCAGTGGATGATGAGAATGTCAGTTTTGACAAAGAACACTGTTCATTACTGAAATGCTCCAATTGAGCTGTTAGAATGTCAGAAACAAGCTTTCTGAGCTGAGAAATGCATTTTGTGACAAAGTGCATCAGTGGATGATGAGAATGTCAGTTTTGACAAAGAACACTGTTCATTACTAAAATGCTCCAATTGAGCTGTTAGAATGTCAGAAACAAGCTTTCTGAGCTGAGAAATGCATTTTGTGACAAAGTGCTTCAGTGGATGATGAGAATGTCAGTTTTGACAAAGAACACTGTTCATTACTAAAATGCTCCAATTGAGCTGTTAGAATGTCAGAAACAAGCTTTCTGAGCTGAGAAATGCATTTTGTGACAAAGTGCTTCAGTGGATAATGAGAATGTCAGTTTTGACAAAGAACACTGATCATTACTAAAATGCTCCAATTGAGCTGTTAGAATGTCAGAAACAAGCTTTCTGAGCTGAGAAATGCATTTTGTGACAAAGTGCTTCAGTGGATGGATGAGAATGTCAGTTTTGACAAAGAACACTGTTCATTACTAAAATGCTCTAATTGAGCTGTTAGAATGTCAGAAACAAGCTTTCTGAGCTGAGAACTGCATTTTGTGACAAAAAGAATCAGTGGATGATGAGAATGTCAGTTTTGACAAAGAACACTGATCATTACTAAAATGCTCCAATTGAGCTGTTAGAATGTCAGAAACAAGCTTTCTGAGCTGAGAAATGCATTTTGTGACAAAGTGCTTCAGTGGATGATGAGAATGTCAGTTTTGACAAAGAACACTGTTCATTACTAAAATGCTCTAATTGAGCTGTTAGAATGTTAGAAACAAGCTTTCTGAGCTGAGAACTGCATTTTGTGACATAGTTCATCAGTGGATGATGAGAATGTCAGTTTTGACAAAGAACATTGTTCATTACTAAAATGCTCTAATTGAGCTGTTAGAATGTTAGAAACAAGCTTTCTGAGCTGAGAACTGCATTTTGTGACATAGTTCATCAGTGGATGATGAGAATGTCAGTTTTGACAAAGAACACTGTTCATTACTAAAATGCTCCAATTGAGCTGTTAGAATGTCAGAAACAAGCTTTCTGAGCTGAGAACTGCATTTTGTGACATAGTTCATCAGTGGATGATGAGAATGTCAGTTTTGACAAAGAACACTGATCATTACTAAAATGCTCCAATTGAGCTGTTAGAATGTCAGAAACAAGCTTTCTGAGCTGAAAACTGCATTTTGTGACATAGTTCATCAGTGGATGATGAGAATGTCAGTTTTGACAAAGAACACTGATCATCACTAAAATGCTCTAATTAAGCTGTTAGAATGTCAGAAACAAGCTTTCTGAGCTGAGAACTGCATTTTGTGAGAAAGTGAATCAGTGGATGATGAGAATGTCAGTTTTGACAAAGAACACTGTTCATTACTAAAATGCTCCAATTGAGCTGTTAGAATGTCAGAAACAAGCTTTCTGAGCATAAAACTGCATTTTGTGACAAAGTTCATCAGTGGATGATTAGAATGTCACTTTTGACAAAGAACACTGTTCATTACTAAAATGCTCTAATTGAGCTGTTAGAATGTCAGAAACAAGCTTTCTGAGCTGAGAACTGTATTTGGTGACAAAGTTCATCAGTGGATGATTAGAATGTCACTTTTGACAAAGAACACTGATCATTACTAAAATGCTCCAATTGAGCTGTTAGAATGTCAGAAACAAGCTTTCTGAGCTGATAACTGCATTTTTTTGACAAAGTGCATCAGTGGATGATGAGAATGTCAGTTTTGACAAAGAACACTGTTCATTACTAAAATGCTCTAATTGAGCTGTTAGAATGTCAGAAACAAGCTTTCTGAGCTGAGAACTGCATTTTGTGACATAGTTCATCAGTGGATGATGAGAATGTCAGTTTTTAACAAAGAACACTGTTCATTACTAAAATGCTCTAATTGAGCTGTTAGAATGTCAGAAACAAGCTTTCTGAGCTGAGAACTGCATTTTGTGACAGTTCATCAGTGGATGATGAGAATGTCAGTTTTGACAAAGAACACTGTTCATTACTAAAATGCTCTAATTGAGCTGTTAGAATGTCAGAAACAAGCTTTCTGAGCTGAGAACTGCATTTTGTGACATAGTTCATCAGTGGATGATGAGAATGTCAGTTTTGACAAAGAACACTGTTCATTACTAAAATGCTCCAATTGAGCTGTTAGAATGTCAGAAACAAGCTTTCTGAGCTGAAAACTGCATTTTGTGACATAGTTCATCAGTGGATGATGAGAATGTCAGTTTTGACAAAGAACACTGATCATCACTAAAATGCTCTAATTAAGCTGTTAGAATGTCAGAAACAAGCTTTCTGAGCATAAAACTGCATTTTGTGACAAAGTGCATCAGTGGGTGATGAGAATGTCACTTTTGACAAAGAACACTGTTCATTACTAAAATGCTCTAATTGAGCTGTTAGAATGTCAGAAACAAGCTTTCTGAGCTGAGAACTGCATTTTGTGACATAGTTCATCAGTGGATGATGAGAATGTCAGTTTTGACAAAGAACACTGTTCATTACTAAAATGCTCTAATTGAGCTGTTAGAATGTCAGAAACAAGCTTTCTGAGCTGAGAACTGCATTTTGTGACATAGTTCATCAGTGGATGATGAGAATGTCAGTTTTGACAAAGAACACTGTTCATTACTAAAATGCTCTAATTGAGCTGTTAGAATGTCAGAAACAAGCTTTCTGAGCTGAGAACTGCATTTTGTGACATAGTTCATCAGTGGATGATGAGAATGTCAGTTTTGACAAAGAACACTGTTCATTACTAAAATGCTCCAATTGAGCTGTTAGAATGTCAGAAACAAGCTTTCTGAGCTGAGAAATGCATTTTGTGACAAAGTGCATCAGTGGATGATGAGAATGTCAGTTTTGACAAAGAACACTGATCATCACTAAAATGCTCCAATTAAGCTGTTAGAATGTCAGAAACAAGCTTTCTGAGCTGAGAACTGCATTTTGTGACATAGTTTATCAGTGGATGATGAGAATGTCAGTTTTGACAAAGAACACTGTTCATTACTGAAATGCTCCAATTGAGCTGTTAGAATGTCAGAAACAAGCTTTCTGAGCTGAGAAATGCATTTTGTGACAAAGTGCATCAGTGGATGATGAGAATGTCAGTTTTGACAAAGAACACTGTTCATTACTGAAATGCTCCAATTGAGCTGTTAGAATGTCAGAAACAAGCTTTCTGAGCTGAGAAATGCATTTTGTGACAAAGTGCTTCAGTGGATGATGAGAATGTCAGTTTTGACAAAGAACACTGATCATTACTAAAATGCTCCAATTGAGCTGTTAGAATGTCAGAAACAAGCTTTCTGAGCTGAGAAATGCATTTTGTGACAAAGTGCTTCAGTGGATGATGAGAATGTCAGTTTTGACAAAGAACACTGTTCATTACTGAAATGCTCCAATTGAGCTGTTAGAATGTCAGAAACAAGCTTTCTGAGCTGAGAAATGCATTTTGTGACAAAGTGCATCAGTGGATGATGAGAATGTCAGTTTTGACAAAGAACACTGTTCATTAATAAAATGCTCCAATTGAGCTGTTAGAATGTCAGAAACAAGCTTTCTGAGCTGAGAAATGCATTTTGTGACAAAGTGCTTCAGTGGATGATGAGAATGTCAGTTTTGACAAAGAACACTGATCATTACTAAAATGCTCCAATTGAGCTGTTAGAATGTCAGAAACAAGCTTTCTGAGCTGAGAAATGCATTTTGTGACAAAGTGCTTCAGTGGATGATGAGAATGTCAGTTTTGACAAAGAACACTGTTCATTACTAAAATGCTCTAATTGAGCTGTTAGAATGTCAGAAACAAGCTTTCTGAGCTGAGAACTGCATTTTGTGACAAAAAGCATCAGTGGATGATGAGAATGTCAGTTTTGACAAAGAACACTGATCATTACTAAAATGCTCCAATTGAGCTGTTAGAATGTCAGAAACAAGCTTTCTGAGCTGAGAAATGCATTTTGTGAGAAAGTGAATCAGTGGATGATGAGAATGTCAGTTTTGACAAAGAACACTGTTCATTACTAAAATGATCCAATTGAGCTGTTAGAATGTCAGAAACAAGCTTTCTGAGCTGAGAACTGCATTTTGTGACATAGTTCATCAGTGGATGATGAGAATGTCAGTTTTGACAAAGAACACTGTTCATTACTAAAATGCTCCAATTGAGCTGTTAGAATGTCAGAAACAAGCTTTCTGAGCTGAGAACTGCATTTTGTGACATAGTTCATCAGTGGATGATGAGAATGTCAGTTTTGACAAAGAACACTGTTCATTGCTGATATGCTCCAATTGAGCTGTTAGAATGTCAGAAACAAGCTTTCTGAGCTGAGAACTGTATTTGGTGACAAAGTTCATCAGTGGATGATTAGAATGTCACTTTTGACAAAGAACACTGATCATTACTAAAATGCTCCAATTGAGCTGTTAGAATGTCAGAAACAAGCTTTCTGAGCTGAAAACTGCATTTTTTTGACAAAGTGCATCAGTGGATGATGAGAATGTCAGTTTTGACAAAGAACACTGTTCATTACTAAAATGCTCTAATTGAGCTGTTAGAATGTCAGAAACAAGCTTTCTGAGCTGAGAACTGCATTTTGTGACATAGTTCATCAGTGGATGATGAGAATGTCAGTTTTTAACAAAGAACACTGTTCATTACTAAAATGCTCTAATTGAGCTGTTAGAATGTCAGAAACAAGCTTTCTGAGCTGAGAACTGCATTTTGTGACATAGTTCATCAGTGGATGATGAGAATGTCAGTTTTGACAAAGAACACTGTTCATTACTAAAATGCTCTAATTGAGCTGTTAGAATGTCAGAAACAAGCTTTCTGAGCTGAGAACTGCATTTTGTGACATAGTTCATCAGTGGATGATGAGAATGTCAGTTTTGACAAAGAACACTGTTCATTACTAAAATGCTCCAATTGAGCTGTTAGAATGTCAGAAACAAGCTTTCTGAGCTGAGAACTGCATTTTGTGACATAGTTCATCAGTGGATGATGAGAATGTCAGTTTTGACAAAGAACACTGTTCATTGCTGATATGCTCCAATTGAGCTGTTAGAATGTCAGAAACAAGCTTTCTGAGCTGAGAAATGCATTTTGTGACAAAGTGAATCAGTGGATGATGAGAATGTCAGTTTTGACAAAGAACACTGTTCATTACTGAAATGCTCCAATTGAGCTGTTAGAATGTCAGAAACAAGCTTTCTGAGCTGAGAATTGCATTTTGTGACAAAAAGCATCAGTGGATGATGAGAATGTCAGTTTTGACAAAGAACACTGATCATTACTAAAATGCTCCAATTGAGCTGTTAGAATGTCAGAAACAAGCTTTCTGAGCTGAAAACTGCATTTTGTGACATAGTTCATCAGTGGATGATGAGAATGTCAGTTTTGACAAAGAACACTGATCATCACTAAAATGCTCCAATTAAGCTGTTAGAATGTCAGAAACAAGCTTTCTGAGCTGAGAACTGCATTTTGTGAGAAAGTGAATCAGTGGATGATGAGAATGTCAGTTTTGACAAAGAACACTGTTCATTACTAAAATGCTCCAATTGAGCTGTTAGAATGTCAGAAACAAGCTTTCTGAGCATAAAACTGCATTTTGTGACAAAGTGCATCAGTGGGTGATGAGAATGTCAGTTTTGACAAAGAACACTGTTCATTACTAAAATGCTCTAATTGAGCTGTTAGAATGTCAGAAACAAGCTTTCTGAGCTGAAAACTGCATTTTGTGACAAAGTGAATCAGTGGATGATGAGAATGTCAGTTTTGACAAAGAACACTGATCATTACTAAAATGCTCTAATTGAGCTGTTAGAATGTCAGAAACAAGCTTTCTGAGCTGAGAACTGCATTTTGTGACAAAGTGAATCAGTGGATGATGAGAATGTCACTTTTGACAAAGAACACTGATCATTACTAAAATGCTCCAATTGAGCTGTTAGAATGTCAGAAACAAGCTTTCTGTGCTGAAAACTGCATTTTTTTGACAAAGTGCATCAGTGGATGATGAGAATGTCAGTTTTGACAAAGAAAACTGATCATCACTAAAATGCTCCAATTAAGCTGTTAGAATGTCAGAAACAAGCTTTCTGAGCTGAGAACTGCATTTTGTGACATAGTTCATCAGTGGATGATGAGAATGTCAGTTTTGACAAAGAACACTGTTCATTACTGAAATGCTCCAATTGAGCTGTTAGAATGTCAGAAACAAGCTTTCTGAGCTGAGAACTGCATTTTATGACAAAAGCATCAGTGGATGATGAGAATGTCAGTTTTGACAAAGAACACTGATCATTACTAAAATGCTCCAATTGAGCTGTTAGAATGTCAGAAACAAGCTTTCTGAGCTGAGAAATGCATTTTGTGACAAAGTGCTTCAGTGGATGATGAGAATGTCAGTTTTGACAAAGAACACTGTTCATTACTAAAATGCTCTAATTGAGCTGTTAGAATGTCAGAAACAAGCTTTCTGAGCTGAGAACTGCATTTTGTGACATAGTTCATCAGTGGATGATGAGAGTGTCAGTTTTGACAAAGAACACTGTTCATTACTAAAATGCTCTAATTGAGCTGTTAGAATGTTAGAAACAAGCTTTCTGAGCTGAGAACTGCATTTTGTGACATAGTTCATCAGTGGATGATGAGAATGTCAGTTTTGACAAAGAACACTGTTCATTACTAAAATGCTCCAATTGAGCTGTTAGAATGTCAGAAACAAGCTTTCTGAGCTGAGAAATGCATTTTGTGACAAAGTTCATCAGTGGATGATGAGAATGTCAGTTTTGACAAAGAACACTGTTCATTACTGAAATGCTCCAATTGAACTGTTAGAATGTCAGAAACAAGCTTTCTGAGCTGAGAAATGCATTTTGTGACAAAGTGCATCAGTGGATGATGATAATGTCAGTTTTGACAAAGAACACTGTTCATTACTAAAATGCTCTAATTGAGCTGTTAGAATGTCAGAAACAAGCTTTCTGAGCTGAGAACTGCATTTTGTGACAAAGTGAATCAGTGGATGATGAGAATGTCAGTTTTGACAAAGAACACTGTTCATTACTAAAATGCTCTAATTTGAGCTGTTAGAATGTCAGAAACAAGCTTTCTGAGCTGAGAACTGCTTTTTGTGACAAAGTTCATCAGTGGATGATGAGAATGTCAGTTTTGACAAAGAACACTGATCATCACTAAAATGCTCCAATTAAGCTGTTAGAATGTCAGAAACAAGCTTTCTGAGCATAAAACTGCATTTTGTGACAAAGTGCATCAGTGGGTGATGAGAATGTCAGTTTTGACAAAGAACACTGTTCATTACTAAAATGCTCCAATTGAGCTGTTAGAATGTCAGAAACAAGCTTTCTGAGCTGAGAAATGCATTTTGTGACATAGTTCATCAGTGGATGATGAGAATGTCAGTTTTGACAAAGAACACTGATCATTACTAAAATGCTCTAATTGAGCTGTTAGAATGTCAGAAACAAGCTTTCTGAGCTGAGAACTGCATTTTGTGACATAGTTCATCAGTGGATGATGAGAATGTCAGTTTTGACAAAGAACACTGTTCATTACTAAAATGCTCTAATTGAGCTGTTAGAATGTCAGAAACAAGCTTTCTGAGCTGAGAACTGCATTTTGTGACATAGTTCATCAGTGGATGATGAGAATGTCAGTTTTGACAAAGAACACTGTTCATTACTAAAATGCTCCAATTGAGCTGTTAGAATGTCAGAAACAAGCTTTCTGAGCTGAGAAATGCATTTTGTGACATAGTTCATCAGTGGATGATGAGAATGTCAGTTTTGACAAAGAACTCTGTTCATTACTGAAATGCTCCAATTGAGCTGTTAGAATGTCAGAAACAAGCTTTCTGAGCTGAAAACTGCATTTTGTGACAAAGTGAATCAGTGGATGGATGAGAATGTCACTTTTGACAAAGAACACTGTTCATTACTGAAATGCTCCAATTGAGCTGTTAGAATGTCAGAAACAAGCTTTCTGAGCTGAGAAATGCATTTTGTGACAAAGTGCATCAGTGGATGATGAGAATGTCAGTTTTGACAAAGAACACTGTTCATTACTAAAATGCTCTAATTGAGCTGTTAGAATGTCAGAAACAAGCTTTCTGAGCTGAGAAATGCATTTTGTGACAAAGTGCTTCAGTGGATGATGAGAATGTCAGTTTTGACAAAGAACACTGTTCATTACTAAAATGCTCTAATTGAGCTGTTAGAATGTCAGAAACAAGCTTTCTGAGCTGAGAACTGCATTTTGTGACAAAGTGAATCAGTGGATGGATGAGAATGTCACTTTTGACAAAGAACACTGATCATCACTAAAATGCTCCAATTAAGCTGTTAGAATGTCAGAAACAAGCTTTCTGAGCTGAGAACTGCATTTTGTGACAAAAAGCATCAGTGGATGATGAGAATGTCAGTTTTGACAAAGAACACTGATCATTACTAAAATGCTCCAATTGAGCTGTTAGAATGTCAGAAACAAGCTTTCTGAGCTGAGAAATGCATTTTGTGACAAAGTGCTTCAGTGGATGATGAGAATGTCAGTTTTGACAAAGAACACTGTTCATTACTAAAATGCTCTAATTGAGCTGTTAGAATGTCAGAAACAAGCTTTCTGAGCTGAGAACTGCATTTTGTGACATAGTTCATCAGTGGATGATGAGAATGTCAGTTTTGACAAAGAACACTGTTCATTACTAAAATGCTCTAATTGAGCTGTTAGAATGTCAGAAACAAGCTTTCTGAGCATAAAACTGCATTTTGTGACAAAGTGCATCAGTGGGTGATGAGAATGTCAGTTTTGACAAAGAACACTGTTCATTACTAAAATGCTCTAATTGAGCTGTTAGAATGTCAGAAACAAGCTTTCTGAGCTGAAAACTGCATTTTGTGACAAAAAGCATCAGTGGATGATGAGAATGTCAGTTTTGACAAAGAACACTTATCATTACTAAAATGCTCCAATTGAGCTGTTAGAATGTCAGAAACAAGCTTTCTGAGCTGAGAACTGCATTTTGTGACAGAGTTCATCAGTGGATGATGAGAATGTCAGTTTTGACAAAGAACACTGTTCATTACTGAAATGCTCCAATTGAACTGTTAGAATGTCAGAAACAAGCTTTCTGAGCTGAGAAATTCATTTTGTGACAAAGTGCATCAGTGGATGATGAGAATGTCAGTTTAGACAAAGAACACTGTTCATTACTAAAATGCTCTAATTGAGCTGTTAGAATGTCAGAAACAAGCTTTCTGAGCTGAGAACTGCATTTTGTGACAAAGTGCTTCAGTGGATGATGAGAATGTCAGTTTTGACAAAGAACACTGTTCATTACTAAAATGCTCTAATTGAGCTGTTAGAATGTCAGAAACAAGCTTTCTGAGCTGAGAACTGCATTTTGTGACATAGTTCATCAGTGGATGATGAGAATGTCAGTTTTGACAAAGAACACTGTTCATTACTGAAATGCTCCAATTGAGATGTTAGAATGTCAGAAACAATTTTTCTGAGCTGAGAAATGCATTTTGTGACAAAGTGCATCAGTGGGTGATGAGAATGTCAGTTTTGACAAAGAACACTGTTCATTACTAAAATGCTCCAATTGAGCTGTTAGAATGTCAGAAACAAGCTTTCTGAGCTGAGAAATGCATTTTGTGACATAGTTCATCAGTGGATGATGAGAATGTCAGTTTTGACAAAGAACACTGATCATTACTAAAATGCTCTAATTGAGCTGTTAGAATGTCAGAAACAAGCTTTCTGAGCTGAGAACTGCATTTTGTGACATAGTTCATCAGTGGATGATGAGAATGTCAGTTTTGACAAAGAACACTGTTCATTACTAAAATGCTCTAATTGAGCTGTTAGAATGTCAGAAACAAGCTTTCTGAGCTGAGAACTGCATTTTGTGACATAGTTCATCAGTGGATGATGAGAATGTCAGTTTTGACAAAGAACACTGTTCATTACTAAAATGCTCCAATTGAGCTGTTAGAATGTCAGAAACAAGCTTTCTGAGCTGAGAAATGCATTTTGTGACATAGTTCATCAGTGGATGATGAGAATGTCAGTTTTGACAAAGAACTCTGTTCATTACTGAAATGCTCCAATTGAGCTGTTAGAATGTCAGAAACAAGCTTTCTGAGCTGAAAACTGCATTTTGTGACAAAGTGAATCAGTGGATGGATGAGAATGTCACTTTTGACAAAGAACACTGTTCATTACTGAAATGCTCCAATTGAGCTGTTAGAATGTCAGAAACAAGCTTTCTGAGCTGAGAAATGCATTTTGTGACAAAGTGCATCAGTGGATGATGAGAATGTCAGTTTTGACAAAGAACACTGTTCATTACTAAAATGCTCTAATTGAGCTGTTAGAATGTCAGAAACAAGCTTTCTGAGCTGAGAAATGCATTTTGTGACAAAGTGCTTCAGTGGATGATGAGAATGTCAGTTTTGACAAAGAACACTGTTCATTACTAAAATGCTCTAATTGAGCTGTTAGAATGTCAGAAACAAGCTTTCTGAGCTGAAAACTGCATTTTGTGACATAGTTCATCAGTGGATGATGAGAATGTCAGTTTTGACAAAGAACACTGATCATCACTAAAATGCTCCAATTAAGCTGTTAGAATGTCAGAAACAAGCTTTCTGAGCTGAGAACTGCATTTTGTGAGAAAGTGAATCAGTGGATGATGAGAATGTCAGTTTTGACAAAGAACACTGTTCATTACTAAAATGCTCCAATTGAGCTGTTAGAATGTCAGAAACAAGCTTTCTGAGCATAAAACTGCATTTTGTGACAAAGTGCATCAGTGGGTGATGAGAATGTCAGTTTTGACAAAGAACACTGTTCATTACTAAAATGCTCTAATTGAGCTGTTAGAATGTCAGAAACAAGCTTTCTGAGCTGAAAACTGCATTTTGTGACAAAGTGAATCAGTGGATGATGAGAATGTCAGTTTTGACAAAGAACACTGATCATTACTAAAATGCTCTAATTGAGCTGTTAGAATGTCAGAAACAAGCTTTCTGAGCTGAGAACTGCATTTTGTGACAAAGTGAATCAGTGGATGATGAGAATGTCACTTTTGACAAAGAACACTGATCATTACTAAAATGCTCCAATTGAGCTGTTAGAATGTCAGAAACAAGCTTTCTGAGCTGAAAACTGCATTTTTTTGACAAAGTGCATCAGTGGATGATGAGAATGTCAGTTTTGACAAAGAACACTGATCATCACTAAAATGCTCCAATTAAGCTGTTAGAATGTCAGAAACAAGCTTTCTGAGCTGAGAACTGCATTTTGTGACATAGTTCATCAGTGGATGATGAGAATGTCAGTTTTGACAAAGAACACTGTTCATTACTGAAATGCTCCAATTGAGCTGTTAGAATGTCAGAAACAAGCTTTCTGAGCTGAGAACTGCATTTTGTGACAAAAGCATCAGTGGATGATGAGAATGTCAGTTTTGACAAAGAACACTGATCATTACTAAAATGCTCCAATTGAGCTGTTAGAATGTCAGAAACAAGCTTTCTGAGCTGAGAAATGTATTTTGTGACAAAGTGCTTCAGTGGATGATGAGAATGTCAGTTTTGACAAAGAACACTGTTCATTACTAAAATGCTCTAATTGAGCTGTTAGAATGTCAGAAACAAGCTTTCTGAGCTGAGAACTGCATTTTGTGACATAGTTCATCAGTGGATGATGAGAGTGTCAGTTTTGACAAAGAACACTGTTCATTACTAAAATGCTCTAATTGAGCTGTTAGAATGTTAGAAACAAGCTTTCTGAGCTGAGAACTGCATTTTGTGACATAGTTCATCAGTGGATGATGAGAATGTCAGTTTTGACAAAGAACACTGTTCATTACTAAAATGCTCCAATTGAGCTGTTAGAATGTCAGAAACAAGCTTTCTGAGCTGAGAAATGCATTTTGTGACAAAGTTCATCAGTGGATGATGAGAATGTCAGTTTTGACAAAGAACACTGTTCATTACTGAAATGCTCCAATTGAACTGTTAGAATGTCAGAAACAAGCTTTCTGAGCTGAGAAATGCATTTTGTGACAAAGTGCATCAGTGGATGATGAGAATGTCAGTTTAGACAAAGAACACTGTTCATTACTAAAATGCTCTAATTGAGCTGTTAGAATGTCAGAAACAAGCTTTCTGAGCTGAGAACTGCATTTTGTGACAAAGTGCTTCAGTGGATGATGAGAATGTCAGTTTTGACAAAGAACACTGTTCATTACTAAAATGCTCTAATTGAGCTGTTAGAATGTCAGAAACAAGCTTTCTGAGCTGAGAACTGCATTTTGTGACATAGTTCATCAGTGGATGATGAGAATGTCAGTTTTGACAAAGAACACTGTTCATTACTGAAATGCTCCAATTGAGATGTTAGAATGTCAGAAACAATTTTTCTGAGCTGAGAAATGCATTTTGTGACAAAGTGCATCAGTGGGTGATGAGAATGTCAGTTTTGACAAAGAACACTGTTCATTACTAAAATGCTCCAATTGAGCTGTTAGAATGTCAGAAACAAGCTTTCTGAGCTGAGAAATGCATTTTGTGACATAGTTCATCAGTGGATGATGAGAATGTCAGTTTTGACAAAGAACACTGATCATTACTAAAATGCTCTAATTGAGCTGTTAGAATGTCAGAAACAAGCTTTCTGAGCTGAGAACTGCATTTTGTGACATAGTTCATCAGTGGATGATGAGAATGTCAGTTTTGACAAAGAACACTGTTCATTACTAAAATGCTCTAATTGAGCTGTTAGAATGTCAGAAACAAGCTTTCTGAGCTGAGAACTGCATTTTGTGACATAGTTCATCAGTGGATGATGAGAATGTCAGTTTTGACAAAGAACACTGTTCATTACTAAAATGCTCCAATTGAGCTGTTAGAATGTCAGAAACAAGCTTTCTGAGCTGAGAAATGCATTTTGTGACATAGTTCATCAGTGGATGATGAGAATGTCAGTTTTGACAAAGAACTCTGTTCATTACTGAAATGCTCCAATTGAGCTGTTAGAATGTCAGAAACAAGCTTTCTGAGCTGAAAACTGCATTTTGTGACAAAGTGAATCAGTGGATGGATGAGAATGTCACTTTTGACAAAGAACACTGTTCATTACTGAAATGCTCCAATTGAGCTGTTAGAATGTCAGAAACAAGCTTTCTGAGCTGAGAAATGCATTTTGTGACAAAGTGCATCAGTGGATGATGAGAATGTCAGTTTTGACAAAGAACACTGTTCATTACTAAAATGCTCTAATTGAGCTGTTAGAATGTCAGAAACAAGCTTTCTGAGCTGAGAAATGCATTTTGTGACAAAGTGCTTCAGTGGATGATGAGAATGTCAGTTTTGACAAAGAACACTGTTCATTACTAAAATGCTCTAATTGAGCTGTTAGAATGTCAGAAACAAGCTTTCTGAGCTGAAAACTGCATTTTGTGACATAGTTCATCAGTGGATGATGAGAATGTCAGTTTTGACAAAGAACACTGATCATCACTAAAATGCTCCAATTAAGCTGTTAGAATGTCAGAAACAAGCTTTCTGAGCTGAGAACTGCATTTTGTGAGAAAGTGAATCAGTGGATGATGAGAATGTCAGTTTTGACAAAGAACACTGTTCATTACTAAAATGCTCCAATTGAGCTGTTAGAATGTCAGAAACAAGCTTTCTGAGCATAAAACTGCATTTTGTGACAAAGTGCATCAGTGGGTGATGAGAATGTCAGTTTTGACAAAGAACACTGTTCATTACTAAAATGCTCTAATTGAGCTGTTAGAATGTCAGAAACAAGCTTTCTGAGCTGAAAACTGCATTTTGTGACAAAGTGAATCAGTGGATGATGAGAATGTCAGTTTTGACAAAGAACACTGATCATTACTAAAATGCTCTAATTGAGCTGTTAGAATGTCAGAAACAAGCTTTCTGAGCTGAGAACTGCATTTTGTGACAAAGTGAATCAGTGGATGATGAGAATGTCACTTTTGACAAAGAACACTGATCATTACTAAAATGCTCCAATTGAGCTGTTAGAATGTCAGAAACAAGCTTTCTGAGCTGAAAACTGCATTTTTTTGACAAAGTGCATCAGTGGATGATGAGAATGTCAGTTTTGACAAAGAACACTGATCATCACTAAAATGCTCCAATTAAGCTGTTAGAATGTCAGAAACAAGCTTTCTGAGCTGAGAACTGCATTTTGTGACATAGTTCATCAGTGGATGATGAGAATGTCAGTTTTGACAAAGAACACTGTTCATTACTGAAATGCTCCAATTGAGCTGTTAGAATGTCAGAAACAAGCTTTCTGAGCTGAGAACTGCATTTTGTGACAAAAGCATCAGTGGATGATGAGAATGTCAGTTTTGACAAAGAACACTGATCATTACTAAAATGCTCCAATTGAGCTGTTAGAATGTCAGAAACAAGCTTTCTGAGCTGAGAAATGTATTTTGTGACAAAGTGCTTCAGTGGATGATGAGAATGTCAGTTTTGACAAAGAACACTGTTCATTACTAAAATGCTCTAATTGAGCTGTTAGAATGTCAGAAACAAGCTTTCTGAGCTGAGAACTGCATTTTGTGACATAGTTCATCAGTGGATGATGAGAGTGTCAGTTTTGACAAAGAACACTGTTCATTACTAAAATGCTCTAATTGAGCTGTTAGAATGTTAGAAACAAGCTTTCTGAGCTGAGAACTGCATTTTGTGACATAGTTCATCAGTGGATGATGAGAATGTCAGTTTTGACAAAGAACACTGTTCATTACTAAAATGCTCCAATTGAGCTGTTAGAATGTCAGAAACAAGCTTTCTGAGCTGAGAAATGCATTTTGTGACAAAGTTCATCAGTGGATGATGAGAATGTCAGTTTTGACAAAGAACACTGTTCATTACTGAAATGCTCCAATTGAACTGTTAGAATGTCAGAAACAAGCTTTCTGAGCTGAGAAATGCATTTTGTGACAAAGTGCATCAGTGGATGATGAGAATGTCAGTTTTGACAAAGAACACTGTTCATTACTAAAATGCTCTAATTGAGCTGTTAGAATGTCAGAAACAAGCTTTCTGAGCTGAGAACTGCATTTTGTGACAAAGTGAATCAGTGGATGATGAGAATGTCAGTTTTGACAAAGAACACTGTTCATTACTAAAATGCTCTAATTTGAGCTGTTAGAATGTCAGAAACAAGCTTTCTGAGCTGAGAACTGCTTTTTGTGACAAAGTTCATCAGTGGATGATGAGAATGTCAGTTTTGACAAAGAACACTGTTCATTACTAAAATGCTCTAATTGAGCTGTTAGAATGTCAGAAACAAGCTTTCTGAACATAAAACTTTATTTTGTGACAAAGTGCATCAGTGGGTGATGAGAATGTCAGTTTTGACAAAGAACACTGTTCATTACTAAAATGCTCCAATTGAGCTGTTAGAATGTCAGAAACAAGCTTTCTGAGCTGAGAAATGCATTTTGTGACATAGTTCATCAGTGGATGATGAGAATGTCAGTTTTGACAAAGAACACTGATCATTACTAAAATGCTCTAATTGAGCTGTTAGAATGTCAGAAACAAGCTTTCTGAGCTGAGAACTGCATTTTGTGACATAGTTCATCAGTGGATGATGAGAATGTCAGTTTTGACAAAGAACACTGTTCATTACTAAAATGCTCCAATTGAGCTGTTAGAATGTCAGAAACAAGCTTTCTGAGCTGAGAAATGCATTTTGTGACATAGTTCATCAGTGGATGATGAGAATGTCAGTTTTGACAAAGAACTCTGTTCATTACTGAAATGCTCCAATTGAGCTGTTAGAATGTCAGAAACAAGCTTTCTGAGCTGAAAACTGCATTTTGTGACAAAGTGAATCAGTGGATGGATGAGAATGTCACTTTTGACAAAGAACACTGTTCATTACTAAAATGCTCTAATTGAGCTGTTAGAATGTCAGAAACAAGCTTTCTGAGCTGAAAACTGCATTTTGTGACAAAGTGAATCAGTGGATGATGAGAATGTCAGTTTTGACAAAGAACACTGATCATTACTAAAATGCTCTAATTGAGCTGTTAGAATGTCAGAAACAAGCTTTCTGAGCTGAGAACTGCATTTTGTGACAAAGTGAATCAGTGGATGATGAGAATGTCACTTTTGACAAAGAACACTGATCATTACTAAAATGCTCCAATTGAGCTGTTAGAATGTCAGAAACAAGCTTTCTGAGCTGAAAACTGCATTTTTTTGACAAAGTGCATCAGTGGATGATGAGAATGTCAGTTTTGACAAAGAACACTGATCATCACTAAAATGCTCCAATTAAGCTGTTAGAATGTCAGAAACAAGCTTTCTGAGCTGAGAACTGCATTTTGTGACATAGTTCATCAGTGGATGATGAGAATGTCAGTTTTGACAAACAACACTGTTCATTACTGAAATGCTCCAATTGAGCTGTTAGAATGTCAGAAACAAGCTTTCTGAGCTGAGAACTGCATTTTGTGACAAAAGCATCAGTGGATGATGAGAATGTCAGTTTTGACAAAGAACACTGATCATTACTAAAATGCTCCAATTGAGCTGTTAGAATGTCAGAAACAAGCTTTCTGAGCTGAGAAATGTATTTTGTGACAAAGTGCTTCAGTGGATGATGAGAATGTCAGTTTTGACAAAGAACACTGTTCATTACTAAAATGCTCTAATTGAGCTGTTAGAATGTCAGAAACAAGCTTTCTGAGCTGAGAACTGCATTTTGTGACATAGTTCATCAGTGGATGATGAGAGTGTCAGTTTTGACAAAGAACACTGTTCATTACTAAAATGCTCTAATTGAGCTGTTAGAATGTTAGAAACAAGCTTTCTGAGCTGAGAACTGCATTTTGTGACATAGTTCATCAGTGGATGATGAGAATGTCAGTTTTGACAAAGAACACTGTTCATTACTAAAATGCTCCAATTGAGCTGTTAGAATGTCAGAAACAAGCTTTCTGAGCTGAGAAATGCATTTTGTGACAAAGTTCATCAGTGGATGATGAGAATGTCAGTTTTGACAAAGAACACTGTTCATTACTGAAATGCTCCAATTGAACTGTTAGAATGTCAGAAACAAGCTTTCTGAGCTGAGAAATGCATTTTGTGACAAAGTGCATCAGTGGATGATGAGAATGTCAGTTTTGACAAAGAACACTGTTCATTACTAAAATGCTCTAATTGAGCTGTTAGAATGTCAGAAACAAGCTTTCTGAGCTGAGAACTGCATTTTGTGACAAAGTGAATCAGTGGATGATGAGAATGTCAGTTTTGACAAAGAACACTGTTCATTACTAAAATGCTCTAATTTGAGCTGTTAGAATGTCAGAAACAAGCTTTCTGAGCTGAGAACTGCTTTTTGTGACAAAGTTCATCAGTGGATGATGAGAATGTCAGTTTTGACAAAGAACACTGTTCATTACTAAAATGCTCTAATTGAGCTGTTAGAATGTCAGAAACAAGCTTTCTGAGCTGAGAACTGCATTTTGTGACATAGTTCATCAGTGGATGATGAGAGTGTCAGTTTTGACAAAGAACACTGATCATTACTAAAATGCTCTAATTGAACTGTTAGAATGTCAGAAACAAGCTTTCTGAGCTGAGAACTGCATTTTGTGACATAGTTCATCAGTGGATGATGAGAATGTCAGTTTTGACAAAGAACACTGTTCATTACTAAAATGCTCTAATTGAGCTGTTAGAATGTCAGAAACAAGCTTTCTGAGCTGAAAACTGCATTTTGTGACAAAAAGCATCAGTGGATGATGAGAATGTCAGTTTTGACAAAGAACACTGTTCATTACTGAAATGCTCCAATTGAGCTGTTAGAATGTCAAAAACAAGCTTTCTGAGCTGAGAAATGCATTTTGTGACAAAGTGCATCAGTGGATGATGAGAATGTCAGTTTTGACAAAGAACACTGTTCATTACTAAAATGCTCTAATTGAGCTGTTAGAATGTCAGAAACAAGCTTTCTGAGCTGAGAACTGCATTTTGTGACAAAAAGCATCAGTGGATGATGAGAATGTCAGTTTTGACAAAGAACACTGATCATTACTAAAATGCTCCAATTGAGCTGTTAGAATGTCAGAAACAAGCTTTCTGAGGTGAGAACTGCATTTTGTGACATAGTTCATCAGTGGATGATGAGAATGTCAGTTTTGACAAAGAACACTGTTCATTACTAAAATGCTCTAATTGAGCTGTTAGAATGTTAGAAACAAGCTTTCTGAGCTGAGAACTGCATTTTGTGACATAGTTCATCAGTGGATGATGAGAATGTCAGTTTTGACAAAGAACATTGTTCATTGCTGATATGCTCCAATTGAGCTGTTAGAATGTCAGAAACAAGCTTTCTGAGCTGAGAAATGCATTTTGTGACAAAGTGCATCAGTGGATGATGAGAATGTCAGTTTTGACAAAGAACACTGTTCATTACTAAAATGCTCTAATTGAGCTGTTAGAATGTCAGAAACAAGCTTTCTGAGCTGAGAACTGCATTTTGTGACAAAAAGCATCAGTGGATGATGAGAATGTCAGTTTTGACAAAGAACACTGATCATTACTAAAATGCTCCAATTGAGCTGTTAGAATGTCAGAAACAAGCTTACTGAGCTGAGAACTGCATTTTGTGACAAAGTGCTTCAGTGGATGATGAGAATGTCAGTTTTGACAAAGAACACTGTTCATTACTAAAATGCTCTAATTGAGCTGTTAGAATGTCAGAAACAAGCTTTCTGAGCTGAGAACTGCATTTTGTGACAAAGTGCTTCAGTGGATGATGAGAATGTCAGTTTTGACAAAGAACACTGTTCATTACTAAAATGCTCTAATTGAGCTGTTAGAATGTCAGAAACAAGCTTTCTGAGGTGAGAACTGCATTTTGTGACATAGTTCATCAGTGGATGATGAGAATGTCAGTTTTGACAAAGAACACTGTTCATTACTAAAATGCTCTAATTGAGCTGTTAGAATGTTAGAAACAAGCTTTCTGAGCTGAGAACTGCATTTTGTGACATAGTTCATCAGTGGATGATGAGAATGTCAGTTTTGACAAAGAACATTGTTCATTGCTGATATGCTCCAATTGAGCTGTTAGAATGTCAGAAACAAGCTTTCTGAGCTGAGAAATGCATTTTGTGACAAAGTGAATCAGTGGATGATGAGAATGTCAGTTTTGACAAAGAACACTGATTCATTACTGAAATGCTCCAATTGAGCTGTTAGAATGTCAGAAACAAGCTTTCTGAGCTGAGAACTGCATTTTGTGACAGAGTTCATCAGTGGATGATGAGAATGTCAGTTTTGACAAAGAACACTGTTCATTACTAAAATGCTCTAATTGAGCTGTTAGAATGTCAGAAACAAGCTTTCTGAGCTGAGAACTGCATTTTGTGACATAGTTCATCAGTGGATGATGAGAATGTCAGTTTTGACAAAGAACACTGTTCATTACTGAAATGCTCCAATTGAGCTGTTAGAATGTCAGAAACAAGCTTTCTGAGCTGAAAACTGCATTTTTTTGACAAAGTGCATCAGTGGATGATGAGAATGTCAGTTTTGACAAAGAACACTGATCATCACTAAAATGCTCCAATTAAGCTGTTAGAATGTCAGAAACAAGCTTTCTGAGCTGAAAACTGCATTTTGTGACATAGTTCATCAGTGGATGATGAGAATGTCAGTTTTGACAAAGAACACTGATCATCACTAAAATGCTCTAATTAAGCTGTTAGAATGTCAGAAACAAGCTTTCTGAGCTGAGAACTGCATTTTGTGAG
The DNA here is from genome assembly GCF_947034865.1 of Barbatula barbatula. Taxonomy (NCBI): domain Eukaryota; kingdom Metazoa; phylum Chordata; class Actinopteri; order Cypriniformes; family Nemacheilidae; genus Barbatula; species Barbatula barbatula. The sequence goes on from NC_136788.1 coordinate 2,767,603, forward strand.
AAAGTGAATCAGTGGATGATGAGAATGTCAGTTTTGACAAAGAACACTGTTCATTACTAAAATGCTCCAATTGAGCTGTTAGAATGTCAGAAACAAGCTTTCTGAGCATAAAACTGCATTTTTTTGACAAAGTGCATCAGTGGATGATGAGAATGTCAGTTTTGACAAAGAACACTGATCATCACTAAAATGCTCCAATTAAGCTGTTAGAATGTCAGAAACAAGCTTTCTGAGCTGAAAACTGCATTTTGTGACATAGTTCATCAGTGGATGATGAGAATGTCAGTTTTGACAAAGAACACTGATCATCACTAAAATGCTCTAATTGAGCTGTTAGAATGTCAGAAACAAGCTTTCTGAGCATAAAACTGCATTTTGTGACAAAGTGCATCAGTGGGTGATGAGAATGTCAGTTTTGACAAAGAACACTGTTCATTACTAAAATGCTCTAATTGAGCTGTTAGAATGTCAGAAACAAGCTTTCTGAGCTGAAAACTGCATTTTGTGACAAAGTGCATCAGTGGATGATGAGAATGTCAGTTTTGACAAAGAACACTGTTCATTACTAAAATGCTCTAATTGAGCTGTTAGAATGTCAGAAACAAGCTTTCTGAGCTGAGAAATGCATTTTGTGACAAAGTGCTTCAGTGGATGATGAGAATGTCAGTTTTGACAAAGAACACTGTTCATTACTAAAATGCTCTAATTGAGCTGTTAGAATGTCAGAAACAAGCTTTCTGAGCTGAGAACTGCATTTTGTGACAAAGTGAATCAGTGGATGGATGAGAATGTCACTTTTGACAAAGAACACTGATCATCACTAAAATGCTATAATTAAGCTGTTAGAATGTCAGAAACAAGCTTTCTGAGCTGAGAACTGCATTTTGTGACAAAAAGCATCAGTGGATGATGAGAATGTCAGTTTTGACAAAGAACACTGATCATTACTAAAATGCTCCAATTGAGCTGTTAGAATGTCAGAAACAAGCTTTCTGAGCTGAGAAATGCATTTTGTGACAAAGTGCTTCAGTGGATGATGAGAATGTCAGTTTTGACAAAGAACACTGTTCATTACAAAAATGCTCTAATTGAGCTGTTAGAATGTCAGAAACAAGCTTTCTGAGCTGAGAACTGCATTTTGTGACATAGTTCATCAGTGGATGATGAGAATGTCAGTTTTGACAAAGAACACTGTTCATTACTAAAATGCTCTAATTGAGCTGTTAGAATGTCAGAAACAAGCTTTCTGAGCATAAAACTGCATTTTGTGACAAAGTGCATCAGTGGGTGATGAGAATGTCAGTTTTGACAAAGAACACTGTTCATTACTAAAATGCTCCAATTGAGCTGTTAGAATGTCAGAAACAAGCTTTCTGAGCTGAGAAATGCATTTTGTGACATAGTTCATCAGTGGATGATGAGAATGTCAGTTTTGACAAAGAACACTGATCATTACTAAAATGCTCTAATTGAGCTGTTAGAATGTCAGAAACAAGCTTTCTGAGCTGAGAACTGCATTTTGTGACATAGTTCATCAGTGGATGATGAGAATGTCAGTTTTGACAAAGAACACTGTTCATTACTAAAATGCTCCAATTGAGCTGTTAGAATGTCAGAAACAAGCTTTCTGAGCTGAGAAATGCATTTTGTGACATAGTTCATCAGTGGATGATGAGAATGTCAGTTTTGACAAAGAACTCTGTTCATTACTGAAATGCTCCAATTGAGCTGTTAGAATGTCAGAAACAAGCTTTCTGAGCTGAAAACTGCATTTTGTGACAAAGTGAATCAGTGGATGGATGAGAATGTCACTTTTGACAAAGAACACTGTTCATTACTAAAATGCTCTAATTGAGCTGTTAGAATGTCAGAAACAAGCTTTCTGAGCTGAAAACTGCATTTTGTGACAAAGTGAATCAGTGGATGATGAGAATGTCAGTTTTGACAAAGAACACTGATCATTACTAAAATGCTCTAATTGAGCTGTTAGAATGTCAGAAACAAGCTTTCTGAGCTGAGAACTGCATTTTGTGACAAAGTGAATCAGTGGATGATGAGAATGTCACTTTTGACAAAGAACACTGATCATTACTAAAATGCTCCAATTGAGCTGTTAGAATGTCAGAAACAAGCTTTCTGAGCTGAAAACTGCATTTTTTTGACAAAGTGCATCAGTGGATGATGAGAATGTCAGTTTTGACAAAGAACACTGATCATCACTAAAATGCTCCAATTAAGCTGTTAGAATGTCAGAAACAAGCTTTCTGAGCTGAGAACTGCATTTTGTGACATAGTTCATCAGTGGATGATGAGAATGTCAGTTTTGACAAAGAACACTGTTCATTACTGAAATGCTCCAATTGAGCTGTTAGAATGTCAGAAACAAGCTTTCTGAGCTGAGAACTGCATTTTGTGACAAAAGCATCAGTGGATGATGAGAATGTCAGTTTTGACAAAGAACACTGATCATTACTAAAATGCTCCAATTGAGCTGTTAGAATGTCAGAAACAAGCTTTCTGAGCTGAGAAATGTATTTTGTGACAAAGTGCTTCAGTGGATGATGAGAATGTCAGTTTTGACAAAGAACACTGTTCATTACTAAAATGCTCTAATTGAGCTGTTAGAATGTCAGAAACAAGCTTTCTGAGCTGAGAACTGCATTTTGTGACATAGTTCATCAGTGGATGATGAGAGTGTCAGTTTTGACAAAGAACACTGTTCATTACTAAAATGCTCTAATTGAGCTGTTAGAATGTTAGAAACAAGCTTTCTGAGCTGAGAACTGCATTTTGTGACATAGTTCATCAGTGGATGATGAGAATGTCAGTTTTGACAAAGAACACTGTTCATTACTAAAATGCTCCAATTGAGCTGTTAGAATGTCAGAAACAAGCTTTCTGAGCTGAGAAATGCATTTTGTGACAAAGTTCATCAGTGGATGATGAGAATGTCAGTTTTGACAAAGAACACTGTTCATTACTGAAATGCTCCAATTGAACTGTTAGAATGTCAGAAACAAGCTTTCTGAGCTGAGAAATGCATTTTGTGACAAAGTGCATCAGTGGATGATGAGAATGTCAGTTTTGACAAAGAACACTGTTCATTACTAAAATGCTCTAATTGAGCTGTTAGAATGTCAGAAACAAGCTTTCTGAGCTGAGAACTGCATTTTGTGACAAAGTGAATCAGTGGATGATGAGAATGTCAGTTTTGACAAAGAACACTGTTCATTACTAAAATGCTCTAATTTGAGCTGTTAGAATGTCAGAAACAAGCTTTCTGAGCTGAGAACTGCTTTTTGTGACAAAGTTCATCAGTGGATGATGAGAATGTCAGTTTTGACAAAGAACACTGTTCATTACTAAAATGCTCTAATTGAGCTGTTAGAATGTCAGAAACAAGCTTTCTGAGCTGAGAACTGCATTTTGTGACATAGTTCATCAGTGGATGATGAGAGTGTCAGTTTTGACAAAGAACACTGATCATTACTAAAATGCTCTAATTGAACTGTTAGAATGTCAGAAACAAGCTTTCTGAGCTGAGAACTGCATTTTGTGACATAGTTCATCAGTGGATGATGAGAATGTCAGTTTTGACAAAGAACACTGTTCATTACTAAAATGCTCTAATTGAGCTGTTAGAATGTCAGAAAAAAGCTTTCTGAGCTGAAAACTGCATTTTGTGACAAAAAGCATCAGTGGATGATGAGAATGTCAGTTTTGACAAAGAACACTGTTCATTACTGAAATGCTCCAATTGAGCTGTTAGAATGTCAAAAACAAGCTTTCTGAGCTGAGAAATGCATTTTGTGACAAAGTGCATCAGTGGATGATGAGAATGTCAGTTTTGACAAAGAACACTGTTCATTACTAAAATGCTCTAATTGAGCTGTTAGAATGTCAGAAACAAGCTTTCTGAGCTGAGAACTGCATTTTGTGACAAAAAGCATCAGTGGATGATGAGAATGTCAGTTTTGACAAAGAACACTGATCATTACTAAAATGCTCCAATTGAGCTGTTAGAATGTCAGAAACAAGCTTTCTGAGGTGAGAACTGCATTTTGTGACATAGTTCATCAGTGGATGATGAGAATGTCAGTTTTGACAAAGAACACTGTTCATTACTAAAATGCTCTAATTGAGCTGTTAGAATGTTAGAAACAAGCTTTCTGAGCTGAGAACTGCATTTTGTGACATAGTTCATCAGTGGATGATGAGAATGTCAGTTTTGACAAAGAACATTGTTCATTGCTGATATGCTCCAATTGAGCTGTTAGAATGTCAGAAACAAGCTTTCTGAGCTGAGAAATGCATTTTGTGACAAAGTGCATCAGTGGATGATGAGAATGTCAGTTTTGACAAAGAACACTGTTCATTACTAAAATGCTCTAATTGAGCTGTTAGAATGTCAGAAACAAGCTTTCTGAGCTGAGAACTGCATTTTGTGACAAAAAGCATCAGTGGATGATGAGAATGTCAGTTTTGACAAAGAACACTGATCATTACTAAAATGCTCCAATTGAGCTGTTAGAATGTCAGAAACAAGCTTTCTGAGCTGAGAACTGCATTTTGTGACAAAGTGCTTCAGTGGATGATGAGAATGTCAGTTTTGACAAAGAACACTGTTCATTACTAAAATGCTCTAATTGAGCTGTTAGAATGTCAGAAACAAGCTTTCTGAGCTGAGAACTGCATTTTGTGACAAAGTGCTTCAGTGGATGATGAGAATGTCAGTTTTGACAAAGAACACTGTTCATTACTAAAATGCTCTAATTGAGCTGTTAGAATGTCAGAAACAAGCTTTCTGAGGTGAGAACTGCATTTTGTGACATAGTTCATCAGTGGATGATGAGAATGTCAGTTTTGACAAAGAACACTGTTCATTACTAAAATGCTCTAATTGAGCTGTTAGAATGTTAGAAACAAGCTTTCTGAGCTGAGAACTGCATTTTGTGACATAGTTCATCAGTGGATGATGAGAATGTCAGTTTTGACAAAGAACATTGTTCATTGCTGATATGCTCCAATTGAGCTGTTAGAATGTCAGAAACAAGCTTTCTGAGCTGAGAAATGCATTTTGTGACAAAGTGAATCAGTGGATGATGAGAATGTCAGTTTTGACAAAGAACACTGATTCATTACTGAAATGCTCCAATTGAGCTGTTAGAATGTCAGAAACAAGCTTTCTGAGCTGAGAACTGCATTTTGTGACAGAGTTCATCAGTGGATGATGAGAATGTCAGTTTTGACAAAGAACACTGTTCATTACTAAAATGCTCTAATTGAGCTGTTAGAATGTCAGAAACAAGCTTTCTGAGCTGAGAACTGCATTTTGTGACATAGTTCATCAGTGGATGATGAGAATGTCGGTTTTGACAAAGAACACTGTTCATTACTGAAATGCTCCAATTGAGCTGTTAGAATGTCAGAAACAAGCTTTCTGAGCTGAAAACTGCATTTTTTTGACAAAGTGCATCAGTGGATGATGAGAATGTCAGTTTTGACAAAGAACACTGATCATCACTAAAATGCTCCAATTAAGCTGTTAGAATGTCAGAAACAAGCTTTCTGAGCTGAAAACTGCATTTTGTGACATAGTTCATCAGTGGATGATGAGAATGTCAGTTTTGACAAAGAACACTGATCATCACTAAAATGCTCTAATTAAGCTGTTAGAATGTCAGAAACAAGCTTTCTGAGCTGAGAACTGCATTTTGTGAGAAAGTGAATCAGTGGATGATGAGAATGTCAGTTTTGACAAAGAACACTGTTCATTACTAAAATGCTCCAATTGAGCTGTTAGAATGTCAGAAACAAGCTTTCTGAGCATAAAACTGCATTTTTTTGACAAAGTGCATCAGTGGATGATGAGAATGTCAGTTTTGACAAAGAACACTGATCATCACTAAAATGCTCCAATTAAGCTGTTAGAATGTCAGAAACAAGCTTTCTGAGCTGAAAACTGCATTTTGTGACATAGTTCATCAGTGGATGATGAGAATGTCAGTTTTGACAAAGAACACTGATCATCACTAAAATGCTCTAATTGAGCTGTTAGAATGTCAGAAACAAGCTTTCTGAGCATAAAACTGCATTTTGTGACAAAGTGCATCAGTGGGTGATGAGAATGTCAGTTTTGACAAAGAACACTGTTCATTACTAAAATGCTCTAATTGAGCTGTTAGAATGTCAGAAACAAGCTTTCTGAGCTGAAAACTGCATTTTGTGACAAAGTGCATCAGTGGATGATGAGAATGTCAGTTTTGACAAAGAACACTGTTCATTACTAAAATGCTCTAATTGAGCTGTTAGAATGTCAGAAACAAGCTTTCTGAGCTGAGAAATGCATTTTGTGACAAAGTGCTTCAGTGGATGATGAGAATGTCAGTTTTGACAAAGAACACTGTTCATTACTAAAATGCTCTAATTGAGCTGTTAGAATGTCAGAAACAAGCTTTCTGAGCTGAGAACTGCATTTTGTGACAAAGTGAATCAGTGGATGGATGAGAATGTCACTTTTGACAAAGAACACTGATCATCACTAAAATGCTATAATTAAGCTGTTAGAATGTCAGAAACAAGCTTTCTGAGCTGAGAACTGCATTTTGTGACAAAAAGCATCAGTGGATGATGAGAATGTCAGTTTTGACAAAGAACACTGATCATTACTAAAATGCTCCAATTGAGCTGTTAGAATGTCAGAAACAAGCTTTCTGAGCTGAGAAATGCATTTTGTGACAAAGTGCTTCAGTGGATGATGAGAATGTCAGTTTTGACAAAGAACACTGTTCATTACAAAAATGCTCTAATTGAGCTGTTAGAATGTCAGAAACAAGCTTTCTGAGCTGAGAACTGCATTTTGTGACATAGTTCATCAGTGGATGATGAGAATGTCAGTTTTGACAAAGAACACTGTTCATTACTAAAATGCTCTAATTGAGCTGTTAGAATGTCAGAAACAAGCTTTCTGAGCATAAAACTGCATTTTGTGACAAAGTGCATCAGTGGGTGATGAGAATGTCAGTTTTGACAAAGAACACTGTTCATTACTAAAATGCTCTAATTGAGCTGATAGAATGTCAGAAACAAGCTTTCTGAGCTGAAAACTGCATTTTGTGACAAAAAGCATCAGTGGATGATGAGAATGTCAGTTTTGACAAAGAACACTTATCATTACTAAAATGCTCCAATTGAGCTGTTAGAATGTCAGAAACAAGCTTTCTGAGCTGAGAACTGCATTTTGTGACAGAGTTCATCAGTGGATGATGAGAATGTCAGTTTTGACAAAGAACACTGTTCATTACTGAAATGCTCCAATTGAACTGTTAGAATGTCAGTAACAAGCTTTCTGAGCTGAGAAATGCATTTTGTGACAAAGTGCATCAGTGGATGATGAGAATGTCAGTTTAGACAAAGAACACTGTTCATTACTAAAATGCTCTAATTGAGCTGTTAGAATGTCAGAAACAAGCTTTCTGAGCTGAGAACTGCATTTTGTGACAAAGTGCTTCAGTGGATGATGAGAATGTCAGTTTTGACAAAGAACACTGTTCATTACTAAAATGCTCTAATTGAGCTGTTAGAATGTCAGAAACAAGCTTTCTGAGCTGAGAACTGCATTTTGTGACATAGTTCATCAGTGGATGATGAGAATGTCAGTTTTGACAAAGAACACTGTTCATTACTGAAATGCTCCAATTGAGATGTTAGAATGTCAGAAACAAATTTTCTGAGCTGAGAAATGCATTTTGTGACAAAGTGCATCAGTGGATGATGAGAATGTCAGTTTTGACAAAGAACACTGATCATCACTAAAATGCTCCAATTAAGCTGTTAGAATGTCAGAAACAAGCTTTCTGAGCTGAGAACTGCATTTTGTGACAAAGTGCATCAGTGGGTGATGAGAATGTCAGTTTTGACAAAGAACACTGTTCATTACTAAAATGCTCTAATTGAGCTGTTAGAATGTTAGAAACAAGCTTTCTGAGCTGAGAACTGCATTTTGTGACATAGTTCATCAGTGGATGATGAGAGTGTCAGTTTTGACAAAGAACACTGATCATCACTAAAATGCTCCAATTAAGCTGTTAGAATGTCAGAAACAAGCTTTCTGAGCTGAGAACTGCATTTTGTGACATAGTTCATCAGTGGATGATGAGAATGTCAGTTTTGACAAAGAACACTGATCATTACTAAAATGCTCCAATTGAGCTGTTAGAATGTCAGAAACAAGCTTTCTGAGCTGAGAAATGCATTTTGTGACAAAGTGCATCAGTGGATGATGAGAATGTCAGTTTTGACAAAGAACACTGTTCATTACTAAAATGCTCTAATTTGAGCTGTTAGAATGTCAGAAACAAGCTTTCTGAGCTGAGAACTGCTTTTTGTGACAAAGTTCATCAGTGGATGATGAGAATGTCAGTTTTGACAAAGAACACTGTTCATTACTAAAATGCTCTAATTGAGCTGTTAGAATGTCAGAAACAAGCTTTCTGAGCTGAAAACTGCATTTTGTGACAAAAAGCATCAGTGGATGATGAGAATGTCAGTTTTGACAAAGAACACTTATCATTACTAAAATGCTCCAATTGAGCTGTTAGAATGTCAGAAACAAGCTTTCTGAGCTGAGAACTGCATTTTGTGACAGAGTTCATCAGTGGATGATGAGAATGTCAGTTTTGACAAAGAACACTGTTCATTACTAAAATGCTCTAATTGAGCTGTTAGAATGTCAGAAACAAGCTTTCTGAGCTGAGAACTGCATTTTGTGACATAGTTCATCAGTGGATGATGAGAATGTCAGTTTTGACAAAGAACACTGTTCATTACTGAAATGCTCCAATTGAGCTGTTAGAATGTCAGAAACAAGCTTTCTGAGCTGAGAAATGCATTTTGTGACAAAGTGAATCAGTGGATGATGAGAATGTCAGTTTTGACAAAGAACACTGATCATCAACTAAAATGCTCCAATTGAGCTGTTAGAATGTCAGAAACAAGCTTTCTGAGCTGAGAAATGCATTTTGTGACAAAGTGCATCAGTGGATGATGAGAATGTCAATTTTGACAAAGAACACTGATCATCACTAAAATGCTCCAATTGAGCTGTTAGAATGTCAGAAACAAGCTTTCTGAGCTGAAAACTGCATTTTGTGACAAAGTGAATCAGTGGATGGATGAGAATGTCACTTTTGACAAAGAACACTGTTCATTACTAAAATGCTCCAATTGAGCTGTTAGAATGTCAGAAACAAGCTTTCTGAGCTGAGAAATGCATTTTGTGACAAAGTGCTTCAGTGGATGATGAGAATGTCAGCTTTGACAAAGAACACTGTTCATTACTAAAATGCTCCAATTGAGCTGTTAGAATGTCAGAAACAAGCTTTCTGAGCTGAGAACTGCATTTTGTGACATAGTTCATCAGTGGATGATGAGAATGTCAGTTTTGACAAAGAACACTGTTCATTACTAAAATGCTCTAATTGAGCTGTTAGAATGTCAGAAACAAGCTTTCTGAGCTGAGAACTGCATTTTATGACATAGTTCATCAGTGGATGATGAGAATGTCAGTTTTGACAAAGAACACTGATCATCACTAAAATGCTCCAATTAAGCTGTTAGAATGTCAGAAACAAGCTTTCTGAGCTGAGAACTGCATTTTGTGACATAGTTCATCAGTGGATGATGAGAATGTCAGTTTTGACAAAGAACACTGTTAATTACTAAAATTCTCTAATTGAGCTGTTAGAATGTCAGAAACAAGCTTTCTGAGCTGAGAACTGCATTTTGTGACAAAGTGAATCAGTGGATGATGAGAATGTCAGTTTTGACAAAGAACACTGTTCATTACTAAAATGCTCCAATTGAGCTGTTAGAATGTCAGAAACAAGCTTTCTGAGCTGAAAACTGCATTTTGTGACAAAAAGCATCAGTGGATGATGAGAATGTCAGTTTTGACAAAGAACACTGTTCATTACTGAAATGCTCCAATTGAGCTGTTAGAATGTCAAAAACAAGCTTTCTGAGCTGAGAAATGCATTTTGTGACAAAGTGCATCAGTGGATGATGAGAATGTCAGTTTTGACAAAGAACACTGTTCATTACTAAAATGCTCTAATTGAGCTGTTAGAATGTCAGAAACAAGCTTTCTGAGCTGAGAACTGCATTTTGTGACAAAAAGCATCAGTGGATGATGAGAATGTCAGTTTTGACAAAGAACACTGATCATTACTAAAATGCTCTAATTGAACTGTTAGAATGTCAGAAACAAGCTTTCTGAGCTGAGAACTGCATTTTGTGACATAGTTCATCAGTGGATGATGAGAATGTCAGTTTTGACAAAGAACACTGTTCATTACTAAAATGCTCTAATTGAGCTGTTAGAATGTCAGAAACAAGCTTTCTGAGCTGAAAACTGCATTTTGTGACAAAAAGCATCAGTGGATGATGAGAATGTCAGTTTTGACAAAGAACACTGTTCATTACTGAAATGCTCCAATTGAGCTGTTAGAATGTCAAAAACAAGCTTTCTGAGCTGAGAAATGCATTTTGTGACAAAGTGCATCAGTGGATGATGAGAATGTCAGTTTTGACAAAGAACACTGTTCATTACTAAAATGCTCTAATTGAGCTGTTAGAATGTCAGAAACAAGCTTTCTGAGCTGAGAACTGCATTTTGTGACAAAAAGCATCAGTGGATGATGAGAATGTCAGTTTTGAAAAAGAACACTGATCATTACTAAAATGCTCCAATTGAGCTGTTAGAATGTCAGAAACAAGCTTTCTGAGCTGAGAAATGCATTTTGTGACAAAGTGCTTCAGTGGATGATGAGAATGTCAGTTTTGACAAAGAACACTGTTCATTACTAAAATGCTCTAATTGAGCTGTTAGAATGTCAGAAACAAGCTTTCTGAGGTGAGAACTGCATTTTGTGACATAGTTCATCAGTGGATGATGAGAATGTCAGTTTTGACAAAGAACACTGTTCATTACTAAAATGCTCTAATTGAGCTGTTAGAATGTTAGAAACAAGCTTTCTGAGCTGAGAACTGCATTTTGTGACATAGTTCATCAGTGGATGATGAGAATGTCAGTTTTGACAAAGAACATTGTTCATTGCTGATATGCTCCAATTGAGCTGTTAGAATGTCAGAAACAAGCTTTCTGAGCTGAGAAATGCATTTTGTGACAAAGTGAATCAGTGGATGATGAGAATGTCAGTTTTGACAAAGAACACTGATTCATCACTGAAATGCTCCAATTGAGCTGTTAGAATGTCAGAAACAAGCTTTCTGAGCTGAGAATTGCATTTTGTGACAAAAAGCATCAGTGGATGATGAGAATGTCAGTTTTGACAAAGAACACTGATCATTACTAAAATGCTCCAATTGAGCTGTTAGAATGTCAGAAACAAGCTTTCTGAGCTGAGAAATGCATTTTGTGACAAAGTGCTTCAGTGGATGATGAGAATGTCAGTTTTGACAAAGAACACTGTTCATTACTAAAATGCTCTAATTGAGCTGTTAGAATGTCAGAAACAAGCTTTCTGAGGTGAGAACTGCATTTTGTGACATAGTTCATCAGTGGATGATGAGAATGTCAGTTTTGACAAAGAACACTGTTCATTACTAAAATGCTCTAATTGAGCTGTTAGAATGTCAGAAACAAGCTTTCTGAGCTGAGAACTGCATTTTGTGACATAGTTCATCAGTGGATGATGAGAATGTCAGTTTTGACAAAGAACACTGTTAATTACTAAAATTCTCTAATTGAGCTGTTAGAATGTCAGAAACAAGCTTTCTGAGCTGAGAACTGCATTTTGTGACAAAAAGCATCAGTGGATGATGAGAATGTCAGTTTTGACAAAGAACACTGTTCATTACTGAAATGCTCCAATTGAGCTGTTAGAATGTCAAAAACAAGCTTTCTGAGCTGAGAAATGCATTTTGTGACAAAGTGCATCAGTGGATGATGAGAATGTCAGTTTTGACAAAGAACACTGTTCATTACTAAAATGCTCTAATTGAGCTGTTAGAATGTCAGAAACAAGCTTTCTGAGCTGAGAACTGCATTTTGTGACAAAAAGCATCAGTGGATGATGAGAATGTCAGTTTTGACAAACAACACTGATCATTACTAAAATGCTCTAATTGAACTGTTAGAATGTCAGAAACAAGCTTTCTGAGCTGAGAACTGCATTTTGTGACATAGTTCATCAGTGGATGATGAGAATGTCAGTTTTGACAAAGAACACTGTTCATTACTAAAATGCTCTAATTGAGCTGTTAGAATGTCAGAAACAAGCTTTCTGAGCTGAAAACTGCATTTTGTGACAAAAAGCATCAGTGGATGATGAGAATGTCAGTTTTGACAAAGAACACTGTTCATTACTGAAATGCTCCAATTGAGCTGTTAGAATGTCAAAAACAAGCTTTCTGAGCTGAGAAATGCATTTTGTGACAAAGTGCATCAGTGGATGATGAGAATGTCAGTTTTGACAAAGAACACTGTTCATTACTAAAATGCTCTAATTGAGCTGTTAGAATGTCAGAAACAAGCTTTCTGAGCTGAGAACTGCATTTTGTGACAAAAAGCATCAGTGGATGATGAGAATGTCAGTTTTGACAAAGAACACTGATCATTACTAAAATGCTCCAATTGAGCTGTTAGAATGTCAGAAACAAGCTTTCTGAGCTGAGAAATGCATTTTGTGACAAAGTGCTTCAGTGGATGATGAGAATGTCAGTTTTGACAAAGAACACTGTTCATTACTAAAATGCTCTAATTGAGCTGTTAGAATGTCAGAAACAAGCTTTCTGAGGTGAGAACTGCATTTTGTGACATAGTTCATCAGTGGATGATGAGAATGTCAGTTTTGACAAAGAACACTGTTCATTACTAAAATGCTCTAATTGAGCTGTTAGAATGTTAGAAACAAGCTTTCTGAGCTGAGAACTGCATTTTGTGACATAGTTCATCAGTGGATGATGAGAATGTCAGTTTTGACAAAGAACACTGTTCATTGCTGATATGCTCCAATTGAGCTGTTAGAATGTCAGAAACAAGCTTTCTGAGCTGAGAAATGCATTTTGTGACAAAGTGAATCAGTGGATGATGAGAATGTCAGTTTTGACAAAGAACACTGATTCATTACTGAAATGCTCCAATTGAGCTGTTAGAATGTCAGAAACAAGCTTTCTGAGCTGAGAATTGCATTTTGTGACAAAAAGCATCAGTGGATGATGAGAATGTCAGTTTTGACAAAGAACACTGATCATTACTAAAATGCTCCAATTGAGCTGTTAGAATGTCAGAAACAAGCTTTCTGAGCTGAGAAATGCATTTTGTGACAAAGTGCTTCAGTGGATGATGAGAATGTCAGTTTTGACAAAGAACACTGTTCATTACTAAAATGCTCTAATTGAGCTGTTAGAATGTCAGAAACAAGCTTTCTGAGGTGAGAACTGCATTTTGTGACATAGTTCATCAGTGGATGATGAGAATGTCAGTTTTGACAAAGAACACTGTTCATTACTAAAATGCTCTAATTGAGCTGTTAGAATGTCAGAAACAAGCTTTCTGAGCTGAGAACTGCATTTTGTGACAAAGTTCATCAGTGGATGATGAGAATGTCAGTTTTGACAAAGAACACTGATCACTACTAAAATGCTCCAATTGAGCTGTTAGAATGTCAGAAACAAGCTTTCTGAGCTGAGAACTGCATTTTGTGACAAAGTGAATCAGTGGATGGATGAGAATGTCACTTTTGACAAAGAACACTGTTCATTACTGAATTGCTCCAATTGAGCTGTTAGAATGTCAGAAACAAGCTTTCTGAGCTGAAAACTGCATTTTGTGACATAGTTCATCAGTGGATGATGAGAATGTCAGTTTTGACAAAGAACACTGATCATCACTAAAATGCTCCAATTAAGCTGTTAGAATGTCAGAAACAAGCTTTCTGAGCTGAGAACTGCATTTTGTGAGAAAGTGAATCAGTGGATGATGAGAATGTCAGTTTTGACAAAGAACACTGTTCATTACTAAAATGCTCCAATTGAGCTGTTAGAATGTCAGAAACAAGCTTTCTGAGCATAAAACTGCATTTTGTGACAAAGTGCATCAGTGGGTGATGAGAATGTCAGTTTTGACAAAGAACACTGTTCATTACTAAAATGCTCTAATTGAGCTGTTAGAATGTCAGAAACAAGCTTTCTGAGCTGAAAACTGCATTTTGTGACAAAGTGAATCAGTGGATGATGAGAATGTCAGTTTTGACAAAGAACACTGATCATTACTAAAATGCTCTAATTGAGCTGTTAGAATGTCAGAAACAAGCTTTCTGAGCTGAGAACTGAATTTTTGTGACAAAGTGAATCAGTGGATGATGAGAATGTCACTTTTGACAAAGAACACTGATCATTACTAAAATGCTCCAATTGAGCTGTTAGAATGTCAGAAACAAGCTTTCTGAGCTGAAAACTGCATTTTTTGACAAAGTGCATCAGTGGATGATGAGAATGTCAGTTTTGACAAAGAACACTGATCATCACTAAAATGCTCCAATTAAGCTGTTAGAATGTCAGAAACAAATTTTCTGAGCTGAGAACTGCATTTTGTGACATAGTTCATCAGTGGATGATGAGAATGTCAGTTTTGACAAAGAACACTGTTCATTACTGAAATGCTCCAATTGAGCTGTTAGAATGTCAGAAACAAGCTTTCTGAGCTGAAAACTGCATTTTTTTGACAAAGTGCATCAGTGGATGATGAGAATGTCAGTTTTGACAAAGAACACTGATCATCACTAAAATGCTCCAATTAAGCTGTTAGAATGTCAGAAACAAGCTTTCTGAGCTGAAAACTGCATTTTGTGACATAGTTCATCAGTGGATGATGAGAATGTCAGTTTTGACAAAGAACACTGATCATCACTAAAATGCTCTAATTAAGCTGTTAGAATGTCAGAAACAAGCTTTCTGAGCTGAGAACTGCATTTTGTGAGAAAGTGAATCAGTGGATGATGAGAATGTCAGTTTTGACAAAGAACACTGATCATTACTAAAATGCTCCAATTGAGCTGTTAGAATGTCAGAAACAAGCTTTCTGAGCTGAGAACTGCATTTTGTGACAAAGTGCTTCAGTGGATGATGAGAATGTCAGTTTTGACAAAGAACACTGTTCATTACTAAAATGCTCTAATTGAGCTGTTAGAATGTCAGAAACAAGCTTTCTGAGCTGAGAACTGCATTTTGTGACAAAGTGCTTCAGTGGATGATGAGAATGTCAGTTTTGACAAAGAACACTGTTCATTACTAAAATGCTCTAATTGAGCTGTTAGAATGTCAGAAACAAGCTTTCTGAGGTGAGAACTGCATTTTGTGACATAGTTCATCAGTGGATGATGAGAATGTCAGTTTTGACAAAGAACACTGTTCATTACTAAAATGCTCTAATTGAGCTGTTAGAATGTTAGAAACAAGCTTTCTGAGCTGAGAACTGCATTTTGTGACATAGTTCATCAGTGGATGATGAGAATGTCAGTTTTGACAAAGAACATTGTTCATTGCTGATATGCTCCAATTGAGCTGTTAGAATGTCAGAAACAAGCTTTCTGAGCTGAGAAATGCATTTTGTGACAAAGTGAATCAGTGGATGATGAGAATGTCAGTTTTGACAAAGAACACTGATTCATTACTGAAATGCTCCAATTGAGCTGTTAGAATGTCAGAAACAAGCTTTCTGAGCTGAGAACTGCATTTTGTGACAGAGTTCATCAGTGGATGATGAGAATGTCAGTTTTGACAAAGAACACTGTTCATTACTAAAATGCTCTAATTGAGCTGTTAGAATGTCAGAAACAAGCTTTCTGAGCTGAGAACTGCATTTTGTGACATAGTTCATCAGTGGATGATGAGAATGTCAGTTTTGACAAAGAACACTGTTCATTACTGAAATGCTCCAATTGAGCTGTTAGAATGTCAGAAACAAGCTTTCTGAGCTGAAAACTGCATTTTTTTGACAAAGTGCATCAGTGGATGATGAGAATGTCAGTTTTGACAAAGAACACTGATCATCACTAAAATGCTCCAATTAAGCTGTTAGAATGTCAGAAACAAGCTTTCTGAGCTGAAAACTGCATTTTGTGACATAGTTCATCAGTGGATGATGAGAATGTCAGTTTTGACAAAGAACACTGATCATCACTAAAATGCTCTAATTAAGCTGTTAGAATGTCAGAAACAAGCTTTCTGAGCTGAGAACTGCATTTTGTGAGAAAGTGAATCAGTGGATGATGAGAATGTCAGTTTTGACAAAGAACACTGTTCATTACTAAAATGCTCCAATTGAGCTGTTAGAATGTCAGAAACAAGCTTTCTGAGCATAAAACTGCATTTTTTTGACAAAGTGCATCAGTGGATGATGAGAATGTCAGTTTTGACAAAGAACACTGATCATCACTAAAATGCTCCAATTAAGCTGTTAGAATGTCAGAAACAAGCTTTCTGAGCTGAAAACTGCATTTTGTGACATAGTTCATCAGTGGATGATGAGAATGTCAGTTTTGACAAAGAACACTGATCATCACTAAAATGCTCTAATTGAGCTGTTAGAATGTCAGAAACAAGCTTTCTGAGCATAAAACTGCATTTTGTGACAAAGTGCATCAGTGGGTGATGAGAATGTCAGTTTTGACAAAGAACACTGTTCATTACTAAAATGCTCTAATTGAGCTGTTAGAATGTCAGAAACAAGCTTTCTGAGCTGAAAACTGCATTTTGTGACAAAGTGCATCAGTGGATGATGAGAATGTCAGTTTTGACAAAGAACACTGTTCATTACTAAAATGCTCTAATTGAGCTGTTAGAATGTCAGAAACAAGCTTTCTGAGCTGAGAAATGCATTTTGTGACAAAGTGCTTCAGTGGATGATGAGAATGTCAGTTTTGACAAAGAACACTGTTCATTACTAAAATGCTCTAATTGAGCTGTTAGAATGTCAGAAACAAGCTTTCTGAGCTGAGAACTGCATTTTGTGACAAAGTGAATCAGTGGATGGATGAGAATGTCACTTTTGACAAAGAACACTGATCATCACTAAAATGCTATAATTAAGCTGTTAGAATGTCAGAAACAAGCTTTCTGAGCTGAGAACTGCATTTTGTGACAAAAAGCATCAGTGGATGATGAGAATGTCAGTTTTGACAAAGAACACTGATCATTACTAAAATGCTCCAATTGAGCTGTTAGAATGTCAGAAACAAGCTTTCTGAGCTGAGAAATGCATTTTGTGACAAAGTGCTTCAGTGGATGATGAGAATGTCAGTTTTGACAAAGAACACTGTTCATTACAAAAATGCTCTAATTGAGCTGTTAGAATGTCAGAAACAAGCTTTCTGAGCTGAGAACTGCATTTTGTGACATAGTTCATCAGTGGATGATGAGAATGTCAGTTTTGACAAAGAACACTGTTCATTACTAAAATGCTCTAATTGAGCTGTTAGAATGTCAGAAACAAGCTTTCTGAGCATAAAACTGCATTTTGTGACAAAGTGCATCAGTGGGTGATGAGAATGTCAGTTTTGACAAAGAACACTGTTCATTACTAAAATGCTCTAATTGAGCTGATAGAATGTCAGAAACAAGCTTTCTGAGCTGAAAACTGCATTTTGTGACAAAAAGCATCAGTGGATGATGAGAATGTCAGTTTTGACAAAGAACACTTATCATTACTAAAATGCTCCAATTGAGCTGTTAGAATGTCAGAAACAAGCTTTCTGAGCTGAGAACTGCATTTTGTGACAGAGTTCATCAGTGGATGATGAGAATGTCAGTTTTGACAAAGAACACTGTTCATTACTGAAATGCTCCAATTGAACTGTTAGAATGTCAGTAACAAGCTTTCTGAGCTGAGAAATGCATTTTGTGACAAAGTGCATCAGTGGATGATGAGAATGTCAGTTTAGACAAAGAACACTGTTCATTACTAAAATGCTCTAATTGAGCTGTTAGAATGTCAGAAACAAGCTTTCTGAGCTGAGAACTGCATTTTGTGACAAAGTGCTTCAGTGGATGATGAGAATGTCAGTTTTGACAAAGAACACTGTTCATTACTAAAATGCTCTAATTGAGCTGTTAGAATGTCAGAAACAAGCTTTCTGAGCTGAGAACTGCATTTTGTGACATAGTTCATCAGTGGATGATGAGAATGTCAGTTTTGACAAAGAACACTGTTCATTACTGAAATGCTCCAATTGAGATGTTAGAATGTCAGAAACAAATTTTCTGAGCTGAGAAATGCATTTTGTGACAAAGTGCATCAGTGGATGATGAGAATGTCAGTTTTGACAAAGAACACTGATCATCACTAAAATGCTCCAATTAAGCTGTTAGAATGTCAGAAACAAGCTTTCTGAGCTGAGAACTGCATTTTGTGACAAAGTGCATCAGTGGGTGATGAGAATGTCAGTTTTGACAAAGAACACTGTTCATTACTAAAATGCTCTAATTGAGCTGTTAGAATGTTAGAAACAAGCTTTCTGAGCTGAGAACTGCATTTTGTGACATAGTTCATCAGTGGATGATGAGAGTGTCAGTTTTGACAAAGAACACTGATCATCACTAAAATGCTCCAATTAAGCTGTTAGAATGTCAGAAACAAGCTTTCTGAGCTGAGAACTGCATTTTGTGACATAGTTCATCAGTGGATGATGAGAATGTCAGTTTTGACAAAGAACACTGATCATTACTAAAATGCTCCAATTGAGCTGTTAGAATGTCAGAAACAAGCTTTCTGAGCTGAGAAATGCATTTTGTGACAAAGTGCATCAGTGGATGATGAGAATGTCAGTTTTGACAAAGAACACTGTTCATTACTAAAATGCTCTAATTTGAGCTGTTAGAATGTCAGAAACAAGCTTTCTGAGCTGAGAACTGCTTTTTGTGACAAAGTTCATCAGTGGATGATGAGAATGTCAGTTTTGACAAAGAACACTGTTCATTACTAAAATGCTCTAATTGAGCTGTTAGAATGTCAGAAACAAGCTTTCTGAGCTGAAAACTGCATTTTGTGACAAAAAGCATCAGTGGATGATGAGAATGTCAGTTTTGACAAAGAACACTTATCATTACTAAAATGCTCCAATTGAGCTGTTAGAATGTCAGAAACAAGCTTTCTGAGCTGAGAACTGCATTTTGTGACAGAGTTCATCAGTGGATGATGAGAATGTCAGTTTTGACAAAGAACACTGTTCATTACTAAAATGCTCTAATTGAGCTGTTAGAATGTCAGAAACAAGCTTTCTGAGCTGAGAACTGCATTTTGTGACATAGTTCATCAGTGGATGATGAGAATGTCAGTTTTGACAAAGAACACTGTTCATTACTGAAATGCTCCAATTGAGCTGTTAGAATGTCAGAAACAAGCTTTCTGAGCTGAGAAATGCATTTTGTGACAAAGTGAATCAGTGGATGATGAGAATGTCAGTTTTGACAAAGAACACTGATCATCAACTAAAATGCTCCAATTGAGCTGTTAGAATGTCAGAAACAAGCTTTCTGAGCTGAGAAATGCATTTTGTGACAAAGTGCATCAGTGGATGATGAGAATGTCAATTTTGACAAAGAACACTGATCATCACTAAAATGCTCCAATTGAGCTGTTAGAATGTCAGAAACAAGCTTTCTGAGCTGAAAACTGCATTTTGTGACAAAGTGAATCAGTGGATGGATGAGAATGTCACTTTTGACAAAGAACACTGTTCATTACTAAAATGCTCCAATTGAGCTGTTAGAATGTCAGAAACAAGCTTTCTGAGCTGAGAAATGCATTTTGTGACAAAGTGCTTCAGTGGATGATGAGAATGTCAGCTTTGACAAAGAACACTGTTCATTACTAAAATGCTCCAATTGAGCTGTTAGAATGTCAGAAACAAGCTTTCTGAGCTGAGAACTGCATTTTGTGACATAGTTCATCAGTGGATGATGAGAATGTCAGTTTTGACAAAGAACACTGTTCATTACTAAAATGCTCTAATTGAGCTGTTAGAATGTCAGAAACAAGCTTTCTGAGCTGAGAACTGCATTTTATGACATAGTTCATCAGTGGATGATGAGAATGTCAGTTTTGACAAAGAACACTGATCATCACTAAAATGCTCCAATTAAGCTGTTAGAATGTCAGAAACAAGCTTTCTGAGCTGAGAACTGCATTTTGTGACATAGTTCATCAGTGGATGATGAGAATGTCAGTTTTGACAAAGAACACTGTTAATTACTAAAATTCTCTAATTGAGCTGTTAGAATGTCAGAAACAAGCTTTCTGAGCTGAGAACTGCATTTTGTGACAAAGTGAATCAGTGGATGATGAGAATGTCAGTTTTGACAAAGAACACTGTTCATTACTAAAATGCTCCAATTGAGCTGTTAGAATGTCAGAAACAAGCTTTCTGAGCTGAAAACTGCATTTTGTGACAAAAAGCATCAGTGGATGATGAGAATGTCAGTTTTGACAAAGAACACTGTTCATTACTGAAATGCTCCAATTGAGCTGTTAGAATGTCAAAAACAAGCTTTCTGAGCTGAGAAATGCATTTTGTGACAAAGTGCATCAGTGGATGATGAGAATGTCAGTTTTGACAAAGAACACTGTTCATTACTAAAATGCTCTAATTGAGCTGTTAGAATGTCAGAAACAAGCTTTCTGAGCTGAGAACTGCATTTTGTGACAAAAAGCATCAGTGGATGATGAGAATGTCAGTTTTGACAAAGAACACTGATCATTACTAAAATGCTCTAATTGAACTGTTAGAATGTCAGAAACAAGCTTTCTGAGCTGAGAACTGCATTTTGTGACATAGTTCATCAGTGGATGATGAGAATGTCAGTTTTGACAAAGAACACTGTTCATTACTAAAATGCTCTAATTGAGCTGTTAGAATGTCAGAAACAAGCTTTCTGAGCTGAAAACTGCATTTTGTGACAAAAAGCATCAGTGGATGATGAGAATGTCAGTTTTGACAAAGAACACTGTTCATTACTGAAATGCTCCAATTGAGCTGTTAGAATGTCAAAAACAAGCTTTCTGAGCTGAGAAATGCATTTTGTGACAAAGTGCATCAGTGGATGATGAGAATGTCAGTTTTGACAAAGAACACTGTTCATTACTAAAATGCTCTAATTGAGCTGTTAGAATGTCAGAAACAAGCTTTCTGAGCTGAGAACTGCATTTTGTGACAAAAAGCATCAGTGGATGATGAGAATGTCAGTTTTGAAAAAGAACACTGATCATTACTAAAATGCTCCAATTGAGCTGTTAGAATGTCAGAAACAAGCTTTCTGAGCTGAGAAATGCATTTTGTGACAAAGTGCTTCAGTGGATGATGAGAATGTCAGTTTTGACAAAGAACACTGTTCATTACTAAAATGCTCTAATTGAGCTGTTAGAATGTCAGAAACAAGCTTTCTGAGGTGAGAACTGCATTTTGTGACATAGTTCATCAGTGGATGATGAGAATGTCAGTTTTGACAAAGAACACTGTTCATTACTAAAATGCTCTAATTGAGCTGTTAGAATGTTAGAAACAAGCTTTCTGAGCTGAGAACTGCATTTTGTGACATAGTTCATCAGTGGATGATGAGAATGTCAGTTTTGACAAAGAACATTGTTCATTGCTGATATGCTCCAATTGAGCTGTTAGAATGTCAGAAACAAGCTTTCTGAGCTGAGAAATGCATTTTGTGACAAAGTGAATCAGTGGATGATGAGAATGTCAGTTTTGACAAAGAACACTGATTCATCACTGAAATGCTCCAATTGAGCTGTTAGAATGTCAGAAACAAGCTTTCTGAGCTGAGAATTGCATTTTGTGACAAAAAGCATCAGTGGATGATGAGAATGTCAGTTTTGACAAAGAACACTGATCATTACTAAAATGCTCCAATTGAGCTGTTAGAATGTCAGAAACAAGCTTTCTGAGCTGAGAAATGCATTTTGTGACAAAGTGCTTCAGTGGATGATGAGAATGTCAGTTTTGACAAAGAACACTGTTCATTACTAAAATGCTCTAATTGAGCTGTTAGAATGTCAGAAACAAGCTTTCTGAGGTGAGAACTGCATTTTGTGACATAGTTCATCAGTGGATGATGAGAATGTCAGTTTTGACAAAGAACACTGTTCATTACTAAAATGCTCTAATTGAGCTGTTAGAATGTCAGAAACAAGCTTTCTGAGCTGAGAACTGCATTTTGTGACATAGTTCATCAGTGGATGATGAGAATGTCAGTTTTGACAAAGAACACTGTTAATTACTAAAATTCTCTAATTGAGCTGTTAGAATGTCAGAAACAAGCTTTCTGAGCTGAGAACTGCATTTTGTGACAAAAAGCATCAGTGGATGATGAGAATGTCAGTTTTGACAAAGAACACTGTTCATTACTGAAATGCTCCAATTGAGCTGTTAGAATGTCAAAAACAAGCTTTCTGAGCTGAGAAATGCATTTTGTGACAAAGTGCATCAGTGGATGATGAGAATGTCAGTTTTGACAAAGAACACTGTTCATTACTAAAATGCTCTAATTGAGCTGTTAGAATGTCAGAAACAAGCTTTCTGAGCTGAGAACTGCATTTTGTGACAAAAAGCATCAGTGGATGATGAGAATGTCAGTTTTGACAAACAACACTGATCATTACTAAAATGCTCTAATTGAACTGTTAGAATGTCAGAAACAAGCTTTCTGAGCTGAGAACTGCATTTTGTGACATAGTTCATCAGTGGATGATGAGAATGTCAGTTTTGACAAAGAACACTGTTCATTACTAAAATGCTCTAATTGAGCTGTTAGAATGTCAGAAACAAGCTTTCTGAGCTGAAAACTGCATTTTGTGACAAAAAGCATCAGTGGATGATGAGAATGTCAGTTTTGACAAAGAACACTGTTCATTACTGAAATGCTCCAATTGAGCTGTTAGAATGTCAAAAACAAGCTTTCTGAGCTGAGAAATGCATTTTGTGACAAAGTGCATCAGTGGATGATGAGAATGTCAGTTTTGACAAAGAACACTGTTCATTACTAAAATGCTCTAATTGAGCTGTTAGAATGTCAGAAACAAGCTTTCTGAGCTGAGAACTGCATTTTGTGACAAAAAGCATCAGTGGATGATGAGAATGTCAGTTTTGACAAAGAACACTGATCATTACTAAAATGCTCCAATTGAGCTGTTAGAATGTCAGAAACAAGCTTTCTGAGCTGAGAAATGCATTTTGTGACAAAGTGCTTCAGTGGATGATGAGAATGTCAGTTTTGACAAAGAACACTGTTCATTACTAAAATGCTCTAATTGAGCTGTTAGAATGTCAGAAACAAGCTTTCTGAGGTGAGAACTGCATTTTGTGACATAGTTCATCAGTGGATGATGAGAATGTCAGTTTTGACAAAGAACACTGTTCATTACTAAAATGCTCTAATTGAGCTGTTAGAATGTTAGAAACAAGCTTTCTGAGCTGAGAACTGCATTTTGTGACATAGTTCATCAGTGGATGATGAGAATGTCAGTTTTGACAAAGAACACTGTTCATTGCTGATATGCTCCAATTGAGCTGTTAGAATGTCAGAAACAAGCTTTCTGAGCTGAGAAATGCATTTTGTGACAAAGTGAATCAGTGGATGATGAGAATGTCAGTTTTGACAAAGAACACTGATTCATTACTGAAATGCTCCAATTGAGCTGTTAGAATGTCAGAAACAAGCTTTCTGAGCTGAGAATTGCATTTTGTGACAAAAAGCATCAGTGGATGATGAGAATGTCAGTTTTGACAAAGAACACTGATCATTACTAAAATGCTCCAATTGAGCTGTTAGAATGTCAGAAACAAGCTTTCTGAGCTGAGAAATGCATTTTGTGACAAAGTGCTTCAGTGGATGATGAGAATGTCAGTTTTGACAAAGAACACTGTTCATTACTAAAATGCTCTAATTGAGCTGTTAGAATGTCAGAAACAAGCTTTCTGAGGTGAGAACTGCATTTTGTGACATAGTTCATCAGTGGATGATGAGAATGTCAGTTTTGACAAAGAACACTGTTCATTACTAAAATGCTCTAATTGAGCTGTTAGAATGTCAGAAACAAGCTTTCTGAGCTGAGAACTGCATTTTGTGACAAAGTTCATCAGTGGATGATGAGAATGTCAGTTTTGACAAAGAACACTGATCACTACTAAAATGCTCCAATTGAGCTGTTAGAATGTCAGAAACAAGCTTTCTGAGCTGAGAACTGCATTTTGTGACAAAGTGAATCAGTGGATGGATGAGAATGTCACTTTTGACAAAGAACACTGTTCATTACTGAATTGCTCCAATTGAGCTGTTAGAATGTCAGAAACAAGCTTTCTGAGCTGAAAACTGCATTTTGTGACATAGTTCATCAGTGGATGATGAGAATGTCAGTTTTGACAAAGAACACTGATCATCACTAAAATGCTCCAATTAAGCTGTTAGAATGTCAGAAACAAGCTTTCTGAGCTGAGAACTGCATTTTGTGAGAAAGTGAATCAGTGGATGATGAGAATGTCAGTTTTGACAAAGAACACTGTTCATTACTAAAATGCTCCAATTGAGCTGTTAGAATGTCAGAAACAAGCTTTCTGAGCATAAAACTGCATTTTGTGACAAAGTGCATCAGTGGGTGATGAGAATGTCAGTTTTGACAAAGAACACTGTTCATTACAAAAATGCTCTAATTGAGCTGTTAGAATGTCAGAAACAAGCTTTCTGAGCTGAAAACTGCATTTTGTGACAAAGTGAATCAGTGGATGATGAGAATGTCAGTTTTGACAAAGAACACTGATCATTACTAAAATGCTCTAATTGAGCTGTTAGAATGTCAGAAACAAGCTTTCTGAGCTGAGAACTGAATTTTTGTGACAAAGTGAATCAGTGGATGATGAGAATGTCACTTTTGACAAAGAACACTGATCATTACTAAAATGCTCCAATTGAGCTGTTAGAATGTCAGAAACAAGCTTTCTGAGCTGAAAACTGCATTTTTTGACAAAGTGCATCAGTGGATGATGAGAATGTCAGTTTTGACAAAGAACACTGATCATCACTAAAATGCTCCAATTAAGCTGTTAGAATGTCAGAAACAAATTTTCTGAGCTGAGAACTGCATTTTGTGACATAGTTCATCAGTGGATGATGAGAATGTCAGTTTTGACAAAGAACACTGTTCATTACTGAAATGCTCCAATTGAGCTGTTAGAATGTCAGAAACAAGCTTTCTGAGCTGAAAACTGCATTTTTTTGACAAAGTGCATCAGTGGATGATGAGAATGTCAGTTTTGACAAAGAACACTGATCATCACTAAAATGCTCCAATTAAGCTGTTAGAATGTCAGAAACAAGCTTTCTGAGCTGAAAACTGCATTTTGTGACATAGTTCATCAGTGGATGATGAGAATGTCAGTTTTGACAAAGAACACTGATCATCACTAAAATGCTCTAATTAAGCTGTTAGAATGTCAGAAACAAGCTTTCTGAGCTGAGAACTGCATTTTGTGAGAAAGTGAATCAGTGGATGATGAGAATGTCAGTTTTGACAAAGAACACTGTTCATTACTAAAATGCTCCAATTGAGCTGTTAGAATGTCAGAAACAAGCTTTCTGAGCTGAGAACTGCATTTTGTGACAAAAAGCATCAGTGGATGATGAGAATGTCAGTTTTGACAAAGAACACTGATCATTACTAAAATGCTCCAATTGAGCTGGTTAGAATGTCAGAAACAAATTTTCTGAGCTGAGAAATGCATTTTGTGACAAAGTGCATCAGTGGATGATGAGAATGTCAGTTTTGACAAAGAACACTGATCATCACTAAAATGCTCCAATTAAGCTGTTAGAATGTCAGAAACAAGCTTTCTGAGCTGAGAACTGCATTTTGTGACATAGTTTATCAGTGGATGATGAGAATGTCAGTTTTGACAAAGAACACTGTTCATTACTGAAATGCTCCAATTGAGCTGTTAGAATGTCAGAAACAAGCTTTCTGAGCTGAGAAATGCATTTTGTGACAAAGTGCATCAGTGGATGATGAGAATGTCAGTTTTGACAAAGAACACTGTTCATTACTAAAATGCTCTAATTGAGCTGTTAGAATGTCAGAAACAAGCTTTCTGAGCTGATAACTGCATTTTGTGACAAAAAGCATCAGTGGATGATGAGAATGTCAGTTTTGACAAAGAACACTGATCATTACTAAAATGCTCCAATTGAGCTGTTAGAATGTCAGAAACAAGCTTTCTGAGCTGAGAAATGCATTTTGTGACAAAGTGCTTCAGTGGATGATGAGAATGTCAGTTTTGACAAAGAACACTGATCATTACTAAAATGCTCTAATTGAGCTGTTAGAATGTCAGAAACAAGCTTTCTGAGCTGAGAACTGCATTTTGTGACAAAAAGCATCAGTGGATGATGTGAATGTCAGTTTTGACAAAGAACACTGATCATTACTAAAATGCTCCAATTGAGCTGTTAGAATGTCAGAAACAAGCTTTCTGAGCTGAGAAATGCATTTTGTGAAAAAAGTGCTTCAGTGGATGATGAGAATGTCAGTTTTGACAAAGAACACTGTTCATTACTAAAATGCTCTAATTGAGCTGTTAGAATGTCAGAAACAAGCTTTCTCAGCTGAGAACTGCATTTTGTGACATAGTTCATCAGTGGATGATGAGAATGTCAGTTTTGACAAAGAACATTGTTCATTACTAAAATGCTCTAATTGAGCTGTTAGAATGTTAGAAACAAGCTTTCTGAGCTGAGAACTGCATTTTGTGACATAGTTCATCAGTGGATGATGAGAATGTCAGTTTTGACAAAGAACACTGTTCATTACTAAAATGCTCCAATTGAGCTGTTAGAATGTCAGAAACAAGCTTTCTGAGCTGAGAACTGCATTTTGTGACATAGTTCATCAGTGGATGATGAGAATGTCAGTTTTGACAAAGAACACTGATCATTACTAAAATGCTCCAATTGAGCTGTTAGAATCTCAGAAACAAGCTTTCTGAGCTGAGAAATGCATTTTGTGACAAAGTGCTTCAGTGGATGATGAGAATGTCAGTTTTGACAAAGAACACTATTCATTACTAGAATGCTCTAATTGAGCTGTTAGAATGTCAGAAACAAGCTTTCTGAGCTGAGAACTGCATTTTGTGACATAGTTCATCAGTGGATGATGAGAATGTCAGTTTTGACAAAGAACACTGTTCATTACTGAAATGCTCCAATTGAGATGTTAGAATGTCAGAAACAAGCTTTCTGAGCTGAGAACTGCATTTTGTGACATAGTTCATCAGTGGATGATGAGAATGTCAGTTTTGACAAAGAACACTGTTCATTACTAAAATGCTCTAATTGAGCTGTTAGAATGTCAGAAACAAGCTTTCTGAGCTGAGAACTGCATTTTGTGACAAAGTTCATCAGTGGATGATGAGAATGTCAGTTTTGACAAAGAACACTGATCATTACTAAAATGCTCTAATTGAGCTGTCAGAATGTCAGAAACAAGCTTTCTGAGCTGAGAACTGCATTTTGTGACAAAGTTCATCAGTGGATGATGAGAATGTCAGTTTTGACAAAGAACACTGATCATTACTAAAATGCTCCAATTGAGCTGTTAGAATGTCAGAAACAAGCTTTCTGAGCTGAGAACTGCATTTTGTGACAAAGTGAATCAGTGGATGGATGAGAATGTCACTTTTGACAAAGAACACTGTTCATTACTGAAATGCTCCAATTGAGCTGTTAGAATGTCAGAAACAAGCTTTCTGAGCTGAAAACTGCATTTTGTGACATAGTTCATCAGTGGATGATGAGAATGTCAGTTTTGACAAAGAACACTGATCATCACTTAAAATGCTCCAATTGAGCTGTTAGAATGTCAGAAACAAGCTTTCTGAGCTGAGAACTGCATTTTGTGACAAAGTGAATCAGTGGATGGATGAGAATGTCACTTTTGACAAAGAACACTGTTCATTACTGAAATGCTCCAATTGAGCTGTTAGAATGTCAGAAACAAGCTTTCTGAGCATAAAACTGCATTTTGTGACAAAGTGCATCAGTGGGTGATGAGAATGTCAGTTTTGACAAAGAACACTGTTCATTACTAAAATGCTCTAATTGAGCTGTTAGAATGTCAGAAACAAGCTTTCTGAGCTGAAAACTGCATTTTGTGACAAAGTGAATCAGTGGATGATGAGAATGTCAGTTTTGACAAAGAACACTGATCATTACTAAAATGCTCTAATTGAGCTGTTAGAATGTCAGAAACAAGCTTTCTGAGCTGAGAACTGTATTTGGTGACAAAGTTCATCAGTGGATGATTAGAATGTCACTTTTGACAAAGAACACTGATCATTACTAAAATGCTCCAATTGAGCTGTTAGAATGTCAGAAACAAGCTTTCTGAGCTGAAAACTGCATTTTTTTGACAAAGTGCATCAGTGGATTATGAGAATGTCAGTTTTGACAAAGAACACTGTTCATTACTAAAATGCTCTAATTGAGCTGTTAGAATGTCAGAAACAAGCTTTCTGAGCTGAGAACTGCATTTTGTGACATAGTTCATCAGTGGATGATGAGAATGTCAGTTTTGACAAAGAACACTGTTCATTACTAAAATGCTCTAATTGAGCTGTTAGAATGTCAGAAACAAGCTTTCTGAGCTGAGAACTGCATTTTGTGACATAGTTCATCAGTGGATGATGAGAATGTCAGTTTTGACAAAGAACACTGTTCATTACTAAAATGCTCTAATTGAGCTGTTAGAATGTCAGAAACAAGCTTTCTGAGCTGAGAACTGCATTTTGTGACATAGTTCATCAGTGGATGATGAGAATGTCAGTTTTGACAAAGAACACTGTTCATTACTAAAATGCTCCAATTGAGCTGTTAGAATGTCAGAAACAAGCTTTCTGAGCTGAGAACTGCATTTTTGTGACAAAAAGCATCAGTGGATGATGAGAATGTCAGTTTTGACAAAGAACACTGATCATTACTAAAATGCTCCAATTGAGCTTGTTAGAATGTCAGAAACAAATTTTCTGAGCTGAGAAATGCATTTTGTGACAAAGTGCATCAGTGGATGATGAGAATGTCAGTTTTGACAAAGAACACTGATCATCACTAAAATGCTCAAATTAAGCTGTTAGAATGTCAGAAACAAGCTTTCTGAGCTGAGAACTGCATTTTGTGACATAGTTTATCAGTGGATGATGAGAATGTCAGTTTTGACAAAGAACACTGTTCATTACTGAAATGCTCCAATTGAGCTGTTAGAATGTCAGAAACAAGCTTTCTGAGCTGAGAAATGCATTTTGTGACAAAGTGCATCAGTGGATGATGAGAATGTCAGTTTTGACAAAGAACACTGTTCATTACTAAAATGCTCCAATTGAGCTGTTAGAATGTCAGAAACAAGCTTTCTGAGCTGAGAAATGCATTTTGTGACAAAGTGCTTCAGTGGATGATGAGAATGTCAGTTTTGACAAAGAACACTGTTCATTACTAAAATGCTCCAATTGAGCTGTTAGAATGTCAGAAACAAGCTTTCTGAGCTGAGAAATGCATTTTGTGACAAAGTGCTTCAGTGGATGATGAGAATGTCAGTTTTGACAAAGAACACTGATCATTACTAAAATGCTCCAATTGAGCTGTTAGAATGTCAGAAACAAGCTTTCTGAGCTGAGAAATGCATTTTGTGACAAAGTGCTTCAGTGGATGATGAGAATGTCAGTTTTGACAAAGAACACTGTTCATTACTAAAATGCTCTAATTGAGCTGTTAGAATGTCAGAAACAAGCTTTCTGAGCTGAGAACTGCATTTTGTGACAAAAAGCATCAGTGGATGATGAGAATGTCAGTTTTGACAAAGAACACTGATCATTACTAAAATGCTCCAATTGAGCTGTTAGAATGTCAGAAACAAGCTTTCTGAGCTGAGAAATGCATTTTGTGACAAAGTGCATCAGTGGATGATGAGAATGTCAGTTTTGACAAAGAACACTGTTCATTACTAAAATGCTCTAATTGAGCTGTTAGAATGTCAGAAACAAGCTTTCTCAGCTGAGAACTGCATTTTGTGACATAGTTCATCAGTGGATGATGAGAATGTCAGTTTTGACAAAGAACATTGTTCATTACTAAAATGCTCTAATTGAGCTGTTAGAATGTTAGAAACAAGCTTTCTGAGCTGAGAACTGCATTTTGTGACATAGTTCATCAGTGGGTGATGAGAATGTCAGTTTTGACAAAGAACACTGTTCATTACTAAAATGCTCCAATTGAGCTGTTAGAATGTCAGAAACAAGCTTTCTGAGCTGAGAACTGCATTTTGTGACATAGTTCATCAGTGGATGATGAGAATGTCAGTTTTGACAAAGAACACTGATCATCACTAAAATGCTCTAATTAAGCTGTTAGAATGTCAGAAACAAGCTTTCTGAGCTGAGAACTGCATTTTGTGAGAAAGTGAATCAGTGGATGATGAGAATGTCAGTTTTGACAAAGAACACTGTTCATTACTAAAATGCTCCAATTGAGCTGTTAGAATGTCAGAAACAAGCTTTCTGAGCATAAAACTGCATTTTGTGACAAAGTGCATCAGTGGGTGATGAGAATGTCAGTTTTGACAAAGAACACTGTTCATTACTAAAATGCTCTAATTGAGCTGTTAGAATGTCAGAAACAAGCTTTCTGAGCTGAAAACTGCATTTTGTGACAAAGTGAATCAGTGGATGATGAGAATGTCAGTTTTGACAAAGAACACTGATCATTACTAAAATGCTCTAATTGAGCTGTTAGAATGTCAGAAACAAGCTTTCTGAGCTGAGAACTGTATTTGGTGACAAAGTTCATCAGTGGATGATTAGAATGTCACTTTTGACAAAGAACACTGTTCATTACTAAAATGCTCTAATTGAGCTGTTAGAATGTCAGAAACAAGCTTTCTGAGCTGAGAACTGCATTTTGTGACATAGTTCATCAGTGGATGATGAGAATGTCAGTTTTTAACAAAGAACACTGTTCATTACTAAAATGCTCTAATTGAGCTGTTAGAATGTCAGAAACAAGCTTTCTGAGCTGAGAACTGCATTTTGTGACATAGTTCATCAGTGGATTATGAGAATGTCAGTTTTGACAAAGAACACTGTTCATTACTAAAATGCTCTAATTGAGCTGTTAGAATGTCAGAAACAAGCTTTCTGAGCTGAGAACTGCATTTTGTGACATAGTTCATCAGTGGATGATTAGAATGTCACTTTTGACAAAGAACACTGATCATTACTAAAATGCTCTAATTGAGCTGTTAGAATGTCAGAAACAAGCTTTCTGAGCTGAGAACTGCATTTTGTGACATAGTTCATCAGTGGATGATTAGAATGTCAGTTTTGACAAAGAATACTGTTCATTACTAAAATGCTCTAATTGAGCTGTTAGAATGTCAGAAACAAGCTTTCTGAGCTGAGAACTGCATTTTGTGACAAAGTTCATCAGTGGATGATTAGAATGTCACTTTTGACAAAGAACACTGATCAATACTAAAATGCTCTAATTGAGCTGTTAGAATGTCAGAAACAAGCTTTCTGAGCTGAGAACTGCATTTTGTGACAAAAAGCATCAGTGGATGATGAGAATGTCAGTTTTGACAAAGAATACTGATCATCACTAAAATGCTCCAATTAAGCTGTTAGAATGTCAGAAACAAGCTTTCTGAGCTGAGAACTGCATTTTGTGACATAGTTTATCAGTGGATGATGAGAATGTCAGTTTTGACAAAGAACACTGTTCATTACTGAAATGCTCCAATTGAGCTGTTAGAATGTCAGAAACAAGCTTTCTGAGCTGAGAAATGCATTTTGTGACAAAGTGCTTCAGTGGATGATGAGAATGTCAGTTTTGACAAAGAACACTGTTCATTACTAAAATGCTCTAATTGAGCTGTTAGAATGTCAGAAACAAGCTTTCTGAGCTGAGAACTGCATTTTGTGACAAAAAGCATCAGTGGATGATGAGAATGTCAGTTTTGACAAAGAACACTGATCATTACTAAAATGCTCCAATTGAGCTGTTAGAATGTCAGAAACAAGCTTTCTGAGCTGAGAAATGCATTTTGTGACAAAGTGCTTCAGTGGATGATGAGAATGTCAGTTTTGACAAAGAACACTGTTCATTACTAAAATGCTCTAATTGAGCTGTTAGAATGTCAGAAACAAGCTTTCTCAGCTGAGAACTGCATTTTGTGACATAGTTCATCAGTGGATGATGAGAATGTCAGTTTTGACAAAGAACATTGTTCATTACTAAAATGCTCCAATTGAGCTGTTAGAATGTTAGAAACAAGCTTTCTGAGCTGAGAACTGCATTTTGTGACATAGTTCATCAGTGGATGATGAGAATGTCAGTTTTGACAAAGAACACTGTTCATTACTAAAATGCTCCAATTGAGCTGTTAGAATGTCAGAAACAAGCTTTCTGAGCTGAGAAATGCATTTTGTGACAAAGTGCTTCAGTGGATGATGAGAATGTCAGTTTTGACAAAGAACACTATTCATTACTAAAATGCTCTAATTGAGCTGTTAGAATGTCAGAAACAAGCTTTCTGAGCTGAGAACTGCATTTTGTGACATAGTTCATCAGTGGATGATGAGAATGTCAGTTTTGACAAAGAACACTGTTCATTACTAAAATGCTCCAATTGAGCTGTTAGAATCTCAGAAACAAGCTTTCTGAGCTGAGAAATGCATTTTGTGACAAAGTGCTTCAGTGGATGATGAGAATGTCAGTTTTGACAAAGAACACTATTCATTACTAAAATGCTCTAATTGAACTGTTAGAATGTTAGAAACAAGCTTTCTGAGCTGAGAACTGCATTTTGTGACATAGTTCATCAGTGGATGATGAGAATGTCAGTTTTGACAAAGAACACTGTTCATTACTAAAATGCTCCAATTGAGCTGTTAGAATCTCAGAAACAAGCTTTCTGAGCTGAGAAATGCATTTTGTGACAAAGTGCTTCAGTGGATGATGAGAATGTCAGTTTTGACAAAGAACACTATTCATTACTAAAATGCTCTAATTGAGCTGTTAGAATGTCAGAAACAAGCTTTCTGAGCTGAGAACTGCATTTTGTGACATAGTTCATCAGTGGATGATGAGAATGTCAGTTTTGACAAAGAACACTGATCATTACTAAAATGCTCTAATTGAGCTGTTAGAATGTCAGAAACAAGCTTTCTGAGCTGAGAACTGCATTTTGTGACAAAGTGCATCAGTGGGTGATGAGAATGTCAGTTTTGACAAAGAACACTGATCATTACTAAAATGCTCCAATTGAGCTTGTTAGAATGTCAGAAACAAATTTTCTGAGCTGAGAACTGTATTTGGTGACAAAGTTCATCAGTGGATGATTAGAATGTCACTTTTGACAAAGAACACTGTTCATTACTAAAATGCTCTAATTGAGCTGTTAGAATGTCAGAAACAAGCTTTCTGAGCTGAGAACTGTATTTGGTGACAAAGTTCATCAGTGGATGATTAGAATGTCACTTTTGACAAAGAACACTGTTCATTACTAAAATGCTCTAATTGAGCTGTTAGAATGTCAGAAACAAGCTTTCTGAGCTGAGAACTGCATTTTGTGACATAGTTCATCAGTGGATGATGAGAATGTCAGTTTTTAACAAAGAACACTGTTCATTACTAAAATGCTCTAATTGAGCTGTTAGAATGTCAGAAACAAGCTTTCTGAGCTGAGAACTGCATTTTGTGACAAAAAGCATCAGTGGATGATGAGAATGTCAGTTTTGACAAAGAACACTGATCATTACTAAAATGCTCTAATTGAGCTGTTAGAATGTCAGAAACAAGCTTTCTGAGCTGATAACTGCATTTTGTGACAAAGTGAATCAGTGGATGATGAGAATGTCAGTTTTGACAAAGAACACTGTTCATTACTAAAATGCTCTAATTGAGCTGTTAGAATGTCAGAAACAAGCTTTCTGAGCTGATAACTGCATTTTGTGACAAAAAGCATCAGTGGATGATGAGAATGTCAGTTTTGACAAAGAACACTGATCATTACTAAAATGCTCCAATTGAGCTGTTAGAATGTCAGAAACAAGCTTTCTGAGCTGAGAAATGCATTTTGTGACAAAGTGCTTCAGTGGATGATGAGAATGTCAGTTTTGACAAAGAACAATGTTCATTACTAAAATGCTCTAATTGAGCTGTTAGAATGTCAGAAACAAGCTTTCTGAGCTGAGAACTGCATTTTGTGACAAAAAGCATCAGTGGATGATGAGAATGTCAGTTTTGACAAAGAACACTGATCATTACTAAAATGCTCCAATTGAGCTGTTAGAATGTCAGAAACAAGCTTTCTGAGCTGAGAAATGCATTTTGTGACAAAGTGCTTCAGTGGATGATGAGAATGTCAGTTTTGACAAAGAACACTGTTCATTACTAAAATGCTCTAATTGAGCTGTTAGAATGTCAGAAACAAGCTTTCTCAGCTGAGAACTGCATTTTGTGACATAGTTCATCAGTGGATGATGAGAATGTCAGTTTTGACAAAGAACACTGTTCATTACTAAAATGCTCCAATTGAGCTGTTAGAATGTCAGAAACAAGCTTTCTGAGCTGAGAAATGCATTTTGTGACAAAGTGCTTCAGTGGATGATGAGAATGTCAGTTTTGACAAAGAACACTATTCATTACTAAAATGCTCTAATTGAGCTGTTAGAATGTCAGAAACAAGCTTTCTGAGCTGAGAACTGCATTTTGTGACATAGTTCATCAGTGGATGATGAGAATGTCAGTTTTGACAAAGAACACTGTTCATTACTAAAATGCTCCAATTGAGCTGTTAGAATCTCAGAAACAAGCTTTCTGAGCTGAGAAATGCATTTTGTGACAAAGTGCTTCAGTGGATGATGAGAATGTCAGTTTTGACAAAGAACACTATTCATTACTAAAATGCTCTAATTGAACTGTTAGAATGTTAGAAACAAGCTTTCTGAGCTGAGAACTGCATTTTGTGACATAGTTCATCAGTGGATGATGAGAATGTCAGTTTTGACAAAGAACACTGTTCATTACTAAAATGCTCCAATTGAGCTGTTAGAATCTCAGAAACAAGCTTTCTGAGCTGAGAAATGCATTTTGTGACAAAGTGCTTCAGTGGATGATGAGAATGTCAGTTTTGACAAAGAACACTATTCATTACTAAAATGCTCTAATTGAGCTGTTAGAATGTCAGAAACAAGCTTTCTGAGCTGAGAACTGCATTTTGTGACATAGTTCATCAGTGGATGATGAGAATGTCAGTTTTGACAAAGAACACTGATCATTACTAAAATGCTCTAATTGAGCTGTTAGAATGTCAGAAACAAGCTTTCTGAGCTGAGAACTTCATTTTGTGACAAAGTGCATCAGTGGGTGATGAGAATGTCAGTTTTGACAAAGAACACTGATCATTACTAAAATGCTCCAATTGAGCTTGTTAGAATGTCAGAAACAAATTTTCTGAGCTGAGAACTGTATTTGGTGACAAAGTTCATCAGTGGATGATTAGAATGTCACTTTTGACAAAGAACACTGTTCATTACTAAAATGCTCTAATTGAGCTGTTAGAATGTCAGAAACAAGCTTTCTGAGCTGAGAACTGTATTTGGTGACAAAGTTCATCAGTGGATGATTAGAATGTCACTTTTGACAAAGAACACTGTTCATTACTAAAATGCTCTAATTGAGCTGTTAGAATGTCAGAAACAAGCTTTCTGAGCTGAGAACTGCATTTTGTGACATAGTTCATCAGTGGATGATGAGAATGTCAGTTTTTAACAAAGAACACTGTTCATTACTAAAATGCTCTAATTGAGCTGTTAGAATGTCAGAAACAAGCTTTCTGAGCTGAGAACTGCATTTTGTGACATAGTTCATCAGTGGATGATGAGAATGTCAGTTTTGACAAAGAACACTGTTCATTACTAAAATGCTCTAATTGAGCTGTTAGAATGTCAGAAACAAGCTTTCTGAGCTGAGAACTGCATTTTGTGACATAGTTCATCAGTGGATGATTAGAATGTCACTTTTGACAAAGAACACTGATCATTACTAAAATGCTCTAATTGAGCTGTTAGAATGTCAGAAACAAGCTTTCTGAGCTGAGAACTGCATTTTGTGACATAGTTCATCAGTGGATGATTAGAATGTCAGTTTTGACAAAGAATACTGTTCATTACTAAAATGCTCTAATTGAGCTGTTAGAATGTCAGAAACAAGCTTTCTGAGCTGAGAACTGCATTTTGTGACAAAGTTCATCAGTGGATGATTAGAATGTCACTTTTGACAAAGAACACTGATCAATACTAAAATGCTCTAATTGAGCTGTTAGAATGTCAGAAACAAGCTTTCTGAGCTGAGAACTGCATTTTGTGACATAGTTCATCAGTGGATGATGAGAATGTCAGTTTTGACAAAGAACACTGTTCATTACTAAAATGCTCCAATTGAGCTGTTAGAATGTCAGAAACAAGCTTTCTGAGCTGAGAACTGCATTTTGTGACAAAAAGCATCAGTGGATGATGAGAATGTCAGTTTTGACAAAGAATACTGATCATTACTAAAATGCTCCAATTGAGCTTGTTAGAATGTCAGAAACAAATTTTCTGAGCTGAGAAATGCATTTTGTGACAAAGTGCATCAGTGGATGATGAGAATGTCAGTTTTGACAAAGAACACTGATCATCACTAAAATGCTCCAATTAAGCTGTTAGAATGTCAGAAACAAGCTTTCTGAGCTGAGAACTGCATTTTGTGACATAGTTTATCAGTGGATGATGAGAATGTCAGTTTTGACAAAGAACACTGTTCATTACTGAAATGCTCCAATTGAGCTGTTAGAATGTCAGAAACAAGCTTTCTGAGCTGAGAAATGCATTTTGTGACAAAGTGCATCAGTGGATGATGAGAATGTCAGTTTTGACAAAGAACACTGTTCATTACTAAAATGCTCTAATTGAGCTGTTAGAATGTCAGAAACAAGCTTTCTGAGCTGATAACTGCATTTTGTGACAAAAAGCATCAGTGGATGATGAGAATGTCAGTTTTGACAAAGAACACTGATCATTACTAAAATGCTCCAATTGAGCTGTTAGAATGTCAGAAACAAGCTTTCTGAGCTGAGAAATGCATTTTGTGACAAAGTGCTTCAGTGGATGATGAGAATGTCAGTTTTGACAAAGAACACTGTTCATTACTAAAATGCTCTAATTGAGCTGTTAGAATGTCAGAAACAAGCTTTCTGAGCTGAGAACTGCATTTTGTGACAAAAAGCATCAGTGGATGATGAGAATGTCAGTTTTGACAAAGAACACTGATCATTACTAAAATGCTCCAATTGAACTGTTAGAATGTCAGAAACAAGCTTTCTGAGCTGAGAAATGCATTTTGTGACAAAGTGCTTCAGTGGATGATGAGAATGTCAGTTTTGACAAAGAACACTGTTCATTACTAAAATGCTCTAATTGAGCTGTTAGAATGTCAGAAACAAGCTTTCTCAGCTGAGAACTGCATTTTGTGACATAGTTCATCAGTGGATGATGAGAATGTCAGTTTTGACAAAGAACATTGTTCATTACTAAAATGCTCCAATTGAGCTGTTAGAATGTTAGAAACAAGCTTTCTGAGCTGAGAACTGCATTTTGTGACATAGTTCATCAGTGGATGATGAGAATGTCAGTTTTGACAAAGAACACTGTTCATTACTAAAATGCTCCAATTGAGCTGTTAGAATCTCAGAAACAAGCTTTCTGAGCTGAGAAATGCATTTTGTGACAAAGTGCTTCAGTGGATGATGAGAATGTCAGTTTTGACAAAGAACACTATTCATTACTAAAATGCTCTAATTGAGCTGTTAGAATGTCAGAAACAAGCTTTCTGAGCTGAGAACTGCATTTTGTGACATAGTTCATCAGTGGATGATGAGAATGTCAGTTTTGACAAAGAACACTGATCATTACTAAAATGCTCTAATTGAGCTGTTAGAATGTCAGAAACAAGCTTTCTGAGCTGAGAACTGCATTTTGTGACAAAAAGCATCAGTGGATGATGAGAATGTCAGTTTTGACAAAGAACACTGATCATTACTAAAATGCTCCAATTGAGCTTGTTAGAATGTCAGAAACAAATTTTCTGAGCTGAGAACTGTATTTGGTGACAAAGTTCATCAGTGGATGATTAGAATGTCACTTTTGACAAAGAACACTGTTCATTACTAAAATGCTCTAATTGAGCTGTTAGAATGTCAGAAACAAGCTTTCTGAGCTGAGAACTGCATTTTGTGACATAGTTCATCAGTGGATGATGAGAATGTCAGTTTTTAACAAAGAACACTGTTCATTACTAAAATGCTCTAATTGAGCTGTTAGAATGTCAGAAACAAGCTTTCTGAGCTGAGAACTGCATTTTGTGACATAGTTCATCAGTGGATGATGAGAATGTCAGTTTTGACAAAGAACACTGTTCATTACTAAAATGCTCTAATTGAGCTGTTAGAATGTCAGAAACAAGCTTTCTGAGCTGAGAACTGCATTCTGTGACATAGTTCATCAGTGGATGATTAGAATGTCACTTTTGACAAAGAACACTGATCATTACTAAAATGCTCTAATTGAGCTGTTAGAATGTCAGAAACAAGCTTTCTGAGCTGAGAACTGCATTTTGTGACATAGTTCATCAGTGGATGATTAGAATGTCAGTTTTGACAAAGAATACTGTTCATTACTAAAATGCTCTAATTGAGCTGTTAGAATGTCAGAAACAAGCTTTCTGAGCTGAGAACTGCATTTTGTGACAAAGTTCATCAGTGGATGATTAGAATGTCACTTTTGACAAAGAACACTGATCAATACTAAAATGCTCTAATTGAGCTGTTAGAATGTCAGAAACAAGCTTTCTGAGCTGAGAACTGCATTTTGTGACATAGTTCATCAGGGGATGATGAGAATGTCAGTTTTGACAAAGAACATTGTTCATTACTAAAATGCTCCAATTGAGCTGTTAGAATGTCAGAAACAAGCTTTCTGAGCTGAGAACTGCATTTTGTGACAAAAAGCATCAGTGGATGATGAGAATGTCAGTTTTGACAAAGAATACTGATCATTACCAAAATGCTCCAATTGAGCTTGTTAGAATGTCAGAAACAAATTTTCTGAGCTGAGAAATGCATTTTGTGACAAAGTGCATCAGTGGATGATGAGAATGTCAGTTTTGACAAAGAACACTGATCATCACTAAAATAATCCAATTAAGCTGTTAGAATGTCAGAAACAAGCTTTCTGAGCTGAGAACTGCATTTTGTGACATAGTTTATCAGTGGATGATGAGAATGTCAGTTTTGACAAAGAACACTGTTCATTACTGAAATGCTCCAATTGAGCTGTTAGAATGTCAGAAACAAGCTTTCTGAGCTGAGAAATGCATTTTGTGACAAAGTGCATCAGTGGATGATGAGAATGTCAGTTTTGACAAAGAACACTGTTCATTACTAAAATGCTCTAATTGAGCTGTTAGAATGTCAGAAACAAGCTTTCTGAGCTGATAACTGCATTTTGTGACAAAAAGCATCAGTGGATGATGAGAATGTCAGTTTTGACAAAGAACACTGATCATTACTAAAATGCTCCAATTGAGCTGTTAGAATGTCAGAAACAAGCTTTCTGAGCTGAGAAATGCATTTTGTGACAAAGTGCTTCAGTGGATGATGAGAATGTCAGTTTTGACAAAGAACACTGTTCATTACTAAAATGCTCTAATTGAGCTGTTAGAATGTCAGAAACAAGCTTTCTGAGCTGAGAACTGCATTTTGTGACAAAAAGCATCAGTGGATGATGAGAATGTCAGTTTTGACAAAGAACACTGATCATTACTAAAATGCTCCAATTGAGCTGTTAGAATGTCAGAAACAAGCTTTCTGAGCTGAGAAATGCATTTTGTGACAAAGTGCTTCAGTGGATGATGAGAATGTCAGTTTTGACAAAGAACACTGTTCATTACTAAAATGCTCTAATTGAGCTGTTAGAATGTCAGAAACAAGCTTTCTCAGCTGAGAACTGCATTTTGTGACATAGTTCATCAGTGGATGATGAGAATGTCAGTTTTGACAAAGAACATTGTTCATTACTAAAATGCTCCAATAATCTGTTAGAATGTTAGAAACAAGCTTTCTGAGCTGAGAACTGCATTTTGTGACATAGTTCATCAGTGGATGATGAGAATGTCAGTTTTGACAAAGAACACTGTTCATTACTAAAATGCTCTAATTGAGCTGTTAGAATGTCAGAAACAAGCTTTCTGAGCTGAGAACTGCATTTTGTGACATAGTTCATCAGTGGATGATTAGAATGTCACTTTTGACAAAGAACACTGTTCATTACTAAAATGCTCTAATTGAGCTGTTAGAATGTCAGAAACAAGCTTTCTGAGCTGAGAACTGTATTTGGTGACAAAGTTCATCAGTGGATGATTAGAATGTCACTTTTGACAAAGAACACTGTTCATTACTAAAATGCTCTAATTGAGCTGTTAGAATGTCAGAAACAAGCTTTCTGAGCTGAGAACTGCATTTTGTGACATAGTTCATCAGTGGATGATGAGAATGTCAGTTTTTAACAAAGAACACTGTTCATTACTAAAATGCTCTAATTGAGCTGTTAGAATGTCAGAAACAAGCTTTCTGAGCTGAGAACTGCATTTTGTGACAAAGTGCATCAGTGGATGATGAGAATGTCAGTTTTGACAAAGAACACTGTTCATTACTAAAATGCTCTAATTGAGCTGTTAGAATGTCAGAAACAAGCTTTCTGAGCTGATAACTGCATTTTGTGACAAAAAGCATCAGTGGATGATGAGAATGTCAGTTTTGACAAAGAACACTGATCATTACTAAAATGCTCCAATTGAGCTGTTAGAATGTCAGAAACAAGCTTTCTGAGCTGAGAAATGCATTTTGTGACAAAGTGATTCAGTGGATGATGAGAATGTCAGTTTTGACAAAGAACACTGTTCATTACTAAAATGCTCTAATTGAGCTGTTAGAATGTCAGAAACAAGCTTTCTGAGCTGAGAACTGCATTTTGTGACAAAAAGCATCAGTGGATGATGAGAATGTCAGTTTTGACAAAGAACACTGATCATTACTAAAATGCTCCAATTGAGCTGTTAGAATGTCAGAAACAAGCTTTCTGAGCTGAGAAATGCATTTTGTGACAAAGTGCTTCAGTGGATGATGAGAATGTCAGTTTTGACAAAGAACACTGTTCATTACTAAAATGCTCTAATTGAGCTGTTAGAATGTCAGAAACAAGCTTTCTCAGCTGAGAACTGCATTTTGTGACATAGTTCATCAGTGGATGATGAGAATGTCAGTTTTGACAAAGAACATTGTTCATTACTAAAATGCTCCAATTGAGCTGTTAGAATGTTAGAAACAAGCTTTCTGAGCTGAGAACTGCATTTTGTGACATAGTTCATCAGTGGATGATGAGAATGTCAGTTTTGACAAAGAACACTGTTCATTACTAAAATGCTCCAATTGAGCTGTTAGAATGTCAGAAACAAGCTTTCTGAGCTGAGAAATGCATTTTGTGACAAAGTGCTTCAGTGGATGATGAGAATGTCAGTTTTGACAAAGAACACTATTCATTACTAAAATGCTCTAATTGAGCTGTTAGAATGTCAGAAACAAGCTTTCTGAGCTGAGAACTGCATTTTGTGACATAGTTCATCAGTGGATGATGAGAATGTCAGTTTTGACAAAGAACACTGTTCATTACTAAAATGCTCCAATTGAGCTGTTAGAATCTCAGAAACAAGCTTTCTGAGCTGAGAAATGCATTTTGTGACAAAGTGCTTCAGTGGATGATGAGAATGTCAGTTTTGACAAAGAACACTATTCATTACTAAAATGCTCTAATTGAACTGTTAGAATGTTAGAAACAAGCTTTCTGAGCTGAGAACTGCATTTTGTGACATAGTTCATCAGTGGATGATGAGAATGTCAGTTTTGACAAAGAACACTGTTCATTACTAAAATGCTCCAATTGAGCTGTTAGAATCTCAGAAACAAGCTTTCTGAGCTGAGAAATGCATTTTGTGACAAAGTGCTTCAGTGGATGATGAGAATGTCAGTTTTGACAAAGAACACTATTCATTACTAAAATGCTCTAATTGAGCTGTTAGAATGTCAGAAACAAGCTTTCTGAGCTGAGAACTGCATTTTGTGACATAGTTCATCAGTGGATGATGAGAATGTCAGTTTTGACAAAGAACACTGATCATTACTAAAATGCTCTAATTGAGCTGTTAGAATGTCAGAAACAAGCTTTCTGAGCTGAGAACTGCATTTTGTGACAAAGTGCATCAGTGGGTGATGAGAATGTCAGTTTTGACAAAGAACACTGATCATTACTAAAATGCTCCAATTGAGCTTGTTAGAATGTCAGAAACAAATTTTCTGAGCTGAGAACTGTATTTGGTGACAAAGTTCATCAGTGGATGATTAGAATGTCACTTTTGACAAAGAACACTGTTCATTACTAAAATGCTCTAATTGAGCTGTTAGAATGTCAGAAACAAGCTTTCTGAGCTGAGAACTGTATTTGGTGACAAAGTTCATCAGTGGATGATTAGAATGTCACTTTTGACAAAGAACACTGTTCATTACTAAAATGCTCTAATTGAGCTGTTAGAATGTCAGAAACAAGCTTTCTGAGCTGAGAACTGCATTTTGTGACATAGTTCATCAGTGGATGATGAGAATGTCAGTTTTTAACAAAGAACACTGTTCATTACTAAAATGCTCTAATTGAGCTGTTAGAATGTCAGAAACAAGCTTTCTGAGCTGAGAACTGCATTTTGTGACATAGTTCATCAGTGGATGATGAGAATGTCAGTTTTGACAAAGAACACTGTTCATTACTAAAATGCTCTAATTGAGCTGTTAGAATGTCAGAAACAAGCTTTCTGAGCTGAGAACTGCATTTTGTGACATAGTTCATCAGTGGATGATTAGAATGTCACTTTTGACAAAGAACACTGATCATTACTAAAATGCTCTAATTGAGCTGTTAGAATGTCAGAAACAAGCTTTCTGAGCTGAGAAATGCATTTTGTGACAAAGTGCTTCAGTGGATGATGAGAATGTCAGTTTTGACAAAGAACACTATTCATTACTAAAATGCTCTAATTGAGCTGTTAGAATGTCAGAAACAAGCTTTCTGAGCTGAGAACTGCATTTTGTGACATAGTTCATCAGTGGATGATGAGAATGTCAGTTTTGACAAAGAACACTGTTCATTACTAAAATGCTCCAATTGAGCTGTTAGAATCTCAGAAACAAGCTTTCTGAGCTGAGAAATGCATTTTGTGACAAAGTGCTTCAGTGGATGATGAGAATGTCAGTTTTGACAAAGAACACTATTCATTACTAAAATGCTCTAATTGAACTGTTAGAATGTTAGAAACAAGCTTTCTGAGCTGAGAACTGCATTTTGTGACATAGTTCATCAGTGGATGATGAGAATGTCAGTTTTGACAAAGAACACTGTTCATTACTAAAATGCTCCAATTGAGCTGTTAGAATCTCAGAAACAAGCTTTCTGAGCTGAGAAATGCATTTTGTGACAAAGTGCTTCAGTGGATGATGAGAATGTCAGTTTTGACAAAGAACACTATTCATTACTAAAATGCTCTAATTG
The DNA here is from genome assembly GCF_947034865.1 of Barbatula barbatula. Lineage (NCBI taxonomy): Eukaryota > Metazoa > Chordata > Actinopteri > Cypriniformes > Nemacheilidae > Barbatula > Barbatula barbatula. The sequence goes on from NC_136788.1 coordinate 2,811,411, forward strand.
AGCTGTTAGAATGTCAGAAACAAGCTTTCTGAGCTGAGAACTGCATTTTGTGACATAGTTCATCAGTGGATGATGAGAATGTCAGTTTTGACAAAGAACACTGATCATTACTAAAATGCTCTAATTGAGCTGTTAGAATGTCAGAAACAAGCTTTCTGAGCTGAGAACTGCATTTTGTGACAAAGTGCATCAGTGGGTGATGAGAATGTCAGTTTTGACAAAGAACACTGATCATTACTAAAATGCTCCAATTGAGCTTGTTAGAATGTCAGAAACAAATTTTCTGAGCTGAGAACTGTATTTGGTGACAAAGTTCATCAGTGGATGATTAGAATGTCACTTTTGACAAAGAACACTGTTCATTACTAAAATGCTCTAATTGAGCTGTTAGAATGTCAGAAACAAGCTTTCTGAGCTGAGAACTGTATTTGGTGACAAAGTTCATCAGTGGATGATTAGAATGTCACTTTTGACAAAGAACACTGTTCATTACTAAAATGCTCTAATTGAGCTGTTAGAATGTCAGAAACAAGCTTTCTGAGCTGAGAACTGCATTTTGTGACATAGTTCATCAGTGGATGATGAGAATGTCAGTTTTTAACAAAGAACACTGTTCATTACTAAAATGCTCTAATTGAGCTGTTAGAATGTCAGAAACAAGCTTTCTGAGCTGAGAACTGCATTTTGTGACATAGTTCATCAGTGGATGATGAGAATGTCAGTTTTGACAAAGAACACTGTTCATTACTAAAATGCTCTAATTGAGCTGTTAGAATGTCAGAAACAAGCTTTCTGAGCTGAGAACTGCATTTTGTGACATAGTTCATCAGTGGATGATTAGAATGTCACTTTTGACAAAGAACACTGATCATTACTAAAATGCTCTAATTGAGCTGTTAGAATGTCAGAAACAAGCTTTCTGAGCTGAGAACTGCATTTTGTGACATAGTTCATCAGTGGATGATTAGAATGTCAGTTTTGACAAAGAATACTGTTCATTACTAAAATGCTCTAATTGAGCTGTTAGAATGTCAGAAACAAGCTTTCTGAGCTGAGAACTGCATTTTGTGAAAAAGTTCATCAGTGGATGATTAGAATGTCACTTTTGACAAAGAACACTGATCAATACTAAAATGCTCTAATTGAGCTGTTAGAATGTCAGAAACAAGCTTTCTGAGCTGAGAACTGCATTTTGTGACATAGTTCATCAGTGGATGATGAGAATGTCAGTTTTGACAAAGAACACTGTTCATTACTAAAATGCTCCAATTGAGCTGTTAGAATGTCAGAAACAAGCTTTCTGAGCTGAGAACTGCATTTTGTGACAAAAAGCATCAGTGGATGATGAGAATGTCAGTTTTGACAAAGAACACTGATCATCACTAAAATGCTCCAATTAAGCTGTTAGAATGTCAGAAACAAGCTTTCTGAGCTGAGAACTGCATTTTGTGACATAGTTTATCAGTGGATGATGAGAATGTCAGTTTTGACAAAGAACACAGTTCATTACTGAAATGCTCCAATTGAGCTGTTAGAATGTCAGAAACAAGCTTTCTGAGCTGAGAAATGCATTTTGTGACAAAGTGCATCAGTGGATGATGAGAATGTCAGTTTTGACAAAGAACACTGTTCATTACTAAAATGCTCTAATTGAGCTGTTAGAATGTCAGAAACAAGCTTTCTGAGCTGATAACTGCATTTTGTGACAAAAAGCATCAGTGGATGATGAGAATGTCAGTTTTGACAAAGAACACTGATCATTACTAAAATGCTCCAATTGAGCTGTTAGAATGTCAGAAACAAGCTTTCTGAGCTGAGAAATGCATTTTGTGACAAAGTGCTTCAGTGGATGATGAGAATGTCAGTTTTGACAAAGAACACTGTTCATTACTAAAATGCTCTAATTGAGCTGTTAGAATGTCAGAAACAAGCTTTCTGAGCTGAGAACTGCATTTTGTGACAAAAAGCATCAGTGGATGATGAGAATGTCAGTTTTGACAAAGAACACTGATCATTACTAAAATGCTCCAATTGAGCTGTTAGAATGTCAGAAACAAGCTTTCTGAGCTGAGAAATGCATTTTGTGACAAAGTGCTTCAGTGGATGATGAGAATGTCAGTTTTGACAAAGAACACTGTTCATTACTAAAATGCTCTAATTGAGCTGTTAGAATGTCAGAAACAAGCTTTCTCAGCTGAGAACTGCATTTTGTGACATAGTTCATCAGTGGATGATGAGAATGTCAGTTTTGACAAAGAACATTGTTCATTACTAAAATGCTCCAATTGAGCTGTTAGAATGTTAGAAACAAGCTTTCTGAGCTGAGAACTGCATTTTGTGACATAGTTCATCAGTGGATGATGAGAATGTCAGTTTTGACAAAGAACACTGTTCATTACTAAAATGCTCCAATTGAGCTGTTAGAATCTCAGAAACAAGCTTTCTGAGCTGAGAAATGCATTTTGTGACAAAGTGCTTCAGTGGATGATGAGAATGTCAGTTTTGACAAAGAACACTATTCATTACTAAAATGCTCTAATTGAGCTGTTAGAATGTCAGAAACAAGCTTTCTGAGCTGAGAAATGATGTTTAATTAACAAAGTTCGGGAGGAGCCGTAGCATATAATCAGCCGGCTGGTCCACAATCAGCAATCACTGCACATACACAATTAGCCATAGCGAGCTCGCTCATAAATAGAGAATCCATCTTACCTGCTCGATCTCCTAAGATTAAGCATCCCTCCTCCACCCCGGCTCCTCTCCCAAACTCACTTTTCTTTTGCAAGAGCCCCGGGGGGTGTGCTCTGGGCTCAAACCGGTTCCGAGCTCGGCGCACTCACCCTGACCAAGGTGTAGTGTTTCGGGTTCGGATAGATCTGGCGAGCTCGGAGCCCGCTTCCCGGACAGCACGCCAAATACGCATAACCTTCATAACCAAGCTCTTGCTTTATTATCCCTATCAACATCGCTGTTATCTGCGCAGGTGAACTCGTGAACTGCATTTTGTGACATAGTTCATCAGTGGATGATGAGAATGTCAGTTTTGACAAAGAACACTGATCATTACTAAAATGCTCTAATTGAGCTGTTAGAATGTCAGAAACAAGCTTTCTGAGCTGAGAACTGCATTTTGTGACAAAAAGCATCAGTGGATGATGAGAATGTCAGTTTTGACAAAGAACACTGATCATTACTAAAATGCTCCAATTGAGCTTGTTAGAATGTCAGAAACAAATTTTCTGAGCTGAGAACTGTATTTGGTGACAAAGTTCATCAGTGGATGATTAGAATGTCACTTTTGACAAAGAACACTGTTCATTACTAAAATGCTCTAATTGAGCTGTTAGAATGTCAGAAACAAGCTTTCTGAGCTGAGAACTGCATTTTGTGACATAGTTCATCAGTGGATGATGAGAATGTCAGTTTTTAACAAAGAACACTGTTCATTACTAAAATGCTCTAATTGAGCTGTTAGAATGTCAGAAACAAGCTTTCTGAGCTGAGAACTGCATTTTGTGACATAGTTCATCAGTGGATGATGAGAATGTCAGTTTTGACAAAGAACACTGTTCATTACTAAAATGCTCTAATTGAGCTGTTAGAATGTCAGAAACAAGCTTTCTGAGCTGAGAACTGCATTCTGTGACATAGTTCATCAGTGGATGATTAGAATGTCACTTTTGACAAAGAACACTGATCATTACTAAAATGCTCTAATTGAGCTGTTAGAATGTCAGAAACAAGCTTTCTGAGCTGAGAACTGCATTTTGTGACATAGTTCATCAGTGGATGATTAGAATGTCAGTTTTGACAAAGAATACTGTTCATTACTAAAATGCTCTAATTGAGCTGTTAGAATGTCAGAAACAAGCTTTCTGAGCTGAGAACTGCATTTTGTGACAAAGTTCATCAGTGGATGATTAGAATGTCACTTTTGACAAAGAACACTGATCAATACTAAAATGCTCTAATTGAGCTGTTAGAATGTCAGAAACAAGCTTTCTGAGCTGAGAACTGCATTTTGTGACATAGTTCATCAGGGGATGATGAGAATGTCAGTTTTGACAAAGAACACTGTTCATTACTAAAATGCTCCAATTGAGCTGTTAGAATGTCAGAAACAAGCTTTCTGAGCTGAGAACTGCATTTTGTGACAAAAAGCATCAGTGGATGATGAGAATGTCAGTTTTGACAAAGAATACTGATCATTACCAAAATGCTCCAATTGAGCTTGTTAGAATGTCAGAAACAAATTTTCTGAGCTGAGAAATGCATTTTGTGACAAAGTGCATCAGTGGATGATGAGAATGTCAGTTTTGACAAAGAACACTGATCATCACTAAAATGCTCCAATTAAGCTGTTAGAATGTCAGAAACAAGCTTTCTGAGCTGAGAACTGCATTTTGTGACATAGTTTATCAGTGGATGATGAGAATGTCAGTTTTGACAAAGAACACTGTTCATTACTGAAATGCTCCAATTGAGCTGTTAGAATGTCAGAAACAAGCTTTCTGAGCTGAGAAATGCATTTTGTGACAAAGTGCATCAGTGGATGATGAGAATGTCAGTTTTGACAAAGAACACTGTTCATTACTAAAATGCTCTAATTGAGCTGTTAGAATGTCAGAAACAAGCTTTCTGAGCTGATAACTGCATTTTGTGACAAAAAGCATCAGTGGATGATGAGAATGTCAGTTTTGACAAAGAACACTGATCATTACTAAAATGCTCCAATTGAGCTGTTAGAATGTCAGAAACAAGCTTTCTGAGCTGAGAAATGCATTTTGTGACAAAGTGCTTCAGTGGATGATGAGAATGTCAGTTTTGACAAAGAACACTGTTCATTACTAAAATGCTCTAATTGAGCTGTTAGAATGTCAGAAACAAGCTTTCTGAGCTGAGAACTGCATTTTGTGACAAAAAGCATCAGTGGATGATGAGAATGTCAGTTTTGACAAAGAACACTGATCATTACTAAAATGCTCCAATTGAGCTGTTAGAATGTCAGAAACAAGCTTTCTGAGCTGAGAAATGCATTTTGTGACAAAGTGCTTCAGTGGATGATGAGAATGTCAGTTTTGACAAAGAACACTGTTCATTACTAAAATGCTCTAATTGAGCTGTTAGAATGTCAGAAACAAGCTTTCTCAGCTGAGAACTGCATTTTGTGACATAGTTCATCAGTGGATGATGAGAATGTCAGTTTTGACAAAGAACATTGTTCATTACTAAAATGCTCCAATAATCTGTTAGAATGTTAGAAACAAGCTTTCTGAGCTGAGAACTGCATTTTGTGACATAGTTCATCAGTGGATGATGAGAATGTCAGTTTTGACAAAGAACACTGTTCATTACTAAAATGCTCCAATTGAGCTGTTAGAATCTCAGAAACAAGCTTTCTGAGCTGAGAAATGCATTTTGTGACAAAGTGCTTCAGTGGATGATGAGAATGTCAGTTTTGACAAAGAACACTATTCATTACTAAAATGCTCTAATTGAGCTGTTAGAATGTCAGAAACAAGCTTTCTGAGCTGAGAACTGCATTTTGTGACAAAAAGCATCAGTGGATGATGAGAATGTCAGTTTTGACAAAGAACACTGATCATTACTAAAATGCTCCAATTAAGCTGTTAGGATGTCAGAAACAAGCTTTCTGAGCTGAGAACTGCATTTTGTGAGAAAGTGAATCAGTGGATGATGAGAATGTCAGTTTTGACAAAGTACACTGTTCATTACTAAAATGCTCCAATTGAGCTGTTAGAATGTCAGAAACAAGCTTTCTGAGCATAAAACTGCATTTTGTGACAAAGTGCATCAGTGGGTGATGAGAATGTCAGTTTTGACAAAGAACACTGTTCAAAACTAAAATGCTCTAATTGAGCTGTTAGAATGTCAGAAACAAGCTTTCTGAGCTGAAAACTGCATTTTGTGACAAAGTGAATCAGTGGATGATGAGAATGTCAGTTTTGACATAGAACACTGATCATTACTAAAATGCTCTAATTGAGCTGTTAGAATGTCAGAAACAAGCTTTCTGAGCTGAGAACTGTATTTGGTGACAAAGTTCATCAGTGGATGATTAGAATGTCACTTTTGACAAAGAACACTGATCATTACTAAAATGCTCCAATTGAGCTGTTAGAATGTCAGAAACAAGCTTTCTGAGCTGAGAACTGCATTTTGTGACGTAGTTCATCAGTGGATGATGAGAATGTCAGTTTTGACAAAGAACACTGTTCATTACTAAAATGCTCTAATTGAGCTGTTAGAATGTCAGAAACAAGCTTTCTGAGCTGAGAACTGCATTTTGTGACATAGTTCATCAGTGGATGATGAGAATGTCAGTTTTGACAAAGAACACTGTTCATTACTAAAATGCTCTAATTGAGCTGTTAGAATGTCAGAAACAAGCTTTCTGAGCTGAGAACTGCATTTTGTGACATAGTTCATCAGTGGATGATGAGAATGTCAGTTTTGACAAAGAACACTGTTCATTACTAAAATGCTCTAATTGAGCTGTTAGAATGTCAGAAACAAGCTTTCTGAGCTGAGAACTGCATTTTGTGACATAGTTCATCAGTGGATGATGAGAATGTCAGTTTTGACAAAGAACACTGTTCATTACTAAAATGCTCCAATTGAGCTGTTAGAATGTCAGAAACAAGCTTTCTGAGCTGAGAACTGCATTTTGTGACAAAAAGCATCAGTGGATGATGAGAATGTCAGTTTTGACAAAGAACACTGATCATTACTAAAATGCTCCAATTGAGCTTGTTAGAATGTCAGAAACAAATTTTCTGAGCTGAGAAATGCATTTTGTGACAAAGTGCATCAGTGGATGATGAGAATGTCAGTTTTGACAAAGAACACTGATCATCACTAAAATGCTCCAATTAAGCTGTTAGAATGTCAAAAACAAGCTTTCTGAGCTGAGAACTGCATTTTGTGACATAGTTTATCAGTGGATGATGAGAATGTCAGTTTTGACAAAGAACACTGTTCATTACTGAAATGCTCCAATTGAGCTGTTAGAATGTCAGAAACAAGCTTTCTGAGCTGATAACTGCATTTTGTGACAAAAAGCATCAGTGGATGATGAGAATGTCAGTTTTGACAAAGAACACTGATCATTACTAAAATGCTCCAATTGAGCTGTTAGAATGTCAGAAACAAGCTTTCTGAGCTGAGAAATGCATTTTGTGACAAAGTGCTTCAGTGGATGATGAGAATGTCAGTTTTGACAAAGAACACTGATCATTACTAAAATGCTCTAATTGAGCTGTTAGAATGTCAGAAACAAGCTTTCTGAGCTGAGAACTGCATTTTGTGACAAAAAGCATCAGTGGATGATGAGAATGTCAGTTTTGACAAAGAACACTGATCATTACTAAAATGCTCCAATTGAGCTGTTAGAATGTCAGAAACAAGCTTTCTGAGCTGAGAAATGCATTTTGTGACAAAGTGCTTCAGTGGATGATGAGAATGTCAGTTTTGACAAAGAACACTGTTCATTACTAAAATGCTCTAATTGAGCTGTTAGAATGTCAGAAACAAGCTTTCTCAGCTGAGAACTGCATTTTGTGACATAGTTCATCAGTGGATGATGAGAATGTCAGTTTTGACAAAGAACACTGTTCATTACTAAAATGCTCTAATTGAGCTGTTAGAATGTTAGAAACAAGCTTTCTGAGCTGAGAACTGCATTTTGTGACATAGTTCATCAGTGGATGATGAGAATGTCAGTTTTGACAAAGAACACTGTTCATTACTAAAATGCTCCAATTGAGCTGTTAGAATGTCAGAAACAAGCTTTCTGAGCTGAGAACTGCATTTTGTGACATAGTTCATCAGTGGATGATGAGAATGTCAGTTTTGACAAAGAACATTGTTCATTACTGAAATGCTCCAATTGAGCTGTTAGAATGTCAGAAACAAGCTTTCTGAGCTGAGAAATGCATTTTGTGACAAAGTGCATCAGTGGATGATGAGAATGTCAGTTTTGACAAAGAACACTGTTCATTACTAAAATGCTCTAATTGAGCTGTTAGAATGTCAGAAACAAGCTTTCTGAGCTGAGAACTGCATTTTGTGACAAAGTTCATCAGTGGATGATGAGAATGTCAGTTTTGACAAAGAACACTGATCATTACTAAAATGCTCCAATTGAGCTGTTAGAATGTCAGAAACAAGCTTTCTGAGCATAAAACTGCATTTTGTGACAAAGTGCATCAGTGGATGATGAGAATGTCACTTTTGACAAAGAACACTGTTCATTACTGAAATGCTCCAATTGAGCTGTTAGAATGTCAGAAACAAGCTTTCTGAGCTGAGAACTGCATTTTGTGACATAGTTCATCAGTGGATGATGAGAATGTCAGTTTTGACAAAGAACACTGTTCATTACTAAAATGCTCTAATTGAGCTGTTAGAATGTCAGAAACAAGCTTTCTGAGCTGAGAACTGCATTTTGTGACATAGTTCATCAGTGGATGATGAGAATGTCAGTTTTGACAAAGAACACTGATCATTACTAAAATGCTCCAATTGAGCTGTTAGAATGTCAGAAACAAGCTTTCTGAGCTGAGAACTGCATTTTGTGACAAAAAGCATCAGTGGATGATGAGAATGTCAGTTTTGACAAAGAACACTGATCATTACTAAAATGCTCCAATTGAGCTTGTTAGAATGTCAGAAACAAATTTTCTGAGCTGAGAAATGCATTTTGTGACAAAGTGCATCAGTGGATGATGAGAATGTCAGTTTTGACAAAGAACACTGATCATCACTAAAATGCTCCAATTAAGCTGTTAGAATGTCAAAAACAAGCTTTCTGAGCTGAGAACTGCATTTTGTGACATAGTTTATCAGTGGATGATGAGAATGTCAGTTTTGACAAAGAACACTGTTCATTACTGAAATGCTCCAATTGAGCTGTTAGAATGTCAGAAACAAGCTTTCTGAGCTGAGAAATGCATTTTGTGACAAAGTGCATCAGTGGATGATGAGAATGTCAGTTTTGACAAAGAACACTGTTCATTACTAAAATGCTCTAATTGAGCTGTTAGAATGTCAGAAACAAGCTTTCTGAGCTGATAACTGCATTTTGTGACAAAAAGCATCAGTGGATGATGAGAATGTCAGTTTTGACAAAGAACACTGATCATTACTAAAATGCTCCAATTGAGCTGTTAGAATGTCAGAAACAAGCTTTCTGAGCTGAGAAATGCATTTTGTGACAAAGTGCTTCAGTGGATGATGAGAATGTCAGTTTTGACAAAGAACACTGATCATTACTAAAATGCTCTAATTGAGCTGTTAGAATGTCAGAAACAAGCTTTCTGATCTGAGAACTGCATTTTGTGACAAAAAGCATCAGTGGATGATGAGAATGTCAGTTTTGACAAAGAACACTGATCATTACTAAAATGCTCCAATTGAGCTGTTAGAATGTCAGAAACAAGCTTTCTGAGCTGAGAAATGCATTTTGTGACAAAGTGCTTCAGTGGATGATGAGAATGTCAGTTTTGACAAAGAACACTGTTCATTACTAAAATGCTCTAATTGAGCTGTTAGAATGTCAGAAACAAGCTTTCTCAGCTGAGAACTGCATTTTGTGACATAGTTCATCAGTGGATGATGAGAATGTCAGTTTTGACAAAGAACATTGTTCATTACTAAAATGCTCTAATTGAGCTGTTAGAATGTTAGAAACAAGCTTTCTGAGCTGAGAACTGCATTTTGTGACATAGTTCATCAGTGGATGATGAGAATGTCAGTTTTGACAAAGAACACTGTTCATTACTAAAATGCTCCAATTGAGCTGTTAGAATGTCAGAAACAAGCTTTCTGAGCTGAGAACTGCATTTTGTGACATAGTTCATCAGTGGATGATGAGAATGTCAGTTTTGACAAAGAACATTGTTCATTACTGAAATGCTCCAATTGAGCTGTTAGAATGTTAGAAACAAGCTTTCTGAGCTGAGAAATGCATTTTGTGACAAAGTGCATCAGTGGATGATGAGAATGTCAGTTTTGACAAAGAACACTGTTCATTACTAAAATGCTCTAATTGAGCTGTTAGAATGTCAGAAACAAGCTTTCTGAGCTGAGAACTGCATTTTGTGACAAAGTTCATCAGTGGATGATGAGAATGTCAGTTTTGACAAAGAACATTGATCATTACTAAAATGCTCCAATTGAGCTGTTAGAATGTCAGAAACAAGCTTTCTGAGCTGAGAAATGCATTTTGTGACAAAGTGAATCAGTGGATGGATGAGAATGTCACTTTTGACAAAGAACACTGTTCATTACTGAAATGCTCCAATTGAGCTGTTAGAATGTCAGAAACAAGCTTTCTGAGCTGAAAACTGCATTTTGTGACATAGTTCATCAGTGGATGATGAGAATGTCAGTTTTGACATAGAACACTGATCATCACTAAAATGCTCTAATTAAGCTGTTAGAATGTCAGAAACAAGCTTTCTGAGCTGAGAACTGCATTTTGTGAGAAAGTGAATCAGTGGATGATGAGAATGTCAGTTTTGACAAAGAACACTGTTCATTACTAAAATGCTCCAATTGAGCTGTTAGAATGTCAGAAACAAGCTTTCTGAGCATAAAACTGCATTTTGTGACAAAGTGCATCAGTGGATGATGAGAATGTCAGTTTTGACAAAGAACACTGATCACTACTAAAATGCTCCAATTGAGCTGTTAGAATGTCAGAAACAAGCTTTCTGAGCTGAGAACTGCATTTTGTGACAAAGTGAATCAGTGGATGGATGAGAATGTCACTTTTGACAAAGAACACTGTTCATTACTAAAATGCTCCAATTGAGCTGTTAGAATCTCAGAAACAAGCTTTCTGAGCTGAGAAATGCATTTTGTGACAAAGTGCTTCAGTGGATGATGAGAATGTCAGTTTTGACAAAGAACACTATTCATTACTAAAATGCTCTAATTGAGCTGTTAGAATGTCAGAAACAAGCTTTCTGAGCTGAGAACTGCATTTTGTGACATAGTTCATCAGTGGATGATGAGAATGTCAGTTTTGACAAAGAACACTGTTCATTACTGAAATGCTCCAATTGAGATGTTAGAATGTCAGAAACAAGCTTTCTGAGCTGAGAACTGCATTTTGTGACAAAAAGCATCAGTGGATGATGAGAATGTCAGTTTTGACAAAGAACACTGATCATTACTAAAATGCTCCAATTAAGCTGTTAGAATGTCAGAAACAAGCTTTCTGAGCTGAGAACTGCATTTTGTGACATAGTTCATCAGTGGATGATGAGAATGTCAGTTTTGACAAAGAACACTGTTCATTGCTGATATGCTCCAATTGAGCTGTTAGAATGTCAGAAACAAGCTTTCTGAGCTGAGAAATGCATTTTGTGACAAAGTGAATCAGTGGATGATGAGAATGTCAGTTTTGACAAAGAACACTGATCATAACTAAAATGCTCCAATTGAGCTGTTAGAATGTCAGAAACAAGCTTTCTGAGCTGAGAACTGCATTTTGTGACATAGTTCATCAGTGGATGATGAGAATGTCAGTTTTGACAAAGAACACTGATCATTACTAAAATGCTCCAATTAAGCTGTTAGGATGTCAGAAACAAGCTTTCTGAGCTGAGAACTGCATTTTGTGAGAAAGTGAATCAGTGGATGATGAGAATGTCAGTTTTGACAAAGAACACTGTTCATTACTAAAATGCTCCAATTGAGCTGTTAGAATGTCAGAAACAAGCTTTCTGAGCATAAAACTGCATTTTGTGACAAAGTGCATCAGTGGGTGATGAGAATGTCAGTTTTGACAAAGAACACTGTTCATTACTAAAATGCTCTAATTGAGCTGTTAGAATGTCAGAAACAAGCTTTCTGAGCTGAAAACTGCATTTTGTGACAAAGTGAATCAGTGGATGATGAGAATGTCAGTTTTGACATAGAACACTGATCATTACTAAAATGCTCTAATTGAGCTGTTAGAATGTCAGAAACAAGCTTTCTGAGCTGAGAACTGTATTTGGTGACAAAGTTCATCAGTGGATGATTAGAATGTCACTTTTGACAAAGAACACTGATCATTACTAAAATGCTCCAATTGAGCTGTTAGAATGTCAGAAACAAGCTTTCTGAGCTGAGAACTGCATTTTGTGACATAGTTCATCAGTGGATGATGAGAATGTCAGTTTTGACAAAGAACACTGTTCATTACTAAAATGCTCTAATTGAGCTGTTAGAATGTCAGAAACAAGCTTTCTGAGCTGAGAACTGCATTTTGTGACATAGTTCATCAGTGGATGATGAGAATGTCAGTTTTGACAAAGAACACTGTTCATTACTAAAATGCTCTAATTGAGCTGTTAGAATGTCAGAAACAAGCTTTCTGAGCTGAGAACTGCATTTTGTGACATAGTTCATCAGTGGATGATGAGAATGTCAGTTTTGACAAAGAACACTGTTCATTACTAAAATGCTCCAATTGAGCTGTTAGAATGTCAGAAACAAGCTTTCTGAGCTGAGAACTGCATTTTGTGACAAAAAGCATCAGTGGATGATGAGAATGTCAGTTTTGACAAAGAACACTGATCATTACTAAAATGCTCCAATTGAGCTTGTTAGAATGTCAGAAACAAATTTTCTGAGCTGAGAAATGCATTTTGTGACAAAGTGCATCAGTGGATGATGAGAATGTCAGTTTTGACAAAGAACACTGATCATCACTAAAATGCTCCAATTAAGCTGTTAGAATGTCAAAAACAAGCTTTCTGAGCTGAGAACTGCATTTTGTGACATAGTTTATCAGTGGATGATGAGAATGTCAGTTTTGACAAAGAACACTGTTCATTACTGAAATGCTCCAATTGAGCTGTTAGAATGTCAGAAACAAGCTTTCTGAGCTGAGAAATGCATTTTGTGACAAAGTGCATCAGTGGATGATGAGAATGTCAGTTTTGACAAAGAACACTGTTCATTACTAAAATGCTCTAATTGAGCTGTTAGAATGTCAGAAACAAGCTTTCTGAGCTGATAACTGCATTTTGTGACAAAAAGCATCAGTGGATGATGAGAATGTCAGTTTTGACAAAGAACACTGATCATTACTAAAATGCTCCAATTGAGCTGTTAGAATGTCAGAAACAAGCTTTCTGAGCTGAGAAATGCATTTTGTGACAAAGTGCTTCAGTGGATGATGAGAATGTCAGTTTTGACAAAGAACACTGTTCATTACTAAAATGCTCTAATTGAGCTGTTAGAATGTCAGAAACAAGCTTTCTCAGCTGAGAACTGCATTTTGTGACATAGTTCATCAGTGGATGATGAGAATGTCAGTTTTGACAAAGAACATTGTTCATTACTAAAATGCTCTAATTGAGCTGTTAGAATGTTAGAAACAAGCTTTCTGAGCTGAGAACTGCATTTTGTGACATAGTTCATCAGTGGATGATGAGAATGTCAGTTTTGACAAAGAACACTGTTCATTACTAAAATGCTCCAATTGAGCTGTTAGAATGTCAGAAACAAGCTTTCTGAGCTGAGAACTGCATTTTGTGACATAGTTCATCAGTGGATGATGAGAATGTCAGTTTTGACAAAGAACATTGTTCATTACTGAAATGCTCCAATTGAGCTGTTAGAATGTCAGAAACAAGCTTTCTGAGCTGAGAAATGCATTTTGTGACAAAGTGCATCAGTGGATGATGAGAATGTCAGTTTTGACAAAGAACACTGTTCATTACTAAAATGCTCTAATTGAGCTGTTAGAATGTCAGAAACAAGCTTTCTGAGCTGAGAACTGCATTTTGTGACAAAGTTCATCAGTGGATGATGAGAATGTCAGTTTTGACAAAGAACACTGATCATTACTAAAATGCTCCAATTGAGCTGTTAGAATGTCAGAAACAAGCTTTCTGAGCTGAGAAATGCATTTTGTGACAAAGTGAATCAGTGGATGGATGAGAATGTCACTTTTGACAAAGAACACTGTTCATTACTGAAATGCTCCAATTGAGCTGTTAGAATGTCAGAAACAAGCTTTCTGAGCTGAAAACTGCATTTTGTGACATAGTTCATCAGTGGATGATGAGAATGTCAGTTTTGACATAGAACACTGATCATCACTAAAATGCTCTAATTAAGCTGTTAGAATGTCAGAAACAAGCTTTCTGAGCTGAGAACTGCATTTTGTGAGAAAGTGAATCAGTGGATGATGAGAATGTCAGTTTTGACAAAGAACACTGTTCATTACTAAAATGCTCCAATTGAGCTGTTAGAATGTCAGAAACAAGCTTTCTGAGCATAAAACTGCATTTTGTGACAAAGTGCATCAGTGGATGATGAGAATGTCAGTTTTGACAAAGAACACTGATCACTACTAAAATGCTCCAATTGAGCTGTTAGAATGTCAGAAACAAGCTTTCTGAGCTGAGAACTGCATTTTGTGACAAAGTGAATCAGTGGATGGATGAGAATGTCACTTTTGACAAAGAACACTGTTCATTACTAAAATGCTCCAATTGAGCTGTTAGAATCTCAGAAACAAGCTTTCTGAGCTGAGAAATGCATTTTGTGACAAAGTGCTTCAGTGGATGATGAGAATGTCAGTTTTGACAAAGAACACTATTCATTACTAAAATGCTCTAATTGAGCTTTTAGAATGTCAGAAACAAGCTTTCTGAGCTGAGAACTGCATTTTGTGACATAGTTCATCAGTGGATGATGAGAATGTCAGTTTTGACAAAGAACACTGTTCATTACTGAAATGCTCCAATTGAGATGTTAGAATGTCAGAAACAAGCTTTCTGAGCTGAGAACTGCATTTTGTGACAAAAAGCATCAGTGGATGATGAGAATGTCAGTTTTGACAAAGAACACTGATCATTACTAAAATGCTCCAATTAAGCTGTTAGAATGTCAGAAACAAGCTTTCTGAGCTGAGAACTGCATTTTGTGACATAGTTCATCAGTGGATGATGAGAATGTCAGTTTTGACAAAGAACACTGTTCATTGCTGATATGCTCCAATTGAGCTGTTAGAATGTCAGAAACAAGCTTTCTGAGCTGAGAAATGCATTTTGTGACAAAGTGAATCAGTGGATGATGAGAATGTCAGTTTTGACAAAGAACACTGATCATAACTAAAATGCTCCAATTGAGCTGTTAGAATGTCAGAAACAAGCTTTCTGAGCTGAGAACTGCATTTTGTGACATAGTTCATCAGTGGATGATGAGAATGTCAGTTTTGACAAAGAACACTGTTCATTACTGAAATGCTCCAATTGAGCTGTTAGAATGTCAGAAACAAGCTTTCTGAGCTGAGAAATGCATTTTGTGACAAAGTGCATCAGTGGATGATGAGAATGTCAGTTTTGACAAAGAACACTGTTCATCACTAAAATGCTCTAATTGAGCTGTTAGAATGTCAGAAACAAGCTTTCTGAGCTGAGAACTGCATTTTGTGACAAAGTTCATCAGTGGATGATGAGAATGTCAGTTTTGACAAAGAACACTGATCATTACTAAAATGCTCCAATTGAGCTGTTAGAATGTCAGAAACAAGCTTTCTGAGCTGAGAACTGCATTTTGTGACAAAGTGAATCAGTGGATGGATGAGAATGTCACTTTTGACTAAGAACACTGTTCATTACTGAAATGCTCCAATTGAGCTGTTAGAATGTCAGAAACAAGCTTTCTGAGCTGAGAACTGCATTTTGTGAGAAAGTGAATCAGTGGATGATGAGAATGTCAGTTTTGACAAAGGACACTGTTCATCTAAAATGCTCCAATTGAGCTGTTAGAATGTCAGAAACAAGCTTTCTGTGCATAAAACTGCATTTTGTGACAAAGTGCATCAGTGGGTGATGAGAATGTCAGTTTTGACAAAGAACACTGTTCATTACTAAAATGCTCTAATTGAGCTGTTAGAATGTCAGAAACAAGCTTTCTGAGCTGAAAACTGCATTTTGTGACAAAGTGAATCAGTGGATGATGAGAATGTCAGTTTTGACAAAGAACACTGATCATTACTAAAATGCTCCAATTGAGCTGTTAGAATGTCAGAAACAAGCTTTCTGAGATGAAAACTGCATTTTTTTGACAAAGTGCATCAGTGGATGATGAGAATGTCAGTTTTGACAAAGAACACTGTTCATTACTAAAATGCTCTAATTGAGCTGTTAGAATGTCAGAAACAAGCTTTCTGAGCTGAGAACTGCATTTTGTGACATAGTTCATCAGTGGATGATGAGAATGTCAGTTTTGACAAAGAACACTGTTCATTACTAAAATGCTCTAATTGAGCTGTTAGAATGTCAGAAACAAGCTTTCTGAGCTGAGAACTGCATTTTGTGACATAGTTCATCAGTGGATGATGAGAATGTCAGTTTTGACAAAGAACACTGTTCATTACTAAAATGCTCCAATTGAGCTGTTAGAATGTCAGAAACAAATTTTCTGAGCTGAGAAATGCATTTTGTGACAAAAAGCATCAGTGGATGATGAGAATGTCAGTTTTGACAAAGAACACTGATCATCACTAAAATGCTCCAATTAAGCTGTTAGAATGTCAGAAACAAGCTTTCTGAGCTGAGAACTGCATTTTGTGAGAAAGTGAATCAGTGGATGATGAGAATGTCAGTTTTGACAAAGAACACTGTTCATTACTAAAATGCTCCAATTGAGCTGTTAGAATGTCAGAAACAAGCTTTCTGAGCTGAAAACTGCATTTTGTGACAAAGTGAATCAGTGGATGATGAGAATGTCAGTTTTGACAAAGAACACTGTTCATTACTAAAATGCTCTAATTGAGCTGTTAGAATGTCAGAAACAAGCTTTCTGAGCTGAAAACTGCATTTTGTGACAAAGTGAATCAGTGGATGATGAGAATGTCAGTTTTGACAAAGAACACTGATCATTACTAAAATGCTCTAATTGAGCTGTTAGAATGTCAGAAACAAGCTTTCTGAGCTGAGAACTGTATTTGGTGACAAAGTTCATCAGTGGATGATTAGAATGTCACTTTTGACAAAGAACACTGTTCATTACTAAAATGCTCTAATTGAGCTGTTAGAATGTCAGAAACAAGCTTTCTGAGCTGAAAACTGCATTTTGTGACAAAAAGCATCAGTGGATGATGAGAATGTCAGTTTTGACAAAGAACACTGATCATAACTAAAATGCTCCAATTGAGCTGTTAGAATGTCAGAAACAAGCTTTCTGAGCTGAGAACTGCATTTTGTGACATAGTTCATCAGTGGATGATGAGAATGTCAGTTTTGACAAAGAACACTGATCATCACTAAAATGCTCCAATTAAGCTGTTAGAATGTCAGAAACAAGCTTTCTGAGCTGAGAACTGCATTTTGTGACATAGTTCATCAGTGGATGATGAGAATGTCAGTTTTGACAAAGAACACTGTTCATTACTGAAATGCTCCAATTGAGCTGTTAGAATGTCAGAAACAAGCTTTCTGAGCTGAGAAATGCATTTTGTGACAAAGTGCATCAGTGGATGATGAGAATGTCAGTTTTGACAAAGAACACTGTTCATTACTAAAATGCTCTAATTGAGCTGTTAGAATGTCAGAAACAAGCTTTCTGAGCTGAGAACTGCATTTTGTGACAAAGTTCATCAGTGGATGATGAGAATGTCAGTTTTGACAAAGAACACTGATCATTACTAAAATGCTCCAATTGAGCTGTTAGAATGTCAGAAACAAGCTTTCTGAGCTGAGAACTGCATTTTGTGACAAAGTGAATCAGTGGATGGATGAGAATGTCACTTTTGACAAAGAACACTGTTCATTACTGAAATGCTCCAATTGAGCTGTTAGAATGTCAGAAACAAGCTTTCTGAGCTGAGAACTGCATTTTGTGAGAAAGTGAATCAGTGGATGATGAGAATGTCAGTTTTGACAAAGAACACTGTTCATCTAAAATGCTCCAATTGAGCTGTTAGAATGTCAGAAACAAGCTTTCTGAGCATAAAACTGCATTTTGTGACAAAGTGCATCAGTGGGTGATGAGAATGTCAGTTTTGACAAAGAACACTGTTCATTACTAAAATGCTCTAATTGAGCTGTTAGAATGTCAGAAACAAGCTTTCTGAGCTGAAAACTGCATTTTGTGACAAAGTGAATCAGTGGATGATGAGAATGTCAGTTTTGACAAAGAACACTGATCATTACTAAAATGCTCCAATTGAGCTGTTAGAATGTCAGAAACAAGCTTTCTGAGATGAAAACTGCATTTTTTTGACAAAGTGCATCAGTGGATGATGAGAATGTCAGTTTTGACAAAGAACACTGTTCATTACTAAAATGCTCTAATTGAGCTGTTAGAATGTCAGAAACAAGCTTTCTGAGCTGAGAACTGCATTTTGTGACATAGTTCATCAGTGGATGATGAGAATGTCAGTTTTGACAAAGAACACTGTTCATTACTAAAATGCTCTAATTGAGCTGTTAGAATGTCAGAAACAAGCTTTGTGAGCTGAGAACTGCATTTTGTGACATAGTTCATCAGTGGATGATGAGAATGTCAGTTTTGACAAAGAACACTGTTCATTACTAAAATGCTCCAATTGAGCTGTTAGAATGTCAGAAACAAATTTTCTGAGCTGAGAAATGCATTTTGTGACAAAAAGCATCAGTGGATGATGAGAATGTCAGTTTTGACAAAGAACACTGATCATCACTAAAATGCTCCAATTAAGCTGTTAGAATGTCAGAAACAAGCTTTCTGAGCTGAGAACTGCATTTTGTGAGAAAGTGAATCAGTGGATGATGAGAATGTCAGTTTTGACAAAGAACACTGTTCATTACTAAAATGCTCCAATTGAGCTGTTAGAATGTCAGAAACAAGCTTTCTGAGCATAAAACTGCATTTTGTGACAAAGTGCATCAGTGGGTGATGAGAATGTCAGTTTTGACAAAGAACACTGTTCATTACTAAAATGCTCTAATTGAGCTGTTAGAATGTCAGAAACAAGCTTTCTGAGCTGAAAACTGCATTTTGTGACAAAGTGAATCAGTGGATGATGAGAATGTCAGTTTTGACAAAGAACACTGATCATTACTAAAATGCTCTAATTGAGCTGTTAGAATGTCAGAAACAAGCTTTCTGAGCTGAGAACTGTATTTGGTGACAAAGTTCATCAGTGGATGATTAGAATGTCACTTTTGACAAAGAACACTGATCATTACTAAAATGCTCCAATTGAGCTGTTAGAATGTCAGAAACAAGCTTTCTGAGCTGAAAACTGCATTTTTTTGACAAAGTGCATCAGTGGATGATGAGAATGTCAGTTTTGACAAAGAACACTGTTCATTACTAAAATGCTCTAATTGAGCTGTTAGAATGTCAGAAACAAGCTTTCTGAGCTGAGAACTGCATTTTGTGACATAGTTCATCAGTGGATGATGAGAATGTCAGTTTTGACAAAGAACACTGTTCATTACTAAAATGCTCTAATTGAGCTGTTAGAATGTCAGAAACAAGCTTTCTGAGCTGAGAACTGCATTTTGTGACATAGTTCATCAGTGGATGATGAGAATGTCAGTTTTGACAAAGAACACTGTTCATTACTAAAATGCTCTAATTGAGCTGTTAGAATGTCAGAAACAAGCTTTCTGAGCTGAGAACTGCATTTTGTGACAAAAAGCATCAGTGGATGATGAGAATGTCAGTTTTGACAAAGAACACTGATCATTACTAAAATGCTCCAATTGAGCTGTTAGAATGTCAGAAACAAGCTTTCTGAGCTGAGAAATGCATTTTGTGACAAAGTGCTTCAGTGGATGATGAGAATGTCAGTTTTGACAAAGAACACTGTTCATTACTAAAATGCTCTAATTGAGCTGTTAGAATGTCAGAAACAAGCTTTCTCAGCTGAGAACTGCATTTTGTGACATAGTTCATCAGTGGATGATGAGAATGTCAGTTTTGACAAAGAACATTGTTCATTACTAAAATGCTCCAATTGAGCTGTTAGAATGTTAGAAACAAGCTTTCTGAGCTGAGAACTGCATTTTGTGACATAGTTCATCAGTGGATGATGAGAATGTCAGTTTTGACAAAGAACACTGTTCATTACTAAAATGCTCCAATTGAGCTGTTAGAATCTCAGAAACAAGCTTTCTGAGCTGAGAAATGCATTTTGTGACAAAGTGCTTCAGTGGATGATGAGAATGTCAGTTTTGACAAAGAACACTATTCATTACTAAAATGCTCTAATTGAGCTGTTAGAATGTCAGAAACAAGCTTTCTGAGCTGAGAACTGCATTTTGTGACAAAGTGCTTCAGTGGATGATGAGAATGTCAGTTTTGACAAAGAACACTATTCATTACTAAAATGCTCTAATTGAGCTGTTAGAATGTCAGAAACAAGCTTTCTGAGCTGAGAACTGCATTTTGTGAGAAAGTGAATCAGTGGATGATGAGAATGTCAGTTTTGACAAAGAACACTGTTCATTACTAAAATGCTCCAATTGAGCTGTTAGAATGTCAGAAACAAGCTTTCTGAGCATAAAACTGCATTTTGTGACAAAGTGCATCAGTGGGTGATGAGAATGTCAGTTTTGACAAAGAACACTGTTCATTACTAAAATGCTCTAATTGAGCTGTTAGAATGTCAGAAACAAGCTTTCTGAGCTGAAAACTGCATTTTGTGACAAAGTGAATCAGTGGATGATGAGAATGTCAGTTTTGACATAGAACACTGATCATTACTAAAATGCTCTAATTGAGCTGTTAGAATGTCAGAAACAAGCTTTCTGAGCTGAGAACTGCATTTGGTGACAAAGTTCATCAGTGGATGATTAGAATGTCACTTTTGACAAAGAACACTGATCATTACTAAAATGCTCCAATTGAGCTGTTAGAATGTCAGAAACAAGCTTTCTGAGCTGAGAACTGCATTTTGTGACATAGTTCATCAGTGGATGATGAGAATGTCAGTTTTGACAAAGAACACTGTTCATTACTAAAATGCTCTAATTGAGCTGTTAGAATGTCAGAAACAAGCTTTCTGAGCTGAGAACTGCATTTTGTGACATAGTTCATCAGTGGATGATGAGAATGTCAGTTTTGACAAAGAACACTGTTCATTACTAAAATGCTCTAATTGAGCTGTTAGAATGTCAGAAACAAGCTTTCTGAGCTGAGAACTGCATTTTGTGACATAGTTCATCAGTGGATGATGAGAATGTCAGTTTTGACAAAGAACACTGTTCATTACTAAAATGCTCTAATTGAGCTGTTAGAATGTCAGAAACAAGCTTTCTGAGCTGAGAACTGCATTTTGTGACATAGTTCATCAGTGGATGATGAGAATGTCAGTTTTGACAAAGAACACTGTTCATTACTAAAATGCTCCAATTGAGCTGTTAGAATGTCAGAAACAAGCTTTCTGAGCTGAGAACTGCATTTTGTGACAAAAAGCATCAGTGGATGATGAGAATGTCAGTTTTGACAAAGAACACTGATCATTACTAAAATGCTCCAATTGAGCTTGTTAGAATGTCAGAAACAAATTTTCTGAGCTGAGAAATGCATTTTGTGACAAAGTGCATCAGTGGATGATGAGAATGTCAGTTTTGACAAAGAACACTGATCATCACTAAAATGCTCCAATTAAGCTGTTAGAATGTCAGAAACAAGCTTTCTGAGCTGAGAACTGCATTTTGTGACATAGTTTATCAGTGGATGATGAGAATGTCAGTTTTGACAAAGAACACTGTTCATTACTGAAATGCTCCAATTGAGCTGTTAGAATGTCAGAAACAAGCTTTCTGAGCTGAGAAATGCATTTTGTGACAAAGTGCATCAGTGGATGATGAGAATGTCAGTTTTGACAAAGAACACTGTTCATTACTAAAATGCTCTAATTGAGCTGTTAGAATGTCAGAAACAAGCTTTCTGAGCTGAGAACTGCATTTTGTGAGAAAGTGAATCAGTGGATGATGAGAATGTCAGTTTTGACAAAGAACACTGTTCATTACTAAAATGCTCCAATTGAGCTGTTAGAATGTCAGAAACAAGCTTTCTGAGCATAAAACTGCATTTTGTGACAAAGTGCATCAGTGGATGATGAGAATGTCAGTTTTGACAAAGAACACTGATCACTACTAAAATGCTCCAATTGAGCTGTTAGAATGTCAGAAACAAGCTTTCTGAGCTGAGAACTGCATTTTGTGACAAAGTGAATCAGTGGATGGATGAGAATGTCACTTTTGACAAAGAACACTGTTCATTACTAAAATGCTCCAATTGAGCTGTTAGAATCTCAGAAACAAGCTTTCTGAGCTGAGAAATGCATTTTGTGACAAAGTGCTTCAGTGGATGATGAGAATGTCAGTTTTGACAAAGAACACTATTCATTACTAAAATGCTCTAATTGAGCTGTTAGAATGTCAGAAACAAGCTTTCTGAGCTGAGAACTGCATTTTTTGACATAGTTCATCAGTGGATGATGAGAATGTCAGTTTTGACAAAGAACACTGTTCATTACTGAAATGCTCCAATTGAGATGTTAGAATGTAAGAAACAAGCTTTCTGAGCTGAGAACTGCATTTTGTGACATAGTTCATCAGTGGATGATGAGAATGTCAGTTTTGACAAAGAACACTGTTCATTGCTGATATGCTCCAATTAAGCTGTTAGAATGTCAGAAACAAGCTTTCTGAGCTGAGTACTGCATTTTGTGACATAGTTCATCAGTGGATGATGAGAATGTCAGTTTTGACAAAGAACACTGTTCATTGCTGATATGCTCCAATTGAGCTGTTAGAATGTCAGAAACAAGCTTTCTGAGCTGAGAAATGCATTTTGTGACAAAGTGAATCAGTGGATGATGAGAATGTCAGTTTTGACAAAGAACACTGATCATTACTAAAATGCTCCAATTAAGCTGTTAGAATGTCAGAAACAAGCTTTCTGAGCTGAGAACTGCATTTTGTGACATAGTTCATCAGTGGATGATGAGAATGTCAGTTTTGACAAAGAACACTGTTCATTGCTGATATGCTCCAATTGAGCTGTTAGAATGTCAGAAACAAGCTTTCTGAGCTGAGAAATGCATTTTGTGACAAAGTGAATCAGTGGATGATGAGAATGTCAGTTTTGACAAAGAACACTGATCATTACTAAAATGCTCTAATTGAACTGTTAGAATGTCAGAAACAAGCTTTCTGAGCTGAGAACTGCATTTTGTGACATAGTTCATCAGTGGATGATGAGAATGTCAGTTTTGACAAAGAACACTGTTCATTACTAAAATGCTCTAATTGAGCTGTTAGAATGTCAGAAACAAGCTTTCTGAGCTGAAAACTGCATTTTGTGACAAAAAGCATCAGTGGATGATGAGAATGTCAGTTTTGACAAAGAACACTGTTCATTACTGAAATGCTCCAATTGAGCTGTTAGAATGTCAAAAACAAGCTTTCTGAGCTGAGAAATGCATTTTGTGACAAAGTGCATCAGTGGATGATGAGAATGTCAGTTTTGACAAAGAACACTGTTCATTACTAAAATGCTCTAATTGAGCTGTTAGAATGTCAGAAACAAGCTTTCTGAGCTGAGAACTGCATTTTGTGACAAAAAGCATCAGTGGATGATGAGAATGTCAGTTTTGACAAAGAACACTGATCATTACTAAAATGCTCCAATTGAGCTGTTAGAATGTCAGAAACAAGCTTTCTGAGCTGAGAAATGCATTTTGTGACAAAGTGCTTCAGTGGATGATGAGAATGTCAGTTTTGACAAAGAACACTGTTCATTACTAAAATGCTCTAATTGAGCTGTTAGAATGTCAGAAACAAGCTTTCTGAGGTGAGAACTGCATTTTGTGACATAGTTCATCAGTGGATGATGAGAATGTCAGTTTTGACAAAGAACACTGTTCATTACTAAAATGCTCTAATTGAGCTGTTAGAATGTTAGAAACAAGCTTTCTGAGCTGAGAACTGCATTTTGTGACATAGTTCATCAGTGGATGATGAGAATGTCAGTTTTGACAAAGAACACTGTTCATTGCTGATATGCTCCAATTGAGCTGTTAGAATGTCAGAAACAAGCTTTCTGAGCTGAGAAATGCATTTTGTGACAAAGTGAATCAGTGGATGATGAGAATGTCAGTTTTGACAAAGAACACTGATTCATTACTGAAATGCTCGAATTGAGCTGTTAGAATGTCAGAAACAAGCTTTCTGAGCTGAGAATTGCATTTTGTGACAAAAAGCATCAGTGGATGATGAGAATGTCAGTTTTGACAAAGAACACTGATCATTACTAAAATGCTCCAATTGAGCTGTTAGAATGTCAGAAACAAGCTTTCTGAGCTGAGAAATGCATTTTGTGACAAAGTGCTTCAGTGGATGATGAGAATGTCAGTTTTGACAAAGAACACTGTTCATTACTAAAATGCTCTAATTGAGCTGTTAGAATGTCAGAAACAAGCTTTCTGAGGTGAGAACTGCATTTTGTGACATAGTTCATCAGTGGATGATGAGAATGTCAGTTTTGACAAAGAACACTGTTCATTACTAAAATGCTCTAATTGAGCTGTTAGAATGTCAGAAACAAGCTTTCTGAGCTGAGAACTGCATTTTGTGACATAGTTCATCAGTGGATGATGAGAATGTCAGTTTTGACAAAGAACACTGTTCATTACTAAAATGCTCTAATTGAGCTGTTAGAATGTCAGAAACAAGCTTTCTGAGCTGAGAACTGCATTTTGTGACATAGTTCATCAGTGGATGATGAGAATGTCAGTTTTGACAAAGAACACTGTTCATTACTAAAATGCTCTAATTGAGCTGTTAGAATGTCAGAAACAAGCTTTCTGAGCTGAGAACTGCATTTTGTGACATAGTTCATCAGTGGATGATGAGAATGTCAGTTTTGACAAAGAACACTGTTCATTATTAAAATGCTCCAATTGAGCTGTTAGAATGTCAGAAACAAGCTTTCTGAGCTGAGAACTGCATTTTGTGACAAAAAGCATCAGTGGATGATGAGAATGTCAGTTTTGACAAAGAACACTGATCATTACTAAAATGCTCCAATTGAGCTTGTTAGAATGTCAGAAACAAATTTTCTGAGCTGAGAAATGCATTTTGTGACAAAGTGCATCAGTGGATGATGAGAATGTCAGTTTTGACAAAGAACACTGATCATCACTAAAATGCTCCAATTAAGCTGTTAGAATGTCAGAAACAAGCTTTCTGAGCTGAGAACTGCATTTTGTGACATAGTTTATCAGTGGATGATGAGAATGTCAGTTTTGACAAAGAACACTGTTCATTACTGAAATGCTCCAATTGAGCTGTTAGAATGTCAGAAACAAGCTTTCTGAGCTGAGAAATGCATTTTGTGACAAAGTGCATCAGTGGATGATGAGAATGTCAGTTTTGACAAAGAACACTGTTCATTACTAAAATGCTCTAATTGAGCTGTTAGAATGTCAGAAACAAGCTTTCTGAGCTGATAACTGCATTTTGTGACAAAAAGCATCAGTGGATGATGAGAATGTCAGTTTTGACAAAGAACACTGATCATTACTAAAATGCTCCAATTGAGCTGTTAGAATGTCAGAAACAAGCTTTCTGAGCTGAGAAATGCATTTTGTGACAAAGTGCTTCAGTGGATGATGAGAATGTCAGTTTTGACAAAGAACACTGATCATTACTAAAATGCTCTAATTGAGCTGTTAGAATGTCAGAAACAAGCTTTCTGAGCTGAGAACTGCATTTTGTGACAAAAAGCATCAGTGGATGATGAGAATGTCAGTTTTAACAAAGAACACTGATCATTACTAAAATGCTCCAATTGAGCTGTTAGAATGTCAGAAACAAGCTTTCTGAGCTGAGAAATGCATTTTGTGACAAAGTGCTTCAGTGGATGATGAGAATGTCAGTTTTGACAAAGAACACTGTTCATTACTAAAATGCTCTAATTGAGCTGTTAGAATGTCAGAAACAAGCTTTCTCAGCTGAGAACTGCATTTTGTGACATAGTTCATCAGTGGATGATGAGAATGTCAGTTTTGACAAAGAACATTGTTCATTACTAAAATGCTCTAATTGAGCTGTTAGAATGTTAGAAACAAGCTTTCTGAGCTGAGAACTGCATTTTGTGACATAGTTCATCAGTGGATGATGAGAATGTCAGTTTTGACAAAGAACACTGTTCATTACTAAAATGCTCCAATTGAGCTGTTAGAATGTCAGAAACAAGCTTTCTGAGCTGAGAAATGCATTTTGTGACAAAGTGCATCAGTGGATGATGAGAATGTCAGTTTTGACAAAGAACACTGTTCATTACTAAAATGCTCCAATTGAGCTGTTAGAATGTCAGAAACAAGCTTTCTGAGCTGAGAAATGCATTTTGTGACAAAGTGCATCAGTGGATGATGAGAATGTCAGTTTTGACAAAGAACACTGTTCATTACTAAAATGCTCTAATTGAGCTGTTAGAATGTCAGAAACAAGCTTTCTGAGCTGAGAACTGCATTTTGTGACAAAGTTCATCAGTGGATGATGAGAATGTCAGTTTTGACAAAGAACACTGATCATTACTAAAATGCTCCAATTGAGCTGTTAGAATGTCAGAAACAAGCTTTCTGAGCTGAGAACTGCATTTTGTGACAAAGTGAATCAGTGGATGGATGAGAATGTCACTTTTGACAAAGAACACTGTTCATTACTGAAATGCTCCAATTGAGCTGTTAGAATGTCAGAAACACGCTTTCTGAGCTGAAAACTGCATTTTGTGACATAGTTCATCAGTGGATGATGAGAATGTCAGTTTTGACATAGAACACTGATCATCACTAAAATGCTCTAATTAAGCTGTTAGAATGTCAGAAACAAGCTTTCTGAGCTGAGAACTGCATTTTGTGAGAAAGTGAATCAGTGGATGATGAGAATGTCAGTTTTGACAAAGAACACTGTTCATTACTAAAATGCTCCAATTGAGCTGTTAGAATGTCAGAAACAAGCTTTCTGAGCATAAAACTGCATTTTGTGACAAAGTGCATCAGTGGATGATGAGAATGTCAGTTTTGACAAAGAACACTGATCACTACTAAAATGCTCCAATTGAGCTGTTAGAATGTCAGAAACAAGCTTTCTGAGCTGAGAACTGCATTTTGTGACAAAGTGAATCAGTGGATGGATGAGAATGTCACTTTTGACAAAGAACACTGTTCATTACTAAAATGCTCCAATTGAGCTGTTAGAATCTCAGAAACAAGCTTTCTGAGCTGAGAAATGCATTTTGTGACAAAGTGCTTCAGTGGATGATGAGAATGTCAGTTTTGACAAAGAACACTATTCATTACTAAAATGCTCTAATTGAGCTGTTAGAATGTCAGAAACAAGCTTTCTGAGCTGAGAACTGCATTTTTTGACATAGTTCATCAGTGGATGATGAGAATGTCAGTTTTGACAAAGAACACTGTTCATTACTGAAATGCTCCAATTGAGATGTTAGAATGTCAGAAACAAGCTTTCTGAGCTGAGAACTGCATTTTGTGACAAAAAGCATCAGTGGATGATGAGAATGTCAGTTTTGACAAAGAACACTGGTCATTACTAAAATGCTCCAATTAAGCTGTTAGAATGTCAGAAACAAGCTTTCTGAGCTGAGAACTGCATTTTGTGACATAGTTCATCAGTGGATGATGAGAATGTCAGTTTTGACAAAGAACACTGTTCATTGCTGATATGCTCCAATTGAGCTGTTAGAATGTCAGAAACAAGCTTTCTGAGCTGAGAAATGCATTTTGTGACAAAGTGAATCAGTGGATGATGAGAATGTCAGTTTTGACAAAGAACACTGATCATTACTAAAATGCTCTAATTGAACTGTTAGAATGTCAGAAACAAGCTTTCTGAGCTGAGAACTGCATTTTGTGACATAGTTCATCAGTGGATGATGAGAATGTCAGTTTTGACAAAGAACACTGTTCATTACTAAAATGCTCTAATTGAGCTGTTAGAATGTCAGAAACAAGCTTTCTGAGCTGAAAACTGCATTTTGTGACAAAAAGCATCAGTGGATGATGAGAATGTCAGTTTTGACAAAGAACACTGTTCATTACTAAAATGCTCTAATTGAGCTGTTAGAATGTCAGAAACAAGCTTTCTGAGCTGAGAACTGCATTTTGTGACAAAAAGCATCAGTGGATGATGAGAATGTCAGTTTTGACAAAGAACACTGATCATTACTAAAATGCTCCAATTGAGCTGTTAGAATGTCAGAAACAAGCTTTCTGAGCTGAGAAATGCATTTTGTGACAAAGTGCTTCAGTGGATGATGAGAATGTCAGTTTTGACAAAGAACACTGTTCATTACTAAAATGCTCTAATTGAGCTGTTAGAATGTCAGAAACAAGCTTTCTGAGGTGAGAACTGCATTTTGTGACATAGTTCATCAGTGGATGATGAGAATGTCAGTTTTGACAAAGAACACTGTTCATTACTAAAATGCTCTAATTGAGCTGTTAGAATGTTAGAAACAAGCTTTCTGAGCTGAGAACTGCATTTTGTGACATAGTTCATCAGTGGATGATGAGAATGTCAGTTTTGACAAAGAACACTGTTCATTGCTGATATGCTCCAATTGAGCTGTTAGAATGTCAGAAACAAGCTTTCTGAGCTGAGAAATGCATTTTGTGACAAAGTGAATCAGTGGATGATGAGAATGTCAGTTTTGACAAAGAACACTGATTCATTACTGAAATGCTCGAATTGAGCTGTTAGAATGTCAGAAACAAGCTTTCTGAGCTGAGAATTGCATTTTGTGACAAAAAGCATCAGTGGATGATGAGAATGTCAGTTTTGACAAAGAACACTGATCATTACTAAAATGCTCCAATTGAGCTGTTAGAATGTCAGAAACAAGCTTTCTGAGCTGAGAAATGCATTTTGTGACAAAGTGCTTCAGTGGATGATGAGAATGTCAGTTTTGACAAAGAACACTGTTCATTACTAAAATGCTCTAATTGAGCTGTTAGAATGTCAGAAACAAGCTTTCTGAGGTGAGAACTGCATTTTGTGACATAGTTCATCAGTGGATGATGAGAATGTCAGTTTTGACAAAGAACACTGTTCATTACTAAAATGCTCTAATTGAGCTGTTAGAATGTCAGAAACAAGCTTTCTGAGCTGAGAACTGCATTTTGTGACAAAGTTCATCAGTGGATGATGAGAATGTCAGTTTTGACAAAGAACACTGATCACTACTAAAATGCTCCAATTGAGCTGTTAGAATGTCAGAAACAAGCTTTCTGAGCTGAGAACTGCATTTTGTGACAAAGTGAATCAGTGGATGGATGAGAATGTCACTTTTGACAAAGAACACTGTTCATTACTGAATTGCTCCAATTGAGCTGTTAGAATGTCAGAAACAAGCTTTCTGAGCTGAAAACTGCATTTTGTGACATAGTTCATCAGTGGATGATGAGAATGTCAGTTTTGACAAAGAACACTGATCATCACTAAAATGCTCCAATTAAGCTGTTAGAATGTCAGAAACAAGCTTTCTGAGCTGAGAACTGCATTTTGTGAGAAAGTGAATCAGTGGATGATGAGAATGTCAGTTTTGACAAAGAACACTGTTCATTACTAAAATGCTCCAATTGAGCTGTTAGAATGTCAGAAACAAGCTTTCTGAGCATAAAACTGCATTTTGTGACAAAGTGCATCAGTGGGTGATGAGAATGTCAGTTTTGACAAAGAACACTGTTCATTACTAAAATGCTCTAATTGAGCTGTTAGAATGTCAGAAACAAGCTTTCTGAGCTGAAAACTGCATTTTGTGACAAAGTGAATCAGTGGATGATGAGAATGTCAGTTTTGACAAAGAACACTGATCATTACTAAAATGCTCTAATTGAGCTGTTAGAATGTCAGAAACAAGCTTTCTGAGCTGAGAACTGAATTTTTGTGACAAAGTGAATCAGTGGATGATGAGAATGTCACTTTTGACAAAGAACACTGATCATTACTAAAATGCTCCAATTGAGCTGTTAGAATGTCAGAAACAAGCTTTCTGAGCTGAAAACTGCATTTTTTTGACAAAGTGCATCAGTGGATGATGAGAATGTCAGTTTTGACAAAGAACACTGATCATCACTAAAATGCTCCAATTAAGCTGTTAGAATGTCAGAAACAAATTTTCTGAGCTGAGAACTGCATTTTGTGACATAGTTCATCAGTGGATGATGAGAATGTCAGTTTTGACAAAGAACACTGTTCATTACTGAAATGCTCCAATTGAGCTGTTAGAATGTCAGAAACAAGCTTTCTGAGCTGAAAACTGCATTTTTTTGACAAAGTGCATCAGTGGATGATGAGAATGTCAGTTTTGACAAAGAACACTGATCATCACTAAAATGCTCCAATTAAGCTGTTAGAATGTCAGAAACAAGCTTTCTGAGCTGAAAACTGCATTTTGTGACATAGTTCATCAGTGGATGATGAGAATGTCAGTTTTGACAAAGAACACTGATCATCACTAAAATGCTCTAATTAAGCTGTTAGAATGTCAGAAACAAGCTTTCTGAGCTGAGAACTGCATTTTGTGAGAAAGTGAATCAGTGGATGATGAGAATGTCAGTTTTGACAAAGAACACTGTTCATTACTAAAATGCTCCAATTGAGCTGTTAGAATGTCAGAAACAAGCTTTCTGAGCATAAAACTGCATTTTTTTGACAAAGTGCATCAGTGGATGATGAGAATGTCAGTTTTGACAAAGAACACTGATCATCACTAAAATGCTCCAATTAAGCTGTTAGAATGTCAGAAACAAGCTTTCTGAGCTGAAAACTGCATTTTGTGACATAGTTCATCAGTGGATGATGAGAATGTCAGTTTTGACAAAGAACACTGATCATCACTAAAATGCTCTAATTAAGCTGTTAGAATGTCAGAAACAAGCTTTCTGAGCTGAGAACTGCATTTTGTGAGAAAGTGAATCAGTGGATGATGAGAATGTCAGTTTTGACAAAGAACACTGTTCATTACTAAAATGCTCCAATTGAGCTGTTAGAATGTCAGAAACAAGCTTTCTGAGCATAAAACTGCATTTTGTGACAAAGTGCATCAGTGGGTGATGAGAATGTCAGTTTTGACAAAGAACACTGTTCATTACTAAAATGCTCTAATTGAGCTGTTAGAATGTCAGAAACAAGCTTTCTGAGCTGAAAACTGCATTTTGTGACAAAGTGAATCAGTGGATGATGAGAATGTCAGTTTTGACATAGAACACTGATCATTACTAAAATGCTCTAATTGAGCTGTTAGAATGTCAGAAACAAGCTTTCTGAGCTGAGAACTGTATTTGGTGACAAAGTTCATCAGTGGATGATTAGAATGTCACTTTTGACAAAGAACACTGATCATTACTAAAATGCTCCAATTGAGCTGTTAGAATGTCAGAAACAAGCTTTCTGAGCTGAGAACTGCATTTTGTGACATAGTTCATCAGTGGATGATGAGAATGTCAGTTTTGACAAAGAACACTGTTCATTACTAAAATGCTCTAATTGAGCTGTTAGAATGTCAGAAACAAGCTTTCTGAGCTGAGAACTGCATTTTGTGACATAGTTCATCAGTGGATGATGAGAATGTCAGTTTTGACAAAGAACACTGTTCATTACTAAAATGCTCTAATTGAGCTGTTAGAATGTCAGAAACAAGCTTTCTGAGCTGAGAACTGTATTTTGTGACATAGTTCATCAGTGGATGATGAGAATGTCAGTTTTGACAAAGAACACTGTTCATTACTAAAATGCTCTAATTGAGCTGTTAGAATGTCATAAACAAGCTTTCTGAGCTGAGAACTGCATTTTGTGACATAGTTCATCAGTGGATGATGAGAATGTCAGTTTTGACAAAGAACACTGTTCATTACTAAAATGCTCCAATTGAGCTGTTAGAATGTCAGAAACAAGCTTTCTGAGCTGAGAACTGCATTTTGTGACAAAAAGCATCAGTGGATGATGAGAATGTCAGTTTTGACAAAGAACACTGATCATTACTAAAATGCTCCAATTGAGCTTGTTAGAATGTCAGAAACAAATTTTCTGAGCTGAGAAATGCATTTTGTGACAAAGTGCATCAGTGGATGATGAGAATGTCAGTTTTGACAAAGAACACTGATCATCACTAAAATGCTCCAATTAAGCTGTTAGAATGTCAGAAACAAGCTTTCTGAGCTGAGAACTGCATTTTGTGACAAAAAGCATCAGTGGATGATGAGAATGTCAGTTTTGACAAAGAACACTGTTCATTACTGAAATGCTCCAATTGAGCTGTTAGAATGTCAGAAACAAGCTTTCTGAGCTGAGAAATGCATTTTGTGACAAAGTGCATCAGTGGATGATGAGAATGTCAGTTTTGACAAAGAACACTGTTCATTACTAAAATGCTCTAATTGAGCTGTTAGAATGTCAGAAACAAGCTTTCTGAGCTGATAACTGCATTTTGTGACAAAAAGCATCAGTGGATGATGAGAATGTCAGTTTTGACAAAGAACACTGATCATTACTAAAATGCTCCAATTGAGCTGTTAGAATGTCAGAAACAAGCTTTCTGAGCTGAGAAATGCATTTTGTGACAAAGTGCTTCAGTGGATGATGAGAATGTCAGTTTTGACAAAGAACACTGATCATTACTAAAATGCTCTAATTGAGCTGTTAGAATGTCAGAAACAAGCTTTCTGAGCTGAGAACTGCATTTTGTGACAAAAAGCATCAGTGGATGATGAGAATGTCAGTTTTGACAAAGAACACTGTTCATTACTGAAATGCTCCAATTGAGATGTTAGAATGTCAGAAACAAGCTTTCTGAGCTGAGAACTGCATTTTGTGACAAAAAGAATCATTGGATGATGAGAATGTCAGTTTTGACAAAGAACACTGATCATTACTAAAATGCTCCAATTAAGCTGTTAGAATGTCAGAAACAAGCTTTCTGAGCTGAGAACTGCATTTTGTGACATAGTTCATCAGTGGATGATGAGAATGTCAGTTTTGACAAAGAACACTGTTCATTGCTGATATGATCCAATTGAGCTGTTAGAATGTCAGAAACAAGCTTTCTGAGCTGAGAAATGCATTTTGTGACAAAGTGAATCAGTGGATGATGAGAATGTCAGTTTTGACAAAGAACACTGATCATTACTAAAATGCTCTAATTGAGCTGTCAGAATGTCAGAAACAAGCTTTCTGAGCTGAGAACTGCATTTTGTGACAAAGTTCATCAGTGGATGATGAGAATGTCAGTTTTGACAAAGAACACTGATCATTACTAAAATGCTCCAATTGAGCTGTTAGAATGTCAGAAACAAGCTTTCTGAGCTGAGAACTGCATTTTGTGACAAAGTGAATCAGTGGATGATGAGAATGTCAGTTTTGACAAAGAACACTATTCATTACTAAAATGCTCTAATTGAGCTGTTAGAATGTCAGAAACAAGCTTTCTGAGCTGAGAACTGCATTTTGTGACATAGTTCATCAGTGGATGATGAGAATGTCAGTTTTGACAAAGAACACTGTTCATTACTGAAATGCTCCAATTGAGATGTTAGAATGTCAGAAACAAGCTTTCTGAGCTGAGAACTGCATTTTGTGACAAAAAGAATCATTGGATGATGAGAATGTCAGTTTTGACAAAGAACACTGATCATTACTAAAATGCTCCAATTAAGCTGTTAGAATGTCAGAAACAAGCTTTCTGAGCTGAGAACTGCATTTTGTGACATAGTTCATCAGTGGATGATGAGAATGTCAGTTTTGACAAAGAACACTGTTCATTGCTGATATGATCCAATTGAGCTGTTAGAATGTCAGAAACAAGCTTTCTGAGCTGAGAAATGCATTTTGTGACAAAGTGAATCAGTGGATGATGAGAATGTCAGTTTTGACAAAGAACACTGATCATTACTAAAATGCTCTAATTGAGCTGTTAGAATGTCAGAAACAAGCTTTCTGAGCTGAGAACTGCATTTTGTGACAAAGTTCATCAGTGGATGATGAGAATGTCAGTTTTGACAAAGAACACTGATCATTACTAAAATGCTCCAATTGAGCTGTTAGAATGTCAGAAACAAGCTTTCTGAGCATAAAACTGCATTTTGTGACAAAGTGCATCAGTGGGTGATGAGAATGTCAGTTTTGACAAAGAACACTGTTCATTACTAAAATGCTCTAATTGAGCTGTTAGAATGTCAGAAACAAGCTTTCTGAGCTGAAAACTGCATTTTGTGACAAAGTGAATCAGTGGATGATGAGAATGTCAGTTTTGACAAAGAACACTGATCATTACTAAAATGCTCTAATTGAGCTGTTAGAATGTCAGAAACAAGCTTTCTGAGCTGAGAACTGTATTTGGTGACAAAGTTCATCTGTGGATGATTAGAATGTCACTTTTGACAAAGAACACTGATCATTACTAAAATGCTCCAATTGAGCTGTTAGAATGTCAGAAACAAGCTTTCTGAGCTGAAAACTGCATTTTTTTGACAAAGTGCATCAGTGGATTATGAGAATGTCAGTTTTGACAAAGAACACTGTTCATTACTAAAATGCTCTAATTGAGCTGTTAGAATGTCAGAAACAAGCTTTCTGAGCTGAGAACTGCATTTTGTGACATAGTTCATCAGTGGATGATGAGAATGTCAGTTTTGACAAAGAACACTGTTCATTACTAAAATGCTCTAATTGAGCTGTTAGAATGTCAGAAACAAGCTTTCTGAGCTGAGAACTGCATTTTGTGACATAGTTCATCAGTGGATGATGAGAATGTCAGTTTTGACAAAGAACACTGTTCATTACTAAAATGCTCTAATTGAGCTGTTAGAATGTCAGAAACAAGCTTTCTGAGCTGAGAACTGCATTTTGTGACATAGTTCATCAGTGGATGATGAGAATGTCAGTTTTGACAAAGAACACTGTTCATTACTAAAATGCTCCAATTGAGCTGTTAGAATGTCAGAAACAAGCTTTCTGAGCTGAGAACTGCATTTTTGTGACAAAAAGCATCAGTGGATGATGAGAATGTCAGTTTTGACAAAGAACACTGATCATTACTAAAATGCTCCAATTGAGCTTGTTAGAATGTCAGAAACAAATTTTCTGAGCTGAGAAATGCATTTTGTGACAAAGTGCATCAGTGGATGATGAGAATGTCAGTTTTGACAAAGAACACTGATCATCACTAAAATGCTCCAATTAAGCTGTTAGAATGTCAGAAACAAGCTTTCTGAGCTGAGAACTGCATTTTGTGACATAGTTTATCAGTGGATGATGAGAATGTCAGTTTTGACAAAGAACACTGTTCATTACTGAAATGCTCCAATTGAGCTGTTAGAATGTCAGAAACAAGCTTTCTGAGCTGAGAAATGCATTTTGTGACAAAGTGCATCAGTGGATGATGAGAATGTCAGTTTTGACAAAGAACACTGTTCATTACTAAAATGCTCCAATTGAGCTGTTAGAATGTCAGAAACAAGCTTTCTGAGCTGAGAAATGCATTTTGTGACAAAGTGCTTCAGTGGATGATGAGAATGTCAGTTTTGACAAAGAACACTGTTCATTACTAAAATGCTCCAATTGAGCTGTTAGAATGTCAGAAACAAGCTTTCTGAGCTGAGAAATGCATTTTGTGACAAAGTGCTTCAGTGGATGATGAGAATGTCAGTTTTGACAAAGAACACTGATCATTACTAAAATGCTCCAATTGAGCTGTTAGAATGTCAGAAACAAGCTTTCTGAGCTGAGAAATGCATTTTGTGACAAAGTGCTTCAGTGGATGATGAGAATGTCAGTTTTGACAAAGAACACTGTTCATTACTAAAATGCTCTAATTGAGCTGTTAGAATGTCAGAAACAAGCTTTCTGAGCTGAGAACTGCATTTTGTGACAAAAAGCATCAGTGGATGATGAGAATGTCAGTTTTGACAAAGAACACTGATCATTACTAAAATGCTCCAATTGAGCTGTTAGAATGTCAGAAACAAGCTTTCTGAGCTGAGAAATGCATTTTGTGACAAAGTGCTTCAGTGGATGATGAGAATGTCAGTTTTGACAAAGAACACTGTTCATTACTAAAATGCTCTAATTGAGCTGTTAGAATGTCAGAAACAAGCTTTCTGAGCTGAGAACTGCATTTTGTGACAAAAAGCATCAGTGGATGATGAGAATGTCAGTTTTGACAAAGAACACTGATCATTACTAAAATGCTCCAATTGAGCTGTTAGAATGTCAGAAACAAGCTTTCTGAGCTGAGAAATGCATTTTGTGACAAAGTGCTTCAGTGGATGATGAGAATGTCAGTTTTGACAAAGAACACTGTTCATTACTAAAATGCTCTAATTGAGCTGTTAGAATGTCAGAAACAAGCTTTCTCAGCTGAGAACTGCATTTTGTGACATAGTTCATCAGTGGATGATGAGAATGTCAGTTTTGACAAAGAACATTGTTCATTACTAAAATGCTCTAATTGAGCTGTTAGAATGTTAGAAACAAGCTTTCTGAGCTGAGAACTGCATTTTGTGACATAGTTCATCAGTGGGTGATGAGAATGTCAGTTTTGACAAAGAACACTGTTCATTACTAAAATGCTCCAATTGAGCTGTTAGAATGTCAGAAACAAGCTTTCTGAGCTGAGAACTGCATTTTGTGACATAGTTCATCAGTGGATGATGAGAATGTCAGTTTTGACAAAGAACACTGATCATCACTAAAATGCTCTAATTAAGCTGTTAGAATGTCAGAAACAAGCTTTCTGAGCTGGGAACTGCATTTTGTGAGAAAGTGAATCAGTGGATGATGAGAATGTCAGTTTTGACAAAGAACACTGTTCATTACTAAAATGCTCCAATTGAGCTGTTAGAATGTCAGAAACAAGCTTTCTGAGCATAAAACTGCATTTTGTGACAAAGTGCATCAGTGGGTGATGAGAATGTCAGTTTTGACAAAGAACACTGTTCATTACTAAAATGCTCTAATTGAGCTGTTAGAATGTCAGAAACAAGCTTTCTGAGCTGAAAACTGCATTTTGTGACAAAGTGAATCAGTGGATGATGAGAATGTCAGTTTTGACAAAGAACACTGATCATTACTAAAATGCTCTAATTGAGCTGTTAGAATGTCAGAAACAAGCTTTCTGAGCTGAGAACTGTATTTGGTGACAAAGTTCATCAGTGGATGATTAGAATGTCACTTTTGACAAAGAACACTGTTCATTACTAAAATGCTCTAATTGAGCTGTTAGAATGTCAGAAACAAGCTTTCTGAGCTGAGAACTGCATTTTGTGACATAGTTCATCAGTGGATGATGAGAATGTCAGTTTTTAACAAAGAACACTGTTCATTACTAAAATGCTCTAATTGAGCTGTTAGAATGTCAGAAACAAGCTTTCTGAGCTGAGAACTGCATTTTGTGACATAGTTCATCAGTGGATGATGAGAATGTCAGTTTTGACAAAGAACACTGTTCATTACTAAAATGCTCTAATTGAGCTGTTAGAATGTCAGAAACAAGCTTTCTGAGCTGAGAACTGCATTTTGTGACATAGTTCATCAGTGGATGATTAGAATGTCAGTTTTGACAAAGAATACTGTTCATTACTAAAATGCTCTAATTGAGCTGTTAGAATGTCAGAAACAAGCTTTCTGAGCTGAGAACTGCATTTTGTGACAAAGTTCATCAGTGGATGATTAGAATGTCACTTTTGACAAAGAACACTGATCAATACTAAAATGCTCTAATTGAGCTGTTAGAATGTCAGAAACAAGCTTTCTGAGCTGAGAACTGCATTTTGTGACATAGTTCATCAGTGGATGATGAGAATGTCAGTTTTGACAAAGAACACTGTTCATTACTAAAATGCTCCAATTGAGCTGTTAGAATGTCAGAAACAAGCTTTCTGAGCTGAGAACTGCATTTTGTGACAAAAAGCATCAGTGGATGATGAGAATGTCAGTTTTGACAAAGAATACTGATCATTACTAAAATGCTCCAATTGAGCTTGTTAGAATGTCAGAAACAAATTTTCTGAGCTGAGAAATGCATTTTGTGACAAAGTGCATCAGTGGATGATGAGAATGTCAGTTTTGACAAAGAACACTGATCATCACTAAAATGCTCCAATTAAGCTGTTAGAATGTCAGAAACAAGCTTTCTGAGCTGAGAACTGCATTTTGTGACATAGTTTATCAGTGGATGATGAGAATGTCAGTTTTGACAAAGAACACTGTTCATTACTGAAATGCTCCAATTGAGCTGTTAGAATGTCAGAAACAAGCTTTCTGAGCTGAGAAATGCATTTTGTGACAAAGTGCATCAGTGGATGATGAGAATGTCAGTTTTGACAAAGAACACTGTTCATTACTAAAATGCTCTAATTGAGCTGTTAGAATGTCAGAAACAAGCTTTCTGAGCTGATAACTGCATTTTGTGACAAAAAGCATCAGTGGATGATGAGAATGTCAGTTTTGACAAAGAACACTGATCATTACTAAAATGCTCCAATTGAGCTGTTAGAATGTCAGAAACAAGCTTTCTGAGCTGAGAACTGCATTTTGTGACATAGTTCATCAGTGTATGATGAGAATGTCAGTTTTGACAAAGAACACTGTTCATTGCTGATATGATCCAATTGAGCTGTTAGAATGTCAGAAACAAGCTTTCTGAGCTGAGAAATGCATTTTGTGACAAAGTGAATCAGTGGATGATGAGAATGTCAGTTTTGACAAAGAACACTGATCATTACTAAAATGCTCTAATTGAGCTGTCAGAATGTCAGAAACAAGCTTTCTGAGCTGAGAACTGCATTTTGTGACAAAGTTCATCAGTGGATGATGAGAATGTCAGTTTTGACAAAGAACACTGATCATTACTAAAATGCTCCAATTGAGCTGTTAGAATGTCAGAAACAAGCTTTCTGAGCTGAGAACTGCATTTTGTGACAAAGTGAATCAGTGGATGATGAGAATGTCAGTTTTGACAAAGAACACTATTCATTACTAAAATGCTCTAATTGAGCTGTTAGAATGTCAGAAACAAGCTTTCTGAGCTGAGAACTGCATTTTGTGACATAGTTCATCAGTGGATGATGAGAATGTCAGTTTTGACAAAGAACACTGTTCATTACTGAAATGCTCCAATTGAGATGTTAGAATGTCAGAAACAAGCTTTCTGAGCTGAGAACTGCATTTTGTGACAAAAAGAATCATTGGATGATGAGAATGTCAGTTTTGACAAAGAACACTGATCATTACTAAAATGCTCCAATTAAGCTGTTAGAATGTCAGAAACAAGCTTTCTGAGCTGAGAACTGCATTTTGTGACATAGTTCATCAGTGGATGATGAGAATGTCAGTTTTGACAAAGAACACTGTTCATTGCTGATATGATCCAATTGAGCTGTTAGAATGTCAGAAACAAGCTTTCTGAGCTGAGAAATGCATTTTGTGACAAAGTGAATCAGTGGATGATGAGAATGTCAGTTTTGACAAAGAACACTGATCATTACTAAAATGCTCTAATTGAGCTGTTAGAATGTCAGAAACAAGCTTTCTGAGCTGAGAACTGCATTTTGTGACAAAGTTCATCAGTGGATGATGAGAATGTCAGTTTTGACAAAGAACACTGATCATTACTAAAATGCTCCAATTGAGCTGTTAGAATGTCAGAAACAAGCTTTCTGAGCATAAAACTGCATTTTGTGACAAAGTGCATCAGTGGGTGATGAGAATGTCAGTTTTGACAAAGAACACTGTTCATTACTAAAATGCTCTAATTGAGCTGTTAGAATGTCAGAAACAAGCTTTCTGAGCTGAAAACTGCATTTTGTGACAAAGTGAATCAGTGGATGATGAGAATGTCAGTTTTGACAAAGAACACTGATCATTACTAAAATGCTCTAATTGAGCTGTTAGAATGTCAGAAACAAGCTTTCTGAGCTGAGAACTGTATTTGGTGACAAAGTTCATCTGTGGATGATTAGAATGTCACTTTTGACAAAGAACACTGATCATTACTAAAATGCTCCAATTGAGCTGTTAGAATGTCAGAAACAAGCTTTCTGAGCTGAAAACTGCATTTTTTTGACAAAGTGCATCAGTGGATTATGAGAATGTCAGTTTTGACAAAGAACACTGTTCATTACTAAAATGCTCTAATTGAGCTGTTAGAATGTCAGAAACAAGCTTTCTGAGCTGAGAACTGCATTTTGTGACATAGTTCATCAGTGGATGATGAGAATGTCAGTTTTGACAAAGAACACTGTTCATTACTAAAATGCTCTAATTGAGCTGTTAGAATGTCAGAAACAAGCTTTCTGAGCTGAGAACTGCATTTTGTGACATAGTTCATCAGTGGATGATGAGAATGTCAGTTTTGACAAAGAACACTGTTCATTACTAAAATGCTCTAATTGAGCTGTTAGAATGTCAGAAACAAGCTTTCTGAGCTGAGAACTGCATTTTGTGACATAGTTCATCAGTGGATGATGAGAATGTCAGTTTTGACAAAGAACACTGTTCATTACTAAAATGCTCCAATTGAGCTGTTAGAATGTCAGAAACAAGCTTTCTGAGCTGAGAACTGCATTTTTGTGACAAAAAGCATCAGTGGATGATGAGAATGTCAGTTTTGACAAAGAACACTGATCATTACTAAAATGCTCCAATTGAGCTTGTTAGAATGTCAGAAACAAATTTTCTGAGCTGAGAAATGCATTTTGTGACAAAGTGCATCAGTGGATGATGAGAATGTCAGTTTTGACAAAGAACACTGATCATCACTAAAATGCTCCAATTAAGCTGTTAGAATGTCAGAAACAAGCTTTCTGAGCTGAGAACTGCATTTTGTGACATAGTTTATCAGTGGATGATGAGAATGTCAGTTTTGACAAAGAACACTGTTCATTACTGAAATGCTCCAATTGAGCTGTTAGAATGTCAGAAACAAGCTTTCTGAGCTGAGAAATGCATTTTGTGACAAAGTGCATCAGTGGATGATGAGAATGTCAGTTTTGACAAAGAACACTGTTCATTACTAAAATGCTCCAATTGAGCTGTTAGAATGTCAGAAACAAGCTTTCTGAGCTGAGAAATGCATTTTGTGACAAAGTGCTTCAGTGGATGATGAGAATGTCAGTTTTGACAAAGAACACTGTTCATTACTAAAATGCTCCAATTGAGCTGTTAGAATGTCAGAAACAAGCTTTCTGAGCTGAGAAATGCATTTTGTGACAAAGTGCTTCAGTGGATGATGAGAATGTCAGTTTTGACAAAGAACACTGATCATTACTAAAATGCTCCAATTGAGCTGTTAGAATGTCAGAAACAAGCTTTCTGAGCTGAGAAATGCATTTTGTGACAAAGTGCTTCAGTGGATGATGAGAATGTCAGTTTTGACAAAGAACACTGTTCATTACTAAAATGCTCTAATTGAGCTGTTAGAATGTCAGAAACAAGCTTTCTGAGCTGAGAACTGCATTTTGTGACAAAAAGCATCAGTGGATGATGAGAATGTCAGTTTTGACAAAGAACACTGATCATTACTAAAATGCTCCAATTGAGCTGTTAGAATGTCAGAAACAAGCTTTCTGAGCTGAGAAATGCATTTTGTGACAAAGTGCTTCAGTGGATGATGAGAATGTCAGTTTTGACAAAGAACACTGTTCATTACTAAAATGCTCTAATTGAGCTGTTAGAATGTCAGAAACAAGCTTTCTCAGCTGAGAACTGCATTTTGTGACATAGTTCATCAGTGGATGATGAGAATGTCAGTTTTGACAAAGAACATTGTTCATTACTAAAATGCTCTAATTGAGCTGTTAGAATGTTAGAAACAAGCTTTCTGAGCTGAGAACTGCATTTTGTGACATAGTTCATCAGTGGGTGATGAGAATGTCAGTTTTGACAAAGAACACTGTTCATTACTAAAATGCTCCAATTGAGCTGTTAGAATGTCAGAAACAAGCTTTCTGAGCTGAGAACTGCATTTTGTGACATAGTTCATCAGTGGATGATGAGAATGTCAGTTTTGACAAAGAACACTGATCATCACTAAAATGCTCTAATTAAGCTGTTAGAATGTCAGAAACAAGCTTTCTGAGCTGGGAACTGCATTTTGTGAGAAAGTGAATCAGTGGATGATGAGAATGTCAGTTTTGACAAAGAACACTGTTCATTACTAAAATGCTCCAATTGAGCTGTTAGAATGTCAGAAACAAGCTTTCTGAGCATAAAACTGCATTTTGTGACAAAGTGCATCAGTGGGTGATGAGAATGTCAGTTTTGACAAAGAACACTGTTCATTACTAAAATGCTCTAATTGAGCTGTTAGAATGTCAGAAACAAGCTTTCTGAGCTGAAAACTGCATTTTGTGACAAAGTGAATCAGTGGATGATGAGAATGTCAGTTTTGACAAAGAACACTGATCATTACTAAAATGCTCTAATTGAGCTGTTAGAATGTCAGAAACAAGCTTTCTGAGCTGAGAACTGTATTTGGTGACAAAGTTCATCAGTGGATGATTAGAATGTCACTTTTGACAAAGAACACTGATCATTACTAAAATGCTCCAATTGAGCTGTTAGAATGTCAGAAACAAGCTTTCTGAGCTGAGAAATGCATTTTGTGACAAAGTGCTTCAGTGGATGATGAGAATGTCAGTTTTGACAAAGAACACTGTTCATTACTAAAATGCTCTAATTGAGCTGTTAGAATGTCAGAAACAAGCTTTCTCAGCTGAGAACTGCATTTTGTGACATAGTTCATCAGTGGGTGATGAGAATGTCAGTTTTGACAAAGAACACTGTTCATTACTAAAATGCTCCAATTGAGCTGTTAGAATGTCAGAAACAAGCTTTCTGGGCTGAGAACTGCATTTTGTGACATAGTTCATCAGTGGATGATGAGAATGTCAGTTTTGACAAAGAACACTGATCATCACTAAAATGCTCTAATTAAGCTGTTAGAATGTCAGAAACAAGCTTTCTGAGCTGGGAACTGCATTTTGTGAGAAAGTGAATCAGTGGATGATGAGAATGTCAGTTTTGACAAAGAACACTGTTCATTACTAAAATGCTCCAATTGAGCTGTTAGAATGTCAGAAACAAGCATTCTGAGCATAAAACTGCATTTTGTGACAAAGTGCATCAGTGGGTGATGAGAATGTCAGTTTTGACAAAGAACACTGTTCATTACTAAAATGCTCTAATTGAGCTGTTAGAATGTCAGAAACAAGCTTTCTGAGCTGAAAACTGCATTTTGTGACAAAGTGAATCAGTGGATGATGAGAATGTCAGTTTTGACAAAGAACACTGATCATTACTAAAATGCTCTAATTGAGCTGTTAGAATGTCAGAAACAAGCTTTCTGAGCTGAGAACTGTATTTGGTGACAAAGTTCATCAGTGGATGATTAGAATGTCAGTTTTGACAAAGAACACTGTTCATTACTAAAATGCTCTAATTGAGCTGTTAGAATGTCAGAAACAAGCTTTCTGAGCTGAGAACTGCATTTTGTGACATAGTTCATCAGTGGATGATGAGAATGTCAGTTTTTAACAAAGAACACTGTTCATTACTAAAATGCTCTAATTGAGCTGTTAGAATGTCAGAAACAAGCTTTCTGAGCTGAGAACTGCATTTTGTGACATAGTTCATCAGTGGATGATGAGAATGTCAGTTTTGACAAAGAACACTGTTCATTACTAAAATGCTCTAATTGAGCTGTTAGAATGTCAGAAACAAGCTTTCTGAGCTGAGAACTGCATTTTGTGACATAGTTCATCAGTGGATGATTAGAATGTCACTTTTGACAAAGAACACTGATCATTACTAAAATGCTCTAATTGAGCTGTTAGAATGTCAGAAACAAGCTTTCTGAGCTGAGAACTGCATTTTGTGACATAGTTCATCAGTGGATGATTAGAATGTCAGTTTTGACAAAGAATACTGTTCATTACTAAAATGCTCTAATTGAGCTGTTAGAATGTCAGAAACAAGCTTTCTGAGCTGAGAACTGCATTTTGTGACAAAGTTCATCAGTGGATGATTAGAATGTCACTTTTGACAAAGAACACTGATCAATACTAAAATGCTCTAATTGAGCTGTTAGAATGTCAGAAACAAGCTTTCTGAGCTGAGAACTGCATTTTGTGACATAGTTCATCAGTGGATGATGAGAATGTCAGTTTTGACAAAGAACACTGTTCATTACTAAAATGCTCCAATTGAGCTGTTAGAATGTCAGAAACAAGCTTTCTGAGCTGAGAACTGCATTTTGTGACAAAAAGCATCAGTGGATGATGAGAATGTCAGTTTTGACAAAGAATACTGATCATTACTAAAATGCTCCAATTGAGCTTGTTAGAATGTCAGAAACAAATTTTCTGAGCTGAGAAATGCATTTTGTGACAAAGTGCATCAGTGGATGAT
This sequence comes from Barbatula barbatula, assembly GCF_947034865.1. Taxonomy (NCBI): domain Eukaryota; kingdom Metazoa; phylum Chordata; class Actinopteri; order Cypriniformes; family Nemacheilidae; genus Barbatula; species Barbatula barbatula. Next base: position 2,855,876 of record NC_136788.1, read on the forward strand.
GAGAATGTCAGTTTTGACAAAGAACACTGTTCATTACTGAAATGCTCCAATTGAGCTGTTAGAATGTCAGAAACAAGCTTTCTGAGCTGAGAAATGCATTTTGTGACAAAGTGCATCAGTGGATGATGAGAATGTCAGTTTTGACAAAGAACACTGTTCATTACTAAAATGCTCTAATTGAGCTGTTAGAATGTCAGAAACAAGCTTTCTGAGCTGATAACTGCATTTTGTGACAAAAAGCATCAGTGGATGATGAGAATGTCAGTTTTGACAAAGAACACTGATCATTACTAAAATGCTCCAATTGAGCTGTTAGAATGTCAGAAACAAGCTTTCTGAGCTGAGAAATGCATTTTGTGACAAAGTGCTTCAGTGGATGATGAGAATGTCAGTTTTGACAAAGAACACTGTTCATTACTAAAATGCTCTAATTGAGCTGTTAGAATGTCAGAAACAAGCTTTCTGAGCTGAGAACTGCATTTTGTGACAAAAAGCATCAGTGGATGATGAGAATGTCAGTTTTGACAAAGAACACTGATCATTACTAAAATGCTCCAATTGAGCTGTTAGAATGTCAGAAACAAGCTTTCTGAGCTGAGAAATGCATTTTGTGACAAAGTGCTTCAGTGGATGATGAGAATGTCAGTTTTGACAAAGAACACTGTTCATTACTAAAATGCTCTAATTGAGCTGTTAGAATGTCAGAAACAAGCTTTCTCAGCTGAGAACTGCATTTTGTGACATAGTTCATCAGTGGATGATGAGAATGTCAGTTTTGACAAAGAACATTGTTCATTACTAAAATGCTCCAATTGAGCTGTTAGAATGTTAGAAACAAGCTTTCTGAGCTGAGAACTGCATTTTGTGACATAGTTCATCAGTGGATGATGAGAATGTCAGTTTTGACAAAGAACACTGTTCATTACTAAAATGCTCCAATTGAGCTGTTAGAATCTCAGAAACAAGCTTTCTGAGCTGAGAAATGCATTTTGTGACAAAGTGCTTCAGTGGGTGATGAGAATGTCAGTTTTGACAAAGAACACTGATCATTACTAAAATGCTCCAATTGAGCTTGTTAGAATGTCAGAAACAAATTTTCTGAGCTGAGAACTGTATTTGGTGACAAAGTTCATCAGTGGATGATTAGAATGTCACTTTTGACAAAGAACACTGTTCATTACTAAAATGCTCTAATTGAGCTGTTAGAATGTCAGAAACAAGCTTTCTGAGCTGAGAACTGTATTTGGTGACAAAGTTCATCAGTGGATGATTAGAATGTCACTTTTGACAAAGAACACTGTTCATTACTAAAATGCTCTAATTGAGCTGTTAGAATGTCAGAAACAAGCTTTCTGAGCTGAGAACTGCATTTTGTGACATAGTTCATCAGTGGATGATGAGAATGTCAGTTTTTAACAAAGAACACTGTTCATTACTAAAATGCTCTAATTGAGCTGTTAGAATGTCAGAAACAAGCTTTCTGAGCTGAGAACTGCATTTTGTGACATAGTTCATCAGTGGATGATGAGAATGTCAGTTTTGACAAAGAACACTGTTCATTACTAAAATGCTCTAATTGAGCTGTTAGAATGTCAGAAACAAGCTTTCTGAGCTGAGAACTGCATTTTGTGACATAGTTCATCAGTGGATGATTAGAATGTCACTTTTGACAAAGAACACTGATCATTACTAAAATGCTCTAATTGAGCTGTTAGAATGTCAGAAACAAGCTTTCTGAGCTGAGAACTGCATTTTGTGACATAGTTCATCAGTGGATGATTAGAATGTCAGTTTTGACAAAGAATACTGTTCATTACTAAAATGCTCTAATTGAGCTGTTAGAATGTCAGAAACAAGCTTTCTGAGCTGAGAACTGCATTTTGTGACAAAGTTCATCAGTGGATGATTAGAATGTCACTTTTGACAAAGAACACTGATCAATACTAAAATGCTCTAATTGAGCTGTTAGAATGTCAGAAACAAGCTTTCTGAGCTGAGAACTGCATTTTGTGACATAGTTCATCAGTGGATGATGAGAATGTCAGTTTTGACAAAGAACACTGTTCATTACTAAAATGCTCCAATTGAGCTTGTTAGAATGTCAGAAACAAATTTTCTGAGCTGAGAAATGCATTTTGTGACAAAGTGCATCAGTGGATGATGAGAATGTCAGTTTTGACAAAGAACACTGATCATCACTAAAATGCTCCAATTAAGCTGTTAGAATGTCAGAAACAAGCTTTCTGAGCTGAGAACTGCATTTTGTGACATAGTTTATCAGTGGATGATGAGAATGTCAGTTTTGACAAAGAACACTGTTCATTACTGAAATGCTCCAATTGAGCTGTTAGAATGTCAGAAACAAGCTTTCTGAGCTGAGAAATGCATTTTGTGACAAAGTGCATCAGTGGATGATGAGAATGTCAGTTTTGACAAAGAACACTGTTCATTACTAAAATGCTCTAATTGAGCTGTTAGAATGTCAGAAACAAGCTTTCTGAGCTGATAACTGCATTTTGTGACAAAAAGCATCAGTGGATGATGAGAATGTCAGTTTTGACAAAGAACACTGATCATTACTAAAATATGCTCCAATTGAGCTGTTAGAATGTCAGAAACAAGCTTTCTGAGCTGAGAAATGCATTTTGTGACAAAGTGCTTCAGTGGATGATGAGAATGTCAGTTTTGACAAAGAACACTGTTCATTACTAAAATGCTCTAATTGAGCTGTTAGAATGTCAGAAACAAGCTTTCTGAGCTGAGAACTGCATTTTGTGACAAAAAGCATCAGTGGATGATGAGAATGTCAGTTTTGACAAAGAACACTGATCATTACTAAAATGCTCCAATTGAGCTGTTAGAATGTCAGAAACAAGCTTTCTGAGCTGAGAAATGCATTTTGTGACAAAGTGCTTCAGTGGATGATGAGAATGTCAGTTTTGACAAAGAACACTGTTCATTACTAAAATGCTCTAATTGAGCTGTTAGAATGTCAGAAACAAGCTTTCTCAGCTGAGAACTGCATTTTGTGACATAGTTCATCAGTGGATGATGAGAATGTCAGTTTTGACAAAGAACATTGTTCATTACTAAAATGCTCCAATTGAGCTGTTAGAATGTTAGAAACAAGCCTTCTGAGCTGAGAACTGCATTTTGTGACATAGTTCATCAGTGGATGATGAGAATGTCAGTTTTGACAAAGAACACTGTTCATTACTAAAATGCTCCAATTGAGCTGTTAGAATCTCAGAAACAAGCTTTCTGAGCTGAGAAATGCATTTTGTGACAAAGTGCTTCAGTGGATGATGAGAATGTCAGTTTTGACAAAGAACACTGATCATTACTAAAATGCTCTAATTGAGCTGTTAGAATGTCAGAAACAAGCTTTCTGAGCTGAGAACTGCATTTTGTGACATAGTTCATCAGTGGATGATGAGAATGTCAGTTTTGACAAAGAACACTGATCATTACTAAAATGCTCTAATTGAGCTGTTAGAATGTCAGAAACAAGCTTTCTGAGCTGAGAACTGCATTTTGTGACAAAAAGCATCAGTGGATGATGAGAATGTCAGTTTTGACAAAGAACACTGATCATTACTAAAATGCTCCAATTGAGCTTGTTAGAATGTCAGAAACAAATTTTCTGAGCTGAGAACTGTATTTGGTGACAAAGTTCATCAGTGGATGATTAGAATGTCACTTTTGACAAAGAACACTGTTCATTACTAAAATGCTCTAATTGAGCTGTTAGAATGTCAGAAACAAGCTTTCTGAGCTGAGAACTGCATTTTGTGACATAGTTCATCAGTGGATGATGAGAATGTCAGTTTTTAACAAAGAACACTGTTCATTACTAAAATGCTCTAATTGAGCTGTTAGAATGTCAGAAACAAGCTTTCTGAGCTGAGAACTGCATTTTGTGACATAGTTCATCAGTGGATGATGAGAATGTCAGTTTTGACAAAGAACACTGTTCATTACTAAAATGCTCTAATTGAGCTGTTAGAATGTCAGAAACAAGCTTTCTGAGCTGAGAACTGCATTTTGTGACATAGTTCATCAGTGGATGATTAGAATGTCACTTTTGACAAAGAACACTGATCATTACTAAAATGCTCTAATTGAGCTGTTAGAATGTCAGAAACAAGCTTTCTGAGCTGAGAACTGCATTTTGTGACATAGTTCATCAGTGGATGATTAGAATGTCAGTTTTGACAAAGAATACTGTTCATTACTAAAATGCTCTAATTGAGCTGTTAGAATGTCAGAAACAAGCTTTCTGAGCTGAGAACTGCATTTTGTGACAAAGTTCATCAGTGGATGATTAGAATGTCACTTTTGACAAAGAACACTGATCAATACTAAAATGCTCTAATTGAGCTGTTAGAATGTCAGAAACAAGCTTTCTGAGCTGAGAACTGCATTTTGTGACATAGTTCATCAGGGGATGATGAGAATGTCAGTTTTGACAAAGAACACTGTTCATTACTAAAATGCTCCAATTGAGCTGTTAGAATGTCAGAAACAAGCTTTCTGAGCTGAGAACTGCATTTTGTGAGAAAAAGCATCAGTGGATGATGAGAATGTCAGTTTTGACAAAGAATACTGATCATTACTAAAATGCTCCAATTGAGCTTGTTAGAATGTCAGAAACAAATTTTCTGAGCTGAGAAATGCATTTTGTGACAAAGTGCATCAGTGGATGATGAGAATGTCAGTTTTGACAAAGAACACTGATCATCACTAAAATGCTCCAATTAAGCTGTTAGAATGTCAGAAACAAGCTTTCTGAGCTGAGAACTGCATTTTGTGACATAGTTTATCAGTGGATGATGAGAATGTCAGTTTTGACAAAGAACACTGTTCATTACTGAAATGCTCCAATTGAGCTGTTAGAATGTCAGAAACAAGCTTTCTGAGCTGAGAAATGCATTTTGTGACAAAGTGCATCAGTGGATGATGAGAATGTCAGTTTTGACAAAGAACACTGTTCATTACTAAAATGCTCTAATTGAGCTGTTAGAATGTCAGAAACAAGCTTTCTGAGCTGATAACTGCATTTTGTGACAAAAAGCATCAGTGGATGATGAGAATGTCAGTTTTGACAAAGAACACTGATCATTACTAAAATGCTCCAATTGAGCTGTTAGAATGTCAGAAACAAGCTTTCTGAGCTGAGAAATGCATTTTGTGACAAAGTGCTTCAGTGGATGATGAGAATGTCAGTTTTGACAAAGAACACTGTTCATTACTAAAATGCTCTAATTGAGCTGTTAGAATGTCAGAAACAAGCTTTCTGAGCTGAGAACTGCATTTTGTGACAAAAAGCATCAGTGGATGATGAGAATGTCAGTTTTGACAAAGAACACTGATCATTACTAAAATGCTCCAATTGAGCTGTTAGAATGTCAGAAACAAGCTTTCTGAGCTGAGAAATGCATTTTGTGACAAAGTGCTTCAGTGGATGATGAGAATGTCAGTTTTGACAAAGAACACTGTTCATTACTAAAATGCTCTAATTGAGCTGTTAGAATGTCAGAAACAAGCTTTCTCAGCTGAGAACTGCATTTTGTGACATAGTTCATCAGTGGATGATGAGAATGTCAGTTTTGACAAAGAACATTGTTCATTACTAAAATGCTCCAATAATCTGTTAGAATGTTAGAAACAAGCTTTCTGAGCTGAGAACTGCATTTTGTGACATAGTTCATCAGTGGATGATGAGAATGTCAGTTTTGACAAAGAACACTGTTCATTACTAAAATGCTCCAATTGAGCTGTTAGAATCTCAGAAACAAGCTTTCTGAGCTGAGAAATGCATTTTGTGACAAAGTGCTTCAGTGGATGATGAGAATGTCAGTTTTGACAAAGAACACTATTCATTACTAAAATGCTCTAATTGAGCTGTTAGAATGTCAGAAACAAGCTTTCTGAGCTGAGAACTGCATTTTGTGACGTAGTTCATCAGTGGATGATGAGAATGTCAGTTTTGACAAAGAACACTGTTCATTACTAAAATGCTCTAATTGAGCTGTTAGAATGTCAGAAACAAGCTTTCTGAGCTGAGAACTGCATTTTGTGACATAGTTCATCAGTGGATGATGAGAATGTCAGTTTTGACAAAGAACACTGTTCATTACTAAAATGCTCTAATTGAGCTGTTAGAATGTCAGAAACAAGCTTTCTGAGCTGAGAACTGCATTTTGTGACATAGTTCATCAGTGGATGATGAGAATGTCAGTTTTGACAAAGAACACTGTTCATTACTAAAATGCTCTAATTGAGCTGTTAGAATGTCAGAAACAAGCTTTCTGAGCTGAGAACTGCATTTTGTGACATAGTTCATCAGTGGATGATGAGAATGTCAGTTTTGACAAAGAACACTGTTCATTACTAAAATGCTCCAATTGAGCTGTTAGAATGTCAGAAACAAGCTTTCTGAGCTGAGAACTGCATTTTGTGACAAAAAGCATCAGTGGATGATGAGAATGTCAGTTTTGACAAAGAACACTGATCATTACTAAAATGCTCCAATTGAGCTTGTTAGAATGTCAGAAACAAATTTTCTGAGCTGAGAAATGCATTTTGTGACAAAGTGCATCAGTGGATGATGAGAATGTCAGTTTTGACAAAGAACACTGATCATCACTAAAATGCTCCAATTAAGCTGTTAGAATGTCAAAAACAAGCTTTCTGAGCTGAGAACTGCATTTTGTGACATAGTTTATCAGTGGATGATGAGAATGTCAGTTTTGACAAAGAACACTGTTCATTACTGAAATGCTCCAATTGAGCTGTTAGAATGTCAGAAACAAGCTTTCTGAGCTGAGAAATGCATTTTGTGACAAAGTGCATCAGTGGATGATGAGAATGTCAGTTTTGACAAAGAACACTGTTCATTACTAAAATGCTCTAATTGAGCTGTTAGAATGTCAGAAACAAGCTTTCTGAGCTGATAACTGCATTTTGTGACAAAAAGCATCAGTGGATGATGAGAATGTCAGTTTTGACAAAGAACACTGATCATTACTAAAATGCTCCAATTGAGCTGTTAGAATGTCAGAAACAAGCTTTCTGAGCTGAGAAATGCATTTTGTGACAAAGTGCTTCAGTGGATGATGAGAATGTCAGATTTGACAAAGAACACTGATCATTACTAAAATGCTCTAATTGAGCTGTTAGAATGTCAGAAACAAGCTTTCTGAGCTGAGAACTGCATTTTGTGACAAAAAGCATCAGTGGATGATGAGAATGTCAGTTTTGACAAAGAACACTGATCATTACTAAAATGCTCCAATTGAGCTGTTAGAATGTCAGAAACAAGCTTTCTGAGCTGATAACTGCATTTTGTGACAAAAAGCATCAGTGGATGATGAGAATGTCAGTTTTGACAAAGAACACTGATCATTACTAAAATGCTCCAATTGAGCTGTTAGAATGTCAGAAACAAGCTTTCTGAGCTGAGAAATGCATTTTGTGACAAAGTGCTTCAGTGGATGATGAGAATGTCAGTTTTGACAAAGAACACTGTTCATTACTAAAATGCTCTAATTGAGCTGTTAGAATGTCAGAAACAAGCTTTCTGAGCTGAGAACTGCATTTTGTGACAAAAAGCATCAGTGGATGATGAGAATGTCAGTTTTGACAAAGAACACTGATCATTACTAAAATGCTCCAATTGAGCTGTTAGAATGTCAGAAACAAGCTTTCTGAGCTGAGAAATGCATTTTGTGACAAAGTGCTTCAGTGGATGATGAGAATGTCAGTTTTGACAAAGAACACTGTTCATTACTAAAATGCTCTAATTGAGCTGTTAGAATGTCAGAAACAAGCTTTCTCAGCTGAGAACTGCATTTTGTGACATAGTTCATCAGTGGATGATGAGAATGTCAGTTTTGACAAAGAACATTGTTCATTACTAAAATGCTCCAATAATCTGTTAGAATGTTAGAAACAAGCTTTCTGAGCTGAGAACTGCATTTTGTGACATAGTTCATCAGTGGATGATGAGAATGTCAGTTTTGACAAAGAACACTGTTCATTACTAAAATGCTCCAATTGAGCTGTTAGAATCTCAGAAACAAGCTTTCTGAGCTGAGAAATGCATTTTGTGACAAAGTGCTTCAGTGGATGATGAGAATGTCAGTTTTGACAAAGAACACTATTCATTACTAAAATGCTCTAATTGAGCTGTTAGAATGTCAGAAACAAGCTTTCTGAGCTGAGAACTGCATTTTGTGACGTAGTTCATCAGTGGATGATGAGAATGTCAGTTTTGACAAAGAACACTGTTCATTACTAAAATGCTCTAATTGAGCTGTTAGAATGTCAGAAACAAGCTTTCTGAGCTGAGAACTGCATTTTGTGACATAGTTCATCAGTGGATGATGAGAATGTCAGTTTTGACAAAGAACACTGTTCATTACTAAAATGCTCTAATTGAGCTGTTAGAATGTCAGAAACAAGCTTTCTGAGCTGAGAACTGCATTTTGTGACATAGTTCATCAGTGGATGATGAGAATGTCAGTTTTGACAAAGAACACTGTTCATTACTAAAATGCTCTAATTGAGCTGTTAGAATGTCAGAAACAAGCTTTCTGAGCTGAGAACTGCATTTTGTGACATAGTTCATCAGTGGATGATGAGAATGTCAGTTTTGACAAAGAACACTGTTCATTACTAAAATGCTCCAATTGAGCTGTTAGAATGTCAGAAACAAGCTTTCTGAGCTGAGAACTGCATTTTGTGACAAAAAGCATCAGTGGATGATGAGAATGTCAGTTTTGACAAAGAACACTGATCATTACTAAAATGCTCCAATTGAGCTTGTTAGAATGTCAGAAACAAATTTTCTGAGCTGAGAAATGCATTTTGTGACAAAGTGCATCAGTGGATGATGAGAATGTCAGTTTTGACAAAGAACACTGATCATCACTAAAATGCTCCAATTAAGCTGTTAGAATGTCAAAAACAAGCTTTCTGAGCTGAGAACTGCATTTTGTGACATAGTTTATCAGTGGATGATGAGAATGTCAGTTTTGACAAAGAACACTGTTCATTACTGAAATGCTCCAATTGAGCTGTTAGAATGTCAGAAACAAGCTTTCTGAGCTGAGAAATGCATTTTGTGACAAAGTGCATCAGTGGATGATGAGAATGTCAGTTTTGACAAAGAACACTGTTCATTACTAAAATGCTCTAATTGAGCTGTTAGAATGTCAGAAACAAGCTTTCTGAGCTGATAACTGCATTTTGTGACAAAAAGCATCAGTGGATGATGAGAATGTCAGTTTTGACAAAGAACACTGATCATTACTAAAATGCTCCAATTGAGCTGTTAGAATGTCAGAAACAAGCTTTCTGAGCTGAGAAATGCATTTTGTGACAAAGTGCTTCAGTGGATGATGAGAATGTCAGATTTGACAAAGAACACTGATCATTACTAAAATGCTCTAATTGAGCTGTTAGAATGTCAGAAACAAGCTTTCTGAGCTGAGAACTGCATTTTGTGACAAAAAGCATCAGTGGATGATGAGAATGTCAGTTTTGACAAAGAACACTGATCATTACTAAAATGCTCCAATTGAGCTGTTAGAATGTCAGAAACAAGCTTTCTGAGCTGAGAAATGCATTTTGTGACAAAGTGCTTCAGTGGATGATGAGAATGTCAGTTTTGACAAAGAACACTGTTCATTACTAAAATGCTCTAATTGAGCTGTTAGAATGTCAGAAACAAGCTTTCTCAGCTGAGAACTGCATTTTGTGACATAGTTCATCAGTGGATGATGAGAATGTCAGTTTTGACAAAGAACATTGTTCATTACTAAAATGCTCTAATTGAGCTGTTAGAATGTCAGAAACAAGCTTTCTGAGCTGAGAACTGCATTTTGTGACATAGTTCATCAGTGGATGATGAGAATGTCAGTTTTGACAAAGAACATTGTTCATTACTGAAATGCTCCAATTGAGCTGTTAGAATGTCAGAAACAAGCTTTCTGAGCTGAGAAATGCATTTTGTGACAAAGTGCATCAGTGGATGATGAGAATGTCAGTTTTGACAAAGAACACTGTTCATTACTAAAATGCTCTAATTGAGCTGTTAGAATGTCAGAAACAAGCTTTCTGAGCTGAGAACTGCATTTTGTGACAAAGTTCATCAGTGGATGATGAGAATGTCAGTTTTGACAAAGAACACTGATCATTACTAAAATGCTCCAATTGAGCTGTTAGAATGTCAGAAACAAGCTTTCTTGAGCTGAGAAATGCTTTTTGTGACAAAGTGAATCAGTGGATGGATGAGAATGTCACTTTTGACAAAGAACACTGTTCATTACTGAAATGCTCCAATTGAGCTGTTAGAATGTCAGAAACAAGCTTTCTGAGCTGAAAACTGCATTTTGTGACATAGTTCATCAGTGGATGATGAGAATGTCAGTTTTGACATAGAACACTGATCATCACTAAAATGCTCTAATTAAGCTGTTAGAATGTCAGAAACAAGCTTTCTGAGCTGAGAACTGCATTTTGTGAGAAAGTGAATCAGTGGATGATGAGAATGTCAGTTTTGACAAAGAACACTGTTCATTACTAAAATGCTCCAATTGAGCTGTTAGAATGTCAGAAACAAGCTTTCTGAGCTGAGAACTGCATTTTGTGACATAGTTCATCAGTGGATGATGAGAATGTCAGTTTTGACAAAGAACACTGTTCATTACTAAAATGCTCTAATTGAGCTGTTAGAATGTCAGAAACAAGCTTTCTGAGCTGAGAACTGCATTTTGTGACAAAGTGAATCAGTGGATGGATGAGAATGTCACTTTTGACAAAGAACACTGTTCATTACTAAAATGCTCCAATTGAGCTGTTAGAATCTCAGAAACAAGCTTTCTGAGCTGAGAAATGCATTTTGTGACAAAGTGCTTCAGTGGATGATGAGAATGTCAGTTTTGACAAAGAACACTATTCATTACTAAAATGCTCTAATTGAGCTGTTAGAATGTCAGAAACAAGCTTTCTGAGCTGAGAACTGCATTTTGTGACATAGTTCATCAGTGGATGATGAGAATGTCAGTTTTGACAAAGAACACTGTTCATTACTGAAATGCTCCAATTGAGATGTTAGAATGTCAGAAACAAGCTTTCTGAGCTGAGAACTGCATTTTGTGACAAAAAGCATCAGTGGATGATGAGAATGTCAGTTTTGACAAAGAACACTGATCATTACTAAAATGCTCCAATTAAGCTGTTAGAATGTCAGAAACAAGCTTTCTGAGCTGAGAACTGCATTTTGTGACAAAGTGAATCAGTGGATGATGAGAATGTCAGTTTTGACAAAGAACACTGATCATAACTAAAATGCTCCAATTGAGCTGTTAGAATGTCAGAAACAAGCTTTCTGAGCTGAGAACTGCATTTTGTGACATAGTTCATCAGTGGATGATGAGAATGTCAGTTTTGACAAAGAACACTGATCATTACTAAAATGCTCCAATTAAGCTGTTAGGATGTCAGAAACAAGCTTTCTGAGCTGAGAACTGCATTTTGTGAGAAAGTGAATCAGTGGATGATGAGAATGTCAGTTTTGACAAAGAACACTGTTCATTACTAAAATGCTCCAATTGAGCTGTTAGAATGTCAGAAACAAGCTTTCTGAGCATAAAACTGCATTTTGTGACAAAGTGCATCAGTGGGGGATGAGAATGTCAGTTTTGACAAAGAACACTGTTCATTACTAAAATGCTCTAATTGAGCTGTTAGAATGTCAGAAACAAGCTTTCTGAGCTGAAAACTGCATTTTGTGACAAAGTGAATCAGTGGATGATGAGAATGTCAGTTTTGACATAGAACACTGATCATTACTAAAATGCTCTAATTGAGCTGTTAGAATGTCAGAAACAAGCTTTCTGAGCTGAGAACTGTATTTGGTGACAAAGTTCATCAGTGGATGATTAGAATGTCACTTTTGACAAAGAACACTGATCATTACTAAAATGCTCCAATTGAGCTGTTAGAATGTCAGAAACAAGCTTTCTGAGCTGAGAACTGCATTTTGTGACATAGTTCATCAGTGGATGATGAGAATGTCAGTTTTGACAAAGAACACTGTTCATTACTAAAATGCTCTAATTGAGCTGTTAGAATGTCAGAAACAAGCTTTCTGAGCTGAGAACTGCATTTTGTGACATAGTTCATCAGTGGATGATGAGAATGTCAGTTTTGACAAAGAACACTGATCATTACTAAAATGCTCCAATTGAGCTTGTTAGAATGTCAGAAACAAATTTTCTGAGCTGAGAAATGCATTTTGTGACAAAGTGCATCAGTGGATGATGAGAATGTCAGTTTTGACAAAGAACACTGATCATCACTAAAATGCTCCAATTAAGCTGTTAGAATGTCAAAAACAAGCTTTCTGAGCTGAGAACTGCATTTTGTGACATAGTTTATCAGTGGATGATGAGAATGTCAGTTTTGACAAAGAACACTGTTCATTACTGAAATGCTCCAATTGAGCTGTTAGAATGTCAGAAACAAGCTTTCTGAGCTGAGAAATGCATTTTGTGACAAAGTGCATCAGTGGATGATGAGAATGTCAGTTTTGACAAAGAACACTGTTCATTACTAAAATGCTCCAATTGAGCTTGTTAGAATGTCAGAAACAAATTTTCTGAGCTGAGAAATGCATTTTGTGACAAAGTGCATCAGTGGATGATGAGAATGTCAGTTTTGACAAAGAACACTGATCATCACTAAAATGCTCCAATTAAGCTGTTAGAATGTCAAAAACAAGCTTTCTGAGCTGAGAACTGCATTTTGTGACATAGTTTATCAGTGGATGATGAGAATGTCAGTTTTGACAAAGAACACTGTTCATTACTGAAATGCTCCAATTGAGCTGTTAGAATGTCAGAAACAAGCTTTCTGAGCTGAGAAATGCATTTTGTGACAAAGTGCATCAGTGGATGATGAGAATGTCAGTTTTGACAAAGAACACTGTTCATTACTAAAATGCTCTAATTGAGCTGTTAGAATGTCAGAAACAAGCTTTCTGAGCTGATAACTGCATTTTGTGACAAAAAGCATCAGTGGATGATGAGAATGTCAGTTTTGACAAAGAACACTGATCATTACTAAAATGCTCCAATTGAGCTGTTAGAATGTCAGAAACAAGCTTTCTGAGCTGAGAAATGCATTTTGTGACAAAGTGCTTCAGTGGATGATGAGAATGTCAGTTTTGACAAAGAACACTGTTCATTACTAAAATGCTCTAATTGAGCTGTTAGAATGTCAGAAACAAGCTTTCTGAGCTGAGAACTGCATTTTGTGACAAAAAGCATCAGTGGATGATGAGAATGTCAGTTTTGACAAAGAACACTGATCATTACTAAAATGCTCCAATTGAGCTGTTAGAATGTCAGAAACAAGCTTTCTGAGCTGAGAACTGCATTTTGTGACAAAAAGCATCAGTGGATGATGAGAATGTCAGTTTTGACAAAGAACACTGTTCATTACTAAAATGCTCCAATTGAGCTTGTTAGAATGTCAGAAACAAATTTTCTGAGCTGAGAACTGCATTTTGTGACAAAGTTCATCAGTGGATGATGAGAATGTCAGTTTTGACAAAGAACACTGATCATTACTAAAATGCTCCAATTGAGCTGTTAGAATGTCAGAAACAAGCTTTCTGAGCTGAGAAATGCATTTTGTGACAAAGTGAATCAGTGGATGGATGAGAATGTCACTTTTGACAAAGAACACTGTTCATTACTGAAATGCTCCAATTGAGCTGTTAGAATGTCAGAAACAAGCTTTCTGAGCTGAAAACTGCATTTTGTGACATAGTTCATCAGTGGATGATGAGAATGTCAGTTTTGACATAGAACACTGATCATCACTAAAATGCTCTAATTAAGCTGTTAGAATGTCAGAAACAAGCTTTCTGAGCTGAGAACTGCATTTTGTGAGAAAGTGAATCAGTGGATGATGAGAATGTCAGTTTTAACAAAGAACACTGTTCATTACTAAAATGCTCCAATTGAGCTGTTAGAATGTCAGAAACAAGCTTTCTGAGCATAAAACTGCATTTTGTGACAAAGTGCATCAGTGGGTGATGAGAATGTCAGTTTTGACAAAGAACACTGTTCATTACTAAAATGCTCTAATTGAGCTGTTAGAATGTCAGAAACAAGCTTTCTGAGCTGAAAACTGCATTTTGTGACAAAGTGAATCAGTGGATGATGAGAATGTCAGTTTTGACAAAGAACACTGATCATTACTAAAATGCTCTAATTGAGCTGTTAGAATGTCAGAAACAAGCTTTCTGAGCTGAGAACTGTATTTGGTGACAAAGTTCATCAGTGGATGATGAGAATGTCAGTTTTGACAAAGAACACTGATCATTACTAAAATGCTCCAATTGAGCTGTTAGAATGTCAGAAACAAGCTTTCTGAGCTGAGAAATGCATTTTGTGACAAAGTGCTTCAGTGGATGATGAGAATGTCAGTTTTGACAAAGAACACTGTTCATTACTAAAATGCTCTAATTGAGCTGTTAGAATGTCAGAAACAAGCTTTCTGAGCTGAGAACTGCATTTTGTGACATAGTTCATCAGTGGATGATGAGAATGTCAGTTTTGACAAAGAACACTGTTCATTACTAAAATGCTCTAATTGAGCTGTTAGAATGTCAGAAACAAGCTTTCTGAGCTGAGAACTGCATTTAGTGACATAGTTCATCAGTGGATGATGAGAATGTCAGTTTTGACAAAGAACACTGTTCATTACTAAAATGCTCTAATTGAGCTGTTAGAATGTCAGAAACAAGCTTTCTGAGCTGAGAACTGCATTTTGTGACATAGTTCATCAGTGGATGATGAGAATGTCAGTTTTGACAAAGAACACTGTTCATTACTAAAATGCTCCAATTGAGCTGTTAGAATGTCAGAAACAAGCTTTCTGAGCTGAGAACTGCATTTTGTGACAAAAAGCATCAGTGGATGATGAGAATGTCAGTTTTGACAAAGAACACTGATCATTACTAAAATGCTCCAATTGAGCTTTTTAGAATGTCAGAAACAAATTTTCTGAGCTGAGAAATGCATTTTGTGACAAAGTGCATCAGTGGATGATGAGAATGTCAGTTTTGATAAAGAACACTGATCATCACTAAAATGCTCCAATTAAGCTGTTAGAATGTCAGAAACAAGCTTTCTGAGCTGAGAACTGCATTTTGTGACAAAGTGCTTCAGTGGATGATGAGAATGTCAGTTTTGACAAAGAACACTGTTCATTACTGAAATGCTCCAATTGAGCTGTTAGAATGTCAGAAACAAGCTTTCTGAGCTGAAAACTGCATTTTGTGACATAGTTCATCAGTGGATGATGAGAATGTCAGTTTTGACAAAGAACACTGATCATCACTAAAATGCTCTAATTAAGCTGTTAGAATGTCAGAAACAAGCTTTCTGAGCTGAGAACTGCATTTTGTGAGAAAGTGAATCAGTGGATGATGAGAATGTCAGTTTTAACAAAGAACACTGTTCATTACTAAAATGCTCCAATTGAGCTGTTAGAATGTCAGAAACAAGCTTTCTGAGCATAAAACTGCATTTTGTGACAAAGTGCATCAGTGGGTGATGAGAATGTCAGTTTTGACAAAGAACACTGTTCATTACTAAAATGCTCTAATTGAGCTGTTAGAATGTCAGAAACAAGCTTTCTGAGCTGAAAACTGCATTTTGTGACAAAGTGAATCAGTGGATGATGAGAATGTCAGTTTTGACAAAGAACACTGATCATTACTAAAATGCTCTAATTGAGCTGTTAGAATGTCAGAAACAAGCTTTCTGAGCTGAGAACTGTATTTGGTGACAAAGTTCATCAGTGGATGATTAGAATGTCACTTTTGACAAAGAACACTGATCATTACTAAAATGCTCCAATTGAGCTGTTAGAATGTCAGAAACAAGCTTTCTGAGCTGAAAACTGCATTTTTTTGACAAAGTGCATCAGTGGATGATGAGAATGTCAGTTTTGACAAAGAACACTGTTCATTACTAAAATGCTCTAATTGAGCTGTTAGAATGTCAGAAACAAGCTTTCTGAGCTGAGAACTGCATTTTGTGACATAGTTCATCAGTGGATGATGAGAATGTCAGTTTTGACAAAGAACACTGTTCATTACTGAAATGCTCCAATTGAGCTGTTAGAATGTCAGAAACAAGCTTTCTGAGCTGAGAAATGCATTTTGTGACAAAGTGCATCAGTGGATGATGAGAATGTCAGTTTTGACAAAGAACACTGTTCATTACTAAAATGCTCTAATTGAGCTGTTAGAATGTCAGAAACAAGCTTTCTGAGCTGAGAACTGCATTTTGTGACAAAGTTCATCAGTGGATGATGAGAATGTCAGTTTTGACAAAGAACACTGATCATTACTAAAATGCTCCAATTGAGCTGTTAGAATGTCAGAAACAAGCTTTCTGAGCTGAGAACTGCATTTTGTGACAAAGTGAATCAGTGGATGGATGAGAATGTCACTTTTGACAAAGAACACTGTTCATTACTGAAATGCTCCAATTGAGCTGTTAGAATGTCAGAAACAAGCTTTCTGAGCTGAAAACTGCATTTTGTGACATAGTTCATCAGTGGATGATGAGAATGTCAGTTTTGACAAAGAACACTGATCATCACTAAAATGCTCTAATTAAGCTGTTAGAATGTCAGAAACAAGCTTTCTGAGCTGAGAACTGCATTTTGTGAGAAAGTGAATCAGTGGATGATGAGAATGTCAGTTTTGACAAAGAACACTGTTCATTACTAAAATGCTCCAATTGAGCTGTTAGAATGTCAGAAACAAGCTTTCTGAGCTGAAAACTGTATTTGGTGACAAAGTTCATCAGTGGATGATGAGAATGTCAGTTTTGACAAAGAACAATGATCATTACTAAAATGCTCCAATTGAGCTGTTAGAATGTCAGAAACAAGCTTTCTGAGCTGAGAACTGCATTTTGTGACAAAGTGAATCAGTGGATGATGAGAATGTCAGTTTTGACAAAGAACACTGTTCATTACTAAAATGCTCCAATTGAGCTGTTAGAATGTCAGAAACAAGCTTTCTGAGCTGAAAACTGCATTTTGTGACAAAGTGAATCAGTGTATGATGAGAATGTCAGTTTTGACAAAGAACACTGATCATTACTAAAATGCTCTAATTGAGCTGTTAGAATGTCAGAAACAAGCTTTCTGAGCTGAAAACTGCATTTTGTGACAAAGTGCATCAGTGGATGATGAGAATGTCAGTTTTGAAAAAGAACACTGTTCATTACTAAAATGCTCCAATTGAGCTGTTGAATGTCAGAAACAAGCTTTCTGAGCTGAGAACTGCATTTTGTGACAAAGTTCATCAGTGGATGATGAGAATGTCAGTTTTGACAAAGAACACTGTTCATTACTAAATTGCTCCAATTGAGCTGTTAGAATGTCAGAAACAAGCTTTCTGAGCTGAGAACTGCATTTTGTGACAAAGTGAATCAGTGGATGATGAGAATGTCAGTTTTGACAAAGAACACTGATCATTACTAAAATGCTCCAATTGAGCTGTTGAATGTCAGAAACAAGCTTTCTGAGATGAAAACTGTATTTGGTGACAAAGTTCATCAGTGGATGATGAGAATGTCAGTTTTGACAAAGAACACTGATCATTACTAAAATTTTCTAATTGAGCTGTTAGAATGTCAGAAACAAGCTTTCTGAGCTGAAAACTGCATTTTGTGACAAAGTGCATCAGTGGATGATGAGAATTTCAGTTTTGACAAAGAACACTGTTCATTACTAAAATGCTCCAATTGAGCTGTTAGAATGTCAGAAACAAGCTTTCTGAGCTGAAAACTGCATTTTGTGACAAAGTTCATCAGTGGATGATGAGAATGTCAGTTTTGACAAAGAACACTGTTCATTAGTAAAATGCTCCAATTGAGCTGTTAGAATGTCAGAAACAAGCTTTCTGAGCTGAAAACTGCATTTTGTGACAAAGTGCATCAGTGGATGATGAGAATGTCTGTTTTGACAAAGAACACTGTTCATTACTAAAATGCTCCAATTGAGCTGTTAGAATGTCAGAAACAAGCTTTCTGAGCTGAAAACTGCATTTTGTGACAAAGTTCATCAGTGGATGATGAGAATGTCAGTTTTGACAAAGAACACTGTTCATTACTAAAATGCTCTAATTGAGCTGTTAGAATGTCAGAAACAAGCTTTCTGAGCTGAAAAATGTATTTGGTGACAAAGTTCATCAGTGGATGATGAGAATGTCAGTTTTGACAAAGAACACTGTTCATTACTAAAATGCTCCAATTGAGCTGTTAGAATGTCAGAAACAAGCTTTCTGAGCTGAAAACTGCATTTTGTGACAAAGTGAATCAGTGTATGATGAGAATGTCAGTTTTGACAAAGAACACTGATCATTACTAAAATGCTCCAATTGATCTGTTAGGATGTCAGAAACAAGCTTTCTGAGCTGAAAAATGTATTTGGTGACAAAGTTCATCAGTGGATGATGAGAATGTCAGTTTTGACAAAGAACACTGTTCATTACTAAATTGCTCCAATTGAGCTGTTAGAATGTCAGAAACAAGCTTTCTGAGCTGAAAAATGTATTTGGTGACAAAGTTCATCAGTGGATGATGAGAATGTCAGTTTTGACAAAGAACACTGTTCATTACTAAAATTCTCCAATTGAGCTGTTAGAATGTCAGAAACAAGCTTTCTGAGCTGAAAACTGCATTTTGTGACAAAGTGAATCAGTGTATGATGAGAATGTCAGTTTTGACAAAGAACACTGTTCATTACTAAAATGCTCTAATTGAGCTGTTAGAATGTCAGAAACAAGCTTTCTAAACTGAGAACTGCATTTTGTGACAAAGTGAATCAGTAGATGATGAGAATGTCAGTTGTGACAAAGAACACTGATCATTACTAAAATGCTCCAATTGAGCTGTTAGAATGTCAGAAACAAGCTTTCTGAGCTGAAAACTGTATTTGGTGACAAAGTTCATCAGTGGATGATGAGAATGTCAGTTTTGACAAAGAACAATGATCATTACTAAAATGCTCCAATTGAGCTGTTAGAATGTCAGAAACAAGCTTTCTGAGCTGAAAACTGCATTTTGTGACAAAGTTCATCAGTGGATGATGAGAATGTCAGTTTTGACAAAGAACACTGATCATTACTAAAATGCTCCAATTGAGCTGTTGAATGTCAGAAACAAGCTTTCTGAGATGAAAACTGTATTTGGTGACAAAGTTCATCAGTGGATGATGAGAATGTCAGTTTTGACAAAGAACACTGATCATTACTAAAATTTTCTAATTGAGCTGTTAGAATGTCAGAAACAAGCTTTCTGAGCTGAAAACTGCATTTTGTGACAAAGTGCATCAGTGGATGATGAGAATTTCAGTTTTGACAAAGAACACTGTTCATTACTAAAATGCTCCAATTGAGCTGTTAGAATGTCAGAAACAAGCTTTCTGAGCTGAAAACTGCATTTTGTGACAAAGTTCATCAGTGGATGATGAGAATGTCAGTTTTGACAAAGAACACTGTTCATTAGTAAAATGCTCCAATTGAGCTGTTAGAATGTCAGAAACAAGCTTTCTGAGCTGAAAACTGCATTTTGTGACAAAGTGCATCAGTGGATGATGAGAATGTCTGTTTTGACAAAGAACACTGTTCATTACTAAAATGCTCCAATTGAGCTGTTAGAATGTCAGAAACAAGCTTTCTGAGCTGAAAACTGCATTTTGTGACAAAGTTCATCAGTGGATGATGAGAATGTCAGTTTTGACAAAGAACACTGTTCATTACTAAAATGCTCCAATTGAGCTGTTAGAATGTCAGAAACAAGCTTTCTGAGCTGAAAACTGCATTTTGTGACAAAGTGAATCAGTGTATGATGAGAATGTCAGTTTTGACAAAGAACACTGATCATTACTAAAATGCTCCAATTGATCTGTTAGAATGTCAGAAACAAGCTTTCTGAGCTGAAAACTGTATTTGGTGACAAAGTTCATCAGTGGATGATGAGAATGTCAGTTTTGACAAAGAACACTGATCATTACTAAAATGCTCTAATTGAGCTGTTAGAATGTCAGAAACAAGCTTTCTGAGCTGAAAACTGCATTTTGTGACAAAGTGCATCAGTGGATGATGAGAATGTCAGTTTTGACAAAGAACACTGTTCATTACTAAAATGCTCTAATTGAGCTGTTAGAATGTCAGAAACAAGCTTTCTAAACTGAGAACTGCATTTTGTGACAAAGTGAATCAGTAGATGATGAGAATGTCAGTTGTGACAAAGAACACTGATCATTACTAAAATGCTCCAATTGAGCTGTTAGAATGTCAGAAACAAGCTTTCTGAGCTGAAAACTGTATTTGGTGACAAAGTTCATCAGTGGATGATGAGAATGTCAGCTTTGACAAAGAACAATGATCATTACTAAAATGCTCTAATTGAGCTGTTAGAATGTCAGAAACAAGCTTTCTGAGCTGAAACTGCATTTTGTGACAAAGTGCATCAGTGGATGATGAGAATGTCAGTTTTGACAAAGAACACTGTTCATTACTAAAATGCTCCAATTGAGCTGTTAGAATGTCAGAAACAAGCTTTCTGAGCTGAAAACTGCATTTTGTGACAAAGTGCATCAGTGGATGATGAGAATGTCAGTTTTGACAAAGAACACTGTTCATTACTTTACTGCTCCAATTGAGCTGTTAGAATGTCAGAAACAAGCTTTCTGAGCTGAAAAATGTATTTGGTGACAAAGTTCATCAGTGGATGATGAGAATGTCAGTTTTGACAAAGAACACTGTTCATTACTAAAATGCTCCAATTGAGCTGTTAGAATGTCAGAAACAAGCTTTCTGAGCTGAAAACTGCATTTTGTGACAAAGTGAATCAGTGTATGATGAGAATGTCAGTTTTGACAAAGAACACTGATCATTACTAAAATGCTCCAATTGATCTGTTAGAATGTCAGAAACAAGCTTTCTGAGCTGAAAACTGTATTTGGTGACAAAGTTCATCAGTGGATGATGAGAATGTCAGTTTTGACAAAGAACACTGATCATTACTAAAATGCTCTAATTGAGCTGTTAGAATGTCAGAAACAAGCTTTCTGAGCTGAAAACTGCATTTTGTGACAAAGTGCATCAGTGGATGATGAGAATGTCAGTTTTGACAAAGAACACTGTTCATTACTAAAATGCTCTAATTGAGCTGTTAGAATGTCAGAAACAAGCTTTCTAAACTGAGAACTCCATTTTGTGACAAAGTGAATCAGTAGATGACGAGAATGTCAGTTGTGACAAAGAACACTGATCATTACTAAAATGCTCCAATTGAGCTGTTAGAATGTCAGAAACAAGCTTTCTGAGCTGAAAACTGTATTTGGTGACAAAGTTCATCAGTGGATGATGAGAATGTCAGTTTTGACAAAGAACAATGATCATTACTAAAATGCTCCAATTGAGCTGTTAGAATGTCAGAAACAAGCTTTCTGAGCTGAAAACTGCATTTTGTGACAAAGTGGATCAGTGGATGATGAGAATGTCAGTTTTGACAAAGAACACTGTTCATTACTAAAATGCTCTAATTGAGCTGTTAGAATGTCAGAAACAAGCTTTCTAAACTGAGAACTCCATTTTGTGACAAAGTGAATCAGTAGATGACGAGAATGTCAGTTGTGACAAAGAACACTGATCATTACTAAAATGCTCCAATTGAGCTGTTAGAATGTCAGAAACAAGCTTTCTGAGCTGAAAACTGTATTTGGTGACAAAGTTCATCAGTGGATGATGAGAATGTCAGTTTTGACAAAGAACAATGATCATTACTAAAATGCTCCAATTGAGCTGTTAGAATGTCAGAAACAAGCTTTCTGAGCTTAAAACTGCATTTTGTGACAAAGTGCATCAGTGGATGATGAGAATGTCAGTTTTGACAAAGAACACTGTTCATTACTAAAATGCTCCAATTGAGCTGTTAGAATGTCAGAAACAAGCTTTCTGAGCTGAGAACTGCATTTTGTGACAAAGTGCTTCAGTGGATGATGAGAATGTCTGTTTTGACAAAGAACACTGTTCATTACTAAAATGCTCCAATTGAGCTGTTAGAATGTCAGAAACAAGCTTTCTGAGCTGAAAACTGCATTTTGTGACAAAGTTCATCAGTGGATGATGAGAATGTCAGTTTTGACAAAGAACACTGTTCATTACTAAAATGCTCCAATTGAGCTGTTAGAATGTCAGAAACAAGCTTTCTGAGCTGAAAACTGCATTTTGTGACAAAGTGAATCAGTGTATGATGAGAATGTCAGTTTTGACAAAGAACACTGATCATTACTAAAATGCTCCAATTGATCTGTTAGAATGTCAGAAACAAGCTTTCTGAGCTGAAAACTGTATTTGGTGACAAAGTTCATCAGTGGATGATGAGAATGTCAGTTTTGACAAAGAACACTGATCATTACTAAAATGCTCTAATTGAGCTGTTAGAATGTCAGAAACAAGCTTTCTGAGCTGAAAACTGCATTTTGTGACAAAGTGCATCAGTGGATGATGAGAATGTCAGTTTTGACAAAGAACACTGTTCATTACTAAAATGCTCTAATTGAGCTGTTAGAATGTCAGAAACAAGCTTTCTAAACTGAGAACTGCATTTTGTGACAAAGTGAATCAGTAGATGATGAGAATGTCAGTTGTGACAAAGAACACTGATCATTACTAAAATGCTCCAATTGAGCTGTTAGAATGTCAGAAACAAGCTTTCTGAGCTGAAAACTGTATTTGGTGACAAAGTTCATCAGTGGATGATGAGAATGTCAGCTTTGACAAAGAACAATGATCATTACTAAAATGCTCTAATTGAGCTGTTAGAATGTCAGAAACAAGCTTTCTGAGCTGAAACTGCATTTTGTGACAAAGTGCATCAGTGGATGATGAGAATGTCAGTTTTGACAAAGAACACTGTTCATTACTAAAATGCTCCAATTGAGCTGTTAGAATGTCAGAAACAAGCTTTCTGAGCTGAAAACTGCATTTTGTGACAAAGTGCATCAGTGGATGATGAGAATGTCAGTTTTGACAAAGAACACTGTTCATTACTTTATTGCTCCAATTGAGCTGTTAGAATGTCAGAAACAAGCTTTCTGAGCTGAAAAATGTATTTGGTGACAAAGTTCATCAGTGGATGATGAGAATGTCAGTTTTGACAAAGAACACTGTTCATTACTAAAATGCTCCAATTGAGCTGTTAGAATGTCAGAAACAAGCTTTCTGAGCTGAAAACTGCATTTTGTGACAAAGTGAATCAGTGTATGATGAGAATGTCAGTTTTGACAAAGAACACTGATCATTACTAAAATGCTCCAATTGATCTGTTAGAATGTCAGAAACAAGCTTTCTGAGCTGAAAACTGTATTTGGTGACAAAGTTCATCAGTGGATGATGAGAATGTCAGTTTTGACAAAGAACACTGATCATTACTAAAATGCTCTAATTGAGCTGTTAGAATGTCAGAAACAAGCTTTCTGAGCTGAAAACTGCATTTTGTGACAAAGTTCATCAGTGGATGATGAGAATGTCAGTTTTGACAAAGAACACTGTTCATTACTAAAATGCTCTAATTGAGCTGTTAGAATGTCAGAAACAAGCTTTCTAAACTGAGAACTCCATTTTGTGACAAAGTGAATCAGTAGATGACGAGAATGTCAGTTGTGACAAAGAACACTGTTCATTACTAAAATGCTCCAATTGAGCTGTTAGAATGTCAGAAACAAGCTTTCTGAGCTGAAAACTGCATTTTGTGACAAAGTGCATCAGTGGATGATGAGAATGTCAGTTTTGACAAAGAACACTGTTCATTACTTTATTGCTCCAATTGAGCTGTTAGAATGTCAGAAACAAGCTTTCTGAGCTGAAAAATGTATTTGGTGACAAAGTTCATCAGTGGATGATGAGAATGTCAGTTTTGACAAAGAACACTGTTCATTACTAAAATGCTCCAATTGAGCTGTTAGAATGTCAGAAACAAGCTTTCTGAGCTGAAAACTGCATTTTGTGACAAAGTGAATCAGTGTATGATGAGAATGTCAGTTTTGACAAAGAACACTGATCATTACTAAAATGCTCCAATTGATCTGTTAGAATGTCAGAAACAAGCTTTCTGAGCTGAAAACTGTATTTGGTGACAAAGTTCATCAGTGGATGATGAGAATGTCAGTTTTGACAAAGAACACTGATCATTACTAAAATGCTCTAATTGAGCTGTTAGAATGTCAGAAACAAGCTTTCTGAGCTGAAAACTGCATTTTGTGACAAAGTGCATCAGTGGATGATGAGAATGTCAGTTTTGACAAAGAACACTGTTCATTACTAAAATGCTCTAATTGAGCTGTTAGAATGTCAGAAACAAGCTTTCTAAACTGAGAACTCCATTTTGTGACAAAGTGAATCAGTAGATGACGAGAATGTCAGTTGTGACAAAGAACACTGATCATTACTAAAATGCTCCAATTGAGCTGTTAGAATGTCAGAAACAAGCTTTCTGAGCTGAAAACTGTATTTGGTGACAAAGTTCATCAGTGGATGATGAGAATGTCAGTTTTGACAAAGAACAATGATCATTACTAAAATGCTCCAATTGAGCTGTTAGAATGTCAGAAACAAGCTTTCTGAGCTGAAAACTGCATTTTGTGACAAAGTGGATCAGTGGATGATGAGAATGTCAGTTTTGACAAAGAACACTGTTCATTACTAAAATGCTCTAATTGAGCTGTTAGAATGTCAGAAACAAGCTTTCTAAACTGAGAACTCCATTTTGTGACAAAGTGAATCAGTAGATGACGAGAATGTCAGTTGTGACAAAGAACACTGATCATTACTAAAATGCTCCAATTGAGCTGTTAGAATGTCAGAAACAAGCTTTCTGAGCTGAAAACTGTATTTGGTGACAAAGTTCATCAGTGGATGATGAGAATGTCAGTTTTGACAAAGAACAATGATCATTACTAAAATGCTCCAATTGAGCTGTTAGAATGTCAGAAACAAGCTTTCTGAGCTTAAAACTGCATTTTGTGACAAAGTGCATCAGTGGATGATGAGAATGTCAGTTTTGACAAAGAACACTGTTCATTACTAAAATGCTCCAATTGAGCTGTTAGAATGTCAGAAACAAGCTTTCTGAGCTGAGAACTGCATTTTGTGACAAAGTGAATCAGTGGATGATGAGAATGTCAGTTTTGACAAAGAACACTGATCATTACTAAAATGCTCCAATTGAGCTGTTGAATGTCAGAAACAAGCTTTCTGAGCTGAGAACTGCATTTTGTGTCAAAGTTCATCAGTGGATGATGAGAATGTCAGTTTTGACAAAGAACACTGATCATTACTAAAATGCTCCAATTGAGCTGTTAGAATGTCAGAAACAAGCTTTCTGAGCTGAGAACTGCATTTTGTGACAAAGTTCATCAGTGGATGATGAGAATGTCAGTTTTGACAAAGTACACTGTTCATTACTAAATTGCTCCAATTGAGCTGTTAGAATGTCAGAAACAAGCTTTCTGAGCTGAGAACTGCATTTTGTGACAAAGTGAATCAGTGGATGATGAGAATGTCAGTTTTGACAAAGAACACTGATCATTACTAAAATGCTCCAATTGAGCTGTTGAATGTCAGAAACAAGCTTTCTGAGCTGAAAACTGTATTTGGTGACAAAGTTCATCAGTGGATGATGAGAATGTCAGTTTTGACAAAGAACACTGATCATTACTAAAATTTTCTAATTGAGCTGTTAGAATGTCAGAAACAAGCTTTCTGAGCTGAAAACTGCATTTTGTGACAAAGTGAATCAGTGTATGATGAAAATGTCAGTTTTGACAAAGAACACTGTTCATTACTAAAATGCTCCAATTGAGCTGTTAGAATGTCAGAAACAAGCTTTCAGAGCTGAAAACTGTATTTGGTGACAAAGTTCATCAGTGGATGATGAGAATGTCAGTTTTGACAAAGAACACTGACCATTACTAAAATGCTCTAATTGAGCTGTTAGAATGTCAGAAACAAGCTTTCTGAGCTGAAAACTGCATTTTGTGACAAAGTGCATCAGTGTATGATGAGAATGTCAGTTTTGACAAAGAACACTGTTCATTACTAAAATGCTCCAATTGAGCTGTTAGAATGTCAGAAACAAGCTTTCTGAGCTGAAAACTGCATTTTGTGACAAAGTTCATCAGTGGATGATGAGAATGTCAGTTTTGACAAAGAACACTGATCATTACTAAAATGCTCTAATTGAGCTGTTAGAATGTCAGAAACAAGCTTTCTGAGCTGAAAACTGCATTTTGTGACAAAGTGCATCAGTGGATGATGAGAATGTCAGTTTTGACAAAGAACACTGTTCATTACTAAAATGCTCCAATTGAGCTGTTAGAATGTCAGAAACAAGCTTTCTGAGCTGAGAACTGCATTTTGTGACAAAGTTCATCAGTGGATGATGAGAATGTCAGTTTTGACAAAGAACACTGTTCATTACTAAATTGCTCCAATTGAGCTGTTAGAATGTCAGAAACAAGCTTTCTGAGCTGAGAACTGCATTTTGTGACAAAGTGAATCAGTGGATGATGAGAATGTCAGTTTTGACAAAGAACACTGATCATTACTAAAATGCTCCAATTGAGCTGTTGAATGTCAGAAACAAGCTTTCTGAGCTGAAAACTGTATTTGGTGACAAAGTTCATCAGTGGATGATGAGAATGTCAGTTTTGACAAAGAACACTGATCATTACTAAAATTTTCTAATTGAGCTGTTAGAATGTCAGAAACAAGCTTTCTGAGCTGAAAACTGCATTTTGTGACAAAGTGCATCAGTGGATGATGAGAATGTCAGTTTTGACAAAGAACAATGATCATTACTAAAATGCTCCAATTGAGCTGTTAGAATGTCAGAAACAAGCTTTCTGAGCTGAAAACTGCATTTTGTGACAAAGTGCATCAGTGGATGATGAGAATGTCAGTTTTGACAAAGAACACTGTTCATTACTAAAATGCTCTAATTGAGCTGTTAGAATGTCAGAAACAAGCTTTCTAAACTGAGAACTCCATTTTGTGACAAAGTGAATCAGTAGATGACGAGAATGTCAGTTGTGACAAAGAACACTGATCATTACTAAAATGCTCCAATTGAGCTGTTAGAATGTCAGAAACAAGCTTTCTGAGCTGAAAACTGCATTTGGTGACAATGTTCATCAGTGGATGATGAGAATGTCAGTTTTGACAAAGAACAATGATCATTACTAAAATGCTCCAATTGAGCTGTTAGAATGTCAGAAACAAGCTTTCTGAGCTTAAAACTGCATTTTGTGACAAAGTTCATCAGTGGATGATGAGAATGTCAGTTTTGACAAAGAACACTGTTCATTACTAAAATGCTCCAATTGAGCTGTTAGAATGTCAGAAACAAGCTTTCAGAGCTGAAAACTGTATTTGGTGACAAAGTTCATCAGTGGATGATGAGAATGTCAGTTTTGACAAAGTACACTGTTCATTACTAAATTGCTCCAATTGAGCTGTTAGAATGTCAGAAACAAGCTTTCTGAGCTGAGAACTGCATTTTGTGACAAAGTGAATCAGTGGATGATGAGAATGTCAGTTTTGACAAAGAACACTGATCATTACTAAAATGCTCCAATTGAGCTGTTGAATGTCAGAAACAAGCTTTCTGAGCTGAAAACTGTATTTGGTGACAAAGTTCATCAGTGGATGATGAGAATGTCAGTTTTGACAAAGAACACTGATCATTACTAAAATTTTCTAATTGAGCTGTTAGAATGTCAGAAACAAGCTTTCTGAGCTGAAAACTGCATTTTGTGACAAAGTGAATCAGTGTATGATGAAAATGTCAGTTTTGACAAAGAACACTGTTCATTACTAAAATGCTCCAATTGAGCTGTTAGAATGTCAGAAACAAGCTTTCTGAGCTGAAAACTGTATTTGGTGACAAAGTTCATCAGTGGATGATGAGAATGTCAGTTTTGACAAAGAACACTGACCATTACTAAAATGCTCTAATTGAGCTGTTAGAATGTCAGAAACAAGCTTTCTGAGCTGAAAACTGCATTTTGTGACAAAGTGCATCAGTGTATGATGAGAATGTCAGTTTTGACAAAGAACACTGTTCATTACTAAAATGCTCCAATTGAGCTGTTAGAATGTCAGAAACAAGCTTTCTGAGCTGAAAACTGCATTTTGTGACAAAGTTCATCAGTGGATGATGAGAATGTCAGTTTTGACAAAGAACACTGATCATTACTAAAATGCTCTAATTGAGCTGTTAGAATGTCAGAAACAAGCTTTCTGAGCTGAAAACTGCATTTTGTGACAAAGTGCATCAGTGGATGATGAGAATGTCAGTTTTGACAAAGAACACTGTTCATTACTAAAATGCTCCAATTGAGCTGTTAGAATGTCAGAAACAAGCTTTCTGAGCTGAGAACTGCATTTTGTGACAAAGTTCATCAGTGGATGATGAGAATGTCAGTTTTGACAAAGAACACTGTTCATTACTAAATTGCTCCAATTGAGCTGTTAGAATGTCAGAAACAAGCTTTCTGAGCTGAGAACTGCATTTTGTGACAAAGTGAATCAGTGGATGATGAGAATGTCAGTTTTGACAAAGAACACTGATCATTACTAAAATGCTCCAATTGAGCTGTTGAATGTCAGAAACAAGCTTTCTGAGCTGAAAACTGTATTTGGTGACAAAGTTCATCAGTGGATGATGAGAATGTCAGTTTTGACAAAGAACACTGATCATTACTAAAATTTTCTAATTGAGCTGTTAGAATGTCAGAAACAAGCTTTCTGAGCTGAAAACTGCATTTTGTGACAAAGTGCATCAGTGGATGATGAGAATTTCAGTTTTGACAAAGAACACTGTTCATTACTAAAATGCTCCAATTGAGCTGTTAGAATGTCAGAAACAAGCTTTCTGAGCTGAAAACTGCATTTTGTGACAAAGTTCATCAGTGGATGATGAGAATGTCAGTTTTGACAAAGAACACTGTTCATTAGTAAAATGCTCCAATTGAGCTGTTAGAATGTCAGAAACAAGCTTTCTGAGCTGAAAACTGCATTTTGTGACAAAGTGCATCAGTGGATGATGAGAATGTCTGTTTTGACAAAGAACACTGTTCATTACTAAAATGCTCCAATTGAGCTGTTAGAATGTCAGAAACAAGCTTTCTGAGCTGAAAACTGCATTTTGTGACAAAGTTCATCAGTGGATGATGAGAATGTCAGTTTTGACAAAGAACACTGTTCATTACTAAAATGCTCCAATTGAGCTGTTAGAATGTCAGAAACAAGCTTTCTGAGCTGAAAACTGCATTTTGTGACAAAGTGAATCAGTGTATGATGAGAATGTCAGTTTTGACAAAGAACACTGATCATTACTAAAATGCTCCAATTGATCTGTTAGAATGTCAGAAACAAGCTTTCTGAGCTGAAAACTGTATTTGGTGACAAAGTTCATCAGTGGATGATGAGAATGTCAGTTTTGACAAAGAACACTGATCATTACTAAAATGCTCTAATTGAGCTGTTAGAATGTCAGAAACAAGCTTTCTGAGCTGAAAACTGCATTTTGTGACAAAGTGCATCAGTGGATGATGAGAATGTCAGTTTTGACAAAGAACACTGTTCATTACTAAAATGCTCTAATTGAGCTGTTAGAATGTCAGAAACAAGCTTTCTAAACTGAGAACTGCATTTTGTGACAAAGTGAATCAGTAGATGATGAGAATGTCAGTTGTGACAAAGAACACTGATCATTACTAAAATGCTCCAATTGAGCTGTTAGAATGTCAGAAACAAGCTTTCTGAGCTGAAAACTGTATTTGGTGACAAAGTTCATCAGTGGATGATGAGAATGTCAGCTTTGACAAAGAACAATGATCATTACTAAAATGCTCTAATTGAGCTGTTAGAATGTCAGAAACAAGCTTTCTGAGCATAAAACTGCATTTTGTGACAAAGTGCATCAGTGGATGATGAGAATGTCAGTTTTGACAAAGAACACTGTTCATTACTAAAATGCTCTAATTGAGCTGTTAGAATGTCAGAAACAAGCTTTCTGAGCTGAAACTGCATTTTGTGACAAAGTGCATCAGTGGATGATGAGAATGTCAGTTTTGACAAAGAACACTGTTCATTACTAAAATGCTCCAATTGAGCTGTTAGAATGTCAGAAACAAGCTTTCTGAGCTGAAAACTGCATTTTGTGACAAAGTTCATCAGTGGATGATGAGAATGTCAGTTTTGACAAAGAACACTGTTCATTACTAAAATGCTCTAATTGAGCTTTTAGAATGTCAGAAACAAGCTTTCTGAGCTGAAAACTGCATTTTGTGACAAAGTGCATCAGTGGATGATGAGAATGTCAGTTTTGACAAAGAACACTGTTCATTACTAAAATGCTCCAATGAGCTGTTAGAATGTCAGAAACAAGCTTTCTGAGCTGAAAACTGCATTTTGTGACAAAGTGCATCAGTGGATGATGAGAATGTCAGTTTTGACAAAGAACAATGATCATTACTAAAATGCTCCAATTGAGCTGTTAGAATGTCAGAAACAAGCTTTCTGAGCTGAAAACTGCATTTTGTGACAAAGTGCATCAGTGGATGATGAGAATGTCAGTTTTGACAAAGAACACTGTTCATTACTAAAATGCTCTAATTGAGCTGTTAGAATGTCAGAAACAAGCTTTCTAAACTGAGAACTCCATTTTGTGACAAAGTGAATCAGTAGATGACGAGAATGTCAGTTGTGACAAAGAACACTGATCATTACTAAAATGCTCCAATTGAGCTGTTAGAATGTCAGAAACAAGCTTTCTGAGCTGAAAACTGTATTTGGTGACAATGTTCATCAGTGGATGATGAGAATGTCAGTTTTGACAAAGAACAATGATCATTACTAAAATGCTCCAATTGAGCTGTTAGAATGTCAGAAACAAGCTTTCTGAGCTTAAAACTGCATTTTGTGACAAAGTTCATCAGTGGATGATGAGAATGTCAGTTTTGACAAAGAACACTGTTCATTACTAAAATGCTCCAATTGAGCTGTTAGAATGTCAGAAACAAGCTTTCAGAGCTGAAAACTGTATTTGGTGACAAAGTTCATCAGTGGATGATGAGAATGTCAGTTTTGACAAAGTACACTGTTCATTACTAAATTGCTCCAATTGAGCTGTTAGAATGTCAGAAACAAGCTTTCTGAGCTGAGAACTGCATTTTGTGACAAAGTGAATCAGTGGATGATGAGAATGTCAGTTTTGACAAAGAACACTGATCATTACTAAAATGCTCCAATTGAGCTGTTGAATGTCAGAAACAAGCTTTCTGAGCTGAAAACTGTATTTGGTGACAAAGTTCATCAGTGGATGATGAGAATGTCAGTTTTGACAAAGAACACTGATCATTACTAAAATTTTCTAATTGAGCTGTTAGAATGTCAGAAACAAGCTTTCTGAGCTGAAAACTGCATTTTGTGACAAAGTGAATCAGTGTATGATGAAAATGTCAGTTTTGACAAAGAACACTGTTCATTACTAAAATGCTCCAATTGAGCTGTTAGAATGTCAGAAACAAGCTTTCTGAGCTGAAAACTGTATTTGGTGACAAAGTTCATCAGTGGATGATGAGAATGTCAGTTTTGACAAAGAACACTGACCATTACTAAAATGCTCTAATTGAGCTGTTAGAATGTCAGAAACAAGCTTTCTGAGCTGAAAACTGCATTTTGTGACAAAGTGCATCAGTGTATGATGAGAATGTCAGTTTTGACAAAGAACACTGTTCATTACTAAAATGCTCCAATTGAGCTGTTAGAATGTCAGAAACAAGCTTTCTGAGCTGAAAACTGCATTTTGTGACAAAGTTCATCAGTGGATGATGAGAATGTCAGTTTTGACAAAGAACACTGATCATTACTAAAATGCTCTAATTGAGCTGTTAGAATGTCAGAAACAAGCTTTCTGAGCTGAAAACTGCATTTTGTGACAAAGTGCATCAGTGGATGATGAGAATGTCAGTTTTGACAAAGAACACTGTTCATTACTAAAATGCTCCAATTGAGCTGTTAGAATGTCAGAAACAAGCTTTCTGAGCTGAGAACTGCATTTTGTGACAAAGTTCATCAGTGGATGATGAGAATGTCAGTTTTGACAAAGAACACTGTTCATTACTAAATTGCTCCAATTGAGCTGTTAGAATGTCAGAAACAAGCTTTCTGAGCTGAGAACTGCATTTTGTGACAAAGTGAATCAGTGGATGATGAGAATGTCAGTTTTGACAAAGAACACTGATCATTACTAAAATGCTCCAATTGAGCTGTTGAATGTCAGAAACAAGCTTTCTGAGCTGAAAACTGTATTTGGTGACAAAGTTCATCAGTGGATGATGAGAATGTCAGTTTTGACAAAGAACACTGATCATTACTAAAATTTTCTAATTGAGCTGTTAGAATGTCAGAAACAAGCTTTCTGAGCTGAAAACTGCATTTTGTGACAAAGTGCATCAGTGGATGATGAGAATTTCAGTTTTGACAAAGAACACTGTTCATTACTAAAATGCTCCAATTGAGCTGTTAGAATGTCAGAAACAAGCTTTCTGAGCTGAAAACTGCATTTTGTGACAAAGTTCATCAGTGGATGATGAGAATGTCAGTTTTGACAAAGAACACTGTTCATTAGTAAAATGCTCCAATTGAGCTGTTAGAATGTCAGAAACAAGCTTTCTGAGCTGAAAACTGCATTTTGTGACAAAGTGAATCAGTGTATGATGAGAATGTCAGTTTTGACAAAGAACACTGATCATTACTAAAATGCTCCAATTGATCTGTTAGAATGTCAGAAACAAGCTTTCTGAGCTGAAAACTGTATTTGGTGACAAAGTTCATCAGTGGATGATGAGAATGTCAGTTTTGACAAAGAACACTGATCATTACTAAAATGCTCTAATTGAGCTGTTAGAATGTCAGAAACAAGCTTTCTGAGCTGAAAACTGCATTTTGTGACAAAGTGCATCAGTGGATGATGAGAATGTCAGTTTTGACAAAGAACACTGTTCATTACTAAAATGCTCTAATTGAGCTGTTAGAATGTCAGAAACAAGCTTTCTAAACTGAGAACTGCATTTTGTGACAAAGTGAATCAGTAGATGATGAGAATGTCAGTTGTGACAAAGAACACTGATCATTACTAAAATGCTCCAATTGAGCTGTTAGAATGTCAGAAACAAGCTTTCTGAGCTGAAAACTGTATTTGGTGACAAAGTTCATCAGTGGATGATGAGAATGTCAGCTTTGACAAAGAACAATGATCATTACTAAAATGCTCTAATTGAGCTGTTAGAATGTCAGAAACAAGCTTTCTGAGCATAAAACTGCATTTTGTGACAAAGTGCATCAGTGGATGATGAGAATGTCAGTTTTGACAAAGAACACTGTTCATTACTAAAATGCTCTAATTGAGCTGTTAGAATGTCAGAAACAAGCTTTCTGAGCTGAAACTGCATTTTGTGACAAAGTGCATCAGTGGATGATGAGAATGTCAGTTTTGACAAAGAACACTGTTCATTACTAAAATGCTCCAATTGAGCTGTTAGAATGTCAGAAACAAGCTTTCTGAGCTGAAAACTGCATTTTGTGACAAAGTTCATCAGTGGATGATGAGAATGTCAGTTTTGACAAAGAACACTGTTCATTACTAAAATGCTCTAATTGAGCTTTTAGAATGTCAGAAACAAGCTTTCTGAGCTGAAAACTGCATTTTGTGACAAAGTGCATCAGTGGATGATGAGAATGTCAGTTTTGACAAAGAACACTGTTCATTACTAAAATGCTCCAATGAGCTGTTAGAATGTCAGAAACAAGCTTTCTGAGCTGAAAACTGCATTTTGTGACAAAGTTCATCAGTGGATGATGAGAATGTCAGTTTTGACAAAGAACACTGTTCATTACTAAAATGCTCCAATTGAGCTGTTAGAATGTCAGAAACAAGCTTTCTGAGCTGAAAACTGCATTTTGTGACAAAGTTAATCAGTTTATGATGAGAATGTCAGTTTTGACAAAGAACACTGATCATTACTAAAATGCTCCAATTGATCTGTTAGAATGTCAGAAACAAGCTTTCTGAGCTGAAAACTGTATTTGGTGACAAAGTTCATCAGTGGATGATGAGAATGTCAGTTTTGACAAAGAACACTGATCATTACTAAAATGCTCTAATTGAGCTGTTAGAATGTCAGAAACAAGCTTTCTGAGCTGAAACTGCATTTTGTGACAAAGTGCATCAGTGGATGATGAGAATGTCAGTTTTGACAAAGAACACTGTTCATTACTAAAATGCTCTAATTGAGCTGTTAGAATGTCAGAAACAAGCTTTCTGAGCTGAAAACTGCATTTTGTGACAAAGTGCATCAGTGGAAGATGAGAATGTCAGTTTTGACAAAGAACACTGTTCATTACTGAATTGCTCCAATTGAGCTGTTAGAATGTCAGAAACAAGCTTTCTGAGCTGAAAAATGTATTTGGTGACAAAGTTCATCAGTGGATGATGAGAATGTCAGTTTTGACAAAGAACACTGTTCATTACTAAAATGCTCCAAATGAGCTGTTAGAATGTCAGAAACAAGCTTTCTGAGCTGAAAACTGCATTTTGTGACAAAGTGAATCAGTGTATGATGAAAATGTCAGTTTTGACAAAGAACACTGTTCATTACTAAAATGCTCCAATTGAGCTGTTAGAATGTCAGAAACAAGCTTTCAGAGCTGAAAACTGTATTTGGTGACAAAGTTCATCAGTGGATGATGAGAATGTCAGTTTTGACAAAGAACACTGACCATTACTAAAATGCTCTAATTGAGCTGTTAGAATGTCAGAAACAAGCTTTCTGAGCTGAAAAATGTATTTGGTGACAAAGTTCATCAGTGGATGATGAGAATGTCAGTTTTGACAAAGAACACTGTTCATTACTAAAATGCTCCAATTGAGCTGTTAGAATGTCAGAAACAAGCTTTCTGAGCTGAAAACTGCATTTTGTGACAAAGTTCATCAGTGGATGATGAGAATGTCAGTTTTGACAAAGAACACTGATCATTACTAAAATGCTCTAATTGAGCTGTTAGAATGTCAGAAACAAGCTTTCTGAGCTGAAAACTGCATTTTGTGACAAAGTGCATCAGTGGATGATGAGAATGTCAGTTTTGACAAAGAACACTGTTCATTACTAAAATGCTCCAATTGAGCTGTTAGAATGTCAGAAACAAGCTTTCTGAGCTGAGAACTGCATTTTGTGACAAAGTTCATCAGTGGATGATGAGAATGTCAGTTTTGACAAAGAACACTGTTCATTACTAAATTGCTCCAATTGAGCTGTTAGAATGTCAGAAACAAGCTTTCTGAGCTGAGAACTGCATTTTGTGACAAAGTGAATCAGTGGATGATGAGAATGTCAGTTTTGACAAAGAACACTGATCATTACTAAAATGCTCCAATTGAGCTGTTGAATGTCAGAAACAAGCTTTCTGAGCTGAAAACTGTATTTGGTGACAAAGTTCATCAGTGGATGATGAGAATGTCAGTTTTGACAAAGAACACTGATCATTACTAAAATTTTCTAATTGAGCTGTTAGAATGTCAGAAACAAGCTTTCTGAGCTGAAAACTGCATTTTGTGACAAAGTGCATCAGTGGATGATGAGAATTTCAGTTTTGACAAAGAACACTGTTCATTACTAAAATGCTCCAATTGAGCTGTTAGAATGTCAGAAACAAGCTTTCTGAAGTGAAAACTGCATTTTGTGACAAAGTTCATCAGTGGATGATGAGAATGTCAGTTTTGACAAAGAACACTGTTCATTAGTAAAATGCTCCAATTGAGCTGTTAGAATGTCAGAAACAAGCTTTCTGAGCTGAAAACTGCATTTTGTGACAAAGTTCATCAGTGGATGATGAGAATGTCAGTTTTGACAAAGAACACTGATCATTACTAAAATGCTCTAATTGAGCTGTTAGAATGTCAGAAACAAGCTTTCTGAGCTGAAAACTGCATTTTGTGACAAAGTGCATCAGTGTATGATGAGAATGTCAGTTTTGACAAAGAACACTGTTCATCACTAAAATGCTCTAATTGAGCTGTTAGAATGTCAGAAACAAGCTTTCTAAACTGAGAACTGCATTTTGTGACAAAGTGAATCAGTAGATGATGAGAATGTCAGTTGTGACAAAGAACACTGATCATTACTAAAATGCTCCAATTGAGCTGTTAGAATGTCAGAAACAAGCTTTCTGAGCTGAAAACTGTATTTGGTGACAAAGTTCATCAGTGGATGATGAGAATGTCAGCTTTGACAAAGAACAATGATCATTACTAAAATGCTCTAATTGAGCTGTTAGAATGTCAGAAACAAGCTTTCTGAGCATAAAACTGCATTTTGTGACAAAGTGCATCAGTGGATGATGAGAATGTCAGTTTTGACAAAGAACACTGTTCATTACTAAAATGCTCTAATTGAGCTGTTAGAATGTCAGAAACAAGCTTTCTGAGCTGAAACTGCATTTTGTGACAAAGTGCATCAGTGGATGATGAGAATGTCAGTTTTGACAAAGAACACTGTTCATTACTAAAATGCTCCAATTGAGCTGTTAGAATGTCAGAAACAAGCTTTCTGAGCTGAAAACTGCATTTTGTGACAAAGTTCATCAGTGGATGATGAGAATGTCAGTTTTGACAAAGAACACTGTTCATTACTAAAATGCTCTAATTGAGCTTTTAGAATGTCAGAAACAAGCTTTCTGAGCTGAAAACTGCATTTTGTGACAAAGTGCATCAGTGGATGATGAGAATGTCAGTTTTGACAAAGAACACTGTTCATTACTAAAATGCTCCAATGAGCTGTTAGAATGTCAGAAACAAGCTTTCTGAGCTGAAAACTGCATTTTGTGACAAAGTTCATCAGTGGATGATGAGAATGTCAGTTTTGACAAAGAACACTGTTCATTACTAAAATGCTCCAATTGAGCTGTTAGAATGTCAGAAACAAGCTTTCTGAGCTGAGAACTGCATTTTGTGACAAAGTTCATCAGTGGATGATGAGAATGTCAGTTTTGACAAAGAACACTGATCATTACTAAAATGCTCCAATTGAGCTGTTAGAATGTCAGAAACAAGCTTTCTGAGCTGAGAACTGCATTTGGTGACAAAGTTCATCAGTGGATGATGAGAATGTCAGTTTTGACAAAGAACACTGATCATTACTAAAATTTTCTAATTGAGCTGTTAGAATGTCAGAAACAAGCTTTCTGAGCTGAAAACTGCATTTTGTGACAAAGTGCATCAGTGGATGATGAGAATTTCAGTTTTGACAAAGAACACTGTTCATTACTAAAATGCTCCAATTGAGCTGTTAGAATGTCAGAAACAAGCTTTCTGAAGTGAAAACTGCATTTTGTGACAAAGTTCATCAGTGGATGATGAGAATGTCAGTTTTGACAAAGAACACTGTTCATTAGTAAAATGCTCCAATTGAGCTGTTAGAATGTCAGAAACAAGCTTTCTGAGCTGAAAACTGCATTTTGTGACAAAGTTCATCAGTGGATGATGAGAATGTCAGTTTTGACAAAGAACACTGTTCATTACTAAAATGCTCTAATTGAGCTGTTAGAATGTCAGAAACGAGCTTTCTAAACTGAGAACTGCATTTTGTGACAAAGTGAATCAGTAGATGATGAGAATGTCAGTTGTGACAAAGAACACTGATCATTACTAAAATGCTCCAATTGAGCTGTTAGAATGTCAGAAACAAGCTTTCTGAGCTGAAAACTGTATTTGGTGACAAAGTTCATCAGTGGATGATGAGAATGTCAGCTTTGACAAAGAACAATGATCATTACTAAAATGCTCTAATTGAGCTGTTAGAATGTCAGAAACAAGCTTTCTGAGCATAAAACTGCATTTTGTGACAAAGTGCATCAGTGGATGATGAGAATGTCAGTTTTGACAAAGAACACTGTTCATTACTAAAATGCTCTAATTGAGCTGTTAGAATGTCAGAAACAAGCTTTCTGAGCTGAAACTGCATTTTGTGACAAAGTGCATCAGTGGATGATGAGAATGTCAGTTTTGACAAAGAACACTGTTCATTACTAAAATGCTCCAATTGAGCTGTTAGAATGTCAGAAACAAGCTTTCTGAGCTGAAAACTGCATTTTGTGACAAAGTTCATCAGTGGATGATGAGAATGTCAGTTTTGACAAAGAACACTGTTCATTACTAAAATGCTCTAATTGAGCTTTTAGAATGTCAGAAACAAGCTTTCTGAGCTGAAAACTGCATTTTGTGACAAAGTGCATCAGTGGATGATGAGAATGTCAGTTTTGACAAAGAACACTGTTCATTACTAAAATGCTCCAATGAGCTGTTAGAATGTCAGAAACAAGCTTTCTGAGCTGAAAACTGCATTTTGTGACAAAGTTCATCAGTGGATGATGAGAATGTCAGTTTTGACAAAGAACACTGTTCATTACTAAAATGCTCCAATTGAGCTGTTAGAATGTCAGAAACAAGCTTTCTGAGCTGAGAACTGCATTTTGTGACAAAGTTCATCAGTGGATGATGAGAATGTCAGTTTTGACAAAGAACACTGATCATTACTAAAATGCTCCAATTGAGCTGTTAGAATGTCAGAAACAAGCTTTCTGAGCTGAGAACTGCATTTTGTGACAAAGTTCATCAGTGGATGATGAGAATGTCAGTTTTGACAAAGAACACTGTTCATTACTAAATTGCTCCAATTGAGCTGTTAGAATGTCAGAAACAAGCTTTCTGAGCTGAGAACTGCATTTTGTGACAAAGTGAATCAGTGGATGATGAGAATGTCAGTTTTGACCAAAAACACTGATCATTACTAAAATGCTCCAATTGAGCTGTTGAATGTCAGAAACAAGCTTTCTGAGCTGAAAACTGTATTTGGTGACAAAGTTCATCAGTGGATGATGAGAATGTCAGTTTTGACAAAGAACACTGATCATTACTAAAATTTTCTAATTGAGCTGTTAGAATGTCAGAAACAAGCTTTCTGAGCTGAAAACTGCATTTTGTGACAAAGTGCATCAGTTGATGATGAGAATTTCAGGCTTGACAAAGAACACTGTTCATTACTGAAATGCTCCAATTGAGCTGTTAGAATGTCAGAAACAAGCTTTCTGAGCTGAAAACTGCATTTTGTGACAAAGTTCATCAGTGGATGATGAGAATGTCAGTTTTGACAAAGAACACTGTTCATTAGTAAAATGCTCCAATTGAGCTGTTAGAATGTCAGAAACAAGCTTTCTGAGCTGAAAACTGCATTTTGTGACAAAGTGCATCAGTGGATGATGAGAATGTCTGTTTTGACAAAGAACACTGTTCATTACTAAAATGCTCCAATTGAGCTGTTAGAATGTCAGAAACAAGCTTTCTGAGCTGAGAACTGCATTTTGTGACAAAGTTCATCAGTGGATGATGAGAATGTCAGTTTTGACAAAGAACACTGTTCATTACTAAAATGCTCCAATTGAGCTGTTAGAATGTCAGAAACAAGCTTTCTGAGCTGAAACTGCATTTTGTGACAAAGTGCATCAGTGGATGATGAGAATGTCAGTTTTGACAAAGAACACTGTTCATTACTAAAATGCTCCAATTGAGCTGTTAGAATGTCAGAAACAAGCTTTCTGAGCTGAAAACTGCATTTTGTGACAAAGTGCATCAGTGGATGATGAGAATGTCAGTTTTGACAAAGAACACTGATCATTACTTAATGCTCCAATTGAGCTGTTAGAATGTCAGAAACAAGCTTTCTGAGCTGAAAAATGTATTTGGTGACAAAGTGCATCAGTGGATGATGAGAATGTCAGTTTTGACAAAGAACACTGTTCATTACTTAATGCTCCAATTGAGCTGTTAGAATGTCAGAAACAAGCTTTCTGAGCTGAAAAATGTATTTGGTGACAAAGTTCATCAGTGGATGATGAGAATGTCAGTTTTGACAAAGAACACTGTTCATTACTAAAATGCTCCAATTGAGCTGTTAGAATGTCAGAAACAAGCTTTCTGAGCTGAAAACTGCATTTTGTGACAAAGTGAATCAGTGTATGATGAGAATGTCAGTTTTGACAAAGAACACTGATCATTACTAAAATGCTCCAATTGATCTGTTAGAATGTCAGAAACAAGCTTTCTGAGCTGAAAACTGTATTTGGTGACAAAGTTCATCAGTGGATGATGAGAATGTCAGTTTTGACAAAGAACACTGATCATTACTAAAATGCTCTAATTGAGCTGTTAGAATGTCAGAAACAAGCTTTCTGAGCTGAAAACTGCATTTTGTGACAAAGTGCATCAGTGGATGATGAGAATGTCAGTTTTGACAAAGAACACTGTTCATTACTAAAATGCTCTAATTGAGCTGTTAGAATGTCAGAAACAAGCTTTCTAAACTGAGAACTCCATTTTGTGACAAAGTGAATCAGTAGATGACGAGAATGTCAGTTGTGACAAAGAACACTGATCATTACTAAAATGCTCCAATTGAGCTGTTAGAATGTCAGAAACAAGCTTTCTGAGCTGAAAACTGTATTTGGTGACAAAGTTCATCAGTGGATGATGAGAATGTCAGTTTTGACAAAGAACAATGATCATTACTAAAATGCTCCAATTGAGCTGTTAGAATGTCAGAAACAAGCTTTCTGAGCTGAAAACTGCATTTTGTGACAAAGTGCATCAGTGGATGATGAGAATGTCAGTTTTGACAAAGAACACTGTTCATTACTAAAATGCTCTAATTGAGCTGTTAGAATGTCAGAAACAAGCTTTCTAAACTGAGAACTCCATTTTGTGACAAAGTGAATCAGTAGATGACGAGAAAGTCAGTTGTGACAAAGAACACTGATCATTACTAAAATGCTCCAATTGAGCTGTTAGAATGTCAGAAACAAGCTTTCTGAGCTGAAAACTGTATTTGGTGACAAAGTTCATCAGTGGATAATGAGAATGTCAGTTTTGACAAAGAACAATGATCATTACTAAAATGCTCCAATTGAGCTGTTAGAATGTCAGAAACAAGCTTTCTGAGCTGAAAACTGCATTTTGTGACAAAGTGCATCAGTGGATGATGAGAATGTCAGTTTTGACAAAGAACACTGTTCATTACTAAAATGCTCCAATTGAGCTGTTAGAATGTCAGAAACAAGCTTTCTGAGCTGAGAACTGCATTTTGTGACAAAGTGAATTAGTGGATGATGAGAATGTCAGTTTTGACAAAGAACACTGATCATTACTAAAATGCTCCAATTGAGCTGTTGAATGTCAGAAACAAGCTTTCTGAGCTGAGAACTGCATTTTGTGACAAAGTTCATCAGTGGATGATGAGAATGTCAGTTTTGACAAAGAACACTGATCATTACTAAAATGCTCCAATTGAGCTGTTAGAATGTCAGAAACAAGCTTTCTGAGCTGAGAACTGCATTTTGTGACAAAGTTCATCAGTGGATGATGAGAATGTCAGTTTTGACAAAGAACACTGTTCATTACTAAATTGCTCCAATTGAGCTGTTAGAATGTCAGAAACAAGCTTTCTGAGCTGAGAACTGC
Source organism: Barbatula barbatula (assembly GCF_947034865.1). Classification (NCBI taxonomy): domain Eukaryota; kingdom Metazoa; phylum Chordata; class Actinopteri; order Cypriniformes; family Nemacheilidae; genus Barbatula; species Barbatula barbatula. The sequence continues at coordinate 2,897,620 of NC_136788.1, forward strand.
ATTTTGTGACAAAGTGAATCAGTGGATGATGAGAATGTCAGTTTTGACAAAGAACACTGATCATTACTAAAATGCTCCAATTGAGCTGTTGAATTGTCAGAAACAAGCTTTCTGAGCTGAAAACTGTATTTGGTGACAAAGTTCATCAGTGGATGATGAGAATGTCAGTTTTGACAAAGAACACTGATCATTACTAAAATGCTCTAATTGAGCTGTTAGAATGTCAGAAACAAGCTTTCTGAGCTGAAAACTGCATTTTGTGACAAAGTGAATCAGTGTATGATGAAAATGTCAGTTTTGACAAAGAACACTGTTCATTACTAAAATGCTCCAATTGAGCTGTTAGAATGTCAGAAACAAGCTTTCAGAGCTGAAAACTGTATTTGGTGACAAAGTTCATCAGTGGATGATGAGAATGTCAGTTTTGACAAAGAACACTGACCATTACTAAAATGCTCTAATTGAGCTGTTAGAATGTCAGAAACAAGCTTTCTGAGCTGAAAACTGCATTTTGTGACAAAGTGCATCAGTGTATGATGAGAATGTCAGTTTTGACAAAGAACACTGTTCATTACTAAAATGCTCCAATTGAGCTGTTAGAATGTCAGAAACAAGCTTTCTGAGCTGAAAACTGCATTTTGTGACAAAGTTCATCAGTGGATGATGAGAATGTCAGTTTTGACAAAGAACACTGATCATTACTAAAATGCTCTAATTGAGCTGTTAGAATGTCAGAAACAAGCTTTCTGAGCTGAAAACTGCATTTTGTGACAAAGTGCATCAGTGGATGATGAGAATGTCAGTTTTGACAAAGAACACTGTTCATTACTAAAATGCTCCAATTGAGCTGTTAGAATGTCAGAAACAAGCTTTCTGAGCTGAGAACTGCATTTTGTGACAAAGTTCATCAGTGGATGATGAGAATGTCAGTTTTGACAAAGAACACTGTTCATTACTAAATTGCTCCAATTGAGCTGTTAGAATGTCAGAAACAAGCTTTCTGAGCTGAGAACTGCATTTTGTGACAAAGTGAATCAGTGGATGATGAGAATGTCAGTTTTGACAAAGAACACTGATCATTACTAAAATGCTCCAATTGAGCTGTTGAATGTCAGAAACAAGCTTTCTGAGCTGAAAACTGTATTTGGTGACAAAGTTCATCAGTGGATGATGAGAATGTCAGTTTTGACAAAGAACACTGATCATTACTAAAATTTTCTAATTGAGCTGTTAGAATGTCAGAAACAAGCTTTCTGAGCTGAAAACTGCATTTTGTGACAAAGTGCATCAGTGGATGATGAGAATTTCAGTTTTGACAAAGAACACTGTTCATTACTAAAATGCTCCAATTGAGCTGTTAGAATGTCAGAAACAAGCTTTCTGAGCTGAAAACTGCATTTTGTGACAAAGTTCATCAGTGGATGATGAGAATGTCAGTTTTGACAAAGAACACTGTTCATTAGTAAAATGCTCCAATTGAGCTGTTAGAATGTCAGAAACAAGCTTTCTGAGCTGAAAACTGCATTTTGTGACAAAGTGCATCAGTGGATGATGAGAATGTCTGTTTTGACAAAGAACACTGTTCATTACTAAAATGCTCCAATTGAGCTGTTAGAATGTCAGAAACAAGCTTTCTGAGCTGAAAACTGCATTTTGTGACAAAGTTCATCAGTGGATGATGAGAATGTCAGTTTTGACAAAGAACACTGTTCATTACTAAAATGCTCCAATTGAGCTGTTAGAATGTCAGAAACAAGCTTTCTGAGCTGAAAACTGCATTTTGTGACAAAGTGAATCAGTGTATGATGAGAATGTCAGTTTTGACAAAGAACACTGATCATTACTAAAATGCTCCAATTGAGCTGTTAGAATGTCAGAAACAAGCTTTCTGAGCTGAAAACTGTATTTGGTGACAAAGTTCATCAGTGGATGATGAGAATGTCAGTTTTGACAAAGAACACTGATCATTACTAAAATGCTCTAATTGAGCTGTTAGAATGTCAGAAACAAGCTTTCTGAGCTGAAAACTGCATTTTGTGACAAAGTGCATCAGTGGATGATGAGAATGTCAGTTTTGACAAAGAACACTGTTCATTACTAAAATGCTCTAATTGAGCTGTTAGAATGTCAGAAACAAGCTTTCTAAACTGAGAACTGCATTTTGTGACAAAGTGAATCAGTAGATGATGAGAATGTCAGTTGTGACAAAGAACACTGATCATTACTAAAATGCTCCAATTGAGCTGTTAGAATGTCAGAAACAAGCTTTCTGAGCTGAAAACTGTATTTGGTGACAAAGTTCATCAGTGGATGATGAGAATGTCAGCTTTGACAAAGAACAATGATCATTACTAAAATGCTCTAATTGAGCTGTTAGAATGTCAGAAACAAGCTTTCTGAGCATAAAACTGCATTTTGTGACAAAGTGCATCAGTGGATGATGAGAATGTCAGTTTTGACAAAGAACACTGTTCATTACTAAAATGCTCTAATTGAGCTGTTAGAATGTCAGAAACAAGCTTTCTGAGCTGAAACTGCATTTTGTGACAAATTGCATCAGTGGATGATGAGAATGTCAGTTTTGACAAAGAACACTGTTCATTACTAAAATGCTCCAATTGAGCTGTTAGAATGTCAGAAACAAGCTTTCTGAGCTGAAACTGCATTTTGTGACAAAGTGCATCAGTGGATGATGAGAATGTCAGTTTTGACAAAGAACACTGTTCATTACTAAAATGCTCCAATTGAGCTGTTAGAATGTCAGAAACAAGCTTTCTGAGCTGAAAACTGCATTTTGTGACAAAGTTCATCAGTGGATGATGAGAATGTCAGTTTTGACAAAGAACACTGTTCATTACTAAAATGCTCTAATTAAGCTGTTAGAATGTCAGAAACAAGCTTTCTGAGCTGAAAACTGCATTTTGTGACAAAGTGCATCAGTGGATGATGAGAATGTCAGTTTTGACAAAGAACACTGTTCATTACTAAAATGCTCTAATTGAGCTGTTAGAATGTCGGAAACAAGCTTTCTGAGCTGAAAACTGCATTTTGTGACAAAGTTCATCAGTTGATGATGAGAATGTCAGTTTTGACAAAGAACACTGTTCATTACTAAAATGCTCTAATTGAGCTGTTAGAATGTCAGATACAAGCTTTCTGAGCTGAAAACCTCATTTTGTGACAAAGTGCATCAGTGGATGATGAGAATGTCAGTTTTGACAAAGAACACTGTTTATTACAAAAATGCTCTATTTGAGCTGTTAGAATGTCAGAAACAAGCTTTCTTGAGCTGAAAACTGCATTTTGTGACAAATTGCATCAGTGGATGATGAGAATGTCAGTTTTGACAAGAACACTGTTCATTACTAAAATGCTCTAATTGAGCTGTTAGAATGTCAGAAACAAGCTTGCTGAGCTGAAAACTGCATTTTGTGACCAAGTGCATCAGTGGATGATGAGAATGTCAGTTTTAAGAACACTGATCATTACTAAAATGCTCTAATTGAGCTGTTAGAATGTCAGAAACAAGCTTTCTGAGCTGAAAACTGCATTTTGTGATAAAGTGAATCAGTGGATGATGAGAATGTCAGTTTTGACAAAGAACACTGATCATTACTAAAATGCTCTAATTGAGCTGTTAGAATGTCAGAAACAAGCTTGCTGAACTGAAAACGTCTCGGTTACGTATGTAACCTCCGTTCCCTGATGGAGGGAACGAGACGTTGTGTCGACAGAATGGGGTTTGACTTCAGAACCTACCGTCTCTGACTGACTTGAACAGGCCAATGAAAATTGGCGAATGAAATTTGCATGCCGGACTCCGCCCCCGGATATCCGGGTATAAAAGGGAGCTGGCGTGCCGCATTCATTCACCTTTTGTGCTGAGGAGCCTGAGGATCTTGCCCCGACTGCTGCAGCGGGCGGCCAGCGTTGTGGCATGAAGGACATTGTGTCGAAAGAATGGGGTTCCTCGGAAAACGCCACAGCGCTGTGCGCGTCACAATTCCTCGCGAAGCGACGCTGACTGGCCTGGGCGTGTCAGACGTGAGCGCTTAGCATGAATTGCAACCTTCCAGCGGAAGGGAAGGAGTCCAGAGCTTTCTAAAAAGATGGGAGCCCCTTCCACCGGCCGTCACGGACGGCGGCCTAGTTCTCTTAACAGCGAGAAGCCGCCCGGCACAGTAAGGCCACTGGGAAGCGTCATTCCCCCCTGAGGGAACGCGCTATGGAGACCACTTCCTACCGCAGGGAGGAGCTTTAGTGGAGATTCACACACGGTCTCACCGGATAGGGGAGAGCACGTGGGAGACATGCAGACACGAGATGGTGTCGCGAGCAGGTGAAGTACACCTGGGAGAGGTCATGGGCCATCGATTGAGAGCCATTCATGAGAAGACAACAGACGGAACCGCCCTGTGGGGGGGGTTACTACGTGTGGAGCACTAGGCCTTGTTTGAGTCACTGCTAGAGCTCAGAAACAGGCCAAGGGAGGCAGGGCCGCTCCGCCGGGCCTGCCGCCGAGGAGTGCTTAGTGATGGATGGAATGCCTACTCTTCACCCAGGTGGGGGGAAGAGGGGAGGCTAGATAGCGCCAAGTCTCACCAAGGGAGGGGCGCTATCGCAGGCGTACGCCCACCGGCTGCCGGACTTACCTGGCGGTGTCTCGTAAGACTCCGGCTGAAACCGGTTCCACGCGGAGGCTGTAGAACCTCGCGAAGGTGCTGGGCGTAGCCCAACCCGCAGCTCTACATACGTCTGCCAGAGGGGCGCTCTGAGCCAGTGCCCACGAGGAGGCCACACCCCTGGTGGAGTGTGCCCTCACTGCAAGCGGGCACGGGAGATCCTGTGATCGGTAAACCATTGATGGCGTCCACGATCCAGTGCGCCAACCTCTGTTTGGAGACAGACCTCCCCTTGTGCTGACCTCCCAAAACAGACAAAAAAGCTGCTCAGAGCTCCAGAAGCTCTGCGTGCGGTCCAGGCAGAGGCGCAGCGCGCGCACTGGACACAACACAGAAGAGGTTGGGTCTTCCTCCCCAGAAGGGAGCGCCTGCAGGTTCACCCACTGGTCCCGAAAGGGAGTGGTGGGAACTTAGCCAGGGCGGGGTCTCAGGATGTCGTGAGATCGACCAGGCCCGAACTCTAGGCAATCCGTGGCCACGAAAAATGCATGTAGGTCCCCTACCCTCTTGGCGAGCGCCACTAGGAGAGCCGTCTTCATCGAGAGATGAGAAAGAGCGGCATCTCCGAGGGGCTCGACGGGGGGCCTCTGGAGGCCCGCCAGGACCACATTGAGGTCCCAAGAGGGAATGGAGCGCGGACGGGCTGAATTCAGCCTCCTTGCGCCCCTCAGGAACCTAATGACCAGGTCGTGCTGTCCCAGAGACTTCCCACTAAATGGTCCGTGATGAGCGGCAATAGCGGCTACATACACCTTCAGCGTGGAAGGGGAGAGATTGCTCTTGAGTCTCGACTGCAGGAAGGACAGCACGCTCCCGATCGAGCATATCCGTGGGTCTTCTCCACGAGAAGAACACCAGGACGAGAAGAGGCGCCACTTCAATGCGTATAACCGCCTCGTGGCCAGGGCCCTAGCCTGAGTAATGGTTTCCACCACCGCTGGGGGTAGACCACTCAGGATCTCCTCGTCCCGTCCAGGAGCAAGACATGGAGGTTCCAGAGGTCTGGTCTCGGATGCCACAACGTGCCCTTCCCCTGAGAAAGAAGGTCCTTCGTCAGGGGAATCGGCCAGGGGGGAGTTGTCGTCAGGAGCATTAGCTCCGAGAACCAAGTCCGGTTGGGCCAGTAAGGCGCAACTAGTAGCACTTGATGCTCCTCTTCCCTGACTTTGCACAAGACGTGTGCAATGAGGCTCACTGGGGGAAGGCGTACTTCCGCTTGTCCCGCGGCCAGCTGTGCGCCAGGGCATCCGTGCCGAGGGGGCCCTCGGTCAGGGAGTACCAAAGCGGGCAATGGGTGGTGTCCAGGGAGGCGAACAGGTCCACCTGTGCCTGCCCGAACTGCACCCAAATGAGCTGGACTGCGCGGGGGTGGAGCCGCCACTCTCCGCGGGGCGTCGACTGACGAGAGAGCGCATCGGCTGTCTGGTTCAGGTCGCCCGGGATGTGCGTGGCTAACAGAGACTTCGTCACCTGCTGGCTCCACAGGAGGAGGCGTCGGGCGAGTTGCGATAGCTGCCGTGAACGAACACCACCCTGTCGGTTGATATATGCCACGGCAGTCGTGCTGTCCGACCGGACCAGCACGTGCTTGTCCTGCACGAGGGGAAGGAACCTCCTCAGTGCAAGCAGCACCGCCAACAACTCTAGGCGATTGATATGCCAGCGCAGGCGGGGGCCCGTCCAGAGACCCGACACTGCGTGCCCGTTGCACACAGCACCTCAACCCTGCAGGGAGGCGTCTGTCGTCACCACGACGCGCCTCGAAACCTGCCCAAGAGGGACCCCTGTCCGCAGAAAGGTCATTGAAGACCATGGGGTTAGGGTGCGCCGGCAGAAGGGCGTGATCGCGACGCGCCTGTTGCCGGTGTGCCACGCACTCCAAGGAACTCTGCTCTGTAACCAGTGCTGTAGCGGTCTCATGTGCATCAACCCGAGGGGGACCACCCCCGCCGAGGACGCCATGTGTCCCAGGAGCCTCTGAAAAAGTTTCAGCGGGACCGCTGGCTGCTGCCTGAAGTTCCTCAGGCAGGTCAGCACTGACTGGGCACGCTCGGAAGAAAGACGTGCAGTCATGGAGACAGAGTCGAGTTCCATACCGAGGAAGAGGATGCTCTGCACCGGGGAGAGCTTGCTCTTCTCTCGGTTGACCTGTAACCCCAAATGGTCTAGGTGCCGGAGTACCAGGTCCCTGTGTGTACACAACCGATCTCGCGAGTGCGCCAAGATGAGCCAGTCGTCGAGATAGTTGAGTATGCGCACCCCCTGCTCCCTGAGGGGAGTGAGGGCGGCCTCCACGACCTTCGTAAAGACTCGAGGAGACAGGGACAGACCAAATGGGAGGACGCGGTACTGATATGCCTGTCCCTCGAAAGCGAACCGTAGGAACGGCCGGTGACGAGGGAGGATGGACACATGGAAGTACGCGTCCTTCCGGTCGATCGCCATGAACCAATCCTGACGCCTGACGGACGTCAGGATGCGCTTCTGCGTTAGCATCCTGAACGGCAGCTTGTGTAGGTGCTTGTTCAGGGTATGTAGGTCCTAGATGGGGCGCAGCCCGCCACTTTTCTTGGGGACAATGAAATACGGGCTGTAAAACCCGGAGTACATCTCGGCCAGAGGGACGAGCTCGATCGCCCCCTTCGCCAGAAGGGTAGCGACCTCGGCCCGAAGCACGGGAGCATCTACCCCTCCCACTGAGGTGAAGAGGACGCCCCGAAACTTGGGTGGGCGCTTGGCGAACTGAATCGCATAGCCGAGACGGATCGTTCGCTCCAGCCACCGTGCTGGTCTGGGAAGAGCCAACCAGGCTCCCAGGTACCGAGACAGGGGGACCAGAGGTTCGATCTCTCTCCCACGAGCACAGCGGGACATGCCGCGCTGAAGAAACACTAAGCCCTGAAAAGGGCTCGCTCTTTAGAGAGACGCCTTGGAAGTTGCCGAGACGCCCAGGGGAAGTCACAGGAAAAGGGACAGTCCGCTGCACCACGTCGTAAGACCAGCAACACGTAGACAGGTGCACCGCGACTGCACGTTCCACCTGAGGGATGTCGACGTAGCCCTTAGCTGCCCCGTCATCGAGGGAAGTCAGGGCGACCGAGCTAGTCTGACGTGCACGCGCCGAGAAGGGGGCGTTCCAGGTCCGACTGAGCTCCTCATGCACTTCCGGGAAGAATGGTACCGGCGCCGACCGTGGCTTAGAGTCACGGCCGGTCCCCAGATACCACGTGTCCAACCGCGAGCGTTGGGGAAGAGGCGGTGCGGTGCACTGCAGCCCAATACTCGCGGCGGCCCGGGAAAGCATGGTTGACATCTCGCTCGCCGAAGCGGACGGCAGGGCTGATGCCACTGCTGCCGCAGAACGGGAAGCACTCGAGGTGGCGGCTGATTCTCGGAAGAACACAGCTACCCGTGACCGCAACGTCTGAATTACCATCCGCCCGCAGTGCGGGCAAGATGTATCCACAAACACTGCCTCAGCGTGCTGGAGTCCCAGACACACGAGGCAGACATCGTGTCCGTCCCCCTCCTCGATGAGTGCGCCGCACCCACGAGCACAGCGGGACATGCCGCGCTGAAGAAACACTAAGCCCTGAAAAGGGCTCGCTCTTTAGAGAGACGCCTTGGAAGTTGCCGAGACGCCCAGGGGAAGTCACAGGAAAAGGGACAGTCCGCTGCACCACGTCGTAAGACCAGCAACACGTAGATAGTATCTGCGAAGTCGTCAGCATCAGGATGTGAAGGCTCCGAAGAACAAAAGGTGAATGAATGCGGCACGCCGGCTCCCTTTTATACCCGGATATCCGGGGGCGGAGTCCGGCATGCAAATTTCATTCGCCAATTTTCATTGGCCTGTTCAAGTCAGTCAGAGAAGGTAGGTTCTCAAGTCAAACCCCATTCTGTCGACACAACGTCGAGAGACCGACAGAAAGGGAACTGCATTTTGTGACCAAGTTCATCAGTGGATGATGAGAATGTCAGTGTTGACAAAGAACACTGTTCATTACTGAAATGCTCCAATTGAGCTGTTAGAATGTCAGAAACAAGCTTTCTGAGCTAAAAAATGCATTTTGTGACAAAGTGAATCAGTGGATGATGAGAATGTCAGTTTTGACAAAGAACACTGATCATTACTAAAATGCTCTAATTGTGTTGTTAGAATGTCAGAAACAAGCTTTCTGTGCTGAAAACTGCATTTTGTGACAAAGTTCATCAGTGGATGATGAGAATGTCAGTTTTGACAAAGAACACTGATCATTACTAAAATGCTATAATTGAGCTGTTAGAATGTCAGAAACAAGCTTGATGAGCTGAAAACTAAATTTTGTGACAAAGTTCATCAGTGGATGATGAGAATGTCAGTTTTAACAAAGAACACTGATCATTACTAAAATGCTATAATTGAGCTGTTAGAATGTCAGAAACAAGCTTGATGAGCTGAAAACTAAATTTTGTGACAAAGTTCATCAGTGGATGATGAGAATGTCAGTTTTAACAAAGAACAATGATCATTACTAAAATGCTCTAATTGTGTTGTTAGAATGTCAGAAACAAGCTTTCTGTGCTGAAAACTGCATTTTGTGACAAAGTTCATCATTGGATGATGAGAATGTCAGTTTTAACAAAGAACACTGTTCATTACTGAAATGCTCTAATTGAGCTGTTAGAATGTCAGAAACAAGCTTCCTGAGCTGAAAACTGCATTTTGTGACAAATTGCATCAGTGGATGATGAGAATGTCAGTTTTGACAAAGAACACTGTTCATTACTAAAATGCTCTAATTGAGCTGTTAGAATGTCAGAAACAAGCTTTCTGAGCTGAAAACTTCATTTTGTGACAAAGTACATCAGTGGATGATAAGAATGTCAGTTTTGACAAAGAACACTGTTCATTACTGAAATGCTCTAATTGATTTGTTAAAATGTCAGAAACAAGCTTTCTGAGCTGAAAACGGCATTTTGTGACAAAGTGCATAAGGGGATGATGAGAATGTCAGTTTTGACAAAGAACACAGTTCATCACTGAAATGCTCTAATTGAGCTGTTAGAATGTCAGAAACAAGCTTTCTGAGCTGAAAACTTCATTTTGTGACAAAGTACATCAGTGGATGATAAGAATGTCAGTTTTGACAAAGAACACTGTTCATTACTAAAATGCTGTAATTGAGCTGTTAGAATGTCAGAAACAAGCTTTCTGAGCTGAAAACTGCATTTTGTGACAAAGTGCATCAGGGGATGATGAGAATGTCAGTTTTGACAAAGAACACTGTTCATTACTGAAATGCTCTAATTGATTTGTTAAAATGTCAGAAACAAGCTTTCTGAGCTGAAAACGGCATTTTGTGACAAAGTGCATAAGGGGATGATGAGAATGTCAGTTTTGACAAAGAACACAGTTCATCACTGAAATGCTCTAATTGAGCTGTTAGAATGTCAGAAAAAAGCTTTCTGAGCTGAAAACTGCATTTTGTGACAAAGTGCATCAGTGGATGATGAGAATGTCAGTTTTGACAAAGAACACTGTTCATTACTAAAATGCTCTAATTGAGCTGTTAGAATGTCATTAACAAGCTTTCTGAGCTGATAACTGCATTTTGTGACAAAGTGAATCAGTGGATGATAAGAATGTCAGTTTTGACAAAGAACACTGTTCATTACTAAAATGCTCTAATTGAGCTGTTAGAATGTCAGAAACAAGCTTTCTGAGCTGAAAACTGCATTTTGTGACAAAGTGCATCAGGGGATGATGAGAATGTCAGTTTTGAAAAAGAACACTGTTCATTACTAAAATGCTCTAATTGAGCTGTTAGAATGTCAGAAACAAGCTTATTGAGCTGAAAACTGCATTTTGTGACAAAGTGCATCAGGGGATGATGGAGAAACTTAGTTTTGACAAAGAACACAGATCATTACTGAAATGCTCTAACTAAGCTGTTAAAATGTCAGAAACAAGCTTTCTGAGCTGAAAACTGCATTTTGTGACAAAGTGCACCAGAGGATGATGAGAAACTCAGTTTTGACAAAGAACACTGTTCATTACTAAAATGCTCTAGATGAGCTGTTAGAATGTCAGAAACAAGCTTATTGAGCTGAAAACTGCATTTTGTGACAAAGTGCATCAGGGGATGATGGAGAAACTTAGTTTTGACAAAGAACACAGATCATTACTGAAATGCTCTAACTAAGCTGTTAAAATGTCAGAAACAAGCTTTCTGAGCTGAAAACTGCATTTTGTGACAAAGTGCATCAGTGGATGATGAGAAAGTCAGTTATGACAAAGAACACTGTTCATTACTAAAATGCTCTAATTGAGCTGTTAGAATGTCAGAAACTCAGTTTTGACAAAGAACACTGTTCATTACTAAAATGCTCTAATTGAGCTGTTAGGATGTCAGAAACAAGCTTTCTGAGCTGAAAATTGCATTTTGTGACGAAGTGCATCAGTGGATGATGAGAATGTCAGTTTTGACAAAGAACACTGTTCATTACTAAAATGCTCTAATTGAGCTGTTAGAATGTCAGAAACAAGCTTTCTGAGCTGAAGCTGCATTTTGTGACAAAGTGCATCAGTGGATGATGAGAATGTCAGTTATGACAAAGAACACTTTTCATTACTAAAATGCTCTAATTGAGCTCTTAGAATGTCAGAAACAAGCTTTCTGAGCTGAAAACTGCATTTTGTGACAAAGTTAATCAGAGGATGATGAGAAACTCTTTTTTGACAAAGAACACAGTTCATCACTGAAATGCTCTAATTGAGCTGTTAGAATGTCAGAAACAAGCTTATTGAGCGGAAAACTGCATTTTGTGACAAAGTGCATCAGAGGATGATGAGAAAGTAAGATTTGACAAAGAACACAGATCATTACTGATATGCTCTAATTGAGCTGTTAGAATGTCAGAAACAGGTTTACTGAGCTGAAAACTGCATTTTGTGACAAAGTGCATCAGTGGATGATGAGAAAGTCATTTTGTGACAAAGTGCATCAGTGGATGATGAGACAGTCAGTTCTGACAAAGAACACTGTTCATTACTGAAATGCTCTTATTGAGCTGTTAGAATGTCAGAAACAAGCTTATTGAGCTGAAACCTGCTTTTTGTGACAAATGTATTAGTAGATCATGAGAAACGTCTCAGGTTACGACTGTAACCGTAGTTCCCTGAGACAGGGAACGAGACACTGCGTCAATGTTGACACTTTGGGGAACGCCAGCAGCGTGACGCATCTGAATACGTTGTGTGAAACTAATCTCGCGACTTATCGTCGCGCCGCGATGACGTCACTATGACGTCACGAGTGACGCGCGGCACCGGAAGGTATAAATAGGAAGCGGACGCAATGCAAATCAGCTTCTGCAAAAATTATTGAAGCAAATGCTCCAGGCACAGGGAGTTATGGCACAACGACGCAGTGTCTCGTTCCCTGTCTCAGGGAACTACGGTTACAGTCGTAACCTGAGACGTTCCCTTTCGAGGGAACTCTACACTGCGTCAATGTTGACACTTTGGGGAACGAAATGCCCACTACGCCATAATGCATTGTGTCTGTCCAAGTGTGAAGGTGTCCACGCACATCTCAGGACAAAAGTGCCTGGGTTCCAGGTAAAGAAAAGAGGTCCAGTTTGTAGTACCATATAAACATCCTGCATAGACGCCCGACAGAAGGGCCCGCGAGGAAGCCATACTCCGAGTTGAATGTGCCCTTACTAGCAGAGGTGAAGGTATTCCACGCACCTCGTAAGCTAAAGAAATTGCCTCTACCATTCATTTACAAATGGGCTGCTTAGAGGTTGGTTGACCTCTGTTACGAGGTCCAAAACAGACCAACAGTCGGTTAGAATTTTGTCATAAAGAAGACCTGCGCACATATTCTTCTAACGCCCAGACAGGGCATGACAATTATTACCTTCGGTTATCCGCTATCTCGTGAGGTGGAGGATGAAAAGCCTGGAGCTAACTCCAAACAAGATTGAGAAGCTGATAAAGCTTGAAGGTCGCCTACCCTCCAAAGAGAGGTAATGACTACCAGACAGGCTAGCTTGAGGGATAAATGAATGTCCCAGCTAGAGTCAATGGCCTTAAAAAGCATCTGGGAAAGCCCTTCTAGAATCACAGTCTAGAGCAGGAACTTTCACCTGAGATGAAGGCCTCATCCTCATGGTTCCATGCAGGAACCGAACAGCTAAGGGATGTCTCCCCAGAGAACCCTCGGGTATAGGGGGTGACAGGCCGAGATAGCTGCCACATACACTTCAATGTATGTCGGACTCTTTCTAGAAGTCCTGGGAGCAGAGCGATCGGAGGGAAAGCTTACAGATGCCGTTGTGGCAATGTCTGTACCAGGGCGTCCAGTCCCAACGGAGCTGGGCGTGTAAATGAAGACCACAGAAGACAATGAAACGTCTCTTGGGACGCAAACAGGTCGATATAGTCTCCTCTCCCCCGGGCCTCAGCCCCTGCCTTGACAGCTTGTCTGCTCCCACATTCTGGACTCCAGGGATGTACACTAACCTGAGCGATGTAAACTTCTCCTGGGCCCATAGGAGAACCTAGTGCGCCAGTCTGTAGAGAGGGCGTAGTCTCAGGCCCCCTTGAAGATTTATGTAAGAGAACTGTCGTATTCTGTTGATAAGAACATGATGGCCTCTAAGGACTGGAAGGAAGTACCTCAGTACTTGTAGTACAGCTAATCTCCAGGCAATATTTGTGCAGTTGGTGATGCTGCACTCCAATTTCAACCCTTGATTGAGAAACCAAGGATTCTTCCATATAACCAGGAAACGAAGGCATCTGCGCGTTAACCTGATCATACAGAACGGGTTACCTCTCGAGGAAAACCTTTTGCCTTTTAGCCACCACTGTAAAGATCTCATGTGCAGGAGGCCAAAGGAATCACGTTGGACGCTGCCGCCATTAGACCAAAAAATTCACAGAAATGCTTGACAGTGTAAGCATGACCTTACTTGATCCTGGACACCACTGTCAGGATCTATTCGACACGTGCAGGGGACAATCGTGCCTGCATCGTGACCGAATCCTATACTACCTCTATTGAGGAGTTTAGTTGCTCTTTCTGGCATTGAGCCGTAACCCCCCACGCTTCATATGGTCGAGAACGAGATCTCAATGTCGAATCTCCATATTGTGAAACTGAACTAATATTAACCAGTTGTCTATGTAATTTAGTATATGGATCCCTTGAAGTCTCAATGGAGCAAGGGCTGAATCCATGCATTTTGTAAAGGTGCGTGAGGAAAGAACAAGGCCGTATGGAAGAACTCGATATAGGTAAGCTTTGCCCCCGAAAGCAAACCTGAGAAACTTCCGATATTGAGGAAGGATAAGAGTGTGGAAGTATGCAAATTTCAGCACTATTGTGGTTAACCAGTCTTCTGATCTGATTCCGGCCACAATAAAAGGGACAGTAAGTATCTTGAGCTTGTATCTCTTCAGATTTGTTGAGATTTCTCAGATATAAAAATGGGCCTCAGCCCTCCATCCTTCTTCCGACTGTGAAGTACCGGCTGTTTAAAGCCGATCATGGGGGGGAACATATTATATGGCCCCTTTCACCAAGAGAGACAACTCTTACCCTTCTACTACCCCATTAGAATTTGTAAAGCTTTCTCCACTAGTGGAGAAAGGTATGCTAAGGGGTCAACCTCTCGACATTGATGTCGGTTGTGTGAAGCCCGATGCCCTGAAGCGGCTGACCGGCAGGGAATGGGCGGACTGTTGATTTTATTTGCAGATTCACTAGGTCTACATCATCTTCGGGTAGACTCTGATGATTCCATGTAATAGAAACTAACGTGCCCCGAAACGTCTTGGACGGCGGGGTTAACGTAAAGATTTTCTGAGGACTTCTTGGAAGGATCGAACTTTTCAGTCCTCCAAGAGGAGCCGCCCTCGGATGTCCTGAAAACCCATCAGGACCTCTTTGCAGCAGCCTTCCGATTTGTGACTATAATATTCCTTAGATCTGGTTTCACCTGCCTAGCAGGTTTAGGAGGTTGCTGCCTCGACCCCCAAGCTCTCTGAGGGGGGGTTCGAGTAGCTACACTCTGCTTCTGCTGCTGCCTATATGAGGAGCTTGTAGATGGCTGGGGCTGTCCTTGGACTGCAGACCCCTGGGGATAAGAGCGGAGAGGTAAATACTTATGAAACGCAGCAGCCTGGCGTTTTGTCTCCTGGAAACGGTCAACAACTGTCTCGACCGCACCACCAAAGAGGCCTTCCGAGGAGAGAGGTGCATCAAGCAGCAGAGTTTTATCTCTCTCCTTAATGCCTGACAGATTTACCCACAGGTGTCTCTCTGTGGCTACCAGTGCTGACATGGAGCGCCCAACAGCTTGTGCTGTCTCCTTAGTGGCCCGAAGAGTAAGATCTGCTGCTGTTCTCAACTCGTTGAGCAGACTTGGATCTATTACCTCGCCCTCTTTAATATCCCCCAGCAAGTCGGCCTGGTATGCCTGCAATAGACCCATGGTGTGTAGGCATGATCCAGCCCGACCTGAAGCCATATATGCCTTGCCTACCAAATTAGATGTCACTCTACATGGTTTGGAGGGCAATGTCGGGGATTTCAAAGATGATGCCGAATCTGGTGAAAGATACACGGCCAACGTATCTTCTACCCTTGGCATCATGCCATACCCCTTATCTCTAGCCCCTAACACATTCGAAAAATTTGTGGATGTGGAAGAAATGCGAGAAGAGTATGGTTTTTTCCACGATTTGGACACCTCTGAGTGTAAATCGGGGAAAAAAGGCAACCCCCGACGCTGAGGTTGTACCCGTTTTTCCAAGAATCTTTCATCCAATTTACTGACAGACAAAACTTCTTGTTGCTCTGTGGGCCAGTCAATGCCAAGTCTGGCTACCGCCCGGCCAACAACCTCTAACAGCTCCTCATACCCAGGGGAAAGGGGAATTTCATTGGGCTCATCTATGTCCCGTGCATGAAAACCAACACTCTCTAACTCCTCAGAGCTAGAGCAGTGCGTTGGGCTTCTGGATGGGGCGGGAGAAGCCGCCATGCGGGCTCCCGTATCCCTTCCAGAGGCAATGGAACTGGGGGGTTGAGAAAAGGCCGAAGCCGTCTCAACACCCTCATAAACATCCATCTGCGAGCCCCACGAACGGAGACGCCGCGCTGCCTCGGCAGTAGCGGGTCCCGATCCGTGAGGCTGGCGAATTTTGCCTGACTCATCAAACAAAGCAGCACGAGAGTTGAGTGTTTTTAGTGATAGCCACAAACAATGTTCACAGGGATCCCCCTTAAGAGCTGCCTTAGCATGCTCAAATCCCAAACACTCAACACAGAGTTCATGTGTATCCCCACCCGTAATAAAACGAGGACAAGGGGAAACACATGGCTTAAAGGTCTTTTGTCTACTCATTTCTAATAAAGTTTTCAATAAACAATCTAGACAACGTCGTAAACAAACAGACAATAAACTTCACACACACAGAGCGCTTTGCTGAAATGGCAGAAGCTGATTTGCATTGCGTCCGCTTCCTATTTATACCTTCCGGTGCCGCGCGTCACTCGTGACGTCATAGTGACGTCATCGCGGCGCGACGATAAATCGCGGCGCGACGATAAGTCGCGAGATTAGTTTCACACAACGTATTCAGATGCGTCACGCTGCTGGCGTTCCCCAAAGTGTCAACATTGACGCAGTGTAGAGTTCCCTCGAAAGGGAAGTTGCTTTTTACAAAGAACACAGTTCATTACTGAAATGCTCTAATTGAGCTGTTAGAATGTCAGAAACAAGCTTTCTGAAATGAAAACTGCATTTTGTGACAAAGTGCATCAGAGGATGAAGAGAAAGTCCGTTTCGACAAAGAACACAGTCCAATACTTAAATGCTCTTAATGAGCTGTCAGAAGGCCAGAAACAAACTTTCTGAACTGAAAACTGTTTTTGTGACAAAGTGCATCAGTGGATCATAAGAAAGTAACATTTGACAAAGAACTCTGTTCATTACTGAAATGCTCTGATTGAGCTGCCAGAAGGCCAGAAACAAGCTTATTCAACTAAAAACTGTTTTCAGAAATCTGCATCAGAAACGAGCTTTTCGCACTGAAAACAGTTTTTTGTGAAAAAGATCATCAGAGGGTCTGCTTTTTGCGACAAAGAGCATCAAAGGATAATGAGAAAGTTACTTTTGACAAAGAACACAGTTCATTACTGAAATGCTCCAATTGAGCTATCAGAAGGCCAGGAACAAGCTTTTCACACTGACTACTGATTTTTGTGACAATGAGCAAAAGAGGAACATGTGAAAGTTTGTTTTGAAAATGAAACACAGTACATAACTGAAATGCTCTTATTGAGCTATCAGAAGGCCAGGAACAAGCTTTTTTAACTGAAAACTGCTTTTTGTGACAAAAAGCATCAGATGATCATGAGAAAGTTAGTTTTGAGAAAGAACACAGTTGTGTTGAGCTTTCAGTAGGCCAGAAACAACCAGCTTTTCGCCCTAACAACTGCTATTGTCAATATACAAGGGAAATACGGCTGCTAAAATAAAACAAAGAGAAAAATTGATTGAATGCATTAGTACACTCTAAAACTGATGCTCAAATCTTTTTGTGAATCAATTTACACTCAAAAACACTGAGTAAATTTGAAAGCTGTGAAATCAATCAAATATTTTTAAACTGAGTACATGTAAGTAAAAAACAAGTAAATCTGAGTAACTTAATTATTTATATTGTACTTTCCAAAGAATATCAAGTATAAGTTTGTTAATTAATTTCATATATTTTTTCATTAAATAAACCTAAATTATATATGTACATTTTACAGAAATAAAATGTTGGATTTATCAATTTGTTAATATTCCACTCCAAAAACAATCATTGAAATTACATAAATTCATTGTTATGATGTAAATATAGCTTTTCATTTTTGTCATATATATACTTAGACACTGGAATCTTTTAGTCTTAAGAAACAGTGCTGCACTGAAACCATCAGAATAAAAATTCAAGGAGTTGTTATGTCGTACAATATGCCTAAATGTGATCACTGGATATTTCTAATCTATAGACATAGATAATCAATGTCATCTATTTACCGTTCTCTCCTTTTTTATTTAGTTTTTTTTTCTATCTAATTGATTTTTTGGAATCGTATCTAATTTATCTAACAAATGGTTTATCTATTTTATCTGTTTTATCAATCTATCCTTCTTAAAGAATGTGTTTGGCAAAAAAAGTACCTGGCAGCAACATTTCACAGGTTGGTATTTAGATTATACTAGATATATTGTTTTGTGGACTTTGCCTTATATTGAACTTCTAGAGCCACCAGACTACCCTCTGCCGGTGAGTACTCTTTATTTAAATCACAGGCTCGGCATGTTCAATACAAGTTCTATTGAATATGGCAGAGGGAAGGCACATCTGCAGCAGAGGAGTGCACTTCTGCTGCTGATGATGAGACTGTGTCGCTGGACTCCAGAAGGCTTGAGGTATCATGTACATTTTGTGGAAATGGAACATTTTTGTGTGATCACAGTGTGACTATGACTGTAACACAATAAATTAATTATCATTCTTTATTCGCTCCAAACAACACATACATACTTAAAAAAGTAGTTTGGCAAAGAACACAACTGTAATAGCTGACAAGTGATGACAGCTAAAAAAAATAAATTGGAAAGATAACCACACAGTGTGTGCTACAAATGCCAAATAAATAGCATGTACACATGAAAGAGTAATGACAGGCTAAATCAAAACTAAATTGACTGAATTAATTTGCTATAAATTATTCTCTGACCAGTCTACCATTTATGAAATCTGGTAAAAGGGCAGCATTGTCCCAGTCAATATCCAAAGCAACTCTAGGAGCCCTTTCTTTTCTTAGGCTGGCAATGTTATCCAGCACTGTGCAGGCAACAGTCTCTTCACAAGCCCTGTCTGGGGTGAGCCTCAGGTTGTGCAGGCACTGAAATCGTGATTTCAGGAGGCTAAAGGTAATTTCGATTCAAGCCCTATTTCTGGCGTGGGCATGGTTGTGCTGGGGCGTGGGGGTCTGCAAGGGGAGTTAACTGGAACGTCTCACAGGCATAGCCTTTGTCTCCTAACAGCACAACAGAGAACTCACCTGTGAATACAAAATATAATTCTTATAACTAGCAGGGCAATAATTTTGACACACTCATGATTTCCAAGTTGGTTTACCTAGAGTCCCTTGTAAATTCTACTGGCCTGAAAAACACTGTAAACAAGGCCAGGCCACTACGGATATGGGTGCAATCCACTGCACCAATGACATTAGGAAAAGCTGTAACACAAAATAATGAGTGTCCTACTGTGACTTGTTAAAGTAACACTTTTTTTGTTGTAATTCGTATTACCTGCAATCTTGTAGAACTCCTCCTTGATGTGGAGGAATCTTATGTGGCCAGGGGTGGTCATGAATATGTGCACAAGTGATTTCAGTTTCAGACAAACATGTCCTATCATGCGGCAAATAGTGCCATTATTGAGGTTTTCAGCATCTCTAACAGAATAAAGGAACATGCCACTTGTTAAGAATCACAGCGCTACGCAGACCATCTGTGGGACAGTGAGAGCGTGGCTCCGTGCTGTCCAGTGTTGTATTTTTGGAGCCAGCAGCCTACATAAATATCAGATGCCATCACCTGCAAATCTGTACCTCTGAGTCAGATATTCGTCTGCAAGGCTGATATATATACTGTATTTCTATATATCTTGCATTCTTCACAGAATTATTCACAGACTCAAATTAAACCGCCTTTGCAATATCATCAGTAATTTCTTAACAGAACCACTAGGCAGATGGGTCAGGATTCATCAAATCATTATTCACACATAAACGGTAAGCATGAATATGAAGGTCTCCTATTTTGCAAATGCGTTTTTAAAACATATAGTGTCTGGGTATAAAGAAACATCAATGAATGTACAAAACTCAAAGCCCAGCAAACACATGTTCTGACAAGGTCGCCAGTTCGGTTTCATTTGGTCACCATGACATTACTTTGTGAACACGTTCTGAGGAGTCTTGGCAACGTCCCATTTCTTAGAATTTTTGCTACCGTTCAAGAAATGTCGTAGCCCCGTCCTCAAATGAAGTCGTAAATTATTCCTTTGGATAGCGTAGCTACGTGCTATACAGGTATTCAGATAACCTGGACGCTGGTATTTTGATTAATGCATTTGGTATTCTATTCTACTTATTATGCTATTATATGGAAAATTTTCCCCCAAAGTCCCTGCAACGTAATTTTTTTACACAAGAGACATTGTTGTCACATGTGGTTGTAGCTATATAACACATAGAATTTGAAAAAGGGTTATCTTTAATAAATCCACAAGAAGGAGCAACTTAGGAACATAAACCACATAAAACCAAAACGATACCAGATAAAAGAATGGCAGTACGGAGCAAAACACAGGACTTAAATTCATGGAAAACGTAATCAGGGAGAAAAGAAACAGGTGCGGAACTAATTAGCAACTTTGGAAACAAATGAGGGAACACAGGCAAAAACAAAACTAAATTATAAATAATATAACTGTGACCATTGTAATTAACAAAATATATTTATTTGAATTGAGTTATAAGTGTGTATTCGCACGTGGATGTGTGCAGACGCGTCAGGGAAATAAGCAGGCAATCTCGGGCTGTCAGGTGTGGAGTTATTCCCATGGCACTTCTTCCAACGGCCTTCTTGCCTAAAAAAAACAAAACAGAATGAACACATTCAGTTTGATATGTCTAAAATGGGTTGGTTTAGAGGCTATTTTAAAGGTGAATGATGCTTGTTGACAGAATAATACGTGGTTCAGATTTGTTCAAAAACTTTTGCTTGTGATCATGCTTGCTCAGGATAGCAGCAAGGCTAAAGTAAGTCACATCTATTTGATTTGATCTCTTAAATGCTTTGAGTATTTCTGGGACTGCTAATAATTAAATTGATGGTATTGGTAAGGATGTTATTCTTATATAGGAAATCCCAAATGTTCCAGAAAAAGATGAAGGTGGTGTTGATGTACCTTCTCCCAAAGCAGGGAAAATAAAAAACTAAAAAAATCAGAAGTATATACTGTAATGAACTTGTAGTAATTAAAAGGAATTTTTCACACATAAACACTGAAATGATGTTTTCTTTTATTTTATTGTGATTTTTGTCTGGAGCAAGCGAAATAAACTTTGCACTTAATTACGCGCCTATTACCGCTTTTATTAAACTGGACAAAATATTACAATCAGAATTTAATCTAAATATTTAATTAACGCTATCTGAACCATTGTTCACTATGGGATATGCAGATGAAGTTATGCCTTTTACGTACGGCAGTTGTGGCCTAATGGTTAGAGACTAGCACTTGTAACCCAAACCTTGCCGGTTAGAGCCTCAGTACCAGGGATTGTAGTTGGGGCAGTGCATGATAAGCACTCTCCTCCACCTTCAATACCACGGCTGAGGTGAGACCCTTGAGCAAGACACAGATCCCCAACTGCTCCCTGGGCGCCTGCTGCCCACTGCTCCAGGTGTGTTCACGGTGTGTGTGTGTGTGTGTGTGTGTGTGTGTGTGTGTGTGTTACTCACTGCTGAGTAACTGAGACCCCAGTTATCAGAAAAAATATCAGTCTATACACAGTGTTTTATATTTTGGGTGAGAAGAAAAATATTCATATCATGCTTTAAAAAAATCTTCATAAACTTTGAGAGACCACATGGGTTTTTAAACCATAAACATCTGGACCATCTGTAAAAACTTTGTAAATATAATACTGTTTTCAAGAAAAGACCATTAACTGAATATTCATTCATTCATTCATTCATTCATTTTCTACCGCTTTAACTGAATATTTATGTGCTGAAATCCAACTTAAAATCTGTTTACAAATACTTGTTGAAAACTGGCACAGACACTTTATTAGTTTTAGTGTTGCAAGTGTTGAAAATTACGTATAATAACGTCAATGACGATGAGCTGCTGGAATTTCAGTTTTCCCTTTCAGCCCTTGTAGATGTACCATCCCCATAGAGAGTTATCTCCAATTTCTTTCAGCATCCTCCTTATTTCATCTCCCAAGCTGCCGCCACCCTGAAGACACAGAAAAGGAACCTACAAAAACAACAATCTGTAATTAAACAAGAGTTAAAATGTTTTTAAATATTACAGATTAACCATGTCATGATTCCGCTATCATGTCATGTTTATTCTTGGTCTTGCAGCGGAGTCATGGTATAGCCTTAGGTTTTGTGTGAGAAAGACATGGCTTTGTTTTCATTCTGACTTGCCATGTGCTTTCTCGTGTCTCGTCAGTGTTTCCCGCCCTTTTGTCTCGTTAACCTTCCCTGAGTGTTTCAGTACCCGCACCTGACCCTTGTTAATTATCCTTTGTTAGTCTCCCTATTTAATGCCCTCTTGTCTATTGTCTTGTGCTTGTTCGTTGTACATGTTTCCTGGCTTGTACCTGTTTCCATGTCGTGTTCCTGAAGATTACCTTGCGCCTTGTTTTGATGCATGTTTAGGTAGTCTTAGTTATTATAGCTTTAAGTATTTGTCTTTTGTTTTATGCCCCCTCGTGGGAAGTCTTTGTTTTCTGTTTTTGATTCGTGCCTCAGTTCAGTTTTCCCCCCATCGTGGGCGTATTATTTGTTATTTGTCTTTTATTAAAGTCTTTGTTAAACCATCGTCGCTGCCTGCAATTGGGTTGCAAGTGTTATAGGACATACAATTTTCTTTCGAAAGTCTGCATCTTTCAGTCTGTCACACAGCTCTTCTAATTCCTCCATAGTCTTACAAGGCTCTTCTAGCACCTCTGTTCATATCTGTTCATATCAGAGACAGAGGTGTTTGGTTGACTCATTAGTTGCTGCCGGGTTGTTCCGATTGCTGCTGTATATATATTATATACAGCATATTATATTTGTCTTATATTTGTTCGAGTTTCAACAATATTCTCCGCTCCAAATTCTCAAATAACTTGTAGATTTCTGCCCAGAATTTTTTTTACATCGATGACATTACTAATTACAAAAATAAAAAAATGTCAGCTGCTATAGTATAAATAAACATCTACACAAGGTTTTTGGGAGACAAATAAGAAAACCGACAATGAGATAATTGTGAATAATTCATTTACTTTTACTCATTTGGCAGACGCTTTTATCCAAAGCAACTTACAAGTAGTTTTATACAGTGGCACATTACTGCAGAGCAATCAGGGGTAAGGTGCCTTGCTCAAGGGCACTTCAGTCATGACCTGCTGGCACTGAGATTAGAAACGGCAACCTTCTGATCACAAGCCCAACACTCTAACCATTAGACTGAGGATTAATTTAACTTCCTGAAAACAGCCATAGAAGCATTATTAAGGTTAATATCTGTATCCATGTGTAGTTATCAAAAATATTTGTATAAATCTTTTTATTAGTGCACCTTGATTCTGCTGGTTTGCAGAAACTGACTGATGTGGGTGCGATGGAACTAAAAACAGAAAAACAAAACCATTAGATGATCAATTCTGACTGTTATCCCCCTTAATTTTCCAAAGAATCATTGAAGATTTATTACATTTTGTCACATTTGAATTACAAGGTTCCATCTGACATATTTGTCAAAATTGAGTAATTCACATGCATATTCTTATTCTGTTAACTTATTAACATTGTGTGATGTTTTGTTCAAACAATTAATATTGTGTGATGTTTTGTGATGGATGATTCCCTAAATTTCATGTAAGTTTAACCATTTAAATTAATGAAAACATTTAAATACCCACAGTAAGGTGCCTCAGGCAACATCACAGTAGTTATTTTAGATTTTTTGTTGTTGTACAATAGGGCAAGAAATAAGTATTTGCTATCAGTTAGAAACAGATATGGTCCTGTTCTGAAGAATTTATTCCCACTTAACAGTGATTGCAATGACAGGGATGTAATTATTTCAGCCTGAGATGGTTCACTGTCCACCAACAGTACAATATAGGTGGCAGTATATATGTTGTGCTGCCCTCCAACAAACCGCAGGTGAACAAGAATTATAACATGCCACAGTCCGGTTGGCTGATGTATTACTTGAGGACTTTGGAGAAAAACACTTCGAAAGGAATGATTTTTAATTATTTAGACGTTGAAATGTGTTTCATAAAAGCAGGTGTTTGTTTTATATTATTTAACAATAATCGCTTGTGTGTGACAAGCTTGAAATCGAACTTGTCTCGCGGTTAAAAACTATTAGCTCACGCACTTCTCTCACGCTTGAAATCTATTCGCACTATAAACCAAAGGGTAATATATTTATCCATTTACCCACCACAACTTCAGCTTTGCTTTCCCATTTTTTACAGAGATGGACATGCGACAAAACACTAAATATCACCAGTCTACGAGTACAACAAGCTTCAACTCGATATCCCCAACAAACTAACTTAACGCAAAGTTAAACAAGTAAAATATAGCTACAAACTATCTGATCTTATGAACAAATGTTTGTATCGGAGTGAAACATTTTTATATATAGATTCAGTGCTGGCTGGAAATGGCTCAGATTCACTGTAGGAACAGTAAATTAAACAAGAAACCAAAGAGGTTTTCAGATTTTATATTCTATATGATGTCCCACCCACAGATAGAATAATTAAGTTTTCACAAATACGTGAACATTAAAGGATGGGAAAAGCATCTACTGGGAAAATACATTGTCCTAAAATAGACGGAATGCCTTTGTGGAATTGGCTGTGTAAATTCTTACTTATTAATATAATGTTTTCTTAATAATTTAAGTGAGTATCATTTAATTACATTTTTTAAGACATTTATATGGGGTTAAAAACATAATCTAATCCTTCTACAATTGCATGCTGATACACAGGCATGATCATGGACAAAACAAACCCGACAAAACTCTATTTGTCTAAATTGAAAACAGCTTAAATTGCTGTACATCAGTGCCATTGTTTTATCTCAAAATGAACAGAACAATTGTTTATTTTTTGTAAGGCATGTTTGTATAAAACAAATTGAATGTCCTTGTTATGGCTTAAATTAATTCCTTTCCAGGAAACAGCACCATAAGGTAATGGAAAAAATGATGTGGCAAAAAGACAAACCGCAATGTAGTAGGAAATATGTTATCAATCAAATATATAATTATATAATATATGTATATATTAAAAGCAAAAAAAACAAAAGCTCCCAGCCAATTAGGTAAACATAGAATGTAAGTTTATCTGTAATTATTGTATATTGTATATCTGTATATCCTGCACTTGCTAATTGCACTTCTGGTTATACCTAAACTACATTTTGTTACACTGTACATAATGTCAATCTGCACCAAACCTAAACATATTTTATGCATAAAATCTTTAGGTCATTTAACTTTGAAAACACATTCAGAATATCCCCCGGCGAACGTTAGAAGGCGGACCAAATGCGGACGACCACAAAAGTATGGAAACCTGGTTGGGTCACATTTATCCATCAACCAGACGGCTGTTGTTTTCGGCGTTTAAGCCATACAGACTCCGCAAACTATATGGAAAGCTATGGAAAGCCGTTTGGGTCACATTTCGCCATCAACCAGACGCCTGGTATTCAAAAGACGCCTGGATTTTACTGTTTTTTTTTATTGATTCAAAATGATTTCCCATATACGAATGTGTTTGTTTTTCTACACTACTCAAAAAGATTAAGGGAACACCTAAATCACATTTCATTAGATCTCAATGAACAAAATATCCAGGTTAAATCTCTTCACTTACATACATTGCATAACTTGCGAGAACAAAATAATGTGACAATGGGTCAATGAAAGCCAAAATTATAAGCACATTCAGGGCAGGAATTACAGTAAAATCACTGTAAAAATTTTTAAATATTGGCTCATTCAACTTTTAAAGTTTGACCACAGAAACTCATAATGTTAGACAGAACTCCCCGCAATGTCTGGGCGTACTCCTGATGAGATGGCACATGGTCTCCTATGAAATCTCCTCTCAGACCTGAATCAGTGAGCTCCCGGGCAGTCTATGGTGCTACCTAATTGCTTTGGATACATGAGATCCCAGAGGTTCTCAACTGGATTTAGGTCTGGAACGTGAGGGTAGAGTCAATGTCATCAATGCCTTCATCATCCACAAAAAAACCTAGAGACTCTGGCCACATAAGGTCAGGTATTATCATGCACCAGGAGGGCTCTGCATTGCACCAGCATAAGATCTGACAATAGAGTTGAGGATTTCATCCCAATACTTCATAGCACGTGGAGGTCTGTAAGACATTCTTGTTGTTGCCTCCCCAGTGTACCGGTTGTCACTTTTATTTGCACCAAAACAAGTGAAAATGGTTCACAATCACTTATGCTTACTTCCCGGGTTGATTGATAGTCCTGAGGGTTAGCTGACTTGGTGTTGAGCTGTGTGATCAAGTGTTCCTTTAATTTTTTTAAGCAGTGTATTTACATATAGACTGTACATGCTGCATACATTCGGTATAAAACGCTATAAGCTTATGACGATCAAAAATCTAAAAATTATGAAGACAGACACATACAGAAACAATAAGGGAAAGGCTGACAAAAATGCCTATTTTTGCGATATTATTATACAGATTTTTTAGATGACAAAAACAACACTTTTAAAGGAAAATATAGGCCTATAACTTATTTACTGGTAAATACAGAACGACAAGCAGCAAAGGTGCAATAAGAACGAAAAGTTTTCCCTTCATGATAAAAGGATAGCCTATGCATAGCCATCTTAAGCTAAATTGTCAAACGAAAATAAAAGCCAATTCGCTAGGCTGTTTAATGCAAATCTACGGATTCTCAATTACAACGTAACTGAAAATGAAATAAAAAAAATTTTCACATACAGGATATTTAGAGGCAGAAGAGACCTTATTCCCTGATCTCAGTTTTATTTTGGGACTTATGTTTTGTTACACGATGCCATTTGAGGTTAGTCAAGTCAAGTCAAGTCAACTTTATTTATATAGCGCTTTTTACAATTTTCATTGTTACAAAGCAGCTGTACAAGAAAACATTGACTATAAGCTAAACATAAAAGGTTATGCAAGTCAAAACACAGGTCAAGACACACTATAAATTCCTATATGCAGTGTTAAATAAGACTATAAAATTCTAGCAGCCCCCCGGCCAGGCAGTATGCAAACGGTGGCGAGGAACCCAAAACTCCATTGGGGGAGAAAAAAAACCTCAGAGGGAAACCAGGCCTAACCAGGGGATTCCAGTTCCCCCCTGGCAAAAGCTGCAGCCTCTGCACAAGCTCGACAGTGCCTGCACAACAAGGCAAAATAAAAAAATGATATTTAAGATTATCAGTAATAATCTAATAGCGGCCGAAGTTTTGTAGATTCGCCATGTCCTTCGTCCAGCTCTATCATCACAGCATTTGTCAGGTCTGGGTATGGATTGCGCCCTGCCAGCTCCGGTAACCTTGGACTGCATCCTGCCCGATCTAGTAACCCTGGAACAATGAGACAAGACTGGCTGAGAGTAGATTACTGTTCTGCACTCTTTTATGCAACAAATGCATCAGTTGTTATTGGAAGTGTTCCTGGTTCTGGTTGATCTAACTAGTGCAGTCTAAATCTTTGGAACATATATATTATGATAGTGTAGTGTATGCAAGATTAAAAAGATGCGTCTTTAGTCTAGATTTAAACGGACTTAAACTGAGTGTGTCTGCCTCCCGGACGGTGCAGGGAAGACTGTTCCAAAGTTTAGGCGCTAGATTGGAAAAGGATCTGCCGCCTGCACTTGATTTTGAAATTCTAGGTATTACCAACTGACCTGACACCTGAGAGTGTAGTGCACGTGATGGACTGTAATACGTGAGAAGTTCACTCAAGTAGTGAGGAGCTTAACCATGCAAGGCTTTATAGGTAATAAGCAAGATTTTAAAGTGAATGCAATGCTTTATAGGTAACCAGTGCAAGGTTGAAAGAACTGGTCTAATATGTTCATACGTGTAAGAACTTGAGCTGCCACATTTTGGACCAGTTGGAGTTTTTGTAATAGGCCTGCAGGGCAACCACCTATTAGTGCATTACAGTAATCTAGTCTTGATGTCATAAAGGCATGAATTAGCTTCTCTGCATCTGATGGTGACAGCATATGACGTAGTGTAGATATATTTTTAAGATGGAAAAACGAAATTTTACAGGTGTTGGCGAACTGGTTCTCAAATGACAGAGTACTATCGAATAAAAAGTCAAGATTCTTTGCTGAAGATGAGGGTTTTATGGAACATCCATCAATAGTTAAGCAGTATTCTTGGTTAGAATGCTATATGTACATTTATTTTGCTAATTGAAGCCGTAAATCTATGTTTGAATTTGATCAATTATCAAAGCTGAATCTTCAGTGTCACACGATTCTCTAGAAATCAGATGCTGATTTGCACAGAAATATTACACTTTTTTACCCAAAATTGATTACATGAGCATATTGTATTGTATTGAATATGATTATTAACAACCGAGCATGAAATCAGAATATTAAATGATTACTAAAGGACCATGTGAAACTAAAGACTGGAGTAATGATGCTGACAAATTCAGCTATGATAATTGATGAAATGTTAACATGTATCACATATTTACATAGATAACAGAGGTTTAAATTGTAATAATACTCTTTGTCAAAACTGAGGTTTATACAAGAAGATGCTAAGGCTAAATACGTTTTGAAGAGAGAACCTCTCAGTTTGCACATCCCATTTGTTACATTTTATTTTATGATAATAAAAGAACAGGCTAGTGATCCAACTTTTCAAAACATGACCCAATAAAACAATTGAAAAGGAACGAAACCACGGACAGCGGAGTTTAACTCCTGTCGTTAAAAGTGGTGCTGTACTGCTGCTGTGCACGCGGTCCACTGCACTGGACTGTGTGGAAAAGGCAGGGCTGATTTAAATATTATAACGGCGCATTTATTAAAATATTAATATATAATCAACATTATTAATCACAATTACAATATCAAGGTGAATGAGATAACCAAGTATGCCATTATTTTGCAGCCCTACAATGAGGTAATTTGATATTGAAATTAAACATTCATTCATGACAAGAAAAATTAAAGGTAAAGGCAGTGAATGTTTGTTGTTTCCCTATTTTCTATTTAAAAAAAGTGTGCCTACCTTTGATTATACCTTTGTTTGGGATAGTGCATTCTGTGTCAGCATTGCTCGATGCATGCGGGTTCTGATGTAGAGCCTGTGTGGCCTGTGCGTTGAGCGATGCATACTTGTGGCTCGTTTGTTTGGTTGCGTTGCAAACGGCCTAATTAATGGAGTTACCCTTTAAATAAATTTGAAAGCATTTTATAGGTTACCATGACATGGATCTGGAATACTTTAATCTGATATTGTTAAATGCAGAACAATGAAGAATGTGGTGCAAGAAAGCGAGATAGTCCTCACTGCAGGACACAAGGTCCAGGAGGCGAGGTTGGATCCAGATTGGCAAAATTTGCAGAATTTAGGGCAGGAGACCCATCAGACACGCAATCGTTATAGTTTTTAAATATAACAACTACCCATAATCAATGTGGGTCATTCTCTTTTTAAAATGTGTGTGCCCTCATGATCTTAATTAAAATCTGAAATGCACATCTGTCCTGAAGTGACCATCTCAAATGATGTATGCCAGATGGCCTGGGCGAAGCATCTGGTAACCCCTCCCCTTCAACTGTCAGTCTCCTGCCAGTTCCATTTCAAAATGCTACGGCTGTTTTTATAAACCAATCAAATCGCAGAGAAACACGAAAGCGAAATTCAAAATTCCATTTCACTCTGAAAAGCGTCAAAATACAGACGTAAAAATGCACTGTGTTAAGCTAAAAATCCCAAATAGTTTGAATTAATGTGTTTATAACTACAAGAATTATTAGTTTTGGAGTTTAACCAAGATGATACTGTATGTATAATGTCTGGTGTCTAGGAGCTCCATTTTTATTTCCTTAATGTTAATGTTTGTTGTCTTTTGATAACTCTTTTCTATATTTGTATTATTAAACTCTTATAAGTTTATTTGTGAACATCCAATCAGCTTCAACATGCAAAACACCATGTTGAGACAAAGACAATTTACTTTCCCTCCGAAAGTGTCATCCCCTGATTGGATCAGTTAAAGGTGCATCTGTAGGGTGTGACATTCTTACAGTTTAAAGAATCTCTGAGACTCTTCTGACTCTCTTTTCTTCGCTTTTTGTCCAACTTCCGCTTCTCACTTGTGCCACAAGGGTTTTGACCTTTTGTGGTCTTTTAAAACTCTGCCATGATTTACTCACCCTCAAGTAGTTTAACAAGCCTAGGACATCCGTTCATCTACGCAACGCAAATTAAGTTAAGGGTGGACTAGAAGCAGCCTTACCTGGACCACTAAATTTGTGCCAGATACAGATTATCTGTATATTTGTTTTTGTCTAAAATAAATATTTGTGTACTTTATGTCTGTGTTAAGCCAATGCATATAACTTGACTAAATGTAAATGTAAATTTACATTTAGCCATTTAGCAGAGGCTTTTAACCAAAGCGACTTACAAAGTGTTCGGGGAGCAATAAGCGATATGTCAAACGTTATGTCAACGATAGGTCAAACGTTTTCTGTAAGTCTCCACAAGGTTTTTACACACTGTTGCTGGTAGTCTGGCCCATTCCTCCGTGCAGGTCTCCTCTAGAGCAGTGATGTTTTGGGGCGGTCGCTGGGCAACACAGATTTTCTATGGGGTTGAGATCTGGAGACTGGCTAGGCCACTCCAGGACCTTGAAATGCTTCTTGTGAAGCCATTCCTTCGTTGGGGATGTGTTTGAGGATCATTGTCATGCTGAAAGACCCAGCCACCTTTCATCTTCAATGCCCTTGCTTCTGGATCCTCCATGGGCCCGAACGTACTGGCTTAAGCAGGTGGACACGTCTGGCACTGCAGGATTTGAGTCCCTGGCGGCATAGTGTGTACTGATGGTAGCCTTTGTTACTTTGGTCCCAGCTCTCTGCGGATCATTTACTAAGGGGGGGGGGCCCTTTTGCTTCTGGGATTTTTGCTCACCGTTCTTGTGATCATTTTGACCCCACAGGGTGAGACCTTGCGTGGAGCCATAGATCGAGGAAGATTATCAGTGGTCCTTGTATGTCTTCCATTTTCTAATAATTACTCCCAGAGTTTTCTTCACACCAAGCTGCTTACCTTTTGCAGATTCAGTCTTCCCAGCCTGGTGCAGGTCTATAATTTTGTTTCTGGTGTCCTTTGACAGCTCTTTGGTCTTGGCCATAGTGGAGTTTGGAGTCTGATTGTTTGAGGTTGTGGACAGGTGTCTTTTATACTGATCACAAGTTCAAACAGGTGTCATTAATACAGGTAAGGAGAGGAGGACAGAAGAGCTTGTACAATTGGTGGCTGACTAAATACTTTTTTGTCCCACTGTATATATATATATATATATATATATATATATATATATATATATATATATATATTTATATATATATATATATAGATTTATTTATATTTATATATAGATATATAGATTTATTTATATTTATATATAGATATATAGATTTATTTATATTTATATATAGATATATAGATTTATTTATATTTATATATAGATATATAGATTTATTTATATTTATACATAGATATATTTATATATAGATATATAGATATATTTATATTTATATATAGATATATAGATTTATATATAGATATGTAGATTTATTTATATTTATATATAGATATATTCATTTATTTATATTTATATATAGATATATTCATTTATTTATATTTATATATAGATATATTCATTTATTTATATTTATATATAGATATGTTTCTTTATTTATATTTATATATAGATATGTTTCTTTATTTATATATATATATATATATTTCTTTATTTATATATATATATATATATATATATATTTCTTTATTTATATATATATATATATATATATTTCTTTATTTATATATATATATATATATATATATATATATATTTCTTTATTTATATATATATATTTATATAAATTTATTTATTTATATATATTTATTTATTTATATGTATATATTTTTTATTTATATATTTTTATATATATATATATATATATATATATATACACACACACTCACCTAAAGGATTATTAGGAACACCATACTGGTGAAATGATTCGAGCTTTGTGACATGGTGCATTATCCTGCTGGAAGTAGCCATCAGAGGATGGGTACATGGTGGTCGTAAAGGATGGACATGGTCAGAAACAATGAGCAGGTAGGCCGTGGTATTTAAACGATACCCAATTGGGACTAAGGGGCATAAAGTGTTCCAAGAAAACATCCCCCATAACACCACCACCAGCCTGCACAGTGGTAACAAGGCATGATGGATCCATGTTCTCATTCTGCTTACGCCAAATTCTGACTCTGCCATCTGAATGTCTCAACAGAAATCGAGACTTATTAGACCAGGCAACATTTTTCCAGTCTTCAACCGTCCAATTTTGGTGAGCTCGTGCAAATTATAGCCTCTTTTTCCTATTTGTAGTGGAGATGAGTGGTACCCGGTGGGGTCTTCTGCTGCCCATCCGCCTCAAGGTTGTGCATGTTGTGGCTTCACAAATGCTTTGCTGCATACCTCGGATGTAACGAATGGATATTTCAGTCAAAGTTGCTCTTCTATCAGCTTGAATCAGTCGGCCCATTCTCCTCTGACCTCTGGCATCAACAAGGCATTTGCGCCCACAGGACTGCCGCATACTGGATGTTTTTCCCTTTTCACACTATTCTTTGTAAACCCTAAAAATGGTTGTGCGTGAAAATCCCAGTAACTGAGAAGATTGTGAAATACACAGACTGGCCCGTCTGGCACCAACAACGATGCCATGCTCAAAATTGCTTAAATCACCTTTCTTTCCCATTCTGACATTCAGTTTGGAGTTCAGGAGATTGTCTTGACCAGGACCACACCCCTAAATGCCTTGAAGCAACTGTCATGTGATTGGTTGATTAGATAATTGCATTAATGAGATTGACCAGGTGTTCCTAATAATCCTTTAGGTGAGTGTGTGTATATATGTATATATATATATAAATTGTATGCATTGGCAACTGACCAATGAACATATGACCAACTACCGCTTATTTAAAACAACCAAAAGTGCTCTTTCTGCCTTTCTTACAGGAGACAAACTGTTCAGAAATCTTTTTTTCTGTCTACCCTGTCTTGTCAAGTCAAGTTTATTTATATAGCGCTTTTTACAATTTTCATTGTTACAAAGCAGCTGTACAAGAAAACATTGACTATAAGAAAAACACAGCACAACACAGGTCAAATATCAGACTGACTATAAATTCCTATATGCAGTGTTAATTAAATAAAACTATAAAATTGTCTTTATGTACATGGCACACAGCAACACTGTTGAGGCGGGTTTGGCTAATGGTGCTGCATAGACATGTTTTTAGCCTCTGGAGCCGTGTGACGACACAGGCACAACTAGGAGGAGTCGGGCAACTGTTTCGACTTGGTCAAAGATACCACAGACCTCTGGGGTCATCCCTTGATCCTCAATTCTTGGCTCAATGTTTGATAAGCATAGCCTCAAATCATCCTCGATTTGTGCACGATCGCGGTATTTCGTTTTAAGTGCAGTCATTTTTGAGAATCCTGCCTCACACAAATATGTCGACGCGAAAGGAATGAGAATCTTCTGTTCCTGCATATCAATGGATAGCTCATTTGCTGTGCACACAAGTGGATCTCGAACCCACGCAAGAGCGAAAATCCTCTTTAAAGTATTTGCAAATTGTTTTCTCATTGCTGACAGGTGCTCAGACGCTGATTGAAATAGGGAGGAGAAATCGTGTGACGTGCCTGCATCAGTGATGAAATCTGCAAGGCTGGGGAACATGTCGCAGTTCCCTCGACTGATCGCGGCCATGCCAAGGGTCTAGTTTTTGTGTGAAGGTGTGCACTTTGTCTGCAAGGAGCAAAATATGAGTTTTGCGGCCTTGCAAAGACATATTGAGGCCATTCAAGCGGTCAAATATATCGACCAAATAGGACAGAGACGCAAGCCACATAGTGTCATCCAGATGCTTCGCCAGATCTGATTTGATTTCTGTCAAAAAACACTTCACCTCCTCTCGCAGCTCATACAACCACTGTAACACCCTGGAGAACCAGCGAACTTCAGTGTGCCAGAAGCAGATGTTCATGCCCTGACCCCATCTCCTCGCAGAGGACCCCAAACAAGCGAGAGTTTAGCGGCCGTGATTTGATGAGATTTATAATTTTCATGGATTGGTTCAGCACGGAGTCAAAGAGAACCGGCATTTTTTTAGCAGCTAGTGCTTCGCGATGGACCATGCAATGTGTCCATTTCACAAGTGGAGTTACTTGCTGAACGCAAGCAGCTAGGCCACGCTCACGCCCCGTCATTGCCTGCGCACAATCCGTGCATAGGCCAAACCATTTTCACGGAAAAAAATAGCCAAGACATTGAAAATGGCTTCTCCTGTAGTGTGCGACTGAAGAGGCCGGCAAAACAGGTCATCCTCCTCAATCGCCTTGTACCGCAGATACCTGACATAGGAGAGGAGCTGTGCCTGCCCAGCAATATCAGTGGATTCGTCCAGCTGCAGCGCGTAGTAAGGACTCTTTTTTACGAACTCTATCAGTTGCTCTCTGATATCATTGGACATGTCTACAATACTCCTAGCGACTGTGTCATTGGACAGCGGTACTGCACCGAGTTTCATTATCATTATTCTGCACATGTCTTGCGCTGCAGGCAAAATGAGAGTCTCTGCGATTGTATGCGGTTTACCCAGTTTACGGATTCTTTTGGCCACTACATACGATTTTAAAATATTCAGACCAGTAACATAGACGCAAAACTGCATGTTCCCCCAGGTCCTAGAGCTGAAGTTTTATAAAGGTTTATAAAATTTAAGGAAAAAACCTCACATCCATTTTGCCATTGACATTTTTTATGCAG
The DNA here is from genome assembly GCF_947034865.1 of Barbatula barbatula. Classification (NCBI taxonomy): domain Eukaryota; kingdom Metazoa; phylum Chordata; class Actinopteri; order Cypriniformes; family Nemacheilidae; genus Barbatula; species Barbatula barbatula. Next base: position 2,932,336 of record NC_136788.1, read on the forward strand.
TATATGAGGACAACAAAGCATCAGCCAAATTCTTACCTATCAAGGTAATATATTTTAACATTACAAACCTCCATTCAACAAATATTTATTTTGTGTGTAAATTACATCTCATGTAAGCAAGAGAATACAAAATGTTAAGATTTTAAGAGTATCTATATAGAAAACAAAATCCACTATTTCACACAAATATATCAAACTAATGAAAAATGTTTTAAATGTTTTAAGCAGGAAGCATAAAGCATGCCATCAAGAAACATTAACTACATGTACACATGACTTATCCTGAGTACATGTATGACGAGCTGAGGTCAACGAGCCATGAGTTTGTGACTGCTGCTCTGCTCCACCAACCTGTGATACTCTGATAGTTTATCTTTGAGATTATTGTACATCTGTGAACAGAGAAGCCAGAGAACATTAAAAAGGCAGCAGAAACAAAATATCAATAACATTTTTCCAAACAGACTCGCCTGACTTTATAACTGCTTAAACAAGAGGCTGATATCTTCGTCCATCACAATGTTTTACTTTAGGTTTAGACGATGTCTGCCAAATTGGCATCAGACAATGTCTAATGTACATCTTTAAAATTTTTAAATGTGACAAATATTTTCCAGTTATATCGACTTTGTAAATTATGTTTTTTACTGAATGACCGCAATAAAAAGCAAGTTTTTCTATACAAAACATTTTAATTGTGAATTATCAAAGCTGTAGCTTAGCATCAGTGTGTCACTGACAGTGATGGCCGACACAGAAAGCCTCCAGAGAGCACCACCATCTACCACACATTTAGCATTTTAATATACATTCATAAAAACCTGCAGACGCTGTGCTGATGGATAATGGCACCCTTGTTAAATTAAATGATGTATTTATGACTAGTATTAAATATAATTATTAGTGCCTGTGGATTTAAGTTCTTGAAACTTTGACATTGTAGAAAGCGCTTGTCTTTTAATGGCTAAACCTCGAGATGGCGACGGCGGAAGGATCATTCTGGTTGCAATATTAGCGTGCACAGTTCGGTTCCGGTTGAACAACCCCCGCAGCTGGGAAACTTTGTGACTGTGAGACGGCGTAGTCGCAGGTCAAAACACCACTCAACCGTTCCGACTACAGTCTCGAACAGGTTAGCCCCACTCAGTGACGCACCGACTGAGAAACCTGCTGAAAGTGCCCTAGTTAATGGGCAGATTCTATTGTTCGGAACGTTAACAGAGGCACCAGCCACCATAGTCAAATGTTTACCGGGAGTCAGAGCGCCTGACATCAAGTCAAATTTAAATGTGCTGGCTAAGGCTAATCGTAAATTTGGTAAGATTGTTATTCACGTCGGCACAAATGATGTTCGCCAATCGGAGATCACAAAAGATAATATTAAAGAGGTGTGTGAGCTTGCAAGCACGATGTCAGACACTGTAATTCTCTGGCCCCCTCCCTGCTTATCGTGGTGATGAGATACATAGCAGATTATCATCTCTAAATGGCTGGTTGTCTGAATGGTGCCTGCAGAATGAAATAGTTTTTATAATGAAAACTGGAAGAGTTTTGAGGGCAGACCTGACCTGTTGAAAAGTGATGGTCTCCACCCCTCCTGGGCTGGAGCTTTTCTTCTGTCTAGAAATATGGCACATAGTCTTAATGCTAAAACTTGACTCACTGGGGCCCAGGTCAGGAAGCAGACAGAATGGCTTAACCAACGGGCTGCTTGCCGTCTCACGTTGCAGAACACACTAAATACACAACATGCGCTAATACTTTCTCCCAAACATCATAAAATAGAGACTGTGTCTGTCCCCCGGATTAGCAAACATAAAATAATGCTTAAACCTCTCAAAGGTAATTTAATTAACGTTAAACTAACTAAACATGAACATAATACAGATAATAAACTGTTACGACTCGGATTGCTAAATATTAGATCTCTCTAATAAAGCACTTTTTGTCAACGATAAGATAATAGATCATAAAATATACATGCTCTGTCTGACAGAAACATGGCTAAAGCCAGATGATTATATTGCTTTAAATGAGTTTGTCCCCCAAGATTATTATTATAAACAAAAGCCTCGCCTAAAAGGCAGAGGGGGAGGTTTTGCTGCACTTTACCGTAACTCTTTTAGCATTTCCCAGAAGTCTAATCCTAAATACAATTCTTTTGAAGTCATGGTACTTCATGCATCAATACCGAATACTAAGGATAAAACATCTTTAAAACTTATTCTGGATATTGTATATATCCACCACACAGATTTTATTAAAGAATTTGGTGGGTTCTTATCAGAACTTGTACTGGCTGCAGACAAAGTCCTTGTTGTTGGTGACTTTAACATTCATGTAGATAATGATACAGATGCTTTAGGAATGGCTTTTAAAGATACTCTTAACTCCATGGGCGTTAGTCAACGTGTGTCAGGACCCACTCACCTTCGTAATCATACTTTAGATTTAATATTGTCTTACGGTATAAATGTGGACGACGTGAAAATCCTTCAGCATAGTGAAGACATTTCGGATCATTATCTGGTATCATGCTTGCTTCACTACCCTATGTTGGCAAATCTAACTCCAAGTAACAAATATTGTAGAACAATAACTTCGACTACAAAAGGTGCGTTTCTTGATAATTTGCCTGAATTGTCTCAAATCTCTAGCATGAGTAAAAAACGTTGAAGATCTTGACTTTACCATTGAAAATATTAATGCCACCTTCTCGGAAACGCTAGACATAGTTGCTCCTCTGCCTCCTCTTAAAAAGGACAGACCGACACCGTGGAATAATGAACACACTCAGGCTCTAAAGAAAGCGGCTCAAAAATGGAGCGCAACGTTAAGAAAACTAAATTAGAGGTATTTCGTACTGCCTGGAAGGATAGCATTAAAAAATACAGGAAAGTCCTAAAAACGTCTAGATTCGCCTACTTTTTATCACTAAAAAGAAAACCAGCATAACCCTAGGTTTTTATTTGATACAGTGGCTAAATTAACCAAAAATAAATTGTCAGTGACTTCTGATTCTGTATACCACCATAGCAGTGATGAATTTATGAACTATTTCACAAATAAAATCCAAGATATTCGAGAAAAAATTATAACTATGCAACCAGAAGTGAAACCCGCTGAACAAACTACTAACTACAGCGCCTCTAAGGAGAAATTACGATTATTTTCTACTATAGATCACAATGAACTCTCTAAAATCATTAGATCATCTAAATCAACTGCATGCGTGCTAGACCCTATACCTACAAATCTACTGTAAGAGATGCTCCCAGAAATTATAGATCCTCTACTTAGCATTATTAACTAATTTCTGACATTGGGACATGTGCCTAAAGCATATAAGGTGGCTGTTATAAGGCCCCTTTTCAAAAAAAAACCATCTCGACCCTGAAGAACTAGTTAACTACAGACCTATTTCGAATCTACCTTTCTTATCTAAAGTTGGAAACTGGAAAAAGTAGTCTCAACTCAAATATGTTCCTTACTCCAAAGGAATGAGATCAATGAAGATATCCAGTCTTCCCTAATCGAAAAGCTAAATTCTATATGTGCTGATGTTTCTCTTTGTCTCCCTCTGCCATCAGAAAACCCTACTCATAGTTTTGTTCCAGGACAAAGAGTGTTTGTGAAGAGTCTAAAGCCTACCAAGGTTGGAGAACCAAAGTACCATGGACAAGCGACTGTGAATGCCATAACCAGGACAGGAGTTCTGACAGACAGGACTTCCAGAGTGTGCATTCATATGCAAAAAGAACACCTGCCATTATCAACACGTATTCATACCTTAATTTTCCATATCGGGCCGATGCTGATATTAAATGGCGATAATACCGTGCATCCCTAAAAACTTTTAGTTGTTTGTTGTACAAGATGTTAAATGTATTAATCAAGAAGTAAATGTGTCACCTTTGCATTGATCTGACTTTCACTGAGACTCCTTAAGAGCTGATCAATAGATGTGTAGGGCAGCCACACCAGAGACGCTGTAGCCGAGAGCGGTCGCTGTCAGGAGACAAATTTGCCATTGAATCATCTCACACAGAATCAACAACAACAAAAAACAACCTCTAAAACAGTTAAAACATTATACCTCTATGCCAAAATACTGATATCCCTTCCCGAGCATAGCGTCGACATACTCCAGCACAAGCTCAGATGCTGACTGTAGTTGGTCATAGTTCAGATAGAGACGCAGGAGAGCTGCGGCATCTATGACCTTAAGAAAATCACAACTCAATTTTACAAATCAGCAGGGATGCAAAATCATCAGGAAGAAAAAGGTGACATTGACGCGATTCCCCCTAAGTGTCACTTATGTGTTTTTTGTCTTTGCATCTCATGTTATGATGTCAATGTGTGTGAGGTGTATAAAAATCTAAATCTGTCATTCTCACCTTTTGAGCATTAACCAGCCAGTCAGGTGGCGGTACACTGTGGGACAATAGCTTCCTGATAACACAGCGATGATATTCCGCATTTTGTGAGGGATGGCTCTCCAAATAATAAGCTAAAAGTCGCCAAGCTTCATCTGTCGCACTGTGTGGTGAAATAAACAGCTGAGTTCATTCAAATAGCAGAGTTAATAAGAAAGAACAAGGGCAAAGAGTAATTTTACAAACCTGCATTCTTTGGTACTGATGACAGATGATAGCTGATTGGCCGCAAGCCAGTTCCAAGCCTCCGTCTGGTCCTGATCTCCTTTATACTGTAGGTTGATACACCTACAAAAAGACCCACACAAGGACACATCAGGCATGCTTCACAGATCTGGAGAAGAATGGTGATTCTGAACGGAGAAATTTTAACGTACTTAAAGGTTAGTCCCTCAAAGACGGGTGTCAGAGATAAGTTAAAGGTTTGACACAGCATTAGAGCTGTGTCAAAAAGTCCTGTTTGGACCAGCAGAGCCACCATCTCTGCTGAAGATGCCCCTCCTGTAAGACGAATAACAACAGGATGAAATTTGACTATTTACAGTACACAAGCTTTTTCACAATTCAGGCAACATGCTCTAGCACGTGCAAGACTAAGAGAATACAAGTATTGTGTATTATTTTACACAATTAATATTTCCATGGTACCACAATAATATGTAGGGGTGAGTGAGGCACATATTTACGCAGGGTTAATACACAGCTGAAAAGTGTGTCATCGATATACAAGTGCATCACAAAAAAATAGAATATCATGAACAAGTTATTTTCTTTTTTTATTTAAATCCAAAAAGTATACTTTCTTATATTATAGATTCATTATGCACAAAGTGCAATATTTTTAAGAGCTTTTCTTATTCTGATGGCTACAATTTACAGCTCAAGGTTTCTCCAAAAATTACACATCTTAAGGATATGGGTTACAGCTGACGCATTTCTATAACCAAGTCACTCCTGAACCAGAAAATACGTCAGAAGAGCCTAAACTAGGCTAAAGAGTAAAAGAACTGGACTGGACTTGCTTAGTGGTCCAAAGTTCTCTTTTCAAATGAAAGTAAATTTTGCATTTCATTTGAAAATCAAGGTCCTAGAGTCTAGAGAAAAAGTGGAGAGGCGCAAAATCCAAGTGCAGTGTTAAGTTTCCACAGTCTGTGATGTTTTGGGATACTATGTAATTTGCTGGTGTTGGTCCACTGTGCTTAATCAAGTACAAAGTCAATGATTCTAGGAGGAGATTTTCTCCCCAACAAAGTAAAGAGTGCTTCATTTAACATACTTTCGCGATCATGAACATTTCTGTTTTGTAAAAAAATGTTTGATTCATATTTGAGAAACTGGATTTCTTTTGAGTTGTTAGTCGCAGCCACCAGAATTAAAACAAAAAACTCTTAAAATATCTCACTTTGTGCCTAGTGAATCTAGAATCTAAGAAAGTTTGCTTTTTGTAATTAAATTACAAAAGGAAAATAATTTTTTTTTGAGATGCACCTGTAATGTTTCATATCATTCGATATTGATAATTATTGAAAAACTTAAACTCATTTTCTACTGGTCTTGAAAAAGGATTAGTTTTACCACTGTATTATTTTAGTTTTTGTAATAAATAGACTTACTATAACAGAGACTGCAACATGTTTATTAGGTCACTACTGTCACTTTAAGAGCTAATGCTAATGCTGACACACATCCACTTTTAACATTCACCTATAACATAAACACTGCAAATCTTTGTTTTTTCATAATAATCTAAATAGCCAAAAAGGACGTGAAAGGCCTTTATTCTGTACCTGTGTACGTATGAGCGCATCGCACACACAGACACAAACCGCGAACAGAATATGTCTGAAACAGGCATAACTTTAAAATGCATGCAAATAACAAACTTTCGTAATGATAAATAACTGCAATGTCTGTGATAGAGATATATACGATGTTAAAGATTGGTCATATATATATATATATATATATATATATATATATATATATATATAGTCCCGATGTCATCGACACAAGAGTCAAAAAGATTAGAAATGTGTCGATGTCCCAATATTTATGGACCTGACTGTATATATGTATATGTTAAGTTTGGAGTGTTATTTAAAAAAAAATTAGATCGTTATTGGAAAGTGTGCATCAGCCCTAGTACAGCGATTCGTGCTTTCAATCTTTTTCTTTCATTCCCAGATGACATACATATTGCGATACGATTTGATGTGTTTTCATGAAGATATTGGAAAATTTGTGTTTTGGTAGCATGAAAGGAAATGTCTTTATCGAATGTTATTTTACAATTTCTTAGTACTGTCACCAAATCCAACCTTATATTATCCTTATCACTATCTTACTGCCTAAACCGTAATATTAAAAAACAGAGACTCATAGCAACTGTTAACGAGGCATTATTATTTTCACACAGTGTTCCAACTAACCTCACTGTGTGAAAAATGCGTCCAACGCAATGAGATTAAAACAACTCAAATTCCACTGATCAGGTAAAATAACTGACAATTATGATTTTTGTTGTAACTGCATTCACACCGCCAGCAACTCTGTCGCTAGATGTCGCTGGTCTCTTGCTACGAGATTAGTAGAAGGCGTTACTAGCTTTGGTTGCTCTAGTAAAATTTATAAACACTCTGCAGTAACTGACGAGAGACGGATGACGTGAGCTCTATGCTTTACTCCTATTGGTAGTCGCAACTTTGTTGCGTAGCTAGACACGCCAACTTCCTGTCGCCGGAAGTCGCCACCTCTTCATTGAAATGAACGGAATGTCGCTGGTGGTCTGAAAGGGGTGTAACTGCAGCATTTTCATACATTCTTCCATTCTAAACTATAAGCGACGGATGATTAGACAAGGGATGGCTGGATGATAGATGTGTGGATATATGTTTATTATTGACAGATGCATAAACAATATCCACATCTAGTTTATAGATCTAGTTATTTGTGTTCAAACTGAATTTTCTAGCAAAGGTTACAACTTACCCTGACTGTCCCAATTGTAACGTTTGCACTTCAATCAGTTTTGCTGTAATACTTCCTACAGGAAGGGTAGGTTCTAGTAACAAACGTTGTATCGTTGTTTTGTATCAGAAACATGTATGGTGTGTAAAAATATGATTAATGAAGCGCAAATATTTTTGGAGGGAGCTTTTTTCTTTTCTTTTTTAATGCCATGTTTGTGGCGAAAAACGTGTTTAATAATAAAACTAAAATTTCATTTCATTTTTTTCTATTCTTAGTAGATTCTCACAAGATGAACACTATGGGGGTTTTCTGCTGATAATACAAATGTGTGTTAGTTTTGATTGGAGTAAGTGAGCTAAAACCAAAAAGCATTGGGCCCCTAACTATCAAACACCACATGCATATCAGATGTTCTTACCAAGCGGACATTTTGGAGCCTGTACAGTACTGCGATTCATTTAAGATAAATGTATATAGTGACTTTACCTGCAATGGCTGCTGAGGAGGGCTCCTGCTGGGCCAAAGTCAGACGACTGCGTGCTAAAATACACTCCCTCTCTAAATCCTTCAGCTCCAAAATGTCAATCTGCTGATTTACTGTGTAAACAAGTTTCTTATTAGAAAATGTTTTTCGTTTCACTTTTGTAGACAAAAAATTACAACATACACAGAATTTATCATTGCTGTCAAAGTGGCAATAGTTTTGGTAGGCTTGTTTACCTGGACCACCAGACATTTCACCATCATAGTTTCTCTTCGGTGATGCACCTCCTCGCTCATACTAGATAAAAAAAATGGTTTGGGGACAACATCAGGCTGTTGACAAAGGTATAACGCAAAATGCTTTCAACACAATAAAACTAGCGGACTTGACAGAAACGATCATCAAAGATGCTTGCATTTGCAACACACAGATTAATAAACTTTTGTTGGTATGGATTATAGTATGGGTATTTGTCTGAAATAAAAACCTATCATGTATTCCCACCTAATTAGGACCCTGGGACAAGTCATGTAACATTAACCTTCTGTATACCACGGGGCTGTTGAATGCTTCCATCTGATTGGTTGACAAACGTTCTATGGGTATGCATTAACTTTCAGTAAATGCACACCTATGAAGGTGTTCCATGTCTGCTGGCCGCTTTACAGTTTCATACCACGTCGCCAAGTTTAAACAATAGGAAGTTTATAGTGTAGCCTACGTACGTGCCCATTGTAAACAACACGAAGGAATAATGTGATGATGTATTGTGTGCTCGTGCTGTAGTTCCATCCCCCTTGCCTGCCTCCAGCTGCTCGTCTTTTTGCAGAAATAATCGTACAGCTGTATCTCTCTTTTAAAAATTGGAAAGGAGATCAGGTCAAGGAAGGTGGTTCCAAACCGCTTTCATTAAGGATAAGGCATTAAGGAATAACTCTAAATGTGTCGCTTATTCATTGTAAGCAAAGTAATTGTTAGGTTTATGTATTTGTAAGGGTAGAATATGGTCATGCCGAATATGTGCTTTATAAGTACTAATTAACAGCCAATATGCTAAAAATAGGAATGGAAAGAAGCAACTAGTTAATAGTGAGAATTGGTTCCTATACTAAAGTGTTACCCAGACTTCTTGAGAGAGCATTCCCCTAAAACCACAGAGCCTATACATAGGCTACATTTATTAAGTAAATGGCCTGATAAAAGATCATATCTTTTATACAGTCTATTCAACTGGGCTCAAATGATTAAATATTTATTTATTTTCAAAAAACACACTGTTCGGACCTCTGTTTGGACAAAAATATAAAGACCAGACCTCTTTAAAACTTGAATTGAATACCCCTGCTTTAGAAGTTATGTCTTTTTACTTTGATATGCATTTTCAGCTTTTGCACCTTTTATTGAGTGGTATATGCCGCTCCAAATCATACTATTAAATTGAATTGGCAAAGGTTAACTCCACTCGAAGAGAAGAAACATCAATAAAAAAAACTAATGCTGGCTGAGCTAAATTTCAAGTGTCCCAGAAAAGGGTATGAATACTTATGCATTGTACGAACTTGAGTTTTAATTCTTAACTGATTTGTGACAACTTTACAAATTTATTGTCATTATTGTGCATGGAGTGTAGATTAATGTATTTTTTTATTTATTTAAAGTAGTTTAACATAAGGCAGCAACATAACAAAATGTGAATAAAATGAAGGGGAATTAATACTTTTGCAAGGCACTGTTCACAAATACACACAATTCCAATACTTGTTTCTACAAGAATTCAAGCAGACATAATCTGTTATCTCTTAAACGAATGTTTAGGACATTTTGGGAGAAAAATATCTGAACATTACATCCTTGCATTACAGCAGATCTTAAAGCTGTCGGACAATGTCAAACAATAAAGAAAAAGTTGTACATATATTTTACCTATAGATATTGGTTTCGACTTTGTGTGTGCCAAATCTATTGATTTTAACGTATGGTTGTAGTGATTTTGTTTCGGAACCAAAAAAAATCCTACAATTTTTCCGACTTTATCGTCTTCATTAAAGGTGTAGTTGACATTTGCTATATATTATAAACTTGTGCTGTTTTATTAAAACACTTAGATCACCTGAAGCAACCTTTTTTAAATTAAGATGTATACATCATGTTTAACTTTCCATTGATGTTTGTTTTCTTAGGATAGGACAATATTTTGTAGAGGTACAGCTATTTGAAAATCTAGAATCTGAAATTCTCTCACCACTGGTATATTTCCCATAGTCTTCAAAGAGAAAATGAGAAAATAGCCTTTAAAGTTGCCCATCAGAGCCGCTGCAGCAGGTTGTTGCTAAGAAGAAACAGGTTTGTTTTAACGTCCTCTATTGGCTTACCGCATTGCACATCGACATTGTGAAGAGGAGATGAACCCGAAAGTTTAAATTCAAAGCTTTACATAGATATCAAACTCGAGTGGGTAGCGGGCAGCAGCAACTATGATTGAAGGTGTGTTTCCAGCCATTTTTTAACGATTTTGCTGCATCCACAAACATAAATATAGTTTTGATATCCACCTTTTTTGCAATGCGCGAAATTACCCATTATGCCTTGCGTATGCGCTTAGGGCTATTGCCTTAAGACTCCCGGTTCGCCACTTGATCCCATTAGTTAGGCATTACAAAGTTAGCTTCAAAGCTTTTAAACAGACTTTATGCCTTTTTTAAATGACTTAAGTATTATAATGTTAAAGGGCAGTGTCTTAATTTTTTCACAGGGGCCGTACGGGCATGAGTTTTCAACTACTTTTCCTTGAGGGCCAGATTCTAAAAGGGCCAGTTTTTTTACCATATCCATCCATTTCTTCTGTACTTTATGTTTACTTTAAATTTAGTTTTTATGTTATTCATTGCATTTTGTTCCTTTCATACTGTTCTTGTTGCTGTTACTTTAAGATCATATATTAAAACATGCAGTCAGATATTGCATGTGCCTTTTTATGATATTTCATTAAAAGGGATATTGCATTTTATATTGTATTAGTTTACACAAAGATAAAAAAGGTGTTAATTTACTCACCCCCAGTCCATCCAAGATGTGGGTGGCATTATTGTTTCAGGAAGATATTTATGAATAAATTAGTTTGAAGTTATAAAACTCAAATCAATGAAAGTAAAAAAACACTAATATTTTCAGCACAAAAGGAATCCCTGCCCCTTGTGACGTTAAACGTGTGACGTCTTATAAAAATAATCAGTTGATCTGTGAAAAAAACTGCCCCACGCACTTAATAGGGCAGATCCTTTGTGTGAGTGCTGGAGAGAGATGAACAGCTGTTTTCATAAATTTAGCCGTTTAAATCATACATGGGTAATGAATGCTACAATAAAAACAACACTTTTTCCTTTATCTGAGACAACCGTTTACGTGGTGTACCCTTCCTGCAGTAACTTTCAAGGACACAAGACGTGTTTTGGATTGTGACCTATTGCGTGCACAAACCGACTGCCAGTGGCTGTGGATTGCCGATTATAACGTTGCCAATAATATACGTTTTCTGGACAGATCGATCAAATCGCTTTATAAGATGTATTGTTATGAATATTAATTTTGTATTGAATGTAGCAGCGTTTTGTTCAAAGATCTGTCATCTCAGGGCGTGCATTTCTTAAAGCACACCGGTTTTAAAAGTCTCTCCACTTATTTGAAATGTGAAGGCGGGCCAGGTAAAGACGATTGGCGGGCCGCATTTGGCCCACGGACCGCCAGTTGACTAGCCCTGACCTAGACCGTAAAAAACAACTTTGTTTCTCACCACAAAAAATTGGACAGTGACATCTACTGGGATGATGACATTAAACTCCAGCCAGCAGGCATTTTTGATATATCGTCTTATGTATGTAGACGGCCAAGAGCTTTACATTAATAAAAACACTTTACACAGTGTCAACATTGGACAAATTCTTAACCATTCGACAGTTCACATTTCTAAAGCGGAATTTGCTGAGTCCAGGGTTCTTAACAGGGCAGTCATAATCTGATGGAAAGACAGTATTGACGCAGTATTGGAGACATCTGGATGCTTCAGTGTGACTGGTTCTGGTATGTTTTGTATCAAATTTATAGAGCTACAATGCTGACTTGGCCAAACATACACTTAAATACATACATTACATACAAAATACTTTTAAATAGTGTGTATTTCCTGTGTCATCCAAAGTGAATACATTTGTTTGAATAAAGCACAACTGTAATATTAAACTAAATCATTAATAAATAAACTTTGATGCAACATCTGACAATATAATTTGCATTGTTGGAATGAGACATTCAAACATTTTGTTGTGTTTCAGAGAAAAGTCATACAGGCTGGATAATAACATTGAGTGTAAGGGGCAATGATGATAGAAAGGCTCATTGTTGTGTGTGTGTGTGTGTGTGTGTGTGTGTGTTAAGGGAAGGCTCCGGTTTAAGAATTAATGACAAATACTCACAACTGCTCCAGATGAGGGCTGAACAATCCAAGCATAGTCCGGACGAACAAGCCTCAGACAATTGAGGGCTGCCAGGTAACAGTTCACCTGTTTCTGCAGCCCAAGCAAAGTACGAACCTCCCGTCCCAGACGCATCCCATACTCAAACATAACTGTACCCGCTGAAACAGACATCACCTTTCTGTTAGTTACTTTCCCAAATTTTTATGAAGTAATGGGATTGTTGCACAAGATGGCATCAGTGAGCTTTTGCGATGCCAGGGTCAGCAAACTAATTTCCGGTCCTATAACATTACAGAGTTGTTTTGGGTTAGCAATGTAAAGATGATCTGTCATTTTGCTGATATATAACTTTCTGTTTTTTTATCTAAAAACACCTCCTTTCCCCATACAGTGTTAAGCGACCGGAAATTAGTCTGCCGACTCTGGCATCCCAAAAGCAAAGTAAAAGCTCACCGGCGCCATCTTGTGCAACTAGCGAATTAAGGCGTTGTTGCACAAGGATTTATCCTCAACGTTTAACACCTAGTGACTAAACAAAGGGCGGAAAAGTGAATGTGCATTTAGTTGCACAGCACCTCCTTGTGTTCCTGTGTTTTTCATTAAGCGCCATCTACAGCGGGGAAAATAAGTATTTCACACATCAGCATTTTTATCTGTAAGGGGATTTCTAAGAGGGCTATTGACATTGTTTCCACCAGATGTAGCCATCAAGCCAAATATTGAATTCATACAAAGAAATCAGAACATTTAAGTATACAAGTTGAGTCATAATAAATAAAGTGAAATGACACAGGGAATAAGTATTGAAAATATGAAGATAACAAGTTGGCAAAATGGCATAGAAAGTCAGGAGATCACTTGAAATCTGTCAGTATTGAGAGAGAAACCAAGATCCCTGTCCGAGGAGTCCAAAGAATAATCAGGAGAGTTCTCCAAGAGCCAAGAACCACTCGGGCAGAACTTCAGGAAGACCTTGCATCCGCAGGTACTGTTGTTTCAAAGAAAACTATAAGCAATGCACTGAACCGCCATGGCATCCATGCACGCTCACCACGCAAGACTCCATTGCTGAACAAAAAGCATGTTGAGACTCGGTTAAAGTTTGTGAAAGAGCATTTGGAGAAGCCTGTGGATTATTGGGAGACTATAGTATGGTCAGATGAAAGCAAAATTAAACTTTTTGGCAGTCATTCTACATACCATGTTTGGAGAAGAAATGGCACTCCCCACCACCCCAAGAACACCATACCAACAGTTAAGTTTGGGGGTGGAAGCATCATGGTTTGGGGCTGCTTTTCAGCAAGGGTTACTGGCAGACTTTATATTTTTGAAGGCAGCATGTATGGAGAAATGTACTGGGACATTCATAATGTAATAAAAATCTGCTGCCATCTACCAGAAAGCTGAAAATGAAACATTTCAGCAAGACAATGATCCCAAACAAAAGGCCAAGGACACAATGAAGTGGTTTCAAAGAAAGAAAATCAGGCTGCTTGAATGGCCCAGTCAATCACCTGACCTAAATCCCATAGAAAATCTATGGAGAGAACTGAAGATCAAAGTTCATAAAAGAGGCCCAAGGAACCTTCAAGATTTAAAGACCATTTGTGTGGAAAAATGGGCCAGAATCACTCCTGAGCAATGCAGACGACTGGTCTCTCCATACAAGAGGCGTCTAGAAGCTGTCATCACCAACAAAGGCTTTTCTACAAAGCATTAAATAAAGTGTGTTCAATACTTATTCCCTGTGTCATTTCACTTTATTTATTATGACTCAACTTGTATATTTAAATGTTCTGATTACTTTGTATGAATTCAATATTTGGCTTGATGGCTACATCTGGTGGAAATTTTGTGTCAATAGCTCATTTAGAAATCCTCTTTCTGATAAAAATGCTGATGTGTCAAATACTTATTTTCCCCGCTGTGTCAGGGAGTCAGTTTGCAGGTGCAACTCTGCTCATCACCAGTGAAAATCATTTTGTTATGAACGTAGAGAAACGTCTCGAAAACGCTGGTGATAAGTGTGTGCGATTGTCTTCTCAGAATACAAGACTTAACACATTGCAATTTTTGGAACCATAACTAAAAAATGTTATGCAATTTTCTTCTACACAGCACAGGGTGCAAATCTTAAACAAGTAAAGGCAGCTTGCTGCCAAGGTCTGCATAAAGGTTATGTATCAAAGCCTTAAGATTTTGCTCAAATCCAATTGTCTGTTTGCCTGGTCACATTACGTTTAGGAATGTGGCCCATATCAGATTGCAGTGTGAAATGGTTGCGGTCCTGAACTGAAACGCATGCCCACAAGAACAATAAAAATACGGAAACAGGTAAAACTTTTAACCATGGCACTTTGTGGCGCAATTACTGCCGTTTCTGTACAGAGGTGTGTGTGGCTGCAATGTCAGAGTCAGGAGTGGTGTGATCGTGATGTAAAAAACTTTACTGAAATTGATTTCATGCACAATTACTTGCCCTTTCCTAAAAACTGTCTACATTTAAAACTTCAGGTTTCGTTCAGTATAGATTGAATGAAAGGAAACTGATTCCTGTTCAAACACATTTATTCCTTTCAAGTATATATCTGATGATCCAGGACTTCCCAGAGAACCAACAAGTTTCAGGATCTGATATTTGCTGCATTAAACCAGAAAATTTACAATAACATAACATAACAATTCAGTGTCTAAATTATTTTACTGCAATTGGCCACTTGAAAACCTTTGGTGCAGGTGGATTTAAAAACTACAGGGTTTTCAATCCCTGCTGTAATTCTGCTGATCATTCGTACCTTTCCTGTAGTTATGACGATTGATGTGAAAGGCATAGAGCAGCTCATAGTAGTTGTGAGTCATAAGGTCCACCGCTCTTGCACGAGACTCAATGATTCCCACCACCTGAAAACAAGCAGCAATAAGAACAAAATGCCTTGATTTAATAAAACAGAAAATTTATTAATGTAATGTAAAGATTATCAGGAAGTTTGAAGGCAGGGCTCAACAATGAGGATAACCCACGGCCAGGAAAGCTACTGGTCACAAACAAGAAAACCTCATCCGCTGGCCAGGTATATAAAAACACTTATTGTTGAGCCCCGGAGGATGGTGTATTGATGTTTACGAGACCTCATCGTGTAAATTAACAAAGGAGAACTGTATGAGATCTCTGAGCTGAGCACGCTCACACAGAACCACCACCAGCTGCCGGAGACAGTCTAGCTGCCTGCAGACACAAACACAAATAAACAAAGAGCTCAACACGTGTGTGTCACTTTATCAGGGCTGAGATGATGATGATGTCAGAGCTCAGTACCTGCTAGGATCCGGGTTCTGGGTCAGAGCTTCATATGCCTGAGTGTTATGACCCAGATCCAGATGATGTTTAAATATACGAGTCCACAGTGCAGCCTACAACACAGTTTATTATTCACATCAAACAGAGATAGTAGAGATTAGAAAAAAAATTGTTAGTGGTGTAAAAATGAAAAACAAACTAATCCCCTTGACATACAATTACGTTGGTTGTAAATCTCTGAATATGTTTTTCTTTGTGTAAATTGTTATTGTTTTGTAATTTATTTTCATTTAGTAATGTCTTTTGGAATGCTGTATTTTTCTCAGGAAATTAAATATAAACAATTTTCAGAGGTTCACACTCACCTGACTTTTAAACAAATCGTTTTAAAGTCAAGTTAACTTCTGGTCTGTGTTTGGCTGTCTCTTTCCCCACCATTGACAAGTTATTTAAAAATCAACCATTACCTGCCAAAAACGAGTTATTACGGTATGATAAAATATTTTTTATATTTGTTGTTACCTCTGTAAACTCATGTTTACAGAGGTACATTGCAAGTTCTGCACAAGCATCAAGCCCATCTTAGAAGACCTCAAACAAGGATTGGTTGGGGAAGCAAAGTCCTTTATACAATAATTTAGAAGTCAAAATCCCATAATCTGTCAGTGGTTACAAAAATATGTGTGGTCTAAACCTAGCATAAGTGACAGCCCTAAAAACCGGAAAGCTATTACTATGAAAAAACCTTAGTAGCTGTAAGTGAAGCACAGAAGTGGGTGTACAAGTAGTCCATCTAACTGTAAATTATGGAAAACAGTGATTCACTTACCTGACTTCTCTCATCATTTACAGCTTCAGATATGGCCATTGTGGCTGAATGTATCACAAGCTCTGGCAAACCAATATCTTCCAATAGCCGCAGAACCTAAAAAAATAAACAAATAGAAATATTATCTCTTTAAGTACCCCATGATGGTTTTTCACATTTTAAAGGGAGTAACGTGTAGAATGCCTGAGCCCCGGAGGTACAGTTACTTCCATGTTTCCTAACTCTGTATAAACTGCTCTTTTCTAGACTTTTTGTCTGCAAAACCCAGAAACCCATTTTAGCCAGTCAATGGGTTTTTTTGAATGGGTTTTTGGTTAAACACCTAAAATAAGGTATGTGGTTTACAAAACATGTAAATATTTGATATGACATAAAACAAACCAGTTTTAACAAGCTCGTGTTTTTAAACTAGCATTTTTAAAACAGTTGCTAAAAAAGACAACATCCTTTGGCGGGGACATTAAACAGCATCAAATAATGGACACAAATATCTAAAAACCTGGATGGAGATTAATTTAGGGAGGAATGACTATGCTAACACAGCAGAATCTGTCAGCGGTCGTGGGCAGGGCCTAAACCATGTCACATCAGTTTGCTCGGAGAATGCCACCAGCCTATTCAATGGGACTGTTGAGGTTAAATGCAGATTTAAAAAATAAATTGGTGGATTTTAATTTGTATAGGGTGGTTCTGTGCACACATTGCAAACACACATTTATGCTCGAACAAAATATAAAAGTGAATTTTCCAGTTGCTATAAGTGTGCCATATGCTAACCCGGAATAACCTATTTTCTGACCCCCTTTTGAAACAAGTATCTTGCGGCCGTATGTAGAAATCCATGAACTTATAGTTTGATAAAAGAAAATCATCAATATTGTTAATTTTCATCCCACCATTTAAAACTTATTGAAAGGATATTTAAAACGTGTTACTATTAATAAATTTAATCTACAGGCATTTTTCCTGTCGGCATGAAACTCATGATGCGATTGCTTTCTGTGAAATGTAGAGCTGGGCTTGATTTTTTTCCTTCAGGAATTGCTTGAATCATTGAAAATTGGAAGCCTGACCACCGGACAGTCAGTATAGTACCACTCCCAGGCCGAGGGAGAGTGGAGGTTTATGTTTTTGATGAAAGATTATGAGGACACATTAATTAAAAATGTACCTGCATCGACAAATCATTCATAATAAACTCTACAATATTACTTAAAGAAAAATAAAGTTTAATTTCATGGTGGCTTTACAAATGCGCTGGCTACTCAGACTAGCTCCCCTTAATCATCTGACAGTCTTCACCTTGTTATAATAGAGTAATCGCGGAGCGGTGGTGGCTGTCTCATCATCTGATCCCGCAAGTTTCATTAAAAACTCTTCTTTTTCCACCTCAGCCGCTGCTTCATGGAAACACTGCAATGCCTGAAACCACAACACGCATACATTACACATATACAGGTTATACAACTGAGCTCACAATTATTCAACCCCTAGGTAAATATGATCAAGCAAGGTTGTAAAAATAAATCTGCTTGTTAATCTTTTCTTGAAAAATGTGATAGAGGTCTGGAAACTGGTATGGCCATGAGAGAAGCTTGTTTTTGCCCAGTTACCCATTTTTGCTGTTAAAAAGGCTTTTTAAGTTTTACGTGCATGGTCAGATGAACTAAAAAAAAATCATATTTACTTTGGGGCTGAATAATTTTGAGCCCAATTGTAATACACATCCTAAGCAACAGTTAAACAACACTGATTCAGAAGCTCTTCGTTTTTTAGTTAAGTTTATTTCACATATATAATTAGGTCTTTCTAATGATTTTTGTTTAAAATTTAACTATTTAATTTAGTTGGTTGTGTATAAAAAAGAAACTGGTCCAAAAGCGCATCTGCTACTCAAAAAACAATGCTAAACAACTTATAGGTGCTCAAGAAGGGGGACATTCAGTTCAGAAAAATTGACTTTTGAAAAAGCCTTTTTTTTAAAACAACAACGTGCATTGACCAAGAGCAATCAAGATCAGGAAGTATTTAAATATGTGTCTCTTTACCATATTTTTTTAACTGACCAATAGATGTCTCTTTAAAAATGAAAAAGGGAGGAAAAACATGTATATTATGCAAATCTATTAAAGAAAAAAATAAATCCATTAATGATTTTTTTTTGTTTTACAATAAATTACAAATATATCCCAAATGTAACACCAAAAATTGTAATAAAGAGGCCCAGGATGTTAAACATTTCACACATCAATCTGTGAATCCAATTACTTTCTCTTTGTTTAAACCTTCTCAATCTGTCGCCACCTCTAGCATTTAGTGACACCAATGACCTTCAAGTAGCTATCCTCCATGTTTAGCCTGTATGTGATGTTTCGCAATAGGATAACTCATATTTTTCTTGTTCTAATGTTTAGACACGTTATTCTATTTAACTATTTCCAGATCTTAATTGCGCTTGCTTAACACCCTGGCAAAGGCCTGCTAGGGCCAATGCAGGTTGGTGTTTTTAAATAAAGGCTTTTTCAAGAATCCATTTTTCTCAGTTGGTTTTTTTTGTCTTCATGTTTGTTTAGTGGTAAAGAAATGAAGCATGAAGTGCTTCTGGACTAGTGTTGTTTACATCTTGCAAAATGGTCTATATACAGCATGAACAGTAGATCACTGTAAAGACATTTCTGCTTCATGATATTTTGTAAAAAACACAACAGCTTTTTGTCATTTTCTATCTGAGCAGTGTCCACACATCTTAAAAGTGAACATACTGTTGACAGAGCACAGGAACCAAACCACTGTTTATACAGGGATATTCTTACCTTCTGCCCCTCACCATTAGCCAGATAACACTGACCCAAAACAAAGCGACAGGATCCCACATTCACCTGGCACCAGGGCCCAATTAATCGAACATATTCCTACAGAAAGACAAGAGACGGTTAGATATTTTTATTCAGTAGGAATTAGCCCAACCACATATCCATCATTCGGCATACATATTAAGACATTGGAAATACAGAACTCATCGTCAGTACTTGGGTATCAGATAAAACTGCATCGCGCCTCAGACTTAAATACATCAGTTCATCACAACAGTGTCAGAACTAAGCTCTCCCACAATCAGTCATCTGGCATCATGCAAAACTGTCTCTGATTAATTTGAATCATAGACAGCGCATCAAGTGCTTTGGTCTATTACTGTGATACGTCATCAGCTCTGCCCCATTGCTCCTGTCAAAACGTGTTATAAACACAAAAAAACATTATAAAAACATTATATAATACCTAGAACACCTAGACAAATAGGCCGGAAGGCGAGATGGGGGCAATAAGGAGGAATGTACAGTCCCTGTCCTTGATGCCCGTGAAGTTGAGGCAAAAAAATGTCTCTCCATGGAGACCAAAGCAGCCATTGATCGACTGTGTCCTGCCTGTGCTCAGGTCATTGAGCAGGTAAGCTTGATATGCCTGTACAAGCGCCATGGTGTGCAAAGCGCCACCAGACTGACATGCTGTCTGGAAAGCCTTCCCCAACAATGAAGACGTCACTCTAGAATGTTTGGTGGGGAGTACAGGGTCTTTCAGGGATGATGATGCCCCAGGGGAGAGATTGCCTGCCAGCGTCTCCTCCACGGGAGGGCATCATCATATAGCCTTGTGTCTTTGTGCCTTCAACAGCGATTTTTTTTTTTAGACTATCATGGACTCAAAGACACCGGACAAGTAGGGCTTATTCCATGAACGAGTTAACTTGTCATGGAAGATCACCAACGAATGGTAAAGAGCGTTACTGAACTCCTCCCTCAAGGCCACCGGACAGAAATCTCATCCAGTCTCGAGCGTTTGGGGGCCTCTTGCTCCTGCAGCATCAAGAGTAGCTTTTGATAGGAAACGTCTGGGTTACTTGGCTGTAACCCTGTTCCCTGAAAAAGCTGCGTTTCAAACGCTATGGGAGAACATTCCTTGTTCGACCATGTAACGAGATCCATAAAAGGAAGGAAGGAAGGAGGCGGGAACCGGCGAACGTAAAAAAGACAGCTAGGGCCAAAAGACATACGGTCGACTGCCGGCCATACAAACATAATAAAACCACAACATAAGCTCCAGGCCTTGTCCTTTCTCGCACTTCCCTGTTGTCGCTCCTCTCTTACGCTTCCGGAAATCCTCCGTGAGAGATGCGAGACCGGTGCACGCACAGCTGACACTCGTTATCACTCACGTGACCGGCATTGCGCATTTCACACACGGCTCTCGTCCCACCCTGCTCACCACAGACCGATTGTGAAGCATGTGTGTCAAACACACAAAGAATTGGCTTTAAATTACCTCGGCAGGTGACATGACTAATTACCTCCGCACATTCAGGTTATAAATACACGTAAAGCAGACGCTACTTCAGGACGTACGGGCACCCCTACAGTGCGGCATTTAGGCGCAGCCTCTCATTCCCTCTCTTTCAGGGAATAGGAATATAACCAAGTAACCCGAGACGTTCCCTATCAAAAGCTACTTTTGATACTGTGTTTCAAACGCTATGGAAACAGGAATACCAACGCCGCCGCACTGGGAGTGTCTGGACCCCTCAAGGTTGTGTGGTGTGTGTGCACAAGCCGAGAGGAGGCCTCAGATGGTGCTCTAGAATGTAGACTCCAGGACATGTGCACCCGAAGTAGCATGGACTTCCAGACTATAAAATCTGACAAATGTGTGCGGAGAGGACCAACCTGCCGCATCAAAAACGTTGCTGCAAGGGGAAACCTTTTGCTAAGGGCGTAGAAGATGAAACCCCCCTTGTTGAATGAGCTCCGACTCCTAGAGGTGAAACTTGGCCTCATAGGCCAGAGCAATAGCATCCCTCACCTAAATTCCATATCGTTTGCCTTGACCATTATTCGGATGGCGACGTTGAGAGCGCCTGCAAATCTCTGATTCTCTTAAGAGAAGTGATTGCCATTAGAAAAAACATCTTAAGGGTCAGAAGCCTAACAGGTGCTGACTCCATAGGTTCGAAATGGGTGCTAACCAGACCCTCGAGCACTACCGCTAATTCGGGTGCACTACCGCTACTTCAGGTGCACGTCTTCATGAAGGACTGTCTGTCTAGGAGGCCTCAGCCGCTCGCTCCACGAATAAAGCGGGCGACTAAAGGGCGTTTTCAACCAGAAACCCCATCAATCAGGGCATGGTAGGCCAAAATGGCAGCCACATAAACCCTGAGAGTACTGGGGCTTGCATGGTATGACATGCATAAAAACACTCCATCGAAGGGCGTAACTTTTTCTAGTGGAAGGAGCCCTAGCACTTAGAATAGTCTCTACTACATCGGGCGGAAGCCCAGCACCTCTCAGCTGGTTCCCTTCAGGGGCCAGGCATGGAGATTCCGAAGCTCGGGAAGGGGGTGAAGTAAAGCCTCTTAAATAAACATATTTTACTGAAATATAATATAACTTTGATTTGTGTTATGTTTTCGCACACTTTCACGATTCTAGTTGGCCCAAGGACCAACAAGATGATGCGTTCAGACGTTATCTTGATTATGGTTGGCCAAATTAAGCCAGGTGCTGGACCAAAGACATTTCATTTGTGGACTGATGAAAGCAAGTGTGTTCTTTTTGGGTCTAGGGTTCGCCAACAGTTTGTCAGACGATCTCCAAACACTGAATTCAGCCACAGTGAACTGTAAAGACAGTGAAGAATGGTGGCGCAAGCATCATGATATGGGAATGTTTCTAATACTATGCTATTGGGCCTTTTTATTGGATTCCGGGTATCATGGATAAGTTTGATACCCGGAAAGAGGAAATGCCCTTGAAACTTTCCTGTAGCTCAGTGGTAAGAGCATTGCTTTAACAACGCAAGGTTGTGGGTTAGATCCCAGGGGATTGCAGATACCTATGTATAAATGTATAGGATATTGCTATGTAAGTTGCTTTGGATAAAAGCGTCTGCCAAATGCCTAAATGTAAATGAAATGGGTTATTCAACAAGACAACGACCCCAAACACACCAGTAAGGGAGAAGCATCTTGGTTCCAGATAAACAAGATTTAGGTTTTGAGATTGAGTGCCCAGCCCAATCTCCAGACCTTAATCCAATAGAAAATTTGTGGGGTGACATCAAAAACACTGCATTTCTTGGTTTCACCTCAGAAACAGAGGGATTGTGGTCTATAGTGCAATCGTCCTGGGCTGGAATACCAGTTCACAAGTGACAGAAGTTGGTTAACTCCATGCAACACAGATGTGAAGCAGTTCTCAGAAACCGTGGCAATACAACTAAATATTAGTTCAGTGATTCACAAGAACTTTCCTGTTTCTTCTCTTTCTGTAGAGTAATAATAGTTTTGATTTAGAATAGAATGTGCAGTGTTCCCAGTGCATTTGTGTTTTGAAATAAAAGTTATTATAAAGTAGTGAAACATATGGGATAGTAATAAAGTGTAAGTTAATTATGGGAAGATTTTCATTCTGGGCTGAATTATTGCTTTAAAAAAAAATATGATTGAAGGTTGAAGGGTATGTGCACAGAGGATGCATTAAAAACAGACAGAACAAGGACTAAGGAACCGAGTCAAATGCAGAGGTTGTGGAAATAAAGAGGTAAAACTAGTCACCCCTAGAGCAAAACTCAGGAACTCAGGAGTTGCTGACATGTAGCATTGATGCATTAAGTCTCACCTGTAGTTGTGCATACTGACAATTCCCCATCAGGCATTCAGGAAACAAGAAGCTGGGATTGCTCGGCCAGCTAATAAAATGATGCAAGGCAAATAAACATTGTAAACGTAACTAAAATGAAGAACTAATGGAAAAAGTCACGTCTATTTCACATGAGGAGGATACAGAAACTGGCAGAGCAGTGTGAGAACGCTTGAGATCATCTGTGGCCAGTGCAGCACACTCTCATTGGCCATCATATCCTGCTGAGAGAAGATCTGAGACACGATGACTTTACGTGCCACATTCTGGTAGAACAACTCCAGCACAGTCTGTGGACTCAACACTTATGGACAACATAGAGAGGAACAGTCAATATTATCATCACCAGTAATAAAGCAGAACTCTGTGATGTTACATTCCCTTCACCTGATCTGATGGTTGGATGGGCTGTAGAGTCTGAAAGCTCCAGAACAGACAGATGCTGCAAATCTGTGTTTCTGAAAAGGGACCACACCAAAATGCATGAAATCTGTCAATAACAGGAAATGTGTTCCTATTATGGAGGAAGGGTTTATTAGTTAACAGTCTAATTCAGAAGTATAAAGTCACTAGAAGTACCGTATTTTCCGCACTATAAGGCGCACCGGATAAGGCGCACCTTCAATGAATGGCCTATTTTAGAACTGTTTTCATATATAGGGCGCACCGGATTATAAGGCGCATAGAATAGAAGATAATGCAGTCAAACGTTTGACTGGGTTTGCGTTATGCATCCACTAGATAGAGCTGTGGAATGTCAACAAAACAGTCAAACAGTCAAACATTATTAAGCGTTCTGACAACTCTGTTCACTCCCATGGTAACGTTGTTCAAACGTTGATGTGCATATTAACAATATCTCCGAGCCTTGCTCACTCTTCTCCCAAACGTGGAGGGGAACTTTTCCCTAATTCAGTAAACACGTAGTAAAAGAAACAGTCTGATACCACTAAATCAAACGTTAGTGCATAACTCAACATTGTTCAGTTACGTATAACACGTAACACATAACACTTTTTCAGTTCATTCCCTGTCCACGAATCCCTCGAATTCTTCTTCTTCAGTGTCCGAATTGAACAGTTGGGCGACTACGGCATCCAACCTCCCTCTCGTCATTATCCGAGTCAGTGTCGCTGCTGTTGCCTGGCAGTTCAGAGATTATTCCTGCCTTCGTGAAAGCTCGGATCACAGTTGAGACTGATATATCAGCCCAGGCATCCACGATCCATTGGCAGATAGTGGCGTAAGTCGCCAGGCGCTGTCTCCCCGTCTTGGTGAACGTGTGTTGCCAGTCTAGCTTTGAACGCCCTGTTGACACCAATATCTAGCGGCTGGAGTTCTTTAGTTAATCCACCCGGAATGACAGCAAACTCAGAATTACTTCACTTGTTTTTTGACACCTTCGGTGATATGGGCGTGCATGGAGTCGTAGATCAATAGGGACGGAGCTGTGTGGAGAAAGCCACACAGTCTCTTGACGTAAGTTTCTCTCAGCCACTCACTCATCTTTTCCTCATCTATCCATCCCTTCAGGTTAGCTTTGATGACGACGCCGGCTGGAAAGTTTTTGGCAAGGTATTCCTCATGAAAATAACCATGGGTGGAAGTTTCAGGCCATTAGCCTGGCAGGCGAGAACTACAGTGAAGGATGACTTCTCATTCCCTGTGGTGCGTATAGACACCGTACAGTTGCTGCGAGACGGTAGTTTGTGTGCGGATGGAGAGATTACGTCTTTTCCTAAAACGAAAGCACCAAGAAGGACCGCCTCGAAATGCATCGATGTTCATGTCCCGTGCTAGCGCTGTTGCCTTCTTTCGAATAGTGACTGTAGAGACGCTTCTACTTGCTGCTCTCTGTTCAACAACCCACTGTTCGAGTTTGTCCTCTAACTGTGGCCATCTCGCTTTGTTCCCTCGGAAACTCTGTGTAGTATTTTTTACTTGGTAAAAAATCTCCATCTTCATTCTCTTAAGAAGGTCATCATCTTGTTTACTCCACTTCCGTACCATTGATTCATTAATGGTGAATTCTCTCGCTGCTGCTCTATTCCCATATTCTATGCGTGACCGACAGCCTTGAGCTTGAACTCTGCGTCGTAAGCGTGTCTCTTGAAAGGTGCCATTTTGGGGTCTTTATACACACACAAGTGTTGTGGGACTGTGAGTAAGCACAGTACAGGTGTTTACGGACTACGGTAGCCGTAATGCTGCAAGCGGTGCGGCTTTGTAGTTTACCAGTCGTACTGAAACATTTTATTATTATTAAATAGTTTGTATTGGTTTTTCAAACTGAAACATTTTGACTGAGCGCAGTGTACAACCAGTATGGATCAACCAATTAACCAATTGATCCATATATAAGGCACTCCAGATTATAAATGCGCCTTATAGTGCAGAAAATATGGATGTTTATGGTGAAGTAAAACTGTTAAATTGGCATATCTATTTTCTTCTGTGTTAATTGAGGTTGTGTTTATCACTAGAGTGACAAGCAACAGCCCATTCTGCCACATCAATGACCATGTTTACATGGACAACAATAATCCGATATTAACACGATTAAGACAATACTCTGATTAAGAATGTACCATGTAAACAGAGCTTTTTGATTAGCTTAATCCGTCTAAACTCATAATCCTAGTCATCACAAATCGAATTAAGATGGGTGGAGTACTCCGATTTTAGTCGCATTATCGAAGTGCGGTATAGACATGTACACACCTTAAGCGCTATTACCAGCACTTAGGAACTTTCGCTGCACTTTGTGACAGGTTACACTCACGCACGGCAGTGGACACCTGTTTAATTTTACTGTTAACAACATGGTTTCAAGCAAGAAAGCACATTTTTGGTCTGAACGGGAAACAGGAAAGATGCCAATTCTAGAAAATAAATGAAACAACAAAAACTGTACGTGGTACCATGGCAAAGATGAACTGTTTGTTAATACATGAAATTATGGAGGGAACGTCGAACGGCATCGCTTAGGGACGTAATGAAGTATGCCATAAATCGAACTATGTAGTGTAACATGCAAAACGGGAACATGAAATATATATTCTTAAAGCAACTCATGTAAACACCTAAATCGTAATATTAGTTAACTCCGAATAAGGCAAATAATTTGATTATTGATGTCCATGTAAACGTGGCTTGTAAAACGTCCATGTAAACGTGGCTTGTTACAGCCGTCCTGAAGAAGGAAGACAGTGGTTGGTAGCATTCATGCAATCCAAATTCTAGCCATTTTTCTTAAAGATCGAATTGGCCTTAAGGACATCTATAAACTGAAAAGCTCTAAAACACCATATGTAAAACGTATCAAACCCATTTAGAGCTTACACAGAATGTTGTATCAAACATAGCAAATTATTATAAACTGCACTTATAAGTAGCACTTCAATAAATAAATAATCTATTAAACATATTTTTTCATATAACTTTTTCCATCACAAGCTGTCATGTTCGGCTTCCATGCTTTGCCTCAAATGAAACACTGTTGGTTATTTAAAAAAGGGTTTTAAAAAGTTCAATTTGAAGTGATAAGTATCTGTGACATCAGGGATCAAATTTATCTTTTGACATATAAGAGGTATTGGTATCATTTGCAACATCCAAGCAAGTTTCATATCTTAGACGCCCTCCTCATCAATAACAAACAATTTTTTGTAATCATTCTCTGGAAAAACCTGAATGAGAAATGGCTGTAAAACAGATTTCACCAAGTGGATACATTTTCATATGGCCCCACAGCAAGATAACAACACCTACTTCTTGGCTCCGCCCAGTAGCGTTCAGTAAGAGAAGTGAATGGATCAGAAGCAGGGCTAGTTTACTTTAGGGATGTGCGCAAAGACTAATTTGACAGTTGTTTAAACGAAAGTTTTGCAACCATCTAGTCGACTAGTCTAAAACTAAGAAAGGCCCAAAAGTATTTTCCAAAACTTAGTGTATATGTAATATATTTCAATATATGAATTAATATATTACCTAATATGGCTGATGCCTTAAAATTATTTCACATTACCATAATTAATACATTTTGTTATTGATGTTATTAAAACTCAGGGCTTTGCAAAGCTGACGTTAGCAGGGTATATGCAGGAATCATAGAGATGAATTTACTACCTTTTACTACCTTTTTTACCACCTCCAAAATATATTTTACTACCAACACGACAATCAACAGCAGACCTTCTTTGGGGGGGTATGCAAAGCACCACTTACTATAAGCGTTATGAAGCGAATGAAGCGTTAAGCGCGAGTGATTTACATATTAAGTCAATGCAAAGACGCGATGACCTACTTGCGGTGCGATTCGCGTGAATAAGGCGCATATTTTCGCCAAAGTTCAGATTTTTCAACTCGCGAGATTCACGCCACGTTAACCAATCAGGAGCTTGCTCTAGTAGGGCCGTGAGCGAGTGGCAGAGGCCCTTCACATGACGCGAATTCGCGTCTGTAATGAAGCGAATTCTGTAATATTTAATTGTGATCATTAAGTACTGTCATTGTGAATAATGTTTTTTGTAGTGTTGAGTTGAGTTTCAGTTGTCTTTACCTTAACCCTAGCCCTTGAGTTATCCTAACCATAGCCATTTATAAGCAGCTTCTTAAAATGTGGAGCAATGCCGAATCCATGTATGTACGCCGTATGTACGGCTATATCGGAGTCAGTGAACATGTTTTGGAACAATTCCCCAATGCCCTGATTTGAATTATGTGAATGATGGTTCAGGCACCAGAGAACCTCAGCCCCGAGTTAAGGTCTGCTGTCTGGCTATCGCTGTTGTGGTGGTGCTGGTGGCACTGGTTTGCTGCTGAGGTGGTGCGACGACAGCTGACATTGAGTTGGCAAGATTTGCAGCGACCTGTGTAGTGCTGCTAGCATCGCAAAACAATGAAATAGGGAGCTGCTCCCCCCTCACGCGAAGCCGCTGCTGCTGAATGTTCGATCCACTGTGTGACTTCATAGCGGTTATGCCGTTGCAGGCAACATTTATAGTTTAAGGTGCAAAATGCTTACCGGTCATTCCCCCTGACGGGCTTAACCAGTCTTTAAATGACAAGTTTGCGAAAACGTACATTTCCCCATTTCACACTGTAAATTTGGTAGAAAATGGAAGCAAGTGGCTAATATCAATTAAGGCAAAAAGGCGGAAAATTTTGTTGCGTCGCTGATAGCCTATTAACCACGGAACTCTACACAGTTTACTTCTACATCTTTTCCATCAACTCCGACTTACTCAGGGTCCTGTTAGCACAGTATATATTTTTAAACAAGGCTAGATGAAGTTAAAACATGGAGACACAAATATTAAGCAAAAAATGGAAACTCAACATATATTGGGTTGGTGATGATAAATTTACTACTAAGTCAAATTGCGTTTGTTACCCTTTAAAGGGCCATAATTGTGGTAGATTCTTTTTACTACCGCGCGGACACCCTGGTTAGGATGGAAAAAACTTGAATTAATCCACCCACAACTAATTAACAAGTGAAAAGCGATGAAGACCTACAGTACAAGACCCCATGAACAATAGTTTATAACACCAGTCACATATGTGTATTCTTATTGTTAGTGAATAAATTCCCCCTGTATACATATAATATAGCCTAGAAGATAAATATAAATAAATCTAATTACCTATGTAAAGTTAAGTACCACGTTAGTCACTTTACATAAAGTCAACGGACAATCGACTTATTAAATTTTTTTAGAATAAATGTCTTCTAATCAAATAACGAAAAGTCAACTGTAAGGGGGAAATTTTGTATGTTTTTGTAGCAAACAAAAACCTTATCACTTCAACTTTTTAAAACCCTTTTTTAAATAACCAACAGTGTTTCATTTGAGGCAAAGCCTTGGAAGCTGAACATGACAGCTTGTGATGGCCACAGTTATATAAAAAAGTATGTTTAATAGATTATATATTTATTGTAAGTGCAGTTTATAATAATTTTCTATGTTTGATACACTGCATATAAGAATTTATAATTTATAGACAATTACACCTCGAACTACAAAAAAAAGTGGCTGACCCCTTTATAAATACTATACATTTTCTAACACCTTTACATCCACAAACATCATCATAGGCAACAGACCGTGAAGATTCATACTTTTAATGAAACATTTAAAACGGTCTAATGTCTGTGTCTGAATAAGATGTTACTGATTGCATATAGATGATGTGATAAATATTTAGATGAAATTTGTTCTGGACTGGACTTACAGTATGTCCAGAGGGACGGACGAAGACAGTGTCAGGCTCATCTGTTTGAGGAGGTGATACGTGCAGAGCAAATGAGAGCATCGAGGAATCAACTCCTGCTGCAGCTGCAACAACTGAGAACCACCTGCAGGAAATATCTGAATAACCACCAATCAGTAAAAAGCCTTCTCTAAGACACGTCCCACATGCACAACCAATCACCAAAAAGACTCTCCTAACACAGTATCCTAACCAAGTTATCCTTTCCAAGTACAAAACATTTTGCAGTGGTTAAATATTTTTTATGGGGTTTTATTGGGGTTTGGTGTTGTGCGATGGGCCCCTTAAGGATTTTTAAAATGTTTAACATGTAAATTATGCATTATAGCACACTATGACAAGAAAAAAAACTTTGCCACACCAGCCATCACAACAGCCATAATTTGCTGGTCAAAATGTATACATGACACATTTGGAGCAGCAGCTAATCACATGACGTATGATATATGTGAAACCTATTACAAATGAGACCCGTGCTGCTGGCATAATGAGTAGGAATATGCACAGTCTAATTTTTAGCTACTGGGAAAATATGTATTTTGGTCGAATTTAACATTCAGAATTCAGAAAAAATAAGTACATTGCCCTCATCTCACTATCGCAATGCACAAAGTCTTTTCAGGGGTGCAAAAAAGCTCTTTCACTCGCAAAACAAGCAGATGACATTTAAATAGCCGGATCGGTCCTCTGTTATTACTTCTGTGTTTAAAGCTCTCCTGCTTCAACGCGAGAGGGTGCCTGAACAGAGTCAAACTGTTAGAAATGGCCTTGTTTGTAGCTTATTGTCATGCCACAACCTTTTTTTAGGTGCAGTTTGGACACAAATTGTTTATCACGTTTAGGACATGGTGTGAGACAGAAGCCACATTCACACAAACTCACTTTGTCACCCAGATGCAGGTAGAGTTGTTGGAGGATGAGCAGGTCTCTACACAGCAGCATCCTGGTCATGCTGGTCTGACAGACGCCTTGACATATGAGACTAGAGGCCACACTGCTGCCATAAAGCTGAGACAGGCTGATCCTCACTCGTAGAGATTGACCTGTGACATTAGAGAAACAATTTTCCTCATGTGGTTCACAAAGGAAAATGTAAATCTACCAGTACCTGAAGGTGGTCTACTATCAGTCTCTGCATCTGTCTCAAGGTCCAGCTCTCTGAGCAGCAGATTCATGGCACCGATAGGGTTACGGACATCTAACAATTTGTTTTCGATGTCCTGAATTCCTGTTGCACTGTGAAGAACATTTAATTGGAGTCATCAAATTGATCAACAGCTCATGTGACTATTACATCTGTCATTGAGGTGATACAGACGTGTCACTGGCCAAAAGAGCCTCAAAGATTTTCTGAGAGGTTCTCTCTGGAGACAGCAGGTGCTCAAGTGCTTTCTCCATCTCATAAACCATGTCATCCGTGAGATATTCATTCAACAGACGCAGACACTGAACCAGCAGCAGGATGTCTCTGCTCATATCAGAATCTAAGAAAAAAAACAAGATTCAAGGTTAGGTTTCCGGTTCAAGTCGTTCAATAAAACGCGCATAACTTTGTTTCTTATTAAAGCGCAAATGAAGGAAAATTATACGATTATAAGAGTAAAAATTATGTTCTAGTAAGTGCCATCCCTTCTCAATTTTGTCTCCCAAAAACATGTGTTATTTCTTGTCACATCCATGTTTTCCCTCATAACATGTATAGACTGTTGTCAGAGGTTTAGGAAAATATAAACAGATGGTTTTTAACTGGGAATTTCACGTCCGTAATGCTGAAATAGCTCTTATGCAAAGGCTTAATGCAAACAAAAAACTTTTCCTGTTTGTGAGAGGCCAGATTAATATGCTAGGAATTATGAAACCGTAGTCTTCCACATTGCACATTGTGCAGACATCTGACTTCAAGAGACTGGCCTCTTACCCTCAGCAATGGGCGTCTCCTCTTCACAATAAAAGTATTCATCGGAGGAGAGGTAAAGATGGTCGACAGCCAAACAGGGCAACAAGAATGACACAAATGCCTGAAAGAGAGCAAAATTTCCTAAACAACCCAAATAACACAGAATTACACTTTATGAATGGAGAAATAAAAACACGCATGAGTATTTAGGGCAGTACGGGACTGGATCGAATCATCCAACAATGACGTTTTTATAACGTGTAACAAAGACCTGAACATGACTTTAAAGGTGTTAACAACAATAATTATTGTACCTTGCTGATATTAAGATTTGCTGATTATGTGGTGTCTGCTCGTATGTTGGGAAGGAGTGCAAGCTATCATGGCAGCTAGGGTGTGGGATATGGTGATATTAGAACGTGAAAGATTAAAATGTCTCCATGATCTGCTTTACCAGAGGGTTAGATTTATGCAACAACTGATACCATGTAGCAGTGTACAGGCTGTGGCTGTGCACTTAGCTGTCTAAACAATCAGACAGACATTCACATCCGCTATTTAACATTATTCAAACATTCAAAAATGTTTCTTGTTTTAAGCGATTTTACTCAGATACTGTTCTATTATTTGAGAAAATCGGCTGTCATACAGTGGATCTTTATTATATTTAATTCATGCAGTGTTTAATTTTTTATTTGAATGAATGAATGACAATAAAATAAAATGATTCCCCAAAAGATGTGTATAAAGGCCTATATCAATATCTGCATCAGCTATGGGTAGGGCTGTGGTAAATAATTGTTTTGACGAATCATCGCAATGCGGACGTAAAATATTCAGCACTGATACACAGAAAAATATTTTCTTTTTTTTGTGACCTTTGGAAGTAAATGGCAATTCATAGGTGGAAGAGAGAAATGATACACAAGCTCTTTGTGATTTGGAACGGCATGTATTCGCGCTTTCCTCAATTTTCACAAAGACAATGCACACGTCACTTGTTTCAAACCACAGTATGAAACACAACAGACTCTTTACAGCGAATGATCTGTCAGTCACTGATGATGTAGTTTTCAGTGCTCATGTGAAATGTGGCAGAAGTGCATTTTATGCCTGTTTATCTGCAGAGGTAGCTGAAAAGGGGCAGACCGATGCTGAATGAGGTAGTGAGCAGTCCAAGACTGCATAAAGTGATTAGTGTGGGTCAGTGTATGTTGTGTGGGTGGGAGGTCCTTCGGATGACGTCCAAGGGTGGGACAGAGTTGATGTTGCTGTTTAAAGCACTTCATGAGAATAGGAGTAAGTGCAACTGGACGGAGTCATTGAAGCAGGATTGAGATGACATTTTTAGAACTAGAATGATGGTGTTAGCTTTGAAGCTTGTGGGGACAACAGCCCGACTCAGCAAGATGTTTGTGAAGACATCAGTGAGTTCTACAGCACAGTCTCTCAGCGCCCCGCAATGTTGACAGGACCTGGAGCTTTGCGCGCATTGATCCCTCTGAGGGATCTCCTCACACTGTCCGGGGACAGTACTGTCTCTAGCCTGATACCGCAGGCTAGATCGGCCATAGCTGTAGTCAGGCTTTCCTCGTCTCCAGCTCTGAAGGCAGCGTTCCGAGCCTTTAGGAGAATATACTGTAGACCTCCCCTGTCATCCACGGCTTCTGGTGGGCCCGCACAGTGATGGTCTTTGTGACCTTAACATCATCAATGCATTTGCTGAAGTAGGCAGTGACAGTCTTGAAGTACTCTTGGATATCTGTGTTGTTATTGTAAGTGGCAGCCTGCTTAAACATATTCCAGTCAGTGGTGTTAAAACAGCCTTGAAGTACCTCTGACGACACTTCTGGCCACACTTGTTTCTGATTACGAACTGGTTTGGTTGTTTTAACGAGCGGTCTGTATGCATGCATTAGCATGACAGTGATGTGGTCTAAGGTGCCAAGATGGGGAGGGGTAGGGCCTTGTTAGATCCTCTAAGATGGTGTAAACAAAGTCCAGAGTGTTGTTTCCCCGTGTAGGAAAGTCTATGTGTTTGTGTATTTTGGGAAGACACTCTTTAGGTCTGCATGGTTGAAATCTCCAGCCAAGATGAGAAAAGCATCTGGGGGGGCTGGCTGCTGCTCAGTGATGTGCTAGTACAGTTCATTCAGTGCCTCACTCCTGTTGTTGTTGTGGGAGCTGGGAGAGAGATATACAGCAACAAGAAGTATTGATGTATAATAAATAGTAGAAAAGAGATAGAAGTCAGAACCGATCGGTCAGGTGCTGACGGAAGAGATGTGTTTTCAGACGATTCTTAAAGCTTGCACCACAAGATGCCATTTGTTTGCAGAGCAAACTGATCTGGCAGGTAGATAAGTCTGCCTTAGCGAATGAAAATTGGGGGATTCTGAACCAGTGGTGGTTTTGTAGGCCAGGAGGAGAGCCTTAAATTTGATGTGAGCGACTATACAGAACTGCTCAAATTTGTTGGTACCCTTACAGCTCATTGAAGTAATTCTTCATTCCTCATGAAGAGTGATGAAATTAAAAGCTATTGTATCATGTATACTTGCATGCCTTTAGTATGTCAAAGAATAAAGCAAAGAAGCTGTGGAAAGAGATAAATTATTGCTTATTCTACAAAGATATTATAAAAATGACCTGGACACATTTAATGGTACCCATTAGAAAAGATCATACATAATTGAATTATAGTAATATTTCAAACTAATTAATATCACACATGTATCCAATCTTGTAATCAGTCATTCAGCCTATTTAAACAGAGAAAAGTAGTCACTGTTTTGTTTGGTATCATTGTGTG
The DNA here is from genome assembly GCF_947034865.1 of Barbatula barbatula. Taxonomy (NCBI): domain Eukaryota; kingdom Metazoa; phylum Chordata; class Actinopteri; order Cypriniformes; family Nemacheilidae; genus Barbatula; species Barbatula barbatula. The sequence continues at coordinate 2,966,505 of NC_136788.1, forward strand.
GCCCACACTGAACCAGAGAAAGCAAAGGATAGAGATGTCTGAGGAGCTCAGAAAGAAAATAATAGACAAGTACGGTAAATGTAAACGTAAGAAGTTTAAAGTCCATGGAATTATAGCCAAGCTCCATGAGGAAAATCCATGAGGAAAGCTCGCAAGAGGAAAATCAACCCCAGATTAAACATAAGGATAGTGCGAATGGTAGCAAAAGAACCAAGGATAACTGCCAATCAGATACAAGCTAAACTCCAAGGTGAAGGTACGTCAGTTTATAATCGCACCATCCGGCAATCTACAATTTTTGGCAAGTCACATCAGCTCTATGTTCTTAAACGAAGCTTTCAAAGAAGTGAACACCATACCTACAGTGAAACATGGAGGAGGCTCGGTTACGTTTTGGGGCTGCTTTGCTGCATCTGCATCTGGAAAGCTCAGTCGCAGGTCATGGGTCCTCCAACAGGATAATAACCCAAAACACACATCTAAAATCACCCAAGAATGGATAAGAACAAAACATTGGACTATTCTGAAGTGGCATTCTGGATCTTCTGTAGAGGTTTTGTTGTGCAAGCAGGAAGACCAGCTAGTAGAAAAATTTGGAAACCCCGATAGAGACTTCAACGCATTTGCATTAGACAGTGACTAGATCGGCCATTTGTATAGTTTTAAGCCATTTGGAGTATTCCAAAATCGAGCAGCCGCGTGCTTTCCGACAAACTTTTCCTTTAACACCTGTCGTCACTTAAGTAAAAATTACTCCAGGCAACCCTATGTGACGCTGTCTACAGACGCGCTCTCGCAAGTAATTCCAAGTGTAGAGTCAATTTATACACAATAAAACACCTTTTATACAGACACGCAGTTTGCAGAGATCTCATTAGCTGGCTGTGAAAGCGCGGTTATTCAGAGAAACCTTTCAGCTCGAGCTGTAGTCTAAAGCAGCTTTTCTTATTCTTTCACTGTATATGATTAAATCTGAAGATGAAACATGGAATTTGTAATTTTGTTTTAGAGCGAAATAGAGAGAGAAGGAAAGAAAAAGACTGGTTATTTTGGTGTACATGTGCTTTCAACTGTTCCTATATTTTCTCTTATATTTATAATACATTTTAGTACAAAAGTCTATGTGAATCACAATTTGTTTGTAAAAGCGTTCTTAGGCAGGTTTTGAGCACAAATGTCTGCGTACACATGCTTAGAGAATGAGACCCACTGTTCGTGCATCCCTAATGCTTTTACATTTGCAACATAAACCCAGGAATTTTTATATGTTGCTTTGACTTAAACAGCAAAATTGGATACCTTCTTGAGGATGCAGACCATGGCTGTGGCTGGGCTGACGTGTAGCGCAAGAGGGTTGGACAGAACCTCCTGATACTGCAGACAGCATGCATAAAACTTGGACCAGAACTCCAACTGCAGCAGGCGGTAGTCCTCCTGAGAGAACTCATACTCTGTCACACTGGCCTGAAGCTAGACAAAATGTATGGAGAAATGTTTAGCAGAAATCGAGAGGAATCAACACAAGGGAAGAACAGTCCCAGCTCACCTCACTCTCCAGTGTGACCACAACTTCTTTCTTTAGCTCCTCCCATGATAAGTCAAAATGTCGCTCAGTTCCTCTCTTGTAAATCTGGAGAAAAAAAACAATTTCGTAGAAAATACTAAGAGGTCACCGAATAACTTTGGTTCCATCTGGACTGCAAACAAAAGGTTGCATTTACACATTTGGTAGCACAAATGCATTTTTACTTTAGCTTTGTTAATAAAGCATTGCTTTGGCAACGCAAAGGAAAAACATGTATATTTATATACAGTCAGGTCCATAAATATTGGGACATCGACACAATTCTAATCTTTTTGGCTATATACACAACCAAAATGGATTTGAAATTAAACGAACAAGATGTGCTTTAACTGCAGACTTTTAGCTTTAATTTGAGGGTATTTACATCCAAATCAGGTGAACGGTGTAGGAATTACAACAGTTTGTATATGTGCCTCCCACTTTTTAAGGGACAATTGGCTCAGCTGTTCCATGGCCAGGTGTGTGTTATTCCCTCATTATCCCATTTACAAAGAGCAGATAAAATGTTCAGAGTTCATTTCAAGTGTGCTATTTGCATTTGGAAACTGTTGCTGTCAACTCTCAATATGACATCCAACGAGCTGTCACTATCAGTGAAGCAACCCATCATTAGACTGAAAAAACAAAACAAAACCATCAGAGAGATAGCAAAAACTTTAGGTGTGGCCAAATCAACTGTTTGGAACATCCTTAAAAAGAAAAAACGCACCGATGAGCTCAGCAACACCAAAAGACCCGGAAGACCACGGAAAACAACTGTGGTGGATGACCGAAGAATTATTTCCCTGGTGAAGAAAACGCCCTTAACAACAGTTGGCCAGATCAAGAACACTCTCCAGGAGGTAGGTGTATGTGTGTCAAAGTCAACAATCAAGAGAAGACTTCACCAGAGTGAATACAGAGGGTTCACCACAAGATGTAAACCATTGGTGAGCCTCAAAAACAGGAAGGCCAGATTAGAGTTTGTCAAACAACATCTAAAAAAGCCTTCACACTTCTGGAACAACATCCTATGAACTGATGAGACCAAGATCAACTTGTACCAGAATGATGGGAAGAGGAGTATGGAGAATAGGGCTGCACAATTAATCGAATTTTAATCACGATCACGATTTTGGCTTCCCACGATCAAATTCGTGTGATCGAGCGATATTTAAAATGCGTCATTCATTTACGCTTTGTATTAAAGTTTTTTTTTTTTTTAAAGCCAGTCTAGCGCGCTGTAAAGCCGCTGTCTGATCACGTGCGTCCATGCACCAATAAGAGTTGTTCCCTGCAGCGCGCAGCAGCTCAGTCAGTTTCCAGATGTAGACAGTCACAGACAGAAGACAGAGTAGCGTGAGGAAAATACCACAACAGATAGCAGGCTATAATCTATTTTAACAAAGAAAAAATGTCTAACGTAGCAGAGGGAGCGGCCGAGGGGCTTGTCCCGAGAATCGGATCGTCATCCATTGTGTGGAAACATTTTGGGTTTCAGGCAAGTGACACAAAACAAGAACAGGTCATATGCAAAGAGTGCCATAAAGTTGTTTTGGCACCACAAAGCAACACAACGAACCTCTTTAACCACTTAAAAAAACACCATAAAGTTCAATACGATGAATGTATGAGGGCGAAGAAATGCGTTGCAAAGACTAATCATCCCACAACATCAACTCAGACATCCATCGAAGCGAGCCTCTTTAGCGCATCACCATACCCATCCACCTCCCAAAGACACAGTGAAATAACGAATGCAGTCGCATTTCATTTGGCTAAAGACATGTGCTCAATAAACACGGTGACAAACGAAGGCTTCAAATTCTTGGTCAACACTCTGGATAAACGATACGTGATCCCCTCGCGTAATTATTTTTCAAAGGTGGCACTACCTGCGATGTACAGAAAACGCAGAGGGGAAATGGAGCGTGATCTTGCCAATATAAAGTACTTTGCAACTTTTCGGCATTGTTCTTCTGCCTTGAAATGTTCTTATTTGGTTACATTCTGTTATGGAATATTTGTTTCTTATTGATTGTATATTTTATTTTTAGTTTTATTCACATCCATTATGCAGGTACAACTTAAGTTTATATTTTGCTTCCTAAAATATATTTACACATTGTAAAATGTAAAATAGTGCCCTGTTGAAGTTTTGCTACATTTTCTTTATTGTTTTAATTTATTTTAATTTATTCTTTAAGGAGATTCACTGAATTTTGGTGAATAAGAGGACCTATTTTATTTTGATGCACATATCTGTACATTAGCAGGAATGTTGCACAATATGGATGTGAAGGCAGTAAATGTAATTAGCTTGTGTGACAATAAAAAATTGTTTTGGTTAAAATCAACAAATAATCGTGCTAATTAATCGTGATCTCAATATTGATCAAAATAATCGTGATTGTCATTTTGGCCCTTATCGTGCAGCCCTAATGGAGAAGCAAAGGAACTGCTCATGATCCAAAGCATACCACCTCATCAATGAAGCATGGTGGTGGTAGTGTCATAGCGTGGGCATGTATGGCTGCCAATGGAACTGGTTCTCTTGTATTTATTGACGATGTGACTGCTGAAAAAAGCAGCAGGATGAATTTTGAAGTGTTTCGGGCAATATTATTTGCTCACATTCAGCCAAATGCTTCAGAACTCATTGGACGGCGCTTCACAGTACAGATGGACAATGACCCGAAGCATACTGCGAAAGCAACCAAAGAGTTTTTTAAGGGAAATAAGTGGAATGTTATGCAATGGCCAAGTCAATAACCTGACCTGAATCCGATTGAGCATGCATTTCACTTGCTGAAGACAAGATTGAAGGGAAAATGCCCCAAGAACAAGCAGGAACTGAAGACAGTTGCGATAGAGGCCTGGCAGAGGTCTCACTTTCACCAGGGATGAAACCCAGCGTCTGGTGATGTCTATGCATGCGTTCCAGACTTCAGGCTGTAATTGACTGCAAAGGATTTGCAACCAAGTATTAAAAAGTGAAAGTTTGATTTATGATTGTTAATCTGTCCCATTACTTTTGGTCCCTTAAAAAGTGGGAGGCACATATACAAACTGTTGTAATTCCTACACCGTTCACCTGATTTGGATGTAAACACCCTCAAATTAAAGCTAAAACTCTGCAGTTAAAGCACATCTTGTTTGTTTTATTTCAAATCCATTGTTGTGGTGTATAGAGTCAGATAGATTAGAATTATGTCGATGTCCCAATATTTATGGACCTGACTGTATATTTTCTGTAACGCTGCTGTGCTACAAAATCAACTGATGACATTTAACAAAGTAGTATTTATAGACCTTTGTTTGCTTTAATCTTCGCTAGAAGAGAAAAGTATGTTCAAGACATATTTCAAACTTTACTCGCTGTCAAACTCCCTCATACACTACTATATTGTCTCTCACACACTATTAAACTGTCTCACAACACACTACCAACATTTTGCATACCATCAAACTCTCTCGCGCACACCATCAAACTCCCTCTTGCACACTATCCAAACTCCCTGGCGCACACCATCAAACTCCAAACGTTAACATGTTTTGACGAACACCGAGATCCTGTGATAATGTTAGTCCCCTGCGAATCGGCATTTCTGTGATTTGACAGGTGGTAGTGTCATGGCGAGGGCATAAACTATATATAAACTATACGCAACGCCTTGCCATCATATCCGGGAAATAAGGCTGTAAATTTGAGTCAAATCACAGGCATCACTTAACCTGTGCGAATGCGCCACAATAAATACAGATGTGAGGAGGTCATTTCTAAATCACGAAGTCCCCAGATAGTAATCCTGTGCGAATAGGACTCTAGTCATGTTATCTCTGCATTAAGATATTCATTAAATTATCTTTTCATCTGTTGTTAATGCAAGTGGTTTGTACTTATAGTACTAGTGTCATAGTTTTTGGAAATGGCTTTTAAGTTTTCTGAAGATTTATTGTCTGCACTTGAAATAAAATTCAACAGCCTACAAAACTGACATTATTTGTTCTTTTCTCCAACAGAAATGGGAGCTATGAATTTTGGCTTCACAGGAAATGTAATAAGTTTTATTTGATCAAATAGTTTTGAACAACATATGGGTGATTCATATTTTTATATTAAAATTTTAATGTTGTAGCAATCACACGATACATCGTAATTATAGTGTCCTTTTGAAGTGTTTTAAGGTTGGATGAGTGTCATGTTTGGCACTCACCCAACCTTACAATGCATGCATGATGAAATTTTCTGTGCCACCCCAATGTAACTGCTTGCCCCTACCCAGCCACCCCTTTGAAAACTGAACATTAAAATTAAATAATGGAAATGAGAATCGTACCTGTAATGCTTTAACAATGGCTGCGGCTGAAAAGCGTACTGGTGAAAAAAGAATATCCAAATATGTTTCCTGTTAAAAAAGACATCAATGTTTGAGTTGAGCCTAAAGAGCACTTCAGTATTTCAGCATTTAATTGAATGTTCATACCCGTGGGTCTTGATCTTCACCAGTGTGAACTTCCTCCGGTGGTGAGGGCTGGACAAACACCTGGTTCCACATGCCTGCCGTGTTACTGCAGTTTCAAACAGTTGAAGGGTCAGAAATTAACTGTGTCAAGAGGCAAATGTGATTAATGAACTAGAATCTGTAATACTTGATTCTGATTGGCTTAGTCTTTAAATTCTGTTAATTCCCTGATAACAACCACTCAAAATGAATATAACAGGGATGTTGCAGTTTAATATTACACATAAATTAAATATTAATATGCCGAATTAATGACATAGAGGTGCGGAGAACAAAAAGAGACAATTTCAGAAATATTTTCAGTTTTTCTGAATTTACTTTTTATAGATGTGTTTAGGTAAAATTATCCTTTTTTTCCATTCTGTGAACTATTAACAATATTTCTCCCAAATTTCAAATAAAATACTGTGTCTACATGCATTTATTTGCAGAAAATGAAAACTGGAGAAACGGGTCAAAATAAAAGAAAATATGCTCTGTTTTTTTTCTGAACGCTCTGAAATTCTACAGACACTAGACTGGAATGGCCACAATACATCTAAAAATGCTGATTAAATTAAAGTTTTGAATGGTTTCTTAATTGTATATGAGATTATATTTACAAATAATTAAACCAAATTGCATATTCATTTTGTTTAAACCATTTTCATCTCAACAGGTCTGTGTTACAAATGAGATAAAAATGTATTTCGAATCAATGTCTCCTTTGTCATGTCCTAATCCTATTCTCCTTCCACTGTCCTACTCACCTAAATTTTTATTAATTTTGTTCATACCAAATTTGATCACTTGACATTAACAGAATGTAAAAGTATTCAGGCTAATATAACACACATATATTTGGTTTTGGCTTCTTGTGTACAGATTTTTCGATATTGGTGCATCAGAATAAAAAATAAAGAAACTGTAACAAGTAGTACTCACTGTTCAAAGCTGATATACTTCACCACGGTCTGATTGTCATCATCTAGCCAAAGACCCCAAACATCAGTCGCTGTCAAGACAAAATCCACCAGTGTCTCCTGTTAAACACAGACATATCTATCATCAGTAACCGCACTGTCACAAATCGCTCATCTACTTTCCCAAGCTGTACCTGTGTTGAGAACAGTGTGGAGATGTGATCTAGGCTGTATCGGCTGTTCTCATTGGCCACCAGCTGTAGCACACAGAACTGGCTGCGTTTGGGAACAGCAAGGTAAACGGCGAGACACAAGCCAGTTGTGGAGGTGAAGCAGAGTCGGAGTTTATGAGCCTGTCCTAGTGAATTCTTCATTTCCCCACGGCCCACGGGCATGAACTCCAACATATCAGTCACCAGGAGACACATCTGATGCTGAGAAGCAAATAAGAGCCACATCATCATTAAAGTAAACAATCACTTGCATTTCATAGTGCCAGATAAATCCATAGTGAGATTGCTGGCATTAATAGGGTTTTGCAGAAATGATGGGTGTTTTCAATAATGCAGCATTTAAATATTTGAATTTATAAAAAATACTGTCAAACAATTAATCGCATTCAGAATAAAAGTTTATGCTTACATAATATATTATATGTCTATGTTCTGTGCATATCAATTTTGTATTTATAATAGGGATGTAACTCAAGATTCACAAACAGCTAAATTTAACAAATGAAACGACAGCAAATATATATATTTTTTTTCTCTCTAATGCAGCACAATTCTGCATTGTAAAATGAAATATATTCTATGTCAAATAACAAAACTAACATTGGATGTTGTCCACAAACTTTAGTCATAGCGTCATGTACACCACTTTTGCTTGTGAAAACAACAATGCCGGCAGTGCAGTGGGTGGAATTGTCTAGGTTAAGGGGCAGAAACATTATAATAAGATCAGGTTTTTACATCACAACCGGAGCGAAATCTGAACGACTTGATTTCTCACATGCTTGCAGGGAAAGCCACACCAAAACAAACTTACTGGGATAAAGTTTCCAGGGTTGCTAGATGCACCAGGGACCCGATTATTGCACTTTAACACAAAAAAACTGGGTTTTCATCTGATGACACCTAACCTTTCATTAGAGAGTAATCATTTTAAATGGAGGAATCTAATTTTTTATTTAAATGTTTTTCTCTAATACACACTGCTCATAAATAATTAATCATATCCTTTTATTCAATATTTTTTAAACATTTGTTTTGCCAAAATAACACTAGTCTTCACCTATTGTACCTGATAAGCCTCGAGAACTTCTTACAAGAGCTCAGAGACAATTTCTTCACACAGAATCACACCAGATGCTTCAGGTCAGGGAACTGGGATGACCATGGCAGTGGTCAAAGACCATGAACATCAGTCGCTGTCCATGGCAGAAGCTTGATTTTGTACTCCGTAGGGCTGGACAATAACTCGATAACAATATTTATCGCAATAAAATTAATTGCGATAATGGTGATATGAACACATTTTCTATGTTTCAATGTACATTACACATCCGAGTGTGACGCCCGCGCTCTGTGGCAGTTATGAAGCCAAGGGTGTCGAATAAATAAACAGAGAACACTAAATTGTCCCAACCAATAATTTGTCCAACAATTAATTTGTATTGCTGTATTTAGTCTGTATTTCTCGTGTTTTTTACTTATAACATTATTTTACAACTGTGTTCAACGGTTTTTCTCTAATATCTTCAATTTTACTTCACAAATATTATTGAAGATATTAAGAGAAAAAATCATAATACAACCAGAGGTGACTGTGACACTTGCTGAACAAACAACTAACTACAGCGCCCCGAAGAAGAGATTGCAATTATTTTCTACCGTAGATCACGATGAACTGTTGAAAATCACTAGATCATCTATATCAACCACATGCATGGTAGACTCTATACAAACAAATCTATTGAAAGAAATGCTCCAAGGAATAACAGATCCTCTTAGCATTATTAACTCATCTCTGACACTAGGACATGTGCCTAAAGCATAAAAGAGTGGCTGTTATAAGGCCCTTTGTCAAAAAAAAGAACTCGACCCTAGAGAACTAGTTAACTATAGACCTAAATCGAATCTATTTTTTATAAGAAGTTTCAACTCAAGTATGTTCCTTCCTCGAAAGGAATGACATCAGTGAAGAATTCCAGTCTGGATTTAGAGCACATCACAGTACAGAGACTGCTTTGATCAGAGTAACAAATGATCTGCTTATGGCGTCTGACCGAGGTGGTATCTCGTTATTGGTGCTGCATTCAGTGCCATTGATCAAGCACACTTTTACATAGACTCGAAAATTACATTGGCATTAATGGAATAGCTTTGAAATGGATTCAATCTTATTTATCTGACCCTTTTCAACTTTTAGTAATAAACAATGAGGTGTCATGCAAATCGCAAGTCCAGTACGGTGTGCCACAGGGCTCAGTCTTAGGGCCTCTGCTCTCCACATTATACATGCTACCTACAGGAGTTATAATTAAGAGACACAGAGTTAGCTTTCCCTACTATGTTGATGATACTCAATTTTATATTTCCTCTTAGCCTCACGAATTCAGTTCGAACACAGTAGTTCAATCGAATAATGGAATGCATAGTCGATATAAAAAACTGGATAAGTGACAACTTTTTATTACTGAACTCGGACAAAACAGAAGTGTGCAGGGATCCAGTGCTTTTTTACCAGGAGCACTGTAGCCCCTGACTGAAATTTTAAGGAGCGCAAGCAAAACATTTAGGGGCACACCTTAAATCAACCTCCAATGCAAATATTTTCCCCAAAATAACTCTATTACTGATACTTACAAATAAGTTACTTGATAACCGCAAATTTGGTACTGCTTACTTAAAAAGAATCAAGAGTCTACAGAGAAGCTTAATTGATTGGTGCTTAATAGTGAGACTTTAATCTGTGTTCATTTGAACCAACAGAAATTGTGTTTGTCAAAAAGTATATTGTTTAAAAAGGGTAAAGTAAATGGCGAGAAACTTTAGTGACAATGCGACTCTGCAGACCAAAATAATGTCCCCACCAATGTCAAAACCAAACTTACGCCCTTGTATGGTGCGGCACAATTAAATGTGGCCAATCCTGCATCGGGAGTTAAACTTCGAACCTGATCAAGCATGCATAAGTTATGTGTCTGACGCACGGCGCTGTGCTTCTCGTCTGGTGGCCACTACCTCTTTGAAGTCTTTGTGAAGAAAGTCTTGACTTCAAATTCAAGGATTAAATGCTGTTGTGAACATGGTGGGTTAGACAGCCATGACGCACAAGTTATAATGGATCATCTCATTTCATCTTAAATACACTTTTGGTCGGAAAATAAGTTTGAACAGTTCTTAATGTCAATTTCGAGGAAAGAATGGCAGCTAAGAAACTGATGCATACTGTAGGGCGAAACTAATTGAAATGGTTCTTAATGTCAACTTGCATGGCAAATCTTTTATAAAGTTGACAAAAAAAAACTGGACATACAGTCATATATAAAATTCTGCGGACATAAAGATGACAGGCCTATGTTTTAAAGCATATTTTGAAGTTATGGAATTATGCGTTGAAGCACATTTAGAGAAGTTATTGCCATGACAATCCTAGTTCCCTGACATGAACCCTAGAAACTGAAGTTATTCATAACCATAGACCCCTCCCATTTAGTGCTGCACGATTAATCATATCGCAAACGCGATGTCAGGCTATGTGATTACATGACGGCAAAATTATGCAATTATATTAAAGAAAAAAATGCATTCGTGGACGTGACAAGACATCCATTCTTAGAGATATATGCCCATTTTATATGCGAGAAAAAAAAACTGAGTTGTCTTGTGTGGCGGTGGCGCATGTGCTTGGTCACGTGACTTGCGGTGCGCAGTGTGGAGACGGGAGAAATGGATGCAGAGCAGACCGACACTGAACTAGTACCCAGAAAAAATATTACCTCTGTTATTTGGCAATATTTTTTTCAGGATATCAGACACTGAGCAGAGAGAGGAACTGTGCAGAATTTGCTAAACTAAAGTTTTAAATAAAGTACTAAATATAATGTTTTAGAAAGAGGATTCAACCAGTTGGTTGAGTAACAACCATTTCAAGTAACAACAAAGATTATAGAGGTTTAGGTTTTACAGAGTGAACCACACATTTATATCCAGTGTCTTTTTCAAGAGTTCATGCAATTATATGTAACATCCTGCTTAAATGTCTGTTTGTTGGGATTATTTTCCTAAAAATGTGTACATCCGTATTTATGTTCTATTTGTTTAATTTACCTGTACTGTTGAGCATATATATTTGTTTAAGTTAATTTAATTCAGTAATGCAAAGGTGTTTCTGTAATTTAATTTTATAACATTTTATTTTAATTGTGTAATTCTAGTTCTTGTTGCTAGTTTGAACTGTAAATCTCAGTTGAGAAATAAAAATTTCAGTATTTTCAGTTATCTGTGTGTGCATTTTCCTTGATATCAACCAAGTTGACTCATTACACCCAGTTTATCGTAATTGCAATTGCACATCGCAATGTGACATTTTCCTAAAATCGTGCAGCCCTACTCCCATTTCAAATTCTTGTTCTCTTTTTATTTAAATAAAACAATAGAAAGCTCGATGAAAGCCACACTAACCTTAAATGACCACATCCTGAGCTTGTGATCCTGACAAAGGGCAAACACAAAGGTGTCATCATCTAGCTGGTGAGCAACCAGACTGATGGCCAGATCACACGGACTCTGATCGCCCCTGTGAGAAAAAAAAACTTCAATTAAACTGTGTTTCTAAGAGTTGATAAGACAAGTTTGTATTTGTGGGCATTCCACCTGATGGCTGTGGGCATCCAGCCGGCTATTCTCTGTATCACTGAACTCTGCTTCAGCTCCACCACAGACACAGTACCTTTATCACAAAAAAACAACACTTTTCCCTTAGTCTGAACTGGTTTATACAGAGAAAAAAGACTTAGGAGGAGAACAAAATACCTTCTTGATCATGAGGAGGTAAAGTGATGATCATAATGCCACCCAAAGGTGAGCCAAGAGCAAAAAGTGCCTCCCCCTGAGGACTGATCCAAGCGGCCGTAGTGGAGGGGCCTGTCGGCTGTGAGCCTTGAGCGAATGAGAGCACATAACAGTGGGCCGGATCCTTTAGGTTTAGCTTTCCGATATCTGTGAAGATGGACTGCATCTGGAGTTCAGTGACCAGATCCTGTGGAGGGACATATGTCAGATCTTACCGAGCAATTTATGTAATATAAGAATTACATGTTCAGTAAACAATGGTGCTTACGCTGTGGTACATGTGCGTAGGGTGCGGCAAAACTAGCCGATGGACCGTTTGGCTTGTGGCAATCAGGATCAATATGTTGTTGAGTGTCTCCTGAATGTGAACTCCACCTGGCAGAAGAGGGCAGTGTGCGATACGCAGTCGTACGGCATTATTCAGAAGGTTGGTGTCCAGCGACTGCTCAACAAACTGAACAGTGTCACCTGAAGTTGACCTGCAGATAAACATGTTGAAGCTACATTCATAAGTGTATACAAAAGAGAAGATCTACAGTAAAGAAAGATCATGATTCTGTTTACACACCAGTCCATCCCTCCCAGTACAGTAAAACATTTATGCTGACAATTTTTAGAGGGAATAGACCTTAAAGGCTTAAAAATGAGGTTTGTACAACGATGTAATAATTTTAGTTCTCTATTAATCTCCTTGTTGACAAGTCAAATCCTTTGTTGTTTAAATCACAAGTCTAAACTAGGGCTGTAAAGAATTTTTTGCATTAAAAAACACCTTTATGTTAACTACAGAGATGTGCCGATTGCCATTTTCTGGGCCGACGGTTTTTGATTTCATTATAAATTAAACCGGCTGAGACCGATTCCAATTTTCTATTCACAAGCTACAATTGACAGAATATATAAAACCATATTTACTTTCCTTCAATTACTTTTTATAACACAATTTCTTTCCGTAAAATAAATTATTGAACACTACAATTTCCCCAAGTTTCCCTAAATGCAGTTCTCCAAGCTGCATTAAATTATAGCTGATCTTATCTTACCTAAACAACTCTTAAATAAGAGCTGTGAATGAAAAAGTAGTAGAAATATTAAATATAACTACACAAATGTCACTTATTTGACCGTTTTCTCTTTTGTACTCATCTCACTAAAGTCTAAGATTACAAGCCTATGAATAAAATAGTACTTTAACTTTATTCTTGACTGTTCCGGTTTATGAAACAAACAATGCTTTAATTTTTTAAATGCAAAATAAATTATCTTTATCTTGGGTCGTTAATATTAAAAGAAGGGGGTTATCATCACTATTAGTATAAATTCCCAAAGTAGACAAGAGCAACGAGAGATGAACTACTAGACAGTTAAAAACAGTGCACCTCTCTGTACAGTACATTGTGAGAGTACGCGCAAGCAATCGGCATATATGACAGATGCACGTCAGTCAGTGGAGACTGGCAGTACACCGGTGGACCCAGATGAGAGTGTAAATGAGCCGTGAAATACAGGTTGCCGCTGCACATATACTTGAGGCTTTGAGTTTACTGTCGGATGTGATTATATTTCCTGCCTCACAGGAAAAAGAAGATCAGCCTGAGACTGACCAGCCTTTCAACTCCGATCATGCAAAAAACCAGCCGAGTCCCGTCTCTGGCCGGTCAATCGGTGCATTTCTAGTTATATAAATTAAAAAACTAAAATGTATTAATGCAATTTGTTTAGGGTTGATGCAAGGAAATTTACGGAGCTACAGCTGAAGTAATATACAAAGTTGGGAATTTACCCGAAATTGTATGGGAATTCATTAGAAATGTATATAAACTGTATCGTATAAAAACAAATATAAATACTTTGCTTGGAAAATAGCTGACATGCATGCAAGCTTATAGAGATTTAATACAGATTTATTCCTTTATGATCATTATTCTAGGAGAACAACAATATGTTTTGTCATTTTAACTGTGAAAATACTAGACAAAATGTGCTTTCTCGCATAATCTTGTGTGTTTTTGTTAATTCAAGCACGAAAGAACTTAATACTGGTGTGCTTTCTGACAGAGACTGACGCAGCCTTTAGCCTGTGACTGTATACATCAGACTGGACCTCTGTGGCGTTGAGCCGTGTTCCACAGCCAGAAGCTGTCAATAATCAATCTATACAGGATGTGTTAACACAATCATTTCAAATCATGGCTAAATAGTTTAAAGGCCTTTATATGAATAAGAGCGTGATTATATAATGTAACACTAGACAATGATGACAGAAAAAACGGATGTTGCGTTAATGTTCCAAGGCTACCAGAGCGGGCAGGATGCAGTCCAAGGTTACCGGAGCGGGCAGGGCGCAATCCATACCCAGACCTGACAAATGCTGGACGAAGGACGTGGCGACTCTACAAAACTTCAGTCGCTATTAGATTATTAATGATAATTTTAAATCTAACTTTTTTTTTTGCCTTGTTGTGCAGGCACTGTCGAGCTTGTGCAGAGGCAGCAGTTTTTGTCAGAGGGGAACTGGAATCCCCTGGTTAGGCCTGGTTTCCCTCCGAGGTTTTTTTTCTCCTCCAATGGAGTTTTGGGTTCCTCGCCACCGTTTGCATACTGTTTTGCACTGTTTGCCTGGCCGGGGGGCTGCTAGAATTTGATAGTCTTATTTAATTAACACTGCATATAGGAATTTATTGTGTGTCTGATATTTGACCTGTGTTTTGTCTTCCATAACCTTTTATGTTTTACTTATAGTCAATGTTTTCTTGTACAGCTGCTTTGTAACAATGAAAATTGTAAAAAGCGCTATATAAATAAAGCTGACCTGACTTGACTTGACATAATGCCGTTAAATATATTTTTAACACGTTAATCGGAAAACATTTATTGCATGCGTTAATGCATTTACGTTGACAGCACTAAAACAAACCTATAATTTGTTTGTCCAAGCACTTTATTACAACCAAATGTTGTGACCATTTCGACGTACTATGTATTTATTATTTTTTAGAAAATGGCTGATCGTTTCGCTATATAAGACCATTATTCATCGTCTGGTATCGTTTAAAGCCCTTTGAATCTGCACTGAAACTGTCATTTTGACCTTCAACCATTTTGAGTCCATTGAAGTCCACCATATGAAGAATATTCCTGGAATGTTTTCATCAAAAACCTTTTATTTTCGACAAAAGAAAGAAATCTTGGATGACAACAGGGGTGAGTAAATTATCATGAAACTGTATATTGAAAGTGAACAATTCCTTTAAATTGCAGCTGTTTGAAATGAGAGGATGCGTGAGATGAACACTCACCAGTGTATATATCTGTTGCTGGTGACAGATAGGAGTTTCCCACTGTCCTCATAAGAGAATCCACCTGCACTGTCTGCATGCTTTACACCCCCCGAGTGACCACCAACACCTGCTGGACATCACAAAAGAACACACATGATCAACATATAACCACACAGAGACACATATTATACACTAACACATCAGACTCGCATGACACACTGATTTTATTTTAAGTTTTTTGTGTTTTCGATCAAGACACCTCTAATATTTAAGAAATAAGTTAGGCTGGGAGTACTGACAGAAAAACCACCCCATATATAACTATTAGGACTAACACAGTGTCTCCACGTGACCTGAAATGACATACTAATGGAATTGTCGCATCGCATCCAGTGTGGTTGTTATGCGTTCTATTGTATTTTTTCACGCTGTGTCGCGTTCGGTGTAGACACGTGTTTTATAAACGGTGTAGCATACATCAATACCAAGATACCGTTTGCGAAGTTGGTCGAGTTGTAAAATAGAATTTTTGTTTTATCTCAAAAGATTAAAAGCTTTTCATATGTATACTTTTCATCTTAGTTTTTCTTATGTCTTATTCCGTCCGACTGCTCTTATTTAGTATTGTTTGTGTAGTTGTATTATCATTTTAAATTAGCTTTTATCTTTGTATTTTAAGTTTGACTACAGCTGTCAAACAAACATTCTGACCAGCAAACACTCATCAAGAAATCAATGAAGCATGTCAGAAAGAAAATATTTAACATAAGTATGAGGAGTTCGGAATACAAATGTGACAAAAATGCCATAGTACTGTAAAATATATTCACGTTTTTCTGCCTGCTATATAACATTTACTCTGTTATACTGTATTGTTAAGCATATCATATCTGCACATTGATACTATCATGGGGAAGTGTTTTTATTCTACTTATAAAATGTTATTTTTCTCATGAGAAAATGTGACAATATTAAACAGCTCGGAAACATTGCACGTTAAAAAACATCAAAACACAAAACGGAAACCAAAAGTTACATTTAAACAGTGAAGAAACTTCAATGTTTTACAACAAATATGGAAAATGCTATGATGTTTTTCTCCTCTTACTGGTAAAGATAACCGTATAAATAAACTCCAGTTAGACAAGTAGTACAAATAATAAAAGCAATAATATTACTATATTCTTTTTAAATGATGTCTCGTGTAACAAATGAGCTGCCAACACTCGTGTGAACAATAACTCACTTCACCCGCTTCAAAGCGCATGAACACAAAATCACATATATGTGTAAATACAGTGTAAGTTTTAAAGACTGTACCGAGATTTATTGTGATCTCTCTAAACCTGGAAACAGTTTCTCTTTCAAATCCACAAATTTCAATGTAGCTCCGCTCCAGAACACCCGCCATCTTTCACGCGCTGCACGCTAGGTACAGCGTCACTTCCGCCCTTCAAACACTTAAAGGGACAGTGCGCAAAATTATTGGGGGGTTTACGGCAGCTGGCATCAACGAGCAAAATACCCGTGGCAAACCCTACAATTTATATACAGCGAAGAGGCAATACCTTATGGGCTGGTTTCACAAAGAAGGTTTAGATTTGTTATTATTTACGTGTGAAAATGTATTTCATGTCTCAAGTCATCTATCAAATATTTGCAATGTGTGGTTTCTCCTAAGAATAACAAACCTCCATATGGGAATCTAAATCTTAAAATAAAAATATTACACTATTAGAACTTTAATTTAGTGAAAATATTTTAATTTGATCAAAACAGCAACTGGACTGTATTTCTGCACAGCCATCAAACTAACAGCAGCAATTTTAATTGTTGTTTGCCATATATGGTGACGCCATGGTGACGCTCTGATGAGCTTTTTCCACAAATCACTCCTGAGGTAAATTTATTACAATCCTACATTAAACTGAAACAGAATAGTTGTAATATGTTTGCTCTCATTTCTTGAAAGATAGTGTGAAACTGCAACATATAGCATTGTAAAAACTTGTTTGCGACTTTTGAAATTCATTTTATTTTGAAGATTAGATTAAAGATTTTAATAAAAACAATGGTATCGTTCATGGAGTGTGTCCAGTGTGGAGTTTTTTGTCTTTTGTAAGCCATCAACAATTCTGTGTTTGAGAGTAAAACTAATTATTTTGTAATAAAAATATTTAAAATTGCTTAAAAAATCTGAGATTGATGACAAAATTATTTGCATTGCGTGCAAATCTTAGAATTTTTCTTCTTCTTTGTGTACTTCAAAAACTTTTTTATCACAAAACTACAAATATTTCTCTCTTTTTTGCTGTCTTTTTTGCAGGTTTAAAACTTTTGGTTGCGAGTTGAATTTCTTTTTTCGCAAATGAAGCTGTACCTCAGTGGGCGGTCTCTACCCACCAAGATGAAAAGGCTTTTTCTATTGGTCATTCCCGATTGAAGTGACAATATGATCACGACCACCACGTTTTCTCTGTGTCAAGTGAACTTAATTATTATGCTTTCCCATCTAAATAAGTAACGTTAGCTAAGCCTGTCTGTAGTTGGTGTTAGCGCTGATTAGCCAACAATACGTTAGCTACCTGCCTGAGCCCCCAATTAGTGAAGAGTCAGCATAAGGTAATCATAAATGTGGTTAATATTTAAATAGTCATTGCAAAAACAATTATTCACAAAATATATGTCTGAATATTATAAAATCATCTTCCTTTGTTTCGCAATACTCAATTAAGGATTGTAAATGTAGTTTGATGTCTTTAGAATACGTTTCTGTGCTAAATTTTCCATAACAACAATCTATTCTTGTGCTATGGGCACAGCCATTTATACAGGCTACAGCAGCAGAAGTTTTTTTAAAGGCCTATGAAATTATTATGATCAGAAGGTTAGATCTATAAAGGCAAGACCGCCTCATGCTGTATCCAGGCCTGTAACAGGATCTCTACAAGCAATGGGACATCAAGTTACATGGAAAAGAGTGAAGATCACACTACAACCCATCACGCTCTCTAAGATCTCAAAACGCAGGACTTTTGATAATACCTAGAATAACTAAATCCACCAAAGGGGGTCCAGTTTTCTCATACGTAGCACCTAAACTCTGGAATAGCCTTGCTGATATTATTCGAGGATCAGACACACTCGCCCAATTTAAATCTAGACTAAAGACGCATCTTTTCAGCCAAGTATTCACTTAACCAGGAGATGCTGACATTAGATATTATTTACTAGAATAATTTAATTTATTATATAAAACACCATATAGCGTGTTTTACCCTTTTTTGGGGTTTTTATTTTTTTATTATTTTTTCCCCTGTAAAGCTGCTTTGGAACAATGCAAATTGTGAAAAGCGCTATATAAATAAAGTTGAATTGAATTGAATTGAATATGTCTTTGCAATGTGTGGATGGAGTCCTTTCAAGGATGGCCCAGCTGTCATGCATTGCAAGACGTACATACTCTGTTCCTGCTCCTTTGTCTCTTGTCCATATTGACACTAATCACAAGCTGATAAGCTAATTTGTATTAGCTTTACCATACATTTTTCTTGTGTTATTTGTGTTATGAGTAACAAATGAGCAATTAATAACAGAATTTTAATCTGGGTGAACCAACCCTCAATGTTAAAAGTCAAATTTTTATGATTCCAAATATTATTCAATGCCAAACTTTTGAACGGTAGTGTAAATTGTGTTTTTGGGGCTGTTGTTTGACTTACCATTCAGGTTTGACTTACCATTCACTTCTGTTCACGCTCTCTGCTCAGCTGTTTCCACTCTCTCGCTTTCGTGCACCTGTTCCTTATTTTCTCATTACCTTCCTTTGCTTTATTTACTCCTTCAACTGTCCTTTCCGTTGCCAGTGTGTTGGTTCCTTTTTCAGATATCAGTTGGTCTTGCCCTGTCTTGTTGCTCGTGGGAACTCTTTTTCCTCAGCTCGTACTGGTGGTTGTTTTTCTCTTCAGGCGTTGCAGTTCTGCCGTTGTCTTCCCAGTTCTCAGTTTTTCTCCGATCCTCTGACCTGACTAAGAGTTTGCTGTGTTTCTCCGGATTACGTCGGCACCTCGCCTGACCTCGCCTGCTTTACTACACTCTCTCTTCTCCCTCCACGGACACTGTCTGACAGACCCAAGCCTGCCCAACTACGATTCCTGCCTCCTCCTGCATTACTCTGGCTGCACTGTCGTGTATCTTGGTTTACCTTTTTGACTTTCTGTTAATAAATTGACTCTAATGCATCTGCTCTTGGGTCTTCCTTCTGTCCCTGACAGAACACACTGGCAAGTATGGACCCAGCAGATGTTTCAGTTTTTCGCACAGCCGTGGAGCGACAGGGGGCATTACTGGTCCATCATCAGAAGGGACTAACGGCCACTCAGCAGTCACTTGATAGGTTGTCCACCCTAGTGAACGTCCTTTCGTCCTGGCTGGACCTCCCAAAGACTACCTCCCGAGCCCCGGATAAACAACCCGTCGTTGTATGCCAGTGAGCCAACCCTTTGCAGAGGGTTCCTCACGCAATGTGTAGTTGTGTTTTCCCTCCAGTCCTGCACTTACTACTCTGATAAAGCCAATGTGGCATTTGTGGTTACTCTTCTTATCAGACGGGCTTGCTAGTCGGGAGCAGCTATGTGGAAAGCACAGGTTTGCTATCGCCATGATTTTCAAGATTTCAAGGCGGAGATGATCAAGGTGTTCGACTATTCAGTCTTCGGGAAGGAGGCTTTTCGCCGCCTTGCCTCACTGCAGCAGGGCAGTAGGTCGGTTACTAACTATTCTATCGTGTTTCGTACCCTGGCCGCCACCTGCGTCTGGAATGCAGAAGCACTGTTCCTAGAGGGGCTCGTCAGAGACATGAAGGATGAAATTTATGCCCGGGATTTCCCCAGAGACTTTGACGGACTGGTGGATTTGGCCATTGGGCTGGAGGAGAGAGGTCCGCCAGAAAGTCAAGTTGTCTGCTACCGTCCAGATGGATCCGTGTTCTTCGCTTCGAAGACCCCTAACTCCCGCGGATGAAACTGAACCCATGCAACGTGGCAAACTTCGCCTCTTGGCCAGGGAGAAGATGAGTCGTATAAATGACGGAGTGTGTCTCTACTGTGAGGGACAAGGACAACAAGCGGCTGCCTGCCCGTTAAAGGCCAGCGCTCGTCGGTAAACAGGGAAGTACTGGCGAGCAGCACCTCCATCTCCCCCACCCTGGGTACCGGTCGTGCTGACCTTTGACAATGCCTCTTTTCGTGAGTCGCTCCAGTGGATTCGGGGGTGGAAGGCAATTTTGTTGATGAAGCCTGGGCTCTTGAGAGGGGGATTCCCCTTTTTCCTCTCCGTCCGCCCAATCTCGCCCACTCTCTGGACGGCAAGGTGATAAGCACGGTCTCATGTACCACCACTTCGGTAGGACTCATCACATCTGGCAATCACTGTGAGGAGCTCACCTTCTTTGTCTTAAAGTCTTCTGTTGTTCCTCTGTTTTTGGGTCAACCTTGGCTATCGTTACATAACCCCGCCATTAACAGGGCGGTTAATTTTGTATCTGGTTGGAGCGTGTATTGTCATGGCTGTGCTTATTCTATGAACAAGTCGACCTGGCTCGAGTTCCGGAGGTTTACCATAGCCTGCGAGCGGTCTTCACCAAGTCTCGGGCCACATCATTTCCTCCGCACCGTCAGAACCACTGTGCTATCGACCTCCTCCCAGGCACCTCCCTGACCGCGCAGTCAGCTATTCTCCTTGTCTGCTCCTGAATGGATAGCCATGTCGTATCGTCTGAGGGGATCCGCATGGACCCAGAGAAGGTAAGGGTCGCCGCCTGATTCCCGCATGGCCTTACAACAGTTCCTGGGCTTCACCAATTGTTATCGCGGTATATCAGGAACTTCGGGCAGGTGGTGGCTCCCCTCACTGCTTTAACCTCCACCAACGGCAAGTTTGTCTGGCTGCCATGCTGCTCAGGCGGCTTTCGAGGAATTTAAGAGCAGGTTTGTCTCCTCGCCCATCCTCGTTACCCCGGACCCGGCACGGCAGTTCGTGGTGGAGGTTGATGCATCTGAGGTAAGGGTTGGGGCGGTTCTTTCTCAGGTTTCATGACAATAAGTTGCACCTGTGTGCTTACTTTTCCTATCGTTTGTCTCCCACAGAACGGAACTAACAATCAACCAGTACCACTTTAGTAACCATGGATTAATCCAAGTATTTGTATCTTCTTTCCAGTTCACCCCAAAATGAAATTCTTTCATGATTTACTTACCCTCTTGTCAATTCAAACCTGTATGACTTGCTTCCACAGAACACAACATAAGTTATTTCAAATAAAGAGGGTAACCGAACAGCACTGGACATTCACTTCTATATATTGTATGGACACCAAACCACTGCAAGCGAATAGGGTCCAGTTAACAAAACTTGTTAAAAAATGCTGTGGGTATATTAGTAAGCCTGCTGACATCCAGAGTAATTAGGTAATTAGAGTAATTAACCATGCTCATTCTCTCGGCTGCTTTGTGAGGTTTCAAGAAAAAAATATTACCAAAAATGTTTTACTGCTATTTTGGAGAACTCCTTGTGCTAAGATAATGTTTTGTGAATATGGCCCAATTCTATTATTTGTTGTTGGCTTGATTCATGCTGTTTATGTAAAGCTAATGTGCATTAAATGTTATACACTCTGTACTTTATTGTTTTTGCATTGCATTATTTGGAAAATGCAATTTTTTATGTTATTTGAGTGCTTGATTTATTGAGGTAGAGTCAGATTATAAATGTATGTAAAATGAAATGTTAGATTTTTTTTAATAAAGTGGAAATTAAAGTGTATATAATGTTGCTTTATATGGAAATTTCCTGCCATAGGTCTCCTCAGATCCTCTCAAACTCTGCCAGGTTGGATGGGGACCATCAGCAGACAGACTGTATGCATCAGCAAACGGTGGCGAAAAACAGTATGCAAACGGTGGCGAGGAACTCAAAACTCCACTGGAGGAAAAAGAACTCAGAGGGAAACCAGGCCTAACCAGGGCATTCCAGTTTCCTTCTGGCAGAAGGTGCAACCTCTGCACAAGCTCGACAGTGCTTGCACATAGATTTTTTTATTCAAGATTATCATTAATAATGAGTACTGTTCTGCACTCTTTGATGCAACAAATACATCAGTTGTTATTGGAAGTGTTCCTGGTTCCGGTTGATCTAACTAGTGCAGCTTAAACCTTCGGAATACTTATATTATGATAGTGTAGTCATGTATGCAAGATTCAAAAGATGCGTCTTTAGTCTATATTCAAACTGACAGTGTGTCTGCCTCCAGGACAGTGTGGGGAAGACTGTTCCAAAGTGTAGGCGCTAGATGGGAAAAGGATCTACCACCTGCACTTGATTTTGAAATTCTGGGTATTACCAACTGACCGGACGCCCGAGAGCGTAGCTGAGAGCACGTGAAGGACTGTAATACAAGGGAAGTTCACTCAAGTAGTGAGGAGCTAAACCATGCAGGGCTTTATAGGCAATAAGTGAGATTTTAAAGTTAATGCGATTTATTCTAATAAGACATGATTGAAATCTGACGGCAATTCTTTTATTTCTCCTCATAAATTAGCATAGTTGGTTGTGCACACCATTTCTAGTATTTTGTACATGAAATAGAAACTTGAGTCTTAAATTAATAAATGTCAAAATACTGAAACACATTTTTTCACAGATGTTCTCATTTATTCTCATTGAAATCATAATTGTCATGCAGAAAAGAAATATCTGGTTACATCAATCTGTGGATTCTAGTCAATCTGATGAGAACGATTGTAAATAAAGACACTTTTTCTAGAATAAGGGGCCTTTACAGAGTAGTATTGATCCCATCTCAGATTAAAATGTAGGGTCTACATGCACGAGCAAAAATGATATCCTATTCTCCACTCAGACATTCAGTTGATCTATAAAGTCTTCAGAATGTGTTCAAATATTCATAATTGCCTTAAATTTGTCACAATGATCTTTAATATCACTGTATTGTGATGATCTCATTATCTTGGCTGTGTGGATGTTTCACATACAGTATATCCCATAAGGACCTTGTGTTGTGAGAATGTGCTTAAACTAAACATTTACCCAGCACAAAAGATTATGACAAATATTTATATTGTTCATAGCTCTTGTGTTTTTTAAATATGCTGTATGATGTAGATCATTGAGTAAATATATGCAGAATGACATTCATACATAGTACATTAACTACAGGTTCACACAACTCTGACTGCACTTCAGTTCAACTCTCGTTTAATAAAAAAGAATCTAAATATCTACAATCGTTATTACAGACTAAAAATATTACTTGGGGAAATTATTGTTTATTGTGATTATTATGAACAATAGTACTGATACACAATGGTGTCTGAATGTTGAAATCCTTTGTAAAGTTAGTCCTGTTCCCAAATCTTAAATCTACCATAATAATGGACACTAATAAGTTCAATACTGGTCATATTCAGATAAAGTTGTTTATACTGGTTGCTTATGGAAACACAATATTTGAAACATTTTACTGTACTGTATGCATGTAATGCAATACAATGTAATGTATGCTTATGGTGTACAGCATCTGAACTAAACATATGAATATCACAAAACAGACTTTTTTTGTGCCAAGTACTTAAATCTATTACTTTGCAACTTAAAGATGTAAATGTAGTGTGTGACGTCTTTAAATGTGAATTTCAAAACAACTCTGAAAATTTGGCATATAAGGAATGAATAAAAACACCATTTGATCAGTAATACTGATTTGTGCCTTACTGAATTATCTTTTGGAATGCTGTCCAGCGTGTTATTAACATAATAAAGACAAACAGGCATTGGAAAACGAGTGTAAGAAAAGTAGTAGTATATTACCATAGGAATAAAACGATGGTACATGACAAGCTCCTCTCTCCGTTAACTTCTCAAGCGAGCATGAGACAGAGAGACACCATTTAGTTACAGGTAATCTCCATGACTTACAAAAAACAATAACATTCATAACTGCGTGAAAAAAAGAAATCAGTTTTAGAAACACAGAAGTGTCTTCAGGCAGTTTCAGGTTACATGGGCAGGTCAACACTGTTATGGCGTGTTTTCCTGGAGGTACCGTCATAGCGGGGTAATGCTTTCTGCAGGCTGGACATGGCAGCCGTGCGCTCTACATCAATGACTGCATACAGCTCTGTCCTACGGGTGGGGGTCTGAGGAAGCGGTGAAGTGGGCGTCTTCGGGGTCTGAGGGTTGCTGGAGTTCTCCGTCTCAGTCTCGACCTCGATGTAGTTCAGTCTGTGGGACTCTAGGCAGGGTCGGCGAAAATCAAAGTTAAAGAATGTTGTGGAAGAGCGGTCCCGCCAGCGGGCCGACTCCACCTTGTTAGCGCTGAGTGGGGCCACCACATTCTCTGTGTTGATGTAGTAGTGCGTTGGGTCGGGGCTGTACTGCCGATGTTTGTGGAAGCCGTTGATGGGCTGTGATTTTAGTTCTGTGGGGACATCACTGTCCTCATCATCAGAGTCACCCTTCGGGTGCTCTCGTAAAGGAGGTAGGGCTGGGAGATTCTCGTAGTCTAATAATGCTGTTCTCCGCTGGGCTGAGTTGTTGACATTGGCATCAGGAGTAAGTGGTGTTGGTCTACCCCTACGGCGTGAAAGAGCTGATGACGACGAACAATTGAGGTTATCTGAAGATGCGGATGTGTTCTCATGCGTCCTACTGCTTTCAACCGCATCTGTGTTGCCTTCATTCTTATGTTGTGAAATACTGCCAACATAGTTCTGGGCTGAACTGCTCAGCCTGCTGTCTGCACCAGCATACTGCTGTCCTGACACGGTCGTCTCTCTCTGCCTCTGCCTCTGAACAGGAGTTGGGCCCAACACAAACCGAACACATTCAGGCTCCAGCTGCACTCGAGGCCCTGGTTCCGGTGCCTCCTGAGGGGGAGCATCCTCTCCGTTATGCAATGAAACACTCGTGTCCAGAGGAACATCAGAAAGGCTCGGGCTGTGCTGCTCCAGCAGCTCGGAGGTGTTTACATAGGTGTGCCCCTGATAAAACAGCATAAAACATGCTTTAACAACTATTGTGTAAATGCGTTTCTGATTCGTGCTATGGTTCTTAAAGGGATACTTCACAAAAACATTCTGTCATCATTTACTCACGTTTGAGTTGTTTCAAATCTGTATACATTTATTTGATCTGATGAACACAGAGAAAGATATTTGGAAGAATGATAATATGATATGATATAAATGTATTTATCCTTTCGGAAAATTGTTCTGCACCATGATTATAACCAGAAAGATTTTGCAACCCACTAGCTACCATAGTAGGAAAAAATACAATGGTAGTCAAAAGTGCCACAGAACGGTTTGCTGTTTTCAACAGAACAAAAAAGAAGGTTTTTTCCTACAATGAGAGTCAAGATCATTCTTCCAAATATCTTTCTCTGTGTTCGTCAGAACAAAGAAATGTATACAGAGTTGGAACAAATTGAAGGTGATCATTTTTACAGCATCTCTATAGCATATACACAATGCAACACGATGTGCACACATTAACAACATACTCTCAAGCATCATTTACTATGCTGATTATGGACAAGGAAATATAATGATCACTTTAAATGATTAGCTGTAACTGGATCTGAATGTTGAAATCTGTTTTAATGTTTCAGTTCATGTCCACTTACTCTAACAGCCTCTTCTGCAACTAAAAGAGGGTGTGTGGTCTCCTCGCCCAGTGAGGCCGGACATGTGCTTCCAACAGATGGATGCCGACTTGACGGGTGAGAGGACACATCCCCCAGAGAAGGATACCTTAAGCTGCCATTGGGTATAGTAGGGAGTATGTTTCCAGGAGCTAAATCAGAAAAAAGACAAAATAAATTGTACTTACACTACCTTAGGTTTTTGAACACTTACTTTTTCATATTTTTTCCACATTTATACATTGTAATCTCATAAAATTGGAATAACACAGAAGGAACTGTGACAATTATGTTGCAACGTGTTATATTTAAGCATCTTCAGTGTAGACCCTTTTTCCCTATAATTTGCAGAAATGTTCCTTTGACATTTCATCAATCGGTTTCTTGGGGTCTTACCCCAAGATAATTTTTAAACAACATTAAAGTAGTTTCCTCGTGCTCTTATTTCATTACTCAATGAGAAACATCCATTTCAAAATTTCACTTCATAATGAAAGTATATATTTTTGACTAGACATTTAAGCATACACCTCCAGATCAAACCTTTATTTAAGATAATGACATTTTACTCAAGTGTTCTAAAACGTTTTATCGATCACCTGTTACCTGTTCTTGTCATCAAGCTATTAAGCTGGTAAAACAAAACATTTTGGTTTAAGTTAAAACACCTAAACATTAAAACAAAAGCAAAGCATCTTGAAGCATGTCACTATCTTCTTTATAAATTGTTGATACATATTTGTATTTATTTCAATTTGAAGATCGACATACTGTTAGGAGTGTGTGGAGTTATTGGAAGGTCTGATTCAGCTTGTGCGAGGTTGGGCTCAAACACAGGTTCCTCTACAACACTGATGCTGTTATTATGCATGATGTCCTGCAGCATGTTGAAGATCTCTTCAGCGCGTGAACACTTGAAGGCAAAGATCCCTACAGACAGTAAACAAAAAGTGTTACAAATACCTGCCTTGACCACTGGTGGACACAAAGTTATGTATACTGGCAAAAACACAAAATGTTTGCCAGTACTGGCAAACTATTGACAGAAAAAAACACATACAACAACCAGAAAAATTGAAATATTTCAATTTAATAATAACAAAGGATCTGCAGTAGTGCATCAAAGTGTGTTGACATCACAGCAAGCAGACATGCTTACCTGAACAAGCATGCAAAACTCAAGCTCATCCTTTTGAAAGCATTGGGTTTAAAGTTAATAGTCTCACATTAATAACTGTACAGATAGCTGGGTCAATCTCACGAAACCAATGAAACATCAGGGCGGTAATGATTTTAAATAGAAACCATATACAGTCATGTGATAAAGTAAGGACATGCATTAATACTTTATTTTACGGTGCACTTGTTGCAGGTTACATGTATTTACTATAGGCTTTACTATAAGTTATTAGGGCAGTGTATTGGCAAGGGCATTGCGATACGATACATATCATGACAGATGAGTTACGAAACAACATATTGCAATATATTTCGATACGAAACATAATGCAATACTTTAAAATATTTTTTTTTATATGGACCTAGAACTGAAAATACAAAATAATACAACTTGCTGTGGACCACCTGAGGTATTTTTTTTAACATCCTGCCAATAGAATCACATACCAGTAGACACCATTATAATTTCCATTAAAACAAATACAATTCCCATTATTATAATAAATTCTTGAATTTTCTATTGTGTTTGGTCAGTGTTCTATTGTTTTTTTTTAAGTTTTATAGCTTTAATGTCAGTTTGTCCATACTTATTTTCCGTTCATTTAAACAACCTCTGTGCCTTACCTCTACATTGCCGTGTTATTGCAATATCAACACAGTCTCAATATTATCGTGGTCACATGACTGTATGAAACAATAGGCCTAACATGGAGAATGTTAGAAAAAATTATTACCTTTGTCAAGGTCTATCTGGTGCAATTATTTCATTTTATAAAAGGGATTTTTTGTCATTTTACCCATTTCTTACTATAACTCATACCTCTAAGCACCAGTTATGATTAGAGAATAAAGAAAAGTGGATGCTTATTGCACATTACAAAGTCATTTTAAATATTGAAGGATTATATATAAAAGTCGGCACAATAAAAAAAAAGCTTGTTTCGTCCGATGAAGAGCCTTGTGTGCTCGAAACTTTACATGCCATGCTAAAGTCTTTAAATCAATAAATTTTGTTATGTTTTGGAGCTTTGGTGTGCTGACTTTTTATATATAATCCTTCATCCGTTATTTAGTCGAGCACCCATTTGAGGTTGATTTGCATGCTTTTGTCCTCATTTTGTCTTTATAAATATTGCAATAAATACCATATCGTGGACTTTATATTAAGGTTTTTTGATATTGTTACATCCGTAGCTATGAGTGAATATTGCGTGTAGATATCATTTTTTGTAGCAATAACTCTAGTAATCGTCTTCTGTATGCCAATTTCTCATACTGTTCTGGGAGACATTTTGGACCACTCATTAGCGTTTCATTCGCTCCTCATTTGCATAAAGTTTAATATTTCTCAACTTTGTACCGTCGCTAGATACGGCCAAACCGGTTGTCAACGATTGCTAGTGCTTATGTCACCGACATTTTGGAGACTGTGATCTCAATCAGCTGGTCTATTAGACCAATTATTCCCAAAAACCCATAATATGAATCCTTATTTGATATGCTATTATAATTTGTTGGTTTGTTTTACTGCAATTCCCAACAGTTCGCAAGTGGACCTCTTATCTTGTGTAGGTCTTTAAATTGTACATTGGAACACTCTCAAGACTTATTTGCAGATATTTTGGGTGAAATCATGTCTCGATGACGCACTGGAGCCACAGAGGATGCATGGCCCCTCCCTCCACACTATATAGAACATTAGACCGCCTGCTTAATCATGAGCTCAGGGTTGTCTGCTCTTACGCACACACTTTCAGGTTCCATCTCACGTTCTCACTCTGCCCAAACAAATCTCACCCCAGGTAACAAGCGAATGCATACGCAGGGGAAGAACGCAGGCAGCAAACGGATGGAGGGGGATCACTGCGAGTGATTATTATCGATAAAGATCGCACATGTTTAAATTCAAATCCTCCTGTAAAACTCATCACATATATTGGAGATTTAGGCCGAGAGAGGCAAGTGGGCGTGGCTTCGGCACAGACAGTAGACACATCCTTAGCGTTTGAGTGCACTGCAAATATTTTCTAGATTCTGATATCTTTTTTTTTATTTAGCAGGCTTGTTAATCATTCAAACTTGGCCGAGTGATTAATTAAAAAAAATTATATGGTGTGACAAACTCAGAACACATCTAATATCACTTTATAAAATTACCGACCGCATTGAGCCTTTAAATATTTCTTTGTTGAAGTGGATCGTAGAGAGACTAGGGCTGGATGATGTGTCTTAAAAATATATTGATAATCGACTTAAAAATCATCACGAAATCCGATAATATCAGGTGTGTTTGACTTCACATAACGCTGTGCAGACGTTCGGCGTATTGCTGTCATACACTGATGTATGTGCCAAACAAACACGCACGCAGGCACGCCACGTGCACAAACCAGTGTTGCAAAGACTACATTCATCAGATAAAGCGCGTAGATAAACCATAGCTTTAATGCAGTTGAAACATTTTGCCGGTACAACCCCGCGAGCGTGAGGTTTTGCTTTGCCGACAAAGCTAGTCTTTCTCTTGGTCTATCTGTACAGCGACCGGCAGAAAACTGTAGCACATTTAACTGACCATACAAAACAGAGTTTCCAAAATTCTGTCACTGTTACTGACTGCCAGAGCATATGAACATGAACCTTCACGCTAAAGCCTACATCGCATGAGAATGTTATAACGCGTGTTTTCCATTATTATTGATTATCGTCTGGTTTTTGTCTGTTGTAATCGACACCGGGATATTTGCGAGACATGAGCGATATATACGATAACATTGTCACATCGCCCAGCCCTAGTGGAGACATTAGAATTGTTCAAGATCTAATATCATCATATCCCCACACCCTTACTGACATAATGCCAGCAATCCAATTTCGGACAATAACATTGCTGTGCCGGTAATATCCCTGAGGTAAAAAAAAGAGGTTAGACTGTTTAAATTATACTTACATTACAATTAGACTGTAATGTTGAATGGCTATAACTATTTTATTGGTTCAGAGTACATAGTAAATAGATGAAAATCAAACAAACATATTTTTTAAACAACTGTGTTTATGTTGTTTTTATGATTAAGTATATGTATAATTACAAATTTGAATATTAGGTGTGATTGATCGTCATTTATTACAGAAAACCGTGTGATTTCTCATTGATTGAAGGCACTAAAGAACTAATTTGAAATGATATGCACAAGCATAGAAATATATTGTAATAAACAATTACCTTGACCAGTCTGGCAACGACGGCCACTCTCAAAGGAAAATAGGTTTGAATCATAGCCATAGCGACGCAGGCACAGGTAAGGCCACTTCACAGCATCACATTTCCGTGTGCGTAGGACCAGCTCGTCCTCTGTCAGCTCCATGATTCCTGCTCCCAGCTCATTCCCATCATCATCCACGTTCACCACCTAAAGACATCAAACCAAACCCTGCTCAAAAATCCACATCCAATAGGTTACATGACGACATATTTCTGCTTAAATCCCAGCCAGCTAAGCCACATCTGTGATAATGATGTGTTTAGTTAGAAAACTATCAAAGTTCAGCGAACTGACAACACTAAGGGTGAACATTGCTATATGTCTTTGTCATCATGCCTCGAGTAAGTGCAAAGGTTTACTTAGCTTTTTTCATATTTGTGAATGTAACTTGAATAGCCTGAAGCGCTTCTCCTTTTTGGTTGTCGAAGTATGATGTAGTATTTGGATCATTTGACTCACGTCGTTGACCGTTATCCTATGTGCATCTTGATGCAACTGAGTGAAAAACGGCATTGTTTCCTATGGATGATGTGTGCACCGGATGTAACAGAACTGGCTGAGATTTTAGCGGACAACCCAACTAATTAAACCCCACTTATGAAGGTATTATCTGGTGCAAAACAAGTGAGCGGCTGTGAGAGAGGAATGTCTAGTTGTAGAGATCTTCAAAATTGTAGATAAATTTGAAGTTGAAAACTTGTAGGTTTTTTTGTCTTTGCGGCAAACACAACAGTTACATGTACATCTTCTTGAATCCTTCAGTGCACATGCACAAATCCAATTCTACAAATCACAATCTAAGATACTCTTGCACTTTTTTGCTACCATTGCTGCAGTAAAGCTGGTGCAAAACATTCACACACCTGCACCAAAAGAGTTACTGCATGAATCTGCTGCTGGGAGTCGCTCTCTCATGTTGCAGCACATATCTTTGTGATATGGAGCAAAAGTGATTTGTGCATTTGCAGAGGCCAAACGTGCTAGTTTTGGTGCCAAGCAGGTGGCGCCCTGACACACCAGTGAAAAAGCCTGTGAGAATCATCCCGTCTGCGGTTTTTATTAATCACTAATCGTAAAAGCAAGGCTTGACATTAAGCATTGTCATGTGGTTGACCGACAGATGAGGTTTGACCTGAAAACCTATCATCTTCTGACTAGTTTTGAAAAGGCCAATGAAATTGGTGAATGAATGAGATGTCCCTTGCAGCATCAGAGGGTAACCTACTGGCTTCCAACCCCGTTGATTGCTTGGACCAGGCCTTCCTTGGAAGGTCGAGCCCAGGAAGAAGTGGATGTCGAAATGTCAGCCATGCTCTCCCAGGTCGCCATTAGCATTGGGCTTTGCGACGTGTTCCGTCAGACTAGCTCTGTCTCCCTTTCTTCCCCCGATGGTGGGGCTTTGTCGACGTGCCCCAGGTGGAGCGTGCCGTCGTGGTGCATTTATACCCACAGACGGGCAGCCACCTGGAGAGGTCGACCTAGACTCCCGTCCAAAGCAAGTAGGTTTTTGGCATCCCTGGGTTCGAAAGCTAACAATGCCACAGGCCAAGCTGTCTCTGCTCAACACGCCATGGCCATCCTGCAGAGATGTTCGATCGGGACCGTGCTGTCCTTCCTGCAAGGGAGGCTGGAGAGTAATCTCTCCCCTTCCACACTGAAAGTGTATTTAGCCGCCATTGCCGCTCATTTACATTTAGTTATTTAGCATACTCTTTTATCCAAAGCGACTTACAAAGCGTTCAGGGAGCAATAAGCATGTATGGCATACAGGAGCAATAGATAAAATAGATGCTAATACAAAGTTACTAGTTTTAACAAAAGCTAGACCACTACCTGTTGAGAGAAAGAGAGAGGGTTGGTGTACAATTTTTTTTTCATTTGTCTGTCAAGTATTCATTGAAGAGATGGGTTTTAAGTAGTTTTTTGAAGGTTGTGAGATATGTGGTTGACCGGACCGGGTTAGGAAGAATGTTCCACCAGGAAGGAGTTGTTTTATTGTTGATAAGCAAACCTGTGCCGCCTCCTCTTCCAGTTTGGCAGGGAGAGTGATAGAAGGAGTAGTTTGTGTGAGAGAGCAGCGGGTGTGGCTGAGTCCTCAGGACGAATCCATGTCTCAGAATGTGAATGTCAGACTGGCTGGCAAATGCATGGATGAAGTCAGTCTTGTTCACAGCTGACTGGTAGTTCTAGAGACCCACAGAGAGAGACAGAGGTGTAGAAGTGGAGTGGGAATGGGACAGGTGTGAGAGTGAACACGACGTGCGAGAGCACTGTCTGCGGTGGAGTACAGGAATTAACTGGTAACACATGATGTAAGTACAATTAAATAAAAACAAAGGTATGTTAAATATACTGATGTGCCATGCCGGTATCTTTGCTCGGTGGTGGCGCGCAGGTAGAGTCAGCGGTCTTCTCTCTCGTCGTTGAACAGAACTGAACACGCCTTCTGGACAAGCAAAACAAAGCCGGAACGACTTGAATGAGCCACGGATCGAACAGCGTTCAACTTGCTCTGTGCTTTTAAGTGAAAAACTATGTCTACCTGTAGCAAGCGGCTAACGGCAACTTACACAGTACCCAAACGGAAGAAAAAACACTAACACCTTAATTATGCCTCAATCAACGAGTAATAAAATAAACAAGCTCAAATAATCTTAACTAACAACAGGCAACAGTCCAGTTCAACAGTTAAAACAAGGTAACAGGGTAAATTGCAGACTTACGCATTCTCTGTCTTTCACGAGGTTCTACAGCCTCCGTGTGGAACTGGTGTCAGCCCGAGTCTTGCATGGTACCAACAAGTGAGACCGGCGGCCGGTAGTGCATACGCCTGCGAAAGCGTCTTCCCTCCTGCCTAGGTGGGTCAGTCTGCTATTTCGGCCCCACTTCTTCCCCCACCGGGTGAAGAATAGGCATTCCATCCATCTCTAAACACATCCTGTTGGCAGGCTAGGTGGAGCAGCCCTGCCTCCTCAGGCCTGATATCTTGTTGAGTTATCTTGTGTATAGCTCAACCACAGGGTGGTTCCGTCCGGTGTATCCTCATGATGTGGTTCCCATCTTTGTAACCCATGACCTCCCCTAGGTGGGCCTCCACCTTGCCGAGCATGTTTCCTCAGTAAGGGATTAGCGCTTCCCAAGTGGCCTTCCAGTATCGGGCGGCTTTTAGCCTCTAGAGAAACAAGGCCTCCGCCCAAGAAAGCTCTGGGACCCCCTACCTCTCTACTGGATGGTTAAAGTTCCGTGCTAGCACTCACGTCTGACACGCCTGCTGCAGCAGTTATGCAGCTCTCTGAATGAAGCACCAAAGGCCAGCCAATGAGATTGCACATCCAGCGACAGCCAAAGGCATTCTGCACGGCTTAGATGGGTGCCAACCATCCAATGGCAGTGGGCGGACAAAGATGTGCGGCCATCGCCTCATCTAGGGGAGGCAACCTCTCGTTTTCCTCAGCGCCCGTAGTGAGAGTGAAGGAAGAGGAGGGTCATTGACGGCCCTGAGGTACAGGAACCAGTACTGCATAGCATTTTTTTCTCTCCGATGACTGAAGCTTTATAATAACGCAGTGAAAACTGCATGGCAATTTGTTCTTGCTAGGCCTGTAGCGACACATCAAAATTAGGGTGACGTCATATTTTTGCGTAGGCGCGTCGCCATAGATTGCCACACACACGTGGGAGACCAAAACATTGCAGAATGGAGGACGAAACAGCATCTCTAACGGAGGCACCCCATTGTCACTTGTGAAGGAGACAATAACAAGTAAGTACTAACGTTGGCTAAATTAATTTCATGTTTGTATAGTGTGTCGTGTAGCCTGAGCTCTGCGGTGGGGCTAGCTAACTATCTTAGCTCTCTATGCAGTTTGTTCGTGCTAGGTGCTACTGGCCCCTAGACAGCTGTGTTTAACGTTAGTTATCATCTAATGTTGGCTTGAATATAAACTAGATTACGGCTGCAGAACACAGCAATCTATAACGTGAATGTTAGCTACTAACCTAGCACGAACAAACTGCACAGAGAGCCAAGATGCGTTGGTTACTTGGTTAGCCTAGCACCTCCAAACTGTACAGCTGCTAGAAAGCCACATTAGCATTCAAATAAACTAATCATAGCATAACACTGCAATGAGGTTAAGAGTAGATTTAAAATGCCCCACTGTCATAGCTGTTGCTCTAATATGCATTGCTTTTGTGTTTTCTAGGACAAAGCCAAGAACCTTGGCGTCCTATCTTTTGAAAGAGACTCAATGCACGCCACAGAAGGCAGCTAATCTGAGCAAAAGGATCTTGAGAGTAAATCATTATAAGCTCACTGTTGCTTGCTTTGAGCATCTTTTAGGATGGAATGGCTGTCCTATATTTATTTGCTAGGTTATGGGTGATTCTTTAGTTAACTTGGCACTTTTGTTTGTGTCCTTGTTTGGATTTTCTAAAGGCAACATATCAAGTCAAGTCAAGTAGCAGCTGTACAAGAAAACATTGACTATAAGCAAAACATATAAGGTTATGCGAGTCAAAACACAGGTCAAATATCAGACAGACTATAAATTCCTATATGCAGTGTTAATTAAGTAAAACTGTACAATTCTAGAAGCCCCCCGGCCAGGCAAACCTCAGAGGGAAACCAGGCCTAACAAGAAGATTCCAGTTCCCCTCTGGCAAAAGCTGCAGCCTCTGCACAAGCTCGACAGTGCTTGCACAACAAGGCAAAATAAAAAAATAATTAGATTTAAGATTATCATTAATAATTTTGTAGAGTCGCCACGTCCTTTGTCCAGCTCTATCATCACAGCATTTGTCAGGTTTGGGCATGGACTGCGTCTTGCCCGCTCTGGTAACCTTGGACTGCGTCCTGCCTGCTCTAGTAACCTTGGAACAAAGGGACAAGACTGGCTGAGAGTAGAGTACTGTTCTGCACTCTAAATACATCAGTTGTTATTGGAAGTGTTCCTGTTTACGGTTGATCTAACTAGTGCAGCCTAAACCTTCGTCCAACGACCGAACGAATGATACACAGCCAGTCTTTCTGTCAGGTAACAGTGCTCATTGATCATTAAATAAAATAAAAACATATAGAAAACCACGAGGCATGGTTTTGCACACCTGCGAAGACACACTGATGTGTCATTTATTTAGAAAGTTAGGCAGAAGAGAATATAACAAATAAATAGTTGAATATGACGATGACGATTGAATAGCAAACTTAACAGAGCAGACGCTAGCTACCTTTCATGAACTTCAGAAACACTGATCCATTACGAAAAAAGATTTTATTTTTATTTTGTATTACTATTGGCAAAACCATGGTTTTACTAGACGCAGAGGTTCTCAAAGTTGACATACAAAGGTCCGAATCGGAATTCTCATCAATGTCAAAAGTCCGGTACAAGTTATTACAAAACTTGCTTTAAATAACTTTAAATAACAAATCAACTCATTTGAAAAACGGACAACTCAGTTTAAATTTTTGTAAATCATGTTTTTAATGTGTTTTGTTGTGATAGTTAGCTGTATTTTACATTATTACTTATTCAAAAGAACCCAATTGCAGTTTCATTGATATTAATTTGAATGCACAATTAAACATTAAACATATTTTTTTGCAAATCATCTCTTCATATGCTAATCTAGTCGTACTTGCGATTAATGTCTTAACTGTTACATAGAGTGCTGTATATTTATACAACAAAATGCCAAAAGTTGTTATCATTTACATATTTGAGAAGAAAAACCATGCGCTCGCGGAGCGGAAACCTGCAACATTTTATCTACGTGCTTCAGCTGAAGAAGTTGGTAAACACTGCTAAAGGCAGCAAAAACACGAGACGCCCGGACAGTTATGTTTCGATGTTTTCTACACGGTTGTCTAATCATGCTGAATCGTGCTAATGAATGCGACCAGAGGCGTTATAGCTTCGTCTCTTGGGTTACTAAGCCAGCACGTGACGTGTTTGTGTTTACATTCTAAAAATGTCCGTTATATGATTGGGCATAGTCAGAAACTAATGTATAATACAATGCAATGTAAGTCGCTTTGGATAAAAGTGTCTGCCAAATGCATAAATGTAAATGTAAATATGTGGTGCAAAATGAGAGCGTGTGCGAACTTGTGTCAGAGACTCATAGCAGCATATTCAAGATTCACTCTCAGATTCACACTAGAGCTTTAACTCTATAATATCATGAATTAATGAGTACAAGTACAATTTAGGTGTTACCAGATTGTCGTCAGTATGACCAATCACAAATAGCTGTGTCGCCATCCGAGCTCTCTGTAGTAGGGCTGGCAAATGTATATTCGAAATTCAAATATTTGTCGGATTTAACACAAATATCAAGCCCACTGAATCTGTTTTCCTCAACCTTGATGCAGAAAAAGCATTTGATTCTGTGAGATGAGAGTTTCTATATATGTCTCTAAAAAGAATACAAAATTGGTTTATATGCAGACGACATTTTGATGACTCTCATCAAACCTGACGTTAGTCTGACAACATTAATATCACTACTTAAAAAATATGGCTCTTATTCGGGATACAAATTAAATCTCCATTAAACTAAAATTTTTAAATTTAAATATAAACCTAGCAAATAGATACAAAAACATTTTAAAAGTAAGTGGAATAATAACATAATTAAATATTTAGGGATCAATATTCCTAGAGAACTGACAGAAGTATATAATCATAATTATGTCCCCGTAACATGCAAAATAAAACACGATATGGACCGTTGGCTAATATTATCAATGAACATGTGCAACAGAATAGAAATGGTCAAAATGATTATAATGCCAAGACTACTTTATCTTTTTTAAGCATTACCATTTGAGGTGAACTAAGAAATTCAACGAATGGATCAAAATAATTTCGAGTTTTATTTGGTGTAAACAAAGACCTAGAATAAAATGAGACATTGCAACTAGCCAAAAAGGAAGGTGGTATGGCTCTCCCATGTTTACAGAGTTATTATAAAGCAGCACAATTTAAGATTTTGATAGCATGGTGTGATCCATCAAATGATGCCAAATGGAAAGAAATGGATCAGGATGAGATCCACTTTCCTCTCCCCTCTATTTTGGGGGACAAACAATTAGTGTAA
This sequence comes from Barbatula barbatula, assembly GCF_947034865.1. Taxonomy (NCBI): domain Eukaryota; kingdom Metazoa; phylum Chordata; class Actinopteri; order Cypriniformes; family Nemacheilidae; genus Barbatula; species Barbatula barbatula. The sequence continues at coordinate 3,004,122 of NC_136788.1, forward strand.
TCACTTTTACCCAAAGTATCTCTTGGAATAAAAACACCATTAAGCATTTGGCTCACGGATTTAAGAGATAAGAGAGTGGAAAGGGGTGCAAAGATTTTACGATGGCTAGCATATCATAGGGACTTTACACCTGCAAAAAATTATGCAAGATTCAAAAACTGGTGCAATAAGGGTATTACGGCATATTGGAAAATAATTATAGATATTGACCTAGAAACTTTTCAACAATTATTGGAAAAATACTACTTGAGAAAAGATGATTGCTTCAGGTATCTTCAATTAAGACATTATTTCAATGCAGATATCAGGTCCAAAAACATAGAGACCATCCCATTAGTTGCACTTCTTGTAAATGTATGTAAAGGGAAGCTCACCAAAAGGCATGTCTCCACAGTATATTCTCTTTTACAATCTGGAAAAAAGCTTTCCAATATGTATATTAAACAAAGATGGGAAAATGAGATTGGAGCGAACATAACTGAAGACGATTAGCTAAATATATGCAAAACCGTTGCTACTACTTCCAGCTTTGAATTATGGAGAGAATTTACTTGGAAAAATACATTAAGGTACTTCATGACCCCAAAGATCAAAGAACAACAGTCTAAAAATTCTGAACATGGTAAATGCTGGAGGAAATGTGGACAAGAATCAGCAGGACATTTTCACATATTTTGGAAATGGAAAACTTTCTTGGATAAATAGATGCCATTTATGTTAAAAATGTATTTATAATTATATCATTTAATTAAAGTTTGGGAAACATATTTATTTGTACTATGGCTTACTGACTTTTATTTTTTACTCTATTTTATAATAATTTTTCTTTGCGGTCTATCTGTTTTGTTACTACAGGTTCTTTTCTTTCTTTATTTTCATTTTAAATTAATTCTTTTTTAAATCTTTAAAAATCAAGTTTGAAAAAAGAAATATATGAATGCAAAAACCATGCATTCGAATTTCGGTGTGTCAGGAAGCTGAAGCGGTTTGTTTGTTAGCTAATCCAGTCAAAGCGGAGCATGTTGATGAGGTAAAACAAGAAAAAGACAAAGCAAACAGTCAGAACCAGAGCAGTACAGAAGCCATCAGGGCTTTGTAAAACAATATGAAAAACAAGACAGTTTTACTATATGAACTATTTTTTTTACACAAAAACCATGGATTAATTAGTGGTTACCATAGTTTACCTGCTGTCTGGTGTTTTTGATGAATAAAATTGACAGTATCAAAATGAAGATCTGGCGTTTAGTGTAAACATAAACATTATGTTTCTGTGGAGAGTGTTTGTCCTCACGCTTTGTTGTATTTCATTTCTTTAAAATTCATTTAAATAAAAAATGTCTTGCTTGATTTGGCTCATATTTGCGCATTGTCCAAACCTCATCTCACACATCCCAGCAGAAACAAATGTAACAATCCATACTGACCTTAAATTTACTTTGGTGGATATCAGGGATTGATTCTTTATCTGGACAGCTAAAACAGCTTCCCATGGCTTCTTCAAAGGACCATTTGATACCTAGAAAACAAGAGTTGTCACGATACTGGAATATATTACTTTCACGGTAAAGATATATTTCACGGTAACAATCTCCCATTATAATCGAATTTCTCAGATTTACTTTATTTATTTATTACGGTTCATTTGAATGCTCAACATAGTTATAATGTAGCCAAGTTATGATAATGTACTAAACAAATCAAATTGAGTTCCGATAATGAGTTTTATTATTTATTTTGAAAACGGGTTTCAAAGTGCAAGTTTTTGAAAACCACAGCGTTCTCATTTCCGTGTAAACCCCGAAGTACGCAAGAATGAGAAAACAACATCGTGTGCATGCGTATTAGGTGTGGTATGCACGTGTACACCCAAACACAACGAAGAAGAAGAAACAAATACAACAATGGTGGATTACATGGGGTTTTTTGTGCTGCGCAATAGTTTGTTAACCCTTCTCCAGCAAAGTGTAGATTTACTACACCAGTGCTAGAACCACCAGCAGAGACCTACAGCAAAATCTTAACACTCATTCACTGCGATGAAGGCTTTTTAAACAGCGCTTTTGGATCAGACCCGGGAGGACGAGTAGATGGAAGGAAAACTTTCGAATGTCCAAACTTTTTGCCATCTTTTTTGTTTGTATATGTGTGCACGCTTCTCTTCACTATAAATGAGGAGAAATGCAGCGCTTTGTATTGTATGTACTCTGGTATTCTTTCTTTACAAAGTGATGTCGCCAACTTCTGGTGTTGCATGCGTAATACAATGTTTTAGTCATTTTTGCGGAATTGTGTAAACACGGATTGTTTTGATAACGTTGTCGTGTGTACGTGAAACTTTACAAAAACGCAAAAGAAAAACTTTACTGTGGCCAAAAAGTAAAGATTATTTCCTAATTGTTTCCTCAACATTAAGTGATTCCAAACTTTTTTCCTCTACTTGATCTGTAAAAACATAAGCCATTAATAAAAAAAAATGAAGCCAGAATTTTAAGGTATTTAACAAAAACCTTTTTGTGTCATATCTGTGATTTTTCTGTTTGCTATAAAGTAAAAAAACTAAAAGTTTAAAAGCAAAAGTTTCATAATTTTTGCCAAAGGTTGTTGTATATTGCAGGTATAAAGTATTAACTGTAATGATGCAGGAACTGTAGTAATGCAAGGAATATTCCCCTGTAAAATGATTTGGAGACGTATGATTATTCAACTTAAATGTTGAATAGTGGAGATATGCATAATTTATTGTGAAATGTATGTCTTTTTTAGTATTGCTGATGTCGTTAATGCTGTCTGTGTGTGTATGTTCACATTTTGCTATAAATAAAAGAAACACTGCAGAGAAGCATTTGTTAACATTGAACCAGAAATCAGTCCCATGAGGTGTAGAAAAAAGTTGGATCGTTCACTTTATTCTTCATTTTTAGTCATGGATTTCAAAAACATTTTGATGTTCACTTTTTGTTGTTAGAACACTAAGAACAGAACACCAAAATGTAACAGTCTACTCCAATTCTCATCTTTTCATAAAATAGTTCTACATTCTCTTAAGTAATAAGGTATGGCTAAGAGCGGTCCAGTCCAACCTTACGAAAGTATGACTTACAGAAGGTATACTTCACTAAGAAGGTTTCGGGAACATGTATTAACGATAAGGCACAGCATAAGGTGTTACTTAAGAATGACGAAGCGTTATAAAGGTTTCGGGTAACGCAGCCCGGATCAGGAAGAATCAATCCAGAAGTGATGATAGTCAAGCTGAGTTAAATGCTATACTAACAGTATTAACCCAAACGTAGATGAGGCCCACATGCACACTGTTCTCAAATAAATTAATTTGTATATTTCATCGTATGTTTTCTTTATTGCAGACCACAGATATAGCCATGCATCGATGGAGGGCAGCAAGTGATTTTTCCATAGAAATTCACTATGACAATGAATAAAAATAGCTATGTCTTGGTATACTTTTTGTGACTGAAAGATTCCAGTTCATCCATGTGCAATTCTTTACAACTCCCACAGGTATTTCTAGTAAAAATTCCAAAATAATAAAAATAATTGAAGTAACAGATTAAATGTGGGGTAAATAAAAAATAATCTTTGCTGTATGTTTTCAAATATTAAACTAATTAAAAAACTAGTTGACAAAGCATACTTTTTAATATTTTATTTAAATTTGGGCCAACTAAAAATAAAAATTATAATCTTAATAAACTCAAAGTTATAAACTTTGGAGACAAAAATTGAGTGAACGTAAAATTTCTGTGGAACTAGTTACTAAATAATTATTAGTTGAAACAACTTAAAATTCTTTACAGTGTAGGACCTTGAAGATGTAGTTTAGAAAGTTAATCAAAAACTGGAATCTAAAAGGACATTTAAATTTAATTCTTGAGTTACATGTAAACCTTGGAAAAAGATCACAAGAAGTGTTTTTCCATCATTTTTTAAATGTCACCATTGGCATAAAATGCAACAACGTCTCAAATGCTCAAATTGATACACTGTAATCCTAAACTGTTGTACTAGCTCATAACTAATACGTTCATAACAGTCAAATGTTGTTAGAAGTTGACCAAACTATAAAGTTTTGAGCTCTGTTGAGATTTATGCCACTTTAAGTGAATAGGGCTCAATATTTTATAGCGAATTTGTGTGGAACACTCAAAAAGTTTTGAAACCAGCAGTAGTGTCATGACGTTATCGACGTCATGACGCTCTGGTGGGTGGGTCTTATCTTTCCCTCAGGAAAGCTGAGTCAGCCATCTTGAATTTGCCTTGATGCGGGGAAGTTTTGGCCAGCCGGTGTGGATGTGGAACACAGTTTAATTTGTTTTTATTTATTTGCAATGCGCACTAAATCCCACCGCTTCTAACGACCAACACCTCAGTCTTATTGCCCCCGTTTTCTTAAGCGCCGTCTTATCATCAGCGCTGATTTGGTAAGTAACGCGAAGTTTTTTGTTTATTATTGAATTTCGATAAATAGTTTTTAATTTGGAACTGGGAATACATTTGTACAATGTGCACAGATAACATTTGTTGTAAATAGTTTACAAATCCAAGTAATTGTAACTTTAGAAGTTGTTGAATTTGACAAATACCAACGGTAAAATGTTATCAGCGGGTTTCCTGGATGAACTACATTTCCCATAACTTCAGTTACTGTCTGGTTCAGCTCAGCTTCTAAATCTGACCTCAGAAGACTACAGAGGGTAGTCCGAACTGCTGAGCGAATCATCGGTACAACCCTCCCTTCTACTCAAGAACTGTACTTATCCAGAGTGAGCAAAAGGGCTGGCAAAATCACTCTGGACCCCTCACATCCAGCACACTCCCTCTTTGAACTGTTGCCATCTGGTCGACGCTACAGAGCTCTGAGCACCAGAACTACCAGACACAGGAACAGTTTCTTCCCTCAGGCAATCCATCTTATGAACACTTGATATAACCGTGGAATACACTACACTATTTATTTTTACATACACATACACTTGTTTACCCAACACACATACTCAGTGTACACTTAAATTTTTTGCACATAATATACCTGTACATACATAACTGCTCATTGTGATATACCTGCCATACATTGTCAATTTGTATATTGTCTCCGTACTTACTTATTTGTATTTGTATCTTTTGTATTTTTTATTATTTATTGTGTTTCTTGTTCTGTCGCTGTCATTCTGTTGCACTGTGGAACTTCTGTCACAAAATCAAATTCCTCGTATGTGTGAACATACCTGGCATTTAAAGCTCATTCAATTCTATTCTATTCTATAATGCATGTTTGCCCGGGAAACTGACCGTGAAGGAAGGGCCATGAGTTTGAACTCTCTGGCGATTAATGCACGTATATGTAAACTTATTTTAATAAGTCTCCGCTTTACACTGTCAATATTTTACATTGTCGAGCTGTGTGTGCTAGCTTTAACAGTTCAGGTAGGATATATTATGAAATAGTGTTATTAACAATTGGTTTTATTTTGTGTTTCCACAGTCATTCTTTTGCTATTTCTTTAAATGTTTTTATATCAACTGTGGTCCACTTTATTAATACTTTGTTAAAAACATCAACAACAGACATAGCAGATCTATAAGCACACATCTTTGATGCATTACTTGTTAATAACTTGCTCATCTTTTAACATTCTACTTTTTACTAAAATTAGTGTAAAATGAATGTTTTTGATAGATTTGAAAACTTTTTATCTGTATATTCACTTTTTACATTTTATTTATCATAGTTTTATTTAAAAAAAATTTTTTAAACATTAACAAATCATCTTTGTGTGCATGTTATGTACCGATATCGGACTACAACGAGTGCTACAGAGAGTCATCTTTCACCATCAGACAGGTGCCAATAGGTGAGTTTTGTAAATTGTGTACTAATTTTAATTACAAAAATGCAAAGAACAACAACACTTCTTAGCAATTGTCATTTCTAAGTGATTTGTATCCTTGAGGGGCTGAACTCATTCTTGTATTATTTTGTGTTTTCTAGTCAGCAGATGGTCAAGACCTCACTGACCGGTGGCTCTCCGGACCGAAATCACGGATGACACAACTGAATACTGATACTCTGTTGCCTAATGCCTACCTTGATGCACTACCTTGATATTGCCAGTTAAAGTACTGTACAGTAGAAACCAGTATTTTATTTGAATGTTTTGTTTAATGCCAAAACGTTTTTAAACGGTGTTAAATGGCTCCACATCCTAATAGTTGTCATTACTGTTAGAATCTTATTATGAATCCTTTGAGTTTTTAATCATAATGTTAACTGAATAATGTGAGATGGAGACCCAAAATACTGCATCTACCCTCGTAGCAATGACCACTATCAGAATATGAAGCTATTAACACTTAATATATGTTAAAACAGATTTAGTTTTTATGGAGAAATTTTCTTTTGTTTTAATTTATTATGACAAGCACTTTGCTTTGACTGAGCTCCTTTGATTTGTGCCTTTTAAAACGCACATTGTGTTAAATAAAAAAAGTTGTTCAATTGTCACTGTGGTGTCACTTTCATGCTTTCTAACGTTATTAGCGGATTATAATTGTGTAGTGGGCCGTCATCAGTATTTCAGTTTAGAATGAATTTTGAGTGCATGTCCCACATTTTGAGGTGAAAATTATAGAAATTTTGAGTGTATTTCCAACATTATATGAGTTGAAGAATATTGAAAATATTGAGTTTATTTCCAACATTATATTAGTTGAAAAATATAAAAACTTTCTAGTGTATTTTCCACATTTTATGAGTTGAAAAATATTGAATATTTTGAGTGAATTGCTCCCTAATTATAAGTTGAGGAATATCAATGTTTTTAAGTTAACATTGAGATAATTTAAGGCAACTAAACATTTTTTTTATGTTATGTAAACTTAAAACTTTTAAAATCATCACTAAAATATTGTTGTGTAGTCTGTTACAAAATAATTTTTGAGTTCTGTGAATTTGTCAGCGTTACATTGTTTTTTCTGAGTAAAAATTAAATAATGATGATGGCATATTTCTCATGTCATTTTTCACTCTCTCTAAAATGGCTCAAACTTTTCAGTAAACGGTCATTTTTACCCTTCTCCACAATTTAGTGGATTACTCATTAAATATTCATCAATGACCTTTAATATTTTGGCCATTATCACTACTGATGTTGGTCTTGCTTCTGCAAAAATATAGAAATTAAACCTCTGGCTGAGTTGACACAGGATGAACCTACAACGCATGATTTATTTATTGCGGGTTTTTTTTACAAACGCATGATTTTGAGTTACGGTAAGTGACTTCATTGAAGAATTTAGTATTTTGGTGTATACGATCTCTATACAAATTTAATCTGTTAATACACTTTTAACAAGTATCTCATTATGTCTCTCCGGTAACTTAAAACCAGGTAATAAAATGTGTGGATAATAATTGGACCAGAACAAAATGCAGCCTATAACCACATTGTTTAACATTACAACCTGCTCATTTACCAGACCTCAATGACACATACATTGCTTAGTCAATTTAAGACTTTTACTTCCTACCTAGATCCAGCCACCAGGCTTCCTGGTTTCATTCCCAGCCCAAAGCAAACAGTCATTCTCTGAATGTAGAATGGGTTTCCGGATTTTGACACTTGAAACTGTAGCAACTTTTTTAGGTTTACCTATTTAAATATAAAACAAACATAAGACATTTTATGACACCTTTATAAACATTTTTAAGGAACCAAGGTCCTTAAAAAAACACACAAACTGATTAAAGTAGCATCTCCATCCAGATAACACAGAAGACGGTGCTGATGGATAATGGTGTACGGATGTCTATAATATCTCTCATCCCACTATGACTTGAAAATGTCTGAAAAAGCGTGTCTGAAAAGGTGAGAAATCTTTCTGGACGAGTGGTTCTCAAACTATGGTACGGCTACAACTAGTGGTACTCAAAGAGACCCCAAGTGATACGTGAAACGATAGGAAATTATAAACTCTATAAATTCATTTCGTGTTTTAAATACAATTTTAAATGTTTTACATGATCGATACTATCGATAACAGAATACATCTCATATATAGTCTATGTGCAATTTTAATATAGTTATATGAATTATTGTTTATTTATCATCGGTCGACGTAACTCAGGGGTGACAGGCAGCTCAAACACAGAGCGAAATGTCAACAATTGTGTGTTTTTCTGTCAATGCGGGGTGCTGTATGTACATTAATAATAAAAAAATAACAAATGATTTTAGCAAATGGCTGCAATATAACAAATAGTGAAATGTTAAAGGTCCAGAACTAAAATCCGTTTTTTTGTGATTTTTTTGTAATGAGAATGTGTCCTTTTAAATAACTACTAGGGCTGCACGGCTGAGATTATTTTTATGCGCAGCTCGTTTGTAAAAGGACGGCTCTGTGATTAATCGGAAATACTGCTCCATCTGCAAGCACTGCCTGTTTGAGTCGCTTAAAACGTGAATTTAAAAAAGCAACACCAGTCAAACAGTATCATTATAAATATTCTTTATTATCATGAAAATACCTGAGGAGGCTTGAAAAACAGTGATAGAAAGTTGTCAAATGCAGACAGTCTTTCCTGTTTATATGTTTGGTATTTCTAGGAGCATTGAAATTGACTCTGCACCGAAAGGATCGCTGCACTGTTGCCGAAGCGCCGCTTCTGCTCGCAAGAATGAATGCTTTCATCTATTAACATGTGCGGCGAAAAAATATGAGCTGCTTGCACTCACACTGCTCACGCGTGTAGTATGAAACTGGTGTTAAACGTGCTGGCTATTAGGGCTGAACGATACATCAAATTTTCTTCGTCATCGCAATTGGAACTTGTGCGATGAACACATCGTTCAGGGAACGTCATTTATCTATCTATTACTTGAGACAACACTGGATCATTTAAAATCCGTTCAAAGCGAGAACAAATGATATGCAAATTCTCTTGTTAAGTTTTATTTGAAGTTACATTGTGTTGTGAACATGCGGAAAAAGTTCATTATTACAAACTAAAATCAACATAGTAACGTATTAACACAACCTCTTTCTTTTAGCTTTAAACTCTATAAGCAATAAAATGTTTACTCTTTCATATAGTATATATAATATATTAATATGGTCTTGGCATGCACAATTTCTCTTTTGGTTCAAATTAATTCAGAGTACAAATTTGTTACGGTGTTTTTAGAGTTTAAACAGTTGTTTTAGCATCAATCAATAAAAAAGCAGAACCAAATCTGCTATCAACTGCATTAAAGTATACAGAATAGACAGGCAGCATTTTAAGATAATTTGAACACAAAAATATTTGTGGACAAATGTAAACACATTTGATACTATTCCATAGAATTTTCCCAAATTTTAGTGCAGAATTAACATGAAAAGTCTGTATGTACTCGCTTATGTGGAAAAACAACAAACATTATGTGAGCAAAACCTATGAGGGGGAACATGTACATACCACAGGATAACTAAAAGTAGTTTCAAGTTCATGTTATGTGGCTCTTAAAAAACGATTTGGCACCTGTTTTTTTCTCCATAGTAGCCTATGGCTCCCTAATTGATTTTTTTTTTGCCCTGGTGCATCCCCAAGTAATATTTTTGTCTACATAACAATACTGTAGTATACTATATGCTTTATTCAGTGGGAATCGGCTATTCAATGTTTAGGTTTGCAAAGAACCTATTAAAGCACTAAAACATGGGAACAGTATAGCTAACATTCACATTTGAATATTTATCGCAAGTCATATCGTCATCGCAATATTAAACGATGATATCGCACATCGCAGCTTTTCCTCATATCGTGCAGCCCTACTGGCTATTCATGCTTAACATGGTGAACTTGCTAAGAAATGAGTTGTAATCAAATAAATCCTATTCCTTTTTTGGCCAAAAGCACGGCAAGTCGAAGGCAAAAGAGTCCGCCCATGAGCGAGACATGCTTACTATCAAGATTATCTACGCTGTGTCAAGATGGGCTGAGCTGCAGCTCATTTCTCTTGCGATAGTGAAGTTAAGGTGTGTCTTGTTTGTTCACAGCATTTCAGTAATGGATGTTATATAAACAGTGGATATACAGTGCATCTGGAAAGTATTCACAGCGATTAACTTTTCAACATTTTGTCATGTTACAGCCTCATTCCAAAATGGATTCAATTAATTATTTTCCTCAAAATTCAACAAACAATACACCATAATGACAACGTGAAAGAAGTTTGTTTGAAATCTTTGCAAATTTATTAAAAATAAAAAACGAAAAAAGCACACGTACATAAGTATTCCACTGATCTTCCTTGGGATGTTTCTACAACTTGATTGGAGTCCACCTGTGGTAAATTCAGTTGATTGGACATGATTTGGAAAGGCACACACCTGTCTATATAAGGTCCCACAGTTAACAGTGCATGTCAGAGCACAAACAAAGCCATGAAGTTCAAGGAATTGTCTGTACACCGCCGAGACAGGATTGTATCGAGGCACAGATCTGGGGAAGGGTACAGAACAAAATGTCTGCATCATTGAAGGTCACAATGAGCACAGTGGCCTCCATCATCCATAAATGGAAGAAGTTTGGAACCATCAGGACTAAACTGGGCAATCGGGGAGAAGGGCCTTAGTCAGGGAGGTGACCAAGAAGCCGATGGTCACTCTGACAGAGCTCCAGCATGTCTCTGTGGAGAGAGGAGAACCTTCCAGAAGAACAACCATCTCTGCAGCGCTCCACCAATCAGGCCTGTATGGCAGAGTGGCCAGATGGAAGCCACTCCTCAGTAAAAGGCATATGACAGCCTAGGGCTGGGCGATATGGCCAAAAATTCATATCTCAGTATTTTTAGGAGGAATAGCGGTATACGATATATATCCGGTATTTTTTACCAAAAGGAATAAATGGTTACTCGAAAATCAAAGCCTTTATTAAACCTTCATTTTAACAGTTTTTGAGCAAAATAAAATGCAAATACAGGGTTTTCCCTCCCTGTTTACAAATAAACAGCTTCACAACATATTTTAAATTATATAAAATATTTGATAAATAAAATACAGCACACGCAGTTTTCAGTTCCCAATCTTCAAGAAAATTAACTGTCAAACTCATATATGGCTCGCATGTCCTGCTTGACCATTGCAGATGTTAGCGCGAAATGAGACACTTTTGCGAGCCGCTCGGAAAGCTTCCGTCTGCGTCAGAGCTTCTTTTGCCAAGTACTTGCGACTGGGTAACTGGTATCTTGGGTCAATGGTTTTTAGCAGCGTTTTAAAACCTTCTTGTTCCACTGTTGCAATAGGAACCATGTCTTTAGCAATGTGATAAGCTACCGCCTTAGTTATATCGCACCACTTGCGACTTTTCTTTTCGTAAAGCTTCCAGAGAGCTTTGTTTCGGGACAGATGTTTTGAGTTGCATGGTCTTCGTGGCCGAATTTGTAGCACGAAGTTGTAAACACTCATCGTACTGCACTTTGTGGTAATTTTGTAAGTGGTGGAAGAGATTTGATCTGCTTCCACATTTTGATACAACGGATTTATTACATTCCCTACAGATTGGCTGTTTTTGCTTCTCATCTGAACTATTAAATCCAAACCACCTCTAAATGAGTGAACCATTCTTTTTTTTTACTAACCAGTAAGTTTTCTGTAGTGGTGACCGGCGGCACGTGTTCCTCCATGTCGCATGCTACCTTGTGTGCTGGAGCAGGCAAGCGGGCGCGATCTGGTTCGCGCAGAGCGAGCGCGTGCACGGCATCAAACCATATCGATATGAACGATATAGGCTAATCCCGCATCGCGTTGGGTAAACATATCGATATATTCCTTTCAAACTCGGTATACCGCCCAGCCCTATGACAGCCCGCCTTGAGTTTGCCAAAAGGCACTTGAAGGACTCTCGGACCATGAGAAAGAAAATCTCTGGTCTGATGAAACAAAGACTCAACTGGCAAGAGTCATGTCTGGAGGAAACCAGACACCGCTCATCACCTGGCCAATACCATCCCTACAGTGAAGCATGGTGGTGGCAGCATCATGCTGTGGGGATGTTTTTCAGCGGCAGGAACTTGAAGACTAGTCAGGATCGAGGGAAAGAACAACGCAGCAATGTACGGAGACATCCTCGATGAAAACCTGCTCCAGAGCGCTCTGGACCTCAGATTGGGGCAAAGGTTCATCTTCCAACAGGACAAAGACCCTAAGCACACAGCCAAGATAACAAAAGAGTGGCTACAGGAGAACTCTGTGAATGTCCTTGAGTGGCCCAGCCCGATTGAACATCTCTGGAGAGATCTGAAAATGGCTGTGCACCTACACTACCCATTTAACCTGATGGAGCTTGATAGATCTTGCAAAGATGAATGGGAGAAATTTGCATTGTAGCATCATACTCAAAAAGAATTGAGTCTGTAATTTATGTCAATGGTGCTACAACAAAGTATTGAGCAAAGGCTATGATAACTTATGTACGTGTTCTTTTTTCGTTTTTTATTTTTTTTCAAACAAACTTATTTCATGTTGTCATTATGGGGTATTGTTTGTAGAATTTTGAGGAAAATGATTAATTGAATCCATTTTGGAATAAGGCTGTAACATGACAAAATGTGGAAAAAGTGAAGCGCTGTGAATACTTTCTGGATACAGTGTAACTCTGGATTTGGAGATCGTCTGATAGATGGTGCGGTCCCAAACTAAAAGATGCCAGACATGAACAATACGTGGTACGTCAAACTAAGTTATCCGTCTGTGTTTTGTTGGCAATCGGCATGTACGGGCATAATGTACAAAACACGAAGGGATGTTGTGATGATGTGCTGCTTGCTCGTGCTGAAGTTCCGTCCCCCTCTCCCCACTAGTTCCAATTAGTGTTTTTCCAGTAATCGTACAGCACAAAGCTAATAAATTTACAGAGCCCTGTTAACAGTGCACTACAGTAAAGTGTTTTGTGTCCACTATTACTGCTGATGGTAAAAACATGTTCTTTATTTTGAAAACTGTTTGTAAATTAAAAAAGCTTTATATTATTAATACGTTAGAATTGGAGGATGAGGTGTATCAAACCATAAGGGGAGGAAAGATTTACATCTCTACTAATAATGTGAGTGTTTATTGATGTGTTTTTTTTCTATGGCGGTCATTAGGTGGTGCTTGGAACAACTACTTTTATTAAAGGTAGTACTTGATCTGAAAAGTTTGAGAACCACTGGTCTAATCAATTAATCATTTACAGATATCATAAAGCAGTCAACATTCTGACTGCATCATTCTATATAATACCCCAATACATTACATTTCAGGATTAAACCGTTTTTACAGACTCTGAGATCATCTGAAAGATGGGTATGTGCTAGCAGGTAAATTATCTGCATAAACAAATGCAAAACGTGATTCACGTTTTTTGTTTGTTTCCATCCCCTCTGTACAGTAAACAAACGCAATAGTAGACAAACACATTACTATTTCTATCGCTCAACATTCTAAGTAAATGAAAGACATAATAGTACAAATTTGTGAATATTTTAAATGTATAAATTTGAACCTTCAAGAAAATTACATGCTATCAAACCAGTCATGTAGTTAAAAACTATAAATGTTAACCTGTATGAAGTTTTTACTGTAATGCCTGACATTATAAACCACAGTTTATATATTTGTTTTATTTAATTTTGGAGCATAAACTGCACTCCTCATGTTATATAGGCTCGTCATTTAAGTTAGCTCTGCTAACACACCCCGCTAATAAGATGAAAACATTTAATACATTTCACATGAAACAAATAAAATAAATAAGTTACTACTTACTTTTCGATCCCCGGGGAAACAAAACATCAGAGTATAATGGCCAACATGTTATCGCACATATTTATGTGTAAACTTTGTTGAAAGTAAAACAAGCATCAGCTAAACTTTACCAGATCCACCCGACTACAAATACCCACAAAAATAAAGTATATTCTTTCACCACACCTTAATTTTATTTTAACTGTCAGTTTTCGCGTGGGATGGTGTAAAGTTACAAATTAAAAGCGGAATTCAAGTTATTCTATTTACTGTATTTGTTGTGTTGCTAGCCGCGCAGTAGTAGCCTATGTGATAGCATTAGCCTTGCGCTCATGGTGTCAATGCGCATGCCCACATTGTAAGTCATTTTACGTGGGTGACATCAGGCACTGGACTCGAGGCATGAACAGTGACAGTGTGTAGACTGTGTAGTGTAGAATATACAATGTGCATAACGTAAAATACAATTTTCATGGATTTTTGTGCTCATATAAAGTAATCTTTAATTTAAATGATAAACAGATTTGGCTTTCTAGGCTATTCTTATGGATGAGACAGGTCGACAAATGTAGACAATTAATCTGCCTTAGAGATAAAATGTGCAAACTATGATTTCTTTGGTTATTTATTGTGCAATCCATTTTATTACTGCAAATTCCACTTTGACTTGTTAGTAAAGGCGCAGTTTTTGATTTGCAGCGACCACTAGCGTTGTATTATAGATTTGCAACGAGTTCTGTCCAAACACGACGGTGTCCACCACAGTACAAAAATATGTCGTCTGCTGCGACAACGCGTCTTAGTGCCAAACAAAACAACAAATCGCAAAACAAACAACAAATCTAAAAATCTTTTCCGACTTTTTTGTAATTGTGATTCAGGTTTAGTTTTTTGGCTTTTAGATTTGTTGTTTGTTTGGCACTTTACGGCTTCCGTAGGGAAGAGATCATGCGGGCATTAGAAAGACTGTATTAAGTGTGATGTATTATTTATTACATTAAATAAAAGGTCTGTGTATTTTAAGTATAAAAGGAAGGATAAAAGTCAGGCGGAGCTAGGACCTGCGTTAATATTTTAAAGACTTTCCGTCAGAAATGAGTTTGGACTCGCGGTACTGAGGCTTTTAGCGGAGATACTCATAGATATCTATGCATGGTGTTAATATAACAAGTTAAATTATTCTAGTAAATAATATCTAATAAATGCAGTCTCCTGGTCGTTTATTTAGCATATTTGCATTAATTGAATGCTGGCTGAATAGATGTGTCATGATCTCGGGTGGTGAGACAAGGACAGAGGACCCAGGTGCAGACAGCGGGTAAGGGGTTAATTATATTTAATAAATGATAACTAGACTAGACTAGACTAGACTAGACTAGACTAGACTAGACTAGACTAGACTAGACTAGACTAGACTAGACTAGACTAGACTAGACTAGACTAGACACATGAACTCACCACACAAACCACAATGAACTCACCACACAAACCACAATGAACCAGCACAAGACAGAAGACACACGGGCATTAAATAAGGGACCAAATCAAGAGGGGAACAGGTGTAGGGCATTAGTCAATAACGAGGTAACGAGAGGATGGGAACAGAGAGAGTGTATGGAAGGCCATAACAACAATAATTGCCTCTCTCCACATTGAACATAAGGTTCTTTCATGATCCTGCCACTAAACCAAGAGAAACATGACATGATGCGGCAGAATCATGAAAAGATGTGTCTTTAATCTAGATTTAAATTGGGCGAGTGTGTCTGATCCTCGAATAGCGTCGGGAAGGCAATTCCCGAGTTTAGGTGCTACGTATGAGAAAGCTTGACCCCCTGGATTTAGTTATTCTAGGTGTTAACAAAAGTCCTGAGTTTTGAGATCTTACAGAGCGTGATGGCTTGTAGTGTGATAGAAGCTCTGTTAGGTAGGTAGGGGCTAAACCCTTTAAGGCTTTATAAGTGATTAAAAGAACTTTAAAGTTAATACAATGCCTAATGGGTAGCCAGTGAAGGGTTGATAACATTGGGGTTATGTGATGGTATTTTCTGGACCTGGTTAGAACTCTGGCACAAATGCATGAATAAGCTTCTCTGCGTCAGCAACACATAGAATATTTCATAATTCGGCAACATTTCTAAGGTGGAAAAAGGCTGTTTTTGTGGCATTTGAGATGTGATTTCGAAATGACAGATTGCTGTCTAATATAACGCCTAGATCTTTTACTGTATTTGTTGGGGAAACTATACATCCTTCAATTTGCAGGTTATAATTTGAAATATTCGGTTTATGTGTCTTTGGTCCAATATTTCTGTTTTATTCGAATTTAAAAGAAGGAAATTACAAGTCATGCAAGGTTTTATATAGTCGATGCACTCTGCCAATTTGGATAGCTGGGAGGAATAATCTGGTCTTGATGAGATATATAGCTGGGTATCATCTGCATAACAGTGGAAGCTAATACCATGTTTTCTAATAATGTTTCCGAGAGGCAGCATGTATATTGAGAATAGCAGGGTTCCTAGAACCGATCCCTGAGGTAATCCATAATTTACTTGCATTAGATTGGATGATTCCCCATTTAAATGCAGAAACAGATGTCTGTCTGATAAGTAAGATCTGAACCATTGTAGTGCCTGTCCCTCAATACCAGTAAAATTGTGTAAGCAATCTTGAATTATGTTATGGTCTACAGTATCGAACGCAGCCTTTAGGTCAAGCAGGACTAGGAGTGAGATGTGACCTTTATCTGATGCTACAAACAGGTCGTTTGTCATTTTTACGACCGCAGTTTCAGTTCTATGATGCGATCTAAAGCCTGACTGAAATTTTTCATGTGTGTCATTATTTTGTAAGAAAGAGCATAACTGAGTGGACACTACTTTTTCTAGTATTTTAGACAGGAAAGGGAGATTTGAAATCGGTCTATAGTTTCCTAGTGTAACACTCCCGTCTGTTCCCCTGCTTGTGTTCCCTATTGACTTTATTTACCACAATCCCGCACCTGTTCGTCATCTGTAATCACATCGTTTCCTTTGTTCCCTTGTCGTTTATTGAAAGTTTAGCGTTACGTGTACCTTGTCTGTCTACTATTAAAAAGTTTCCTGTTTTCGCCAAAGCCTTGGTATTCCGCGTTTGTGAAGCCGGCACGTGACAAGACAGAACAAATGACCAAAATGGATTACATCTACATCTCTCCAGTGGACGAGCTCGTGGATCTTCGTCAAGACGGACGGCCACTGGAGAGGTGCGTGGAGGAGTTCTTTGGGTTGTGTTACCGGGTGGGTTGGGACGATCCCACACTTAACCGTGTGTTTTTGACCGGTCTGGACGACGACATGCTCGCCGCCGTTCTGTTCCCGTACGCGGACGACCTTCCCCTGGAGGAGTTGATTAATCAGGTTCTCCCTTGGGAGGAATCAGTGGACCGCGTTGGGGAGCTGGACGGTGGCTTGAGCGGTTCACGTCCGGTACCGGTCATCCCCAACCCCCAACCGGGGGTTGTTCGAACTCACTCCGGGACCGCGCTCCACTCCTCCACGAAGTCCCGTCGGCGCCATCCACGTCGGCAGGCACTACAGCGCAGGCTATATCCGGGATTCGGCCGCAGCAGAATATGGAAGGCCAAGAGGGACAAAATCTCCGGCCTTCCCGGGCACAGCTACCGGTCCTTGTCACTCCGGGAGTTTGATCCCCTCTGGTGTTCCGTGCCTGCGCCCCGATGCACTCCTGTGACTGCACCCCGAAGCACTCCCGTGCCTGCGCCCCGATGCATTCCCGTGACTGCACCCCGAAGCACTCCTGTGACTGCGCCCCGATGCACTCCCGTGCCTGCGCCCCGAAGCACTCCGGTGCCTGCGCTCCGAAGCACTCCCGTGCCTGCGCCCCGAGCCCAAGCCTCCGGATCCACAGCCCGAGCCCAAGCCTCCTGACCCCAAGCCAGGGGAAGCCAGCTGAGAGACTCCCTGTCCCGCCCTGGCTTGTATGTCCCGCACAAGTCTCTCAGCTGCCCACCCCCCTCCCTGTTGTTTCGTTGGCGCGAGGACGCGCCTTTGGGGGATGTACTGTAACATTCCCGTATGTTCCCCTGCTTATTTTCCCTCTGGACTTTATTTACCACAATCCGCACCTGTTCGTCATCTGTAATCACATCGTTTCCCGCACCTGCCAGCCATCAGTATCATCACAAAAGACTACTTATACCCTGTGTTTCCTTTGTTCCCTTGTCGTTTATTGAAAGTCTAGCATTACGTGTACCTTGTCTGTCTACTATTAAAAAGTTTCCTGTTTTCGGTAAAGCCTTGGTATTCCGCGTTTGTGAAGCCGGCACGTGAGCATGACACCTAGTTTGTTTGGGTCCAAGTTAGGTTTCTTGATTAGAGGCTTAATGACGGCCATTTTAAAGAGTCCTGGGACATGGCCTGGATTTATTGACGAGTTGATAATGTTAGAAATGGGCTCAATTGCAAAGGGTAGTAACTCTTTTAATAATTAGTTGGTATGGGGTCTAATAAGCTAGTTGTAGGTTTAGATGTTGCTTTAAGTTTAATTAAATCTTCCTGTTTTATAGGAGAAAAACACTGTAACCTTTCTTTTGGGGCGATAGTTGGTACTAATTCATGGCACAGACTTGGAGGTTTAGTTTTTACTATTTTGACTATTTTCGATTTTCTCTGTAAAAAATTTCATGAAGTCATTGCTACCAAGTTGCGACGTGATATTCTGGTCAGATGATATCTGTTTATTTGTTAATTTAGCAACTGTGCTAAATAAAAACCTTGTATTGTTTTTGTTCGTTTCTATCAGGTTACGGAGGTGCTCAGACTTTGCTGCTTTTAGCAGAGATGAGGACAAGGGACATATGGTCAAGTCCAACAAGTCTCAGGTCTTAACCATCAAGTCTCGAGTCAAATCTCAAGTCACAGTTTAGATAAATCAAGCAAGTCAAGTCAAGTCAAGGGTTCACCCTAAGCAAGTCAAGTCGAGTCCTGATAAGTTTCAAGTCAAGTCAAGTCGCAGTACTAAATAAACAGGTCAATTTATGTTTATTTTTGCACAGAAAAGACGAACTAATAAAAAAACTAAAAAACTAATGACTTCGGTAGAAGTTAAAGTCACCCTTCAAAATATTGCTTGAGTAAAAGTCTTAAAGTACCTGACATTTATTGTACTTAAGTATTAAAAGTAAAAGTATTTAAAAAAAAGTGAACGGTTGGAATCAACAATAACAGTCAAATGAGCATTTTTTGATATTATCTTTAGGCTACCAAGTGCAAGAATTATAAACACTCATGGAAGCCCACCCCTACCACCCAGTCACTAACACTGTTAACTTGGATTCATTGCTGTTGTGTATTGTGTTGTGTTAACTGGTCGTTTGTCTCCAGTCTGTTACTAGCTGACCTATGTGGCAATAAAATCACTTTGACTTTGATCAATATGTTAGCCTACATTCACAATAGATATAACATTAGTCGATAACAAGTTTTGAGGTAATTAAATCAAAGCAAATCTCAAGTTTAACAAAACGCATGGTGCTTTAGAAGACGCGAGTAATCCTGAACGCTCCTCTGTAACCTGCCATATTAAAATAAATCCCTTCACCGGTGTAACGCTTATTTACCGAAGGAAATATTCGGCCGCTATACCAGAAACCGCTATTAACCCTTTCAGTTTATGGACATCTCTTCAAGAGTTTTGTGTGGAATTATTTCGCAGGAAAATCATTTGTGTTGTTAAATATCTGCACATTGGCTAATCAGAAAAGTTAACTAGCACACATTAGCGTGGCCATCACGTTAGCCAGATATCAGAACAGTCTTATATGATAACTAATTCATGTTAAATAACATTGGCATTATGGCTTTATTGAATGAAAATGTATTTAACCTACCTTATTTAAGCTACGATGTGCTTCTTCATGTTGGACGGGGAGTTTTTGAATGCCAATATTACAGTGACTCTCGGTACGAATAACAGGCACGTAATCCGGTAGGATGAATTTTCTCTCGAATGTAAGAAAATATTTCTTGCAAATACGGCCACGGGTGTGTCACATTATCTTCGTCACCACCACCAAGTTCGCCACTGTAGTCGAGATGCCCGTCAGTGGAAACGTTAGAGGCAGAACCTACAGCAGGTGCTCCACGATGGCAAGGCATCAATAATGTGACACGTCCGGACAAGCAGGACTTCTTCTTCGTGCTTGGCGGTTGACATGACTTCGAACAGGCAATACGTCACGTCACCAACATACATTTCTTCTAATTTGAAGTAACGAGTTACGAAGATGGTTAGGAGAAATGTATCGGAGTAAAAGTACACGATTTAATTCGGAAATGTAGTGGAGTGAAAGTAAAAGTTGTCAGAAAAATAAATAACGAAGTAAAGTACAGATATGTGAAAATTCTACTTAAGTACAGTAACGAAGTATTTGTACTTCGTTACATTACAACACTGCTAATTCCATTACTTTATATTAAAAGTTCAAGTCATTGTCGAGTCTTCCATTTAAAGTCAAGTTAAGTCTCAAGTCACTTGCTCTCAAGTCAAGTCAAGTCATTTTCTAACTTTAATAATGCAAGTCGCGAGTCCTGAAAATTGACTTGAGTCCCCCACCTCTGGCTTTTAGTGCCTTTTTATAACAGTTTGCACTCTCTCTCCACGCAATTTTAAAAACCTCTAATTGGGTTTGTTTCCATTAAACAAATTTGCTTGCTTTCTGATGAAACGACTTCTTCTCTTTGGTAATTTAAGGTTACACAATGTGGTTAGCAATTGTATATATGCCAACCAATCCCATTGTATGTCTCCTGCTTATTACAAAGGCCTACGGTTGAAATACTGTATAAGCTAATTTCCAACACCAGAAATCATTTCTGGTGTAAGGAAGATCAGCCAGAGTAAAAAGTGAACTGCATTTTCTTTAAAAGTTTCTTAGGTGGCCGAGGTCAGGAACTGTAGATGTTAGCCTGCTGGTTACTGTGATGGATTGTTCATCGCTGGCTGAATCATTTGATGGTTCGAGGCCCTCTCGGACCACTGGCCAGGTTTTACGTTGGTGGTCTTGTTCTGTTTCACTGGGTAGTTTTTAGATTATTGCATCGTCTAATAAGTGTTCGTGTCTGGTGAAGCAGAAACCGTGAGCCGACACAGTTGATGGCTGTTGAAAAAGCTGACTTGAACAGCACATGATATTCTCTGATATGCTCTTTTATACACCTGCGGGATCTGGAAGCAGCACGATGTCTGTGTGATAAGTGCTAATCGGTCCAAAGAAGACAATACAACAAGGAGCATAAACCGCTACTGATAACGTGAGTATATTTTAAATACAAGCCCTAACATGGTTTCTCATCTACCAATGATGAACTTGTCCGATCCTGATCTGAGTGAAGCAATGTCGTTGTTTAAACAAAAAATAAATCTGAATTTGGAAGATGAAGAAATATCAGATGCAGAGAAAAAAGCAAGAAAAATATGCAGAGGCAGAGGAGATGAAGGATTAAAGTGACTAAATGCAAGTGGAAACAGTGACACAGACAAGAGAAAGCCTGACACCTTGTGGAAATTCTTTGAAGGACAATTAAAGATAAACGTAAACTTCAGAATACACAGGCTTCAATTAATGCAGTACAGACAAATAAAACTAATGAAAGCATAGATGATTTTGTGACTAGAGCCAGAACCTTAGCGCTGAAATGCCAATTCCCCGATGAGGAGCTTAATGAACGATTATTGAGTTTATTATTGCCATCACATCCTTTGATGCATTAAAAAATTACTTGTACGGTAAGACAAAAGGCTATCCCGTTGCTGAGGTACTAGCAGGAGAAGGGAAGTATGAGGCGTTAACAGTGTGACGGCCTGAGAAGATGGCCGCACAAGTGTGGGTATTTGAGCATGCATGCATAAATAATTATTTACAGCAGCGCGCACTTGTAAGCTCAGATACACACATCTCATTCATAGATCCAGACCCCACATAAATTACATTAAATATTTAGTTATCCTTTATATATATATATACATATATATATATATATATATATATATATATATGTATGTAACACGGGGGAATATGTGTTGTAAGAACCACACAGGACGATGTTAGTTATGTTTTGTTTTTTTCAGTTGTTTAACAGGTTCACATCATTACAGATTTGTAGGGCCCGCAGATTGGTTGCAATCCTTTTCCCATATACCTTTTTAATAATACGTATTTCTTATTGAGTTACCGGTGTGATGCGTCGGAGTCCTCGGGTGTGGATGCTGGAGAGAGTTCCGGGGGGACAAGGATTGGAGTCTGGACGGAAGCAAGGAACTTATGGGATTTTGGTTCCGCCGGGACGTGCCATCTACTGATGAGCCGGGGGGGGGGGATTCAAGAACAATCTCTCAACAGATTAGTTTTTAAGCCGATATAATCAAGTTTAAGTTGTTTGTTGAGTTGAGTTGATCGATAATTGCGGAAATGCTTACTTTATAAACACCCATGGTAAAGTTGTATTGTTGATTGTTAACATTGAGAATTGTATAATTGTTCCCCCCGGTGTGTTAAATCGTCTCATCTAACACCTTTATAAGGAAAGGGGTAGATGTTGTTGGAAAAGAGATCTCCATTGTCTGATTGAGCCTGTTTCTTGTCCAGTTCTTTTTTTTAAGGTCGGTGTTATCTGTATTTATGCCTTGTCTTCTTTGATGAAGAAATAAATTATCAAGCGTCTATGATTTGAGCTTGTGGATTACTTACCTTGACGTTCGGTCTATCACAAGCAGCTTGAAATGATCAAATACAGCAGCTCAGCTTGTCACACACAGAAAAAGTCCATGCTGTAGGAAGAGGACGAACATGTCAGAAACGTGATATGAATCACAAGCCAAGGCAGTGTCCTGCATACAACGATACATGCTCTATGTGTGGCATCAGAGGCCATTGGGCACGATGCTGTAAAAGCAGACGACAGAGACAGCCATCCAGCCAGCACAGAAGGAGCAAGTCATCAATATGCTACAAATACAAAGGCCACTCTAACCAGAGAAAAGACCAAAAACATCAAGAGCCCAGCATCAACACTGTGGAAAGATGACAATGAGTATGGATACCAAAAACATTTCTACTTGATCACTATCAACGCAAAATGTCTGCACAGCATCCGATTAACCAGTGTAAGTTTTTTTTTTCATTTGTCTGTCAGGTATTCGCCGAAGAGGTGTGTTTTAAGTAGTTTTTTGAAGATTGTGAGAGATGTGGTTGACCGGACCGCATTGGGAAGAATGTTACAAAAGTAAGGAGTTGTCAAGGAGAATGAGCGGGAAAGGGATTAAGTGCCCTTATGAGAAGGCATTACAATGCGAGCAGAGACGACACCTCCGAAGATCTGAGTCAGAGACCTCGATACCACGAGAGTCTGCGGGGAGTGGACTCAACCCAACTGCACTCTCGGGAGAAGCTATAGACAACCCATTATGGGAGAAATAGTACTCGCAGGGAGCGAGCTCAAACCGGCTCCCCACGAGTTCGACAACAACAACACAGGACACACAACCAAGACAGGACTAGAATCACGACACAAAGAGTCTGGATTTGTCTGGATCCACAAAAATGTAATGCAAGCTTAAAGAGGTGTCCTCACAAAATTCCAACCCTGGAAGAAGTTCAAGTTTGCAAAAAAGTATTCAGCAAACTGGATGCAAAAGCTGGATACTGGTCAATGCACCTGAATGAAGAATCACAAATTCTAACTACATTTCCAACTCCATTTGGCAGATACTGCTTACCATTCGGCCTCAAAACCTGTTCCAAGCCAAAATTTATAAAATCCTGGAGGGCTTCTAAGGTGTTATTAGCAAAGCAGAAAACACCAGCAAATTGGGCACTATTTACTCTAATACATTAGAAGCTGTCGCACCTACGAGGTCAAAAAATATTAATGAGAAAAATATTGCACCATTGTACAATAGCACCACTCGCACCCTTAAAAGAGAAACATTCTCTTAAAAGAGAAACACGTAAACTACAGCGCAAATGGATAAAATCGCAATTAGAGGTCTTTAAAATGGCATGGAAAGAGAGTGCAAATTGTTATAAAAAGGCACTAAAAGCAGCAAAGGCTGAGCATCTCCGTAACCTCACAGAAAGCAACAAAAACAATCCAAGGTTTTTATCTAGCACAGTTGCTAAATTGACAAATAAACAGACATCAACTGACCTGGCTATTCCACAGCACCTCGGTAGCAATGAATTCATGATATTTTTTGCAGAGAAAATCAAAAACATTCGCGACAAAATAGTAAAAACTCAACCTCCAAGTCTGTCCTATGAATTAGTACCAACCATCGCTCCAAAAGAAAGGCTACAGCATTTTTCACCTATAAAACAGGAAGATTTAATTAAACTTATTGCAACATCTAAACCTACAACTTGCTTATTAGACCCCATACCAACTAAATTACTAAAAGAGTTACTACCTGTTGCAATTGAGCCCATTTATTACATTATCAACTCGTCAATTAATCCAGGCCATGTCCCAGGACCCTTTAAGATGGCCGTCATTAAGCGTCTAATCAAGAAACCAAACTTAGATCCAAATGAACTAGGAAACTTTAGACCGATTTCAAATCTCCCATACCTGTCAAAATACTAGAAAAAGTAGTGTCCACTCAGTTGTGCTCTTTCTTACAAAATAATGACATACACAGAAATTTCAGTCAGGCTTTAGACTGCATCATAGTACTGAAACTGCGCTCGTTAAAATTAATAACAACCTGCTTATAGCATCAGATAACGGTAACATCTCACTCCTAGTCCTGCTTGACCTTAATGCTGCGCTCGATACCGTAGACCATAACATACTTCTAGATCGCTTACACAATTATACCTGTATTGAGGGACAGGCACTACAATGGTTCAGATCTTACTTGTCAGACAGACATCAATTTGTCCATTTAAATTGGGAATCGTCAAATCTGACGCAAGTAAACTATGGATTACCTCAGTGATCGGTTCTGGGACCCGTGCTGTTTCTTCATATACATGCTGCCCCTCGGAAACATTATTAAAAAACATGGAATAAGCTTCCATTGCTATGCAGATGATACTCAGCTATATATATAATCAAGACCAGATGATTCCTCCCAGCTATCCAAATTGGCAGAGTGCATTGAAGATACAAAACATTGGATGGCCTGTAATTTCCTTCTTTTAAATTCTAATAAAACAGAAATATTACTTATCAGACCAAAGACACGCAAACCGAATATTTCTGATTATAAACTGCAAGTTGAAGGATGTACTGTTACTCCAACAAATACTGTAAAAGATTTAGGCGTTATATTAGACAGCAACCTGTCATTTCGAAATCACATCTCAAATGTCACAAAACAGCCTTTCCCCTTCAGTCGGTCTCTCGACGTTGTGAGAGACTGACTGGGGTTTGATCTTGAGAACCTACCTTCTCCGAGATAATTAATTATAAAACGCCAATGGGCTTGGCAAATCTCATGGAGGGTAAGTCTCTCGGTCAGCACGACCTGGTCACCAGGTTCCTCAGGGGCGCGAGAAGGGTGAATCCACCTCGACCACGCTCCGTACCCTCCTGGGACCTTAACGTGGTCCTGCAGGGCCTTGGTAGGGCCCTGTTTGAGCCCCTCGGAGTTGCTAGTCTTCCTCATCTGTCAATGAAAGCTGCACTCCTGAGTGCGCTCGCCTCCATCAAGAGGATGGGGGACCTACAGGTATTCTCCGTGTCCCAAGGGTGCCTAGAGTTCGGGCCCGGCGATTCTCATGGTGTCTTGAGACCCCGTCCCGTTTACGTGCCCCAGGTTCCCACCACTCCCTTCCGGGACCAGGTGGTGAACCTGCAGGCGCTCCCCTCAGGGGAGGAAGACCCAACCTCCAATGTGTTTTGTCCAGTACGTGCGCTGCGTCTCTATCTGGACCGCACACGGAGCCTAAGAAGCTCCGAGCAGCTCTTTGTCTGTTACAGAGGACAGCAGCTCTTTGTCTGTTACAGAGGGCTGTCTCCAAACAGAGATTGGCACACTGGATTGTGGATGCCATCACGGTGGCATACCAGTCCCAAGATCGCCCGTGCCTGCTTGCAGTGAGGGCCCACTCCACTCGGAGTGTGGCCTCCTCGTGGGCACTGGCACAGGGCGCCTCTCTGGCAGACATCTGCACTGCTGCGGGTTGGGCTACGCCCAGTACCTTCGCGAGATTTTACAATCTCCGCGTGGAACCAGTTGCAGCCCATGTCCTTAACACCCCCGGCGTGTAGGACGGACTCCTGGTTTGGGCGTATGCCTGCGAAAGCGTCTTCTCCCCTCACCAGGTGAGACTAGTGCGCTATTCTCCCTACTTTCCCCTCTCGTGGCGAAGTATAGGCATTCCATCCATCACTAAGCATTGGCATTTGGTAACAGACGGAGCGGAGCTGTCTGTTGGAACCAGGTCCAGTATAGGTAGAGTCATCCCTACTCAGGTAGACCCCTGTACTAGGGCTAGTGCCCCATACGTAGTGACTCCCCTCTGGGTCGTCCCGTGTGTTGTAATCCTCACTCCTGATTTCCCGATTGGTGAATCTGTGACCTCCCCGCTGGTGGTAATCCCACCTGGATTTGTCCCCCTACTCGGGCTGACACCTTTTGTCGCATGTGGTTCTCCCGCCGGTGAGACCATGTTAGTGTCTCCACATGTAACCTCCCCTCCGGGTAGGATGTGGCCTCCGTAACACACTCTTCAAGAGGAGAGCAGTGTTTCCCCAGGGTTCGGCTCCGGACAGCTCCTCGCTACTAGAGGCGTACACCACTGTCCGTGATGCCGTCAGTATAGGCTTCTCAGTATGACCAATACTATGTGACTGGAAGATTACATCTCGCTGTAGCACTCTTGTGACTTGTAGCCTAGTCAGGGTCGCTCTCCGCTGGAGGTTGTGATATCGGTGCAAGCGCTGTGGCGTTTAGATAGATCCCCAGTCAGTCTCTCACAACGTCGAGAGACAGACTGAAGGGGAACGTCTCGGTTACGTCTGTAACCTCCGTTCCCTGATGGAGGGGACGAGACGTTGTGTCTTAATGCCCCAACGCTGTGCCGAATCACTGCAGTGACCGGGAGTGCCATCTCAGGTTCCTCAGTACAAAGCGCAAGTGAATGACCGCCACCATCTTCCTTTATACCCGTATGTACGGGGCGGAGACTGGAGTGCGCCTGCCATTCACCAAGCCCATTGGCGTTTTATAATTAATTATCTCGGAGAAGGTAGGTTCTCAAGATCAAACCCCAGTCAGTCTCTCACAACGTCTCGTTCCCTCCATCAGGGAACGGAGGTTACAGACGTAACCGAGACGTTTTCCACCTAAGAAATGTTGCCAAATTACGAAATATTGTTTATTCATTTGTTCTAGCTCTAACGTTGTTGTGAAGTTTACAAGGACGATTAAAAAATAAAAGAGACTGTACAATATCAGTGCAAGAGCACGGGAAAGTGTATACTGGACAGTGGTGGACGAAGTACACAAACCATGTACTTGAGTAAAAGTAGAGATACCCAAGGTAAAATATTACTCAAGTAAAAGTAGAAGTGCTGCCTTTAAGCTTTCACTTGAGTAAAAGTACAAAAGTATTTGCCTTCAAATGTACTCAAGTATCCAAGTACTATGATTTTTTGATGGCTATAATGTCCTATTATCATTTTTGTCACAAGACTCTTGCTTAACTCAGTCTATGTGAAGACTTTAATGTCACTCTTGACACACAAATCTATTAATACAATTACATTAATTAGTCAGACAGACACTGATGTCTATTTAAATTTCCATAAGCCCAAAACCTTGAAGCCAAACTATTTCCTTTAGAACTCAATTAAATAACAGGACTTGAGAGGTTTTTATTTAAACTTAAACTTGCAATGGAACAAAAGAGAAACATTTTGTGGGTATGTGAATGTATAAGATGCTTTAAGAGACACTCAAAAAAAAAACACATCTCAAAACAAATAACCTGTCAACTCAGGTGACTGTGGTGAGGAAGGCGGGACAAGAGCCGTGACGCGGGGCCGGTGGCGTGAGTGATAAGATGCGGGACCGGTGTCACCACAGTGACATACTAAAATAGCAAGCCTCAAATGGCAATGAACAATAGCGTTCATTGCCATTTGAGGCTTGCTATTTTAGGATGTGGCAGTAAACATTATTAATTAGCATTAATTGTGCTTTTGGTGAGCATGCTAGCACGGTATGGCACTGATGATCTTACTTAACTTCCTAACTAAAGTTGCAATAACTTTTATTCAGCTTGAGAAGGAGCTGATTCTCAAAGTTGTTTGAGTCCAGTCTTGCCCTCCTGGGACTGAAAACAAGCCCTGCTGTGCTGAAAAGACAGGGTAAAGCAGTATTGAGCTTTAAAGACAACTTACAGACTGATGGGAAGGACTTGAGAATGTTTTTGTCATCAGCTTTGCAGGCAAGGTAGCCATCTAACTTCTTGATACCTTCCTGACCACGAGTAGGCTTCATGCTCGCAAAGAAGTCCTCTTCCTCAGAGCCACTGGAACCATCAACTGGCAGCTGATTCAAAGTCTCTTCCTCCAGATGGTCCTTGATGTAGTCCATGCCTGAAATGGACATTTCCATAGATGCTTAGAATCAAAACTTCACTGTAATCATACATTTCTCCAGATTAAAATATCAAAAGAACAGTATTGCCCCATGTATTTCCAATGTGCATTTAAAACTAATCTTAACAAATTGAGAATGTCAAGATAAAATTTTAGTTGTATATCTTTAAAAACAAAATAACACTTGGCTTAGTTTCTTTGAATCTTTAACTAATGACACTTTTCAAAAGTAAAAATTATCGTACCTAGTTTGACAATGTTTTCATCTGATGTCCAGGATGTTTTAAATTTTGGGACAGGGATTGCAGCCGCAATAAACTCTGGCTCTACCAGCATGTCTCCAAAGCGCTGCTGCAGGCCTTTTTGGAGGGCATCAACCAGAGGTTTGCAGTACCTGGAGGTAATGCCAATTCGGTCGAGATGAGGAGGGTCAGAGTTGGCAGAAGCCATCCCATCTGAACATCAATTTCAGCCTGAAGAATTTTGAGGGCTTTGGCAACGGGGCTCATGGTTCTGGCATACTCCTCCAGAAAGGCAATTTCAACTGGACTCAACCTATCACACATTGAAACGACAACAATTAATAATTTCATGTCATTTTAGAAACAGTGGAATTACTAGGCCCTCAGGAGATAAATTATTGTATTTCTCCCTGTACTGTATCTACTTCTATCTGATCCTTACTGAGCATTGAGTAGTCAAGCAACTATTCAAAGTAATGCATTAAAAAATAGCAGTTTTACCATTAACATTACTGGAACATGAATTTAAAGAAATTAAAAGAAAAAAAACCATCAACAGCACTTACATTGGCAACTTGAGTGAAGAGCAGACGGTTCTGATAGCTCCCTCTCCCTGATCTTTAATTATTCTAAGCATTCTTTCAATGGCGAGAAATAAAGAATTCCACCTTGTTGCATTGGGGCGGATCAGCTGAATTTTGCAAGCGTCTTCTATAATCTCTGCAGCAGCAGCAGATCTGCCACACTTATTCCATAGTGCATGACACTTAGAGAATGCTGATCGGGACAACTTCTTGTAAGCTTCATTTGAACAGGCTTTTGCTGCGTCCACCAGTGGAAACCAGGTTTAATATGTGGCAGGCACATCGATGATGTTTCGGAAGTTGGAACTGTAAGCCATCATCTTCATCTAAAACAGCTGTGACCTCTACAAAGTCCACCTCAACACCATCCACATCCTCATTATCATCACACATCTCGTCATTGATGTCCAGAATAACCCACAGGCCATCTATGGGCTCCTTTGCAAACATTTTGGCTCAAGCCATTGCTCCTCAATGCCCCAGCTGATTTTTATTCTACCCTGCCAAATGACCAAGAGGACCCTATGAGTACTGGCTCAGACTGAACAGAGCTGCTGATGATGCTGCTATCTGCATTAGAGAGCAGGGTAAAACGTTTGACAACCCCAGTGTTGAAGTCACACGTATGTTCATCAGACACTGCCCCAGTAGAGATTTAGCTCTTGCCTTTAAGTCCAAAACGATTGATAAGTGGTCAGCTCGTGAGGTTCAGGAAGTGCTAGATGAATACCACCTGGAAAAGGGACTCGGGTCTTCTACTGAAAGGAGTAGACAAATCAGCATGAACAAAGTTGAGGTTAGCCCTAACACTCCATTAGTTTCAGACATCCCATAACAGAAACCAGCTATAAGTCAAGACACCTCTACTCTAGAGAGGTTGATTGGAATGTTAGATAAAGTTTTGCTTCAGGGCCCAGGTTATGCTCGAGCCAATAAAAAAACAAATACCCACAGCAGACTTCCACAGATTGAGGGCTGTTTCCTTTGTCACTTACCCGGCCATTAAAGACGCAACTGCCCGGTGTTACGAACACGCCAGGCTCCACCCAAGCATCACGAGCAACCTCCCCCGAATTCTGATCACGATCACCTGCAACTCATCATCACCTCATCACTGCCTGCACTTAAGCACCACAGATTCCCTCACTCCCTGTCCGGTCTCGTTAACGTAACACGTAATGTTAAGGACTCCTGCAAACGGCAAACCTGCTTCCAAAGCTCTGGTATATCTCCTCGTCTTCCTCATCGTCCTCCTCCTCGTCATCCGCCTCGTCTCCTGTCTCCGGTGTCCTCCCTGGTTCCTGTTTTGCTCATCCCTAATCCTCCTCCGTGAGGTCTTAAGTTTATTTATTAATAAACCCTTCTGTGTTTCAGACTTCTGTTCTCCGTGTCTCTCTGTCGTAACAGAAGACCGGACCAAAAAACAGAGTGTCGACATGAGTGCCACTGATCCCTTTCGAGAATTGGTGGAAGTCCTCCGGCGAACACTCACCACCACTCCACCCGTCTCAGCATCAACGAGCACCACTAGCACAAACATCATGCCTCCTTCGCCTACGGTGAACGCCAGTCCCATGGCCAAACCGGCGCCCTTCTCTGGCTCGGCGGAGGATTGCAATGGATTTCTACTCCAATGCTCGCTGGTCCTGGAGATGCAATCGCACCTGTATCCTACTGAGAAATCCAAAGTGGCATTCATCATTTCCCAGTTATCTGACAAGGCTCTCCGGTGGGCAGAACCCCTGTGGTCTCAAGACCATCCCGTTACACGCTCCCTCTCTGGATTCATCGATCACTTCAAGGAGGTGTTTGGAAAACCCTCGTGGGATTCAGCAGTAGGTGAACAACTATATCAATTGAAACAAGGTTCTAACCCGATAACGGAGTATGCCGTAAAGTTCCGTACTCTAGCCGCCACGAGTGGGTGGAACGAACAAGCCCTGTTGACGTCATATCATCAAGGATTGGATCCTCAGGTACGATTGCATCTCGCTGCATACGAGGATACCATCGGGCTAGAGCGTTTCATACAGCTATCTATACGATTCGCCACTCGTATGCAGTCGTGTGTGGAAGAACAACAGGGCCAGCAATTCCACATGCCGGTCCTCCGCCGACCAGATTCTGTCAGCCCTCCAGAACCAGTCCACGAACCCATGCAAATAGACTCCTCCCGGTTATCTATGGCAGAGAGGCAACGACGGCTGACCCAGAATCTGTGTTTATACTGTGGAGCATCGGGACATTTCATCACTGAATGTCCCATCCGTCCTTCGCGACCAGTGGTAAGTGCCGTCATCCCTTCTCTTCGTCAGATGAAACCCCTCACTACCACTGTAACGCTTACTGCTGCTGATTTATCTCTTACAGTTGTCGCCCTCCTCGACTCTGGGTCAGCCGGGAACTTCATCTCGGGACCTCTCTGCCGCCAGCTTAAACTCAAGACGAAAGTCACCCCATCCGTCTATCAAGTACACTCGATAACTGGAAAACCTCTCAGCCGCAGACAAGTGCGTTCCTTCGTGGGTCCGTTACAACAAACAGTGGGACTTCTACATGAGGAACAACAATACTTACTGGTTCTGGAGGAATCCACCGCTGACATCATTCTAGGGCGCCCGTGGTTGGAACAGCACAATCCAGTGATTTCTTGGAGGACCGGGGAAATCTTAAAGTGGGGTGACGGCTGTTTTCCAGACTGCTTCAAGACGCTTCCTGTACCCACAATGTTATCCCTCTGTTCCACGTCAATCGAAAGTCCTGTTGAGAAGCGGTCCATAGATATCCCAGCCTGTTATAATCCTTTCAAGGACGTCTTCTGCCCCACACGTGCCTCCAAGCTTCCTCCACACCGGCCATGGGACTGTGCCATTGATCTGCTGCCAGGCGAGCCAGTGCCCCGTGGAAGGATATATCCATTATCACGACCGGAGGAGAAGGCCATGGAAGAGTACATCAAGGAGGCACTAGAACAAGGTTATATCCGTCCATCTACTTCCCCTGCTGCATCCAGCTTCTTCTTCGTGGCAAAAAAAGATGGAGGATTACGACCCTGTATCGACTATAGAGCTCTTAATAAGATCACCGTAAAATTCCGTTATCCACTTCCTCTCGTCCCTGCTGCGCTGGAACATCTCCGTGGTGCCACTGTATTCACGAAATTGGACATCCGCAGCGCGTACAATTTCATCCGGATACGTGAAGGGGATGAATGGAAGACCGCATTCGTGACACCCACGGGCCACTATGAATATCTTGTCATGCCTTATGGATTGGCCAACGCCCCTTCTGTATTCCAGGATTTCATCCACGAGGTGCTTCGAGAAGTTCTCCACAAATCCGTACTCGTCTACATAGATGACATCCTGATTTACTCCAAAAACATGGCTGAACATCGCCGTCACGTTGCGGAGGTCCTCCAACGCCTGAGAAACTTCCAGCTCTTCTTGAAAGCAGAAAAATGCTCATTCCACCAATCCTCAGTACAGTTCCTTGGATACATCATTGATCACAGTGGCATCCGGATGGACGAGAGGAAGGTGGAAGCCATCCGGTCCTGGCCCACTCCCATCAACATTAAACAGTTACAACGGTTCTTAGGATTCGCCAATTTCTACAGACGGTTCATCAAGAATTACAGCTCCATCGCTAGTCCGCTCACTCATCTTCTCCGCAACCAACCCAAGTCTCTGTCATGGTCCCCAGCAGCCACAAAAGCCTTCGACGTTTTGAAGACAACCTTCACTACTGCTCCCCTCCTCGTCCACCCCAACCCCAAGATCCCGTTCGTCGTAGAAGTGGACGCGTCTACCACCGGAGTGGGAGCGGTCCTATCCCAGCAGCAGGGAAACCCTAGTAAACTCCACCCATGTGCCTTCTTCTCCCGTAAACTCAGCCCGGCGGAGGTAAACTATGACATTGGAAACAGAGAATTACTAGCCATCAAGCTGGCCTTAGAAGAATGGAGACATTGGTTGGAGGGTGCTAAACATCCTTTTTTAGTAATCACAGACCACAAGAATCTGGGATATCTCAGAGAGGCTAAGCGTTTGAACCCTCGCCAGGCAAGATGGGCAATATTCTTCACCAGATTCAATTTCAACATCTCCTACCGACCTGGATCCAAGAACGTGAAAGCAGATGCCCTGTCCCGTATTTTCAGCCCAGAAGAACGAAAGGAAGAATCTGAACCCATTCTCCCAGACCAAGTTTTTGTCAGCCCCATTATCTGGTCCAAAGAAACCTTGCCCGCCTCCAATACCTCCACAAATGCCCCGCCGGGCTGCCCTCCAGATCTCCAGTATGTCACCCGCACTCGTCGTAATCCCCTCATTCATTCTGCTCACTCCTCTTTGGGCACTGGCCAACCGGGGGTCAATGAGACCCTCTCGCTGCTAAAAGAGCGCTTCTGGTGGCCACGTATGGCATTCGACGTCAGAAGGTACGTGAAAGGATGTCAGGAGTGTGCCATGTCCAAGAGTCCCCGCCACCTTCCTTCCGGCAAGCTCCATCCTCTGCCTGTGCCTAATCGACCCTGGTCACACCTAGGAGTAGATTTTTTAACTAACCTCCCTGCCTCTGAGAAACATACCTGCATCCTGGTAGTGGTGGATCGGTTCTCCAAGTCCTGCCGCCTGATTCCATTGAAGGGGTTACCCACCGCCATGGAGACGGCAGAACTCCTGTTTAACCACATATTCCGGTATTTCGGCATTCCTGAAGATATTGTCTCAGACCGAGGCCCCCAGTTTATCTCTAAAGTCTGGAAAGCGTTTCTTCAACTCCTAGGTGTGACCGTCAGCCTCACGTCGGGATACAATCCACAGTCAAACGGGCAGACAGAGAGGAAAATCCAGGAAATCGGTCGCTTCCTCCGTACCTTCTGCCACGGCCACCAGAACTCCTGGAGCCAGTTCCTCGGTTGGGCCGAGTACGCACAAAATTCTCTTCGTCAACCTTCTACGGGTCTCACTCCATTCCAGTGTGTACTCGGTTACCAACCTCCGCTGTTCCCTTGGTATGGGGAGACATCGGATGTTCCAGCTGTGGATTACTGGTTCCGGGAGAGTGAGAGGGTCTGGGACTCAGCACACCAACAACTGCAACGTGCTCTCCGACGACGGAGGATGACAGCCGACCTTCGCCGCTCAGACACTCCACCCTTTCAAATAGGACAGAAGGTCTGGCTGTCTACCCGGGACATCCGTCTCCGTCAACCTTGCAAAAAGCTGAGTCCCAGGTTCATTGGCCCGTTTCCAATAATCCAGCAGATCAACCCAGTCACTTATAAACTCAAACTACCACCTCACTATCGGATTCACCCCACCTTCCATGTATCCCTTCTCAAACCTCACCATCCGTCTGTTTCTGTTTCCCCAGAGTCTGGTGCAACCCCGGAACCCCCCCTTCCACTCATCATGGAGGACGGCGCAGCCTATCTGGTCCAGGAGATCTTGGACTCCCGGCGGCGTGGTGGTCTTCTCGAGTACCTGGTGGATTGGGAGGGGTATGGTCCCGAAGAACGATCTTGGGTACCCAGAAATGACATTCTTGATCCCAACCTGCTCGAAGAGTTTCATGCATCCCACCCGGATCGACCAGCACCTCGAGGCAGAGGCCGACCACCACGTCGTCGGGGTCCTCGGCCCTCGGGTGCGGGCCGTGGAGGGGGGGGTAATGTTACGAACACGCCAGGCTCCACCCAAGCATCACAAGCAACCTCCCCCGAATTCTGATCACGATCACCTGCAACTCATCATCACCTCATCACTGCCTGCACTTAAGCACCACAGATTCCCTCACTCCCTGTCCGGTCTCGTTAACGTAACACGTAATGTTAAGGACTCCTGCAAACGGCAAACCTGCTTCCAAAGCTCTGGTATATCTCCTCGTCTTCCTCATCGTCCTCCTCCTCGTCATCCGCCTCGTCTCCTGTCTCCGGTGTCCTCCCTGGTTCCTGTTTTGCTCATCCCTAATCCTCCTCCGTGAGGTCTTAAGTTTATTTATTAATAAACCCTTCTGTGTTTCAGACTTCTGTTCTCCGTGTCTCTCTGTCGTAACACCCGGAGGGGAGACATCCTCCTCCACATTTTCAGCAGGGAAACTGAATGATCTACGCACAAGGGAGGACAGCGCAGATCAAGTGAGTGAGCCTCCCAACTTGGATTTGACAGACATTAATGATTATGAAACATTGTGTCACGCCTACAGCTGCGTAGTGCCACCACAAAAAACACTGATTGTGCAAGGCCTGCAAAGACTTTCAAAAACTGATAGCCTATTCTACACAGATGTGTCTACTGATTGTGGTCATGTTCTTAGAGCACTGCTGGATAGTGGCTCTATGGCGTGTACAGTAAGTGAAACAGCCAACAAAAAACTTTCACAGTCTATTCCTAACATTGAAGTAAAAACTGCTGTGGACTTTGTTATTGTTGGTTGTGGGGGTTGTCTGGTCACACCTTCCATGTATGACCGCAGTGTATGACTGCATCAGTTTATGGCTATAAGGTGATAATTCCTGTTCTAGTGGTGCCAGGCCAAACCGATGACATGATCCTTGGCAGTAACACCATCAAGTAGCTCATTTCACAGATGAAAGACACTGTTGGGAGCCAAAATATCACGTCCCCAGTAAGTAGTGCCCATGCTGATAACTTGCCCCAATTAATATCTCTGTTGTCTTACACTGACAAATGTGGAGCAACGCCGCTTAAAATTGGCATGGCAAAGCTCAAGAGATGTGTCAAACTACAACCAATGTCTGAACATTTGGTGTGGGCTAAACTCCCTGCATCTGATGTTTCTACAGTGGAAAGTACAGTCACCATCAAGCCCACTCAGTCCAAAGCCAGACCTGCTCAAATTCTACTGGGGAGAGTTGTCACCTCATTATGGGGAGATGGCTGGGTTCCAGTCAAAATAGTAAATCCTACTGAAAAGCCACTCACCCTTAAAAAGAATGCAAAAGTTGCAGATGTGTCACCCTGTCTTTCTGTGCAGGACTTTCCCGAGCCAAAGCGCATCCACTCCAGTGCACAGTTCACACAGAGCTCATCAGGTTGATGCTCCTTAAGGAGAGGCTTCTGTCATGTTTCTCTTAGTATAGTGGCAGGATCATGACAGAACCTCATGTTTAATGTGGAGAGAGGCAATTATTGTCATGGCCTTCCATACACTCTCTCTGGTCTCGTCTCTGTTCCCATCCTCTCATTACCTCGTTATTGATTAATGCCCTACACCTGTTCCCTTCTTGATTTGGTCCCTTATTTAATGTCTGCGCTTGGGTCCTCTGTCCGTGTCTCACCACCCGTGTTCATGACACAAACATCATAAAATAGAGACTGTGTCTATCCCCCGGATTAGCAAACATAAAATAATGCGTAGACCTCTCAAAGGTAATTTAATTAACGTTAAACTAACTAAACATGAACAAAATACGACTTGGATTGCTATATATTAGATCTATCTCTAATAAAGCAATTTTTGTTAATGATATGATAACAGATCATAAAATAGATACGCTCTGTCTGACAGAAACATGGCTAAAGCCAGATGATTATATTACTTTAAATGAGTCTGTCCCCCAAGATTATTATTATAAACACTAGTCTCGCCTAAAAGGCAGAGGGGGAGGTGTTGCTGCACTTTACCGTAACTCTTTTAGCATTTCCAAGAAGTCTAATCCTAAATACATTCTTTTGAAGTCATGGTACTGTGACGACCCTGAGTTTTCCTATTGGGCAGAATGTCAATTAACAGGAAGACCAATCGGAAGCTCCTCCCAATTAACCAGAACATATAAAAACTGATTTATATTATTATAGGGACGCTCTCTGTGGGATAGACTTCCCCAGGGTGTAAGTGCTCTCTTTTGGTTTTGTTTGCATTTAGTTTTCCTTAGACATGTAGCATGCTTATTTTCTGTTATAAATTTACTTGTTTCTTGGTTACCCTAGACTTCTGTTTGTTCTTATTCCTTATTTGTTGTGTTATTTAAATTAAATTAAATTAAATAATTTTCATTCATCAGACTTTGTTGTCCGATCCCCCTTTTATGTTGCGACTTGTAACGAGCGGGTCGTAACATAAAATTGGAGGCTCGTCCGAGATGCTACATGCTTAGGTAAATGCAATATATTTTCAGTGTGTTCACTTGTGTAAATGAGCAGACTCCTGTAAGTTAGAGTGTTCTCAGCTGGGTTTGAAATCCTTCCATCGAGACACTATTTGTTGTTTTCGTTTGTTATTTTTCTTTTCTTAATTTTGAAGGTTATTCTGGGCGGAGGTTTTGAATCTCTGTTGGGGGTACACTTCAGGCTTTGGTTTTATTACCAGTTGTCCTTGAGTTCAGCGTTTATGTCAGGGATTTTTAGGGGAAGAACCCAAGCGCAGGCAGCAGTGCATAAATGGAGTATTTAATAATAAAATAAAGCCCACGATGGGGTAAAGATGTAACCAAACTAAATATAAACAAGAACAAAAGACTTCCCACAATAGGGCAAAAACGAGAACACAGGATACACGGCAAGGCAAGGCAACAAGATCACACGACATGAAAGTAATACAAAACAATTCAGCACAGGACAGCAAACACAGAGGCAATATATAAGGAGACTAACAAGGATAATTAATACAAGGCAGGTGTGGGGACTGAAACACTAAAGGGACGCTAATGAGAGAACGAGAGGGGCGGGGCCAAAGACGAGACGCACACAAAAGACATGATACTGTCAAGATCCTGCCCGAAGACTAGAAAAACCTGACACTTCGTGGCAGAACCCTGACAGTACCCCTCCGCTTAAAAGGACGCCCCCTGGCGTCCTCTAAGGGAACATCACTGACCAGACATGACAGACTGGGAAACAGACAAAAAACAGCAGAACATTGTAAAAATTAATAAAGGCAAACAGGCAATGGTAATAAACGGGTTAGGATGGCACAATAAAAATAACAAACAGGGTAGGGGGGGTGGGGGGACAACAATGTTCTGGGGGAAAGGAGTCCGCGGGCCAGAGGGAGAAAATGTCTTTGCCCGAGAGGACATAGGGCGAGAGCGGGCAGCCTGAGGTGGCCTGCCCGTGGGGACCTTGAACAGGTTAGAGTCCAGGGGAAAATGTCCTGTGCTCCCGGGGCAAGAGAAAGAGTTCCATGAGGCCCCGGGACCCGACCAAGGCCGCCCAGCACTGGGCTGTCGGCCGGCTGAATCGGCGCTTGGACGGCCGGTTGAATCGGCGCTTGGACGGCCGGCTGAATCGGCGCTTGGACGGCCGGCTGAATCGGCGCTTGGACGGCCGGCTGAATCGGCGCTTGGACGGCCGGCTTAATCGGCGCTTGGACGGCCGGCTGAATCGCGGCTTGTACGGCCGGCTGAATCGCGGCTTGGACGGCCGGCTGAATCGGCGCTTGGACGGCCGGCACCTCGACTGCCGACTGGATCGCGGGCACCTCTGCCGACTGGAAAGGACTGGATGCGCCGGCCTGAGTGGATACCGGCTGCTGGACGGGACACCGCGACCCCCTCCTCGGCTTCTTTCTCTTCGACCGGCCGAGGGGACGTATTGCCGGCTGCAGAGAGGCGATGCTGGACCCAGTTACCTCCGTTCCGGAGGAGTCGGACGGGGAGTCCCACGACTTTCTCCGTCCGCGTCTGCCCCGGAGGCTAGCTGGTGGTGGATTGCTCCCCAGGGTGACCACACCCAGGGCACAGTGCTCCGGGACGGACACCAGACCGGAACGAGAGACTGGACGGCAACTGGGAGAGAAGCCTTTCCCTAGCTCCTCTCGACGCTGCAGCCGCTCCACCAGGTGCGAGAACGGCTGATAGACCATTTCCTCCCGCTCCGGAAAGGGTGGAGGATCGTCCATCCCGGCCACCAGGTATGCCCGGACCAGCACGTCAGGAACGGACGCCTTCCTTGCCTCGACGTCCCGGGCATAGTCCAGCAAGGGGCGCTGGCACTGGGCGGGGAATGGACCTCCTCCAGCATGAGACTGAGAGGTGATTGCTTCCCACCACTCGGGATCGGAAGTGCATTGCCACCGCGAAGTGGTTGCACCGTCCATGGCTGCCTGCTGGGTTCGGTTCTGGCTGAATTGTTCTGTCAGGGATTTTTAGGGGAAGAACCCAAGCGCAGGCAGCAGTGCATAAATGGAGTATTTAATAATAAAATAAAGCCCACGATGGGGTAAAGATGTAACCAAACTAAATATAAACAAGAACAAAAGACTTCCCACAATAGGGCAAAAACGAGAACACAGGATACACGGCAAGGCAAGGCAACAAGATCACACGACATGAAAGTAATACAAAACAATTCAGCACAGGACAGCAAACACAGAGGCAATATATAAGGAGACTAACAAGGATAATTAATACAAGGCAGGTGTGGGGACTGAAACACTAAAGGGACGCTAATGAGAGAACGAGAGGGGCGGGGCCAAAGACGAGACGCACACAAAAGACATGATACTGTCAAGATCCTGCCCGAAGACTAGAAAAACCTGACACTTCGTGGCAGAACCCTGACAGTTTAAATGCGCCTCGAGCCCGGTACACCTTTGAAGATCAGGTAGGTTAGTTAGTTGGTGGGTTTATAGTTAGCTGGAGTCTCTAATTTTACATATATAAGAGGGCACTATTGTTGTTGTTTTTTTCTGTATCTGTGTTTGATGCCTGCGGAGGTTGAAGATAATTTGCGGAAATTACTTGTGGTAAGTCTTTATTTATCTTATAACTTAGGTGGCTTTGATTTGGAGCGCTTATATGACGGTTTTCTGACGAGGTGGCCGATGGGATTTGTATTTTTCACGCTCTAAGGTTAGCGGTATCGCATGTGCTAGGTTAGTGGCATCGCGTGTGTATCTGTTGTTGTCCAACTGCCTCTTTTGCAGAAATGTCTCCAGTTTTGGAGGTAAGAGCTCATGTTATCGATCCTGATGTATCTTTAACCTCTCCTCTTTATGGTCCCGATCGAAACGTGAAGTTTACCGAGATGTCGTTGCAAAAACATTAGATTAGTGCCGCCGTTTTTAGAGAAGGAAGAAGAGAAGTATTTCCAACATTTTGAGCGCGTTGCAGAGTCGTTGAAATGGCCAAGAGATTTTTGGACATTACTCTTGCAATGTGTATTAGTGGGTAGAGCACAAGAAGTGTATTCAGCGTTGACTATGGAACAAAGTAGTGACTATGATGTCGTTAAGTCTGCTGTTCTATGAGTAGGCACCTGAGGCATACCGCCAAAAATTTAGGAGTCATTTCAAGACTCAGAAGGGCACTTTTTTTTGAGTTCGCTAGAGAACTCATTGGTGTTGGTGTTCCTCTTTAAAAGTTATAACTAAGGAACAACTCCGAGAGCTTATTCTTTTAGAAGAGTTTAAAAACGGTGTCCCACGTGCTGTTGCTAGGTATCTTAATGAACACAAAGTGACTAAAGTATCAGATGCTGCTCTTATGGCAGATGAATTTGTTCTGACTGACCATATTTCAGATATGTCACTTCAGTGATCGGTCTAAGTTGAGTGTCTCCGGTAAAAGTAAACCGCTAGTTGCGTGCCAGAATGTTTTAAATCAATCTACCGATAATACTGCAGTTATGCCCTCAAAGGGTGAAATGGTTTGCTTTTACTGTAGAAAACCAGGACAAAAGATTTCAGATTGTGTTATTCTCAAAAAGAAAGAGAGAACTGTTAAACATGTTGGTTTAATTGCGATGTCGAATGTAAATCGTGCTCCTGTTCAATTTAACAAACAGATCGAACTGCTGAATAGCAATGAGACTGAGAATGTTAAAAACAATGATATTATGCCATTTCTCACTGAAGGGAGAGTTTCTTTGCCTGGCTGAGATAAAATTGTGCCTGTTCGTATTCTTCAAGATACAGGGGCGGGGCAGTCGTTCTTGTTGGAAGGACTTTTACCTTTGTCAGAACACACTGCCACTGGATCTCATGTACTGGTCAGAGGACTTGAGATGGGTTACATGGAAGTTCCTTTACATCATGTCTATCTTAATTCAAAGGTTGTTTCAGGAGACGTGGTAGTTGGAGTTCGTGCCATGCTTCCTGTCCCTGGTGTTACTTTCATCCTTGGAAACGATTTGGCCGGAGGTAATGTCTGGGAGAAATCTGATGGAGGTGTGCCACCTGTAGTAGTCTCAGCTGATGAGAAACTAAACAGGTCATCTGTCTGTCCTCATTTATTTCCTGCCTGTGCAATAACTCAAAGAAAAGAAAAGTATGTCAGATGAAACTGAATGTGATCTTAATAATACTTTTATTGCTGTGACAAATTCTTCTCAGCTTGAATCTAGTACTGTGTGTGGACAAGTTGAAGATGGGTGTCCTGTGAAAGAAGTACCATCTGATGATCGCAAGACTGATTCCATTCCTGATAGCTCAGGTTGTGTTCCTGCTAACACTTTTTCTTTGTCAGAACTTCAGGGTGTGACTCGAGAGGAGTTGATTAAAGCCCAACAGGTGGATGAAACACTCCAAGAACTATTTCTTTTAGTTGCTGGGGAAGGAAAAAAGGATTCTCTGACCGTCTCCTATTTTTTACAGGATGGGTTACTTTGTAGAAAACGTCTCGGTTACGTATGTAACCTCCGTTCCCTGATGGAGGGAACGAGACGTTGTGTCGACAGAATGGGGTTTGACTTGAGAACCTACCTTCTCTGACTGACTTGAACAGGCCAATGAAAATTGGCGAATGAAATTTGCATGCCGGACTCCGCCCCCGGATATCCGGGTATAAAAGGGAGCCGGCGTGCCGCATTTATTCACCTTTTGTGCTGAGGAGCCTGAGGATCTTGCCCCGACTGCTGCAGCGGGCGGCCAGTGTTGTGGCATGAAGGAGACGTTCCCTTTCTGTCAGTCTCTCGATGTTGTGTTGACAGAATGGGGTTCCTCGGAAAAC
The DNA here is from genome assembly GCF_947034865.1 of Barbatula barbatula. Taxonomy (NCBI): domain Eukaryota; kingdom Metazoa; phylum Chordata; class Actinopteri; order Cypriniformes; family Nemacheilidae; genus Barbatula; species Barbatula barbatula. The sequence goes on from NC_136788.1 coordinate 3,046,264, forward strand.
GCGACAGCGCTGTGCCGCGTCACAATTCCTCGCGAAGCGACGCTGACTGGCCTGGGCGTGTCAGACGTGAGCGCTTTAGCATTAATTGCAACCTTCCAGTGGAAGGGAAGGAGCCCAGAGCTTTCCTAAAAAGATGGGAGCCCCTTCCACCGGCCGTCACGGACGGCGGCCTAGTTCTCTTAACAGCGAGAAGCCGCCCGGCACCGTAAGGGCCACTGGGAAGCGTCATTCCCCCCTGAGGGAACGCGCTACGGAGACCACTTCCTACCGCAGGGAGGAGCTTTAGTGGAGATTCACACACGGTCTCACCGGATAGGGGAGAGCACGCGGGAGACATGCAGACACGAGAGGGTGTCGCGAGCAGGTGAAGTACACCTGGGAGAGTACACCATGGGCCATCGATTGAGAGCCATTCATGAGAAGACAATAGACGGAACCGCCCTGTGGGGGGGTTACTACGTGTGGAGCACTAGGCCTTGTTTGAGTCACTGCTAGAGCTCAGAAACAGGCCAAGGGAGGCAGGGCCACTCCGCCGGGCCCGCCGCCGAGGAGTGCTTAGTGATGGATGGAATGCCTACTCTTCACCCACGTGGGGGGAAGAGGGGAGGCTAGATAGCGCCGCGTCTCACCAGCACGTGCTTGTCCTGCACGAGGGGAAGGAACCTCCTCAGTGCAAGCAGCACCGCCAACAACTCTAGGCGATTGTTATGCCAGCGCAGGCGAGGGCCCGTCCAGAGACCCGACACTGCGTGCCCGTTGCACACCGCACCCCAACCCTGCAGGGAGGCGTCTGTCGTCACCACGACGCGCCTCGAAACCTGCCCAAGAGGGACCCTGGCCGCAGAAAGGTCATTGAAGACCACGGGGTTAGGGTGCGCCGGCAGAAGGGCGTGATCGCGACGCGCCTGTTGCCGGTGGGCCACGCACTCCAAGGAACTCTGCTCTGTAGCCAGTGCTGTAGCGGTCTCATGTGCATCAACCCGAGGGGGACCACCCCCGCCGAGGACGCCATGTGTCCCAGGAGCCTCTGAAAAAGTTTCAGCGGGACCGCTGGCTGCTGCCTGAAGTTCCTCAGGCAGGTCAGCACTGACTGGGCACGCTCGGAAGAAAGACGTGCAGTCATGGAGACAGAGTCGAGTTCCATATCGAGGAAGAGGATGCTCTGCACAGGGGAGAGCTTGCTCTTCTCTCAGTTGACCTGTAACCCCAAATGGTCTAGGTGCCGGAGCACCAGGTCCCTGTGTGTACACAACAGATCTCGCGAGTGCGCCAAGATGAGCCAGTCGTCGAGATAGTTGAGTATGCGCACCCCCTGCTCCCTGAGGGGAGTGAGGGCGGGCTCCACGACCTTCGTAAAGACTCGAGGAGACAGGGACAGACCAAATGGGAGGACGCGATACTGATATGCCTGTCCCTCGAAAGCGAAATGTAGGAACGGCCGGTGACGAGGGAGGATGGACACATGGAAGTATGCGTCCTTCAGGTCGATCGCCATGAACCAATCCTGACGCCTGACGGACGTCAGAATGCGCTTCTGCGTTAGCATCCTGAACGGCAGCTTGTGTAGGTGCTTGTTCAGGGTACGCAGGTCCAAGATGGGGCGCAGCCCGCCACTTTTCTTGGGTGCAATGAAATACTGTAAAACCCGGAGTACATCTCGGCCAGAGGGATGAGCTCGATCGCCCCCTTCGCCAGAAGGGTAGCGACCTCGGCCCGAAGCACGGGAGCATCTACCCTTCAGGTGAAGAGGATGCCCCGAAACTTGGGTGGGCGCTTGGCGAACTGAATCGCATAGCCGAGACGGATCATTCGCTCTAGCCACCGCGCTGGTTTGGGAAGAGCTAACCAGGCTCCCAGGTACCGAGACAGGGGGACCAGAGGTTCGATCTGATTCATTGCCACCGTGGGGGGTGGTTCGATGGCTGGCAGTACGGCTCCGTCGTCGTGGGGGGGGACCCGGGGGATGAGAGCGGCTCTGCCGAGGTGCCTGTCGGGCGATATCGCGGCACACCGCACCGTCTGACTGAGGGTGCTGGTGGCCACTGAGAGTTACACCCAACCGTGTGTCTCGCCGGAGCACAACGTGGGGTTGCCGAGCACCGTCCTGCGGAGGGTGAGAACGGCTGTGAGAAAGACCCAGGGAGAGAGAAAGCTCTTTCTGCGAGAATGTGGGCACCAGGCCCTGAAAGGGGCCCGGCTGGTGTTGCTGGGACGGGGCAGGCACCGTCCCAGTCCGATCCTCTAGCGATGTAGTTGCTTGGGTCGGGCCCGGTGAACTCGATCTCCCTGGGTTCACCCCGTCAGAACACTTCTGCTTCCGCGGAGGTTGGTGACGGGATGGTGCTCGCCTCTTCGACATCCTTCCCCGGGGGGCCGCCTGTGCAGGGGGCGCTGGAGCCGGAGTCTGAGTCGGAGAGGGGCGGGGCTGCTGGGAAGCAGATGCCGCGCGGGACCTCGACGGACGATAGGCGGCCGGGTCGCGGCGGGGCAGGATCGCCTCCGTCTGCTTCTGTACAGTCGAGAACTGCTGCCCTCGACCGTATCACCAAACAGCCCACCCTGCGCGATGGGAGCGTCGAGAAAGCGAACCTTCTCAGCGTCCCGCATCTGCGCAAGGTTCAGCCAAAGGTGTCTCTACTGGACCACCAGTGTGGACATCGTACGACCCAGGGCTTGCGCCGTCACCTTCGTAACACGAAGAGCGCGGTCAGTGGCAGTGGGGAGCTCCTGCATTAGCCCCGGGTCGGACTTTCCCTCGTGCAACTCCTTCAACGCCTTGGCCTGATGGCCATGACGTGAAGAGCCGAGGCAGCTTGACCCGCAGCGTTGTAAGCCTTCGACACCAGCGATGCCGAAAACTCACAAGCCTTGGAAGGGAGCCTTGGTCGATCCCTCCAGGTGGCAGCTGTCTGCGGGCACAGGTGCACCGCGACTGCACGTTCCACCTGAGGGATGCCGACATAGCCCTTAGCTGCCCCGTCATCGAGGGAAGTCAGGGCGACCGAGCTAGTCTGACGTGCACGCGCCGAAAAGGGGGCGTTCCAGGTCCGACTGAGCTCCACATGCACTTCCGGGAAGAATGGTACCGGTGCTGACCGTGGCTTAGAGTCACGGCCGGCCCCAAGATACCACGTATCCAACCGCGAGCGTTGGCAGCCCAATACTCGCGGCGGCCCGGGAAAGCATGGCTGACATCTCGACGTCCGCTTCATCCTGAGCTCGACCCCCCGGGGGAGGAAGCTCCAAGGAATCGTCGAGGTCGGATGCCAGGAGGTCGCCCTCCGATGCTGCGAGCGACATCTCATCGTCGTCACGCCCCGTGTCCGAGTACGTGACGGAGGAACAAGGCGGCGTACCGCTTTTTCCGGGACGGCCAGACGAGCGAGGCGGGGCGTGAACGGTCCGCGAGCCGGTGGCTGACGGATTGAGGCTCACGGTAATTCCCCGATCACCCTCAGTGCTTGCCGAAGCGGACGGCAGGGCTGATGCCGCTGCTGCCGCAGAACGGGAAGCACTCGAGGTGGCGGCTGATTCTCGCAAGAACACAGCTACCCGTGACCGCAACGTCTGAATCACCATCTGCCCGCAGTGCGGGCAAGATGAATCCACAAATGCTGCCTCAGCGTGCTGGGATCCCAGACACCTGAGGCAGACATCGTGTCCGTCCCCTTCCTCGATGAGTCTGCTGCACCACGTCGTAAGACCAGCAACACGTAGATAGTATCTGCAGAGTCGTCAGCATCAGGATGCGAAGGCTCCGAAGAACAAAAGGTGAATGAATGCGGCACGCCGGCTCCCTTATATACCCGGATATCCGGGGGCGGAGTCTGGCATGCAAATTTCATTCGCCAATTTTCATTGGCCTGTTCAAGTCAGTCAGAGAAGGTAGGTTCTCAAGTCAAACCCCATTCTGTCGACACAACGTCGAGAGACCGACAGAAAGGGAACAAGCTAATTCTGATTCTTCACTTGATTCTAGAGTCCAGATTGTAGTTCCTCTCTCTTTTCGTCAAGCTGTCCTCCAGTTGTCACATCAAGGACTTGCGGGTCATATGGGTGTATGGAAGACGTATGATCGAATTCTGGGAAAACTGTGCTGGCCTAGACTCAAGAGAGATGTGATTCAGTATACACGGTCCTGTCACACAAGTCAGATGACAGGTAAGCCAAATCAAAAGATTCCAATAGCTCCTTTACAGCCTATTGCTGTAGTGGCCAATCCTTTCGAACATCTGATTGTGGATTGTGTGGGTCCATTACCACGTTCTAAGGCTGGGCATGTTTATCTACTCACTGTGATGTGTCAATCCACACGTTATCCTGCAACTTATCCTTTGAGATCTATTACTACGAAAATGATATTAAAGGCTTTGACGAATTTTATAACTACTTTTGGCATTCCAAAAGTTATTCAGTCTGACCAAGGCTCAAACTTTATGTTTAGACAGTTTTCTAAAGCCATGCATCAACTAAGAGTTAAACACAATGTCTCGAGTGCTTTTCAGTCAAGGAGGGTTGGAAAGATTCCACCAGACTCTTAAATCACTCTTGAGGTCATACTGTGTTGAACTTGATAGTGATTGGGAGGAAGGACTACCCTGGATGCTGCTAGCCATTCGTGAAGTTGTGCAAGAGAGCACAGGCTTCAGTCCGAATGAGTTAGTATTTGGACATACCGTTAAAGGTCCCATTGCTGTCTTGGCGGATGAGTGGACATCACATCCTCCTGAAAATGTGTCAGATTATGTTGGTAGTTTTTGTTACAGTTTGTATGAAGCCAAAGCTGTTGCTTTAAGAAAATTTAATAGGTCACAAGAGAAGATGCAGAGGTTGTTTGACCGAAAAGTCAAGCTTAGAAGGTTTCAAGTGGGTGATAAAGTGTAGCGGTTTTAGCTGCATGTTAAAATAATGACGAGCTTAGCTCACCAAATAAATTCTCCACCAGATCTGTCTAGATCAAATTAATGAACTGAGTTATTTAAACATCAGTACAGTCAAGGAATTAGTTTAGCTCAATGTACAATATGTATAATAATCGTTATTAAATATACATATTTTACAGTCTCTGATTAGTAATGTACAGTATAACAATATTGGTATTCATTCGTCCAGCGAATGCATCAGTTATTAATACACTTTACGTTATCTCATGGCCATAAGTTACGTTACTTCACTAAACAGAGGCTGGAGCAGAGGTAGCCTGGATCTAACACGGTTGAATTGACTTTGCGTTGTGAGCATTGATCACAGAAACCCATCACAGATGAATATATGGTTGTTTATTAAACTATATCTAAATGGTACACTTAACGATCGCAAATACAAACAAACACACAACATGAATACACATATGGAGAGAGGAGAGATAGAAATGTGAGAAGAATAGATTGTGAGAGTAGCATGGAGAGTAGCATCTGAACAACAATAAAACATATTTAACAGAGGCACAAACTTAACGCAGCTATTCTATGAATAGGACGGAATACTTGCGAGCTCTGTGCTGTATTTGTATCCGTAGCGTTTGGAGGGATGGCAAGGTTGCAATTGGTTTCAGGATGCGATCTCGATGGAAAAGTTCTGGCCTCGTGGCTCAGTGGTAGGCCGCAGTCCATTGTTCCTTCTCCCACCCCCCGATGGGGGTGAAGGCAATCTCCGAAGAGACTCCAAGAACTGGTTTCTGGTCGAGGCAGGTCCAAAGGTGAAAAACAAGGAAGAGCGAGCGAAGAGAGAAGTGATCTCTTATTTAAGTTGTGAGGAGGTCACGCCCTATAGCTGTGACTGACCCAATCAAACGGTGGCACCTTTGGAGGGAAAGTAACTTGTCTTTGTCTGTGGAAGGTGATGGGGGTACTTAGCTGAAATTCTTTTGATTTTGATAAGTGACTCTGGACAAACTACAAATGCAAACAGAGTTTTCTCATATGTCCTTTTGCTTGCTTTGAAGCTTAGGAGTAGTAAATACCCCACGGAGAAGCAAAAGGGTTTGCCCTTTGATGATGGCAGTCAAGGAACCAGTGGGGGGGGGGGTTTATGGTATTCCTCTCAATGATCCATACACTACAAAAGTGTTGGCCTTGTTACCTGTTTTAATTAGTCCGTTCCAGGCTAAGTTTGCTGGACCGTATACCATTATCAAGTGTTGCCATAATAACAATTATGTGTTAAATACTCCTGATCGTCGGAAGAAAATGCAGGTTTGCAATGTTAACTTGCTGAAACCTTATGTGACACCTATACCTTCATTGCTTGTTGATATTGTAACATCCACTGATAATGTAGATCTGAGTGTTACAGAAACATCCGTGGAGAGGGTTGACAATCTGGATGAGATTGGTCCTTCTCGAGGTGCAGTGGAGGGTCGTCTAACTAACTCTGAGGTTCTTACTAACTTAAGTTCTCATTTATCTCATTTATGTGATAAACTAATTTCCTTCTCTCTTTTCCGACATTCTTACTCGAACTCATGTCATTGAGCATGACATTGAAGTTGGCGCTGCTCAACCAGTGAAGCAACATCCGTACCGTGTAAAAGAAGTTGCTGCAGAGAGAAGTAGACTATCTACTTGCTCATGATTTAGCAGAACCTAGTTTTAGTCCTTGGAGTTCTCCATGTATCTTAGTGAGGAAACCTGATAACTCTTATCGTTTCTGCACAGATTACAGGAAATTTAACACCTTGACAAAACCTGACTGTTTTCCTTTGCCTAGAATCGACGACTGTGTAGATCGAGTGGGTTTAGCGCAGTTTGTCAGTAACTTCGATCTTCTGAAAGGTAATTGGCAAGTACCTCTAACATCTCATGCTAAAGAGTTATCTGCTTTTATTACACCTGACAGTTTTCTGCAATACACAGTCATGCCTTTTGGAGTTCGAAATGCTCCCGCTACTTTCCAGCGGTTAATCAATCGTGTGTTGTCTGGGTTGACAGGATGTGAGGCTTATTTGGACGACGTTGTCTTGTACAGTTCGTCTTGGTCTGAACATCTCGTACAAATCACAGAACTTTTTGAGCGTTTGGCAAAAGCCAACTGGACGATAAATCTTGCCAAATGTGAATTTGGCAAGGCGACTGTGACATATTTGGGTAAGGTGGTTGGTCAAGGATATGTCAAACCAATAAATGTGAAAGCTGAGACTATCTGTAGTTTTCCTACTCCAGCTACACATCGCGAGCTACGACGATTTCTTGGGATGGTGGGGTACTACAGAGGTTTTTGTAAAAACTTTGCAAGTGTCGTTGCCCCTATCACCGATTTGTTAAGTCCAAAGAAACCTTTTAACTGGACTGAACAATGTCAGAGTGCTTTTGATAACGCTAAGTCTTTGTTGGCCACTGCTCCCGTTTTGGTGGCACCTGATTTTGAGAAAGTGTTCTTACTGGCAGTTGATGCTAGTGCGTATGGTGCCGGTGCTGTCCTTTTACAAGAGGATTCAAACGGAATCGAGCATCCGGTCAGCTATTTTTCAAAGAAGTTCAATGGTCACCAACAAGTGTATTCCACTGTAGAGAAGGAGGCTTTAGCCCTTATTTTAGCTGTTCAACATTTTGAGGTCTATTTAAGTTCAGTTTGTGGTCCTATTATTGTTTACACTGTCCATAACCCATTGACTTATATAGATTGCATGCATGGAAAGAATCAAAGGATTCTGAGATGGAGCCTTATTCTCCAACCTTTGAGGGTTTTATGGAAGATCCATCAATAGTTAAGCAGTATTCTTGGTTGTTACGTGTGGCGGTTTTCGGTCCAATAAGTAAAACTTCAGTTTTGTCCGATTTCAGTAATAAAAAATTGCTACTCATCCACTTTTTTATATCGACTATGCATTCCACTATTCTATGGAATTGCTGTGTTTCATGAGGCTTCGAGGAAATATAAAGTTGCGTATCATCAGCATAACAGTGAAAGCTTACTCCGTGTCGCTTTATTATATCTCCTAGAGGTAGCATGTATAATGAGAAGAGCATAGGCCCCAAGACCGAGCCCTACGGTACACCGCACTGGACCCGCGATTTGCGCAACACGTCATCGTTTATTGCTACATATTGAAAACGGTCGCATAAATAAGATCTAAGCCATTTCAAAGCGATTTCCTTGATACCGACATCATTTTCGAGTCTATGTAGGAGGGTGCTGTGGTCAATGGTGTCGAAAGCAGCACTAAGATCTAGCAGCACCAATAAGGAGATACAACCTAGGTCAGACGCCATAAGAAGATCATTCTAATCAGAGCAGTCTCTGTACTGTGATGTGCTCTTAATCATGACTGGAAATCTTCATTAATCTCATTCCTTTGGAGGAAGGAACATATTTGAGTTGAGACTACTTTTTCCAGAACTTTAAATAAGAAAGGTAGATTCTAAATAGGTCTGTAGTTAACTAGTTCTCCAGGGTCGAGATGGGTTTTTTTGACAAGGGTCCTTATAACAGCCACCTTATATGCTTTAGGCACATGTTCTAATGTCAGAGATGAGTTAATAATGCTAAGTAAAGGATCTATAATTTCTGGGAGCATCTCTTTCAGTAGATTTGTAGGTATAGGGTTTAGCATGCATGCAGTTGATTTAGATGATCTAATGATTTTAAAGAGTTCATTGTGATCTATAGTAGAAAATAATCGTAATTTCTCCTTAGGGGCGCTGTAGTTAGTCATTTGTTCAGCGGGTTTCACTTCTGGTTGCATAGTTATAATTTTTTCTCGAATATCTTGGATTTTATTTGTGAAATAGTTCATAAGTTCATCACTGCTATTGTTACAGGGAGCCAGAGACGTTCAGATCCAAATGCAGAGTTTATTAACAGAATGGTCAAACAGGCAGAGATCAACGACAGCGTAAGGTATGTAGGGGATATCCAGAATCATAAACAATCACAAGCAGAGGTCAGGGCAGGCAGCAGAGAATCGTAGTCAATATAAACAATATCAGATCAAACACAGCAGGAACAAATACAGGGAAACGCTCGGAAATGTTAGACTGGCTAAACAAGACTTCGCAGTGTGTGAGACTAACAGGGTGATGAGACACAGATGAATGTAATCAGTGATGATGAGTCCGGGAAGTGAGTATGGGAAATGTAGTTTGTGAGTGAATGATAAGTTTGATGTGGAGTGCCCTATGGTGGTTCTCAAGGGCACTCCAGCTGGTGACCGTTACATAGCCCCCCCTTTAAGGAGCGGATTCCAGACGATCCTAAAACTGTCTAGGAGGGAGGTAGGGTGGAGGCGGAACCAGGCTGAGCAGGCAACCAGGGCGGCGCAGGCGGCCAGGGCTGAGACTACCCTTCAAGGGGACCAGGCAGACCTGTTGGTTCAGGGGTATAGCGCGGACAGACTCAGTCTCTATTTTATGATGTTTGGGATCATCAGGAGGGGTGGAGACCATCACTTTTCAACAGGTCAGGTCTTCCCTCAAAACTCTTCCAATTATTTATAAAAACAATATCATTCTGCAGGCACCACTCAGATAACCAGCCATTTAGATATAATGTGCCAATGTGCCAACAGCCAATGTGACAATGACATAACCTCCAGAGACTGGGCCCATGGTTCAGGAAGGGGACAGATGGGACCCTCCAGTGGACCTGCACTGGAACCTCCTATTACCTTGTCCTTACCTGGTTGATGTGCAGAGGACACCTGATGTGCGCCTGGAAAGAAAGGATGTCAGAAGAACAGGTCAAACCAGGATGCACAACCACAACGAAATACACACCATGAAAGCACCGACAGTTCCAGCGACGAGGAGGTTGACTTGTGGGTTCCAATGCAGAGAGCAGGAACAGATCTGGATCCATGTGCAGCAGAATTTCACCCTGGAAGAGAGGAGAGAAACAGGAAAGCTGAAAAGGAACCTGACATCGAGGAAATCGTTGACGAATCGGTAAACCCACCTCACTCAGAAAAGCCAGATGAAGAAGTGCTGAAAGGTCTTCAAGGGGAACAGGAGCTGGAGGAAAGCTCAGGAGAACTTCTGCCAGAACCAGGCAACCTAGGAATGTTTACACATATGACGCCCTGGGTGAGCCCACGCTTCGACCAGTGAACTGGAGTGTTTGTGGTGGAAATGCTGACGTGATAGATTAGATTAGATTCAACTTTATTGTCATTACACATATACAAGTACAGTGTAACGAAATGTAGTTTAGGTCTAACCAGAAGTGCAGTAAGCAAGTGCAGGATATACAGTTAGATGGAACACAAAGAGATAAATGCATTACCTAATTGACATTTAAAATGTGTTAGTACATTGTGGAGGTGTATGTGGTTGTGTCCTCTTGTCACTGCAGGATGTTCTGGGGGGCCCACCAGCGATCCTAAAGACAAGACACCTCTCAACATGCCACAAATCTAAAAGTTTAAAACGCTGTCGTTATTATTGTCCCAGGGGGCACCACATGCATCAACACCTAATTCTAAGGATAAAACATCTTTAAAATTTATTCTGGCTATTGTATATAGGCCTCCAGGGCACCAAACAGATTTTATTAAAGAATTTGGTGGGTTCTTATCAGAACTAGTACTGGCTGCAGCAGGGGTGCCACTAGGCCCTTTATAGGGGGGCTTCAATTAATTATTTGATTAATTAATTTGTGATAGCTTCAGTGCCCTTTAAAAACTAATTTGAAATGGCGGCGCACTGCGTCAAGTTTAGGCTCCTCCCCTGATCTGAGTCTGCATGGATTCAGCGCGTTTTTCAATCAGCAGGGGCGCCGAGCGGAGCGAACATCAGAGAGTAAGCTGTGTGTGTTTGCATTTATGGATAGATTGCTTTGACATGGCATCTGTATTGGTCAAGTTCTTGTAATTGCAGTTTACATAATGTTACTGGACCAATACACGGTTCGGTTTCTCATCTTATACCTGTACGTCTTCGCTACAATGTTATTGGTCCAGTAACATTATTCATTCATTCATTCATTTTCTAACGCTTATCCCGCGACCCGGCCCCGGATAAGCGGTAGAAAATGAATGAATGAATGAATAATGTTACTGGACCAATACACGGTTCGGTTTCTCATCTTATACCTGTACGTCTTCGCTGCATTCACCTTCAGCCCTTATCACAGTGTGATAGTTGTTTTTTCTTCCAACAAAAATAAAGCGATAAACACCTATGAAAACATACTTTAGAAAACGATGATTTAATGATTTATTTTAATTTACTTTTTAAAATGTAAAACATATTATTGTGTATCTCGGCATTACATTGTGCAGCCGTTCACAGAAATGATTTAAGACACACATCATTGACTGTTCATGTGGAGTTAATTTGTTTTATTAAATATTTATTTTGTATTAAGTAATAATGAATCATTAGTGTATCATGATACATTAGAGTAAGAGTAGAGTAAAGGGATCTGTGTTTTATTTTAAGTAATTGATTTATAGAAGTGGCAAATTGTTAATTCATGTTGTTATTTTTAATAAATATAAATAAATATAGAACAGATTAAACATATTGGCAATAGACAATTACATTACTACATGTTTTGTCTATATTCTTAATGAATATTAGCTGGTAAGTTAAATGATTTGAAATATAATACATTTTCAGGGGGTGACTTGATGTATAACCAACTGGATTGTTTTTATAAATAACTGGAAGAGTTTTGAGGGCAGACCTGACCTGTTGAAAAGTGATGGTCTTCACCCCTCCTGGGCTGGAGCTTTTCTACTGTCTAGAAATATGGCACATAGTCTTAATGCTAAAACTTGACTCACTGGGGCCCAGGTCAGGAAGCAGACAGAATGGCTTAACCAACGGGCTGCTTGCCGTCTCACGTTGCAGAACACACTAAATACACAACATGCGATAATACTTTCTCCCAAACATCATAAAATAGAGACTGTGTCTGTCCCCCGGATTAGCATACATAAAATAATGCTTAAAACTCTCCAGGGTAATTTAATTAACGTTAAACTAACTAAACATGAACAAAAAGCACTTTTTGTTAACGATATGATAACAGATCATAAAATAGAAATGCTCTGTCTAACAGAAACTTGGCTAAAGCCACATGATTATATTGCTTTAAATTAGTCTGTCCCCCAAGATTATTATTATACACACAAGCCTCGCCTAAAAGGCAGAGGGGGAGGTGTTGCTGCACTGCCAATTTCCACGTACATTTCATAAGAAAAAGCAGTGGTATCTTCAAAGGATAAACATGAATGTTCTGATATTATTGACACTCAACAAGAAATTATTAATTGTTTTTCAGTCAACTGAACTGAAATAAATGTTTTGGTTTTTCAGAAAAGTCAGTACAAAAAGAGAATGAAGTGGAGGCAGAGCAGATTGAAGAAGGCACAACAGAGGTTGAAGACACAGGTTGATGCTCCCAATGAAAGACCAGTAACTGGGCTGCAAAAACCTTGTCCCTGTGTTTCACAACCTGCTTCATTTTCACTTGTTTTTCATTCCTTCTAATAGTTAACCACAGCCCCCACTTAATCCATTGTTCAGCCTCATACCTGTGTTTTTTATATTGCTGATATGGATAGGCAAAGTTTATGGCTTTTATGTTATTTTCTGGTTAATATATTATTTTATTTATCTATGGTTTCTATGTGAGCATAGAAATGCAAACAGTAAAATGTTGTGTTTGTACTGGAAACGTGTGTACTTGTATTTGTACAGTGAATAATGAATCAGGAAGTCTTCATTGTAAAAGAAATCTACATTCCCACCTCAAATTTTCTAGTGACTGGTCACATCTAAATGTTTAAAATTTTTTACAGTGTTGTATATGGCTCAGTCAGTACTCCTACTCCCATATAGGAAATACAGGGAATACAATAAAATAGTGGATAGCAATAAGGTTAGTAGTATACAACCCTACCCTAATAGTCAAATAATCTTTTTTTACAGGAAATACAGGAAAGCCCTAAAAACGTCTAAATCCGCCTACCTTTCATCACTAATAGAAGAAAACCAGCATAACCCTAGGTTTTAATTTGATACAGTGGCTAAATTAACCAAAAATAAATTGTCAGCGACTTCTGATTCTGTATACCAGCATAGCAGTGATGAAATAAAATAAAATCCAAGATATTAGAGAAAAGATTATAACTATGCAACCAGAAGTGAAGCCCGCTAAACAAAAGACTAACTACAGCATCCCTAAGGAGAAATTGTGATTATTTTCTACTATAGATCTCTAAAATCATTAGATCATCTAAATCAACTGCATGCATGCTAGACCCCATACCTACAAATCTACTGAAAGAGATGCTCCCAGAAATTATAGATCCTCTACTTAGCATTATTAACTCATCTCTGACATTAGGACATGTGCCTAAAGCATATAAGGTGGCTGTTATAAGGACCCTTGTCAAAAAAAAACATCTCGACCCTGGAGAACTAGTTAACTACAGACCTATTTCGTATCTACCTTTCTTATCTAAAGTTCTGGAAAAAGTAGTCTCAACTCAAATATGTTCCTTCCTCCAAAGGAATGAGATTAAAGAAGATTTCCAGTCTGGATTTAGAGCACATCACAGTACAGAGACTGCTCTGATTAGAGTTACAAATGATCTGCTTATGGCGTCTGACCGAGGTAGTATCTCCTTATTGGTGCTGCTAGATCTTAGTGCTGCATTCGACACCATTGACCACGTCGAAAAAATTAATAGCTTTGAAATGGCTTAGATCTTATTTATGCGACCGTTTTCAATATGTAGCAATAAACAATGAGTTTTCACGCAAATCGCAAGTCCAGTACGGTGTACCACAGGGCTCAGTCTTAGGGCCTATGCTCTTCGCATTATACATGCTACCTCTAGGAGATATAATAAAGCGACACGGAGTCAGCTTTCACTGTTATGCTGATGATACGCAACTTTATATTTCCTCAAAGCCTCATGTAACACAGCAATTCCATCGAATAGTGGAATGCATAGTCAATTTAAAAAAGTGGATGAGTAACAATTTTGTATTACCGAAAATCGCCATACGTCACAACCAAGAATACTGCTTAACTTTTGATGGATGTTCCATAAAACCCTCATCTTCAGCAAAGAATCTTGGCTTTTTATTCGATAATACTCCGTCATTTGAGAACCAAGTCGCCAACACCTGTAAAATTCAGTTTTTCCATCTTAAAATTATATCTAAACTACATCATATGCTGTCACCATCAGATGCAGAGAAGCTAATTCATGCCTTTATGATATCAAGACTAGATTACTGTAATGCACTATTAGGTGGTTGCCCTGCAGGCCTATTACAAAAACTCCAACTGGTCCAAAATGCGGCAGCTCGAGTTCTTACACGTACAAAAAAATATGACCATATTAGCCCAATTCTGTCAACCGTGCACTGGTTACCTATAAAGCATCGTATAAACTTTAAAATCTTGCTTATTACCTATAAAGCCCTACATGGTTTAGCTCCTCACTACATGAGTGAACTTCTCACGTATTACAGTCCATCACGTGCACTACGCTCTCAGGCATCAGGTCAGTTGGTAACACCTAGAATTTCAAAATCAAGTGCAGATCCTTTTCCTATCTAGCGCCCAAACTTTGGAACAGTCTTCCCTGCACTGTCTGGGAGGCAGACACACTCTGTCAGTTTAAATCTAGACTAAAGACGCATCTTTTTAATCTTGCATACACTGCACTATCATAATATATATATTCCAAATATTTAGGCTGCACTAGTTAGATCAAACGGAACCAGGAACACTTCCAATAACAACTGATGCCTTTGTTGCATCAAAGAGTGCAGAACAGCAGGACAGTACTCTACTCTCAGCCAGTATTGTCTCGTTGTTCCAAGGTTACTAGAGCGGGCAGGACGCAGTCCAAGGTTACCGGAGCTGGCAGGGAGCAATCAATCCATACCCAGACCTGATAAATGCTGTGTTGATAGAGTTGGACAAAGGACGTGGCGACTCTGCAAAACGTCCGCCGGTAATAGATTATTAATGATAATCTTAAATCTAACTTTTTGCCTTGTTGTGCAAGCACTGTCGAGCTTGTGCTGTCATGATTCTGCCTGCTCTTGTCTTGATTTTCTGGTCTAGGGGCAGAATCATGACAGACCCACGTGTTTTATATGGAGAGGAACATATGGTCAATCAGGACATAATATGCGTTCTCTCCTGTCTCGTCATTTGGCCCCGCCCCTCTCGTTTCTAGTATAGCTTTCCTCCTGTGTCGCATTACCCACACCTGCCCATCATTATCTCCTTTGTTAGTCTCCCTATTTAATGCCCTCTTGTCTATTGTCTTGTGCTGGTTTGTTGTACTTGGTTCATGCTTTCATGCTTTATGCCGTGTCGTGGAGTGACTATTATTATAGTCTAGTCAGTGTTCTGTTAGTCTAGGTGTTTTTTGTAGTCAAAGTTCTTGTCAAGTGTTAGTCCTCAGTTTATTGTGTACTCTGTTTTGTTACCCCCTCGTGGGTTTTTGTTTTGTTCCTGTTTTATTATTAAAGTCCTTGTTAACCCCTTCACCCCTGTGGCTGCCTGCGTTTGGGCTCTCCCCTGAGATCTCTCCCCGAGATCCGTGACATGTGCAGAGGTTGCAGCTTTAGCCAGAGGGGAACTGGAATCCCCTGGTTAGAGGTTTTTTTCTCCTCCAATGGAGTTTGGAGTTCCTCGCCACCGTTTGCATACTGTTTTGCACTGTTGTAAATGTATAGGATAATGCAATGTAAGTCACTTTGGATAAAAGCGTCTGCCAAATGCATAAATATAAATATAAATCTAAAGGCAGAGAAGTGCACATTTCTCAGTCAACCATCCAGTTCCTTGGTTACCAGATGGACTTGAAGAAGGTGGAAGCACTCCAGGGCTGGCCCATCCCCAAAACTATCGAATAGTCTGAAAGATTCCTTGGGTTCTCAAACTTCTACAGACGCTTTGTACAGAATACAGAATTGTACAGTTCCATCACTGCACCACACACTAACCTCCTGAAAAACAATCCCAAGTCTCTGTCCTGGACACCAGGAGCCTCAGCCTCCAGGAAGCATTTACATCAGCCCCACTCTTGGCACACCCAGTTCACCATCTCCTACCTTCCAGGTACCAAAAACACCAAAGCAGATGCCCTCTCATGCCTCCATGCACCCATTGATCATCATGAACATCCTCTGGCCGTTCTTATGGCAAAACTGATTGTCAGTCCCATCCAGTGGTCCCCGCATGAAGATATTGCAGCTGCCAGTGTCTCTGATGCAGCTCTGCCGGCGTGTCCACCCGAGAGAAGTTGGAGGTGTGTTTGTTCACAGCATTTTAGTGATGGATGTTATATCAACGGCAGTGTGGTGCGGTGGACTTAAAAAATGAGGAGGCAGATTTCTACCCATGTCATTTTTGTTCATCTCTGCACTATTAACAAGTGCGATTGTCAGAAAACCAGTGTCATTTCAGTATATATGTGTGAAAAATTCCTTTTAATTATTACAAGTTCAATACAGTATGTACTTCAGATTTTTTTAGTTTTTTATTTTCCCTGCTTTGGGAAAAGGTACATCAACACCACCTTCATCTTTTTCTGGAACATTTGGGATTTCCTATATAAGAATAACATCATTACCAATACCATCAATTTAATTATTAGCAGTCCCAGAAATACTCAAAGCATTTAAGAGATCAAATCAAATAGATGTGACTTACTTTAGCCTTGCTGCTATCCTGAGCAAGCCTGATCACAAGCAAAAGTTTTTGAACAAATCTGAACCACGTAATATTCTGTCAACAATCGATAACTCCTCTGCCTCCGCTATCTCCGACACGAATCCTAAACTCCAGTTAATACAACTAATAAAACAATTTAATTAACGTTCAATCTAATTTAGCGTCCTCAGTTTAAAATGTATGACGAAGACGAGCAGGAAGGCGGGACCTCGCTGATGAGTTAATCCAATCATAGCCCGTTGGAGGCATTTCCTCCTCTCACGTGACTTTCTCCATTCTTTTCAATTACCCCCACACAAACTCACGGCACGCTTTAGCGGGTATATGTAAAGTCAATGAGCTTAGAGGAGGCAAGAGAAACGCTGCCTCCCTTTGGAATTCTTTCGAGCGGGGTCTCTGTTTCACACTGTTGTACACGCTGATTTATCTCATATTTAGCTCAATACGTTATATCTGCTGTCCTATTCTATTTCTGAACTGTTAATAATATTCTCATTCTATTATTTTCGAGGGGGAGGGGAGGCACTGCCAGTATATCAGTATATTGTGTACACAGGTTGGGGTACTGGTAAGGACCCTTGCTCACTTCACATTGGGACACTGTTCACTTATTTTCCTGTGACATGATTGCGTAAGCATGTTGGGATAATTCACAACTGGTATTTATCAACAACAGGCAAAACCGACATCTCTTTGGCTTCAATTTTAAACACTGGTTAAAGTACAATATGCAAAACACTTTCATTATTCTGTTACATATCTGTACATACATTTGGAGGAATATTACATTGAAATGTTAAGTAGATTGTGTTCCCTGCCTGACTAGCAATGTGAGTTTATATTTGAATATAAATCGTTTGTGCTTTTAAAAGTTCTGTTGCGTTTCATGAAGTTTATTGAGATGACTCTTGTGATTTGGTTAAACAGATTTAAAAAAATGTCACGTGATTTCCAGTAAGTCCTAGCTCAGACTACAGGATCCTGGGCCAGATTTTACTTTAATTCTATACCTTATTTGGTTGTAACGGTTGTCGTACTGTGCATTATATAAAGACGTGTCTTCCCTTAAATAAATGAGTTCAAAAGCTTGATGCTTCTCTGTGTCTCGTTTTGTGCTCCCAGATCTGCAGAAGAATTCTCTTACAACATCCAACATATTTATGATTTGAGATTTTAATGTGTAGCAGACTTCAAGTGGTAACCACAGGACACCATGGAAACACGACCACACGATGACTGAAGTGATGTTGCTCTATGTTGTTTATTCACCCTCCGCTTCCCTGCTCGCATGCACCATGCGTCTGCGCGCGAGCGCTTAAACAGAGTAATGAGGCACAATTAGGGACATACCAGAAGGCCTACTCTCTCATTCCTCCGCTTCCCTGCTCGCATGCACCATGCGTCTGAGCGCGAGCGCTTAAAGGAGAAGCGATATAATTTCCTTAGGTGTCCCACTAATTAAGGCCCCACATACAACAATCGATAGGAACTCTCGATAGGAACAACTGCAAATAGAAAACAAGTTTTGTTGAAGTTAACAGTCTACATTACATTTCTTATTGCATATATAAAAAAAATAAAAAATAACGCCTAAATTGACCGGCTACATACTTCCCCCTTAACTCAACAAAACTTGAGCTTACACCTTGGTATTGAATAAAGGAGCAACACAATTCTTGACGGCATGACAACACCATTCGATTACACAACATTCATGTTTCCCAACACTCACGGGAAAAAGAACATAAGAAAGTTGATCAGGCTCTCAGATATTCTCTTGCTCAAGAGGTGCCTTATACACCACTCAATGTGACTTAAATTACATTTTTTTTTGTTGCCACCCATTCGTTTTACTAGACCCACAGAACTTAAAACCTCTTAAAATAAAAAGGACTTAGAAACATCTTTAACTGCGTTGTGAGTTGTTCTCTGAGTCATAATTTGAATCAGTCTGTTTACAGGTCTAACTAACCTACCAACCCGTGTTCGTACCTGGGTCACTATTTCAGACACATCAGGGGGTGCGCTAGAGATGGACATGGTGCTGGTGGATCTTAGCTGCTCTCTAGCACTGGGTATTGCGTCACCCGCACGTACTTGGTCTTGAGAGTCTGTAAGATTTGATGGGATGATTTGGGAGTCGGACTGAGGTAAATTAATTTCAGACCCTGTGTCCAGGTTGTCTGATACACGCTCAGGCTCTCCAGAATCCATTACGTTCTCCTGTCCTCCTGCATCCAATCGTCCCTCCATCGAATCATCTGCGTCAGGTAATGAAGCCACCCATTCAACAGTACGCTCTGTTTCAGGGAGGCTGCTCCCCAGTGCAGAATTCTGTGTCAAAGCCTCATCTGACTGCTCCCGGCTGGCTAGTGAATCATCATGGAAAGACTCCTCTTCATTTTCTCCTTCCTCAAGAGGCAGAAAGTTGGCTTGCAACATGAGGTTACGGTGTACTACCTTCTCTCGACCCGTACTGATATTCTTAACACGATAGGTGTGGCATCGGGGGTCTTTAGAAACCACCACATAGGGCACCGATTCCCACTTATCAGCCAATTTCCTCCGTCCTCTCTCACCCTTGTTGGCTAACAGCACTCTGTCTCCTTCCTCAATGTCACATCCCTTTACCCTCCTATTGTAGAATTCAGTCTGTCGTTGCTGACTTGCACTAGCATTAGCCTGAGCAAGGTTAAGTGCCTCCTTGAGATCATCTCTCATTTTTGCAACGTAGCTGACATAGTCTGTGATATTGTCATCTCTTCCAACACTATGGAACATAACATCTATTGGCAGACGAGGGATCCTTCCATACATCAGATAGAATGGTGCGTAACCCGTTGACTCATGAGCGGTGCAATTATAGGTGAATGTCAGCGTTTGTAACATCTGAGGCCACTTTTGCTTAACTCTTGGGGGTAAGGCTCGTATCATACTGCCTAGCGTGCGATTAAACCGCTCAGTGTGACCGTTCCCCATGGGATGGTAAGCCGTCGTCCTCGACTTCTTGACCCCTGCAATCTGCATCAACTCCTGGATCAGTTCACTCTCAAAGTTTGCACCCTGGTCTGAATGGATCCTCTCTGGGAACCCATAGATGCAGAAGTATCTGTCCCACAGTTGGCGAGCTACTTGCTTGGCGGATTGATTGCTGCATGCAAAGGCGTGTGCCATCTTGGTGAAATGGTCTGTGATCACCAACACATCAACACTTCCACCCTTGCAGTCCTCTGCAGACCAAAAGTCTATACACACCAGCTCTAGAGGCCTGGTTGTCCTAACACTCTCGAGCGGGGCTCTTGCTTCAGGCTCAGGTGTCTTGCTCACCACGCAGCGCTTACAGGATCTGACATACTCTCTGACATCTCGCTCCATGCCAACCCAAAAGAATCTTTCCCTGGTCAAATGAAGTGTTCTGGCCTGGCCCTGGTGACCGGCATTGTCATGTACTCCTTGCAGGACTTGTTGGGTAAGTGAGGCTGGGACGACGTACTGCCAACGTTTCTTTCCTTTTAGCTGGTCTTTGCACACACGATACAAAACTCCATCCAACATTTTCAACCTCTCCCACTGTTTAAGAGTCTTCAGGATTTTTAGCGAATCTTTTGTCCTCTCGCGTCTTGATGGCCTCCTGCCACGGGAAACATAAGAAAGAACTTGAGCCAAAACAGGATCTTCTAACTGTTTATCCTGAAGCTCTCTCAGTGTAAATACTGGCAATGCACTTTGACCAGCTGGAACCAAATTGTGCACATCTTGAGCCAGCCAATAATGCACTTCTCCCTTTGGCCCTGCATTCCACTCTACCTGGTTTGTCAGTATGGCGGACACTTCATCTGAGGAGAACGAGACACAGGTTGTCCCTTGGTCAGAGAATGGGGATTCGACACTCTGACCCATAGCACTGATTCTGAAAGCGTGCTGTACTACGTCTTCTTTTAAGTGATTAGCCTCCTCCAACAGTCTCGCGTAAGGTTCTGTTACCAACCTCCGACTTGCACGTCCTTGGACGAAAGGTTGTCGACTCATGGCATCTGCCACCACGTTCTTGTTCCCGGGGATGTACTGGATACTAAAGTCATACGGTGCCAACTTGGCGACCCACCTCTGTTCACACGCATCGAGCCTTGGCTTTGTCAAGATGTAAGTTAATGGGTTATTATCTGTCCAGACAGCGAAGGAATGGCCTTTCAGCCAGTGGCTGAACTTATCACAGACAGACCACTTTAAGGCCAGGAACTCCAGACGATGAGCAGGGTAATTGCTTTGGGCACGTGAAAGAGCCTTACTTGCGAAAGCGACAGGACGTGCTCTAGTTTCTCCTTCTTGGACTTGAGAAAGTACAGCGCCCAATCCATCCAATGAGGCGTCTGTTGACAGGATGAATGGCCGGTTGAAATCCGGGTGTGCAAGCACCACGGACTCCAAAAGGGCTGACTTTAGCTGATTGAAGGAGTCACGCTGTTCCCTCCTCCAGTCACTTGGGTTCAGCTTCCTGAAGGCAGATGGCTTTTTTCCATTACCCTTTCCTCCCCTCGGTGCAGCGGTCAGTGCGAACAAGGGTTTAGCTATGCTAGAGCAGTTCTGTATGAATCGCTGATAAAACATGACCATACCCAGGAACGACTTTATCTTTTTTTGAGACGGTGTCACCCCATCTTCCATCATAAGATCAGTTTCGGTTATCGCTGTAATGGCTTGAACTTTGTCGGGGTCTGCCGTTACCCCTCTCTCATCAATCACATGACCCAAGAACCGTACACTCCGACGTAACAGGTGGCACTTTTTTGGGGCAAGTTTTAGACCATGTGTTCTCAGGCGGCTGAACACCAGCTCAAGTCTCTCCATCATCACACTCTCGTTTGGTGCAAATACTAGAAGGTCATCCAGATAGCAGAGTATGGTAAGGAAGTTCTGGTCCCCGAAAATGCCCATCATGAGACGCATAAAGCTTGCAGGACTGTTGCACAAACCTTGAGGGAGCCGGTTGAACTCATAGAGTCCCATTGGTGTTGTAAACGCAGTGAATGTTTTATCTTCCTCCGCCATTTCTATATTGTAGAATCCTGAGGTAAGATCCATAGCACTGAATATGGCATTGCCGCCAAGTGCAGCCAAACAATCTGCCTGGTGTGGCAAAGGGTGGGCATCTTTAGTGGTAAGGGCATTCAGCCATCGATAGTCAACACAAATGCGTAAGTCTCCGCTTTTCTTCCAGACGAGCACCAGCGGGGAGGCCCACTCACTAGAGGATTTACGAATTATCTCAAGCTCCTCCATTTCTGAAAGAACATGTCTGAGCTTGTGGTAATGTGCTGGTGGCACACGTCGGTAAGGTAGTCTAAAGGGGCGACTATCTGCAAGATGTATTCGGTGAGAGAAATCCTTTGCCTTGCCACAATCTAGTTTACTCTTTGAAAACACGTCCTCATATTTGCATATTAGCTGCACAAGTTGTTCCTTCCAATGTGATGACACCTCGCAAGACTCAACATCAAGGTCGCTTAGACCGAGTTTGCTCAGTCTTTCGCAGAGACTTGAATCAGGGATCCCACTGTCAGCGGCTGAAATACCTGTAGTTTGGGTCATGACTTTCAGCTCATAACTGGCTAGATTCTGGGGACCGATGTCCAAGTCCTCCAGAGCTACACAAGGGAATACGTCAGCCAACTTGGTGTTCCTCCGCAATGTTATGGGCTTATCTGTAGTATTCAGCACCTTGACTGGTATCCATCTGTCGTCACTCATGGATGCTACCACCCGCCCAATGACAATGTTCTTATGTGACTGTGACTTTACGGGTTCAACAAGGACAGCACTTCCCTCAGAAACAGGTGCAGTAGCAGGTAGCCGTCCCCAGACGAGGTGTTCTTGTTGAGGACACAGCACTACGGCTTGGGTGAGCTTGGCCGTTCCAATCTTGCTGGGCATTTCAGTGCCTTTCCACCGGTGGAGGCCAGACAACATGTCCAGAAACTGCATAATTTCTTCATTTCCTGAACTTTCAGGTCGATTTAGGACACGCCAATACCCGTGTGTGCTCTTCATCTGACTGACGATGTACTTGATAACATTAGTGCCCAAGATCATTTCGTCTCGCTGACCAGGAACTACCAAAGTGGGAACACTAACTGCATGTCCATACACTTCAATTTCAAGCTGGTAAATACTCTCAGGCTGAATGCTGACACCACCGCAACCAACAAGGACGATATCAGGACGCATTTCAGTAGGTGTGAGCACAGCTCCTGCATTCTTCAGCTTGCGTTCGGCCTCCACATTCATGGTGCAGGCCATTGACCCACTGTCAAGCAGCGCACGTAATGTAACTTGGGCCCCTGAAACAACAACATCCGTGTAAAACAGACTGTCAGCTCTTTCCAACTTCATCACATTTTGGTATAGGACATTTTTATCAGGAATTGCTTTGCAGCTCTCTTCATACATCAGAAGTTCATCTTTGCTGCTGAGGGTTTCATCTTTCTCGCTCACATAGTCCCCTCCCCAATGCGAGCAGGGTAGTTTTCCTGAGTGTGAGGCACCATATTCGGCTGGGAAGCTGGTTCTGTAACGCTAGGACAGTCTCTACGCTGGTGTCCAACCCTCATGCAGACAAGGCACCGCTTCTCTCGCATGCAGTGTGAGCGAGTGGAGTGTGCGGTGTCCCCACAGACGCGACAAGACAGAATGCGAGCTCCCTGTGTTTGGAAGGGCCTTGAGGGACTATGTGCCGGCTGACTAGTCCGTTCAAGCACTCTCTCTAACATGCTGAGGACACGTTCTAATGCATCAGGATTGGCTGCATCACTGGTCTTAGGATGACTACTTGGGGTGCATGCTACGGCATTGATAGCAGTGATTCCACTTTCCACGGCTTCAGTGCTAGGGACTGCGGTAGCTGCAGATACTTGCAAGGTACGAGGCATAACTGCTCTGGGAACTCTACAAGGCTGACTTTCCCTCTGATGTTCATCAATAGCCTCCTGTATCTCTTCGACTGACCATTTGCTCATGGGTCTGCATTTAAATACACTAGACAGTTCTGGGTCAGGACAGTTTCGTATGAACATCATGGCTACTTCTGCACTCATGTTCTCCATGTTACCCCCACTACGTTCTAAATGACCATTGGCTCGTTCAGCTGCTGAGTTCAATCTCACCCAATAGTCTACAGGGCTTTCCTTAGCTTTAGGCTGTGTTGCGTAGAAATCTGCCAATGGCAAAAGTGACACAGGGTGATCGCTAAAGTAGTGTCTCAACATGTCATAAATTTTCTCGACCCTAGCTGGACTAGAAGAAGCTGTGCTTTTTAGTCCCACTTTGATAATATTTTTAGCCCTTCCTAGGAGGTGACTCACGACAGTGTCAGCTTTTTCCGCTTCGGGGCAACTGCTTTTCTGCAAGTACAGTTCCATAACATCTATCCACTCTTGGACTGTGTACTTGTCACTCGTGTCTCCCTTGAACATGGGTGGCTCTTTGATGTCGGACCTCACTATAAAGTTGACTTTGGGGGACTCAGATTGGAGCACATTCTTGGGCTCTGGTGGACTTATGGGTAGCGGGTTGACTACACTCTGACTGGCTAGCAAATGGCTGATTATGGACTCACCAATCTGACTACCCAACTCTCCTATTAACTCTCGTAGCTGCTGTGTGACATTAGGGCTGGGATCAGATGGAGTGGAACACGTTGGCTGTGCCAACTCTGGATGAGGATTTACTTCTGGCTCTGACAAAGTACTTGGGAATAACAGTTTTGGTACGGCTCCTGTGTTCTCTCTAACACTATACAGACCTCTACCCCTCCCAGCAAATGGGGTGAATACATCAGAAGTGTCTCTACCTCTTCCGGCCATTTTGAATGGTACCACAAAATTAAAACCCAAATTAATCAGTTAACACAACTTTGTGAAACATGTAAATATGCAGTGGTTACAGATATGCAAAACACTCAATGAAAATATAGAATTTAAGAAGAACTCTCAGTCTTCAAAGGAACGTAAATGTGAATGTCAACGTCCAGTATATGCAAATGTCCGATATGCGCATGCGTGTACAGTGTACGACACAGTCTGGATTTATGTGGATCTTCACGGTGGACAGGTAAACACGTGTGTGTGCAAATGTTTGAATAGAGTCACTTGAAAATCTGCTGGGTAGATCCTCTGGCCACGCAGAACACGTCACAGCACACTGCTAGACCCCGGCGATCGGCTGCAGCTGACCAAGTGGATCCGGGTCACGGCACCAGTTTTATGTAGCAGACTTCAAGTGGTAACCACAGGACACCATGGAAACACGACCACACGATGACTGAAGTGATGTTGCTCTATGTTGTTTATTCACCCTCCGCTTCCCTGCTCGCATGCACCATGCGTCTGCGCGCGAGCGCTTAAACAGAGTAATGAGGCACAATTAGGGACATACCAGAAGGCCTACTCTCTCATTCCTCCGCTTCCCTGCTCGCATGCACCATGCGTCTGAGCGCGAGCGCTAAAAGGAGAAGCGATATAATTTCCTTAGGTGTCCCACTAATTAAGGCCCCACATACAACAATCGATAGGAACTCTCGATAGGAACAACTGCAAATAGTACATAGAAAACAAGTTTTGTTGAAGTTAACAGTCTACATTACATTTCTTATTGCATATATAAAAAAAATAAAAAATAACGCCTAAATTGACCGGCTACATATGGTGATCCAAAACACAGAAAGTGTAAATGAGATTTAGTGTTCGAAAGGAACCTGAAATTTAACAAGCGCATTTCACAATTTGCATTGTTCCAAAGCAGCTTTATAGGGGGAAAAAGAAAAAAAAAGAAAAAAAACGTCTAACACAGTACATGAATAGTTTAACTTGTTATAAAAAAGACCTAGTAAATAATATCTAATGTCAGCATCTCCTGGTGGTTTATTTAGCGTATTTTGCATTAAGTGAATGCTTGGCTGAAAAGATGCGTCTTTAATCTAGATTTAAATTGGGCGAGTGTGTCTGATCCTCGAATAATATCAGGAAGGCTATTCCAGAGTTTAGGTGCTACGTATGAGAAAGCTCAACCCCCTTTGGTGGATTTAGTTATTCTAGGTATTATCAAAAGTCCTGAGTTTTGAGATCTTAGAGAGCGTGATGGGTTGTAGTGTGATAGAAGCTCTGTTAGGTAGGTAGGGGCTAAACCCTTTAAGGCTTTATAAGTGATTAAAAGAACAATACGATACTTAATGGGTAGCCAGTGAAGGGTTGATAAAATTGGGGTTATGTGATCGTATTTCCTGGACCTGGTTAGAACTCTGGCAGCTGCATTCTGAACTAACTGTAGTTTGTTTATTGATGATGCAGGACAACCACTAAGTAGCGCATTACAGTAGTCAAGTCTTGAGGTCATAAATGCATGAATAAGCTTCTCCGCGTCAGCAACACATAGAATATTTTGTAACTTGGCAACATTTCTTAGGTGCAAAAAGGCTGTTTTTGTGACATTTGAGATGTGATTTCGAAATGACAGGTTGCTGTCTAATATAACGCCTAGATCTTTTACTGTATTTGTTGCAGTAACAGTACATCCTTCAACTTGCAGTTTATAATCAGAAATATTTGGATTGCGTATCTTTGGTCTGATAAGTAATATTTCGGTTTTATTAGAATTTAAAAGAAGGAAATTACAGGTAATCCATAATTTACTTGCGTTAGATTTGATGATTCCCCATTTAAATTGACAAATTGATGTCTGTCTGACAAGTACGATCTGAACCATTGTAGTGTCTGTCCCTCAATACAGGTATAATTGTGTAAGCGATCTAGAAGTATGTTATGGTCTACGGTATCGAACGCAGCACTAAGGTCAAGCAGGACCAGGAGTGAGATGTTACCTTTATCTGATTCTGTAAGCAGGTCGTTTGTAATTTTAACGAGCGCAGTTTCAGTGCTATGATGCAGTCTAAAGCCTGACTGAAATTTTTCGTGTATGTCGTTATTTTGTAAGAAAGAGCACAACTGAGTGGACACTTCTTTTTCTAGAATTTTAGACAGGTATGGGAGATTTGAAATCGGTCTATAGTTTCCTAGTTCATTTGAATCTAAATTTGGTTTCTTGATTAGATCAAATTTTACACCACCCGATCTGCTCTGAGAACAATCGGGATGGCCCCGCTTCTCCTTTAAGCAACTGGGCAGTGTTTAAAGCGAACAAGAATGCATGGCCAGAGATTTGAGCTCTGTGTCCTTACTGCAGACTTATCAAGCTATCTGCCTCATGCTAAATTAAAAACCAGAAGAGATCAGGCCTTTGCTATTGCTCTGGAATAGCCTCATGTTCATGTTAGATCTGTTGTAACAATGCATGAGTTTAAATAAAAACTCAAAACCCATTTTTTCTTGTTGGCTTTTAATTGCAATGGGTTGGGCTTTGTTTATTTATCTCTATGCTATAATTTACCATAGGAAATATTATCAGGCTGTTTATGGCTTGTTGATTTTTATTCTTTTGTTGGTGTGTTGTTTTGATCGATTGTACGGCACCTTGGTCAACGAAAGTTGATGGTGGCGCAAGGTCATCTCTGACTGGCCCTTGTGAACCTGCCTGAATGAGATAGGATTGCGTTCCTCAGTGCCCCGATATCCTCGTCCGGGCTATTTGGCAAAGGCCTCGGCATGTTTCAAGAGAGGTTGGAGGATTCTAAAAAGCAGGCGGAGTCCCTGAGGGGTTCAATGCTGAGGAGGTTCAGCAGACCAGCGCCGTCTCCCTACGTCCGCAGGGGTTTCAGGCCAGGAATGACGTAAGCGACTGCATTTATATGCTGTGGGCAGGAAGACCCGCTCACGTTGTCTTCTGCAGATGGCGCGAGAGTGTGATATCCCATGTGTTTGTAACTCGTTTTCCTCCTTCTGGGAACAGTACTTATATGCATAACTCAATGTTTTGACTAGAAAGGATACAGCTACCTCCATTGGGCATATGCACTTGAATACCGCATAATTTTTGTCACACAGACAACAGTTAAATTATTGTTTTTTTATGAATGTAAGGTTAGGTTTAGGGTTGGGGTAGATGTAGGCATTAGTTAATGTAATTTATAATTATTTGATGGCGAAATTTTGCATCACTTCCGGCTGTAACTGTATCCCTTCTAGCCACAACCTGCATGTATCCTTCGCTAACAGACTTCTGATAGGGCCCTTTGTTAAGGGATTGAGGTGTACAATTTTGATTGGAACGCACCTACAAATGGCGTCCCCTCCACAAAGGGCCCTTCAAGGGCGCATAAATGCCAGGTATTATATTTACATTTATGTATTTGGCAGACGCTTTTATCCAAAGCGACTTATATTGCATTATCCTATACATTTATACATAAGTATCTGCAATCCCCTGGGATGAACCCACAACCTTGCGTTGTTAACACAATGCCCTTACCACTGAGGTAAAAATAACATTTTCTACAGACTCAAGCTGCTGCTGCTTCTTTATCTAACTGCTTCCAAAACCAAAATGTCCCCCCTGCATGACCACCAGTTGACATAACCCCATACTACCACTAGATGTCCTCATGTCACAACATATACACTATGTTTACTTCCGCTTCTAGATGAGCGGATCATGTGATGCATGCGTCCACTGGAATGATAACCCTAATGTAGTGTGTGATTTAAGCATTTGCATGTTTACGATTTTATATAAGAGAATCTTAAATATCACTGCGGTATTCCACAATGTACAGCATCGGCTAAATTTAACTATGTTCCCAGTTTCCCATTTCTCTCTGCTTTAAGTGTCCCCAACTACCTAAGGTTCTTGTGAAACTCGTAAGTAACGTGTACATATAACCCATTGATGGATTGATGTGGGCTGCGTCCGAAAGCTCTAAAATGCTAGGTAGGAATCAATCAAAGCACGTCTGAATCCAAACTGTTTTCAAAAGCACGCGCCCTCAAAAGTCCAAGAAGCAACCTGAATTGAGACGGCCCAGCCTCGTGGAGGATTTCCTAACAGGCCCTTTTCACATGACGTCACGCATCTTCCGTTCTGCCATGAAGCAGTGTATTGTTACTTCCGCTAGCGCCTCAGAATGGAGTTTACAGAACGTCTCTTGCACACCTGCCACAAATACGGCTAGATGACAAGTCGCTAACGACAAGATCAAAAGCTTGATAAAGGATACAAATTCTTTGTTGAACAGTACCTGTTTCATTCTTTCTTTTTGCGTTAGCGAAGGTGCTAGGATAAAAAGGTGTTCTGTCAGTCAATAACGTTACGTAATATTAACATGCCTGATACTAAACACAGTAATAATCTTACCGATGTCTTGACTACTTATATTTTCAGTCAATGTTGTCAAATTCTAGTGCGATGGCAAAACGGAAGTTGAATGATATCATTGTGAAAAGGGCCTATTGCATGATTTGTGTCACCTGGACACAGCAGAGACGTTACTGACTTTATTAAACAAATATGGAGCCAGAAAATTTATATTTATATTTTATTTGAGAGAATATGACACGTTTATGTAGATTAAAACAGCCCAACAGTATATTAAATTAAACAACCTTAGAAAGGTAAAACACAACAATGCACCAATAATATTAATTAACAACATCATGTATGATATTAAAACACTGAAATGGCCCATATTTGTGAATGACATACTTTTATTTGACTAAAGTTTTGATAGATTATTTAACATTTTCAAGCTGTTACAAGCACGCAATGAATCTCGGGATAGCCAAAGCTGTGAAAGATACATTCGTTCTATCCTTAAAAACCTGCGGAAATAAGGTCCAAGTAACCTTTGAATCGGTACAGCCTTACCTGCCTTCAGTCGCGCTTCACTGAGGGGATTGGTCTTAAAATGCAGCCTTCAAAGGACACAGCCCCCGAATTTTGACACAGCCCCAATGTTTGCTTTACTTCCTGTCTCCTGAGATACCTCCATCAGGTCAGTTTTTCAAGGCAGCATAGATGTATCCTTCGCTGTAGTCAATGTCCCACAATGTTCTATGGGTGTGCTCCCGCTAGGAATGTGATTGGTTGAGCAGGGTCGAGTTAAAAAAAATTAATGGCGGCCAAGAAAGCTGCTATAGCACAGTTTTTGTGGAAATAAAGTTATATTTTCTCTTTTCACAAATTTTCACTACATTTCTATCGAGATATTGCTAATGTAGTTTTAAAATATTTGATTATTTATCACAAAGGCGACCTCTTTTTATATTGCAAAAAGAATTCCATTACGGTGCGACTGAAGGCCGAGCGTGGTTCTCTGAGCTGCCTTCATGCCTAAACGCTGCCTCCAAAGTCATTGCCTCATGAGATAGCGATGCCTGAGATGGTTTCGTGACTGTTGGTCATTCCCTGTAAATGCTATTGAGCTTTAAATAATGGCATGTTTTGTGTATGAACCTATGCAGTAGTGAATAATTATATATTATAATCCACATATGAAGAGTTTGGTCCCAAAATGTGAAAACTACAAAAAAATTCAGAAATCATATTTTCATTTGTGCATTCAAATTTATATCAATCAAACTGAGGTTGGTTTGTTTTGATTCAAAAAAATGCAGCTGAAAAAACATGATTTTTGAATATTTTGAGTTATCTCATTCTGGAACCAAACTCTGCGTATAACAAAACATACTTTTGAAACATTTGCTAAAACAAAAACAACAAAAGGTTAATTGCGCTTTCGTGAATGTTGCTAGAGCCATTAAGAAAATACTTTAAAAACGCACTTTGTATTTGATGTTTAATGGCCCGCACGGGCACCCGTGACTCAACGCTGCGCGTGTCTATCTGGCAGTCACGTGACCGTGACATTAAAGCGGAAATGACAGTTAGCATTTTACAGACTTACGGAAGATAGAAAGGTAAGAATAAAAACATTTCGTCACCACGTCCACAGTTTAATTTCTGGCTATTAAAATACCATAAGCGCATCATACATCGCGTTAAATTGTATTAAACCTAACAGTGTACTGTACATGTCTTGTACGTGGAGAAACGACCACAGTTGTTCTAGTGTAGTCTGATGTTAAACTCTATAGTTAGATAAATAAATAAGATGTTTTGATGAGCCGAAGCTTCTGTAAACTGATTGGAGCTCATCTGTTTAACATTGTCAGTGCCATATATTAATGACTGTCAGACGTGTTTTCTGAGTGTGTTGCTACATCTTTTATCATGACGTTCTTACGAAGCACAGAGTGACCCTTTAACGTTGTTAACACTAAATAATCATAATTTTTACGTTATGACTGGTTGGTGAACTGTTTATGTTGACAAAATGAGCCCGTAATAATGAGCCTTTTGTTGTTTGGACTTGTTTAGATGTAAAATCGTTGTGTTTGTGTGTTAATATTTAATCACACACACGCGCATACGGCACTGATTTGTAATTATTTGACAGTAATTGATGTTTTACATTTTATACAGTATGTACAATATGAACATAAAATGGTCATCATAACTGTGTTTCAGGGCTGTGATGTGATAATGGCATCTGCCAGTGTCTCTCAGTCTGTTAGTGATCAGGCTACAGAGAAATCTCAGTTGACCTTGAAAGGTAAGAATCAAAACTACATGTTATTCATCCCCATCTAAAGATAATCTCTGTCTGGACAGAATGGGCAAGATTGCTTTGTCTGGTGTTTTATTGGTTGTGTCTGACTTGAAGTCTATGGGTCACATCAACCCATATGTTTTTGCAGTGTACTGTGTGTCCTGTAGAGGGTGATGTGCTCTGAATAATAACAATAACTGAAAGCAGCTAGTTAGACTGTGTTTTAATGTTAGGACTCATTAATCATGGTTTCTTAATTTATTGTATATGAGTCAGCCAGTTGTTTGGCAGAATACAACCTCATGTGTGACCTTCAGTGCATGGGTACCCAAAAGCATGATCACCTTCTGAGCTGATGATCACCCTTACCAAAACAAGGCATTTTTTAATGTATAAATAAAGACAATTTATACTAATTACGAAAAGCAGTAAATCTGGAATTATACACACAACTTGCCGTTCGACAGAAAACATGTTTGCGAAAATGAAAGATGTAGAAAAGTGCATATTTGTATGCTATTCGCTTTTTAATTTGTTTGGTATAAAAACCTGCTTGGTTAAGGTATTTAACTTAGGTTAACAAGATTAAATTAGAATGCAGTTTTATAGGAACTGGAAATTCTCTGCCCAACTTTAACAAAAAAATTATTTTTGTAGTCCCAACACGAAGGGCTCAAGTTAAAAATAATCATGTTGTGTTGAATTAACTTAGTAAATTGGATAAGTAGCTAAATTCATTTTTCAGTGAATTTCTATTTACAGTATGCTCATTTGTAGTAAGGAAATGTTTATTATTTTAACAAATATATATTTAGGTCTTGGAGAATATTGATTTGAAGGTTGTCTTATAAAGGCTTTATACGTTTATTTTAGGTTAGATATGTTCAGCTTGCAGGAACTGCCATTGGCAAGGTAACGTGACCCCCCCCAATCAGGGCTGGGTATAGAAGGGTTTCTTGGGTCCCTTCAAAATGATCTAGCTTACAATTAAAACATACAAAATGAAGCGATATGCTTTGTTTTATTAATGTTTTGTGTTTCAGTAATGTTGACCATGCATTAAAACAAATCCAAACTAATTCAGAATAAAAGTACTATAATTTATTTGACGCATCTCATCCTGGCTTTGTTTAACGTCAGAACTATGGCAGATAGAAATGTGGTGATATATATTTTAAAGGTTTGGCACTTGTGCTTCGTTCTGTTAGTGGTTTCAGCTAAGCCTCAGTCACCCAAGCTGCCCAGTCGTCACTCTCGTCTGAGTTCGTTTGTGGAGGTGACCGCTGATGGCCTGACCAGTGAAACAAAGAAAACAGGCAAACGCACAGGACACCTGGAATTACAGTGGAATGAAGACCTCACACTGTAGGACATTTTAACGTTTACCTAGCTGGCATAATATATTTTGCAATAATGTATTAATAAGCATGTTTGTGTCATGACTTTATATTTATTAATATAACACAAATATTATTAATCTTTTCTGCAGGAACGTGACTCCTCAGAGTCATCTGGATCTGAAGTTGTGGAGTTGTCACACTTTGAGGAAAGAGCTTTTGGGCAGTGCCACCATTGATTTACTGGACACCTTACGAACACATGATGGCAAGAGTAAGGTTTTCCCTCACACAAACACTTATGTATTCACTAGGGATGCACCGATACCAGTTTTTCTCTGCCGATCCGATTCGGACATCGAACTTACAAATATCGTCCGACACCGATCCATTATTGTTTACCTTTTAAGGTTTAGAATGTCTGTAACTCACACAGTCATTAAATTAATCTGCTTAAAGTCAAGCTTTGTAGATTCATGAAATGCATAAAAACGAAGAAAAAATATTCACAGTATGACGAACATCTTTATTAAGAAAACTGTGCAATTTCTTGTAAAATGTATTGTAAAATACTGCCAAATTTGAAATTGAAATAAATTAAATTAAATCTGGAGTCATCTAATGACAATCTACATTTTGTGAATCTTAAATCAAAAACGTATGTATGAACATGTACATTTGTAGACACAAATATGTGCACATGAAAAAATAGTACAAAAATATCTACACAATAACTGTGTTTAAGGATAGACTTCAAGTGACATTATCCGACATTGTCCGTAAGTAAAGTTTTCTTAAACAGCAATGGCAGGTTTTTTTAGGAATATTAGCATTTCTACTCTTTCGGTGAGAAGTCGGTTCTGTCTCAAAAGGATTAGAAATTTTTTTTTGTCTGCAATAAATAACCCTCCAATTTAACTTTATTTGAACTTGAATGGAGCAATAACAATGAAAAAAATGTAACCTGTATTGTATGTCGGTGTCTCTCTCCTGAGATAGCAGACGTTTCAAAACCACAATTGACACAACTAATTATCTAGAACAATACATTTTGATCAAAAAATCACGCAACTTTCACGCAACTTATTCTGTGAGTTTTTTCAGATTTTTTTATGTCTTTATGAAGTTTTTCTTGCCTTTGAAACACTTCCTGCAAGGTCAGCTGCTGCTAAGATGAAACTTTCGAATTAATGAAACATCTGAAATTTAAAGAGCAAATGTAGGATAACTAAAGTAGTCTTCAGACGCTGGTTTTATTATTTACAGCAATCATCTGGCATGAATTACTTCTGAACAGATTAATTTGTAGACTATTACCAACGTGGTTGATGTGGGACAAAGTTACTGTGTTTGACAAAAAACGGAGGACACATTTGGAGGCTGCATTTGAAGAAGTCTTTTAATTGGTACAGCTTTCGTTGCACCACAGCGAATTGGTCTTTGAATGTGGCCTTCAGAGGGCTCAGCCTTACAGCCAATGTTAACAAGTTTTGCACTGTTTTTATGAGGTGCAAGAAAATACCAGTGAAAGAACAGTCTTTACTTTCGCACATTTTGACACGGAGATTCTTTTGTTTGAGGGCTCACATTTTGAGCGCTTCGCTTAAGCTTAGAGGTTTGGCAGATCTTCAAAAAATAAACCTTAAAAATCGTAATTTTTAAACCATTGTGGAGTACTTTCTCTATAAAACTGCAGTTTACCAAAGACAGTTTGAAACTTCCTGTGTTTATGACATCATAATGTACTGTAAACACTATCACATCATGCTGGCAGTCACTCAACTCTTCATATCCTTCTTCATATCCTTCAAAGAAACGGATTAAGCTCAATGTTCTCAACTACATGAGCAACAATGTAAATATAACAAATCCAAGTTATATAATCTGTATTGATCGTAACATGAACTTCTTAAACCTTTGCTTCTAAGTGGCAGCTATTTCAGTCGTTTGATACCAAATCGTGTCTATTTGAAAGGGGGTGTCATTAAGGGGGTGTGCAAAGATCACAATAAAACAATATTTTGCACCAAATATTAAATCTGACATCAACGGACCATAAATGTACAATGTTTCTTTGCTCAAATGGGCTAAAGCACTTATTTCCAGGTTGGTCTAGCTTCTGTGCATGTCTTAAGCTTCTCAACATAGCCCCTCCCCCAGAGAAACATAAACATTTAACCACTGGTGGTTGACTATTTTTATTGGCAAGGCGGTACTTACAGCGCTTTTCCTCATTCATAGTAATAATCACTGTTCAGCTCCGCGCTACATACACTGCCTAAGTGAAAGGTTGCACGCTGCATTCATGCAACTCTGCAGTGTTGATCTTAACCGCTTCCAGATTAATTTCCTTGCAATGTGAACCACAAACTATAAACCAGACACAATAGAAACCAAATGACTGTATTTCATAACAAATTATCTGTCTGATTCTTCTTGTCAATAAAATGTAAAGAGTGAATGTTAAATAAAAAATGTATATGCTAGCAAACGAATGAAGCTCTACAGATCTCTCTCTCTCTTTGACTGGCAGTGGAGAATGTTCAGCTCAGTCTGGTTCTACAAACAGAGAACAAAGGCTCCGTTGTAGCAGGAGGTGAGCTCAACGTCTGTCTGGATGGCTTGGTTGTTGATCTGGGATCCTTGCCCAATGGCAGTGCTGCCTCAGACAGTAAGTTCTGTTCACAGACACACATGAACACTTCATGGAAAGCACACGCAGAACACAGTAAGCATGAACAAATCCACATTCATGAGTAAGCAGCGCATTGGCTGCGACTCCACCTAATCTAAATGCAGAAATAGAGGAGGTTGTGGTGAGAGGGGGTGGGATGGAAAGAGGAGGTCCAGCACACAGGAGAGCTGTGTTCTCAAACTGTTTGGCCCCGGGCTGTCAGACACTTTCAAAATGGTCAGTGGGTTTACTGACCACTCACAAACCTTGTCTCTTTTAGATTCATTTGGACCATCAAAAGCAATAATATTTATGATACGGTCCTAAACTAACTTTTAACAGAAATTGTTTTTGTATTTTTAAGATTTGAATACATAAAGTTTAGTGTGTTCCTTTACTTTTATCTAAGTCAGATTGGGTATCTTTCAAGATTTTACTGTACTGATTCATTCGGCCAAACTATTCCAGTGAGTTTCTTATTCATGCCATGTAATTTGGCAAATACTTGCTTTGATAAAATCTTGTTAGCATTTTCTTGTGTAATCCAGTCTGTGGAAGTATAATTTTGCATTTTCGTACATTGTATATAAATGAAGTTCTCAGCCAAGCACATTTGAATTGTTTGATGAAGTATACTGAAGTATTTAAAGCGTTATTTATTCTGAAAAAGTTAATGAAATCACTAGTAAGGGACAATTTGCTTGCCAGTGACAAATGAAAATGTGATTGCACGTCATCTGCATCAGTTTTTTGTTGTATGTAATGTCATTTGTTCAATTCAATTCAATTTTATTTATATAGCGCTTTTCACAATGTGCATTGTTCCAAAGCAGCTTTACAGGGGAAAAACGAAAAACACAAAAAAGGGTAAAACACAGAACATGAATAGTTTAACTTGTTATTAAAAAGACCTAGTAAATAATAGCCAATGTCAGCAGTCTCCTGGTGGTTTATTTAGCATATTTTGCATTAAGTGAATGCTTGGCTGAAGAGATGCGTCTTTAATCTAGAATTAAATTGGGCGAGTGTGTCTGATCCTCGAATAATATCAGGAAGGCTATTCCAGAGTTTAGGTGTTACGTATGAGAAAGCTCGACCCCCCCTTTGGTGGATTTAGTTATTCTAGGTATTATCAAAAGTCCTGCGTTTTGAGATCTTAGAGAGCGTGATGGGTTGTAGTACATTTGTAAAATGTTACTTACCGCCAGTGTTTATGTATTAAATGTCAAGGCTTTTTACACAAACCTATCTTTTACCTCCAAAGACATTTATTAACCACTGAAGTGTGGTTTATTCATTTATGGCCATGTCTATTCACACTCCCAAGAGCAGGCAGCACGACCAAAGATCCTAACAATTTCACATTTCACAACAATAACCAAATGAATGTAGAAACAATGTAAATACAGTGTATTTCTTTAATGCCACCATGTTATGAATGAAAATCTCTAACACTGATATCACTACTGCTACCAATGTCTCAATGAAATATTTTTTAACATTAATTATAGTCATTCCATATTGAAGTATAATTGAGAGCTATCAAAGTGAACTTTACGCTCTTTACAAGACCTTTATAATTTCATCTACAGTGGGGGAAATAATTATATGGTCCCCTGCTGATTTTGTAAGTTTGCCTGCTTACATAGAAATGAATGGTCTATAAGTTTTATTTGTAGCTTTATTTTAACTGATAGAGACAGAATATAAAAAATCAGGGTAAAATGTTATATAAAGGTTATAAATTGATGTACATTTCAGTCAGTGAAATAAGTATTTGATACCCAAGCAAAACATAACTTTGTACTTGGTTGTCAAGCACAGAGGTAAGACATTTCTAATAGTTGGTCACCAGGTTTACACATGTGTCAGGATACATTTGAGTCCACTCCTCTGTGATTCTTTTAGGTTTCTTGGCTGTCGCTCAGCGAATCTGAGTTTTAGCCTCCTTCACAGATTTTCTATAGGACTCTGGTCTGGAGACTGGCTAGGACATTTAATGTGCTTCTCCTTAAGCCACTCTTTGGTTGTCTTGGCAATATGTTTTGGGTATTTGTCTTGTTAAAGGCACATCCATGACTCATCTTCAGTGATCTAGTTAAGGGGAGGAGGTTCTTGTCCAAGATTTTACGGTACATGAGCCCGTCCAGTAATCCTGTACCCGTAGCAGACAAAAAAGCCCTAAAGCATAATGTTTCCAACACTGCTTCTCTCTAGGGATGCTGTTCTTGGGGTCATAGTCAGCGTTTCTCTCCCTCCAAAAAAATGAGCCAATTTTGGTCTCACAGCACTTCCTCCAAAGCCTTTTCTGAATCTTGTAGGGAGCTCCAGACCAAGGACAATTGATAGTTGTTTTTGTATTTCTTCTATTTCCAAATAATCGCACCAACAGTTGTCTCCTTCTAACCAAGCTTCTTTCTGTAGCCTATTCAAAGGTTTGTGCAGGTCTACAATCTTGCCCCAGACATCATTTGAAACCTATTTGGTCTTGCTCTTGTAATCTCAAAGTTGGACTACTGCAAATCTCTCCTTGCTGGTCTTCCTGCAAAAGCTATCAAACCACTCCAGCTGGTTCAGAATGCAGCCCAAAAGGACTCGTGTGACACCCCTTTTCATCTCTCTCCACTGGCTATCGGTTGAAGCCCGTATCAGATTCAAGTCACTAATGCAGGACTATCACTGGATCTGCACCGGCATACTTTCACTTCATTCTTGCACCCCATCAAGAACCCTGCGTTCAGCAAACGAGCGGCGTCTTGTATTGCCTTCTCAAAGGGGCAGTAAATCGCTTTCCCGCTTACCCCCCTTCACAACTCCTTCCTGGTGGAACATTCTTCCTAAAAAATTTTAAAACTAGTAACTTGGTATTAGCACTTATTGTATTATTGCTCCTGTATGACATGCTCCCTGAACTCGCTGTAAGTCGCTTTGGATAAAAGTGTCTGCTAAATGTAAACGTAATTATTTCCCTCACTGTATGTGCCCTTCCTACCTATCTAACAGTTGGGAAATATACAGAAATTAAAATTTCTCATTCTCTGTACAGTCTTTACCGCTTAATTGTACATAACGTGCAGAAGATTAAATGTGATTAAAGCTACAAAACACATTGAATTCTCTTTTCTTGTGCTTTTAGATTAACATCAGTGACAGGAGTTAATAAAGGTGTGGCCCCTTTTAAGAGCTGCCACTCTGATCTGACGCATTTCCTCAACTATAAATTAATTTACGATTTTATTTAAAATCTTACGAAGATTATCGACAAATGTGCTTTAAGGCATGAATCTTCTGTATTTTTTTATGTTGAAGCACCTTAGACCTTAATTCTGGTTCCATGTCTGACAGAGATTTTCCGCACTGCACAGCTAGAAGCTGCCTGCCTGTCTGTATTAATATAATTTTTTTTGCATCGGTTCATGTCTTATTTCTAACAGCGCTAGTTAAAAGTAGCTCTTTTAAGAGTACTCAAGAGTTGTGAGTATTGCATTGTGAATTGTATGACTGTCCAATTTAAAAACGTAACTTACACCAGTGTGACTCCGTGTGATAACATATGACAGATTGACACTAAAACACGTGAATAAGCAATAATTGACTTTTCAAATATCTATAGAAGAGGTTATAGAGTTGTTTATAAGGTTAGGTAAAATAAGTTTGTCTATTTAGTCAAAATTAGGGCTGCAGAAAAACGATTCCTTTACAAAAATATTGAGCATATTGTTATTGTGTTAATGTTTACCGTGAAGTAAAGTTTAATTGTCTGTTCAGTCAGTGTACGTTCCTCATGCTTATCAGATTTGGTCTTTAAACATTCTCTTGTTTGGTGTTAATGTTCAGTTCTGTAGAAAAAAAGTCCCCTTCACGGCATGCCAGAACAATTGGCTCTGTGATGGACTCTTAAACCTGTAAAAGAGGGGAACGCTTATGAGCTGATGTGTGAATGGGAGTGTGTGTTTGTGTTTGACCCTCAGTAGTGAATAAAGGTTGGAGTGTGTGTAATGTAAGTTGTGTTTGTGCTCTCTGTTCACTCTGAAGGTGCTGTTGTTAGTTTAATGTTTTCCCTTGGCAGTTTTTCTGACACACGCAAATACATTACATAAGCAGCCCTTTGTATAGTGCAGACCTGAGTAAAAACACGCATTCACTTAAGAGAATCTTGTGTATTTTAGGTAAAGCATCAAATAGTTAAAAAAAATAGTTTAGCAATATTCTGCATCTATATGCAGATTTATTTATACTTGTTACTATATTTGGAGTCCTAGTATGCTTAAAATGTCCTGAAATAGACACATGCTACACGGTTTGTGTCCTTTAAATGTGGGCAAAGCTTAGACTTGGGTCAAAAGGGGGTACTACTAAAGGGTGCCCAATTCATGCCCAAGGCAGTGTTTTCATCAAGGCAGACAACTTTCAAAATGACCTAATGATCTAAACGCAACCAAGTCGGCTATGAATTTGTATTACTCCTGCAAGGGGATCCTTGTGATTGTTTTTTGTTTGAAGCTACATTTTGTAGGGTTTAAACATTATATCCAAAACTTTATGCAGACGTTTGGACCAGGTTGCATGTTATTTGTTCAGTTTCATATGTAATACCCAACATTTGTAACTATGTTTATTGCCTGGTTTCACAGACAAGGGTCAAGACTTGTCCCAGACTAAAATGAAAGTTTGAGCTGTCTTAACTGGATGCCCTGACATACCTTTAAATATGTAATTGCCATTGTTTTTCACAAGATGCACACCAGTAATGTTTTAATATAAGGCATTGTAATAAAAGCAACTTAAATATCCAAATTT
This sequence comes from Barbatula barbatula, assembly GCF_947034865.1. Taxonomy (NCBI): domain Eukaryota; kingdom Metazoa; phylum Chordata; class Actinopteri; order Cypriniformes; family Nemacheilidae; genus Barbatula; species Barbatula barbatula. Next base: position 3,086,276 of record NC_136788.1, read on the forward strand.
AACTAAGGCACAGACCTGTCTTAAGCTATGCCTTGTCTATGAAACTGGGCCTACATGTACTATTTGTATACTACTGTATATATTAATTAATAAAGATAATGGTTCTGTTTTGTATTTTCTTCTGGCCGTAATGCAGTGTTTTTTGTATGTTTACAGAGATTGTTCGATCAAGCCGGTCTAGTCTGCGAAGAGCTCAAAGTGAGGAGACCTCCAGCAGCAGCAGCAGCCCTCGTGGACGGTCAGCACATACATCTCCTCAATCCTTCTCTTCACTCTAAAACACTTGTGTTTAGCACAACTTGTGTTGTGCTGATTTTGTGAAAAATTAATGAAAGGGACATGTTGTGTTTAGTAGCATAACACAAACAACGTGTTGATAATAACCCTTTACTATCCTTTTTAAGAGTTTTCTGTTAGCAGCTCCCTCATATGTAAAAACAAATCTGTGTGCACGTATTCAGATTAGTAGGTCAGTCTTCCATGGCTTCTCGGGGGGGTTCTCCTGCTGACCTAAGGGGAGTTTCTCTCACTAATGGAGAACTGAATAGAGAGCCTGTAGACACCACATCCCATATCGACATAAAGATGGCCAACAACAGCTCAAGCAATGCTGGTGAGATGCATAAACACTGAAAAACATCATAACTTACTCTCAGTGCTATGGTATGTTATTAAACAGTAATAGTCATTGTGTTTTTGTATTTAACATGTTAGGTTTACATGTCTTTTTACATAAAGTGATCCAAAACACTTAAAGTAGGCATGCTATGGTGTTTTCTTCCGAATTGTGATTGATTGCATTGTTAAAAATGGGAAGCCGGACCATTGGACAGTCAATAGCCAGGACATGCGTCACGTAAAGAAAATATGTAATTTGGAGGGGGAGGAGAAGTTTCTGGTTTTGATTAAAGATTATGACGGCACATGAATTAAGAAATGACCCACACTGATAAATCATTTATAATAAACACTGAAACGTTTATATAATAAAATAAGATTTGTCAGTTTTTACTTTATGGTGACTTGAGAAGCAAAGCATTAGGAACAAAGAAAGTCATGGCCTCACCAAAGCATCATAAAAATGATGTGTGAGGTGTTTTGTTTCAACTGTTAACAAAAATTGACCTGGCAGCCTAAGTTCGCAATAAACAGTATATTACTGCCCTGTTTGGTTTATATTTATTGGTAAAGCCCACCTTGTAGACTAAATAAAGTGTTTGAAAATTCTTTGAGATTTTACGATTGTGGTTGAACTGTTCCTTTGGTTGAAGATCGGGGCAGCATGTTTTAGTGCAACAGTTTTTGTTGTTGTTATATGCTTACTTAGAAATAGGTAATGCTGCATTTCTGTTGGTCTGTGCTCAGCTAAAGAAGAGACATCAGCCAATGGGATAGATAGCAGTCATGTGTCATATCCTGCTACATCCTTGCCTACGCTAAGCTCTAACTCCACTGACGGGACCGACAGTTTTGCTTTGCCACCAGCAACAGAGACTCCCTCTATCACTGACCAAACCAGTACTACCACAGAGACGTGTGCCACGGATGCTCTACCTGCTGGGTATGTGAAGGGATTGAACAATGGGTCTGGGTACTTGAACATTATCAGTATGCTCAATGCTTTTCATTACTTTCAGCTGGGAACAGCGGGTTCTGCCTCATGGACGAGTGTACTACGTGGATCATAACACAAAGACGACCACATGGGAGAGACCCCTCCCGCCAGGGTGTGTGTCTGACCTTTTTTAACACAATTTCTCCTGATGTGAACACCATGTTAATGAAAGTGAATGTCTATTTTTAACAATTTGCATGCTGATTCTTCCAATCTAAAAGGTTAAGTGTGTAATTTCTGGATCACTGTGGTCTACAGATCACAGAACTCAAGAAAGGGCTTCCTGAACACTCTCTTTATGTGCATCAAATAATTGGTCCCTCATCGAATCACATCATTGTTTAAGCTGTGACTTACCTGAGCTTGGATGCTCAAACTACACTTTATTCATCTACAGTGTTTATACTTTTCTGTCAAATCATTTTATGCATTTTAACATAGGATTAGAGAACATCAGAAATCTTACACACTTCAGCCTGTTCTTTTCCTCGCATCTTGTCACAGCATATAGTGATTGTTAGGACGTCTAGCTTCTCTGTGAGAGTTTTTAGGAAGGCCATGTTGTGTTTCATGGCATGAATGTGTACATTTAGAATCTGATGTCTACAGAAAGGATTTTTAAAAATGCATGAGATTAGCTTCACTATTTATTGTGAATATTTCTTGTCTTAGAAGTGTCGAATTTGAAGTTGAAACTGTCAGGTGTTGAATCTACAAAATTCTGTGGGTGGTTGAGGGTGTTTTGGCGTAGACTCAAGGCTGTATGAAATCAGAGTTATGTTCATTTGCTTGTTGTTTTCAGAACCAGGTGTACATCATGTAGCTGTCACCAAAGCGAACCTCTTTAGTTGAAGATGCTTTCAAACTTGTTATACTGTAGTTGTATGCATTTCTCATAAAGTAGCTGCTTGCCTGAAAAGCACAGATTGTCTTAAGTTGTTTAAGCTGCTTTTTACTCGACTTACTTCAGAATTCAATTAAAAGTTGAGTACGGATGATACAGCAGTAGCTCAAGGATATTGGCATTGAGAAATGTTTGAACATCAGAGGTTTAGCTTGGTATGTTTGCATGCATGCACACACTTGGGTTGGTTGAATCAAAGTGGATTTAAGAAAATAACGCTGTCGTCTGTGTTGTAGTTGGGAAAAGCGTGTGGACCAGCGGGGTAGGTTCTATTATGTGGATCACAACACCAGAACCACCACATGGCAGCGACCCACAGCAGAGTCTGTGCGCAACTACGAGCAATGGCAGTCTCAGCGCAGTCAACTCCAGGGTGCCATGCAGCAGTTCAACCAAAGATACCTCTACCAGGTAAATACAGCATCTAAAATAGTAATTTTGTAGTTCTCGGAGGCGGGTTCAGAGTAACTGAAGTGAGTTCAACAGCAATGAAATGGATCCTGAAAAGGATTCTCCTGACATCTTTCTACAGCTTGGGGCTGGCCACTTTAAGGCTGTTTCTACCTTCCTGCTGCACAGACTGATTAGCATATGACGTCAAACTACCCCAAGAGAGATGTGGAAAGCATACCAAGCAGTCTACGCTCACATTTGTCTCGCAGTAGTCATACGCAGATCGGTTTGTACAGGGCCGTATTGGGTCAAACCCACCAGGCAATTAAAATTTTTGGAAAATGGAGTCCATAGCAGGTGCAAAATATGTCTCTGTGTACAGTCCTGACACACCAAATCTACACCAATCATTTAACGTGACATAAGGTGCTGATAACCAGAGAGGTAGGTTGTACTCCTGAGGCACACCAAAGAAGTCACTTTTGGCTTCTTCATAGTTCCAACACCTTAAATATAAAAATATTTGTGACTTTTAAGGTCCTTCTTTGGTTTATGGAGCCTCTAACAATACATTTACGTACAAACAAGGTGTAGAAACACTTTCATATTCTAATAATAGACCGTTATTTGTACCTTACTTCTTGACTGACTCTCAAATGATTCATTTGACGATTCTTTTGTCATATCCCCTCCTTTCAGTCAGCCTACTTTTATCTGATTGGTCAGCTGGTTTAGTATGATGTGATTGGTCTATCGCGTACAGCATCGCAGTGTCGCAAACTGAACGTAGGCAGGCATTGCCAAGTGACGCAAATCTGACTGAAATTAGAACAACAGACGACTCGTTTGCTTGATTCAGAGCCAACTCCTTTTTTCCCAAGCCAATAACTTTGTTATTTGTTCCCTTTTGGCTTTACAACTTGACCGATTGCTTACATTCACACACCGCAGCATTACACATTGCATGAAATGTAATTTTAAGGGCATTGTTATGGTTACTGTTTAAGTAGTTTTTGGTTGCTTGCCACGGTCAATTTAGGCTGCTCACTATGAGCATTTGTTACTCATGCATGTATTAAGGCATAAATGTGAAATTCTTTAGTTTTTTTAATGTAGCTGCTAAATCAAGTCAAGTCAAACTTTATTTAAGCACTTTTTAGAAACAACAAGTGTTTGCTAAAGTGCTGTACAAGCATAAGCAATGCATTAAAAGAATATCAAAAAGACAAACTATTAAAACAAATGAAGGATATAGTATGCAAAGGATGGTGTACAGGCAGCAGCATAATTGCAGAATGACAGTGTAATCGGGGAGGGTAGTGATGCAGAGTGTCTTGTATCATTCTGAAAAGGATAATTTTCGGGATAACAGCCCAACTTTATGGAACAACCCCCAATTGAGATCCGTATAGCATCTTCTTTGTCTATTTTTAAATCCCTGTTGAAGTCACATTTATTGGATAAATTTGCGACCTGCTAATATTCTGATGTCTTGCTCCTATTTTACTACTTAATTGTGCTTTAATCCTTAACTTTTTAGAATTATTTCTTAAATTATTATTCTAATGTAAGAATGTGCTTTTATGTGCTTTGTTTCTTTTTTATTTGCAATGTACAGCACTTTGGTCAACCGGTGGTTGTTTTGGAATGTGTTTAGAATTTAAACAAACAAACATTGAAATATTGATTTGATACATTTTATTAGCTAATTTGAATGATTAAACGAATGCAGACATGCCACGAGGAAAAGCTGTTTACATTTGGTTTTCGGACACAATTTGGTTGAATCATTTGTAAATATAATATGTTATTAAAAGACATATTTCATTTTTGTGTAATATTAAACTGTGCCTGTCAAAATGATCTGCAGGGTTCATCCGGGTTACCATGTGTTACTAGATTTGAGCGGTTGTTATTTGGGAAAATCAGACCAAGTATTCCGGAGTGCCGTGTATTAACAAGCATTAAAGACAGGTTATTCTTTTTAATCTAAAGTGTGTTCTATTTATGTGATACAAATATATTACTTTTCCGTTTATAATAATTTTTTTTATAAATAAGTTGATTTATGGCTAACATGAGAAACCCAAATTAAGTTTGGAGGGTAAAAGGGTCGGTTCTCACTGAAGAGAAGCTTTCATTCTCACATGAGTCTCAAATGTGACACCTGATTCCAACATTACACGATGGAGCAGAGAGAATGAAAACCAGTCTCTGGCCTGCCGTTTGCGTCATACAAACACACAGCACACTGAGCTTTTTGTGTGGTAATTACAGCTCATTAGGAACTCCTGAGAGATGCACGTATCATTAACCACTGTTTCCGGCCTGCAGCGAAAATAAAACACACTCACTCTTGTTTTTATTCCGTGTGCATACTGAGTTTCATGCTCACAAACATGTAAAATTAAGTTGTTTTTTTTATTTCAAGAAGAAAAAAAACAGATTAGTTTCCCAAAAATAAAGATACTGTCTTATTTGCTCATGACATTAATCTCAAGGGCTTTTCACACTTGAAATGCTTAACCCAAGGTAAACAGAATTCTGTTTATTGCTGCTTATAGTTTACCAGGGGTTAAGAGATAACCCTGGGTATTCATAACCTGATGTTTCACACTGTACATCACTAAACCCTGGGTTAACATTCTTTTTTGCATATTTGCAGCGTCAACAGACATGATTGGATGAATACTAAAGCGTCGAACTGACTGAATAAAAACCGCGTGTGGTCGCTTTAAATAACTGACCACCCTGCTACTTTAATTCAGACATAAAACCTTTGTCGCAATTATCAATAGCTAAACTTTAGAAATCCTCAAGGGACTGTTTGACTGTGTGTTTTGTCATTCATTTGCTGGAAAAATGTATCTGAAAGTGATCCCAATTACTTATTCGCACGGGATTAGTATTATCTGGGGACCTCGTGTGATATTGAAATTACCTCCCCACATCTGTATTTCATGTGGTGCGAATTTGCACAGATAAGTGCTGTGATTTTACTCAAATTTACAGACTTATATCCCGGATATGATGGCAAGGCTTTGCATATAGTATATATAGTTGTATGATGTAAATGATTTATGACTGTTCATGTCAGAATTTAAGACCCGTGTTCGGGGATCTTCTGTCCGGTTCGCATTACAGGAGTTTCCATGAGAGATAACAAAACTGGAGACTCCCGGCCAAAACTGCAGATATGGAAATGGCCCAGCACCCGAAATATCAAACTTTGCTTCGACACTGCCTCCATTTGCGCAATTTGGGTCTATTTGTGTACTTATTTGTTACGTGTTATATCATCAGCCATGTTATCTGTGTATATTATGCACTACTGATGTTCAGTGAAGGTTCTCACCGGTGCACTGTCACAGATCACGACTCAAAACATCAGACTCATCCGCGCAGTTGAGCAGTGCTGAATCACAACTGCCATAAAGAAAATACCTCTGCACATCACCTGCAGTAGCAATTACAAACTGGGATGGCAACAAAGAGTGAGAAGAGTAAGAATGACCCTGCAATTAAATTTTCTCGCAGATATTATGACCACAGATATGCATTTTTCTTGCGGGTGTAAACTGCAATATGTCTCACCCGATTACACGACGCATGATCACTTCACCAATAGGAGGAGTTAAACGGTGATTGTGACCATTTCTGTCTAAAAGTTGTCCATATTTGAGACAGCCTTCATTTCTAATCTGCGGCTATTTTATGGCAAAACACTGCACAAAGACTCCTTAAAATTCTCTACGGAAACAATAAAAACAAGTTTAAGAACATTAGGTTGATTTTATTATACCAGCTGTACCCTTAGATAAAGAAAAATGGAAATTCAGTGGTATGGTTATGAAGCGTTTCCTATTTGAGCAGCCATTACCCTCTTGTTACTTGCTTTTGGGTCTTGTTGTTCATGTTATTGCTCTTTGTCTGACCCAGTTTTTTCCATCTCTGTTTATCTGAGGCTGGTTTTGGGTATTGTGGCCTTGTAGAGCGAGTGAAGATGATGTCATGATTTCTTTCATTTTTTTTTCTACCTTTTTTAGTCATAAAAACTGTTGAGGGTGGGGCATAGAGACACACAAAAATGAGCACATACCCGTTTATTATGCCTCCTACATTTCTGACCAACTTTAGTCGAACATAGGCCATGGGGTTTATATATAGATATACGCTATATGGTATACGCCTGATCCACAAGTATAACTGATATATGAACTGTTGGAAAAAGGAGTAAATGCTAGCGGAAAAGCCAGTGTGTGATGCCAGTTAAGCTTTTGCTTAGTCAGAGCTCTTGGCTGCAATTGTAGGAACTTCTATAGTTTGGGACATGAATGTAATGACAGGGTAAAGGCCTGTAGGAAATATGGAAGAACATTTTAGAAATTATTCTTCAATTGAATTCTTTGTGCTTTTCTCAAACTAGAGGCATATGATTTTAAAGATTTAAACCTGAAACAATTTTCTTTTTTTACATAATTCATATTTTGCAACATGATATATGTTTGTTCTTTTTCCGGTGTAAAGTACAGAGATACTGTATCAGTGAAAGAACCATGAGACCGATTCCTCTGAAGTTTCAACTCTGCTGATATTCATACACTAATTGTATCCTGATCAGCTTAATATACAACAATAATTGCGATAGTATTGCATAGTTTGGGTGGGACTCTGTGTTTGTGACCAATGGCAGATGAGAGGCGAAGATATTGCAGACGTGCAAATGTAATTTAGAATTTACATTCACTATTATGTTTTCTCTTTTTTTTTCAAAATAAATTATCATCAAAAACTTTTGTAAGAGACAATCCTAAACAGAAACTAAAACCTCTAAAATAACCCAAATCGTAGTAAGTTTGCAGCATGCTCTCTTGTCTTGTACTTTTTGGTAACTAAAAAAAAAGAAACTTTCATTTCTGGTCTGAATCACAACTGAATTCTTCAAGTTTTGTACAATTAGTTAGTTAGTTTACAATTAACATTTATTTGTGTATATGTGAAAAACATTGATTCTATGAGCAAATCATGGCTACTTGACCTTATGCTGAAGGCTGGTATTGTAGAAATCAACAGTAAAACACTTTTATTTACTCTTTAGAAATTGTATTACTTTTTGTAGTTGTAATACTTTAAAGAACTGTGTACCTCATTTGTTATATGAATTAACATATATTGCCACAGAGAAGGCATTTAATAGATATAAACGCGCTGGGTGGATGTTTTTGGTGGACAAAATAAAAGAGATTTCCAAGCGGCAGACTCACATGTGTGCGTGCAGAGTAAACGGCAGCGGCTGAATAAAGGTGCTTTTGTCTGGTGGGCGGGTGTTGGGCCGTCTGGAGTGGTCATGAATGTTCGCTTCAGTCTGCTCAGACATCGCGCCTCCCCGCGTACTTTCACAGCTTCGCTAGAAAAGCCCAGAGAGTTGGGTGCGGTCGGGAGGGGGTGGATAGGGACAGGGCGGGGCCTTCCAGCAGCCAGTGAGATCATTGGAATACTGTGTGCGTGTGTCCTTTTGCCCATTGCAAGCATGTAGTATTTGGATGTCACTGGTGAGGCATTTGAGCACCTCTGCCAGTCTCTGATCCAGGAGCAGCAGGCAGACTCTGGGATTCGTTTGGTTTGACACCTTTCGGAAACTTGGGGTAAATCTTGGGGTTTGACTGCATCATTGATGTTGGTAGAAGCTTATCAACAGCTATGGGTTGTGTAGTCCTGCTGTTGTTGGTTTGAAGGTTATGGGAGGTTTTTGTGAGCTGTGGTGTGCAGACAGATAAGGAACAGAAATTAGGAAATCCTAACAGAACTGTGTATGTATGTCTGTCTGTCTCTCTTTTAGTCGTCTGGAGGTGTTGTAGAGAATGACCCGCTCGGTGCTCTTCCTCCAGGCTGGGGTAAGTCTTTATTCATGCTTTATTTACAGGTGATCTGTTGCTCGTGAGCTACCTGTAAATTTCATGGCTACTTGACTAATAGAGGGAAATATTTTGGTTATCGTGTCTGCCGATATCCGTATAAACCATTTGGTTGCGATGTAAAGAACACCGCCCAACAACACCAGGGTCCAAAATGAACACTTGCCAAGAACCCAACGCAACTAGAACTATGCCGGTAAGAAATATTTGTGGGTGGCACAATTGACGTTTTGCAAAAAGTTGATTTTGGACCCTGATGTCATTATACAAAATGTGAATAGGATTTAGGTGAATAATGCTTGAAAAGGTAAAGAATGGTTAAAAAGTATTTCTTTTGATCTCTTGTGATTGATTGATTGATTGATTGATTGATTGATTGATTGAGCTTTTTAATGAAAAAATAATAATAATATGTGGTAATTAAATGTAAAAAATTTAAATAAAAACGTATATATTGTACAGTATATTTTGTCAGTAATGTGAGATCCCTCTGATGGTGAGTCAGTAAAAAACTGAAAAAGGCAGAGAAAGTAAAGTGCTACTGTGTGCTCCACAAGCGACTGTTAATAAGAACAAGATGTCAGACAGCGAGGACTGAAACCACACCACATGCTGAATATAGATGTGAAGGGTGAGGGGTATGAACATACAGCGCTTTTGCGTATGGACCTCTTTTGATTCTTTAATTGATTCCAGCTGTTCTTTGTCACTCACCGAAACTTTGCTGTACTCGGTGTCTCTTTCAGTGTTTGTTTGTAAACCCAGTGTAAGAGTGAAGTGAAGAAAGGTATTTTGGGGAGTGGGATAAACCTGTGTGCAACAGTATCACTTTTTCCATGGAGCACAAAAGGAGAAAGATTTCAGTCAGTTCTCATCTACAGCCATGCAGCTCAGAGTTTGTCTGTCTAACTTTATTGAACAACCATACTGTAATGCCACTTATCTCTAACTTTTTTCCTTGCATGTGCCATTTTGGTGTAGTTGGGACATTTTTGGGCATGGAAACAAAATTGGATACTTGCTCATCTCTTTCTTTTTTGAGCTGGACAGACATGGTCATTGTCGATATGTAGAAAAGGGCAAGAGGTTTTGATCTACTAAAATAAAATAGCACTGGTTAGCAACTGACTGTAAGTTGTTAGTTCAGTGCTTGTGTTAAAACTCTATATAGTAACCATAATTGTTTTTTCCCCATCAGAGAAACGTCAGGACAATGGCCGAGTTTATTACGTCAATCACAACACTCGAACTACACAGTGGGAGGATCCTCGAACCCAAGGGTAATTTAGTTTTCTTGTCACACGGTCCATAGAAACTGGTGGAGTATGTTAGATCGCAGTCAGCGGGTGTTCATTTGTATCATTTTGATATCAGTGCAAGTTGAAGTTATAACATGACTGGAAGTCTGATATTTCAAAGCATAACAGTCAGAATTTCTAAGGCTGGAATACACTACATACTGAAATTATGGGCAAAATTTTTAAATCTGTTTAGATTCTTTCCGAGGACCACAATGGAAATTAAGCCTCTGGCTTTTTGTGTATGTCATCTTCGACAGTTTTAAAACTTGTATGAATTGGTCTTTTGGGCTGGTTTGTATTATGTTTTAAATGTAATGTCAAATAAATCAATCAAAAAGTCGTGTAGTGTACTCCAGCCTCGAGTGTGCTGGATCTCACAATGGTTTGATTTTAGTTTATGTTTGCTTTTAAAGTGAAGAAAACAATTCTCTCACCATTATGCACCCTCATAACATGTATATGACATTCTTCTGTGGAAGACAAAATAAGATATTTGGATAAATTCTATAAAAAGGAGATGTGTTTATCCGATGTGTATCTGTGAATTCCAAAAAAGTGAAAATCAAAATCCTCGAAATGCAAATCATTTTTATTTGTTTCGTTACGTTTACCTTCTTTTTTTTTACATTGTGTTTTGGATATTTACTTTTGGATTTTCACATTTAGTCTACAGGGAGTCAAACATACGATATGATTTGTTAGCAAACCCCATGTCAGACGATATGTTTGTAGCATCCAGCAGGTAGCGCTGCTCTTACTGCCCTCCTCCTGTTGCAGGATGATCCAGGAGCCACCCCTGCCCCCCGGCTGGGAGATGAAGTACACGGCAGAGGGGGTGCGATACTTTGTGGACCACAATTCTCGCACCACCACCTTTAAAGACCCCCGGCCAGGCTTTGAGTCAGGGTAAAAATCACACACCCCGAAGCTCAGGTTGCCTTGTTTTGTTTTTATTAAGGGATGAGGTTTTCACTGTGACAGATATATGATGTCCCAAGAAATGTTGAAATAAGTGCTTGACTTGGTAGATGATAGATATAATGCCGTTGCTGTATGGTATGGTTAAATTATATATATATTTTTTTTACTTAGATTTGTGTGATTTATAGGAAAGATTATTTATGTGATGTTAACTGATTAATCACGTCAGTACCCTAAACATCTTGCGTTTTTCTAGCTCAGGTCTGTAACCAAAAAGCCACAAGCATTCACAAACCATATATATATATTTATTATTATTTTATTTTCTTATGTTATTTCATACAACTTTTTGTTGTTTTCTGTTTTGTTCCTTTTTTTTCCCTATTTCTTTGTTTATCTGATATACAGCGGTAAAGAGGAAATGTCTTAATTTGTAAACCTAAATGCAGTGTTATCTGTCTTCGCTCTTGTCTGTTCTGATGTTACACATATGAAATGTGTGCCAGCATCTCAAGTAACACATTTATGAAATATATTATTTCAGACTTTTTAACAGTGCTTTGACTTTTTTTCATCTCTCCTCTGTGTAGTTCGCGGCAGGGCGGTTCTCCGGGCGCGTACGATCGCAGCTTCAGGTGGAAATATCATCAGTTCCGCTTCTTGTGTCACGTGAGTTGTGTGAATTGCTCGTCTTTACTCTTTAAGTGGCAATTTTTGCAGATTATTATTGCTTTATATTTTGTGTGTCTCTGAACAGTCCAACGCGCTGCCCAGTCATGTGAAAATCTCTGTGTCACGACAGACGCTCTTTGAGGACTCGTTTCAACAGGTAAGTGAGAGTTAAGTGGGTCACCACAAAAAAAGCATAATCTCACTCATAAATAGGGCGCCAACTGGTATGGTATTACTGGTGCTATAAAGGCAAAAATCTATAAATCTCTGAATAGCCCCTAAACAATTATGTGGCTGGTCCCTCCACACAGACGTCTTGGCTCTATTTATCATATCCAACATTTCCAAATCATACAAACGTAATAATGTTTACATAGTTTTATTAATTGCTATTCAATTTATTATAGATTTTGCACATATGATTTAAAATCTGCTAAGGGGTGATAATGGAACAATAGTTTTAAAAATATTTTTTGGTAACACTTTACAAAAAATTTGATATTTGTTAACAGTAGTAAATGCATTGGCTAATATTAGCTAACAATGAAAAAATTCGTTTTTCAATTATTTTTAATCTTTGTTTATGTTAGTTAATGTAAATACATTTATTTATGTCAGTTCATGACGCATTAACTTATGTTAACAGACACAATGTTTGATTTAAAAAATGTTTAAGTAAATGCTGAAATTAACATGAACTAAGATTAATAAATGCTGTTGAAGAATTGATCGTTGTTGGATCATGTTACCAAATGCATTAACTAATTGTTAACAAACAGCACCTTATTGTAAAGTGTTACAGATTTGTTTCCCTATTATTCAACAGTATCTGCATTTTGATTCATTTAAAAAAGAGTTTTTTGTTACAATAAAAGCAACTTTATCAAATGTGCTGCTCGTTTTCTGGTTCAAAACCACTTCTTTCCTGGTTAAAAAAACGTGATTTCCAAAAGTCAATGAGGGTTTGTGACAGCTGAATGTATTGAAGTCAAATATGTCAGTCCTTGTGTCCCAAATCGACTTCCATACTATAATCGGTAATGGTCATGAATGGTACCTCCACAATCTCAGCAAACAAAGAACTGTAGGCGAGAAATACCCGGATGCTTCCGCAAAGATTTGTGCGTGTGTATTGGATGGACACTACTCTATCCCACGATGCCACGGGAGCTGAGCAACTGTCAAATTCAAATGTTAATCAGATACAAATAGCGGAAATTTTAAAGGCAAATGCCCATTTTTTAAATGAAAGTACTGATAATTGAATTTCTATGGAGTAAATTGTGTTTTTAACAAGGCCTACGTACAGGTTGCTGTTAAAACGTCATACTGTAGGTCATAGATCATACTGTTTACATGACAATAAAACATGGCTGATCTGCTATCTCCGAAACGTATTCATACTACCCCCACTCATATGAGTACTATAGAATGTAATGTTTTAACAGTAGACAGGTAGGTATTTATTCAAATTCAGTACTTACCTTCACAGTATGCTATTTTGGACACAACGATTCTCTTTTTTGTCTTAGATTCTCCACCCAAAAAGGAAAATTCTGTCATCATTTACCCAAAGTTGTTCCTAACCTTTATACTTTGAAACATCATTAAATATTTTGCATTATTTTGATATTTTGAAGAATGCAGGAAAGCAAACAGTTGACTACCATTTACATTTTTACTACTATGTTATTTTTGATCATTTATTTTATTTAATAATTTCATTATCATTTTATAAATACCCGAAATGGTTATTAGTTGGACTAATTAGATCTTAATACACCAAAAAAACACTGTATATTACTTTATTGAATACTTGTTGGCTAAGAAATAATGATTACGTTGTTATATCATTTTTTAAATCCATCATTTAAATTTCATGACATTTACATTTCTGTTAAAAACAATAATGTGCATAATGGACTGAAGTATTTACGAGAAGCAGAGGTCCAGGGGAGTACGGATCTGCATCATCTTAATCTGTTTAGTTGTTTAAAAGATTAAGGCAGTTCTCAAAGTTAATACAGATTTTGATTTGCATAATATACTGTTTTGCATGTTGCACATGGCTTTATAATCCAAGTGCTGTTCAGACCCTTTGTTTTCCAGTTTATATAATAATGAGTGTATCCTGTATGTTTCCTCTCAGATCATGAATATGAAGCCGTATGATCTCCGTCGGAGGCTGTACATCATAATGAGAGGAGAAGAGGGTCTGGATTATGGAGGAATAGCCAGGCAAGTTGATCCTAAGGACCTCTCAGTCGTCTTTAGTTACTCGTGCTTAATGTTTGGGTTCGGGGAGATGTTTGGTGTTGGTGCTTGTTTGGTGTCTGGACTTCAGTGTCGTCGTCCTCTGTCTGTGTCTGTCTTCCTGCGTCGTGTCAGTGGTTTTACCCTATGGTAGGTTACGTCATGCTGTTCTACCACAGGGTAGAACCACGGACGGGATGTCTGGAGGTGTCTGCATCGTCCTGTCATGTGACAAGCCTCAACCCTCTTCCTATCCTCCCAATCACGGTCCCCATGTTTATTTTTCACCTCCCTCTTAACTCCCTCATCATGGGTCAGTTTTGATTTGCTGTGTGTAGGTGTGTATTCATGTTCATTGCTTGTTCATGTGACGCTTTTATTTTTATAGTATCTAAAATAAACGAGCTTAATTTGGTCAAAACTATCTGGTGATTTATTTGGAAAATACATGCACACCTCTTAACTATCCAAAATAAAAATCATATTGTTTCAAACTAACCAATGAATTCATGATGAAATTAAATGCATTAAAACCATTTTAAACCGATGCAATGAAGAAAGAAAGATTTACAATTATCTTAAGCATTCTTTAATGATCCTTGCAGTTTTTATTATCCTTTAACATGTTGATTCTGTTTATGATTCCTTGTATTTTAACCATACAATAACATACAGTAGAGATATAGAGCTGCTTAGGCAGAAGTAGATGAAATGAGAGAATTTAACTAGTCAAATGGAGAAACAACCAATCATATACATACTTCTTCCTTGTCTTTTTCTAATTTAACTGAAATTAAATTGATTTCTATAGCATTTTTTAAATTTTGCAACAATTTCGCCCCGTTACCCTTATCGGTACAAAATTGGTTTGTATATTGTTATGTAGCCAACGTAACTACCCTGTGCAACAGGCATACAAAATCCTTCATACATCTTATGTATAATAATATATTTGTAAAATTCACGTCAGAGTTCTTTTTTTTGAAATTTAGACATCATTTTTATATTTTTATCGTTTTCACCACTAATGTACCTCCGTTGGCCATACAGACACATCATGCCAAATTGAAATACAATTTCTGATACATTTTACAAGAAACCTTTTCTTTTTTTATGACTTTGTATTGAGATGGTCAAGTTTGTAGTGCAGCATTAGAAGCTGACAGCATGAGAAGTCACTCAAATGAAAAGAATCCACAACTGGCTTTAAAAGAAGCTGCAGGATCCCACCAGTTGTTTAGAAAGTTTTGATTCGAGTTCATAAGTGAGAAATCATTGTGTCTGCCAAATGAAAACATGTAAATGTACCTGTAATTATCTTTTTCAAATAAAGTAAACTGTGTGTTTTTAAGACTGGTATTTTTCCTTTTTTGAAGAACTTTCTAAAATATCTAAGGCTGCTGAATCTTGTACAAGATTATTGTAATGTTTAACTGGCTTTGTAATATGAGGGTACTGATGTCTCATTGTCTTTATTCTCTTTATAGGGAGTGGTTTTTCTTGCTGTCTCATGAGGTTTTAAACCCCATGTACTGTCTGTTTGAATACGCCGGTAAAAACAACTACTGTCTGCAGATCAACCCTGCGTCCTCCATCAACCCCGACCACCTCACATACTTTCGCTTCATTGGACGCTTCATTGCCATGGTAACAATAGTGAAATTTGCCCAATCAGCCATATGTATTTTTCCATGAGATAATAATGCATGCAAATGTTTCTTTTCAGGCGTTGTACCATGGGAAGTTCATAGACACTGGGTTTACTTTACCCTTCTACAAACGCATGCTCAACAAGAAACCCACCCTAAAAGACTTGGAATCTATCGACCCCGAGTTCTACAACTCCATCATGTGGGTCAAGTGAGTATTAATCCTGCAGTGCTTGGTTCCCGTTGTGGATGTTATTGAGGACAGTGTGTGACATGATGCTGACACTGATGTCTGCTGACAGAGAGAATGATCTGGAAGAGTGTGGAGTTGAGCTGTACTTCGCTCAGGACATGGAGATTTTGGGCAAGGTGACGACACACCAGCTAAAGAATGATGGAGAGAATGAACTGGTCATTCAAGACAACAAAGAGGAGTATATCGGGTAATGCTGCTAAAAGTCGTTGATGATAGTATTATTAGCCAGTTTAACGAATAGTATAGCCAGCCACACTCCCGTCATTTACCCACTCTCGTTTGGGTAACAGTGACAGTCCAGGAACAAAAGTATTCAGAATGGTTTACCTAGAATCAGTAGGGTGTCATTCCGTGTCAGATCAACCAAATTTTGAATATTTCCCCATCTCTAATATTTTTTATATTTTTACTGAAACAAGAACAACATCTAAAGTGATGAAAGACAAATATTACAGGTCAAGGATTCATGTTTATGGAGTAATCCACTTATTTCTAGAGGGGGTGTAAAAATAATGGTTTTCTCTCAAAATTTTAAGCCAAATTAGAAATGGGGAAACTGACATGCGAAATACACCAGCATCATTATTTTGTTTTTACACAGCGATTTGTAGTAATAATAATAATAATGCATTTTATTTAGAGGGGCCTCAACACTCAAGGACACCGTACAACTCAATAATGAATATAAAATACAAAATAAATCGACAGCATTGATTCAGCAACAATTCAACAATACAAATAAAATCAACAGCATCAGTTTAGCAACAAATATTCATACAATAAAATGAATAAGGAATAGCTTATCTAAAAAGGTAAGTTTTCAGATGTGATTTAAAATTAGTGATAGAATAAATGAATTGTGGAAGGTAGTTCCACAGACAAGGTCCAGCATAACTGAATGCTCTAGACCCCATGGTGGTTAGTCGAACGGCAGGTATAACAAGAGAGAGTGACGCACGTCCTGTGCCTAAGACTACAGACGGGAATATTCATTTTGAAAATGTCAGTAAGGAGCAAGATGGTGAAGTGCTTTAAAAGTAAGAAGAACAATCTTGTAATCTATGCAATATTTAATAGGAAGCCAGCGTATTTGATACAAAACTGGTGAAATGTGTTCTAATGAAGATGTTCTTGTAATTATACGGGCGGCCGAATTCTGGACCAACTGAAGTTTAAGTTTTTGAGGCAACACAAACAATAGAGAATTACAGTAGGCAATGCTTGAGGTGACAAAAGCATGTACGAGAATAGCATTGGATGTAAGAAACGGACAGAGACGATGGATGTTCCATAAGTGAAAATAAGCAGATCGAATAACATTATTAATATGTAAATATTAATAAAACCATTTACTTTGAGAAAGTTGCACGAAAACCAGGATTTTATCTCATCTAGACATTCCAAAAAAGAGGTTGATGGAAACAGATAAATCAGGCCTTGAAAACAAATAGAGTTGGGTGTCATCCTTGTAGCAGTGAAAGTGAAACACTTTTTAGTAGGTCTGCTTTAATTACATTTTGAAAGGGGTGCTACAACAATTATCATTTTATCTATTTTTGTCCTGTCATGTTTAAGCTGCCCACATAATGATTTAGCAACTTTGGGTGGAAATTGCATGCTAGTTGATTATGCATTAAAAGTGCTGTTACTTACATCACTTTACTCAAAGGACCACTGTTTTACACAAACACACATGCACGCAAGAGAGAGACAGAGAATGTAGTAATGACATTTATACCATTCATCCTAGGTTATGATAAGATTTCATGAAGAAGGAATATAATTTCATGCTCACTTAACCAATATTTCAGCAACAAGCCTTTGTCAGATGTAAGTTCTTTTACATGAGTTATTTCACTTTAAGAAAATGAATATAACTGCACGATCACTCAAAAAAAAGATTTTTGTCGATGATTAAGCAACAAGCCCTTCTCATGTTCGACATTCTGAAAGTGTTCAACTTTGACAAAGCCTAGATGTCCTCATAAAAAGAAAATATTCATGTGATGATCAACGTTATAGCAACTTTGTAGTTAAAACTATGCACATTTATCTGCAATTTTACAGTTGTTTTCTGAAAAATGCTACTTTGTTTCCAAAATGCAGTAGGACCATCACTGAATATAATTTCTTATTAACTATATGGTTGTCAAGTTATCTCGGTAAAGTTCACCACATGACCAGAAACCTAATAACTTTCACATGATTTATTTAGTTAAAAAAATTAAGATTAATTTGTATCTGGAAAGCACTGTTTACTCAATTAAAATTATACAAAATAATTGCCACAGCTAAATTTATATTGATCTGGTACTATTCTTTAAACCTTCAAGCTTGTCTTGTCATTTATTCACAGCCAAACTGAATGTTGTTGTAACTAATGGCATTTTTCTCCTGTAGTCTGCTCACAGACTGGCGGTTCACACGAGGGGTGGAGGAACAAACGAAGGCCTTCCTGGACGGCTTCAATGAGGTTGTGCCGTTGGAGTGGTTGCGCTATTTTGATGAGAAAGAATTGGAGGTGGGTATTTTCTTTTTTTAGCAAACAAAATTGTCTTACAGTAAGGACCAAACATGCTGCATTTACTGTATAGATGCTTAACAAAACAAAACACAGAAAGTAAATTACACCGTCTACACAGACACAAGCGTTTGTGACGTCACTTAATAAACAGCTGAACTGTAAATAACTTTATGGACTACCCACTTATGGAGCCTTTATTTCGCATCTGCTGAATGGCGTATGATCATGTCTTCCTTCAGCTTATGCTGTGCGGGATGCAGGAGATTGATCTCAGTGACTGGCAGAAGAACACAATCTATCGACATTACACTAAAAACAGCAAACAGATCCAATGGTTCTGGCAGGTAAATATCAGTCAACCTTTTGTGTTTTTTTGCACTAGATCGTATTTTCAAATATTGCTTTTTTTGTTGGCCAGGTGGTAAAGGAGATGGACAATGAAAAGCGAATTCGCCTCCTACAGTTTGTCACGGGAACGTGTCGGCTTCCGGTTGGAGGTTTTGCTGAACTTATAGGTAGAGTTACAGTTAATCTTAACATCCCACAACACAACAGAAGATTTAACATCCCACAAAATGAAGGTTTCACACATTTTTGTTAGCTTGTGTTGCTCTTTTTGAGCACAATCACTATGTGTTATAGAGCGAGAGTGTTGGAGGACACCAGCTGAAGAAAGCAGCAGATTTAGAGTCGGAGAGAGTTATTATGTATTACAGGAGTTCACAAAGAGAGATTATTTTCTTTTGAACAACATGCACTGATAATAGCATGAAATGTATGTGATGTTGACTTCAACGGCAGAAAAAGTGCTTTTTAGTGTAAACGATGTGTTTTCTAACATTTATAGGAAGTAATGGACCACAAAAATTCTGCATAGACAAAGTGGGGAAGGAAACCTGGCTGCCCAGAAGTCACACTTGGTGAGGCTCACATTTTGACCTAATCCAAATAGTAAAGAGATATTGTTAAACAAACGTTAATGGATGTTTTATTCCTTGTGCCTTCATTTACTAGTTTTAATCGCCTGGACCTGCCGCCCTATAAAAACATGGAGCAACTCCGAGAGAAACTGCTGTTTGCTATTGAGGAAACAGAGGGTTTTGGCCAAGAATGACCATTTAAATGAAAAGAATAGGACCGAGATTATAATTTAACCAACTTCAAACTTTTTTTAATATTACATTAATAGCACTAATGTGGACTGGATATTGTTCAGTAGTGACAGTCAGTTCAAAGTCACTGATTGACCAACAACGGATTCATGACGTTAAAATGACAGTTTTCGTTTAAGCCACTTCAATGAATGATCATGTTAAATAACAGCTCAGACTTCATACATTTCTATGCAGAATAAAGTCTAAATAATAAGGCATTCGATTGCTTTACATTTTCAACGCAGCTGAAATGAGTCAAAATGGAAGAAATTTCCTGTTATGTGAAGAGACACAAAACAATCATAACAATGATAAGGTAAACTGCAATGAACTTCATCTACAGACATCCTAGATGTGAGCTTATGTCATCACATGTGTATATATGCTAGAGGAAATACTTGTCTTAAAAAGGGTTCATCGATGACATTTTTATTTTGTGACATGCTGTGTTAAGCTGTACATAGTTGAAATAAAATCATGTCATGGACTGTGATGAAATGGGTAAGTGCAAAAACAAACAAACAGAAATAAATTCAAATGTTAGAATATGAATAGGTAAATAAACAAAACTCATCTATGTATGTCTTAAGGTTTGTTTTCATGATATACAATGAGGAGCAAATATTTTGTTGAATATTTATGTCAGAGAGCAATTGAAACCCTATGGGCTGCTAACCTTATGTGGTAAAAATAGAAAAAAGAAATTCCCCAAATGTTTACATTTGAACTACGTACTTCCACTTATTGAAATGCTTTCAAGAAAAGAATAAGAGTTTTTGTCTCATTGGATGTATTTGTTACCAATATATTGAAACATCTGTTTATATTTTACTAAACCCTTAGACGTCAGGAAAAGATCAGTCTATGTAGGGGTTTTCTGTTCTGTTTAAAAAAAGAGAAAAGACATGCATTATGGATGTGACAAAAAGGACATGGTTTTTCAGAGACGACTTTTTCGGAGAAAATTAAAAAGTGCAATTTATCTGAAAAAAATGTATAACTTCAGGAGAGACATTTTAAACCATCAAATGTATGTTATCATGATGAAAACTTTGGTACAAACTTAACATTCTAATAAGGTTAACCATGACATTTCCCTGTGGTATGTTTCAGAAATCTTTAGTACAAAAAAGTTTTGTTCCCTTTCTGTCGGTCTCTCGACGTTGTGTCGACAGAATGGGGTTTGACTTGAGAACCTACCTTCTCTGACTGACTTGAACAGGCCAATGAAAATTGGCGAATGAAATTTGCATGCCGGACTCCGCCCCCGGATATCCGGGTATAGAAAGGGAGCCGGCGTGCCGCATTCATTCACCTTTTGTTCTTCGGAGCCTTCGCATCCTGATGCTGACGACTCTGCAGATACTATCTACGTGTTGCTGGTCTTACGACGTGGTGCAGCGGACTGTCCCTTTTCCTGTGACTTCCCCTGGGCGTCTCGGCAACTGCCAAAGCGTCTCTCTAAAGAGCGAGCCCTTTTCAGGGCTTAATATTTCTTCAGCGCGGCATGTCCCGCTGTGCTCGTGGGTGCGGCGCACTCATCGAGGAAGGGGACGGACACGATGTCTGCCTCAGGTGTCTGGGATCCCAGCACGCTGAGGCAGCATTTGTGGATTCATCTTGCCCGCACTGCGGGCAGATGGTGATTCAGACGTTGCGGTCACGGGTAGCTGTGTTCTTGCGAGAATCAGCCGCCACCTCGAGTGCTTCCCGTTCTGCGGCAGCAGCGGCATCAGCCCTGCCGTCCGCTTCGGCGAGCACCGAGGGTGATCGGGGAATTACCGTGAGCCTCAATCCGTCAGCCACCGGCTCGCGGACCGTTCACGCCCCGCCTCGCTCGTCTGACCGTCCCGGAAAAGGCGGTACGCCGCCTTGTTCCTCCGTCACGTACTCGGACACGGGGCGTGACGACGATGAGATGTCGCTCGCAGCATCGGAGGGCGACCTCCTGGCATCCGACCTCGACGATTCCTTGGAGCTTCCTCCGCCGGGGGGTCGAGCTCAGGATGAAGCGGACGTCGAGATGTCAGCCATGCTGTCCCGGGCCGCCGCGAGTATTGGGCTGCAGTGCACCGCACCGCCTCTTCCCCAACGCTCGCGGTTGGATACGTGGTATCTTGGAGCCGGCCGTGACTCTAAGCCACGGTCGGCACCGGTACCATTCTTCCCGGAAGTGCATGAGGAGCTCAGTCGGACCTGGAACGCCCCCTTTTCGGCGCGTGCACGTCAGACTGGCTCGGTCGCCCTGACTTCCCTCGATGACGGGGCAGCTAAGGGCTATGTCGACATCCCACAGGTGGAACGTGCAGTCGCGGTGCACCTGTGCCCGCAGACAGCTGCCACCTGGAGGGATCGACCAAGGCTCCCTTCCAAGGCTTGTAAGTTTTCGGCATCGCTGGTGTCGAAGGCTTACAACGCTGCGGGTCAAGCTGCCTCGGCTCTTCACGCCATGGCCATCCTGCAGGTCCATCAGGCCAAGGCGTTGAAGGAGCTGCACGAGGGAAAGTCCGACCCGGGGCTAATGCAGGAGCTCCGCACTGCCACTGACCTCGCTCTTCGGGCGACGAAAGTGACGGCGCGAGCCCTGGGTCGTACGATGTCCACACTGGTGGTCCAGGAGAGACACCTTTGGCTAAACCTTGTGCAGATGCGGGACGCTGAGAAGGTTCGCTTTCTCGACGCCCCCATCGCGCAGGGTGGGCTGTTTGGTGATACGGTCGAGGACTTCTCTCAGCAGTTCTCGACTGTAAAGAAGCAGACGGAGGCGATTAAGCATATCCTGCCCCGCCGCGACCCGGCCGCCTATCGTCCGTCGAGGTCCCGCGCGGCGTCTGCTTCCCAGCAGCCCCGCCCCTCTCCGACTCAGACTCCGGCCCCAGCGCCCCCTGCACAGGCGGCCTCCCGGAGAAGGACGTTGAAGGGGAGAGCACCATCCCGTCACCAACCTCCGCGGAAGCAGAAGCGTTCCTGACGGGGTGAACCCAGGGAGATCGAGTTCACCGGGCCCGACCCAGGCAACTACATCGCTGGAGGGTCGGATTGGGACGGTGCCTGCCCCGTCCCAGCAACACCAGCCGGGCCCTTTTCAGGGCCTGGTGCCCACATTCTCACGAAAAGAGCTGTGTCTCTCCCTGGGTCTTTTTTTCACAGCCGCTCTCGACCACCGCAGGACGGTGCTCGGCAACCCCACGTTGTGGTTTGGCGAGACACACGGTTGGGTGTAACTCTCAGTGGCCACCAGCACCCTCAATCAGACGGTGCGGTATGCCGCGATATCGCCCGACAGGCACCTCGGCAGAGCCGCTCTCCTCCCCGGGGTCCCGCCCGCGTCGAGGGAGCCGTACTGCCAGCCATCGAACCACCCCCCACGGGGGCAATGAATCAGATCGAACCTCTGGTCCCCCTGTCTCGGTACCTGGGAGCCTGGTTGGCTCTTCCCAGACCAGCACGGTGGCTAGAGCGAACGATCCGTCTCGGCTATGCGATTCAGTTCGCCAAGCGCCCACCCAAGTTTCGGGGCATCCTCTTCACCTCAGTGGGAGGGGTAGATGCTCCCGTGCTTCGGGCCGAGGTCGCTACCGCGAAGGGGGCGATCGAGCTCGTCCCTCTGGCCGAGATGTACTCCGGGTTTTACAGCCCGTATTTCATTGTCCCCAAGAAAAGTGGCGGGCTGCGCCCCATCTTGGACCTGCGTACCCTGAACAGGCACCTACACAAGCTTCCGTTCAGGATGCTAACGCAGAAGCGCATTCTGACGTCCGTCAGGCGTCAGGATTGGTTCATGGCGATCGACCTGAAGGACGCGTACTTCCATGTGTCCATCCTCCCACGCAACCGTTCCTGCGGTTCGCTTTCGAGGGACAGGCATATCAGTATCGCGTCCTCCCATTTGGTCTGTCCCTGTCTCCTCGAGTCTTTACGAAGGTCGTGGAGGCCGCCCTCACTCCCCTCAGGGAGCAGGGGGTGCGCATACTCAACTATCTCGACGACTGGCTCATCTTGGCGCACTCGCGAGATCTGTTGTGTACACACAGGGACCTGGTGCTCCGGCACCTAGACCATTTGGGGTTACAGGTCAACCGAGAGAAGAGCAAGCTCTCCCCTGTGCAGAGCATCCTCTTCCTCGGTATGGAACTCGACTCTGTCTCCATGACTGCACGTCTTTCTTCCGTGCGTGCCCAGTCAGTGCTGACCTGCCTGAGGAGCTTCAGGCAGCAGCCAGCGGTCCCGCTGAAACTTTTTCAGAGGCTCCTGGGACACATGGCGTCCTCGGCGGGGGTGGTCCCCCTCGGGTTGATGCACATGAGACCGCTACAGCACTGGCTACAGAGGAGAGTTCCTTGGAGTGCGTGGCACACCGGCAACAGGCGCGTCGCGTTCACGCCCTTCTGCCGGGGCACCCTAACCCCATGGTCTTCAATGACCTTTCTGCGGACTGAGGTCCCTCTTGGGCAGGTTTCGAGGCGTGTCGTGGTGACGACAGACGCCTCCCTGCAGGGTTGGGGTGCTGTGTGCAACGGGCACGCAGTGTCGGGTCTCTGGACGGGCCCCCGCCTGCGCTGGCATATCAATCGCCTAGAGTTGTTGGCGGTGCTGCTTGCACTGAGGAGGTTCCTTCCCCTCGTGCAGGACAAGCACGTGCTGGTCCGGTCGGACAGCACGACTGCCGTGGCATATATCAACCGACAGGGTGGTATTCGTTCGCAACTCGCCCGACGCCTCCTCCTGTGGAGCCAGCAGGTGACGAAGTCTCTGTTAGCCACGCACATCCCGGGCGACCTGAACCAGACAGCCGATGCGCTCTTTCGTCAGTCGACGCCCCGCGGAGAGTGGCGGCTCCACCCCCGCGCAGTCCAGCTCATTTGGGTGCAGTTCGGGCAGGCACAGGTGGACCTGTTCGCCTCCCTGGACACCACCCATTGCCCGCTTTGGTACTCCCTGACCGAGGGCCCCCTCGGCACGGATGCCCTGGCGCACAGCTGGCCGCGGGACAAGCGGAAGTACGCCTTCCCCCCAGTGAGCCTCATTGCACACGTCTTGTGCAAAGTCAGGGAAGAGGAGCATCAAGTGCTACTAGTTGCGCCTTACTGGCCCAACCGGACTTGGTTCTCGGAGCTAATGCTCCTGACGACAACTCCCCCCTGGCCGATTCCCCTGACGAAGGACCTTCTTTCTCAGGGGAAGGGCATGTTGTGGCATCCGAGACCAGACCTCTGGAACCTCCATGTCTGGCTCCTGGACGGGACGAGGAGATCCTGAGTGGTCTACCCCCAGCGGTGGTAGAGACCATTGTTCAGGCTAGGGCCCCGGCCACGAGGCGGTTATACGCATTTAAGTGGCGCTTCTTCTCGTCCCGGTGTTCTTCTCGTGGAGAAGACCCACGGATATGCTCGATCGGGAGCGTGCTGTCCTTCCTGCAGTCGAGACTCGAGAACAATCTCTCCCCTTCCACGCTGAAAGTGTATGTAGCCGCAATTGCCGCTCATCACGAACCAGTTAGTGGGAAGTCTCTGGGACAGCACGACCTGGTCATTAGGTTCCTAAGGGGCGCGAGAAGGCTGAATCCGGCCCGTCCGCGCTCCTTTCCCTCTTGGGACCTCAATGTGGTCCTGGCGGGCCTCCAGAGGCCCCCCTTCGAGCCCCTCGGAGATGCCGCACTTTCTCATCTCTCGATGAAGACGGCTCTCCTAGTGGCGCCCGCTTCCATCAAGAGGGTAGGGGACCTACAAGCATTTTCCGTGGCCACGGATTGCCTAGAGTTCGGGCCTGGTCAATCTCACGTTATCCTGAGACCCCGGCCTGGCTACGTGCCCAAAGTTCCCACCACTCCCTTTCGGGACCAGGTGGTCAACCTGCAGGCGCTCCCTTCTGGGGAGGAAGACCCAACCCCTTCCGTGTTGTGTCCAGTACGCGCGCTGCGCCTCTACTTGCACCGCACGCAGAGCTTTAGGAGCTCTGAGCAGCTTTTTGTCTGTTTTGGAGGTCAGCACAAGGGGAGGGCTGTCTCCAAACAGAGGTTGGCGCACTGGATCGTGGACGGCATCACTATGGCTTACCGATCACAGGATCTCCCATGCCCGCTTGCAGTGAGGGCACACTCCACCAGGGGCGTGGCCTCCTCGTGGGCACTGGCGCAGGGCGCCCCTCTGGCAGACGTATGTAGAGCTGCGAGTTGGGCTACGCCCAGCACCTTCGCGAGGTTCTACAGCCTCCGCGTGGAACCGGTATCAGCCAGAGTCTTACGAGACACCGCCAGGTAAGTCCGGCAGCCGGTGGGCGTACGCCTGCGATAGCGCCCCTCCATAGGTGAGACGCGGCGCTATCTAGCCTCCCCTCTTCCCCCCACGTGGGTGAAGAGTAGGCATTCCATCCATCACTAAGCACTCCTCGGCGGCGGGCCCGGCGGAGTGGCCCTGCCTCCCTTGGCCTGTTTCTGAGCTCTAGCAGTGACTCGAACAAGGCCTAGTGCTCCACACGTAGTAACCCCCCCACAGGGCGGTTCCGTCTGTTGTCTTCTCATGAATGGCTCTCAATCGATGGCCCATGACCTCTCCCAGGTGTACTTCACCTGTTCGCGACACCCTCTCGTGTCTGCATGTCTCCCACGTGCTCTCCCCTATCCGGTGAGACCTCGTGTCTGCATGTCTCCCACGTGCTCTCCCCTATCCGGTGAGACCGTGTGTGAATCTCCACTAAAGCTCCTCTCTGCGGTAGGAAGTGGTCTCCATAGTGCGTTCCCTCAGGGGGGAATGACGCTTCCCAGTGGCCTTACGGGAACGAGACGTTGTGTCCTTCATGCCATAACACTGGCCGCCCGCTGCAGCAGTCGGGGCAAGATCCTCAGGCTCCTCAGCACAAAAGGTGAATGAATGCGGCACGCCGGCTCCCTTTTATACCCGGATATCCAGGGGCGGAGTCCGGCATGCAAATTTCATTCGCCAATTTTCATTGGCCTGTTCAAGTCAGTCAGAGAAGGTAGGTTCTCAAGTCAAACCCCATTCTGTCGACACAACGTCTCGTTCTCTCCATCAGGGAACGGAGGTTACATACGTAACCGAGACGTTCCCTATATCTTGGGAACGCAGGTTACATCTGCCACCAGAGAATATATTTCATTACACTTTACTTATCATTGTGATGCTGAAACTTCTTATAATGACAGTGTAAATTCACACTATTTCTGAGTTTTCTTTCATGACATTTTGCTTTTTCTGAATTACTGACTCATTAATTGAAAGACGCATTCAAGTTTAATATGGAGTTTAATGAAAAATTTACTGAAGAGGTGAAAAGTAGTACAGAAAATGACAGGATGCTTAGTTATAATAAAAAATTAATTTGCTTCACTTTTTCCACATTTTGTCATGTTACAGCCTTATTCCAAAATTTATTAAATTCATTATTTTCCTCAATTCTACAAGTAATTTTATACAGTGGCACATTACTGCAGAGCAATCAGGGGTAAGGTGCCTTGCTCAAGGGCCCTTCAGTCATGGCCTGCTGGCACTGAGATTAGAACCAGCAAGCTTCTGATCACAAGCCCAACACTCTAACCATTAGGCCACAGCTGACCCCAGAGTTGAGGCTGATGGTGGTGGAGCAGATGTGGTCTACCCTAACAAGCTGAGGCCTGTTCGTCAAGAAATCCATAATCCAGTTGCAGGCAGAGTTGTTAATGACTAGGTTTCCAAGTTTGATGATTAGCTTGGAAGGGATGACATTATTGAAAGCAGAGCTGAAGTCTACAAACAGCATGCGTGCATAAGTGTCCTTATTGTCCAGATGTGTGAGCACGGAGTGCAGCGCCATGGACACTGCATCATCTGCGCTCCTGTTGCTACGGTAGGCAAATTTGTATGGGTCCAGTATGGGTGGTAGAGGGTCTTTTAGGTTTGCCAGGACCAGCCGCTCAAAGCACTTCATAACAAGGTCTTTGATGTAATATTAGCATTTTTAAAGGAAAACTAAGAATGAGAAGAATCAATAATTTGGAACGACTAAAGTATGTCATAAAGACAACCATTATGTATGATTAAAACCATTACAACATCTGAAACAGCCAGGAGTAATCTTTAATGACCAGCTGTCCTTTAGAGGTCACATCACATAGTCCTGCCGAATTGCATTATATAATGGAAGATCAGGTCTTACCTTACGGAGCATGCTGCACAACTCCTTGTCCAGGCCCTTGTAATCTTTAGGCTGGACAACAGCAGTGCTCTTCCCGCCGGTCTTCATGCACGGGCACTCGAACCGAATCCAATTGATTCAGAATGCAGCTCGGATTGTCTTCCAAGAACCCAAAAGACTTCATATGATGTCATCTCTCTCCACCGGCTATTGCAGCCCTGGTCAGGTTTAAGTCACTAATGCTTGCTTGAGACTTTCACTGGCTACTTTCACACCTACACCCCAACCAGAAGCCATTGGTCGGCACCTTGTTATACCCTCACAAATTCCCGCTCATTCTCGTTTGTTTCTGAATTCATGTCAGTCATTTTGGATAAAATTGTCTGCTAATGTAAATGTAGTTGGGCCTATAGGAATCATGAGTCAGTATGAATGGCCTACATCAAATACTTAGAGATTTTTGTTAAAAATTGTTTAACATGTTTAAAATTTGTGTTAATTGTTCTGTTTACTTGACATAAACCTTTTTTCCTTTTGCAGCGAAGAATCTGAAGGAGGTGTGACTGTAACCCACCTACATTTTCACATAAATAAAAAATGTCCCTTGCCCTCATGTTGGTACAGTACATGCATCCATGACATACTGTAGCCTATATTATACCATTAGGCTACAGAGAACATCAATTATGAGTCATCTGTTTATAACGTTTGATTAATGGCAGACGTTTACAAGTCATTTAGAAGACGCTTTTGTCCAAAGCGACTTACAGATGAGGAAACATTGAAGCAATTATAACAACATAATGTGGCCGTTTATGAGGCCATCAAAATTAGTAAAGCTGCTAAATCAAAAATAATACAAAAGTTTGAAAAAACTATGTAACCTACCGACTTGCATAACCTTTTATGTTTTGCTTATAGTCAATGTTTTCTTGTACAGCTGCTTTGTAACAATGAAAATTGTAAAAAGCGCTATATAAATAAAGCTGACTTTACTTTATTTTGAGGGAGATTACTTCTTTTTATGGGGGTTTTGCATTAACATTGGTTGTAAAGATGCTTACATTTTATCTGGAAATCATTTGTTGCTATTTTTTTTTCTTTTAAATCGAATTTGTTTTCTGGAATGCATACTGTCACCTTTTATCATGGCCCATATGCAAAACATGTTATTTTTCTCAGATGGCAAGAACACATTTGAATAACAGCTGAGTCAATAACAACGTTATCGTTTTAAAAAGGAAAAATAACAAATATCGTTGAATTCAACAAGTTGTGAAGCGTCGTAAGCGCGAGGACTCTTAATTTGAAAATGGTAATTTTCTGCGTCCGGTGAAGTAAAAGACCGCTGCAAATTACACGAGCAACAAAAACACATGTCCTGTCTCGTTGTAAATGTTTTCAATAGAATGAAATGGAGATGATGTGGGGTGCCGATGAGATAGCCAGTCTGTGTTATGATCATTTTAATAAACTGCCTAAAAGAGGAAAGCCGGAGGAGGGGAGAGAGTGGACTTTACTAGCAGCTGTGCTTCAACTGACTCACAGTCCAGCACACAAGACGGGTACAAATGCTTCAACTGTTATACCATAAAACATTAAATAATTAATTCAGTCCACTTTCCATCTTTAAGAAGCTGAACATTTTAACATGCAGTGTATACATGATATAAAATATACAATACAGAATACATGACGTAAGGATGTAAAATGTACAGCATTGTGAAAATGACCAGATTTTTATCATTATCGTTACGTCATTATTTTGTCAGTTCACAAACAGATTGTGTCTTTGGGGACGGGCACCAAATGCATCGGCAAGTCTGTCATGAGTGTGAAAGGTGAATATATAAAATACAATATAAAACTTATTAGTTTCATAGTTTTTAATGTGATCATTTTTAAATCCCTAAATTCTGTGCAGGTGATATTCTGAATGACAGTCATGCTGAAGTTATTGCACGCAGGGGGTGTGTCAGGTAAACAAACTGCACTCCTCCACATCCTGTCTCACAATCCTGTTTAACAAACCTTAAGTTAGCACACACTATTAAATGGATTTACATGTTTACCCATCTACGTTTGTGTATGGATTTCCCCACACCTCAAAAGGATGTCATATCCTGTACTCAATGTGATATTCGAGATGGCGCAAGTGCATTTTTAAAAGTTTCAAAATGCAGCTGGAGGTATTAAATATAGATAACACTGATTCGATTGGCCATTTTTCTTTCCTCAGATATATCATGGAGCAGCTGTACAGGGCTGTAAGTGGCCAGAGTTCTGCGGTTTTCCGTCCAGGTACTGAGAAAGGACAGTGGATGGTTAAACCAGAAGTTTCTTTCCTTTTTTTCACCAGTCAAACACCCTGTGAGTTTAGCTGCGACTTTATCAAATTCTTTGCCATTATTGTCACATTGCAAGACATTTTAATGGTCCTTTCTCATGCCATTTAGATGATTATATTTCGGGGGTGAGATGTGATATTTTCTTACAAGTGAACATTTACAGTCAGTCAGTGTTATAATGTATTCTCAGGTGGTGATGCCTCCATCTTTCCTATGAATTGCAATGAAGTGCAGCCCTGTACGTCTGTAAAAGAGACCCAGAATAAAGAGCTAGAAAGGCGAGGTTTAAAGCGGCCGGCTGAAAGTGACCTAGAAGAGCATCCTAGAATAAAGACAAGAGATGGACATTCGATCTTTGAAAAATCAGTGGACGGTGAAGAACAAGAATCTACGACAGAAAACAAAGAAAAGAGTCCATCAGAAGACATTTTAAAGCACAACCTCCACCGCACTGGGGCGAAGTGTGTCCCTGATGGTCCGACCGACCCACTGCTGCCTGGACTACTCTACCACAACACTGGGCTGTTGCGTCTGAAGCCAGGCCGGGGAGATGGCACACTTTCTCTCTCCTGCAGTGATAAACTGGCCCGCTGGGGTGTTCTGGGCTTTCAGGGTGCCCTGCTTTCTCATTACCTGCAAAAGCCAATCTATTTCAGTGCTGTAGTTGTTGGGAAGTGTTCATACAGTCACCAGGCCATGGAGAGAGCCCTGATCACACGGTAAGACACTCTGGCTATTGATGTGGAAAGTTGATCTTGCAGTTCAAAACATTTCTCAGACAAAGAAGGTCCAGGTGTCAAAGAGATTGTAACAAGATTCAATAGAGGGAAGGAAGAAGACGGGAACCGGCGAACATAAACTAACTTTTAATTAATAAATAAATAAAATCAAACGTAAATAAACACACACAAACCACAACATAAAATCCAGGCCTGGTCCTCTCTCACTGACGGTCCGGTCGTTCATGATATGAGACCTGTGCGCGTACAGCTGGCGCTCGTTAACACTCACGCACCGGCCTCCTCTCGTCCCGCCTACCTCGCTACAGAGACAAAACTTGCAAGGGGTTTACAACATTTTTCACAGTTTTAGTCTTGATGTCACCTTATTTTATTAACCAATCCCTCTCTTATCTACCACGTTTATGTCATGGTCATCATGACCTGTTTACCCCTTCTTCACCTCCATCTCTCGTCTTTAACAGTGGCAAAACTGTGCTCTATGTAGATTGTAGTCATAGTAACGGGTGGAACATGCCCAGATTTGGTCATACTGTAGGGTTGGGGCCTGAAAAAGTGCCCAGATTTGGTCATACTGTAAGGTTGGGGCCTGAAAAAGTGCCCAGATTTGGTCATAATGTAGGGGTAGGGCCAGAAAAAGATCCCAGATATTTCATAATCACTACCAGACATCAAAAACACAGCTGTGCAGGGTGCTTTTCTGAATCTCATTCAAATGTGTTTAAAATGAAAAGCAAATACATTGTGACTAATGATCAAAAACATAAAGACATATCATGAAATTCCTCCATTAAAATGAAGAGCAATTGGGAATAATGAACAAAAACATAAAGACGTATCATGAAATTCCTCCATACTATGCGTGAAATACCAGAAGAACATAATGATGTTACATACATGCTAAGAATGAAGTGTTTGTGATGTTCTATTTTCATACAATAGCCAAATATCCAGTATTTTATTCTGTGACAGTATCATTTTCAACAGGTTTTTTGGTCAAATGGCAGATAAACATACTCACAGATACTGTGACCAGTTAATAGCCCTGGACACACTCATAGTTTACTTCCACCTGACAGTCTACAGCTGCTTTCCATTGTTGGGCCAGTGAGAGCCAGGGCTTTCACTGCGATGGGCTGAGCCAATAGCCATACTTCCAACTGCAAGCCAAAATCACAGTGGCGCTGCTCTAATAATCCACTTTAAACACGTCTCTCTGGCAAAGTTTTGGTCTACTCTTATATTGTGACCCACACACAGTTGTATCTAATTGGTACGGTAGGCCAAAACATATAGACTGTATCAACAGAGCGATTACCGCATAAAAGTGTTCCTTTTATCAAAATATGCATAACTATATACTATTTATTAGAAACAGGCTTACTTAAAAGAACGGGCTTCTTTTACTGTATTTTGGATCAAATCCATGCAGGCTTGTTAAACAGAAATGACTTTTGAACAGAATAATTATTTCCCTAAAATTATTTCCCTAAAACAACTGGATGATTGACACTTTTTAATAATAATCTTTGTTCCAAAAGACTTGTTTAATTGCAAGAAACTAGTTTATTAGATATTAAAAATATAAATTGTGACAATACCGGCTTTCAGTCTATGTGTTAGTGTTGTCGGGATTTTTCAAGGTTTTCAGTGCAGTTTACATAGTAAGTCCAGTATGTGGCAGCAAGGGACTATTATGAGTGAGTCTGTCAGTCCGCAGACTATTTAACCATTTCAGTCCAAAAGTCTGCTGTATTCAGGAACCAACTATAGCTATCAATATGTCAATCATAGCTATTTCAAGAGTGAAACCCACATTTATATGCCGATGTAATTCCTGAAATTTTGCAGCGTGTATGTGGCTGTATGTCTATGCATCATGATAAACAAGTTTTATCACATTCTGAATGTATTATATATAGCACAGAAACCACACAACAAGCCCTCACTTTATTATTACTAAAAAGCTGTCACTCATCTTCATAGAGATCTCTAGCACCCCAGAACCAGGGCTAATTATAATTTACACCAGGAATACAAAAGCCTGTCTAATTCTGTCAATTCTGAGTTGATAAATATAGTATATAGAGAGAAAATTACGCCTCAAAAAAGTAGAAGCTTCCTCTTCCTGACTGCGAGTGTAGCTTTATTATTCTAAATGTTTTAGTCATGTCAACAATATCCTGCGCTTGGCGGTCTTTAGACGTGGGGTGGGGCATTGAAAATTTAAAGAGACATGACAACTTGCCCATAAACAAACTGAATATAAATTAATTCTAAATAATGAATTTACGAAATTTACAATATCCAGTGCATACATTTAATCACAAATGTCCTTTATCATTTTTACTCGAACAAAAATATCTGAGTGTCTTCCTTAAATCTATTTTGTACTCATAGATCCCCCCAGGCCCCCTTCAATTCGAGCACTGATTGAATAGCCCTATTTGCATCTTAGAAAACAAAAAGTGAACATCATATATAATCATTAAAGAATGCCTATTAAGAATCTTAAATATCATTTTGAAGAATCTTAAATATTCATTTCTGCCCAATAGCCCCAATGATAATAGCAGATTATTCCTTAATTCATATATTTACATACAAAGTTTATACCAGTGGTGGTTATTCTACATTTTAAGTTTAATCTGCAATTTAAAGCAACAAGCATCTTGCCTTTGACCTGAACCACTCCTCAAGCCCATACTGGCCCGCATTGGACCTAGATATTTTGTAGGCCAAAAACACTCCGTGTTGGCCCAGAGTAAGCAAACCTGAAGCACCTTCAAGTCCCGGAAGGGATGCACACTAGTACTATTCGCTATTGGGTTGATAGTCGAAACACTGCTTACTGTATGTGACTTTAAAACTTCAAGATTTGGTCTCTAAGGAAGACTGTCAGTGTTTTTGGAATGGACCCACATTGATTTACCTACTACACATCCCTTCTTTTTTTATCTTTTTCATTCATTTTCCTTTACCTATTTGATCCCAGAAATGCCCTGTGACATTCTCAGTATCTGACTTGAAATAAAGTCATTGTTATATGAGCAAACATTTGTATTGCTTGACATTTGGACTGGTATGTCACATTACTGCTCCATTAAAGCCGTCATTAAATATTTTTCAGATGTGCTCATGTGACAGGTCTTCAGTCTGGTTTTTCCGTACATCCTCCAAAGCTCCTGCAGTCTTGTCTGGAGTTTACTTATAACCACACACATACCGAGGTCCAACATGCACACGCACAAGGCAAAATAACGCCTTGTGGAGCAGGTAAAGTGTTGTCTTCTACAGTTCTTATAATAAAAGCTGCTTTTATTTGTTAGTCCATTGCTCTTCACATTTCTACAAGTATGTCATTGAGCTGCATCAAATACAGACTGTAAATCATTTACAGATAAGTACATAAAGTAACAAGAAATTTTGTCTGGGAGAGGCATACGTTATGGATCATTGCAGACTGTTTAAATTAAAGCTTACAAATTTGACACATTTAAAATGTTGCTGATGGTGTCAATAGGATATCAGCATTTGTCTCAATGAAAGGTGCATCATGATTTGTATTTAACTAAATGAGCAGTTTAATTGAGTATCTTTTCAGATAAGGTACAGTATGTTTTTTATAAAAGTCAATGCTGTGTTGTCCTGCAACCCGAATGAACAGAACTATTCATGTACTTGTAGCTATCAGCTGGTGTGCCGTATCCCAACAGTCTCTAGATGTCACTGCCAATGGCTACAAACAGGGAGTGACTAAAAAAGTTTTGGGCACACCAAAAGCCAGGTGGGATTTTAATCCTGTTTAATGTTGCAGAACGACAAACTGTCACCTCAAAACATTCCTTAATAACCAGCTGTTATTTATTCCATCTGTAGATCTTTGATCAGTAAGGTGGAACTTTTCCATTCCTTCCTGAAACTGGTGGCAGTAACCGATCAAACTCAACTTCCAGAGTCCCTCTGGTTAGTGCTTTAATTAATAATGATACATTTACGCATTTGGCAGACGCTTTTATTCAAAGCGACTTGCATTGCATTGTACTGTACATTTGTTTTTGACTACGTGCAATCCCCTGGAAGTACCAGGTTTCTAGTTTCCACAAAAGCCAGAACAAAACCTGTTTCAAAGTCAAGTATTCACAGAAGAGATGTGTTTTAAGTAGTTTTTTGAAGGTTGTGAGCGATGTGCTTGACCGGACTGAGTTCGGAAGAATGTTCCACCTGGAAGGAGTTGTGAAGGAGAATGAAGTGTACAATGAAATGCACATGGAAAGCGATTTACTGCCCTTTTGAGAAGGCAAAACAAGACGCCGTTTGGAATAATCTTTTGGGTGAACTTTTCCTTTAATATATATATATATATATATATATATATATATATTTAAGGACGAAGACAACAAATGTTGTACTGTTCATTTCTTTCTGAAAACTAGGTAAAATGGGTCGTTTCGGACATTGTTCAGATGAACAGCGTAATTTGATTAAAAAAATTATTAGAGAGGCAACAACATATAAAGAAGAGCAGAAAACGATAGGCTTGGGTGCTCAGCTAAAATGATATCAGATGCTTAAAAATGTCAACCAAAACCAGAAAGACGTGAAAGAAAATTGAAAAGTACCAATCGAATGAATGGAAGAATGTCCAAAATGGCAAAGACCAATGTTACCTGTGAGTACTGCAACAATTTCAAGACGCCTATGTGAAGCCAAGCTATCAGCAAGAAGCCCCCTCAAAGTCCCATTATTGAAAAAACAACATGTGCTGAAGAGGTTACAATTAGCCGAAGAACACATTGACTGGCCTAAAGAGAAATGGCGCAATATTTTGTGGACTGATGAAAGCAAGAGTGTTCTTTTTGAGTCTAGGGGTCGCAGACAGTTTGTCAGACGATCCCCAAACACTGAATTCAGCCACAGTGAACTGTGAAGACAGTGAAGAATGGTGGCGCAAGCATCATGATATGGGAATGTTTCTAATACTATGCTATTGGGCCTTTTTATTATGCCAAAAAGTAAATGCCCTTGAAATGGGTGATTCAACAAGACAACGACAATCTCCAGACCTTAATCCAATAGAAGACTTGTGGGGTGACATCAAAAATGCTGTTTCTGAGGCGAAACCAAGAAATGCAGAGGAATTGTGGTCTATAGTGCAATCGTCCTGGGCTGGAATACCTGTTCACAGGTGACAGAAGTTGGTCACAGATGTGAAGCAGTTCTCAGAAACCTTGGCTATACAACTAAATATTAGTTCAGTGATTCACAAGAACGCGATATCTTCAAGCATTTTTCATTTTATACAGTAAATGTTTGACTTTGTAAAGAAAAAAGACGTGAAAAATTACTGAAACAATAACAAGTATAGAATAACAGTGAGGGTAAGTTAATGACAGAATGTTCAAAATACATATTGCAGTGGCAAGCATTTATTATAAAGACATGTTTTTGGCCTTTGAGAAACAAACATGTCTTTTGTCATGTTGACATCTGGCTCTCACAGCCCCCCTTCAAGTGTGCAGGTGTTGTTTGTGTATGTGTTTTGTCTGATGGATATGTTTCTTTGCTCTCGCTTGCAGTGGAAAAGAGTTGAGAACATACTGGGACTACAAGCAAGCTGCAGGGCCATACCAGCAGGCCTGGACACAGCTGCAGCTTCAGGCCTTCCCGCTGTGGCGTCTCAGCCCGCGAGAACTTCTGCTCTTTCATTAACAACCACAAAAACCTTCTTTGATGTCCAGCATTAGTACATAGTGTAAAATTGTATATTTTTTATTATTTTCATAGAGCATGTGATATTGTGACTTTTTGAATCTTTTATTTTTCTATTTAAATACTATATTTACTTGTCCTCATGTCGCTCTGTATCCATATAAGTTCTTGCGAAAGAAAAATGATTTTTGTCTGTATTTTTTGTCTAAAATGTACCAATTTTATGTTGAAAGTAACTAAAAGACCACAAAAGCAGATTCTGAGAACTTTTGGCGTATAAAACTACACGCAGTGAAAAAAATCGCACTGAACATGCATGAACAAATTTTTTCAGCTGACCTTACTGCATATATGCATTTGTAGGAATATCCATTTTAAATGCAAAATGTATAGGACTAGAGTATTTTATGGACATTAAAAGCATATCTTAAACCCTACAGTAATTTTCGCTACTTCTCAGTAAATGATCCACAGAAGTTTCCACTCCCATCAACGCTTAAAAAAAATTGCGCTCACACATTAATTTGCAGTTAATCTGTGCCTATGTGTCTTGTGTACTGTACTTTAAGTCTTCAGAAATCATATGATGTGTAAATGTACTTTAACATCTGTGATGTGTCTTCTTTTATCTACACAAGTAATATAAACACCAGGGTCATTCATTCTTCTATTCATTACATTTACATTTAGGCATTTGGCAGACGCTTTTATCCAAAGCGACTTACATAGCATTATCCTATACATTTTACATAGGTATCTGCAATCCCCTGGGATCGAACCCACAATCTTGCGTTGTTAAAGCAATGCTCATACCACTGAGCTACAGGAAAGTGAATCAACGGGGTGTGTAAAGGGATACTTCATTGTGTAGGTAACTCTTGTAATCTCTATATGATCTATAGTGTAACTGCTTCTGGTTTTCTAGTTTAGAGATTAAATATACTGTGTGTAATTTTTTGGAGGACCTACTGACAGAAATGCAATATAACACACAACTTTGTATGTATGACATCTTAGTGCTGTGTTAGCCTCCATAATGCATTGGAATGGAGGGGTGGAGTGTGCTATTGGTTGCCATTCGTTGCAATCTCACCACTAGATGTAGCTAAATTTCATACACTGGACCTTTAAGTTGGTGTGTTATAAAACTTCTCAACAGCTGAGTTTCTTTGGGGGTTTTTATTGGTTAGGTCATCCAGCTACCTTACCTTTCATTTATCTTAAATATTTATAATTTACAGAAGAAAAATACAGATAAATTAAAAGTTACTATATAGTCCCAGTTTCAACATTATTAGGTGTCTGAAATAATACTGTAACACCATTCACCAAAAATAAAATAAAGATAGAGCTAATGTTTCAAAGCACAATATAACAAGTGAAACTATGGGTACTAACACATCTGCTGTGTGATTATTTCACAGATGAGTCTTCGGAACAATGAAGCCAGTCCAAAAGAAACAGGGTGCAGGGATGATGCAGCGATCCTAATATCCAAATGTGTTCTCTCCGCTGTAGGCCACATACAAAAAGCCGTCCTCATCTTTCTCTTTCTCATATAGCTGTCCCATAGTCAGACTGAAACAATGACGTAGAACAAAATTACATCTTATCTGAAAAACAAAGTCGTTTTAAATCACTACATCAAAGCAGCCCACATACGTACAAAATTGTTTTCTTATTTAATATCTTATATCTGTAAATTTTGCCTCTCATGTATTCCTACTTCCTTAAATCTTTAACATAAGTTTAAGAATTCATATAATATCAGGAGTGTTTTTCAAGTTTATAAGCCTACTTCAAAAATACTTGAAATTACTTCATTGCAGATATTGGAATTGTCCTCCTTTGCCAACCTAAAAAAGGGATTTTGTGTCATTAAATGGGATGTCCGGCCAAGCCAATTTAGTAGTTTGTATTGAAAAATAGGTGTTTGGCAAAGTCCTCAAGTGAATTTTGAAGCTTGTGTGAAAGGAAATAAAACAGAAACGACATACGCATGTGATCTCTACTGTGATCTTATGCATTAAAACCATCTATTGAGTCTGTTTGAGATGGCTGGTGGATGAGGAAAGGAGATTATTTAGGATTTAAATAGGATGTTGGGTGTGATTTATTGCGTCGACAATACTGCAGTTGGCCTCTCTTTCATAGGGAAACCTTGTGAGGGTGCGTTCATGAGTCAATGCTCATTCACTGAAAGCAGCGTTCCGGATGAGGTTTGGGTATGCAAGAGGAAGTGGAAATATTATGGTGCAAAGCCAGTGGCCGTTTTGTACACGAGCAGCAATTAACATGAACAATAATAAATATTGGGGTATAATGTGTAACTTTTGACGTACAAGAGAATTCCTTTAGCTGGAACTGCTCAGCAGGGATCACAAGAAAATGTGCCATTGTTCTTTTTCATTTCCTGGAAATCTGGTCTTAATATAGTGCATACGGAAAGTAAGATTCTTTCATTATTTTCTAACCCTCATGTAATTTTAAACCTTTCATCTTCTGCAGAACAAAAAAAGGAGATTAATTTAAATACTGCTGGTAACAAATACACATTAGACCCCATTGACATCTAGTTTATGAACAAAACCACCATGAGAAACATGCAGGTTTTTCATACTGATGTGTTCCTACATTTATATTTATACACGCGCATTTTTTTATATTCTCTCTGCTCTTTCAGTTACCCTTAATCCCTTACTCTCAAACTGCTGTTTGTTATTTTTTGTATATCTCACACAATATACTATATGTTGGATGCCATACAGTTGCATCACTTAGGCACCTTTTATGTGCAGTATGCTAAATAATTCAATAATTATAATATGACCACTTTGTGAACCCTCAAATTAAAATAACTATAGTACATAATAAAAACCTAAAGTATGTAACCTAGTCTCTGTACAAGTATATTTTTGGCTGTATTATTTGAATAAACATGTCGATATCCCACAATTCTTTGCGTTAAACAAACGTAATTTATTTGGAAAAAAAACTTGCAGCAGCTGCACACTTATTCGCTCTTTAAAGAAAAGCAAAAAGTGATGTTACCTAGACTGAGGAACAGTTTTGTCAACGAAGAGGAATATAGCTTTTTCAGAAGGCAGTTGGATCCGCTTTCTGATGATCCACATAAACTGGGCCACTGTGATGTCAGACGGGACCAGATACTTCCGCTTGTCAATGTCCACAATCTGTGACCCAGATACTTTCTCTACGATAACCTAATAAACAGAGCAAAAATCAATGGAAGGTCGCATGCATCATCAAGGCTGTCTCATTTCAGAAACCTAAGTTGGACACCCCCTGAATATGACCTTCTTTCACAGAAGTTTGGGGATGTAGTAGAATCATATAATAAGTGTCAAAATGTTGATTGATTTATGACCATCCTGTCAAAGGTCTGTCAACCTGTCACTCAAATGGTTCTTTTATGGCCTGTCAATCTTAATGACATTTATGTTTTATGGATGTTGGGGATCCTATGGCCTCCCTTCATAAAACATATATGTCATTAAGATTGACAGGCCATAAAAGAACCATTTGAGTAACATGTTGACAGACCTTTGACAGGAAGGTCATAAATCAATCAACATTTTGACACATGATTCTACTACTTGGGGATGGATGAGGGGTATCCTTTGCTGTTACAATTAACCACAAGGGGGGTCGCCCAACCCATCTGAGGGTAGTACCCCCAAAAAGAATCATTAAAAACCATGCTGTGCCTTGTAAATTATATAATAATAGTGTAGCGTGTTGCATTGTAAGTCACACCCACCACAACATACACGGCTATAAGCCTTTGTGTGAATTGATAGTAGGCTAATATTGTAGATCTAGGGTTTTGCTCAATTTGTTGTTAAGTGGCAGATCAGTGGGCTTGCTACAGTTGAATATCTAAGTAAGAGACGTCCTCTGTCCCAGACGAAAATACTTTGTGGAGTAGGGCTGTTCAATTCATAGAAATTTAAGTGTAATCGTCAATTTTAGCCTTCATCAATTACAAAAACAAAATAATGGAGGTAAACAATTATTGTGCCGCATTCCATTTTGCAAGGATCCTCTCTTTTCTTGTAGTATACATCCACAGTGCACCCTTTCCTTTACAGGGGTTCAGCAGTGCTATTTCTTCACATTTATTTTTCAG
Source organism: Barbatula barbatula (assembly GCF_947034865.1). NCBI lineage: Eukaryota > Metazoa > Chordata > Actinopteri > Cypriniformes > Nemacheilidae > Barbatula > Barbatula barbatula. The sequence goes on from NC_136788.1 coordinate 3,126,913, forward strand.
TTCAGAGTTTTAAAGCCACGTTTTCTTTATTTTCTTTGTTGTTTCAAGGTTAATGAGTTATCGTGGGGATCTCAATAATGGCCAAAATAATCATAGATTTGTGTCATGTGGAGTATGCTAAATAATTCAATAATAATAATAATATATTATATACCACTTGGTGAACACTCATATTAAAATAACTATAGTATATAATGAAAACCTATGTATATATAGTATATATATATAAAGCCTTTCCTCTGTGTCCTTACAAGTACATATTTTTGGCTGTATTATTTGTATCCCCTTCAAAAATTGCTCTGAATGAATTTTATGTTTGCTGTATGCCCAAGACGCTATCTCACAATTCTTTGCGTTAAACAAACGTAATTTATTTCAGATCGTTTTGCAGCAGCTGCACACTTATCCGCTCTTAATATACATTAACAATATCACCAAGTGTCCTCATGTCCTAAGTAACATGACCGGATGTAATCTGATCAAAAGTGATCAAAAGTACTAATAAATCTTAGTCATGTAAATCTTTTTTGACCTAGCCAGCTGGGACTGTGACAGCAGGATTTTTTATTTCTTTACCCTCACCCACTGCGAAATCTCAAGAGACACCGTTTTTGTAGGTATCAAGTCTGAAGAAGGATCAAGATTGTCTTGTACTGTATAAATCTGTAAGATTTACCGGAGGCATAATTCTTTGTGAAAATGCTTTGTTACAGTATTGAAATGAGTAAAGCTGGTTAATCATTTCATTTGCAATGCTGACCTGTTTATAACTGAAGTCCTGGTGTATCTGTTGCAGAAGCTTTTAGTGTTTTGTCACTGTAAACTGCCATTACCAACTACTTGAAAAATATTTGATTGAGTACTCGTGAAAACAAGCCCTACGTGTTGTAATTATTGAATTGTTTATTGATACTCACAGGAACTCTGTCTGGGTATTTGTTCCTGATTTTGGCAGACTCCACACACCTGTGCTCTGAAAGCAGAAAAAACATCCATCAGTCTACATGCGAGCTCAGAATAGCTCTGTTCACATCATGAATATTAATTCATGCTTAAACCTGCATTTTGTTTGGTTACAATTATCAGGAGTATATGAACAAGGCGTATTTTCATAATTTGACACTTCTGTATCTTTTAGGCATTAGACGTCTCACTATTTATACCACATGAAGCAATACATCTGTATTGCTGGGAAATTAACGACAGGCTAAAATGAAAGCAAAACAAGAGACACACTGTCCCACACAGTAAGAGCTCCATGTATTGTTGTTACTAATATCCCTTTGATAAAGGCCTGACATAACCAAATAAATAAAAGTCTTCGAGAGACATTTGTAGATCAAACGAGCAAAGCACGATAGAGAACAATAATAGAGCAACAATAACAACAACAACAAAAAATCGGATAGGCCATTTTAATATCATCGCGACATTTCCGATAAATTACCCAACGAATGATCCTCTTTAAACATCCACTTCATGTTTGCGGGTGTCTTGTTCGACGAGCGACCTGACAGAGAAATATATCAAGACGAAAGGCGAATAAACCTTGAAACTAAAACGTCAACAAATGCAGCAACGTTCGTCTCCAAACCAGACGTAATGACGTCACCCTGGGAGCAAACCACCCTCTCCAGTGGTGACGTCACAGCAGGGTCGTACCATCTGATCGAACCGAGGGGTGTCTCGCTCGATTTCGCGTACATATTTCTTGATTTAGCTGTACGAGTTTCACGGACACGCTTTTAAATGTAATGGTCTTTTTTGTCGTGTTATTTGAAGACTGGTTACAATTCTTTATTTCCTAATAATGATCATGTGCGTGCCCCGCACAAGGCCGAGATTCGCGCAGTTGCTATGGTAAACATATGACGCTTCGTCACGGAAGCTGTATCGTTCGTGCGGTTTGTGTACTAATCAAGTCATTAATATTTGGCTCTTTACAGAAGTAATATAATAATTTCTTTATTCATTCAGTTCGGTTAAGGGTTATTAACTTTTCGTCTTTTTTGCTTGCTGTTCGTGTATATTTATCAATGCATTCGCATGGGCAGCAGCCACGTGACGTGAATGGGGTATTGTATTTATTGTAAAAGTATTAATAATGGCTTTTTACGAGGCTTACTCTCACCCCGCTTTAATAAGATACAAAACAAATATTTGCACGAGAGCAACGCTGTTTGTGGTGGTCGTTGTATGCCTCACGTACACTTCACCTCTTCTCGTGGCTTACAGAAGTCAAGGTAAGGAACATTCCCCCTGGGCACATTTTTCCCATTGCTAAAGTTGTGTTCAAATAAAGTGTTTTGTGTTACCAGGCTTCTGGCTGAAAATAAGCACATATGAAGAGCAGCCCGTCGTTCAGTTCCAGTATGACATGATCCTGATAGGAGCAACAAACACAGCAGGGAATTATGTGGCATGGAGCACATTTCCTAACTTTAATCGACTAGTTGGAGATAATTTGCGGATACCGTCCGTATCTGTGAGTGCTGAACTGTTGGATTACATCCTAACCTCTTTCTCAAAGTAGATTTAATAGTTACGATATGGAAGCAGTTGGTGTTCTTGTAGCTTAACTGGAAGAGTATGACCAAGGTTTTGGGTTTAATTCCCAGGGGAATGTGTGCAAACATGTACATTTATGCATGTCTTGTTTGTTGCTCCAGGTTCAGGAGGAGGACATAAACCAGGATGGCAAATCAGATCTTCTTAATCTCCAGATTAGCATCCCACTTAAACCAGAAGAGCAGATATTTAACATCCAGTTGCTGCTCACATTCTCATATCAGCTGTTTGTGTGTATCCCGTGCATTCATATATACAACAATTTGCCTGCCTGTGTTTTGCAATCTATGCATCTGTCTGTCTATCCATGTATCTATCTATTTAGAGGATGTCTACCGTTGCGATGCAGACCCTTGCATTTGTTCAGCATTCCTCATCTGTGCCAGGTTCTCAGCTGTTCATCAGTGCAGATCTAAGGCTTTACCAGCGAACTCCCCTTCCTCACCGAGGGCTACATGTTGTCTACAACGTGGGTGTCTATGTACAACAAGAAATACAAAGCTGAAGCATTTAAATTGCATTAAAGTATTGCAGTTGAATGAATGAATATTATCCAAATATCAACTGCACCTGGTAGCTTGTAGATAACATGTTGTTCATAACATGCAAATTTTATTTGCTCCCTCTCTTGCATTACTAGGTATCAGTGATTGATGCATCCAGTCCATTTGCAAGTTCATATGACCTGGCCAACATTATTGGACTCTATCAGAAGAGAAACTGTAAGATTATGAACCCTTTTCTGAGAAAAAACTAAATGTTACTCATAAACAGCCAGAAAATATAATTATAAACAACATTTGCAGATGTATAAGGTTATCTACAATATATTTCTCAATGCCTCTGCTGAAGAGGGGAGTTTCTATATTCTGGAACCTTTTAAATTGTTTGCTTATTTCAGTGTAATATCCAAGTTTTTCAGTTTGAATTTATTTGTTCTTAAAGGAGCCATATTTATTTCATATTTCAAAAAGTTGCATTTTGAGCGAACTTGTACAGTAGGATAGTTTATACATCACAGGTTTCTGATTGTGTTTTTTACTGATGGAATTCATTGAATTCTGTCTCCTACCATCTTGTTTTCACACAGTGACTACTCAACTTTCCAGTGCTGTTCCAGTATGGACAGTTGGCACAGCGGCAAATACTCCATTCCAGATAAGAACACAGATAAACTACCCAGTAGACACAATCAGATATCCTTTACATGCCGTATCTCTGTGTATGTTGGTCTAAGTGTATTTATTTTGTGTATTTAAACGGCGACAGTCTTATCATATTTGTTAGTGTCAAACATGCTGTTTCACAGAACGTATTTACCCAGAGGGAGTTTGAATGCAACACTTTCCTTTTTCAACAAGGTCCTGTACTGCTTTAAATGGTTATTTGGTCTAAGGTTTTTGATTGCAGATATTGTTTACTGATATCAGTAATCTTGATGTTCAAAAGTAATCCTATTGGATTGCGGCTATCGGATTGGATCAAATCTTTAAAATGGCTTGTTCAAAAGCAGAAAATGGATTGAGAATTTGTGTTGTTTAAAGCTTTTAAGTAAGATCGGGATACCTTTGATAAAATAAACTGGACTATACTGATCCCAGCATTTTTTGGCTCAAAGAGAAGAAAATGTCATCATTTGACAACTGGACAAAAATACAAAATGTATATCTTTCCTGTAGCTTAGTGGTTAGAGCACGACGATAACAACGCCAAGGTCATGGGTTCGATCCCAGGGGATTGCACATACTGTGTAGGAAATGTGTAGGAAAATGCAATGTAAGTCGCTTTGGATAAAAGCATCTGCCAAATGCGTAAATGTTAATAATGTTATATACACATAGATATTGTATTTTTAATTTTCTCTTGATAAGTTTAACTGTTAAAGAAGAACATTACAAATATACTGCACATTAGATCCACAGATCAGTTGTAAATGAATTTTGAAGCAAATGTCTTTGACCTGAAGATTTCCTGAGTTCTGCATTCCTAGACTTATGTTTCTTTTTATCTTATAATGTTTCATTTCCTTGACCGTTCCCTCTACTTATCGTCCAGGCTTTTGGGAAACAGTGAAGTTCGCTTGGATTCAGTACGTCAGTGTACTGCTCATCTTTCTCTGGATTTTCCAGCACATTCAAACCTTTGTTTTTCAGAATCAGGTCATACCAACCACTAAAGTACTACCATTTAAACAGCACAACATTTGATCAGACCAGAGTTGTTCATTTGTTTTTTTTTGTGATTGTCATTTGGAAAATAACTTTACAGTATGAGGACTTTGAATATGTTTTATTTTTTTAGCTATGTGCATACGTTTCTCCATTTTATTTACATTTACAGGAGACTCCCACCAGGATGTTTGTAGAAACTCAGCTTTTTGGGGGGTTTCAAGTTCTTCAAGCTCAAGCCAAATGTTACTTGAACTACTGTATTAATGTCTTTTGGTTGTTATTTTACATCATAAGTATGCATGCTGTTTCTGTTTGATTTTGAAAACCCACAAATATATTGAACAGTTCGCAGGACATTTTTGTCTTATCAGTATACAATTCAGAGGACATTTTGCATTATTGACTAACCAGCAGATGAGTAATAAGTACTATGAATACTGTTAGACAATCTCCTGCTAAAGAAAAATGTGCTTCTACTAACATTATGACATTAAGTTATTGCATACTTGGTTTGAAGCCTATATTGGAGCAAGTTATTTAACAAACTCTGTCTATGTATCAGAACCAAGCAATATATATGGATGCTATCAAACCAAATATTTAACGGATTCTTGAGAAATTTGCCTCACAACTTGCCATGTTTTTAAACTTGCTATGTTGCCACTTTTTTTACTAGAATGTTCTTAACAAAATAATGCCATTAAATCAGATTTTCTCTTTGTTTTGACAAAATGTCACAACACTTACTAATCTAATCTAAAACCGTTGGGATACTTTCCCTTGTTTTAGACAGATCTTGATAATAGAGATAAAAGGAAAATAATATTCTGAATTTCCACCAGTCCACTTCCACCAATCAAGCTCAGGACATTTGTCACAATGGACAGGATGCAGATGCAATGTGTTTTTTTTCTGGTACATTCAACCATTTTTGACAGAGTGTGCCACTTGTAGCTCTTGCTGGCTCCTGGTGATCATCTTTAAAGTATTTCATTGCAAACATTTAAAAAATATATATAAACAATATTATATTATATAATATATTGCCAAGATAGGAGGAGCTTGATTTCCCCATGGCAGATGATCTTACAATATAGTTATAAAGGCTGATAGCTCCGCCCACATAGCTGTCAATCACTGTTAATAGCCACGTCTCCGAGTCTGCTAACATCCAGCGGGGAACGGTTTACAATATACAACTCCGACCTCTCAAAACGAAGCAGCACTGATACTAGGTAAGCTTACACAACAACATTATCTTATGTTTTAATAGATTGTTTGTTTTTGCTGAGGAGTTCAGTAAATAGCGTGTTTGTTTTCAGTCCTCACGATGAACGTTAGTTTGATGGAAAGTTTCATAACAAATGTGTGTCGATAATAACGTTAAACGAAGTTTACGATACGTGAAGTGTGCGTACATCAAGATGGCCTGAGAAGTCAATCTTTTTCTACGTTCGTTTTTGATTGATTTTACTTTTTGAGAGAGACTTATCACGAAAGCTTGTAGGAAGTCTAGCGAATTATATCAGAACATACTGCCGGACGCGTCTAGTGTAAACGTTATACGACATCACAGCGTTCAAAAACTGGTTTTCAGGAATCGTACAAAGCCAAACACGATGTTCTCTGTGTCATCTGCTCGCTAGTGTTTCATACAGAGTCACTGGGGGTCCTCTTAGGAAAACTTTTTTTTATGTGTGCAGGTTCATAAGCAGCAGATAGAGGTATCATGTTACGCATTTTTCACCGCACATTCCCCACCTGTTCTTCACACACAGGTGTACCACCTTCTTTAAAGGACACACTACACCCAAATTCACACCGTAAGCCTGAAACACACTTCCCGACTTCTATGCAGATTTTTGCCCAGATTTCCAGTCGTCAGTTGTTGCAGAATGTCTGCTAATTTTGGGCAGTCGGCGCAGACTTTTTTCGTGTAGTTTTTCGGGTATAGACTCGACATTAAAAACATGTTCGATATTTTGAGCCGATTTTACAACACATACCACGTTATCTACACAGTACCACATTTAAACGTGCAACAGATACGTCACTCTGAGTCTGTACGTGCGGTGTGAGAATTCACTGGATGCCAGCGGTTACTTGCGCGTGTTGCCAGATTTGACCAAAAAAAGCAACGGAAAACAAAAACCTAGTATAAATAGAACAAATGTAAATGCTTTGTATTGACAAAATATCTTACAATATATATTACTGCAATTGTCCGCTTTTATATCCATATAAACATAATCGCAGTACAAAACCAGCCTAAATTCCCAAAACACGCGAAACATGGCAACACCTAAAGAGATCGCTCTGCAAACATATAAATACACAACGCATATGCAGGTATAGGTTTGTTAAAATTGCAGAACATAACAAGTCTTTTGTTGCCGCAATACTACTTTTGTGTACTAAATGGTGGATGTTAAATTCGCGAAACGCAAGCGAATGGCAACCACGGCTCTGAGCTCCGCTATTCTTCTCACTATGTTTGTACTTATGGAGGACTAAAAATGACAGAAGGAAAAATAAACAAATAAATAAATAAAAGTAGAAATAAATCAATAAATGCATAAATAATAGTGAAAATAAATACATTTTGGTAATATAAATGGCTATTTCTGTATTTTTGCATGTATTTATTTATTTATTTATGCATTTCTATATGTATTTATACATTTATTTATATATTTATGTATTTATGCATTTATTTATGTATACATTTTTTATTTATACATTTTTTATTTCTGTATTTCCACATTTCTACATTTATGTATTTCTGTATTTCCACATTTATGTATTTCTGTATTTCCACATTTCTACATTTATTTATTTCTGTATTTCCACATTTCTACATTTATTTTTCCCTGCGCCTGTATGCTAATTGAGTGGGGGGTGCCAACATCAGTCTAAAGAAGGATTGGTTAGAGTGATGTGATCGAATCTTGATTTCGCTGCCCTGTTTCGCTGGTACAAGCAAGCCTACTCGGTAATGCTGCTTGAGTATGTAGCCTGGATGGAGACTTTTGTTCAAGCAATTGCTAACGATTTAAGATCATTAGCGCAGGATTGTGAGAACAATGCGTCCAATGACTATCTCCAGTTTCGTTTGTGCAGAGTAATGGAGGATTTAGTTCAGATCAGTGCTGAAATGGATGTCGAAGTGCTAGAGAGTCTTCAAGAAATCCTCCGCCAACTTCACATTCTCTCTGAGACAGAGGAAGCTACGGGGTTCCATTTGTGCCAAAAATGTGTTGTTTGCTTTGCACAATACACTCGTCTATGTCTACTGTTTTTGCCTGTGTTTCATTGGTTTTTGGCATTGTTCTCACAATCCTGCGCTAATGATCTCAAATCGTTGGCAATTGCTTGAACAAAAGTCTCCATTCAGGCTACATACTCAAGCAGCATTACCGAGTAGGCTTGCTTGTACCAGCGAAACAGGGCAGCGAAATCAAGATTCGATCACATCGCTCTAACCAATCCTTCTTCAGACTGATGTTGGCACCCCCCACGCAATTAGCATACAGGCGCAGGGAAAAATAAATGTAGAAATGTGGAAATACAGAAATAAATAAATGTAGAAATGTGGAAATACAGAAATAAATAAATGTAGAAATGTGGAAATACAGAAATAAATAAATGTATAAATAAAAAATGTATAAATAAAAAATGTATAAATAAAAAATGTATAAATAAAAAATGTATAAATAAATAAATGCATAAATAAAAAATGTATAAATAAATAAATGCATAAATACATAAATATATACATAAATGTATAAATACATATAGAAATGCATAAATAAATAAATACATGCAAAAATACAGAAATAGCCATTTATATTACCAAAATGTATTTATTTTCACTATTATTTATGCATTTATTGATTTATTTCTACTTTTATTTATTTATTTGTTTTTTTTCCTTCTGTCATTTTTAGTCCTCCATATGTACTATGCGTGTACTCATGCACTGGAAGCTCCTGTTGCCAAGTCAAATTCCTTGCGTGTTTAAACATACTTTTTAACAAAGCTCCTTCTGATACGGCAAACCATGTCGATGTTTACTCCGTGCCAATCATCACCATTTCGGATTTTTGCAAACAAACAGTAAGTTAGCGTTTGACGAGTTACGGAAACCGTACGTGGTAATACGCTGACCAAAATACTGGCTTTCTGCGTCCCAATTCGCATACGCATACTATGCCCTTAAAGTATATATATTTTTGTAATGGAAAAGTATATACATTTGAATGCGTAGTAAAACCGTATGCACGCACTGGGACATAGTAACGCGAAACGGAAGTGTCCGTTGTTGCCTAGACGACACGCCGATCCTGTCACGAACATCAACATGCATCTCTTCCTTGTATTTAAGTATTTATTTATTCATTATTTCATATATAATATTTACTGTATACTCACATTTATTAATTTAGCCAAGCATCGTTTATTTAACTTTATTAATGCAGTGGAGCGTCACTAAACTCCGCCCTCTTGTGGTGAGTTGTGCGTAATATCAGCCGTTAAAAGGACAATGGCATTGCCTTTATAATTGTGAAATAAAGAAACTGTGAAACTGTCACAGATTCATAAACTTTGAAATAATATTCTTACTCTGAGGCCGCCAATTTTATGCATCAAAAGCTGTGATGTCAAATTGTTGCATCTAAACTACTGCCTTTAAGACATTTAAAGGGTGACTACACCCAAAAAGGAAAATTCTGTCTTGAATGACCCACCCTCTAGTTGTTCCAGACTTGTTTTCATTTCCATGTTTGGTTGAACACAAAGAGAGATATTTTGGAATAATGTTAACAACCAACAGTTCAGAATCACTTTTGTGCTGAAAATATTAGTGTTTTTTACCTCATTGATTTGAGTTTTATTACTTCAAACAAATGTTCATAAATATCTTGCCACCCACATCTTGGATGGACTGGGGTGAGTTAATTAAAAGCAATATTGTCTTTGGGTAAACTAATGCATCAAGGTATATAAAACACAATAGAAAAGACAATATGCTCTCTCATTTTTATATGATCTATCAATAGGTGGAGTCATTGTTTTATGATTACCATCCACCCAAATATGAAACTTCTCCCATAATTTACTAATTCACTTGTGACTGGCAGTAAAATTTTTTATATTATGGCAAAAATGTCATGCAGTGTGGCAGATTTTTCGGGTTGTTTTAACCGTACACTGCCGCACGTCGGGGTCTATAAACCAAAGAGAATCCTCATGACACCCTTCCTGATTTCACTCCACCCATCCTCTTACCTAACCCTTACCTAGCCACCTACCTTCAGTGAATGAGTAACTTGAATCCAATCAACCTTGACGCAGATATTTATCTTTTTCATTTACATTTAACAAGTTCAACATACCATTGTTTTATTGTGTTTGACTTGTTAACATAAAACATCCCCTAGCTTTGTTGTTAATCCTACTTTTCCTATTTATCCTACTTTGGGGAACCAGTAGCCTACTTAAAACGTGTATGCTGATTAAAATAACTAGTGTTTGTGGTATTTCTGACCTCATATTAGCAATGAATTTACAAACTTTCAACATAGTCAGTTGTCACACATTAGGACTATTGAAAGGAACCCATTTTGATTATCTAATTACAAATTTACATTATTTACATTTTTACATTCCCCTGTACAAATAAACAACTCTGGATAAAAGTTTTCCTTTAATCAGTTAAGTCAAGTCAAGTCAGCTTTATTTATATAGAGCTTTTTACAATTTTCATTGTTACAAAGCAGCTGTACATAAAAACATTGACTATAAGTAAAACATAAAAGGTTATGGAAGTCAAAACATAGGTCAAATATCAGACACACAATAAATTCCTATATGCAGTGTTAATTAAATAAGACTATCAAATTCTAGCAGTATGCAAATGGTGGCGAGGAACCCAAAAGGAGAAAAAACCAGGCCTAACCAGGGGATTCCAGTTCCCCTCTGGCAAAAACTGCTGCCTCTGCACAAGCTCGACAGTGCTGCACAACAAGGCAAAATGAAAAAAGATAGATTTAAAATTATCATTACAAAACTTCAGTTGCTATTAGATTATTAGAGTCGCCACGTCCTTTGTCCAGCATTTGTCAGGTCTGGGAATGGATTGCGCCCTGCCCGCTCCGGTAACCTTGGACTGCATCCTGCCCGCTCTAGTAACCTTGGAACAATTAGACAAGACTGGCTGAGAGTAGAGTACTGTTCTGCAATCTTTGATGCAACAAATGCATCAGTTGTTATTGGAAGTGTTCCTGGTTCCGGTTGATCTAACTAGTGCAGCCTAGATCTTTGAAATATATATATATTATGATAGTGTAGTGTATGGAAGATTAAAAAGATGCGTCTTTAGTCTAGATTTAAACTGACAGAGTGTGTCTGCCTCCCGGACAGTGCAGGGAAGATTGTTCCAAAGTTTAGGCGCTAGATAGGAAAAGGATCTGCCGCCTGCACTTGATTTTGAAATTCTAGGTATTACCAACTGACCTGAGAGCGTAGTGCACGTGATTGACTATAATACGTTAGAAGTTCTCTCAAGTAGTGAGGAGCTAAACCATGCAAGGCTTTATAGGTAATAAGCAAGATTTTAAAGTTTATGCAATGCTTTATAGGTAACCAGTGCAAGGTTGACAGAACCGGGCTAATATGCTCATACTTTTTTGTACGCGTAAGAACTCGAGCTGCCGCATTTTGGACCAGTTGGAGTTTTTGTAATAGGCCTGCAGGGCAACCACCTAATAGGGCATTACAGTAATCTAGTCTTGATGTCATAAAGGCATGTATAAGCTTCTCTGCATCTGATGGTGACAGCATATGACGTAGTTTAGATATATTTTTAAGATGGAAAAACGAAATTTTACAGGTGTTGGCGACCTGGTTCTCAAATGACAGAGTACTATCGAATATAAAGCCAAGATTCTCAGCTGAAGATGAGGGTTTTATGGAAGATCCATCAATAGTTAAGCAGTATTCTTGGTTGTTACGTAGGGAGGTTTTCGGTCCGATAAGTAATACTTCAGTTTTGTCCGAGTTCAGTAATAAAAAATTGCTACTCATCCACTTTTTTATATCGACTATGCATTCCACTATTCTATGGAATTGCTGTGTTTCATGAGGCTTCGAGGAAATATAAAGTTGCGTATCATCAGCATAACAGTGAAAGCTGACTCCGTGTCGCTTTATTATATCTCCTAGAGGTAGCATGTATAATGCGAATAGCATAGGCACTAAGACTGAGCCCTGTGGTACACCGTACTGGACTTGCGATTTGCGTGATACCTCATTGTTTATTGCTACATATTGAAAACGGTCGCATAAATAAGATCTAAGCCATTTCAAAGCTATTTCCTTAATACCGACATCATTTTCGAGTTTATGTAGGAGCATGCTGTGGTCAATGGTGTCGAATGCAGCACTAAGATCTAGCAGCACCAATAAGGAGATACAACCTCGGTCGGACGCCATAAGCAGATCATTTGTAACTCTAATCAGAGCAGTCTCTGTACTGTGATGTGCTCTAAATCCAGACTGGAAATCTTCATTAATCTCATTCCTTTGGAGGAAGGAGCATTGAGTTGAGACTACTTTTTTCAGAACTTTAGATAAGAAAGGTAGATTCGAAATAGGTCTGTAGTTAACTAGTTCTCCAGGGTCCAGATGGGGTTTTTTGACAAGGGGCCTTATAACAGCCACCTTATATGCTTTAGGCACATGTCCTAATGTCAGAGATGAGTTAATAATGCTAAGTAGAGGATCTATAATTTCTGGGAGCATCTCTTTCATAGGGATGCTCCGATCCACCTTTTTTGCTTCCGATACCGATTCCGATACCTGAGATTCAGTATCGGCCGATACCGAGTACCGATCCGATACTAAGGTAAAAATTTCAAAGTGCACAATTACTTAATAAACTATGTGCATTGCTGTGCAAGACATCAGGCTCGACTTAACATAAATTTCCTGACCCCGTAAAACAAAATAACAAACTAATGATTCACAAATTTAGTAAATAGTTTATTAAACCAGCAAAACAAATGAAAAATAACACAAAAGTGTTCACTATCTTTGGACAAGACATTCAAAATTAAAGTGCAAACTAAGCAGCTGAATATAACAACAGCTTCACTAGCTTGATAAACGGGTATAAATAAATGGAAACAAAATCTCTTAATAATTTTTAAGAAAGTGCAAAAATAATAAAAAAATCAATTCGCAATAAAGCAGCTGAAATTGAGCTAAAAAGTAATAGCTTTACTGCTTTCGATATTCAAAATAACATGAATCAGATCGTTTTAATGCTTTAGTCACTAAAGCAAAGTCCACTTAACTAAACTAAAGTTTAGTGAAAATAAAATGTAACATCCAACACAGAAACAGATGAATAAAACACTAGCTTCCCTAGATTAGTAAAACTGCACATGTTTGTTGCATTTAACGTGGCATTTTGTGGCACAAAATTCTCATCCAACCAGTGTGCGGTTAAACTTAAAAGCGACACGGGGGACACGTCGCAGCTCCAGATATCTGTTGTAAAACTCACCGCATTGACATCTTTAATTTTTTCTGATATGTGTTTGCAGACTTTTCGGTACAGTTCAGGTAGAGATAAATATCAGATAAATATTTACGCTTCGGCGTGTCATACTGCGGCTCCAGGTGGTTTATAAGTAGTCTGAAGCCATTTTTCGCAACGACGGATAGCGGTTGCCCATCCATAACAATGAAAGCGGTGGAACTTATTGGCGTAGCTGTTGTAAAATAACTCCAAATGACAGATATTTTGGCTCGCTCCATGCTGTTCGCTGCTATATGTTCACGTGCACTACGTACAGAGCACGTTGCTAGCGTATGATGTCACATGTTGCTAGCGTATGATGTCACACGTTGCGCAAAGCACAGCCGCCCACGAGAGAGTTTAAGCGCCGGTGTCTCCATGAACTTTTACATCGTCTAGCACAAATTTTATGTCAGATCGGGTATCGGTGACAAATTGCACCGATACCCGATCTAGAATTTTATAACGTATCGACGCCGATACCCGATACAAATATCGGATCGGAGCATCCCTACTCTTTCAGTAGATTTGTAGGTATAGGGTCTAACATGCATGAAGTTGATTTAGATGATCTAATGATTTTAGAGAGTTTCATCGTGATCTATAGAAGAAAATAAACATAATTTCTCCTTAGAGGCGCTGTAGTTAGTTCTTTGTTCAGCGGGATTCACTTCTGGTTGCATAGTTATTTTTTCTCTAATATCTTGGATTTTATTTGTGAAATAGTTCATAAAATCATCACTGCTATGCTGGTATACAGACTCAGAACTCGCTGATGATTTATTTTTGGTTAATTTAGCCACTGTATCAAATAAAAACCTAGGGTTATGCTGGTTTTCTTCTATTAGTGATGAAAGGTAGGCAGATCTAGACGTTTTTAGGGCTTTCCTGTATTTTTTAATACTATCCTTCATGGCAGAACGAAATACCTCTAATTTAGCTTTCTTAAAGTTGCGCTCCATTTTTCGTGCCGCTTTCTTTAGAGCCTGAGTGTGTTCATTATTCCACGGTGTCGGTCTGTCATTTTTAATCTTCTTTAAGCGCAGAGGAGCAACTATGTCTAGTGTTTCCGAGAAGGTGGCATTAATATTTTCAAAGGTAAAGTCAAGATCTTCAACGTTATTACTCATGCTAGAGATTTGAGACAATTCAGGCAAATTATCAAGAAACGCACCTTTTGTATTAGCATTTTTGCATGTATTTTGTAGGGTAGGGTATCGATTCAGATGTTCCGATCCGATTCTCAAGCTCTCGATTCGGTTCAATGCATGCATACAGATACAAATAGGTTAACAGTTAACATCAGATTACAATGGTGATTGATTAATAATTAATAAAAAGAAATGAAAAGCCACAAAGAAACAAAATGTCACACGCTAAACTTGGTAATGTCACACGCTAATGTCATCGTAATTCATTTGAGTTGCAATTTCATAGTTGTTTCACTTCTGATCTATGAACATTCTATATAACATTCTTATATCATCTATAAAACTGTGTTCATCTTTATATATCCAAACAGTCGACATAACAAATGTTGTTTTGTATTCTTTTATTCACGAATCGGCCTCCTGTTGTAACAACCAGAAGTGACATCTAGTGGAAAAGACTAAGATTCACGTTAATGATCTCTTAAAGTATGTTCAATGCTTGCGGAAATATGAAAGAATTTTATTTATAAATGACTTTTGAGAACTGATATTGAATCGACTGCATTTTTAAATAACATTAATCGGAAAATCTATTTTGGCCCAGCCCTAGTATTGTGGCAGTTCCAGTGTAGTGACAGTTGCATTCCAGCTAATCTCAAGAGTGACACCCAACAGCAATGCGAAAGACTGAGAGAAGGCCAAAATGCTTGAAGGATACTGTCTTTTTCGACTGTTCCTAAAATGCATGTAGAAATGTTTGTAATAATATTTGTATTGTTTAAAAAATTTTGTTATTGTTTTCTTTGCCGCATTCAGGATTTACATTTTTTATTTTGTTATTTTGACCACTTTGTCCCATTTCAGTATTCTGCAAAAATGCGAATATAAAAACAATATGTTTATATGTATTTGGGCAAATGTTGTCAATATCCCTCAAAATAAAATATAATTTTATCATGTTACTTAAACACAGATCGGAGTATATAAGTATATTATATAAATATGTTTCTAATATATTTAGTACAGTTTTGGTTCGCTTAGCACAACAGATTACACAATGAATAACAGTTGTAAAATAATAACAAAAATAAATAAAAAAAAATAAACTGTATACAACAAATCAAAATATATAACATAAATCAAAATGTACACTAAAAAAGGATGCCTAAATCAAGTTAAGTTAAAGGGTGTTTTACAGGTTATGTAGAAGATTGTAATGCTACCTTACTCAGTAGGTTACTTAAGGTACAATATTAATATTGGTAACCTAAGTTAAGAAGATCTCCAGACATCTTCAAAAACATTTGGTTTTTTACATTGAAAGTTTTTTTTTAAATTGACATGTTTTTTTGAGCCAAGAATTGGAATATGGATTATTTATTTTTCCAATTTAGAGCAGTTATATGTTTAGCTTGTAAGATACACATTTCTACTGACCTCTTTGCTGTGTAAAGGAGGACTGATATGATATATACCCAGGATAAAAAGCTTCTTTGAATTTGCTCAATCATAACCACAATACCATACCAAAAGGATTTCACTCTCTTTTTTTATTTGACATGAAATTATCTTTGTTATAGGCTAATATAACATTTGTTAAAAGGTGGAGAACCAGCAATATGTGAGTTTTGTAAAATTCCATTGACTGAGAAAAATATTCTGTTGGAATGTCCTGGCTTAAATGATGCTAGACAACTAGTGCTGATATGGCGTTAAAATTTAATAAATATGTTCTCACGTTTCCTTATACAGTGGGAAAATGTTTCTCTTGCCTCATTACAATTTTTACAGGTGTCAGCAATATTATCATTAAAATTGTGCAATTTAAAGGAGAAGTTCACCTTCAAAATGAATGAAGATCAATATAGATGACAGAAGTTTCATTTTTGGGTGAATCTCTTTACATTTTACATTTACTCATTTGGCAGACGCTTTTAGCCAAAGAGACTTGCATTGCATTATACTATACATTTGTTTTCTAAGTATGTGCAATCGAACCCATGACCTTGGCAATTGCTAGTGCCATGCTCTAACTACTGAGCTACAGGAAAGATCTCTTTAATTTGTAAATGATCCATACTTCTTTTTTTGTGCTTTCATGTCTCTGTCAGGTACATAATTTCCACGGGATGATGCGCCTCAGAGTGCCAAAGCCTTCTTTCTTGAGCATTCTTCTTTTTCAAGCTGTTGCTGTGGTTCTTCTCTTCGGGTGGTACCACCGCCCACCCTCTGATAACACAAGCCTGTCAGGACACAAGGTGCATGTGCTCCTTTTGTCATCTTGGAGATCCGGCTCCTCCTTCCTGGGCCAGGCGTTCAGTCAGCATCCAGATGTCTTTTATTTAATGGAGCCGGGCTGGCATGTGTGGACCGCTATAAAGAAAGCTGGTGCACGTAGCTTGCGAATGGCGGTGCGTGACACCATGCGCAGTGTCTTCCAGTGCGACCTGTCGGTAATGGATTCTTATGTCCCTCAACAGAGAAATGTCTCACACCTCTTTATGTGGAGCCACAGCCGAGCACTCTGCTCTCTGCCCGCATGTCCAATTACCCCTCGCGGTGAAATTAGCAATGAGCCAGAATGCAAGAAGCGATGTGACATGCAGGGTTTGACGCTCGCAGAGGCGGCGTGTCGGACTTACAGCCATGTGGTGTTGAAGGAGGTGCGCTTCTTTGAGTTGGATTCTCTTTATCCGCTTCTGCGGGACCCGGAACTGGATCTGCGGATCATCCATCTGGTTCGTGACCCGCGTGCAGTCTTCCGTTCCAGGGAGCAGTCGTCCAGAGCCCTAGAAAGAGATACTGACATAGTGCTGGAACACGCCAACATCTCTGCGAAAGACAAGCAGTATCATGTCTTGCAGGAGGTTTGCCGCAGTCACGTCAGCATTTATGAGACTGCAATGCACAAGCCGCCGGAATTCTTGCGGGGACGCTACAAAATGGTGCGTTATGAGGATCTTGTACACAACACGCTAGAGGAGATAGAGTCCATGTTCCAGTTTGCTGGGCTTGAGATAAATGAAAAATTGCAGGAATGGATCTACCACATCACTCATGGTAAAGGCAAGGGAACAAAAAAGGAAGCCTTTAAAATCACTTCGAGAAATGCGGAGGATGTCTCCTTGGCTTGGCGAAGCACCTTAGCATATGAAAAAGTAAAGCGCATCCAAGATGTGTGTAAAGGAGCCATGTCCATGCTCGGATATAAGACCGTGGACAGCGAGAGAGAGCAACAACTGCTAGATTTAGACCTGCTGACACCACGGGAACGCTACCAATTCACTTGGCTGCCCTCTAAAAGCACTACAGCTAAAGTATAGAGTTGCACAGGTGATCAAAATGAAATGAGCACCAGTTTTGTTCTCCTTACACTGTTGTATAATAACCTAGCAGCAAGGAATGATCAAACATGTATGCACTTTCCAACCTTATTACTGTCCTTGGTGAAACATTTGTTAGTCTGTTAAACAGGTCACTAGACCTGTACCTACTTGATCCTGTTTGTGAAGAAATGATGGTCAAATACTCTACTCTGTTTATTTATTTATAATAAGGTTATTTTTGTTCTTGTGGTGTTTGTTTGTCAGAGTATTTAAAGCGATGTGGGGTGAAGGGAACAATAGCAAAATTATTTTGTGTGTGTCATGATAACACGTTCGAACTGCATTTACCTAATATATTGTGCAGCAAACGTCATACATCTGTATTAACAAATGACCACAGATTGTGTTCGCATAAAAAAGGAATGTCTGCGTATAGTCAAAAAAATGAAGATAACTTGACTAACGTTTTTTAAGTTCTTTTGATGTTCCAAATTTGAAAATTCATATTTGTGCAAACATATATTACCAAAATGTTAAATGCTATTTAGGTTTAATCATCTTGTTTTATTTAACATATTTAGTATCTTAGACTGGATGACAGATCTTAGTATTGATTTTTACCATCTTTGATGTTTAACTTTAATGAACTAAGGTATTTGTCAAGCAAAGCAAAGGGCTGGCATTGGATTTTGAATTTAGATATTTTATTTTCACTGATTCATTTTCATCTAAACTCCTTCAAGATCTCCAAAGGCTTCAGATGAGAGCTTATACAATGTTAAGCTTAAAGCAAAAACACTGCCTGATACATTGCAAATGTATGTTTAGGTGCTTTCTGACAGAATATGTTCAGAAACAAAGCTCTGGAACGAATAAAGCTGTCATTTGTGAACTAAGTTTTCTTTCAGATCGTTAAGCCGATACTTAGAATGCAAAAGGAACTTAGAATGTAGTGATGTAAGCTGGTTTAAGCGTGACCGCAAACAACGTCAAAGTTTGGCCAATCAGTGTGTGCTTACGTCACAGATCAGGTTATCCTGCTGGTTTAGACCAACCCTGCGTTCCAATCAGCATACTCTCCGTCCTAATTGTATTCGTAAGTAGAATTTGTATTTACCAAATCGTAGTATGTTGAAAATAGTATTCAAAGATTCTGGGATGGTCTACTATTTCCGGTAGAAAGTGCAGAATGATGCACACACTAATGGCTGATATAACCCACAACTCACCGCGAGAAGACACAGTTTACTAAGTTAACAAATGTAATTATACAGTTAACACTACATACAAAATAATGAATTAATAAATACCTTAATGGAAAGAAGAGCTGTATTTTGATGTGTGTTACAGTTATTGGCCACAATGTTGTCCAAGCAACAACAGCCGCTTCCTGTTAATATGTCCAAGTGTGAGCAATCTCTTTTATCATGCACTCAAAAGTCAAGTACTATTCTAACACAAAAACACTTTTATTAGGGCATAGTATACTGTAAATAGGTACGCAGGGTCTGCCTCGCAGAAGGAGTTAAAGCGCTCCTCCAAAAAGGTTACACAGAACATAAATTCTGGCCTGTTCCTGCAGTGCAAACGCAACAAAAAGTTGTCAGCAAATTGTCCCCGAACTATGAAATTGTTTCTGCGGTGCAAAAGCCCCTATTGTCACTCTGTAAGCAGGTGAAGACTTCATTAAAATATGCCTTTCTTAAGCTCTTGACTAAAATGGATTTATTGAAAGGAGCAATGAAAAACAATGTAGTTTTCTCTTTATTTGAAAATACGTTTCATGTGACATTGCCTTCCTGAAGTGTCCTTTAAGGGCACAAAAACATTTGTTAGACATTTGGAATTCACTTGGGGTTTATCACAAAATGCAGTGCCCAAGAATGAGACGCTTTAGTCAGAAATCCTTTATAAAAGAAAACAATTAATAAGATCACTGTTCCAATCAACCAGCATTACCTTACATGTCAAGCTTTGAGGCAGAACTTGAGGTAGAAAGACCTACAATCAAACAGCAATAAAAAATGCAGTAAATGTCTAGGAAGCATCACTGGGAAAAAATCTCATCAGAATCAGATGTATATGGGTTCTATTAGGCAGTCATTAAATGAAAAGCATTTTAAACCAAATTTTAGAAATTGATTTAAATTTAAGTTTATCATTACTTTTGCCTTTGGGGTAATGATTCATGTTAGATTTAATTGTGCCATCCAAATGAAGAACCCATGGGATTAGGAGACCCTATAAAACGCCAGGCGTATGTTTTGAGAGTTGGACTCTTGAATGTATTGTTCTGTTATTCACTGTCTGGCATGCACCATGTCTAGCTGCAAACTAGGAGTAAAAGTAGGAGGGTGGAAGCAGTTATTATGGACCAGTTGCCTATTATTGTCAGTGGTCGAAAATGTTATCATTCATGTGGTGATGTACTGTATTGGTTCAGGGTTGGATATAAAGAACTTTAATCATTTTAAAAATAGTGCCTGAACCTATAGAAAGTCATACCTACTGTATGGTGCATGCCTGAAGCATCAGTATTTAGGTTTAATAGTAAAATTCTAATCTTTGAATTATTTGTGCATGTTTAGGATGGAAATTTGATGTCTAAGATAATTTTTCTGAATATACTTGTTTGAATTATGTTTGGTAAAACAGATTAAATGTTTCTTGCCAAAATAGGTACTATAGACTGTCTTTAAAAATTGATCATTAAAACCCCTTCTGTTTTAATAACATACATGATCTTTATTTTGTCTGTTTTCTTGCTAGCGTATCGTAAAAAAGTATCTGGACACAGAGGCCACACTGTGTATAAGATGCCCAGAAACAGGCACATTTTTCACTGAAAACATTTGACAAAAGATGTACATTAGTGTTACTGTAGGACATGTTATATTTACAGCCCTATAAAGTATATTCAATTAATTGGATTGCTACATTCACAGGTCTATTAAGTAAATTTTTTTGTAAAATGTACATTGGCGACAGTAGCTGTTAAAACATTAGTAGATGTATTTTTTCAAAGATCTTACAGTGCATTTTGTCAGTATGCATTATCCATTGAGAATTCCCTAGACCAGATAGCCACTTTAGGGAATTATGGTGCCATTCTGGCCCGAACAAAATGGATGTGAGCCATATGTGGCCGACATGTAAAATAGCAAATGTGGGCCAAAGTTCCCAAACCGTATGTGGGCATTTTAAGGCAAAGATGTGGTAGATCTGGATGTGGCCCTAATGTGTCCCATGTGGCAAATAGTTAATTTTGGCCCAAATGTCGGAGAACAAATGGGCCACCTTTGGCAAAAATATGGTGTAGTCGATGAAGGATAATCTTGGTGTAAGCCCAAAGTGGTCCACATATGTTGCTGCCAATGTGGCCCAGTTATCATAAAACATATGTGGGCCAGTATTGGTAAAGATTTGCCACAGTAAGCTCTGGCTAATGTGGCTGTTAGCCTAAAGTGGCCCAGATAAGATATAGCAAATATGGTCCACTCATCTTAAGAAACATATGTGGGCCAGTTTTGGCAAATATTTGGCACAGTCAATATTGGACAATGTGGCTGTGAGCCTAAAGTGGCCCACATATGTTGCTGCAAATGTGGCCCAGTTATCAAAACACATATTTGGGCCAGTTTTGGCAAATATTTGGCACAGTAAATTTTGGACAATGTGGCTGTGAGCCTAAAGTGGCCCACATATGTTGCTGCAAATGTGGCCCAGTTATCATAATACATAATACGGTCTGCAAAGGAACAACGACTAGTGGTACCATCCCAAAAAGGAACAAAGTCACTCTCGCGTACCTTCTCTGGATCTGTTCCACATTGGTGGAATGATCTACCTGCTGCAACAAGATCAGCAGACTCTGTTGCCATCTTTAAAAACCGCCTGAAAATGCATCTCTTCCGTCAACACGTCACTGATTGATTTAACCTAATTCTTTCCTTCTTAAAAAAAAACATTAGCCTCACTATTCTTAGCTTTGTATACTTTGCTAGGCTTTAATGGACTAGTTTTGATGCACTTGTGTATTTTGTTGCCTATATTGTTATAATTGCTTCCAATGTTTCCTCATCTGTAAGTCGCTTTGGATAAAACCGTTTACTAAATGAAGGGGTGTAGGAGTGTAGAAAGGTGTGAAAGTATGCAGATTCAGATGCAGTGATAGTCCTGTAGGCAAGCATCAGTGACTTGAATTTGATACAGGCTTCAGCCAGTAGCCAGTGGAGAGAGATGAAAAGGGGTGTCACATCAGCCCTTTTGGGCTGATGGAAGATGAGAAGTGCTGCTGCGTTTCGAACCAGCTGGAGTGGTTGATAGCCTTTGCAGGAAGAACAGCAAGGAGAGCATTGCAGTAGTCCAAACTTGAGATTACCAGGGCCTGGACCAGGAGTTGTGCCGCATGCTCAGTGAGACAGGGTCTAACCTTTTGAATGTTGAATAAGGCATATTGGCATTGTCTTTGCAATGTGATCATTAAAGGACAGCTGTTCATGAGGTTCCTGGCTGATTCGGAGGGAGTGATTGTGGAATGGCCAAGTTGGATGGTGAGATCGTGTTGCACCATGGGGTTTGCTGGAAACACGAGTAGTTCTGTCTTGGCCAGATTCAGTTGGAGGTGATGCTCTTTCTTTCAAGCTGAAATGTCATGTGTGCTGCTAGAGTGGTATCGTCTTGGTGGAACGAGATGTAGATCTGGGTGTCGTCAGCATAACAGTGAAACGTGAAAGAGGAGAGTTCGATGTTTGAAGTGATGGTAGTGTGTACCGAGGTCTGAGGTGCTGAGAAAGTTTTGCTGATGGATTATGTTTTCTCAGTGAAAATACAGCGAAGACCTCCGCAGTCAAAGATGAAGTGGGCGGGGGAGGAGGGGGGCAAAGAAGAGCGTTAAAGCTCTTGAAAACCTGCTGAGTGTTAGGTGCATTGCTCACCTAGGTGGTATAGAAAGACGTTTTAGTGACATTTAAAATGACCATTTATTGGCCGATACTGATATGGCTGATAATTTATCGCGCATCACTAATAAACATTGAAAAAAACTACAGAAGTAACAATTCATTTAAACACACAAGTGAACTAAAAACTGAAAACGTGTTTATTTAGATCAACATTTTAAGTGTAAGTCAATTTCTCACATGTAAAAGCTAGACGGGAAATGTTCAAATTATGTGCCGTCCCGCACTGAAATTCGAGCCCCTTTTTAAGCAATGTAGGCTATTGTGAAAAGACTATTTATCTTAAAAAAAGAATGAAAACAACAAACAACACCTTGTGTCAAGTAGTTGGTTTCGCTTGATTATGTGATAAAAACAGAGATTCTAACGAAAATGTTTGCAAATGTCAACCGAATGTCAAATATATGCAGTATTTCACGCCACCAAGTTCTGTAGCGCTCCGTGAGACTGCCATCTAGTGGTAGTTGCTTTTCTTAGGCCCGGACCGGGTTGTTAAATTGATGTTTTATGGCCAGCAGTCTACCGTGAGGTGGCTGCCGGTCCTTTAATTCCATGTGTTATGAGGAATGGACAGAACCCAAGCGCAGGCAGCGGTTTGCTAAATAATAAAACTTTATTAAAACAAAGACCCTCGATGGGGAAAACATGAACACAAACAAGACTGAAAACTTCCCACAAGGGGAACAAAACAAACAAGGTCTTAAGAATAACAAACTATAAATCCACAAACTTGAGTCCAGGGAACAGGAACACGGGTAATCCAGACAGACTAGGAAGGGTAAATGTGCAAAATGAAACACTTAAGGAAAGCTAACAGGAGGATTGCACGAGGCAGGTGAGGGGACTGAAACACTAAGGGAAAGATGGACTAGGGCTGGTGACAAGACTAACACTAATGGGCCGCTAACAGGGAAACAAGGGGGCGGGGCTAAAGGACGCGACACCGGAGAGAGAGCATGGTGTGACAAACCAAAACAATGCTCTTTCTCCACACAAAACACATGGGACTGACATGATCCTGCCACAAGACTCGAAAACCAAGACTATGAGAGGCAGGATCATGACACCATGTTATGGTTTATTTGAGTTGATTAAAGTTTTTTTAATGTTTGCCGGTTCCCGCCTCCTTCCTTCCCTTTTATGGAACTTTGTAACAGTGGTGCCGAAACCCGGGAGTTCGGGCAGCGCGGATGAGGGACGTCCGCAGCTACCCGAGGCAGTGGTGCAGGAGCAAGAGGAATCAGCTGGGACGAAGACCTCACGGCGTGCGCCTGGGTCGAGGTGGGGTGGTTGCCGTTGGAGCCATCGCCGGCCACCAGGGTATGAAGACCTCGCTGCCATACTCCTGGGCCTTGGTGGGGTGGCGGCCATAGATGAGGGAGCAGAGGAGTTCTGGCAGTTTGCTGTTGGCCGGTGCCTGCTGCCATCCACCAAGAAAAAGGGGAGGAGCAGGGAACGGAAAGCTTCATGCCGGCTGCCCTCAGCCACCGCTAACCGCCAGAAGGCGGAGGATGAGCGAGCCGTCCCCCCGACGTCCAGCACCACCGCATAGCACTGCAAGGAAGAGCCACTCGGCTGGGCTGAGGACCGAGCGACAGTGTGTCAGGGAACCGGACCAATTTATTTTATTTTCCTCTCTCCCCTTTCTCGTCCCTGTCGCTTCTGGTGCTCCCATCTCCATTCTCTCGTCTAGTCGGTAAATACCCCTGGGCCTAGGTGGGGTGGCGGCCGTAGATGAGGGAGCAGAGGAGTTCTGGCTGCTTGCCGTTGGCCAGGCGCTGCTAACACCGAGAACTGGCTCCCCGAGGGGGGGGGGTAGGTACAGTCTCAGTGGTTCCCCCCGGCCTGTAAAGGGTGATGGGGTATGTGGTGAGGAAGGCCGGACGAGAGCCGTGAGGCATATCTCACGGAGGAGATCGGGAACTTAAGAGGACGACTGGCAGGACTTTTGACGAGAGAGGACCCGGACATGTGTTAAGTTTGTGTTTATGTTTTATAGCCGGCAGTCTACTGTGAGGTGGCTGCCGGTCCTTTAATTCCGTGTTATTGTTTATATGAGTTGATTCAAGTTCGTTTAATGTTCACCGGCTCCCACCTCCTTCCTTCCCTTTTATGGAACTTTGTTACAGTCTCATGTTTATAATAATCTAAATTTCACAGATTAAAATCATATAAGGCATTTGTTTGTGAATAGTCAAATACACGCGTAACATATATCACATTCACGGATGACTGTGCATGCATTTGTTAATAGTTTTGAGATGAAATTCATCCTATGGTAAGCAGCGGTGCTTTATTTCAATTACGCTATTCTTCTTTATATCTGTTTCTTCGCTGTTGCTCTCTATCATATCCCAACTGAAATTAAATAAAGTAAACATTTGATGAGAAGAACAAAAAGTAACCGCAATGATTGTCCTTTTAGTTACTCTGTGGTATTATAACTTAATTATTCTTCAAGAAGAAAACGATATTCAGTTAGGATGCCTTGTGGGTCGGTAAAATATGGGGAAATTGTGGGTAGTTCACCTCAAAATGTCACCCTCTCGTCAAGGAGGCACACACGACCCCATCCACATTAATGGGATGGCTGTTGAATGTGTTTCCAGTTTTAAGTTCCTGGGGACTCAAATTTCGGAGGACCTGTCCTGCACCACCAACACCTCTTGCCTGGTCAAGAAGGCTCACCAGTGTCTCTTCTTTCTGAGGACACTGAAGAAGACCCAACTGTCTTCAACTATCCTGGTGAATTTCTATCGCTGCACAACAGAGCATCCTGACCAACTGTGTCAGTCTGGTACGGGAACTGTTCTGTTGCTGAGCACAAGGCACTGCAGTGGGTGGTGAAAACAGCCCAGCGCATCACAGGGACTACACTTTCTCCCATTGAGGACATCCAGAAGAAACGCTGTCTGCGTCGAGCTCACAGCATTCTCAAGGACTCCTCTCACCCCGCTCATAGACTGTTTACTCTCCTACCTTCCGGTAGGCACTTCCGGTGCCTCCGGACAAGAACCAGCAGACTAAGAAACAGCTTTTTCCCCGGAGCTGTTTCGTCATTGAACTCTGCCCCCCACTGATTCCACCACCCCTCATACCTTTAACTTCAATGCTGCTATAACATTGTTTACATTGCACTACAGGGCTGCCATGCATGACTGAACTGTACACACCAGTACTTCATGTTATCTGCTCTACTGGACTGTTTACACACACACAGCATCATTTGCACACTATACTGCTCACTGCTCACTTGCACACCAGAAATATTATACTGAATGCTCATTTGCACTAATGGACCACTTTCATAACAGCATTAACTATCTACTGCACTGTAACCTTATTAACGTCCCGGTTACGTATGTAACCTCCGATCCTTAATGGAGGGAACGAGACGTTGTGTCGAACCGACAGATGGGGTTTGACTTGAGAAGCTATCATCTTCTATGATAGGACTATTTTGAAAAGGCCAATGAAATTTTTTGTGCCTTTTGTGCTGAGGAGCCTGAGAGCATCTCTTGACTGCTGCAGCGGGTGGCAAGTGTTGTGGCATGAGGGACAACAGAGGTTACATACGTAACCGGGACGTTCCCTTTCTGTCGGTCTCTCGACGTTGTGTCGAACCGACAGATGGGGTTCCTATGGAAAACGCCACAGCACTTTGACGCAAGCTCTAGCGTGAAATTGTAACCATCCAGTGGGTTTGGTGGGTTAGTGCGTCCCAGAGCTTTGGCCAAGACGAGAGGCACCTGCCCTCGGCCACCACAGACGGAGGCCTTGTATCTCTAATGGCAAGAAGCCGTCCTGTACCGCAGGGCCACTGGGGAAACGCTGTTCCCTGAAAGGGGATATGCGCTACGGAGACCACTTCCCACCGCAGGGAGGAATATAGTGGAGACACCAACATGGTCTCACCCGCAGGGGAGAACTCATGGGAGGTAAGCGCGGATTAAGGTACCGGTAGGTACCCCTATCCTCTTGATGGAAGCGAGCACCAGCAGGAGGACTCCTAGGGGCTCGAAGGGGGGCCTCTGAAGGCCCGCCAGGACCACATCGAGGTCCCAAGAGGGAACAGAGCACGGACGGGCCAGATTCAGCCTTCTCGCGCCCTCAGGAACCTAATGACCAGGTCATGCTGCCCCAGGGGCTTGCCAGCAACTGGTTCATGATGAGCGGCAATTGCGGCTACATACACTTTCAGTGTGGACGGGGAGAGTTTCCTCTCCAGCCTCTCCTGTAGGAAGGACAGCACGTACCCGATCAAGCATTTCCGTGGGTCTTAAAGGCGTACAGCCGCCTCGTGGCCGGGGCCCTTGCCTGTGTTAATGGTCTCAGGGTCTCCTCATCCCATCCAGGAGCCAGACATGGAGGTCCCAGAGGTCTGGTCTCGGATGCCACAACCTGCCCTTCCCCTGCAACGTCAGAGGAATTGGCCAGGGGGGAGTTGTCGTCAAGAGCATTAGCTCCGAGAACCAAGTCTGGTTGGGCCAGTAAGGCGCAACTACTCAGACTTGATGCTCCTCTTCCCTGACCTTGCACAGGCCCTGTTCAATGAGGCTCACTGGGAGGAAGGCATACTTCCGCTTGTCCCGCGGCCAGCTGCGCGCTAGGGCATCCGTGCCGAGGGGGCCCTCGGTCAGGGATTACCAAGCAGGCAATGGGTGGTGTCCAGGGAGGCAAACCGGTCCACCTGCGCCTGCCCGCACCGCACCCAAATGAGCTGAACTGCGCGGGGGTGGAGTCGCTACTCTTCCCGAGGCGTCGACTGACGAGAGAGCGAATCGGCTGTCTGGTTCAGGTCGCCCGGGATGTGTGTGGCACGCAGGGACTTCGTCACTTGTTGACTCCACAGGAGGAGGCGTCGGTCAAGTTGCGTTAACTGCCGTGAGTGAACGCCACCCTGGCGGTAGATATACGCTACGGCAGTAGTGCTGTCCGACCTGACCAGCACATACTGGCCCTGCACCAAGGGCGCAGCTGTTTAAGTAGAACAGCTAACAACTCTTGGCAATTGAATGCCAGCGCAGGCGGGGGCCCGTCCACCGACCCGATACTGCGTGCCCGTTGCACCTGCCCGAGAGAGACTCCGGCCCATAAAAAAGGTCATTGAAGACCAGGGGGTTAGGATGCGACGGCAGAGAGGCTTGATGACGATATGCCTGCTGCCTGTGTGCCACGCTCCCCAGGGAACTCGTCTCTGTAGCCAGTGCTGGAGGGGTCTCATGTGCATCAACCCGAGGGGAACTACCACCGCGGAGGATGCCACCCGTGAGAACAGCGAGACATGCTGCGCTGTAGAAATTTTCTCTTTTAGAGAGAAAAACACCTCCGGAACTGCTGAGGCGCCAGGGGAAGTCACTGATGAGGGACAGTCCGCTGCACCACGTCGAGCTCTTTTAGAAGGATTGTCATCAGATGCGAAGGCTCCAAAGAACAAAAGGTGAATGAATGCAGCACGCCGTCTCCCTTTTATACCCGGATATCCGGGGGCGGAGTCCGGCATGCAAATTTCATTCGGCAATTTCATTGTCCTTTTCAAAATAGTGAGAAAATGATAGGTTCTCAAGTCAAAACCCCATCTGTCGGTTCGACACAGCGGCGAGAGACCAACAGAAAGGGAACTGCATTTACTCATCTTCTGGACTGCAACTTATTAACTGCATTAACTCGTATACTGCACCGTAGCTTTAATAACCGCATTAACTCATATACTGCACCGTACCTTTAATAGCTGCATAACTCATCCACTGCACTGTAACTTCAACAACTGCATTAACTCACCAATTGAACTGCAATTTTATAATTTAATGTCTATAATTTATGCAGACTTAAGTCACTTGCACTCTGTTTAGTCTAAATTATTATCTGTTCATAGCCACCTGTACCTTAATGTTCATAGTATGTAGCCATCTGTATATATTGTTCATAGTACATACCTACTATCATATTTTCATAGAACATACCTACTGTAAAATATTTTCATAGTCCATGCTCACTGTATAATATTTTTCTAATATTGTATTCTGTATTTATTTACTGTATCCTGCACTTTCTAATTGCACTTACATTTACATTTATTCATTTGGCAGACGCGACTTACAAGTAGTTTTTTTATACAGTGGCACATTACTGCAGAGCAATCAGGGGTAAGGTGCATTGCTCAAGAGCCCTTCAGTCATGACCTGCTGGTACTGAGATTAGAACCGGCAACCTTCTGATCACAAACCCAACGCTCTAACCATTAGGCCACAGCTGACCCCAAAAAAGTTGACAATAAAGTCAGGTGTCCCGCCATGGGGTGAACGTGAGCCAGCTCCAGAATGGTTGCTGTCTTCCCTTTAG
The DNA here is from genome assembly GCF_947034865.1 of Barbatula barbatula. Classification (NCBI taxonomy): domain Eukaryota; kingdom Metazoa; phylum Chordata; class Actinopteri; order Cypriniformes; family Nemacheilidae; genus Barbatula; species Barbatula barbatula. The sequence continues at coordinate 3,156,016 of NC_136788.1, forward strand.
GTACCACCAATAGCTGTTTTTCCCCCCGCCTCTGGGCGACACAGTACAACAGACCATTTTTGATGATGAAGTACGGGAGGGTGTGTGGGCCAGGGAGTCAGACTTCTTCCTCGAATACTCGTACCTGGTCCCAACAATTTTGGAGTCTTTCGTCTTTTCTTTTCTCCCTTCCGAACGAACCTCCTCCGGTTATCTGTTGAAACATGTCAGAGAAGGGATTAGGGTATTGGAACTCACCCTCCGGTTCGCTCTCCGTAGCCATTAGTGCCGGGTGGCGTGGAGACGGCGGGGTAGGGCTCGCAGGAGGCTGTCGACCACCACCTTCTCTGACACTTGCAAGGCTGTGGGTTCCACAGATGGGCGATCCGTGATAACTGGGCGGCCTGTGCCCTAACCGGGGCTTGGTCATCATATGTCCACTGAAAATATTTCTGGGCTGCAGTAGTCGGTGACAACCCTACCCGGGCGAGGATTTCGGCCTTGAGGACCTCATAGCTCTCATTGGACGGGGAGTGAGGGCCTAATAGGCGAGCTGTGTTTCTCCAGACAGGAACGGCGCCAGAATCTGGGACCACTCTGGCTTGACCTTGTTTTCTCGAGTAGCGATCACCTCGAAGGTATGAAGGTAAGCCTCTACATCATCCTGTTCCCCCAGCTTTGTCAGGAGGTGGTTTGCGTTCGACCGGGGATCCGGCGTAGGAGCCCGCACGGCCAGCACTTCGCTCATCCTTTCGACCGTGCGGTCCGTACGGTCCTGTCTTTGTGACAGGGTTTTCGCAAACTGCTGCTGGCGGGGGTTGATGTCAGTTAGCCGGCGAACGATCTCATCCATGTCCTCCTGAGAGCACGAGAGAGAGAGAGTGCTGGGTGACGAGACATGCTCCTCCTCGATCACCGTCTCTGTGATGTCCCTCTGAGGGTTTGGAAATGGGGTGAGGAGCCAACGTCTCAGGGGTAACCACTGTGACCTACTAGTATAACAGATTCATTTTACATCAGGCTTGAACTGTCATGATTCTCGTGGTGAGACACAGAGAGAGGACCCAGGTGCAGACAGCAGGTAAGGGGTTTTAACATATTTTAATAATAAATAATAAAACATAGACCCACGTGGGGGTAACAGAACAAAACAGGGATACAATAACATGACAGGACAGGACTAAAACTAACTACACTTAAACAAGACTTAAATTAACTTTTGACATGAACTACAAATAACTAAACTGACAAGACATGAACTCACCAACCAAATCACAATGAACCAGCACAAGACATAAGACACAAGGGCATTAAGTAAGGGAGCAAATCAAGAAGGAAACAGGTGTAGGGCATTAATCAATAACGAGGGTAACGAGAGGATGGGAACAAAGACAAGACCAGAGAGAGTGTCTGTAAGACCATAATAATTGCCTCTCTCCACATTAAACATGAGGTTCTGTCATGATCCTGCCACTACACTAAGAGAAACATGACATGATGCAGCAGAATCATGACATGAACTGTTAGAAAACAAACGATTATTTAATTTTCACTTACCAAGAAGCCAACCATCGCGCACCTGCCTCAAGTCTATTCCCTGCACTGATGTCTGTTCCCTAAAATCATGTTGGCCTCACAAACAATTTGCACATTTATGAAATGCACATGTTTTCGATCCCCCAATAGTATAAGGAAACTTTATGTATCGATTTGTCATTTTAATAATCCCTTTCAAAACCGCAGGTATTAAGGACTTCAGTGATGGCTGTGATATCCCAAACCTATGCCAAATTAACAGAATTATAAGTTTCCACATCAAGCTTTGCGCAGGAAAAAAAATGCATCATCATATTGTTAACTTGCCTATCGGCTAACTCCCGCTGGTAACTCCCGGATGCCAAAAGTCCTAAAACTGACAGGACTTGGGTTGGTACCGGGATGGCGCGGTTTCATGTAGTTTGCCTTTGTAATGTTGGGCCCAATTCAGCACACAGATCCAAAAACATGGCTGTAGGGAATCTAAATCGGTCATCATCGTGGGCTAGGAAATCTTTAGGTCTCTAAATACTCTTTCTCTCCTAAGTCTGCCATTGGCATAGTCCTCCAGCAAAGCCAGCGCATCCATCATGTCGTAGATGCAGGGGTGTCACCGTAGTATTTATGTTTACAGTGATCACATTCAATCCTTTACACCTTGTCATACCAATCACACAATGAGTGGTAAACCCATACGCCCACCCTCAGATCATTAGCAAATTAAAGTAAAATAAATTAAATTGATGCACTTTTATTTGAAAATGTATTTATTTCATGAGAAGCAATTTAGCAGCAGAAGCGTACAGAACTGTGTAAGTGTATTTAAATTGTGTCTTGTTGAGTTTTAGTACTGTGTTAAACTGAGAAATCGCTTTGTATTTACTTCCGCTCTGTCACGTGGTGAAACCGCGGGTAGTATCGTTCCTTCGTTCGTTCTTGGGCTAGTTTAATTAGTTTGCTTTGTGTGCGCGTGTCATCTGAGGACAGGGCCAAACGCCAGCACTGTTATTTAAACGGAGATTAGTGTTCAATCTGTAGGAGAAGCAATTTAGCAGCAGATGCGTACAGAACTGTGTAAGTGTATTTAAATTGTGTCTTGTTGAGTTTTAGTACTGTGTTAAACTGAGAAATCGCTTTGTATTTACTTCCGCTCTGTCACGTGGTGAAACCGCGGGTAGTATCGTTCCCTCGTTCGTTCTTGGGCTAGTTTAATTTGTTTGCTTTGTGTGCGCGTGTCATCTGAGGGCGGGGCCTGTTGAATTTAAGTAATTAGACGCGTCTACCCACCGCGGCAGCGGTCGCGTGCAGCCCTCATCACGTGAAGACCGAAGAGAGTAAAGACATCGACTCTACCTGCGCGCGACTCCACCGAGCCCGGGACACCGACAGGGCACTTGAGTATTGCACTTCTTTTGTATTATTATTTTTCAGTTTTGTATCAACACCTGCACTTTTTGTCTTACTTGTTTGCACTAACACTTATTCCTTTATTGTTATCTTTAATGTTTCTCCCTATTTTCTTTCTGCTTCTCTTAAATATGTGTTTTAAAATCCTTTCTGTTATCACAACACGTAAATCATCTGCCGCATGCCGAAGGCGACGCAATGCTAATAACCTTCACAATGTATCACTGCTAGCAACTGCCACTTCTACTTTCCCAATAGGATTGTGGAACTGCCAATCTGCTGTGAACAAAGCTGATTTCATTACAGCTTTTGTTAAACATTCTAGTCTTTCCATTGTAGCACTTACAGAAACATGGATCAAACCAGAGGACTCTGCCACTCCCGCTGCCCTCTCCCATAACCACACTTTCTCCCACAGCCCTCGCATCACAGGAAGGGGTGGAGGCACCGGTCTACTCATCCCCAAAGCCTGGAAATTCAATCAGCTAACACCCATGTGTGACAACACCTCCTTCGAGTTTCATGCTGTTACTATCACCCACCCTGTTAAAAGTCATTTTGTAGTTATATATCGTCCCCAGGTCAGCTTGGACATTTCTTGGAGGAGCTGGATGTGCTTCTTTCATCCTTCCCTGAGGATGGTACTCCCCTGTTGGTACTAGGTGACTTCAACATCCACATTGGAAAGCCACAGGCGGCTGACTTCGTCAACCTGACCGCATCATTTCTCCTCGAGCAGGTTTCCACATCAGCAACCCACAAGTCTGGAAACCATCTAGATCTGATCTTCACAAGGTACTGCTCCACTCATCACTCTCAGGTCACCCGGCTGCACACGTCTGATCACTTCTTCGTCACCCTTGACCTCGACCTCACTGCTCCGGATATCGCAGATGTCATACCGATGGTCACCTTCCGGCGCAACCTGCGGTCTCTCCCTCCCTCCTGATTTTCCTCTGCTGTCTTCTCTGCACTCCCCCCCTCTGATGAGCTCTCTCTTTTAGATACAGACAATGCCACAGAAACCCTGTGTTCCATGCTTTCATCCTGCTTGGACAACCTATTCCCCCTTGCATCTGGACCAGCCCGTCCATCCCCGTCGGCTCCCTGGTTATCGGATGTCCTGCGTGAGCATCGCGCCAGCCTCCGGTCAGCTGAGAGAAAATGGAAATCTTCTTTCTCTGTAGATGTCACCTCTGCAAAAACAGATTACTACCACTCGAGGATCTGCAACTCTCCGGACTCTCGAGCGCTCTTCAAAACCTTCTCTGCTCTCCTCTGTCCGCCTGCTCATGCACCTTCATCGGAGTTAACAGCTGCTGATTTTGCATCGTTCTTCGTAAAGAAAACTACTGCCATCAGCAGCCAGTTCTCTACGCCACCATCTGTCGAACCCGCCCACATCCCTGACACGTGTGTGCTCCCCGCCTTTTCTACTCTGTCTGAAGCTGATGTCTCAAAGGTCATTGGCTCCAACCACCCTACCACCAGCCCACTGGATCCCATCCCCACCCATCTCCTCCAGGCCATCTCTCCAACGGTTGTGCCTGCTCTGACCCACATCATCAACTCTTCGCTCACCACTGGTACATTTCCCACAGCGTTCAAAGAGGCCCGCATCACACCGCTTCTAAAGAAACCCACCCTGGACCCTACACTGCTAGAAAACTACAGGCCTGTCTCCCTTCTTCCCTTCATCGCCAAAGCCCTGGAGCGAGTTGTGTTCAATCAGCTCTCCTCCTTTCTCATGCAAAACAACCTCCTGGACAGCAATCAGTCTGGGTTCAAGACCGGTCATTCCACAGAGACTGCACTGCTCTCAGTCATCGAAGCCCTGAGACTGGCAAAAGCAGCATCCATGTCATCTGTGCTCATCCTTCTGGATCTGTCTGCTGCCTTTGACACTGTCAATCATCACATCCTCCTTGCTTCTCTCAGTGCTATGGGTGTCTCTGGAATGGCGTTGCAATGGTTTGAGTCCTACCTCTCGGGTAGGTCATTCAGAGTATCCTGGAGAGATGAGGTCTCCGCGTCCCAACAGCTCAACACGGGGGTGCCACAGGGCTCAGTGCTTGGACCGCTACTCTTCTCCATTTACATGACATCCCTCGGCTCGGTCATTCAGAAGCATGGCTTCTCCTATCACTGCTATGCCGACGACACACAACTCTACTTGTCATTTCAACCGGACGATCCGACGGTCGCTGCTCGCATCGCGGCATGCCTGAGTGACATCTCGCTTTGGATGAAGGATCATCACCTGCAGCTAAACCTTGCAAAAACGGAACTGCTTGTGATCCCGGCCAACCCAAAGATTCACCACAACCTTGCCATTCAACTAGGCTCATCAACGATTACACCGTCCAGCACAGCCAGAAACCTGGGAGTGGTAATCGATGATCGGCTTAACCTCACAAGTCATGTTGCCAGCACCACCCGGTCCTGTAGATTCATCCTCTACAACATTAGGAAAATTAGACCTTTCCTATCGGAGCACTCTACGCAAGTCCTAGTCCAGGCTCTTGTCCTGTCCAAACTGGATTATTGCAATGCGCTTCTGGCTGGACTTCCTGCTTGCACAATCAAACCTCTCCAGATGATCCAGAATGCGGCGGCAAGAGTGGTCTTCAATGAACCGAAGAGAGCGCATGTAACTCCGCTCTTCATCAGGTTACACTGGCTCCCTGTTGCCGCCCGCATAGAGTTCAAAGCTTTGCTCCTGGCCTACAAGACCAACACCAGATCTGCACCATCGTAACTCCACTCACTAATGCAGATCTATGTTCCTGCCAGATCACTGCGGTCTGCAAAGGAACAACGACTAGTGGTACCATCCCAAAAAGGAAAAAAGTCACTCTCCCGTACCTTCTCTGGATCTGTTCCACATTGGTGGAACGATCTACCAGCTGCTACAAGATCAGCAGACTCGGTTGCCATCTTTAAAAAACGCCTAAAAACGCATCTCTTCCGTCAACACGTCGCTGATTGATTTTTCCTAATTCTCTTCCCTTTCCTTCTTTAAAAAAAAAAAACCCTTACTAACCTCACTATTCTTAGCTTTTTATACTGTGCTAGGCTTTAATGGACTAGTTTGATGCACTTATGTATTTTGTTGCCTATGTTGTTATAATTGCTTCCAATGTTTCCTCATCTGTAAGTCGCTTTGGATAAAAGCGTCTGCTAAATGACTAAATGTAAATGTAAATTTCAAAATGTTCGTACGCATGGGTCACAGTTTGCGAGCAGGTACGCAAATATTTCCGTAAAGTTTGTTTTTATAAATCACAACTTATGCTTCTGAAGTGGCGTACACCTGTTTCAGTGCCTTTTTGTTGCGTACACAACGGTTATAAATGAGGCCTTGACCAGACAGATATTTACTTCAGGATATTTCCTACTTTAATCAAAAGCTAATTGACGGCTGTTGTTAAGATTGGGGTTTCAGGAATACATGTTCACAATGTGGTTGTCAGAGCACTCTGCGTTGTTTAGCAACATTTGGATACACTCATCCATGAAAGATCATGTCAGGGCATGGCATTGAATCAAAAGGTAGTTTATGGCACAATGATGAAAATGCTAGTCTTAAACACTTGCTTAACTAAGACTTTTTCTGATACATTTCTTAAACCTAAAACCAACTCACTCTTAGAGATAACATCACATAAGCATTTACTTTATCTCTCTCTAATTTAAAAGCATAACCGTCAGGTTTGATGTGCGAGAGTCACACTGGATGCCAGGCCACCTTTTGCCAGGAATAGTCAGGCCACCTGCATCAGTTATCGAATTGAAGGGAGGCTGGGGGAATCTGAAACTGTCATGATCCTGCCTCTCCTTGTCTTGGTTTTTGAGTCTTGTGGCAGGATCATGTCAGTCCCATGTGTTTTGTGTGGAGAAAGAGCATTGTTTTGGTTTGAGAAGCCATGCTCTCTCTCCGGTGTCACGTCCTTTAGCCCCGCCCCCTTGTTTCCCTGTGCAGTCCATTAGTGTTAGTCTTGTCTCCAGCCCTGATCCATCTTTCCCTTAGTGTTTCAGTCCCCTCACCTGCCTCGTGCAATCCTCCTGTTAGCTTTCCCTTAGTGTTTCATCCTTGTCACCTGTGGCCACTCTCCCTGTGTCATCAGTCCTTGTTAGTGTTTTCCCTTTATCAAGCCCCAGTTTTCCCTCTGTCCCTTGTCGGTTCATTGTCATTTTTTCATTATCGTACTGTTGTGGAATTTTCTTATTCCTTAATCAAGGTGAGTCAATTTTGACAAACGCAATATACAGAGACATCAGGTACTTTGCAAAGTATTTTATTGTCGTTTAATCTGCATCATAAGCAATGAGCATGGTGCAGAGCAAAGGCGCTCTTTCCTCCTGCACCCAGAGTTTATATATTAAAACGTGAAAACCCCCTCCCTTTGCCCCCTAGCCAGAATCCCGAGCTGGTTTCCGAGAAGTGATGCCCGTTATTCCAAACAGAACATCTTGGCCTCTGCTCGAGGGCAAAGGCAGAGTGGTATGACGCGTATAGAGAAAAACATGATAACATAGAGAAGAAAACATAGATAGAAACTTCATAAACATATAGATAGACACATCAAGAAGCTAGACTAGAAAATTTCCATTACATTCCCCCCTTTTATCATATATGATAACCAAAATCTTTATACTTTGACCCGTAAGATGAGCAACGCCCTTTCCCTCATAACTAAAATTTTTCTGAGTTACAGCTAGTCTAAAACTTTCTCTCTTTCCTTTTTATTTAGCCGTCCCAGGGGACATAATGGCCCACATTTTCAAATTTCGTTGCCTTATCCACAACATCACCTGAGGTACACGTACCTCTACACAAATACATATTTGTTCCCCAGTACCTAGCAGAATTAGGGTAACACTGTCCCTCCCCATACTATTTTATTAAACTTGGAATATAGTGTTGCACAAAAAAAATTCTATAATCTCTAATTTCTCGGGGTTCGATGCGTCCCCGACTGGAACAGTTGATTCCCTTTGTCAGCACGACCATTGCGAAGAGCCATTGTGGATGGAGTTGCCCCTCCTTGGACCTTTTTGCAGTGGGAGGTGTGTCTTTCCCACGACTTCCTGGAAGCTGTGTAATGATTTGTCAGCTCCATTTGCTACTGCTCTTTTGACCTGCACAAAAATTTTGAGAGCAAAAAACACAAAAACACATTGCTTGTAACATCCCCCCTTTTGACACGTGGTCTAGACCACGTGTCAAAATTGCAAAAGCAGGGAAAAAATGTTTTGGCAAACAGGTGAGGCCATTTGGGCCCCCCCAAACATTGTCTGTGTATTTACATGAGCACTCCTTCCAGAATGCACGGTCAGCTGGTTCTGCAAAATGTTTGCATCTCTGCAAGAGAAAAAGTTTTGTTAGTGATTTCTGGAGACAATCTGTCTGTCTCTGATGTTGCTTGCTTTGCTGCAAGGTCAGCTTGTCGGCTTCCTGCAAAAAATAGTTTCAGATACAAAAGTGTGTGTGTCAGTCACACACAACAATGGCTGATGGGATAAGAATGGCAGATAGCATATCAGCAACCGGTGTCTGATTAAGAATGTTTTTACCATCAGCTTTTAAAAAGTTTCTGTGTTTCCACAGTGTGCCAAAATCATGAGTTACACCAAATGCATATCTACTATCTGTGTGAATGTCTACATTTTTATTCTTTGCTAATTCGCATGCGCGTGTGAGTGCAATGAGCTCTGCTGTCTGAGCAGAGAAATGGTCCCTAAAAATTATATCAATTGCTTCTTTGCTTTTGGACTTGCGATGTCTGTAATTGCAGACACGCTTTGCGGACAGCTGTCTGCCGCGGTCAGTAATTTCGTGACCCAAAAACGAGCAAATTGTTTTGCCAGCTGGACTTTGGAGATATTCACTTTGTGTCCTTCGTGTGCCAAATGAGTGAGCAGTCGTACCGTGTTCTTCACATTGCGCTTTGGTGGGTGCACATAAAAGAATGTCATCCACATACTGAAGCAATGCCACCCCCTTCGGGAGATGGAATGGCTCCAGTGATTGTCGCAGTGCCCCGTTGTAAATGGTCGGTGATTCGCAGTACCCTTGGCATAGACGTGTGAATGTATATGGCCTGCCATCAAAATAAAAAGGCGAACCAGTATTGTGAGTCTGGGTTTACCGGCACACTGAAAAACGCGTTTGACAAATCAATCACCGTATACCATTTCGTCTCAGGCGGAATTTGGCTGAGGATGGTATACGGGTTGGGTACGTTTGGTGCTCGTGGCTGTACTGCGGCATTAACTGCTTGCAAATCTTGTACGAACCGCCATTCAACGGGTGCTCCCTTTTCTCTGATCTTTTTAACTGGAAACAAAGGTGTGCGCACAGGTGAATTTGGGCATGGCACAACTATGCCTTTATTTTTTTAATCTTTTTAAACTCATTAAATATTGGCCTTATGCCATTGAGGGCTTCTGGTTTGAGGCTTCTGTTTTGAGGGGGAATTGCTGTTTGCGTGGACGAAAATTACCCTTGGGCTTTATCACACAACAGGTTCACAGTTCCTAATCAACCAAACATAATATTTTCCTGTTATCAACAGTTGTACGGGCACCTTTCCCAAAATTTCTGGTATGTAAATACTCTTCATTAATCTTTTTGTGTGTGAAAACACTTCAAGTCCCCTTGTTGCTGACAGACAGGCATGATTCTCACGATGGGCATGCAACACATTTGAATATTGCACGTCGTCCCTTTTAACCCATTCTATGGCGTGCGCATATTTGTCAGCAAAACACCCACAGCTCCCCACACCATTGTAATCAACGTCATGAGGCTCTGTGAGGCAATACATTCTACATCGTACTTACGTAATTCAAAACTACATCGTACAGCTGTACGAGCGCTGCACTCGGGTCGTGTTGGTATCATGCTCAATCTGTCATCATACACATTATGACTCTGCCCAGCAAATGAATCGGGCAGCAGTCAGACATGAGAAACCTGTGTTGAAATTTGACACTCCCCAACTCACATTGCACCCTTTTGACATAAATTATTTTACCTTAGAGCCACTAGCATTTAGGGAAAACACAGCTAGTTTAGACTCTGGCAAATTTAAACACTTCTTGTGAATCACAGTAGGCTATTTGTTGCCCCTGAATCTATCAAAAATTCAAGCGGTTTGTTGCACACAAGCATTGTGCATTTTAGCAAAGTTCAGAAAGCGTTTTCATTCATCATGGAATGTGAGCTAAGCAGATCTTCATTGCATACAGTAGGAAAAAGCATTTCTTCATTGCATATTCTAAGGGAAATCATACTCACCACCCTCGGAATGATGCCTCACCTCCTCACTTCCATCTACCTTTTCTCTTGACCTCCGTGATCTCCGAGGCTCAGGACAATCTTTCCGCCAGTGCCCCAATCTTTTGCAGTTAAAACATTTTTCTGGATCATAATCAACAGAGGGTTTAAAACCTCCTCTCCCTCGCCATCTTCCTATTCTTCGTTGTTCTCCTCCGATATTCATTAGAGCCATGTGGAGTTCTTTATCTTGGGTGTTTTTCTTCTGAAGCTCTTTCTTGCCTGTTTGTCTTTCGGCGTTTACAGCATGACGGATGATCTCGCTCATTCTCGCGCGATCTGGCTCGATGCATGATTTTTCCACTTCTCGTCTCAGCTCTTCTCTGAGGTTCCGCAGAAAAGTGGATCTGAGATGTCCTTCGAACGGACCAATGTCTGGTCCGTCTGCATCGGGTTGAAGTCCAGAATGTTCTTTAAATACTTCCTCCACAGGCCATTTACCCTGTAACTTTCTCAGGTCAGATGGTTTCAGTTTGACTTTCAACAGTCTCTCTAATTCTTTCATTGAGGGTGAGAATTCTTTGCAAAATGTCAAAAGTTCTTTATCTGTCGGTGCTGGTTGCGCTCTTTCTTGCTTTTGACGCACCACGGGCTGTGGTGGAGACGGCACTTGTGCTGGTGGAGACACTGGTGGGGGCACTGGAGCTGCCTCGATCGGGTTCAGATGTCGGTGAGGAGGGACACAATCATCCTCCGGTTGGTGGTTGTACTCAGTCATAGATGGGGGTAAAGAAGACAGAGGGGTCAAATCATTATATTCAAGCAAAACAGGGTACAATGGAGTTTTCGGTGGTAGCAGTTCTTCCAATGCCTTTTCTTTAAAAACATAGTCACGTCTATTTGCTTCCTTCTCCCATAATTCTAAACATTTACACGCTTCGTCATATTTTTCTCTTTCTTTTTTTTGGACATTTTAAATATGTCCTTTTTCCCCATGTGTTCTCTTATTTTCTCTAATTTTGTGGTACTAAATGTACCGTTTCCTGGAAAGTTACCTTTTTCTTTTAAATAGGGTACACCTTGTAAACTTCCCGTTCCCCACCTTTTCCTCATTTCTCTGTATGTTGGTTTATCCATATTCACGATTCTGAGTAGTCCCCCCTCTAATCAGGCTGTTTAGAATCTAACACGATTCAGAGTAGTCCCCCCTCTAATCAGGCTGTTTAGAATCTAACACGATTCAGAGTAGTCCCCCCTTCTTAAATCAGACTGTTTAGAATCTAACACGATTCAGAGTAGTCCCCCCTTCTTAAATCAGACTGTTTAGCGCTAAGTAGTCTCCCCTTAATCAGGCTGTTTAGAATCTTTTTGACTTTTTGTGCCTTGCACTGAGTTCTTTTGGGATCACGTCAGCTTGGGGTCCGGAGTAGAGTTCTCTCATCCCTGTATGGGGTTAGAGCTGGATTTGCTATGTCCAGGATGATCAGTCAACTCTAGTCCGTTCTCCGTCAGCCTTGTGATCCCATACCTCGTCGCCAAATTGTTGTGGAATTTTCTTATTCCTTAATCAAGGTGAGTCAATTTTGACAAACGCAATATACAGAGACATCAGGTACTTTGCAAAGTATTTTATTGTCGTTTAATCTGCATCATAAGCAATGAGCATGGTGCAGAGCAAAGGCGCTCTTTCCTCCTGCACCCAGAGTTTATATATTAAAACGTGAAAACCCCCTCCCTTTGCCCCCTAGCCAGAATCCCGAGCTGGTTTCCGAGAAGTGATGCCCGTTATTCCAAACAGAACATCTTGGCCTCTGCTCGAGGGCAAAGGCAGAGTGGTATGACGCGTATAGAGAAAAACATGATAACATAGAGAAGAAAACATAGATAGAAACTTCATAAACATATAGATAGACACATCAAGAAGCTAGACTAGAAAATTTCCATTACAGTACCTCCTCACGTCACCTTGTTGGATTATTCCTGTCTATGGATTATCGTGTTTGTTCCTGTTCTAAGTTTGTGGATTTTGTTGATTTATTATTCAAAGGACTTTGTTTGTTTTGTTCCCCTTGTGGAAAGTTTTAGTTTACATTTTTGTCTTGTTTTAGATCATGTTCTCCCCATCGAGGGTCTTTTGTTTAAATAAAGTTTTTGTTATTTAACTCTGCTGCCTGCGTTTGGGTTCTGTCCACACCCCGTGACAGAAACCCTCAGATATTTTTATTTGAGTAAAAATGATAATGACAAATGTGATTAAATTAATTATTTACAATAATTTATAATCAGTTTGTTTATGGGCAAGGTGTCATGTCTCTTTAAATCTTCAATGCCCCACCCGCTAAAGACCGCTAAGCGCAGGACATTGTTGACATGACTCAAAAATGGAGAATAATAAACCTACACTCGCAATCGGGGAGAAGAGAAAGAGAAATCTTTACTTTTTTGAGGGGTCATTTTCTCTCTTATTATACTATATTTATCAACTCCATGTATTCTTTTGACAGAATTAGACAGGCTTTTGTATTCCTGGTGTAAATTATAATTAGCCCTGGTTCTGGGGTGCTAGAGATCTCAATGAAGATGAGTGACAGCTTTTTAGTAATAATAAAGTGAGGGCTTGTTGTGCGGTTTCTTTGCTATATATAATACATCCAGAATGTGATAAAACTTGTTTATCATGATGCATAGACCAACAGCCACATACACGCTGCAAACTGGAATTATACTTAGTGTACCAAAATGGCTAGCAGCGGCTCTGTTGATAGCTATAGTTGGTTCCTGAATACAGCAGACTTTTGGACTGAAATGGTTAAATAGTCTGCTGACTGACAGACTCACTCATAACAATCCCTTGCCGCCACCTACTGGACTTACTATGTAAACTGCACTCAAATCCTTGAAAAATTTGACAAATAGACTGACAACCGGACTTGTCACAATTTATAGTTAACTATAGTTAACTGTAGTTAACTAGTTTCTTGCATTTAAACAAGTCTTTTCGAACAAACATTATTATCACAGTGTCAATCATCCAGTTGTTTTTAGGGAAAATGGTAAATAATGCTAGAATTATTCTGTTGGACAAACACTAGGCTACTGTTCAAAAGTCATTACAAGCCTGCATTCATTTTATCCAAAATACAGCGAATGAAGTCAAGTCAGCTTTACATATATAGCGCTTTTTACAATTTTCATTGTTACAAAGCAGCTGTACAAGAAAACATTGACTATAAGGTTATCTAAGTCAAAACGCAGGTCAAATATCAGACAGACTATAAATTCCTATATGCAGTGTTAATTAAATAAAACTATAAAGTTCTAGATGCCCGATTAGGCCTGTTTCAAATAAATACTATATAGTTATGTATATTATGATAAAATATATTGTGTATTTTGTATAAACTGAATATGTTGCTAGACCCTAAATGGGGGGACCCCCCATAAAACTTGATTCAATTCGAGTACTGGTTATATCTTTATTTCATAAACTGTTAGATTGATTTGATATACCGTCATAACTGCTTAGTCACATGTTGACCTGTCAAAAACCTTAAAATTTTCTGATGAATATAGAGCTCAAATACTTATAAAAGACTCATTATTCAACGAAGATTCTTCAAAGGATCATGTTAGACCTTCAATTAAAACTTTGGAAAAACTTCATCTTCATGGTGAGACATTGAGTGACTATTGGAGAGTTAAGAGAATACCGTGCGGCTTGAGGATTCCTATTCCTTTTGTCAGCAAGGACAACCCGAGCTTCTGTTTTGAACAAGTTTGCCTTTGATCTCTGTTCAGGACATTACGACACAGTTGGTGGACATTCGTAAGGAAATGGATGAAGTGAAAACTAAATTATCGGAGGAATACCCGGAGAAGGAACAACTAGACTCAGTATTTCTTCATTTAAACCAACGGATTGTGGAACTAAAAAATAGACTATTGCCTCTAAGAAGAGTAAATTTGAAAGAGATGCTTCTGATTATGTCTTCTAGGTATAATCCATCCAGATTCTCGTCTGCTCAGTCGTTTGAGACTCTTAAGAGTTTTTTAATGGGAATCATGTGGGGATACATCAAGCATGACTCATTGAACACTGGAAATTCTATGGCTGACGTGAGATTACATTAGGGATGCACCGATATGTAAATGTTTTGCCTATAACCATAACCGATAATTATTTAACATTGGAAGCCGATAACTGATACATTGCAGATATAAAGTTTCTAAATATTAATATTACGTTTCCTAAGACTGAAACAAAAGGCAAAAAAAGTTTATTTAAAAACATTGACTGCAAACACAAGGTAAATTTTGCTTCAGCGCAAGTTCTGCCAGGAACACTCAATCTTGCATCATCCACTACCAATCAACACCTAACCAATCACCTCCCAACATGGAACATAAAAGATCGCCACTTACCCCTTTCTACCTCCGCAGTCGAAGCAACAGGGATGGCTAATAGCAGATGGTGAATGATCGCGACAGAACGATACTGTACTGTTCTGTACTTAAACTGTGAGCAACATGCAGCTGAAGAAGGAATTTTTGTCGATTTATCGGTTTTAATATATCGGCCTAAATTGTATTATCGACCGTAATTAAAAATTACCATTCAGCCGATACCGATATAGCCGATAATCTTTCGTGCATCCCTAATTTACATTCACAGAGTACGGATCCCGATACTTCTAAAAAGGACACTAACTCCACTGTACAACATTGTGCTATGTTAAGAGGTATATCTGCTTTTGTTCCTTTTTAAAACAGAAATGCATCATTGGAAACCTATAGGATTGTTGAAAGTGATGTTGTGTCTAGGTTAAAGGGAAAAAGGCAATATAAACTTGCGCATAATCTTACAGATTTACAATTGTCTGAATTGGAATCTCTCAAAAAAGATTTGACTATAGTTATCCAAAGTGCCAATAAAGGTGGGGCTTTGGTGATCTTAAATCGATCTGACTATGAATCTGGAAATTTTTTTACACGTTTTCAAAGGTTTTGGTTTTGTATGTTTGCAGGTGCACTATTTATAATTTAATTGGATTATGATTATTTAAATGTAGTTTGAATTAGACTTTTGCGTATGTTTATATATTGATGCATTATTATTATTGCACAATTATAATTGTATTTTATTTATAGGCCTTTCAGAGCTTTACATGAGACTGCACAGCCCCAGAGAATGCTACTAGCACACTGAGAAGGACTGTTGCATCATGAGTTGTAAGAATCCTCCTGCAATGATTCTCCAAGCCACTAGGAGGCACTGTCTGATCCCTCTTGCAACTACTCTCCCAGCCACTGGGCGGCACCACCTGCTGTGAACTCTTTAGTTATTACTGCTCATCAAGTTAATGTGTTCCACCTGTATTTTGCCCTATTTAAGTTTTCAGTTTTCATTGAGCTTTCATTCAGTCTTGAGCTTACCATCTGGGGAATTCCTGAGTCCGAGAAGCGTTGAGTGATGTTTTGCTGCTGCCAGTTGGCTTACTTTGTTTTTGTAAAGCTATGACTGCTCTTTTGTTTGTATTTGAGAACTGAGATCAAGTAAAGACTACACGCTTTTGAGTTATCTGAGCTTCCTAGTTTGCTTTGGCTTGTGCACATGGGTCTTCTAAAAGATTGTCCTCCTCAGTAGACCGGCGGTAGACTAATAGCTTTCTCTGAGCAGGAGACCTGGGTTCCAGCCCCACCTCTGACACTTTATGTCAGACACTTGCGACAGCAAGACTGAACCATGGAAGTAGACCCAGTAGAAGAACATGGTCCTCCCTCCAATGTGGAGCGCATCCTCTGAGCTTTCTGGCCAAGCTTCAGCCATTAACAAGCATGAACAGATTCTAATTGAGATTCTCCAACATCTAAGACATCAATCTACATCTCAAGCTTCTCCAGCTCTGCCAACCCAGTTCATATCTCGAGCTGGTCCAGTCCTACCAGCCCAGTCTCAAGGTACCTCTCAGCCAGGTCCAACAGCAGGTCTTCTACTCGAGCCTAGACTTCCAGTCCCTGAGAGGTATCGAGGATTTATAACAGTGTACTCGTGCTTTCCAATTACAACCTAACAGGGAGCAGCAGAGTGGCGTATATGACAACCCTTCTCACTGGAAAAGCGTTAGATTGGGCTACAGCTCTCTAGGAGCAGCAGTCTCCTCTCACGACCAGCAGAGATGAGGAAGGTTTTTCACCACCGTGTTAGTGGAGTAGATGTTGATCATCGATTGCTTCAACTTGCCCAAGGAAGATGCGTCTTCCTTCGTGTTACAGAGTTTGCTATCGAGTTCCACACCCTAGCTGCAGAGAGTGAATGGGATCAGCGAGCTCTGAAATCTGCGTTCCATCGTGCTCTTTCACACAAATTAAAAGATGAGTCGGCATACAGAGACCCAGCCCCTGATTTGGAGTCTCTGATAGATGTTGCCATCAGACTGGACAACCGCATCCGGGATCGACAAGGTGAACGTTGTCGTAAGACTCGACTGCCCGAGTTTAACACCTTTACTGGTTCCAAGGAGCCGTCCTCACTAATCGGATGGTCTGAGGAGCCTATGCAGCGGGGAGAACCTGAATGACACAGGCAGAGAGGGAGAGACGGATGAGAGATATGTGCTGCCTGTATTGCAGTGAGCCAGGTCACTTCCGAGCCAACTGCCCTGAACTGGTGGGAAAAGGCAGCTCTCACCCAAGAAGCTCTCATGACAAGAGTAATAACTTACCCCCGACCAGCAGTTTCGGGTCTTTCCATTGATGTCTCACTCTCCTGGGGCAATGAACTTCATGAGCTCAACGCTTTCATAGACTCCGGTGCTGCAGTGAATTTCAAGGACTTTACACTGGCCTCACAGTTAAAGATTCAGCCCATCACTCCATGATCCTCTGACTGTTACTGTATTGGATGGGAGACCCTTCTGGCCAGGTTAGCCAGTGCACCACATTCCTCCACTTTCAAGTGGTTTCTCATAGATAAGTGATAATATTTTTTTTAATCAATTCACCTGAATTCCCTCTGATTCTTGGGTATCCTTGGCTAGTGTTGCATTATCGGCAAATTAATTGGTAGTCCAACAAGATAAGTGGGGGTGGGGTCTAACTACTGAGGGGTCTAACTGCTGCTTATTTGAGCATGGGTAAATCCTATTTGCACATGGGTCTTCTAAAAGACTGTCTTCCTCAGTAGACCACCGGTAGACTAATAGATTTTTCTTACCAGGAGACCCAGGTTCTAGCCCCACCTCTGACACTTCATGTAAGACACTTGTGACATGAGTTTTATTCATAACTGTTAGCATTCGCATTATTTCGATTAATATACACTGACCAAAATTAGCTGAACTCAAAGATCTAAGACTTTTTCTATGTACACAAAAGTCCTATTTCTCTCAAATATTGTTCACAAATCTGTCGAAATCTGGTACTTCTTTGCCAAGATAATCACTCCACCTCACAGGTATGGCATATCAAGATGCTGATTAGACAGACGGGGCAAGGAAAAGCGACAAACATGCAACGTATGTGTAAAATACAGAGTTATTTTTTTACCTTGAATCGCGTATACACATTACATCTAAAAGAAACTGTAATATTTGTTTTAGATGTGTCATATGACCCCTTTAAACTTGCTTTGCTTTGACTGTCATTACAGTAACATGCAGCTGCTTGAGTTCTCACAACTGGTCTCACTGACTAGTCTTAAAGGTAAAAATGAGATGACTAATGTCTAAGACTAGTCTAAGCAGTTATGCAATCTGCCCTTGGTCACACATGACACATTACATTGACCATATAACCCCAATTGTAGCACCTTTACACTGGTTGATTATAAAATACTGCCACTCACTTAACCTTAAATAGTTTAGCTCCTGCATATTGAACAGAACTAATACGCTACAATCCATCACACTCCTTAAGATCGCGAAACCCCTAAGGCTAAGAAAACCCTTAAATTCTAATTGTAACTAAGTGGAACAGCCTTACTGACACGGTTGGGGGCTCAGACATTTAATTATTAATTTAAATCTAGACTGAAAACACATCTCTTTAGCCTAGCATACATAAATGAGGAATAATGATTCCTTATAATTATTATAATTAATTGGCTAAGAACAGCCGCTATGCTAACTATTCTCTGCTTAGTTTTCACATCGGGATGCTCATCCCGAGTTAACTACTAAGTCAGCTTCAAAGTCCCTTGCAAGGATTTTAGATGATGCCAGTTCCAGACTATACAAAAGATTTCAAACTTAATTTATTTTTTATACAATTTTATTGTTTTATGTGATTGTATACCGTATTGTGCATGCCCTTGTGTAAAGCTGCTTTGCAACAGTGTAAACTGTGAAAAGCACTATACAAATAAACGTGAATTGAATAAAGTTAATATGCTTAATAAATTGGAAGTGTTTCCTACTGACATTTATTTTTACAATGAATTTATTCACTATGTTCTCATATTTCCAAAATATCGTTTATCATGTAAAATATTGTGATTTAATTGTCTTATATAAAAGCTAATATGTTGACAAGTTGTGAATGTTGTTTTCATGGATGGAACCGGAGTCAGACAGGTGGTAAGTGAAATATACGTTTATTGCAGGAACACAGATGCAGTAGAGAAATGGTGAGTAAATGAACAACGGATAACCAGACTGGGACTGAAGAGCAGGGTGATAAAGTCTCTTGGTTGCAGATGGCAGATGAAGGCTTTAGATGAGGATTGCAGGGTACTTGGATGAGTAGGTAGAGAGTCTGGGAGTCATCTCAGATGATGAGATGATGACTGAGTGCTGAATTTAAAGGTGGTGGACTGATGAGGTGCAGGTGATGGTGATTAATATTCAGAGGAAGTCGAACGAGTGGGAGGAGTTAGTGAGGATGGTGGAATCCTGCTGTTTAGGGGCTCGCTCTACAGTGCCACTTCTGTAGTAGAGATCTTTTATTGCCTTTATTCCTAAGGGGATATGACACTTCTGGTTATCATTCCTATGACATTTAGAATCTTCTGCATTTTCAGACAAACCAGAACTAGACGTTGAGATAAAATAAATGAGAGCAAAATATAATATTAATTCATATACATTATAAAATAATATTAGTTTACCAAAAAATACACATTCAGTCATCATTTAATGACCCCTAATGACCTTCGAAACTTGCATATGACTGTTCTGTGGAACACAAAAGAAGATCTTCAAAATATCTGCAGTCATACATAGTTTGGGAAGACATGGGGGGTTGTAAAAGCAAAGATTTTCGGCTAACTATCCCGGGAATTATTGCAAATTCATCATACGATGTGCAGCGGTACTAACAAAAACTATGTGCATTCTCACATTGCAATTAATAAGAAGACGGTTGAAACAACAATACGCGTATTTTTTGCATGTCATGGTTAGGTTATTTTAGTTTCGCTTACATGTTTTTATTGGTCCAGGACGTGGGAGGAGCTCGCAGATCCCTTGCGGAGGATGCTGCTGGATATGATTGTGTACAGACACGATGCAGGAAACTTGACCGCAGCTAAACACACATGGGGGATGTCACACACATTTAGCCAACGCAGTTGCTATGAAGTTTGTGTATTTTCCCCCAATCTTGCGCTACAATGGAGCCATCAAAGACGCCGGTCCGCCCCCGCTCCACTGCCCATCACTGACCACAGACGCTTCACTCGCGCTATGAGCGTATAAACAGCAGCATCATCATCTGATTTTAGGACAGGCCTCTTCATGGCCAGATCAGCCAACAGAAACGGGGAGGACGGAGACTCCGGGGTCTCTGCTCCTTCAGAAAGAGGGGAGATGAGGGAGCTGTCTCTGGAGGAGGTGCTGAAATGTTATGAGCAGCCCATCAATGAGGAGCAGGCATGGGCTGTGTGTTACCAGTGCTGCAGGGAGCTGAAGCCGCCGCGCCCGAACGCTGCTGTTCAGTTCCTGATCCCAGACCTGTCCGCAATAATCCTGCACAGAGACGGCACTGTTACCGCGCGTCGAAAGCGCACTGGTGAGACCTAAACATTTCTGAAAAACTTTAAAGTGTGTTTATTTATATTTAAAAATGTAAAAGTATTTCTTTTGAACCGACGAAAAGTTGTCTGTGTAATAGTTTTTAAGTAAGTAAACACGCATTTTGCTAAAGGCCTTAAAATATTTTCGCTTCACTATACAGCTAAATAACAAAACGTTTTAATAATCCAATACTAAAGCGTTTAGGCGTCTCTGTGTTATCTGAATGATTTAACATTATCGTTTCGATATTTATAGGCTAATGGCAGGCTATTTTGTGTAGGCCTATTGATTTGTAAAGTAGTTCCATTCGCTTCCCATTTGATGCATTATGGCTTGGCAATATTCACGAATGCCTCATGTTGCTATGATGCAGCTTTTGTGATAAGTTCATTTGTTTGTTTGGGCTAATATCTGAGTGTTTTACCCCTATCTGAAATCACAATACAAGCAGATGACGCTGTTGTCCTACTGAACTTGATAAAAAGAAAAACAGAACATTCTGATTCGAATATTTGATCATTTTCACATATTGAGTAATTGTACTCTGCTTCAGAACGTTTCTTTTGTACATATTATTCCAATGTAGGACATTCCAAAATGTTGACCTGAAATGTGCTAATCAAAATGGAAAAAATTCGGTTTAACTCATGTGATTCTCTGAAAGGAATAGTCCTCCTTCATGCTATTGTAGGTGTACATGACTTACTTTCTTGAGTTATATAAATTCATGTACTGGCTCTTCCTAGCTTTGTGTTTTTAATGGGGCCATTGGTTTTAAAAGGCACTTTCATCGTTAACAAATCTTTAGCTGTTTTTAAACAATATGTATTGTATAAAGCCCTAATATATAAGGTGACACATAGACCGCGGAACTGGGGGGGCCAGGGGGGCCACGGCCCGGGCAACTTTTGTACTCTGACAAACTATCTTATATGAATAAAAGCCTGTAATCTGTGTTTTTTTTACGAGCCAAACAATACTAGTCACCACACAGCTTCACTCACTCTCACCAACTGCTGCCGAAAAAAAAAAACTCACACTGACTGCTGCATTTTGATTTGAAATTAGTGTGCATAGTTTATCAACTACGTCGACATAGTTACAAGGTCTGTCATGTGTGAGCGTCATCGCGAGCTAACGGCGGGCACCTGTTTCACTGCTGGCGGCATTACCAGCTGCGACAATGAAGGGACAGAAGTCAATGTCAGATTTTTTACAAATAAACTGGCAAAACAAAATTAGCAAACTACTCCAGCTTACACGGTGGCCTCAACAACAGACCCGGAGCGTCCATCTCCACCACGGACTCCGACGAGCCCTGGCTAGCTGCTCTCCTCCGGCTTCAAGCCAAGCTACCGACAGTCACTGTACAAGTGAGTGCTGCGAGGGGATCTCACAAAACCCTGCTGTTCTTATGAAGATCAAAAAGGTACAGGGGACTGGGTCTTAAAAACGAGCGAGATCAGTTCAATATCAGTGGTTCAAAGATTTTAACTGGCTGACATTTTGTGACACGAGCGGAAAACTTTACTTGTTTTGTAGGTGTGTGTGTGTCTGTGCGGCTCTGCACATCAATCTAATAATAATCTCTTGACTTGCGATGATAATGACTATAATGTTGATTTAGATTCAAGGCAGCAAGATGAGTTTTGTTTGTGGACTGGGTGTACTTTATGTGTTTGCTATAGTTTCATCTGTGCGTTTATGTGTAAATAGGCCTGTTGTGTGTAAATGTTAGAGTGGGATCAGAGGGGTTAATCTGAGGCAGCATGTGTGCGTGTTCATCATGTGTGTACTGTAGATGTAACTGTGTGGTGTTTCAATGCATATGCGCCCCCACCCCTCCGCATGACTTGAAACTATGGCCCCCCCTTGTTCAGATGCGTTCCGCGGTCCATGAGGTGACAGAACCCTTTTTTAGGCGTAGACAAAAACTAGGCAGCCGCAAGCTTGCCTACCTGTATAAAAGCGTGTTTAAATAATCATCATTGAAACGGTCAAAGCCATCAGGGGCACAGTATCGTAAAAAAAGGTTTGAGGCAAAGAAAGTATGTATAGAGGTATGCTAAAAATAAGTAATTGTTTTGTTAGTTGGTCGCTGGTATATCATCAGTACCAACATAATGACACTTCATATTAGCACTGTAGCACGTGAACCTTTCAGCAACGAGATTTATTAGCATAGTAAAGTAGAATTAAAATAAACTTGACCAGAAATGGAATTCAATATAAAAAACAATGTCAAAAATTAGTTTTATATGAATTTATTGAATATCAAGACAATAATCATTTAAAAACATAACAAATTAATGATTTTTTAGGCTGTAGTGTTAATATAGTTACAAACAGACTGGCATTGTTGTAGGTGTGTGGATCTGTTAATAATACTTAATAGCTGATAACATAATATGTTGTTGTGTTAATTCAAGTAAAAGAAAGTGTTTTTCTGCTGAAGTTTAATATATAGTCCATGTTTAAATATTTGAATTCAGACAATTTTGCAATAATTATTAAATGTGCTTTACCAAATGTTTCTTTTTCTTTCTTATGGAAGGTTGCAAATGATTTGTATGGTGTAGAGGTGGATCAAAGTGGTACGAGGGCAGAGCCATTGGGGGGTGACACAGGGAATCTCGCCTAGCGTGCCAAATAGGCTAGAAACGGCCCTGAGGTGACATGACTTGAGTAGTAGCTGATTTTCAGAGTAGTTCCGTAGAATCATGCAGATCTCTTTCAAGCAATGCTGCAGTGCTCTGCAGTCCACTCGCAAAGCTGCTGGTTCAGGAAGAGGGATAGTTGACAAGGGTCGATTTTCAGTTCACTGCCAAGAGCAAAAACACACAGCTTTGTACCTTAAAGGAATATTTTACAAAAAAAATTATAATATACCAACCCATATAAAAGTATATTCTGTATTTTATATTAAAATGCAGTTTTTTACTTGAACAGGCCTTAAAATGGTCAAGTGCAATAAAACAACTCCACAGAATTAAAAAGTATCTTCTGAAGCAAAACAACACGTTTTCAAGAGAAAATCATTAATATGTTAAGCTTATTAAGAGTTCAGAACATCATGCGTCGGGTAGGAAATGTTCTCCTCTAGTTAACTTCTCCTTAGGTTAGAAATAGGGGCGTGAAATGCAAATGAGTTCCAGTTCGAAATGTAGTGGATTTTAACATACATTGTCCACGTAATAGCCTCTGATATGCAAGTTTCATAGTCAAAGTTTCTAAAAAAAGAAAAGAACGGAGAAAAAACAGAAAATGTAGGTTACTGGTAATTTTCTGCCAGGACAATATCCATTCATTTTATAGACATTTAAGGTAATTGTTAAATACAATGTAATGCAGTGAAAAATTCAAAAATAGATATGAAACGGCTGTAAAAAAACAATACTGAAAATTTCTTCAAATTAATATAGTAGGGTTTTAGATATAGGGGGTCCCCTGGCATTTCTGTCACCTCAAAATATTGTTAGTCAAATGTACTTTTCTCATTTTTTGCATTAGTTACCTATACATTTTTTTCACTTCGGCCAATTACTTAATAAGGGTTTATGTGTATGTACGAAAATTATTCCCCAGTGTTTTACTGATGATCTTACCCTTCTTTGTCTAGATGACAGTGATGCTAACCCTGTGTCTGAAAATAAGGTGAGACTACTCTTACTGACGACTGTTTTCATTACTTCAGTCTTATGCAACTAACACCCAATTCTTTCATCATACATGTGTACAGCTGGTTCAGTCCATCGGTGTGGCCATCTATCATGCTCTGGACTGGGGACTGGATGACAGTGAAGAGCGGGAATTAAGTCCACAGCTTGAGAATCTGATTGAGTTTATGGTTGGCAGTAAAGGTAGCAGTGAGGCAAAACATTGTGCTAGTAATTCAGCTAAAGACGAAGGCTACAGTGGCCATGAGGAGGAGGATGAAGAGGAGGAAGAGGGCATGGTCCACGGCATTCATACTGTCCACCAGGTGATGATGCTTTGTGTCAGCAGACTGGCCAATCCAGTGTTAGCACCAGAGCATTACCAGGCAGTGTGTCGCGCACTATTCCTGGAGACTCTTGAACTACAGACCTTCCTAAGCAAGATACGAGATGCCAAAGAGGTGAGGAAAATAAATCATTATAGAGTTAAAATGCCAGACAGGCCCATTTTCATCAAATCTGTGTCTTTTTTGACTAGACGAATAAAGGTTTGTGTAGGCATACTTCCATTTATGCCTGAATAGAGGTCAGAAAGGGTCAGTTTAGTTGGAGGAATGAAGGTTGCTGCACATTGACAATGGCACTAATGGCAAATATTCCAGTGGTGACAGAATACATCCACAAGAAAAAAATAACAACGGTTCTATTCGCACACTGTACAGTTGTAGTGGACACTTAATTAAAATTGGTTATTCATAGTTGGCAAATCAGTAACAAGGTACTTTAACATCTAATGTAAATATACCTTTAATATTGTAAAGGGATAGTTCCCCCAAAAGAATCCACCCTTAATGTCATTCTAAATCTGTGGAAGTTTTTTTTGTGAAAAGATGGATTTGTGTTCATACAATAGAAGTCTTCTGTGTTGTTTGGTTACTAACATTTGGTTTTGTGTTAAGAGGAAAAGAGGCTGAATGGGTGGAACTGGGAAAATGGGAATGAGATGCTGTGTTAGTATCTGAAGCAATGAGAACATCCCTGGTGTGATGAATGATGATTACCTTAGCCCATGTAGAATCATGCAGGTTCATGCTTTCCTGTAGCTCAGTGGTTTCTCTAATGACAACACCAAGATTGTGGGTTCGATCCCAGGGGATTGCACATACTTAGAAACAAATGTATAGGATCTACGACGCGGTGCAGCAGAGATTCCCCTGCAGAACCGCTCTGGAACGTGCTGTCCTTACTGAAGGAGCAGCTGGGAAGTAATCTCCCCCTTCCACACTGGAGGGTGTGTAGCCGCCATTGCGCGCGTCCATCCAGAGGGTGAGGTACCTGCAAAATTCTGGCCCGGTGACTCTCACGTGATCCTGAGACCCCGGCCGGCTTACGTGCCCAAAGTTCCCGCCACTCCCATTCGGGAACCAGGTGTTGAACTTGCAGGCGCTCCCCGACCGGGAGAAAGAACAAACCCCAAACGTGGGGTGTCCAGTAAGCTTACTGCGCCTCTACTTGAACCGCACAGAGGTTGTTAAAGGGATAGTTCCCCCCTCTGAGCAGCTCTCTATCTGTTTCGGAGGTCAGCAACGGGGAGTGCTGTCTCCCAACAGAGTTGGCGTGCTGGATCGTGGACGCCATCACTACGGCGTTCCGGTCCGCTGGCTCAGAGTGCCTCTCTGGCAGACATTTGCAGAGTTGCTGGTTGTGCTATTCCGACACCTCGCGAGGGTTTACAACCTCCGTGTTGAACCGGTGTCAGGTCGAGTCTTGCCTGGTACCAACAGGTGAGACCGCCGGCCGGTAGAGCGTATGCCTGCGAAAAGCGCCATCACCCTTCTTAGGTGGGTCAGTGCGCTATTGGCTACCTCCCTTTTTTCCCCACGGGTGAAGAATACGCAGTCCAAGCACTCAGAGCAACGGGCTTGGGCGTAGCAGCCATGTCGCCTATGGCCGGGTATCAAGCCGAGTTATCCACATATAGCTCTAACCGAACCTAGTGCTCCACATGTAGTAACCCCCTAACAGGGTGGTTCCGTCTGAGATATCCTCATTAGATGGTTCCCCTTGTGGCAACCCATGACCTCCACCCCATGACATCCACCTTGCGGCATTTCCGCACATACCTCCCATGAGTTCTCCCCTACCAGTAAGACCATGTTGGTACCTCCAGTGTAATCCCCCCTACGGCAGGAAGTGGTCTCCGTAGCGTACATCCCCATTAAAGGAACAGTGCTTACCCAGTGGCCCTGCGGTATCGGACGGCTTCTCGCCATTAGAGAAACAAGGCCTCCGTCTGTGGTGGCCGTGGGCAGGGGCTTCTCATCTTTGCCAAAGTTCTGGGACAATTTAAATTACAATTTCGCGATTGCGCTCACGTCTGACATGCCCAGGTCAGTCACCGTCGCTTCGCTAGAGATTGTCTGTTCGACACAACGTCAAGAGACCGACAGAAAGGGAACGTCTCAGTTACATATGTAACCTCTGTTCCCTGATGGAGGGAACGAGACGTTGTGTCCTTCATGCCACAATATTTGCCATCCGCTGCAGCAGTGGTGAGATGCGCTCAGGCTCCTCAGCACAAAAGGTGAATGAATGAGCACGCCGTCTCCCTTTTATAACCGGATATCCGGGGGCGGAGTCCGGCATGCAAATTTCATTCGCCAATTTCATTGATGTTTTCAAAACTAGTTGAAAATGATAGGTTCTCAAGGCAAACCCCATCTTTTGTTGTCAAGAGCATTAGCTCCGAGAACCAAGTCCGGTGTGGCCAGTAAGGCGCAACTACTCAGACTTGATGCTCCTCTTCCCTGACCTTGCACAGGACCTGTGCAATGAGGCTCACTGGGGGGGAAGGCATACTTCCGCTAGTCCCGCGGCCAGCTGTGCGCTAGGGTATCCGTGCCGAGGGGGCCCTCGGTCAGGGAGTACCAAAGCGGGCAATGGGTGGTGTCCAGGGAGGCAAACAAGTCCACCTGCGCCTGCCCGAACTGCACCCAAATGAGCTGAACTGCGCGGGGGTGGAGTCGCCACTCTCTCCGAGGCGTCGACTGACGAGAGAACGCATCGGCTGTCTGGTTGAGGTCGCCCGGGATGTGTGTGGCACTCAGGGACTTCGTCACCAGTTGACTCCACAGGAGGAGGCGTCGGGCGAGTTGTGATAGCTGTTCAAGTCAGTCAGAGATGATAGGTTCTCAAGTCAAACCCCATTCTGTCGACACAACGTCTCGTTCCCTCCATCAGGGAACGGAGGTTACATACGTAACCGAGATGTTTGTGTTTCCCAGCAACGTGACCAGATTCATAATTTTGGGGCAGGCACTTGGTATGCTGTGGTCTTCAAATCAGATTGGGTTTTACTTTTTCTTTGTGCGTCATTTGCAAAAAACTCACCATAATTTGCTGTCTTAACCTCTGGCCATTCTGTCTTACCAGTCCATGGGGTCTGTCACGATCATCAGCTGGAGTGCTTATGAACTCCCCTCAGGACTCTGGCATTTGTGTCCATTCCCACTTCCAACTCCATTTCCCATAATCCCATACTAATCACCACCAGGTGTTCCCCATTACCACTCCCCTATTTATACTGTGTTTGGACTCTGAATGATTGCGAAGTCTTGTTTAGCCTAGTCTTATATTTCCGAGCGGTTCCCTGTGTTTGTTCCTTCTTGTTTTATCTTGGATTGATTATACCGACTGTGATTCTCTGCTGCCTGCCCCGACCTCTGCTTGTCACTGTTTTTGATTTTGGATATCCCCTGATCAACGGACGTCTCTGACTCCATGTTACAGGGTCCCCATCCGGCCGTTCTCAGTTGTGTTTCTGGGGAAATCCTTCACCGGCCAATCATGATTGCATTTCTACATTTCTCACAGGGAACTGATCAGAAGTTCTCTCTCTTGTCAGATTTTCTGTCACTGTGAAAAACGTAAATAACAGAAAATTTTGCGTTAACCTTACGTCAGGAATGTTGTAAACCAGAAGGCTTTTTTAATTTTGGACTGGTGGGATCTGGGTTTGCTGAGCACAATAATGTTATGTTTGTTTTACTGGAGATTGTGTACCAGCTATTTATGGTTGTAAGCTTGCCACAGGCTCAGTCTTAGGGCCTCTGCTATTTGCACTGTAAATGCTACCTCTATCAGGTATAATTAAGTTTTCACTGCTATGCTGATGATACTTCATTATAAATTTCCTCAAGGTCTCATGAAAGACAGCAGTTCACCAGAATAATGGATTTATTGTTAAACTCGGACAAAACAGAAGTGTTACTTATTGGACTGAAAACTGCCATATGTAACTACCAAGATTACTCCTTGGCTATTGACGGATGCAATAAAACCCTTATCGTCAGCTAGGAATCAGGGCATTTTATCCTATAGTAATCTGTCATTCGAAAACTATCTTGGCAACACATGCAAAAGGATGTTTTTTCATTTTAAGAATTTATCTACATTACTTCATATGCTGTAACTATTAAACCCAGAAAAGTTAATTCACAAATTAATGACATCAAGACTAGATTATTGTAATGCACTGTTAGGCAGTTAGTCTGTGGGTTTATTACAAAAACTTCATTAAAAAATTAAAAAATTTTTTAAAAAAATTATTATTAAACTATTAACTATTAAAAAAAAAAGTTCAAAACGCGGCAGCTAGTGTTCTTACACGAACAAGTGCAGGTGTTAGATCCTTTTTCTACATAGCTTCCAAACTCTGGAACAGTCTTTTGAGTAATGTGCGGCAGGCAGACACACTGTCACTTTAGATCTAGATTAAAGACACATCTCTTCAACCTTGCACTCACAACACTTAAGGCTGCATTATTTATGTTTAACCAGAAACACTTCCTATAGCAACTGATGCACTTGTAGAACGGTATTCTGCTCTCAGTTGTCTTTTCTCATTGTTCCGAGGTCCGTAACCAGTCCAGGGATCTCATTTATAAACTTTGCATACGCCACTTTCCATGCGGTTGTGATCTATGAAAAACAAACTTGACGGGAGAATGTGAGCACTTCTGGAGACAAAAGGAATTGGCGATACAAATGTTGAACTCAAAGAGAGGTAATCCCCGAGTGAAAGAGACTTTTCACATGAGAGGGACCAATTCCTGTGTCGGCAGCCGTAACGCCTCTAAAGTGAACTCCCACTGGCAAGGGAAACAGTCCAGTACGGACGCTTGTGCCCGAAGGTGGAGTCTGAGCTGGGAGGCAGAGGGGGTAGTGGCAGCTGATCGCTTGGGTGGGCAGAGGGGAAGCCAGGGGGAAAATGAAGAAGCAAGAGGGGCAAAAAACAACCAAAAAGCTGGAGCTTGGGCAGACACAAAAACGAGAGAGAGTTAATAAATCCAAGAACGGGGAAGTCAACCATCCAACAATACGAACAGGAAAAAATATTCAAAGTAATCCAACAGAGCAGAGAATACCTCCACACGACACAACAAGAGAAAAAAAACTAGGCTAGATAGAAACAAACTGCTAGACTAGAGTGGCAAAAATGCTGGTGGGTATGAAACATCAAATGACGATCGCATGCAGAACAAGGAAACTAAATATTGAGAGCACCAAGTGAGGGGAATGAGCGCTAATAATGGGAATTAATGAAGAGATGAACACACATGGACAATGAGTGCGTTGCAGCCATCAATACAAAGCCACATGCTTAACAACAAGCACACACACAGAGAGAAAGAAAAGCAGACAGGTGGTTAGACTGGAGACCTGACAAAAGTTTTGGTGGGGAGAAGTCCTCCACTTCCAGACAGATCATAGAACCACTGTAGCTACTGCTCAGTACCACTTTCCATCTCATTTGTGTGTGTTTGTGTGCATATTTGCTTTTTCTCAATTAGCTTGATGGCAATCCCCTTGTTATGCAAGCCCTTTTCAATGAAATTTCATACCCCTTCGTTTGAAGTGAGGTCCCGAAAAATCTTAATTTGAAGGGCTATATGGCCCTAACCCCTACCCCTCCATCCAAAAGAGAATCAAGACATTGTAAAGTGTAGGGGTAAGGTGTAAAAATGGGACTGGGCCTAAATAATAAACTACCTAAACAAGACGAACCTGAACTTAATAGAAAGTCAATTGGTAACCAAGGATACAAACATGGACGAGAACGGAATCAATTACGGACAGATAACAAATAACAAACAAACTGAAAAAAAACAGAATAAAACAAATTAAAACTGTAAAAGTACTGCAGGGGTGTCTGTCCCGGAGGCTGACATAGGATTGGAGGCGGTGATGCAGGAAGGGAAATTTCCAGGATGGTGTTTCCTGCACTGATAGGCATAAATAAATAATCATCATCCAGTCCTATCTGGGAACACACGTTGAGCATAGTATCGCTCTAGCTCACCTGATAGATACAACCCAGAAATGAATTCACATATTGCATCAGATGATGACCGTCTTGATGTAGGTGGAAGTGGAGAAAATCCAGTTGTAATCTTGAACAGGTTTGGTGTTCTGTTACGGTGAGCTGGTTGTAGTAAAGCGCACAACGAAGAAGATACTCATGGAGACTTTTAATATAAAACATATTTTGGAATCATGGAAATAACAACCATGCAACACATAATACTTCAATAAAATCTCAAGAATACTTCACATATAAAACATGCAATTTTTCTTATATTTACAGTATATTACACAGACACTCAGCATTGCTTTGAGTATTGCATGTTATCTGTGAATGCCATATAATTGTTCTCTTGTGAAACATTGCAAAAATATTTCCTCTTCTTCTACGCTCCTACAAGTTTGGGGTTATCTTAAAGCTGTTTTTGTGTGCCAATGACATTTGATCCCTGTCATATTTTCGGATATTTTCTTGTAGATGTTAAAGAAGATCAGAGTCGAGGAATCTCACGAGGAAAATTCAGCTGTTGAGCTTAATGCTCTACAACACACTGACTGGGTAAAATATTATTTTGTCATGATTTTACACAAAACTCAATGATACACTTTTTTTTAGCTTTATGTGTTGTTTTGAAAGAACACGTGAGCCCCACAGAATGTATGTTTTTTTTAATCTGACTGGATAAATTCGATTTAAGCTTAAACAAAAGGTAACACTTAAAGTAAAGTTGAATTTGTTTGTTCATTAGGTAATGCATTAGTTAACATGAGCTAGCAACAAGTCAAATAATAAGATTTTAAAATAAACATTTGCATCTGTTAACATCATGGACATAAACAATTGTATTGACACTAACTAAAAGTAACAAAGATTAATCGATGCTGAAAATGTTTAGCTAACTGTTCATTGTTATTTCACATTGTCTAATGCATTTACTAATGTTAGCAAATACAAGCTTATTGTAAAGTATAACCCAGGAGTATGTTCACCAAGGATAAACAAATTCAAGCACCTATTCAATTTGTCAAATAAAAACATACAATATCAGTAATTTAGTATGAGCTGTCAGATTATGGAGACCGGGTCTTGAGGGAAAACAGAAGGTTGTAACATATTACACAAATTAAACTTGAAACAGCACTCATTGCACACGTCATACTGTAGCAATTGAAAACAAGCTTTCTGCTTACAATATAAACTACTGCATAGGCTACTTCTTTCAAATTTTTTGTGTAAGATAGGTACCTACAATCATCTAAATTCATTCATTTAGCTGATGTTTTTTTCCTCTATGTAACATAGTTTGTGTGTGTGTGGTTTAGGCTCGGTTGTGGGTTCAGCTGATGAAGGAGTTGAGACAGGGTGTGAAGCTGAAGAAGGTGGAGGAACAGCCGTTTAACCCTCTGCCCACAGAGTTCAGCCTAACGCCCTTTGAGATGCTTATGCAAGACATTCGCTCGCGCAAATATAATCTACGTAAAGTTTTGGTGTGTTCATTTTAACTATACATTCTCATGCTGGGGGCACAATTTCTGCTGCATCAGATGTTCTTTAACCTTATACCAGCAGGACATTGTGGCTTTAGCTGATGCATTGTTCATTTGATAATGTCAGTAATATCAAATCTTTCTTTGTGGTTGTGGCTGTAGCTGATGCAGCGTAAATTTGATACTGACCGTAATATCAAATCTTTCTTTTTTTTGCAGGTAGATATAAATATTCCCACACGTGTTAAACAAAATGCTCACGAGTTGATTTTGGACTTCATCAGATCAAGACCCCCTCTTAAACCAGTAAGTTTCTGATCTTATCACTAGTGTGCTGTTACACTGAACGCTAACCACATGCAACACGATCAAATGACAAGTGATACACAATACCATTATTAATTCCTTTAAAAAAAAATGTTTATGTGTGATAAAGTAACAAATTATAATCCTAGTAGTGATAGTAGAATGTGTACTATATCTCCAAAGATTTTTTATCTATTTTAATTTTTTCCATATTTTTTCTTCAATTTATCACCAAAACCTCTTATGCTTAACCCCCACCTGATGTTTGTTTGAATAATCTTCTTCAGAAAGAAAAAATATGAATACAATGCATAGTTAAAACCAAGTTTACTTTAAGATATATTATATAATATACCTGAATAATAAATAAGAATGTTGTTACAGTAATCATTTAATGATTAATGTATACAATTGTAAGTATGAGTCTAAGCGCGGTTTCACACTGGCACTTTTGGTGCGCACCCGGGTTAGATAAATTCGGTCAGAGTTCGGTTCTTTTGGGTGATGTGAACGCTGTCTTTCCAACCTGGGTGCGCACCCGCGAACTGTACCCGAGTCTGCATAAAAAGGGAGGTCTGGGGTGCGGTTCATATGAACTCATGTGAACGCAATTGTACCAAATCTTGGAAGTGAACCGCTATTAATGACCTACTCTTTGGTAAAAATGTGTGCTGTGTGTGTTTCACTCACTTTTTTGACGAGAAAAAATTATAATATGAATACAGTACAGTGGGTGCAGGGGGAGCAATCGAACTAGGATTCGGACCAAGCAATCGAACTAAATGTGAAACCGACCCATATTTTTTTACATTAAGAAATGTATGTTCTATCATGACAACAACAAAGTTAAGGCTGTCTACATGGATCCAACACGGCATAAGATCAGCCCTTTATATTGAGGGGTAAGTGTACTCAAAGAATCTTAAACTGTATTTTTCATAATTGGATTATGGGTGGAACCATCTATAGTCTTAGTGGGTCTTACACAAACTGATAGAACTGATAAGATTCATGTATTGATAAGATTCTTGGATTCTTGTATAAGATTCTTGTATTACTACAAAAATCCGAATTATCTTATTTGACCAGCCTCCAACTGAAAGCTTACATTCCGGGGAAGAGAAAACACAACTGTCTACACTCATAAGGATAAGAGAAAATGCCTTCTGTGGAATCTACTTTCTGCATAAACTGCCACAAACTTTTACAAAGCATTGCAGTTCTTGAAACAAAGTTACTTGTGGGACCACCAATCCAGACGGAACACAAATCAGAGCTCCGTCATGGACGCCCTCAGCACACAGCCGGTGAGTCCCATAAATCTAGTACTCCTCGACCGGCCTTTCTGAGTGTAGAGAAACAAGCCGATCGACTTACAAATAGATGGCATAAACAGGGAGCGAGACCTAAAGGCACTCGAGACATCAGACTGTCACGAGTATCACATATTGCCGCAGCAGCATCCTCTACCCCAAATATGGCTACAAGGATTGCAAACACTGGTCTCCGAACACCGCCCATACATCTTGAGAACAGATTTGAAGTATTATTCAATGAGGAATCCCCAAATTTGATGAATGTGTCTGAACACAAACTAAATCAGCCAGCAGCTAACTCTGATTTTAACAGGCGCTCAAGGTCGAACAGACAGCGGCACTCAGCTCAAAGCGCAGCTGAGCCCAGGACTCTGATAGTGGGTGACTCCATAATCAGAAAAATTAGTAGCAGGGATACAACTACGTGCTGCCGTCCACAAGCAACAACTTCTGATGTAAACAGGGAACTTCAGAACATTCTGATGAAACATAAGACTGTAAATCGACTCATCATTCATGTGGGGAAAAATGATATTCATAAAGAACAGTCAGAACTTCTTAAGAAGGACTTCAATGAACTCATTGAAACACTAAAAACACTGAATGTTCAAGCATTCATCAGTGGACCACTCCCAGCAAGAGGAACAAACAGGTTTTCACGTTTGCTTGGGCTTAATACATGGCTGCAAAAAACCTGCAATATAAAAGGAGTGAACTTCATTGACAACTTCAATATTTTCTGGAGTCAGAGGCAACTGTTTCAACAAAATGGCCACCAGCTAAACAAACTGGGTTCAAGAGTGCTTAAGGACAATATCTTCTCCCTCAGTCATCCTTCTGCCAATCCACTCAACCAGAATGGCACACACACACACCCAAACACAGTGTGAATGACCACATGTCTTCACCTCAGCACCTGGTTGGACATGCTGTTGACACGTCACACAATGATAACACCACTCAGTTCATGGACACCATCTCAGCTGAGCCCTGCCCACCGAGCTCAACACAGACAGACTGTGACATATTAGAACTGCTCCAAGATTCAGCACCCAAGGACGACTTCCTGGAAAACAGCCAGGGAAACCAGGACAGCGTATTACAGCCTCTGATAACACCAGAGATACAGCCCCTCTCACCAGACACGTTATCTCTCTCCCCAGCATCTCCACTTCTGTGCTTCTCAGAGAAAATGGAAAAACTGGTGTATGCTGGAACCAAACTTGCTGGAAGCCCCGAAATATCGACCAAAAAACGACAAGCCCCACGGCCACCAGAGCCTGCAGGCCCAGCTCGCCTTCGCCCTCCTCCTGTGAGAGCTCTTCGGCCTCTACCACAACGCCAGGGCCCACACCCTCCTCCGTCTGCTCGAGGTCAACCAAAAACAACTAATACCAGCTCTAAGTGATATGTGTCGGGTCCCCGCTATGATAGCAGTAACTTTATCAAATGTTTACAGAACAAGCGGGAATCCAGTGTGCCTGTATCTTTTTCTATTGCTGTGCTATCACACGACAGAAAGTCTAAGGCCTTCAATAGTCGTAGATCAAACCAGACTAATCTGGTGCCCATTGCACGTCAAACCAAGATTGCTATGGGGGCAAAAAGCAAGACTGTTAAGTTAGCACTTTTAAACATCTGCTCACTTAAAAACAAATCACTTCTAGTCAACGACTTAATAACCACATACAACCTGGATTTTATGTTTCTAAATGAAACCTGGCTAGAAGACAGCTGCAGTGCAACAGTCCTCAATGAAGCATCACCTCCTAACTTTACTTTTATGAGTGTCTGCAGATCAGTTAGGAGAGGTGGGGGAGTAGCTGCTCTTTTTAAAGATGTCTATCAATGTAAGCAAATATCATTTGGAAATTACACGTCTTTTGAATATCTGGGTATTGTGTTAAAAGGTGCTCCTCGCATTTTACTAATCACTATTTACAGACCTCCAAAATACTCTTCATCCTTTGCTGAGGACTTTATAGAACTGTCATCAACAATTTCCTCAGAGTTTGACTGTTTCTCTATTGCCGGAGATTTTAACATTCACATAGATAATGCAGAAAACAATATGGCAAAAGAAATCAAAACTGTTTTAAAAATATTTGACCTGACTCAGCATGTACATGGACCCACACACAATCGTGGACACACTCTAGATTTACTTATCAGTAAGGGTCTAAACATTTCATCTATTGTTATTAAGGATGTAGCACTATCTGATCATTTCTGTATTTTTTTTTGATATATTGATCTCTCCTGCCATTGAAGTTAGATCTGTGTCTGTCAAGAAGAGATGCTTAAATGAGAACACTAGTGTACTATTTATGAAGGCCATATCTTTAACACCAAGCATATCTGCTGACTCTGTTGATTCTCTCCTTGATTCTTTTAACTCGAAGGTTAAAAGTGTAATTGATGATATTGCCCCTGTGAAAGTCAGGAAGAGTGGTAGACAAAAAGCACCTTGGAGAAACTCAACAGCGGTGCAAAATATGAAAAGACAATGCAGAAAAGCAGAGCGCTTGTGGCGGAAGACAAAACTTGTTGTCCATTATAACATCTACAAAGACACCATCCATGCTTTCAATATGGAACTAGGCAAAGCTAGACAGACTTTCTTCTCAAATATTATAAACAGCAACTTAAACAACACCAGGACTCTTTTCGCTACTGTAGACAGACTGACAAACCCCCCAAGCCAGATTCCCAGTGAAATGCTCTCAGACAGCAAGTGCAGTGAGTTTGCATCTTCTCTGATAAAATCAATAATATTAGAAAGGTGATCAGCACATCCTTGAGTAGCGCTGGGGTCGGGCAGATCACACCACAACCTGAGAAAGTAGTTACAATGTCTGATTTTGAAGAAATTGATGGCAAAAATTTGGAAGAAACCGTTCAACACCTTAAAACATCAACCTGCGCCCTTGACGCACTTCCCACATCTTTTTTCAAAAGTGTGTTAAACGGTTTAGAAGCAGATCTCCTAGATGTGGTAAATGCCTCACTTCTCTCTGGAAGTTTCCCAAACTCCCTGAAAACTGCTGTTGTCAAACCCCTCCTGAAAAAGAGCAATCTGGATAAGACCATATTAAACAACTATAGACCGATCTCAAATCTTCCCTTCATAGGTAAGATAATTGAAAAAGTTGTCTTCAACCAGCTGAACAAATTCTTAAGCTCAAACGGATACTTTGACAATTTTCAATCTGGGTTCCGCCCGCATCACAGCACAGAGACAGCGCTCATTAAGATAAACGACATTCGCTTAAGTACTGATTCAGGCAAATTATCCGTGCTGGTCCTACTCTACCTCAGTGCTGCATTTGACACGGTCGATCACAACATACTTATAGACAGGCTGGAAAACTGGGTGGGGCTTTCTGGGATAGTCCTAAAATGGTTCAGGTCATACCTAGAAGCAAGAGGTTATTATGTGAGTATAGGTGACCATAAGTCTGAGTGGACATCCATGACATGCGGAGTCCCTCAAGGCTCAATTCTTGCGCCTCTCCTATTCAACCTGTACATGCTCCCAATGAGCCAAATAATGAGAAATAACCAAATTGCTTACCACAGCTATGCAGACGACACACAGATATACTTAGCCCTATCGCCTAACGATTACAGCCCCATTGACTCCCTGCTCAAATGCATTGATGAAATAAATAGTTGGATGTGCCAAACTTTCTTCAGTTAAACAAAGACAAAACTGAAGTCATTGCATTTGGAAATAAAGATGAAGTTCTCAAGGTGAACGCGTACCTTCACTCTAAAGGTCAAACAACAAAAAATCAAGTCAGGAATCTCGGTGTGTCTCTAGAGTCAGATCTTAGCTTCAGTAGTCATGTCAAAGCAATAACTAAATCAGCATACTATCATCTGAAAAATATTGCAAGAATTAGATGCTTTGTTTCCAGTCAAGACTTAGAGAAACTAGTGCATGCTTTCATCACCAGCAGGGTGGATTATTGTAATGGA
Source organism: Barbatula barbatula (assembly GCF_947034865.1). Taxonomy (NCBI): domain Eukaryota; kingdom Metazoa; phylum Chordata; class Actinopteri; order Cypriniformes; family Nemacheilidae; genus Barbatula; species Barbatula barbatula. Next base: position 3,193,340 of record NC_136788.1, read on the forward strand.
CTCCTTACTGGCCTCCCCAAAAAGACCATAAGACAGATGCAGCTCATACAGAACGCTGCGGCAAGGATTCTGAGCAGAACCAGAAAATATGATCATATCACACCAGTCCTCAGGTCTTTACACTGGCTACCAGTTACATATAGGATAGATTTTAAAGTTTTATTACTGGTATATAAATCGTTCAATGGCTTAGGACCTCAATACATTGCAGATATGCTCATTGAATACAGACCCAAAAGAACACTCTGTCAGAAGTGTGAGGAGAAGAACCCAATTGCAGGCAGACACGGCGATGACGGGGTTAACAAAGATTTATTAATAACTAAACACAAAACCCACAAGGGGGTAAAACTGGGCAAGGTAAACAATGGTTACAAACAGGACACGGACTAACTAAACTAGGAACATAAACACTAAGGACAAGACTAGACTGACTCCTCTAAATACAATAAACAAGAACTAGATACTTAACACAGACTTGAAACAGCATACACGCAGAGAGTACCAAATACAATGAACGAGCACAGGACAATAGACACGAGAAGGTTTTATAGGGGAACAAACACAGGAAAATTAACAAGGGGCAGGTGAAGGTAATGAGACACTCAGGGAAGGTTAACGAGGAAACGAGATGGCGGGAACAAAGACACGGACCAGAGAGAGAGCAAGAAAGCAGATCGAACCAACATCTCTCTCTCACATAAAACATAAGACTTTGTCATGAATCTGCCTCAAGACCAAGAATAGACATGACATGAAGGCAGATTCATGACACACTCAGGTCATTAGGATCGTATCAGCTAGAAATACCAAGGGTTCTCTCCAAGCAAGGAGAGTCTGCATTTAGCTATTATGCGAGCCGCAGCTGGAACCAGCTTCCAGAAGAGATCAGATGTGCTCCCACAGTAGCCACATTCAAATCCAGACTCAAAACACATCTGTTTAACTTTGCATTTGATTAATGTGCCACTGTGCCTCTGACCGTCCGACTGTTTGTGCTGTACTTTATTTTATTTATTATCTCTTCTAAACTATATTTTATTTTATTTTTATTCTTAACTGGTTAATTTTTATTTTTCTTATTTGTTCTAAACTTTGTAATTTTATTTTTTATTCTTAACTGGTTACTTTTATTTTTCTTATTTCTTAACTGTTTTATCAAATGGATATTTTTAATTTCTTCTATGTAAAGCACTTTGAATTGCCATTGTGTATGAAATGTGCTATACAAATAAACTTGCCTTGCCTTGCCTTGCCTTGTATAACCACATATCAATTTCTGACGTTCTGGAGTCACCTTTTCACTACACTGGGACCTCAAAGTGCTTTGTGGGTTATTGAAGGAACTCAAATTCTAGAACTATTTTAAGTTCTAAATCCTAGAACTATTAAAAATGTCTTCCATACATGTTGGCCAGAATTATTGGCACCCTTGTATTTAATATACTCCGCAACCTCAATTTATAGGAAAAGAGTCTGATTAGGTTTTAGATATTGAGAGTCATCCTTGTCCATTCCTCCATAAAGAATTTCTCCAGATCCTTCTTGGTGCTGCCTCTTCTTCAGTTCATCCCACTCATTTTCTATAGGGTTCAGGTCAGGGAACTAGGATGGCTTTGACAGGATCTTGATTTTGTGTTCAGTGACCAATTTTTTGTAGCTTTGGATGTTTGTTTTGAACCAATGTGCAGATCTAACCACGACCCATTATAATATTTCTAGCAGGGCAAGTCAGGTTTTGCTTTTTATATCTGTTGGTATTTGATATAATACATGATGCTGTCACGCTTTTGGTCCGGGCAGAAGAGCACACTTCGGAGTACCAGTGGAAAAAAGGGGTCTAAATGAACAGTCAAAAAACAGGCAAAAGATGGTAGATCAAATAAAAGGCAAAACTCCACAACACATAAATCCACAAAAGAGTAATCCAAAACGAGACATCGGGTATCGAAAGCAGAACTATAACCAAATAACCGAAAACAGGTTACAACTAACAACAACAACACTGAACTGAAGCAAAAAGCGGGGTATACTTAGAGTCCAGTAATGATCAATAATCAGGGGAGTGCAAGCGGGATGGTCCCTGAGTGAGTGATGATGCAGGGGTGTGGTTGGTGAGGGGGAATCCAGCGTCGTTACAGATGCCATGTATCTGATCGAGATATCCAGAACCTCTTGTATAAAAGGAGGTCCACAACAATGAAGATCTGATGGTATATTTCTAAATAAAAGATCAAAACAAGAAAAAATGCAGATTCATTTTTTCAGCCTTCTTTGCTCATGTTTACCAAGGGTGCCAATAATAGTGGAGGACACTGTATTTCATATTTCTTACAATAGATTATAATATTTGGAGACAAAACATTTTTATTCTAAAAGTAGAATTTATTGCCGTATGACAAAATAAAGCATACAGCATTAGAAAAGCTTTGCTAAAGCACAAAGAGCAGTTCAAAATAGCTCTCACTGTCCTTTGATGTCATACGCCGATCGGTCTGGATCAAACATCTGTCTGTCGTACGATGTGGCTGCAGTACGAGTGCTTGCGCGACAAACGGGAATGGTTTCAAAATAACGGATCTTTCCTCAACACAACATCCTCTCTGTATGACTGTCCCCTTATAGGTGAGTGAAGTAAAAATATATAATATATTAACAATATACTATTGATATACATTTACACCGGGCTGTTGAATGCTTCCATCTGATTGGTTGACAAACGTTCTATGGGTGTTCTGGGTTTGCCGACAGCATTACAGTTCCATATCACTTCACCAAGTTTAAATAACAGAAAGGTTATAGTGAAGCCTACAGGCTCTTGATCTGACGTTTATAATCTCAAACTTTCCTCTTTTTTTCTTATTATTTGTTATATTTGCACAAGTAAAAATACTCATTGACAATAATAAATTCGTAATAAAGTTACAAATGAGATTATATCAGTGGTTTCCCGAAACCTTTCTTAATGCTAAGTCATCCTTAAATTATACCTTAAGAGTGGTAGCGATATATTCTTAAGAACCATGGTAGATACGAATCTTTTGGGAAACTCATCCCAAAGCAGTGAATAAAATACCAGGCACTATAATATTTTGTTTATTTTTACCATTGTAAACCTATGTGTGATGTGCTAAATAAATGTAATGTTATCTAAATCCCTCTTTTTTGTCTCCTTGTCTTATTCACGGGGATGAGTTCCACCACTGATGCTCATCCTTGCACTGCTTGGGACACCTAAGGTCAACAGGCTCTTTTCAACAGCTCCCGTTCTCTTTTTGTCATAAATAAATATCTAATTTGTGTGTGTGTGTGTGTGTGTGTGTGTGTGTGTGTGTGTGTGTGTGTGTGTGTGTGTGTGTGTGTGTGTGTGTGTGTGTGTGTGTGTGTGTGTGTGTGTGTGTGTGTGTGTGTGTGTGTGTGTGTGTGTGTGTGTGTGTGTGTGTGTGTGTGTGTGTGTGTGTGTGTGTGTGTGTGTGTGTGTGTGTGTGTGTGTGTGTGTGTGTGTGTGTGTGTGTGTGTGTGTGTGTGTGTGTGTGTGTGTGTGTGTGTGTGTGTGTGTGTGTGTGTGTGTGTGTGTGTGTGTGTGTGTGTGTGTGTGTGTGTGTGTGTGTGTGTGTGTGTGTGTGTGTGTGTGTGTGTGTGTGTGTGTGTGTGTGTGTGTGTGTGTGTGTGTGTGTGTGTGTGTGTGTGTGTGTGTGTGTGTGTGTGTGTGTGTGTGTGTGTGTGTGTGTGTGTGTGTGTGTGTGTGTGTGTGTGTGTGTGTGTGTGTGTGTGTGTGTGTGTGTGTGTGTGTGAGTGTGTGAAGCGGCTTTGCAACAGTGCAAAAATGTGAAATGTTCTATAGAAATCATTTTGACTTTGACTACATAGATCTTTATACCCCTTGTTAATAGCAGGAAACCCATTGTGTGCACTGTGCTTTGTGTATTTTTTCTTAGGAAGGATTTGCTTGCTGGCACATTACAACATTACCATGGGTGTAGGCCTTGCTACTAGAGACTACTTCTTTGGTGAACTTTCAGAAGCAGAGCATCAAGTTATCGTCAGCTGTCTTGAGTCTTATCAGTTATGACATTTCCCATGTTAATATTATCGATGTCCAGTGAAAATGTTGCTGCTTGCATTGTATATTGTGGTAAATTTGAATAGAAAATGTACAATTGTAAAAAAAGGTGCAAAGTAGCTGAAATGGTTCTATATTTATATTTAAAGTTAAGTCAAATAATTTGTTACAGTTTTGTAAGATGAAAACCTGTAATTCATAACATAATAATATTACCAACACAATGTTAATTACACATGTGTTTTTATGAATTTAGAATGTAATGCACAATATTGACTATTCAGTGAATATTTATTCATTGTAATTGTTGTTGTTCATATCAATAAACTTTTTGCTGTGTAACTGTCTGCTTAATATAATATTATGGATGGCAATACAGCAGAACAACACACTACAGGGTAAACAAAAAAAGGGGTTTACTGTAAAACGGTGCCTTGAAGCACCCAATGTGGTTTCACATTGTGGTCTAACTTTATATTTTCAACTGCTATATACAGTACTTACATAAAAAGCATTTAATACAATGTACGTATTGAATTTGTCTACGCATTTTCGGATAGCACTTTATGTGAAACGTCCGAAACTAAACGATTGGTAAACAATTTGAAGCTAAACCTTCAACAAGCATGTTTGGATATGTTGTTTATGTCCACATACTTCACCCTAACCTTACATAAAGATACAACTGTGTTTCAGTCAAATGTTTTATTTTATTAAATTTCCAAATTCCAAAGTTTTCTTATTCGCAATGTGTGTAGGTTTCTGAGCGCAGCTTGCCTCCTCCTCCACAGCAGGAGCATTCACTCCATGATCAGGTTTTGGCTGAGATTAGACAAGATCATAAACTGAGACCTGTGGAGCCACCTACTCCCAAGAGATGTATGTCAACATCTACATCCTTGCTAACAATAATTAAAAAAAAAGTTTACTCACAGCAGTGTGTTTTTGTCTTCTCAGCTTTTGGCTCTTTACCATGTCTGGCAAAAACCTGCCAGTGGGACATCAAATCGACGTCCTGCATTGACCTATCAGTCACTGAAGCAGGGTGCCGGCCACAATCTCGTATACGTGTGCTCCTAAAAGCTCCAACACTGGCAGAAATGGAGGAAATGAATATATTTGAGGTGAGATCTCAGTGCTGTCATCACTTCTGTGTTCATGCTTTATAGAAATAATGCTCTTTGGAAAGATTTGGAAGCATTTGTCTTTAGTGGTTTCAATTTTTTTTTTTATTAAAAAATAGTATCTACTATCACAAAGATTAATGTTTGTCACTGAGTTGCAAATATCTAACCAATAAAAAGTATTAAAAAGTGCTGGTTAAATGTTACTTAATGACCAATGACAATTTAATTAGTTGAAGGATCCCATTCAAGGCCAAGTTAGATCCCTGTGAAGTCCAAGTTTTTTTTTATTTTAAAGGGGTCATGGAATACATTTCATTTCAATTTAATTTGAAATTAAATTAAAAAAATTGCCCCACAAGACTAACAAATTTAACCTATTTAGGCTTTTTTCCAGCGTGATTTTAATCATCAAATATTGAGAAAATGAGAAAATCGCCTTTGAAGTTGTCCATCAGAAGCGCTCTAGCAAGCTGTTGCTAAAAAGAACAAGTTTGTTTTAATGCTCTCTATTGGCATAGCACTATAATGAAATTGTCGAGAGTGAAGCCGAAAGCTGAAATTCTAAGCTTTACATAGATACCAAACTTGAGGGGGTCATTCCCAAAGAGCCCGGCAGCAGCGAGCGAAGTTTGAAGGTGTGTTTTTGGCCATTTTTGTTCATGATTTTGCTGCATCCACTCACAAAAATAACGTTTTGAATTATTTACGAAAGAAAGAAATATTTTAAGAAATGTACAAAATATCTTAATAGAGCACAATATTTACTTAATATCCCAATGACTTTTGGCATATAAGAAAAATCTATAATTTGTACCCATACCATAGATTGTTTGCTATCCGGGGTATTCAATTCCAGTTCCAAGAGGTCCTGTTTTTATATTTTCTTCCAAACAGAGGTCCGGACAATATGTTGTTTGAAAATAAATAAATATTTAATCAATTTAGCCCTGTTGGAAAAACTGTAAAAACTGTATAAAAGATATGATTTTTTATCAGTCCATTTATTTTATATTTTGATATCCACAGTATGTATGTATTGTAGGCTCTGTGGCTTTAGGGGAATGCCCTCTTAATCGAAGTCTGATAATTAATATTTGTAAAAAAAGAAACTACTGACAACACACAAAAGCAAATGTAATGTATCAATAAAATGCTCTCATCATAAACAGAAAACAAAGTTACTTGCTAAATTAGTATTTCCTTTAGCCTGGGTTTTCACAGGGTCACAAATGTTTGAATGCTGATCAATAATGCTAATGCTCAATGTAGATAAAAATGTTATGGTTCATAAAATATCACAAATCTGGTTGAAACGTTGGCGACATATAGCAAACAATAAACAGACTGACAGATACAAATGCTTTAATATTTCCTGCATTTTGCTTACTCTCTGTCCATTTACCTGCTCTGCGTATCTGCATGCTAGTGTTGTAATAATGAACACAAATCTGCTACTCCTCATGCAGTGTGTCTTTGGCGGGAGAGAAGCAGTGTCTTTGGCAGTGCGGAAAGGGTTCAAATGAAGCTTGTTTGGCACTAGATAAAGATATAGCGGCAAAAGATAAATTACATAAATGTTCGTAAGAGCACGTGTGATGTCATTCTCCGTTTTGTAGCTAAATTTAAACAACCAAAATAGTCAAAAGTTTTAAATATTTTTGAAGCTTCGTTCGATGGAACCATCAAAGTCCAAGCCTTTTGGGAAAGAATGAAGGATTAGTCCACAATGACACCATAGTGTTGACCAGGTACCAACGCATGCAGGATTTTCTGATTATAACGCATGGAGCTCACCAACACGTTTTGCAGATGTTATTGCTAAGAGGAATGCTGTCTTCAATGACAGACATTTCAATTCAGAATGTTCCATGGGTTCAAAAGGGTGTCTAGTGAGCGAACACAAGACCAAACTGAGGTCCCATGATGGTACCCTAACGGTTCGTGTGGTGTGCAATCACTGAGTTCCTTTAAGAAAGCGGGTGATTAGGACATGAGACCCCAATGGGAGTCCATCTACCCTGACATGTTGTGCAGAGCTGGAATCTCTGAACCATCTCCTTGCTGTGTTCACCAAGCAGTGAAAAGTTTCCACCTACACGCGTAGACACTTCTGGTGGAAGGTGCTCTTGAATTTAGGATTGTAGGTTGCACCCTGACATTGCAAGCCCTGAACATTAATTCTGGCTCTCCAGCGGCCAGGACCACAGCTGAAGTCGATCTGGATCCGGATGCCAGATCTGCCATTGCAGCTAAAGAAGGAGATATTGTCTCCTGGGCAGTTGCCAAGGTTCCCCCTTGACGAGTCTGTATAACATCGGGAACCATGGTCTCCCCAGCCAATTCGATGCCACCAAAAGCACTCTGGGATGTCCATGAAGAATCCTGTGGAGAGATGTTGTTCAGGGTTTGTTTTGGTTTCCAGTTCCCTCTGGCTATCCTGTGTTGCCATCAGAATGTGAAAATATGCATCCTTCAGGTCAATCGTGGATGCACCAATGATGTGTTGTAATTGCCTGCAGGACATCTGTTATGCGGAACATGTGCAAGGATAGAGCTTCGAGGAACTGATTTAGACCCCTGTCACTCCCATGCCTGTAGCTAAGCATCACTTAAGCTTAGCATTGAAGAATCTCCCTCAATAGCCTGGAGCGATTGAAAAAAGTGCCAGCATGAGATGGAAAAAGCGAGTTCCCTATATGACCCATGCATGCTGCTGAATTATATGCATGAACAAGATGATCATCCTGCATTACAGTAATCTAGTCTTGATGTCATGAATGCATGAATTGACTTCTCTGCATCTGATGGTGACAACATATGACGTAGTTTAGATATATTTTTAAGATCGAAAAACACAATTTTACAGATGTTGGCGACATGGTTCTCAAATGAGAATTTGAGAATTCGTCATTCTTTGCTGACAACCCGGGTTTTATGGAACATCTGTCAATAATTTAGCAGTATTCTTGGTTCTTACGGTCCAATAAGGAACACTTCTGTTTGGTCCGAGTTCAGTAATAAAACATTGCTACTCATCCAGTTTTTTATATCAACTTTTCATTCCACTATTCGATGGAATTGCTGTTTTTCATGAGGCTTCAAGGAAATATAAAGTTGTCGCTTTATTATATCTCCTAGAGGTAGCATGTATAATGCGAAGAGCATAGGCCCTAAGACTGATGCCTGTGGTACACTGTACTGTACTTGCGATTTGCGTGACACCTCATTGTTTATTGCTACATATTGAAAACGGTTGGATCAATACGATCTAAGCCATTTCAAAGCTATTCCCTTAATGCCAACATAATTTCCGAGTCTATGTAGGAGTGTGCTGTGGTCAATGGTGTTGAATGCAGCACTAAGGTCTAGCAGCACCAATAAGGAGATACAACCTCAGTCAGACGCGTAAAAAAGCTGATAATTTGAAACTCTGATCAAAGTAGTCTGTGAACTGTGATGTGCTCTAAATCCAGACTCGAAATCTACATTGATGTTATTCCTTTGTAGGAAGGAACATAACTGAGTTGAGACTACTTTTTCCAGAACTTTAGATATGATATAGGTCTGTAGTTAACTAGTTCTCTAGAGTTTTTTTGACAAGGGGCCTTAGAACAGCCACCTTAAATGCTTTAGGCACATGTCCTAGTGTCAGAGATGAGTTAATAATGCTAAGAAGAGGATCTATAATTTCTGGGAGCATCCCTTTCAGTAGATTTGTAGGTATGGTTTTAGCAGGCATGTTGATGATTTTATCTAATGATTTTAGATAGTTCTCCGTGATCTACGGTAGAAAATCATAGCAATTTCTCCTTAGGGGTATTTTTGTGAATGAGAGTTTTCATTTTTCTCTTTCGACCTAAATATTTTGCACGTATGCGAGAAGATTCACAAGATATCACAGGATTAAATAGGGGTGGATCCCAATGACATTCCGGGTCATGTATGACATTGTTGCTATTAGACTTGACCTGTGCATGAGCAAAGAGAGATACGATTCAGTATGAAGCACTGCCACTTGAGCTCAGTAAAAACAAATTAGACTCAGTTACGCCACTGCCAGCTGCACGCACATACTGGTGGCAGAAAAACAGTGGAAAAAGAAGCAATGAGTGAAACAGAGACAATTCCTTCAAAAATGTGTTTTTTGTTGTTGAATGTCAGAATAGGAATGGCAAAAATAATGGTAATTCCTATAGAATCAGTTGTTGATGACACAATTTTATGCTAAACCAGCCATTAAACGAACAGGATGGACCGACAAAATCATCCGGAGTTCTCGTTCCTCTGTTTATTTTAATTTCAGGTAAGGTTTTCTCCACTGTTTATCACACACCAATGCTAAAATAAATGATGTAGTTAAGAACGATATTTTAGATGCAATTACTCAGCTGGCTTTCTCTGTTGGAAGATGCTGTGATCCCTCAAGCCATAGTGGACTCGAAGACCAGCTTCTGACAGAGTGTAACAACTTACATAAAATTCAACACACTCAAAGAGGAGAATGAGGAGCCGAAGGAGGCAATCAGAAACAATCCTTAACAGTTACTTTTCTTTACTGTGTGTTTTCTAAACTGGCTTTCTGTTTTTTACTGTCTATTTCATGATGTATGAATATATAATGAAAATATTTTACAGCAATGTGGTAATAAGAACAGACACAATGTTCATGATTGTGTCTGTTCTTATTACCACATTGCTGTAATATGGAGACAGATCAGTCTCAAAAATACAATTCATGACATTTACAAAACACAATTCATAAATTCTTTGCACAATTCACAAAAATCAGATTCGTAATTTCAAAACACAATTCATAAATTCACAAACATTTTCCCCAAATGCTCACACAAATATATCTTGCAGAAATAAATTCAGAATGTTTTCACAAATATGTATATCATGCTCTTGAATTACTTTCCAGTTAACATTTGTGAATGTTGTAACATGTATTTATGGTTTGGTGAATCAGCATTTCCAAATTGTCACATGTGTGTGGATTGCTTTGAATTTGTTTGTGGTATTTTTAAGACTGTCCTGCCATGCTGAGTTTCAAGCATAACTTTTTTTAATGATGACCTGTTCAGCCAATCGCGTTGAGCATTTGATCCACCAATCAAATGCTCCCTACTAAAATTTAACGCTGCGCTTGTACTGTGCATTGTTCATTAGGTCATTTATGTAAAGACCGGTTAATGGACGAATGCCAAAGCTATGAAGCCTTCTAAAATTCTTGGAAATATTATATTGAAATTATAACCCTATATATAATCATTTTAATTTATACCGCTTATTTGTTTGTTTAATTCTGTCCCGATTATTATTTGTTATTTTTTTAATTATTGTTTTATGTTTGTGTTATTTGTCATTCGTGTATAATATGTTCAATTTGTGCAATAAATAAATTACGTCTAATGGGGACTATTTTAGCGCCCTAATACAATTTTTACTAAATCACATTATGATATACACTCACCTAAAGGATTATTAGGAACACCTGTTCAATTTCTCATTAATGCAATTATCTAATCAACCAATCACATGGCAGTTGCTTCAATGCATTTAGGGGTGTGGTCCTGGTCAAGACAATCTGATAGAAGAGCAACTTTGACTGAAATATCCATTCGTTACAACCGAGGTATGCAGCAAAGCATTTGTGAAGCCACAACACGCACAACCTTGAGGCGGATGGGCTACAAAAGCAGAAGACCCCACCGGGTACCACTCATCTCCACTACAAATAGGAAAAAGAGGCTACAATTTGCACGAGCTCACCAAATTTGGACAGTTGAAGACTGGCAAAATGTTGCCTGGTCTGATGAGTCTCGATGTCTGTTGAGACATTCAGATGGTAGAGTCAGAATTTGGCATAAACAGAATGAGAACATGGATCCATCATGTCTTGTTACCACTGTACAGGCTGGTGGTGGTGGTGTAATGGTGTGGGGGATGTTTTCTTGGCACACTTTAGGCCCCTTAGTGCCAATTGGGCATCGTTTAAATGCCAGGGCCTACCTGAGCATTGTTTCTGACCATGTTCATCCCTTTATGACCACCATGAACCCATCCTCTGATGGCTATTTCCAGCAGGATAATGCACCATGTCACAAAGCTTGAATCATTTAAAATTGGGTTCTTGAACATAACAATGAGTTAACTGTACTAAAATAGCCCCCACAGTCACCAGATCTCAACCCAAATGGTGGAACGGGAGCTTCGTGCCCTTGATGTGCATCCCACAAATCTCCATCAACTGCAAGATGCTATCCTATCAATATGGGCCAACATTTCTAAAGAATGCTTTCAGCACCTTGTTGAATCAATGCCAAATATAATTATGGCAGTTCCGAAAACAACAATTATGTAATATGTTCTATTGTTGTTGTTATTTTTTATTATTAGTTGTAGTAGTAGTACTGTCGCAAGTGGTGAAACACGAATTGTGTTTGGAATTTATGATTTGTTTTGTAAATTTATTATTTTTGAGACTGATCTGTCTCCATACTGTAATAGTTGAACCTACTCTTTAAATATTGTGACATAAAACTTACTTTGACTTTAAATACTCCAAATACGGCCTTACTGTTTAAGTTACTTTAACAGTGAATTTAATGACTTCATGTAGACAAATTTAAAATGAACACAATTCAATGTTTGTCACAAATCAAAATAGCCATTTTGTTAAACAAACACAACATTTAGGATGGAAATGTAATAAATTAATATAAAGTATACTGGACATTGTCTAGTATTAAGTGTTTTAAAATTTGTTTTAAAAAATGTAGTATATCAAGCATAATCTATAGATATTAGGAACAACATTGACTGCTAATACAACCACAAACTGTAGAGATAATGGCACAGATAAGATGATCACTAATATAAAGTTGCAGAGTCTGAAGGAACAACGTACATGAACTTCGACCATTGATCTGAGAGTAACTACTGGTCAGGAAACCTCACCTTGTTGCTAAGAGTTAGATTTAACCCTTAAGCCTATTGTTATAATTGCTTCCAATGTTTCCTCATCTGTAAGGCGCTTTGGATAAAAGCGTCTGCTAAATGACTAAATGTAAATGTAAATGTAATGTAAGACAATCGGTTGTCTCCTTGACAACTAAAATAATTTGAGAAGGCGTTCAGACAATCCATAATCCTATGTTGGAAGGCTGACCCTTGATGCTTTCTGCCACCAGTTCGACACCAGAATCACATCACACTGTTTTCAAACTTGCTCATTTTGAATCTCAAAAGTCAAAGTGTTTTAATTTTGGTTAAAGTAAAGTTGAACTCAAATTGAAAACAGTTCTAATAGAAAAGTAATTATATCCACAGTAGGTTACTGGCAAACTTTCTGCAAAACTACAGCAAAGTTTTACACTACGTGTTTGCAACTCTCTGCATCCCTTCTCTGTGGCTGTCTTGTGACAGCCGCCTTGTGGGTTTTATTTTCATCAGTTTGTACAATATTTCATCATATTAACTTTGCTCTAACAATGTGTTTGAACCAATGACAAAAAGCAGAAAAGAAAAGAAATATTGAATATTATATTATTTTGTCTTATTGTTCTTGCTCCAAATACAGTGCAAAGACAATTCTTAGTTTTTGTAACCAATTGCCCCGTTTTGGTGCAGGATGAGGAATCTCCAGATGTTGACATCAGGCGAGTGGAGAGCTCCCCTACACCTCTGAAGCGAGATCGCTCGTTCTCAGAACGTGACCTGGATGAGCTGCGAGGGGAAGTGACATCATCGCTCTCAGAAATACCTGAGTTTACAGGTTTTGGTCCCCTTAGAGGAGAGAGACCCCGATCACACACGCTGACAGGGGTTGGACACATGTATCATGGTCAGGACCTTCAGTTAATAAATATTTTAACAAATTATGTTTAATGTTGCCAGGATTCTGGTCATTAACCAATTAGACAGGAAGATTTATTTGTTTTGTTGTGTATTTTTATAACAGTTCCCATAGCTTAGATTAGATTAGATTCAATTTTATTGTCATTACACATATACAAGTACAGTGTAACGAAATGTAGTTTAGGTCTAACCAGAAGTGCAATTAGCAAGTGCAGTATATACAGTGAATAAATACAGAAAACAATATTAGGAAAATATTATACAGTGGGCATGGACTATGAAGATATTTTACAGTAGGTATGTTCTATGAAAATATGACAGTAGGTATGTACTATGAATAATATATACAGATAGCTATATACTATGAACATTAATGTACAGGTGGCTATGAACAGATAATAATTTAGACTAAACAATAGTGCAAGTGACTTAAGTGTGCATAAATTATAGACATTAGCTATTAAAGTTGCAGTGCAATAAGTTAATGCAGTTGTTGAAGTTACAGTGCAGTGGATGAGTTATGCAGCTATTAAAGGTACGGTGTAGTATATGAGTTAATGCAGTTAATAAGTTGCAGTCCAGAAGATGAGTAAATGCAGTTAATAAGGTTATGTCACCGGGTGAACGAACCAGGAACCGAAGAGAGACTGCGACTCGTTGTTAGGGGGAAGAAATGCCGGTGCGACACCATAACGAGCGCCAGCTGAAGCTAATGATTAGCGCTTCATTGAAGCATGTGCTCCAGTATAAAGAGAGAGGTTGAAAGCATGGTAGGGAGAGAAGAGGAAGGGGGAAGAGAGTGTTCGTGCAGTTGTGAAGCGCTGTAGGAATACTCGAGGATCATCGTAGTGGCAGTGAGTGGTGAGTGAGGAACAGAAACTGTACCAGCTGGGGAGACCATCGAGTACGGGTTTTATCGTTTGGAACTACTAACCTTTGGATCATTCGCCCTATGAAGAGGAGAGAAACGAGTTGATTAATCGCTGTAAAGAGAGAGTGAGTTTGCAGTGTCTGATAGAGTGAAACCAACACGTGTGAGGATTTACCAGAGTGATTTATGCACGAGTGTGGTGAGATCGAACAACTGTTTTCTCTGAGTCTCTGATGGATGAAACTGGTCTATAACCTTGAAGATGTATTCGAATTGAACTGTCCCCGTAGTTGTTTCCAGGTCCCTAACGATCGTGCACATGGCGTAGAGGAGGAAGGAGAACTCAATGCTCTGTTGTTGCCACAGATCACGAGCACTGTATCCCGCCTCAGCGAAAGCCCAGCCTTGCCAATTCTTCCGATGATGCCTTTCCAGTATATCCAGAACGAGAGTGGAGGCTGGTAAAGTACCCGGTTTTTGTCTCACCTACTACTGCCTGCCTTACTATCGAATTGTCCGTCCCTTACAGGGAGTAAAGAGGGAGCTACTGTGACGAGTTGGATGGTGGCTTTGTGAGCACGTTGACGAATCCAAGTCCAGAAGCTGCCTGCCCCACGAGTAATTCCACGAGTCTGACGACGAGGAAAGTCCCGATCGGTCCCACGAGCCTGCTTAGAGAGGAGTATACTCACCTGGAGAACGGAAAAGTACCTACCGGCACCCCCCCTTCCTCACATTCATCAACGCTACAGCCACAGGCCCACCAAGAGAGGAATATCCTTACCTGAAGGACGGAGAAGTACCTACCAGCCCCCGCTTCTTCATTGCGTCCACGCTACAGCCACAGGCCCACCAAGAGAGGAATATCCTTACCTGAAGGACGGAGAAGTACCTACCAGCCCCTGCTTCTTCATTGCGTCCACGCTACAGCCACGAGCATCCCCACCCCTGCTTTTATCCCTTTTTAGATTAATAAAGAAACTTACCTTTTAAACTCATCCTTGTTGTCCGCCTCTTGGTGTTCTCTGGTGTCTGCTCCTCCGGAGTGTGGTAAATAACCCTCGGCCCTGTCACCGGGTGACATAACTTTTGGCGTAGTCGGCAGGGTTACCACTCGGGGTTGAGCGGCCAGAGGACCCAGGATGGCGGATGAGGATTTGCCAGCCGCCCGGCAGCCGATGGCATCTATATTTATGGGAGCCCCGTGGGCTCAGAAGTACGGTGGGCCCGGCTCAGAGTTGAGCTTGACAGACTGGAGAGCGCAAGTCGAGTACCTGGCCGGACTGCAAGGGCTCAGAGAAACCCAGAGGATACAGTTTGTGCTGAGTTCGCTCGAGGGGGAGGCAAAGAGAGAAGTTCGAGCAGCACCTGAAGCCGTCCGAGCCACTACACAAGCGATCTTTGAGTTCTTGTCCAGACAGTATGGCGATTCCACTCCCGTGGCAGTGTTGCGGGCTCAGTTCTTTAACTGTAAGCAGGGACCTGGGCAGACCCTGCGAGCATTCGCTCTGCGATTACGAGAACAGTTCGCCAGGTTGAAGAGTCGGGAGCACCATGGTCTAGGAGATGAAGAGACATTATTAAGAGACCAGTTCCTGTTGGGGTTACGAGAAGGTCCAGTGCGACAGAGTCTGAGATTGCAGCTTCGACGGGACGCAGCACTGACTTTCGAAGACCTACGTAAAGAGGCCCTAGCCCTGGAACAGGATCACCACCAGACCGTGGAGTCGCCGGTGTGTATGGCTGCAAGTGGTACTAGTGCCCCAGTACTGCCTGAACCGACGGATTGGAAACAGGCCTTACGTGCAGAGTTGATGAAGGATGTTCGAGAAGAAATGGCTGAGTTCTCGAAGACTCTTCTGGGAGAGATCCGTCGTGGACGGCCAGAGCCCCCGCCTTTGCTCCGAGACCGGTCGTATTCTGACGGGGGGAGGGATCCGGGGAGACGTACCGGCCGACCATTCAGTTCCAGGTTCCAGTGGGATGGGCAAGGGCGCCCGATCTGTAACAACTGCGGAGAGCCAGGACACTACAGCCGCCAATGCGGCCCCCGACGTAACTCACAGGGGGGTTTTTAGGACGACCGGCCACTGTGGGTCAAGTGGTCGGAAACCCCCGTATGGACCCCTTTTTAAGCTCAGCTCCACGAGACGGCCTGGTGGGACGTTGCCCCCTCGTGGAGATTAAAGTCAATGGAGTTACTGTTCGGTGCCTGGTAGACACAGGATCCCAGGTCACCATGTTTGCCGAGAGTCTGTCTAAAGATCTGTTCGATGCCCATCACTTACTTGAAGCTGAAGTCCCCTGGCTCACCCTGCGAGGAGCAAATGGCCTGAACATCCCCTATATCGGATATCAGGTGACCGACTTTGAGATCCAGGGCACCACGATCCCACAGAAGGGAGTGGTGATTGTGCGGGACTCCTGTCTGGGGGAACATCGAGCCTTGTTGGGGATGAACGTAATCATGGACTGTTGGGAAGAGCTGTTTCGCGTGGGTCCCCTTCGTTCCACTTCTGTAGCCGAGAAGCGAGAGTGGGAACGTGTCATCACCGACTGTCGACGAGTACAGGTCGCCAGCTCCCAACAGGATTGGGAAGACGTTGGCCGAGTGGCATGTCGATACGCTGTCTCCATTCCTGCCCGGAGCGAGGCTGTGGTCTGGGTCCGTCTTCCTGAGCGGGCCGATGGTCCTGAGGAGTGTGTCCTTGTCGAGCCCCACTGGGAATGTCAGGCCGTCGAAGTTGCTCGGGGGTTAACGGTAGCCCGTCGGGGCCGAATTGCAGTTAAAGTGAGAAACACGAACACTTACCCTGTCCAACTCTATCGTCACCAACGGTTGACCCGTATCACGCCAGTGAGTTCCCATCAGGTGAGGGAGGAGCAGGAGGTTCGCTTCTGCCAAGTAAGCGCAACGGTGGTCGAGGTCGGTTTGGCAAGGGAGGAATCTGGTCATGGACCCGCTACCGACAGCATGCCGACCCATTTGCGGAGTGAGTCCCTGCAGGGGGAGGGCCTACAAGAAGAGCAGACCCACCAACTTCAGAGCTTGTTGGCCAAGTGGCAACACGTCTTCTCCACCCACGATGAGGACTATGGGTGCACCGACATCGTCAAACACGTTATACCTACCGGAGACGCTCCACCCAGTCGAGAGCGGTACCGTCCGGTACCCCCGACTTTATACTCCGAGGTTCGTGCCTTACTAAAGGGGATGCTGGGACGTGGAGTTATTCGGGAGAGCAGCAGTCAATGGGCCGCCCCAATTGTCCTGGTACGAAAGAAAACGGGCTCTTGGAGATTTTGCGTGGATTATCGCAAACTGAACTTGGTCACCAAGAAGGATGCTTTCCCCCTGCCCCGGATCGAGGATTCCCTTACAGGACTGACCAATGCCGCCTGGTATTCCACCCTTGACTTGGCGAGTGGCTACTGGCAGGTACAGGTAGAGGAGCAAGACCGAGAGAAGACCGCCTTCACCACCCCTTTTGGCCTGTTTGAGTGGGATCGCATGCCCTTCGGACTCTGCAACGCCCCTGCGACCTTCCAGAGGCTGATGCAGCGATGTCTGGGGGGACAGCTGATGGATTCCACCCTGGTATACTTAGATGACGTGATCGTCTATTCCCCCGACTTTGACTCTCACCTGTTACATCTGGAGCAAGTCTTCCGAGCTATGGAACGGTATGGACTGAAGCTCCAGCCAGGGAAATGCCAGCTCCTTAAGAGGGAGGTCCAGTTCTTGGGGCATCGAGTGAGCGCTGCAGGAGTGGCTGTTGACCCGGAGAAGGTGTCCGCAGTACAGGGCTGGGTTCCACCAAAGACCGTCAGGCAGGTGCGGTCTTTTCTGGGATTTGTCGGCTACTACAGACGCTTCATAAAAGACTTTTCAAAAATTGCGAAGCCCCTGAATCAGCTGCTGTTCGGATCCGGTTCTTCACGGAGCCGGAGTTCCCCCACGATTACTTGGAGCCCAGAGTGTGAGACCGCCTTTCAGAGGCTAAAACAGGAGTTGCTGCAGGCCCCCATTCTGGCTTACGCTGATTTCACCCGACCCTTTGTACTTTACACCGACGCTAGCAACAGCGGACTGGGAGCCGTACTGGCCCAGCGACAGGACGGAACAGAAAGGGTCATCGCCTACGCCAGTCGGAGTCTTCACCCAGCAGAGCGGAACGACGCCAACTACAGCTCTTTTAAAATCGAGCTGCTGGCCCTGAAGTGGGCTTTGTGTGAGAAGTTTAAGGACTACTTGTGGGGAGCTGAAGTGTTGGTGGTGACCGACAACAGCCCATTGGTCCACCTCCAAACCGCAAAGCTAGGGGCGGTGGAGCAGAGGTGGGTGGCTCAGCTCGCCAATTTCAACTATCGGCTGCAGTATCGGCCAGGCCGTGAACACATAAATGCTGATGTTCTGTCACGATTACCACCGTCAGGGGAAGGAGGAACCCCAGAATCAGAGGAAGGGCTGATGGTAGGGATAGTGGAGGTACCTGGAACACGATCGGAGGGAGTACCGGCAAGTTGGGGATGGGACCCCCACCGATGGAAGGAGAGGCAGGAACAGGATGAAGGGTTGGCTACCCTGCGGACCTACCTGGAGCGGAACAAACTCCCGGGGATGGATGAACGACGGGGACAGCCCGTGGGATTAAAGAAGCTTCTGGGGCACTGGAAGCGACTGAAGTTGCAGGAAGGAGTGATCTGTAGGTCTGTCTTGGACTCGAGGACCCACGAGATGGTATACCAGGTGGTGGTGCCTGAAGCCCAAATTCAGCCATTGCTCCAGGCCTACCACGATCGGCTAGGACATCAGGGTCAAGAACGGACGGTATCACTGCTGCGCCGGCACTTTTTCTGGAGCGGGATGGAAGAATCAGTGGGGAGGCACGTACAAGGATGCCCCCGCTGTGTGTTGTTTAAGTCCCGACGAAACGTGAGGGCCCCCATGGTTCCGGTGAGGCCCAGAGCCCCATTGCATATGGTGGCTATGGATTTCTTGACCTTGAGTCGTCCAACAGATCGTTATCAGAACATCTTGGTCGTTACGGATTTGTTCACCAAGTATGCCTGGGCCATACCGACCTTAGATCAGACCGCCACCACCACTGCCAACGCTCTGTGGAGACATGTCTTCCAGCCCTTTGGATGTCCCGAAACACTCCACTCGGACCAAGGGCCGAACTTCGAGTCCCGTGTCATCCAAGAACTATGCCAACTGTACGGATGCAGGAAGACCCACACCACTCCATACCACCCACAGGGAAACGGGGGATGCGAACGTTTCAATCAGATGCTTCTGAGTTTACTGGGGACTCTGGATGCGGACCACCAGGGTTATTGGACGGATAGCCTCCCGGCCCTGGTGCAGGCCTATAACAACAGCGTCCACAGCACTACGGGTTATGCCCCTGCTTACCTGATGTTTGGGAGACATGTGCGTTTACCCATGGATCTGCTCCTCGGAGCAGCAGTGGTCGAGGCCCCCGCCACCACCACCGAATGGGTACACCGACACCACCGCCAACTCCACTCTGCGTATGAGAAAGTGTCCAAACATCTCGACGTGGCCGCCCAGAAGAACAAGCGTCTGTATGACCGTACTGCCAGAGAAGCCCCCTTGTTACCCGGAGAACGGGTGCTGGTGCGAGACAACCGGCGCCAGGGGAAGGGGAAGCTCAGCGACCGGTGGGAAACCGTGCCATATGTGGTAGAGCAACGACAGAGACCTGACCAGCCCGTCTACACCATCCGGCCAGAGGGGAAGGCTGGCCCTGTGAGAATTCTGCACCGAAACTTGCTTCGCCCCTGCCCTAACTATCCGCGGCAAGAGACTGAGGAGCCGCCGGCGCCTGTGGCCCCTGCACCACCTTGGGTGGGTTGGGCTATGTTCCCTAGAGCCCCTACTCCTGAACTCAGGGAGGAAGAACCCGCTGCTCCAGCTCGACGCTCCCAGCGGGAGACCCGAGGAGTACCTCCTATCAGGTATAGAGAATAGGAGTCTAGACCCCGTTCTCGGGACTAGAACGGATCCGGTGGGGGAGGATGTCACCGGGTGAACGAACCAGGAACCGAAGAGAGACTGCGACTCGTTGTTAGGGGGAAGAAATGCCGGTGCGACACCATAACGAGCGCCAGCTGAAGCTAATGATTAGCGCTTCATTGAAGCATGTGCTCCAGTATAAAGAGAGAGGTTGAAAGCATGGTAGGGAGAGAAGAGGAAGGGGGAAGAGAGTGTTCGTGCAGTTGTGAAGCGCTGTAGGAATACTAGAGGATCATCGTAGTGGCAGTGAGTGGTGAGTGAGGAACAGAAACTGTACCAGCTGGGGAGACCATCGAGTACGGGTTTTATCGTTTGGAACTACTAACCTTTGGATCATTCGCCCTATGAAGAGGAGAGAAACGAGTTGATTAATCGCTGTAAAGAGAGAGTGAGTTTGCAGTGTCTGATAGAGTGAAACCAACACGTGTGAGGATTTACCAGAGTGATTTATGCACGAGTGTGGTGAGATCGAACAACTGTTTTCTCTGAGTCTCTGATGGATGAAACTGGTCTATAACCTTGAAGATGTATTCGAATTGAACTGTCCCCGTAGTTGTTTCCAGGTCCCTAACGATCGTGCACATGGCGTAGAGGAGGAAGGAGAACTCAATGCTCTGTTGTTGCCACAGATCACGAGCACTGTATCCCGCCTCAGCGAAAGCCCAGCCTTGCCAATTCTTCCGATGATGCCTTTCCAGTATATCCAGAACGAGAGTGGAGGCTGGTAAAGTACCCGGTTTTTGTCTCACCTACTACTGCCTGCCTTACTATCGAATTGTCCGTCCCTTACAGGGAGTAAAGAGGGAGCTACTGTGACGAGTTGGATGGTGGCTTTGTGAGCACGTTGACGAATCCAAGTCCAGAAGCTGCCTGCCCCACGAGTAATTCCACGAGTCTGACGACGAGGAAAGTCCCGATCGGTCCCACGAGCCTGCTTAGAGAGGAGTATACTCACCTGGAGAACGGAAAAGTACCTACCGGCACCCCCCCTTCCTCACATTCATCAACGCTACCGCCACAGGCCCACCAAGAGAGGAATATCCTTACCTGAAGGACGGAGAAGTACCTACCAGCCCCCGCTTCTTCATTGCGTCCACGCTACAGCCACAGGCCCACCAAGAGAGGAATATCCTTACCTGAAGGACGGAGAAGTACCTACCAGCCCCTGCTTCTTCATTGCGTCCACGCTACAGCCACGAGCATCCCCAACCCTGCTTTTATCCCTTTTTAGATTAATAAAGAAACTTACCTTTTAAACTCATCCTTGTTGTCCGCCTCTTGGTGTTCTCTGGTGTCTGCTCCTCCGGAGTGTGGTAAATAACCCTCGGCCCTGTCACCGGGTGACAGTTACATTGCAGTAGATTAGTTAATGCAGTTATAGAAGTTACAGTGCAGTAGATAAGTTAGTGCAGTTATTGAAGTAACAGTGCAGTAGATGAGTTAATGCAGTAATGAAAGTGGTCCATTAGTGCAAATGAGCATTCAGTATAATATTTCTGGTGTGCAAGTGAGCAGTATAGAGTGCAAATTAAGTTGTGTGTGTGTAAACAGTCCGGTAGAACAGATAACATGAAGTACTGATGTGTACAGTTCAGTCATGCATGGCAGCCCTGTAGTGCAATGTAAACAATGTTATAGCAGCATTAAAGTTAAAGGTATGAGGGGTAGTGGAATCAGTGGGGGGCAGAGTTCAATAATGAAACAGCTGCTGGTTCTTTTCCGGAGGCACCGGAAGTGCCTACCGGAAGGCAGGAGAGTAAACAGTCTATGAGCGGGGTGAGAGGAGTCCTTGAGAAAGCTGCAAGCTTGACGCAGACAGCATTTCTTCTGGATGTCCTCAATGGGAGAAAGTGTAGTCCCTGTGATGCGCTGGGCTGTTTTCACGACCTGCTGCAGTGCCTTGTGCTCAGCAACAGAATAGTTCCCGTATCAGACTGTGACACAGTTGGTCAGAATGCTCTCTATCGTGCAGCGATTGAAGTTCACCAGGATAGTTGAAGACAGTTAGTTCTTCTTCAGTGTCCTCAGAAAGAAGAGACGCTGGTGAGCCTTCTTGACCAGGCATGAGGTGTTGGTGGTCCAGGACATGTTCTCCGAAATATGAGTCCCCAGGAACTTAAAACTGGAAACACGTTCAACAGCCATTCCATTAATGTGGATGGGGTCGTGTGTGCCTCCTTTCGCCTTCCTGAAGTCCATGATGATCTCCTTTGTCTTGGAGGTGTTAAGGTGTTGTCTGAGCACCATGTGGCCAGGTGCCGGACCTCCTCCCTGTATGCAGTCAATCGTTGTTGCTGATGAGACCAATCACCGTTGTATCGTCTACAAACTTGATGAAGGAGTTAGATCCGTTCACAGGCCTGCAGTCGAGTGTGAAAAGGGAGTGGAGAAAGGGGCTCAGTAAGCAGCCCTGTGGTACACAAGTGTTGAGGGTGATGGTGGTGGGGCAGATGTGGCCTAACCTAACAAGCTGAGGCCCGTTCGTCAAGATATCCATAATCCAGTTGCAGGTAAAGTTGTTAATGCCTAGGTTTCCAAGTTTGATGATTTATCTGGTTATTAGGGCCCTAGCACGAAAGAGCAAGCCACCGGCTTGCTCTGCAGTGCAGAGCCCTATTGTTTCTGTGTTGTTTATTATTATTCTTCTTCCGAATCCGCTTTCATCGCTAATTTGAGGGCCTAAACATGCTCTAAAACTCACAATATGTTGCGCGCGCATCAGACGTTGCAGAAGTTTTTATCCGATCGACATCATATTCGTGTCATTCTCATCTTAAGGCCTTTGCGACGCTAAATTGCGGAGATCTAGAGTTTTCATGGGGAATCGTGACCCTGGCGGCCTCCCAAAGTTTGGCGTTTCGCCATGAACAGGAAGTTGATTTAACTCAGGCATTCAATGTCCTACAGGGCACAGACTTCACACATTTGTTCAAAGTCCTGGCCTGAATACATCTACATGGCATCTACATCTACATTCAGATACAGTTATAGCGCCACCTGCAGGAATCAGGAAATGGCACGTTTTATACAGTTTTTAAATGCTCATAGAGATTCAAACAGGAAGTTGATGTAACTCAGGCATTCAATGTCCTACAGGCCACAGACTTCATACATTTGTTCAAAGTCCTGGCCTGAATAGATCTACATGGTAATATTCCAATACAGTTATAGCGCCACCAGCTGGCAACACGAAATATGACACGTAAAAATAAATAATGAATACTACTGTAATTCGCCATCATTAATTGTATCACCATCATTTTCTGTTTTTCTCTACATGGCAATATCCAGATACAGTTATAGCGCCACCTGCAGGAAACAGGAAATGGCATGTTTTTAACTGCTCATACAGATTCAAACAGGTCAGCCTCATATTTGAACAGTATAGCCAGTGTGATCTTCAGACCTTTGTGATGGTACATTGAAATCTACATTGTACATTGACTTTCTTTGAGGGGCGTGTCCGTGGTGGCCTGATAAAGTTTGATGTTTCGCCATGAAACATGAAGCTACAGTAACTCAGGCACACGATATCCGACCGGCTTCAAACTTCACGTGTTTGATGAAAGTCCTTGCCTGAACGCATACCCATGTCAGTGTTCACCAATAGTCATAGCGCCACCAGCTGGCAATGGGAAATATGGCACAGAAAAACCTCTAATGTAACTCCCTGTATGCACGTTGCCCACCGTTCACCGTTCCTGATGCCGACGGGTGGTGATGGCACATGGTTGCGGTGCATGCACGAGGGCCCGCACATCGCTGCTCGCAGCTTTAATTTTATATTTGAATCTGGTTATTAGTTATTATTTGTAGTTATTAATATTTTGAGCTTTCATTTTTGGTATTTTTAGTTGTGCTTTTATCATGTGATTATTTTGTTATTCATATTGAAATATTGCTATTTAGGTTTCATTTATTTGATCATTTTTGTTTGAACTTTTATGATTTCCAGTTATTAATTTCAATGCCTCAATTTAAAGGCAACTTGATGTCAATGAACAAAAATATTTAAAAGTTTTAATCAACGATTACCCTATTAACTGACTTTTAAGATCTTTAAAGTATCTTTCAAAGATTTAAAGATGCCACTAATCTGTTGGCTACTATGGTAAGTGTCAGCGGTAGCATCATCCCTCATGTTCAGCTTCCTTGTGTGAAGACCGACGAGAGTAAAGACTTGCTACTCTACCTGCCCAACTCCACCGAGCAGATTCACAGGCAAGGCACATCAGTATATTTAACATACCTTTGTTTTTATTTAATTGTATACTAACATTATGTGTTTTCAGTTTATTCCTGTACTCCACTGCAGACAGTGCGCCTGTCACGGTGTGAGGACAGAACCCAAACGCAGGCAGCAGAGTTAAATAACAAACACTTTATTTAAACAAAAGACCCTCGATGGGGAGAACATGATCTAAAACAAGACAAAAGTGTAAACTAAAACTTCCCACATGGGGAACAAAACAAACAAAGTCCTTTGAATAATAAATCAACAAAATCCACAAACTTAGAACAGGAACAAACACGATAATCCATAGACAGGAATAATCCAACAAGGTTGACGTGAGGAGGTACGAAAATGACAAAATGACAATGAACCGACAAGGGACAGAGGGAAAACTGGGGCTTGATAAAGGGAAAACACTAACAAGGACTGATGACACAGGGAGAGTGGCCACAGGTGACAAGGATGAAACACTAAGGGAAAGCTAACAGGAGGATTGCACGAGGCAGGT
This sequence comes from Barbatula barbatula, assembly GCF_947034865.1. Lineage (NCBI taxonomy): Eukaryota > Metazoa > Chordata > Actinopteri > Cypriniformes > Nemacheilidae > Barbatula > Barbatula barbatula. The sequence continues at coordinate 3,218,046 of NC_136788.1, forward strand.
GAGGGGACTGAAACACTAAGGGAAGGATGGATCAGGGCTGGAGACAAGACTAACACTAATGGACTGCTAACAGGGAAACAAGGGGGCGGGGCTAAAGGACGTGACACCGGAGAGAGAGCATGGCTTCTCAAACCAAAACAATGCTCTTTCTCCACACAAAACACATGGGACTGACATGATCCTGCCACAAGACTCGAAAACCACGACAAGGAGAGGCAGGATCATGACAGAGCGCCCGCCTTAAAGAACTCCTCCAGGAGTTCTTCAAGATCACACTAAACATGACAAGACTGACAGACAGGAGGACAGACACCATAAACACAGAACAGAACACACTAGGGGCAGGGCTGACATGACTAGAAAGGGATTGGGGTTGGACAATAAAATAAACATCAATGGGAAGGGGGGAGGCGGAATTGGTGGGAAAAACTTGGGAACATAACTGGGTGGGGACTTAGGCGGGACAGGACCCTGCTTCCTAGAGCTGGGCGGAGGGGTGGGGTAGGAAGGTCTGGGCCTGGAAGGGATACCTCTCTTGGAGTGGGAGGAACTAGAAGGGGTAGGGCATGACAGGACGGCCGTAGTTGGGAACGGCTGGGGCAAGGCTGACTGGGTTGTAGGTTGGAGGGCCGGCTGAGACGGACTGGGTGCAGGAGGGACCACCGGACTTGGGACCACCGGACTTGGGACCACCGGACTTGGGACCACCGGACTTGGGACCACCGGACTTGGGACCACCGGACTTGACGGGACCACCGGACTTGACGGGACCACCGGACTTGACGCCTGGGCAGGGCTGGATACCGGGTGCTGGGCAGGGCAGGATGGTGCAGCTCTCCTCTGCTTCTTCCTCTTTGACCGGCTCACAGGACGTGTGGCCGGCTGCAGAGTAGCGGTGGGGGACCCCACTATCTCTGTGCTGGATGAGTCGGACGGGGAGTCCCACGACTCCCTCCGTCCACGCCTACCACGGAGGCTAGCTGGTGGTGGAGCAGAGGGTGAGGAGAGGCCCACGGCCCCGATTTGCAGGGTATGGCCCTCAGGAATGGCGGCCAGCGGGGTGGAAAAACTGGGCTGGACTGAGACACTGGGCTCCGGCCGATTCATGGCATACCTGATCAGGTCTGTGAAGCCCAGCGGTCTCAGCATCTGCATCTCCCACCCCGCTAGTGGTTGGTTGAGGCCGCCATTGAACAGGACCATCTGTTCCTGCTCACTGTGGACCATCTCCCCTGCTACCTCAAAGAAGCGGTCCGTGAACTCCAATACATCACAGTGCCCCTGGCGTAAACGGAGGAGGCGATGAGCCTGGGTCGCTCGTCTTGCCTCCATCTTGCCTGCTGGGTTCGAAGTTGGTCGGTTCATTCTGTCACGGTGTGAGGACAGAACCCAAACGCAGGCAGCAGAGTTAAATAACAAACACTTTATTTAAACAAAAGACCCTCGATGGGGAGAACATGATCTAAAACAAGACAAAAGTGTAAACTAAAACTTCCCACATGGGGAACAAAACAAACAAACAAAGTCCTTTGAATAATAAATCAACAAAATCCACAAACTTAGAACAGGAACAAACACGATAATCCATAGACAGGAATAATCCAACAAGGTGACGTGAGGAGGTACGAAAATGACAATGAACCGACAAGGGACAGAGGGAAAACTGGGGCTTGATAAAGGGAAAACACTAACAAGGACTGATGACACAGGGAGAGTGGCCACAGGTGACAAGGATGAAACACTAAGGGAAAGCTAACAGGAGGATTGCACGAGGCAGGTGAGGGGACTGAAACACTAAGGGAAGGATGGATCAGGGCTGGAGACAAGACTAACACTAATGGACTGCTAACAGGGAAACAAGGGGCGGGGCTAAAGGACGTGACACCGGAGAGAGAGCATGGCTTCTCAAACCAAAATAATGCTCTTTCTCCACACAAAACACATGGGACTGACATGATCCTGCCACAAGACTCGAAAACCACGACAAGGAGAGGCAGGATCATGACAGCGCCTGCCCAAGACACAAGGCACGTCGCGTTCACTCTGACGCCCGTCCCATTCACGCCTCCACTTCTACACCACTTCTACACCTCCAAGTCACCTAACACTCGGCAGCTTTTCAAGACCTTTAACTCTCTTCTTTGCCCCCTCCTCCTGTGCCCACTTCATCTTTGACTGCAGAGGACTTCACTGTATTGTTCTTAGCACCTCAGACCTTAGTACACACCAGCCTCACTTCAAACATTAAACCCTCCTCTTTCGCCCCACTGAACACAGCCACCCCACCACCTGTCCCCTTGACCCAATCCCCTCCCATCTCCTTCAGGTCATTTCCAGCACCCTCACACTTGCACTCACACACATCTTCAACACCTCCCTGATACCAGGCACTTTTCCATCCACATTCAAACAGGCCCAGTTCACACCCCTACTTAAGAAACCCACATTGGACCCCTCTACTACCGACAGTTACAGACCTGTCTCTCTCCTCCCATTTCACAAGTTCGCCTATGTAAATAATAATGAATGCAGGGGTAATGATGATAGCAGGGGTAGGTAAGATATGCGTATTTGCCGTGCTGTCCAGGGAGCGGGCTCCGAGCTCGCTGGTTCCTTCCGAACCTGGAACACTCTCCCCTGATAGGGGTGAGTGCACCATGCTCGGAAACGGCCCGAACCCAGAGCTCACCCCAAAAGCGCAGAATAAACACTGGACTGCAGCCGTGTAGCGCATTCTCCCCCCATAAACGCGAAACTTGAGGCTTCCTGGATGATGACTTGCGTTGGGCTTGGTGGTCATGCAGACTCCTGAGGGGTCAGGATGAGTGGGGCTCCTGCGAGTGGGAAACCTGTTGCGGTCATAGGTTGAGGACTGGCCTTGCATGGCGGCTGATGCTGTTAGGTTGGTGATGTAGGATCTATTTGGAGTGTGGGGATGGAGACTTGGTGCGAGCTCTTGCAGAGTGAATGTCGCTGATTGGGTGGTGGTGTGAATTCCCGCTTAAGTGGAAGTCATGTTAAAAGATGGCTGGTGAGCTGTGGAATGTAGAGGTGCATGCCCCTGTGATGGGTGGCATTGCTGTGGTGATCCTTAGATTCTGGAGGTTGGTTCTGCTGCAGGAGAGCGCAGGATGGAGACACATCCCCCTGCAGGGATGTTCGCTGCGGCGATACTGGCTTCGTGGGGCTATAAGTGGGTCTGCTGCGGCAGTGTAAGGGAAGAAGCACAGGCCCTTGCGGGGCAGTCGCTGTGGCGATACTGGAGTCGTGAGTCTGTTGGAACTCGTTAAAAACTACTTAAAACCCATCTCTTCTGTGAATACTTGACAGACAAATGTAAAATTAAATTTACACTAACCTACTCTCTTTCTGGTAGTGGTCTAGCTTTTGTTGAAACTAGTAACTTTGTATTAGCACCGTTTGTATTATTGCTCCTGCATGACATATCACTTATTGCTCCCTGAACTCTTTTTAAGTTGCTTTGGATAAAAGCGTCTGCTAAATGACTAAATGTAAATGTTCACAGGTACACTGATTATTTATTCCTTAAAGGTGCAAGTTGATAAAACCCAGAACCTTGTAAAACAGGCTGTTTCTCTCTTCTTCACTCTTTTTTTTGTATCTAGCCTCATTCCCTGTGTTTGACAGAATGCCCCCATCGACCTGTCACTCTTTCAGCTCAGAAGATAGAAGCCGTGAGGAAAATGTCTCAACATCTTGTGAAATGTCCAGACATCAGTGGATGGTCAGTGGACTTTTACCTGTAATCCAAAGTGATTTACATTGCTTTCGGGGATGATTGTACATTGCATCAGTCTGTGCCTTTTTTTGGAAACCCAACATCTTTCTACAGATATGATCAACTTTACATGTAATTTTTTTTTAATTCATTGTATTAATTGCGGAATTATTTCTACGGGTGGTAACATTTAAATATATGGTAGTTTTACTATATATGGAACTATTTTTAATTAAACTAACCATTATCGTATTGACAAATAATGCACTCTTGACTTCAAAACAGCTAAAGAAATGGACACTATCCGTGTATCTGTTTAATGTCAGGTATTTATGCAGGTAAAGGACTAGCAAAACGCAATAGTTTTTATTATGAAATCTAATAACTTTTTCAATAAATCCTAACCCACTCAACCAAATGAAACAACTTGTAAAGCAAAAATGCTGAAAATTTAGATTTGAACTCACAGATGGCAATCACAATCTGTGCTCTGAAGTATCACATAAAGGCACTTATTACTACAATAGGGTGACCATACCTGTAATTTATTAGGGACACGACCTGGCCAGGGTGCATCCTCCTGAGGTCGTATTTGTCCACCATCATTGAGATTCTCATATTTGATTTAGAAATCATTACAAAAGTAACATTTATTTCTCTTAAGACATATAATCGTTGTAGCTTTATTCTTACCTTGAAATATAACGGGTCACTCCTCTCTTCATTAAATTACATTGGCTCCCTATAGTCGCTCGCATCAAATTCAAAGCTCTGCTCTTGGCCTACAAGACCACCAGTGGTTCGGCACCCCATATCTTCACTCGCCAATACAGACATACAGTATGTACCTGCCAGATCCCTAGGCTCTGCAAATGAACGACGTCTTGTAGTGCCATCCCAAAAAGGAAAACAATCACTCTCATGTACCTTCTGGTACCCTGGATTTTTTCATGTGTGCCTTCTATTAAGCTTCCATTATTATGCCTGCTGTACAACTTGCGTGTCACAAACACTGCAGAGGACCCTCTGGGCTACCGGCGATCTTATTATCTGGAATTCTAAGATTAATATTTGTGGGATATTGTAAGGTAACAAGTAAAGTGTCCTGCTGAATTCAATTTCGTGATTCAGACGGGTATATAAGTGTGATGCACACCTCGGTAGCCTCATCGCGTGAAGAGCGAAGAGTGTTATGACCATCGACCTGAGCGACTCCACCGAGCAAGGACACCGACTTCAGTATTCACTTTTTGCCCTTCTAACTATTCTCTTCTTTTTATTTTGTCCGATTTTGACTATGTCTTTTCAAATCCCTACCGTCATTACAACCAGGGTTCTAAATTAACTTTTTTGATCACCAGCCAATGTGGCTGGTAACTTTCTAAAGTTACCAGCCAATCAGAATTTCCACTAGCCAATTTTTTCGGGTGAAAATATGAGTAACACTGAATGCATTTGATCATTTTATTAACAATTTTGGCATGAAAAATACATATAAAGTACAATACATACAACAAAATATACACAGAAAGTGCATACATTTCAAGTTTGGGATTTATCTACAGTATCTATCTTTATATCTATCTACAGTATCTATCTTTCTATCTGTCTTTATATCTATCTACAGTATCTATCTTTATATCTTTCTATCTATCTTTCTGTCTTTATATCTGTCTATATCTATCTACAGTATCTATCTTTATATCTTTCTATCTATCTTTCTATCTGTCTTTATATCTATCTACAGTATCTATCTTTATATCTTTCTATCTGTCTTTATATCTGTCTTTATATCTATCTACAGTATCTATCTTTATATCTTTCTATCTATCTTTCTATCTGTCTTTATATCTATCTACAGTATCTATCTTTATATCTTTCTATCTGTCTTTATATCTGTCTTTATATCTATCTACAGTATCTATCTTTATATCTTTCTATCTATCTTTCTATCTATCTTTCTATCTGTCTTTATATATATCTGCAGTTTTAATCCTTAGGCTCTCCTGATGACTTCGGGCACTCTCATGGTCCTTTACTGCCTCGACTTTAAAATTAGTAGTTCTTACCACGAAATGGTTCGTTTTGTTTTTTTCTTTCGCGTACATGCGGCAATCCTGACAAAACATGACGACATTTTCGTGATCAAACACAAGCCATTCACGACCCGTCAGCCATTTGGCATTAAATTTTCTTTTCTTCGTTTCTCTGTTGATATCCTCATCCCCTGCCTCGTTCCTCTTCTCGCCCCCAGAAGTCTGTCCCAACCACCGCCTCATTTAGTTTAGCTAATCTTAACTTTATACTTTACTTGCTAGCTAGCTAGCTAGCTAGCTATATAGCTAAACTCCGTCGTATTTCAGTCTGCTCCCTGCTCTGGCTCTGTTCGTTTCCATGGTTTCTCGCGCTGGTTTCACTACAAACTGCGCGCAGCCAATGGGCGTATGAAACGTCACCACGTAGCATTACGAAACAGTGTTCTTGGGAAATGTAGGAAGTACTGTCAGGTGGATAAATGCATAGGATAAATGACCGAGAACAGAGCCTTATGTATCATGCATGTAATGCCTCATGCATCACCGGCCAAACTGGCTAGTAAGTTTTTATTAACACCCGCCAAAATGAATTTTTACCCGCATTTGGCGGGTTGGCGGGTGTTAATTTAGAACCCTGATTACAACTCATCAATCACCTGTATCACATAGAAGGCAACGCAATGCTAAAAATCTGCTCACTCTTTCAATATCCACAACTATCTCAATTACATTTCCTATTGGTTTATGGAACTGCCAATTTGCTGTAAACAAAGCAGATTTCTTCACAGCTATTGCTAAACATTCTGGTCTTTCTCTTTAAGCACTTACTGAAACCTGGATCAAGATAGAGGACAGTGCCACACCGGGATCAATCTCCAATATCTTCACTTTCTCCCAAAGGAAGGGTGGAGGAACCGGTCTACTTATCCCTTCACGACTGGAAATTCAAACAGCTAGCACCCTCATGTGACAACATCTCCTTCATGCTGTTACTGTCATCCACCCTGTTAAAACTCATGTTGCAGTTTTCGGTCGTCCCCTAGGTCAACTTGGATATTTCTTGAAGGAGTTAGATGCATTACTGTCATTCTTCCAATGAAGATGGTACTCTTCTGGTGGTACTTGGAGACTTCCACCTTGAAAAAATCCACTCATTACTCTCAGGTCACCCCGCTTCACACGTCTGATCGTTTCCTCATCACTCTTGACCTTGACCTAACTTCTCCAGACACATGCTTTCCCACTGGCCACATTCTGGTCCAAACACTCTCAGTCATTCCACCGAGACTGCGCCTCTAACTCATCTATACGCTTGACTTGAAATAAACTTGACTTGACTTGATTCATCCTATTAGATCTGTCTGCTGCCTTTGACACCATTAACCATCACATCCTCCTGTCGACCCTCAAAGCTATGGGTGTCTCTGGAATGGTGCTACAATGGTTCTAGTCTTTCTTCTCTGGATCTGTTCCACATTTGTGGAATGATCTGCACGCTGCTACACGATCAGCAGATTCTGTAGCCATCTTTAAGAATCAGCTGAAAACATATCTCTTCCATCAGCACCTGACCGATTAATTATGACTTCTATCTCTTTTCTACTCTTTCGATCCTTATAAAAGCCCAGAGGCTACATGAGACCAGTTTTGCTGCGCTTACGCTTTATGTTGTCTTTATGTTGTTCCAATTGCTTCCATTGTTTACCTCATTTGTAAGTCGCTCTGGATAAAAGCATCTGCTAAATTATTAAACGTAACATGTAAATGTAAGTATTTTCCATAAGCATTTTCACCAAACTGATTGCGGTTCCACCTTAATCGCATTAACAGGACTGTTAAATCGTACTCAAGCCTAGCTGCATTACTGAGCGTTTCTGGATATTACTTTAGGATTATCTTGCTGTTTGCAAGCATTATGTGCATATTTAATGAATAAACCGCACATGGATCCCAACCAAAGTGGGCGTGAATCTATTGTTTGTGGTAAAACATCAACAGCATGCCATTGATGCACAGAAATAAAGTAGAAATTTATTTTGAAATCAGTGAAATAGATCAGTGCAATAGATGCTGTTCTCTGACAGTCCTTAATACTGTAAAGAACAAGAAAAACGTCAGAGCGAAAATCTTATTCATCTTCTCATGCATAGGAGGAGTTCAGTCATCCGGTGGACAGTTTGGCCTTAACGGTGGATGAGGTTATCAATGTGCGGCGGATACTTGTCAAAGCTGAGATGGAAAAATACATGCAGAACAAGGATCTTTATAATAATCTGAAGAAGGGAAAGGTGCAAGCATTTATTTGATTCACGGACAATATGATCTGTTAATCTGTCCAATCCAAATGAAAAATCTTGATGTCTGTTTTTCAGATATGCTGCTGTTGTCAAGTTAAATTTCCACTGTTTTCCTGGCCATCCACGTGCCTCCTCTGTAAAAGGTTTCCATTTCACTTAAATACTAAAATATTTTTTTCCTGATCCAGTCAATTATATTAGCAAATTATATTCTTTGTCTTTTAGGTCTGTCTGTAGCTCTTGTAGTGCAAAGGTATTTCTGTTTTATTCTTTTTTATCTCTTGGATTCATTTTTATGAGTAATGTATCATTGCAGCTAATAAAATCATCTGATTTTCATTCCTATTTTAGATGAAGATTCCCTACAAAAAGCTGGCACACATTCCAGTGTACACGGTGGGATTTCACAGCAACGTGAAGAGTCACAAGAGTGATGTCTACAAGTGAGTTCAGTGTCTACAAGGACATTCAGTGGTTAAATTATCATCTTTTATGTTTTAATGGTAAACGAAATTGCTACACTTTTCATATAGAAATTGTATAAAATAATCAAATGTACAACAACACTGCATCAATTAAATATACATTAATCCTACTTTCACCTTAAGAGCTAATACACAGATCCAGCATACTGTTACACGTGAATTTAGTTTTGAACTGTTTACATCTGTTAAAGCAGGGCCATTTTGTTTACATCCTTTGGAATTATGTCATCACATCATGACGCCATTACTTATACACCCACTAAAACCCCACTCAAGTGCAGTGTATTCTGTGCAGCGCTCTGCTTTGACCCGTCTCGCCAGAGAGCCATTCACATTTTTAACAAATATGATATTTGTTCAAAATCTTCGTTATTGTAAATGGCAACTTCACCCTGGACTGCAAAGGTGCATTTATCTGTTTAGTAATAACGTGGAAATTGCGTGTTAGTACAGAAAAACTTAAGAGGTTAAATTCTACCACATAAACCAATCTTTATTGGCAAAAGAAATCGTAATATAGTCAATATAGGAATAATGCTTTTTATAGAAATTAATACATTTTGCAAATAAGCACTGTTTCCATCCAGTAAGTATAAAAAGAACAAACACAAACCTTCTTTATAATCTGGCGCCCAATATCACTATGGAAAATGTAAGTTTCTTATTTCATAAATAGGCTGTGTAGGCTTTTTTTCATAAATAGGGTTCATAAAAGTGTTTTGCTGCTCAGAGTGCAGAAATAGAACACAAACGTGTGGCTTTCAGAGATGAATTGATTGTGATTGTGCTGTTCATTGTCCTTTCGGAAAATCTCCTTGTATCTGTGGCACCCTCCAGTCATCAACAACGACAGCAATTGCCAACTACAGGCAAACATATAACATCTATTACAAATACAACCAACATTACACACCAAACATCCCATTCCCAACAGCAAAATCACACTGGAGAACAGAGACACCTGTGGCATCACAGGGATTTATTTAACACAGCTATACTGGAAAATATATTTGTGCAAGGGCAGTCCGTAGCAACGGTACCCTATATCTTCGACCAGATGGTAACAACCCATATTCACCATAAAGAGGGTGTGATTCATGAGCATTATCTATTGCCTGCTCTTTAGGAAGGCAGCTGTTTAAGATTGTTATGGGAGGTAATACTGAACCACTTTCATGTCAGACTTTGGCTAAAGCATTTAAGAACAACATTCCAGATGGTGTAATAATAATTATATTTCATTACATTTATATTGCACTTTTTTGGGCGCTCATGCGCTTTACATTGTAGAGGGGAATCTCCTCAACCACCTCCAATGTACAGCATCCACCTGGATGATGCGACGGCAGATATAGTGCGCCAGAACGCCGACCACACACCAGCTTATTGGTGGAGAGTAGACAGAGTCATAAAGCCAATTGCTACATATGGGGATGATTAGGAGGCCATGATGTATATAGGAAAATGGGCAAATTTTCTGGGATTTTTCATGACCACAGAGGGTTATATTTGCGATTCCCCTGGGCGTTTCAGTAGCTGGTCGGAGGTGTCTTAAAAGAGCATATTTCTTAAAGAGCATATTTCTAAAAAAGCAAATTCTCCTACAGCGTGCACATGTCGCCAGGCATGTCTCGCCGCTGTAGTCTTGGGTGTGACCGCACCATCCTCGAGACAGACAGGCACGATACCTACCTCACATGCTCCGGCATGCTGAAGTAGCGTTCGTGGTAACGGTATTGCAGTCACGGCTGGCTGTGTTCGTTGGACACGGCCACAACACCATTTGCTTCCTGCCTGACAGTGGCTAAGAAGCCGGCTGCGGCAACGAGTGGCGGTGGTGATATGGGAGTCCCGGTGGGCGTAACTCTGTCGCAGAATTGCCGCGGACAGCCCAGGCCCCGTCACGCTCACCGAACCTGTTTCCTATGGGCGTCGCCAGACAGTCCCATAGCAGATCTATGCCAGGGCGTGCAGAGGATGAGATTTCGGCTGCAACATTGAGTGCCGATTTCTTGACCTCAGACACTGCAGACTTCCTGCAGCTCCCGGCTACGGCCGGTCGAGCCCAGGAAAAGCCTGACATGGAGATGTCAGGCGTGCTTGCCCGGGCCAACATGAGAATCGGTGCACTGCACTGCCTTCCCTGCAGTTCACGGTCGGATTAGTGGTACCTGGACACGGAACACGGGGGAAGTTTCCCGGCAGACGGGCTCAGTCGCCGTGACTTCCCTCGACAGTGGAGCAGCTAAGGGTTATGTCGGTGTCCCCGGTAGAGCATGTTCTCGCGGCACAAGTGCACTTGTTTCCACAGACGTGCCACCTGGAGGCACCAACCAAGGCTCCCTTCCAAAGCGTGTTTGTCCTCGCCATCACTAATGTCGAGGCTTTACACTGCGGTGGGTCGGCTGCCTTCGCCCATTACACCATGATCCACCAGGCCAAGGTGTTGGAGTGGTTAGACGAGGGAAAGCAGGACCCAGTGGTTATGCAGGGCCTGCGCACCACAACAGACCTCAATCACTGGGCGACCGAAGTGACGTCACGCACACTGGGTCTGACGATGTCCACCCTGGGAGACCCAGGACATCGGGCGCAGCTCCGGCCATGCGACTTGCTGTCGAGTCGCATGGGATGATCCTTGCCACGTTCCACATCAAGCCGGGCCCTTCTCAGGGCCTAGTCCTCACTTGGTCTCCAGGAGAGCTTCCTTCTCCCTGGGTGCCCACAGCATGCAACAGCCTCAATTCGACGTTGTGCATGCCAATTCCGCAGCCCTCCGCACTCTCCACGCGATGGTGCATTCGGCAGAGAAGACTTGTGCAAGGGTCTGGATTCAGTCCCGGGGGATAAGCATACTGAGAAAACCTTACCTTGAACAAACTATAAATTGCTTTAAAAAGGCATCTCAAATACATGTGTAAATGTTGTTGATTAAGCAGAGTACCATACTATTTAATTGTTTAAACCTTTTATCTGTCTGTCTGCAGGTCTCTTCATTTTCTGTGCAGACACTCAGTAGAAGAGGAGTTTCCTCACCTGTACTCTGCAGGCTGCAATCTGAGGGATGTGTGTTCTGACTGCACAAAGTTTGTGGCCGATGTCATTTCCTCCAGTCGCAGAAGCCTTGACATCATCAACAACACACCAAAACACACCAAAACGTCACACAACACATCACAACAGCACGTTTCCTAAAGGATGAACAAATGAATGTATTAACTGAATTGTGTGAATGTAAAGGCTTACGCTACACAGGAGGCTTTTTGGCAGGAAGACCTTACAATCCATCTACAATGTCTTGACACAAAATGTACAATCATTCAACAAACTTTCTCTTTTGATGAAATATTAGTTACGATGAAGCATATCACCTTGCCCCTCTATTATATACATGTAACCATAACATCCATTGACTAATGGAGACAATGCTTAAAAAAAGTAAAGACAATCTGTATGTTGATTTTACTTTAAATTTGACCTAAACTGTCTATTATATCTAATATTAATTGTATTTTCAAGATTGACATACAGTATTTAGCTTAAAAATGTGATGTATTAAAGGAGTTTGGCTGATTTATGAAAGTGGGGGCCAGAAATGAGCAGATAGGATATCTTTTTCTCAATTTTAAAGCTACTGATCCACAGCTCATGTCTGATTCACTTTTATTTTTTAAGGACTGCGAGCTTGCAATAAAACATGTATCAAGACCACCAGTTTAATGTGTCTGTCCGTACCTAAAATCAGTACTCGCATGGGACATACACTGGCCTGTGTGTCTGTGTGTTGCTTGATATTGTGACTTTTTTGATGGCTTACAGTTGGGTACATCTATTGTGTCATGAACATGTTTAGGTTTGACACAGCTTTGCATTCTTTGGCCTGTGTCTGGGGACCCATACAGTACCCTTGATTGATTCACCTTTCACATGACATGAGGGACATCAAGGTCTGGTTCGCAGACTTTGAACTTAATAACAACTCAGGGAGTTAAGGTAGATTATTTTCGCCCCAAGCCAATGGCCGATAAACTGTACTTACATATTAGGGGCAAAACAACTGATCATCAACAGATATTTCACTCTTTTAGAATAGCTGGCACTGATGGTGTAATGGATGTGACTCATTAGAGCCTGGCGTGTTTGTGACAGAACTCCCCCTCCATGGCCTGCTCCTAAGGACCTGGGACAAATTGGTGGGCAGCCGCATCACAGATGATCTGGACACTCTAGGTGTGAGGTATGGAATTCTGTCAACAGGTTGGCATCCAGAATATTGTGCCGGGTCACCCGGGATCTTTCCTTCGGGCAGTATCCTTCCCAATCCGGGGCCGTAAATTATTTCAACTCGCATTTCCCAATCCCTGACTATATTCAGCAGGCCTGAGTCTGGGGATAACGACCTGGACCCCTTTTCTGCCCATCCCGAATAAAGGACAGTAACTTAGTCTGGACGTTTTGCGGGATGGCAAATGCTGCCACTCTTTTGGTCTCTAGTTCTGTAGACAAGCACCTAAGTACTTGATTGTGGCACTGTGTGTCTCTCCACTGTGTCAAGCTCTTCTTACAACTCACTAGAATATGTTTAAGGTTTGCTGGAGCTGCACAGAGGTGTGGATCTTGTCAACACCATAAATGCAAATTTGTTGGTAAGGGCAGCACATCATGCTGTGGCTCTGACAATAAAACTTTGTTTGTTTTCACTCCAAATGATTTAGTGCCATTCAATGCCATCCCACCTCATCCAGCAGCCTTGCGGTCCATCTGGTGTTCTGGTAGCTGAATTGATGGCATGTTATTTGGTTTGTTATTATTACACAATCTGCTTTTTGCCTGCGGTACTTCGTCACGTCGTTTTGGTGTGTATCTAACTTAAGATATTCTCCCTTCTGTCTGAAACTGGTGAATACTTTGTTGTCCATTCTTCGTTGACCACACAGCATTCAGAGTCCACTTTTCTTATTTCACCACAGTCATTGACATCCGAGTTATTAAGGGTGCATTCTAATTCTACAAAAGCCTCTAACTGTACTGCATACATTTATGCTGCCACCTTTTGGCATTCGTTTGTATTTCATCAAAATTGTAATTCAGAACCAAAACTGATATTGAAATTTTATATTTAATATGTATTAAAAACTCCCTTACGGGCAAAATGAAAGTGTCAGCCCGCTGCCCGTAGTTTTCCCTCCCTGCAATAGACTGACTTCACGCCGCCACCATGTTGAAATCGAAAATGAGGAAGAGGTGGGGAAAAAACGGAAGGACAGATAGACTACAATGGTTTGGACTACCAACCTGAAGTTTTAACTGTTTGTTTAATCATGTCACAGACACCGAAATAATGACATAAGTGCTATGATCAGAGTTTTTTACACCAATGGAAGCAATCACTCACATTGTTCTGGTCTATTTGGGTTAGCTCGGCTGCAAGTGCGCCCTAATTAGTGTGCTTACTGACACCAGCTATTAGCAGTACTACAGGCCTATTTAGCTTGTTTTTAACACGTGTGTGCATATAATGATATAAATGGTGTAATCATAACTGAATGCCCAAATGTATGTACAGTTTTTGGGAGGCCTATGCCCCAGTTATGATAAAAGTCTAGAAACACCTTTTATTTAATCATTGGACTTATTGTTAACCTGACGAAATAAATATAAAATAATGTTTTTTTAATAATCCTCTATAATCTTCCTGGTCAGTGTGGAGTGTGTTACATCACTGAGAAAAACAGTTGATGATTTTCAGGATTAAAAATGCTGTTGACTGACAGCCGTGCACAAATTATTTTGAATATTCTGTATGCAGTTTAATTGGTGCCTTACTTTATAAATCTTTATAAGAACCAATTTGACCCACAATATTGACCACCATAGAAGGAAAATTATTGTATCTTTTTTGTTCTGTTGAACACGAAATTAGATATTTTGAAGAGTTTAGAAAAAGCAAACAGTTCTAGGCCAACTTTGATTACCCAGGGCTCCAGACAAAAAAATCAATTAAGGAGCCATTTGCTCCTATATAGAAAAACACAGGGGCTAAATACTTTTTTAAGAGACACATAACATGAACTTACATTTTTAAATTATATACTTTTATTTATCCTGTTGTATTTGTCTAAAAATGCATGACCATCGGACTGTGAGTAGTCCTACCTTTTTTTGTTGCTTACGTCACGTGGTGAAGAGTTGAGAGCGAGCAGAAAAGATTACAAGTGCAAATTCATTTTAAAAAATGGTGTTCACGATAAATAATTTATAATAATCACTGCAAAACTGTGCAATACTTTAATTCATGATTACTTTTTAAAATATAACCAAACTATCCCACATGCTTAATGGCAGAACTACTCATGTTTTCCGGCACACCCCACGGTGCACCACGATCTCACCATCCAACTTGGAAATCACTTCTTCCAAAACAGCCAGGAAGTTTGGAGTTATATTTGATGAAGAACTGTCCTTCAATGATCACATGGCAAAGACAATGCGGTCATGCTGATATGCCTTATAACATCAGAGAGATAAGACCCTATCTCACTGAGTGTGTTGTCCCTGGTGGACTACTGCAGTGGTCTCCTTAATGGTCTTCCTGCAAAGGCTATCAAACCACTCTAGCTGGTGGTTAAACCCCATCTCTTCTGAGAATACTTGACAGACAAATGAAAAATAAAAACACTAACTCTCTTTCTCTCCACAGGTTTTGTTTTGGCTTTTGTGGAAATTGGTAACTTGGTATAAGCACCTATTGTATCATTGATCCTGTATATCATATGGCTTTATTGCATGAACTCTCTGTAAATCGTTTTGGATGAAAGAGTCTGCTGAATGACAAAATGTAAATTGGGGTGTGTGCTTCTCTGTGATAACCACCCTTCAACTTAATGTTTAGCTTAAAGGCTATATCTTTCATGTACAGCTGCGTTGTAACAATAAAAAGAGTCAAATAAAAACGCTTTATGAAGAAAGTTAATACATTTATATATATTCATTTTCCATAGCCCATAGCCCCAAGTATTTTGCATTTGGTGTTGTAATTCATTTTAAGTTTACCTAAAAGTGAAACAAGTTAAAGACTTTGACTAAAATATTTCAAATGAATGATTCAATGATTCTCATCACATTCAAATGAAAATAAAGTAAACCGCTCATGTTTTGAAGTAGTATTACAAACAACCCCACCTATGGTTACATCCAGTTTTTACAGAGTTTTTTTAGTGCGGGGAGGGAGTCTTAAGACCACTTGTGAAGGTTTTGTACAAATCTAAGTATGCTGTGACATATTAACACCGAAAAGAAATACGTATCTGTTTTCAATTATAGAGAAAAATGATCTCTTCCCCTTCCTTCCTCTAGGGAAACGCGCGTGTGAGTGGGTGTGTCGCGTGACTTTAAACTTTACGATGAGTTAAAGTTTGATCATGGCTGTGTGGACCCGCGCGGACAAACAGGGTCATCTGGACCTGCTGCTAAGCGACCGCTGGGTTCGAGTCTCCACCGAACTCACCCGGGACACACTCACGCTCACGGCGGAGAGCGAATCGAGCGGACCCGCGGGCTATCCCGCGCACAGCTTTCACTTGAAAAACGGCGTTTCCAATGGCAACGAACAGAACCGAGAGATTTATCCGAGCCGCGGACAGCACGACAGCCAGGACCGGAGCCGCGGACAGCACGACAGCCAGGACCGGGTCAACGGGACGGACTCGGAATCCAGCTTCCCGGGTTATTGCGAATCGGAGGGGGTTAGGAGGGTTCGGATAGTCAAACAGGAGTCGGGTGGACTGGGAATCAGCATCAAAGGTGGACGGGAGAACCGTATGCCCATTCTCATTTCGAAGATCTTCCCCGGTTTAGCGGCGGATCAGAGTCGAGCATTGCGCGTCGGTGACGCCATCCTGTCCGTCAACGGTAGCGACCTCCGCGAAGCCACGCACGATGCGGCGGTGCAGGCGCTAAAGAAAGCCGGAAAAGAGGTGACGCTGGAGGGTAAGACGATCACGCGAGCCGCGGGGATTCAGCGGGCCCGCCCAGAGCTCTGAAATGTTTACACTCTCAAAATGTTTATTAATAATGACACAAACATCACCGTGTGTATGTCCAAAATAATAAATTAAGATTTATAAGCTTTTAAAATGTAGTTATTTTAGACTTGCAGTTAGTTAACATGAGTTTATTTAACATTAAGGTACAACTGCATAGTAATGGTTCTTAATTCTTGGAATTATTGCCTTTGGTCTGGTGTAGTCTAGAATTATGCGTTTAGACATTGTTATGGAGACAATTCTTGAGCAATTTCTCAAAATTATTTCCAGAATGCATGTTTTCATCTTACCAACCAAGCCATGTAACAGATCATAACAGTCACATGAATAACATACAAAATGTATAATACCTAACATGACATTTTGTAACGTAATATATAATATTACGTTACAAATGCAGCGGCAAGAGTGGTCTTCAATGAACCGAAGAGAGCGCATGTAACTCCGCTCTTCATCAGGTCACACTGGCTCCCTGTTGCCGCCCGCATAAAGTTCAAAGCTATGCTCCTACAAGACCAACACCTGATCTGCATCATCGTATCTCCACTCGCTAATGCAGATCTATGTTCCTGCCAGATCACTGCGGTCTGCAAAGGAACAACGACTAGTTGTACCATCCCAAAAAGGAGAAAAGTAACTCTCCCGTACCTTCTCTGGATCTGTTCCACATTGGTGGAATGATCTACCAGCTGCTACAAGATCAGCAGACTTGGTTGCCATCTTTAAAAAACGCATCTCTTCCGTCAACACGTCGCCGATTGATTTTTCCTAATTCTCTTCCCTTTCCTTATTTATAAAAAAAAAACTTCTAACCTCACTATTCTTAGCTTTTTATACTGTGCTGGACTTTAATGGACTAGTTTGATGCACTTATGTATTTTGTGGCCTATGTTGTTATAATTGCTTCCAATGTTTCCTCATCTGTAAGTCGCTTTGGATAAAAGCGTCTGCTAAATGACTAAATGTAAATGTAATAGAATAGTATATACTAGCTATAATCACCATTGCATTCATTATGTTTAATTGAAAACAATGATTATGTTTAATAAAAGTAAAAGATTACAGGGAAACACAGTTTTCTATTCAGATTTGTTTGTCTATTACAAATGTTAACCTACCAATTGTTCTATATGAACAATATATGGGCCCCAGAGAATGCATAACATTAATGCAACTTCAGAATCTTTCTGATTTGATCATTTCCAAAGCTCCAAAGCCACCAGATAAATAACCAATAATCAACAAAAATAACCAATTACAAGTTTACAACAGGATGATATACTGGATGTTTTTGTGTTATGTGATAACTGTTCACAAGACCCTTGTTCTGAACCATCAAACTCGTCTGGTCTCCAGAATACAATATATAGCCTACGTGCATTTACATTTTCACAGGTCTTGTTAGACATAGGATGACCTGTGACGCAGATGTGTTCTGACCCACATTAACGCCACACTAACGCTTCAAATAATGTAGTGTTATTGCACTGAGATTAGTTTAATTTGTTTGGCACTGAAAGATGTGTAAATCGAGTCTGTTTGTTTGTGTTGTGTGCAGTGAAGTACATCAGAGAGGTTTCGCCGCTCTTTAAGAAGTCCTCCGTGAGCCCCGAACCGCCCTGGGATGGCCAACAACAGTCTCCAAAACACAGCAGCAGCGATGAGTCTCCCAAGAGTGTCGTGACCCGTGAGCGGAAGATAATTTCTCTCAAAATGAGCTACATCAGCCGAAACCTTACGATGCCTGACCTGGAAAACAGGTGTTTTCTGTGTGACAATGTTAAAATGTCTGAAGAAAGCATGCTCGGGAAGCGAGTATGTGACTGTAAATGTAACGCTTTTTTGCATGTGTTGTACAGGTTGTTGGAGCTTCACTCTCCAGACGGTCAGCACACTGTGGTGTTGAGGTGTAAAGACGGGGCCAGTGCTCACTCCTGGTTCACAGCCATTCACACAAACATCGCCGCGCTGCTGCCACAAACGCTCATCCACATTAATTCCTTTCTGAGTAACTCTAACTCCCACTGCACGCTCAAACACATCGGCTGGCTGGCGGAGCAGGTATACACACTTAAGCCTTGTCTGGTAAAGAACATTCAGAGATTTACATAGTTTAACATTTGTCTGCAGTGAACTGTGTGTCATATAGACACTCTTTATGTTTGTTGTGTGTGTTTTGTTTAGCTTGATGACGGCGGGCGGCATCAGTACAGACGAGTGGTAATGGCACTAACAGAGAAAGATATTCTGCTCTTCCATTCAGTGCCGTGGACGTATGAGCTCTGGGCCACCCCTGTCCTCACACACCCACTTCTTGCAACACGGTAAAAATCCTCACAGTCAACATTTCTATGGTTTCATTTTTGCTCTTATCCTCTGGGCAAGTTGTTTTTGTGTCCATTTGCCCTCTCTCAAACCCTTTCAAAGGAACTGCTTTCGTCATCACACTGTTCTTTTTTTTAAAAGTATCTGTTTGTGTCTGTAGGCTGGTTCACTCCGGCAGCGTCCGCAGCTCTCCGGCTCTGGGTGGAGATTTGTTTTTTGCCACACGCACAGGCACAGGTCGAGGGGTTGAGTCGCATGTGTTTCGTGTGGAAACGCACTGGGATTTGTCCACGTGGACGCGTGCGCTGGTGCAGGGTGGACATTCAGCTGCCGAGCTTATTAAAGAGGTCTCTATAGGTGTGTGTCTGTGTATTTATACCCTTTCTGAGTTTAAAGTGCTTGACAAAGAAATGTTCGGCAATGTTAATCTTTTTTTATCTCTCTTTTGTTTCATTGGTCAGGCTGTGTGTTAAACAGACAGAACGTGTGTCTGATCCTGCATTATGACAGAGGTTTCACTGTCACGCGTGAGTCTGGCGAATCAGTGTTGTTTCACTTTCCCTATGAGAGACTAAAGATGTCTGCAGATGATGGAGTCAGAAATCTCTACCTGGACTTCGGTACACCAGAGGGGGAGATGGTACGATCAAAGTTCGAGTTTATGAAGTTCAGGAGGCATTTATTTATTTATTTTTCACAGAGATCTGTTTCTCACACAAAATAAAGGACAAACATGTATACAGTCTGCATTTCACGGCAAATTCATAATACATTAAGTACTAAATAATTTGAGATTTTTAAGTCTGAAAGTCAGAAGAATAAATGCGTAAATGAGGCACTTGGCTTCAGCAGATAGGTTCGCTATGTAATAAACTGCAAAAGGGCCGGATGCACCTGAGCTCAACACCACCATGTTTTTCCAATGCAAATATGTGATGAAATATAAAGTGTGGGTACGATTTAACTACTGTAAAATCCACAGTTTAACTACGACCATACCATGTTTAAACGGTGCTTACCGTAGCAAAACCATGGTTAAATTGTGGTAACTGTAGTAAGCATGTTTTTATGGTTTCATTTGTAGTAAAATTATGGTTCCGAGAAAGTCCAAGGATTGGCTTAATGCATTTACAAGGTTTTGCAATAAAGTGTTTTACGCGAGGTGTCCGATTTCTCTTACCCATTGTTGATGTTCAAATCACCGAAACAAACACACCCCTGCCACCATCTTTCGCTTTCGTCAGTGCTCGACTCATGTCCGTTCTGTGCACTGATTGGCTACAAGTTTATTTTGGTACTCGGCCCGACCTTGTCTTAACAAGCGTAATTCGGAAGTCGGACACTTCGCCTTTAACACACAAGATCACTAAATGCAAAAAATTACTAACATGAACCAACAGCCAAATTCGTATATAAATATATCTGCATCACTTTACAGAGAGTGTAAATACGGTAGTTTAAATGTGCTTTTGTGAAAAGCTTATAAATAAATAGGAATATACAAAAGTTTTACATTGCAGAAAGCAAAAACATTGCAAAAGAACAAACAATTAAAGATCATTACAAAATATTGAAAAATATAAAAATTAAAAATATATTGTAAATGTTACTGTAACTACCTGTGAATTGTTTGTTTTATTGAATAACCCTGTCAGTTAGGAGTCATTTACAGTTAATTGTTCTGAGAAATGTGTTTTACCGAAATCGTCCACAACTTGTAACATTCTAAATCAAGCTTGAACACAACAATAAAACATTATTACATGTATTCTAAGATTACATTGTATGGTTGTAGATCCTGCCAATCCACATTAGAGCGCCACCTTCAGGTTGAATTACTTTAAAATGCTAGACCTTCATATGATCTTTACAGACTTTCACTTTTGATAATAATATTTTTTTCTTCTTTCTGGTAGGTGTTTGAGCTTCACTCAGGGCCAAAGCCAGTGGTCTTCGTGCTTCATTCGTTTCTGTCGTCCAAACTGGCCCGTTTGGGTCTACTCACATAAGACGACAACATTTCCTGTTGATTTTTAAGGAGCCATTCACACATTTCCTCAAGCAGTATTATATAGTTCTGCTTCGGTGTCAGCTGAATAGCTAAACACAATTATTGAGAGGTATGTAAGCATATCCCATCATCCTCAGATCAGGATCACCATGTTGTGCCTTCTCATATATAGTAAACAAACATTTACTTACATTTTCAAGGCTTAAAGCCACTGTAAAGCTTTGCAGAGTAATCCAAATCAAAATATGATTCTTATATTATCTATGAAAGGGCAGTTTTACACATATGTTGCACACCTGCGTATTTACATATTGTATGATTTGCATGGCAAAGACTGTTATGTCATAATATGACTTTATATGCATCGTTGGATTATAGCCGTAACAGAGAGAAGCACACATGGAGTGAATGAAGCTTACAGAAAACATTCCCTCATAAATGACCAAAAATGTATAAGCTTCCCAAAGTTAAACATCCAGTCTTCTTTGTTAAGAGTTATTTTAATTTTTATAATCAATATTTATAACCTTATAAACTATAGGAATGTTGTATATCTGTTACTACACGCAAGAGGTTTATGTCCAGACCAGCTTCAGGCCTTGATTTAGTTCACATGAATATTTAGCCTGTTTTTCAGTATTAGATTAGTTTGTGTAAGCACTGATACAGGATCTGCTCTGTTACAGTATCATGTATATCAATTAGAATGTAACTATATATACACAGTACTTCATCAGTAATACAGCATTTTATTTATTGCATGCAGTGCGATTACACAATACAGTTTTTGAAGAGTAGTAGGTATCACATTCACTATCATTTGTCATAGTTACGTCTTGAATGGGATTGTTGTGGTCATGTGGAGATGGTGTATTGTTTTTTCTACCGTCTGTGTGAGTACCTGTTTGTTTAGCTTGTTTAACCATTGTGGCACAACTGAAGTCATTCCTTTGTAGGTCTCCTCATGCACAGTGAAGGCAGAAAAGAAGGTTTTGTAAAAACAAATGGGAGATGATACACACAGCATTCCCTCTTGAGTGTGAGCACTGCACAACGACAATTTCATCAGCAATATTAAGAATAAGAAGAATATGTAACTACACAATATGGCTAGTTAAATACCATTCAAAAAATGTACTGTATGTGTACAAGTATACATTTTACTTACAAACTTCAAGCGCACTTAAACATTTGTATTGTATTGTATATACGAACCTGCATATCGTTTTTTTATGCATGGATGCTGTCAGTGTTTAAGGTCTTCATTAGAATGAATTATGTAATGCTTTGGCATATCATATTATTGATATTTCTTTTACACTGTTATGCTGATATCTCAGTCCCCATGTTACATTTATTTCTCATATAAGGACACATTTTCTTCCTGAAGACCCCTTGTGTTGTGTTTAAGTGTTTCAGAAACTTATTTTCTAAAGGCAAAAACAGATTAATTGCACTTACATAAGAGAGATGTTCGAATATGTCAGCCTGATGTCTGATATGATCAATGCTTCAGATTATGAATGTACTTTATAGATACATGCCTCATTTCATGAATATTGTAATTATTATCATCACTTTGTCTTTATTATTAGCTTAATTCTTACTTTTGAAGATCAAGTCTAATAGTTTAAACCAAAGTTTATTTTTGGCAGCTTGCGATACACAATCATATCTTGCAAATATTTGGGTGATTACTCTCACATTCTTTAACCTGAAGCTATGCAGTATGTCTGTATGTGAATATCACTTAAAAATAAAAGCATATGTTTATTAAATGCCGTAAAGCTATGAGATTTGTTTTATGTGATGATTATTTTTCATGATTAAAAATGCAAGAAAAATCCTGAAGGCAAATAGCCATAAATGGCAACTATGACAACCTGCTACAAGAGCTCAAAAGAAATAAAAGAGCGAATTTGCATCATACCCCATGATATCCTACAGAAACAATATTTGCATGAATATGTATTACACAAGTGCACTGTAACTGATGCATGCAACACATTTTCATAATCAGTCAATCATCATATTTACATCCTGTAAAAAATCTTGTAAATTCGTTTTATCACCATTACTAGATCCACCTTTAACACTACGCAAGCCATCTATATTTAAGAGTGAATGCTACTGTAGTCTAGAAATGAAATAATTAAAAAATGTTTGCAAGTGAAATGATAAATTCTTATTACTTTATTTAATATTTTTAATCTTTATTTTATTTTTATATTTTTAAAGGTCATTAATGAAAAGTTAACATGAATGAGTCAGAATGACATAGACTGTTACAGATAGTTACTATTTAATTTTTGCTCTTTGGTTGTATAGAAATTGTTCGATTTTATAATTTTTCGGTATAATGAATGTCTAAATATTTGGTTCTTATCGGATGATCAACTTATTTCTAAGAAAATGTTTGAAATGTTTAGTTCTGCTATTAAAGCCTATAAGAATATGTTAATAATATCAATATACAATAGTGTAATTCCGTTTCAACTCAACAAGAGATCACCGGCTCAAATGTATCATTCTAAAAATATTTGTACAGAAGCAATGCCAACATCAGCAGTGATAAAAGCCTCAATATGAAAAGCAGCGGATGAAAAGTAAGCAAGCAATGCACTGTATCTTTAGAGGTATGTACAAATAATTAATAACTTAAGTGGACCCTTTAAAACTTTGCATTGAGCCATAATTGTTTGGAGGCTGTTATGTGATTATTTACATTATTTAACTATTTGATTATTTTTGGGACCGCTTATGGTGTATGTAGGCCTAATATCTAGGCATTGAAAACTAAAAAGTAACGGAACTGACCTCCAGCGTTTGTTTCCACGGGACAGTATACATGCAACGTTAAACATTAACATCTTCCGTCTCCTCTAAGAACTGTAACTGTGCTTTAGTTATGTCTCATGTACATCTTTATTAAATTATGCGTGTTTGTTCGTTAATTAACGAGGTGTTTTAATATCAATAATAAAAAATATCAAGACACTGGAGGGAAACGTCAAGCGCGTGAGATGAAATGACAACGTCAACACTGCAGGTTAGCATTAGCATTAGCTCGATCGCCAGTTAATGAGTAATGCATTTCAAACTATTTTAGTGCACATTTATTACTGAACCTTAATTCGTGTGACACGTCACAGGGTCTGAACAGCTGTCAAGACTTTGTGTGAATATTTTTCTACTAGTTGCTGATGTTGTAAACACCATTATTTATTTTTCATGTATCGGATATAAAATGACAAGCAAAATGAACGTTCAAATCTTAAGGTGCTTTAAAATACATTTAGCTTAAAGTTTGATAGATTCTGCTGTTTTAATGGGTGATTCAACGCCTGATTTATCATGGTTATCACTGAGGTTGGGATTCGAAAATCAATTCGAATTCTGTAATCGGTATCGAAGGAATTGATAAACGATTAAAATGTCGATTTAATGATTTATTCCTGTCACACATCCTCAGGAATGTGCATGTGTTAACTATAGTCTGATATCTCAATAAAAGCGCTCAATAAAAAATCTAACATACTTTTACTATAGTAACCATAGTTAAGCTATGGTATTTGTAGTAAAGTTACCATAGTTTCATTAACTACAGTTTCACAGTGATATTTGTAGTTGAATTATGATGATACAAATTGTGATAACAGTGCTCATAAATACATATACATCTTTTTGGCAAACCAGAAAATAAGCAGGCTAAAGTATTTCTTTACTTCATTTCGATCGAGAATCGGAGTCAATAAGTGGAATCGGAATTGATAGAAGTTTATTGATACACAACCCTAATAATCACAGAAATTCATATAATGGAAATATATGATACATTTGACAAAGATGCTGGTTGTTTGATACTGACACACTTTACCATCAGCCAAGATGACACTTTTAATAAAAAAGGGATCAGTTGGTCAAATAAAGCAATTGTACGTTTTTGCAATATAATGCCCACAATATGATGAAATATCTGCTAACGTAGTCTAGATGACACAGATCCTCAGTCTGGTTGAATCAGACTTCTCAGTATACTGTAGATCACACAATCTTTATACTCTCTGACTTTCAGAAAGCGATCGAGCTGGTGACTAAAGCCACAGAGGAGGACAAAGCCAAGAACTACGAAGAGGCTTTGAGACTGTACCAGCATGCTGTGGAGTATTTCCTTCACGCAATTAAGTGTGAGTGCATCTCAATATTCTGTTAGTGAACTACACATACTGGATGTCATTAAAGGGGTCATATGACACGGCTAAAATTAGTATTATGTGTGTTTTAGATGTAATGCAATGTGTATACAAGATTTAAGGTTAAAAAAATGGCTGTATTTTTACATATCGTGCATGTTTGTATCTCCTCTTTGCCCCACCGCTGAAAAGCGATGTGTGCTATGATTGGCCAGTTAACCAGTGCGTAGTGATCGGTCGAATACTGAAAGCGTGTGACGGAAATGTAACGCCTCTTACCATATTTGGAACATCAGGTTCCAAAGCAATTCTACTGACAGGTACGCCCACCTTACTTGCGTATACATTTGGGCGGTCTTAGTCAAGTCATACCATGAACTGATGTAGATCTGTGGGGGTGTGGTTACACGGGGCATTTCAGGCAGGTCTGAGTTAGAGTTTCGCTTTTAGATTGAATGCATCTTTTGTTTCCGACACTTAAATTTTTGCAATTTTACATGCATGGGCAACTTATAACATACCAAAGACACAGAAAAACACGTATTCGTGCCATATGACCACTTAAAAGGTATACTTCACCCAAAACTTATAATTTGAATGAATCATTTACTCGCCTTCAAGTTGTTCCAAATCAGTATGAATATATATATTATTGTATGAGATATTTTATGAGATATTTGGAAGAATGCTTGTAACCAAACAGATTTTGCCCCCCATTGACTTCCATAGTAGGAAAAAATTAAAGGTAGTCAAAATAGCCCCAGAACTATTTGCTGATAAAGTAATTTTTCCTACTATGGGAGTCAGTGCGGGCAAGATCTGTTTGGGTATAAGGATTCTTCCAAATATATTTCTCTGTGTTCATCAACACCAATAAATGTATACGGACTCGAAGGTGAGTAAATTATGAAATTGCAATTTTTGGGTGAAGTATCCCTTTAAGGTCAATATGATGAGATATCTTTATTACCTGTAATCTTATTTTTAAACGATTCATTAATATGTGGTGTTGTTGAAAATGAAATGTTTTAACTTTTATTTTGACTTGAACCCTTCCAATCTCAGGATTTGTTTTTATTACTTTTGTTTTTCTACACATTTTTCAAAGAGAATGTCAAACATAACATTAGTACATTTACATTACATTTATGCATTTGGCAGACGCTTTTATCCAAAGTGGCTTACATAGCATTATCCTATACATTTTACATAGGTATCTGCAATCCCCTGGGATCCAACCCACAACCTTGCATTGTTAACGCAATGCTCTTACCACTGAGCTACAGGAAAGCTATCATGTGTTTAGTAGACTGTATACGTTTTTATTTAGTTGGAAGCGATCGTGTAGATGTCCACTATATGACCTGTATGCATGAAAGGGTTAATAAATCACTTCTACTTTGGCTGAGATCTCCTTAAGCGTTTCATGTTGACAAATCAGTCAACATAAGCTTAACTTATACAAGTAAAAGGCATTTTAAAAAGGATGTTTTTTTTAAATGACTTGATTTTGTATCTCAGATGAAGCCCATAGTGACAAGGCAAAGGAAAGCATCCGTGGGAAGTGCATGCAGTATCTCGACAGAGCAGAAAAGCTCAAAGACTATCTAAAGAACAAGGAAAGACAGTGCAAAAAACCAGTAAAGGAGACCCAAAGCAATGACAAGTACAGTTTGATTTGTTATTTGTCCTAAATGATGTTGAATTGTGATAAATTGTTTGAATTGCCTGTTATTGTTCTAAAGGATTTAGAACTGTTTGTGTTGTGTAGAAGTGACAGTGACAGTGAGGGAGAAAATCCAGAGAAGAAGAAACTTCAAGAGCATCTGATGGGTGAGTGTCATTAGTCTTTAGTTATCGCACTCATCAGTGCTCACTAGCAGCTTTTTATGATGATGATGATGATGAAGATGTTTGTTTGTGTGTTCAGGTGCTATTGTGATGGAGAAACCCAATGTGAGTTGGAGTGATGTAGCTGGACTTGAGGGGGCGAAAGAAGCCCTGAAGGAAGCTGTAATTCTGCCTATAAAATTCCCCCATCTATTCACAGGTCAGTTGAAAAGTGTTTTTAGCTTACTACCTAAAAAGTGCACATGATCGTTCAAAAGATTCTCATGATTTCATATATATTGTAATGCAGGAAAGCGCACTCCATGGAGGGGCATTCTTCTGTTTGGGCCCCCTGGCACAGGAAAGTCTTACCTGGCCAAAGCGGTGGCCACCGAGGCCAATAATTCCACCTTCTTCTCTGTATCATCTTCTGACCTCGTGTCGAAATGGCTGGGCGAGAGTGAAAAGTAAGAGTTTTGCTTCTTGTTCTAAACATCTGCATGAAGTTGAGGACTCTCTGAATGATTGATTTGGTCTTGCAGACTGGTGAAGAATCTCTTCGATCTGGCTCGCCAGCATAAGCCCTCCATTATCTTCATAGATGAGGTGGATTCTCTTTGTGGATCCAGGAATGATAACGAAAGCGAAGCTGCAAGGAGAATCAAAACAGAGTTTCTAGTGCAAATGCAGGGTAAGAAACACTCTTCTGCGGCAGTAAAAAAAAACTTGGTTACTCTTTGGTACTGTGCAATGCAATCTCCAAAACAGAGCAAAATGCATTTGGCTACTGAAAGTGTTTGAAAGCTCTTTTCTCATTGGCAGGTGTTGGTAATAATATTGATGGAGTCTTGGTTCTGGGTGCTACCAACATTCCCTGGGTTCTTGATGCTGCTATCCGCAGAAGGTAAAACGGATATTTCCAGCTGTAAATTCTACTGTAAATTTGCTTCCTTTCTAAAGTCCGGGGCTTTACAGTGTGACATATTTGTCGCACATGCTACGAAAAATCGTTCTGTGCTACGAATAAATTTGAACGTGTAGCACGCATGTGCAATACAGTTTGGCAGGTGCATTCGGCAGAGCTGCTTGTTTGTGTCAAGTGGGTTTGTTGTTGTGCTTGTTCGAGGTTAACTAATGGCGCACCACTATTTATTTTCGTTTTTGCAATTTAATCTTGTTTTCCGGCTGCATTTCCGGCATGTTACGATCATGACACTCGTGGAGTTGTCTGTATCTTAGTATACGAGGACATGAACTTCATCCACAGAGTGTTCTAAGTTTATTTTACAAGTATTTCAGCTTCGAGTGAAGCTACTGTCAACTACACTGAAACTCAAGCGTCTGCGTGACATCCCGCCAAAATAAAGGTCTGCTTAATTTGAACCAGATGATAAAATAATTAACTTGTATTCAATTTATTGTATTATATTTAAACACTCAAGTATACTTTCATATGTTTTATGGTTAGGTTAAAATATACTATAGTACTCAAAAATTTTGACTGCAGTTTACTGTAGTTAATACTATAGTTGCCAGTATTTTTATGGACAAATGTATTTACTACTGTATAGAAAAGCATTGAAAAATACGGAACTAAGGAAGTATTTGTAATTTGGTTAAGATTAAATTTATCCATCCATATAACATTAATGTCCTTTTTCAGTTACCTGTCTATTTATGTGATGACCTGCACTTGTGTTTTTTTAAAGATGATAACAGACTTATACCTGTACTACAACTGGCCTATGCTACAAAACTTTGAAACTCTGTAGCACCGGTGCTAATTGCAAGAAAAGTTAACATACAGCCCTGAAGTCAGTTTAATTAAACGGCTATTTTCAGAAGGACTGCACGTTAAATCAAAAGAAACCGCACACTATTTGGCGGTTATCTGCATTGTTTTTTTGCGCAGCTTCTCAGTGAAATACGGTTCAATGATGCTGCATCTGAAAGCCAGAGGGGGCTCTCGCACAGAAACTCAAAATATACACCGCAGAATATGTACCATAGTTCCCGGAACCTTTGGGCCTCATTCTATGGCTTCTATCGTATTTACATGACAATAAACTAAATATATTTATAATGATGATGTTTCATTTTTGGCCGGACAGTCCGGCTTTTAAGCTCCCTGTCCGGCGCAGCCTCAAGCCGGACACTCATTTGTCCTCGTTTTCGGAGTTGCGCTGAATCGGCCTTAAAAAACGTGCTGTAAAACCTTTATTGGGACGCAGCAGCATAGCGTCTGACGCCGTAAGATCTCTGGTCAAACAAACGATTGGCTGAAAGAGGTGTCAAATAAATATCTGATATATAATTGGTTAAAAACGTAAACAAGCCTCCACGATGTGGAAGTGGAGTCCACGTACTGGCTACGTCACATCATAACGTTAATATGCCGAAACGTCAGACATCATTTAATCCGGAATGGACAAAAGAGTACGAATTCATATCAAAAAGCAGTTTTCCATGATGCTTTCCATGGATTTTGCACACTATGTCGCTGTGAAGTGGACGTTAGATGTAAAGGGAAAGCCGCCATTGACCGACATGCCAGCACTGAAAAACATAAAGGTAACCGACGAGCTGCTGGTACGTCTTCCCTTAGGTCTTATATTTGGGAGGCAACATCACCTCAGGATGACAAAATCTCAGCTACAGAGTTTTGTAAAGTCTGTCATGCAGATAAGCATCACCAGTCATACAGGAGTGTCTTTAATAAATACAAATACTGTGAACAAACACTTTTTTGCCTCTTCTGTTACACATAGGTCTTCATCAAGATATGTTGTTGATCAAATTGTCTGGCAATTAATAGAGTAGGCTATTTCAGAATCACTGTATCATGATACCATCGATATGATAGACAAAATTGTATTGTATTTGCGAGTACACCAGATGCAGTTATTCTTGCCTCACTAAATGCCGCAAAGTGTCCTCCTTTTTGGTGATGGAAATGGCCACCCTAACTGGCACGCATGAGACATGCGTTTACAAGTTCTCAATCTGCCCAAATTAATCTCACACCAAATAACAACCCAATATAAAGTAGATACAGCCTAGCAACAAAACTGCTCTTTCAGGATTGTGTTACACGTTTCAGATTATGCTTTACACATCTTAACTGGACAGGTGTGAAACAAAACTCGAAACAGTTGCAGTTTGCAGCTCTGACAAATCCGAGTTTGCTTATATCTGTCATCACGGTAAAAACACGTCATGAGAGTGCGTAGCGCTTAATCACTGTATTAACGCTTATCAAGTTGCCCAGTATGTTTTCAGGTTATTTTAAACTCTTTACTGGTGATAACACTGTGTTGTCATGTTTATCACTTGTGTCTTTCTTTAAAGACCTCTTCAAGCAGTCTGTAGATGTCAGACAAATGTATAAATCTTTCTAAAGACCTTTAATTGCAAGTGTCACCTTATGAATTTGTTTAACTGTAGAAATATTTCAGATACAAGTTAATTCAATGCATTTAAAGTAAAACTTTAAAAAATACCGACTTTAGTTTACCTTTGGTAATTGTTGTAAAACAATTCTCACTATAGTTACTGTTGGTTAACCATGAAATATGTAAATGATGTTTTATTTTTAGTCGTCATTCAGAATCGTAAAAGAATCGCAATCTCTATTTGAAACAAAAGAATCGTGTTTCTCAATTTATCCAGAATCGTGCAGCTCTAGTCTGCAGTGTAGATTTCCATTTAAGCAACATTATACAAATGGATTAATATATCTGCAAAGCAATCCCACATGTCTTAAAGTGGCTGTATTGTTAGTATGTTTGTGTCATATTGTATTATAAAATGATGTATTGCACTACAATATTCCATTTAAAAAGAGATCAAGTATCTACGATCGAAATCAAACTTTTAGCCATTTTAAGGTTGATGTGTCTCAAAATAAATAATTTCCCAGTGAACAAGCCAAAGATGACCGTGGCAAGGAACCTCTAGATAAGATCTGCACAGTATTTTATCTCCGCAGGTTTGAGAAGCGCATCTACATCCCTCTGCCCGAGGAGCCGGCACGGGCCGCCATTTTCCGCCTGCATTTGGGTAACACACCTCACAGTCTGACAGAGGCGGACCTGCGACAGCTGGCCCGCAAAACAGATGGGTACTCTGGAGCTGACATCAGTGTCATAGTGCGAGACGCACTCATGCAGCCAGTCAGGAAAGTGCAGTCTGCTACACATTTTAAAAAGGTAACAACACTTTTTATAGAACTTGCCATTTTACACTAGAATATGCTATTTGCGCTCCAATTCAAATAAATATGACTAACTGGGTTTTCACAAATGTTCCTTAAATAGAATTGAATGTTTATGAAGTTTATCCGCTCTTCAGGTGCGAGGACCCTCTCGCAGTAACAGTACGGTGATGGTGGATGACCTCCTGACCCCATGTTCTCCTGGTGACCCTGACGCTATAGAGATGACCTGGATGAATGTACCGGGTGACAAACTA
Source organism: Barbatula barbatula (assembly GCF_947034865.1). Classification (NCBI taxonomy): domain Eukaryota; kingdom Metazoa; phylum Chordata; class Actinopteri; order Cypriniformes; family Nemacheilidae; genus Barbatula; species Barbatula barbatula. Next base: position 3,249,477 of record NC_136788.1, read on the forward strand.
CTGGAGCCCATAGTGTGCATGGTGAGATCTTTCTATCGCACACTTTAACACACCTGTTAACACCATTTATGCATAGCCAAGCATTCGATTGTTAAGCTGCCCCCTTATTGCCGACTATTCGTTATTCCATTAGAAGACAAACACATTTTTAGTAGTCGATTGTCACAGCTTGTCATTTCAAACGTGTTCGCACTTTGTTAGTCACATTACATAGCCATTCGCACTAACATTACCGTTAATGGAATGGTAAAGATATAAATTAAATATAAAGGAGAAAGGCATGCTATTACAAACTAATATAAAAAAAATTCCAATGGTGTAAGAGGAAAATGGTGGCTATAAATGAAGTATGTAATCTTACATTTGCCAGATCTGCCCCATCCCTTCCATGTCTCCGCCATCTGTGCGCTTCTTCCTAAAGGCAGCCACATCGGCTTCATTGTGTGTGGGACACAGAGCTCAGTTTTCCCAACATTGTGGACAAACTCGGGTTCCTGCGACATACTAAAATGCTGAATGTGGCTTAATCCGTTATAATGAAATAAAGTATATACAAAGCGTATTATGTAAAGAAATCCCGCAGAGCCTAGAATGTGAATGGAAAGCGCATTAAAAAGGATCACAGGAGTGCTTTGCATTCATGTTCTGTGCATTTCTTTACATAATAAGCTTATGTGGGTCCGGCTAGGAATTTAAGAAGGAAGCGGGGAATTGGTCCGAAGCTGTATTTTTATCTCTTCATGTCCACAGTACCCGCAAATGCAAGAATAGTTTTTCATTTTGCCATTTCTTCATCAACTGCATGATTCTAGAAACTTTTACTATTACGCTGTCAGACGTGCCCACATAAACAAAAAAACGGTGTTTGCTTTCCAATAATTGTCAGAACGATATGTATACGCTGGATATGTAAAACAACTGACCACATCTGTTTTACCGTTTACAAAACTAGAAACTCGATTGTGACATTATATTTGCATCTGTGTGCTTAAATGGCTCTCTCTGTGTGCGCAGTCTGATATGCTGCGTTCAGTGGCGACCACACGACCCACCGTCAACACAGAAGACCTGCTGAAGGTCAAGAAGTTCACAGAGGATTTCGGACAGGAAGGCTGAACCACAATACATGCTGGCACTCTAAATATTCATTCATATATAGCTGTCTCAACCAAACCAGGACGACCTGCTTTCAAACTTGCAGCTGTGAACATCCGCATGTTATCTGATCTAATAGCCCAACAATACAGAACATTTCAGAGTTTTAACTGTCTGGAAAGATGGGTGTGTTTGAGCTTGCTAAATTGTGTTTACATGATCAGATTTGTTGAAGCATACGTTCTGTATGTAGTATTGTTTTGTCGGTTTTCCCATGTATCCAGACGTGAATTGAAAAAGTTAATTGACAGTCCGGTGAATTACAGCTCAAAATAATCACATCCGTATTTATTTTAATTATTCGTATTTCTTTGGATAGTATGGGGACGTGTTCATAATAGTGACAGATCACATTGAGCTTAATTTATATCTATTTTGTCCAGCACTTTATCAGACATACTTGGTCTGAGTAAATCGTTTCCCCAGGGGGGTTAGACATAAATTGACATTTTTCTTATTTATTGACAGTGTTATTTAGATTTATGTGTCTACGATTCACATGAAGATTTATTTAAGAGTCCTGCTGAAGCCGATTTGTTCACATGAAGGTAACTGTGCAGCACAGCATGATTTGTCTCTGTTAATCTATTAAACTCTGTAAATCTGGAGGTTAAGGTTCTGTATGACAGTTTTCTCAACTCATGTCTTCATGTTAACCATTGGCTGTCAATTGCTTTGAAGAACACCATTGTTCTGAACTGATAAAGCTTATTTGTGTGAAGTTAATTCTGTACTGTATTTCTATGTGCTTACCGTTGATATGCGATTAGTTGACTAATATGCAAATTTGTCCTGTGGTGTTATGGCGATCATTTTGGAAGAAAGAAAAAACTAACAATGAAGATAAATGTCTCTTGTGCTATTAAATAATAAATAATAAATTTATAATATAAAACATTGTAACATTATCAGTTTATTTTCCAAAATGTTTATTTTCCAAAATCTCACACGTAGGACACATGTACGATTTATTCATCAACTACCCATGTTGACTACACATGTAGAGTGATGATGTGAGTGATTCAATTCATCTATCCCAGTATATTCATATAAACAGATATAAGGCCACAGTTAGAACCAAAGATTTTATCTTAATTTGGTCAATTATTTAAATGTATCAAATTCAAAGGGTTTTGAGATTAAACTGATAACCAGTTAAAACTGTGGCATAGCGTCTGGGTATGCAGGTGCAAATGGGGATCGGTGACCCGCATTCAAGTTTTCTTCATGGCCGTACAATAGAAAATGCCTAGATGACTAATCTCAGATTTTAATGAGCCGTTTAGGCCTTAATAAAATGACACTAGTGAAATTCATTCATTCGCTGATGTGGTAATCTGGATTTTCATGCGTCTTGTCACGCTGTCAGTCTTTCACATTTCTGTTAGATGACTTTGTGTCACTCCTGAGGTTTGATTTGGTTGAAATTCAACAGACACTGGACTGGAATGGCCAAAATACATCTAGAAATGCTTATTAAATAAGAATTTGTAATGCTATCTCCGCCCCATCTCCTTCTTTGCTCCAATTCTTCCTCTGTTTTAGCTCGCTTCGTGGACAGCAAACTACGTTTTTTTTCATAAACTATTAAGACTGAATGGACAGGCCAACTCCTGAATTTTGGGCAAGAATCCACTTTTTCATATTTTTCATCACCCTTTATGGACTACAAAAAACCCATAGTTTTTTGTAGTACTGTGTTTTGACTACCAGATGCACTCTTGGACCAGTTTCTTGTTGGACAATTACACCTGAAATATATCATCTCAATAGTGCACATGAATGGTGCACTAATTTTTGTAAGAGGCTTTTTCGTATGAATGAATTTCAACATGTTATTTGTTCAGCAATATACATGAATTATTTTCACTGGTGTTTGTCAAAGACTTCTCAGTAATACTGTACATGTGAATGATTTTAGCTAGTCTTTGTAAAAGACTTCCGTATTGTTTATAAGAAATATTTCAGTAGAACGCAGGAATATATTTCACTCAAGGTTGATCGATTTGTTTCTTTAACCCATGTTTGTAAGATGTATTTCAGTAATACATATTAATAAAAAATTCACTCTAGGTCGATGTGTTTGTTTCACTGAGGGTCATAATTGCCCCTCATTTTCGATCTCTGGTCTACCTCAGCTGTCTAAACTGTTTGTTGTTGTCAATCTGATTGAGGTGGCCAATAAAATTAAGGAAGATGGGTAGCTAAATGTTTAATGTTTGGCAACTGTTTTATTATAGAAATGTCAGGGCCGTTCACACGTTGTGTCTAAAAACAAGCGTAAAACACTTTCTCCCTCTATCTTGCGCTTGACATTTTGCGCTCTCTTAGGGCCTGCCATAACTATCAGAGTGTGATTGATTCGCGTCAACATTTAAATAATGACCTGAGTAAACAGTCGGTTTTCCAGTAATGCGCTATGTGGTCGTGAACGGATGACGGAGAGGGCCCGTCAGGTTCCTGCATTTGGGCCCGGACCTGACTTGTGGAAACACTCTTTTTAAAATATTTTGCTATCAATAATGCTATCTGGGGTAGGCCTATATGTAGTATCGCAATTGATGTTGAAATTTGATTATAGAATTGAATCAACCGCAATCATTTTAAATATTTTTTTTATTAATAGAGGAAGAACATGTAATTTTGCTTATGGGGCAAGGTTTATTGGCATTTGTCGAATCGGTGACTTACAAGCATAAAGCTACCAGTTCCTCATTTAGGTTTTTCAGTATGTCACACAAATTTCAGCACTGTTATTACACATTTTCAAATACTGCCCTGATAGTTCTTTCCTAATAATTATTATTATGACATTCTTTTAAAATAGTATTTTATAAATTTAGTTTCTTATCTTCCTATTGCTTACTGTTAAGAGCGTGCATAAAAAACATATTCACTTGTCCTTCCTCTGCATGTACAAATGTAGTCATAATATATTTAAATCAAACCAATATAATTCAATAAATGTTATATGAGTTTGCAGGTAAAGGACGTTTCGTGAGAGTGTCTGTATGTGGATGTATGCACAGTAGATGGTGGGGCTCGAAAACATGTTTCTCAACAAAAGAGAGAAACCTTTGGGAACCACTGCGTTATTATGTCTTAAGGGGTTAATAGACGTATAGTTTTATAATCTAGACCCTCAATGAAACAGGTGATACTATAATATTAATAAAAACTATTTATTACAGAAATCAAATTTAAAAACTAAACAATGTCAATTATTTTTACTGGCCTGATTAAATAAGGATGTACATGCATGTATCTATAACCTATAAAATAAAAATCTTGATGCTTATTTTACTTCTTGATCTCGTAAAGGGTTCATTCTGTTGATGCCGTTTATTTATTCATTTTATATTCAATAACTTACATAAATTGCATTACACCTGCTAAAAGTTTTATTAATACTACAGATCTATAATTAAGAACAGTAGGGACTTATTGTGGCATTGGTAGTGATTTAGTATTGATTTTAACTTATTAAAATGCCTTTATATGCATATTAATGTGAACTGGTCCACATCACATCCACTGTATATTTTTGCGTGTGCTTGTCTGTTTTTCTCTAAACTTTTCAAACAAATTTAAGTTGGTGGTTGTAAATATATGCCGCTGAACAGCAGTCCACAGACTTGAGGGATCACAGACACTGTGGAATGATACGCATCCCAACCCAACAACAAAGAAATATTGCACATATTTTTGGCCATCATATCATTCACAAAAAGTTATTTTCATTTGCACCGGTTTAAGGTATAGTTTGTTGTGAAGCTCTAATTGATTTCAATTAACCCTCAGTTTTTATTTTGTGTCAAATGGAGCGACAATGAGTCTTGGGGAAAGATCAACTCAAATGGATTAAATATTCATTGATTTATGAATATAATTTGCTTGTCGTTCATACTAAATCTCAATTTTCCCGATAAGGAAAAATGTTTTCATTAAGTACAAGTAACCTCTATAGAATTGCTTTAAGTTATCTGACTACTTCGTTTGTCCTGCAAACTATAGTTATAGACTTCCCACTCAATTCTCAATAAGGGATTACTGCCTTACGAACGTCTAAGTAGCCTTAATTGTCTGATCAGGACAAATTAATACTTCCTAGGTTCGTACAGTTTATATTACTGAAATAGTAATATACTAAAGCGTAGGTAACGTTAATATCTTAGTTTCATTGACTTCGAGTATGTGGTGCAAATAACAGATTCAGTTCAAATGTACTTTTTGGGATTTTAATAAACACAACTAGAGGGTATAACACTACGATTTCACACAGAGTAAATATGCACAGACATATATGTATAGTAAAACAAACAAATAAGGCACTAAACGAAATAGTAACAGGAAAGAGAGAGAAAAAGAGAGAGACACAACATTTCACTCCGTTCTTTACAAGAGACCTCAAACAGTTTAAATTATCCCCGAAAGGGAGCAATTAGACGACCTTTAAATGCAATTTGATTGTAAAAGAAGATACTTGCTTTGTTCTGCTTCGTATGTGTGTGTATCGGGGTTCAAATGTTCCGCGGCGTTCAATAGTCCTTTCCGGGGCCTGTGGGGTGTGGCTCCAGGCTGCGTAAAGCAAGGTCGCGGTTGCTAAGCGATAATTAGACGGGAGTCCGTTCTTGCTCGCGGCTATACAGAACTTCTACTCGAACTTAGATGACCAAATAAAGGAAGTTATAAACGAAACGAAAGTTACAGAAAAGCAACGAAAAATTCTTGAAGAAAAGGTCTGGTCGTAGAGGTCTTCTGGAGATGTTCTCGGAAGTTGGAGCTGTTTTCTCTTTTGGCGGAATGCCACGATTGACGTTCGGCATCTATTTTTATAGATAAGATCGGCTGCCACCTCTCTTTTACGATGGCCCAATCAGATATAAGAGATCGAGGCGGGAAGAATTCTCTTTGTTTTGCGGGGTCCATCCTCTTGGCTAATTTAATGAGGGTAGCGAAAAGATGCATTTACCCTCAGAAATCTGGTACTTTTGTAATAATGCATCGTGTGGTAATTTCTAAACGAGATTCGATACAGTCGCGTTTTTGTGATTATAGAGGTATCAAACACTATGATTCTGTGCATCAAGAATACGTAGATGCATGATTATCACAGTTACCGGCATACAGGGTTCATTGAACATACAGTTAACGTCATGGCTGTTTTAGGAGGTTCACTGAACAAAATTATAAACGCAACACTTTTGTTTTGCCCTCATTTTTGATGAGCTGCACTCAAAGATCCAAGACTTTTTCTACGTGCACAAAAGGCCTATTTCTCTCACATATTGTTCACAAATCTGTCTTAATCTGTGTTAGTGAGCACTTCTCCTTTGCCGAGATAATCCATCCACCAAAATACAGGGAGGTTGTTGCTAGAAGGGACCAGCTGAATTCCATTCATTTATGAACTAAATATTCAGAGACCTCCTGAACATGTGTGATGGCCTACATCGATGACATTCTCATCTACTCCCAAGATAAGAAGCAAAACACATCGTTTCTTTCAAGTCTAAGCAATAAAATAAAAGGCAGTATAGAGTTGTACACTTGTTTAAAATAGCTGCATACTTTTTTGACTGGTTCCCAGTGCAACATATGAATGTAAATGAGCAATGTAATGGGGTATGTATCTATAACCTAAATGCTTACACCATCTGTAACACTTTTGGTTACAATGTCTTTATGGACTGTAAAAGGCAGATTATAAAGTTTGAATGGCGCTTTTTTATTCGGGGGAGAATTCTAGAACTGGTGTCATCGGTCTACATAAAGCTGTGCATCTCTGTTTGTTTTCATTGTTCATATAACTGCAAACGAACAACAGCCATGACGGGACAGCACACATTTATATCTCAACAGTAGTTCTGACGCGGGGAAGAAATTGTTGATTTTAAAGGAAAATACCAATTCAATTAATAATAAAAATATGATAAATGAGACCTTTGTGATTTTAAATAATAAATACTGGGCTGTCGGGTTATTTAGTCGTCTGTTTAAATGTTTTGTTTTTGGTGCAAAATGTAAAATGACTACCCCATAAGTATTGATTCCTCCTAATATTTCTTCCCTTATGATAATCATAGGAAGTTTTCATTCCTGGTCTTTGCCTTTGGCGTGCTCACAAAATAATCCATCTGCAATCTTTTTCATAGAAACCCAAACATTTGTTTTGTCGATTCAGCTGTCTTATACTATCTTTTTACACAAACAACCTTAGGTTAACATTAACAAACTTTTGTGTCCAATACTGGATTTATATATATATATATATATAGAAATATAGAAAGAAAAGGAATACAGGCGTCTTGTCATTGTTGCAGTACTCACAGGTAACATCAGACTTTCTTAGATCATTGGCCGATTCCATTTCATTCGATTGGTACTTTTCCATTTTCTTTCACTTCTTCGTTGTCAATTTTAAGCATTTGATATCATTTTAGCTGAGCAGCCGAGCCTTTCATTTTCTGCACTTCTTTATATGTTGTTCCCTCTCTAATAATTTTTTGAATCAAAGTACGCTGTTCTTCTGAACAATGTCTGGAACGACCCATTTTACTCCGATGAAGCCAAGCTATTAGCAAGAAGCCCCACAACGTCCCATTATTGAAAAAACAACATGTGCTGAAGAGGTTACAATTAGCCGAAGAACACATTGACTGGCCTAAAGAGAAATGGCGCAATATTTTGTGGACTGATGAAAGCAAGAGTGTTCTTTTTGGGTCTAGGGGTCGCAGACAGCTTGTCAGACGATCCCCAAACACTGAATTCAGCCACAGTGAACTGTGAAGACAGACAAGCATCATGATATGGGAATGTTTCTCACACTATGCTATTGGGATTTTTTATCGGATTCCGTGGATCATGGATCAGATTGAGTACATTACAATACCTAAAGAGGTCATGTTGCCTTATGCCAAAGAGGAAATGCCCTTGAAATTGGTGATTCAACAAGACAACGACCTCAAACACACCAGTAAGGGAGCAGCATCTTGGTTCCAGACAAACAAGATTAACTTTACGAAGTGCCCAGCCCAATCTCCAGACCTTTATCCAATAGAAAACTTGTGGGGTGACATCAGAAACACTGTTTCTGAGGCGAAACCAAGAAATGCAGAGGAATTGTGGTCTATAGTGCAATCGTCCTGGGCTGGAATACCTGTCGACTCCAGGCAACACAGATGTGAAGCAGAAACTGTGGCTATACAACTAAATATTAGTTCAGTGATTCACAAGAACGCTAAATCTTCAAGCATTTGTCATTTTATACAGTAAATGTTTGACTTTGTAAAGAAAAATGCAGACACTGCTATTTTTTAACATTCTAACATTCCTGTTTCTTCACTTTTTATAGTGTAATTTTAAATTTGATACTTTTTTCTTCATGATTAAGAATAGAATGTGCAGTGTTCCCAGTGCAGTTGTGTATTTTAAATAAAAGTTATTGTAAGGATTTTGAGCTTGACTCACTTTCTTTAAACACACTGCTATCATTTTGAACACAAAGTGGAGTAAAAACCATGGGAGAGAGCAGGCTCCACTGGGCCAGTTCTTATTTGGCATGTTAACGTAAAGCTTCTGCTACAGAGAGAATTAATACTGCTTTTAAGCTGTAAGGTGCTATGGACGTAAGTAGCTGGTCTGATAACTGGAAAGATAACTTGTGGGCAGAGGAAAAGGACTTATATGTCAGGCCGAAGTCTCTACAGTCTCTGAAGTTCTGGTTGTCTGTAGATCACCGACAGCCTCTGGTGTCCTTGTGAACCGGAGGACAGGGTATGAAAAAATGATATTTTAGGAACTATAATCAGACCAGAGTTTTGCGACTTCAGTGTGCCCAATGGTTTGTAATCTGACAATAATTCACAAAGCTACTGAGTCACTAGACCTTTTTTATGCTTTATACGTTTTTAGCAGGTTTTGAAGTTGACACATAAATAGGCAGCCAGTGCAGAGATGGAAACATTGGTCTTATATGGTCAACATATAATGAACATAACACCTTCTGATATTGGTAACATTTGAATGAACAAAACACTTTAAAGAAAAGTGTACATGGTGACCCTCTAGTGAGGATAATAACCACCATCTTTACTTTCAATATTCTTCATACGTAAAAGACTAAAGAAAATATGATATTTACATTTAGCAGACGCTTTTATCCAAAGCGACTTACAAAGAGTCCGGGGAGCAATAAGTGATATGTCATAAAAGAGCAATAGTACACTAACTTTCAAAATCATTAAAGGTCTTTAAAAAGACATGCATGTAAAATATCCCAGATGTACGACACAAAACTGAAACATGTAATGTCAAGTTTTCCACACTTTGTTTCTTTGGAAAAGCCTGAACAGTAAATAGAGCATCTTACGAATGCTTTTACCCAAAATTATATTTACGATTGGATCGTTGTAAAAAAGCAGGTACTGTTGCTCTTGCGTTCCTGTAGCTGGCAAAGCATGACATGTCCTGGGAACAAAAATGGGTAATATTTATACAAATACTGCTATTTGCTTATTTTTAATGGTACAAAGAGGCAATATGTTTTCATGTTATTGATCCTTTAGCTACGATAGAGATGGTAAAATGATCCTTAATATTGTCAAATAATTGCTAAGGAATCATCTGTAACCCAAAATATACTTTATTATTGTGATTAACTTTTGATTTATTTTGTGAAAACTAAAATAAATCTTGACACACTTTTTGCATCCATGTAACATGTGAGTCACATTTCATTTGTAACAAAAACATACAGTATAAACACATGATAAACACATTTATCAGGTAGCAGAATGGTTTCATATTTTGCTCCGTTTAGACTGGCTTTCAGATGCAGGTCCAGCACGTTTGTTTCTGTGATGAGGGAATGTCGGCATCAGGTCCGGTTCACATGCTGCAGAGTAAAACAAGAGAACAAAGCTGCTTAAAAGTCTCTCAAACTTTAAAGCTAAATAAAGCATGTTTACTTACGCAAAGGCTTTTCCTTGAAGTAGGAGCTTTCTAAACATTCTTTAGCTGTGGCTCTATAAGAAACAAAGAGATAAATACTATATTTCCTTTGGCCCAAAAACAAATAAAGAATTCACAAAACATTGTGTCTATTTGTCTTATTTTCTATTTTGTCCATTCTTAAGATTGTTTTATCCAAAGTTTAGTTAGCTTATACAAGTTTAGCCTGTCAAGATGCAGCGGTGTTGTGTTGGGAAGCCAGCGGAGAACTGACTCTCCTCGTGGAGTCTGGTTTCTCTCATCATTGGAGTTTTGGTTCCTGCCGCTCACTGAGAGCCTGGTTTAGGGCTTTATACTTGAATATTTCTTTTAACATATTAGTCAGACTAAATCGTAGACATAACTATTTTCCCCATGAATGCTGTTGCAATCTATGATATAATCGGAAATTCTCTTTGACCTGTTGAAGATATATCTAAAGTATCTGTACCTCATCTGTAATAACATGAGAGTTGTACAATGTATACAGTGCCTATATACATAAGTGTGTACATACAGTGGGTACGGAAAGTATTCAGACCCCCTTAAATTTTTCCCTCTTTGTTATATTGCAGCCATTCATTCAAACCTTCATTTGAGTCCAGCTGTGTTTGGTTATACTGATTGGACTTGATTAGGAAAGCCACAGACCTGTCTATATAAGACCTTACAGCTCACAGTGCATGTCAGAGCAAATGAGAATCATGAGGTCAAAGGAACTGCCTGACAAGATCAGAGACGGAATTGTGGCAAGGCACAGATCTGGCCAAGGTTACAAAAACATTTCTGCTGCACTTAAGGTTCCTAAAAGCACAGTGGCCTCCATAATCCTTAAATGGAAGACGTTTGGGACGACCAGAACCCTTCCTAGAGCTTGCCGTCCGGCCAAACTGAGTTATTGGGGGAGAAGAGAGTTGGTGAGAGAGGTAAAGAAGAACCCAAAGATCACTGTAGCTGAGCTCTAGAGATGCAGTCGGGAGATGGGAGAAAGTTGTAGAAAGTCAACCATCACTGCAGCTCTCCACCAGTCGGGGCTTTATGGCAGAGTGGCCCGACAGAAGCCTCTCCTAAGTGCAAGATACATGAAAGCCCGCATGGAGTTTGCTAAAAAAATACCTGAAGGATGGTGAGAAATAAGATTCTCTGGTCTGATGAGACCAAGATAAAAAATTTTGGCCTTAATTCTAAGCGGTATGTGTGGAGAACCAGGCACTGCTCATCACCTGTCCAATACAGTCCCAACAGTGAAGCATGGTGGTGGCAGCATGCTGTGGGGGGGTTTTTCAGCTGCAGGGACTGGTTGCAATCGAGGGAAAGATGAATGCGGCAAAGTACAGGGATATCCTGGACCAAGAAGATAACCTTCTTTAGAGTGCTCAAGACCTTAGACTGGGCCGAAGGTTCACCTTCCAACAAGACAATGACCCTAAGCACACAGCTAAAATAATGGCGTGGCTTCACAACAACTCTGTGACTGTTCTTGAATGGCCCAGCCAGAGCGCTGACTTTAACCCAATTGAGCATCTCTGGAGAGACCTGAAAATGTCTGTCCACAAACGTTTACCATCCAACCTGACAGAACTGGAGAGGATCTGCAAGGAGGAATGGCAGAGGATCCCAAAATCCAGGTGTGAAAAACTTGTTTCATCTTCATGGCTGTATTAGATCAAAAGGGTGCTTCTACTAAATACTGCGCAAAGGGTCTGAATAATTAGGACCATGTGATATTTAAGTTTTTCTTTTTTAATAAATCTGCAAAAATGTCAACAATTCTTTGTTTTTCTGTCAATATGGGGTGCTGTGTGAACATTTAATGAGAAAAATGTACCTTAAATGATTTTAGCAAATGGCTGCAATGTAACAAAGAGTGAAATTTAAGGGGCTCATATAAACGTACAGTAAGCCAGCTGTAGACTAACCTGCGTTGTGGGTTGTACATGAACAGAAAATTGAGCAGTCTCAGACCAGCTTCTGATAACCACATGAACTTGTTCTTTAAGTTATTGTAGGGTTGCTTCCTTAGACTGTACTGCCCGACCAACGGCAGTCGTGAGAAGCCCTACAAATCCCAAGAAATCCCACTGTTATTCCATTTATCAAACAACAGCGACGTCAATACCAGTTCAGTAACTGTCACATTTTGTTTTCTCTGGTATATGTTCTGACTGAAAACAACAAATCCTTTTGCCATTTTTGATATTCAAGACAAATTACCGGCCAGATGTTCTCACTGGGTGTTCCCAGGAGCTGTACGGTCAAATCCACCTGTTGGATCTCTGATGCTCCCGGCAGAAGAGGCTTATGGGCAAGAAGCTCTGCAAAGATGCACCCAACTGCCCTACGATTCAAAATTCAACGAACATTACTACAAAACAACCGGAGATCTCACTGACTTAATCCTCAAAGGACCTATATAATGTGCGGAACATTGTGGTCTTAGAAAAGCCCAGGATCATTTATTCTACCACTGTTCAGTTCTCACCACATATCCAGAGCAGCGGTTTGTGTCTTGGTCCCTAGGAGGAGCTCTGGTGCCCGATACCTGTAAGGACACCAGTGTCAGTGATAGACAAGAGGGATTTGGTGGATTAAACCAGATGAAAGAGCTTGATTAGTATTAAGTCTGTTTGCTTACCACAGCGTGACTACTCGAGGAGTCATCGGCTGTAATGGAATTCCATAAACACGTGCAAGACCGAAATCAGCTAGAAAAAACATCAGACATGCTGTCGATACACGGTTTATTGTAATGTTTCTCACTAAACTTTCTGATGAACCTTTCTTCATATTTTATACCAAAAATAAGCCTAGCAAGTTGTAACATTTGGACATTGCTCCCACTAAGCATCCACAAGAAATACAAATAAACTCCTCACTCACCTATCTTAACACAGCCCTTGTCTGTCATCAACAGATTGGAAACTTTCAAATCCCTGAAGAAAGATGTGAAGATGTGAAATAAAATCATGAAATAGATGCTTCATATTTAAAATGATTCATACATTCATTACTTTGGACAAGAGACCAACATAATATAGAATTCATTTACAGTATGTGCTATCGAAGAAATTATTTTTGGGACAAAAACAAGCCCTGAAACCATCCGAGGCATCATATATTAAAGGAGCAATGTGGAAAACGCAAACTGACCTGTGAAGAATGAAGTTTTGATGTAAATATTCCAGTCCTTTAAGCAGCTGAAGAACTATACATTTTACCTAGAGAAAGAAAAGTAAAAGAGTAAAGTCATATATGCATTATTTTAAGGTACTGCATTATGACAAACATTTTGTCTCGTTGAGAAATGAGACAAGATGTGCGCCACAATTCCTACCTGAGCTTCAGAAAATGGCGACTGCATGTTCTCCAGCAGACTGGCCAAATCCTGCTCACAGTAACTCATCACCAGAAACAGGCTGATGGGAAAACACGCAAAGTCAATGCAATACAAAACTTTCAAACATAGAAAATAAATTTGGTTTTCATGTTTAACCTTTCCAAATGGCTTCCAACCACCACTTCCTTTAGCTCCACAATGTTTGGGTGTCTCAGTCGTAGAAGAAGGTTGATTTCCCGTAAACTGCTGATGGGAATGCCTAAACACATGCACAGAACAAAAGACGAATACATAACTTATGTACTCATAAAATGTACAGCCTCAGCCACTAGGCTGCATTTTTAAGTACTCAGGCCCAGGTTCACATCATTTAAATTATCCAGGCTAATAGATATAATTAGATTTTTAATGTTGGCATGAATAAGAAATAGGGAGGGGCTTGATTTCAACAATTGGGAATTTAATGGATTGTTGGAAGTCTGAAAGCCTGGCCACAAGTATAGCGCCTCAGGGCGAGACATGCAGAGAAGAAATTGGCAATTTTATTGTTTTGATAAAAAAGATTATGAGGGCACATTCATTTAATAAAACACGCATGCAAACACAAATAAATTATAAAAAATAAACACTGCAAGATATTATAAGAAGTAAGAACGCTTAATTTCGAATTCATAATGACTTTATGGAAGTATAGTAAACATAGCATAAAAATTCTGTTATCAGTTACAAACCATCATGTTATTCGAAGCCGGTTTATGACTCTTTTCTGTTGAACACAAAAGAAGATATTTAAAGAAATCTTAGTGGTTTTGTGTCCCTATAATGGAAGTCAATTGAAGGCCAATGTTGTTCTGTTACCAACGTTCCTTCAAACTATCTGCATAGGTGTTCTGCAGAAGAAAGTCATACAGGTTTGAAATGACATGAGGGTGAGTAAATGGTGATAGAATCTTCATTTTTGGTGAACTATCCTTTAAAGGGATTACAACCTGCAGAATTCAAATATGAAATATTGACTCTCATGACTTCTACTGTAGGTTATTAAAATGTATCTTCGATTATAGTCCAAATGTTTCAGTGTCTGGCTCAAGTATATACTGTACAGTACAGCTGTATTTTATGCTATCGTCAAGCTAATTTCTATTAAAAACCAGCGTACACATGATCAGAAAAATGACTACGACTCCCATGTCTTTTGTGAAGGGATACCTGTCTGGGCACTTAATAGATGTATTAATACAATTCTCTAAATCCAGAATGTAGCTATTTCAATTGCTATTTTCACACTTGAATAACACTATTGAAGGTAGTTAAATGTTAAAGGTGGTATACTAACCATCTTTCTCCTTGTCCATTCGCACTTTCTTTAGCGCCACTATTTCATTTGTTCTTGAATCACGTGCTCTGTCTGTAAAATCACAAATAAAACAAAATCTATGTTAGTATATTACTAAAACAAAATCTTTATCGAAATCAATCTCAGGGAGTCAATCGAATCCAAAAAAAGACATACAGTATCTGTTTGATAATGATGACCTGAAGATACAGTACATGCTGCATATCAGGGATGCCACAGCTTAATATTGAACTATTGGGTGTGACATTTATGGTTCAATACCCGTTTTTTTTGTTTTCTGCTTGAATCATTTCCGTGGGTTTGATTTCTATTGGAACTGGCTCGGGTTGTCTGTTCCATTAAGTTTATCCAAATTTTACAGTCCTATAGCGGAGACACATTATTTACATTTTGCCCAATTCTAAACACACACATATACACTGACAATGGGGAGTAAAAAACACTTTGATATTTTTATGCGTGTAGTATTTCTGTGACAGCGGCAACTGGCTTGGCATGCATAATAAAGCCTTTTTACATGTTTCGTGGATCTAAGAACATTGTGACAACAGACTCGACTGGATGGACATTATCCCGTTTATAACATGGATTGCCACATTTATTGACCACGAAATAACAAGTACAAACCTTTATAGAGAAAAATGTGTATGCCTTAAAAAAACTTTGGATGACCATTGGCACTCTTTCAGGTATTTATAACAGATGGCTTTACACACAAAATCTATAAACGAGTTATATGTTGTGAATATAGCCATCTGTTAATAAAGGCCATTTAACCTAAAACAGTGCCATGGATGGTCATGGTCACTTGGTATACTGAAGCGTGGGCTAACCGTATTGATGCATATAGTTATACAGAAGTAGGTGAAACTCACACACGATGCCATATGTTCCCTCTCCAATGCGATTCATCTTCTCAAATTCTTTCACACTCCTGCATTTTCCCAACTACACACACAAATGCTGCAGTTAATGTCACAATCTCAATTCACACAACACGGTTTCATACGTTCATCTGTGCTATTAAACAGGGCACACTTCGTCGCCATGGAATCACAAGCTTCTATCTGCCTTTTTCTATTCTTAAAGAGTTGTTAACATCTCCGAGAATATTGTTATTCTTATATAAGTTTTAGAAATCGAAAAGGTTCCGTCTTGTGTCAAATGGAGTGTAAAAACGTTATAGCCGTTTGGCAGGCGACACGACGACAACCTGCTTGTTCTGGGTTTGTCGCGTCGCGCCGGTCGCAACATCTCAAAGGTGCTCAGAATACAGATAGAACCTTATAATACCAAGCAAGGCGACGATGAAAGTATTTAATGGCAACTGCTCTGTGAGTAACAACACTCTTCTCACCCGTTCACTCTGCGGTACTACAAACGTCTTGTCGGTTTTTAAAGATTTCAGCTTTAAGCACTCTAGATCGGTGTCTGTTGTGCTTTCCATCGCCTGTCATTCCGGGTCCGTTCACAGAATTGGTGAAGGAATCGTACGATAGCAGTGTGAATCGCGCAACACCTTAATATTACACGTTAAAACAGGCTGCTTGATCACAAGGGTGAGAAAATAACTCCGTGAAAGATAACATTCGTTCATTTTGACGGTCCTATGTACGACTGTTTGCTTTCACGGAGTTATATTTAATGCGCAGCAGTTTTCAGACGGTACAGTGAGCTACTTTTTCATTTCGAATATCCCCCTTTTTTCTATTTTAATTATTTACTATGTGTTTTCATTTCAATGCATATTCAAGTTGTACAGCGTTAATAAACCAAACGCTGTCACTTGGACATGACAACATTTGTAAATGTAATGTTTGATTGCTCAAATGTCTGCAATAAGGCAAACGATGCCAAGATTTGACGCAGGAGCGTCATTTGGGTAAATTGTGGCGATTTCATACACAGCCATAGTTTTGACTGCAATTTCGAACCCGCTGAACTCACTCACTCACTAAATGTTCACATCATATTTAGGATCTGTTTCCATTAGTTTTTAAACTATAGGTTTTCATTAGCATATACGATCGGGTCAGGAATAAATAATATGTGAGTACAGTAGTAAGATTGAATGACCTCACGATAGTCTGACATACATTGGCTTTAGGTCATTTGACGGATTATTTTTTTGCGATCAAGCGCCCCCTGGAGGAAAATAACGAAAGCACAGTGCTACAGTAGCAACCAGTAACAATTACCACCCTAATGATAACTGTAGAAGGCTTTAACTTTACTGTTAACTTTTTCATGTCATACCTCGACAAATCATGTTGTTCTCTGTGTGAAACGACCTCGACCTACAAACACAGGACTTCCTCTTGGTCTCGGCTCTTTACTTATATCTCCTATATTAAGACCAACGGGTCTTTCTAAGAGGTTTTCTCGAGATGGAGCTGTGATGATGACGAGCGGTACAGAAGCATTATTTGACGATGAAGGTGACGAGGATGATGAGGATGAAGTTGACGTGACACTGCTGAGAGACTCTTCCTTTACTGGCAATGAAAAAGTGATGGAAAAACATCTTCGTGAATGAAATACAGAGATCCGTGTTTTAATCATAATAAACTATGAATGTATCATTGGTTTTGCTCCCTTTTAGCAACTAACGTCACTTATTCACCATAATGCAAAATAAACAATAAATAACGTTGGCCTATGATAAATGTGTGGCAACAAAAACATTCAGGTGTCCAAATGACTTTCTTTCACCTCCCTTTTCTTAAGACAATTTCAAAGTATATTACTGGAAAGGGGTACATACATGTTAAATACTTAAAAAACATTCAACTTTTTTTTAGATAAAGTCAACCCCAGGAACACGTGAACGTCTCTATGAATGTCATTCTACCAGGAGATCTTGTACGTGGGAACAGCTTTCGTATGTAAACTGTGTGGTAGGCTATTTATTTTTAATTGTATATCTTTTTCTAAAAACATTTAAATCCTTTTTAAATTGGATTGCATTGAGTTTTACGTCAGAAAACAATACGGATTAACCTACAACCTAATTTATTACAGCACGGCGGGAACATTCAGCATTATCATTTATACGGCTTATCTTTCATTATTATTTCTAAAGGCACAATGCCTTTAAATGAATGGCTGCAAATGGGTGCCTTACAAGAATGAACCTTTAAGGTTAATATGTTTGTTTCTTTCAAACAAGCCGAGAAAATAACTGTGGTTTTACCTTGATTCACCTGCTTTCTCGGTGCAGAGCCCATTCCCCATCACTCAATGATATGAATGTATCTTCTTGATCTCTGTCGTGTCTGCATATTGAATAGCTTATTGATGATCAGGAAAGCGTCGATTCCATATGTGACACAAGAGCGGCACTTTCCCGTCTCACCGCTAGAGGCCATGTCACCTGCTCTCTGACGTGAACCGTTTATTCTAGACTTGGGAGAATGTAAATCCTTGAGTCCTTTCCCTTCCCTGTATAATCGTTTTCAAATCGCAGTAGAAATTTTAAATAGAAATAGGACATAATAATTTGTACTATCCAGATGTGATTGTACCTATTTTATCTATTGTTTGTTGGGTTGTGTGGCGTTGTGTATTGGCTCGGCCATGATGTGTCATGAGGTGCTGATGTATTTTATTTATTGTGTGTATTGTGTTGTGCGGACTGTATATTGGCTGTGCCATGATGTCTTAGACAAATTTCCCAGAAATGGGACAATAAAGTATATTTTATTCTATTCTATTCTATTCTGTTATTATAGTATTTACAAATGCAACAAAGTGGCTCATGATTATGAAATCCTAAGAACGTTTCATATAACATGATTATAAATCTAAATTTAAAGTAATAACTCACACTTAAACTCAATATTAGGATTTACGGAATCACATTCCAAATTTGAAGTAAAAGCTATGAGGCTGCAGGGCATTACTGTCTGAAATGTGTGCGTTTGGGACCACCGCAGTGGTTCACTGCATCATCTTCTCCACTTACCACATTCTAAATGTCCTCATTTTCTTAATTTTCACACGAGTTACTCAACTACATTGCAGCAGCCGCATGTCAGGACCTGTGGTACAGTAGAAAAACATTAAATATCAATCATAATAACTAGGTTTAAAACTCTTAGAATGTTTTTAATGAATGATGTTTGCTTCTAGAATGGCTTGTCATTTCTAATTTAAAAATAAGTATTTGTAATGTCATGGCGGTGTTATTTAACAGAAAACCTTAACAGAACTCTCATTCTAAGATATTTGTCTTGAAGAAGTTAAACAAAAATTAAAAAGGTGTACTGTTAATTCATCACATGTGACACTGACCTGTGTTATCTCCGTGTGTGTTATAATTTCAAACAGCCCTATGTCATTCATTTTACATTTAGTTGCTTAGCAACAATCCACTGCCAGAGGAAAGTGTGAAGGTACGAAATACTGCTCTGTTTTTCACCTTTCAAATAACATTAATGGCACCATGCAGCTTTGATACATAGCTTGATTCAAAAGCAGTTTGTTTATTTTGAAACCGCCTTATGCCTCAACACAACAAGATATTTTACAGTAGAAAGCAACAGTCGTGATCAGTTATTTTCTATGGCTGGCTCTCTACATTTTGGAGATACACTATACAGTAGAAGCATAGTTACTGGTCTGTTACATCACAATATCATTCCATTATAACATTTTGTTTCACTTCAGCACTATTCATTTGTTTAAAATTTCACCGTTTATGTTCCTTTATTCTCTGCTGCATTTTTGCTGCATTTCGGGACTTTCATTCTGAACTCCCACATACTGGAACAAAAGGTCAGTGTGAAATCTAAATCCTAAAGCACTTCATGTACTGTAAAGACATGAGGATGTGCATTGTGTTTTTGTGGCATGTGTGCTCTTTTGCACCCAACCACCCCCACACACCACACGAGCAGGGAATATTTTATGTTTATGTCTGTAAAGCACACTGATATGCTTTACAGGTACTACAGAGGCTTAAGTCTGTTAAATATCAAATGTCTAAAAGAGAGATCTATTCATGTATCATGTATTAAACAGCCCTCTGCTGCATTTCTCTCTGGAATTTATTTTATATTTTTTTGTATCACCCCTTACATAATGGGTTGAGAGATAGAGAGAGAGAGACAGAGAGCTGGAGTGGGTGACTGTCTCTACGCTCATTCTGTGAGTTCTTCTACTGTGGTTATCATGGACATGGAGGCATCCTGTAACCAGGTAAAAAGTCTGTTCTTCTGTTTTATTGCTGGTTATATGCTCGTAATAGATGTTTTGGTTTGTAGATAGCATCTTTGTGGTCACTTTTTGTGAAGCCTCCATTATTTATGTTTTGCTGTGTTTCAACTTATGCTTAAAAATGTCATCAAAACTTCTTCGTGAGCATTATTGAGTTTTTGCCATATTTGCATTTGTTGTTTGTTGCTTCTCAAATGCAGGAGCTGTTGACCTAAAATGATAAATATATTCATACTGCATGCATGATAATGTTTGCACAGCATAATTGAATGTTGTTTTTCATAAAGGCATAGAAGCATCAAAAAGATTTACATTACAGATACAGAAATAAAGATAAAGAATAATGAAAATAATAAAAACTTTCAAACTCGGTCCTTTGATCATTCTGCACATTCACTAATTTCCTTCACCTCTTTTGTTCCATTTTCAAAGCTCTTTTCCCTTTTTCGCCCACATTGTATATTGTAGCACTTGCCAATTCACTGCACCCACACATACTGTCGCCCACTAAGACCGCTAATGCACCCTGAGCACGAAACACTCCCCCCCCCACACACACAAATACTGTCGCCCACTAAGACCGCTAATGCACAAATGCTGTGAACACCCCCCTTCCCACACACACAAACTCACACATTCATACTAACAGTGATGCACACCAATGCAAGAGACCAGAGATGCCTTGAACTTCTCCCTTATCTACAGACACTGAAGACTAATGCTTTTTGAATACCCTTTGAACAAATATCCAAACAGATCAATACATAAGATCATTCGAATTTTATTGAAAACATCACAATCTGAGTATTTAGTGTGTAATGAACATCTCTTGCTCAGGTGACAGATATCTAAGAGTAGACTCGAGCATGATGGGCACTGAGATCTCGGATAAGGAATGTGACATTCTGCATGACAGTGAAGAAGAGAAGGAGGGAACGGATGAGAAGCGCCGTGTAAAGAAGGAACTGTCTGAGGAGCAGGAGATGGAGGAGCTGAGGGCACAAATGCTGCAGCTTCTGATTGAGCTGGAAGAAGCTCGAGACATGTCTCAGAAACATGAGGAGAGCTTCCTGGAGCTGCAAGGTGAGATGCTCTCACCAGGGGTGTGGGAATGATCTGAAAGCACGGGTAAACTTTAGTAGCTTAACTTGGCTCATCAGAATTCATTTAGGCTATTCAGTTAGTAGTCCATATTATCCAATTATGTGTCATTCTGGGTGTAAACAGGTCTTAAATTGTCTCCATTTTAAGGCAGATCATTGTGTACATTTTTTGTTCTTTATAGCAGTTTTTGATGGTTGACATGTTTAGCAGATTACATGTTTAGCAGTGCAACAAATCTTAACCTCAAACTAAGTTTAGGCAGCGTACATTTTTATGATGACTGTCAATGCTGCTGCTACAGTACATTAGGACCAATGTGTATCATACAGTCTGACACAAAAGTCATTGCACATTGTATCATAGCTTGACCTGAAAATCTGGCTGTTATTATATATATAATGTAGTCCGACAAGCAGCACCAATAAAAAACAAACGTAGAGTGTGTAGATAACTTTCCACGCTGTCCTTACTGATGCATCACAGCTGTATTTTTCATGTAAAACCCATACATGAAATTGACTCACTGTCATACCGTCCCGGATGTATATTTCTTCCTTTATTTTTTCAAATAAATACATTTATATTGAAATACTTTTTATGTCATCGTTTTATACGTGAATCAACATGTTGAAGCTCCAAAAAGCACATCCATCCATCATTGAAGTAATCCAAATGACTCTATCTTCTGAAGTGAAACAATATTTTTGTGAAAGAAAAGGATTACTTTTAACAAGATTATTTACTTTTAGTCAATTAGCGGACGCTTTTATCCAAAGCGACTTACAAAGAGTTCGGGAAGCAATAAGCGATATATTTAGCAAAGTTAAAATGTAAACAAACAGATGTGGGCGCTAGACTAAAATTCAAAAGGTTCTTGAGTTGCTTAAAGACTTAAATATGCCTGTTTTGTTACATGTTATCAATAAAATCTAGCACTTTGCTCGGCTTGACATTTTAATTTCCCCAAATAAACTCTGGATTACTTTTATGATTTTCGGTTGGACATACACATGTGTGCATTCAGGATTCCTACAGTTTTTTAATATGTCAACAAAGTGCCACAGAAAAAAGTGACAAGTAAATATGACCTATTTCACTCAAAATTATAAACCAAAAATATGAATTTACCAAAACTATTTTCAGATCTCATCCCCCATTTATTGCCATAGTAGGGAATAAAAGGGACATATTTTTACTGACATTCTTACATTTACAATTTCAGTTTCTGTTTTTTTATGTGTTACAGTTTTTCTTGATTGCTTGAACACATTTCTTGAACTTTTGTCTTCTTTACTTGAAACTCTAAACACAAATCCGTTACTTCTCAGCCAATTCCCTCAACATCCTATTTTCAGTTCAAAATGAAGCTCTCATCTCAAAACCATTTTAACAACACTTTTCCCCCAGACACACAAGCCCTCGAAAACACTCGCACTACAACATTGTCTTAGAGACTGGTGAGACCAATTCAAAACACTGTTACTAATACCTCTCACTGGGATTCAAGAATTATTTGACAGCTTAGTGTTTATTCGACTATATAACATAAAAGAGTGCAGATACAAAAACGTCACACTTCTGTAAAGTAATCTTAGATGAAAGTCTTACAAAAATCTTACAAGACAAGAAAAGTTCCAAAACCAGCATTCAGGCATTTAGCAGATGCTTTTATCCAAAGTGACTTACAGAAAAGCTAAGTGATTTGTCAATAGGAGGCAATTGAAAAATATGGCATCCTCTGCACCTTTGGCCCAATTTGGTAAAAGTATAATATAATAGATTTTCTTTAATTTGTCGTCCCTGAGTTCTGCAAAAATACGGAACAGTTTAAATCAGGCCACAAACACAAATTTGAGGGTGTACACATGCTACAGTTTACTGGATACACAATAGTGACATTTCTCTCATATAAAGTGTGTACTGTAATTATACTGTATGTTTACTGTAAGTAGCCCTGTAGATGATTCTAGGATGCACCTGTGCTCCTATTGATATTATCCTGTGATTCTGATGGGTGTGTCATTAGTTTTGCTGCTGAATGTTTGGATGATGGATAAATGTGTGCTATTTGAGTTTACATATTGCCACTTCAGTTCATTATATTTTTGTGTGGGTTCAAGTGTGTTCAAGCGTGTGTTTTTAGTTGGTGAATTGATTCATAAATTGTGTGTTATCAATCGAGAAAAAAATATACAGTATCTAAATAATAATCTTAGATTTTCTGAGGACTGAAACAAAAGGCAAAAAAGCAAGAAAATATTGACTGCAGAAAACAGAAAGCTTCCCCCCTCCTGAAAATCATGTACCAAGCCTACTTTACACTAGATAAAAAGACTCTTTAACTTTTAAACTTTTCTGGTATGCTTATTTAATAAACAAATTATAGATGTTCTTCCAGAGCAACCCAGAGAAGTGTTCTTAATAACCACGAGTCTAGCAGGTCTCAAGACAGAAAGCATTCAGACAGCAATTGGCTTAAAACAACATGCTTTTGTTCCTATAATGTACACATTGATAAATATCTACATACTGTACCTACATTAACAATGTTTTGCTAATAGCAGTAAGTGAATTAAGTCGACAGGAAGACAGTACTGTACAGTATTTTGTACAGTTAGCAGTATGCATTTGCAGTTTTTCAGAAACAATGATTCATAATTTATCGCCCTAATTTAATTATTCACAGATAAAATCAAAGATGACAATTTTTCGGCAGACACCGATGTGGCCGATAATTTATCGTGCATCCCTACTTGTGCTGTATAATGCTAGATATAAATCAACTTTGATCATTGCATCCCACTTATTGCAAAGTAGAAATGTGAACGGCAGCTGCAGTAAATAAATACAGCTGAAGAGAGCTGTAATCCTTTGGTTAAAGACCATATGCATCATATGAGCTACATTTACATCAGATCTATTACAGATGCTAGTAAGACTTGCCTACTGAGCTGTACAGAAAGGAAGAGTCAGATTTTTCTGATCAAGTAAAATGCACACATCACAACATTATTATTGTCTAAAAGAACAAGGAGAAGAACACTAATGGCTTTAGTTATTTCTGAATATGCTGATTATTTGTGTACAGTAATATTCAGACGTCTTTACAACAAGGGCTTTCCTGTTTCATCTCTTTTGAATGGTCTCTGTCAAACAAATATAATTGAGTGTTTTTGTGTTTTTATCTTTGGGAAAACATAAACAGGACATTTCTTCATGAAATTGATTTTGTATACGTTTGGCAGAAGTTTGATGAGATTTGAACAAATCAAAACATACATAACATATATAAAATTGGAAAAAGAATAGTAAAAAATACCGGCAGCAATCGATAAACAATATAGATGGCCCAAAAATGCATCAGTAAACGTGAAATTCATTGACATTATGGTCATCAATAAAGCGATGAAAATCGTAATGGCACTCAGTAGACTGGTAATACTTTGCAGCGAGTTCATTTGAGCACATGGTTATATATTCAGGAAAAAAACAGAAAGCATGAATACATTGTTTGTACATCTTTTAAAGAGTGACCCATATACAATATTAACAATTATTTGCTCGAGATGCACTTAAATGTGGTATTTCCTTGTTTTGACCACCATGACTTGTTTAACTGAATGACAGACCAAGGAAAAGGCCTCTATAAATAACACTCCATGGCTCTTTAATGAATCACCTGATATGTAGCAGACACTGACTACAGGGATTCTGGTAATGGTCCCATGGCCAGTAAATGGACGCTACTTTGTGTGTGTAACGTGACAGGCATGTGAAAGGACAGCTGCATGCAAAGGAAAGAATCCAGACAGGTTGTCCTGACCAGCAGCAGGGATATGATCATCCCTGGATCATCTCTTTAGTGATCATGCTCTGCCACCCCTGGACTCTAGTCATGATCACAGGCCTGGAGTAATATCAACATTACCCTCTAGATCTGCCACACGTTCATACTCAGCTTTCAAGTATAAAGGGGAGTACTGCATGGTTATATTTTTATGTCTAAAACAGAAAGGCCTAGAAAGCTCATGTTTGGTTTCGAGGGAAAATGGTGCATTGCTCCACGGCTGACCCTGACTATGCTTCTAAAAGGATTTTTATGGCGAAACAAAAGAAGATAAAATAACTGACCCAACTGTGTCTGAAATACTGTATAGGTGGCACACATAAATAGGTTGTATAAAACCTGTATCATGCCATAACTGAATGTCAGAACATCAAAAATAACATTGTGTTGTAAAAATGTCCCACCAAAAGAAATTGTCTCTGAAAGTGTGTCTTTCTGTATTTCTGATCAGGACTTCTGGAGGACGAGCGATTGGCTAGTGCACATCAGGCTGAGGCCTTCACAAGACAGATCCAGCGTCTGCAAGGTCACACATACCCTCAATACACAAACCAAGTTTCCAAACCCAAGATGTAATGGGGCATTGAGAAATAGTTTTGTGAACGTGTTTTACTTATGTGGTGAAACAACCAGACAAGCATTTCCAAGTGGTTTGGTGCTTGTATACTGTTCCTGAAAGTATGCTGTACCAGTCGCTTTGCATGATGAAGCTGATGAGAAGTAGATGGCTAAGGAAGTTGAAACTAGTAAAGAATTCTGATGAGTAGAAAACAGAAGTTTGCAGTGAAGGTAAAATACTTGTCTGGTTGAAGAATTGTCAAAAGTCAAAAGCTGAGGTGTATTATTTGCCAACCCCTGCAGCTCAGCTTCGCTCTGTTCAGGAGGAGATGGTCAGCCTGGAAGAGGAGAAAGAGATTGAGCTGCAGGAGGCACGGGAGGAGCTGCGTGCAGCGCAGGAGGAGGTGCTGATCCTGCAGCAGGCAGCAGAGGATGCTGCGGCTGAAAGCGAGAATGACATCGCCAGTCTGCAGGAGGAACTCTGCCGCTTAAGGGCTGAAATCTCACAACTTGAGTACACGGGACAGGAGTACGAGCTGGAGATCGTCACACTAAGAGCGGAGATAGAGATGAAGAGTAAAATCCGTCAACAGCAGAGGACAGAGGGTGAGATCAGCTCAAAGAGTTTGAGTCCTTATGTCAGGTCGCCAATACTTTGCTCTTATTTTTTTATACTGTAACAAAATGTCATTTTTCAGTTTTACAGCAGTATTATTGGTAATATCATAACTTTATTGTTTAACCGCTCCCACTTCAGTGCTGTAAAATGGTTGAATGATTCCCCTTACATTAAAAACACAGTCAACACTGGTATCACATGGAATTTTTCACAATTCATGAACAGTAAAAGATTGAAACCAAACCCAATTGGAGCGATACAAAGATATTCCTAACATTGAGATGATTTTGTAATTTGGGGTAAAAACACAACAAACAATACATACAACGAACATACAAAATATATCCTCAAATGAATGATAAATAATACATAGTAAATAATAACAATTTAGTAAACCAGAGGAACGTCTTATTTGCATTTTATTGTTTTGTTTAAGCATTTAAGTTGTTTAAGCTGCATTACCAATTACAATAAATAATTGATAAATAATGAATTACCGTTTCACTGAATGAATCCTAGATTGATCTTATTAACTTTGTCTGTTCCAATTTACTAAAAACAATTCATTTAATTGATTCAAATTGTTAAAAATCTAAAAGACAACCATACAGTTCCATACAGTGCTCCTCAGACAGCATAAACAAATCCTTTTGCATAAATGCAAACAGGACAGGAACAAAAGGCTTCGTCCACAGCCAAGAAACAGGGCTGAATAAACCTAAACTAAAGGCAATAAAGACAAAGCCAATAATAGACTGCTTATGATGTAATTGTTCCATAGTAAAAGGTTGCTTTTTATTCCACATTTCATATCTTTGTAAATACCGGTATGTACTGATTTCACTGCAAGTACAGTAAACACTTTTTGTTGTATTTATGACAAAGCAATTTAGCAAAAGCATTTCTGTTTATTTAGTTATTAGTTATCAAGAACTCATGTTAATACATTTCTGGTTTAAACTAAATTATGTTTTTGCATGGATAAACTGATTGGCACTTTTGGCCTGATGTTTTCTGTGACCTTGGGCGCAGAATATTATACATGTATAACTAAGCTCATAAATATTAATTTGTGCTCCGCCCAAGGTCACAGAAAATCTCAGGCACCGAATATTTCAGAACACCCCACATTTTGCACCGCCCATTACTCCGACCTGCAGCGACCTATACACACAATAGACAAGAAACCAGCACAAAACATCGAACACGTTCAATCAAAAAGAATCTGAAAATGGACAACTAGAGCAACAGGTGTGGAGCACAAAGCAATAATGATGTAATTTACCATGAAACCAGGGGGCGGGACAAGACTGGAGAGCACATGGCACACCACAAATAAACAAGAGCCATGTGCTTCCACTCACAGAGCTGAAGAGCAGTGAGCACATGGCAAACAAAGATCATGAGCCATACGCCCCAACAAAGATCACAAAAAATAAACAGGTACAGCGTTAAAGATCCTGTTACAATACACAAGAACCCAGGCTAGAACAAGACTTTAAGGACCTTAACATCATGCTCAGCTCAGAACACAGCCCTGTGACAAGAGACCGGAAAAAACATCTACAATGATGACAGCAACGTGACATACAGTCATGTAGACTAAGCATCCACTGACGTCTTTATCCATGTAATCAATGGCTGATTATATCACTCATTCTCTTAAACTGCTTAGCGTCCTGCAGTCATGACCATAAATCACAGTTTTAATAACGGGCCGGACCCTGAAGCATTTCAGAAACGCCTGCATCACACAGTGTGCCGAGGCCTAGAGCTCTTTGCAGAATAGCAGATGGTGATGGTCATTCTCAATGGTATGTGAAGACGACGAGAAAAACTCTGAAGCCTGTATGACTACATGCATGCCATCACATGCTATTGTTTCAGTCAATTACAGGGTAAAAGACTGAAGACAATATACAGTGTAAGTCTGTCTGGTCACCTGTTACGTATGTCTATTAGTTGACATCAGAATCAGAATCAGAATCAGAACAAGCTTTATTGCCAGGTGTGCTTACACACACGAGGAATTTGTCTTGGTTAGAGAAGCTTCCAGTACACGAGTAAGGTTACAAGACAAGTAACAATCAACAAAGGCAACGAAAGTACAGAATAAAAATAAAAGTTAAGCACACAAAGGTGAAAGTGCAGTGTGACAGAAGAGCTCCAGAATTTTTGTTTAGAATATACAAGTTATAAGTTTATATACATGAGTTTATATATGTGAAATGTCCGAGGGAAAATATTGCACACATTTATTGCACTGTAGGGTGTATGATATGTATATACAGATTATATGAGATATCTACAGGTGTTTAAAATATACACATTTTAAGGTGCTATATACGAAGAATCTGGCACAAAAAAATATTGCACACATTTATTGCAAAAGGTGAACATTTAACTGTTCATGAGGTAGATGGCCTGAGGAAAGAAGCTCTTCCTGTGTCTGGATGTTTTAGTGCTCGGTGCTCTGTAGCGTCGACCAGATGGTAAGAGTTCAAACAGAGAGTGTGCTGGGTGTGAGGGGTCCAGGGTAATTTTGTGAGCCCTTTTACCCACTCTGGATGAGTACAGTTCTTTAAGTGTGGGAAGAGTAGTGCAGATGATTCGCTCTGCAGTCCGGACTATCCGCTGTAGTCTTCCGAGGTCAGTTTTGGAGGCTGAGCCGAACCAGACGGTGATGGAGGTGCAGATGATGGATTCGATGACAGCTGAGTAGAACTGTACGAGCAGCTCCTGTGGCAGGTTGAACTTCCTCAGCTGCCGGAGGAAGTAAAGTCTCTGCTGGGCTTTTTTTACAATAGAGTCGATGTGGGCGTCCCACTTCAGATCCTGAGAGATGGTGGTGCCCAGGAACCTGAATGACTCTACTGCAATCACAGTGCTGTTCATGATGGTGAGTGGGGGAAGTGCAGGGGGGTTTCTCCTAAAGTCCACTATCATCTCCACTGTTTTGAGCGTGTTCAGCTCCAGGTTGTTGTACCTGCACCATAGAGCCAGCTGCTCCACCTCCTGTCTGTACGCAGACTCGTCACCGTTCCGGATGAGACCGATAACAGTAGTGTCATCTGCAAACTTCAGGAGCTTGACGGAGGGGTCTTTAGAGGTGCAGTCGTTGGTGTACAGGGAGAAGAGCAGTGGGGAGAGAACACATCCCTGTGGGGCACCAGTGCTGATGGCGCGACTGTCTGACATGATTTTGCCCATTCTGACTAACTGTTGTCTGGCTGTCAGAAAGCTGGTGATCCATTGACAGACAGAGCTAGGGACAGAGAGCTGGGTCAGTTTGGTCTGGAGCAGTGATGGGATGATTGTATTGAAGGCAGAACTGAAGTCCACGAACAAGATCCTCGCATAAGTCCCTGGTTTGTCCAGATGTTGTAGGGTGTAATGCAGTCCCATGTTAACTGCATCATCCACAGACCGGTTTGCTCTGTAGGCAAACTGCAGGGGGTCCAGCAAAGGGTCAGTGATGACCTTCAAATAAGCCAACACCAGTCTTTCAAATGACTTCATGGCAACAGATGTTAAAGCCACAGGTCTGTAGTCATTTAGTCCAGTGATCTTTGGTTTCTTTGGGATTGGGATGATGATGGAGCGTTTAAAGCACGAAGGGACTTTGCACAGCTCCAGTGATCTGTTGAAGATCAGTGAGAAGATGGAGGCCAGCTGGTCAGCGCAGGTCTTCAGACAGGCTGGTGAAACACCGTCTGGGCCTGGTGCTTTCCTTCTCTTTTGTTTTCTAAAGATCTGGCGTACGTTATCCTCACTGATCTGAAGTGCAGGGTGGGAGGAGAGGGGGATGGCTGGAGGTGTTGATGGCTGTGTATAGAGATGGTCAGGGTGGGTGTGAAGTGTCTGGTCTAGGGTCTCAAATCTACAATAGAAGTGATTTAAATCTTCAACAAGCTGTTTATTGCTCTCGATGCTAGGGGATGGTGTCTTGTAGTTGGTAATGTCTTTCAGGCCTTTCCACACTGATGCAGGGTCGTTGGCAGAAAACTGGTTTTCCAGCTTTTTGGCGTAGCTCTTTTTTGCCACCCCAATCTCCTTTGTCAGAGTGTTTCTGGCCTGATTATACCAGATCCTGTCCCCGCTCCTGTAGGCATCCTCTTTGGCCTGACGCAGCTGTCTGAGTTTTGGTGTGAACCATGGTTTATCATTGTTGAATGATAAATAAGTCTTTGTAGGGATGCATAAATCCTCACAGAAACTGATGTATGATGTAACAGTTTCTGTGAGCTCGTCCAAATCGGTGGCAGCAGCTTCAAAAACACTCCAGTCAGTGCATTCAAAACAGGCTTGTAAGACCTGCTCTGAGTCGTTGGTCCATCTCTTTACAGTCCTTACTTCTGGCTTAGCAGTTTTAAGTTTTTGTCTGTAAGTTGGTAGCAGATGAACCAGGCAGTGATCAGAGAGTCCTAGAGCTGCTCGGGCGACAGAGCGATATGCACCTTTTATAGTAGTGTAGCAATGGTCTAAAATATTATTGTCTCTTGTGGGGCATGTGATATGTTGTTTAAATTTAGGCAGCTCACGTGTGAGTTTTGCCTGATTAAAGTCTCCTAGAATGATAAAGACAGAATCCGGGTGTTGTTGTTCTGTGTCTGTGATCAGATCAGCCAGCTGTTGCAGCGCAGTCCGCACGTGTGCTTGTGGTGGAATGTAAACACTTACGAGGATGACTGATGAAAACTCCCGCGGCGAGTAGAACGGTTTACAGTTAATGAAAAGCGCTTCCACATCAGGACAGCACATCTTCTTTAACAAAGTTACATCCGTACACCACCTTCTGTTGATGTAAAAGCATGTCCCACCACCGCGCGTTTTCCCCGTTGTCTCCGTATCGCGATCCGCTCTGAACAGCTGAAAGTCCGGCAGATGTAACGCGCTGTCCGGAATGGTTTCGTTCAGCCAGGTTTCCGTAAAACACAGAGCAGCAGAGTTTGTAAAAACCTCGTTTTTGCTTGAAAGCAGGCGAAGTTCGTCCATTTTGTTAGGTAGAGAGCGGAGATTCGCAAGATGAATGCTTGGCAACGGCGTTCTTAGACCGCGCTGTCTGAGCTTGACGAGCGCGCCGGCTCGCTTCCCGCGCTTGCGTTTCTTCCGGCGTCCTCTCCACGCGACTGTACTGACTAAAATATCCAGCAAAACGTCAGAAAAATCAAAAACTGGTTGCAGATTAGTTGGTATCCACTGCCGAATGTTCAGCAGTTCGTTCCTTGTAAAACTGATAGTGTTTGACAGACATAAAACAGGACAAACTAACAAAAACAGCAAGACTACTGGAGAGCTCCACACCGAGGCAGCCATTCGCGGCGCCACCATGGATACCATTTCCACCATGGATACACATTACATTTCAGAGACTTCTGGTCCTCATCGGTGCAAGAAGCTGACAATCGCTTACAGAACAACTCGCACTTAAATTCACATTTCATCACGTTTACACACATGCCACACGCCGCACGCACACACGGACACACACACACGCACGCACGCACGCACGCACGCACGCACACACACACACACACACAGAGAGACAGAGACAGGGACAGAGACACACAGAGAGACAGAGACAGGGACAGAGACACACAGAGAGACAGAGACACAGACACACATGCGTTATTCACCTTATCCAGCAAAGCAAGGGAACTTATTCCTCTGCGCACTTTCAGTAAGTCCTAACACAAACGTATTGAATAAACATCCGCAACAAATGAAGTATAGTGTATTTTTTATCATCCTGGTCCTGTATCCATCACATTCACGTTCTGTCAGAATAATTCAGAAAATAACAGCTTTTTTAAGTATCTAAAATTAATTTGATTTGTTTAAATAATCATTTTCTCAATGGTGTTTGTTCATCGTGGCATAAGTACACATATTGTTCATGTACATGGGAAGGTCACGGGTCTCTGTTTGTGTGCATTGTTTGGTAAGGTGATGTGGGTGAATTGAAGGATACATGCTATAATCTGAAGGAGCAATGTCAATTACTACAAGAAGAAAACACAAGACTGACTAACAGACTGCAGCTGCTGCAGAAGAGAAGGTGAGCGTCTCTTTACTCCAGACACTGAGATTTTTATGAGAAATTTGTGATACAGTAGTGCCTATGTACTATATGATATTCTCACATCATATGGAATTTTTTAAATTAAATAATAGATATCGACCACTTCACAAGATGTAAACATGAAAACTGTTTTTTCACTAAAGACAACACATTTTGACAACACATGAAACATTTTGATTCGTTTATAAATGTTCTGTTGGTTATATTGTGTTGAAACGTTTGTGTAGTGTTAAAGAACTGAAGCAAGCAAATGGAGCAGCATTGTTTATGTTTTCCAATGTGGTCTATACTGGTCTACACATTCATTCGCTTTTTGAACCATTTAGCAATAAATAAAAAACACAACGGAACTGGTTGGCTGATGGCAGTAGGTTGACTAACCAGCAAACCTTGAAACCATAGTGCTGACATATTTTTAATGTTTCTGTCTTGTGTTGTGTGTGTTATTTTATCTGTAACATCACAGTTCAAGCGGTGCATATGTCACTCTTAAAGAGGAACAGGAGGACAAAGAGGAGGCAAAAGACATGGACTGTGGCACAGAGACTGACGGTGCAGGATCCTACACACGCATGAACCAGATGAGCTCCAACTGCAGGCTGGTGGATGCAGGAATCCAGAAGAATATTTCATTTGAAGGCAAACCCATCACTCCCACCAGCTGGACAGGAGGATTTTCAGAGATCTTGTCACTGAGAGATCAACTCAAACAGACTGAGGAGAAGGCTGCACACATGCAGAGAGAGGTAAACTCCACACCACTAAACGTGTGATTCCAATGAACTTCATTGATGTTCTGTTCTGACATTATATCATCATCATTTTGTCTGTTAGTGTGATGGACTAAAGGATGAACTACAGAAGCTGGGGGAAATGTGCGAAAGCAGTCAGAAAGAGCGAGCCGAGCTGGAGTTGGAGTTGTTACGCTGCAGGGAGGAGCTGGAGAATCACGCTGACGGAAAACAGGTAAATGTGAATACATTATTGTAGTTGTTAAACGTTTTTGAAGTGGGGCTTTATTCCTGTTTCCCTGTCCTGACTGTGTCCTGCCGTTTCTAGTTTCGATTATTTAACCTGTCATGTGTCTTGGTCTGGTATTGTTTGTCCCAGCAGCATTGTGGTGAGTGTTTTTCATTTAAAACTATTCGATCCAGTGACTTACTCATTTAGATATTATGAATGTATTCCTAAATATTGATCTGTAAATATCAGTGCATCATTGGATAAGCAAGCATTAATGTTTTGTATTCATATGTAGAAGTTAAGGACTACACATTTACAAAAACCTATGTACATTTAAAGGCACAAACTAGAGAGCGGATGGCTCTTCATAAAACAGATATCATCATTAATATAATTTCATTTTCATGTTGTCTATTATGAAGATTATGGATGGTATGTGACAATTCTGAAAGCGGCACTTTCCTGACTACAGATAATCATGCTTTTAAGATGCTTTAAAACTTTTGAGACCTTACATGGATATGTAAACCACCAAATATTGACATCTGAGCTATCTGAGCTTGCCAAAATCTCGGCAAGGTTGACCTTTGCATCGAATTTTAGACATGTCCATTTAAATATGATTATGATGTGCCTACCAAAATGTGGAAATAATTGCATGTGTGTTGAGAAATATTTGTCTTTAAACCACATAAATATTGTCGTTTGATTGATACTGGACATTATTTGTAAATGCTTTTAGGGACAACATGCAGTTAAATTCTCAAGAATCAAGTATTTTATTCATATGCATTCATAATAATTATAATTGTTGTTTTTGTCTTTTTAGGCATAATTGTAATATCCAAGAGAACAAGGTACCTCTTTCTTGTGTTTTGGTTGAACCTATCCTGAATATTAGGTGTTCTTTATAATAATCAAATCTTACTGTATATTTTATGCTTATTTTTAGGGCAACATAGTTGTTTTGACATTTGCTTAGAATCATAATTTTGCCATGACTTTATTATAACCAATGATCAAAGAAAAATGACCTCCTGTGTTCTCCTGTGATGAAGTCATTTTTAAACAATGTCCTTCCACAGGTTTTTTTATAAGTCTATGATACCTGCATTCACAGAATCTTTACTCTGCATCTGCTGTTTTTTGCTTCATAGGCAATTAATCACTGGTTGTCTCATGTTGTCGCCAGGTTTATTTTTGATATTGTGAAAGTTGTATTGAGAAAATTATCAGGAGAGGTCAAAATGCAAAGAAAATATCAATAAACCATTATATTCTTTAAACTATTAAATATGTTTATGTACTTATGTTATTGTGTTATTCTCAAAGCAATGTGTGAATCAGTGTTTTATTTAAAGTTTAAAATAAAATTATATAAAATTATAATATACATGCTAAGGTATATGGCATATTTTGTTTTTCGCAATGCCATTGGGCGATAATGACTGCAATAATATGGCTTTTGTTTTTACATATTTATGGTGCATGTTACAGCATGAGGCGTAGACTCCTCTTTGATCATTATGAACATTATACAGAACAGATCACTTAAGCCTCAGGATACGATAACATCTCTCTTTCTTTTGTCTATTATCTCTATTCATCATGATACTTTCATGAAAGAACGAGTGTGAGATTATATTAGGTTTTCTGATCTTATTTAACTGGTGGTCTTTCTGTTGTTTTATACGTGACATCTCTGAGATTGGCTAAGGCTGTAAACCAATAGAATGTTCAAATGTTTTTTTGTGACATTCTGTATTTTACTGTGGCAGTGGTCCAAAAATAAATGCATAGAATCCTTAGAAAATGTCTGAAATTTGAATAATGTAGATAAGGGTTAATGTTAAATTATTTGAATCAACATGCAGTACGGCTCTTTTAGTTTGTATAGAAATGCTTTTCATTAAATTAAATCTAATGTTGAATTCAACTTTTGTTTTAACTACAGTTGTATTATAACATTTTTAATACTGTCATTGCAATTGTAACTGTTAAAGTGATGTTTTTACACTTGCACTGAATTATAGAAACAATAGCCCTTTTCACACAGAGCCTCATACTTTTAATTTACCGGTAATGTTACAGCTTCTCTTACTGGTAAATAGGGAGTACTGATTTACGGGAAAGGTCCTGTTCACACAAGATCTGTTAACTGCAATTTGCTGGCAATTAACCAGTAAACACTGTATTTGGGAAAGAGGCTAATGTCTTGAAATCTCTGAATTCAAAGAATACCAGTACATAAGAAATTGTTGAGTAGATAGATAAACCAAAAACTAAATGTGGCTAGCAGGGCGGGACAAGTGCATCGGTCTCGCATCTCCCACGGAGGAGCTCCGGAAGCACAAGAGAGGAGAAAACAGGGAAGGACGAGAGAGGACCAGGCCAGGACTTTATGTAATGTGTTATTGTGTTTGTGTGGCTGGCAGTCGATCGTGAGGGAGCTGCCAGCATTTTAATTTTGTTTTGTTGTTTGTTTATTTTATAAAAACTTGTGTTACGTTCCCCGGTTCCCGCCTCCTTCCTCCTGGGTTTCGGCACAAATGTAACATGGTTCAATAAAAGGAAGGAAAGAGGTGGAAAACACAATAACACATCAAGTCCAGGCCTGGTCCTCTCTCGCCCTTCCCTGTTGTCGCTCCTCTCTTATGCTTCCGGAGCTCCTACGTGAGAGATGCGAGACCGGTGTACGCGCAGCTGACACACGTTATCACTCACACCACCGGCCTCGCACCTTTCCCTCACAGCTCTTGTCCAGCCCTTCTCGCCATACTAAACAAGAAAGAAAATGCTCCTGTTTATCAAACCTGGCTCAGAGTGCTATGTTTTGTCATTGGTAAAAAATGTTTTTATTGGATTTGAGGTTTCGTAACTCCTTTACAAACCTTAAAGGGATCATAGTGCGCAAATACGTGTTTTTTCTGTGACTTTGGTGTGTTTATAAGTTACTCATGCATGTATTAGACACTTAAAATAGCAAAAATGTAAGTATCGGAACAAAAGATGTATTCAATCTAAAAGTTACATTTCCGTCACACCCTTGCAGTTTTTCACCAATCACTACGCACTGGTTAACTGGCCAATCATAGCACACGTCGCTTTTCAGAGGCGGGGCAAAGAGTTGATACAAACGTGTATCACCACCGTTTGCATACTGTTTTGCACTGTTTGCCTGGCCGGGGGGCTGCTAGAATTTGATAGTCTTATTTAATTAACTCTGCATATAGGAATTTATTGTGTGTCTGATATTTGACCTGTGTTTTGACTTCCATAACCTTTTTTGTTTTACTTATAGTCAATGTTTTCTTGTACAGCTGTTTGTAACAATGAAAATTGTAAAAGCGCTATATAAATAAAGCTGACCTGACTTGACAAACATGCACGGTATTTGGAAAATACAGCATTTTTAACATTAAATCGTGTAAACACATTGCATTACATCTAAAACAAACGATGGTTTTTTATTTTTGCCGTGTCATATGACCCCTTTAAGACATCAATAACAAAAAGGAAAACCATCTGTGTTTTTTGACATGGTAATACTGTAAATGAACTGTAACTTCAATTGTATTTCAAAAGTTCTTTGTTTACTTTTGTGAATGTGTTCCTGCAACACAAACAGAAGTTCCTGGATGACACGCACACTTCACTACGTGACTCTAATTTTATGCCTGCAAGTCAGCCAGTGCCATATATCATCATAAAGCCAAACATTTATACAGTTGCCAGCTCTTATGAATCACCCTCTTTTTTACACTTCTGTTAGGATGTCAGGTGGAATATAAAGCATTGTATGGACATTAATCTATGTGTTTTTTAACCCCAACCCCAAACCTTAAAAAAAGAGTGTTTAAAAACATCAGTTAAGTGGATTAAACCTGTCAGCTTCATACATGTGATTTTTTAATGAAATTTCTAAGAAAGTACTGTTCTTACAAAAATAAAAAAATGTCACTCCCTAGAATGTAATGCCGGATGCTTTCATAAATACTTGAATGCATGTCAGGTTTGTTGCAAAAGTGATTAAGATGAATGACAGAGGACAAATACAGTGAAACCAGATCATACATATTATAACTCCACAATGTGCTGTTGATAAGAAGTGATCCACAGAAAGTTCAAAGGACCATCACTCAAGAAACACAGTGAAATGTAGTTTGAAACATTAACAGATAAAGAATAAAACAATTGTCATGCACACAATAAATGTCCCAGGAACTCGCACAAACAATTTGATATAATACTATGATCTAACATTTGGTGTGTCATTGGTGTGTCAGTGAAGTTCAAATCACAGACATTAATTCAAGTCTAAATCTGCTGTGCTGAGTCAGTTTGTCTGCTCATTGCTCTGAACACAGAGAGGGTAGCCCAAAATACACAAGGTTGAACAGAAACTGTGTCAGTTACTACTGCAACTCTGTGTGACAGTGACTCAACTCAGGGGATTTCTATTTAAAGAACATTCTAGATCATATTAACCTGAACAGTGAGTGACACCGATTAACATGGGACCCTGGACCACCAAACGAGAAATGAGGGTCAATTTTTCTAAATTGAGATTTTTACGTCACCTAAAAGCTGAATAAAAAGCTTTTCATTGATGTATGGATGATGTATGAGTTGTTAGCATAGGACCATTTTTGGCAGCAATACTACTATTTGAAAATATAATGGCTTGTCCACACCAGGACGATAATCGCACTTGAAAAATGCTGGCTATAAACGCACACGAATATGGTTCCGTTGTGTACAAGCCTTAAGGGTGCCAAAAAATGTAAATGTTGAGAAAATTTGGGTTGTCCATCAGAAGGGCTGTAGCAGGCCGTTGCTAAGAAGAAACAGGTTTGTTTTAACACTCTCTATTAGCCGCTGTTATGGAATTGTGGAGAGTAGATGAACCCGAAAGTTCTAGGCTTAGATAGATACCAAACTAGAGGGGGTAATTCTCAAAGAGCAGGCAGCAGCGAACAATGTTTGTAAGCGTTTTTTCAGACATGTTTGTTTGCGATTTTGCTGCATCCACTATATATACGTGTTCTTTTTTATTCACAGCTAACTCTGTGAACACATTATTACTGTAGGAACACTATGTGTATGGGGCACCTTCGACTCATTGTGTCATAGATTTCACAAGATGTTGATAAGTCCACAGTTCATGTTGACACAATTTCTGCAGATCTGAGAGTTCGAACATTTATTCTAAAATTCAGATGTTTAAATATAGTGTACAACACACAGTAATGAAGTTTATAATTGACATACACTTTACCCACACTTGAACCTGTTTTATGGTTTATGACTTTTTTATATATTTTGATTGTTTTGAGAGTTTAAGTTGCTATTATTTTATCTTCTGGGTAACGTAAATTTCTTTTGTTGTTTACTACTTTATACTATGTTATATAAAACGATACTATATAAACACATTTTATTCATATATTCAGTTCACATTTGTTTCTATAGCGCCTTACACAGTTATGTTTTGATGCAAAGCGGCTCTACAGATATCATATTCAGCACAAACAGCAGAGACATAAAAAAGGGAAAGAACTGATGTCAAAACAGGAAAATATAAAATACAT
Source organism: Barbatula barbatula (assembly GCF_947034865.1). Lineage (NCBI taxonomy): Eukaryota > Metazoa > Chordata > Actinopteri > Cypriniformes > Nemacheilidae > Barbatula > Barbatula barbatula. The sequence goes on from NC_136788.1 coordinate 3,288,298, forward strand.
CACTTCAAATAATACAAATATAAACATACACTTCAGTGTTGCTGTTAATGTGTACTGAAGTAAGTACCAAATTCCAATGAACAGCAAGTATGGTATGGAGCTGTTTGAAATGACAAATCTTTGTTTTATATTAATCATTTATAATAGCATGTCATATAACCTATGAGACATGGACGCTATAATGCAAACTGTTGCCGGCATCACTCTCTATTTTTACCACTTTGTCATGCAGGGTTTATGAGCGCACCGTTTACAAATGAGAGGACAGCCTCCCTGTTACTCCAACATGCCAAAAATAAATGTGTCTCAACCGGCCAATCACAGACTGTCTCAGTTATCCTTCAGCATTAGAAAACTGTTCGTCATACTCCTGTATTCAGCATGACATCAGTGTGATGTAATCCCGGGGGTCCTGGTTCCTTTAAAAGCCCCTTCATTCACCCTCTCTCCATTTCAAACGACAGCACTCTTCTTTACTTTCTCACGAATTGATATTCTTCAGTCTCAAAGTGTCTATTAAGAAGTAGGTACTACATTTGCCAGGATACTGAGAATTAAAAAAAGGGGACCGGCCAGCTTGTAAATCGTAAATCGGATAATCTATCACCGTCTTGACAACTGAACCTCTTTCACAAGTATCTGTGAATGCCTGTGTGTTTCTTCTAAACTTCGTCCGTGTTTTGATCTGTTAAACAGCGAGCCCGCCTTTGACACTCTCTGTCAGCGTTAGAAGTATAAAAGCAAAGGTCCATAATGAGCAATTACGCACATTTCGACGACCAGCCGCCCCAATACTACCAGGGCACAGACCTCGGGGAGGAAGAGGAGGAGGAGATGCCAGCCACAGAGAAAGATCTGGCCGAGGACGCGCCGTGGAAGAAGATCCAGCAGAACACATTCACCAGATGGTGCAATGAACATCTCAAATGCATGAATAAGAGCATCACGGACCTCCAGAAAGACCTGAGTGATGGGCTTAAACTCGTCGGGCTCCTGGAAGTCCTCAGTCAGAAGAAAATGTACAGAAAGCATCACGTCAGACCAAACTTCAGACAAATGAAACTGGAAAACGTGTCTGTGGCGCTGGAGTTTCTGGACAGAGAGCGCATCAAACTAGTGTCTATTGGTAAGAGACGATTTAAGTGATCTCAGATATTACAACCTAAAGTAAAAGTAAAATGAAAGAAAGTTATTATTAAGTATAAAAAAATTTGAAGCTCTATTTTCTTTAAGTTTAAAGTAACACAAATGTCACGGTGTTATGACTATGTAATGTATAGTATATAATAATATAATAAGAACTCTCCTTGTGTCATTTTAAGCCTGTTTGACTTTCTCTCTTCCGCAGAACAAAAAACAAGATATTTTGAAGAATGTTGTTAACTGCCCCCCATTCACTTGCATTGTTTTTGTGTCCTTACAATAGAAGTGAATGGGGGCCAGTGCTGTTCGGTTTTCCAACTTTAAAATATCTTTATTTGTGTTCTGCGGATATAAGAAAGTTATAACATGTTTGAAATAAGAGAGATTTTTTTCTTGGGTGAACTATCCCTTTAAGGTGTCAAGTTAAGGTTTAGCAGGACGATTTCAACAGCATGTATTCACTTTGAACAGCCAGTCCGACTTCAGTAAAATGGAAAATAGGTCATAAATCCTACAGCATGCTTGTTGGAAGACAACTGGGAAAGTTTATTATAGATCTGCTGCCTATGCAGCCACACTATTTTTAGTCATTGAGAGTATTAGAGAATACCCACAGACTTCTTGCCTCCCTTTGTGCAGGGAAATTAAGGTTTACTTATCCGTGATAAGAACTGCTTTGAAATTAATATCCTTCTTAGGAATGTCCCAGACATTCAAAGCAGTCTCACAGCTTTTCATTTACAGATCATGTAAATGACAACAGATAAATAGTGTTTTATCAACTAAATAAATATTATTATTATGCACCACTTTTGAAGTACCTGGTACCAATGTAAATACTTTTATGATTATTCAGTACAGTGTATTACATAAAATGTTATGGTAATATCATCTGATACCATGTTTATACCATTGTACTGCAAAAGATCCCAGTTTTTAAATGAACCAAGAAAATGTACATGTTTTTGAAAACCAGGCTAAAGTTTTTGACATAACAAGCATCAAAGTTTTATTTAAACCATCAAGATATCAATTTTATATTTTCATTTTATATTGATGTTCAAAAGTACAACTTTAGCTGTTGTTTATAAGTCACAAGTAAAACAATGTTGTGGTGTAGAGAATGATGATCTGGCTAATCCAGGTATGGACTGAAAGAGTTGTAAAACAATGCTCCACGTCAGTTTAATGGTTGTCTTTGTCCTACACAGACAGTAAAGCTATTGTAGATGGGAATCTGAAGCTGATTCTGGGTCTCATCTGGACGCTCATTTTACATTATTCGATCTCCATGCCCATGTGGGATGATGAAGATGATGAAGAGGTTAAGAAGCTCACTCCCAAACAAAGACTGCTGGGCTGGATTCAGAATAAGGTTCCACAGCTTCCTATTCACAATTTCAACAAAGACTGGCGGGATGGCAAAGCCCTTGGTGCTCTGGTGGACAACTGTGCCCCTGGTAAGTAAACATCCGGAGTGTCTGATAGCTTGGTTGTCATCTGACTCCAGACAGTTGTGGTTGGGTAGAGAAGTTGCTATGTAACTCCACCCATTAGTATGTCATTGTAAAAGTATTTTTTTATTGTCACCAAGAGATCATATTTTAAATGATGTCCGAACAATTAATGTTATTCATGTACTGGGTCAAATGTCCATTCCCAAGGTTTTTTACGGGGTTCAATTGTGAATAAATTGAGTATAGCCATCTTGTCAAATGGGAGACTAACATGGATATATAGTGAAGAGAGGGATAGTGACCTAAAGTGTTTACTTCAGTGCAGCTGATATGAAACAGTCCTTGTGAGACAGTCGTGACCATACAGGGTCCTATACTGGCAACAATACGTAAATACACTGTGTTCATTTTTATTTACGTAACATTGTACCGCTTTCAAACAATTTAGGTTCACAATCTTTAAATAGTAGACCGGTTTAATAAGAGGCCTGAAATCATAGTTGATATATAGAATAAGGCCCTTGTTGTTTCACTGAAACCGATTTGTATTTCCTTTCCTACTTTTTCTGTAAGATTGTGTACTGAATGTGGCCTGCAGTAAAACCTTGCCAAAGATGACTTCTCAAGAAGTGAATTATTCACTCATATCATATTATGATATTATTATCTTGTTGTGTTCAGGTCTTTGCCCTGACTGGCAAACATGGGACCCCAACCAACCTGTTGAAAATGCCCGTGAAGCCATGCAGCAGGCTGATGACTGGCTCGGTGTACCACAGGTGAATATCCACTCAGCATTAAAACCACACTTCTTCACCGAATGAGAGTTTCATCCCCTACTTAAGTCTCGAGTTGAGAAGGTTGTGTCTGGGTGTGGATTTGTGTAAAATATTACAGACTGGGCCATTATTCTCATGGGTAAAGTGTGACATTCCCCGGATGGTGTAGTGTGTGTGTCATAAACTGTCGGGGCTGAATGTTGAGAGGTATGTGGGAGGGGTTGGGCTCCTATTAAATCCTGTCCTTGGTAAGTTAAGAGCCACCCTCAAACCTCATCACTCTGTGGATAAATATAGCATCTGAATAAATCGCCAACACTCTGTGATGGTGGAGCAAATGTGATGGTGAAGAGAAAATGGTGGAGCTGAAAGTTCTTCTGCAATCTGTAGATCTTATGTTTTATTTCCATATCTGGAATAACCATATGAGTTAACCTCTAACAGAGGTTACATTCTAAATTTACGATGTGCCATACATCAGCTATGAAAGGTTGTTAAATGCACAGTGATTATCACTAAAACACCACATTTATTTCTTTTACATGATTCTTATACTATTTTATATGAGTTGTAATTTTGGTTAGGCTTGTAATAATTATGGCTCATGTTAAAAGTCACTGATGATAATGATAAATGCGATGTACCTCAGTTTAACTTCACCTGCTGGTAATGATGTTGTCGAAGACACAGAAAAAAGACAAGAGAAACTGTCCTCCTTTTGACCTTTTCAACATTATTATTATTATGCTTTTGTCTACATTTAAAAAATGCATGCATAACTAATTATTTTGAAAAAAGTATTTTTTAACATTGGTAATAGAGGGTAATACTTAACTTTTAATCTAATTTATGTATAATAAATCTTTGATCTGTAGGTGATAGCTCCAGAGGAAATTGTGGATCCAGATGTGGATGAGCATTCTGTGATGACGTACCTCTCTCAGTTTCCCAAAGCCAAACTGAAGCCTGGAGCTCCTCTCAAGCCCAAGCAGCTCTACCCCAAAAAGGCCAAGGCCTATGGACCTGGTGAGAAAACTAGAGTTCAGACACAAAGACCCCCCCCCCAAGTGTATTTAGTTTCAATACATTTGACATTCAAGTGTCAACATTAATACATCACAAAAACAATTGACCTTAAATAACATATTTTTTGTTTGTTTTCAGGTATTGAGCCTCAGGGAAACATGGTTTTAAAGCCGGCTGTGTTCACTGTGGAAACGCTGGAGGCAGGACTTGGTGAAGTGATCGTGTATGTAGAGGACCCAGAGGGCCACACTGAGGAGGTGAGGGGCAGGGTGATAATGCTTCTGTAACATTTTGTACATATAAAGCAAACATAGGAAGATTTGTTGAATATCTTGTTAAAATCCACGTTTAACTTTGTTAGGCTAAAGTTGTTGCCAACAATGACAAGAAAAGGACGTTCTCTGTCACATATGTGCCCAAAGTAGAGGGTCAGCACAAGGTACTGCCTTGAATAACAATACATGTTGAACAATGTTTATTTTTGTTAGGAGTCCCTGTAGTTGAAATGTTTTTTTACCACAGGTGAAAGTGCTCTTCGTTGGCCAGGACATTGATAAGAGCCCCTTCATAGTAAATGTGGCAAAAGCTATGGGTGATTCTAGCAAGGTACAGGCACGAGGTCCCGGTCTGGAGCCAGTGGGGAACGTGGCTCATAAGCCTACTTATTTTGACATCTATACAGCGGGTGAGAATTAAATTAATAAAATAAAATCTAATTCTTTTTTTATTTTGCCTTGTTGTGCAAGCACTGTCGAGCTTGTGCAGAGGCTGCAGCTTTGCCAGAGGGGAACTGGAATCCCCTGGTTAGGGCTGGTTTCCCTCTGAGGTTTTTTTTCTCGTCCATTGGAGTTTTGGGTTGGTGAAGTGATCGTGGGTCAAGACAGACTACTCACAGTTCTGTTGAATTCTAGGTGCTGGGGCTGGAGACGTTAGCGTGGTCATCGTTGATCCTCAGAATAAAAACAACACTGTGGAAGTTATTCTAGAAAACAAAGGTGATAACATCTATCGTTGCACATACAAACCTGTGCAGGAGGGACCGCACATTATCTACGTGAACTTTGCAGAGCAGCAGATACCCAACAGCCCCTTTAAAGTAAACATCTCTGAGGGTGAGTAACTGTTCATCATTCTTTATTTACTCAAGTCTCTATCGGTCTCCACTATGAATTATTTTAAAATATGGCGCCCATATTGATACAGTGGGCAACAGTCAAAGAAACTCCTCCCACCCAAAAACACACCTGTTTATTTTTGTAGCCCTCCTGAAACCCTCTGCTGGGGCCCCGGTTCAAATACTTCCACCTAAAATGAAAGGTGCGCCGTCCTTCAGATTAGGTTTTGTGCGTGCCTCCGGTCCTTTCTCTGTTATCATGAGCTTGCTTGTTACAGCTTATTGCATAGACGAAATACAGTATGAAAGAAGCTACAGTAAACAAAAGTTACGGCGTGTGTTATGTGTGTGTATAAGAGGAGCATAGAATGGCAGAGATTGACTTTAAGTGAGTGACTGACATTCAGTCATGTTGATGAGACACATGACATTTTTTTCCATTATTTGACCTTTTATTTGTTGATATTTAATTTGATATTCATGTAAATTCATGTAGCATCTTGGGCTTGAAAGATTGTAAAATAACAATTACAAAGTTTGCCATAGCAACACAGTCACTATTTTATTTATTATATGCTTAATGTAATGTCTTGTGTCCTGTGAAATTTTCAGGTTTTGCTCTGCAACGCCGCTCATGAGAAACTCTGCATAAAAAACTCTGCATATTGCCTTTTCCTACACAATAGTTACTAACAGCGCTTTGGTATGTGTATTTGAACTAGGTTAATTTAATTGCATCCATTTATTTCTATTTTTATTCCCCTATCAGCCAGCAATGCCAATGCTTGTCGGGCCACAGGCCGAGGACTGCAGCCTAAAGGTGTTCGGATTAAGGAGGTGGCAGACTTTACTGTTTTTACCAAAGGAGCAGGACCTGGAGAGTTGAAGGTCTCTGTGAAAGGCCCAGGTAAGTCTGTCTTCCGCTCTGTGAACACTTATCAATAAGATTCTGTTAAAAAATGCAGCCGGCACATACAACGCATGTTTTCAGGTGGAGCCGAGATACCTGTCAAGGTATGTGATGTCGAGGATGGGGAGTACAAATGTGACTATTGTCCTGTTCACCCTGGAAAATATCAAGTAAACATCACATGGGGTGGCCAACCTGTCCCACGCAGGTAAACGCTAGTAGTACAACCTGGTAAACTACTGTTATGACACCTGTAATTGTTTCATTCTCAATGAGAATTTTAAAATGTGTTTTATGAAGCCCATTTGAAGTGGAGGTTAGTGAAGAGGCCGGACCACAGAAAGTGCGGGCGTGGGGTCCCGGCTTGGAGACCGGAATGGTTGGCAAGTCTGCTGATTTTGTGGTCGAGGCTATTGGTACAGAAGTGGGAACTTTAGGTAGGTCATTCTAGAAGGGATTTTTTATGAAAGATGTAAGAAAGATATTAGCATTCTTTATCTTTTTCTCAAGGGTTTTCTATTGAGGGCCCTTCTCAAGCTAAGATTGAGTGTGATGATAAGGGCGATGGCTCCTGTGATGTGCGATACTGGCCCACGGAACCCGGTGATTATGCAGTGCACGTAATCTGTGATGATGAAGATATCAAACACAGCCCATTCATTGCCCACATACTCCCAGCAGCCAATGACGTCTTTCCTGAGAAGGTGATGAACCCATAGAAACACTATTAAGGCAAAGCTTTACAGTTAACAGTTTTTCTGTGAATGGCAGTGTTGTTGATTTTTTGGGATCTTATGTTAAGGTCAAAGCCTTTGGGCCAGGCCTGGAGCCCTCTGGAGTAATTGTCAACAGACCAACTCAATTCATAGTTGATGCTAGAGAAGCCGGGAAGGGTAGTCTGAAGATCTATGCTCTGGTGAGTATATGTGCTATTTTTGGGTTGGATGTTTGTTTAAGGATGGTGTCAAGTAATTACACAGTAAATGCACATTTTGTACACGTACAACAGGACTGTAAAATAAAGTTCTTATTGTTCTGCAAACTTCATATGGTTACTAATGTTTGCTTTCCTCCAGGATGCTGAAGGCTGTGTCATTGACATCAAGATTACTGACAAAGGGGATGAAACTTTTGTTTGTATGTATGTACCAACCAAGCCAGTGAAACACACCATCATAATTACATGGGGGGAGGTCAACATATCCAACAGCCCCTTCAGAGTGAGTAACACAGTGTCACTCATTCCAGCAAGCCATCTTAAAGCTATCATTGTCATTGTCTTCAAGATTATGGCTTGTAGTTTGCATGTATTTGTTGATTTGTGTAAATGATCACTTCAAATCAAAACTTTCAAGGTTCTTGTTGGTGAAGGCTGTCACCCTGACCAAGTGAAGGTTTATGGACCAGGGGTCGAGAAAACTGGCCTAAAGTCTAATGAGCCCACCTATTTCACTGTAGACTGCATCAAAGCTGGCCAAGGTTTGTTAACAGAGATCCCTTAAAGTTTTTTTTCTATCCTTTAGCCTTTGTCTGGTTAACCATTGCGAATCACTGTCCTAGGTGATGTCAGCATTGGAATCAAATGTGCCCCGGGTGTAGTGGGTCCAGCAGAGGCAGATATAGATTTTGACATCATTAAAAATGACAATGACACCTTTACTGTCAAGTACACACCCCCTGGCCCTGGCCGATACACCATAATGGTGCTCTTTGCAGATCAGGTAGAACATCACATGCATAAAAGCATGTCTAGATATCCTGTTTTGAGATCAGGCATGCATTCCATTATTTTTAGACCTATTAACACCTTTAAAGCTAACAATGCTGTAGAGAAAAAACAGTTAATCTTAATCATGTTTGCTGTTTGACAGGAAATCCCAAGCAGTCCGTTCAGGGTTAAAGTGGATCCATGTCATGATGCTGGTAAAGTCAGAGCTGAAGGACCTGGGCTGAACAAGATGGGTAAGTGTAAGCCATGTTCCTGAAAAAAAAACACTTCTGGGAAACCAGTTTTAAGTTATAACTGAGTCAGGTATGTAATTGACTTACAGGTGTTCAAGTGGACATCCCAACCCATTTCACCATCTACACCAAGGGGGCCGGAAAGGCTAAACCAGAGGTGCAGTTGAAAGCCTCTGTCAAAGGAGATGCTGTGAAAGACTTTGAAATTATTGATAATCATGACTACTCCTACACTGTGAAGTACACTGCTCTCCACCAGGTCTGGATCTGTACTGTCCTTCATTTAGTATTGGATTTACCATTAATATATATTAAATCGTAAAAAAAAGTGTTAATTCTGGCCTATTCTGTGCATATTAAGGGTGAAATGGCCATCATGGTCACACATGGAGGAGATCCTATTCCCAAAAGCCCATTCAATATCACAGTAGCACCTCCTTTAGATCTGGGCAAAGTCAAAGTTCTAGGACTCAATGAAAGTAAGCATTTAAACACACAGTTTAACCTTTGTGATATTTCTATTCACTTAATAAACCAATTCTATGCCTTCAACATAAATATACGTATTACAGAAGTAGAAGTTGGGAAAGACCAGGAGTTTATCGTCAACTCTAAAGGAGCAGGTGGACAGGGGAAGTTAAATGTAAACATAACCTCACCCTCTGGTCGAGTAATACCTTGCAAATTAGAATCAGACAAGACCAAAGAGTCCACCTGCATAAAGTACATCCCACCTGAAGAGGGTCTTTACAAGGTGGACATTAGCTATGACGGGAACCCTGTTCCAGGAAGTCCCTTTGCTGTGGAGGGGATGATGCCTGCAGACCCTACAAAGGTAAAACTGCAGCTGTCTGACCATGCTTGATTTAGTAAAATGAATATATGGACTCTGTAAAATAATGTAACTGTGTTTTTCCACTAGGTGCGTGCATATGGGCCTGGACTAAAGGGTGGTATTGTGGGTCAGCCTGCACTGTTTACTATAGACACCAAGGGAGCAGGTGCTGGTGGACTGGGTCTGACATTGGAAGGCCCCTGCGAGGCTAAGATCGAGTGCCAAGACAATGGTGATGGCACCTGCTCTGTTACCTACCTGCCCACAGAAGCCGGTGACTACAACATCAATATTTTGTTTGGGGAAGCTCATATCACTGCCTCTCCTTTCAAAGCTGTTGTCAAGTCAGCTCTGGATGCAAGTAAGGTTATAGTAAGCGGTCCAGGACTGGAGAGGGCTAAAGCCGGAGAAGTAGCCACCTTCACAGTGGACTGCAGCAGGGCTGGTGAGGCTGAACTCACTATAGAGATTGTGTCAGATTCAGGTGCTCAAGCTGAAGTTTGCGTACAAAAGAACAATGATGGAACCTTTTCTGTCACCTACACCCCACTCTTTCATGGGATGCACACCATCACCATTAAATATGGAGGTCAACAAGTACCCAAAAGCCCCATACATGTTCAGGTGGAACCATCTGTGGACACAAGTGGAATTAAAGTGTACGGACCAGGAGTTGAGCCCAGAGGTGAGATTTTACAATTATTCATTTAGCAGATGCTTATGTCAAAAGTTACATTCAAAGTATATGTTTTATAATATGTGAGCTCCATGGGAATGAACTTTGGCGTGCTTACATTGTGCTCACCTAAAAAATAAAATGTTCAACTTAGCTTTTTAACTTCAAACTATTCTACTTAATTTTCTTGCTTTATTTGAAAATCAAGGGGTCCTTAGAGAGGTGACTACACACTTTATTGTGGATGCCAGGGCCCAGACTAAGACCAAAGGAAACCAAGTCAAGATCCGCATCATCAATCCATCCGGAGCAAACACAGACGCACATATCACCGATAAGGGTGATGGCACCTATAGAGTGGAATACACTGCTTTTGAGGACGGTATGCCATGACTACACTGTTGAATGAATATGTTTAGACAATAAGTGCAAGTGAATTGCCCCTTGAAGGTTGTTAGAAAATTATATACTGCAAACTTTTGGTGGAGAGGACTAAACATTTTTGGAAAGATCTATGTACTCATGTACCGTAAGTGTTATGTAATGAAGTGGGTACTACTTATTACTTCTTGCTGTATAGATGCTGTATAGTTTTCATGGCTTAGAAGAGATACCAAACGAGAGCACGTGTCAGATCCAGGGAGCATATAAATAGTACATGCAATGTAAAAAAAGTAATGAAAAGGTTTGACTAGGACCTTCTGCACAGTTGGCAATGCGTACAGCTTGTGTTAATATTAGCGACAGCTGCAGTTCCCTTTAAGACATGAGCCTATTACAAAAACATACATGCTAACTAAACAATCCGTAAGCCATCAAACTCAAAGGTTTTTCTAAATCAAACAAAATCGTAAAATGTAATGCCTCTAACACTTTCTTGAAAAAGAGCTGATCAACTTGATGCTTCTGAATGCTTCATATGAACTGAAATTTTTGCATTGCGTAGGTTTGCATCTGATCGAGGTCTTTTATGATGACGTTGCTGTTCCCAAGAGCCCCTTTAGGGTGTCAGTTGTAGAAGGCTGTGACCCGACACGAGTTCGTGCTTATGGTCCAGGCCTGGAAGGTGGCCTAGTGAACAAACCCAACTGCTTTACAGTGGAGACAAAGTATGAACTCATTATTGATATATATGTCTGTGTGTCTGAATGGAAACTGCCATGTTTGGTTTGAAGCTGCATGAGTTTTGGGTAGCGTATATCTAATGGTACATCAATTCATCATCATTTTCAGGGGTGCTGGAACAGGTGGTTTAGGCTTGACCATTGAAGGAGCCTCAGAAGCCAAAATGTTCTGTAAGGACAACAAAGATGGTAGTTGCAGCGTTGAATATGTTCCTTTCACACCTGGAGACTATGATGTCAACATTACTTATGGTGGACTGCCAATACCAGGTATAACATAATTTACATATTTTTCTTCATTACAGTACCCGTTTATTTTAGGTAACATATCCTCTCTAGTCTATAGTTCTACAGCTGCATTGTTTTGATGCTGTTTTCAGGCAGTCCGTTCCGGGTGCCGGTGAAAGATGTGGTAGACGTCAGTAAGGTGAAGTGCTCGGGTCCTGGACTTGCTAATAGGGTGACAGCACATGTTCCTCAGACGTTCAGTGTAGACAGCACCAAGGCAGGACTGGCTCCATTAGAGGTTCAGCTATATGGCCCAACAGGTGATCTCACCCAGTCCTCTACGAAAATGATCTCAGTCAATCTAACACAATCTAACAGTCAATCTTTTGAATGTTAGCGTTTACACTGCTTGAAGATTAGCTTTTCTGGCCTCTGGCTGGTGGTGATTTTTCTGATGTTGTCTTACAGGGGCTCTGGAACCTGTTGTTGTTAAAAACAACCGTGATGGAACACATACTGTCAACTACACTCCTCCACAGGAGGGACCATACACTGTGTCGGTCAAATACGCCAACCAAGAAGTACCTGGGAGGTGAGATTATGGACAGGGCCAGAGCTCACACCAACTTATAATATAAAAATAGAAATGTTAAATTTTGTCTCACCAACCCTTTTTGGGAAATCAATATATGATAAAAAGCTTTCGACCTCTATCCCTATGCCTAGCGCTCTTTTACTGCGCAAAAGATGTAATTTTATAATATGTTCCCTTCACTTTTCATATTACTCATATGCCCCCAATTATACAAGTGGATATTTTAGACTCAATGTGATATGACATTTAAATTCTCTTTAACTTTGTGGTTGTGCACAGTCCATTCAAAGTAAACTCAGCCCCCTCACATGATGCCAGTAAGGTGCGTGCCAGCGGTCCTGGTCTGGACACTAAAGGAGTAGCTGCTAGTATGCCAGTGGAATTCACTATTGATGCTCGAGACGCAGGAAAAGGCCTTCTGACCGTCCAAATACTGGTAAGCTTTAACCACTTCTTTATGCAGACATCTTTACGTGTTTGCTGAAGATTTAACCTTTTGTCAATAAAGGATCCAGAGGGAAAGCCGAAAAAAGCCAGCATCCATGACAACCGAGATGGGACCTACACTGTATCTTACTTGCCAGACATGACTGGCCGCTACACCATCACCATTAAGTATGGTGGAGATAACATCCCATACTCGCCTTACAATGTCCACGCTGTTCCCACGGGTGATGCCAGCAAATGTCTGCTCACAGGTATCGCCTCTATTTTCAGCACGCCACTTTTGTCGTGTCCCCATGCTCGTTTGTAACAAGTTGGTAGTTGCAGTCGATATTTATGAGCTAATTTGTTTGCTTTTGCTTTTTTCATTTCCAGTGTCTATCGGAGGACATGGTGTTGGTAAGACATCATGAAACTTTAACACACATTTTTTCAGTTTTTCTTAAGTTTTAAGCATTGCTATTATTTATTATGAGCAGAAAACCTTGGGCCCAACATCACAATGGCAGAAGAGACAGTCATCACTGTAGATGCTAAAGCTGCTGGGAAAGGGAAGGTAACATGTACAGTGCTGACCCCTGATGGTGTGGAGCTGGACATGGACGTAATAGAAAATCCTGACGGTACCTTCGACATCTACTACACTGCACCAGAGCCAGGCAAATATGTCATTACAATTCGCTTTGGAGGACAACACATTCCCAACAGCCCGTTTCAAGTCATGGTAGGGGATATAATTGAACAACTGTGTATGACAGCCATGATAATACTTTTAATATTGACCATACTAAAAACATCCGCTTTTTAAATGTATTGTCTGAATTGTCTCTGTATTTTTTTCATCTTGTCTCAGGCTACAGATCAGCCTGGTCAACCAAGGGACGACACAAAGCCCATGTTCCAGCCCCTAAACTTAGTTATTCCTTTTACTGTCCAGCAAGGAGAGCTTAGTGGTAACAAATTGCATCATCTCATTTAATTTCTAATTCATTTTTTTTTCTAATTCTTTTACAACAAAAAAGTGTTTCATGTTATGGTTGTTCTGTTTGCAGGAGAGGTACATATGCCCTCAGGTAAGATATCCCGTCCCTTAATCAGAGACAATAAAGACGGAACGGTCACAGTACAGTATCAGCCCACAGAGAAGGGTCTCCACGAAATGGATATAAAATACGATGGCAACCACATCCCAGGTTAGAAAGCTTTACACATGGTGTACACAACACGTTGCCTCTTAAAGACAGACAATACAAATGCAGTTCCAAGGATCACAATTCCAATGTAATTCTATCCCCAGGAAGTCCTTTGCAGTTTTTTGTCGATGTAATGAACAGCGGAATGGTGACAGCTTATGGACCTGGTCTGTGCCATGGGACAGTGAACAAACTAGCCAGTTTTACTGTTGTTACCAAGAATGCCGGAGAAGGTACTTAAGGGTGTAACTTTAAAACAAATGTAAATACATTTATATTCTATTTAAATGTGCATCTAAAAAGTTTGTATTCTTCAGGTGGTTTGTCCCTTGCTGTAGAGGGTCCATCTAAAGCTGAGATTAGCTGCAAAGACAATAAAGATGGCACCTGTACTGTGTCCTATTTGCCCACCACACCGGGTGACTACAACATCATTGTCAAATTTGACAGCAGGCACATTCCTGGCAGCCCCTTCACTGCTAAGATCACTGGTATGACAAGCAACAGTGTCATCAAATTCAACTTTTATTCAATGTGACTGTCTATATTTACCATACCTCACCGTTAATTGCTTTCTTACGTAGGTGATGATTCACTCAGAAGATCTCAGCTGAACGTTGGCACGGCAGCAGACGTTTCGCTTAAGATTACAGAAACGGACCTGAGCTATCTGACAGCAGGCATCAAAGCTCCTTCAGGAAAGGAGGAACCCTGTCTACTGAAGAGACTGCCCAATCAACACATCGGTAACCAATGAAGCCATGCATTGCATTGTTTGTAGGTTAGATGTTGTTATTGAATAATCTTAACATATTTTCTATCCCCGGCTCAACAGGTCTCTCCTTCACCCCGAAAGAAGTGGGAGAGCATGAGGTCAGTGTGAGAAAAAGTGGAAAACATGTGACCAACAGTCCCTTTAAGATTATGGTAAGGTCTTCTGAGATCGGGGAGGCCAGCAGGGTAAAGGCATTTGGTAAAGGCCTTGTAGAAGCTCACACATTTGAGTTAGCAGAGTTCTTCGTGGACACTAGAAATGCTGGTAAGTTTTTAAGTAAGAGTTGTGAATCATATATACACATGGTTTAATTTGTAGACTAAATCCAATCTTCCTTATTTTAATTTTTTAAGGATATGGAGGGCTTGGTTTGTCAATTGAGGGTCCAAGTAAAGTGGATATCAACTGTGAGGATGTGGAAGATGGAACGTGTAAAGTGACATACTGTCCTACTGAACCAGGAAACTACATAATCAACATCAAGTTTGCAGATAAACACATACCAGGTTAATTCCTCAGTGTTACCTTTATTTTTACATTTATGCATTTGCGGGGCTCTTTTTAAGTTTTATTAGTATGTGTTCCCTGGACTCGAACACTGTTAACACTTTACCGATGACATATTATAATTGTTTTATTTGCTTGTGCACCCCATAGGAAGTCCTTTCACAGTGAAGGTAACTGGAGAAGGACGGATGAAAGAGAGTATAACAAGGAAAAGATTAGCTGCATCTATTGCTTCAGTAGGCAGCACATGTGACCTCAACCTAAAAATTCCAGGTGAATTAAAAGAAAGGCCTGTAAATATTATAAGCTTGAAAAGTGTCAAAAATACTACTTTCATTACGACTTCCATTTTCACATAGGAAATTGGTTCCAGATGGTGTCTGCACAGGAGCGCTTGACACGCACCTTCACACGCAGTAGCCACACTTACACGCGTACAGAACGTACCGAAATCAGCAAGTCTCACGGAGGTGAGACGAAACGAGAAGTACATGTGGAGGAGAGCACGCAGGTCGGCAGAGACCCCTTTAGAGACGTTTTTGAGACGTTTCTAGGAAGGGAGCGACTTGGTAGTTTTGGTGCAATGCGACAGGAAGGTAAAAATTAAGCTTTATTCAAACCATTTCGATATATTTTTTCTCCTCATCACCTTTTATTTCATTGGAAGTCTATAACCCTTTTTAGGTGACACAGGGATTCAGGGTATGACAGCCCAGGTTACCAGCCCTAGTGGCAATGTAGCGGATGCAGAGATCGTTGACAGTGGGGACAGTACCTACCGAGTCCGTTTCGTACCTGCTGACATGGGTCGTCATACCGTTAATGTGAAATACAGGGGCGAGCATGTTCCGGGAAGCCCCTTCCAGTTTACCGTTGGGCCTCTTGGAGAAGGAGGTGCCCACAAGGTCAGAGCTGGAGGTACAGGCCTTGAGAGAGCCGTCGCTGGAGTTCCTGGTGCGTTTAAATACATTTACAATTACATTTAGTCATGTACCGTACAAGAAATCATAATATCTGAAGTCTGTAGTTAAGTAAACTAATAGTTCAGGAGAATTAATGTAACTTCTTCAATATTATATCACAGCTGAATTCAGTATTTGGACAAGAGAGGCCGGAGCTGGCGGTTTGTCCATTGCTGTGGAGGGTCCGAGCAAAGCTGAAATATCTTTTGAAGACAGAAAAGATGGATCCTGCGGGGTTATTTACATAGTGCAAGAGCCAGGTAATGTTCTAGATGAGAGTGCATGGCTTTAATATACTCTCAGATAACTCAGATAGTTAAAATCATTGTATTCCCACTCTCCATTTCTCCTCTCAGGTGACTATGAAGTTTCCATCAAGTTCAATAATGAACAGATACCAGACAGCCCGTTCATTGTACCAGTGGCAAAACTGTCTGATGATGCACGTCGACTTACTGTTACAAGTCTCCAGGTGAGAATAGCCTTACAAAAGAATTAAATAAGAAAATACAGACAGGAACAATTCTCTACCTAAACATCTTAAAGGTCTACTTCCCTGCCGCAGTCACTTTTGGCTTGCTCACCCAAAGCTTTGAAATGCTATGCCATGAAGCCGCTTCATATATAACTAAGTTTTATCCAAAAAACAGACTTGACAGCTAAAATCATATAGCATATGAAGGCTTTCCAGAACATCACTAATTTTGGTCATTGCTTACTGAGTTATGTTTTCCTTTTAACTGTAACTGGACTCCATCGTTGTACATTTGTCCAGGGTCATATTTTTATAGTGCTGAGCAGGGATTTAGTGTTCTTTAGAGCACACGAGCCAAAGGCATCACTAGATTCTTTTAACTGGGGCACAAGTAAATCCTGCACCCCTCCAATAAATTCTTACTAATGAGTCTAACAAGGCAGTCAGAACTAGTATATATAATATTTTATATTAGTTAACTTAATCTTTAAGTTCAGATTTGTTGAATGGATCAATCAGTCAGGTTAGCAAAATGGTCTGAATTGCAATCATTTAAGATCAGAGCATTTTCCCACTCCAATAAACAGATAACAAAAAGAAGACAATCCATTGAAGCTTTTTTTGACAACCGCATCTGTCTTGACTGAATTATTGCTGATTTTGCTTGACTGATTTTATATGCTTGAATGCATCAGTTCATAAATCCCATTTCTCTATCAGGAGAAGGATTTGAAGGTGAATCAGGAAGCCTCATTTGCTGTTCAGAGGAACGGGGCGAGAGGTGTTATAGATGCTAAAGTTCACGCCCCCTCTGGTGTGGGAGAGGAGTGTTATGTCACTGAACTGGACAGTGGTAAGTTATTATCAAATTAAATACATAAGAGTAAATGTTAAATGAAATTCACTTAAAAGTACTTTGTTATTTGTCTATGTAATGAGCGATGGGCGAAGTGGAATTAGGGATAGACCACATATTTTCTCCTCGTTTTTGTAGACAAGAATGCAATTCGATTCATTCCACGTGAGAATGGTGTTCATTCGATTGATGTGAAGTTCAATGGAAGCCACATCCCAGGTAGCCCGTTCAGAGTTCGTGTTGGTGAAGCAGAAAATGTTGGCGATCCTGGCATGGTGTCCGCCTATGGTCCAGGTCTTGAGGGTGGTCGCACAGGTATAGGTCCACTATAATATAGTGATGATTATAGAAATTTCTGATGTAATTATTAGTGTAATGAAATTAATATTTCAATTCAAAGTTGTTTGTATATCATTGTCATTGCTGGAATTGGAGTAGATTCACCTCGACCATACTCTTTTAAATTAAAATTTTTAAACCATAGATGCATAAAAATGTCCCTCTCCCCCTATTTCCAGCCCCGCCTTTAACACTGGATCCATGTGTTCTTTTTGTTTTGTAGGGATCGCCTCTGAGTTTGTTGTCAACACATGCAAGGCTGGATCAGGGGCATTATCTGTTACTATAGATGGCCCCTCAAAGGCCAAAATGGACTGTACAGAGTGCCAAGAGGGTTACAGAGTCTCTTATACACCTTATGCACCAGGCAACTATCTTATATCTATCAAGTATGGTGGACCACAGCACATTGTTGGTAGTCCGTTTAAGGCAAAGGTGACAGGTAAGATGTACACAAATAATTTTTTCATGCTTGCTCTTTTTCATTTTAATAAAGACGTCAGATTATGAAAACCTCAAGTTTAGGACATGTATTTCGATAAAAAAAGGATTGATATTTGCATTGAGATGCATTGAGTGTATAAGAGTAAAGGCATGTTTACAACAAGGCCAATAACCATGAAGTTAAAAAGTTGTTGTGTACTTGCAGTGCTTAGGGATTGGTTCAGGTTTTTTGTACATAGTTATTTCCCAGTTATAACAATTATAACAAGTACACAGTATGTACGAGGAAAACAGGACTGTAAAATTAAGTGCCACCGCAATTCTTTATGAACAATAAAACATTGACAGCCAATAAAAATCCATTTAAGTGCAAGCTTTGAATATCATGTCATTATCATAAATTGGTGTTGCCACACTTATCATTTATTGAGTTATCGTAATTGTTATATATCTTTATAGTTATAGTTCTTGGTGTGAATGTGCCTTAAACCCTGTTTTTTTGCACTGAAAAAAACTGTTATCTAATATTTCTGTTTTCTGCTTTAGGTATACGTCTGTCCGGGGGTCACAGTCTACATGAAACTTCATCAGTCATTGTGGAGACTGTTACCAAAACCTCTAAGATGGCCGGAGCTTACAGCTCTTTGTCTAGCTCCAAGTCAACATCAGATGCGAGTAAGGTTGTGTGTCATGGCCCTGGCCTCTCCAAAGCATTTGTGGGTCAGAAGAACAACTTCACCGTTGATTGTAGTATTGCAGGTAAAATAAAACATCATTAATGTAAAATCACCAAAGACAGAATTACATAGAAAAAAAATTTGTTTTTAGAGGATAACTACAATATGTAAATTATTTGTTTTCAGGTACAAATATGCTGATGGTTGGTGTTCACGGTCCCAAAACTCCATGTGAAGATGTGTCTGTTAAGCATATGGGAAACAAGCTTTACAATGTGACCTACACAATCAAAGAAAAAGGAAACTATGTAGTGATTGTTAAATGGGGGGATGAAACTGTACCAGGAACTCCTTTCCATGTAACCGTTCCTTAAAAACCCAAACCTCCTGATTTCCTA
This sequence comes from Barbatula barbatula, assembly GCF_947034865.1. NCBI lineage: Eukaryota > Metazoa > Chordata > Actinopteri > Cypriniformes > Nemacheilidae > Barbatula > Barbatula barbatula. The sequence goes on from NC_136788.1 coordinate 3,307,217, forward strand.
ATCAAAATAATAAATAATAGAACAGAATTGACTTAATGCAGGGGTTGTGGACTTTAACCAGACATTTATAGTATATATATTCTAACTCCGAGAAAAGCTTTTTTTTTGACAAATACACTTGTTAGAAGCTGCTGTTCTACCCTTAATGCTGACCTGTTTGGCGCAAATGCATTTGAATGCTCTTCTGGATGCCATGTACCTTTTATTAATCATTTAAAGAGTGAAGATTGAAACATGAAATAAGGTAACTAAACCTGAAAGTTGCATAAATGAAATTGCTATCTTGTCACTGAAAGCTTGACCAAAAGAGATGTGAGAATATGCAGAGAAATGTTTATTTCTTAAAGGTACGTTTGTTAGTTACGGTACATCATAACTGTATGGTATTGTGTACAGATGTATCCAGCGCTTTTATATGCTTTATAGAATGTAATTTTGTTATCTTAACCATATGTTTGATAAGTGTTTTAAAAACCTAAATAAAGACTAAACCAAAATAGATGTTACAAACAATGTAATTCCTTATTGAATTCCTACAAGGTTTGAATTCCCTACAGTATAATATACTGTATACACACACATACAGTGAAACAAAAAATGATTCAGACACCAGATAACTGTATAATTTTTTTTATTTGTTACTAGTGTGTGCAGGACAATGTAGTTCATTTATGTATGTGAGGATTGCTAAATAAAGTGAACTGTGAAATATTATTCCCAAAAATTCTTCATACAGTGGCCTAACCGTAAAATCGATGAAAATTTCGATCCAAATTATTCAGAAACTTTTACCTGACCATGTATTGGTTAAGTGTTTTTTTCTTGAGATTTGCTAATGCAACCTGAAAAAAATAAGGCATGGCCCAAAATTAGTATTATCCAACTGTGTAATTTAACAGCGGACAGCTATTCAACCTAATCCAGTACCTTTCTATAAACGTTATCTGATACAAGATCAAGATGATGAATTTGTTCTCACACTGTTGAACTCTTTTTCATTTAGGCATTTGGCAGACGCTTTTATCCAAAGCAACTGCATTATCCTATACATTTTACATAGGTATCTGCAATCCCCTGATATCAAACCCACAACCTTGCGTCGTTAACGCAATGCTCTTACCACTGAGCTATAGGAAAGCTGTACTTTTTCTAAACATAGTGAATAACATGATAATGTTGAAGTTGTCTGAATAAATTTTGGTTTGAATGTGTACTGTACCATTCTTGCAGAATAAATAATTTAAAAAAAAAAAATTATCAGTGCCTCGTTCAAAAAAAGTGCTGACAGACAGCAGACTGATAGTTGGAGGAGAGAAGTTACAAAATGTTCTGTATTAGACGTTAAACTGACATTATCAGAGAAGTATCTCCACTTCACCAGAGCAAAATTCAGATTTTGATGAAAGATTAAATCCAAATCAACAAACCGGAAAGGCAAATTTTGCCTTTATTTTAATAGTATTTAATTACATTTTTATGTTTTTCTTTTTAATTTATAAAAGTTGCAATTAGTTTTTATAATAAGAGTTATAGTCTATGCTGTGCTTTTTTGTGTAATAGAGACGGCATTGGTGTGAAACCAAACTTGGACCCCAACGAACTAGGAAACTATAGACCGATTTCAAATCTCCCTTACCTGTTAAAAATACTAGAAAAAGTAGTTTCCACTCAGTTATCCGCTTTCTTACAAAATAATGACATACACGAAAAATTTCAGTCAGGCTTTAAACCGCATCATAGCACTGTAACTGCACTCATTAACAAACGACCCACAAACGACCTGCTTATAGCATCAGATAAAGGTAACATTTCACTCCTTGTCCTGCTTGACCTTAGTGCTGCGTTCGATACTGTAGTAGACCATAACATACTACATACTACACAAAAATCGCTTGCACAATTATACCGGTATTGAGGGATTACAATGGTTCAGATCTTACTTTTCAGACAGACATCACTTTGTCCATTTAAATGGGGAATCATCAAATCTACTGCAAGTAAATTATGGATTACCTCAGGGATCGGTTCTAGGACCCTTGCTATTCTCCATATACACTACATGCTGCTCCTTGGAAACATTGATAAAAACCATGGAATTAGCTTCCACTGCTATGCAGATGAGACCCAGATATATATCTCATCAGGACCAGATGATTCCTCCCAGCTATCCAAATGGGCAGAGTGCATTAAAGAAATAAAAAATTGGATGACTTGCAATTTCCTTCTTTTAAATTCTAATAAAACCCTAACCAAAGACACATAAACCGAATATTTTGGATTATAACCTGCAAGTTGAAGGATGTACTGTTACAACAAATACAGTAAAATATATAGGCATTATATTAGATATGTTGCTGACGCAGAGAAGCTTATTCATGCATTTGTGACCTCAAGACTTGACTACTGTAATGCAGTACTTAGTGGTTGTCCTGCATCATCAATAAAAAAAACTAAGGTTAGTTCAGAATGCAGCTGCCAGAGTTCTTACCAGGTCCAGAAAATACAATCACATGCGTAGCACCTAAACTCTGGAATAGCCTTCCCGACACTATTCGAGGATCAGAAACACTCGCCCAATTTAAATGTAGATTAAAGACACATCTTTTCAGCAAAGCATTTACTTAAATGCTAAATATGCTAAATAAACGACTGGGAGACTGCATTTATAATATATTATTTACTAGAATAATTTAACTTATTATTTAAAACACCATGTAGTGTGTTTTACCTTTTTTGTGTTTTAAGGTTTCTATTTTCCCCTGTAAAGCTGCTTTTGAACAATGCACATTGTGAAAAGCGCTATATAAATAAAATTGATTTGAATTGAATTGAATTAAATGTCCATCTGCACTGAGGGCATCTGTTGACTCTTTTCTGTTCATTCCAGCAGTCTTTGATACATCTGTAGTATCTTTGACAAATGAATGGGAGAAGCCCAACTTACAGCAGCACAAATTTCCTGCAGTGAAACTCCCCTAAACAGAGCCCAAGAGGCTGCCATGCGTTGGGGAAGCGGAACATACACACGGTTGGGTGGACATCCGGCGAACGAACGATGGGGGCATTGGCGGAGGTGATTTCATCATCGAAAGTCGATTGAATTGTATTGATAAAGAGGGTAGCATAGGCTCAGGGGACTAATTCTCTTCCTGGGTACCTGAATGGTAGGAGATCTGGAAGTGAAACCGAGAGAAGAACATAGCCCAGCGGGCCTGGCGCTGGTTCAACCATTTCGCCTCCCTGAGTTATTGGCTGTTCTTACGGTCTGTGTAGATGAGGATAGGGTGATTGACACAGCCAATGCCTCCATTCGTCTAGCACAAGTTTGATAGCGAATGGCTCTATGTCCCTGATTTTATAGTTCCTCTATGCCGGTGTAAGTTTGAGGGAAAAGAAGGTCCATGGATGCAGTACCACAGGGTTCTCCTGCCACTATAGGCCTCCAGGGCACCACACAGATTTTATTAAAGAATTTGGTAGGTTCTTATCAGAACTAGTTCTGGCTGCAGACAGAGTCCTTGTTGTTGGTGACTTTAACATCTATGTAGATAATGATACAGATGCTTTAGGAATGGCTTTTAAAGACACTCTTAACTCCATGGGCATTAGGCAACATGTGTCAGGACCCACTCACCTTCGTAATCATACTTTAGATTTAATACTGTCTTACGGTATAAATGTGGACGACGTAAAAATCCTTCAGCAGAGTGAAGACATTTCGGATCATTATCTGGTATCATGCTTGCTTCACTACCCTATGGTGGCAAATCAAACTCCAAGTTACAAATATTGTAGAACAATAAGTTCGACTACAAAAAGTGCGTTTCTTGATAATTTGCCTGAATTGTCACAAATCTCTAGCATAAGTAATAACGTTGAAGATCTTGACTTGACCATTGAAAATTGTAATGCCACCATCTCGGAAACTACATTAAAAATGACAGCCCCACACCGTTGAATAATGAACACACTAGGGCTCTAAAGAAAGCAGCATGAAAAATGGAGCGCAACTTTAAGAAAACGAAATTAGAGGTATTTCGTACTGCATGGAAAATACAGGAAAGCCCTAAAAACATCTAGATCCGCCTACCTTTCATCACTAATAGAAGAAAACCAGCATAACCCTCGGTTTTTATTTGATACAGTGTCTAAATTAACCAAAAATAAATCTTCAGAGACTTCTGATTCTGTATACCAGCATAGCAGTGATGAATTTATGAACTATTTCACAAATAAAATCCAAGATATTAGAGAATTTTTTTAACTATGCACCCAGAAGTGAAACCCTCTGAACAAACTACTAACTACAGCGCCCCTAAGGAGAATTTGCGATTATTTTCTACTATAGATCACAATGAACTCTCTAAAATCATCAGATCATCTAAATCAACTGCATGCGTGCTAGACCCTATACCTACAAATCTACTGAAAGAGATGCTCCCAGAAATTATAGATCATCTACTTAGCATTATTAACTTTTCTCTGACATTAGGACATGTGCCTAAAGCATTTAAGGTGGCTGTTATAAGGCCCCTTGTAGAAAAAAACATCTCGACCCTGGAGAACTAGTTAACTACAGACCTATTTCGAATCTACCTTTCTTATCTTAAATTCTGGAAAAAGTAGTCTCAATTGAAATATGCTCCTTCCTCCAAAGGAATGAGATTAATGAAGATTTCCAGTCTGGATTTAGAGCACATCACAGTACAGAGACTGCTCTGATTAGAGTTACAAATGATCTGCTTATGGCGTCTGACCGAGGTTGTATCTCCTTATTGGTGCTGCTAGATCTTAGTGCTGCATTCGACACCATTGACCACAGCACGCTCCTACATAGACTCGAAAATTATGTCGGTATTAAGGAAATAGCTTTGAAATGGCTTAGATCGTATTTATGCGACCGTTTTCAATATGTAGCAATAAACAATGAGGTATCACGCAAATCGCAAGTCCGATATAATAGTCGATATAAAACAGTGGATGAGTAGCAATTTTTTATTAAGGAACTCGGACAAAACTGAAGTGTTACTTATTGGACCGAAAACCGCCACACGTAACAACCAAGAATACTGCTATTGATAGTACTATAAACTATTGATGGATGTTCCATAAAACCCTCATCTACAGCAAAGAATCTTGGCATTTTATTCTATAGTACTCTGTCATTGAGGAACCAGGTCGCCAACACCTGTAAAATTGCGTTTTTCCATCTTAAAAATATTTCTAAACTACGCCATATGCTGTCACCATCAGATGCAGAAAAGCTTATTCATGCTTTTATGACATCAAGACTAGATTACTGTAACGCACTATTATGTGGTTGCCCTGCAGGCCTATTACAAAAACTCCAACTGGTCCAAAATGCAGCAGCTCGAGTTCTTACACGTACAAAAAAGTATGAGCATTTTAGCCCGGTTCTGTCAACCTTGCGCTGATTACCTATAAAGCATCGCATTAACTTTAAAATCTTTCTTATTACCTATAAAGCCTTGCATGGTTTAGCTCCTCACTACTTGAGTGAACTTCTCACGTATTACAGTCCATCACGTGCACTACGCTCTCAGGTGTCAGGTCAGTTGGTAATACCTAGAATTTCTAAATCAAGTGCAGGCGGGCAGATCCTTTTCCTATCTAGCGCCTAAACTTTGGAACATTCTACCCTGCACTGTCCGGGAGGCAGACACACTCTGTCAGTTTAAATCTAGACTAAAGACGCATCTTTTTAATCTTGCATACACTACACTATCATAATATATATTCCAAAGATTTAGGCTGCACTAGTTAGATCAACCGGAACCAGGAACACTTCCAAAAACAACTGATGCATTTGTTGCTTTCAAAGAGTGCAGAACAGTACTCTACTCTCAGCCAGTCTTGTCTCATTGTTCCAGGGTTACTAGAGCGGGAAGGACGCAGTCCAAGGTTACCAGAGCGGGCAAGATGCAGTCCATGCCCAGACCTGACAAATACTGTGATGATAGAGCTGGACGAAGGACGTGGCGACTCTACAAAACTTCATCCGACTTCATCAACCTGACCGCATCATTTCTCCTCGACCAGGTTTCCACATCAGCAACCCACAAGTCTGGAAACCATCTAGATATGATCTTCACAAGGTACTGCTCCACTCATCACTCTCAGGTAACCCCCGCTGCACACGTCTGATCACTTCTTCGTCACCCTCGACCTCACTGCTCCGGACATCGCAGATGTCTTACCGATGGTCACTTCCCAGCGCAACCTGCGGTCCCTCCCTCCTGTTTTTCCTCTGCTGTCTTCTCTGCACTCCCCCCCCCGCTGATAAGCTCTCTCTTTTGAATACAGACAATGCCACATACACTCTGTGTTCCATGCTTTCATCCTGCTTGGACAACCTATGCCCTCTTGCATCTGAACCAGCCTGTGCATCCCCGTCGGCTCCCTGGTTATCGGATGTACTGCGTGAGCATCGCACCAGCCTCCGGTCAGCTGAGAGAAAATGGCGCAAGTCAAAAGACCCTGCTGACCTCTCTCTCTACCAATCTCTTCTCTCTACTTTCTCTGTTGACGTGACCTCTTCAAAAACAGATTACTACCACTCGAAGATCTGCAACTCTCCGGACTCTCCCACGCTCTTCAAAACCTTCTCTTCTCTCCTCTGTCCAGCAGTTAGCAGTTAGCAAGTACCTAAGAAGTTACCAGTTTTCTACGCCACCACCTGTCGGAACTGCCCACATCCCTGACACTTGTGTGCTCCCCGCCTTTTCTCCTCTGTCTGAAGCTGATGTTTCCAAGGTCATTGGTTCCAACCACCCTACCACCTGCCCACTGGATCCCATCCCCACCCATCTCCTCCAGCCCATCTCTCCAACGGTTGTGCCTGCTCTGACCCACATCATCAACTCTTCGCTCACCACTGGGACATTTCCCACAGCGTTCAAAGAGGCCCGCATCACACCGCTTCTGAAGAAACCCACCCTCGACCCTACACTGCTAGAAAACTTCAGGCCTGTTTCCCTTCTTCCCTTCATTGCCAAAGCCCTGGAGCGAGTTGTGTCCAACCAGCTCTCCTCCTTTCTCATGCGAAACAACCTCTTGGACAGCAATCAGTCTGGTTTCAAGACCGGTCATTCCACAGAGACTGCACTGCTCTCAGTCATCGAAGCCCTGAGACTGGCAAAAGCATCATCCATGTCATCTGTGCTCATACTATTGCATCTGTCTGCTGCTTTTGACACTGTGAATCATCACATCCTCCTGGCTTCTCTCAGTGCTATGGGTGTCTCTGGAATGGTGTTGCAATGGTTTGAGTCCTACCTCTCGGGTAGGTCATTCAGAGAAACCTTACTGCGACCTTCTATCCTGTTTAAAAATAAATCACATGTTTGTGGAGATAACGCTGATTGGTCAACTCAGTTGCCAAAAAGAGCACATTTGAGCTAAGATACCTTTCGGCAGGCCCATTTCTGAAACCTGCGGGGACCCCTACTTGGTAAATCTGTTGCCAGAAATGGAAGTGCAGCCTGGTCTGAAAGACAACTCAACTCAAGTAAGATGGGTGTACCTCTCAGTAGAATTGCTTTGGAACCTGATGTTCCAAATATCATAAAAGGCGTTACATTTCCATCACACACTTGCAGTACTCGACCAATCACTACGCACTGGTGAACTGGCAAATCATAGCACGCCTCGCTTTTCAAGAGCAAGAGCTTTGTTAAAAATCTGCACGTTTCAGAGAGGCGGGGCAAAGAGGAGATACAAACATTCCCGGTATGAGGAAAATACAGTGTTTTTAAACGTGTATACACATTGCATTACATCTAAAAGAAACGATAATACTTGTTTAAGCTGTGTCACACGACCCCTTTAACTGACAGTATGTAGTGCAGACAAACAGTGCAAAGTATTAAAAAAAACAATATACATTATACACATATGATGATGATGATGAATGCCTTTATTGTCATTGTACTTTACAATACAACGGAATTAGCCTATACAGGGGGATGGACAGGAAGACCGTGAATTTAAGAAAAAATACAGCATGACATGAGAGGGGAGGAGAAAAAAAAGGCAACCCCCAGACTATGCTCAGTAGTGAGACAGGAAAAAAACACCTCTGCGACATAAAGCACATAATCAACTTTACAAAGGGAACACGCAAGATTTAATGGGGAAGGGGATTGGAGGTAATGCAGCCATTCTGGGTGCTGGTCCCAGACCTGCCTGCTGTGGCAGGGTAAGAAACACTATGGACACAAGACAGCCGGTGTAAACAACTCCGAAGGGGAATTTATTTACACACATGGGGAAAAACTCAATCCACTGGTGACAACCCGAGGTGCTCGTGTTCAACCAATTTCCTGCCAGTCCGTGCTCGTGCAAAAATGATTCCTTTGTGGTTCCGTTACTCGCTGGAGTCTATAGGAAGAGAAGACACAGTATTAGCAGTGAGGAGTACAAGCTCCTCAAGTGATGTGTAAGTGTGGTTTATATGCCCGGCAGCTAATCAGCATCAGGTGTGGGCGATCAGCATTAGCTGTCAGGCTGTTTCCCAGGTGATGCTGATCCTGGATCTGTACCCTCCGCCACACTGCCCAAAATGGGGAGTACAAAGCCGCGAAGGCAAGGGATGGGGTATATATGGACATGCCTGCAGTAAATATACAGAAGGATGGGGTATATATGGACAAGCCTGCAGTAAATATACAGAAGGTCTACATTCTAGAAAGCTAAATCAAAATAAACAATAAAATATTTCATAACCAAAAATGGTATATTAAATGTTTGTGTTTTATTAACCCAAAGTCCCCAATCCAGTTCTGATAACTTTTTTTAACGTGCCAAAAACAATAATAAAACATAGTTGTGTGTATTTTAAGTTCCCTTTCTGTCGGTCTCTCGATGTTGTGTCGAACCGACAGATGGGGTTCGCCCTTGAGAACCAATCATCTTCTGACTATTTTGAAAAGGCCAATGAAATTGACGAATGAAATTTACATGCCGGGCTCCGCCCCCGGATATCCGGGTATAAAAGGGGAGCCGGCGTGCTCATTCATTCACCTTTTGTTCTTCGGAGCCTTCGCATCGAATGACTAACGAAGCTGATATCTTGACATGGTGCAGCGGATTGTCCCTTCCAGTGATCATATCCCCCGGCGTTTCAGCAGTTCCAGAGGTGTTCGAGAAAGAGATAATTTCTAAAAGAGCAAATTTCTTCAGCGTGGCATGTCCCGCTGCTCTCGTGGTTGCGACTCCCTCATCGAGGAGGGGGATGGACACGATGTCTGCGTCAGCTGTTTGGGCATCCAACACGCTGAGGCAGCTTTCGGCAGCTGACTATACAGACGTTGCGGTCACGGGAGCCAGCCACCACCTCGTCTGCTTCCCGCTTTGCGACCGCAGTGGCCACGGCCCTGACGTCGAGATGTCAGCCATGCTCTCTCGGGCCGCCGCGAGCATCGGGCTGCAGTGCACCACACTGCTCACGCCCCAGCGCTCGCGGCTGGATAATTGGTACATCGGGTCTGAGCGCGACTCCAAGCCGCGCACGGCCCCTGTAGCATTTTTCCCTAGGTCCATGAGGAGATCAGCAAGACCTGGGGCGCCCCCTTTTCGGCTCGCTCCCGTCAAGCTGACTCTGTCGCCCTCTCTTCCCTCGATGGTGGGGCAGCTAGAGGCTATGTCGATGTCCCTCAGGTGGAACGTGCAGTCGCAGTGCACCTGTGCCCGCAGACGGCGGCCACGTGGAGATCTCGACCTAGACTCCCGTCTAAGCCGTGTAGGGTTTCGGCATCACTGGTGTCGAAATCCTACAACGCCGCTGGACAAGCTGCCTCAGCTCTTCATGTCATGGCCATCCTGCAGGTCCATTAGGCCAAGGCACTGAAAGAGCTCCACGAGGGTAAGACCGACCCAAAGATTATGCAGGAGCTCCGCACTGCCACTGACCTCGCCCTCCGGGCGACTAAGGTGACGGCACAGGCTTTGGGTCGGACGATGTCCACACTAGTGGTCCACGAGAGGCACCTCTGGCTGAACCTTGCACAGATGAGGGAAGCCGAGAAGGTTCGCTTTCTTGATGCTCCCATCTCCCAAGGAGGGCTGTTCGGTGACGCTGTCGAGGACTTCTCTCTGCAGTTTTCGGCAGTGCAGAAGCAGATGGAGGCCATCAAGCACATCCTGCCCCGCCATGACCCGGACGCCGAGGTCCCGCAGGTCGTCTGCCTCCCAGCAGCCCCGGCCTTCCTCATTGTCAGCCCCGGCCACGGTGCCCCCTCCCCAGGCGGCCCCCCGGAAGAGGACGGCGAGGAAGCGACCACCGTCTCGTCAGCAGCTGCCGCGGAAGCAGAAGTGTTCCTGACGAGCCGGACCCGGGGAGATCGGACCCGATTCCATCGCTGGCTGGTCGGAAAGGGACGGTCCCTGCCCCGTCCCAACATCTGCTGGGCCCTTCTCGGGGCCTAGCGCCCACTTCCTCACAAAAAGAGCTGTCTCTCTCTCTGTGTCTTTCTTTCAGCCGCACTCACTCTCCACTGGACGGTGTTTGGCAACTCGACGTTGCGTCGTGGCGACACGCAAAGCTGAGTATAAAATCGCGCAGCCCTCAGCACTCTTACCTCGACTGTGCGTTGAGCTGCGCCACCGCCACGCAGTTAAGTCAGCGGGCTACATGCCCAAAGTTCCCACCACTCCCTTCCAAGACCAGGTGGTGAACTTGCAGGCGCTCCCCACCGGGGAGGAAGACCCAACCCCATCCGTGTTGTGTCCAGTACGCGCCTTGCGCCTCTATGTGGACCGCACGCAGAGCTTCAGAAGCTCTGAGCAGCTCTTTGTTTGTTTCGGAGGTCAGCAGAAGGGGAGGGCTGTCTCCAAACAGAGACTGGCGCACTGGATCGTGGACGCCGTCACAACGGCATACCGATCTCAGGACTGCCCGTGCCCGCTGGCAGTGAGGGCACACTCCACTAGGGGTGTTGCCTCCTCGTCGGGGAGTGGCTCAGGGCGCCTCTCTGGCAGACATTTGCAGAGCTGCGGGTTGGGCTACGGCCAACACCTTCGCGAGGTTCTACAACCTCCGTGTGGAACCGGTGTCAGCTCGAGTCTTACAGGGTAACACCAGGTGAGACCGGCGGCCGGTAGGGCGTGCGCCTGTGAAAAGCGCCATCCCCCTCTTTAGGTGGGTCAGTGCGCTATCATCTGCCTCCCTTTTTTCCCCTCGGGCGAAGAATAGGCAGTCCATCCATCACTAAGCACTCAAGGCAGCGGGCTGAGTGGAGCAGCCACCTTTGGCGGGCCCAAGCTGAGTTACCCTCATGTAGCTCTAACCGACCTCAGTGCTCCAGACGTAGTAACCCCCCCAGCAGGGTGGTTCCGTCTGAGATTCCGTCATGAGTTTGTTCCCCTCCTGGAAGCCTTGACCTTCCCCAGGTGGACATCCACCTTGCGGCATCCCGCACATACCTCCCATGAGCTCTTCCCTGCCGGTAAGACCATGTTGATGTTTCCACTGTAACATTAAAAGGTGAATGAATGAGCACGGCATGCAAATTTCATTCGCCAATTTCATTGGCCTTTTCAAAATAGTCAGAAGATGATTGGTTCTCAAGGGCGAACCCCATCTGTCGGTTCGCACAACGTCTCGTTCCCTCCATCAGGGAACAGAGGTTACATACGTAACCGAGACGATTCCATTTCAACATGATGGTAGAGCCAGCCAGAGCCAACAAACATTCGAGCGCCCCCATCAGGCTGAATTACACAGAGACACTAGACATCCGACAAAAGTGTTCTGTATGTATTCAATTATTTGAATGTTAAACTTAGACTTCAAGCAATTCATTTTATATATCCTACAAAATGATCCAGAATCTGACCCACCTACAGCCACATGTTACACCTTCGTAACGAACAATCGCACCATATCATCTATTTTACATTTTAAACCAAAGGCAAAATTCACAGACACGGTTTAGCTTAAGCCAGGACTCTACCTTAAATTTAGATATTTATGTCGCTTTTATAAAAATGCCTTAAAAGAAAACATTATTGGTGCATCTTGAGACAAAACAATGGCACTGATGTTAAGATATTTCAGGGCAGTAGCCTAAGTTGCGTGACAACACATTTTCATAAAAATGGCTTCAGATTCTTTTATCAGCAAAATAAAAAGCATACGAACATTTAGGGGGGTTTCCCGGACTGGGTTTAAGCCAACAGTCCGGAATCTTAAAATATATCAGTGCATTTGTTTAGTCTCAAGACGCACACTCATGTTTATTTTTTAATGATGTTTATTAAAAACGACTTAAATATCATAGTTTAACTAAGACGTAATCCTGATCTAAGTAAACCTTCCCTGAATAGGCTATAGGCCTACGATGCAAATGGTATAATAAAGAGACCGCTCTGCTCTGCTCTGCTCTGTGTTTCGCGCCAGCGTGTGGCGCTGTTACGCTGGGCGTTGACGTCAACACACGAGCCGGAAGAAGATCGAGGCGCCAAATTTGCCCTCACCGGCAAAAAGAAGGAAAGAAACGGAATGAGTAATGAATTTTAAAGGAAAAGGTGAGAATTAGTTTTTTACTACCGATGGCTTTCGCAGGCTCCGACAGACAGACACCAAACACTGCAGTAAAACGTTTAACGTCAATGTTACATCTTATAGACGATCAGTTTTATATCACAGTCGAGCTTATGGTACATACGTTAGCTGCCTTTGTTGTTGTTTACATCGCTCTTTTAGGTTAACCTTTTGCTTAAAATTGATTTGTATCTTTATTTAATTTTTTTGCCTAGTAACCGGGGAGTCAAACAGCAGCAACAGGTAACGTCACACACACACAGCGAAACAAACAAACAAACACATACACACCAAAACAAACAAACACCCCGCTATCTTGAAAAAAGCTTAAAAGAGACACAGTTCTAAGCTTTTGGCATGTTTACACTTTTTTTGGCCTGTTAATGTATTTTTGGTTTCGTATGACAGGAGCTTTCTAGGTTCGTCATGAGGATCAATAAACTTCACTTTATTTGACAATGTTTGGTTTTTGTTACATTAAACTTATACAAATGCAAAAATAATCTAAATCACGGCTAGTAAGGCAGAATATTCATTATCTTGAATTGAATGTGTGTGGCGACATGTTTACACACATAATTTTGCCAACAAAGCAGCCAATAAGAGTTCAGAAGAGAGGCGAACTTCTTCAATGCCTTTAAACCATCGTACACTTCAAACACAACATACACAATATTTAATACATTTCATATCGGCTGTTTAATCTCATTTGTCTGAAGCAGAACCGATTTCCTCCTTTAACATTCATTCTCCGTCCTCAGTGATGGAGATGCCATCAAGGTGTTTGTTCGGGTTCGACCGTTGACTCAAGGCACGGGGTTAACAACAGATGGCGATCACAGCTTGTGTCTGACAGTGACCTCTCCTCAAACTGTCAGACTGCACAGCAAACCTGAGCCAAGAAACTTCACCTACGACCATGTAGCTGATATGAACACCAGCCAGGTCGGAATATCTCTGCATTTGTCTTTTTTGGGGGAAGATCACTTGTGAAAGGATCTCATTGCTGTTCTGTGTTTTTTCAGGAGGAGGTTTTCTCCAGCGTGGCTAAAAACATCGTGCAGTCCTGCATGAACGGATACAATGGCACCATTTTTGCCTAGTGAGTTCCCAAGTCTCTTCCCTCAGTATTTGTAAAGCTGGACCACAATTCGATTCATGATTCATGCTTGTGTTTTTTTCAGTGGACAGACGGGTTCAGGAAAGACCTTCACCATGCTGGGTGAGTGCTTTGATTTTTAGCACTCAAGCAAACGTATCACTGCCTTTTGTGATCTTGCATTTAAGATAATCCGGTAACCCATTAGGTTTCAGAAAACCGTTGTTTTATTGTCTCTGTATGTGGATTTTAATGTCATTTCGTTGGACCTATTTATGTTTACCTATCGTGTTTTTTTAATCCAGTCATCTGCTGTAAAGGCATTCAGATTTGAAGTGTTTATTATGAATGAAGAATGTTGTCCTGCTGTGCTGTGAGAAGATGAATCTCCATGTACGTGCTAAATGTTTGTGTTTGTTTGTGCAGGTCCATCAGAGGTGGATAACTTCTCGGATGAGCTGCGGGGTGTGATTCCTCGTAGTTTCGAGTATCTTTTCTTCCTCATCAACAGAGAAGTGCAGAGCGTGAGATGAACTCCATAATATGATCAATTCATATGACGCATTCAATGCAATATCATACTGAAATAAATTCAAATACAAAAATTGTATGATTGTGTGTGTGTGGGGTCCCTACAATGAAAGTACAAGTCTAACACACTTACACTGTGAGGACCGATGGCCGGTCCCCACATTTCAAATGGGTTATTAAACATACTAAACAATGTTTATTTTTCTGTGATGGTTAAGCGAAGGCAATGGAATAAACAGTTTGTCCAGTATAAAAGTCATTACGCCCATGGAAAGACCCCACATTGAATAGAAAACTGTGTGTGTGGATTGAAATTGAAGAACAAAACTACCGCATCTGACAGGGCTTTGGTATGTTTTCGGTTTATTTTGCAGTCTGGTGGAATGAAAAGTTTCCTGTGCAAGTGTTCATTCATAGAGATCTATAATGAACAGATATATGACCTGTTGGACAGCGTGTCCACCAGCCTGTTTCTGCGAGAGGACATCAAACGGGGTGTGTTTGTAGAAGGAGCCGTGGAGAAATACGCAGCATCTGCGGCTGAGGCTTATCAGGTATGCTCTTGTAGCTCAACTGGCATTGCATTGTTGCACAAAGGTGGGTTTGACATAGATACATCTAGTGTAAAATCACTTTCCACTAAAATGAAAACTCTGGAACTGTTAGATGTAGCCTAATTTTAAGTCTGTCTCTGTGTATGTTCTGTTGTTTGAACTCAAAGTAATAGCTATAGCTTTGTGTATCTCTCTGTAGGTGTTGTCTATGGGGTGGAGGAACCGACGAGTGGCGTCCACATCAATGAACCGAGAATCATCTCGCTCGCATGCCGTGTTCACCATGACGCTTGAATCAAAGGAGAATAAACAGGAAGTGGTCAACATCCGCACTTCTCAGCTCAACCTGGTCGATCTCGCTGGGTCAGAGAGACAGCGAGACACACATGCAGAGGGTTCACGACTTAAGGTGCTCACCTCTCAAAATATCTTAAAAGGATAGTAATAATTCTGTCATCATTTACTCACCCTCCTGTAATTTCATACCTGTATAAATTATTTGGAAGAATGTTCAACATTGAGACAGCGTTCACAATCATAGTAGAAAAAATTAAATGGTAGTTAAATGGTATATGTGTGCTTGTCTGTGTTCACTTTGTTGATTTTACTTTTAAAAGATGGGGTACAACATGCAGTTCCTGCCAGTCTCATATTCATCTTGAGTACCTATACAGTAGTATTGCATACTTCGTATCTTCGAAAGAGTATTTAGTTTGATCAAAACCGCTGTTTTCTTATTTCCGGAAAAACATGAGCTGCAGGAGGCAGGCAGAGGGGACGGAACTTCAGCACGAGCACACATTACATCAACGCATCATCCCATCCCATGTCTCTTTAAAGCTGTACAATTACTCTAAATAAAAGTGATATTTGTGCAATTACTAAATTGACGGTTTATTGTTTAGCTGTTGATACTCAGAGTCCTAAACATTTGAGAACCGCTGCTCCAAAGACATGTTTGTTGTTTTATAGTTACCTGTAACCTTTGACTCCTGTATGTTTAGGAGGCGAGCAGCATAAACCGGTCACTAATGTGTTTGGGTCAGGTGATCATGGCCCTGGTGGATGTGTCCAACGGAAAGAACCGTCATATCTGCTACAGAGACTCCAAACTGACCTTCCTGCTCAGGGTGCGAATGCTTTAAGAACATTTCTCTGAATGTTGAGATAGATGAGTAAGTTATGTCTGACTGGTGTCCATGTGATCAGGACTCCCTGGGTGGAAATGCTAAGACTTACATCATTGCTAACGTTCATCCTGGCTCCAGATGCTTTGGAGAGACACTGTCCACTCTGCAGTTCGCACAGAGAGCCAAACTCATCAAAAATAAGGTACAGTAGCAAATTTATTGTGCCTGTAGTGAGGAGTGTAAAGACCTTCTGCATTTGAGGCAGGCCTGGAAGATTATAAGCATTGTTAAACCGTGGGGTGTGATAAAACACACATCTTTGTCTTTTTGTAGGCTATGGTTAATGAAGACACTCATGGTAACGTCAGACAACTGCAGGCAGAAGTCCGAAAACTAAAGGAACAGCTCGCAAATGCTCTTTCACAAACGCATATCACAGAGATCACGCCAGAAGACCAACAAACAGGTCCACGCTCGGCTCACTTACTCATTCATGTGTCCAGACAGACATGATCATAAAAACCAGTTATTCTTGATCTTTATGTTGCAGGCCAGTCTAATCATGAGGTTTCCTATAAGGGGCAGTTCATTCAGGCCATGAACTTCTGGAAGAAAGGACAAGTGGAGAAAAAAGTGACTATTTTGGAAATGTTCCACTTTTGCAATGTGACCGAAAACAAGGTTTAATGTCGATGTCTTGACTACAGGCGCTTCAGGAGAAGGTTTCTCAGCTGCAGACTGCCTGGGCTCAGAAGGAGAAGTTCATTCAGTCCAACCGTATGATCATGAAGTTCAGAGACGATCACATTGCTCAGCTGAAGAAAGAGCTGCAGAGCGGCCAGAGATCAGAACCTGAGGAGCAGATCCGTCAGCTGCAGGAGGAGATACGACTGCTGCGAGATCAGGTAAACGCACGCTTGCATTCTGAGCGTCAACGGATCACCCTAAATGCATGTTGCTGCAATGTAATTGGGTGATTATATATTCATGAATAAAATGTTGTCTGTCAAATTTGTTATTTAGGTGCAGAACAACCCGAGGATTATGCGCTATGCAGCAGAAAACTGCGGCCTGCGGGAGGAGATCAGAGCTCTGCGGTCTCTGGATTCAGTCAGATCTGCTGGCGAGATTGAAGTTCAGTCTTTGACCGCTCTGGAGAAAACCTTCCTACAACTGCTGGAGGCTCAGAGAACCGAGGACATCACTGAAGGTGAGGAGGACTACATCTCAAACTTATATCTATTTTTTGCAATATGATTTAAATGTTGAATGTGTTTTTTGTCGAGCTTCTAACACTTGACTTGCGTCATCATATATGTTTTAATGTGTAATTGTAGCTTTTTTAACTGGTATTGGTTGACTACTTGACTACAACAAGTTATTGATCTGTAACTACATCATATGTGAATTATCTTTCTCGGGTCGCATTATTTTGTTGTGTAGCTCCTCCTACCTACTCTACACCTGTCACCATGGAAACACTGTCATCAATTTCTGTGGAGAGGATGAAGGTTCAGCTGCTGCAGAAACAGTCTGAGCTCACTGCAACAGTTCAGGCCTTTGAAGAGTTTAAAGAGGTCAACAAGTACGTTACCATCGCGAGACTTCTCACACATAACACCGTGTAACAAATTGTTGTTTCGCCAAACCTTTTTATAATTCTTGTACAATTCTGTGGTGCTTTTTATTATGATAATATTTATTTTCAAGTAGCATCAATGTTTTAGTGTATATTTAGCTTAAGTAAGTTTTGAGCCTATATCATTCATTACAACATATCCGTATATTGCAAAGAACTGTACAAATATTTTCGCATATTGAAGTGATTTTCCAGAAATTCTAGAAATGTCTGTAGCACGTGGAAGGTGGGATGAAGCGATGATGGGTGACTTTGATGATGGGAGTTTGGTTCGTGAGGACAGTATAAGTCATAAAAGACAAAAACGATTAAATGTACACTTCTGAAGTTTCTGAAGACTCCTTTTTAGTAACTGTTATGTTACATAATGTTTTGAGCTCAGTGTTATGTCAATAGCTTGTCATCTCTGCGTACGAGTCATAATACCGAAATGTATAAGAGTTTGAAAATGTTTTTAAATGATGGTAAAAACATTTATTATTATTCCGCATGTTAAACTTCATAAAGAAACAATACAAATTTAAGCGAAACACATTTGTTACATTGTGTATCTGTAAGACACATCAAATATTCAGTGACTAGATGTATCACCTGTATGTGTTATGGTCCTCAGAAAACAGCTGGCCGCATTGGAATCTGAGCAACGGTATCTTGAGAAATCCAACAAACATCTGGAGAACATTCTGGAGGCCACTAAAGCCTACAGCAAACAGGAAGTGTCTCAACTCAACAAGATTCACGCTGAGACCATTAAGGTAGAGTGTTAACACACAGTTTAACGCAGTAATACATGTTAATGAGGTTCATGTTTTTAATGGGTCAATCATTATTGATTTGGCATCTGAATTGAAAGTGAATCATGACTTTGATATTTTTGTATGGACTATCACTCAGTATAATTAAATGGGTGTAGAAGCATTTGAAAGTTAGGGTTAGTGAGGTGGGTAAATAACAGTGTTTTATTTTGGGTTCAACTTTTCAGAATTGTGATGGATTAAAATGCCTTGCATATGCGACACATTTTTTGCTCCTCAGATCTTAACTACACCCACTAAAGGCTATAACCTGAGGAACCGGCTCGTGCCGCTCTCCAGCCCGGACCATCTGAATGGACAGGTGGGAGAAGTTGATGACATCCAGAATGAACAGCCGCCTCCTGAGATGAACGAGCTGGCCTGTGAAGCGCTCACTGAAGAGCTCAAGCTAATGCAGGTACAGCTCATTTTTGACCATTTATCTGTTTTAAACGTCTGGTTCACAAAGTTTAAAATAGTATCAAAATTTAAAATCAACGTTGACACTTTCTTAACAAATGGTGTCATTTTGCGTTACTCTTTGGGGAGTTTTAATCCCAAGAAAGTTCATCGGTTTTAATATTTTTGCATGTATTTGTTTGGCTCTAGGAACAGGCTCTTCGTGTTCAGGGTCAGTTAGATGACGAGGAGGCCAAGAACAGGAAACTGCTTCAGCAAATCAGCAAGCTGGAAGAACAGCTGACCACAGCAACCGAGCAGACCAGTCGCACCGAGGAGGTGAACGATTATGTGACGCGTTTAGTTTTTTCCCTGGCTGTTGTCCTGCATGCGGTGGTTTGATATCCTCTCTGTCCACAGATGTTTAGCGTTGAGCGGTGTTCCCTCCTGGAGGAACAGGAACTTCTTAAGGAACGAAGCAGGATGCTGGAGCAGCAACTGGAGGAGAAGAAAACAGAGATGGACGGTGAGCCTTCTGTCTGGTTCAGATCTTTGAATAGAAATGTAAGACGCTATAACATCTTTCTGTGATGGCAGTGGTGCTCGTGGAGGTGCGAGATCTGCGTGTGGTGCTGCAGTCCTCTGATAAGCAACTGGAGGACACCCGGACAGAGCTGCAGAGGGAGAAAGCAGAACACGAGAGCGAGAACACACAGCTGTCAAAGAGTCTGATCAGCACACAGCTGGAGCTGGACAATGTCAGGTACAGACTCACTCGCACATCACTACAGGCGTTTTGACACTTTTTGAAGAAGTGTATTTCCAGTTGTAGACAGACTCTTAAATTGATGCTTCACCCAAAAATGAAAAATCTGTCATTAGTTACTCACCTTAGAGTTGTTTCTTTGTTCTGACAAACACCGAGAAAGATATTTGGGAGAATGCTCATAACTAGACAGATTTTGCCCCCCATTGACTTCCATAGTTGGAAAAATGACTTTATCATTGACTATTATCATTTTAAAGAATGCACTTCTGATTACCATTGTATTTTTTCCTACCATGGGAGTCAATGGGGGGCAAAATCTGTGTAGTTATACGCATTCTTCCAAATTTCTTTGTGTTCATCAGAACAAAGTCATTTATACAGATTTGGAAAAACTCTAAGGTGAGTAAATGATGATTTTTGGATGTAGTATCCCTTTAAATGTACAGGTCTGCGTGTTGTTAAAAAGGAATGAATTCAGTAGAGTTTCTAGATTGTGAAAATGCAAAACAAGACATCTCTTTATAGCTTAAAACGATAATTGATGTAACCTGTCTCTTTCAGGTTGGAGTGGGAGCAGATGTTGGAAAACCAGCGTGTCCTCCAGGACGCGTTTGACACGCTGCAGGCCGAGTTTCAGTTTGAGCTGGATCAGCACCGACAGCAGATGGAGCTCAAGATTCACGAGTGTTCGGAACACCAAACCCAGATCAATGTCAGTTCTTTTCACTTGCTTTCGTTCGTTCAGCTCCCTTTTCGTTGACCGTGCTTTATTACTGTAATGTGTTCATTGATCAGATCTCCTGAAACAGATGTATTGAAGGGTCTGATTGTGTTTACAGGAGTTGGAGCAGAGTCTGCAAGCAGAGAAAGAGCAGAACACCAGCGTTAGATCCCAGCTGACCGCACACAAGGAGAGTATGTCCAAGTGAGTGAGCCGCAAACAAACAACCGTCCCTCTTAACCCTAATGAATTCATATGGTATTTTGTGTCACAAATCATGATTTTCACAATAATTTTAACGTTTTATGTGACTACACGGGTGTACTCTACTGAGTGAATGGACCTTTTTCACGTTTCCGGGTTTCTCAGAAGCGGAAGTCGTCATAGTTTGCTAAACTTCTTTAGCGGTGAATGGGAGACTACCACAAATATATTTTTTGCATTCTCATTTACTGAAATAGCGCAAGAAAAACTAAGATAGTGTTATCACTACTTTCAACTAAATAAAAAAATATATACAGATGACGGCAGTCAAAAGAGAGAATGATGACTTCCATAGATGCCGTATAAGAAACACCCATGCATAAGCGTTAACCATTTTGTTTGTAGTTTGATGCAACGGTGATACAAAGTATAGTGTTATAAACGTACATACATAAAAATTATGTATAACAAATCTTTGGAGGATTGTCATTCAAGAAAGGCTTACAGAGTGTGTTTGCTTCAGGGAGCTTGTGCAGTCTGTAGAGGAGAACGCCTCACTCAAGAAACACATTACTGACCTGACAAACAAAAACCAACAAGAGGTGTGTATGCTGTTAAGTTCATGTATGTTGTGATCTAAAAAGGTCTGAATCACGTTAAAGGTGCTGTGCATGTTTCTTGTGTAGTGTGAGCAGATTGATGCTCTGCAACAGAGTGTGTGTTCAGCCAACATCACCATCAACGGCCTCAATCAGAAGATTGAACAGGACAAAGTAAGTTTACAGAATACCCCAACGTCTCTCGTATCTCTGCAGCTCCTGTTGAGAATGAATACATCAGGTGAATTCATGCTGTAAATGACCCATTTAGGACTGAGTGAAGCCTGATGTGGCAACTCAAATGTATATCTTTAGCGCCAAAAAAAGCAGAAACCAGAAAGAGAACTTTTCTTGAATACACACAGATTATGATAAACCCCGAAAAGTGAAATGAAATAGAGAAGGCATGGCTTGAATTTTGGTGCGGCATTGCAGCAAATCTAGCGTTAGTGTCGAGGGAAATTCCTGCACAGATTGTACTTGCATCATCTTGGATCAAAGAATAAAACAAGCTACCAAAAAGCGAAACATTCTGTCTGAATTCTAGAATAAAATTTCACAGTCATCACTTAATTGATGGCATTGTTTAAGTCAGAAACAAAGTGTTTCGACAAGTTTTATTTGTTGAATAACATTTCTATTTGTGTTATTGCCACTCAAAACATGACTTTTGCAACTAATTTACAATGAACAGGCATATACATGGTGGCACAGGGAAAAGCTAATACAAGCATCCAAGTTTTTAATGTTTTCAAAAAATGACTATTACTTTGAAATAGCAATTTCCTTTCCTGTGTGATATACTCAAGACAGCAGCAACAAATAAAAAGTTAAATGATCATCTCATTGACTTAAATACGCATTATATTGAAAATAAACACATATAGATGTTCATCAGTTGATCTGTAAAAACAGTCCTGCTTACTGATGTATCATCTCACGTTCCATGTTTTATCTTCAAAACCTAGAATAAATAATGAAAGGCTTCAAATAAACCAGAAAAGTCACAAACACCAGAAAAGTGACTAAAATTCAACTAAAAATGAAAGAGAATGTAGTTTAAACGGGTCTGAATGTCATTTTTATGGAGCATTTTCTGTATAGTTTTAAAAAGCAAAGCAATTGAACTGAACTAAATTTGAAACGCATAATTGAATGTATATTTGGAGCAGAGCGTGGCAAATTTAGTTGTATACAGTAAAAGAACCAGAAATACACAGATCATACATGCAATTCTGTGAATGTTAATAAATGAAAATGATTACATTAGATGAGATATATTATCAACAAGTCAAATGAGAATTTGCAATAATGTCCTTAAGCCCTAAAACTGTGTGTGTGTGTGTGTGTGTGTAGGATGTGGTGCTGGAGCTGATGCAGGAGACCAGAGATCTTCGCAGCGAAGTCGCTCATAAAGATCAGACTGTGTGTTCACTACGTGGGGAGATCGCTGACATCAGTGTGAGTTTCTGCTCTTGCGCACACACAACACACCCATGATGCTTTGCAGAGGCTGTGTTGATAATGTGAGTCGTGTACCTGCAGGTGAAGTACAGCACCCTGTGCTCTGAGAAAGAGCAGATGAAGGAGAAGATCTTACACATGGAGAACGAACTACAGGAGCTGCGCGAAGCTTCAGACAGACGCCTCGCCTCTGACCGCGTGGAGGTGTGTGTTTCTGGGGTGGGTTGTTCCTTTTTCTCAGGCTTTTTAAGAGCCCAGATTAAATGTCCGTGTGTGGGTTTTACAGCTGGAGCTGATACAGGAGGATTTGGGATACGCTACAGATGAGGTGGAGAGACTCAGTAAAGTGGTGAAGGAACAGGAAGCTGTACTGGAAAATTCAAAGACCCTCAACGTCGAAAGAGAAAAGACTGTCGACACGCTGAAGGAACAGGTCCTGCTTTACCCCTTCACTTTAGTCAAGTCAAGTCAGCTTTATTTATATAGCGCTTTTTACAATTTTCATTGTTACAAAGCAGCTGTACAAGAAAAAATGACTATAAGTAAAACATAAAAGGTTATGGAATTCAAAACACAGGTCCAATATCAGACACACAATAAATTCCTATATGCAGTGTTAAATAAATAAGACTATCAAATTCTAGCAGCCCCCCCGGCCAGGCAAAACAGTGCAAAACAGTATGCAAACGGTGGCGAGGAACCCAAAACTCCATTGGAGGAGAAAAAAAACCTCGGAGGGAAACCAGGCCTAACCAGGGGATTCCAGTTCCCCTCTGGCAAAAACTGCAGCCTCTGCACAAGCTCAACAGTGCTTGCACAACAAGGCGAAAATAAAAAAATTTGATTTAAAATTATCATTAATAATCTAATAGTGGCTGAAGTTTTGTAGGGACGTCACTTCCTTCGTCCAGCATTTGTCAGGTCTAGGAATGGATTGCGCCCTGCCCGCTCCGCTCTTGTAACCTTGGAACAATGAGACAAGACTGGCTGAGAGTAGAGTACTGTTCTGCACTCTTTGATGCAACAAATGCATCAGTTGTTATTGGAAGTGTCCCTGGTTCCGGTTGATCTAACTAGTGCAGCCTAGATCTTTGAAATATATATATTATGATAGTTTAGTGTATGCAAGATTAAAAAGATGCGTCTTTAGTCTAGATTTAAACTGACAGAGTGTGTCCGCCTCCCGGACAGTGCAGGGAAGACTGTTCCAAAGTTTAGGCGCTAGATAGGAAAAGGATCTGCCGCCTGCACTTGATTTTGAAATTCTAGGTATTACCAACTGACTTTACATTACAGATGGAAGAGTTATATTTCTGAAATATGTTTCAAATTCATGGTGCACACTTAGTTATATAGTTGACTAAAATACCATATTTCTATAGTCAACTGTAGCTACAATATTTTACTAAAAGTGTCAAATAAAGAATATCGGCTTAAATTATCTTGAAAAAAAACTTA
Source organism: Barbatula barbatula (assembly GCF_947034865.1). Taxonomy (NCBI): domain Eukaryota; kingdom Metazoa; phylum Chordata; class Actinopteri; order Cypriniformes; family Nemacheilidae; genus Barbatula; species Barbatula barbatula. The sequence goes on from NC_136788.1 coordinate 3,331,140, forward strand.
AACTTTCATTGAGCTCAGGTTGAGGCACTAAAATTAAACAAAAATAAATGAAAACTTTAAAACCAAAAATGAAGCTAAACTTGGTTTAATGTAAAGTCAAATTATTTTATAAAACTAAAAACAAGACTATATAATAACTCTGGTACATTATGCCGCCTGTTATAAACAGATTTTCATGTGCATTCATGTTTTTACAGGTAAAACAGCTGAATGAACAGATTCACTTGTTGAAAATAAGAGAATCTGTCAATCAACCTTCAAATGTCTCCTCCACCCCCAAAGGAAAAATACAGGTGTGTATGCGAGTGTTTGATAGCACTTGATAGTTCTAGTTAAGTAATAGCTTGTTTCACAGTTTGATGTCTGTGCTTGTGTTTCAGACGCCCCACACACCATGTGGCTTCAGCTCGAGTCTGTCTCAGGTGATGGAGTGTCAGGAGAGAGAGCTGGAGAGCCGGCGTTCCTCAATGATCACAATGGAAATTCTGCTAGAGGAACTCAATGCTGAACGCACAGCCAAGAACCAAGAGATTGACAGATTGAAGGTAATGCTCACCCACCAAACATCCTGGTCACACTTCCTCACACGGCAGATAAACAAGTATGGATGAATCTCACAAAACATAGGTCCTATTGATATATTAATCAAATCAAATGTCATAAAATATATTTTAAAATATAAGCGTTAAGAAGAATAAATCCACACCAAAAATATTGCAAAGTGTGTAGACTTAGGATGTCACATTAAAAAACAATCTGTAGTTCAGTAATGCCGTTGAAATTTGACTGTTCTCTATAACTATAATATTTGAATAACCCAGCCAAACACTGATATTTTTCTTAACTAATTAAATAAATAATACTGTAATGTTTCTTGCGTGTGTAGACCCAGCTAAATGAAAAGGAGATCATTCGAATGGAAATTCAGACACTTTTGGACAAGTTTTACACCGTCAAGAATCAGGTTCAGAAAAACAGCCATTCACACGAGTAAGAACTTCATTCACTCATTCATTTACACCTTAACTCACCCGTTCTGTTCACACTGTGATCTCTCTTTTCCTTCTTTCTTCAAGAGACCTGCAGGAGGCCATACACCTCTCTGTACTGCGAGAACTACAGGAAGAGCGCAAAAACAAAGTATGCCAATAAAACATCACAAATTTACTCAAAAAACGCCAGTCTCTAAAGTTGAATCTGTCTCTTTCTCAGAGCTCCTTGATGATGCAGTTAACTGATACTCAAACAGAGTAAGTACATTTCTGCATCACCACATTTAAATTGTTTTCTTTTGCTGGGCAAGTAAAGCCACTCCAACATTTGGCATTTGTTTGAAGCATTTGGTTTCTTGTCCTTTGGGTACCTAACCTAACCCTTTCAGGCTTGAATTATGATGACATCAGTCGCGCTTTGTTTTCTCTGTGTTTCTTTTTTAGGGCATTCAAAAACAAGATTTAAAAAAAGAGGTGACCGTGTATAGGATGAACAACTAGTGTCCCCTATAGTGGTTAATGTGGAATTGATATTAAGGTCACTGAAACTATATTTTTGTTTGTGTGTTTCAGGCTGCAGCGTAATGAAGTGACTCTCGTCCAGTCTCAGACGTGTGTGCAGGAACTGACCACTGAACTCAGGAATCGCTGCTTGGAGCTTAGAGATCTGCGACAGAAAGAGCTTCAACATGAAAATTTGCAGCAGGTCAGAGATCAAGTGAATTGCTCATGTCATTCCAAACCCACATTCGACAGGAGTTTCATGTGATTGATTTTTGCCTTTGAAGTATTTGAGGACGTTGAGCAAGATTAAAGTAATAGTGTAGTTAAAGTACACCACGATCATCAAGATGACAAATAAACACGTACCCCTATCTTTCCACTGTTTAACACGCACACAAACACGCAACTGTTGTCGTCGAGTACAGTTACTGTTAGCTCATTGACAAATAGGTAATATGATCTATTCTATCTAAGTCACTCTGTTTCAAAGCATCTGTTAAATAAATAAATAAATAAATAAATGTAAAAAATCTGTTTTGAGTACCATGATATACATTATGAATGCATGCGAGCTTTACAATAACATTTGTGTGCCAACCAGTGACATTCAATGTCATTAGAGTCAAACATTGTACAATGCTTGAACAGTACATACCATTTTAAAGCATAAAAAAAACATTTTTGAGTTCTGTGGGAAAACAGGTTTGAAAAATTAATCTTGATTTCTGTTCCTTCTCTTTTCGCTTCATTATGTCATGCAGGAAGTTGAGGTTTTAAGGAAACAGGTGGATCATCTGGCTGAAGAGAATGGGAAACTGTTGGGTCATCAAAACCCCAAGCAGAAAATTGAGTATCTGGTCAAACTGAAGAAGGAAATCACCAAACTGCAGGAGGTCCGAGAGACAAATAAACAGACATAAAACTGCTGAAACGCTATTAAACTCAACCCAACTTACTAAACTTGTGTGTGTGATTTTAGGAGAACAGCAAACTCAGACAGTGTCTTCATATGGAAGAGAGTCCTACAGCAGGCCATGTTAATCCTTGACATGCTGGATGAAAACCATGTTAACATAGACCTAAACTTGATCTTGTTTTTTAATGACTACATTTGTTTTAAGGCTCTTCCTGGGCTGTTTTTGGATTCCTCTGATGTCTGTTAATGTTTTCATCTTATTCACCTTTTGTTTATTTGTCATTTTTTCATAAATCTGAACGGTAGCTATTTGTACACAACAAATGACTTGTAATTATTTTCTATGAAATTTCTATTAAAGCAACCTCTCCGTAAACATTTCCTACATAAACTTAATACTAAAACTAGAAATGCATTGTGAACTGTATGTGTGTAGAAGTGTCTAGAAAGACCTTTGCAAAAAGACTAATGCTATCCTTAGATTTCTTGGGGGGCAGTAAGAGCCTGGTGTGACCTATGTGACACCTAAAGTTAACCTTAGACCTGTGTGTATAAGTCATGGCTAAAAACATTGGCACCCTTGGTAGGAGCCAAAAAGCAGTGAAAATAAATCTGCGTTTAGGGATACTGTAGAAACATGGTGAATTCCATGCAAGGGGTGTATGTTGATAAAAAGAACCCATTCGAAGTAATAAAACATAACGTATATGTAAGCCCTTTATACACATCTGACGATGAAGTTGTGTATTATGGCATTTGGGTCAATAGATCCTCCAAAAATATACACTGGACCTTTAATAGACATATAAACGTTCATAGATTTTTAGAGAACAGAAGCTTAATCTTTTGCTTTAAGGTCATGAATGCACGATATGTGCACAACTAATCCGAGTGTATGATGACTCCCATAAAAGTAAAAGGTTGAATGCAAAATGTAAACTCCGCAAAATAACTTTTCCATTCATTTATTGACAGCAAATAAGACATTTGCACAAATATATTAAATAAACATCAGGTATAAAATACAGAAAAGAACACGTGTGGACTGAACTTTTTAATAAGCATTATATTAAAACACCTTTAGCTTATTCTACTTAATGTAACTTCCTCACCTTGCCGGTTGGAGAGATTTTAAAGCTGATGTTACAAATATTGATTTTATTTACAATGATAAAAGCCACGGTTCCCTCAATTTGCATGCAGAAGAGCATATTCTAAGAATGATTGATGTATAATCGTGTCAGTCGAGTGATTTATATTAGTGTCTGAATTTATTATAAATAAATTGTGCACTACAAGAGATTGAAACATTTAAAACAGCACCGAAATAAACAAGACCCACAAAATGAAACTACAATAAAATCTCCAAGATTAAATACTTAAGAACAAAGTGCGTCAACAGTTGATGCTTTTACAAGCCAATCACTTTGAAAAAAGACAAATTCATTCAGAGTCGGCTGTAGGACGTGTAGCCACCTTCATGAACCCTACAGAAGTCCTGACCAACAAGAGCCTTCTTCTTACACGGCTGACCTAGACGGGTGGTACCACTGCACAGAGGACGGCCAGAAAATGAACTGAAAACAAAGACAAGGAATGAGTCTCCATGTTATGGTGGTGACGTGTAAGAGACCATTAGAATAACACCAGGAGTGTTTGACATGATCCAGATGTGGATACCTCCCTATGATATGAGATTTTTACAAAACATACCCGTTGCTGGCAAGTGAATGGTTGGGGCTGGAGCGCCGTGACTGGCTCATGATACTTCCCAAGTTTCTTTGAGGAACATTCTCCAGCACCACCTGGTTATCAGAGAAAAATGTCGGTTTACCATTTCATTCAAAGGGTTAAATTTTCTTTATTATTTCTCCATTCTACTCACTCCTCCAATGCTGTGGCGATTCTTTAGTCGGGGGGTTGAATGATTGGGTGTGCCAAGATTGTGATGACTTAAGTTTGGTGGGCTACAAGCTAGGGGCAGGGCCAATATACAGGGATCAGCTATAGTAGAAACAAATAAATACCACATTAAACCAACCAGACGGTGATACTCTGAAAACCTTCAAATCAGAGTGTCAAAAACAGCATACTCATCATGAAGCTCTCCACCTCCAAATCACAGTCTAGATCGTTTCTACAGCAAGAGGAAGACAAAAAAAATGAGACCTGACACGTACGAGGCTGTGACAAGTCTTACCACAACCACAGACTTACTGTACGGGGGTAAAAGATGAAGCTGGATAGGGCTTGTTTGATGGGCATCCTCTGTCAGGGGTCTTCTCTGCAGGGGGTCCTATAGCCAAAGGGGTAGTGCTGCAAGTCTGGCCCTTTATTTTAGACAGAGACCACATCACTTGCAACAAAACCCAACGACCTAGAACACATAAAAGGAGCGTAAACCCTCAAACAAAAAACACACGAGATATGGTGTTTTAACACGCAGAGAGAGATGCACTACCTAGTGAAAGTGTGAACAGCAGCAAAGTGAGCGACAACAGGTCCAGAGATGACTGCTGGTTGATCTCTGCGATTGCATTGATTGGCACGGTGAAAAGCAGAGAAATGCGAGAGAACGTAGCACACTGCAGGAATGACAGCAGGACCGCAGACAACAGGAAATACCCAGCATGCATGGTGCATGTCCACAGAGCACGCAGACTTAGGCCTAAGACAAAATGAAACGCAACAAGTTATTCCAGCTACTTCACACCAGTCGAAAACAAATCATTTCCTGCTAAATAATTTGAATGAAGACTAATGTTTGTCTTGAGTATGGCTGATATTGGTGAATTTGGTAAAGTTGAGAGAATTACCCAGCAGCCATTTTACTTTAAAACTGCTTGGATGTTGTGATTTTCCTCACGGAAGCGAATAGGACCACTTTGAAAACACACTTGCTGACATTCTTGTGCAATATTGAGCATTAAAGTGAGTCGTAATATGTTCGGCCTTGAGAATATGTTCATGACATGAGTGTGAGTAAATGAAGAAATCCTTCATTTTTATATGAAAGAGGAACATGTGTTCTTATGCTGTATACACTGTACCTGCCCACCCAAGGTAACCCTGGATGATGTGCAGCCGGTCCTCCAGACGGTTCTGCATATTGTCTAGATACATCAGCATGTATCCCAGAGTCCCATTCATGCGCTCCAGTTTATGGATGAGCTCGGAATAAAACCGAGACGTTATATTCTGGTGCTGCAGGAAACCCTTCAGATTGAGCTCTGCAACACAGGCGAGAGATGTATAATAACCACTTTAACATCCTCTACATGAAACGTTAATGATTTTTGTCTGAACTGTCTATTTTACTCTATGCGTCAGAACATCATAATGGCTGTGTTCTGAACCAGAACTACTTACTAAACACTGCCCAGTGATACAAGCAAAGACAACATAAGTGCAATGGGGTATTTTTATTATCATGCAGAAAGATTCACCCATTTTTTGGAAGATATCTTGAGCACTTCCTCGTACCACAGCCAGGTCACTCAGAATAGCTTGATGCCCCTCATCCACGTCTGAGGCCTGATCCTTGAGCTGACCGCTAACATTCTCTATAAACAGATGAAACGGCAAATTTCACATGGCATCAATATACAGTTAACTTGAAGCCAGCCATTTTAAAGCCACAACATGTAAATTTGGACCGCTACATGGTGCACTTTCAAAACAAAAGGCTAGGTTAAATGATGTTATGTAGGAGAGTTTTCCCCATCCAGAGGCGTATGGTAATGAATGAATTTTATTTGATGTCATCGTAATGAATTAGCTTGCAAGAAACGTGGAATGTAATGCTACGTTAGCCCGCGAATGATATTGGACTTTGTTGATTTGGTAGCGTAATGCTACACAGTTGTACGTGTTTAAAACGGTCATACAGTCGTCATTTAAAAAGTAAACTACGTGTACGCTTTTCTGGGTTTCCTTTTCTCGCGAAAGAGTAATCGTGATCCATAACAAAAGAACAGATATTGTGTCCCAGATGCTGTTTAATCATTTGAGTGTTGCCGTAGTTTCTACAACCAGAAACTGAGGGTCGTGCGGAGCAGCGGATAATATCTCCCTGATATGCAACAAATACAAGGGACAGGCCTTTTTTTTTTTTTAAAACATTTGGGATACTGCAAGTACACAACTACATGAAACATATTACACCGTCCACGTGATTTGTGGATATTTCATAAACTTCTTCCATATTGTGGCTTTAAAGGGACACTTCACCCAAATATGAAAATCCTGTTATCATTTACTCACAATCGTGTCATTTCATACCTGTATAAATTGCTTTGTTTACCGATGAATGCAGAGAAAGATATCTGAAAGAATGTTAGTAATTTTCCGTTCTGGGGCTTAATTGACTACCATAGTAGGAAGAATTAAATGCTAGTCAAAGGTGCCCAAAGACACAGTTTTCCCAAATTCCTCAAGATTAAAATGCAATATTTTGTTTCCTACTATGGTAGTAGATGATGTCCCAGAACTGGAAATTGCTAACATTCTTCCAAATATCTTCTTCTGTGTTCATTGGAACAGCGAAATTTAGACAGGTTGGAAACAGCCTGAGGATGAATAAATGACAGATTTTACTCTTTTTGGATGAACTATCCCTTTAAAGAAATGTAATATAGCAGCACTTTGGTATTTTGGAAGAATCTTAAAAAACACACGAAATGGCATGTCACGTTCAGTCTTTCTTCTTGCGTAAACATACCCATTCTCTGTGCGATGCCCTGAATGAGCTGTGCCACCAGCTGTTGTCCGGTGCTGATGAGAGCTTTCTCCTGCGCCAGTCGCTGTAGATTCTCAGAGATGGAGGAGTCCAGCTGATCTTGACCTTCCTTCAGTACATGCTGCTGGAGCTGAAGGGTGCCGTGACCCTCCAGCAGTTTGTCCAGAGACGCAGCGGTCATCTCCCTCAACTCTTTCTGTCCCTCCTTCACACCAGCAATAAAACCACAGGAGCGATTAGACTCAAACGTTTGTCATCATTCCCGTCGCCCTGACGTTAACATGCAGTTCATCAAAATAATATTTTTTTTGCTACCAGATGGCTCAGACGTTTGGTACCTCACCTTTAGATCTTTCATGGCGTCCAGCTGACTGGTTGCTGTGGAGATCAGGGCATTGACTGTGAGCTCAGCCCGTCTGCGGAAGTGTTGCTGGCGTGTGGCGTAACACACGGAGCGTGCGCGGTTACTGACGATGTGATACGCGTTCCAGGTGTCCGAGTCCATATCGGCAGTGCACTCTTTAATAGTCTGAAGCGAGGGAGAGCAAGTATTGTTAGTTCCACTACATGAACTCTCTATACAGAATCGTAAGTGACAGTCTTCGCATGTCATTGCTGAGATTGTCATTTTTCTGAAGTTCAGCAAATTTAGGACCTACTAGATGAAGTTTTGGTAACTGAACATACCATTTCTTCAGTGCAGGGGTATGTCCTACGTCCCTCCACCTCTGATTGGCAGTTAAACAAGGCCACGCCCAGTTTGGCCAGCTGCTCCTCGGACAGGCCACTACAAATGGCTTTAAGTTGAGCAACAACCTGTTTTTCATTGAAGAAATGAACAAAACAATTAAATAAATAATAGGTATCATAAAAATGCTGTAGTAGACACAACATTATGTAAACTCATCTGGTCACTAAATAAAGCGGGTCACATGAGGCAAGTTCCCATAGAATAACAATAACTGAATCTTAAAATACATTTTAAAGAGAGTTTTTAGACACAGGTGTTTTTTATTGGCATTTAGTTGATGGTATTAATAGACACTTTTTGGCATCCATAACTTGACTCCATCAAATTGGAGACCAGGCTTAATGGAGCCTAATGAGAACTTGGTAATGTGTAATGTTTTTTCTTTTTAAGTTGAAATGAGTACTACAGACCACATTTCATCCATACCCGGAAATGGCAGCTGTCCAAAGGACTCAGTTCCATCTGTTTTGCTTCAGCTAGAAACTTCTCATCTGCAACACTCATCTCAAAGGCCGGCACGTCACCTTGTGGCAAGATGGGGGCGACAGGTTGCTTTGGGGCAGGAGCTGGTTCTGCTTTCTTCAGCCAGTCAAATAAAGCATCAAGCCGACCATACTGCATACTTGACACCCATAGCATGAGTAACCAAAACCCCATCCTGACCTATGACCCTGAAAGGTAAGACAAAAGACCGCTTAGTTTGTTAACCAGACTTATTGAACTCAAGAGGTAACGTCAGTTTCGCAGTTTTGATGTGATATGCTGTGGCATATATTACAAATATGTTATTATTAATGGTTATTCTACAAACATGTCAAAGATATTACAGGAGAATGCTGTATGACAGAAACGCACACAAAAGTAATACACCGTAAAATCACACGACTACACATGAATAAAAATATTTCGTGTATATAAATAAAGGGATGATGGTTACACATTAGAAAGTGTTATGCATCAAAATCCACATTTTATTATATGGGGTTACTTTAAGCGGATTACAACATTGTTTGGCTCTAACCAATAGTGTGTATATTACAGAAAAAAAGGAAAGAGAAACAATTATCCCACGTCATTGTTTATTACAGAGAGTATACACACCATTGTAGAATTTTAAAGATTTACAATAAGTGATTATCACAACAGTGTGTGCGTGAAGTTTTTTGTATGCGTGTCTGTATATTCGGTGTTTTCACTTTTTTTGTTTTTACTTGTATAACGTTAAATGCTTTGCTTATAGTCAATATGTTTTATGTACAGCTGCTTTGTAACTATGCAAATGGTAAAAGCGCTTTATAAATAAAGACTCTTTAAAAGACACAAGCGGTTTCCTCCACTGCATGGGGCTGAAACATGTCCAGACTAAGATCCTCGCAGCTGATGATGATGGGCATCACAGACAGACAGAGAGTCAGAATGATCAGATTCACGATTTGCACATAACCCACCACATCACCAATGCAACTAGCAAACAGACTTTAAAACTTTCCCAATTTATTGTGTACGTTTAATGTGTTTAAATTAATTACATAGCGAATTGTAAATTGCCTGACGCCGATATACGACGCCGTCCGAAACAAGCAAACTTCACTACACTTACCTTAAATCGCAGCACGGACAGCGATGTATACAAAACCCAAAGCAGTTCAATTGCAACCGCGGTATTAAGAGCGCGCACAACACTCAATAAAACGCTGTTGTGAGGATTCGACTGTTTAAATGGACCCACAGCAGCCAATCAGTGTCCGCGCCGTGCAGCGCAAATATCGCGATACTTACGACTCAAGTTACACGCGCGATTTCTTGAGGAGGGGTGTATGTTGTGGTGTTCATGTAGTAAGTTTGCTCTTCTGTTGTAAAGATGCACATTCAGCGCAACGAACACCGCCGGACTTCTCAAGTAGGCTACACGCTGTTTGGAGGAATATAATATTGTCGAATTAACCGTAACGTGTTGTTTTCGTCATGGAATCAAAACCGCTTTCCGCGAAACTGCTGAACGCTGCGCCTCCGTATGGACACATGATCATTAATGAGAAGTGGAGGGGCTCGAACCTCGTGCAGTGCCTCAAAGGTAAATACTTTCATTGTTTGCTTTAAAACCTTTACATCTCAAGTAGTATCGCTCAACCTTATACATTGCGCAACACGCTGCACTTATTCTAACTGTCAAGTGAAACTGCGAATTCTGGATCTCTCGATTATCTTCATTAGTAGCTTGTCAAGTCAGCTTTATTTATATAGCGCTTTTGAGCATTTTCATTGTTACAAAGCAGCTGCACCAGAAAACATTGCACCCAAAACTCCATTGGAGGAGAAATAAAAACTGAGGGAAACCAGGCTTAACCAGGGGATTCCAGTTCCCCTCTGGCAAAAGCTGCTGCCTCTGCACAAGCTCGACAGTGCTTGCGCAACAAGGCAAAATAAAAAATAATTAGATTTAAGATTATCATTAATAATTTTGTAGAGTCGCCACGTCCTTTGTCCAGCTCTATCATCACAGCATTTGTCAGGTCTGGGCATCGCCTACGTCCTGCCCGCTACAGTAACCTTGGAACATTGAGACAAGACTGGTAGCATGTATAATGCGAAGAGTTTGTCAAAATCTTTGTCATATTGTTTAAATGCATTAATGTTCCACTAACTAATTGTAATGACATAAAGTAAGATGTCTTCTGTATGTACGATTTGTATATTATATATGTGTCTTTATTTAAATATTTATTTTGTGTGTGGATTGTAGCCACAGGTCTGATGAAGTACTTGTAAGTCGCTTTGGATAAAAGGGTCTGCCAAATGAATAAATGTAAATGATTTATTTTGGTCAAGTCAAGTCAGCTTTATTTATATAGCGCTTTTTACAATTTTCATTGTTACAAAGCAGCTGTACAAGTCAAGAAAACATTGACTATAAGTAAAACATAAAAGGTTATGGAAGTCAAAACACAGTTCAAATATCAGACACACAATAAATTCCTATATGCAGTGTTAATTAAATAAGACTATCAAATTCTAGCAGCCCCCCGGCCAGGCAAACAGTGCAAAACAGTATGCAAACGGTGGCGAGGAACCCAAAACTCCATTGGAGGAGAAAAAAAACCTCAGAGGGAGACCAGGCCTAACCAGGGGATTCCAGTTCCCCTCTGGCAAAAACTGCTGCCTCTGCACAAGCTCGACAGTGCTTGCACAACAAGGCAAAATAAAAAACAAAGTTAGATTTACCCTCTGGAAAAAACTGCTGCCTCTGGAAAAAACAGTGCTTGCACATCAAGGCAAAATAAAAAAAGTTAGATTTAAAATGATCATTAATAATCTAATAGTGACTGAAGTTTTGTAGAGTCGCCACGTCCTTCGTCCAGCATTTGTCAGGTCTGGGAATGGATTGCGCCCTGCCCGCTCCGGTAACCTTGGACTGTGTCCTGCCCGCTCTAGTAACCTTGGAACAATGAGACAAGACTGGCTGAGAGTAGAGTACTGTTCTGCAATCTTTGATGCAACAAATGCATCAGTTGTTATTGGAAGTGTCCTGGTTCCGGTTGATCTTACTAGTGCAGCCTAGATCTTTGAAATATATATATTATGATAGTCTAGTGTATGCAAGATTAAAAAGATGCGTCTTTAGTCTAGATTTAAACTGACAGAGTGTGTCTGCCTCCCGGACAGTGCAGGGAAGACTGTTCCAAAGTTTAGGCGCTAGATAGGAAAATGATCTGCCGCCTGCACTTGATTTTGAAATTCTAGGTATTACCAACTGACCTGACACCTGAGAGCGTAGTGCACGTGATGGACTATAAGTCATAGTAATTTTGGTCATTCAATGTATTTAATCAGACCCTAATCTTAACATTTCTTTTGCTTCTTTTTCAGGAAGTGTGAAGGCCATATTTGAAGAGGAGCTTGGTGATGTAGATTTCTGTCTCAGTAATAAGATGTGTATCCTGTATGTGTCAGAGAGTGATATGGTTGCAGGAAATAGCCATAGGAGGAAAATTGCCCGATTCAGAAATGTAAAATACTCATTTGCATTTCTTAATACATTATATAAAATGTGATACTTTAGTCTGACCCTAAACAACACATCACAACAAAACTGCAAGTTTAAAAACTCACAGTAGTTTTTAATATCATGTTTTATGTTGTTTAAGGCTAACAGCGGTCTGCAGGGTATTGTGATCGTGGAGAAGACCCATTTGAGTGAGCAGTATTTCAGTGGCCTGCAGAAGTTTGTGGTGTTGGAGTTGGGTTTGACTCTACTGCCCGTGTCCAGTCCTGCTGAAGCTGCTCAACTCATTGGACAACTGGTGAGTGGATAAACTCTTATCATCATTGCATATACTCATCCTCAAATATAGTCAAGGAATCTAGTACACAAGGTCGTAAAAGGAGTGTTGATCCATCCAATACAGGCTTTCGTAGCTCATGCTTTTCGGAGATCCCAACACTTTTGTCTTCCATAGGTTCTTGGAGCGAACAAAGAGAACCCATTCTGCAGAAAAAGTCTGTCGAGATTGCTGGAGCCGGTGGTGTTGAATCTAGTTCAACAGATTCCCGGGGTCGGGAAGGTGAAGGCTGTGTTACTGCTTCAGAAATTTCCCAGTATCCATCAGCTCAGTGGCGCTTCAGTCGATGAGCTAGAGCTTATAGTGGGGCAGAGTACAGCCCAACAAATCACAGCATTCTTCCATAACCAGTTCACATAGAAAACCAGGCTGTCACCCCAGACTGATAGTCCCAAAGAATTCATTCAGAGCGCGATCACATTTATAAAGCACAACCATATTGTAGAATCAAAGTTTTAACTTTGAAGGATTTTTTGCCACATAGTTTTTTAAATCGTATATTGTTACTATAAAATGAATACATTGTTTTTTGTTTGTTTTAATTATTTGAGTGCCAAGTTGTCATGTAATGTTCGCTGATGTTAAATACTGTAGAGAGGAACAGAAAATGGCGCTATGGATCCAGTTGCACCGAAATTGACTTTGGTTGTTAAACTCATAAGTGTTTTTGGGTCCACAAGGATAATTGTCTCATTAAACCTTTTGTGATAGATGCCCTACTTGTGTCTGGGATTATAATGAAGGTGCAGATTTATAATACGATACGAGTTTTAGCTTTTGATTTGTTCAGCTTGAATTGAATAAAGCTTTATTTAATTTAGTTGAGTTTAAATTAAAGCAAAAAAATCACATTTTGCATAAAAGGAAATGTGCACTGTGCCACTTTCAATATTGCTGTATTTAGTTTTGTCAGCTTCTCTAAGGGTCCCACAGTTTTGCCTCTCCTCCTAGTGGCTCCGGTGATCTATTGGTTTTCTGCTCGACTTCCTCTTTAAAGTGTCACACACTACTGGCTGAGTTTCAGACTTCTTGCCAGACTACAAAGCAGCTAACTCTCATAGGGTTTCCTAAAGGGGGATCAGCTGAATCCTGGCCTCCTTTATTCCACATGCACTGTTGTTAGTCAGATAAAAGCAGCAGTCACAAATTCACAACTTGACTTCCTAAATTCCACACTGAATGGAAGCATGAGGAAACCTCTTCATTGTAAAAACACGTCTCTGTGGGTTTGGGGTTTACCCTGTACTGTATTTCTATGGGTTGCCATATAGATTCCCTACGGCTAGAATGTCATTAGTAAACATAGCCTAAACTACATTTCGTGATTTGAAGCAAGTTTATGTTTTAGTTTGTAATTGGACTACTTGGTATTTGAATGCTGGTGGTTGCAGGTATATGAACCAAACGAATGTATCAAATTGGTATTGTGCAAAAACATGTGCTGCCCTTAAAACTATTTCAAATGAAACTCATGGCTATAGTGATGTGGTGTGTGTCATATCCATTTCTGTCAAACCTTCCAAACACATGAATACAATGTATTTCATTAAAATGCTAATCGTACAAGCAATCTTATGTTTAATAGCACACAGTGTTTTATCAGTGTTGCCCATTCAGTAGCTCAGTATGATCAATCAAAGTCTTAAAGGAAAAGTCGCTCAATATTCACACATTGTCTGTCAGACTTCGGAACGAATGTGGAAAAAGTGTTTGAGCGTCACCGCAATTTCCACAGATCGCTGTAGGATTTTTCGAGGAAACACGTAGGTTTGATCTGCAAAGTCGTTCAATGTAGCGGAAACATCGGTGTTCAGCACACTGCCGCGCGCTAGTTAACATTCTATCCCGTGCTGCGGCGCCTGCGCGCTCTTTTCACTCCGTCTCTATCCCGTGAGCGAGCTGAAGGGAGACAGAGCAGCTCTCTGTTCGCTGTTACTGAGATGGATGGAGAAGAGAGGAGAAGATCAGATGCTCAGAGGAGCATCATGAAAGATAGCAACATTACAGGAGACGTGCGCATCCCTGAGCGCGTGACCCTCAAGAAAGAGATCGGACTGCTGAGCGCGTGCACAATCATCATCGGTGAGAAAAGTTTTCGACTCAGACCTGTTGCTGCTCTCTGTTGGGTATTTTTTCTTTTGAAATAAAACACATCCAAACTTCAATGGACGAATATTTTCCTCTTTAAAGTTTGGGATCGTGCAAAATAGCACAATACAAGTTAAAGGGTTTTGTATTATAATGATGTATTATGGTGTTTTTTATGAGTTTATGTTTACAATATAGTAGTAACATTATCATTGTTTTAATGCAAATTTATTATAGTTTATTCATATTGTTAGCCATAACAAGTGTGACGAAAAATCAATGTTTATTACAGGTTCTGTATCTTTTAAAATATACACAAGGCTTTGTTTCTTTCAATAATAAATCAATGCATTCGTAAATGTCCCAAAATCTGCTTTTTGAGTGTCAACTATGTGGAACTAAGTATTAAAAAATCTCGCTACAGTTCTTTTAACATTTAATAGTATGTGGGTCTTTCAGATGAGACTGTCCTCTTGAAACAGGCTGAATGAAAGCTAAAGATTGTTCCTTCACTTTAACAGGCAGGAGTAAATTATTTATGCCTGCTGTTACGTAATGTCGTTGTAAGACACTTGGGTACTTGAGAGAAGCTGCCAGACACTGGGCTTTAGTGAGGGAGGGGGCTTCATTCTACTGCTGTTGCCTATACATCAGGGCTACTTGTCAGAACTACGTCAGTAAATGGTGTTTAGGGTGGTTTTCTTTCTTTTAAGTGAATTTCTGAATGTGTAGTTAAAAAACCTTCAAAACCCACTCAAAATGTTTGCCTAATGTCAATTAAACTTTTCCACAGAATTAGAATGTTCATTTCGGAGCTATTTACCAGATTGTAGTGCTGACTGCATTTAAAGCAAATGACTGTAAGAATATACATGCCAAAAGGTTGCAATTTATGATTAATTACAAATAATCTTTTTGCCTTTAATCCTTAACCCCTATTTTAATCCTATATGTTTTTTTCATCAGGCAACATTATTGGCTCAGGAATCTTCATCTCTCCTAAGGGGGTTCTGGAACATTCGGGTTCTGTTGGATTGGCATTGGTTGTTTGGATGTTAGGAGGGGGCGTAGCGGCTCTGGGTTCCCTCTGCTACGCTGAACTAGGGGTCACCATCCCTAAATCTGGTGGAGACTATTCCTATGTCACAGAGATTTTTGGTGGTCTTGTGGGGTAGTACACGTCCATATTTCTTTGAAAGACATGAATGTCATTTTTTGGTAAAACGTGAATATATTTTGTTCTCTAACTGCTCTCAAGGTTTTTGCTGTTATGGAGTGCAGTTCTGATCATGTATCCCACCACGCTGGCAGTCATAGCTCTCACTTTCTCCAACTACGTGCTGCAGCCGGTTTTCCCACATTGTGTTCCTCCATACATGGCTACACGCATGCTCTCCGCAATCTGCATATGTGAGTACTTAACCATTTTTTTTTCTTAGTGTAATAAAAATATTCAGGATCAATTTGTTCAATGTGCGTTTATCTTTCTTTCGGTGCAAACGTAATTTTTTGTTTCATTAGCATGCACACAGGCAGATCTAGTCAGTGTTGTACACTTAATTTATTTCTATAACACAAGGCTATTATTGGGGTATAATCAATCTCTAGTACTGCCCCAAACAAAATTAACTGGAAATGATCACTTTGTCAGTCAGAAGGTTTTCTGTCAGGCATGCCATAGAATATTGTGATGGATGATTAACAAAAGAATAAAATATTATGTTATTGTTAAATACATTCATAAATAAATACATTATATCTTATGGTCAGGTAATACATTTGATAATATTAGTTTAATATGATGACCGTCTGACTATTCTTATAGACTTTCATCGGACGCACGTGTCTGGCCCGAAAAAAATTTCTGGCCCGTGTTTGTTGATCGGTCTGACTAATTGCTTATAATATAACTATTTTATTTCATTTAATTGATATTAATATTTTATTGTATAATAATTGTATTACATAAACAATTAGTTGGATTTTATTATATACAGTAAATCTTTTTAATTAAACTATTTGTTGAATGGGTCGTGTAACTTTGTCGCATTTAGTCAAGTCAAGTCAAGTCAGCTTTATTTATATAGCGCCTTTTACAATTTTCATTGTTACAAAGCAGCTGTACTAGAAAACATTGACTATAAGTAAAACATAAAAGGTTATGGAAGTCAAAACACAGGTCAAATATCAGACACACAATAAATTCCTATATGCAGTGTTAATTAAATAAGACTATCAAATTCTAGCAGCCCCCCCGGCCAGGCAAACAGTGCAAAACAGTATGCAAACGGTGGCGAGGAACCCAAAACTCCATTGGAGGAGAAAAAAAACCTCAGAGGGAGACCAGGCCTAACCAGGGGATTCCAGTTCCCCTCTGGCAAAAACTGCAGCCTCTGCACAAGCTCGACAGTGCTTGCACAACAAGACAAAATAAAAAACAAAGTTAGATTTAAAATGATCATTAATAATCTAATAGCGACTGAAGTTTTGTAGAGTCGCCACGTCCTTCGTCCAGCATTTGTCAGGTCTGGGAATGGATTGCGCCCTGCCCGCTCCGGTAACCTTGGACTGCGTCCTGCCCGCTCTGGTAACCTTGGAACAATGAGACAAGACTGGCTGAGAGTAGAGTACTGTTCTGCACTCTTTGATGCAACAAATGCATCAGTTGTTATTGGAAGTGTCCCTGGTTCCGGTTGATCTAACTAGTGCAGCCTAGATCTTTGAAATATATATATTATGATAGTCTAGTGTATGCAAGAGTAAAAAGATGCGTCTTTAGTCTAGATTTAAACTGACAGAGTGTGTCTGCCTCCCGGACAGTGCATGGAAGACTATTCCAAAGTTTAGGCACTAGATAGGAAAAGGATCTGCCGCCTGCACTTGATTTTGAAATTCTAGGTATTACCAAGTGACCTGACACCTGAGAGCGTAGTGCACGTGATGGACTATAATACGTTAGAAGTTCTCTCAAGTAGTGAGGAGCTAAACCATGCAAGGCTTTATAGGTAATAAGCAAGATTTTAAAGTTAATGCGATGCTTTACAGGTAACCAGTGCAAGGTTGACAGAACCGGGCTAATATGCTCATACTTTTTTGTACGCGTAAGAACTCGAGCTGCCGCATTTTGGACCAGTTGGAGTTTTTGTAATAGCGCATTACAGTAATCTAGTCTTGATGTCATAAAGGCATGTATAAGCTTCTCTGCATCTGATGGTGACAGCATATGACGTAGTTTAGATATATTTTTAAGATGGAAAAACGCAATTTTACAGGTGTTGGCGACCTGGTTCTCAAATGACAGAGTACTATCGAATATAAAGCCAAGATTCTCGGCTGAAGATGAGGGTTTTATGGAAGATCCATCAATAGTTAAGCAGTATTCTTGGTTGTTACGTTGGGCGGTTTTCGGTCCGATAAGTAACACTTCAGTTTTGTCCGAGTTCAGTAATAAAAAATTGCTACTCATCCACTTTTTTATATCGACTATGCATTCCACTATTCGATGGAATTGCTGTGTTTCATGAGGCTTCGAGGAAATATAAAGTTGCGTATCATCAGCATAACAGTGAAAGCTTACTCCGTGTCGCTTTATTATATCTCTTTATTATATTTAGGTTTATATCCAAGTAACAGTTCTTCTACTGGTAACCCAAAATAATCCTGGCTAGACATACTTTAACTTGCTAGCTAATGTAATTTACTAGTTTCTTTTGCATGTTATCAGAAATAATCTACAGGGACTACTTTATTCTTTGCGGAAGTGTAACGGAAGTTAAGGGCGAGGTGTCCGATTTCTGAATTACACTTGTTTAGACAAAGTCGGGCCGATTACCAAAATAAAATTGTAGCCAATCAGCAGTAAGGTACTCAGTGAACAGGACGGACATGAGTCGAGCCGAACCCTGACGAAAGTGAAAGATGGGGGCAGGGGTGTTTGTGTTTGGTGATTTGAACATCAACAATTGCTAAGAGAAATCAGATACCCCGCCTTTAAGTCGGGACACAAAAGAATGCATGCGCAGTAATGTTTATGTTTGCTTCAAACGGTCTATAGACTCACACTTGCTTAATAACACTATGAATGCAGTGGTCTGTCAGATCAGACAACTCTATCTGTTTACAAATCTTTATCTAGTTAAATGTCAAGCTGCTTTCTTTGTATATTTCGAAGCAATTTTGCCTGCTGGTAATTGCTTGCAACATACCTGTTTTTAGCGTTACAACATTGATTCCGAGTTATTGTATTGTTTGGAAACGTTTTGGTGTGTCGGAACCGACAGAATGGGGTTTGGCTTGAGAACCTATCATCTCCGATTATACTTTTGAAAATGAACTTGGCGAATGGGACGGCAATTCATGCCCATTCCTTCACCTGTTTAGGCAGAGAAAACTGGGAGGCACTCTCGTTCGCACCTGTGGCATGTGGGACACAATGTCTTGTTCCCTCCATCAGGGAACCGAGGTTACATCTGTTACCAAGACGTTCCCTTTTTGTCTGTCTCTCGACATTGTGTCGAGACTGACAGAATGATGTATTGAAAACGCCTTCCCGCTGTCCTTCAACACAGTCAAAGAGCCACTCAGAGCGTCCGGTCCACAGAGGTGCAAGGCGCGTGCTGGATATGTGAGGGTTAGATACGCTTCCTCCCTAGAGGGTAGCACCTGCAAGTTCCCCACCTGGTCCCTGAAGGGAGTAGGCTTCGGGCACATAGCCAGGCTGGAGTCTAACCCCGATGATGGTTGTCCGCAAGCTTTAGGTCGCCTTGTGGAAGCTCTTGCCTGAGTGACTGTGCTTACGACTGTGGAAGACAGGTCACTCAGGATCTCCTCATCCAGGGGCCAGACGTGGAGGTTCCAGAGGTCTGGTCTTGGAATTTCAGGCTGTGCCCGTTCCCCTAGAATGAATCTTCCGCTGTCGAGCAGGAAGCAGACGATGTTGTGACGGCAATACCGTGATCGACATGTGTGGGCATGTCGTATCCACGAACGCTACTTCCGCATGCTGGGGACCCAGACATGTGATGCAGGTATCATGCCTGTCTAGCTCGAGGATGAAGACTACAGCGCCGAGACATGCCTGGCGACATGTGTAGGAGAATTTGCTCTTTTAGAAATATGCTCTCTGAAGACACCTCTGACCAACTACTGAAACGGCAGGACGTGTTCCGCTGCTCTGCGTCGTAGACCCAGTAGGAAGAATCGAAGATCGCTCAGCATAAGCTTTGCAGGTTCCGAAGAACAAAAAGGTGAATGAATGGGCATGCCGTCCCATTCGCCAAGTTCATTGGCTTTTTTAAAAGTATAATCGGAGATGAGAGGTTTTCAAGTCAAACCCCATTCTGTCAGTCTCGACAGGACGTCGAGAGACCGACAGAGAGGGAACAATAATATTCGCTAATGGCACAGAAATGAGACACTTCACTGTCAACTTTACAAAATCACCATCTTAATGACTCTGTGATCAAATAAATGAATGAATAATAATATCTATACAAGTGTATATGATTTTACCCGAATGAATGAGACGCACTTGAGATTGTGCCAATAGCACTTGACTGCTCAGTGATGGAGGCGGCAGAGGCAATAGCATGTGATTACCGCATTAGCTTTCATTATTCAAGCCTGTGAAACCTGAGGAGTTATTCACACAAACCAAAACACCAACAACAATGAGCTCTTGAAAAACGCAAGGCGCTCCATCTCTTCACAGACCTGCCCTTTGCTCTTTGTCTCAATGAAAGCTATTTGTTCAATTGGGCATAAACACCGGCAACATTTTTCTTTGGTAGAGAAGCAAAGTGAATATGAAAGAGTGTGTAAAGAAAGAGAGAAAGTGCCGGTGACATTGATGGATTAGCCAGAAGAATTACAAGCACCCTGTTTTTCCATTAACATTCCCACATTTCCATCAAGTGCTTTGTATTGTAAATCCTTTTGGTATGGCAACAAGTCTTATTTTTTACGTGTGTCCATGTACATTATCCACACTCTTAAAAAAATATTATTTGAACTTCAAATGGTAAGAGAATCAAAGTTTTTTGACAGTGTTCCTGTAGCTCAGCTGATAGATGATAAAAGTTGAAAAATGTACAGTATCATTTGAAAAATAAAATCAAACTGCTGAACACCTGAAGCAATTTTCATAGTTTCTCTCTGTGTATGTTTGTAGTGTTTTTGACCTGGGTGAACTGCTACAGCGTGCGTTTGGCTACTCGCATACAGGATGTGTTTACTGTTGGAAAGCTTCTGGCTCTCGGTCTCATCATTACTGTTGGTCTGAAGCAGATCTATGGAGGTGAGAACATCAGAAAACGAATTCATTGATTCTCCACGAATGTAATATGGTCTAGAGTTTTCTAATTGCACTGGACTGATATACTGTAGATATATTACATTTAAACACTTATTTTTTGGGGTGGGAAGGTGGTGTTCTCAATATCTCAAGGCCACGGTAATAGGTCAATATTTAAGCATTACATGTATATGCATTTCCTTGGACTAGTTTCACTTAGCCTAAGTTCAATTAGGATATTTAAGTCACCTTTGAAAAAAACATTACCGGTGTGCATCTTGAGATAAAACAATGGCATAGACATATTTTAAGAAATGTCAGGGCAAGTATTATTCAGTTAAAACAGCTCAAACATTCATTTAAGCCTGGGACTAGTCTTAAGCCTTAATCTTTTTTTATTTGCAACAATTTGTACAGTTATTATCCAATACAGAAAAAAATAGTTTTGCAATTGCATTACAACAAACCTTAAAAATAGGCTTCACAAAATTGCTCAAACTAAATAAACATTCAAATAATATTACATTTACCACATTAAAGAAATATTTTGGACAGTAGAATAATTATATTAGAATTGACAAAGCTGTGGATTGATCTTGATTTTGACGTACGGTTTAGGCCTAACTAAGCAGGCACTGACTGATGCTGGTCATCTTAAAACAGCCAAATGTGGTTAAATCATCAGTCGAGTTAATATATCCTTCTGAGTTTTGGGTTCCTCCTGTTTTGCCCTGCGTGTGTGTGTGTGCTATGTGTGCGTCCATGTCTGTGTGTGCACGTGTGTCTTTGTTTCCCACTGTGTGCGCATTTTTTAGTGTGTGTCTATGTGTGTTAATTAGTGTGTATATTGTGCGTGTCGAGTGTTTCGCATCTCCTCTGCATTGACAATCATTTTCTTTTTACTCTGTCCAATTGAGGAACCTGTTTCTATGTGCTTAGGCAACTATGAGAGCCTGACTCCACAGGTAGCCTTTAAGTTTGATAAACCTCCGTCTATAGGACAGATCGCTCTGGCTTTTCTACACGCCTCTTTTGCCTTCAGTGGCTGGAACTTCCTAAACTATGTTACAGAAGAACTGGTGGATCCAAGAAGGTTAGTTTCATTTCACTATTCAAGAAAAGTCAACTCATTTAGCTGAAACAACATTACTGGGTTACGGTCAGGATACGCCACTTGTGCTCATAGTACCCCCAAGTTGTTTCAGATATAAATGTCTTTGGTATTTTGCTGGTAAAAAAGTTGCTAACATTTTTCCAAATATCTTTCTTTGTGTTCAACAGAACAAAGTCCATTTTAGACGATAATTGGCCAGTCACTCCGTGGAGACCGCCTTTAAAATGCAGTCCATAACTTTTTCCTTAAAAAATGTAAACAAATAATATATTAAAGGAGTAAATCACCTTCGGAGTGAAAGTTCTGTCATCATTTACACGCCCTCTTGTCATTTCAAACCTGTATGACTTTCTTTCTTCTGCAAAACACAAAGGACGATATTTTGAAGAATGTTGTTAGCAGCCCCCCATTCATGCTATTGCACAAAATGTTTTTATCAGGAATCTGCCACGAGCCATATACATCTCCATCCCGCTGGTGACCGTTGTGTACACTCTCACAAATATTGCATACTTCTCGTCTATGTCTCCCGATGAGCTCCTCTCCTCCAATGCAGTGGCTGTTGTGAGTATACGGGCCTTTGTCTTATCGGGTCTCCATGTCATTTTATGTTACTGTAATGTCATAGTCTGTTGATGCTTGCCACAGACCTTCGGTGAGAAACTTCTTGGGGTGTTTTCAACTCTCATGCCTATCTCTGTGGCACTCTCAACTTTTGGGGGCATCAATGGTTACCTCTTCACCTCCTCCAGGTGTGCACATTACCTGCTTTTGTGTGTGATCATTTACTTTTATAAACCAGACTAAGACAGCACCTTGTGATGAAATGTAATGCATTTTAAAAATGTTTTTTTTTTCATGGCTACGTACAGGTTATGTTTTTCTGGAGCAAGGGAAGGACATTTACCCAGTCTTCTGGCTATGATCCACTTTAAGCACTGCACACCGATCCCTGCTCTTCTAGTCTGTGTATGTCACATGTACTTGCACAGGGTTTCACATCATATCATAAGAACAGAGAGTTTCTCCTAAAGTAACACACATCTCTCTCTATTGTTCTGTACTCTCTCTCTCTCTTTCTCTTTACCTTACAGTGCACTGCCACAATCGTGATCTTGTGCATTGGAGAAACGCACAACCTTATAAACTATGTGTCTTTCATCAACTACCTCTCTTATGGAGTCACTATTGCTGGCCTGCTCTACTACAGATGGAAGAAGCCAAACCTATACAGGCCCATCAAGGTATTATATGATGCCATTTGCTTATGGCTTTCAAATACGATTAACCATGGCAGATTTAAGGTATACCTTTCTCTGGAATCCTACATGTGATCTTGGCACAGCTAACGCAACGCTCTACCAGTTAAGCTACTGGAACCAATTACTACAGAGATCAAACAAACCAACATATTTTATCTGCATTTGTTATGTTTTATGTCTTTCCAAATTCTGGCAAGTTTCTTCAAAAATCTTACATTCTGAACAAAACGCAGAGATTCGTAACGGATTTTGTCCAATTAGGATCCAAAATGATGATCATTGAAACAGATTTGAAGTTTGCTTTTTTGGACCCATGCATGGTGTCAAATAGAATCTGTGAATACTCCTTTAAAAGATACGACAGCATCCCCTACTGTACAACAGTGAAAACATGGAAAGCTGGAAAAGTGATCAAGCCTTGTCATAAACGACTGAAACCAATCTGTGAAGCTAGTCTTAGTTAGCCCACTTATGTATTGTTGTCTTTTGATTGCATGGATTGCTTCATTTGTTGACCTCTGTTGTAAGTAGCTAATTGTAAATGTCCTGTTGTCATTGAGAGAAACATGTACATTTAGTCATTTAGCAAATGCTTTTATCCAAAGCAACTTACAAAGAGTTTGGGGAGCAATAAGCGATATGTCATACAGAGAGCAATAGTACAATAGGTCCTAATACAAAGTTACTAGTTACTAGACCACTAACTGTTGAGAGAAGAGGGTTAGTGTACGGTTTATTTTTTTTTTTTTTTCATATGTCTGTCAAAAGAAACAGCTTTGTATGAGGATGAAATACCTTCTTTCATGGAAAGCATTAATATGGGATCAGTAAAGTTTCGCTGTTTCAGGTGAGTGTGATAGTTCCACTGTGTTACCTGCTCTTCTGGGCTCTGTTGCTGGGCTTTAGTCTACACTCGGAGCCGCTGGTGTGTGGAGTCGGGCTGGTCATTATGCTTACTGGAGTCCCTGTCTATTTCCTGGGGGTTTACTGGAAAGACAAACCAAAATGCATATATGACTTCATTGGTAAGTGATTATCCATTAAAATTATATTCACTTAGATTGAAATGCCAGTGCTTGCAAGTGGCATTTGGGCACACTGTAAAAAGTTCTGTAGAAATGACAGTATTACTGCAGCAGTTTGAAAGTCACTTACTGTAGATTTACATTTATGTAATTTATTATGTAAGTCTTTATCCTTACAGAAAGAAACAATAAAATAACAGCCTCATGCAAAGCATTCTGGGAACCAAAATTAGAATAAAATCAGAAAAAGGTTTATGTGGATTTCTGGTTCCCAGAATACTTTGCATGAGGCTGTTATTTTATCGTTTTTTTCTGTAAAGATAAAGACTTGTTAATGTTATATATTCATGTATCTTTGAACAAACTGCTGCCAATATATTAGATACATATAAATCTACAGTAAATTACTGGCAACCAGCTGCATAACTACAGCCAACTACAGCCACGTTTACAGTGCAGTTTTAAATTTGGTCTTTGTTTTGAAAATGTAAAGGCGGCTATAGATAGTAAATGTATAGAAAAAACTGTTTGCACATAATTGCAAGAAAACTACACCAATCTACATACATACTTACATGCATTAGGCAAATATCATTTGGATGGAATTTTAAAGATTTTAAAGTAATCTGCGATTTTGTTTCAAACAGAGATGGCAACAGAGAGGAAAGGTTACGGATTGCAGCATAGGACACAAGTGTGCCAAACTTGGATCTTAAAGAAAGCTTTTAATGTTAATAATAGACCGCACAACTCAAGCTACATTATTTTTTGAACATTATATATTTAATTGGAGAGTTGCAAGCACTACAGTAAATGTCCACACGAGGGCAAGATGAAACTATTGTTTTTAATATATCATAAACATATTGTTGAAATGTATAAAGTTTTATTTATTCAGTTTATCAAACTAAATCATCACACATGTCATTTGTGTTACAGAATGGGCTACTTACCTGGGTCAAAGAGTATTTTTTGTTGTTTTTCCACAATTCGATCCCATTGAAGTCACACCAGAATGGACTGACAAAGCTTCCGTCACAAGCAAGACTTCAGGACCTTTTTGAAATTGTGTTATTTTAATTTGCCTGTATGTTCACTTAATATGGCATTGTAGCTGCATAGTAAAAAATGAATTCAAATGAAAACAGACTCAGTGATTTCAGTGTGAATTTTTGGAGGTTTATGTAGACCTAGTGCAGTTTCCGTTATTGTGGGTTGTATCTTTACATGGCTTCATTTTTATAGGTTTCTTTTAGGACCAGAACATGGGTCCTGTGCAATTTTTGATGTGTATGCTGATACCTGTACAATATCCCCTTTGTATAATACTTTACCTATGAGGTCTTGTCAAGAACTTACCATACCTCACAAATGTAAATACTTGTGAAATGTTTTAACAATCTTTTCACTATTCACAATTTTGGTCTGGAGCTTAATGTCACATCGAGGTATTATACTGCTGTTATACCTCGATAAATTCTTGTTTTATATTCTTACAGATTAAGAGGTTTCTAAATTCATTGCCCAAAATGGGGATGACAAGTGAATTAGGATAATGTTTTTTCTTTTATTTCAAGTTAAAGAGCTGGGTATGAATATGAGAAATAAAATATATTTAGTACGTTTCTGAGGACCAAGGAAAATTATATGGACTAAATACACCACCTTTCGATCTCTGAATAATATAGATTTAAAGGAATAGTTGACTTGAAAATAAATCTGTCGTAATTTATATTAGACTTCTACTGTGTCTTTAAAAATGACTTTCCTTCCTCCCTGGTGTGTTTTCCTCCAAAATGAGTCGTTTAGCAGGTTCTCCAAGTTGTTTTTATACAATGGAGGTGACCAAAGCTATCAAGAGTTTTAGGGCAAGATTTTTAGTAGATATGATATGACTTAAGAGACTTAGAGTGTTCACGCGAGTTGTACGAAATACATTTTTGATACTTTTTTGGTTTGTTTTTTTACAGGCACTAGTCTCTGTAAAAGAGCAGCGTAAACATTCTCCATTCTTTTGGTTTTTGTTTCCCACAGAAGCAGCAAAGTCATAAAGTTTTGGGCTTATATGAGGATGAGTATGGCAGAATGCTCATGAGTTCATGATTTTGGGACGACCTCTTTATTCAGTTTCACTTCATAGGGAGTTTTGTATTCTTTTAAAAGGTGTTTCCTATAGGAATTTACATTATACATTTACATTCATGCATTCGGCAGACACCTTTATCCAATGCAACATACGGATTCAAGGTTCCCTGGGAATCTTAAAGGGCCATTCCTTCTATTCTGTGACACCTCAGAATAGTAACTCCATAAAAATATTGTAATGATTTTATCGTCTTTGAAGGAGAGCTTATTAAACTACTTGTAGGCATTTAAGAAAAATATACCGGTCCAGCTCAGGATGACTGATGGTGTAGTCATTTTTACCAAGCCAAATGTCCTCTCTGTTACAAGACATTCTCATCTCTTTTTAAACTATTATTAATAGTAAATGTAATATTTTCATTTTGTGAGGGCAAATATTTTCCTCACTTTACTCTGTAACTGTATTTCAATAAAGTATTTACTAAACAAGTATTATCTAAAAAAGCCATGTTATGTTTATGACACATTGTAATTGTAATGCATTTCATGTACTGTACTATAAAAAGAGACTTAAAAAAGTCAAATCTTTTAGTGACTTCATTTTGCCAATTTATTCCCTGCAAGTAACCAGAAAGACATGTTCATTTTATTTACATTTAGCAGATGCGTTTATCGAAAGCGACTTAGAGTTCAGGGAGCAAAAAAGATATATTGTCATACAGGAGCAATAATACAATAGGTGCTAATACCAAGTTACTAGTTTCAACAAATGCCAGAACAAAACCTGTTGAGCGAGAGAGAGGGTCACATAAATACATTTTATTTAATGAATATAAAAACTACTCGGTGGACATATGAGAAACTGGGTGGACACATGTAACAGCTTGGACAATAACAGGAGTGACATTTTATGCTAAACTTTAACATGTCTCTTAACAATATTTCTCAAGATAACAAAATGATTGATTCCTCTATAAATAAGCATAACAGAGAGGATACGTACCTCATCAGTGAACTGAAATGTTGAAGAAAAGCAGATCAAATAGTGACACTTCTTGTAAATGATTTACCTCAAACTGCATGCTATTTCCAGAGAATGACTGTATGTGACAAGAGGGGCAACCAGGGGGCGTGGTCAGATGGATTACGTTAGAGTTACGGGGGGAGATTCATCTCAGGGACACCAATTTATCTGAAGATTTTAACAATTAATATATTAATGACAAAACTCAACAAAAGGATTATTAGGAACACCATACTAATACTGTGTTTGACCCCCTTTCGCCTTCAGACCTGCCTTAATTCTACGTGGCATTGATTCAACAAGGTGCTGAAAGCATTCTTTAGAAATGTTGGCCCATATTGATAGGATAGCTTCTTGCAGTTGATGGAGATTTGTGGGATGCACATCCAGGGCACGTAGCTCCCGTTCCACCACATCCCAAAGACGCTCTATGAGATCTGGTGACTGTGGGGGCTATTTTAGTAAAGTGAATTCATTGTCATGTTCAAGAAACCAATTTGAAATGATTCGAACTTTGTGACATGGTGCATTATCCTGCTGTAATAGCCATCAGAGGATGGGTACATGGTGGTCATAAAGGGATGGACATGGTCAGAAACAATGCTCAGGTAGGCCGTGGCATTTAAACGATGCCCAATTGGCACTAAGGGGCCTAAAGTGTGCCAAGAAAACATCCCCCACACCATTACACCACCACCTGCCTGCACAGTGGTAACAAGGCATGATGGATCCATGTTCTCATTCTGTTTATGCCAAATTCTGACTCTACCATCTGAATGTCTCAACAGAAATCGAGACTCATCAGACCAGGCAACATTTTTCCAGTCTTCAACCGTCCAATTTTGGTGAGCTCGTGCAAATTGTAGCCTCTTTTTCCTATTTGTAGTGGAGATGAGTGGTACCCGGTGGGGTCTTCTGCTGTTGTAGCCCATCCGCCTCAAGGTTGTGCGTGTTTTGGCTTCACAAATGCTTTGGAGTTCAGGAGATTGTCTTTTTTATGTTTTAAGATAATCCCTGTCCGGAAAAACGCCCAGTGTCTTGTGCATCAGCCTAAAAACCCTGAAGTATTAGATCTTTATATAAAATAAACCATATGCTCATAAGGATAATTAACATGTACCATATCACTGTTTTAAAAGGGTGCATGCACCATAAAGTACGCATGGGGGGTGACATAAAGATATCATGTAATTATGTATAGCATATAATCAACATACTCGAGTGCAACGAGATGTGAACTAGTCCAATTTTTGTTGTAAAAAAATATAATTTATAAAAGGTAAAATAGTTGAGTACTTTTGAGAATGATAACTTGACTAAGACGATAGAAAAGGCACCGCTGGGATTCGAACCCAGGATCTCCTGTTTACTAGACAGGCGCTTTAACCATCTAAGCCACGGCGCCGGTACGCACGGGCGGGAAAAAACAATTCTTAAATAAAATACATTACATAATAATACATACATAATAGTCGTTTGGTCACACCGCTTTAAATACCGGCGCTTAAACCGTAGTGTAATTCAGACTTCAAATCAAGAAAATCAAAGTGGAAAAGATTTCGCTGACTTCTGTATGCTGACAGGCGCAGAGTTATGACATCAGACCGGAAGCACGTTGTCGTGCGCAGAAGTTTCTCTTCATGCTTGTGCGTTCGCCACAGATTTTCTGTTTAACGTTAGTTTGATATTTTCTTACAGTTTCTGTATGTCTTAATTAGTCTCCTTAATAACGTCAAATGTATTTAAATATTCGCCATGGCATTAATATGATGCTGTGAACGCAACGAGTCTAAAGTTAATGCTATGTTATTGTCTTGAATGTGATAGTTACATATTGTATAATGTCAGTGTTGAAGCTCACTTGATGTGATCGTGTCTCAGCAGTGATGATGGCCAGCAGTGTTGGAAGGTTGTGTTTTGGTCAGAAGTGTATTCTGGCTCCCATGGTGCGGGTGGGCACCCTTCCCATGAGACTCCTGGCACTGGACTATGGAGCAGATATTGTGTACTGTGAGGTGAAGTTGTACTTAAATTCACTCACTGACATATCTGTTCAGTTTTGAGGCCCTATTGCATTATTCCTTTGTTCACTGTAAACAACAACAATGTGATCTATATTCTTAATAGGTTATAAAAATAAATGAATGAATTACCTTGAAGCAATGTTGTTTTTGTGCAATCCGAATGTAAACATTTGTCTCTTTGTTATTTCAGGAGCTGATTGATATTAAAATGGCCCAATGTAAGCGAGTGGTAAACGGTAGGTCTGTTTTCTGCTGGTCATCGTATATATATATATATGAGTATTGGCCTAGCTTACATGTTGTTACGCCTTCTGTTTTTCTTCAGATGTTTTGGAGACGGTTGATTTCATTGCTCCAGATGAGCGTGTGATGTTTCGCACCTGCTGTAAAGAGAAGGACCGTGTTGTCTTTCAAATGGTTGGTACTTTAGATTCCTCAAACCTTTCTTTTTTTGCCCTTCCAGAACACCCATTTCTTTACATTTTGTACATGACTGGTGCATATTTCACTGTCTTTGTAATGGGTGTTTTGGCCTTGACTCTTGGGTCGAAATCACACGTTTATTTAATGCGCCGAGAAGTAATACTCTTTTTGTATTTAGTGTTTTATATGCAAGTCAGTCTCCACCACAGTTGCTTAAAACGCTCTCATAACCATTACTTAGTATCACATTTTATTTTACTTTTATGTGGGAAATCTTTTCAAAATAAAGCAGGGACTGGCTTTCATAGTTTTGCATACCTTTTTACCACCCAATGAATTGTGTTTTAGCCTAATGTAATAGAAAATGAGTTTAATTATTTCTCTGTTGCAGGGAACAGCTGATCCAGACAGAGCTCTTGCTGTGGCCAAACTAATGTAAATGGCTATATATCATTGTTTCACTTGGATCCAGATTTATAGCTAATGTTGATCAAAGCTGTTGCTCTGAAGTATAACACTTTAAAACTTCTATTCTGAATAGAGAAAATGATGTGGCAGCTGTTGATGTGAATATGGGCTGTCCAAAGGAATACTCTACTAAGGTAATTTCTGCCTTTGTGTCTGGCAAATACCAATGCTTATTTCAAATAATGTTTTGAAAGTTTTATTTACAGTTTTAGAGTAAACATTTGTGCTGTCCTAATAGAATTCATTATTATACATTCTCGTAGGGAGGAATGGGTTCTGCACTTCTTTCTGATCCAGAGAAAATAGAAGCTGTAAGTTTTAATAGATTTTGGTTCAGTCATAGCCAGGCTCTGTCTGTATTGCTTGAACACAACACACTTTGGTTCTTGACAGTTTTTGACAGTAAAGCTGAGTAATTTATTAAATTTTTCTTTAACCACTTGTCTTTAACAGATCTTGAGCACTCTTGTGAATGGAATTTCAATACCAGTGACGTGCAAAATCAGGATTCTCCCAACAGTACGCCTTTTCCCCATCTGGGGAACTATCACTGCCTTTGGAAGGAAAATAAAGGATTACTGTAAAAATACTGTACAATACAAGTTCAAATGTGAAAGGACATGGGAACCCCTCATTACAGATATCACAATACATAGATTGTGTGTAAAAACAAATATTTCTGTCATTCTGTTTGGGAGCTATTTTCCTAATCTGTAAAAGAATAAAATCATGTCATCAAAATTCGGTCTATATTAGGATTGCTTTAGCCATAGGAGAAATAAAGTTAACTGATAGACTTTTGGTTGTGGATTTGACATTTAGATCCCTGTGTTCAGATCTTCGAATTGTTTAAATTTTCTCCCCTTTCAGCTTGAAGACACAGTGAATTTAGTGAAAAGAATCGAAAGAACAGGAGTGGCAGCCATAGCGGTGCATGGCAGGTAAGATGTTTGCTTTAGTTGTATTTGTGAACATATTCTTATTACAAATCATCTTTCTTTTCTTGTGTTGTTTTGCTCTTAGGATGAAAGAGGAGAGACAACGGCATCCAGTTCACTGCGACTATATCCAGGCTGTAGCTGAAAGTGTGTCTATTCCCGTCATTGCCAAGTCAGTCCTCAGTTTATTTCACTTGTGTCTCATGCAGACTGTACTGAAAAGCTGAAGGATCATTTGCATACAGATGCTGAGTGCTGTGATATTTTGTTATTTCTTTTATAGGTTATATATATATATATATATATATATATATATATATATAGGTATCTAAAAAATTGGCATTGCAAATGTACACAATGCACATTTAAATACTAAGAGGGGTAGTTCATCCAAAAAGAGTGCCAAGTTGTTATTTTACAGACTAAATGTCCTTATCTTGGTTACTCTTTATTTTAAAATGTTTGTGAAATAGAATCCCAAGAAGTATTGACTTGGATCGTGGATTTGATTATGTTCATGCCAGTACGTTTTTTCTGTTGTTTTCTAGTCCTTCAAGTATTTCTACACAATGAGCCTCTCGAATAGTTAAAGATTATTTGATCCCCTGCTGCTTTCGTAAGTTTGCCCACTGACAAATAAATTATCAGTCTATCATTTTAATGGTAGGTTTATTGTAACAGAATATCAACAAGAAAATCTGGAACAAAATTTTCAAAGGGTGATTGTGGTGAGGAAGGCGGGACGAGAGCCGTGACGCGGGGCCGGTGGCGTGAGTGCTAAGTGCAAGCAGCTGTGCGCGCACCGGTCCCGCATCTTATCACGGAGGAGATTGGGAGCTTAAAAGGATGTTCGGCAGGACTGTTGACGAGAGAGGACCGGGCCCGAAACTGTGTTTAGTTTAGCGCATCTCATTGTAGACTCCATGTGTGCCATATGGAATGTCCACTGGAACTTCTGCTCGTCCGAGCTCTGTGAAGGTCTTAGCATCAAGGACAAGGAGGAAACTGCTATTTTTCTCTCTTGGTGTAATGATCACAGACATAACCACACCATCATCCTCATCCTTAGCATCAGGTGCTGGAACAAACACTGGTTCTGATGGGAAAAAGCCAGGATGGCGCCACGCCTTTAGCTTCTTTCCTTCTAGATCCATTTTAAGTAGAGAGTCTCCAAAAACATGTCCAAAGCCACAGGCGTAGAAGTACCGATACGGACGAGCGTTGTATTGGCCGAAGTTTATCTGTGGGAATTCGAGACCGCCATACTCCAACAGGTCATCATTGTAGAGGTCCTCATGAGTGAGGAACACCCCAGTTTCAGTCTTAACAGCAGTTGCAGTAGTGTTCTGTAAATTGATGAGGTTCTGGTCATTAGGGTCATTTTCCTTTACTTCCAGAGGCAGCACGTAGCGGCGTGGTAAGTTGGTACACATAGAATTGAAAAACTTATCAAGTTTCTCCCCAGATGCTTGACTAATGTTCTCCATTGTGAAGTCACCAATCACGCTGCCATCATCTCCACAGCACATGTCCAAAATCAAGAAGCCATTATCTTCATATGCATTAATCTGGTGCATTGTGAACATGGCGCTGGTGTAGTATTTTGTCTTGAGGAGCTGGCCGGTGTGTCTGTTTGCCACATGGAAGATGGTCTCTAGTTCTGGGTTCCAGGACATGATTTTATGAAAACTCTTTCCAGCAACTCTATACAGCATGAATTTGAGCAGTTCCAGTTTGATTGGCTGTTCAATGAAGACTATATAATTTTCAGACATGGCAAAACTGTGGTAGTAAGATGGTTTCCTGGGGTCAGATGCAGGAATAGAGCAGAGGATCTCAGAACCAGACAGATCAGCTTCATCATTCCGTTCCTCACCTGGGGGAACTCTGATGATATGGTAGTAACAGCCTCTTCGACCATATGAGTTTCCTATGTAATAAAGTTCGTAAGAAGGGAAGGAAGGAGGCGGGAACCGGCGAACATTTGAACTTTAAAACTTTAATTAAATAAACAATAAACACTGAACAAACCGACAGCCACCTCACGGTAGACTGCCGGCCATAAAACATACACAAACTAAACACAGTTTCGGGCCCGGTCCTCTCTCGTCAACAGTCCTGCCGAACATCCTTTTAAGCTCCCAATCTCCTCCGTGATAAGATGCGGGACCGGTGCGCGCACAGCTGCTTGCACTTAGCACTCACGCCACCGGCCCCGCGTCACGGCTCTCGTCCCGCCTTCCTCACCACAGTGATTTAACGACCTTTCCTGCATTCTGACTTATTTACAAGGTTATGCGTGCTGGCTTCTCATGCTTAGCCTGTTCAACTTGTTAAAAACAAGTAGGACGTATGATGTAGTATTTCTGTGATACACTGTGATATTTCTTGATACACTCCCCTAGCACTCCAACTTGTTTCAGAAGGTTTTTTATACGTCTGGAACGCTGTTTCGTATCAGGAATCCTATTCCTTTTATTGGTCAATTCTCCCGGAGAAGCACGGCAAGGCGAAAGGTATAGCCACTCATGGGCCAACCGATACGCGATAGGAAGTTTGCCAATGAACATCAAAAGGATTCAGAAAAGGCATTAGAGAAAGTACTGTGGTCGGATGGGACCAAAATTGCCTCTCCATGTTTGGAGGGGGAGAAATCGTGACTTTGACCCCAAGAACAATATCTCTACAGTCAAGCACAGTGTTGGAAACATTATGCTTTGGGGCTTTTTCTCTGCCACGGGTACAGGATGACTTCACAGCATAGGGCTGAGGGACGGGCCCATGTACCGTAAAATCTCGGAAGTGTGTGCTTGCCAAAAAGGGTTTCTCCACCAAGTACAAAGTAATGTTTTGCTCAGGAATCAAATAATTATTTTTCTCAATGAAATGCAAATCAATCATAACTTTTATATCATTTGTTTTTCTGGATTTTGTGGTTTAATTCTGTTTCTATCAGTTAAAATAAACTTCAATTCTTTGTAAGTAGGCAAATTTACACAATCAGCAGGGGATCAAATCTTTTTTTTCCTCACTGTTAATCTGTAGAGACCTTCGTACTGTACATTGCAGTTGAAATTGTCTTGTTTCTGTTTCTCTGTAGTGGTGGCTCTTTGGATTCAGTGAAGACATTCAATGACATCGAGAAGTTTCGGGTTGCTACAGGGGCATCATCTGTAATGCTTGCTCGGGCGGCCATGTGGAATCCATCAATCTTCCGACAGCAGGGTGCGCTGTCTGTAGAAACTGTAATGGACGAATATATGAAATATGTGAGTGGTACAAAAGTTGCATAGTTAAATTCCTACAGTCATTAACAGTGAAAAACAGTTTCTTCATGTCTTCATTTGTTTTTTTTGGAACTTCATATGGAAGTCATGAATTTGTTTCTGTGGGTTTACAGGCCGTTCGCTATGACAATAACCCATTTAACACCAAATACTGCTTATGCCAGATGCTCCGAGACAGAGTTGAGTCTCCGTTTGGAAAACAGTTACATGCAGCTCAAACAATTGCCGAAATATGGTAATTCATCTTCAGTCTGATGACAGGGATGAACTTTTTGCCACCCTGCCAGTACATTGTATTACCCATAAATATTTCTTACCAATCGTAAAATAACTATTCGTATTCAAGGTTGGTGTTTGTCTCTGTGAGAATGGAATTAATTTCACTTTCCTTGCAAATTTGTGAGAAATATACTTTTTTTGTGTTATTTTGTACTCTCATTTAGTACCTGATGCGTTAATTTTGAACCCCAATAGAGTTCGCAGAGATGACGTATTTTTGTTTGAAACGCAAGAAGCGAGTTAGCATTTTAACACTTCCGGTTCCATCGCCCGAAGTCTATGTTTTTTTTTTAGTGGGGTTTCGTTAAATCACCTGAAATAAAGTCTGTGGCTATAAAAAACCTCTAAATATTTTCACGTTTTAATCTATGACATAAATCACACCAGTTATAACCCGCTTGTGATTTTTGTGTCTGGGTCTTTAAAATGACGTTTGCCGTTGCTAAAAGCGACTACTTCCTGAAGCGGTATTCAGAATATAAGCGAGTTTGTCGCTGCATGTTGCAGGGGTGGCGGTTCAGGTCACTAGTGGAAAATTGCTAACAGCAAGGACCAGTCTCTTCTCCATCTTTACGTCACAAATACAAGAGCTGAAGAGGATCACATCAGCTCTACCATCTTCCTATTGGCTGTCGCTTCCGAAAGTCGCTCTTCATTTGCATGAAGTTGAAGATCGCGTCGCTGGACACTCCCCATCCAGTCGCCAATGGCTGCGACTGCTGGTGTCGTGGGAAGTCACCTGCTCGCCATTGAAATGAATGTGATCATGCCGCTTTGTTGCTCATAATGTGACTTCCAAAAGTCTATGGGAAAAATGCATAGGCTTTCGGCCGAGGGAATCAGTGCGGTGCTTACGGCGGGATAGCCTTCGTTCATATTACAAGCGACATGATCCCAGTAATTTCAATGGAGATCTGGTGACCTCCGCCGACATGACCAGTCGCAAACGTTGGCAACCAGATGGGCATGTCTAGCGATGCGACAAAGTTGAGAAATCTTCAACTTCATGCAAAGGAAGAGCGACTTTCAGAAGTGATAGCCAATAGGACGATGGTAGAGCTAACGTGATCAATGGATGTCGTCACTCAGGCAACCTCTAGTTGAGAACACCCACTTGCGACTTGAAGCGATTAAGTCACTCATAATCAGAACGCAGCATTAGCCTACATAAATACGTCATCTCTGAGGTACTCCATATACAGACTGTAAAATATTTAATCGCAATGTTTTTAATGTAATGTTTGATATTCAAATAAGAAAAGGCCCAACATTTACGATCTTATCATCACTGATTATATAATATTATAATGCACTTGTCTTGTAGATTCTTAGGAATGTATTTGTGTTGTTCAGTGAGGTGTTTGGCATGACTGAATACTATACTAAGACCACAGCTGAACTGGGGGCTAGAAGATCTTCCCTACAGGTCAACATTGATCAACCATTTAACCCTACACTAGAGGACGACGTCATCACATTGGCCATCCGCTTTGAGAGGTTTAATTCATTGTGGCACAGTTTATC
Source organism: Barbatula barbatula (assembly GCF_947034865.1). Lineage (NCBI taxonomy): Eukaryota > Metazoa > Chordata > Actinopteri > Cypriniformes > Nemacheilidae > Barbatula > Barbatula barbatula. The sequence goes on from NC_136788.1 coordinate 3,367,214, forward strand.
CGAGTAAAATGACCCAAGCGTATATGCATTGACATTTGTGTGTGTGTCTGTGTGTGTGTGTGTGTGTGTGTAGGCGAGATTACCCACCTCAGATCACTCCAAAGATGTACCTGTTGGAATGGAGTCGAAGGGAGAAGCTCGATCAGCCTGTTTATGAGACGGTAAGTTTTACTAGAGATCACACTGATTTCATCAAGATTCAGGAGTATAACACTCTGTCGATAGAGGAAGTGAGATAGTAGAAGCCATTATAATCAGCGACCGCACTGGATGTTCTGTTGTCGCATTGCACTGCACGCATCCAGTGTAGACGCAGTTCCCTTTCTGTCGGTCTCTCGACGTTGTGTCGAAGCCGACAGATGGGGTTCGCCCTTGAGAACCAATCATCTCTGACTATTTTGAAAAGGCCAATGAAATTGGCGAATGAAATTTGCATGCCGGGCTCCGCCCCCGGATATCCGGGTATAAAAGGGGAGCCGGCGTGCTCATTCATTCACCTTTTGTGCTTCGGAGCCTTCGCATCTGATGACATTCTTCGAATTGCCGGTTTCTACGACGCGGTGCAGCGGAGATTCCCCTGGGCGTCCTGGCAGTTCCTGAGGTATTTTTCTAAAAGAGCAATTTCCTCAGCGTGGCATTGCCCGCTGATCTCTTGGGTGCAGTACACTCATCGAGGACGGGGACGGACACGGTGGTTGCCGCAAGTGTTCGGGGGTCCGATCGCTGTGGCAGCCTCGTGGATTCGTCCTGCCCGCACGGCGCGCGGATGGCTATTCAGACGTTGCGTCACTGCGCGCGGATGGCTAGTCAGACGTTGCGTCACTGCGGGCGGACGGCTATTCAGACGTTGCGTCACGTTGGCTACGTTCTGTCAAGAGCAAGCCACCACCTCGTTTGCTTCCCGTTCTGTGACCGCAGCGGCTACGGCCCTGCCGTCAGCGGCGGCGAGCAGCGAGGGTGATGTGGGGATTATCGTGAGCGTTAATCCGTCAGCCGGTCGGCTCGCGGACCGCTCGCGCCCCGTCTCGCTTGTTTAGCAGGTCCCCAAGGATGGTCCTAAGCCATCTTATTCCTCAGCCACGCGCTCGGACACGAGCCGTGGAGATGAGGTGTCTCTTGCAACATCGGAGCGCGACCTGCTGGCATCAGACTCTGGCGATTCCCTGAAGCTCCCTCCCTCGGGAGGTCGAGCACAGGTGAGAGCAGACGTCAAGATGTCAGCCATGCTCGCTCGGACCGCCGTGAGCGTCGGGTTGCGGTGCAGCCCTGGTGCTCGCGGCTGGGTACTCGCACATTGGGCCCGGCTCAAGTGCCAAGTTTTACCGAGCTGCATAAGGAGTTCAGTAAGACCTGGAGCGTCCCTTTCGGCGCGCTTCCGTCTAGCTGACTCTATCGCCCTCTCTTCCCTCGGGGCGGGGAGGCAGCTAGGGACTATGTCAATGCACCCTGGGTGGAGCATGCAGTCGCGGGTATCCGCAGACGGCGGCCACCTGGGGGGCTTGACCTAGACTCACCGTCCAGGGCATGTAAGGTCTCAACATCTCTGGTGTTGAGGCTGGCAGTGCCGTGGACCAAGCTGCCTCCACTCTTACGCATGGCCTTCCTGCAGGCCAGGGCGCTAAAGAGAGCCCCACGGGGTAAGACCGACCCAAGTAGTGCCGCCGCCGACTGGCCCTCCGGGGACCGCGGTGGCAGCGCAGGCTGGGTCGGACGATGTCCACATCAGTGGCCCGGAAAGATGCCTCGGACCCAATCTTGCGCAGGGGGGCGATGTCGAGAAAGGCCACTTTCCCGACTCCCCTCTCGCAAGGTCGGCTGATTGGTGGCGCTGTCAAGGACTGCTCCAGCAGCCTTTTGACAGTGTAGAAACAGACCGGCCTGCTGTGACCCGGCCGCCTTTCGGCCGTCGAGGTCTCGCACGTGGTCTGCCCCCAGCAGCCCTGGCCTTCTCCAGCGTCGACTCCGGTTCTGGTGCCCCCGCAGGTGGCCCCCCGGAGGAAGACGTTGAGAGGAGGACCACCTAGAGAGATTGCACCATCGGGCCCGACCCAGCCTGGGTTGCTGGATGGTCGGACTGGGGCGGTCCCTGCCGCGTCCCAAACACCTTCTGGGCCCCTTCGGGGGCCTAGTGCCCGCCTTCTCACAAGGAGAGGTCTCTCTCTGGGTCCCACTTGCAGCCGCTCTCACCCTCTGAAAGATGGTGTTCGGCAACTCGACGTTGCGTCGTGGCGGCACGCAATGACGAGTATAAAGCAGCCCTCAGCACTCTCGCTTCGACGGTGCGTCGAGCTGCGCCATCGCCTGGCAGGTGATTTAGCGGAGCCGTTCCCCCCGGGGAGAACAGCACTGCTAGTCATTGAACCAACCCCCGCGGGTTGATGAAGTAGATCGCAGCCCCCCCTGTGAGGTCTCTGGGTGCTTGGTTAGCATTTCAAACCATCACGGTGGCTGGGAGTGTGGTCCGTCTCGGCATTCGATCCAGCTCGCCAGACCTCCGCCGGACTTCAGGCATCCTCTTACCTCAGCAGAGGCAGGGATGTTCCTGTGCTCCAGGCCGGGGCTGCCACCCCTCTGGCGAAGGCGATCGAACCGTCCCCTCGGCCGAGATGTCCAGTGGCTTCGACAGCCGCACTTCATCATCCCCAAAACCAGGGGTCGCTGCATACCTTGAGCAGCACCTTGCAAGGGTGCCGTTCGGGAGGCGCAGAAGCGCGTCCTGGTGTCTGTCAGACGCCAGGAGTGGTTCATGACAACTGACCGCATACTCTCATGTACAGTTTCCCTCGGCACTGTCGAGGGGCTGGCATGTCAGTAACGGGTCAGCCGGGAAAAAGAGAGCAGCTCTCCCTGGCGCGGAGCTCCCCCTTTTCCTGGTAGAGAACTCAACACTGTCTCCATGACGGTGTGCTCGCTCACGAGCACGCACAGTCAGTGCTGAGCTGCTTGAACTTTCAGGCAGCAGCCAGCGGTCCCCTGAAATCAGTTTCAGAGGCTCCTGGGCATGGTGTCCTCGGGGGTGGCCTGTCCCCCTCGGGTTGACGCACATGGGACCGCGACAGCACTGACTACAGAGATGAGTTCCCTGGAGAGCGTGGCGCACTGGCAGTAGGCGTATCGTCATTACGCCTGCTGCCGTCGCATCCTAACCCCGAGCAGGTCTTGAGGCCGGTCGTGGAACGACAGACGCCTCCCTACGGGGTGCGGGTGCGGTGTGCAATGGGCGCGCAGTGTCGGGTCGCTGGACGGGCCCCCGCCTGCGTCGGCAGATCACTGCCTTCAAGTTGCTAGCTGTCCTGCTTGCACTGATGAGGCTCCGGCCTCTCGTGCAGAGCCAGCATACTGGCCCGGACAGCACGACCGGCGTAGCGTACTAAACCTCAGGGTGGCACTCGCTCGCTGCAGTCATCGCAACTCGCCCAAAACGCCTCCTCCCGTGGAGACAGCAGGTGGCAAAGCCCCTGCAGATCACAGGCCCACCGGGTGTCCTGAACCAGACAGCCAAGCGCTCTCTCGTCAGTTGACACCCCGTGGGAAGTGATGACTCCACCCCTGCGGGCTGGCCTGGGTGTGGTTTGGGCGGGCACAGGGGGACCTGTCGCCTCCCTGAACACCACCCAGTACCGCTGGGCATTCCTTGGACGAGGACCCCCTCGACACGGAGGCCCTAGCGCGCAGCCTCCAGTGGAGACAGCAGGTGGCAAAGCCCCTGCAGGTCACATAACCACCGGGTGTCCTGAACCAGACAGCCAAGCGCGCTCTCATCAGTTGACACCTCGTGCGAAGTGACGACTCCACCACTGCGGCCGGCTTGGGTGTGGTTTGGGCGGGCACAGGTGGACCTGTTGCCTCCCTGAACATCCCCCAGTGCCGCTGGGCACTCCCTGGTCGAGGCTCCCCCCTCGACACGGAGGCCCTAGCGCGCAGCTGGCCGCGGGACAAGCGGAACTACGCTTCCCCCCAGTGAGCTTCATTGCGCAGGTCCTGTGCAAGGTCTGGGAAGGGAGTATCAAGTGCTGCTAGTTGCGCCTTACGGGCCCAACTACACTTGGTCCTCGGAGCTAATACTCCTGACGACAACTCCCCCTGGCCAAATCCCCTGGCGAAGGGCCTACTCGCAGGGGATGGACACGTTGTGGCGTTCGAGCCGGACCTCTGGGTCTGGCTCCTGGATGGGACGAGGAGTTCCTGGATGACCTACCCCCCTCAGTGGTGGAGACTGTCACTCAGGCAAGGGCCATGCCCACAAGGCTGGATGCCTTTAAGTGGCGCCCCTTCTCGTCCTGGTGCTCTTCTCGAGGAGAAGACCCGCGGAATTGCTCGCTCAGGAACGTGCTGTCCTATTGCAGGAGAGGCTGGGGAGTAATCTCCCCTTCCACATTGGAACGTGGGTACCCGCTGTCGCGGCTATCACGTACCAGTTGCTGGTGAGCCTCTGGGGCGGCATGACCTGATTATTAGGTTCCTCTAGGGCGCGAGGGGCTAACGCCTCGTCCGCGCCCCGTACCCTCTTGGGACCTTAAGGTGGACCTGTGGGTCCCCTTTTTTCGGGCCCTGCCGAGAGCCCCTTCCTCGTTCTGCGAGGGGGGTTGGCTCTCCTGCTGGGGCTCGAGTCCATCCAGAGGGTGAGGCACCTGCAAGCATTCCGTGTCCACCGATTGCCAAATTTCAGGCCCGGTGACTCTCACGTGATCCTGAGACCCCGGCCGACTTACGTGCCCAAAGTTCCGCCGCCCCCCTTTGGGACTAGGTGGTGAACTTGCAGGCGCTCCCACACCGGGAGAAAGACCCAACCTGTACGTGGGGTGTCCAGTAAGCGCATTGCGCCTCTACTCGAACCACACTGAGGGCTTCAAGGCCCTGAGCAGCTCTTGTCTGTTATGGAGGTCAGCAAAGGGAGTGCTGTATCCGAGGAGAGTTGTAGCGCTGGGTCGCACACGCCGTCACTACGGCGTGCCGATCCTAGCCCGTGCCCATTGAGTGACGGTACACTCCGCTCGGGGTGTGACCTCCTCGTGGGCATCGGCTTAGTGCGCCTCTCTGGCAGACATCTGTAGAGCTGCGGGTTGGGCTACGCTATACCTCGCAGAGGCTTGCAACCTCCGTGGGGAGTCGGCAGCTCGAGTCTTGCCAGCAGGTGAGACCAGCAGTCGTGGGGCGTACGCCTGCGCATAGCGCCATTCCCCTTCTGAGGTGGACCAGTGCGCTATGGGCTGCCTCCCTTCTTTCCCCAAGGGTGAAGAATAGGCAGTCCGTCCATCCATCAATAGCACTCAGGGCGGCGGGCTCGGCGGAGCAGCCCTGCCGCCTATGGCCGGGTATCAAGCTGAGTTATTACATATAGCTCTAACCGGACCTAGTGCCCCACACGTAGTAACCCCCCACTAGGGTGGTTCCGTCTGAGATGTCGTCATGAGATGGTTCCCCGCTTGGCAACCCATGACCTCCCCAGGTGGACATCCACCTTGCGGCATTCCGCACATACCTCCCATGAGTTCTCCCCTATTTGGTGAGACCATGTTGGTGTCTCCACTGTATTCCCCCCTAGGGTGGGAAGTGGTCTCCGTAGCGCACGTCCTCATTGAAGGAACAGCGCTTACCCAGTAGCCCTACGACTGGATGGCCCTCGCCAATGGGGCCGTCTGAGTTGGCAGAGGGCAGGGGCTACTCATCTTTGCCAAAAGCTCTGGGAGCCCCTGCCTGCCCACTGGAAGGTTACAAATTTCGCGATAGCGCTCACGTGTGGCTCGCCCAGGCCGGTCAACGTCGCTTCGCTAGAGATTGTGACGCGGCTAGTGCCGTGGCGTTTTCCATAGGAACCCCATCTGTCGGCTTCGACACAACGTCGAGAGACCGACAGAAAGGGAACGTCTCGGTTACGTATGTAACCTCTGTTCCCTGATGGAGGGAACAAGACGTTGTGTCCTTCTTGCCACGACAATAGCCGTCCGCTGCAGCAGTCACGAGATGCTCTCAGGCTCCTCAGCACAAAAGGTGAATGAATGAGCACGCCGGCTCCCCTTTTATACCCGGATATCCGGGGGCGGAGCCCGGCATGCAAATTTCATTCGCCAATTTCATTGGCCTTTTCAAAATAGTCAGAGATGATTGGTTCTCAAGGGCGAACCCCATCTGTCGGCTTCGACACAACGTCTTGTTCCCTCCATCAGGGAACAGAGGTTACATACGTAACCGAGACGTTTAAGAAACCTAGATGATAATGATATCGCAGATTATCTGATTAGTGGTAAGCAGTGTTTGGGTCAACGCGTCACAATGTAACAACCATAATAATCAGATGTTACTTTTTACTCGATAAAAAACCTTTCATGAAATAGACCAGGGCAATCACAAGTGGAAAGTCCTATATGTTGCGCATCAAACCAAGTCAAGTAATGCCTGTGTTGACATCTATTAAAACAGGAAGGCACAACTTCCTTTTCTACAGCGGTGAACCATGATTTGCCAGTTGCTGTTGAGGCAAGTTTGGGTAAAAACAAGTAATATGTTACTTTTAACTTCATAGAAGCAGCGAACTCAAGATAGAGCGTTTCAATCCATGGTTATTGTGGCCGATAAGAAGTACCGGTCTACACTCTGGTGAGTTTTCTGTGCAAACACGCACATGTACATTGCATGTGTCATGTCATTTATATATATGTATATATATATCTCTCTTATTCTTGTTTTAGGGAAAAGTCAAAGAAATCTGCAGAGCAAGCAGCGGCTATTGTCTGCTTGCGCACACTGGGGCTTCCAGAGGGTCGAGTAGGAGAGGAAAACAGCGGGCTGGTGAGCAAACGCAAGAGGGACAACCAACAGTGTGCAGCACTGGATGACAATGAGTCAGCCGTCCGAAAGAGACACATTAGTGAACCACCGCTACAAGACGAAGAGGAAATGATATGCAGGACCAAAGTTGTGAATGGTCTTTGCGGTCAGACCACACATTAACCTTCGCTAGACATTGACTATATGAACTCACTACAATTACTTCTTATGCCATCAATGCACAGTGGAGTATTTTGGAAGCATTGTAACAGCACATTTTGTCTGCTTCAATTGGAAGGTCCCATTGTTGCCCTGCACATTAATGTTGCCTTGAATATCTTATTGTCATTTGTTGTATGCCACTGTTTTATGTGGGGGAAAGAAGTATTGTCTTTTTTTAAATGGTATAATGGTTTTCAGCTCTTTACTAGAAGCGGCTGATGTGAAGAGTAAAAACAGATACAATGGCGTTATAAACTTATTTTATTTCATAATATTTTAAGTTTTCCAGCCTGATGAATATTATTTGGAATAAAATGTTTAGTTGTTCGCTAACAATTATAAATAATGTTTTTTATTATTATATTGAAGTCATACAGAGAACGATTCGAAAGCGGTTGTGTCGTATCGCGATACCTGGAAGTCAAACGCCAACCGGTTTGCGCAGCGCGCGCATGAAGTCAGTGTTTCCTTTTCGGGTGTTTGTAGTCTGTCAGATGTCGTGACGTCAGGCCGGAGTGTCAATGTAACTTGACTGTAGCTTTCAACGTACGCGCGGGACTCTAGATGAGCACAAAACACGACAAAAAACGTCATTAACCCAACGAAACGACATCAAAGGCTCGATCTAACCAACTTCAGAGGACAATAACCATATTTTTAAGCGTGTTCCTGTTTTTTCAGATCCTAGAAAGTTGGATCGCACGATCACGTCTAGCGCACGCATGGACGCGTTCTGTAGTTTTGGAGTTTAACAAGAGCTCTCTGGGGAAATGTCTTCTAACTACAGTGACGAACTGGACTTCAGACTCATTTTTGGGGAGACCAGTCACTATCAACCCTCGCTGGCCCTTACAGGTTTGTACAGTAATTGCGCGACGCGAACAAAATGCGCGATGGCAATGGAAGCGTTGTGGTTCTGTCGAGGATGGGTTGGAATGTTTTCAAGAAGTGTTCGCATTCGGATCTGTGCGTTATTATATGCAAACGAACGGTGTTTTTACTTCCTTATCTTTCGGCATCCAATGTGTCAGTTTGTGCAGTGGACGCGCAAGGGAAGGTCAAAACTCAACCGTGCGAAACAACTTAAAAATAACATCGATGGCTTCATTTACCGCACTTTAACATTTTTGCTCCCTCAAACACTAGGCAAACAATACCTTCAGTTTTTCACATGTCTTGTTGTTTATTTCTTTGTAAACAAAACACTGGTACCGCACTTGCACTACACTAATACTTCCTATACGAGCTGTTGTAGTTGTTACACTGTAACTACACTGTACACTCATACAGTCATTCGTTTAGTTATCTGTAGGTTGCTTTTGCGTTTATTTCTTGCTGATAACTAATTCAGGAAGTCACATTCGTTATTGTTGGATATTTTAAATTCATTTGATTACGATAGCACTTTTAACACTCTGCATAGTTACAAATAAGCTGGACAGAAAATAAATTTAAAACAGACAGGAAAGATGTAAAGGAAACATATACGTCCATAAGATGTACATTAGTGGTACTAGACATGTAAAAATAATAATTGTCTGAAGGATTGTGAGCTGTCTGCTGAAGGTAGAGTGTTATCAGCTTGGTAGCATCTGTAGCTGGTGGATCAGTGTGTGTGATATTTGTGGTCAGCTACTGTTGCACTTTTGACAGCTGTCGGCTTGCTCGCTTGTCTGAATGAGCAGCATCTTTAAAATGTAGTTGATTATGGCAAAATATAGATAACCCACTTGGCAGTTAAGAACAGTTACAAAACACAGGATTCTGCACATCTTATTTCCAAGACCGTACCAGTTGATTCTGATTAAACTAATTTATAAGACATTTAATTTAATGTCTAACAAACTTACATTATTTTAACCAATTTTACAATTTCTTTAAATTTTATTTCTTCCACCTCTAAAGCATGGGGAAGCCTGAATGATAATTATTGCTATATTGTTCAATTAGAGTTGGGAATCGTGTGAATTTGATCGATTCCAATTTCTATTCTGCTTATCGATTTCCCAGTGTCGATTTCCCAGTTGACGTAAAACATTTAGGTATCAACCTGTATGATCATTTAGCCTGCATATTCACTGTTTGGAAAATATATATATATATTTATGAGCACCATTTTATTTATACACATAGTAACCATGTTTTGTCTGATTTATTATTCTGATTTCATTATTTTTTGTAACATAGCCTTTCCAGCAGTAATGGGAATAATAGCAAGTTGTATCATGTTGCTATGCTACAGTTTACCTTAGTTAACTATGGTATTTGTAGTAAAATTGGGGGTTAACAAATATTCAATCTTCCAAAAAAACATGATTACTGCACATATAGTCAAATAAAGCCATGGCTATTCTTTGTAGAGACTTGGTGCTGGATAGGTTCTTCCTCAGTGTACTGCAACTGTGAATTCACATCTGGCTCCATTCTGTTATTAAATGCCCACTTTTCACAATCAGCTTTTAATGAATACAATCATTTTGCACCTAACGTCAGTCTTATTTACTTTGGAATGCGTAATGTTATGTTATAAAATGAGTTGTTAAGTCTGTTTCACGACTGTTATCGAGGCTATAGTATCTTCAGTGCTCTAATTTTAAAACCTCCTTCTTGTTTGTGTGTTACCCTAGAATCCAAATTGGATGATGACGCCAACTGCTACCCTCTTTTTGCCAGTGACCCCGGCTATCCCACGGGACAGCAGGACAGCTGTACAACCCAGCCTTATGCCACACCTCATCCTGCTTATATTCAACCAATGGAGTCTCCCAGCCGGGTCTTTGACTGTCCAAGCATCCAGATCACTTCTATCCCAGCCAGCTGCCACCAGGACCTAGGTGTCCACCAGTTGGACCAGTCAGCAGGTGCTTGTGGTGAGGACGCTGCTGCTTCTCTATCAAGGGACCAGCTCTTCCTTCCCCTAGATCCGTCCTACCGGGACACGTCCACACTGTGTCCCAGCCCCTGCAGCAGCTTGTCCTCCCGCAGCTGGTTGTCCGACGCCTCGTCCTGTGAATCGTTCTCGCACATCTATGACGATGTAGAGGCAGAGTTGAATGAGGCAGCTTCTAGAGTTCGTCTAGCTTCTCCTCTAATGTCACCTCAGGCGTCTCCGCTGCCATCCCCCCTCACCTCTCCCCTAGCGTCTCCTCAAGTGTCCCCACTTGTTTCCCCCTACGGTTCACCCAGCTATTTGGGCGCATATGGAGACGACCCATGGTACCGTTACCAACAACAACAACAACAGTCTTTTCAATTTCAATACGCCCAGTCACTGTCGCCCTATCAGTCACCTCGCACCAGCGTCACTGAGGAAACGTGGCTGAGTAACCATCCCCAGTCCTCATCCTCACGGCCTTCCTCTCGGCCAAACTCACCATGTGGAAAAAGGCGTCATTCCAGCTCAGAGGTCATTCCCAGTCTGCCGTCTCCTCACCTTTCGCCAAATGCCACGCCCTCTCATTCTCCACGGGGGAGTGTGACTGAGGACACGTGGTTGGGAGGCGCTCAACAGACACTTCCGTTGGATGTAGACATCCCATTAAAAACTAGAAGAACTTATCTGACCAACCACAACCAGGATCAGGCGTCTCTGCTGCTTGGACAACAGGACTCTGGTCTTCAAGACCAAGGTCTATCACTGTCCCTTCCCCCTTTACGAAAAGAGGAGATAATGGAACATTTCTTATCTGTTCCAAGGCAATTCTCTTGGGCCAAACCCAAGCAAGTTAACACTCCTTTATACAGGTACTGTAAAGGTAAACATTTGAACCATGTTAGAACAATAGGTTGCATGCGTTCTATTTCATTTTCCAGTAAAAAAACACGTTTCTTACAGCTTCTGCTGGTCTGTCTTATCTACTCAGGTCCACATCTTTACCTTCATTGGATTGTCCACTGCCCAGTCAGTTTGGTCAGTGTGAACTAAAGATGGAGATCCAACCTAAACCTCGCCATAGAGCCCATTATGAGACGGAAGGCAGTCGAGGGGCCATTAAATCTGAATGTGGAAGACACCCTGTTGTAAAGGTCAGGCTTTAGTCCTAAGATTCACCTTCCATAAATGTTCTTTGGCGATAAGTGCATATTTTTCCAATACTACAGTACTTTACCCTATCCTCCTACTGTAATGTTTATGTTAAGTACGTCATTCATAGGGTGATGTCCTGATAAGTGTCAACAATGTGGTTCTGTGAACAGGACAATTGTTTGCCAAACAGTGGGTGATGGGGGTATATTTGGGAGACCCTTTTTGAAAGTCATTGTGTTTGACTTTTCCATTTGGTGACGCTAGTGACTAAGAAATTAAACATTGTCGTTTTGGTGCTGTGGCATTAAAGGGAACAAAATCAGTAGAATGGGATTGAACTGCTCGACACGGCTCTGTGGTCTTAATAATGCTCTTTTGACGCAAATCCATGCGTTTGTTTAAGAGAATTATCCATATTGAGAGTGTATTGACTATAATGTATAACTTCTGTTATCCATCGGCTGCGTGTGAACCTGTGAAATCAGTCAGGATAGCTTGAGGGTGAGTAAAACATTGGGAAAGTGTTTTTCTTGGCTGAAGTATCCCTATAAGTTTGTATGTCTGTGCAGTTAAATTGGACGTGTTATTATACAGGCAGCTATAAACATGTTGACAGTGTAACATGAACTTGCTCTGCAAGATTCTGCTCTAAGCATTTCTCCACTATGACAGTAGTTTCAAATTTAAGAAAACAATGTAAAAGACAGATGCGGTTCGTAACGTTTGCCTCTAAATGTTCAGCATTGTTGGAAATCAAGTTTGCAAAGCCTAAATCTTTGTTATTGTCTTGCTAAACATTTTAGACTATTTTAGATGGAAACCGTAAAAGATTTGAAACGTGATTAAAAGTGATAAAGGTTTGTATATTGAAATAACTCGTCGTTGCTAGGTAATGAAAGTATTAGACATTATTTAAATGTAATTTATTGATTATAGTTCGTTATTGAATCATAACATCTATTTTTAGCGATTCTTTAGTGTTGTTTTTGTTTGTCAGGCTGCATTGTGCACATAGGGGTTTGTTCACTGAATGGTCGCGCAGGCGTTGTTTTCATTGTTCGGATAAATTGAACACCTCAGGTAGTTTTTCTCATCTCGCATCTGCTCTGGTACGTAGTTGGACCAGATTATTGTGTGAGATAAATTGTAATTGCTTTAATATGAGTTTATCGTTTGTTTAATATACCTTTGAAATAAGACCCAAATGTGATTGTTATGTATTTCTATAGTATTTTCATTGGTCCAGAGCGATGGATGCAGACAGCCTGTGGTATTTTTAACATGGTTCTGTGGTAAAAGCTTATGTTACAAGTGTTGGGCAGTTTGTTTACCCTAGTTACCCACAACACAAATGGGCAAACCATTCTCTGCCATCAGAGAAACAGGTGAGCTGAGGCTTCAAAAGCAATCACATGCAAAACTAGAGAACGAAAGACACACTGGCTTAAAGAACATGGAAAAATAACTTTAGGTTCTTCGAAAGCTAAACGCTATTAAAGGTTTGGGATGGACACATTTGGTATGTTCGTATCATTCGTTTTCAGCTCATCGGCTACAATGAGAAAGCAGTCAGCCTGCAGATGTTCATTGGGACAGCAGACGAGCGTTATGTACGACCACACGCCTTTTATCAGGTGCACAGGATTACAGGAAAAGCTGTTGCCACACCGAGTCAGGAGACAGTGATTGCCGGCACCAGAGTTCTGGAAATACCTGTCCTGCCTGAAAACAACATGTGTGCCAGGTACCTGTCTGAGTCACCACTCATTTACATTTACCTGCCCTGAACCAATCAGAGAGATAATGTGTTTTTGCATAAATGATGTATTGACCAGGCCTACTGTTTTGCCTTAAATAAGATGGCTGGCTGAATGCACCGCAGTAAATGAAAAGAATATCTTCATCTTTAAGCCTTTGCCAACTGCAGTTTTCACAGAAGTCACTCTTAAAAGCAAAGGTGCTTCACGATGCCATAGAAGAACCTTTTTGTCTGAATGGTTCTGTAAAGAACCTTTTACAGCCAAAGAATGTTTCTGTTTCACAAAAGGTGACAAAAAGGTTATTCAGATTATTAAAAGGTAAGAAAGAGATGGTTCTTTAAAGAACCTTTGACTGAACGGTGCATTGTGGAACCCAAAATGGTTCTTCTGTGGCATCGCTGTCTAGAGCCTTTGTGTGTGTTACAGTGTATTGTAATTTAACAATTCTTTTGTCTAATGAAATACATTTTTCCTTTTAAAGCATTGACTGTGGTGGAATCTTGAAGCTGCGTAACTCAGACATCGAGTTGCGGAAGGGAGAAACGGACATTGGACGTAAAAACACACGTGTGCGTGCAGTCTTCCGTGTTCACATCCCACAGCAAAATGGAAAAGTGCTCTCACTGCAGGTGGCATCTGTACCCATCGAGTGCTGTAAGTCCATTTAGACATTCATACATTTTTAACGCATTTCTTTTTCTTTGTTTTAGACATTATCTTTCTAGAAGGCATTTCAATATAATTATTTTGTATAGATGTTTTTTTTAAAGCAACAACATAAACAAGTGTTACTGCGCATGCCCATGTTCGTGGACTGCCCTTAAAGGGGAAGTTCACCCCAAAATCAACTCTGTGTGATTTTTTACTCACCCACATGACGTTAAATATGTTTAGAGAACTTCCGGCGTCTTCGGAGCACAAATAAAGATATTTTGGTGACATCCAAGAGATTTCCAGGCCTCCTCATAGACATCATGGTATCAGTTTTTGCCAAAGTACTAAAGACATCATTAAATTGGTCCATTTCCGCATAGTGGCTCAGTTGAATTTTTTTGAAGCAACGAGAATGCTTTATGTGCGAACCAAACCAAACCAAAATACAGACTTTAATCGATATATTCTCTTCTGTCTTGTCAGTGTAGGGCGCACGTTCACAAGACCACTTCTTCTTTGTCTTCTTCTTAGTTGTGCTTCTGTGTTGTGAGTCAGAACGCATGTTCAATAGGGGCAAGCCCCATGTGGCATTTGGCGCACAAACCTAATACGCATGCGTCTTAATGCTCTCGTCCAAGAAGAAGACTTTTCCGGAGTACTTCCGGTACACATTCGCAAACAATAGAGTTTCTGTAGTTTATTTCCGATAACAAGCAAAAGAAACCGAGAAGAAATGTTACTTGGGCTTAACTTGTCTCTGCAATATTTTGAATTTAGACTGCGACCACAAGCTCAACCGCTAGATGTTAATGTACCATACAGTTTCCATACATACCATACATAAAACAAAAAACAACAAATCGTTTATAAAATACAATTCTGTACATTAAAATAACAATACACTTGTATATTAACCTAAATTGATTGAAATATAAGTAGTTAAATTTAATAATGACCAGCCAGACCGATAAACAAACAGAGACGGAAGTTAGCTGTCCAATTAAACAGACTAGATCTGCAAAACAAAAGTAGCTGTTATTGTCAATTATAAATAGTATGCCGACTATTTAAATGTGAAGTTCACCAAAAATGAAAATTCTGTCATCATTTATTCACCCAAAGATCGTTCTAAACCTGTATACATTTCTTTGTTCTGCTGAACACAAAGGTAGATATTTAAAAGAATGTCAGTAACCAAACCGATCTCATCCCCCATTCACTGCCATGGTAGGGTAAATAAATACTATAGGAGTCAAAGGGGGATGAGATCTGTGTGGATATTGTATTATAACAACATGGGGTGAGTAAACAGAATTATAATTTTTGCGTGAACTATCCCTTTAAGTAATGTGACTATGTATGTTCGTCATTACACAGCCATCATAATCATTTCAGTAATGCAGCTCATGGGTATCACTTGCAGTACTGTGAGACAACCACATTGACTTTCGTAATGCTGGGTAGCCAATACAAAGAGGAATATATTGATACATTGTTTATTGTTTCTCTCAATTCATTAGCTCAACGCTTAGCTCAGGAACTTCCCCACTTGGACAGCTTTACTCCCACCTGTGATTCTGTTAATGGAGGAGAGGAAATGATCATCACCGGCCCAAACATCAACCCCGAGTCAACAGTCATCTTTCTAGAGAAGGGATCTGGTAAGTGAATCACATAAATGTTGAGGATCTCAAGATATTTAAAACTGTTGTCCTATCATACACTATGGGTGTTTTGATATATAATTACAAACATGCCATTTCCATTGCAGAGGGTAAAATACAATGGGAGGTGGATGTGAAAGCTATACAAGAAAAGAGCAATAATGTAAGTAACTATGTTTCTAAATTTTGGGCTAAGTTTCATTTGAACAACAAATACAATGGTTTTGCTAAGAGCATTCCCCATAGAGGTGCAACATGTCTGAGGTTTTTCTGTGTCTCTGTACCTGATTAGACAAGCATAGTGGTGAAGATTCCTCCATATTACAAGAGAACCACAGCTTCTTCCACCCAGGTGCAGTTTTACGTCAGCAATGGAAAGAGAAAGAGAAGTGCCTCACATTTCTTCACTTATCTCCCAGGTATATTTCATTCTGTGTAGTAGAGCTTTTACTGACAGTTTAACAAAATCAAGCTTAAAATTCTCATTACGGTAACCATTTAAACTGTCAAGCCCAATGCATGTTTAATAAAACAGAAGCCATGATGCCTAAACAAGCTTTTATTAATCAAACCTAATAAGACATTCAAGACATATAATTGAATAAAAATGTCTACATGTAATTTTTTTTAAATGTATCAGTAAATAAGCATGAAAGAAGTTATTAATATTACATTTAGGCATTTGGCAGACGCTTTCATCCAAAGCGACTTACATTGCATTATCCTATACAGTTATACATAGGTATCTGCAATCGAACCCAAAACCTTGCGTTGTTAATGCAATGCTCTTACCACTGAGCTACAGGAAAGCTAATATTAATATTAACTAGAAAAATATGAAGTAATCTGTTAACCTAGTAGCCATTTGAAAGGTACTGGTTAGTGTGTTTCTTCACATAAAATCAAACTTAATGTTAAAATCTGTTGAAACAGTCATGAACACATGTTTTTTTATATTCTGTCAATTATTTTTTTGTCATTTTTTTGTCATTGGAGAACATCTGGTAGAACATACTATTGTTATATTCAGAATATATACATTTTGCTCTGTTTAAATTACAGCTACCATTCACATAGACAAATTAGGACGTGTTACGGTCATGAGAATTTCAGCAGAAAAAGCAATAAATACATCAATAATTCATTCCTATGTTAAAGGAATTCCTTGTCCAACACAGTTATATTTATTATGATAATTGTTTGTGTTACCGAGTAATATCAAAATCTTTACTGCCATGATTTTTTTGTGGTTTCGTGAGAATGACCCTGCTAGTGTTGAACTGGTCTGAACATTTCTTAATACTTGTATTATCTTTACCAACTGAGACCTCAATTTAATGAAAGCTTCTTAAGTAATGTGTTGAACATCTTCCTTCAAGCAGTGCAGATAAAGCAGGAGTTTAGCGTGGAGCCACACCTTGTCACCAATAATCTTGAATGCAATCTTACCACCCCAGCTGGACTCATCACAAGTGAAGACCAAATACCATCTGACCAGGTTCAGCCCCTTGAGCAATGGCTGCTGTCTAAAGAATCCGTCTGTTCTTCAGCTCATCTCAGTTACTCATCTCAGGATCCATTGTATCTGAACCATTCTCATCAGGCGAACAACAGTCTTAGCGCTGATGCAGACGTCCACTCCATGTTTCACAACCCAACATTGGACTTTACAAAAACTTCATACGACTCACCTCAACCTAACCTGTCTTCCAAAGGACAGCCTTTTCTTCCTATCGAAGATGGTTCATCCCAAATGTTTGCAGAGCAACCAAGGCCTCAACTAGGCAAAGGACACCAAGGCATGCCTTCAGAACACAGTCATAATCTCCAAATCCTCGGTCCCTCCTCAGCATGCAGCCAGTCTCTGATAACTAGCTCAAATGTCCATAGGTCTGGTCTCCACACTGCAGTCCCTGTACAATTTCCAGAGTCCACCTCTTCTGAGATGTCTCCTCAGCATAATCTCAATAAAGTGCCTTCTAACTCATCGTCTATTGAGGAACGCTTGATGGACCATGATCCCCATAAATTTACATCACCAAAGATAGCCGGCAAAATTGTGGCCACATCCAATTTCAGATCTTCACATGATGAAGTGAACCAAAGCATTAAACCAGAACCAGAGGAAGAGAACGAGCTAACCTTTCAGACTATTGGACTACAGGACATCACTCTTGATGATGGTAAGGCTCTAAAGTGAATTGTTTAGAGGATGTTATGGATTCAAAATTACTTAAGTCTACTTTTTGGGAATCTGTAGATATCCCCCACTATCCTAGAATTTTGGATAGTTTTGCATTTACAGGTCATATAGTGCTAGTACAACGTTATATGGAATATGATCATATTTATCAACTCCTGTTATGACCAAGTGAGTGTGATAATTTACGCTTGAGACGTGCAATACTACCACAATACTACCACTTGCAATGGCATTGGGCTTTTGTGATTGTATAAAACTCCAATTTTACTGCAATTTTAAGAGTAAAATTATGTTACACTGAAGACCAATAGTCTGCTAAATACAGTTTCATTGCCAGTAGGGATTTTTTATGGCAGGTTAATTTAATCAATTCACATACCATTTGCAGGTGTGGCAAAATTATTATTTTGCACAAGGGACTGTGTAGTCACAAAGATTCACTTTCAGCTGTCGTTTAAGCCAAAACCCCATCCACGTAAACATCTAGTCCCATGTAATAGAAAGAATAAGACATTGTACATACAATTCACATTTTAAATCGTGATGAAGAATAAGACAGTTTTACTCAAAATAACACTCTCTAGAACACATTTGTAAAGACAGTCCAAAGGACAAAAATGATTTGTCTGTGTATGTGACAGTGTGTAAATGTATTCGTTTTTTAACCTAGAACATATTAAGTGCAGTCATTTTGTAACTTTTTGTCTCTCGATCAGTATCTCTGTTTGAAACATATAATCACAAGTTACTTTACAGTTAAGGTCAAATTACATAAAACTATTTCCTGACAGCTCAAGTTATAATAAATCAGTATTATAAGTTTTGCATTGTGGATTGAGGTTAGAAAAAAACATAATTTTTTAACAATAAAAGGTTACAGATTGAACCTTTAAATTTCTAAAATTGTTTAGGGGCGAAGTCCTCTGCTAGTGAACCCAAGCACAGATATTCAGATTTCCACTCAATACAATGACCCTACTAGTTTATTATGATATTATTTGTTTTCAGGTAACATTACACATTTTTGTTTGCATCTCATGCTGGGTTAATAATTTACCCCAAGCCGCATTACCAAAATATTTGCTAGCTTGTGCCATATGCTAGCCAGACTTTTTTGTTTACTCTTGAGTAAAGCTAGCAGCTGCCTCCCCGTGTGTGTTTAATTATAGTGTACAGTCCCGCAGTGCATTGGGAAACAGGGTACTGGCATTGCATTGAGTCGCAGAAAGAGCTAAATATACCATGGAGGCTAATCCTACGCTAGTGTTACGCAGCTGTATTATGAAGAAAACCTCTAGCATATGGCCTTGACCTTTACATAAAGCTGTCTATTCCTTTTTGTTTCCTAGAAAAACATTAGCTATTAAAACCACTTTCATAGCAGAATATGAGATCATTAGTGTAAATAGTATGTAGTTTGTTTTAAATAATACATCTAATTTAATGAAAAAATATAGTTCAACAATAAAAAGTCATTTAAATAAAATAATTAAATTGAAATGGAATATACTAAATATATATTAAGTCAGAATTAGCATACATTTTTTAGCCAATTTTTCTTGGTAAATACCTTTTCATAGTGCGTACAGATACAATATTTATTAAATATTAAACTAATTAAAAAACTTTAGTTGTATGAATTAAAAAACTAGTTGAGCAACCATAATTTTTAATATTTGAGTTCAGTTTGGGCCAACTAAAAAAAATTCAAGTAACACTTTGGGGACAGTGTACAAATCACTATTTGTGAACTGAAAATGATTTCCTTTAAGTTTTTTGTCACTAACACGCAAATCCTTGAAAAATGATTGGTTATGGACAATTAACAAATTATTAATTGAATATTTATATATTATTGTTTTTTTTCTTGTCTCCATTTTGTTCCTCCCAAAACACTGGCGCTCTTTTGTCATATATGCAAAGCAGTTTATCATTTTTTATCAGTTTATCATGCAATCATTTTTACATTTAAGGATGGCAAATGTTGGGAGAACGAAAGCTTTTACACTGGTTTTATTGAAATATGCTTCTCATTCAAAACTAAAAGTTACTAAAACTAAAATTCACTCTTCATTCAAACTAAAAGTAATTGGTCTTTGGGGCTGCATTCATTTCACAACACAACAGCACTCCTCGATGCAAAAAGATGTGAGCTGGCCAATCAAATTAAAGAAGGCGTGAGTTATGTTATTATATGATTTGACATGTGCAATACACTTCTAATGCAAGGTTTTTGTGTTTCTACAACCGCAAATCCTCTACCACCTCCATGCAAACACCACCACCCAACAATTCCCCCCAAAAAGTTGTCAGCCCTTTGTATGCCTGTGTAACATGCAATATATTATACTAAATAAACCACTAAAAACATAACTTTTAAAAATAATAATTAAATAAACCCAAAGACAGAATATGTGTATTTTTGTCTCCACGACTCTGTTTTTCCAGGCCCGCCGTCACTGTGTCTCAACAGCACTTGTACGTGTTGGAGAGGGCAGGTGCAGACCCCTGTTGAGTGAGTGCTGTTGTCCGCTATCGTGCACATTCATTGCCAGAATATATGTGTGTTTTCTTTCATCTACACTCAAACAGAGTCTTTTCCAAATGCACACAGCCACCTTTTCTAGTTATTTGTAGCCCACACTATATACGCTCTTGCACGTTTCATATCAGTGATGCAGGTTATTTTATATAGCTTGTCGCTTTTTACATTATTTTTGCCTTTGTCAAAGAGAAATTTGAGGAACTAGTTTAAATTCGAACATTGAAAGCAGTACAGCAGGCTACAAGTATTAAGCCAGTTTCAGCCTTTGTGGTTTAACACCAGCCATGCATGCCGTGAAGTGTACAAGATTCTGTGCAAAAACTTACTCCACCCAAAAATGAAAGTTCAGTCATGTATTACTTACCCTCTAGTTGTTCCAGACATCTATAAATTTCTTTATTGGGTTGAACACAAAGAGAGATATCTTGGAATAATGTTAGCAGCCAACAGTTCTGAAGCACCATTGACTGCCATAGTAGGAAAATGTAAATGGTTGTCCAAAGTGCCCCAGAACTGATTGTTTTCCTACATTCCTCAAAATATTTTTGTGTTCAACAGAACCATTCTTTGGATTTTTTTCCTACTATGGCAGTCAATGGGGCTTCAGAACTATTGGTTGCTAACATTTTTCCAAAATATCTCTCATTGTTTTCAACCGAACAAAGAAATGTATATACATAGCTAGATGGTGAGCAATTCATGACAGGATTTTCATTTTTGAGTGGAGTATCCCTTTAAACATGCTTTAAATTCAAGCGCTCAAAAGATTGTGAGATGTACAGTGCTGCCCTTGGATGGATGTAATACACATAAAATGAAATGTTGCTGATGTTTTAGTATATACGATTAGTGTTTAAGATATAACCTAAATCATCTGTCAATGTGTATCACATTTTGGGCTTGTTTTTGTTACATACTATGCAAAAAAATTATAATTGAATTGCAAGGATATTCTCTTAGTCATTTAAAAATGTAGGCGAATATAAACGTAAGTAAACATAATTCAAAAGTAAAGCAAATTCCGCAATGCTTTTATAAATGCAATTGTTTTGTTTGTTTGTGTGTTTATTGGAAATGAGATTTTGGGGAATTTGTTATGACCCAGACGTGTTTTTGATGTTCTTATGTTTGTGTTCTTTTGGCAGTAAGTGAGATTATTGTCAGAGATTTGTTCGAGACTCCAGATTCAGAGAACACCAGCAGCATGCCGTAGCTCCGCTCTCATGAATGAAGGGTCTTTCTGTTTGAGATCCGGAAATGATGCGCCTTCCGTATGTCTTCAGGACAGCAGTGAACTGATAAACAGAACTTGTTTTCTATGAGCAATGCCATGTATATTTTTCTAGTTTAGAACAGATTTTAAACTTGTCATATCAAATGTGAATGTAAAATCTTGACCAGTCAGTTTATGATTCAGTGCCTTAACCTTTCATTCATCCAGTTGAAATATATTTCTTTTCTTCTCTTTTCTTAATCAGAAATGTATAAATGTAGTAGCACATTTAAATTTGTAGTTGCAATTCATGATAAAGAAATTCTGAATAAATTATAAAGAGAATCTATATGTGCATGTAGCATATGAGGCACACTCCCACAACGTTTCAGTCCGCTGAATTTCACCTAATTGCATTTTGATACCTGTGATACATCTCAATACATTGTTTCCTCATACCTTTTGGTGGTTGATGACTGTATTTATGAATTTTTAATAAACATAAAATAGATTTTATGACATTTTGTGTGAGATTTTCCTTTGAAGTAAAAATATTTAAGGACTTTAAGAAATTTAATTTTCAACTTAATTGCAACTGTTGATTTTATTCTAAATGTAACTATAACAAGTGTTAAAATGTATGTTTTGCATTTATTGTAGCCTACATACAATTCACATTTTAAATCGTGATGAGTTTCTAAAACATTGGACTGTTTCCGGCGCCTCTCTGTTTACAATAGGCAATGTTTTCATTAATTGATAAATTGTCATGCTAAATAACTATATTTTCATTCACATTCACATTTAAATAGTTTTTGTAAGGATTTACATTTCACGTATTTATATAAGGTTCTCGTTTGTGCAAGAAGACACGCCTTTCACGTTGCGTAATAACACCGGATATTTGCGGCGGGTGACGTCAGAAGCGCCGGAAACAGGTATGAGAGATCGAATTTGCCAGAACAGCGCTAGATACCGCGCTATTCGTGTTATAAACCTGTTTTATTTACAGGTTGCACGTGTCACAGCGACCGTCGAGTGTCAGCGGATTTTTATGATCTCAACAGTTTAGTTAATCTATCTCTGCATGTCGTGTTTTTATACCGTTGCTGAAGCAGATTAGCTTGTTTGCTAATATTGTGACACAAACGTAGGTTCCGGAAAAATAAAAGGTTTATTTTTTGCATGACAAACATATAACATTTGCGATAATCACATTTAACAGGTAATACCGTTTTAAAGCATTCTTTGGTCGCATGTTATGCTACTGTGCATGTTGACAGATGGGACACGTAAACACAACATAGCAATGACTGTATTGAGTATCTTCTGACATTGATCTTTTTGTGAACATTATATCTCATTTCCTTCTCTTGGTCTTAGTCCTGTGATGAATTCAGAGTTAGGAGGAGTTCGTTAATGCCATCTGTAAAGGACATCCGCTTTTATTTGGAGTCATAAGAAGCTGGTGGATTAGAAAAGGATTGGCCTGTTTTCATTCGGACATACAACCTCAGAAGCAGCCAGGATGCCTCTGCTGTTTCTGGAGCGCTTCCCTTGGCCCAGTTTAAAGACATACACAGCTTTGAGCTCAGTCCTGCTGGCTGGGACCATCTTAAGTGCCTACACCACAGTCAGAGACTCTCAGTCCAACACTGCCCTGAGCGAGGTCACGCAAAGCCCATCCCATCATGAGGAGATCGAGCTGGCCACTGGAAACCTGGCCACAAATGTGCTGCTATATCTCATCACAGACAGTCTGTTTGTCTGGGTACGTGAACAAACCTGTAAATGAACAGATTTGTTGGGGTTTGATTGTAAATTGATTGTATGTCATGTCAATTGTCGCACAGGTGATGGTGAACACCGCATGCTGCATCCTCATGTTGATAGCTAAAGTGATCCAGTGTATTGTGTTTGGACCATTGAGAGTCAGCGAGAAACAGGTGAGATTCTTTTGAGATGTCACAGATGAAAACGTGAAATGCTTCGTCATTTGTTAATGGTTTTGGATAGACGCCTCTGCTAAATATTTACATTTAGTCATTTAGCAGACACTTTTATCCAAAGCGACTTACAAAGAGTTCGGGGAGCAATAAGCGATATGTCATACAAAGTGCAATAGTACAATAGGTGCTAATACAAAGTTACTAATTTCAACAAAAGCTAGACCACTACCTGTTGAGAGAAGAGGGTTAGTGTACGTTTTTATTCTTTTCTCATTTGTCTGTTAGGTATTCGCCGAGGAGTTATATGTACACCCCTATTCCAATGTAAATATGTGTACACCCCTATTCCAAATTACTCATTTTTTTGCTACTGTGCCTACAAAACACATTTTGTGTAATATATATTTACTTGATGTTATGCAAGGTTGATTGAACGAAGAAACGGATTTAACAAAAAAGATGGAAATAGCTTGAATAAAGTTTTTGTACAGAAAAGGCTTAGGGTTGTAAATGTCCTGGAATAAAAAATTTCTATAGAAATGGAAATGATTAGGAATATATGGGAACCTGAAAATTGCAGGTCAGCCAATAAAAGAAGGTCTTGCAGAATAATCTTGGTTAAAACAACCAGATTTAATACAAATTCAGTTTAACAGTGCATTCCTCTATTGAATACCCCCGCATGCACTGCGCTTTCCTCCATAACATGCACAGATCAAGGACTGCATCCAGTGTGTTACTAGGATAAATATATTTATATATAAAAATCTTGTGTATATTCCAGCAGTTAGCTAGCAAGGAAATCTGATATGATAATTTAGGGGGCTAGTTGTAACCAGTTTTCTGTGATCTTACAAGAGCACACGTCTTAGTTTCTTTTTGTCCAGCATCATTTGTAAAAAAAAAAATGTACCATCCCGAAAAGCTCAGTGGTTTAGTATTAGTAACTATGTGTGTGCTTGACAGACATTTTGTTGGGGTTTTTACCAGCTTTTTCTAATCCTATATCTACAGAACAGCACCATCTGATACTTTATGTAGACTAGATACACTTTACTTTAGAAGGGTGTGTACATTTGCAAATACTATGCAAATGTGTCAGGATGCTGCAGAAATGCATAGTATACAATCAAGTGCCCATTTTTATCTACATTTAAGTTGCAAGTTATAGGCTACCCTGCAATTTATGACTTTCACTACATTCAGAAACTCAAATACTGCGAAGAACACAAGTTCATATTCACCTTTAGATAATAAACAGTAATATTTCTCTCTTTAGGAAAAGTCCAAAAAAGATTTTCTATGTGATAACCTTGATTTTGTCAAGCTGTCAGTCTTTCAAATTGCTGTTGGATGACTTTGTGTCACTCCTGGCAGGATTGATTTAGCTGAAATACAACAATACGTCTAAAAATGCTTAATGAAATGAATATTTGGAGTGGTCTCTCAATTTTTCCTCGGCTGTATGTTGTATATTAGAAAATGATATGTACATACAAAGGCCCGATCTGTTTTTCATTACCCTGTGATGTTTTGTCATATGCTTGAGCAGCATCTGAAAGACAAGTTCTGGAACTTCATCTTCTACAAGTTCATCTTCATCTTTGGTGTGCTGAATGTGCAGCGGGTGGAGGAAGTGGTGCTCTGGTGTCTGTGGTTCTCCTTGCTCATCTTCCTCCATCTGATGGTGCAGCTCTGTAAAGACCGCTTTGAATATGTAAGCAAACTTAATATTCACCACTTAAACAACGGGATAGAATCTTTATGGCATTATGTTTTATGACAACTGGAAATGTTTTTAAAGTCCGTTTACGTTGTGATTTACAATTCCCATGAAATCATTCAATACACAGACCTTGATATCAAGGTATTACTATAAAGATGTAAAGCTTGAATGCACTGTACGTCACTTTAGATAAAAAGTGTCTGTCCAATGCATAGTTGTAAATCTGTATTATTTCTGTCAGCTGTCGTTTTCCCCCACCACACCGATGGGCAGTCACATACGTGTCTTGTCTCTGCTGGTGTCCATTCTCACGTGCTGTGGTTCTCTAGCAGTGATCTGCGGGCTTGTCGGGCATCTTAACGGCATGCACACAGTGGCTTTTATGGCAGCTGAGGTAAACTCGTCTCTTTTCCAATCCTTCTGTGGTGTTTGTGTGAAATGAGAAAATACCAGAGCACACCAGTAAAGCTACATTCTTGAACCCAAAACTTGTTTTCTGCTGTTCAGTGTTTGCTGGTGACGGTACGCACAGGCCACGTTATCATAAGGTCTGTTGGGTTTCAGTTTTGTCGTCTTTGCTCAGCGCACGTCGTGAGACATGTAAATCTAAAGGTGTCGATCTGTTTGACAGGTACTCCATTCACCTGTGGGACCTGAACCACGAGGGCACCTGGGAGAACAAGAGCTCATATATCTATTACACTGACTTTATCATGGAGTTGGCCATTCTCTGTCTGGATCTGATGCATCACATCCACATGCTGGTGAGAGAATTAAAACAAATCTTGTCCTCGCATAAAGGGAAAATAAAGGTTTTGCTTTTAAGTGTAAGGATTGGTATCAAGATACATGTTTTTTTATCTGATCCAGCTCAACATTGAAGTGTAAATCACAGAAACTACATACTGCTGGAAACATTGCATTTGTGCCCTTTTACTTGAATACTTGCTGTTCTTAAAGGTGCTCTGTTTGATATTTAGGAGGATCTAGTGACAGAAATGCCTTTCTCAGAAGTAATATCAAGAATAATTTAATGTATTCTTGTCTCTCGCGCTCTCTTTTTAGCTCTTTGGCAACATCTGGTTGTCCATGGCCAGTCTGGTGATCTTCATGCAGCTGCGTTATCTCTTCCATGAGTTCCAGAGGAGAATTCGCCGCCATAAGAATTACTTGCGTGTTATTGACAATATGGAGTCCAGGTGAGGAGTCAATTGCATTTGTTGTTTTTTTACATTTAAGAATTGATACATAAAGGTAGGTTGTGTACAGAATTAATTTGATGAATTTATAAAAACAAACAATGTTTTTCTACATGGGAATTATATTCCTTTTTGGGTGATGTGAACATTCAGTGAAATGCACACTTTATTCGCAGGTTTGCCGTGGCGACGCCAGATGAGCTGGTGGCCAATAATGATGACTGTGCCATCTGCTGGGATTCAATGACTACAGCACGCAAGCTTCCCTGTGGGCACCTGTTTCACAAGTGAGCAAAAATACAGCCGCAGTCAGTACTGAAGTTATCTTAAATCCTGAAGTTACACCGATTACATTTTTAGTCGTACTACAAAATATGCATCCAAAGAATCAAATTTTTTAATTATTTACATCCAGTTCCTGTCTGCGATCTTGGCTCGAGCAAGACACTTCCTGTCCCACATGCCGTATGTCACTGAACATCAATGAAGGCACAAGGGAGAGGGGGGAGGGTGAGCGAGAGACGATGGACGAGAACATGGCCGCTGGGCCGGGAGTGGATGCCCGACAGCATCTCAACCAACACAATCACTTCTTCCACTTTGATGGTGAGATCTGTTTACATATATGCGCGAGAACACCCAGATCATTTATTTAAACCGAGCTTATAATATCATGAGCTGGTTGCCATGTAGAAATGT
This sequence comes from Barbatula barbatula, assembly GCF_947034865.1. Lineage (NCBI taxonomy): Eukaryota > Metazoa > Chordata > Actinopteri > Cypriniformes > Nemacheilidae > Barbatula > Barbatula barbatula. The sequence goes on from NC_136788.1 coordinate 3,393,843, forward strand.
GCCGTTGTGCTCTGACCCAGTTACATTTGGTATGCTTTGCCCCTTCACCCTTAGGGTCCCGTATTGCCAGCTGGCTGCCCAGTTTCTCTGTGGAGGTCATGCACACCACTAACATCCTGGGGATCGTGCACGCTAACAACTCGCAGCTCAACGCCATGGTGAGTCTTGACAGGTCACACTGGACAGGTGTATAATAAGTGTGGTCTGATCTTCACAAAACTTATGTCTGTTTTTTTGTGGCTTTCACAGGCCCATCAGATCCAGGAGATGTTTCCACAGGTACCTTATCATTTAATCCTGCAGGATTTACAGCTTACACGCTCTGTGGAAGTCACCACCGATAACATTCTGGAGGGAAGGATACAGGTGCCTTTTCAAACACAGGTGAGCAACAAAACTGCAAAACAACATAACCTGGCATTTCAAAGTATTTATGTGTATTTTAAACAAGCATAGAAGACAGTATTTAAGAATAGCTAACATTCTATGAGAGTATATAAATGTTGTCATTGGATTTAATCATTTTAATAACAAATGTACGTTCTCAAATTGAGGAAAGGTAAGTCTATGTTAAAAAAGCTTCTGTTTAAAAGCTTGCATTACATGAAATCTCTTGCAGCCTGTGGAGCGCTCACTCATACAAGTAAACCCTGCACCAGAAGAGCTAGAGGGTCCCAGCAGCAGTTCAGAGGTCACTGCTGCGGCTCAAGGCTTCGAGGTGCGGGGCAGCCGCTTTTCCAAATCTGCAGATGAGAGGCAAAAGATTCTGCTGCAGAGAAAGGAGGAGTTACTCCTGAGAGCTCGCAGGTGAGATTTCTCATCTTCACTCCCACTCTGAGCTGACCAGCATGAATTGATTTACTCTAAACTCAGTTCTTTCCGTCAGGCGTTATTTAAACAAGAAGCCTGATGAAGAAGATATCTCGTCTGCTGTCGAACACGAGGAGGTACAAGCTTTTGTAGAGGATGAAGACTCGGACTCGATGATCCTGAGGCGCAGGAGGCTGGCGGCCGCAGCCGAGAGACGCATGCAGAGGCAAACAGACCCACCTCTGTGAGACGAGCTCCACCCATCTGCATGTATCCAGCAACGGCCATCTCTAATCCTGCCCAGGGATAAATCATTGAATAGGAAGTAGCCTTGCTTATCCCACCCATCTGAAGCCAAGCAAAAACATGCATGATGCGCCTGTGCTGTGATACAGCCGTGCCTGATTACCAAAATAAAAAAAGAACTAGACAGAATTTTGGCCCATTTGTGAGATAATTATGCCTCCATGATTTGCAATATTTTTTCCATCATAAAAATAACTAGGTGTTGTCTCACAGTGCTGACTTACAATGAAGATGACAGGCTAGATATCTGAGTCGTACAATTAAAAGCAATTGTTTGACAGCTGCTGACGTATTTTGGACAGCATTAACATTTGTGAGATAAATTAGAATTATTTTCTTTTCTGCATTTCTTTTGACCTGTTTAGTTCAGATGTTTAATTTTAGAATGAAGAAATTTGTGCAAAATCAACAATTTTGAGTATTGTGTCTACTCAATTTTGGACCTGGCTCGGATTAGAGATTAGGCGTTGAAAAGTGAGCTGTGTGTGAGAGTTTTGTTTTTGTTGCTTTGGCCAAGAAAGAGCCATTATATTTGGTTGCTGGTTATTGTTTGGATCAGCCTGTAGTTGACTTGCAAAACTATGGACACGATTTTGAGAGATTGAGCTCCTATAATGCTATCATGGCTTTAAGAGCCTGATGATAGTTAAAAAGAGAATTGGCGTAGATCATGGTAGCTGGTTTATGTTGGCATTGACGAATCACATGATGTGTCCATAGTCGTATGATGACAGCGTGGTCTTTGAACTGTCAACTCAATGTGTTGTTCTTTATTTTGTGCATTGGCGTCATTCATAAAACACGAGCAGAATACATTTTTGCACTCATAATCCTTTATTGCAAATTACATTTTTCCTCACAATTTGCCAGTGTGGTAGAATTTTATTTAAGATCCAAATTATTTATGTATACACATTTTAGTATCATACAGTTTTGCCTACCGTATGTAGTTTGAAGTGGAAAATGTGTTTTTTTTTGTGGATATTTTTAGAGAAAAACCACGGTTTAGAAAAAGTTTCCTTGCCTGGTTTAAATCATTTAAAAGTAGTTTGACATTGGGTTTAATTGAATGAATTATCAGGTTTATGACCGATTGGTTCACCTCGTGTTTTATGTAGAAGACCCTATGTGAACTCAGAAGCATGTTCTGGACTGTGTATACATAAAAATGGTTAATAGGTCAGTTTTGTAGCATTTTCTTGTCAGCAATTCAGTTCACTTCTATTTAAATGGTTTTGAAGACATGTATTATTCACCGTACTAATGTACTAATGCCTATAAATGATTGTTTCTATACTGGCCCTTGACATTCAGAAGAACTTGTCTCAAATAAGCAACAGAATAATTTGGTGTTGCAGAAATTTACAAATGTGAGCTTTTTTTAAAAGGTTCATTTAATGACTTGCTTAAAAAAGCCTTTTGTTAAATAAAGTTGGAACAGAATCACTAGCCAGTCAACTTTATTTAATTGAGAATGACTATGTAGCCCTATTGTGGATTTCAGAAAAAATCTTTGAAATGTCTCTAGTCTCTAGTTTTACACTGTGAATATAATATTTTATGCCATTTTATGTGGATTACTTCTTATATTATTGATTCATTGACTGTTGATTATGTCTATAACCCATTTCTATCAATTATTCCCAAAAAGCTTTATCTTTCTGGTTCATTTTCTTCACGAAACGTGGACATTGTGGAACATGTCAAGTTGACTGCTGGCCAATGTAGAACTTGTTTGTTTTGGTTGCACAGATGCACCTTTAACAGTATTTCTAAACATAACAAATTAAATACTTCCTGGATTTATTCAGATGATTATACAGTCGATTGATGTTCACTGTTTGTTGAAGTATCGGATTGCTTTTTGTACACAATTCATTATTTGTGCCTAACAGTGGATTTAATACAAGTTTAATTGATGTAAATAATTTTGTAATTAAGACTGTATAATACATGTGAAATGACCTTGTACAAAATAAAAGTCACAGCTGCTTTAGAGGCTTTTAAGCATATTTGTCAGATTGTTTTATTTTTGGTGTGAATGAACTTTTTCTAGAATTAAGCAATTGTTCACAGTACGTGCAAAATTATTATGCAGGTATAATAATCTGATCATATTTTTTTCGGAGCACATTTGACCAAATCCAAAGCACATAATTCCTAATAACTACTATGAATATTGTATATATACATTTATTAGTGATATACTGTATAATGTTTAGACTTTGAGTTCTGCCTTCTTATGAAGCACTTCCAGTCTTTGTTAACAATTACATTTCACTTATAAATGATTATATACAAAATTATTATCATTTATTAGTACTAGTGTAGCCTGGAATTCAGTAAAATGTGCTTGCAAAAAATATTGGTTACGAAAAAAAACATTAATGACTTATTTTTAAATTGAAGTTTTCTTATCAATAAAAATGCATAATTCTACCATTAAAATAATTATTATGTATAGAAATAAATGAAAAAGTTGTATTTGTGTATTTGCACTAGAGGGCGCTATAGATTCATCTATGACCCTTAGAATTCGATAGTCTTATTTAATTAACTCTGCATTAGTAATTTATTGTGTGTCTGATATTTGAACTGTGTTTTGACTTCCATAACCTTTTATGTTTTACTTATAGTCAATGTTTTCTTGTACAGCTGCTTTGTAACAATGAAAATTGTAAAAAGCGCTATATAAATAAAGCTGACTTGACTTGACTTGACTTGACCTTAGACTCAACATCCCGTTTGCAGAGTGCTTCAGTGGCTTCTTATAATAAAGGATCCCAAGTGACACTCATAAAATAAATTCTTTGGTCCAAACTGCATTTTTCAAATAGTTATTTATAATTAACTGCCGTATTAAAATATGTATTATTATTTATAATTTTGTATATTTTGATGGCTATTTTCTTGATTGGTGAAGCCAACATACCTGTAAGTATTTATTTTTAGATACAGTGTATGTTATAGGCCTACACACTTTGTTTCTGTGCTTTCCTGTATTTCTGCTTTAATACAATGCAATATTGTGAAAAGCGATATAGAAATAAATGTGAATATAATTTTTGTGTTGATGTCATGATAATGGGGCGTCTTCCAATATTCCAGGCCAATAACAGTAAAAAGACTTATAAAACACTCATAAAAACAAAGAAACTTCAAGATGCCATAAAATAACAAATGGTTCAAGTCTTATAGAACATTTAACATCTGAAGAACATTTCTGCTTTGCAATTTTTAATATGATAACACTTAACAGTAAATAACACAAATAATACATTTTGTCTGTCCTGATTTTCAGATCTGAAGCAACTGCTGAAAAATGCATGACTGTGACGTCACAGGCATCTGTCATAACGCTTGCGGATATTTGAGTTTGTTTGGCGGGTTGAAATGGTTCCCCTGAGTGCTTTTACCGCAGCAGAAATCAATAGCGACTCCGCCTGTCACCCTCTCAGCTCGGCGACCGCTATGATCATCTTCATCGCTGAATCATGTCAGCTTTTCCCGCGCCGTGCGTCTGAGATGTAAAGAAATAGCAACTTTGATTTCGCACCATGTGAAGAACAAACTCAAAACGGAGAACATTTTCATTACCTCTCAATTTAACACCGTTTTGGCCTGAAATGCTAACTTTGAAGGAGTGGCTTTTTTCTTGTGAAGCTTTCATGAAGCCGATATTATTTTGTGGAGTGGGCTCTGGGCAGCACGTGCCGTTTTCCATATAGTCTGATAGTTACATGGAAACTGAAGGCATTAAAGTGCTAAATAATATATTAAATGTTGTTTACTTGGCCTCGTGCCCCTCCAAACTTGTGTGACTTTCTCTGTAAAACACAAAATGAAACTATGCGCTTTCCGACCTGAGAAGTTCAGGAACAAAGTTCCCAAACGAATAGTTTTCACTCAGGGAATTTCCCTGAATTATTATTATTTTAAACCGTTTTTATTGCCATGGGTAGGCTAAAAACAAAGAAGTATACATCTCAATCACAAGAACAGTTACAATACATTAGAAAATAAATTACAAGTAATCGGTTGAAAAATAAATTTATTTAGTGACAAAAGCCGGTCGATAGCAGCGCGTCCGTCGAATGACCCCAAATCTTCTCAATTGTTATTTGTGCATCCTCGCTTAATTTCCTTGTGTCTTAGCTCCACATCTTCAGGATCACCGAGTAAAAATATCTAAACATTCTTAAATCAAAACACAATTACTTGACAAGAAAAGTGACCTTAGATATTTGGTCTTGTTTTCCGTATCATCCGAGTGAAAAATGCAAGTTTAAAAGAAGTGAAATGGCATATCCTCTGTCTCTTTTAGGTCACTTCAAAGCGTCATTAATTAATGATGAAAATAAGGTTTGGTAGATTTCATCATCCCCACTGCAATAAAATAAGTTAAAAACATGCTTAAAAGTGGTCAGAAATGTATATAAGGTATGTCAAATATATGTTATAGGGCCTACATAAATATGAACTATTAATTCATAATTAATAAATTAACTATATGAATATTAATTATACTGTCTACATTTAATAATATAAAGCTTAATTATCACATTTGTGCGTGTTTGAATATGATCTAAAGATGTGACGATGTGCAGGGGGAGGATATATTATATATGCGCGTCAGGTTTAGTTGATAAAACACTTCCGCAAAGGAAACACCTGTTTATCCTCGCTTATGATTCCTCGGAAAGCCTCCTCTCTCCACAATCCTCGCCTCCTCCCGGTGCAATTAGAGAATTGAGATGTCCTTAAAGGTGGCTGAGCTCGGTCGCTTTAAGGCATGAAGGAAGGAGGAGCGAGGAAACAAGGAGGCAAATTGCATTCCACGGTGCGTTCCAAACGGGATATATCACTTCGGAGTGAAAACAATTATGGCTGCCATATTGAAGGGTCGTTCCAAGCCAAAGTGCTCATAAATGGCAACTCCAAAGGGGCCTTCGGAAATACGGATTTTGAAGGGTACTACTGATTGACACTACACACCCCCATGATTCTTTGCGTGGCGTTGGCGCCTCCTTATGGGCACGGGATGATGACGCAGAAGGGCACTTCAAGAAACAGTGGTTCGGTCCCATACACCCATCAAACCCTTCGAAGGGCTAAGGGCAGGGGTTGGCAACCTTTGCGACCAAAAGAGCCATTTTGGGCCCTCTCCCACCAAATAAAATTTTTCTGGAATATATGTAACCTTTCAATTACTATAACACAGGTTGTTATGCATATAAGGTAATAGTTACCGCAAAACTAGATTGCAATACAGTGCGATTTTTGTATTTAGATGTTGGCAATTTATAAATGTTTGTCCCTGGCAAGAATTGGGACTGTTGCCTAGCAATAGGAGAGTAGCGTCGCGGTGCTGCACGCACTTGCTTTAGTTAGACTTTCTGTGAACGTTTATTTCGGCTTTTGTTTTTGCAGCGTTTGATGAACAACGACAAGAGACCGCCTACTCTCTGCAGGCATAAACATTATGAGAAGTGCGCTAGCCAGACAGGATTTAAACTATGCCTGCTAAGGACCAAAAAGCAGGGGGCAGAAGAGCCACACGAGAGCTACGGGGGGCCGACCCCTGGCTTAGGGCATAGGGATGAGCCCTTCGGAATGGAACACAGGGTGCCTCCATCTAATGGCCTCCATCTAATAATGCCAACATCCCTACCCGGAACAAGGGCTGTTTCTCAATTCCAAGAACGCAAAGAAAGAGGACTTGTGTTCTTGTGGAGACCAGTCTTGCCAGGCAGCCTCAGAAGAATGAACTTGGATGGACGCATCGCAGTGACTTCTGTGACTTCTAGTGGATTCTGTAGACGTGCAAAGCTGCATGATACATGTTACTTTCATGCGTTCTCTGTTCTTGTGTTCTTGGCTATTGGAACAGGACTTTGAAGGTTGTTGATGACGTATAGCGTGAGCACGAGGACACAAGACCCCTGAAGAACGCATATTGAAAAACAGCCAATAAAATCGTTCCTTTGGTGTGAAAGCCCCTTATATGCATGCTTACTTCACGGTTTTCACCATCCACGAATTTCTGGTAAATTGTCAATTATAGGATGTCACTGCCTTAGAAATATTTTCAAACTGATGGTTGAATGGAATTTTGCAGAGGAGATGCTTTAGTGTTCAGCTGTTTAGCTTATGACACTGAAATGAAAACATATTTTCAATCATATTAATGTTTGCAGATATAAGCGTCTACATTAACACGGATCTGCGAAAAATGAAGAAATGCTGTTTTTTTGCATGCCAGGCCAGTTGGTGATAACTTTGTAAAGAAACACATTGTGTCTGGGCAGATATGCATATTTCCAGGTTTAACCCAAAAGATATTTTAAAGAGTGTGTTAAGAGTCTACTGAATGTGTCGGAGCCGATAACTCTGTTTAGTGCTACAACATATGGCCATGATGACCCGAGTTCTAGTTCCGGCTTGTGGTACTTTCCCGATCCCACCCAATCTCTAACCCATTTTGCTTCCTGTCCTCTCTTTCCTACTTCATTAATTTGATCATCTTAAAAAAAGAGTCTTCTTGAAAAAATTTATTTTTGCTGGAGAAGCGTTAATAAATATGCTGTGTTGCACAAGCACACAGTACTGGTGGTTTTTGGAAATACTTGCACATGCCTACAGACTGAATATGAAGTACCACAGATATTAATATTAACAAGATGCGCCACTGCCGTCACAATGAATGGCAATGCAACGCTCAATAGGGCTACCTTAGCGAAGGAAGTCCCGCCTTCCAGTAAAACGAGCCAATAGTCAAACAGTAAAGACTGGCGATTCTCTGGGGCGGGGCTCTCGTGAGATGCTTGCCAGCCTCTGAAAAGGAGCAGTAGATTAGGTGACCTCAATTATTACTTTTTTTGTGCAATTTTAGCTTAGCAATAAACTGCAAAGTGTTAATTAAATTTTAAATCATTGATTGGAAATATTCTGTTTAATTGAGATTTTTGCCAGCGATTCTAGAAATATCTGCCTTCTCCCATTCAAGTAGATAGTTTTTAGAACTTTCTATGACGTAAATACCTGGCCGCCGAGTGGAACAACTTCTGTAAACTGACATTGGTAATACTCATACATAATATGACAAAAGTTTTGCCTTTTCAAATTTTTCACAAAGACATCAAAAAAATCTTGTTCAATGTTTAGTAGCGTTTTTCTAAATATCTTTTGAAGAAAGTCATAAAGGAACAATGCAATACTTTTCATTTTTGGCTGAACTATCCCTTCATAAATTACATAAAGAACCTTTATATTTATTTTTAGTGGATATTCAATCAATAAAAGAATTGCCTAAAAATGAACTGTGTGATAAACTGCCGTTATTATAATTCATTGTCAACAGCTGCAGCTCATCTGTAAAATGTTAATACACTTAAAGGTCCAGTTTGTGAAATTTAGCAACATTGAGCTTACGAATTGCATCTGACGGCTCACTCCACCCATCACCCTCCCTTTCGAAGTACTATGTTGGCTGACACAGGACTATAGATGTGGTCGCATTTACACTTCTTTGCTGAAGGAGATCATGAAAATGTGCTCTGCAAAGTATTTTGTCAGTTTCGGGCAATTGTACAACATGGTAAATTCCAAGGGGACCTGCAATGTATGGAGATAGAAATAGCTCATTCTAAGGTAATAAAAACACAACTCTTCATTATGTAAGGTCTTTATACACCTCCGAAGACATAGTTATATTTATATTTATTGCATTTCAGCCTATTAACCCTAATACAAATGTAAGCGAGATGCATGAGAAAGATTTAAACTACATTTAAGTTCTTGGTGTGCTTTTCAAATCCAATTATAGATTGATGTCTTAAATCTAATATTTTCTGGAGATGTGCATTTATGGTGATGTAAACAGCGAAACCCGGCTCTTGAGCCACGTATTTCAAGCACAAGGTGATCCAAGTCAAAACTTCAATATGTTACCCATCAGACACTGTGTCATTTAAGAGACAGATGCAGCATGCATGCTTGCCTGCGTGAGCAGTCTTGTGTTTGCCTCCAAAGAGACGTTGTGGTCTCAGTTCGCCGCATGGCACTGGATGAGGAGACCAGGCGCAATGAGCATTCCAGCGGCTCTCTAGAGGACACAACAGATGTGGATTTACATACACCCCCCCACATCCCACTCTCTGATGAGATTATCTGAGAGTGCCGAGAGAGAGTCTCGTGCTTAATACTCGCCTCGAGCGGGGCCAGGGGAGTCGGGCCCTCAGAGAGAGTACGGGACAAAAGCAGAAGGGGAAAATGTCAAGCTTGCCAGACGAGAACAGGACAACAAACTGCTTGGGCTGGTCCTCGAGCGATGTCCCCGACAAGAAGGTGGTAGGATTTGCATATCATAATTGCAAAATGAGGACTCGCGAATTCATCTAAGATGAACTACTGACAAATCCAGCCTGCCTGTTCGACAAATCGCAACCTGTGTACAATGACCTCACAGAGATGAACAGCTGAGACTAACCTAACATTGTTGTTAAAATACTTGATGTCGTTCTGATTCGTTGATGTTCTGTTTAACATAACCATACAGTAACTGTGTAATGTTTGAAAAGATGCTTTTGGAAGATTTGTAGTATTGTACAAATAAACTTGTAGTCACAATTACAATGATTTTCTTTGTGTGAATACAAGTTTAAATAGGGTTTTAGTTGTTGATTAAAGGTCCAGTAAGTAATTATTTGGAGGATCTATTACAGAAATGCAATATAATATACATAATTATGTTTTCAGAGGTGTATAAAGACCTTACGTAATGAAGCGTTATGTTTTTTATTACCTTAGAAAGTGCAATTTCTATCTGCATACACCCCTGCAGGTGCCCCTGAATGGAATTCGCCATTTTATTTCTACAGTAGTCCTAAACTGCTCTACAGAGCATGATTCATAAATATGTATCTCCTTCGGGTAAAGAAGCGAAAACACAACAACAACAGCCGTATTGGCTCTTCGAATGGGAGAGGTGGAGTGAGCCGTTTCAATTGGCAACCTCACCACTAGATTCCGCTAAATCATACTCTAGACCTTTAAATGAGGAACCGTTCACACGAAGAAGAATAAGTACCAAGAAAACTTTTTTTTAATTATTACAACTATTACAGAACCAGAAGAGTGATATTGTTGCAATAATTTTCAGAGCAATTACAGCAAATCAATGTCAAGTTGCATTACAAATGTAAAAGTGCAGCGAGTATTTTTCTTTTTACGGTGCGGGGGCTAATAGTCATTTCAGGTAGCTTTGTATTTGCATTCCAGGTGTGGAAGGACCTTTACTAATCAACTAGTCTACAATTCAGAACCGTCCCTGGTAATTGTTCCCTGGGAAATTACAAAGACATATTTTAAAGGCAAATAAACAAGCAATACCATACTACACCTGATGCTCTGAATTCATGTATTAAGGGCGCTCGCATGTATCGTCAGAGTCTTAAATCATGCAGCAGGCATTGTGTTGGCCGCCTGAACCTGTCATGGTCCTGTATGGTTCAAGTTTGTGATTCATTATTAAACTGTGTGTGAGGCCTGCGTTTGAATATGAAAGCTGTGACAGTGTGGCCTTGTACGAAAAGCACATGCTATATTGATTTCTCTTCCGCTGAGATACTTGGCCTTGACATTTCCAGCCAATTCCCACATTGTTTTGTAAGTTTTATTTGTTCAGCTAGCGTGGGCTCTATCAGGCCGAGGGCATAGCCGGGCCCTGAATTAATCCCTCTACCTCCTCAAACTCAGGTTCAATGTTTAGAAGTAAGTTACGTCTGTCTGCCAGGAGACCACACCGAAGATCTCCAGAGGAGGTGAACGTGGTTTATAATTATGGGCTGTGTTCATTTACATGTGTTAATCACTCAGGTGATGGGCTGCTCATTCTGATAGGGGCAGGTCAGGCCCCTGCAGACACAAGAGTCAAAACCCAATTATATGCATGATTAACTTTATCCTAAGCTCTTTCCCTACAGTCAGGACTCTCGGTGGATAAGAGGACGGGGCAGTGATGTGTGTATGTGCTTTTGTGTTTGTGGATGGGGTGGTATATAAATTACAAGTAGTTAAGTTATGAATAATGATTATCTTGAATGTTAATTTAGGTTGGGCAGTTGTGATAAAGCTGTTTATTACATTGATCTTATTATTTTGTAAATTGTTCGGCCCTGTGCAGGAATATAGATTGTCTCAGGGAGCCAGACATTTGGCTTTGGGCATGAAATACCACCTACAAAAGACCAATTTGTAAAGTGACCAAGCATAATATTAACATCTGTGTGATATTTAATATTACAGTTTTTCTCAAATGCTAAAACACATTTCACAAACGTTTCCTCCATGTTCCCCAATGTCTAAACACAACACCCTTTTCTAAAGCTACATAAACACAACCACACCTTCTCACTTCAAAACTCAAACTTTCACACCAAAAGAGCAGCTCGAAGCTTTCAAAAATGTAAACACTATACACATCATTACACACAACAGCAAAAAAATTGAAAACACAATGCTCAATTTGTGAGAAGGTTCTTTGTTTCATAACTGCCAATGCATATTTTTAGAAACTTTACAGTAATGGATCTTCTGAGATCTCTGCAGAGCATTAGGCATTTAGATTTGTGAGTTTCATATGAAGAGTATAAATCTATAGTAAATTCTGCATGTACACTACTGTAACACAAATCAATCCAAAAACTGAATCTATTGCACACAACAGTACTCTTGAAAACATGATCAGGGTGTGAAGTTTTTTTATTTACTTTATTCACACCACACACACACACCACAATCACTGTGCGGCATCATGTCGCTGAGCTGCATCGGGCCACATCCCCTCATCCACATCGCACGCTATATTGTCTCTTGCCAGGCACTGCGGGAAAAACGCCCTGGAATGGCGAATCCATCCATGGAGGGCCTCCACTGGGATGTCAACACAGGCCAGCTCCATTGCCCTTAGGAGGTTCTATCTAGTGTATGGTTGTCTGTCATAAACCTTCCATCTCCACAATGAGAAGAGCTCCTCTATAGGATTCAGGAAAGCGGAGTATGGTGGCAGACAAAGGTGGTTACTGTACAAACCACTCTCTGATTTGGTTTGTTCTGTGGAAGCTTACATTGTCCCAAATGATCACATAAATGTGATGGGCGGTCCAGGAGGATGTCTTTTAGCTCCTCTAGGAAGGTGAGGAGACGTTGGATGTTGTAAGACCCAAAGGACAGAATGCCGGTGGACAAGCCCCTTCAAACCCATGGCCGCACAAAGAGTGATATTACCCCCCCACCCACCCCCCGTTGGCCAGGAACCTCAGGTGATGGCTCTTTGGCCAATGATGTTACGGCCTCTTTGCCTTCGTTTCTGCAGGTTGAAACCAGACTCATCCAGGAAGAGGTACTCATGAGGTCTGGCCATCGCGTCCAACTGTAATATCCTCTGTGAAAATGTGAAAGTGCACAGGTGTTCAGAACAACAGTCAATCAGGTAGCACAGTATTGTCCAGAAGCAATGTAGGCCACTGAGTAACACAGTATGTCCACTAACTGTACTGTGAACATGGATGTATACTTACTTGCACATAGTCGTAACGTAGGTCTTTGTGTCGCGCAGAGTTGCGCTCAAAGGGAACCCTATAGACCTGTTTCATCCGCATCTTTTGAGACCGGAGAACTCGGTCTATTGTGGCCAAGCTGACATCAATGCTCTCAAAGTTGACATTATCGGCAGTGACTTTGTCTCTGATCTCCCGGACTCTGATCTCCCGGAGTCATCTCCCGGAGATGAGGTTGTTCTCACAAACCATATCCAAAATGAGGGTTTCTTGTGCCGCTGTAAATATGGCAACCCTCCCACCTCGATGTGGCATTCTTTCAACTCTAAAGAAAGAAACATGTGTTGTCAATTGACATGTTTTACAAATACAGTAACAACTTATTTGAAACAAATAGACTACTTTCACAGGCTTGTAAATTGTATTGTGACAAAGAAAGCAATAGAGTACAATACCTGTTGTGTTGTCTGAATGCCCTGATAATGGTGGCCACGGTGAACCTACTCAGGTTTGGACGGACACTTAGTCCTACTTCAGCCATTGTCATGCCATGGACAATGACATGGTCAATGACTGTTGCTCGCATCTTGTCTATAATGATGGTGGGAGGTTGTCTTGCTCTCCCTCCTGGACCTTCTCCTCTCCCTTGTTGGCCTCCTCCTCTTCCTCCTGGAGCTTCTCCTCTCCCTTGTTGGCCTCCTCCTCTTCTTCCATAGCCAGCTCTTCTCCCTCCTCTGACTCGAATCTTCAGCAAACTGTGCCCTCTGAACTTGCTTTTATACATGAGGTCACAGCATTGGCAACAAGTGTCTTAAATTTTGAGTCGATGTGTGTAATGAATGGTGCCAGGTGTGTTCATTGTGTTCAAATATTGCTGACTGTGGCAAGCATTTTGCATCACATGAGCTTTCATCTGAGAATATGAGCAGAGTTATTTTGCAACTTGTGTTTTAACAAGGAAAAATGTGTTAAGATTTATGAGAATGGAGGATTGTGTTTTGTGAATTGTGTCTTCATGTGAAATGTGTTTATGATATTGGAAAATGATGGCTATATTTAGTAAATGTGTTTAGACAACTGGACATTTGGTTTAGAGGATTGGCTTTTGAGTTTTAGCATTTGAGAAAAACTGTAAACAAGCATGTAACATGCATAGTTCAAATAATGAGCCAAAATGTTGTATATGTCTATACTTTGCACTTAGTTTATTACTAAATCATGACTAGGACCTGAATCTATACCTCACCAATTTTACAGTAATAGTTAACCCCCCCCCAATAAAAAATTCTGACAGCATTTACTCACTCACCATTTTTGTCATTTCAAACCTGTATGACTTGCCTTGGTTTTGTGTCAATACAAAAGAAGTAAATGGGGTCCTGTTCGGTTACCAACTTTTTTCAAAATATCTTCTTCTGTGTTCTGCTGAAGCTGGAAAGTCATAAAAGGTTTGAAATGACAAAAGGGTGAGTAAATAATCACAGAATTAAATTTTTTTGTGTGAACTATCATTTTAAGGACATGTCGTTATATTTTTTAGAGAATTACACTGTAATTACACCTTACCCCCAGTGTTATAAACAATTGGGTCCTCCCAGTCAAATGACTACAACCATTTTCTTGAGCCGGTTACTTGCAAGCCGCAAGCTGAGTAAAACACAGACATGTGTAGCTTTGATTATTATAAAATGTAATACTATAATAAACTGTATATAAGACATACACACAACATTCATCAGAAAATTATTGTCAGACCAATCTCTGCAAAATGTACCCATAAACAAGTTTTAGCAAAAACAAAATCACTGTGCAGGAAAAAGCGGACCCACCACAATTGTTGTGCAGTAGTAAAATTTCAGTGAGCAGACTCTGGATGAGACTTTGATAAGATGTCAAGCTTGGCAGATGTTCTGCCTGTTGGATTGGTAGGGCTGCACATTGAAAGCATTCCTTGGTTGCTGGGATCTTATCTGTAATATCCATCCATCATCAATAGTGGATTTCCATCATAATCATCTAATCACCGTTATACTCACCTTTTGGAGAACTGCAGTGGTGTGTTAAATGCACAAGAAAGTCCCCACGAGCCCTCATTTTGAGACTGGTAACAGACTACAAAAATTGGACCGATGAAATGTTAGACATTATTTGATGATGTGCTCAGTCAAGTCTCCTCTTTCTGTCAAACTAGAACAAAGGAAACCCGTCTGTAGTGAATTCAGTGGGAAAATGTTTTATTAATTGCCATATGCTTATTGATTCCTCTTTCAAGCCGGTTCTTTTGTTCTTCCTTTCTGGTGGCAGCAGAAGGATCTGTAAGTTATGTGAAGTGTCAGAGGTGTCCTTTTGATGTAGATGACAGCCCCCATGCTAAGTACCACCTGTGCCGGGTCTAGTCTTGTCTTCTCAGGTCTATTTGCATCTGAACTGCTGGACAGTTCAACCCATCAGACAAAACTAATTGAGCCCAGAGAGGCATAATGTCGATTATCGCTTGTTATCCTAGTTGACATTTTCAGGAGTGGGAGGATATGACGGACACACCGTCAGCGGTCAGGGGAATTTGTATGAAATTGCACGATGATTCATACAAAAGAAAAAGCAAGAATGACGTACCACCCATAAATGACTGTTGACCTACAGTAAATATGACTGCATTTAATCATACAAATGAATAAGAATTAACAACCTCATGAAAAATGACATACATAATAGCTAATTAATTGCCATGATACAATCAGACAGTAACTCAATTTGCTATATTTACAAATTTACATTTTCTTTTCCTTATACATGTAGATAAAAAATCTATTGTCCGATCGTCAATCTGTAAAATCTGTATTTTTACATAAACCTAAAGTTAGAAGAGATGCACTTTGTAGGACATACTGGCAAAAAAGGAAGCAGGAACACTGTTTACTCCTTGCAAAATGTAAAATAAACTGATTTTTTATGTATGTATTTTTGATGTATTTTTGAAATACAGTCTTTTATTATAATTACGGAAAAAACATTTTGCCATTTTTTACAGTGTACAGTGTAAGTATCAATTTCATTACTCATATTTTGCGAAGTTTAACCAATTTCTTGATTTACAAATTTAAACTTTAAAAAATCACTAAGGAAAAATCTTTAAATTTTTTAAACTGTTTACATCTAAACATCACGTATATGAATGAATGTGCAGCTGCTGCCTCTTATTTAAGTACAGAATTACAAAGATAAATTGTTATCTAGCACCCAAAGATACACCTCATGCATCCTCCGAATTAATGTAGAAAAAGTTTGCATTTCCTACTTGCTTTTCTGAAATGAGACAGCCTTGATGATGTAAGTAACTTCAAAAGAACACCAATGCAGTTTATGTTTTGATCACCATTCTAAATCTGATCTGGATGAAAACACAATTTACTTAGTTTTTAAGAAAAGTACATTCAAAGATGAAAAAGAATACATGGAGAATAATATGTTTTTGTTTATTTGTTTAAAAGCAGAGTCTCTGTTCTCCAATTTGATACATTGTATACTCACATATTCATAAATTAAAATATTCTGTAGGCCATGAAATTTTTGTGAAAATGATGAATAATCCTAAAACTGTATTAAAAAATGCAGGCGGGGAAAGAGTTAACCTTCCATTTCTGTCCTTTATTTCTTTTAGATAACGGGTTTCATTCTTTTGCAAAGTTGTAGCTATCAGCAGGTAAGCCAGAATCTGTCATGATCCCGCCCTTACTAGCAGCTGCATCTTTTGTCCTGGCCGACAGGATCATGACAGCCCCATTTCTTGTGTTTGTTTTGGAACCATTGATCGCCTTAGCCCCACCCCCTCGTTTCCTTATTCATTATCATATCATTAGTTTACGCCCTTCACCTGTTGCCCTTGTTACCTCCCATTAGTTTCTTCCCTTATTTTTCTGTCTTAATAAATTAATTTTGTATGGATTTGTCTGCATCTGGATTCTGCTTCATGCACCTTATGACAAGAATCACCTGTGACAAGAATCACAAATGGCATGTATCCTTCGTTGAAATTGAAAAGTGAAAGTGACCTATTTCTTAGATATGGTTACCCATTCCCGAAATGTGACCTCTGCATTTAACCCATCCAGAGTGTAGTGAACACATGCACAGCAAATCATGAACACACGTACATGCTCAATACCCACCGGCCCTAAAAAAAAGCAAACCATCTACCTTCTGGTCACAAGTCAGACTCTCTAACCTTTTGGCCACGACTGCTGTTATGTTCACCACGCCACCTACAGACAAGCTGGGCATCCAACACAACCTCACTACAATTTGTAAGTATTTATAACCGGGTGGCTAACTTTGACGATCTCATTCGTACCTTTTAGTACGATATGCTTTCGAGCCAGATTCGATTTAGTACTGGGGTTACGGGAGGGGCTTCAGTAGAGCTTTTTTCCAATAATAGTACGTTTTTGTATGATTCACATCAGACCAATTCATACGAATTAACCACTGCGTAAAATAGTTGTGAATTCAGGCTGGTGGTTTCGTCCTTAAAATGCCAGGGGTTGGAAGGTACGTTGCACGATACAATAAAGTAGGCTTCAGATTGAAAAAATGCAAAAGCCGGACATGAATGGTGGCCATGAATGACATGAATCATTATGTCTCATATTCATTAAACTCCTCTCCCTACATCACAGCATACATTGGTTTAAAGAGCACACAGCATTTATAATGATAGATGTCTACCTCACCTCATTCGCAATTTATAAGCTTTAAAAACTCCCGTGACATTCTGACGCCTCTGCTTGGAACAGGTTGTACATTATTAAAAACTCCACACTCCTATGTTGTCTTTGATATTACTCATCTTATCATGGATTCACTTTATAGATGTAAATATCAGAAGTTAAGGGAACTGTTACAACACCCACACACTCCCACTGTCACTTTAAATATTTTAATAAGGACAGATCAAAAAAGTTGCACATTTTATGTTCTATAGTATATACGATCTGTCGATCCACTACCATCGCAGATGTTATATTATTTATTATTGTTATTAAATGTAATATTCAATTAAATCTGCAGATAAAAAGTCAGTATTTAGAAATTTCTTCTTATGATTCACAATGGTAAGCTTACAATACTGATTTGTTTTTTGTAACTGTCACCTACGATTTTTGTGGGTGCTGTCAATCTTGTATATATAATTTGGCTTCAATACACTCAAACAAAGTGTCTCATAATTGTAAAGTGTCTTAGTGTTATATAAGGCATGAATACTTGAACCATTTATTCTGAGGACGTAAAAGATATGTTAAATTGTGTAATTTCTAAACAACTTAATGTACAATTGTTGTAACACACAATACAATGGAACAATGTGTTTCTACATATAAATTTTTTCACCTTTTTCTGATCTGCACACTTTATAAGATATGTTATCTTATATTTCATGATGAAATTTTATGCATTTTCAAAAATACCAAAAAAACAGGTTACAGTAAAAACAGTTTTTTTCCTGTGTTTAATTATGTCTATTCTTATACTTCTTGCCAATTATTTAGACATAAGGTTGTTTGTTCTATATTTTTTATGTTGTTAGTTAATGTTTACTGTATATCACAGAAAGGCGTAAAGGCCACATGTGATAAACCTTTATCCATTTTACCGCATTGTGGTGTTTAACTGTATTTCATGTATATTATGAAGTAAAAAAACAGATCTATATTAAATAATACATTAAGTATAGTTACAAGAATTTAAAATATACATGATAGACATAAAAAATATGATCAAGAATTGTAGTTAACACTTTATTGTACGCTGCCCTGGTTCCACACAGTATTCATAGTATTTCCTATAAATTAAGAATAATAACTTGTAACTAACCTTAGTCCTAATCCTAACCCTAACCTTATAGTAACTACACATGGTTAATTATTTTAAATTCTCTTTAAGTACTGAAATGTATACTTGTACACTGTGCACTGTAAAAATAAATCCGTAAAAGACTGAAATTTACCGTAAACTTGAAAAACAGAAATATAGAGCAAAAAAAAAAATGACAGAATATTAAGATAAATATTACATTGTTTTTCTTGTATTTTCTGTATTTTTTTAACCTGGCAACTGGGGCGCCAGAAATCAACTGTAGAATAACGGGTTTACCTGTAAAATTACACCCCCCATGTCTTTCTTGTAAATTTGCGGGCTTCTGTAATTTTATGTTTTTTGACCTGAATCTTGAATCTGTATAAAAACTCTGTTAACTCTTTTACTTGGAAATTAAAAAAAGAATAACACAAACATTCTGTAAAATTCGTTTTTTTACAAGGTACAATACCGACACCATAAAATAAAGTGTAACCGAATTAGGAGAAGCTTTTAAGTTGTTTGTATGTATCTTGTTTTTTTGGGCAACCACAGATGGCAGTTTTTTTACTGCAAAAACAACAGATTTATTTTAGCAGGTGTATACTTTTACTGAAATGAGAATTGAAACGGGTAAGCAGCAACCATTCAGAAGATCCTAGCAATGGCCTGGCAACCATTTGTATAATGGCATTAACAAATATTAACGTATGATTCTTATTCAAGCACTATATTCAAACTTGATCGGCAGAACTTTGTCTCACGCAGATTCCGCAAGGCATCTTTGAAGTTGCCAGATCCTTGTATTTCACTGAGGTTCATAAGGGTAGAGATGACAGCACTTTCTTTTGCAATTCCACCGTTTTGATGTGCGCAGTTGTCAAAAGCTTGCCAACATCACTTTGATTCACAATGATTATTAATTTATTGCAGTTTCTGCCTGGTTTGTCTGCTAAGTAGTCTTACTACACGACTGTATCTAACCTGGGTCCTGATTTTTGGAGAAAGTGGCCTTCACTCAATAATAATTCATCTATTACTTATACGTAAAAAAGAAAAATAGGTATAATAAAAACAGTTGGGTTATTGTTCCAATGGATGAGCAGCTGCTAATAATACCTGCACCTTCAAATGTATGCAATATTTACAGTAAATCACCTAAAGCGCTCTCAGAATAGATAAAAATGTAATGATATATTGGTGCCTTTCCATTTAAGATGAAGGAATCCATTCACTGGAGCAGTCTCGCTTTTCCAGCCATTATTCAACTACAAAGCAAATCATATTCATCATTGCTTTTTAATCACATCAAAAAGAAATATAGTTCTACCCCAGGGTGCTGGCAGGAATATGGAGTCCTCCATGATGTTATTGTTTCCAGCACTGCCAAACAATCTCAAAAATTGACTTAGAATAAATGTATTTTTAATATGATAACTCAACCCTTGTGAATACAGAGGCACTCTGTCAATTGTTCTTGCTGAATGCGTCGCATTACAGATGTAATGCGGGAGTGCTTGTGATCTAGCGATATTAAACCTGCGAGCGTTGCCTTTCAAACTTTGTTCCGGCTTTCCGGATAACATTCTCTTTCCTTCAGCTTAACTAAATGCCCTAACAGATGAGATAAATGCATTGCTTTACCGAGTCAGTGTGTTATTGCAAATGCTACGTGTGTTCCTCGTGCTGTTAAGATACCTGCTAATCTGATCTATCGTGCACTTCTGATGCACTTTTTATTAATGTGATTTTAGCTTAGAAGAATATACCTGTGTGAAATAATAGCCTTGCATATAAACTTACATATGTAAGGAAGTACAAGCTTTCATCCCATTGGTGTATCAGCACAAAGAAGTTCTGGACAGTTTTGAGTTTATTTAATGTAATGCTGTTTGTTTGGGCACACGCAGTACCAGTTTAAACCATTTAAAGAGATTTAGAAAGGCTAACTTAAAGGTCACCATAAGAAATAACCTGATGGTCAATCATAATAGTCTTATTTGTGTGTTGCAGTACACAAAAAAATGTGCTTACACACTACAATAAAAGTTTAGTTTTTTCTAATAATGATGCATTTTTGTGTGATTCGCACAGATTTTGAAAACAAATCCCTTTGTAACCCAGGCTGGAAATAACACAAATGGATTGAGTCAGCTATGGCCTACCTTAGACTTTAGTAAAAAATCTGTCTCAAACGTTTGAAGTCATTCAGAAGTATAACCCGTTCATATTTGTCCATTACTGTTAAGCACTTAAAGCTGAAATGTGTCATTTCTGCCCCACACTGCAGATTTTTTTCCCAAAATGAAAACGCTGTCATCATTTCCTCTCCTTCGAGTTGTTCCAAATCTGTATAAATGTCTTTGTTCTGATGAACACAGAGAAAGATATTGGAAAGAATGCTTATAACAAACGGATCTCAACACCCATTGACTGCCACGTTAGGAGAAATTCAATGGTAGTCAAAAGTGCCCCAGAACTGTTTGCTGTCCTACATTCTTCAAAGTATCTTCTTTGGTGTTCAACAGACAAAAATATATAATGTAATTTGTCCTACTATGGGATGGACCTAATGACGGGTGTTGAAATCTATAAAGAAATGTGTACACATTTGGAACAACTCAAAGGTGAGTATGATGACAGAAAATGTCATTTGTCATTTGTATCATTTGATCTTCTCTGATATAATGATAGTTCCGCTCCATAATAACTCCAACAGTTCCACAAGAGTTGCAATTATTTTAACATCCAAAATACAGAAGCTTTTAGATAAAAAAAGCAAATAAATCATCCAAAAAAGCACGTCCAATTTTGAGAGGCATTGCATTTTGCTCAATTGATTTTTTATGACAAATAATCAAAACAGGTATTTGTTTGCTTTTTTGAAATGGTTCACATCCTTCACGTGAATAACCGAACAAGCCGCTACATCCGAAGACAATGTAAGATGGCATATCTTAATTAGGCAATCATCCCTCGGCATGCTGTTATCTGCACGTCGGGATCTTATCTAATGTGGCATGTGACGACAGCAGCCTCGTGTTACGTTCATGGCTTTGTGGCGAGCGAAGCGTTATTTGCGCTGCTAGGACGAGAGTTGCTCAGGGCCACAGAGGCTCCTAATGATGCTTTCAATTAAAGAGGAGCCCTGAGGCTACAGCGCAGCTGTCTGTTTCAAACGCCTCCTTCTCGCCCGAGCCTCCGCGGCGTGCGGGAGTGTTTAAGTCAATATTATTTTAGAGACTACCTCCCATCTATTATTGAGTAAATTGAGCCATCAGCGGCGTCTCTGGCCGTTTTCAACCCTAAATGAAATCTATTTGCCAAAGGCCTGAAGGACCTGCAGAGATAATATAGAAATACAGTGTGCGGGGAGCTTGTTAGGAAAATGAATAATAGCTGCAAGGAAAAGTAGTTTACGCTGGATTACATGTGTCAAAATGTTTGCTAGTGTTTTGACGAAACAAAAGAAACATATTTGCCAGTGCTTTAAAATTGTGGTTGTCAACTGCAGGTTGCAGGCAACAGGGAGAATAATGGTAAATTAAAAAAAGAATGAAAACAAATCTTGATCTTTTGTTCTCAGAACAGTCATGCAGATTAATTTGTCTAGTGGAAAAAACGGTTATTGAATAGGAACAGGTATTGAATGTTAGACTGGCAGTATGACTCTGATCTTCGAATAACACCAGCCCTTTAATACAGGTTCACTTCAACTAAGAATCAAATATTTGTTATGGATTATTTTTTATGAGCATAAACTATTAAATATTAAAAATACATTTTATATTTTCCTATTGAGACTGTTCAT
Source organism: Barbatula barbatula (assembly GCF_947034865.1). Classification (NCBI taxonomy): domain Eukaryota; kingdom Metazoa; phylum Chordata; class Actinopteri; order Cypriniformes; family Nemacheilidae; genus Barbatula; species Barbatula barbatula. The sequence continues at coordinate 3,416,181 of NC_136788.1, forward strand.
GGTTCGTGGGTTTTACTCGCTGGGAATGCATGTACGTGTAAAACATGGCGACATTAAACTGTTATATATTTTGGGTGGAAGTGTAATAGATGTATGTCATTGATATATGGGCATATTGTTGAGACTTCTTTGTAGTTTTACTAGATAACAATATGCAATACCGCTGAGATTTTAGTATATCCTACTTTTGTGCCACACATAATTGAATTACTGTGTTGGCACACCTCCTAATATCCAAAACTGTTGGCAAAGACAGAAGCAAAACCATCTGAGAACTGCTCAAAATCTAACTCATTTAATATGAACGAGTACAAAAGGCACCAGGCAACTTTAACTTAGACTACATCCTGTGAAAAAAATCTAAACACTTTTAGAAAGTGCTAATTTGATATTCAGTGGTTTGACTTCAGGCTGAAGTGGACGAGGGGTAACATGAACATCTCACAATTCAGCTTGTGCTGTCTGGCATGTTAGTGTTTATATTCACTATGCAGGAAACACTATTTTAGTCTGAATCGATCAGCTCAAAATCAATATTTTTAAAAGCTTTACACACCCTTTAGTTAAGAGCAAAAGCGTGCTTGCTTTAAATAAGCACATCAGGGTGTGACGGCGAGTGGACAAGCATTGTCTTAACACCTTCTTCTATCATACGGACTGCTCACTTGTACTCATAAAACATTTAATATCATATCAAATGTCCATTAAAAGTCATACACGCCATTTAATTATCCTGCATATGCATTTCTTTACAAAAATATATAATTCCTGAGAGGAAATTTTTGTCAATAATCAGACACGTACTGTTAAAACAAAAACATTAATACTGCCTGGTTTCACTATAAACTAGATTTGATGTATTTCCCCAAAAAGCCACGTATATAGCAAGCAAAATATGTCTTCTGTAATTATAACAGGTTAAATATTTATGTGATGATAAAGGATGTCATATAATTTCTTGCAATGACTGAGCTGAAGGAAAGTGCCACATGTAAACATACAGTATATACATTTCTGCACAACAGCAATTTTGAAAAGGAATCCCATTTGTAGATGTTTTGAATCCTCCTTATAAAGTAATAAGAAAGGAAAATACGCGTGTTGAATGCGACATTGGTGCAAGTGGACGGAAGATAATTGGATAGTTTTGATGGAGCATCTTTGGTTACAAAGCTTTGAATTCACTGGATTGTGAAATAGCATTGCACCTTGTGTGAACATATATAGTCAAACTCTGAATTTACCCAAAGGATTAGAGAGCTTTTCACATCCTTGCAGCTTCTTTTCATGGTTTTGTGTATAAAGACGTTGTATTACCCCTGTAAGCCACAGGGCCCGAGTCGCTTCTCTGATGTTTGTTGATGTTGGACTCTGCCGTTCGAGCAGAAATTGAGAATTGGTGGTAATCCTCTCTTTCTTGCCAAGAGTTTACTACATTTTGAATTTACACCCCTTAATCCCTTTTAAAATGGTCTTTTGAACATTTTTAGCCCCTCACTGTTCCCGCATCACTTCAACACACGTTTCATGTTTAGATGCCGTATGGAGCACAAATTTAATATCTCCTCCATTTATGAGTGCTGTCCCATAATCCCCTTGCAATAAATGTTGACTTGTGCGATTTAAATACACAATTTATCCACTGTATTAAGCCCAGGAGGCGACTATTACAGTTATTGAGTGTTTTCTTTGAGTCCATAAGTGAAGCACAGTTGTGAGCAAATCTGGAAGGCACTGCACAATGTTCTCAAAGAGTGATGATGGAATAATCCTCACGGGGTTGAAATATATGTGAAGAATAGCTTGAGTTCAACAAATGCAGCTAAATTGTCTTGACTGACGTCTTCCAAACCTGATGCCAACCTTTATAGAGTATCTGTCATATCTTTCAGTGAGCCCATCAAAACAGCTTTTACATATTAAAAATGTTCTTAACACATGACTGCTTATACAGGGAAACCTGAATTATGCATAATGTTATAGTTGCAAACCAAACCACAGAACGTGTGTTGATGAATAAACTTCATAATCCCAAAATGATTTCTGTGTCTGTGACATCTTCGGTAGGTTTTGTAAAATGGCACACATGATCAGGGGTAATATATGAACATCCAATAAAATAAGATAAATAGATCATTTTAACAGCAGACACACAACTTTTTTTAAATGACTACTTTGGCCTCTTGCACGGACGTGTTACATTGAATGGATATATGTGAAAAAAGGAGCATTTCCGCATAAAACATGACTTCATTCCTAAATGTAAGAAAACGTCGCGCAGCTCAGATGCAACAAAGCTGTTTTATTTGCACTGGAGATAATAATAAATAAAAGTGGCTAGAGAGTGAGTTTGCTGTCTCTGTGTAACGCAGTCTGGTTTATTCCGTTTAGATATTTGGGCTTGGATTCGTGCAGGGATCCGAATGCGCTATAGTTCGTGAAGCCCGGGCGGAAAGCAGACGTGTAGTATAAATGTCTCGGGGGATACGGGCAATGCACGGGTGATAACCTCCCTGATGTCTCGTCACACCTCTTATCGGACGAAGCCATTTCAGCAAGAGACCACAGTTTGGGTTTGGGGGTCGGGTTTGCTGAATGAATGACAGATGTGGGTTTGCAGTTTTCACTGGGGGGCTTCGGGCTTTCTCTGATGTCGTTTAGGGGAGAGGAGGTCGTGGCCACCGGAGACTCGGGTACTGTCCGCTTCTCGTGTTCTTCACAGTCGATTATAACACGATCCGTCGCGTCGTCGTTTGTGTGCTTTTCTGAACAGTCGTCGCGAACTGCAACATGAGGTTAAACAAAGAAACCATTAAGATTATTTGGCTTTTCAATCATATTTATATGTGGACTTTTAGTGCCCCCGAATATCAAATCTAATGCAGGATAATCATTTTAAATTGAACATAAAAACAGCTTAAAATGAACATTTAGTTTTGTCATTGAAAACCTTTAAGGAAGCATACTTTATTTGAGACTATTGTTGCGATTGATCAATATTATTACATATACATTTTATTTTGACAAATATGTTATTATTATTATTATGATAATTAACAGTGCGCACAAGACATGAAAAAGCGAATTTATAGGAAATGCACACCTGCATCTTTGGTCATCTCTGTTGTTTGGGTGGTCTTTAGCGGTTCATCCTCTTCGTCGTTTTTCTCTAAATCAATGCTGTCCCCATCATCCTCATCCTCACTCCTGTTTCGTGGTGTCCAGGTCATCTTATTTTCTTTTTTCAGTCTCCTCCGTGCGTTAGCGAACCAGGTGGACACCTGAGTCAGAGTCATTTTGGTGATGATGGCCAGCATGATCTTCTCACCTTTAGTGGGATACGGGTTTTTTCTATGTTCACTCAGCCAGGCCTTCAGGGTGGCGGTGGCATCTCGGGTGGTGTTCTTTCGGTATGCTGGGTCTCCAAACGGGTACGCACCCAATGGCCCAGCGTACGGGTGGTAGCCCATAGAGGAAGTTAAACCCGGTGAATGGTCGTACGGGGAGCCCTGGGCAATGAATGAATACAGATCATTATACATCAATGATTTATGTTGGCTCGGCTCTGCTGTTTAAATGTGTCAGGTCAGGGCGGACAGTTATACAAATATTGAATTTATACTGATCGAAAATATATCAAATATAAATGTTTCGTTTTGTTTAAATAACAAATAAAATACATATGAATATTCTGAGCTATAAACATCGAAATGCAGGGTTGTTTCTATCACGTGAACTCCATTTGTTAAAAATAAAAAAAGCGTGAAAACAAAATAGATATGTATTTTATGCATGTTAGTTAATGGTTGGTAAAATTATTTGTCTTGTTAATAATCATTTTGTTATAAAATAAATGCAGCAAAAGCAGTCCACTAAAAAATAGCGAGAAACACAAACGAATCACTGATTATTAACTTGTACAGTATTTGTTCTTATTTCATTTTTAGTTTGTATTAAATTGAGCTTTTTATGTTTCTATGTTTTAAAACGAATTAACTAAGAATAAGAAAGTGAAGTGAATTTTTTTTACAAAAGTTTAACATATTTTGGTTTCTGTAGAGAAAAAACAAATCAACACATTTCACGTGTGTTGACTAAATAAGTTTAATCGACAGTGGCATTAAAAGATGCATCTGGAGTTACAAGATGAAAGATTAAAATGTCATAAAATGATTATAATAAGCGACATTAAAACCCTCCGAAATCCAATTTGTGTGTCAATATAACTCACCACGTAAGTAGTAAAAGGGACTGTGGATTCAGAACTGTACTGGATTGAGTTAAAGGCTGAAGTGTTGCTGAAAGCTATGGTCGCGTACGGGGCAAACGCCGAGGCGCCGGAGGGTCGTCCCAGATCATGCGTGCGCGGGCCCGTCATCGCACCGGACGCGTGCGGAGGGCACGAGTACATGGAGAGTGAAGACTGGTACAAGTATCCTGGAGGAAAAGCCATGGCTGAATTACAGTCTTCCCACATGTCCAAGAGTCAGGACACTCATCATCGGTGCCATCCAAATGAAGATCACAGACTTAAATCATATTTCAGCTCCCGATGACAGGCATGTGAAAATGTGATTTTCTGATCGGCTGTGGGTCTTCTGGAGAGGGAAAGTCTCGGCGAGTTTCACAGAGCTCCGTCCGCTTCCTCATGCCATTGAAAGAAGGAAAAACTCAAGCTGAGTTTCCTTCCCATCTCTCTCTCTCTCTCTCTCTCTCTCTCTCTCTCTCTCTCTATCTCTCTCTCTCTCTCTCTCTCTCTCTCTCTCTCTCTCTCTCTCTCTCTCTCTCTCTCTCTCTCTCTCTCTCTCTCTCTCTATCTATCTATCTATCTCTATCTCTCTCTCTCGCTAACATACACACCTTCGCACTTTTTGTACTTTGTCTTGCCAAAGGGGGCGCTGAAATATGGACGTGGTTTTGGGTTCAGTCCCAATGCGCTTTTAGCCACATGAGCGTCCTATTTATGGTTTTTATTATCACGGTTAATTTATTTGACTTTTACGTATTTAAGGATTATAAAAAGTTAAAACATAGCTGGGTAGAAAGCAATTGCAAAAGGAAGAACGACGTAAAGGTTATTAATGCTTTTAAAGTGTGTCGCCACTTTCTGTTGGCTCTTAATATCTCAGGTGTTCACTGTAGACTGCTTTATTTAATCTGTAAGGAGGGAGTCTATCCGTTGCGCTCCATGCAGTATCTGATGCGCACAGGAGTTCATGCACTATTAGCATGTCTGAGATACACCGGGAATGTTACGAGCTCTCTCCTGAATATGGAGAAAAATACGTTCATACTACATGCGAGAGCCAGTCCGCTGGAAAAGGTAACGGGGACAGGCGCATATGCGTACAGCATAGGCTACTGTGTGTGCACTTTATATTAGAGAATATGTTAGAGAATATGAACTTGTTTAGGCCAGGTTATTAAATTAAAACTGTTAGTAAACTGTTTATCCAGGCATATTCTTTAGAAACCTCTCAGCAGAATCTGTAGATTTGTGTTGAATTCGATGACCAATGTAGCCTGTACACCTGCACATAACTGATCTAATCCCATTTGCGAGCTCTATAAATAGACTTTAGTATACTAATGCTCAGGGTTAGACTGCTGTGAGTGAGAACTATACACTATGGTCTGTGTATGTATGAAGCATTTGGAGTTGTTATCAATGCACACCTGTTGACTCTCAAACACCTGTTTCTACTTGGACATGAATAGTTTGTTTCACATTCATTTGCAGATATTTAATTTATTTATAGTTGAGTTTTATTTCATTGCTTGAGAGGATTTTAACTGATATTAAGTGTTTTGATTTGTGCTTAGATGCCAGTTCCTTGGACCATGGGAGCCCTATTGAGGACATTGTCATAAAGGAAAAGGTAAAATTGTCTTGACACATTTTGGCAGTTAAAATATTCCTTCACAGTTCCTAACTGTATGTCTTATTAAATGAGACGGTGTTAATATACCGACCCAGGTTTTCATGCAAAAACTTCTTGTTACTGTATACAGTATGTATTATGAATTACTCAAGTATCATTTTGTAAACCCGTTTGGCGTGTCATGCGGAATACGGCAATGGAAGAACGTTATAAAGAAAGTGTAAGTAAGCCTCATATAACAGCCTCAATCCCAATTGTATGAGAAAAGCACAGAATTGACAGTGTTTGACATTCAACATCCAAATACTCATAAAAGCAAAGTAATGCCTAAGCGCGGAACGTAATATAAAACACAACATATACATAATTAATAACAACAATTATTGAAAAAACTTTTTAAATAAAGTTAGTTCCCCTTCAGTCGGTCTCTTGACGTTGTGAGAGACTGACTGGGGTTTGATCTTGAGAACCTACCTTCTCCGAGATAATTAATTATAAAACGCCAATGGGCTTGGCGAATGGACGCGCATGCCAGTCTCCGCCCCGTGCATACGGGTATAAAGGAAGATGGCGGCGGTCATTCACTCATCCTTTGTTCTTCGGAACCTGTGTGTTTGCTGATGCTACACGCGATACTCGACTTCGAGAAAACTTTTAACCTGCTGGATTTATGACGCGGAGCAGCGGACTTCTCCTTTCGGTGGACTTCCCCTGGGCGTTTCGGCAGAAGGCTACAGACCTTAAGAGGTAAGTCCCTCCGGCTACGAACATGTCTCGTAGCTGTATCCTTGGGTGCGACAGACTCATCCCGGAGTCTGACGGCCATGATTCCTGTGTCACTTGCTTGGGGCTCAAGCATGCTGAGGCAGGTTTCACTGATGCAATGTCCCGTGTGTGCGGACATAGCAATCAGGGTGTTGCGGTCATGGTTGGCTACGTTCTTTCGAGCGCTGCCACCACCCCATCTGTTTCCCAGGCGTGTTCAGCTGCCGTTTCGGCGAAGTTGACCGCTTTGGCGAGCGGCTGGGGTGATTTAGGGACTCCGATAGATGTTGCTCCGTCAGCTTCACGCTCGCGGACCTTCTATATCCCTTCACGCTCACCTGGTTCGTCCCCTACGAGCGGCAGACGGCCGTCTCATAGTGGTAAGACTTCGCACACGGATGATGACGCTATCTCTATCGCTGCGTCGGACAGCTGCCTGCTGGCATCGGATGCGGAAGACTCCCCTGATCTCCTGTCGTCAGGCAGTCGAGCTCCGGAGGAGACTGACGCTGAGATGTCGGCCATGCTTTCCCGGGCAGCCGCGTGCATCGGGTTGCAGGGTGTAACAACATCCTCCTCGGAACGCTCGCGGCTAGATGCGCGGTTTCGGGGGCGTGGTCAAAAGCCACGCCCCGCTCCGTTACCATTCTTCCCGGAGGTGCATGACGAGCTCTCCAAGTCCTGGAATGCGCCCCTTTCGGCGCGTTTCAGGCCGGAGGGCTCTGTGGCTGTGACTTCCCTGGTTGGTGGGGCGGCTAGAGGCTATGTTGACGTTCCCCGCGTGGAGCGTGCAGTCGCGGGCCACTTGTGCCCGCAGACAGCTGCCACTTGGGGGGCTCGACCTAGACTCCCGTCCAGAGCATGTAAGCTCTCTTCGACACTCGTCGAAGGCTTGCAGTGCTGCTGGACGAACCGCCTCCGCTCTCCACGCCATGGCGGTCCTCCGGGTTTTTCAGGCGAAAGTCCTGAAGGATTTGGACGGCGGGAAGTCCGACCCAACTCGTATGAGTGAGCTGCGTACTGCCACAGACCTCGCGCTACGAGCGACGAAGGCCACGGCACGTGCCCTGGGTCGGCCGATGTCCACAATGGTGGTCCAAGAGAGGCATCTGTGGCTTAGTCTTGCGCGGTTGAGCGGCGCCCAGAACGCCCGTTCTGGATGCGCCCATCTCGCAAGCAGGGCTGCTTGGTGATACCGTGGAGGACAGCAGTTCTCCGCGGTCTGGAAGCAGACTGAGGCGATCGAACAGATCCTACCACGCCGCAACGTGCCCGCCAACAGGTCGGCATGGTCTCGGGCACAGCCTGGTTCCCAGCAGCCCTGCCCTCCCGCGGCGGCCCTCCGGTTGAGGAACCTCCCAGAGGACGACCCACCAGAGACGTAGCCCCCGCGGAAGAGGGCATCTGTTCCCCGTCAGCAGCCCGCCAAGAGGTCCTCTAAGCGGCCCTGACGGGATGAACCAGGGGGAGATTTTTCTGGGCCCGAATCCCGGCCTTTCCAACGCCGGATCGGAGAAGGACGCTGCCTGCCGCGTTCCATCGAGTCTGGGCCCTTTTCAGGGTCCGGCGCCCACATACTCACAAAGAGACAAATCTCCCCTGGGTTTTCCTCCACAACACTCTCGTCCAGACGGTGTATTGGATGGATCGGGCCGCCGACCGCAATCTCCCACCGGACATTGCGTCAGGCCGCCTGAAGCAGGTAAACATACAGAGCCGTCAACCTCCCGGGGGGTCCCCCCTGTGCGAGGTGACCGTACTGTCAGCCACCGAACCAGCCTTCCCCGGCACGGTGAAGCAGATTGTCCCTCTGGTCCCGTTGTCGCGGTTCTTGGGCGCTTGGTAGCGCACCAGCCCGTCACACTGGATAGAGAGGACAGTCCGTCTCGGTTACTCGATCCAATTCGCCAGGCGCCCCCCCAAGTTTCGGGGCATTCTGTACACCTCTGGGCGAGGAGAGAATGCTTCCGTACTTCGGCAGGAGGTCGTCGCCCTTCTGGCGAAGGGTGCGGTCGAACCCGTCCCTATAACCGAGATGTCGTCCGGGTTTTACAGCCAGTACTTCATCGTGCCCAAAAAGGCGGGGGGGCTGCGGCCCATTTTGGATCTGCGGCGCCTGAACAAGCACCTGCACAAGCTGCCGTTCAGAATGCTGACGCAGAGGGGCGCATCCTGGGCTCGGTACGTCACCAGGATTGGTTCGTGGTGATCGACCTGAAGGACGCGTACTTTCACGTCTCTATTCTCCCCCGACACCGGCCGTTCCTACGGTTCGCGTTCGAGGGAAGGGCGTATCAGTATAAGGTCCTGCCATTCGGTCTGGCCCTGTCTCCACGTGTTTTTTCCAAACAAGTGGAGGCTGCCTTAGCTCCTGTCAGGGAGCAAGGCGTGCGAGTGCTAAACTATCTCGACGACTGGCTTATCTTGGCACACTCGCGAGATGTGTTGTGCACGCACAGGGACCTTGTGCTTTGGCACCTAGACCGTCTAGGCCTCCGGGTCAACCAGGAGAAGAGCAAGCTCTCCCCCGCGCAGAGCACCTCTTACCTCGGTATGGAACTAGACTCTGTCCGTATGTCAGCACGTCTCACCAACGAGCGTGCACAGTCAGTGCTGCGCTGTCTGAGGTTGATCAGTCAGAATCCCTCGACGCCGCTGAAGAATTTCAGAGGCTCCTGGGGCACATGCCGTCCTCGACGGGGGTAATCCCTCTCGGGTTGATGCACATGCGGCCGCTTCAGCACTGGCTACAGAGTTGGGTTCCCTGGACGGCGTGGCACGCAGTATCGGGTAGGTGGACAGGTCCCCGACTGCGTTGGCATATCAACTGCCTAGAGTTGTTGGCAGTCCTTCTGGCACTGAGGAGGCTCCAGCCCCTCGTGCAGGACAAACACGTGCTAGTCCGGTTGGACAGCACGACTGCCGTGGCGTACATCAATCGCAAGGCGGCATACGCTCACCGCAGTTATCACAACTCGCCCGACGCCTCCTCCTTCGGAGTCAGCAGGTGAAATCCCTGCGGGCCACGTTTCTTCCGGGCAACCTGAACCAGACAGCCGATGCGCTCTCTCGACAGTGTACTCCCCGCGGAGAGTGGCGACTCCATCCCCGTGCAGCCTGGCTCATGTGGGAAGCGGTTCGGCAGGCACAGGTGGACCTGTTGCCTCCCCGGACTCCACCCATTACCCGCTATGGTATTCCCAGACCGAGAGTCCCCTCGGCACGGATGTCCTAGCACACAGCTGGCCGCGGGACAAGCGGAAGTACGCCTTCCCCCCAGTGAGCCTCCTTGCACAGGTCCTGTGCAAGGTCAGGGAAAAGGGGCATCAGGTTCTGGCGAGTGGTGCCACACTGGCCCAACCAGACCTGGCTCTCGGATCTGGTAGATCTGACGACGGCCCCCCCTGGCCCATTCCCCTGACGAAGGACCTTCCGCAGGGGAAGGACACGTTGTGGCACCCCAACGCAGGCCTCTGGAACCTCCATGCCTGGCCCCTGGACGGGATGAGGGCTTGCCCGTTAGCGGTCCGGGAGACTGTCTTACAGGCTAGAGCCCCGCCTCTAGGCGGTTATCGCTTATAAGTGGCGCCAATTTGTCCTGGTGTTCTCCCCGGGAGGAGATCCCGCGGAGTTGCCTGATCGGATCAGTGCTGACCCGCAGGTAAGTATCCCCGTCAGCACAACCTGGTCACCAGGTTCCTCAGGAGCGCGAGAGGGCCAGCTTGGCTGCGCTCCGTACCCTCTTGGGACCCTAATGTGGTCCTACAGGGCCTTGGTACGGCCCTGGTGAGCCCCTAAGAATTGCCAATCTTCCTCAGTTGGATGAAAGATGCACTCTTTGTGGCGCTCACCTCCATCAAGAGGGTGGGGGACCTACAGGCATTCTCTGTGTCCCAAAGGTGCCTGGAACTCGGGATTGGTAATTCTCACGTGGTCCTGAGATCCTATCCCGACGACGTGCCCAAGCTTCCCACTACTCCCTTCCGGGACCAGGTGGTGAACCTGCAGGTGCTCCCCTCCGGAGAGGAAGACCCAACCTTTTTATGTGTTGTGTCCAGTCCGCGCGCTGCGCCTCGGTCTGGACCGCACACAGAGCCTCAGAAGCTCTGAGCAGCTCTTGTCTGTTCTAGGAGACGGCACCCGGGGGGGGGCTGTCTCCAAACAGAGGTGGCGCACTGGGTACCAATCCCAGGATCGCCGTACCCGCTGGCAGTGAGAGCCCACTCCACTCGTGGGCACTGGCACAGGGCGCCTCTCTGGCAGACATTTGTAGAACTGCGGGTTGGGCTACGCCCAGTACCTTCACGAGATTTTACAATCTCCACGTGGAACCAGTTGCAGCACATGCCCTTAAACGCCGCCAACGTTTAGGGTGGGCTCCTGGTTTGGGCGTACGCCTGCGAAAGCGCCTTCTCCCCTCACCAGGTGAGACTAGTGCGCTATTGTAGCCTACCTACTTTCCCCTCTCGGGCGAAGTATAGGCATTCCATCCATCACTAAGCATTGCACTTGGTAACAGACTGAGCAGAGCCGTCTGTTAGAACCAGGTCCGTTATAGGTAGAGTCATCCCTGCTCAGGCAGACCCCTGTATTAGGACTAGTGCCCCATACGTAGTGACTCCCCTCTGGGTCGTCCCGTGTGTTGAATTCCTCACTCAGGATTTCCCGATTGGTGAATCTGTGACCTCCCCGCCGGTGGTAATCCCACCTGGATTGTCCCCCTATTCGGGCTAACACCTTTCCGCATGTTGTTCTCCCCGCCGGGGAGACCATGTCATTTCTCCACATGTACCTCCCCTCCGGCTAGGATGTGGCCTCCGTAACACACTCTTCTAAGAGGAGAGCAGTGTTTCCCCAGTGTTCGGCTCCGGACAGCTCCTCGCTACTAGAGGCGTACGCCACTGTCCGTGAGGCCGTCAGTAGAGGCTTCTCAGTATGACTAATACTATATGACTGGAAGATTACATCTCGCGGTAGCACTCTTGTGACTCGCTAGCCCAGACAGGGTAGCTCCGCTAGAGGTCGTGATATCGGTGCAAGCGCTGTGGCGTTTAAGATTGATCCCCAGTCAGTCTCTCACAACGTCGAGAGACCGACTGAAGGGGAACGTCTCGGTTACGTCTGTAACCTCGGTTCCCTGATGGAGGGAACGAGACGTTGTGACTTCATGCCACAACGCTGCACCGAATCACTGCAGTGAACGGGAGTGCCCTCTCAGGTTCCTCAGTACAAAGGGTGAGTGAATGACCGCCGCCATCTTCCTTTATACCCGTATGCACGGGGCGGAGACTGGCGTGCGCGTCCATTAGCCAAGCCCATTGGCGTTTTATAATTAATTATCTCGGAGAAGGTAGGTTCTCAAGATCAAACCCCAGTCAGTCTCTCACAACGTCTCGTTCCCTCCATCAGGGAACCGAGGTTACAGACGTAACCGAGACGTTTTCTTGGTGTCCATTAATGGTGGTTCAATGGATTCCAAAATGCTTTTGATCTTAAACAAACTAAAAATAAATAACAACGATAAATGAAAAAAATCAATATGTTTCATAAATGGCTGGCTAGATGTCGACTTTAAACTTTAAGATAACTCTAAGCTAAAACCTAGGTTTATGTTTAATGCAGTTGCACCATGACAATGCTTCTCTGTGACAAAAAAACCTAATGGTTTGTTTCTAAAGATTATAGTTTCATTCAGAGAGAGTCAATAACTCCAATGGCAGAATCAACAATGATTGACTATAATGGTGCATTAATAATGGTCTTTATTCACAGACCACCATCAGATTTAGTGCATCTTAGACAATCTTATGGTGATATGACTTCATTAAACAGTTGCTTCGCTCTTGAAAGCCAAGAGACGGATATGATCAGATGATGCATTTAGAAATTCAGTGCTATTGAAATTATTGAGACATCTGGAAAACATCTGAAATGTATCTTTTGAAACCGATTTATATTTCCACAGTAAGTTCTTGAAAAACAAAAATAGACAAAATGACAGAGTGATAATACCTGTCAGGATATATTTGGTCATTCACTTGCCTGTTTTGGCCTTGCTTAACATACAGATGTACCAAACATTGTTGGATTATGTTCTCTATATCCCTGTTGACTAATTGCTTGTGAATTCCTTTCCTGAGTCTTCAGCTAGAATCCACTAGCGTAACTCAAATGGAATACTGGCCAACATTAGCTCTGTTTGTTTTGGACTTTCACGTTTATCCTGTAGTCCTATTTGTTATTCTCTCAGTTCCTCCTGGTGCCATGTCAAGAAAATCCAGAGTATTCATCACTCAATGAGTCCTTGTTTCATACTGCGTTGTGACCCTAGGTGGATCCTGTGGCTTTGAGACTTGTAGACATTGTTGTGGATATCACATGTCACTGGTTGAAAACGGACACACCAAAGCTAGAACTGGATTAACTGAAGGATCTGCAGCAGCTGCCGACTGGAAATTGGTGGTAAAACTGAGAGTTCAAATCAAATGCTTTGTTTTTCTGTTCATTGCCCGCTGCTAAAGGTTTCCCCTGCAATGAACATTTACTGTATGGAACTGTACTCTCAATTCTGTGTCATGTGCATAAAAGAAACGCGAAACAATTGTACTCCAACAGTGATAATATTAAATATAACTGAGATGCTCCACTGTATGTATCCCTCTGATCATTACATACAACAGTACAGTAGTGACCAAGAATGATGTCATGATGAGAATTAAGAAATACTACACTTATTTTCTTTAATTATTTCTTCAGTTTTCATTGTCTGTAAATATATGCAAATTAACTCAAAAAACCTGGTCAAAAACCCACAAAGCTTCACACTTGAATATTTTGAGAATTTTTTTATTAAACTGCACGTTTTTGCAACAAACAAATGTACGTTGGGTTAACTTAATACTTAATTGAGTCAAACCAACCATATGTCTTCAATATTTAATCATCTTTTACAGTAGTTCACATAGTTCAACAAAAACACATACCTACAAATACAAGCAGAAAAACTGATTTTGAAATGGTCACTTAATTTTTTCCACAGTTGTATATTTGAATGTAGAGTGAGGATGTTAATTTTCCAAATGAATCACTCTTGGCCACTACTGTACAGTATAATGCTGTGTACTGTACAGGTACTCTAAGTGGAGTGAGGAACAGGTATGAAAGTTAACATGTATGATCGCTCAAAACTGGGTTTCCCGAAAGTCATTTAGTAGATTATGGTTAATAGAAGGGTAAGAATAGTTGAAATAACCCAGCATTTTTTAGACAAGTACTTAGAAACATCAAATGCTTTAAATGGTCTGCAGTCCAAGACGAATGGTCCAGAAAGGCCAAAGTACAAGCAACCACGAGCTCACAGTTTTCCTAATGAATTGCGAAAGGCTTGAATTACACATTCAACCATTATGTAGGAAAACAATTTCAGTTACCTCTTCAGTTACCAATCTTTGTGTAATGAATACCCATTGGCCCCAACTGTTTAAACCTTCTTTAATGGAGGGACATTTTAAGGAGACATTCTTGTCTAATGAAAGACACGGCATGCCAGTGGAAATGGAGGCAGGAACAGCTGTGACATGTGGAGGGCATGCTGGGATATTTGAATGTGACGTTTCACTGAAGAGAGACACAGCACTAGTCTGATAGATTTCCATTCTTCTGTCTCTGGAACTGTGGGAAATAGCTTCAGTTACAAAGGCTTATGTTGGATTTCAAACCTTATGAAAGCTGTTTGCAAAATGTGTGAATGAATGGTATGCCCATTATATGAGAAAAAAAAACCTTTATATGGTGTTCATGTACTGAAAATGTATGAAAAATTATAGATGTTTAGCACCATAGCATATATTTAGTAATTAATGTTAAATTACGTTACATTATTAAAACTCATGTTAAATAAAACTAGTCCCACAGGGCCAAACACCACTTTTTGAATTATTACTGTAAAAGTTATTGTCCTGGGATAGTAACTTTCCTATAATAACATTTCACTCTTTTCAAGTTTACTAACTTTTTCAATGCTTTTGCATTGAAGTTGCACATTTTATTTTCCCATAACCCAAACCTTTCAAGAATTTGAAAATCTATAAAATATGTAAATTAATTGTAATGTAAATGTAAATATAAGTAAAACAATTTGAAACAAATACTAAATGTGTGCATTATATCCACTGTTGGGGATTGTTAGTAGATTATAAACTAGTGATACTTGGAAAATATTGTTTTGACATAAGTTTCTTTTCCGAATGTCTGTAATTGAAGAAACTCCCACACATGGATACTACTAAAGTCTTAATGAACATGGGTGCTGCTATAAATGACACAAAGCCTGCTGGGATTTCTCTTTCTAAATGAAGTGTAGTGGAGGTTGAGTCTGGTCTGGAGTCTGACAGATGAACTGTGGTTAATGGCCACTTACACAGGGGTCTCATCTCCACTGGTCCGTGTACACACATCAGCAGGTGACTAAAACAGCCACTGCACTTGTCAAACTGTCACATTACTGGCTAATGAAGAGTAATCATGCCTACGTTGAGTGAAATGTTATTCCTCAGCTAAAGGGTATTTGTGCTTGTCAAACTGTTTTAGATTAGGACAGAAAAAGACTGCGTGATGCAGTTATGAGTAAGATAAGAGGACGTTAGTGTGATAATGCTGGTTTCATGATGGTTTTCTTGTGCCTTTGGGGAGATGTTCAAACCTCAAGTTCATTATGGATATTATGGTAGAGTTCTGTAGTATATCATTTATAAAAGACAAACTTGGCAGGTTTAGCCTAAATTGTGCGCTCACTCAGAAGACACAATGCTTTTTTTTATATATGACTTTGGTTAAAGTCTTGACAAATGCAGTTAACTCCAATGTATTCTAAATCTAAAAATAACTTTTTTGTAATGCTGTAGAGAGGGATGAAAATAACTCAGTTAATTTAATTTGGTAATACTTTGTTTGTTCATATTTCAATTTTGTTTTCAATATTTTATTTTCTACAGTTATAAGTGTATCTTAATAGCAAATTATATATATACACCACAAAACAAAGATCCACGATGGTGGAAAACACTAACAAAACTAAATACCAAAACAGAAAACAAACACTTCCCAAAAGGGGGGAATAACTAAATTGGATTAAATAGGGAGAATAACAAAGAAGATAACAATGGGCAGGTGTGGGTAATGAGACACAGGTGGAAAGCTAGACTAGGAACAAGAGGGGCGGGGCGGGGCCAAAAACGAGGCTGGAAAGACCGCATATTATGTCTTGATTGACAATAATATGTTTCTCTCCACTCAAAACGTGTGGCTCTGTAACAATTCTGCCACTAG
Organism: Barbatula barbatula; assembly: GCF_947034865.1. Classification (NCBI taxonomy): domain Eukaryota; kingdom Metazoa; phylum Chordata; class Actinopteri; order Cypriniformes; family Nemacheilidae; genus Barbatula; species Barbatula barbatula. The sequence goes on from NC_136788.1 coordinate 3,432,155, forward strand.
ACCAGAAAATCAAGACAAGAGAGGTCAGAATCATGACACATGGACAGGAATACCATCGCAAAGCTTGTAATACACACGTTGGTTTACTAGACTAGGCAATGTATGTTCGTGTTACAATATCCCCTTCTAGGCGTTAAAAAGACACGCATGGAGTACCAGCAGGTGACGATATATTCCTCGATACCAACAACAGTAACGTTAACAGCACCATATATTCTATTATATTGTGGTGTAAAGATTGTTTTTATTCCGACATAATATTTTGATTTGTGTAAAGAGACCAAACAGATTGAGAGGACCATCCTAATACATTTCTAGAGACCATGAATACATGAACTAGCTTTAATGCATTAGGAACAGATTGTCACAATCCCTGTCTGTTCCCCGGCCTGTTCACCGTATTTCACAAAAAGCTACAATACCCATAATCCTCCATATCCCTATCACCTGCACTCCGTCAGCCATTTCCACACCTGATCCTCATCACCTCATCACCCAGCACTAGATATAAGGACACATCTCATCTTTTAACATGGACTTGTCTCGTACATGTTTGCATAAGAGCAAGGACTACTTACCTTTTATGTTACCTTTCACATAGCGTGCTGAGGACGAGAATTCGGTTGCAACATCGGATGGCAACTTTCCGACATCAAGTGCTGAGGACTCTCTGCAGCTCCCCGCTATGGGCCGCCATGGGCATCGGGCTGTGGTGCACTTCACTGCCAACCCCGCAGCCCGCGGCTGGACTCTTTGTACCTGGATACGGAACACGGGGAACCGCGTCCTGCTCAGGTGCCAAGTTCCTGGGAGAGCTTGAGGAGCACGGAAACCTAGAGTGCCCTCTTCGGGGTATTCATGGTAGACCACCTCTGTTGCCCTGACTTACTTTGACTCGGGAGCAGCTAAGGGCTATGTCGGTACCCCAGGTAAATCGTGATCATCATCGCTGATGCACTGCGGGGGATCCAGTTGTTTCCCTTCACGCCATGGCCATCCTGCCACCAGGCTAAGGTGTTGAAGTAGTTAGTCAGGGGTAACACGACCCAGTGGTCAGGCAGGGACGGCCCCCCTCACTGCGTGCCCCTGGATGACCAAGGTGACGGCGTGCACACTGGGTCGGACGATGTCCACTTTGCAGGTCCAAAAGAGACACCTTTGGCTCTATCTGTGCAGAGGCGAGACGTTGAGAAAGCACACTTTCTTGATGCGCCCATTGCGCAGTGTGGACTGTCGGTGATGCTATTGAAGACGTGAGTTTTCGATGGTCGGTAGCAGATTGAGGCACGTCCTCCTCTGCTGTGACCCGGTCCCTGCCAAGGTGTCTGCATCCCAGGACATCGGGTAGTGAGGATTATCCGTCTCGGCTATGTGACCCGGTTCGCAGGCACCATGCCCAAGTTTTGTGACATTCTCTTACCTCAGTCAGAGGCGTGAATGTTCTTTTCCTTCGGGCCGAGGTAAGCAACCTTCTGGAGAAGGGGGCAATCAAGCCCACCTCTCTGGCCGAAATGTCCCAGGAGCTACGGCTACTTCATCGTCACAAATTAAGGTGGGGGGCTGCGCCTGATCTGCAGTGATCGCAGAAGCCCACCCTGGAGTTTGCATGACACCAGGAGTGGTTTGTGGTTATCGACCTGAAGGACACGTATGCATGCCTTGGTTCTCTCAAGCAGACCGTCTCACATACCAGTACAAGATCCTGCTCTTCTGTCTGGGTCGCAGACGAAGATAGCAGAGGCTGCTCTGGCTCCCCCTGGGAGAAGGGCATGCGTATCCTCAACTATCTCGACAACTGGCTTACCGGCCCATTCACAAGATCTGTTGTCTACGCACAGGGACCCTCTGCACCAGCACCTTGACGGATAGTGCTTACTGGTCAACTGGGACAAGAGCATGCTCTCCCCTGCATGGAGCACCTCTTGTCCTAGTATGGAACTAGACTCTGTTGCGTAACAGCATGTCTCATGAGAGCCCGCACAGTTGGTACTCCCTCAGTCAGGGGTCCCCTTGAAACACTCAGAGAGTGTCACACACCGGCGTGTGGCATCATGCCTCTTCGTCATGCACGCACCCTCTGTGTTAAGCAAGTGCCTGGGGCAAGTCCCCAGCCTGGCCATGTGCCCGGACCACACTCCCTTCTGGGACAAGGGGGGAACATACAGGTGCTCCCCCCGTGGGAGAAAGACCTAACCCTCACGTATCGTGTCCAGCACGCACCTTGCGCCTCAGTAACAACAGAGGCAGAGCTCAGATGCTCAGAGCGGCTCTCTGCCTGTACTGGTGGACAGCGGGGAGGCTATGTCCAATCAGAGACTGCCGCACTTTATTGCGGATGCCTGAGCGGAGCAGCCTGCCTCCTTAGGCCGGGTACTACCTGAGCTCTTGTTATATAGCTCTAACCGGACCCACAGGGCGGTTCCGTCTGATGAGCCGGCTCCCCTGCAGGCGAGACCATGTACGGTGCCTCCTTGCGGTAGGAAGTGGTCTCCGTAGCGCGTTTCCTCAGTGAGGGAATAGCAAACCCAGTGCTCCTTATGGTGTCATGCGGCCATCTTGCATCTAGAGTAACAAGGCCACCGCCTGTACGGTCGATAGTAAGAGCCTCTCGTCATGACCACACAAATGGATGACTTACTACACCACTGGATGGTTATGATTCGTGCGGACGATCATGCGCAGCCGCAGTCTCGACACAACATCGAGAGACCGACAGAAAGGGAACGTCTTGGTTATGTATGTAACCTCGGTTCCCCTCGTATCTGCCTGCTGCAGCGAACGATAGTGCCTCTCAATTTCCTCAGCCCAAAAAGGTGAATGAATGCCGTCCCATTTGCCAAGTTCATTGGCCTTTTCAAAAGTAGAATCGGAGATGATAGGTTCTTAAGTCAAACCCAATTCTGTCAGTCTCGACACAACGTCTTGTTTCTTCCATCAGGGAACCGAGGTTAAATACGTAACCAAGAAGTTTTATCCCCTTGTGGTTTTTAATTTTGTTGTTAAAGTCTTTGTTTATTCGATTCTGTCTGCAATTGCGTTCTTTGTCCCACACCCCAACCTGACAGTTTTTGCACCTTGTATGTATTTAAACCTGTTGTTGGACACACTATAAACCAAAGTTTAAGACCTTAAGAGTAACAAAATATTTACTTATAAAATAAATTGTAAAGGTCCGACTAATAGAATTTGAATCATTGTAATGCAAGTAAAATCCTAATATAGTTCTATATAAGCGATCTTAAAGATCTAAAAGTGTGGCGTGACATATAGTGTTGAATGCAGCAATAAGAGACAAACTAGAAGTGAGATAAAATCTTGGTCAGATACTAGAAGCAAATAATTTGCAACTTAAACAAGCTACGTTTTTGTGCTGTGATGTGGTCTGAAGCAATAGTCAGCATAAGACACTAGTACTTTTTCTAGTATTTTATGACACATTCTGAAATATGTATATCATTTCCTGTGTGTGTTTTGTAATAAGAGGCTTAATAACAGCCAAATTAAAGGGTCTTGAGACATGACCTGGAGCGAGTGAGGACTTAATAATATTAAGAAGAGGCTGTTCTGTAAGAAACATAGGACATAATCAAGTGTGTGATTAAAATGATGAATGTGTCTGCCGATGTTTTGCATTACACCAAAAGAGTGTAGTAAACACCACTGCTAATGCATCATTTGAATTATCTATGTGGGTGTTAAAATTGGTGCTTTATCAAAATGAACTAATATGGTGGGTCAATCAGGCAGAATATATCAAAACTGTTATCTGTTATAATTTCATTTACAATAAATATTTAGAAGTGCTAAAATCTAGTGAAGATTTCTTCCACAATTTTGACACTGTCAAGAAGGTTATCTTCCACTTCCACCAAAGACCAATTCTTTTGTTTTATGTTTGATAATAATATGTTAGATAATTAATAAAAAATACAAAAACACAAGCCAAGAAAAATTAATCATGTCAATTAAAAAGCACATATAAAGATATGTATTTTCATAAACTTAAACTTTTAATGTAAATGTATAACAACATCAGTGAACAGTTTAAAATATCATATCATCGAATATCATGAGCCAACACAATAATGTGTACTTACAGTACCTATGTTATGTTTTTCTGCCTTTGCTCTCTCTCTCTCTCTTTAGGCATCAGCGTTTGAAGCTTGTGAGTTTATACTATCTTCTCCTGGGATTTCAGTAGCAAAGCATTTTGAGGGTTTCAACTTTCTTACCAAAGAGAAACCAAAGCACGACCTTCAATCCACCACACCAGCATCAGCTTTGGTCTTCACAGATGTATCCACATCCAGTCAAAGATCCTCTGAAATAAATTGGACTTTTCAACTCAAAAAGCGAGCACATGAGAATCTGGTGAAGCAGAAATGTGATGAATCTGAGTGTCATGATCCAGAGGAAGGGATACCAGTGGTGGTGGTCACCCAGCCAGATAAGGTAGGCGGCGGCCTATGCAGAATATATAGAGAAAATCCGCTGTCATGTCAAAAGATGGGTCTTGGTCAACTTTCAAACAAACCCTGGTGCATTTAAATTAAAATATGAATGCAACTCAGACCAAAAGCTTTCAAAAAGCTCAAACAAGTGGCAAACACGTCACCTTAGAGGCAGGGGCGTTTCGAGCATTGTAGGACATCCGGGGCTTAGCAATGACGTATACGTGCATTAGAGGTATGCAGCGTCGGAGGCGTGGTAGCTGTCAGTGCCAAACTCGTTTATAAAAACGAACCGGGATCCCGATCAGCACGAGCGATCGAATCAGACCTAACAAAGCAACATCGCGCTCTCCTTAAGCATCCACTTCATGCAGCAGTCATCATCAGAGAAAATACCATCTCCACGAGAGCAGTTGTTTTGTTTGTTTTCCCGCTCTAACTACCCTAGAGCCAATTATATTGGCTGCGCTGCGTATGTTCAGTGTTTTCTTATTAAACATTTTTAGAAATTTAAAATGATGCGTATTTAGTCTAGATTTATATATCAAATTGTTATAAAAATCTAAGATCTCATGTAATATTCACTATTAGCACCTAATGATCTCACTTACATGTTTTCTGTAAAGCACCTTTGGAACTGCACTTACTAGCTGTTACTAACGTGCTTATATTATACTTCCTGCATGCTATTCATTCAATCGAAACAAGACAAATCGTGTTAAGACTGGCAACTGTATTATCAGGTAAGGAACTCCGCTTTATTTGTCCACTCAATTGCGTCAATGAAATCACAGCAATTGTCACTGGCACAGACAGTTTGGGTCAATGTTTCCCAAACATTCCTACATTAGTCAGACGAACAGGTTGTACTATTGCTGTTCGTGATGATGAAGCACTCTGAAGTAGTTATAATAGAGCCACAGTGTTTACAACCTTTAGAAGATCCAAGTACAAAAAAGATTTACGACCAAATTAAGAGTTTATTTCCAAAATTAGAACTATGTTTTCAAGAATCATGTTTTTACTGTGCATTACAATTCATATCAATCAAACTGCAGTTGGTTTGTTTTGATTTAAGCCATAACAATGAAACAATACAGCTAACTAACACTATAAAACACAATAAAAACAAACAAACTCTTCAAATATTACCAAGCATCAAATCAGTCTCAAGCAACTTGACTAACACACACGAATCGTCAGTCTACTCAGCCTAACAGTTGTACACTGCTGCATCTCTAAGTATTTCTCCCATTCAACCATCAATTTGAACCTTTTTGAAGGGAGAGATGATAGACTGATATTGTGTCAGTTCAGCGGGAAAAGCCTGAGCTTATCGAAAACCAGGAAGAATGTGCATATGGACAATTGAGCAGTATTTTGAATGCACACACACACCTATTAGTATGAATATATTTACAGTGCCCTTACTGTGCAGTAATGATATCTACTGAGCAAGGCTAGATTGATGGGTTAGCTGGATGGGCTGCACACTGTAAAGTGCCCCTGGGGGAGCCAACAGATAAATCAGTTTAAGCCCTCGACCCCATTTAAAAAGGCCTTGGCAGGTTAATGTGATATCCACTCCAATACATTACAGCAAGCTCTCATTCAGGTAAATAGGCACTTACTCTGGCCTGAGCCACACTCTCTGCTATCCAATTGTGTTTATTTTATTAGCTCATCCGTACAGGGTTTCCAGTGAAACAGGATATCAATTGATCCTGCACTGAAAAGGATGACTGACATCAGGTGGCTATGATGCGTTTAGGCTGTCCGGTGTGACGTATGGCTGATGTTTACATGACCCTGTGCTTGTGTTTATGGATTCGGATGATTATGTTTCTTGATTGGATTTTCTATAGTTTCTTCATTCGAGATGGCGTTGGATGAAATGTTAAGTGTAATGATAAATGATAAATACAGTTGAAAGGACAGTGTCATTTCAGCTTAATGGTTAGTTTGTAATAGCCAAACCATTCTGCAAATAAATGCTAAAAGAAACAAAAAAATTTTTTATTTGGGATAAATATTGTTGGTAGTTCACAGAATAAGTTCACAGAAGTGAAACACTGTCATGATTCTTGAGTGGTGAGACACGGACAGAGGACCCAGGTGCAGACAGCGGGTAACAAGGGGTTAACATATATTTAATAAATAATAAAACATAGACCCACGTGGGGGTAACATAACAAAACATGGATACATAACATGACAGGACTAAGACTAAAAACACTTAAACAAGAGTAAAATAAACTTTAAACATTAACTACAAAACTACACATGACTAAACTAGACAAGAACTCACACAACCACAATGAACCAGCACAAGACAGAAGACACAAGGGCATTAAATAAGGGAGCAAATCAAGAGGGGAACAGGTGTAGGGCATGAATCAATAACGAGGAGACGAGAGGATGGGAACAGAGACAAGACCGGAGAGAGCGTGTGGAAGGCCATAAGAACAATAATTGCCTCTCTCCACATTAAACATAAGTTTCTGTCATGATCCTGCCACTAAACCACGAGAAACATGACATGATGTGGCAGAATCATGACAAAACACATGCCTATAAATTGTACATTTAGTACATTTTATAAAACAATCAGAAAATCGGTCTCTGAAATGGTATTTTCCATGGTTCTATATATATTACCGAATGTTGTAGGTTTTTTACTATTAATCTTTTCCAGTCAGGGTGTAATTTTGTGAAATTATGCAAAAATCGCAAACATTTATGTAAACATGTTTATATATAAATATATACTTGAATGGTTAAAATGGAATATAAAATGGTTAGCTCAAGTCCAATTCGAGCAGTTTTGTTGCGTGAGTTATATTGCACGACGGGGAGTGTCTTAATGCATCTGGACGTGTCAAACAATAGGTGCCAATGAGGTGAGTTCTTCACACGAGTTTCTCACTCAAGTTTTTTATTGCGTTATTCACATCACCCGCCCAAGTTCGCGCTTTAGCATTGACTTTATATGCAATCTACTCGTGCTCTACTCGCGTTTGGTGTGAACACAGCATAAGGCTGGTTTCATAATAAACATGTGAGCTGCGCATTAGCAATACATTTTTTCGGGGGCACTGATGTTAACAGGTTAGAGCTTTACAATGCATGTGTGAGCAGCACACGCTCCTGCTGCAGAAGACAAAATGAAACGGCAGTGGAGTGATTGTTTCAGTACTCAGTCTATGTGCCATCCTTACATATATATATGGCTCGAACTGCTGATCCACGTGGTATGATACCGATTTGTAATATTATTGAAACCGAACATATTTAAATTAGTCTTTAACTGCAGATAAATGGAAAAAATCAATGGCTTTAAAATGCTACATACAATGCACGTGGTTTGTCATCCATTTGTCTTACATTTTAAAATCATTTCAATTGAAAACATTTGTCTTTATTTAGCATTGAAAGATGGAAAAAGAGAATTTTACTATAAAGTCATTTCCACTAGACAATTTATCACTTGGGATGTTTTTGGTAAAAAAATAATTTGGTTGAGAAAAAAAAGATGATTGAAATAAGAAACAAAATGAATTATCTTGTGATGCATGGGTATAAAATGTGTTTCAAGATTTTCCAAAATGAAATATTTGCACACATACAAATATCTGTACTCTACCTTTGAACTCATATTCTGTTCAACACTGGTGAGAACCGTCTTTAAGGGAAGAGGGTTCTTGGGTCCAGTGCTCGCTGAAGCTCTGAATATATATTGAATATTTGAATATTGTAGATACTCGTTTGCATCCAAATGAGTTCTGCTTGTCTGGGTGATGGACAATTTCAGCTTGACCCCGTCTCTTTGCATGCAACCTGCAGTTTACTGTCAAAAGCCTCTCATTGTTTTCACCTCATTGTGGCGTATACACACTTTTCAGTGTCATGAAAGTATGGATTTCAAATATTGCATTGTATACCCCAGTAACATTATTGAAAAATCAACTGACGTTTTTTGGTTAAGATGTTTTAAATAAGCATTCTCGGAGTCATACAATATTAATTTGTGTATGTGCTTTGTGTAAGACATTAATATTACAATTGCTCATACGTGGGGTGATGGGCGTAAACTCCATCTGCTTATACGGACCAACGTTATTTGAGGAAGCAGCCACCAGTTGAGAGTTTGTTTGTGAATATATCTATTTAAACATTAATTTAGTGACACCCAAACAGATTCATTGCAGACAAGAGGACATAATGCAGTCAGCGGTGTAATTTGGTCTCATGCTACAGACTCCATATCCTGCTGGTGTGTGTGCATGCTTGCTCAACTGAACACTTTCCAAATGACTTCCGAGGGTATTTGAAAGCAATTCGCTTCTCAAATGAGAAATATAAAGATACCAATATCATGCATGAAGTTATTTTGGACTCTCAGAGGGCCCCTAAAGAAGTAATTCCCCTCGGATGGAGATACCCAGAAACTAATATGAATGCAAATTGGACTAAACGTCTGCATTAGTGTTTGATAAACAATTTATGTTCTCGAGTCCTGAGTGGGAATGATTTTACTCTAGCTCTCCTATAATGTTCAGTACATGTATAACAGACATGAGGAATTTAGTAACACATCTAAAGGAACATTATAGATGGTTTCAAATCAACAACATAAACAAACATTAATGTGCCTGCACGCTTTTGTGGTCCGAACTTAACCTACGGTACACATCCGTAAAAGAACAGAGTCCCTGTAGATTATTTCTGAAAACAAGCAAAAGAAGTATCACGTAAATTACTTTAGCTAGTTAAAAGTATGTCTTTTGGGTTACCAGTAGCACCGTTATTTGGTTAAACTTAAATGCGAAAACGTTGCATGACCCATTTAACACATTTTGTATTTAATAGAATTAACATACAATCAAAATCTTTATTGTATTATTTTATAAAAAAATATTATACAATCAAATATTAATATCAATTATTGTTAATTGATTAAAGTATAAATCATTTTTTGTTACTAGACACTAGCCAGATCGATAAACAAACATGGACCATATAACTTCAGGCCAGGAGCGTGTGTCAGATGCATCTAATCACGGTCCTAGACGGTCAGTCACCTTACATGTTACATAGGCAACACAGAGCAAGTTTCAGACATGATGGCATTCATGCAAAACATGATTTTGTATATATATATATATATATATATATATATGTTTTGCATAAAAAGTATATATACATGTTCACATTAAATGCTGTATATATGGATAGATAGCTAAATACATAGATACCCATGAGTCATATTTTAAGAATGTATACAGAATCTTATGTTATCTCAGATACAGGGTATCAGTCACACAATATAATTATTATGTAATACAAAGAGAAAATAACATAAATTTCTGTGTGATATTCTACACTATGTGCATCTATGTTGCTTAAAAGGTAGCCAGCTCACAGCAGTGTGTGTTTGTATATGTGTGATTGTGTGTTTGTAAAAGGGCCAATTAAAGGATAAGCAGCTAGCTTTCCTGTCAAAACAGCTCGTTGTGTGAGCACTAATTGAAAAATGATAAGCGTAACAGGTAACACGTTACAATAAGGTTCCCTTTGTTAAGCATTTATTAAGGTTTATTAATGTAAAAACTCACTTACAAACACATTGCAAGTCATTTCTAGGCAGTTCAGTTCAAGTAATTTTTGGGAGGGGCTTTTCCATTTTTGATAGGACAGGGACAGTATAGGCCATTTTCAAATGTCGTCATACATCTTCCGTTCTTCCGCTAAGCAGTGTATCTTTACTTCCGCTAGCGCCTCAGTATGGAGTTCAATTCTAGATGACAAGTCACTAACAACAAGATCAGAAGCTTGATAAAAATACGAATTCTTCGTTGAACAGTGGATAAGTGCTCGAATAAGTGTTCTGTCAGTCAATAACGTTACAAAGTATTAATATACCTGATACTAAACACAATAATAATCTTACCGATGTCTTGAACACTCGTATTTTTAGTCACTGTTGTTAAATTGTTGTGTGAAGGCAAAATGGCAGTTTTTTTTGCAAAACGGAAGTTATGATACAAATAACAAAGTTAAGTTGAATGACGTCATTGTGAAAGCGCCTATTGGCAGAAAGGAAACGATGGGTAGGATTATTACTAGGAAAATATTCGGAAACTAATTGCTCCTTTTAAGCTAAACTAACAAAAAAGTAACTAAACTGTATGAAAACATTTATTTATTTTCACAATAATTTAACTACAAATTTAAACAAACATTCAATCTGAAAACTATAAATATACTTTTTATTTTCAGTTCCGCACATCTCCAAAAGTCAGAATGCATATCAGTTGTCGGATGGTTATTGTGAATTATTAAAAATATTGCGCAGTCTATTTTCAGTTCCTTAAAATAGCGACGCGGAAACAATGCACCTAAAAACACCTCTTTTTTTACCAAGCCTCCCCCGAGTGGGCGCACAAATGAGCGCAAAGGCATTTGCTATTTAAACAATGCGGTGCTGAACGGGAAAATGAGAACTGCATCGAGCTGAAGCACTTGCGCAGCGCAAGCACTTATACCTGGGGCTTTACAGTACATATCAATGACTATTCAGTGTTCATCAAGGCTACAACATTTTTTTGAAGATGGCCTCTTTAAAGAGTTTGTGCGTTTCTGCGTCTCTGTAGGGTCTTCAACGGTAGACTGCTGGCGTGGTCAATGCAACTACAGGACCTGACGTGTTATCATGACAGCCTTTCAGGTGTGATTGGAAATACGAGTGCTAGTGTCTAAAATGCACCGAACATTTTGAGCAAAGCTTTAGCTAAAACTGCTCTCGATGTGCCAGAATCATACTGCGATGTCACTGCATATTTAGCGTCACGATTTAAAAAAGTTGGGTAGTAACTCCAGACTCAACCAGCTGTCAGAAACTCACTCGCTCTCGCTCTTACGACTATCAAGGTGCGTGGAAATCACAGCCTCTTATATTCTCTTTGATATGTCACAGATGTGTGCAGAGCTGTTGACACAAGATCCTCTCGTTATTTTACATTCAACATCTTCCCCCTAAGTTTATCTCTCCCCGTTCTCATTTGAGCAATTCAGTTGACTCTTGGATCTTCAAGCGCACAAAAAAGGCTTTAGAAGTGTAAATGCTGTCTGGTAATCGGTGATGGTCATTATGACAATGTTGTCATTGTTGCTCCCCTGAAGCTCTCTGTGCTGTTTTTCCATGATGCTGATCAAAGCAGTCAAGTGCTGCTTTAGTTTGCTTCTCACCAGTAAACGGATACTTGCGTAAAGTTAATTAGGCCTCAGACTGAGTTTTAGAGGCTCTTTTGACAGGTCTGTTTAAGGACAGGACAAAAGAAATGTGTGATAGCAATTGTTTGGTAATATAGCATGTAATTTATCTCAAAAGCACATAAGCTGCTAGGGATGAACCAGTATGGTACAATACTGTAACTTCTTGTACTAGATGAAAAGTTCACACTTCAACATTATCATGTTTTAGTCAACATTGTAAGCTTAAATCAAAATGCTAAATTTAGCTTTACCTCCTCAAACTTTTCTTTTTTTGGTGTCACCTGCTGTGAGGCTATTGGATACGCAATAGTCATTTATAATTTTTTCCTGTCTCCAATTTTTAAATAAAAGCAAAGTTATATTTCCACAAAGATCAATTCAATCAAATGTTCTCTAGCGCCATCTGTTTCTTAGCCCTTATAATCTTAAATTTTTGTCTACATGTTCTGTGTCGTTATAGTTTGTTTACATTGTGGTAGAGAGAGAATTTAGGAGGACAACAGGTCATGAAAATTATGTTATAGAAAAAAAACATAACGATTGAAGGGTTCATTTTAAAACAGTACAAGTTTTGTCAGGCGAAATATATACCAGATGTGTTTTTGCATATGTGTGTGTGTTCCTGCATAGTCCTTTCAAAGTTACTTCAATTCTGATTATCAATAAACACAAGGGCTTTCAGCCATTAATAGTGTGAATTGGTGTTTTAATTGTGTAAAGATGCTGCCGTGCTGTTTCTCAAGGGCACTAAACAGATTGATGCTCATTCTTTGAGAGTCTTGAGTGAGCGCTGTGATCTTATAAACGCTCTGTGTGATGAGAGTCTCTCCGTAATGAGGTCTCATGGGTAATAAGAGTCTTTATGAGATATTAAACCGTTTCCTCTGTCTTTTTGTTGAGCATTAATTCCATGCAACAAGTAAAGCATGTCTTTTCATTCTCTTCTATGGCAAGAACAGATGTGACTCAAATCTTCTCTGTAAAAGAGTTGTTTTATATGATAAATAGCTTTGCATAAGGGAATTTAAAGGGGTGTTATAGTAAGCTGATAGACTGAATATATTCTTTCAAGTGTATTAAGAAATAGGCAGGAATATTTTTTTAAATATCACATGAAAGAGTTTAAGTGGCACGTGTTTTTTCTTACGTATTTTCTATTGAAACGTGTGGGGGAAATATCAATGTGGGGGGAAATATCAATATCAAAAAGGACTTCTTAAATAGCCAATAACCTTTAGGCACAGCCCAAAACAAATGTCACAAGAATGGACTTTTTGTTTAACCTATTCATTAGAATTTGAAAGATTAAATTCATTTGAATGTTTTTGATATCGATATATGCATTAATATTTGATTTTGATATTTTCATTGTCTGTTTTAGATCTCACGTGAGGCAGAGGATACCCTGTTATCCGTGAAGCATCAGGACATGGTGCCCTCTGATGTTGGTCCCAGCGATGGCACAGAGCTAAACAGCAGTGATCTGCAGTCTCTGAAGAGTGACACTGTATCTCTGCTCTCAGGCAAAGTGAGTGCTTTAAACGTGTGTACAAACACACAACACGCATGCATAGATGCACGCACGCATACACACAATCGTTTAATTCTTAAAGGATTGTCTAGCCATCAAAGAGTATTGTTTTTGGTGGTGTTAAGTCAAGAATCATTACTGAACTTGCAGTGCAAGTACTAAAGTAATCCACCTGACTCCTGTGGGTTAATAAATAGGCAATTCCAAGAAGATGTCTGTCATGGTTCTCGAGTGATGAGACACGGACAGAGGACCCAGGTGCAGACAGCGGGTAAGGGGTTAACAGATAATTTAATACATAATAAAACAAAGACCCACGAGGGGGTAACAGAACAAAACATGGATACAATAACATGAACAAAACAGGACTAAGACTAACTACACTATACAAAGACTTAAAATAAACTCAAAACAAGAACTACAATTACACTAAACTAGACTGACAAGACACATGGACTCACCACACAACCACAATGAACCAGCACAAGACAGAAGACACAAGGGCATTAAATAAGGGACCAAACCAAGAGGGGAACAGGTGAAGGACATTAATCAATAACGAGAGGATGGGAACAGAAACGAGACCCAGAGAGAGCGTATGGAAGGCAATTACAACAATAATTGCCTCTCTCCACATTAAACATGAGGTTCTGTCATGATCCTGCCACTATACATGATGCAGCAGAATCATGACAGAAGCCTCTCCTTAAGGAGCAGCAACCTGATGCTCCTCAAGGCACAAACAAGACAAGACAGACAATGACATAGGCAAAACCAAATCAACATGATAAAACAAATCAACATGATAAAAAAACAAAACAAGCAAGCACAAGAGTCCAAGAGAAGGGGCACACAATAGTCCAAATGGAAGTCCAAACATGGCCAGACACGGACTGGGTAGCTCCGGCAGGAATGCCCAGCTCCACCGGGCGGTAATGCCCGGCTGCACCGACCTGGAATGCCCAGCTGCACCGACCTGGAATGCCCGGCTGGGGATCTTTGGCGGCAACAGTATTCCGGCGGCTTCGACCTGTAGGGAAGACCGGCAGTCTCAAGCCTGGAAGGCATTCCGGCGGCCTCGGCCCTGAGCAGGAATCCGGCAGTCTCAACCCTGGAAGGGAGTCCGGCGTTCTTGGCCCTGGAAGGGAGTCCGGCAGCCTCTAACCCTGGAGGGGAACCCGGTGGCTTCGACTGCTGCCACAACGATCCCTCTGTCTGCTGGGTTCGATTATGGCTGGTTCATTCTGTCATGAGACGTTCACACAAACCACAATGAACCAGCCATAATCGGAGAAGAGGTGTTACTTGGCTAAACTTGCCTCTCCAATATTTTGAATTTAGGCTGCGATACCAAGCCCAACCGCTAGATGTCAATGTACCATACAGTTTCTATAAATGTGCCCAAACTACACGACCCGTTTAACAAATAGTTTATTTAATATAATCAACAAATCGTTAAATTAATACAATTATTATACAATAAACTAATAATATAAATGTATATTAGACAAACACAAACCGGAAGTTAACTGGGATCAGGTGTACGCCCGTCCGATGAAACTAACGAGGTAAACGTTACAGATCACAGCTTTTAACATGCTGCACCTTTAAATACACATTTTGCCAGACAGAATTGTTAGCTTCAAAAATTGTCAAAATCACATTTAAAAAAAATGAAAACACATAACTTTCCAAATGACCATCACACCATCTATTGCTTATCCTTTCTGATACCTTAAATTGTAAAAATATGGGATGGCAATGATATCCCAACTACCATCCTCCTGAATAATATTATGTCTGCTGTGATGGTAATCTAAACTGAAACAAGAGATATTTTTGTCCTTAATCTGGTGATTTCACGCTTACCGAACCCTGACTTCTCTGTTGATCTCGGTAGAAAGAAATGATAATGTTTTATCATCCAAGATCAATGTCCTGCACCTGACTCCAGAAAGCTGTTGGCCTCCAATGAAGCTCTTACAATCAGACAAACCTAACAGGAGCGGTCAAGTCATTTTCTCTTAACTAAAACATTGGTGTATCGCCACGGTGCCGTTGGGACGAGTAATATGTCAGCGACAACGTGTTACCAAATGGGAAATTGTCCCTTCCTAAATGACACGGCGTCTTCAAACAAGTGCAGTGAGTCATTGTCTGGTAATTTTACTGACCTTGTGTGCCGTCCTGTCACTTTGACAGTCCCGGGGAGCATTGTGGGGCAGAAAAGCTCTCTCCCACAGGCATGCTGGATGTAAATGGATTTTTCATTTTTAAATGCCTGTCTGATAATGGGAGTGGGTGGCATGTCAGATCACACACATATGAGCCTCTATTTCAGATAAGGCCATTTGAACAGAGAAGCCGGTGCGTGCTTGCGTGTGTGTGTTATCTTCATTCCTCTCTTACCTCAATTTCTATTCTGTTCCTAAAAGACTCATTTGAATTTCCTCATCAGAAAAGCCCTTCGCTTGAACCTCAATTAATATGTTAATGTTGGCAAGCTAGCTTTTTAATTAGTATAAGATGAATCACATTGCTTATTTGGAAACCTGATTATCTCGCTTATGTGTTATTCGGGCATTGTTTTGTTGTTATGTGATGTTGCTCTGATAGTGATGTTCATAATAGTGATGCCTCATGTATTATATATTTTTAAATAGTTTATTAGTACATTTTCTGCATAAATCAATCTGCAAATTCATAAATCTGAGTTTAATTGAAAGGTTGATATATACAAAAAATCATTTTGGCCGTAATGACATTATTGCTCTGAAATTCTGCTCACTTGACCAGTTAAAAAGAAATTATTTCGACATTATTTAATTCCAAACCATGATTTCCCTTTTCTGGAGGCGAAACACGAAAGATTCACCCAGTATTTTAAAAGCAGGCATCTGGGCATATTTTGGCTTATATGAACAAACTGGTAAGCAGGAACGACCTGTCAAACATGAATAAAATATACAGGGAATATCAATAATTTAAGAAACCATGTTAGCCATTTTCACACTGAGATGCTTTAACACGGTGTCAACACTGGATGCGAATGAACTTATTGTATTCAATGATTCCTCCACACTTGATCCGGTGCGGCCCGACACATCCCAGACAAAATAGTTTATACATTCTTACAAAAAAGGTGCTTCGACAGGTTCGATGCAACAGAAGAACCTTTTGGTTCCATAAAGAACCTTAAACATCTGAAGAATCTTTCTGTTTTAGCTCAGTGGTTAACTTTTTTATCACCTTTATTATTAAGAGTGTAGCATTTATATAACATGTTGCAAAAATCACAAAACATCACACTGAGGAAAACTTTTCCTGAAACTGCATGATATTGTCAGGCAATGGTTGTGCCAGCTGGTCGGTGCGGTATTTGTACCACCCCTGACAAATTCTTATTACGTCTGCATAAAAACTGACGTTGACGACAAACATGAACATATTTTAAATCTTGTGTTGAACGCTGAGCTTTCATTTCAAAGGACTAAAACATGTTCTTGCCTCATTAAAAAAAACAGTTGAACACGCATCCTTAAGCATATCACTTGTTTATTATATTATCATTTATTATTATTGCCTTTGCATTGTGTCTAAGAACACCTCTCTCTCATGATAAAATCAATGTTACATAAAGGGTCGAGCGGCTTATTGCTTTATTAACAACCACCCACCCAACCACAGATGTGTGTCACCCCCGTTTGCCTATTCTCTTTCTTTTAATTCTTCACTTTCCCCCTTCCCTCCGCCTCTTTTATCCACTGCATCTCTTTCTCAGTAATCTGTTGAGGTACATTTACTTTGCCGACAGAGTTATTCAATCATAACTGTGATTTTAACAGAGTAATTAAAGTTAAATGTGGCCCTGATGAGCTGCTCCTTCAGGAAATGTTGTGTTATTAAATTATTTATGACTAGAGGCTCTCTCTACCATATGTAAATCATTTAGATATGCAAATGGCCCACTAAAGCTCATAGATTATGAATAAAAACGTACTATTCCCATGTTTAACTGCAGGCTTTTAATCATAGAATTACTTTGCTCTTTGTTCATGCCTTAAGTCATGTTCATCAAACATTCGAAACACCATAAATACTATGGCATAGAAGATTAACACGGTATACTTATAGAAATCATTGTACAGTTAAAGAGTCAAAATAAGTACCAGATTTATACCTGTAATTTAATGCTGTCAAATACTGACCTTTTAGGCAGTCCGTTTATTTCTAAGGCCTTCTAATACCATTATACATTTAATGTCTGTGGTGGCCATCCAAATGTTTGTGTAAAGTATTGCTCAGGTGTTTTGAACTGCTCTGTCTTAACCGCTAGATTACATATATTTATTTAGCAGACACTTTTATACATGAGACTTGCGTGCATGCAATCTATAAATCAATAAACAATCTGTTTACTGGGATCAAACGCACAACCTTTTTGCATTGCCAACACAATGCACTACCAGCTGAGTTACTTAATCACTTTATAGGGAAATATTTGATAACCTATGAAAACCAGTGTGAAGAAGTGATAGGAAGCGTGAGTATACTGTGTCTTTAGAAAAGGCAACACACTATAAAGCGTTGCTGTAGTTTTGCAGCAGGTTTGCCATTAATTTACTGTAGATTTAATTTATAATTTTTTTTTCAACAACTTGTTTTAAACAAGCTGTATTTTTAAACAAATACTTACCTGTTGTTATATTTTCTTATATTAAACTAGACTGAGTTTCTTAGGTTACTTTTCTTGTAATGTAAATGTATCGTAATTTATAAATATGTTGACTAGAAAGCCAAACAATTTATTGCAGTGTAACGCCAGTAATGAGTCTTGCTCATTTTGAATCTCAAGTCAAATTGAACTCAAATTGAAAACGGTACTAACAGGAAAAGTTAGTGGCAAAACTGATGCAAAATTACATTATACAGCATAAAGCGAACCTCACAAACATATTTAAAGGGATGGTTCACCCAAAAATGTAGATTCTGTCATCATTTACCCACCCTCAGATTGTTCCAAACCTGTAAATAAATGTATTTGTTCTGCTGAACACAATGGAGGATATCGCCAGTATCGAAAGATCGCCAGTAATCAAACAGATCTCATCCCCCATTGACTCCCATAGTAGGGAAAATAACACCATGGGAGTCAATGGGGGATGAGATCTGTTTGATAGCTGACATTCTTCCAGGGACCCGTTTTAGAAAGCAGGGTTAGTGCAAACTCAGAGTAAGTTAACCCCAGAAAACGGGATACTCTGGGTTTTCAGTTTCAGAACGAGAGGTATATCAAACCCGTGACCGCGGGGTAAATCAAGCCCGTTTCAGAAATCAAGGTATCTTATACTTAGAGTGAGTAACCATAGTAACCTACTCTGTGAACCTAACCTGGTCGGGAGCAGGTTTTATTCCACTAACCCGAGGTTTGTTACAATCTCCGCCCCTTATATATATATAGTGCCTCCAATTCGACTGGCGAGAAATAAACGGAGTGCTTTTTGTCACGTGGCGTTGCCATGGTAAATCGTGTTATCTTCGCTCAATTGATGATGGCTTTTTAAAGCCGCGGTGAACGAGCGTAACCTAGAGTAAACTTACTCAGAGTGGATTGAACTGATTGAAACCAGCTGTTCTGAAACAGAAAACTCAGAGTAGCGGTTATCTGAGTAAATCAACTCCGAGTTCATATTTTAACTCAGCGTTGCTTGAACCTCCTTATTGAAACGGGTCCCAGATATCTTCCTTTGTGTTTAGCAAAACAAACAAATGTGTACAGGTTTGGAACAATCTGGGATATTCATTTTTGGGTGAAACTTTTACTTCACTCTATGAAACTGAAGAACTATTCAGATCTAAATCATTCTTTTGGTACTGCCACAGTAAGACAAGGTGTACAGGGGTAGATATTTTTATATGAATTAAGCCACAGTGTCAGTGCTCCTCCTACAGGTGGTCTTGGGTTTCGTAACGCAGTTCACTCTCTGAACCACATCACAGATTTGCCCAAAATGTCATGTGACCCATGCTCTGTTTCACACTGATCTGCCAGTGCAAAAGCCCATTTGTTCTCTTACCAACAACAGCCCAATGTTGTGAATTTATGTGCATTTTGATTGAAAAATGCAGAACAAAAGATAAAAGAACAAAGGACTATAGCTTTCACTTTGGTATTTTTCTTAAAATAAGAAATCGGAGTTGACAGTATGGCCGCCTACAGCGTTTAGATTTTCTAGCTGTCAGAGCACCACAATATACTTCTACATGACATGGCTTAAAGCTCTATATTGATGAAAACGTAACCATGTCTATTACTGTAGTTCAAGTTGTGTTTTTTGTGTGTTGTATAGAGTGATGAACAGGAAGGACTTGAGGAAGACACTCGGAGCGTCACAGCATCTTCTGTTATGGTATGTCAATTTTCTTTTGTTAACTTACCACTGAGCTACAGGAACGCTTATTAAACACTACAATACAAGATTTAGGCAATACTGTAAACATTAGCATGGTAAGCATACATTCACAGTGGAGTGACCACATTCACAATAGCGTTGCATTAAGCTCCATGACGTTTTTATATCAAAGTCGGCATGAATTTGACATTGCGTTGGTGTTTTCTTCTGAATTGTGACATATATCCGAGAGGTTATATTACAACACTCTGTATCGCTCAGTTTAGCTGGCAATACATCCTCCCCACACTGTGTCAGGAAAAGAGGATTGTGTTCTATTTTAGGCCTTTTAGCACATTTCAACATTTGCAAACCAGAGTACACAAACAGTCTTCTCCCTGAACAGCAGGCAGGCGCTTGAAGGACAGCCCCCTGGGTGAACGCTTGCGTTTTTTAATTATCGTGGAGGTGACACCTCTTCCCAAGCATCTCTCACCTGCACTGTAAACAGGGCTGTGAACTCTGCCGTCAACAGCCCGACCCTGAGTGTCATTGATGAAGGGAAAAGCTCATTAATACACACCCATCAGGTCCATAGCCAGCCTATTGAAAGGGGAGGTTCTTTTTTCAAAAAGTGGACCTTTTTGCAGTTTTTCTCCTTCTTTTGTATTTAATTATGAGGTTCAAATACTTCATTTTGATGATCTTTTATGCACTAATTTCTGCTGGATTAGCTTATTTTAACCAGCACGCTTTTTGATGCACCTAAAATATTTATTGCATTGTTGTCAAATTGCTTCCTCATGTAACACTTTTGTCAGTCCATACACAGTTCATAAGTTTAAAGACCACACTAACAACGGAATAGATTTAATGAACTTTACTGAAATATTAATAATAATTCTTCTCATCATAACTTCTTGACTCTCTGTCAATGCCTCTTTGCTATGTTTTATTATTATAATTACGCTACGTTTATATGGCTATTATATTGTAGACCAGGGGTTCCCAAACTTTTTTCTGTCTTTAATGGGGGGCCGGGTCGGTTTGTAACAGAAAATTACATGGGGTGGACGTACTACTTGAATTATTGTGGAGATTTAATTATGATTTGAAATGTATTTATTATGCCTCCTAATGGTAGAATAGTTTATTAATAGTTAATAGTTTAGTGCTACTCAAATTCAAAACATTTTCTCTTTCCCAACCGCTTGGGCATTTTGTCATCTCTTTGAAATTTTCCGATGGTTCGCGCGTCAGTTCTATCGCAATGGTACGTTATCAATTTAACAAATTATTAGGCTATGTGAGTAACTTAGAGAAATTTGGGTCTGAAAGCCAATATTCTGACGCTCGCTCACGGCCCTACTAGAGCAAGCTGCCTACGGTAATTGCCCATAGATGTCCAGCTGGGGAACCTACAAACAGGCCTCGTCTCTTAGCTGCTAAACTTGAACGATGCTAACATCACTGCAAAGATGCGCATAGACCCTAGAATATTTTCCAGATATTCACATTGGTTTTGAAATAAACATCATTTATGAGTGCATGCACTTAAACTGAAATCTTCAGTTGTGAAGCAAAACCAATATTATTATTATGTGTATACATTTTTATTATTTGTGATATTATCTTGATATGAGACAATTTAATAATAATTGTGCTTTTTAAGAGATTCAATATTTTTTCGACCTACAGTGATATTATTATTGTTGTCCATTCATTTTTCGAATTTACCATTTTACTGTCAAGAAGTTGCATTGGTTTTCAGATGACCAGTACATTACATGTAAAATAATTGGTGAAACGTTTATCGAACTGGTTTATTGAAATGACCCGCCCGAAAGAACGGGATGACGGGAACAGAACCGGAAAGTTCTAATTTGAGGAATATGTGAGAGATTATTGAACTGGCAATGGGTGAACTTTCCGGTTGAACTCTTCTGCTCACTAATCCCAATATGGCTGCCTCTGAACTTCCTGTGTCAACATGGTCACCATGGACTACCCTGTGCCCTTGTCTTGAGCTCCTCCCTCATGTTTGCCCTGGTCTTCGGCTCTGCCACCCTGTGCTGAACTGCTCTGCGTGTTCTGTCTTGATGCTCACCTGCTCTGCCCTGGTGTTCTCCCTCTCTGTCTGCTTCAATTTGGTTGTGTTTAGCTCCTCCCTCTCTGCTCTGCAAGTCTGTACTATTGTTGTTGAAATGAGTACCTGCCTGCAGCTCTTCATGCGGCGCGTCCGTGACGGGAGAGAAGCAGCACGTGCGGAGTGGAAAGGGTTCAAATTAAGTGTGTTTGCCGGCTTGGCGCTAGATAAAGATATTAGAGGATATAGAGGCAAATGATCAATTACATAAATGTTACTGAGAGCACGTGTGATGTGATTCTCCGTTATGTAGACGTGCGGCTCAATTTTAAACAACTGAAATAGTCAAATGTTTCAACGTTAAATGGTTTATTAGGTTGTCTCTTGGTCCGGATGAAACGAAGCAAATTGGCGGTCCGCCGATGACGATGACTGCTCTACAGTGTACAATGATTTATGTTTATGAATTTTGAGGTCACATTTTAAACTACATCACACATTTGCTGCTGAGAGGATTCTTTCAAAACGGACGTCAGAAGGAGGCGGAACCGTGAACCACCAGAGACATTAATTTCAGAATAAACAGGGCAGTTTGTCTCTTGTAAACTTTCGTTTTAACTTTGCTGTAAACTTTATAGGCTGGGTACCAACTGGCCTGCCAATTACGGCTTCTTTCTCTTGTTAATTTTATGTTGGGGTGATAAATTCTCAGCAGGGCTTGAGTCCTGACCTCAATCTTACCTACTTCATTCATAAAGAAAACAACACTGGGTAAAGGATTTTTTTAATGATTTTCGTGGTATCATATAGGGAGTGTTAATGTCGAAATAAAGTGCTTTTTTAAGCAAGATGAGTAAACATGTTTAATGTTCTGTAATGTTGGAGGGATTGTGCTTATGGGTATTGTTTAAGGTTGTGGACAGGCTAATGCAATTGAAAATTGTCTTGGCTATTTCTAAATATTTTTTGGTGGGGGGGCTTTTTCAAATTTTTTTGAGACGACAGTGGAGATAGACAGTAAGCGGAGGAGATAGGGCTACAGGACTGGGAAAGGTCCACGAGTCGGGACTCAAACTCAGGTCATCCAGAGCACAGCTGCGCTATATGTGTCTTGCCTTTTTTTTAAGGTTTGAACCTGTTGTTTCACTAAACAATTGCTTTTGTTGATGTGCTCAAATTGGTTCATGCTAAGGACATCTGATGGTAAGAATAGATTGAAGTAAAAAAGAAGCAACAATGAGGGTTGCACACCGGACACAGAAGTGCCTAGCTGATCAGCGTAGAGCCATTGTTTATCAAAATAAACATATTGTTCGCTCTGCATATAACTCTGGATGCTGTTCTGAGTCCTGCAGCGACACAGTGTGCCACTTGCATTATTTAGCATGAAATTATGTTATTTGACTGAAATCATCTTTAATGTATAAACTGAGTTCACCATAAGCTGCAAGATCCATTTATCTATTTGAGAATAAGGGAAAACAGCGCATTAATACAGAAAAACTCTCAATTCTCAACAGTTTTAGACGAGACCCTGCCCGGTTTGAGCTCTGGCGCGTCCGTTGTGCGACCGCCTTATGAATTTTCTCTGTAAAAGCACACAGTTAACTTAACCATCAATTAAATGAACCGTAAAATGATTTTGAATTTGCAAAGAAAACAGTTATGCCTTCACTGACTCCATTGCTGAAGGGAAGTTACAGAGTTTTTGAGATCTTTAAAACAATGTTAGAATGTGGGCATCACTTTTGCTAAACTAATGGAAACCAAGAGACTAACAAAAAAAAGTAGATTTATTTTGGGGATGTATGTAGAAGTGGATGGAAAAAGGAAATCATTGGAAGAGAGTGGGTGATTCCAAGCAGGTCATGATTCAAATAAAACATTGTTTGGCTGAGATAGGAAAAGGAAATATTTTCACTTTGAAAAATTGACACACTACCGTTAACCAGTTTGTTTTTGCTCCAGGAACAACCCAATATTTCCCACTTACCTACATTTTGTGATCCCAAAGTGCTTTATTGTGTGTTAGGATGCAGTACCGGACTCTAAATATAGAGCTTATGCTGTAAACAGTATTTATCATTGCTGTAAAGCCTCTGTAATTTAATAGATGTCTCACATCACTCGCTCTACCCGTGAGTTACAGTATGTTCTCTTTCCATCCCCAGTGTCCAAACAAAGGGCACTAAACTTGCTGATGTGGTTGTTGCTTTCCCAGCAAGTGGGATGCTGACCTCTGTCTCATTCTCTCTATGTGCCAATGCAAACTGAGCGAGCATCCCAGATCAGCCGTTTCCACGTTAACATTCACTGTCTGAACCAACACCTTCAGCAAGACCATACTGAGATGAGTTCACTACGCTGTGGGGTTTCGAGGACCAATGAGGCTTTCATCATGTTCAAAAATAGACTTAACAATAATTTAGCATGTTGTTTTGGTAGATAATGTTGGATTTACACTGGAAAAATAAAGGTGCTAAATGATGCCCAAAAAAACTATTTTGGCTGTATAGTTCAATAAAGAAACTTTATATTTCCCAGCACTGTGACAAGATTTTAGATTGCGCCCCTCCAATACAAAATAATCATTATTATTATTATTTAGATAAAAGTTATTGCAAATGTTTCTTTTCAATTTTGTCACAAAAAACTAAAGGTTTCGTGTGTTTTATATACAGTATATACAGTAGATCATAGCTGTGCCACACACATCGTGTCGTGCTAGTTTGGTTATGTCATATGTGGCTAATATGGTTTGAATCCAGCCTATGTTATGTCAAAGTCCGTTTACGGAAGTCGTGCCACTCGACAGCCATGTTTGCAAGTCCACAGTCATAGCACCTTCAATGGGGAAGGTCGATCTTTCTAAAATCGCTGCCAGAAATCAAAATAAAACAGCATATTTCCGATTAAAAATTCATCATGACATGAACCTTATCATAACTTTGGTTTGTTAAACTTAAATTGTGCAAACAAATCACCTTTTCCAGGTCGTCTCATTTACTCTGCCTGCGCACAGGGTGGCAAACTCCTCACGAGGCGCCTTCCCAGAGAATTGTCAGTCATTACTGATTAACGATTGGCTCGTTTTACTGGAAGGTGGGACTTCCTTCGCTAGAGCGGCCATCGTAAATAGGCAGTGGTGCATCTTGTTAATGTTAATATCTTTATTTACATCCCAGGCATTGTTACACTTCTTTTTCTCTGCCATAAAAAAAGTCTTAATATTATTGCTTAAAAATTCCTGCAGCTCAATTGATTGTGCGTTGCATTAGAAGCACAAGATAGCACACATGCTGACAAAATATACCTTGAACGTTGGTTGCTTTGGATAATTGCATCTACCAAATGCATGAATCTAAAGATTATACTGTTGTGTGTAAGACGCATGTACAAACACTCAATAATTGACATTGAATTGAAGTGTTATATCTGTGTTAATTGTTTGCTATAAGTCTTCACACACTTTTCTAACATGGCTTCTGAGAGACCCAAAATACACAAACTTGAACAAAATGCTGATGAATGCAACTTAGAAAAACACCTGGAGCAGGAAAATGTGGAGCTGTGACATCTGATCTTTCTGAACGAGGGATGCTTTCATGTGTCCTTAAGGGCCGAGGCAAGACTTGGAGATATCTCACAACATCCATCACCCCAGCAGTTTGTCTTCATCAATCATCTTGCTGTTTGTTGACCATAGCAACAGGATGTCACAGTTATTTTTATGGATCTTGTTATTGGGGTCTGCCCTCTCACAGCAGGAATTTCCTCCATGCAAGGCATCATGGGATGTGTGTGATGTGTGTTTGATCATGTTTCTGACGTAGTCGCACTCAGGAATCTTTTGTGGCATGAAATTATAGAAATCGTGACATCTGTTTTAAAACTCTAGCAAGCCATTGCGTTTGATGGATCAAATTGCAGTTGTAGTCAGATTGCCAACCTGTTAAAGGTTTGTTGAAACATTCAAGACAGCCAAAGAGTTTATCTGTATACTAAAATGTAAATAATACATGGTTGAATCAAGAAACAACAACTTACACTCTAGGCAACCTATCACAAAAGACTTGAAAGTTATCTCAACCAACTCAAAATATTATGTTGATATCCTAAATTCTCACTACATAAATAACTATTATCAACACTCTGTCATGCACTAGGACCTCAACACTGAAAACACAAACCTCAAACATGCTTCTTTAAAAAAGCAGCAGCATGGAAAAACAAGCAAACATTTAAATGGAATGTTTCAAACCTGATGACTAGCATGAATGTTGAGTACACGTGATAAAACAATAAATGCGGAGCTCAGATGTAAAAGCCGATGAACGCCACCTCAGCAAAACCACGTTCTTAGGACGTCTTGGCAACGTTCCATTTCTTAGTTGCTAATGTTCCAGAAACGTCAAAGCCACGTCCTCAAATAACGTTGTAAATTAATCCTATGGAGAACGTTGTAGTGACGTGATGTACTGATCTTCAGATAACTTGGACGCTGGTCATTAATGAAACTGGTCATTTCTATTTATAATATTAGTATTTGGAGAATTTATGATCAGAGTAAAATCTGTTATATTGTCACAACAAATGCTTAAAAATCCGACTTTTCACAGCTATTAAACTGGAGTTTAATTAAATACAATTTACTTAATGCGCGCTTCTGATATGTGTGCGTCCAGCACAATTTCTCTATTCGTAAAAGAGACGCTCACACTCATCATTTAAACTTTAACGGTCATTTTGTTCAGCCTGATATATTACTTTAGTGGTTTATTAATATTCTTTCTTTACTTTATACCTTACAGATGATCGATTTGGCGCAATAAACACACACTGGTTGTGAGTGTAACCAAATAAGCTTGGATTAAAAATTCCCCTAAATTTATGTGGTAAGACAAGAATATAATGTTAAGCTTAAAAGATAAAGAGTCATTCATCTGTCAATAAATATTTACATTTACATTTAGTCATTTAGCAGATGCTTTTATCCAAAGCGACTTACAGAGAGTTCGGGGAGGAATAAGCGATATGTCATACAAAGAGCAATGGTACAATAGGTGCTAATATTTGCTTTTAATCCTCTATATTGTGTTGAAGTCTTTGGTTGTTTATGTCATCTACTTCGGCATCTAAATAAAATGTCTGATGCTCACAGTTCTGTGTTAACGTTCATCAATCGTTATACTTTGTATAATATTTGAATAGAAAATTACTCAAATTAGGCATATAATTGAATCTTTAACGCACATGTTAACTCACAAAGGATGTTTTTAAATAAAATTATAAAAACGATTTTAGCAATGTGTCTGTTTGGTCGTTGGGACATACTCGCCAAGTTCCAGATATTTGGAAAGTGCTGCAACAAAGATGATCCATTCCAGGTAGGCCTACAGTCTTCAAATCACCATATCCCAACAATGTACATTGTAAATTCGCCACAAAGAATACGGGAATCAAAAAGTTGCTTCGCTGGACGGTATTTGGTACGTCGTGGCGAAAAATAGGGTCCAGTCCAGGTATGACGTCACAACATAACTGGGTTAAGTGGGATTGATTGGATCAATTTTGATAAGAGATAGCAATGTCTTGGCAACTATTTACAACAATCTTATCATTAACATTTGGCATTCATTATGTATTCAGAAAACTATGGGTGTAGCAGTTTCGATTTGGTTTCTGTATATCTTTCTCAAGAGCTGCCTTTAATAAGCAACTGATGTTATGTGGCATTGGGTGTTCTAACAGACGGATGAATGGAGCTCGAATCAGTGTTTTCTTGTCTGGAGACGCAGCTGAAGTTTAAGAGTCAAGGTCACGCAGACCCCTCGCCTTCATCTGTCAGCTCCTTTTGATCTGCAGACGCTTTCCTCCGTCTTTCTGCACGCTCTGCCTTTAACACGGGGTCGGAGGTCACAGTGGGGCAAGGCCAAAGAAATCTCTGCCAGAAAACTCCTTCTTTCTTCCTCGAGCCTTTCTTTTGTTTCTTTTATCATACTGTGAAGTAGAACAGGCCAGTATGCGGGTGTATACAGTGTCACAGTATGTACATGTCAGCTGCTAGAATGCTTCATCGGAAGTTACATTTGTGTTATTATGTAAAGCACAGAGGGCTGCAGAAACATAGAAGGGTGTGTCCTAAATATGATGTCAATATGATGATTATGTACTGTAATGTAAGGTACGGTATAGTTTTTTTGTGGTTGCGTACGCATTTGTTTATACGAATCTGCCAAAAGAGTTGAGGCTGACGTACATTTCTTATTATATTTATTGATAAACCGATTGTTATAAAGATATGAGAAGTTTAAAGAAATATTGATCCAAACTTTAAAATAAAACTTTAGAGTTGATCAGTTACATATGTCAATATCCACGCTCAGCTCCTGGCCTAATTGGCAGCCCATAGGTTGCCATGTTGAATCAATGTTTTGAACAGAAATGCAATAATGTCAGGACCCTTCACGGTGGGGGTTTCAATTTGTCATATCATAAACAGGTGCTAAACATGAGGATTAGCGGTGTTGTGATCCACGGTCTTCCCTTAGATCGTGTTATCTGAGTATTGGATCCCCAGCGCTTCTGTCAGATTGAACAACGGGGCTCTTGTGCTGGCCACGGGCGTCTGCAGGGCCCCAGACCTGGTCACAGGTCATTGATCAGTGTGACAAGAAAACTCTGTCTGGTTCTCTTTAGAGAGGGGCTGCCTGGAAGCAACTGCACATTAGAAATGGTCAAAACTATAAGCTCTTCGTGCAAGAAAGTCAGAGAAGCTTTTTC
Organism: Barbatula barbatula; assembly: GCF_947034865.1. NCBI lineage: Eukaryota > Metazoa > Chordata > Actinopteri > Cypriniformes > Nemacheilidae > Barbatula > Barbatula barbatula. Next base: position 3,460,673 of record NC_136788.1, read on the forward strand.
ATTTTTTTTACATGTAATGCATTCTACCTGAACATTATTTACTGTAAATGAATGAACCTTTGGATAAAACAAATGCTTAGGACTTTTAGTGTTCCTGTCAAAATGTTGCTTATGCTTTTAAACTTTTTAATTATGAAATACTGTGTTGTCAGTGTTTTTTCCATTTCCTGAAAAACGGGAATTCGGACCTCTGAGGTTTTGGAAGAACAGCAACATTTCCATTTTACCAGCTTAAAGGGGAAGTTCACCCCAAAATCAACATTGTGATTTTTTACTCACCCACATGACGTTAAACATGTTTAGAGAACTTCCACCGTCTTCGGAGCACAAATAAAGATATTTTGGTGACATCCGAGAGATTTCCAGGCCGCCTCATAGACATCATGGTGTCAGTTTTTGCCAATTTCCAGAAAAGTACTAAAGACATCATTAAATTGGTCCATCCGCTCATCCGTTGAATTTTTTTGAAGCGACGAGAATGCTTTATGTGCGAAAAACAAACCAAAATAAAACTGACACCATGATGTCTATGATGAGGCCTGGAAATCTCTCGGATGTCATTTGTGCTCTGAAGATGCCGGAAGTTCTCTACACATGTTTAACGTCATGCGGGTGAGTAAAAATCACACAAAGTTGATTTTGGGATGAACTTCCCCTTTGATGATGAAAGTCTGGTTAAATACAATAATAATATAGTGTTTGTTTGAGCATACAACCAGCCTTTGATCAACTCGCCAAAGCAACATATTAACCATATTCACAAACAATGCTATACATTTGGAGTAGGACTTTTTGTCAGATCAATGGCAAATGAAGCAAGGGTTCGGGAAAACTGTCCTTACTTTCTAAGTTTATTTGATGGCATTTTTGATCTTTTTTTCTTCTTTATTTACTTTTCATTTCTCAGTCTTGTTTACGTTCTTTTTGTCTGCCTACTGTAGTCACTGTTCCATCGGATACAGATGGACCCCATGGAGAAGGAGTGGTTGAGATATGCGGCTCTGGGAAAGGCTCCCGCCCTGCACTTGCTCCTGCAGCAAGACAACACACTTGTCTTCAGAAAGGTGAAACTGCACCATCTAACCCTCTGCTGGTCTCAGATTACTGTTTCCATGATAACCAACAATTACATAACACACATAATTCCTTTTCCTTATGAACCTAATCCCTCTTTCCTCCGGTTATAACATATTTATTCAGTTAGAACATTTGCTGCATATCTTCTAGGTAAAATCATGGGAAAATTGATTTTGAACAGTGGGTCTTAATCAATAGTTTCTGTCGCAGTGCATTAGCATTCTTTAGCTGCTGACTGACAGTTTTTATAGATTTGTTATTGCATGCTAATATCATAGGCTAGAACAGGTGAAAGTATAACATGTAAAAATTGAAGTTGAAATGAGGTCAATTTTGATTTCCCATTTGTATTCCCAACAGTAAATAGTTTTGTGGTTGCATGGATGTCTTTGCTCTATTGTAAAGGACAAGATAATTGTGTTGAGGATTATGTTACTGTGCCGAACACTAAAATGTCCCTGTTTTGAAGACTTTGATGCAAGATGAAAAGAATCCGACAGGAATGGAGTGTTGTTTAACCAGGAGCGTTCTGTTGCCTGATAGTGTTAAGGGAACCCTTTAAAGGTGAAATGAAAGAAAAATAAAACATGCTGACGACTTCCAGATATTGTTTGTCCCCGGATGCAAGCGCAACCTGTATTGGCTTAACTTCAGAAGCCTCTGCCCCAAGGCTGTGTATTCTGCCACTTACGTTACAATAACACACACTTCCCAAACAAGGAACATGGCTGGACACAGCAAAGGGGGGAGAAGGGGAAAGAGAAGAAGGTGGTAGACTGGTTGTCTGGTTGTAAATCATCACATATGTGCCTGGCAGCAGCAGTGGGTCGCGGCTCTACGGGAGAGAAGCCCAAAGCAGCAGCTCTTATTAAATTTCCATGAAGTTTAGTGAATATTTGCGGCGAGTGAGGATGACAGGGAACGGCTGGTGCTGCTACGTGCTTGCAGCACTGCTGTAAAACAGATGACAACGGCATTTACCACCTCTACCACCTCTACTACTATCTACTTTTACCAGAGGCTCTGTATGTTTAAGAATTATTGAGAAATTCTTCTATTGAGAAAGTTTGTGCCTTTAAAATTCAGGAAAATGTATATAATTTTAACTATTCTCTAACCTTTAAATTGTTTCATTTATGAATAATAGTAGCTAATAGTAAAACTAATAGTAGCTAATGGCGTTACCTAGCAAATACAGATCACATTCTCTATAGCCATTTTTGTTTGAGGAAAGAAACATTTGTGGTTAGATGCTTGCCTGCGTTAGGCCCTATTTTCCCAATCGTTATCATTTTATTTAGGTGATTTATGAAGAGATGTTATATAATCCGCAAATTAAGTAAACATTGCCACAGGGATCCGTTTGAGGAATTCCATCCTCTGGCAGATATTTTTTATACAGCAAATACATTTTCTGCTGAAGTGTTTCCACTTATTACGATCCCACCCACAATAAAGTAATCGAAAATGAAATATTCCAGGTTTTGCTGAAGTAATATTAACGCATAAATGTATAACTTTTTATAACAGCAATTAAATAATTTTTTTATAATAAACTTGCTACATGAGGAATACAAAGGAACGCTGTTGTTATTTGCTGCTTGGCAAGAGGGGGAGGAATATGCCGGGCCTCCAAAAAGTCCACATCCGTGTGTCCACCTGCACACTTGGATTGATAACAACAACAGAATGTTCTTTTGTGTAAGTGATGCTAACTCAGACATGAAAAACAGGACATTTCCAAAGAGCATGCAAGGTTTTCTTCCGTACCCTAACAATACATTTTTCAGACGCCAAACCAGTTCAAATTCATCTTTATTGTCTTTAAAGATAAGACGGGACACTCTCATCTGATCAGACTTCCGATGCAGCAGTCAAAGACGGACGTTTTTAGTTGGCCCTTTTTGCTCGTCCAGTCCCCCCAGGTCAACAGTAATGGCCAATGCTCTTAAGCAGGATCAGATAAAAGAGATAGCGTTGATGGGATAGACAGCATCTTATGTGGCCATCGCGATTGAGAGACAAAAACTCATAGGAAAGGTTAATCTTAAACCCTTATCAATCAATTACATTTGGCTTTGTGGAATTAATGGGATGGCTGGAATTGCTTGGCAGGATTGAAAGGGTTTGTGGGTTGAACTTGGCATTGGCATCTCTGGGGGAAATGAAGCTCTTTGTGTCTGAAGCATCACGGCCGAACGATTCAAGCACATCTCATAGAGGCTGATGCAGAGCGAGATAACAGCTTCTCAGATTAATTAGTGGAAAGAGCCGATGCCTTGTTCCCAATCAGACGGTTACCTTGAATCCAACGAGAATCCCGGCAGAAAACAGCGGTTCATTGAAATTCTGATGTGTGACTCTCTGCGGTACATCCTTTGACCATGTTTGATTTATGTGGCTGGGATGTTTACGATCTCATTACATCCCGTTTTCTCTTTTTACATCTACAGGACTTCGTCACTGTAAGTACACGTAGAACTGCATGCGTATCCCTCTTTTCATATCATTCTTAGTTTTTTTCCCGATGTTTTAGGCCAAAAGAATGTGAACACACAAACACCACACCATTTCCTTTCAAGAGCATTGAGCACAGCTTGCAAAGTCAGTAATGGATTTTTCACTTGACTTCTGAGGTGAGGATGCCGTCTCACTTTTATATTTGCATTTGCATTCAGGTTAATATACACTACCCAAAATCTATTGCAGTCACACTACTCAAAAGCGACTCTTTTCTGTTAATGTGTTTTCCAAATTTGAGAATAATAGTGAATGCTTTGTCTAGGATTTGCATTTTCATTTTATCAAGCTGCTTCTTGGGGTTTCACCTGAACAGGTCACATCTATTCTTGCCTATTGACTACTTAGGCTGTGTTCACATTTGACTTATTTAGCTGCTAGCGCCTGTTTTACATTATAATCCGAGTATAACCGTGTCTTCAAAAAAGTCCTGAGCGCCTTTTTAAACACCAGCGCAGCCGTCTTATTATGCAGCTCTTTTTGAAGTTGAGAAAAGTTTAACTTTTCTAAAAAAAAAACATCTTACGTCAAGAAAATTTTCACAGCTAACCAATGACAAGCGAGCAGTGAGACCTGTTGTTGCCATGACAAAATGCGAGCAGGGTCAAGCTTGAAATATAAAATGTGAGAGCATAGAGCATAGTTTTGTATAAATGTAAGTTAAATTTACATTTTCAATAACTTTTCATTGCATTTCTAGTGAACAAATCGGTATTTTAGTCTTTAAATATGTCAACTTTATTTATATAGCGCTTTTTAGCTGTACAAGAAAACATATAAGCAACACATATTAGGTTATGCAAGTCAAAACAAAAAAGGTGAAAACATAGAAGAAAGACACAGACACACAGATTCAGACACACTCACAAAACACTCCACACAACATGCACCAACACACACAGACACACGCACAGGGGCCATCACCTAGAACAACACACCCAAGATAAGGAGAGAGAAACACAGGTCGAATATTAAACAGACAATAGATTCCTATATCCAGTGTTAATTAAATAAAACTTACAAATTCTATGTGAATTATGTGAATAGTTATTGCAAAGCCACTCTCTGTTTATAATTTAAATCGAATTCCGTTACGCTGCCTATGAAGCCTGACTCTCTGAGCTGCCTTCGTGCACAAATGCTGCCTCTGACCTTGCCGGCTGATGTTTGTAACCACAACGCTTTTGTTTACTCAAAAAGCACCATCGTCAACTTTTCTTGTAAAAAAAGAAGTACGTCGTAAAAACGGCCTTATTGTTTGTTATTCAGTCCAAAACGTGATTTTCATAAACCTTAATACAAAATTTTAGTTTTCTATTAAAAGTAATTATCATGTTTGCACAATTATCTTCTTTTCTAGAAAATGTTTAAACACATTTTGAAGATCATGGGAAACATTTCAAGCAAGTGCCCCTGAACGTTTGATGGTAGTGTATATAAATATGAATCAAGTTGCATTAAAGTCTTATGAATTTTGTTTTGCCAAAGTGTGGCTCACTAACGTAATATTGAGTCAATCTTGCCATTGCTGTTGGGTGTGGACCATATATTAATAGTTGTATTGGGGCATTGTTATTCTGGAAATGAATCTGACTCTTGCCACAAAGTTGGAAAAACTAAATTCTCAGATTTTTATGTCTCTATGTGACATTAAAATGTGTCTCCATTGGACAGACAAAAAGGTGTGCACATACTTTTAGCCTCGAAAAGTGGGTTAATTCCTTTTGAAAGTGAGCAACACCTACATTACTGAAGGCAGAACACTTTCAAATTCAGAACATTATTGTCTTTTTGTATGTGAACATTTGGTAGATTTTTGTTATAAAAAAACTGACACTGACACTTATTTGGATTCAGAATGCTACAGGATTTTGATATCACAGCGAAGTAAATGGCCGTTAAAATTTTGGAGCCAATAGACAGCACCATCTCAACTGAGATCCCAATCCTCCTCAAAACAAACCATAATCAAATCCTGTCCTATAGACATATTTCTAAAAATGGACTATTTTGTGTACAAGAAATGACCATGATAAGGTATTAGTGAAGGCATTTGTTGTTCACTTTTATTTGGAACAATCCTACAATAACCTTGTCCTTTGTGGATGCAAAATGACCATGTATAATTCAACCAGTGTTGGAAACCCAAGTAGTGAATGTAAGGAAGTAGAACACCAATAGACAAGAACTTTGGGAGTGTTTAGATAAAGTTATCAATGGAGATGCCTATTGGTCAGCTGCGATGCTGTTGTTTATTAGAATATGACACCAAGGAAATCAGATTTGTAAACAATAACATCTAAAGGCTCTGTAATCTTCTTAAGAGAAATTAATGAAGGGAGGATGTGGAAATGAGTAAGGGGTGTCCTTTACCAGGCTGGACACTGATCTTAGGGCGATCGAATAACAAGGGAAGATGAGACGTGGATCTGGGGATTAAGCTTTGGAGATCCCACAGGAATCAAATGAGAGTTTAGCCTTTAGACTCACAATTTCTCAGCTTAGAGCCTGCTACCCCCAAAACTTCAAAAAACATTCAACGCTTTGAAATGGGAGTAGGTATCCATAATCCCCTCTGTGGATGCTAATCTGCGCACCTAGATTTTAGCTTTCCTTTAGCCTGTGCTTTACAACAATGCTCTTCCCCTCTCAGGCTGGTAAACTTTAGCAATGTGATGTGTTGATGAAGGTGGATTAGTATTCTCTTTGGAGTAGTGCTTTAATAAATCTCTTGAAGGACATTCCTTAAAGTTCATTGTACAGTACTTCATTTGCATCAGGACAATGCTTGATTCATGTTGTCTTCAATCACTTCAACGATTTCAATGGACTCTCAGGGGGTAAGTTTACTCTCCTAGAGTAGTAAGTTTAGTTCAAGTATATGAGTGTTTTTTCTAAAGTAAGTGATTTGACCGAAACACTGACTACTTGTACTATTACAAAATGTATGTGTTTTACCTGGTTGCAGTAAAACATGCCCGAACTATGTCTTTGGAACAGAATATAATTTTCCAACAAGTAGGTAGACCATTCCCACTTGAGCCTGGTTCGCCAAGACCTCATTAAACATCGTTCTGGGCCCATAATTCTCAGCATAAAAATGTGTGTTGTAACCACTCAGGATTGGTCAATTGTCCGTTGCATGGCTACCAATTTTTCTTTCATTGTTGAAGTTCACTATTGACCCCTTTGAAAAGGACACAGAAATATGTGGTCGTCCTCCCCAAAGTGTCCACTGTCTTGCATTACCAAGGCAATAACTGATGCATCTGTATTACAATCCAAATAGCTTTGTTATCTTCCACAGTGGAATATGAAACCATATTCGTACCAGATTGATCGGCACGAAATCCAAACACCCGGACGCACCATAGCAGCAGTATCACCACTTGCATTGTCTTCTAAAAATAAATCCTGTACATTTTCACTCTTGCTAAAAAATGTTAACCAATTTAATGTCCATGACATTCAAGCTACGTAAAAAATTGGTGCTGCCTTAGATTTTTATTTATAATCAAAACAACTTGGCTACACAAGTTATTTCAACTTACAAATGAAGAGTTTGGTTCCAAAATGATGATTCCATTAAAATGTTTCAAAAATCATGTTTTTTATTGTGCATTCCAATTAATATCAATCACACTGAAATTGTTTTGTTTTGATATAAGCCATAATAACTAAAAAAATACAGCTAACTAACAAAATAAAAACATGATTTTTGAAAAGTTATCTCATTTTGCAACCAAACTCTTCAAATTGCCTAGTGAATCTGTTGCTTTACTAAATTTTAATGACTTAATCTAAAAACATATCATATCATTTTTACAGTGTATTTTATCAGTATGTAAGATCTGCCAATGTTGTTCTTGTCAATGTCATTCTTTTATAGTTATATACAAATACGTTGATAGTTTATAAAGTAATAATTGCAATGCTAAGCTATTTAATTCATGCTAATGTATGTATTTGTTATACGTTTCCGTGTGGCAGCTTGATGATCATTGTGTATAATTACAGTGTAATGACACAGAAATCATTAGATTTGCAAACAGGCACTGCTCCAAACGCCTTGGGGCGGACATGCGCTGCTCCTCAGCTTTCAGCCAATAAGATCAGAGGCTTGAGATACTATGGTATAAAAGGATTAAACTCATGCTTAAGTTTTAGGTTTAGTGAATCTCTTTCACTCTTTATTTGCCTTTTGTTTGAGTACAGAATAATTTCACAGTATCGTGGGATAAATAATGTGATGATGCAATTTTACCAGTTCTTTACCAGAAAGTTTATTTAATACAAAGATCAAGAAATGATCCCCAAACTCTTCAAATTCTCACATCTGATTGATTATTTAATTAAAGAGAACAAAGGGCTGGTTCTCGTATGTTGGGTTACATGGGCTCTGTTCTAAAAAACAGTGAACTGTTTTCTACATAGGCAGCAAGCATCTAAGGCAGCTTTCTAACGGAAATACCCTTTTTAGTAACGGATTAGAAATTTTTAATTGGAAATTGAATAATCTGAACGAGTGTTTTGTTGATTGTGGTGGATTGTGATATTTTGCCATAGAAAATGTTGTTAAAGTCAGTGTTGTGTGTTGCTGTTATAATCACCTGTGCTTTGTAGTTGTGTCTTAAAAAGATGTACTTGTACAGTACCACAACAATGCCAGGTATTTTAATTGTAGACTGGAAAATAAAGAACAATTAAATGCTTTATTGAAGGATAAATCTTACGCATTAAAATTAATTAAAATCGGGTTTTAATTTTGAGGAAAAGGTTTACAAATGTCACGGTGTCTACACACTTAGCTATAACCAAACTCTTTAAAATACCACAAATAAATGGTTCTTCACAGCGATGACAGAAAAAAAGAAAAATTCTCCAAAGACCCATCTACTCAAGGTTTCTAATAAACACAATTCTTCATACTACTAATAGTCTAAAGAATCAAAGGTCCTGCAGAAGACCTGTCAGTGAACCATTCATCCAAAAAATGGTTCTTCTATGGTATCGTAAACACCCTGATTTTTAACACCTCACGCATCACACACACAATGTAATATGATAAATATATTGAACCTTCTCGTGATGACTTGATATTGGTCTAACAAGAAAATTGCAATAGTAAATATGCTGTAATATTGAAGTATGAAAACCATTGCATCCCAAGTATGCTAGATCCTCTCTAAAATAGCGTCAAAAGTTTGTGTCTGTGTGTGCGTGCACTGGCCATGTGCAATAATTCAGTGTTACCCCAGCAGTCATTGTAAAAGGCTGTTAATGTTGTTCTTTTGTGTGGGGCTATGGCCATTTTAAACAGCTCCATATGGTGACAAGCATCAGGCTTTGAGTTTGAGAGGGCCCGCTCTCACCCTCTCTATTGAGCGGACCACAGAGGAGCACTATAAGCTGTTCTTTCACACTGCCAATAAAAGACAGAGCCTCCATCTGGCACATACTAAAGCTCACACACACACACAAAATAAACCGACAAAGGTTTCGCTTCACACATGAACATTACACTGTATTTTCATGCTTGTGTTGGTTAAATCTTTTATTTGTGTGTGGTTGTGGTTGTTGATATTGTTTAATGTCTGATATCCAAAACCACACACTAGTTATGACAGATGCAACTACATTTTTCCTATGTAAAGAACATGTGAGTGCAAAATCAAGTGTCATTTTTAGGCATTGCCATTACTTGAGCATTGCTGTACAGAAGGTAAAAATTAAAAGTCTAAAAAGCTTAAAAGTAAAACTCCTCAAAATTTGAGGAATCCTTTGCATTTCCACCACATGATTATTGATAAACCTGAGCAGGGTGTTGCTGTTAAGAGCAGTGAGGATGGGCCACAGATCTGACCGAGACCAGAGAGATTTCTCAATGGATTGTGTGATCTGTCGCCCCGAGACGGGTTTTTAAGAGACGGCTTATGGGGTCAAGGTGGGCTGCCAGCTCTTGCGTGACAAGATACATAGGGCTTTTTGATTTGCGCTGTGGCAGATTACAGGTTGCTATAGTTTCTCTAATGCTCAAATCAAGCATTCAGCTAATCGGCTCAGAAGAGGTTAAAGGCTGCCGCTGATTTGGAAGAGATAAAACTTGGTGACAGAAAATTGTGGAGAGAAGTTTGACAAAAGCATGGCTGCTGAATCTTTGATGTGAAGTGAATGCGGATGGAGACTGAGCTTTTGACCAAACACACTGATGTAATGCTAGACAGTAGTGACTACGGAGAGCAGCAAGGCGACAATAAGTTGTAGTTGTCCCATTACTAATGTTGTTTTCTTGTCCGTTCTCTTTCTTTTTCTCTGCAACTCTCTGAAACACACATGAATACAAAATAACACTTGAAACTCATCACTTGGACCTGAAGTATGTAAGTCAAACCATATTTAGTTTTGAATAGATATTCTGGTAGCATTTTATTTCACAGTCCTGTTCTACATGCACATATTGTTAACTTACTGACACCAACTCCGAACCTAACCCAAATATCCAAACGAATATCAAACCATTTTGTGTTTATATTATGTTGATCAGGCTTAAGGGTTTAATGGTTAGCTGTTCACCCCAAAATGAAAAGTCTTGCTTCATTTATTCCCCTCACTTCAAAATTCAATTCAAGTTGGGTAATTTACATCAATGCATACAATCTGATTTATACTATTTTAGTGCATGATTTCACCCCAGTGACGTTTGGATCTATCTTACACCCGGCGCAATGCGACAACCGGCAAGACGCAGGTGTTTTTTGCTAGTTTCAGCCTTACGCAGTTATCATTTACATGTCCAGCGCCACGTTGTTTAAATAGCAAATGCTCCTGTGCTCTTCTGTTTGCCTATGGGCCTGCTGGTCTGAAAACGGCAACTGAAAGAGGCGTCTTTGCTCCTGCAAATTCCACCATTTAAATAGCAAATCTGCCATGGTGCAAGCGCAACTTGCTTTTAAAGGGAATGGGAGATGAGACTCTGATTGGTTTATTGCACATTACGGCCAAACAACACCCATAGACTCACTAAGAGATAAGGTACAACCCTTTTGGACCATGCACCTGGTGCGCCGACTGTTATTCTGTCATTAAACTAGCCAAAGTGGATTTGAACACGCACCTGCACCATGCGCTTAGATCGATAAAATAGAACCTAATATGTTTAGTGGCCTTTGGTGACCTGTCATCTTACTATCTTTTTAATAGATTAAATAATTGCTCATTGTTATATGTATGTTCTGTTGTTAGTTGACACTGCCTCTTTTTATCTATTGAGATGATTGAGAAATGAATTATGTATTCATAATGACCTGTCTGGCTTGAAAAAGAGGCAGCGAAGTGTCCTTGAGTTCGGCTCTTTTAGTTTGGCATCAGTGAGTCACATTGTGCTGAACTAGCTGGTATGCAAATGATTCAGTTGTGTTCACATGCATTGAGCTGCGGCTAAATCTGCTTATGCAAATGAATCCAAACACAGCTTTTATAGATGCTGCATAAATGGGCTTGTGTGCGTGCGTGCGTGCGTGTGTGCGTTTATAAAAAACAAAATGATTTTGTCATATCTCAAAGATAAAGTCAAGGAAAGTACCACATAGAACAGAAGTGAATTATCCCATTAAAGACCCCATAAAAGGAAAATGTGAGTTACTGTTTAGTCCATGTCTATAAACATTGAGGAGTACATAAAGAACACTCCAAAGGGGACAATGGGAACTTATAGCACAAACATTCAAAATCAGTCAAAAAGTCAGAGTTTATGGGGGTGTACGTTGTTTTTCTGTACGAACAGCTAAAGGCTATTTTAAAAAAGGATTCCTTTACCAACACTGTCTCTATTTAACAACAAATGTCATACGGACAACCACACTTGTCAGGGCATTTCAAGAGGTCTTGAAATGTGCTCAATGACACTGTGCTGAATTTAAACCACTAAGCCAATGTAAAGCTTTAAAGCAAACAAAACTGCTCAGTGTCTTTGTAACCTTTGTAAATGAGGAAAAGTGATTTCAGCGCAGTCTTATTAAGCCCAGGTGGGCAGCGCAGCCTGAATACATCACCAATGTGATTGACGGCAATGCTGGGATTGACAGCTGGTGTGTTTGTATGCGTGTGTTGCAGACGGCGCTCCACTGGGCGGCCAAGCACGGCTGCGTGGAGATGGCGGACATGATGGCGCGTTTTGGAACAGACGTCAACCAGAGAGCGGTGAGAGTTGACAGGAGCCAGTGGCCCTACTGACACGCTCACATTTACACCTCTGCAGGGGCCCCCACACAAACAGACTGAAACACACACCACTCACACAAACATCAACACCATTTAGTGTCAGAGGCCTGTGCTGCTGGTTTGGCAATGTAATGTGTCGTTGCTGGTAAACTGCCGTTGCTAATGAAATGGATCCGTCTATTAATCAAACACGCAGACTCACAGAGGATCTTTATTTAGCTCCAGATTTAAGCTGGATGTGTAATCCCTCTCTCTATTTGCATAAACATGATCTGATGTTTATTTATTCCAGATATACCAACTGTCCGACAGTGAATGCTTTGGACCAGTTCATGCATATTATAATTTACCGAATCTTATCTTGTCACATTCACGGTTGGCGCAAAGGAAATATTGACAGCATCTTTGTGTTTCTGCCAGCCAACCATTCTCTATCGATTACACCGAGCATTCTCTTACTTTTTATTTATAGTTTAATTCAGTCTTTTGCCATCCACTGTCAGAAAAAGTGTAGGGATGGTACCCTAAGGATCCCTTTTGTACCTTTACATAACATAATAAAATGCTGTAACCTTTTGGGTACATTATTGGACCTTTTGTGTAGCTTTAAGCTTGAGTTAAAGGTTTTGTACATGATATAGGTCGTAGAGGTACACAACAGGAACCTTTACGGGTACCACCCCAGCAACAGCAGGTTAAGGCACAGTTTTGCCTGAATGAAATGCACGTTTAATATTATTTTTCAGAATAAATTAGCAAGTTCACAACTCAGACGTAAATTACTGGAAGCAGAATGTTGTTATTACTTAATGTTTTTGACCCCCTCTCATCTGCGGCAACGGGCTCAGAAGATAATGTTTAAAGCCTTATCAAGCACAGTCAAGCACACACTTCTTATTGCCTTCATAATTACATCATTAACTTTTGCTCTCTAATGGTTATGGGGCTAATGGTGCTTTTCAAGTGCGGCAGCCTCTGGGCAGAAATGAAATAAAAAAATCAATAATCCATGAACGCCGTCAGGGTCTGTATATGCCACACTATGTGCTGTCATTCACAAACACAGGAAGCAGAGATTTCTTTCACCATCTGCTCTCAAACTTTCCCTACACTCATTTAAATAGATTTTTTGTGTTGCCTTTATAGATATATATATAATTTTATTAAAGAAACGATTTCTTGAATTTTGTTGTATGTTAATTTTATTAAATTAACAGTTTGTTGAATGGGTTGTGTAGTTTGATCGCATTTAAAGAAACCGCATGGTACATCGACATCTAGCAGTTGAGCTTGGTATCGCAGACTAACGTAGTAACGCTTCTTCTCGGTTTCTTTTGCTTGTTATCAGAAATAATCTACAGGTGCTCTATTGTTGGGGGTCACAAAAGTGCGCATGCGCAGTTACGTTTGTTTAGGTTTTAAGATGAAACTGTCTGTAGTCTGGTACGAGCTGGTGCAAATGATTGGAGGGCGGGGCTCATTTGCATATTCAAATCCACGGTCTGAGTTGTGCGATTGTGTGGAGACGGGGGACTCATTTGCATTTTCATGAATTGCATATACCAAATTTTATGGCATGAACACATTTTTGTCACAGGAAAAATACTTTACACACTGCATGTAATTTTGATGCTTAAAGATGAACATTTTAAGTGTTACAATTATCGACTACAAGGGGACTTTAACATATTGGTTCTTGTTCTTTTTTTTACTAGCTAGACAATAGTCATAATGACCTATCATTTCCTTTAAAGATTTAAATTCTCTTGTGATGTTGTACTTTCTTCTTGTGTTATATTGTCTCCTTTAATTTCTCTGTTGTTTTTGATCCTGACGTCTTTGTCCGGACTACTTCCAGCATGTAAGTGTACACCCTGTTTTATCCAGCCTTTACTTTAGCACTTTAAGACCTACCCATGAGTTAATCTGTATGTTTCTCATATTCAGAAATTCTGATTTATGTTCTTCATATGTGTCTGAGGCCTGGCAAATATTTCCAAAGCCAAATTGCCCATGATGCCAGTGTGAAATTCAATTCTTGACCCATCCTGTGAAATGTACTATGCTTATTGTTCTTTCATCTTTTATTTTCTGGCAAACGGGAGCTGACTCGGGGCCCTTAGACATCATTCTTTCTGCTTTTTTTCTAAAGGGGGTGAGTATCATTTCAATACACCTCTGAAATGAAGCAGGGTTTACAAAAAATATATATTTTAGGCTCTGAATGCAGTCATTGGCTGTTCTTCTACAAGAGAGTATTGTGGGAATGTTAAGAACTGGCATTATCAAAATGAAAACAGTGATATTAAATGACAACCTTCAAAGTAATAGCCTGCTAATGCTTTACCCATTCTGAGTAATAGATGACATACTAGAAGTGAAATGTTACAGTATTTTGTGTAGGAAGATTCTTATCATTTCATTGTCAAACTCCAAACAACCTCTAAATACATTATAACGTCTAGAAACGTGGACATAAGTAACTCTGTTTACTTTTTATGCTTCTTGTCTTTCTGTGCACAATCTTTAACTGCCCGTTTGTACCGATATCTGTTCCGATATAAAAATGTGACATGTTTACACACAGATCACAGATTGGGCAGAGAGAATCATTACCAGCATCATTGGAATTGCAAAATATAAAAACGCATTTTAATACGTAATATTGGCAATTCGTCATATGCTTTGTTACAGTATTATAGAGATTGAGACCCTTGACGGATGCTAAACGCTACATAAGCTTACCCTCGCGCACCGTTGAGCAAACCAAAAAATCACAATTAGAAGTCTTTAAAATGGCGTGGAAAGAGAGTGCAAATTGTTATAAAAAGGCACTAAAAGCAGCAAAGGCTGAGCACCTTTGTAACCTCATAGAAACCAACAAAAACAATCCAAGGTTTCTATTTAGCACAGTCGCTAAATTAACAAATAAACAGACACCACCTGACCTGGCTATTCCGCCACACCTCGGTAGCAATGAATTCATGAAATTTTTTCGAAAACATTTGTGACAAAATTGTAAAAACTCAACCTCCAAATCTGTCCTATGAATTAGCACCAACCATCGCTCCAAAACAAAGGCTCCAGCGTTTTTCACCTATAAAACAGGAAGATTTAATTCAACTTATCGCAACTTCTAAACCTACAACTTGCTTACTAGACCCCATACCAACTAAATTATTAAAAGAGTTACTACCTGTTGCAATTGAGCCCATTTATAACATTATCAACTCGTCAATTAATCTAGGCCATGTCCCAGGACCCTTTAAGATGGCCGTCATTAAGCCTCTAATCAAGAAACCAAACTTGGATCCAAATGAACTTGGAAACTATAGACAAATCTCCCATACCTGTCTAAAATACTAGAAAAAGTAGTGTTTTTGTGCTCAGTTGTGCTCTTTCTTACAAAATAACAACATGCATGAAAAATTTCAGTCAGGCTTTAGACCGCATCATAGCACTGAAACTGCGCTCGTTAAAATTACAAACGACCTGCTTATAACATCAGATAAAGGTAGCATCTCACTCCTGGTCCTGCTTGACCTTAGTGCTGCGTTCGAAACCGTAGACCATAACATACTTCTAGATCGCTTACACAATTATACCGGTATTGAGGGACAGGCACTACAATGGTTTAGATCTTACTTGTCAGACAGACATCAATTTGTCCATTTAAATGGGGAATCATCCAATCTAACGCAAGTAAATTATGGATTACCGTGCTGTTCTCCATATACATGCTTCCCCTCGGAAACATTATTAAAAAACATGGAATTAGCTTCCATTGCTATGCAGATGATAGTCAGCTATATATCTCAAGACCAGATGATTCCTCCCAGCTATCCAAATTGGCAGAGTGCATTGAAGATATACAACATTGGATGACCTGTAATTTCCTTCTTTTAAATTCTAATAAAACAGAAATATTACTTATCGGACCAAAGACACGCAAACCAAATATTTCTGATTTTAAACTGCAAGTTGAAGGATGTACTGTTACTCCAACAAATACAGTAAAATATCTAGGCGTTATATTAGACAGCAACCTGTCATTTCGAAATCACATCTCAAATGTCACAAAAACAGCCTTTTTCCACCTAAGAAATGTTGCCAAGTTACGAAATATTCTGTGTGTTGCTGACGCGGAGAAGCTTATTCATGCATTTACGACCTCAAGACTTGACTACTGTAATGCGCTACTTAGTGGTTGTCCTGCATCATCAATAAACAGACTACAGTTTGTTCAGAATGGAGCTGCCAGAGTTCTAACCAGGTCCAGGAAATACGATCACATAACCCCAATTTTATCAACCCTTCACTGGCTACACATTAAGTATCGTATTGACTTTAAAGTTCTTTTAATCACTTATAAAGCCTTAAAGGGTTAAGCCCCTACCTACCCAACAGAGCTTCTATCACACTACAACCCATCACGCTCTCTAAGATCTCAAAACGCAGGACTTTTGATAATACCTAGAATAACTAAATCCACCAAAGGGGGTCGAGCTTTCTCATACGTAGCACCTAAACTCTGGAATAGCTTTCCTGATATTATTCGAGGATCAGACAAACTCGGCCAATTTAAATCTAGATTAAAAACGCATATTTTCAGCCAAGCATTCACTTAATGCAAAATATGCTAAATAAACCACCAGGAGATGCTGACATTAGATATTATTTACTAGAATAATTGGATTTATTATATAAAACACCATGTAGTGTGTTTTACCCTTTCTTGGGTTTTTCGTTTTTCCCCTGCTGCTTTGGAACAATGTAAATTGTGAAAAGCGCTATATAAATAAAATTGATTGAATTGAACATGTTAGCAAGAAATAGCAAGTTACCCCCGCTGAATTTTTGTTTGATGACTTACAGAGTATCTTAAAAAAGAATCTTAAAATATGTGTACTACTTTTTAGACAAGCTAATAGCACGGTCAGTAAGCAGTATGGACCATGGTGGAGTGTCATTTAAACACTACGATTGTCAATGTCACCATGAGTGTTTGTCAGTCAGTCTTGTTAGAATCAAACCTATTGACTTACCTTGATCTCCATTGGCTCCTTTAGCACCCTGGACAGCCTCTCCAGGGCCCTTGCTTATGTTGAAACTGATGTGAAGCCAAGCACATGAAAGTAACTGTGACCTTTTGAAAAACGTCAATGCTAGGACTAGTGTAATAATGAGGACAACAGCAGAGGAAAGTCGACCGTAACCTTTAGGAAGAGCATTATGATAGTCCTGTTGTGTTCGCTGTATAGCACACTGCGAAGACCGACACCGGTGACTCTGATGCTACAATACCAGTGCAGTAGTACCAGAAACATTTACAGACATGATGATAGACCAGCCACTTCTTACTGAATTACTTCCTAGTTACTGTACGCAGTTAATGCTATGCAGTAGTTGTCAAATGTGATCGCTCTTTCATGTTTTATCAGTCATCAAACGGGTCATTACTGTTATGAGGAAAGATATGGATCTGTAAAATAAACCGACATCAAAGAGATATCAGAGACCAAATTTGCAGAAGTGTTGTGGGATGATATGACTCCCCTGTGGAGCGTTAATGTGCTGTCGTTCACACTTATATCCACTGGAGCTCAGATCATTATAAAACACCGGTCACTTTTCATACATCCATCATCTGTTTATGTTTTACTTTCGCTTTTTCTCCTTTTGGCACCATCTCTTTTACTGTAAGACAGACCTGTCAACTGTTGTATGGCTGGTCGGTGCTGTTTGAAACAGCGATGGATGACTGACGGTATCCAGTGGCGGGTTCGTCCTGTGTTAATGTGCAGGATGTACTGTAGCGATTGTCTCAGCGGGTCTCGCTGTGTGGATAACTGCACGAATACAGAACGTCATCTGCACACAGTGGTGTGTGAAATGACATCCAGCTGTTTTTAATAGCCTTTCACAATGGAGTGACACACATATCAGGACAGCAAGAATCTTTTAACCATCCTCTCTCGCTTGATGTGATATTTAGATATTTGTGTGGGTGTAGGATTCATGCACATTGATATTTCAAGGCTTTATTTCTCCAGGAAAACTTATGTATAATTGTTTGTGTGTTTGCAGGGTTACACACCTCTTCATCTCGCCTCTCTACATGGACATGGCAACATCATCCAACTCCTGGTCAATAACTACAGTAGGTCATTGATATTCAGGACTTTTAGTCTCAGTCCTGATTTGTTTTCATAACATGAAAAGCAACCAATAGAACAATCCACTTAACTTCTCCTTCAAGCCTTATGATTCTACTTTTAAACCAATGTTAGATTGTAATTCAGTTGAGTTCAAGGTCAGCAGAAACATTGGATGTGATGGAAATGCCCCTTTTTTACATCCGGCATGTGCCCATGCATTAACCTTTTTAAAATCCTGCTATGAAATTGACAATCCGATTTACAGTGCACTACATTATATACATTTTATCAGTATGTATGCTAAAATGTATTAAATAATACGCAACTTCTTTGCAAAATTCAACTGCTAAATTGTGGAAAGTGCTTAAATCACATTACTGTAAACATGATTTTCATTTATACAGTATGGTCAGCTTGCCACAGATGCTGACAATAAAATGTAACATGTATTTAACCCGGACACTTCCATTGATGTTCATGACGGAAAATTTGTAAACTTGAAGAACTGGCAACTGTATGCTAGAGAACGAAGCCAGCTCATATTCACAGATGAAATCAATAATGCAGAACAGACGAGAGGAACTGTGCAGTCACAAAGATAATTGGTTTTGGGGGGGAAACGCAGTTACGTCCCCCATACTGTGAGCTAACACTAACTCCTGCTAATGAAGCTAACTAGGGTGTGTGTCAATAGAGCAATTCAAAAGAACAGTCCCGTGAGATTCTGGACGGTGTGTGCGCATGTGTGTATGTGGGGGGGTCTTGTTTGTTAAAGCCCCTAACAGAGAAAAGATGCCCATATGTTGTGTGTTATGTGTCCGCTCGGCCCTGTTGTGTTTGTAATTCACTAAAACACATATGGTTTGGGTCACTATTAGCTCCCACCTCCTCAGTACAAACCACAGAGCTTCCATATGGTGTGTGGAAATGGATACTCCATGGTTTCCTATCACCACCTATGGCTTTCTTGGACCCTACACTGGGAGAGAGAGAGAGAGGCTTGAGGATTGTCCTTTGTTTTGTTCACTTTTTAAAGGCACTAAGAACGTCTAGCCAAATGAAAAATTGTGCTCTTTACAGCATTCTGTTGAGCAGTCCGCTGTGGTTTAGATCAGTGGCCTCAACCGATCACTTTTACACATGTAAATATCATCCACATCCAACTTTAGTACCAACCTTAAGCCTCAAACGTTGGACCATACAGTATGTATCTGATATTTATTAGTCCTAAACAGATCAAGTTTGAGAAAGTTTGAGTTTTTTTATATGAGGGCATGTCACGCAACCTGTCCATGTTGGCATCAGCCTTATTTGGCTGATTTTACCAAGTGACAGATGAATTGGTGCTAAAATACAGTTGAGTTGGATTAGATGCATGACCTTTGACATCAACAACAAAAATGTGGCAAGGGTTTGTTACTTTTGAAATCCTAGCTGTGCCCAATCATATTGTTAGTTAAAGTTTAATATTTGCCATTAGCTTGCAGCTTTAGATTTGTATAACAGGACCAGACTTTCAATACGTTAGCCAAGCAAATTACAGACTACTGGCCTCAGACTTTAGATTAATTTCTGCATTGTAAACATAAAACCCGATAGCAGCTAAACATTGGCATTATCTCTACATCGATGATCTGATCAGTGGATAGCAGTAGGTCTTGGGCTGTCAGTGAATGTTAATTGAGTGGCGGTCACTGATATGCCATCAGTTTGATGAGATCTCCAGTGCCAGCACTTCACCTGGGAACCTCCAAACCAATGAGCCATGCCACGCCAAGCTGCCATCAGCCGCCCCATTCGTACCCCTCACTAGTGGCCAGACTGTTTACTGTTCACCCAGTGACATGCACTGTATATTGCTTACAGAGTGTCTAGGCATACGATTATGTGTTTCATGCAGTTGGTTTATCATAAAGTTAAAAAGATAACAGGGCTTCATTCATGAAAAATGAACAGTGCACGTTTTTGTGTAAAAACTACAAAATAATTTACAAGAATCGTTGCTGAATGCGATACATTCATAAGTGAATTACACACATTACATTTACATCAGGGGCATCACTAGACCCCTTTAACTGGGGCATGTGCCCCAGTATAAATGTTATAATTTATTTTTCAGTGTAATCATTTACATTGATAATTGCATCCCCAGCCAGTCAAGTCCCAGACATTACAGGAATATGTATTGTGTAGGAATATGTATATGACATTACAGTGTAATAAAGTGTATGTTTAGTATGTTGAAGATACTTACATATTTTAAAATACATAAATGTTTACCTTCCCCAGTATTGTTAAACTTAAGGAATAGTGGTTTAGGCAAGGAAAGTTTGTATAGTGCATTGTGTCGCAAGTGATAAACGTAAAAAAAAGGGGCCTGTGCCCCAGTAGAGCTTTAGGTCTAGCAACTGCAGAGCAATCTTAATGTTGCTATGTTTGTTTTACTATTCTGTATGACAAATTGTTTACAGTGTAACACAATTCTCATAGATTAAGTTACTAGACAAAAGGTAGCATGGTATTACTCTAGTTTTTGGTACATTTGATATTAAGGCCATGGTTTCCTCTGGAGTACCATGTATCAAAGTACAACTGTGTTGCTATATATCATGCCTCCACTGCACCAAAGTAAGACAACGGTACTTTTTGTGAGAGACCTGAACCTCTAAATGCGTTTAAAGTGTTCAGAAAAAATCTTCACTGCAGTAATTTCTATTGTACTCTAAGTGAATAATGCTTTATCTTATCTCAGAGAGATCTCTGCATGTGGTTAGGGAACTGTAGATAGTTTAACACAGTTACAAACTGACTGCTTGCAGTGCCTTAAGCAATATAGTTGAACACAGTTATAGGATTACCGCTTTGCGCCTGGAAACATAAGCCTCTCTTAGCAGCGGACAGCTTAAGACCCGCGCGTAACTCTATTAAAGCACACCAAATTTCTCCAGACACAACTGTAATCATATAACTCAGTTAAACAGCTCACAGTTGCATGAGACCGCCGTGACTGCATTGTTGAAAATCACAGCATACGCTCTTTATTAAAACTGCAGTTTTATTAGTTTATTGTTATCAATTCATGTCCTCTGTCGATACTTAGGCTCTGCGCGATAGGGACCACACTGCGCATTTGGAAACATAGGTGTCTTTTTTGCCTTGGTTCTTTTACTCAGTCAGTATTTTTGTATTGCATTTCATTAATAATATCCAAACATCGCCCTTTAACAGAAACTTGTAAAAATGCAACAAATTGTAATTGTATAAAATGATTTGCCTAAAAAATGTCCCCATAGCTCAGTTGGTGGAGAACTGTTTAGCAACACAAAGGTCATGCGTTCTATTCACAGGAAACACAAACTGGTTGCACTGTTAGTCCATTTAGAAATCTGTCCCTGAAAGCAAAAAAAAATTCTTCTACTTATTTTTTGTCAGGATGTTTGTTTAGACCATTTGAATGGAAAAGAAGACCTACAAATTGTAGGCTCCCTTTTGATGTACTGTAAATATTTTAGATAATATTTTTGCAGTAAACGTTCTAGTTCCAAACATAAAACCTGGAGAAGGATCTTAGTGCAGATAAAAGTCTTTAATAAATCCAACTGTAACCGATAATCCATGACTGACAGACAGACAGACAGACAGACAGACAGCACCCCATATTAGCTACATACAATAACCAACAACTAAACACATGAAACACCGTGATATACACAAGAACTTAAGCCTAACACGGCACACCTGAAGACAATGAAACAATAAACCAATCAGAACAAGACACTAAAAAGAACTACAAAAACAATAAAACAACAACACGGGAACTAATGCATACACAAACAAAAAATCCACAATAATCGGGGAAACACAGACAGGGATCATGAACACCCATCAGTGTTCGATCTTTCATCTCTGTGTATTTAGATACGCTAATGCTTGTTTGTTTGTTTGTTTTTGTTTTTATTTTATTTCCTGGTCATCAATTACAGTAGTTGCAAATGAAGCAGTCCCACTGACTGCCTGTTTCAATGGGAAAATGCAGCTCTTAATGGATTTTCAAACAGTGTGCTTAAACCTCCTTGACTTTGAAAACTTCTTTGTTTATTTATGTAAATATTTTATTATGTTATGTATACAATCAAACAAAAAAGTTATTTCAACCCATAGTTGGGTCAAATGTGGATTTCTTTTAGGTCAATTCAAATCAGACAACCCAGCATTTTGTGTACATATTTTTCTTTGAGTATATATAGTTTTAAAGTCTCAATTATTAACTTTTGTAGAAATAAAAAGACTTCTAACGGCATCAATAGATTGCTGGTCAAAATAAGGTGTTATTTATGTAGATTCATCTGTCAGGCAAAGCAGCCTCTCTGAATCTGAATCCCCAGGAATAGAATCTGTTGTATATGAAAACATGGACACTCTACATAAAAATAGTGGATGTTGACCTTAGCGTTAACGCCCCCTCTCTGCCCTATTCTCGCTTTCTGTTTCTTTATGTTGCCTGCTCTCTTTTCAGATGCATAATCTCCACCTCTTCTTTACACTGTTATCTCAAATAATTACCCCACCGTATCTGGCCGACTCCCCAGAGGCCGGCATCTTCTCTGTGTATCCAGGCGTGGAGGGATTTCAGATCAGCACTCAGTCTCTCAGCATTCAGCTTCTTATTAAGCACCCCGGTATTCCAGCAGGCCCTAGACCGGCTCAAGTCCATATGGCTCTTACAAGGCCACTGTGATTATGGCTGTGTCCTACAGAGGATAGGAGAGAGGAAAAGTCTGAAATAAGAGTGCTCGGGTATATTATTTTTAACGACTCCCTAATGGCCGAGATGACGGTGCATTTGTTATTTTTAAGCATCAGTACCTGATCGCCACGTAACCTTGACCTCCCGTGCACTCACACCTTTCTAACACTTTGTGTTAGAAAAAGAGTCATTAATGAAAGAGCAGCCATCTGTGTGTGAAAGTGTGAAGGAAAACAAAGTCATGTTTTATTAATTGTTTCAAAAAGCAAGCAATTTTCAAATATATTTTATGGAATGGCTGTGTAAAATGATAACTGGAAATTTAGAAGGCAATTGAAATATTCAGAACTGGTTTAGATTATACCCACAAGGTCTTTTGTGGGGGATGTAAAGGGGCGTGAATCCTCATAAAAATCGTCCGGATATTCCCTCATGTAAGCGTCCCTGCTTTCTTCACATTTGACTCACAACAAACAGGTACTTGATTATTTCAAGACGCTCTCTTTTCAGATGCACTTTTCAGTTTGTGCTACCAGAATTACCACACAAATTTACAAACAGGTTTTCATTGTTTTAATCGACCATTGGTCAACCCCACTTCATTTTATTTTTACTTTTTAACAATTGTTTGGGTCCTTATTTAACCACATAATTGCTGCAAAATAAAAATGTTTGTGTGTATTTATGAAAATGTGACATCAGACAAGTATCTTTTTCTCTCTTTAGATGCCAAAGTCAATATCAGGGACTATCATGGGAAGATGGCAGCTCATTACTGGAACGGCAGCATGGATATTTTTAACAAACGTGGATCTCATTCTGGTAAGTAAATATCTGTACTTCATGCCTTATGAATTCAGTTTACAGTTTTATGTTGATAACATGGTCAACATCAAGTGCTGAAATGGTTGTTTGAGGTGACTGACAGTTGCTTTCCTCCAATCAGCAGGCAGATGGTCAGGCGGGAGGCGTGGCCAATGTTACGCTCAACTGTCTGCCCTGCTGTCTCGCTCTCGGGGTCACAGGAACATCAATGTGGCGATGTGTGCTCACAGTCCTCTCACCCGCACGAGCCAGACACCTACTCCCTGATTTAAACAGAGACCACTATCAAACCGTACTGTGGGTTAAAATAGTACAAATATGAGTGTTATTATTTAAATTAGTCAAATTCAATTGATCGGTTTAAAAGGAATCCATATATGCACTTCTTGAGATCACTGGCAGAGATCAAACCAAAGGATGGTTACTTTAAATACGTTTCCAAGTTTTTCATACAACACATATTTCTAAACTTTGGTTACTACATAATTAAAGTACTTACCTGTCCGTATTTTATCGTAATGTAATCTAAAACATGGACAAGAAACATTGAGTGGGCGTGTTTAAACTTTTGTCTGCTAGTGCATGCGCATATGTCACCTTTTCTTATGTAGAGTGAATGGAAACAAGTCTGCTGGTCAGTTTAAAGGATTTTAATTGGTCATTTAACTCTTTGCATCTGTTACATCCAATAAGGAAGAAAGCTCGACACAAACACCTGCCAAATCCTCTCCAAAGACCACTCAATGGCTCTACACAATTTGTATATTACCAAGCACTAAAAGAAAATAATTTTCTGCATAATTTCAGTTATTTTCACTGTAGCTGTAATCTCACAGCATTAATATTACTATGAGAGTTGAAATAAGGCTACTGTTTTGTTTTAATACGCTGGAACCACAAACATTTTGGGTTTTGACTTAACAAATCACGAAAATGAATCCACAAGCCTTTTTTTTATTTCCAAGCCCGCTATGTTTTTACAAAACTCCTACAAACATCTTTGCGGTTCGTTTAACTGACAGAAATACCTAAATGTTTATGTCTGCTTTCCTTATAAACAACCCGATTTACACAACTGCTGAAAGGACGCAAAACAGTGTTGTAATGCTGCTGTCCATCTGTTGTGTTTCAGACATTATCTTTGTTTGAAGCTAGTTGTAGTATTTCTCACTTTTAGACCGTGAGTCTTACAGAGGATGACTAGCTAGCGTATGTCATGTGTGACAGTGTGCTGACAAAAGCAGGTCTAAGATATGACACTCAACCTGGACAGCTGCTTTGCATGTGATGTACAGTAACAGTATGAAAACTCTCGTTGGAATGACGGAAGATGATGGACGAACAGAAAACAGATTCCTTTTTATTTATTCCTATTTTTTACGGAACGATTTTTTACAGCTCCGTAAAAACATAGATGTTTTCATTTTACAATCTTAGAAAGATAAATATATTACATTCATGGACTGTCTCTTCTCTGTCAATAAAAAAGCAGGACTTCGTGGAGGTCAAACATCTATCACTCCATCAACAGCAGTCCCTCACACCTGCTTCAGGATATTTGTTTAGGTCGGGATTTAATTCCTGCATCTCTAACACCCGTGGAAAAACATAGACAAAGGGACACCTCATAAAGATATAGGAGGGCACACTAACACATACACATAAATACTTGTATATGGTATACTAGATTCTCCATACTACGTAAACTGTATATCGATATTTTACAAATAATATGTTTCTTTCCTGTGTCCTATGGTGTGAAAGCTAAAATTGAGATAAGATAACAATGGAGAATATATCTCACTATTTTATATTATAAATATAATAATCTAATATAATATATTACTAACAGTTCGTTTTTTATTGTTGCTGTCACGTTGTAGGACACATGGTAGGGTTTATTTGTCAACCACACATATGGACAGGATGTTATTGTTTGATAATTATTATCAAATCATCCCCCTTCATTTTTCCTGGTGTCACACACCTTTTTTTGTCCTCTGAATGATTTTGTGCTAGCGTCCAATTTCACGTCGGCGTCACCAAGAGTCTGTTTTTATCACAAAATCCTCTGCGGAGCCAAAGGAACAGCAACAATGGAGTCATCCAGGTTAACTTTTCTTTTGTGTTGCCGTCTGTGAAGCACAACACAATACATGACTATATATCAGGGCTTAACCTGTCAGGGCCCTCCTTCTGTCCCCGTGACACGAAAAGATGGATCACCCCAGCCCCGGAGAAAAGATCTGCCGCTGCTCAATGGCAGCTGGATTGTTTTACAGGACAATTAGGCCTGGCTTTTGTTTGGATAATTACAGTGGATGTGAAGCAGCCCAGCCCCCTTCGGGTCATGAGGACAACCTTGACACAGTCATTACAGGAACGCCCAGTGTGTCATCAGTTGTTTAGCTGAAGCACTACAAGACTTTTGACATGTCACATGGAACAGTACTATGTGAGAGCGAAGAAAACGTTTCCATGCATTTCACCCCAATCCCCTCAAATAATGAATAAATAAATGTTTATAGAAGGGCCATACTTTTAGAATAGTGACACTGTTTTCAGTACAATTACAGCTCTTGTTATTGCTCTAATACAATTAATAAATCAATTTAATTTTAATATTTTAGTTGATCTACATCTGCATGAATTACAGCAACACTGAGATAAAAGTTTTCCAAATGTTGAATGTTTATTTTGAGATAAACAACCAGATAATCTCCACTAGAGTCCCAAATAATAATCCTTCATTATCTCCCTTAAAGTTCAGAATATATCGTGACTGTTTTTATTATTTCTAAGCAATTGCAAAATAAGAACTTCAAAAAAACACCACAGTTGGCCTATTAAGCTATGAAAGCGCAACATCTGAAAAATAAAACAATCCTCAGTTTTTTCCGATGATAATTCAGTTATAGACCAAATCGAAATTAATTTTCATCAAAAGGATGTCTCTACAGTTACCAGTAAAGTGTTGTTGATAGTAAAGCACAAACAAAGCATAAATATGCCTGTCAGACACACACACAAAGAGATAAAAGCAAAACTTTATCAATTCAGACAGTCATATTCTACCTGACTCATTCACTAACCGAGCACTCGTTCAAACAAACACAATCTTCTCGAGACCAACAGACATATCTCAAGTCATTTCTGTATATTTGAGCCAAGCCTTGTTTGGGTGGTGTGCCTAACTACACCAACAACATTTTCATTCATTTCCAAACACTGCCGTCGATAAGCGGTAATTGTTACTTTGATCTTTTATCTCAGACTCGAGCAGGTGTGTAAACATTGTTATTCCATTATAATGTAGATATTAGCGGTGCGAACATGTTTAATGATTGATTTGCGCTATGTAGTGAGGCTTAAGTACACTGACTCACAAAAGTAACCTAATACAACCGTGCTCAGTATTAACCTGCATATCGAATAAATCAGATACAAAGTGTAATTTGTATGTGGGAGTGTTGTCCTAGATTTGCAGGTGCGCTTTTGTTCAAGAACGCAGAAGAAAAGCAAACAAACTGTAATTAAAATCCAATTTTCACTATTGCGATTACATGCGGTTTCCGGGCATCATTACAGATGAACGCAGGAATGACTTTTGCCATCGCCTTAACTCTCACTATTAAACTTCAGCATGTAACTTGGCCCACACTTTGTACGACAGAAATGAACGATTGCTCAAATGATGAGGCTTGTAGGCGTACTATTACTTTTACATTTAGGCAGAAGCGACTTACATAGCATTATCCTATACATTTTACATAGGTATTGGCAATCCCCTGGGATCCAACCCACAACCTTGCGTTGTTAACGCAATGCTCTTACCACTGAGCTACAGGAATGCTTATTGCTTTTACTTTTCAAAGTTATAAGAATGATATTGTTGTAGTTGATGCTGGTATTCTCTTAAATTTAGAATTATACAACTTTTAAACTGGCCTTTACTGTTTTTCCTGGCAATTAATAAAACATGGAATAAATGCCACAGACTGACACTGACAAAGGAAAACAAATTCTATAGACTTGGAGAATGTTATGTTATAGGGTGGGATCTTTTAACATGGACCAGTTAGCGACTACCTAGAACACCTTAGCAATCGCATAGAAGCATGCTAATGTTAAAGGGGTCATGTGCCACGGCTTAAGCGGATATTATCGTTTGTGTTATATGTATTGCAATGTGTATAAATTATTTAAGGTTAAAAAATGCTGTATTTTCCACATACCTTGGATGTTCCAAAGATTGGCCAGTTAACCAGTGCGTAGTGATCGGTCGAATACTGCAAGCGTGTGACGGATATGTGACGCCTCTTACCATATTTGGAACATCAGATTCCAAAGCAATTGTACTGACAGGTGCCCATCTTACATGCGTATACATTTGGGCGGTCTTAGTCAAATCATACCACAAACTGATGTAGATCTGTGGGGGTGTGGATACACGAGGCCTTTCAGTCAGGTCTGGGTGAGCAATTTCTTTTAGATAGAATCCATCTTTTATTCTGATACTTACATTTTTGCAATTGTACGTGTCTAATACATGCAGGGGCAACTTTTAACACACCAAAGACACAGAAAAACACGTATTTGCACCCAATAAACTATAGCAACTTCCTGGCGACCGCTCAAAACATTCTAGCACATAAAAGGACAACGTTCAGAATGTCAGTAGGCTACTCTTCCCATGCATACTTAATGTACTTTTCTATTAAAATCTTGATAAGTCAAAGCTTAATGGTGATTAGTCCCTCCGTCTTTATCAGAGTCATGAATCAGATCCTCAAATAATAAAACTTCACATGATAGCACTGTTTTTGATTAATGTGTTTTGATGAAGCGATATCTACCTCAATCCGTTTCATTGATTTTCTCAAAGAGGTGAGTGACATGTAGCGAGCGAGGAGAAAGAAAAGAGATACTGGCCATGTCAGTCTACAAAGGTAAAAACAAGAGCTGTTATACCGTGATTAATAGGTAATTTTGGGCGTAGGGGCAGAGGTCAGCCCTTAACCACCACAGCTAGCTTTTCTAACCCACCAGGTGCTGGACCTATTGGAGCTAGATCAGGAGAATTGTATTATTAAAAAAATGAAACAACGTAAAGTAGATGGAATTGTAAATAATTTTACCACTTTGCTGGGAACAGAAGATCAGAATAATCGCTTAAAATATGGCTGAACTTTCAATCTATCTCTGAGGAATGACATTCTTGTTTTTTCACAGCTCAAAGGCAATGCACAAGCTCGAGCCAACAAACATGCTCGAACACATTCGATTCATGTTGATTGTTGTGTAGTTATGTAGTTGCAACCCTGTTGTATCAATTACACCCATGTTAAACGACTTGTTTCGCTCGGCAAATGTTTGTTTTAGAGCCATTGCAGATGTGGGAGTGAATTTGATGATAAGCAACAGAATGCCTCACAGGCTGCCGTGGAGAGAGATCATGTTCTCCTGGAAACAAGCACACAATGAAAGGAAAGAACAAGGAAAGGCGGAGACAAATGGAGCAAGACACAAACAACAAAACAACAAAGCATGGATGTATAAGTATCACCATGGAAAACCATGTTTTGGGAATCTTTGATACTAATATCAGAGTATTCTAGATTTGTTGTAAAACATAGTTATTTGCCTGGCATTTTATAGATTCCATTACATGTAAATGTGATGATTGAGGTTTTTAGCTAATGTACGTGGGCTTTGCGCTCATCTTTATGATAATGTACTCTTAAAAGAATGACTGTAACTAAAACTAAAGAATATTGGCTCTGTTTCAATAGGAAATCTGACAACAAAATAGATTTGTTTCTGTGATGCAAAGAGGTGTTAGGTATGTTCACCTACATGGTTTAATTTGAAATTTCTCCTTATTTTAAAGTACTACATCACCAATCATGGCACTGATTTTTTTTGTGATTGAAAAATCTCAGGTCGGTTTTGCTGCAAACAAACCAGTCCATCATTACAAATACTGCTTATAAAACTATTCAAAGATATTCTCACTCTCTTGAAAAAAGTAAAGTGTTTTTCTTCATCACAATTCATTATATCAATGACTGCTAAATGAAGATCTGACTTGCATTCATTACATTCATTCACGCTTTGACAATGGCCTTCTGAGAAAAGTGCCCATGTCTTTTTTCATTCACAGATCACTCCCTTCAAACCCTAAACAGCTTTACAACCTTTAATGATCATCAATTACAGGCCCATTTTGCCTATCAAGTAGCTCTTAGCCACAAAGCAGACTAAAAATTAACTCTATTGAGCAAGCCCTGGTGTAATTGGCTACCTGAATGCCCTGGCACAAAAGGCTAGCAGGGAATGCTATTTAGCTAAATGAGCTGAATACTGTTTATGGGCTCTTAAATACACTTCTCACTGGCAGCACAACAATGTGTTGACCTCTCAACTTTGGCATGACCTCTCCCGATCTGTGTCAACTTCAAACCCTCAGCATCCCCTCCCACAGCTGGGAGTTGTTATGGTAGCCAATAAAACGACAGACAGCCAATGGAAGCCCAGCCTACGGGCCCCTCATAGCAGTCTGTATGAAAACAGAGAATGGACCAGAGGCGTTAACTCATTAACGGCCTTTGTTGTGCCAAAATGGGTATCATGCAGACTCTTACTGAATGGTAAATGGACTAATGGCCTGAAAAGCTACTTCAAAAGGTGTTACAAACCAGATGAATGCATCTTTCCATTTCAGAGACATAATTTAAATGGAGGAGTTGCTCTCAGAATGTCTTTCAAAACGTTTAATATGATAATTCTCTCCCTCTAAAAATAATAAATGCAGAATGTACGGGACCTGAAAGAGTCTTGCTTTTGACTTTTAGTCTAAAATGACCAACTGTCTCAATGGAGAAAGAATGGTGATGGCCATGTTTCTCAAGCCAGGAGTCTGAATGGTTTCTTTGATGCAAAGTCTTTGCGAACCTCTTCTCAGACACTTCACAGAATGAATCATTTTAGTAAGGCTTTCGTAGTATTCAAATATTTTCAAGATATGTCTTCATTGACGCTTGTTTCCTTCATTTACCATACCATTCAAAATATCAACAGATGTTGACCCATATGGATGTAAAAAACGCCATTTGTACCCACAGCTGAATAGTAGAGCTGAATTAGTCACAGTCAACTCTGTAGCTCTTCTGTAGTCATTAGGCTAATGGTAGTAGCAGATGATGTCGGGGAGGTGGAAGGACAGCATATAGGTTGGAGAGAAGCGTGAAGACCTTTTCTGACCCTCTGTGGGTGGGTATCAGACACTGGAGCAAGACACCTCTTCAGAAACATCCAAATGAGGACCCTGAGGGTGTTTGTGTCTGCTTCTTGTACCCAACACAGGGGGTCTTGGCCTACTTGTGTAGGACTCAACATTGGGTTTAGTCATTTCTGGGGACCAATAATGGAAGGTAGATAGAGTGGGGGTACCAACTGGTCTCTCAACCAATTCGAGTGCATGAACTTTAACCCAAGTGGTTGGACGGTCCGATCCAGTTGTTGCATCGATGTAAAGCCCCCTGCTGCTTTTGGAATGATTTGTTTTGTACAAAACAATTGATGGGACCACTGAGAATGACCGTTGGTATGGGCTAGTTTGTGTACGTGTGTGAATCTGGACAAATATATGTTGTGTAGAAAGGGCTTTCTTTTTGAAGATCTATGTAAGGAAGGCTCAGCTGTCACATGTTGAGACATCGTGTAGCGCTGGGCTGTGCCCATCTCGGCTGGAGCTTTGATGAATGGATCAGCTTGCTGATTTTGCCTGAGGTCAAATGTAGAGTGATTAGTACAGCACAGCTGAGAACTGCCTGCACACTGTGACTCTAACTCTTTGTGTTCGGAAGCAATGCGGCAAAGCACAGTGCCAGGAAACTCTTTCATTGGAAACAAATTCAAGCCTATACCACAGACAGTGTGGGTAATTACAGGATGTATGAAATTAAGTATGATAGTCGTGAAATTTCGCCATAGGCTCACAGGAGAGCACCTTGATTTAATCCCGCCCCTCTGCAGTCACGCCTCTCCGTCTTCATAATCTCCTACTCGTCCATGCCGCCATGCTGTTCTGAGCCCTAGGCCGAGGCCTGCCGCTGCGTTCCCTCCCCGTTGTTGTCTTTTTAGGGGGCAACAAAAGAGCCTTTCCTCTAATCACAAGCCTCCCACTTCAATTTGAGCACCCTGGGTAGCAGGCCATTGATACACAGTGAGTGTGGGCACCTGTGCTCCAAACGCAATTTTGGCGCTGCGCCGCTGGCGAGAATGGGCCGATTCAAAGGACGCATCAGCGAGTCTCAGTCTCCCCCGCCATGCCCACGCTGACCTGAGGAGGTGGTTTGAACAACAGAAAGGAACTCAGTTGATAAGGGATGAGGTATCACTGTCATAGCGGCTCTTTAGCTTAAGGGCAAAAACACAAAGCCGACATCTAACTAATCAGTTTTAATTTGTCCAACCTGGGACCGCTGAGGGTTAGACAGATTCCTACTGGAGTGATACAGAAGGGGGAAGGACACATTTGTGTGCGGTGTTACCAAGCATATGAATAAAATCCTGTCCTGTGACAAAAAACGAAAATGAAGTCACTGGAGATGAATTAACAACATTTGTTTTTTAAGTGGGGAGTTTTTGATCAGTCTGGATTATCTCCATTAAACTGTAGTGTTATACATATTTAGTGTTAAAATGCTTCTCCTTTTCCAGATTGATATGCAAAGAGCAACTACAGGTATTAGAATACATACCATTAGTATGTTAATTTCTTTAAAAATGGCGCTGACAACATTGCTTTGACTGTTTTAACATCAAAACCAGCCTGACACATTGGTTACATATGGACGATTATTTTATTGCTCTGAGCTTGCTCTTTCATATTTCAGGACATTTGATGGAGTTATCAGTTTTATTTAACTCGGTTGTCTCTCCTAAAATTGCTTTGGAGATATAACAGCAGAAACAAATGAGACAATTGTTTATGTACATGAATCGTATGTTTAAAATGAATGACGGTTCATTTGTAATGTAGCAAGAGGTAAAAAAATCTTACTGTTAATGTTTTTTGGTCTGTTTGTGCAATAAACAGAACAATGCAAAACAATTAAGTGTCAGTGATCTGAAATAACGTGCTTTGGCATGAACGCAGAAAATGAAAAATCCATCATTTGCATCCGATTCACCACAGTTGGAATATTGAAATTTGATCTGAGTGGAAATATGTCAAGCAGATTTACACAGTAACAGTGACAGACTTTGCCATGGACACAAAGTCCGCCGCTGTCTGCCATCTTTCATATCCAACACAATAAAACTGCAACAGCAAATCCTCACTGGATATAATAAACTGTTGAACTGAAAACTGAGAGTTTTTGCGAGGTTAGTAGAGAGATGGGCCAGGGAAATGGCCAGGATGATGTGATTGTGGCATTTCATGTCCCACCTCCTTATAGACGCTCATCTTCCTGTATGCGTTCAATACCAGCTTGATATAAAAATATTTGAAAGTTTCTGATATTCTAGATGGCAAAGTATACCTTGAGCTTAACCAATGGGGGGGCACTTCAGGAGGTCATACAACAGACGTTCATTTGATGATTAGCTATCTGAGACTCCTTCTGGAGCCGTAATGAAGGAGTTGAACCAACGCCTTTGACGATTTTACGTCTTCTAGACCAAGAGGGGCGGTTAAGATCCAGTCACATGGGCCTCAGGTGTGGGGTACTGCTCAGGTTTGGGTTACCGCACCACTGCTGAAGTTCATCTGAACTGCAGGAGGCCAAAACTAAATCTCCTTTGAATTCAATTATGTCTTTGTGTTTTTGAAACGGTAGCTAAGCACAGTCAATATATTCACCCAAATTCTGTGGGAGGGTGGACTATTTTATGACTGTGGTTTCATGATGCAAAATTTTTAACCAAATTTCAGTGCTGGTTAAGCAAAGTGATTCCTGTTATATTGAGATTTTGCTGTTGGATCTAAACCCGGCAGAAGTGTGATGGTGGTACACACCTCACTGTTTGACTGCTCTTTAGACTGCCACCGCCAAAAGGATCTTCCTCCACCCTCTCCCTCTGTTAATGGGATTAGACCGCCTTGACTCCCAACAGGCACTGATCCTCACATTTGGCCCAACAATTGAAGGTGCTGCTAGAAATAGACCTTTCACACTGACTGGAGATTCATCCAGCAGTCACAGTTCAGAAGTAGTCCAATTCCACAGAAATGTAACATATATTAGATTTTATGTTCATAACAGAAAAGGATCAAAAGTCAGGAAAACAGTACATTTACATTTAGTCATTTAGCAGACGCTTTTATCCAAAGCGATTTATAAAGTAACAGGGAGTATTATGTGGAGTATCTATGACCGCAAATGTTGTAGCGAAAGTCGTCGCGTTGGAATTGTAAGTTCTGCATTCTTTTTTTTTGAAGCAGTTTTGAGCTTCAAAGATTTTCTTGCATTACATTTGACTTTGTTGATAGAACTGTTTTGTTTTCTAAAAAAGTCCAAAAATTTACACAACGTAAAGAAAGAACACCAAAGTGTATGGTTAAAAAGTTATACGGGATAAGACTGCTGTATTTGAAAAGGCCTAGAAATTCCAAGGTGATGAAGTGAGCAGAACTTATAGACAGTAATCTTATGTGTTACACATTCAAGGAGAATAAGCAATGTTTTTCAAAATTGTTTAAATTCAAAGTGAATCTGAGAGCTGTTTCTTGATTGATTTGCCTTCAACGTAATACGTAGACACGTCAGTCAATTAGATAAGGGAAGTGTCTTTGTGATGATTTAAAAACACTGTTGACCACTATAACACATTTCTGTGACCGACTGCTCATCTAACTAGCTGTTACTCCTCACGCCCAAGTTCTTCTTCATTCTACAAATTATCTTTATTCAGCTATAAACTACTTATCGGTTAAATCCATATATAAGGAATGGTTAAAGGGATTTCCGTTGGAATGAAATGACTGCATTCATTAAATAAATCCATAATTAAGTGCTTCGATTAATGGTGGACCATCGATAACAGTGTTTCCTTTATCCTCTTCTAGATTTTGTAGTTCTTCGAAGATGTTTTAACCTCCATCATGATTTTCCGCTCAGCATAAAATGAAGAGGTTTTACACTGATTTGCTCTGCACAAAACACTTCAAAGCAAATAACCAGACACATTTTTTATCTGCGTAATAAATATTCACAACAAATGTTCTAAACCGGCGCACATAATCATATCACATATCACAAACCGAAAGATGTGCTTTAAAATTGATGTCAGAATGTCATAAAGATGAGTTACAGGTAACATGAAAACAGAGCTGATGCATTCCCAGCTTATCAACTACAACTGCAGAATGATATAATAGATGTGTACAAATCCTCTATTCATAGCCAACCACCTTTACGTAAGACGATGACCTCATTTTACGGACTACTGATTAAACAATCCAGTTTACAAAAGACACACATCAAATTACAAAGATCGACCGCAGATTCGGAGTCCCCTCCGGCTGACCGTCTCCATAAAAATGAGACCCCAGTTGGCACCGGCTCACCCTTATCTGCAGCGCACCAAATTACCATCCCACTGCCGGCTGTTTAAGCAATGATACATTAACGCTGCACTAGAAAAGAGAGCGCGGACTGCAAGCCCTGAGCGCAGATCCCTCGCAACCCAAATCACCACCATGCATTCAAGAGGCAGGTTGTCATAATGGATCTGAGCCTGGCTGCTAATGGTTATTTAATATGGCCATCTCCGCGTTCGCTCCTTCTGCATACTGAGCGCACGGCGAAGGCCCTAAACCCTCTTCAACACTTATTCAAGATGACAGGAAAAATGAAAGCGTTTGTCCTCTCAATGGAAAAGTAATCACAGCTACATTATCCCTCAGCTCGGCGCTATCATGCTAACGCAGGGGACAAATGTCACCAAGATGTATTTAAACACTGATGGAGCGCTGCTGTGTGATTCACGCCATGAAGCTGATTAATAAGAATAAATAAATATAAAATCCTCAATTTGTATGTAAATGCGCTGTGGAAGGGGCAGGCGAATCCATATCAGTTGCTTGCGATAGCCGCATCTAGAGACCAATCGTCATGAAGTGAAGTGTAAAGTGGTAATTATGGACATTTACAGGGATGCGTCCATCCTGCATGTCTTATAGAGATGGTTAGCTAGACTCTAGACTCTGCATGACTGGGGCCTTGTTAGCATACAAACAGAAATCGGCTAATCGGCTCATATCTGTGAGGAGACAGTGCAATTGCTCTTTACAAAACCTAGTAAACTGCCTTGCTGTCTACTGTCCACATAGTCAGCTGCCTTCAAAGGGACAATTTGATTTATACAGGATTTTAAAACATATTGAGCAGAAGAATGGACATAAACTAAGGGAGATGCTTTAACTTTTACCGTGACTCAATGCCTTATCCCTTATGTTACAAGACAGTCCAATCTGATTTGTAATGTTCCATGTCGTGAAAGCAAGAGATTTAATAGAGTTTGATGTTAGCATATATTGCTAAGCTAACAATGCAAGACAAAAATTGTGTGATATGTTCATTTTCACTGAGATTGTATTCTGTGTTTGCTTTGAGAATCATATGCTAATTTAGAAAGTGGCTCCCTACTATTTGTTAGCCTGTCTTTGATGCATTTTATTGCTGTTATTGGATTATAAAGCTGTGTAGTTCAAGGTTTTGAAAGCACTTTTTGGACCACCACAGCGTTTTTGTTATTTTCTGACGTGTTTATGGACAGAGGGCTGGTTAGCATGTTAAAACTCGCTTGTTAGGGGGAAAGGTTCGGAAGGCCACAACTGAGCTGTCCGTTGATGCCCTTTTGACACATTTGAATGGAGGGCAGAGCTTTAAACACATAAGGGTTCCCTCACAAAGACCAATTTTATGGTAGAAAGCGAGAAAAAAAAGGTTTGGCTTTTGAATTTGTGAGCATAATGGTTTTGGACAAAACTCATTCAGGTATGTTTATCTGTGGCTTCTCTGTAAATAAGAGCGCTTTGTGTTAAATTGGATTTCGCAGATGACACCGCCGGGCAGAATGCATCCGCTCAAGTGCAGCTCTCATGAGAAACTTATCAAGATCGCCCGCATCACACCCATAAACACCCTCATGCAGAGTATCAGCGTTAAATAAAACCAGCATTTAAATATTAATAGTGGTGGATTGTTGGGTAGTGAGGCTGATCTGAAGAGTGCTACGCGAATGAATATTAATCATTATTGAGGCGGAATTGTGCGCTCACACTTATTCATATTCTAATGTATTTATGCTAATCATTTCTCTTCGATGTGTATGCGTTTATGAGACTTCGAGGGAAGATGTATAGTCTATATTGGAATAAAATGGAAAATTCTTGACTTTTGAAACATAATTTAACATTTAAACGAGATTTAGCAAACCGTGGTTCGTGATGTATGCTTGTTTGAT
The DNA here is from genome assembly GCF_947034865.1 of Barbatula barbatula. Lineage (NCBI taxonomy): Eukaryota > Metazoa > Chordata > Actinopteri > Cypriniformes > Nemacheilidae > Barbatula > Barbatula barbatula. Next base: position 3,497,699 of record NC_136788.1, read on the forward strand.
ATTATTATATATTACATTTCAAATAATAGATGTGCCATTCAGGGAACGAAATATGCCTCAATGATGAGTTCAATAGAACTTAAGCTCTGTCAACAGTATTTGGCACCTAATGTTGAATACGGCCGAAAATAATTTTCAACTCATTCCTAGGTTTGTAAAAATAGAAATCATGTTTACAGTAATGTACATAACATCCAACTACACTTATATTCTGTTAATTATTCAGTTAAAAGACAGTTGTCCAAATCATCCCTTTTCAAGTATAGGACTACCTTCACAAATGTTGTCAGGGCACACATACAGTATTATATCCAACCTTTTAGTATCTTTACAATGTATTTGTGGTATATTAGTAAACGATTAGTATGTGCATAACCTGGGTATGAGCCATTACTAATTGTTAAGATATAGAAAATATTTTTCTAGCACAATCAACTTATGAATTAACTTCTGTGTCACAGGCATCACTTTCTTCAGGCCAACTGGTGGTTTTGCGTGTACTGCGTAAAGCTTACCTGGTTTATAAAAATGATAATGTTAGCCATAGACTTTGCGAAGATGAGGTATGTACATAGGATTTAGTTTATTCTGGTAAAATGTTTTGTTCCACAGCCTTCCACCGAGTTAAAATGATTCTTGCCATGCCATGCTTCCTCCAGAGTTGAACTTGTTTAAAACCTAAATAAAAAGCAATTGTAAAACACAAAAAACAGCGTTTATAGGTTAAATGATCTGTTGAGACAATTCTGGCCAACGTAACCTGCCCCGAGGAGGCCTTACAATCAGTCTAGAAGTCAAGATGACTTAACTGGAAAACCTTATTTGATGAAGTCTCGCTCAATCCTATCAAAGTGGTTTGCTCTGATATTTTCCCACGAACTAACGGATGGCCAACGCTGATAGCAGCCAATCCATTACTGTCAGCCGTGGGGCGAGAGTCATTAATTACTTTACTCTCTCTCGATCATCGCCACACACACAGGAAGCCCAGGTGTGAGGGACAGTGCTGATTATGATTGTAAAGATTGCAAGAGATTAATCTTCCCCTCGTAAAAATAGCGGACCACAGAGGTCCTTTCATTTCAGATTGTAATCATTCTCTTAAAATAATAATTGCCTTTTCCTGCCCGGCATGTTTTACATTACAATGCGTGTTTGGTGTCTATTGAAGGGGGTTGTCGTATTGTGCCGGGTTCTTTGAAAGGGCTGAACTTGTGTGGCAGTCGGCGGCGATTAGTGATTGTAATGTTTTAATATTCAGATGACATTATAGTTAGGGGTTACTATTGGAGTATGCACTATGAATTTGTTCAACCTCCAATGCTAAATATAGGCACGACGCATACTTTATTTTGAAAGAAGATGTTTCAAGCTTGAGTTCATTTGTTGTGCAATTTGTACCAAAAACAAACCACAAAACACAAACTACGAAAAATGCTTCTAATTTCATACTAGTTTGCACTTTTTTGTGGAAAAAGTGTAGCCATTTTCTGTCCATTGATTATTATTGGGAAAAACATGCCTTTACAACAGTAACCATGTTTTTGGGGTTTAACTGTAGTAAATAAATTATATATGTTCATAGAGAGTATAATTTGTATCTGTGCAACCAAAAAACCTTCTCTGCATTAAACAAAAACTTTGCCTAAATCATGCTGCATTTCAAAGAGAGAAGTGCTATTGCCGCTATTTTTAAACCGGAGAACAAAAATGTTACTGTGTCTACACTGTAAACAATTTCCCTGTATTTTTACAGTAAGTTACTGGCAGCATGGTTGCCAGCAAGTTACTGTTTATCAATAACAATTTCCAGTATTGTTATAGATTTTACGGTACACAATATATTACTGTATTTACTGTATTTTAACTGTATATTTGTACTGCATTTTATTATGCTGTATTTTACTGTAATACCTATATTGAAACATTACTGCTAATTATTACTTATTGCAATAATAACACATAATATGAAATATTATATGTGGTTAAGTATATAAATCTATAGTTATCAATATTGTAAAACTACTATACTTCAGAATTACATTATTACTCAAAGGCAATCCAAGCAATGTTTGTATCAAAAATATTTTTATGAAATCATTTCTTTGAAGCGTAGTGGAGAAACTGCATAAATTGCAGTCGTAGCTGGACAGCTTAAACCTGGGAAGACTTGCCTGGGAACATTACAGATGACCCAATCCAGCTAAACAAGCAATGGTGAGACTGTAACACAAAAAGATACGTATAACATCAGTAACACTTTACTATAAGGTTTTATTTAACATTTTGTTAATGCTTTAGCTAATATGAATTTACAAAGTACGATATTTTTTACTTAATAATATTTTTTAAGATTAGTTAATACATATTCATTGTGCATAAACAGAGTTGAAATTATTTAAAAATGTATGTGCATATGTTGAAATGTATTAAGATGAATAATGTTAACAAATGGAACATTATTGTGAGTGTTACTGAAAATACATACATATATCCAAACAGTATTTTGGACATTTTTTATATTTAAAAGGAGATGCAACTAATATATTTAAACACAAACAGTAATTTATCCAATAACAAATACATACATTTTAACTTGCTTACCTTTGTAAACACACTTCAAACAATTCGACAGAATATAAATTTACCAAAACCCTCATTTGGTTAAAATAATCCTGTGTTCATTGATTAAGATGTGAAAGTGGGTTTAAGCAGCAGATATACACATAACTCTATAGGTTTCATTTTTTAGTGGGATTGCAATTTTCTTTGGCAAATGAATGCACTACGAACTGCAGTATTTTACTGTAATGTAGAAATTCGGCACTATACTGTGCATTTTTACAGTAATGTGCTGCTAAATCTATGTCAACCTCTATCAGTGTAATCAGTAAGCAACTAGTAACCACATACTGTAGCAACATGCTAACAACCCTATAGCAACCGAACGGCAACACCCTGGCAACCAACAACACCATAGCATCACGGACATGGCTATTACACAGGTCAGCGCCACTAACATTCATGAAAATAGAAAAATAAAAGATAATATTCCCATGCCTTTGTTTTAAAAAATCCTTTTTAGGTAAATACTGACTTTAACAGCACTCTGTAAGATTTGTCTGCTTGCCAGAGCACATCTCACTAGTGTCTTAAAATGACACATGCTGACTAACTAATTTACTCAGACATGCACACACACGCATAGTCACTCAAACTGTCAATAAACAAGACGCTGTAAACATAAAAAACTATACATTTACTGTAAATACTATGAAAGTTAATGCCACTTTGAAATCTATTACTCAGGAAGGAATTATTCCCCTTTGGACATTTATTTTGCTATGCAAGCTGTTCCTAAGGGAGATCCGACAAGGGGTCATTTTTGAATATGAAACAGAAACGGGGAGGGGGGGCTGTCATTGAGTGACACATAAAACCTCTGAATGCTAAACTCTATTCTTTCATATTGGCACTGGACTGTGGCTGGTTGTCAGTTTTATAAACTGTCAGTGAATTGTAGACCACACAGATGTCATCATTCACAGTTTTTGACAGTTGCTAAGACACCACATCAGAAATGTGGACCCTTTTCCCTTAACACATAACTTCACGTTTCTCTTGCAGAAGTAAAAATCAAATCAACTCTCAAAATGATGTTTTTGCATGGAAACGCAAAAAGATTTCATGATTCACTCAATATAAAACACTTCTGTCTTGTGTTCTTTTCATGTGCACAGCTTTAATTCCCTTTATTGATGTCCAAGTTATGTATATTAGGTACAATGTGTAACCAAAGTATTAACGTCGCTTATGTAAATTATTTGGATGGAATAACAGAGTCAATTGCCCACTCAGTCTAATGCTGGGTTCACACCAAACGCGAACAATCGCCTTCCACGATCTTTATTACTCGCGGTTCGTTATTTTCGGGTGAGTGACGCGATCTGACAAATATAATTTGCCGGAGACGAGATTGACGCGCGTTTCGTGGCACTGGTCTACTTTCAGAAAGTGATTTTCTATCGCAGTATGATGAAGATGCTTTTATCTAATTTCATTATTTTGAAGATAATTTGAAAAATATATTTTGGAATATATGGCTCATTTGTCCATTAGTAGTCCAAGAGTTCCCCTGCTTGTTTTCAAGCTATGGTAATTTTTTTAAAGCCATCAATGTCAAGAAGGTAAAGTCGTACAACAAAAAACCAGGCAATTGATAATGAAAAGCCCTAACATAGATATTGTCTGTGTTTAAGCTCGTGTCAAAGTCTCTGAGCCACCACTGTGCCAAAGAAGAAAGGGTAAAAAAACCTTGTCTCCATTTAAGTGTGATCCAGAGAGCTTACAACTGTAATTAAATCATTAAATTCTTGTCCATGCTTGACAGAGCAGAGAGAAATTAACTTCCCCACCAACCTCATTTTCTATTTGAACATGAAATAATGATTTTCTGCCAGTCTAATTACAGAGGCAACATCTGATCTGTGCGCCATCCGATGGGGATTAACTCCAGCACAGGCATTAGAGCTCATTACCAGCCTGAGTGCAGAAATATTACATCTTGTAATTGGATGGAGAGATTTATACACTGATCTGGGGCCAGTTTTCGGAAGATTGTAATTACAAGCTTCATTGGTCAGCTACTTATCTAAACTTCGCAGGAAAACAAACCGTGCAAGAGTGCATCACATTAACCCGTGACCCTTACGCAGACGCCAAACGCTTCTGTTCGAATGAAGGGGAGGTGGGTTTTCTCCGTATCTATTACTTAAGAATAACTGGCTGTGAGCTCATCCGTTTGACTGCCATAAGGAAATTGTTCTCCGGACTAAATGGGAAAGAAGAATATTGATTCCGAAAGATTCCAACCCTTTGTGGCTACGATAGAGCAGGTGTAAAAAGGAGCATGTGATGATGTTCACATAATTTGCAGACACTATTTCTGTTTGGTTTTCTTTAGCACTTCGCCCACTGAGTCCAGCGTGCAAATCAATGCTAATGAGTTAGAGCACTGCATCTGATCTCGCTCTATAAACACTTTAGTCTTTAGAAGTCCTACCGTCATATTGTTTATATTTCAGATCGCAGTGATCAATGATGAGGGTCAGTCATATGAGTCAGTAAAGCCACAGAAGATGTTTTGCTTCATCTGAACATGTACAGTATTTGTTTTTTGAGTTATGGGGACGTTCATAAAAAAGTTTATTCTGGGATTATTTACGTATCCTCGTGTTGTTCCAGACCTTTTGCTGTGTGCTTATATATTTTTCATTGAATCAAACAAAAGAATATCTCTCAGGCTTATCTCCAAAAAAGGTACTAAATGTATCATAAATGTGTAAAGTCTAAAGTTAGTGATTTTAGATATTTGAGGTACAGCCAGTTCCTCCCTTTACAGTGCTTGTCAGACATGTCATCGTATGGGCAGGTGTCCAAATATTCTACTAATAAATTATAATCTTGTGCTGCATAAAAAAATTGAATGTGGGTTTGAAATAACCTGATAGTGAGTAAACAATGACAGGTTTTTTTTTATTATATTCTTTTATTCAAAAAAAGGAAAAAAGTGAGTTAAAAACAGTTTTATATTCCGATATCAAACTATAAACGTTGCACATCTTCTGTTTTCTTTCCAGGCTTCTTATTAAGAAGGGACTATATTTGTATGCACACATTTTGTATTTTAGGAAGACCAATATTATTTAATCATCAAATCGATCCTTAATTAAAACAATTAAGCTTCAAACTTATTTTGTCATCATCACACATATATTCTTTAAGAGAGCTTTAGTAGAATCATCAATAGGTTAGCATTCATATTTTAATAGCATCCTACCTAATCTTATCATTAATGTATTTGTGCAAAATCGGTATGGGTCTATTATATTATTATTTTGAATTTTGTTTTGTACTGAGCTTTCACACTGAGAGGTTGACATCAGATGAACACTATAGGTCCTACTCTGACGTCATGACTGATTTGTTTTTAAAGACTGTAGAAATAAGCAATTAGAATTTATTTTCCCGTTTTTTGTTAAATGTATTTATAATTCTTATTCTGAGATCAACCAAACATCCAAGTCTTGCGTGTTATTTAGTTTGTGTTATTTTAAGCTCAATGGCAGTGGCTAGTAATAATATTAGGCTAAAGGCTTGATAAAAATCTTTTGAAAGCGTATTTGATTCATTAAAACTCTAAAACTAAAATCACATAATCCTCGCGGTGAAATAAGATTTGTGAAATGTTAATAATACGGTTAATAATACGGTTAATAATGCGATGTTTTGTGATGATAATAAATAATTTCTCTCCGGCATTCATTTCAAATGTGTGTCTTCAATAATCCATATAGCTATTTGCCAGAAAACTATAAGCACATTAAATAGGCTAGTTTATATTTTTTTCTGATTGTCAATATTCCTTTCTTGGGCTAAATATGTAGAATTCATCAAATTGATAGTTTATAATGTTTAAATCGCAAATATCAACCTAGGCTATATGTTGTGTTTGTTTAAATTGTGTTTATATAAACGCAATTTTATGAAAATAATTTAATATAATTCAAACATAATAGGAAACAAAGTCCCAGATTATCCGAAAACGACGGACACGTTGTGTGTGTGTGTGTGTGTGTAAGAGAGCGAGCGAGCGAGAGAGAGGGAGTTTAGGGGTGGGAGGGGCCTGTGAGACACTAGAAATGTCAATCACATTCGTGTTTTGAACAATCCCACTCAATGTGAGTCTGACCTCAGTGCACCTCAGACAGGCTTTGACTCTCCGTGAGTTTCCCACTCAATCCCGTGTGTCAGAGGCTCGATCGGTGGTTGCTGTTCATCGGTAGAGTCATGTATAAGTACATCAGACCGGTGCACGGGCCGGCCGGTGGTCGAGCCGGTGCGGATCTGAACGCGTCGGGCTCTCTCTCCAGTGTCCTCTCCAGTATGTATGGAACACCCTTCACCAATGTGCACGGATACAGCGCCTTCCTGCCCTACTCCAGCGACATCTCCATACTCAACCAACTGGTGAGTCAAACATTTACAATAACCGCAATTCCTTCATGTTTATAATTATGAATGTAATGAAGTGTAGATTATCAGGCACATTTTATAAAGCTGAATATAAGAATGCAACGGTATAATAAAAGATGTCTTTAAAATAAAAATGAACTTCTAGAAGCACAGAAAAAGAGGATTTGTGTGAGGAGTATTTCCTTCTTTTTCAGAAGCTTGTGTGTTCTGTTGCTTAAACAGATAAAAAATGTATGTTTTTGACCTATTCCCGTCCTTTTAAACCTGTTTAAATAAATACAACCGTTTTTTGATTTGCCTATCTTAACTTACAATGTAACCAACTTATCAATAATTTATTTCTAAGTTTATTTAGAAACACAAAGGTCAACTCTCAAGTGACTTTTTTTCACGAGAAGAGTGGACCTGTTAAAAATGTTCTGTTGGCCAAATGTGTTTCAGTGTTAAATACTTAATGGTCAGGTTTGATAAAAAAATACGTACATTTAATATGTCAACTTTAAGCACATTTTCACTTGATCAAATGCAGGAAAAAGCCATAAAACGTAAGCCTAATAATATTTGCTTATTCATCGCATTGATACTCATCTATCATTAAAATAATAAATGCAGAATTCTAAAAAAACAACAACAAAAAAACAATTGCTCATGCATATTTGTTTTTATTTGAAGGGCTCACAATACGAGTTCAAAGACAGCCCCGGTGTTCAGCATGCAGGGTTCCCTCACACAGCCTTCTATCCATACGGACATCAGTATCAGTTTGGAGATCCGTCCCGACCCAAGAATGCCACCCGTGAGAGTACCAGCACCCTGAAGGCCTGGCTCAGCGAGCACAGAAAGAATCCCTATCCTACGAAAGGCGAGAAGATCATGTTGGCCATTATTACAAAAATGACTCTGACTCAGGTGTCCACCTGGTTCGCCAACGCCCGGCGAAGACTGAAAAAGGAGAACAAAATGACCTGGGTTCCCAAAACACAAACGGATGAGGAAGGGAACGTGTACACGAGCGACAACGAGGATGGGGACAGGAAAGATGAGGATGAGGAAATAGACTTGGAGAACATCGACACAGAACATTTTGAAGACAAGCAGGATTGTGAATATGGGGATGATGAGAAATCAGTGTCTAAAGTGTCTGACCGGACTGATTTTGATACCTCTGAGGAATATGATGACAGAGAAGCTGAGAAGAGTTTTGTGAACAACATTATTAAAGAACAAATTCAGACAAACTCCCACGTGGCTGATGGAGACCAAATAAAAAAGAGTCCGGCAGCACAGCAGCCCTTAGACAATGGAAGTCCACCTCAAAAGCCCAAAATCTGGTCTTTGGCTGAAACTGCAACAACGCCGGACAGTCCCAAAAAGTCTTCTTGGATTCAGAGGAACTGTGATGCTCAGGCAGTCAAAAATCCTCTCCATGTTCAAAATTGGACCAAAATGGCTTTTTCTGCCCATCAGATGGCATTAACCAGCCATTACCTCGGACTTAAACACCAAACCAACTTACAAAACCACATACACATGAAGCATGGAGAGCAGAGGACTCACAACTTATGAATAAACCGGACATTTGGAGACTTTTGTTTTTAATATTTTGCTTCCTCACAGGAGATTTTTGAATTATCAGAGAAATATTACATTTCTACGTGATGCCCTGAATTTATAATAGATTAAAGCTGTCTATTAGCTCTTCAATTAATATGAGATTATATGATGTGTTTTATATTGCCGACTTGTTCACATGGACTACATTTCATTGTGTTTCATTTTTTAGACATTTTGTCTTCAGGTAACAAATAATCAAAATTATACGATGGTTTGATTCAGACTCTATTCATATATATATAAAAAACATGAATCGAAATATGTAATGTATGATATCAGTATGAGATACTTCACAGATGTGGGCTATATGGGATTTTAAAAGGATCTTGTCCTCTATGGTCTCACAGCCTTCTTAAAACACACACACACACACAGCTTTCTTCACATGAATTGAGATTTGTCTTATTGTAGCATATCCGTTTTAAGGATTCGCAATAAAGTCACACCAGAATTTATGTCTATGAATTTTGATGAATTCTCTATTGATGTTATTTCAGATGCCTGGATGTTTTGTTGCTTTCAAAAATCGTCACAATTTTGCATTAGCTTCATTTATATATGAGGAAAAATGAATATTTCAAATGATTTTGTAAATTAAATGAAAATGTACCGACTTGGAATAATATTGTACAAAGGCATATATTTTGATTATTAAACCAAAATCACATAATTGTCCTCTTTCTTTCTTTCTTTCTTTATTTCTTTGAAATATTTGCATTTAATCTTAAAAATACTTTATTTAATAATTAAAAAATACAAAACAGCTTTATTTATTTTTCTTCAAATGTTCATGTCTAATTTAACCTGCTGCATGTGGATATTAAGAACTGAAAATGCTTCAATTAACAGCTACAGTAGGCTATGGATATTGTATAGAGTCGTGCAGTTGTATAGTATTGTTTATCCCAGGCAAAAAAATGTTTGAATGAACGAGTTGTTATTAATATTTGTTCTTTAAAAAAACTGATGGCTCATATTTGACACGCTGTCATTCAAAGGAACTTCTTAGCGTTACAGCGCCCTCTGCAGGCACTGTGTGGCATATCAGAGACACATTTGGAGATCACAATTTTCCAAGTGAAATTTGCTTCGTTCAATTTGCTACATAATATTGTTATTTGTATTTAAATCGTTTGTATTGTTAATTTCTAATGGAACTTAAGAAATGCAAAGTGGCAGAAATGCACTTAGTACTTAACAACATTAACTTTTTTATTTTTATCAATCCATGTCTAGTCAAGATTTGAAATCATATATTCAATGACTTGTACAGCTTTACAGTGCAACTTGATTTTTATATAATAATCTCTAAAAACTCTTTTAACAAAACCAAATTTTTGGACAGATATAGGTTAATGATGTTATTTGACTATAGACCTACTATACAAGCAAGCTATGAAATGACCTTGGATGGAAAAGTGCTACGTAAAGGTTTGTGAAACGTTATTTTTATGAATCATCACACAAAAAAGAAAGTCATGGTTTGAGTTTGTAATAACATGAGTGTGAATCTTAATGCTGTTTTATTGCTTGTGTTTAGAGGACAGACTAGAGGGAGGGAAGTGATTTCATGCTTGCGTCTGACCGGCTATCAGAGGGAAACTCTTTCAGCGGGACACAATGGACCTTAGTCTGGATTGGGGAGAAAGAAGACAGACTGAGGTCCCTTTTATTCTTCCGCCACTGAGTTAAAAATTCCTCACCCTATTCCCACAGGGCCCTTTAAAAGAGTTACAGAACAATTATGGTTATAGATTGTTTCTTGAGTAAGCATTAAAGCCAATGAAGAGACAATTATCACTGCCCGCTCAGTCAAGTTTAGTATCTTTGTAAAGATTAGAATTTCTGCTTTCGGGATCATCTACTCTCCACACCGTCATTATAGTGGTAAACCAATAGAGAGCGTTAAATCTGTTTCTTCTTAGCAACGGCCTGCTACAGCACCTCTGATGGATAACTTTTCAGGGGATTTTCTCAATATTTAGATTCTTTTTGGTTCCAGATTTTCAAATAGTTGTATCTCGGCCAAATATTGTCCTGTCTTAACAAAAGATTTTTCAGCTTTCAGGTTGACCTCAAAAATTGACCTTAGTGACACATTTACGCATTTACACAAGTCTCCGTATTGAGGTCATTTCAACTATTTTTGGCCAGTTGTAAGTTGCTATAACTTATACAAAAATTAAATTGCAGATATCAAAGGTAAATATCAAATCATTTAATAAAGAACACATGTGCTTTTTTACATTTTATTTATAATGTCTTTACTAATACTGACGTTCTGCTGTTTTTGTCCAATACCTTGACCAATAATGTTTCCACACTTCCCATTGTTTAACTTACATCCCTCTTTCCCAACATAAAGACCATATGAGTGGATTTTGCTTCGCACAATAAAGGATGTTTAGATATTTTTACTGAAAGACTAATTTAGGTTATATTTTTCTGAAGGACATTTAAACAGGTGAGGCAATCCCATGAATGAGGGATCCAGGACTGTGTACTGTAATAGCGACATGTGTGTGCTTTTTGGACTTTTGGCCACTAACAATCTAGGCCAAACCACCATGGCCGCCACAGAGAAACACTTAAATCCATTCAGAGCACCTTAGCAACTGCATAGCAATGCCGAAACAAACACCTAAAATATAGAGATAAGTTTTATATCTAAAATACAAAGAACACGCATAAGATGAATGTATTATGATTCCATCTGCAGACATTTCACGTTTTGTAACCTTTGATCAGCCGATGGGACATGAACGCAGGACAGTACAGTAGCATAACCCTGAAAACAACTTCCCTAAATGTTCTCACTGCTCCACCACATCATCATTCTGCACTAAAATGTAGAGGCAGTGTGCGAACTAATAAGACACAACTTCACTTTTATTTGAGAAAATGTGCTGGCAGTCATCTAACAGGACTGCGTGAGTTTCAACATGATGTCTGTCGGCCACAGCTGTGGGACATGCGAGTGAATGAGTAATACTGTAATCCGTAAGGTCAATCTTCAAACACGTTTCTTTTATCATTCTTGTTTTGTGTAAGATAAGATCATGATCTTCATGTTTATTCCTATTTTATTTGTTCCATTCGTCCTTTTAACACAAAATAGTGTAAAAAGTTTGTTTTCAAATTTTAACATTTCATCTGTCTAATCAAGAAATATCACACTGTAAAAGAAATGGAAAAATGTATGTTAGAAATATACCATAGAATATTCGTTTTTGTCTTCAAAATTACAGGATAAAAGGATATATAATAACCTGTTGGACCAGTTTTTCTTGTAAATTTGCTGGCTTTTTTGTAATTGTACAGTTTTTGACTGTATTTTAAAAATAAACTGTAAAAAATGTAATCTTGTCAAAAGGAAAATGTCCCTGTAAAATTACTTGTTATTAATAAATTATTTTCCTTTACTTATAAATTGGTGGTAATTAAAAAAATATATAAACAAATCTGTAAAAATACACACTCAAATTCAGTTTTTTCCATTTTAGGTGGAAAATTCAATATGTAAAATTACGGGGGCCTTTGTAAGTGTAGATTTTATGGTTTTGTTCTCTAATAAATAAAAGTTGTTTAAACCCGTGGTTGGGTTTCTGGGCTTTTGGGGTTTCTAGTTAAAAACATATTTTTGGTTTGTCAGAATCACCAGAACCCACCTAAACATCCGTCCCACTTCTGACATCCTCGGCCTTCACAAAATACCCACACAAAACTCTCCATGGAAACTCCCATGACCTTGAGAAATGTGTGAGATCTAAGATCACTCTCTATGTAAATAATCAAACAACCAATATAGGACTTACTTACTGGGCCGTCGCCCCACAGGACCATGGGAAATCGCATGGCTAATATAATTTTACAGGTGGATTCACAAGGAGATTGGAATGTAATTACCAGTATTAAAACCTCGACCTCAATGAATTCCCTGGAGTCTCGCTCACCCTTTTTTCAGGATGGACTCTGTATTAGTTCAATTGAAAGAAAATATACAGTTGCTGAAATCTGGGGCTTTGGTATAAACATATCTAACACGGATGAGCAGATGATCATTTTTTGTAAATTAAGGAAAGCAAATATTGGATGGGATATTGGGTCAAATGGTTAAACCCACATCAAGAATAATTAAGTGGCTTGTAATCGTGTTTTCTGACAGTTATCCGCAGTGACATTGCTATTTCCAAGCGTTTCATGGCAAATATTTATCAGACAAGAATATTAAGTAGTCCCATGGGTTGCTTTTTATTCAGACTTTAGTAAAAATTTATTTTTTGTTTTGGAAATGGTATCCCATTTTTATTAGGACCCAAAAGTTATTTATAAAATTTTACAAGCCATAATAATGAATAATAAGTGGAATAAACATTTTAATACTCAAAACATAAATATGGACACAAACACCATTATGTCCAGTATTTTGTATTATATGTCCACCACAACAACATTTTGCTACTATAAAAGTTGAGGTAAACATTCTCTAATCATTTACTCACCCTCAAGTTGCTCCAACTCTGTATAACTTCCATTGTTCTGTTGAACACAAAGAAAGATTTGATATTCCAGAAATGTCAGTTGCTTTCTTTGTGTTTATCCAAACTATTTTCATTTACATTTATAGAGGTTTGGCACAACTTGGGGGGGGGAAGAGTAATTCATGACCAAATTTAATTTTTTAGAGTATCCCTTTAAGACGTGGTTGGAATGACATGAAAATCATTGTAAAAATCTTTGTGATGTTTTATAAAGCTGACAGAATACCCTTGATGCATGTTTGTGCACCATTGAATACCTTTAGCTGACAAATCTAAAGCTGATTCCCAGGGAAAACACAATAAAAAGTCACTTTGAATAAAACTATAGAGATAAACAAAGTATTATGCAGCTTGGGCGACCCTTTACAGTTACCCACAGTTGAGTTAGTTGAGATGTTTTGTGTTTGTGAGAGCAGAGGTAAATATAAAGTTCATAGACCTATTTGAGGAGTATGATCATTACAGATATCTGTAAAGTGATTTAAATCTTACGAAACCTGACGGTCGCTCCTCTCACATGCCTGTTTAAATAGCACCAAGATGAGAGAGCCATATCTTTCCCGATGACCCAGCACCCATGTCCTTTACTGGCCTTACGGTGAAGTGCAGTTGGCCTCTAGTGGTCACATTTGGCAGCTCGCACACACTCTCTAATGAAACACCAGCAGTGAAGAGTGCTGGTGAGCACAGCACTGATGTAAATGTACTCAAACACATGCACACACCTAATATACAGTAATCATTGCAAAATGACCATTATACAAATTGTCATTAACATTATGCCAAAACCAAACAAAGAAACTAATCGTCATTTCTGTAATACATTAATGAAATTATCCTGTCCACACAAAATTATTTACTTCATTTACCTAAAGTCAGGACATTAAATACTGCTAACTGGGTAAATAGTTTTAAACAATTCATTTTAAATTATGGGGTGAACATTAGTTTATAAGATGAGGTGAAAGAAAAAATACCTAAATATTTCTTAGGGTAGTTTTCATGGGATTAATCCTGATACCTCCGAGAAACACATTTTCCTCTTTTATTAGATATACAATATGCAGTAATACTTCTCTCCACAAAATTGTAACAGAGATATAGTTTGGTTTAGACATTGAATCTAAAGAATCTGTAAGACCTCACTGGTTCAAGATATCAGCTAAGTCAAGAGTTTGAGAGGTAGGTCAGGGCTGAAGACAGAGCCTTGCGGCACTCCAAAAGTCTATTTTGTAAAGGTACTTTGGAATGGAAAACTATCTGCCTTCATCTACAGAGAGAGACTTGATGTGCCCTCTTAGAGCCAAGTTTCCACTCTTAACACACCTGATTGCACTGTCTTGGGGAATTTTACTCACAAACATATGGACATATAAAAACAATGAACAATTTTCTGAGAAAAACTCACTGTTGAGCAAAAAGGTTTAAGCATTTTCTTGTGTCAGCTTGAGTCGAATGTGTATTGACTTTCACTCAATCACAGAAGTACACATATTAAACCAGGGGCAGCTAAACAAAAGCATCAGTCAGGACATGAGCTGAAAAAATGATTTTGAGAGCTGCACATGCCCGTAGGCAATGCTTTATCCAGCCTCACACCTGTAGAGAAAAACATCACCACACACTTAAATTAAACATGAAGACATTCAGCTGAAAAACACAGAATTTCCTCTGACTGACTAGATTTAGGTATTCACTAACTGGGTATTAACTATTGTCAGTACTACTTTCAGTTGGATTAATTTGGGTGGAAAAAGAGAAGGTGATGTGAGGGAAAGAAAGGACAGCAGAGGTAAAGAGACAAAATGGAAGGCACGAGTAATAACTCTAATTAATTTCACTGGTAAAGCAATAAAATAAGTGCTTTGTGCACTCAAGAGATGACAGCCATACTTTAAACAGACTGATGGGCCGACTTCCACGTGTATCCACAGTAGCATGTACTTTATTTCCTGAAGCCTTTGGCAGGTAGGGATGGCATTTGTCAGGTGAGTAAAAAGACAGGATTGAGGTGTATAAAATATTCAGCAAAACAGTAATGATTTCCCTGGACAAAGGAAAAGAGGTCAGAAGAGAAAGAACTGAGGGTGGAGAGCACGAGAGAGGAAATACAAAGAAAACCTGTCCGCTGTTGTTGTTTTTTTCTCTCTGGGAAAAGACTGACAAAAGAGCTGAAGTGCCAAATAGATTCCTTTCAAATGCATCACTTTCTCCAGTGGCATCAAAGTACAGCGGTGCTTATGAATCAGGGCTGTTTGAAAGCGCTCAACAGAGCGGCAATAAATGTGTGAAGATGTTCTTTTAAAAATCATCTCTGAGGGATGGAAAGAAGCGTGTCAAAAAGCATCACCATCTCCAGCCACATTCATATTTCATTTGCTTATTATTATTATCAAAAAGTTTGGTGGACTATTTGATAAAATAAATAACCATACAAATGCAGACATTTAGGCAGGGAGTTAGACCTACTTTAAATAAAGTGCACTTTTAAAAGCAAACAATCTTTTGAGACTTAAGGCCCTTAGACCTTAAATTTGTTATCTCTAGGAAATACTTTAAGAATTTAAAGCTGACATGTACAAAACGGTCTCTCATACTTTTGATGTTATTGTATTCTTATATTTACTTGAGTGTATGATTTTAATATTTGCATCGGGCTGATAAAAGCAATGACTGAGATCTCGCTTTGCTTCTGGAAGGAATTTTCCGTATCATTTTTACACCTCTGTTTTAAAATTTGCACTGCATTAGGTTGTTCTCTTGGTTTTTTTGCGTGTGAGTGAAAATGTAATACAATGCAAAATTGTGCTATATATCAATTTGAAATAAGAAATAAGATAGTTATTTTTCGAGGGGACATCTTGTTCTTGTTTTTTGCTGTTTTTTGCTCTTGCTAACAGCTCAATACCATGTCAGGTTAGTTATTGCCACATGTGATGATATGCAAAGTCACTTTCCAATAAGCTATTTAGTGAGACATATGACTGAACAGGTCTATTTATGCACAGTCTAGGAGGCAAGCAGAAACACAATGCCAAATCCCGTTGACTGCTGTTGTTTCAAAATATTGACAGCTGAAATAATTCAGAACTCAATGAACCTTTAAAACCAGGTAGTGCACCATTGACTTTTACAACAATACAAATCACACCAAACCACGGCTTTGTCAGACGAAAACAGTGGGAAGTCTCTGGATCTTTGCCTGGTTGAATTATGACCTAACACAACTTCAATCACCGGCCAATAGAACAGACAGAGATGTGTAGTTGAGTTACAGGTGCTGATGGGTGGAAACATTTATCTGTTTTTAACAAACACAGGAATGAACATACCCTGAGGCGGACCGCCTGAGAAAGACAGGGCAATGAACCAAATCATAAGGGGTCAACAACGTCTCAGTCATTACCCTCAAAACGGACACAACCGTGTGTTTTAGTCACCTGGAATTTCAACAAAGACTTGATGAGATGATAATGTCATTTGTAAATGATGGTCCGTCTTTTAGGACTGGCTACATGAAAAAGCATAAAAAGAAATACATTGACATGAAGAGGCATTGACGGCTTGAACAGCATGAACTATCTGCAGATATCAAACAATGTGTTTAGAGAACAATGTGCTAACCTTACATAGCTTAAAGTAAATGTGAAATCCAAATTGCATTAGAACTTGTTGTTAAGACAATAGCATGTGAAAATCATCTGTTATCTTGTTTGAAAATATAAGAACTGTCTTCGCCTTCGAGAAAACCTTTATTATCAAAATGGGTTGAGGAAATATATGTTGAGCAACAATTTCAGATGCTTTCTGGTTTCTTAAGAAGGTGATCACATCCACCCAATGTACATAAACCTCGCTGCATCTGTCAAACATTTAAGACACCTATAGCACAGATGTAAAAAGCATCTTTGAATTGCAGCACTTAACCTCATGAGAATGTGACGTGAAGAATGGAGGAAAATCTCAGGATGCAAACTGACAGAAAATCATTACTGATTTTGGTGGAATGAATATTTCATTAAAGAAGATGCTCACGTTGGACGGGCGAAAACAACATAACATGTGTACGTCCAATAACAAGAGCTATCATTCAAACGATTATAACTAATTAAAGTTATTGCTAGTCCCCAAAAAAAATCTGTTTTATGGTTCTCCAGAGGAATCCAGTGGTGTGGCATCTGAGAAACCTTACATACTTTACCATTTAACTTTGTTCTACTGGAAGATCCAAGGTGCTGAGCAGTGCCATAAACATTCGGTGAACGACCACATATAATAAGCATTGTTACAATTTTATAATGAATATTTTATATCACCGTGGCACATTCCTTGTCATAACACAGGTATAATCCTCCATCATCTTATAGTGCACATTTATAACGTGCTTATTAGAACACAAGGTGTAATATTTCATTCACTGGAGGCCTTAATAAACCGTCTGTCTCCAAGCCAGTTCCTCTGTCATCCTACGATAGGAGTGTTTCGCGCGCTCGCGACAACAGCTCGAGAGATCCACGCTCCTTAATGACTTCAAAACACCAAAGACAAAAAAACATCTTAAGCAGGAGAGAAAAATATGACAGCAGCGCGAGACAGGCCGCTGCGGCTGGCAGTCGTTTCCAGGGGTACCGGTGAGTGATGTTCTGTCACTCACTCAAACGACTGCCATCATCGCCGCAGTCCCAGCGAGCCGCATTTCCTTCTTTATCTAATAGAAAGTAATGACACGTACAGCCTGCCAGGCCTCTTTGGCAGCAGCGGGGCCCTCTGGGGAGACATTTTGCATCTCTCGCCGCAATAAGAATAAACGCATAGGGGAGTCTATTTGGCTGGGCGTGATGGCTAGCTCTTCACTTATCGCCGCTCAATAAATCTCCGTGCCGCAGCCAAGAGATGCGAGCGGTTATCGCATCACGGCAGAGCCCACGCCACGCTCGCCCGCATGACTGACGGCTCCGCGCATCAGCGCAAATTATTTATCAAAATGGAGGGGCGGAGGAGGGGGGCTTTGATGTGATTTACCCAGACAAGAAATAAAGAAAATCGAAAAATAAAAGAATTACAGAAATGGGGAAATAAGGGCGAGAGGACGAGTAAACAAATGAACATCTATGAGGGCCCTTTGCGTAGGCTAAGTAAAAAAAATCACAGTGAAAAATTACAACTTGTTGAGTTAACTGCAAAAGAATCAATCATTTAAATTACGGCTTTTAAAAATGATTTTTTGTTACACTCTGCAATAAGGTTTTATTTGTTAACTTTTAGTTAATGCACAACATGCATTCACTAATTTGAACAAAAACTTATTCTACTGTAAATCCATATAAGTTAAGATAACTCAAAACATTTATTAATTTAAGTTGATGAACTCGATTCTATTCTAGAGTAAACGCAAAATAATTTATATTGAATAAACATAATTTTTCGTTTTGAGTTTAACTTTGAACAATTATCAATGATGTCAAGAAGGAACAACAGCCAATTACAGCTGTATTATAACCAATATCATGCCTTCAGATCATTCAAGTAACATTAGAAACTTGTCTGCACTATGGTAACCTCTAATGTTACAAAACTCTTTAAATAACAGAATAGAACAGTATACTAAACACGTATAAGCATCCTCCTGTTAAGATAAATACATTCACAAACACTTTATGTAGAGAATTACTTCCACTATCCAGCACTTAAGAGCGTTTTCTACAACACAATAGGCTTACGATGCATTTTGGAATCGTAGCCCTGTTTAGGAATGAGAGAATTTTAGCCGTATAAATGTCGCTTTGTTCCATTCCTCAAAAGTAAATACCAGGGACTGTCAAGCTCAAAAAGCGACAAAAAGCACCAGGTACTACCCATGTCTTGTGTGGTTTATTCCATATCGTCCAAAACCAGACAAGAATCCAAATATTGACTGAGAGTGAATGGCACTTTAAAGTTTGACACCAGTGATATCATTAATTCTCATGTGTTTTGTAACTGCCACAATCTCGTGGCAATTTGTAATGGATTTACAAGGCTTTGTTTTTGCTTTTCTGTACGTGAATTTATAAATTTGTGTACAATTTGCATTCTGCAAATCGCTTACAAAATCATCACCTGACCATGTTATCATATTTGATTTCAAATGTTTATTTATTTGTATTTATAATAGGGTTGTTTCTTTACCAGTAATCTATTTTAATACATTCATGAAATCGTTTGTATGCACATGCAGTGTAATCACACGTGTACCTAACAGCCCCAAATGAAGGCCTTCTCGTGAGCCCTGGATATGACAGCTCTCATTACGCTAGCACATGGCTCCTCCACCGTCACCTCATGAACCGACGTTGGCAGGACTGCAGCTCGTCTATATTTAGGGAAAAACCGTGTAAATATAATCAGTGCTGTCACACACCTTACTCCATTCCAGCCTTGACGAGCCATTGATCATTAGCCGGCGTCAAACGCGGTATGGCGTTTAACGTCGGCGCTGGAAAGATAATAAGGCTTACAAAGATGAATAATTGATATGTTTGCCGTAACACACACGGAGCGACTTGCTTCCTTATCATTATTGTTGACTTTTAAGAAGGGAGTCTGGTTATACTCTGAAAAATACCGGAGTGCCTTATTATAAGACGAGAACAAACAAGAAAGATCGCAGTGCGATCGGAACCGCTAGGCAATAGATAAAAAGAAGCTGTCACTTTGCGCTAATGAAATTTTCCCATGTGTTTGTTTTTCTACAACACTCCTCAAATGTCATGTCCAGCCAAGCAGCGGTTCCTCATTAAGAGCGGTCATTAACTCAGCGGCTGACAGGAGCGCACATGCTAACACAACTTAAGCTAGCATTGCGGCACGAGGAGATGCTAATAAATCAATGGCTGACAGACACGCCGCACAAAGGGAAGCAGATGAAAAAAGAAACAAGTGGGGCGAAATGTTGACGTGAAACGAGGTTATCTGTGAATACGGCGGTGACGGGGGGAAATCTCATTTTAATGCACTCTTATTGGCCGAGATGAGCGTGGACCGTGTGTCCGCGTTTCGAGGGAAAGAGGAGGAGGAAATTACCTGGTGCCGTGACCTTTTTCGAGTTCCCAATCTAATGATGAATACTAGACTGGTGCATCATGGCAGATTATCCCAGTGGGGGCCCATAAGCTTTTGGCTTGATTTATGACATATTTATTCTCCTCTATCTAAGGGATGTGTCACTCCGGTGGAGAGAGAGCAGGCTGCCTTGCACGACTGACAGGAGGAGAATTATGTGGCCATAATTGTCAATCATGGCTGAATATGAGGCACGACCTCTTCCGTTTTCATATCGCGGTGCTGCTAAAGTTGTCCTGGAAACCATGTGGGCTTCTAATGCCATTCAGAGAAGAATAATATTCACATCATTCTTTCTGTCCGTTGTGACGGAAAAAGCCCAGAGGCGACATAGAGCCGGGAACGCTGACATTAGGACTTTATGTATACCTGCAAACGTCTCATTTCTCATACTCTTAAACGCTTGATGAGATTAGATCCCTCATCGTTTTGTGGTGTCGGTCTAAAAGCTAATAAAAGCATTAGACAATCTGCTTGCTTTTAGCTACATCCACAGAGGAGCAACTGTACAAAACACAATCGGCTATGGATAGATCAGAAAGAAATCTATATTTAAGAAATTAAAGAAATCTATTAGCCACTATATATGTCATTATAGTTCAAAGTTGTCTGATTGTAAACTTTATATAATCAAAAGGTCATAATTGAGATAACTAATGAAAAATGATAATGATGAAGTGTAGTTTAAAACAATTATATTTTGCCTTAATACCTCTATAATTTTTACTAGGCTTTCAAAATGGCTTTTTTACATTTCTCCTCGACAACCGTAATTCATTTGAGACTTTTAAGTGACACTGACGTGACACAGAGCCAAGGGGGTCTCTGTGATATTGTTTTATGGTAACTGATGTCATATGACAACAGAATGGATTACACCAGACAGACTTTGAAGTTGAAGTTGAAACATAATGAGATTTCAAATCGTTGCCTGTTTGAATCGTATGTTTTTTGAATAAATTCTAAATGAATAAGACCCTAGAAAGTATATTTAATGTATTTAACTGAGAAAACATTTGAACAGAATATTTTCCAAATACTGTAAAAATCGGATGATTATATTAAATTCATAATACAAATATTTAAAATAAAAATGCTTTCCTTCTAAAACCTCGTACGTTGACAATACTTTTTATTGGTAAGGTTTTTGCAAAACCCAGTGACAAACATGAATTGTGACTAGTAATAATGATTTATGGCAAAAATCACGAAATATGGAGATACAAGGTTTCAGAAGGACTGCAGCGTTATGCAGTATACTGGATTTGTTTCATGATCACACGTAAAAGTGAAAGACAGGAAGTGTTTTTTTTTTCTTTCTCAGACAGAAAACCCATTAAATTATACATAATCCCTTTAAGCAATTGAAAAGCCAATAGCGCTATGAAAACGGCCCTAAAGTCTTAGGCTTTTTGTTTTTGTAAAAACTTTAAGCATGATTCTGGGAGATGTACCCTGGTAGGCTCATAGCAGAATTGTTTTTAGGATCAGTAATTGGAATTGATTTCACTATTTGAACAGCATGCGTTTACAATATTTTGGTCAATTTTCCCAAAAGAGAAAGTCTGTAAATAAATAAAAAAGTATGAACAATGGTCGCAATGTCTGTTTGAAGATGTATGTGTGTGTGCAAGTGGTTTGAACCTCAACAAAAATAACCAGACAGCTGCCTAGTGCCTCCAACAGCCTCTTTAGAACAGATCTCCATTTTTACACATCACAACCCCTCAGATAAATGACAGACAGAAGGGGGGAGAGGGAGAGCTGTGTGTGTGCTTTTCAGTAATTGAAGAGAGATTACATGGTCTTTCAACCATGTAGTTGGTCATCACAATCCATTAACCGTTTATATTAGACACTACTCCACGGTGTCAACAGTCGTTTAGGGTACAGCTGAGGTTCAAAAAGGAAAACCAATGTTTTTCATAATTCAGCACTTACGATTTATGCAAATGTTAATGATTATTTCACAACTGAGGCTAACGATAACAACGCAAGGCAAGGCTCGCAAGGTGTATGATATGCGTCAAGGCCAGCGTTTCCACTTTACAAAACTGCTGCATTCGCATTCCTAAAATGGCGGTTGTATTTTATTCAGTAGACACACTCAACTCAGGTATATAACACTCAATTGAAATGCTTAAAGAGTCTAATCGAATTCTTTAGGCAGTCATTAACAACATTACCTGCCATCAGCACCGAGTACAGTAATTTAGCATGCACTTTCACATAATTTAAACACATAAAGCGTGCGGTGCCATACGGCTCTTGAAACACACGCAACAAGAATCAATGTAAATCAGTCGCCCCAAGTCATTATTAATACTATCAGTAAGTGCTAATTTAGTTACTTTACTCTAATGCAAAAAACCAAGAGGCCAAAGTACTGTAATCATGTTTCGACAAAGCAGCGTTCACCTCTCCACGGCTTATTTTCCCATTCTCCCTTAATCGATTGGAGACGTTAGCTAAGGTCAAGATGGACTGCCTCTTCGTTTCCCAAACACGCTGATCCTGAATCAGTCTGCTAATGAGCTCATATTACCCAGCGATCAATGCCATTGGATTCTCATTGGGGAAGGATCAAACCTCATTCAATAACGGTGAGTGTCTGACCTCAGTTGAATGGATATAATAGCTATCATTTCAATAACACAGTAAAGTCTGGTGTTTTGCAAACTCTCGACATGTGTAATCGCAAAAGGGCTAAAGGTGGATCCTGTGAATGTGGGACGTGGACAACTCTGGCGGTATCCTGTGTCAGAATTCCACAAAGCACCTCGGCTGATAGGGAAAAATATTGTCATTAATCGAAAGTACATTCATTTTTATTCGGATGCGTCTTTCTCAAAATAATATTAGCCATGGTCAAAGGCAAAACTCGATGGCATATTTAAGCAGTCCATTCACTCCCCATCTGGTGCACATTGCTCCTCATTAGTGGAGTCCTGGGTGATACGTTTCAATCTTATTGGTCGGCATTTAGCAAATTCTAAGAGTAAGCAAGGCAGGTGCGGCACAACCCATAGATGCTCCATCGGTTTGAGGGAATTTCGAGGCCAAGGCGGCACCTCTTCAAATCATTCCTGAGCAATTTATTCAGTGGCTTCACGGTTTGCAGCCATCTTTACTGGAGGTAGGTGGTACAGTAAAGGCCCTTGCACATTGCATCCAAAATTTCAGCACGTTAAAAAATAAATAAGACCTCACGTTGTGTCAATCACATTTACACACTGCCTCCGATATTTTCATATTTCGCATCCGCAGCAAGCATTTTAAGAGGCTTTTTTCACAATTCAGAGACACCATAGAAACGGTGCCAAATATGTACAATTTCGGACTTTATGTTTAAAGACCTTAAGTCTGATGTGATTTTACACCTGTTTACACACAGTTGGGCCATACAATTTTTCATTTAAATGTTTACAGTAGTGTTTTAACAGAGCTGCCTAATCTCATGAATCAAAATGTGAATTGCGCTCTTTGTGCAGTTGGATGCTAATTTAATGACACTGTGCAGATGCGTAGAAAGGTCATAATCATCAAGTAAGGTAATGGAGAGACATTATAATAGTCTATTAAGTCTCAGTCCAGCGGGACTCCTTACGGTTTGCTAATAATCTCCCTGACTTCCAATGTGATTACAATGTTTACAAGCCCTGCTGTACCACTCTATTAACACGTATACCAACATTATGGGAAGCCATTTCTTTTCCTCAGATCTGTCCTCAGGATATGCTTTATATCGGTAGGCCACGCCCTGTTCTGTTTTGGCACCCGACTTTCACATTGAACATGCAGTGGCCCATCACAACGTAAAGAAATGTCTTCATACACCAGAACGCACCAGAAATACGTCAAAGTCATGTTGTGCCCTTTTATGAAACATTTCTCTGTATGTTCGATAGCTGTTTTTTCTTAGGAGTGTCAGTAAAGACGACTCGGTAAATTTAAAGTCTCTATCATGAATTCGCTCTATGTTTTAAAATGATGATCAATTTACTATTGTGACGTGATGAAATGTGTCTTTGCCTAAATGCAAGTCTATATTTAATATAAAGATGTTCACTGTTAACTTTATAAGATAGATAGGACTAAATACAGTGACTATTACATAATATGTTTTCTTGTACAGCTGCTTAGTAACATGACTTGACTTGACTTGACTTGACTGTTGAATTCACCACTCTTATTAATATGTGGTTAAGAATCCAACTGACTGACATAGTTTCTTCTAAGTTCATAGCCTGATATGTGACCATATGATGATTATCAAAAGTGAAATGAATTTGCTTGATGAAGAAATTGGTGGAAGTGTTGGTAAAACACAATGATAAACATCAGAGAATAGCCTTTGAAATAGGATTTTATTGTATTGTTTATTTATTCTCTGAGATTAAATGGGATCATAACTTTTAATGTAGTTGCAGGGGACACAAATATCTTGAAGACATAATCTGACCATGAATTGAAAACAAATTGATAATTATGATCTTGCACCGCTGTGAATCATTTTTTTAAATGGATTACCATATTTACTCATATTTGTTTGGCTCCCTGCACTGAATATAACTCTAGGCCGACTCAGAGCATTATGAGTTTATGTCCATGACGAATAGAACAGTCATGGTTATCTTTGCTATACTTGTATTGGAATTTTGTACTCTGAATCAAACAGGAACATAATTATCTGTGCCTAAAGTTATTAAGGCTCTTATTTAAGGACCCCATTTATTATGATCCATAGTGAATTTTTTTAGCAAGGTTTTCTTTAAGTGGCAACTGAAGCTTCAAATACCGGAGAACCTCTCTGTATAAAACATTTACATTAGATTTACAGTTCACATTTGGCAGATGCTTCTATCCCTAGCGAAATGGGTATTGACCCAACAACTTTTGCGTGGCTAATGCAGTGCTCTATAAACTCAGCTGCAAGAACACAAATAAGTCTGGAAGAGGATGAAAATTATTACCCATCCATCTGTCCATGTAGCTTAAGCTAGGTAAGTTATTTAAAATGATTGAAAAAGCATTCCTAATTCTCTTCCCTTTCCTTCTTTATAATAATAAAAAAAAAAAACTTACTAACCTCACTATTCTTAGCTTTGTATACTGTGCAGGCTTTAATGGACTAGTTTGATGCACTTATGTATTTTGTGGCCTATGTTGTTATAATTGCTTCCAATGTTTCCTCATCTGTAAGTCGCTTTGGATAAAAGCATTTGCTAAATGTAAACGTAGATAATAGTTCAGTTTATTTACTTGTTTTCCTGCCATAGCTAAATAATGTCATGTTATGGGTGTGGCATGGAATCTAAAAGGAAAAGTTCATCTCAAAATTGTGTTATTTTTTACTCACCCACATGACGTTCAACATGTTTTAAGACCTCCCGGCATCTTGGACCAATTTTAATAACACAATTTTGATCTGTTTTAAAAGGCTAAAAATAATATGGTAACAAGGTTGCACACAACATGTGGGAGACAGCTAAACATTCATACAGTCAAGGTCAAAAGCAGATTCAAATGATGACATTTTTATTTACTATTAGTCTTATGTTTAATAATAGCTCATTTTCATCTAGTTCTGACTCAAAAACATGGGATTCGTATCTCTGATGATAAAGTAACGGGATACCCGTGTGTGTTGTATTTGTGGAGGGTTGGG
Source organism: Barbatula barbatula (assembly GCF_947034865.1). Taxonomy (NCBI): domain Eukaryota; kingdom Metazoa; phylum Chordata; class Actinopteri; order Cypriniformes; family Nemacheilidae; genus Barbatula; species Barbatula barbatula. The sequence goes on from NC_136788.1 coordinate 3,523,658, forward strand.
ATCCCTGTATGGATGTTAAAGTGTGTGCGCTGATGACTTTGGCATGCATGTATGGGTAAATTAAAGCTGATCACAGGAAGTGTCTATGACCCAGTATTTACAATGTGCTGGTTTTGGCCAAAGTGACAGCACAGCGTCCCGACAGCATCAAACACAACCCAGTGAGAGAACAGTCTGTTCACAGACTCCTAATTACACTCCATCTGACACACTGCTTGTCTGCCAATGAAAACACTCACATAAACATATTTAATGCGCATTTTTACGACAGCACTATATATATGAGCTGCGAGGATTTGTTTTGTATATGTTTTGTATTCAAATTAAAAATATTTTTAAAAAATTACATGTGATTGGTGTTTCTTCACTAATTAATATTTTATATTTATTATATAGGTTTGAACTCCGAATGCACTGTAATTCGCTTTGGATAAAAACCTAAAAGTAATGTGTTTATGCTTTTCAGATGTCATTTGCATATAGAATGTATGGTTTTTCCCCAAAAGAAAATGTTGAAACAATTATAGAAATAGCAATAAAGTTATAGTATATCCAAAAAGACAACTGTCTCTGTGAAGAGCATGCTTGAAATGAAATATCATGTCATATTTGAAGGAAACATGTTAATTTCAATTCAAGTAACTATTGCTTATTATTTCCAGGAAAGCTAATTTGGTCAAAGTATGCAAAAGTGTTTAAATATATATGATGAATTAGATGTTTAACTATAAACAAAACAACAGTTTTTTAATTATACTGTATTCCATGAATGCTGTAACACATTTGCACTACAGAATATTATCAACAAAATACATAATATCAGATGATGTAGATATGACATATACGATATAATACAGCAGCTTCTAATCTCATTATTGTTTCAGGTCTGCAAACACATATAGAGTAAATCTCTGGTTAAAATCTGTATATGTGTGTGAGTGTGTGGCTGTGAAATTCCAGACTGGATGATCCTTCTGTGTTAAATCCTGCTTTATTAAAAGCCATTAGCGTAGGCTGTTCACAGTTAAGACCTCAGTAATGAAAAAATAACAGCACGCTGCTTTCTGTGGCAGTACATGGCAGCATATGTTCTGCTGGTCAGCGGCCCAAACACAAGGCATTTCAACATTTGTGACGCATGTACCATTACACCAGTATTTTGACGTAGCAGACTAAATGTGACTACAACTGAACCCAATGCAATCCTTAATAAAAAAACGATTCTCTATTTACAGAACTATGTTTCAACAAAAGGTTATTATGTAAATATTTAGAAAAAAATTTTTTCATCGGCAAACCACACTAGACTTTTTGACCATCAGATGTCAAGGTGATTGATTTTTAGTGAAGGCATGAAGCTCACACAGGTGTCCACCACAGGTGTACTTCGTCACGTTATTGATGCGACACCTTGAGAACCGACAGGCGGATGACATCACATTACTGCGAGAGTGAGTCAAAAGAGTATGGCGCAGTCGGCTCGACTCTCTCTCTCTCTCTCTTTCTCTCTCTCTCTCTCTCTCTCTCTCTCTCTCTCTCTCTCTCTCTCTCTCTCTCTCTCTCTCGGTAATGTGATGTCATCCGCTTGTCAGTTCTAGCGGCTCCGCATCAAGTCGAACACGCCTAATGTATGACAACCAAAGTGTGGATCTTTGTTTTTATTCTGGGTCATTGTTGTAATAGTTCCATTGTTTTTTTATTATTTTAAATCTAAAAGAAACAAATGGCTCTAGCTAGTCACCTTTGACATACTGTATTGAGTTGTATACAAGTTTGCAATTAGTCTCTTACTAGTTCACAAATTATGTTTTTTTTTAAAGTTCGGGAGGAACCTAAGCATGTAAATCAGCCTGATGTTTCAATAGCAGGAATCACCTGTCAGCCGAGAACGCAATCTCATCTTAATTATCTCAGCTGGTTCATCATCAGCAATCACTGTATCAACCCTATCAGCTCCAGCTAGCTCTATCATAAATAGACAAACAATCTTACCTGATGCATCTCGCCAGATAAGCATCTTCTAGTTTTCGCTACGATGTCAGAGACTCCCATTGCTGCCATGGTACCTATTGTTCCAGATCCTTCGGCGCCATCCTGTGCACTCCAGCTCAGGGTCGGATTATAAGGACAATTCCCAATCTTTGCCTCGGGGACGCTAGCCCCATTTAGCAGGCGGATGTCAAAACCAGAGCTCTATACCCTCTACGTGTCATCCCAGGCTGACGTCCCATCAATACGTTCGGCCCGACCTGCTGACAATGACGAGCCAGGCTTGGCTTGGGGTCCTGTCCATTCCTGGCATGGGCAATCTACCTCCTTGGCCGGTTGCGCTGGAAGCCACAGATATCCCGGCCGAGCACCTCCGGCAGCACGCGGCATCACAGCTCAATGCTCAGGACACTTCCTCGACTGTAGCTGACCAACCCGGCCAGGCTGGCCAGCAACTTTCAGGAGCCCCGGCTCACCCATACGTCTCCAGCATGAGGCTGCCTCCGCTGGGGACACAGTAGCTTTACTGTAGCTCAGTTGTAAGAGCATTGCGTTGACAACGCAAGGTTGTGGGTTCTAACCCATGGGATTGCAGATACCTATGTAAAATGTATATGATAATGCAATGTAAGTCGCTTTGGCTAAAAGCGTCTGCCAAATGCCTAAAATTTGCCCTTCGCTAGTCCCCGTACCACAATTCTTCGACGCCGCTATAGCGAGCCTGTCTCTGTTAGACGCACAAGGGGCTCCTGTTAGATTCGTCTTTCCCACCCCGGGCTCTTGGCTCTCCAGCGTGAGGCTGCCTCTGCTGGAGACACAACCGCTGGCCTCCAAACCACCGCTGCCAACGCTAGCGCGAGCATGTCTCCACACGGCGCGCAAGCGGCCACCGTTCCCTACATTCTCCAACAGGCACGCCCCACATCAGCAGCCTTATCAGATCCCCTCTTCCTCGACGAATCTAATCGCCCGGCCTCACGCTTCTGGTTTCAGAAGCACCTCAAAGCCGTCCTACTCCAATCTTGCATCCTAGCAGACAACTTTTCCAGTCACTCCTTCCTCATAGGTGCAGCCACCACAGCCACCCAAAAGGGCCTATCTCAGCCGCAGATTCAAGCCCTAGGCCGATGGTCATCGGAGGCTTTTAGAAGCTACATCCCGATGGACAGGCTCATCAGGAAAGCCCATCGAACGTTCCTTTCCCGTATCATCTGATAGTCTCGGCTGTTAGTTTAAACATCAGCCACTTTGACGCATGACTTCCCGAAGGTCGCGTCACCTTTGCACCTATCGACTCAGCATTCACAGTTACCGGTTGTCCAGCTTTGTCACTCGGGAACGCCTCGGCGGGCGATGGTTCTCACATCTGGTGCTCGGCTGAGCCGGCCTCACATCTGGCGCTTCTTTGCTGAAGTTGGCACTGATAAACGGTTTAGGGAATGGTTTAGATTTTATTTATCTGACCCTTTTCAATATGTAGCAATAAACGTGTCACGCAAATCGCAAGTCCAGTATGGTGTACCACAGGGCTCAGTCGCATAATGCATGCTACCTCTAGGATATATAATAAAGTGACAAGGAGTTAACTTTTTACTGTTATGCTGATGATATGCAACTTTGTATTTCCTCAAAGCCTCATGAAACACAGAAATTCCACCAAATAGTAGAATGCATAGTTGATGTAAAAACTGGATGAGTAACATTTTTTTATCACTGAACTCGGACAAAACAGAAGTGTTACTTATTTTAACGTAACAACCAAGAATACTGCTTAACTATTGACTAAAGTTCCATAAAATCCTAATCATCTGCAAACGATCTTGGTGTTTTATTAGATAGTACTCCATGTCGCCAACACCTGTAAAATTCTAAACTACTGTCACCATCAGATGCAGAGAAGTATATTCATGCATTAATGAGACTAGATTACTGTAATGCACTAATAGGTGGTTGCCCTGCAGACTTATTATAAAAACTCCAACTGGTTTTCTTACACGTACAAAAATATATGAGCATATTATCCCGATTCTGTCAACCTTGCACTAGTGACCTATAAAGCATTGCATTAACCTTAAAATCTTGCTTTTTGGCTATAAAGCCCTACATGGTTTAGCTCCTCACTACTTACTACACTAGTTAGATCAACCGGAACCAGGAACACTTCCAATAACAACTGATGCATTTGTTGCATCAAAGAGTGCAGAACAGTACTCTACTCTCAGCCAGTCTTGTCTCATTGTTCCAAGGTTACCAGAGCAGGCTGGGCACAGTTATGCCTTGTTATGTGAGCACTGTCGAGCTTGAGTTGAGGCTGCAGTTTGCCAGAGGGGAACTGGAATCCCCTGGTTAAGCCTGGTTTCCCTCTGGGTTTTTTTTCCTTCAATGGAGTTCCTCGCCACTGTTTGCATACTGCCACAAGTTTTATTGAATTAACACTGCATATAGGAATTTATAGTCCGTCTGATATTTGACCTGTGTCTCTTTCCTTATCTTGGGTTTATTTTTTGTGTTTTCACCTTAAACCAAACATGTACCTTAATAACTATTAATAACCAACAAATTGGGAGTTTATTGGGCAAAAGTCGTAGTTAGTGGTTTGTTAATAGCGAGAATTGGACCCTAAAAATAAAGTGTCACCCAACGTTTTTATGAGGTGGCAAATTTTGGGTAATGCGTATGAATTTGTACAATCTCATTCATACATCTTTAAGTCAAGTCACCTTTATTTATATAGCTTTTTTTTGCTTTTGTTACAAAGCAGATTTCAGTACTACTCGTTTTTATTGCTTCTTTTCTATACGTTCGTGTACGATTCACAATAATTAGCCACCTAGTAAAATACATACGAATTCTTGTGAGATCAAGTTGGCTTTAACCCACATAAAAATAATTCTGTAACTTAAGCTTAAATATGTTTCAAACAGAGATGGCGATAGATTTTTATGCCGTGACTGATGGCTCAAAGCTTGATTGTTTTTAAAATGCAATAGCCTTGGAGAGCATCAGATAGCGAACAGGAACTTTGCCACAGAAAACAGTTTGACTGATTATAATTATGAAACGCTTGGTAATTACTTTACCATGTCGGATCCCACCCTGGATAGAGAAGCCCTGAAAGAGAGCCAGTGTTCATCTCCAGACGACATGTATTGGTGTAAAATTAATGATGTTTGAAGCAGTGTCCTGGCAGGAGAGAAAGTGCTGCCACAATTAGCCTTAACGCTGGGATAACAGCGCGCCAAATGGTGCCGTCAGCCCGCCGTTTAATTGCCTTGGCACTGCTGCCACATATAATCACCTGTCATTACTAACAGAGACTGCATCTGTTTATGCGTCTGTCCGAGGTGCCAGAACGTGCCAGTCTTATGGAAGAGATAGCTTTCGCTAAGACCCAGACGGTGCCTTGAACACGGAAGGTCATTCGCCAAATCAGACAAAGACGGCATTCGCTAAAAGAGCATTTCGGAGCATGTTTGTCATTTCCGCATTACAGTGCTGTTCCCACTATTTATTGGATGACGTATGATAAGCTAACATTTTATAAGTATGTTAATCATATTACACTGCAAATAAAAATCCGCAATTTCAGCTGCCTTATATTGTCATAGTTAAATAGAGTCCATTGAACTGAATTATTTTTAACTTACTTAAAAAATGTAACTAGATTTTTTAAGTCGGTTCAATAGAATTCAAGTTTAATTGTCTCATAAAGCTCAATTTTACTTAAAATGTAATGAAGCTGTTTAACGTTGTTTTTTGAGTAGAAAGGTAATATTTCATAATACTTTCATTGCCTTGGTTTGAGTTGCCATTTTTCTTCTAACTTCAAAAATGAGAGAAATCTTTTTTAGTTTTATTAAACTATTTATAGTATATTCAATCTTTTCACAAGTTTTTCTGTAGTTTCTGGATGATGCCCTCTTACTATGGAAGAGCAGATGGAACAATTATGATTGATTTCATACATTACATTTGGTATCTTACAAACTATTTGGTAAGCAATGTAAGTAAATAACTGGCCAGAAAATATTGATCTAAGATCAAATATGATATAACTTTGCAATTGATTTTTGTGAAATAACATTGGTAAATTTACAGATATGTTATGGTTATAGAGGAATATCAGACTGCTTTAAGTTCTCTTCTGCGATTTTTATGCAAACGCATTCAAGAGTGTAAAAAAAATCCATATGCATTCACAGCAAAGGAAGTCAGAGTAAAAAATAGCCATGTCAGCCCTGTTCCGCCTGGTTCTCCTATGTGACAGCCCACTATGAAAGGCCCACACACACTCGCTCTCCTCTGATCCGCTGCAGCACTAATTGACAGATTGAGGGATGGAAGACGGTGTTCACACCTGATGAGATGAGCCGCTTGCACACCTCAGTGTCCGTCTGCGGCCGCGGCGAGAGGACGAGCACGACTGCTGATGTATGACTGCGGACGGGTGGCACAGCTGTTGGCAGAGCAGGGCTGCGAGCTTCAGCAGTCCAACCTGCACTGGAGAGAGAAGGAGAGAAATGAGAGAATGAATTACAAAGACCAAATGAAAGAATGAAAGAAAAATTTAAAAGAAGATTGCAACAATGAAAAGAAAGAACTAATATACTAAAGAAAGAAAAAAACGAATAATAAATGAATTAAGTAATGAATGGATGAATTTAGGCAAACAAATGAATGTAAGCAATAAATATTGAAAGGAAAAACATGAAACAAACAACAAAAGGGAAAACAAAAGGGAGAGTCACACGGCAGTTTGTGGAATAGACACGAAATTTGGAATCTATTATCCATATTTTTTCGTGTCAGTGAGAACAAACCTTTTTTAATGTCACTCAGCACAACGTTGAATACGCAGTATATTTACATGTATATATTTATAACCTGATATCAAAAGAAGAACATATTTTAGGATGCGTCTATACGACACCTTACTTCACCCCAAACCCTAAAATCACAACCGCAAAGGCTAATATTGCTAAATTCGTGAGTTTCACGAGGTGGCAAAACAATGAAAAATGGCTCCCATAACCCCGCCCCAAATCTAACGTCACAGGTGAAAAGTCAAGAAAACATACCAATGAGATTGTAGGAAAAAGGAATTTACACGAATGCCCATCAGATTGCATTGATATATATCTATGCATATGAAATATGCCGCGTATTAAAATACATTAGATTGAAAGTCGTGCTGGTTGACACGAAAAATTTGTGTCGGTAAAGACGAATGAATAGAATACAGTTCATTACAATGTCACAAATTCCTGTGAGACTGTTGTTGTGTAATGTGTTGCTGTCAGAGCTCAGCAAAGCATTCATTTCTATCCGTCAAATGAGTTTGACTCAAGTTAGAATTTGGTTTGTGTCATTTCCCGATCTCTTCTCTCCAATGACTTTACAAAATGTCACAGAATGTGATGTTTAGCTAACATCACTGAGCAATACATGTCACAGTTTAAGAGAGCCAACTTGTTTAATGACAGTTCTTTCTGATCAATGGATTTGCCTTTTTCCCGTCCCATTCAAAACCATTTGGCCATAACAAAAACAAACATTTGTGTGTTGAAGTATGAAATGGCACAAAGTACTAATAATCTCTCTCTCTCACATACACACACACACTGAAGCTGATGAAAAGAAGAGGTCTTGACCACAGAGCATGCTTTAAGTAAATTAATAGAGGAGGACAGGCTGAAGATTGCCTCTGTGGCTTTCTGCCCAGCGCTACAATAAAAGCCAATGTGTGTCTATGTGTGTGTGTGTGTGTGTGTGTGTGTGTGTGTGTGTGTGTATGTGTGTGTGTGTTTGCGGTGACAGAGAGCAGTACCGGGATGTGACAGGCCCCCCACGGCCCTCGTCGCTCTCCCGGTTTGACCCTCCGCCCAGCGCTGCTCCTCCACAATGCGGCTGCTGACAGGACCAGCTGCGGTGTGCGGCCGAGATTGATGAAATTTTCATAACTGTTTCCCCCGAGTTCTTCTTCACCTTCAGGATAATTTATGACCCGCTCGCCGGCCTCAAAGAGACAATATGCTGGCTTTGAAATTAACTGTAACAGTCTTGTAGGTTGTAATTAACAGCGGTTCATGGTGCGAAGACGCCAGCCGTAGCATCAGCATGAATAATTGATGCCGTTTCCAGGGGAAATTAAGAGCTCCTAACGTCATTGTCTCCACACACATGCCCACTTCGGTTAAAGTCAAACTCCGATAAAAATCCATCTGCAGTCCCATGATATCGCATGTCTGGACCGTTGTTGTGGCTCGCAGATGTTGTGGGAATGGCTGAGCGGGCCGCCGGTCCATACGCCGCGGAGAGAAGGGGACGGGTCATATTTTAGCTGTTAAACATATTTAAATCATATGAGTCATTCAAGCTACTCCCGAATGTATTCAGTAATAAGGCTTGTCAGTGTCATAGTATTGTGCTTAATGTACATAGACGTGGTGCTCTTTTGGGAAACTGTACTTCGAATCCGGTTCATGATGTGTTCGGATTGAAATCGATCATCTTTCAGCCATCACTTGCTTTTAACTCTGTTGTGGGGCCCTGGGTAAGACCATGAAAATGGGCCCCACTGGGGTCAAAATTGTCATAGGACTGCAATTTGACAATGGAAAAAAAACACAAAAATGACATTTTATACACAGTTTTATAAAATATTAAGTGCAAAATATTAAACAAAGCTATTATAGAGCAACAACTGTATACTGTATGTTCAAATTTAACTTACTTATTAATACTTACTTTAGTACATATTTTAGAATTTTACCACAGATTACTAAAGGGTAAATTAAAATACTATTTTTTAATGTGGGTTAAATTACCCAAATTACCTGTGTTTTTTGGGTAAAGCGTTTTTTGGTGGATTGAATACTATTGGCAAAACCATGTTTTAGCGTTCGCATTAAAGAATGATTTTAGCTTGGTTTTCGTCCTCTGAATTTCTCTTATTAGCTCCAGAAAAGTACCGTTTTGATGCCTTAGCTTGCCTAAGCCTACCGCCGCAACCTCATTAAAAACTTGTTCTTGATGTAACGTGAACATTATGAGACACTACATTACCCATAATCCTGAACATGAGCTTGCGCAATGAGGTGTATTTGACATCATCTAACGCACCTCTGCAGTCGCGTCATAAACATTATGCAGGTTAGCCCACTCTGCTCCTCTTTTCTAATGTTTTATGTCTTTATTTATACTGATGCTTTGTATTTATTGTAATTTTACTGCAAATTGTCGTATAGATTGTCGTTTATCCTGTTATTTAATCTCTGCTTTTTTATACAGTCATTCATATTGCAGACTTTTTGATCACACAAAGACCATCTCAGTGACTAATGTGTCATATGTGCTTTTATAGAGGATCCTGTATGTGAAGTGGCTGCATTAATTCATATCCCTATGGAATTTGGTTTTTAGGAGAGGAATTTAGGACATGAATGGAATTTTGTCATTTCCCTGTGCATTTTTATTAAAACCGTAAAAATTTTCTTTACAGTGAATTAGATATATCAAAACTCATCATCCATCCTTACATCAATAACATCAGCCATCGTGGCCGTTTATTGTTTCCCTTACATTTTCTCACAAATTGTAGTTTTCTATGGCGGATGAGAACTTACTTAATAAAGTGTATAAATAAAGTGCGTGAATAAAGAAATTAATAAATACAGACATAAATGCAGAAATGTAGCGATTAAGGTAATAAACACTCAATATAGACGTGCAGCCATTCCTCCCCATATCTGCTCCAACCAGGGTTCGACCGGCTGATCAGTCTGACACCCCTAACAAGTGTCATACACACCATGTAGTCTTTTACACTTATCACTAGAGCACTGATGGCGGAGTGAGAACATAAGATTTTTTTATTATTTCTATTTTATTTCTGTTTTTTCATTCATTTATTTATTCATTCATTTACTGATTCATTTATTTGTTTATTGGTAGATTTATCTATTTATTAATTTTAACTAAAGTAATTTTCAACACATTAGTAAATCCACTGTATGCAGAGCAGAAAGGGTTTCTCGCTCTCAAGGGCTTTATGCCGCTATGTAACTTTTTTGGTTCTGTTGCCATTGTGAATCGTAATATCGGAGCTCCATTGATGATGGCTTGCCGTAGTTTAACTCGCTTAACTCAAGGTAAACCTACCCAGAGTTGATACAACTAACTTAAGTCAGCTGTTCTGAAACCAAAAACTCGTTGTTGGTTGAACCTCCTTATTGAAACGGCAAACAGTATTTTATAAACTATAAACAATTTAGTTTGTATTACCTAATTTTTTACATTTTGTGAATAAAATTTCACATTTCAAAATTTCAAAAACATTTTTATGTGTAGTTTCTAAAATAGGTAAAACTTTGCAGTCTAATGATAAATGTACACAACAATAACGTACTAAATTTTTAAAAAAAAATTGGGGGGGGGTTTGGAAAGATTTTCATACAGATGACAAAAATGATCTTCATTCTAATGGATTTGCAACTGAAAAAAACACATATGCATGCCAGGCCAGTAGTTGGGAATGACACTTCGTATAGAAGCAATAAGTCCATACAAATTATTTTTCAGAGAGGTAAATACAAAGAATAAAGATAGCGAAAGCATTGGCAGTTTCGTCTGTATGAAAATGGCACTACCAGGATTTTGAAGCTGGAAGCTGGAAGCAACAGGAACTCATTTTTCATTAATGAAATAGCAGGAAGTCCCAGGAAGTGGTTAATAAACAGGCACAACAGAAACAGTTTAGTCAGTGATGGAGACAGCCCAAGAGGTACGGTGAAGGAAAAGCAAATGTGCAGAATAAAGGCAGAGAGGCGCAGAGATGCCAGATGGGTGTTGACTCCCGTTCATTTATCATACCAGTGTCTCTCTGTCTCAGCTCTCATCCCCTGCCCCCTGTGTGCCCTAAAAGCCCTCATCGTTTAGTTCAAATGCCCATTATCATGTAATGGCCTCTCTTAAATAAGCCCAAGTAACCCCCTGCCGCTGGCTCCTCCGACTCGCTCGCCCGCGATGATGACGGCCATCTTTAACTCGGCCAATACCAAGCTTTGTGTCGGCGGGTCACAGTAGGGTCATTTCCTGGGTGGGTGTGGAGGTGTCAGCAAGGGTCATATCTCAAAGGTCACAGACACACACTAGTCTTTAAAGTGTGAGTGGTCCTAGTGAAAGGTGCTGTCATTAAACAAACAAAGACGCAGATCTCTAGCCGATGTTTCTGTATGTCGACGGGAACCGCATGAATCACACAGAATATTGCATTTTAGATTTAAAATTGGGGTCAAAAACACATAAGTCTAGGACCGTACATTTGAAACAAAATATAACAGGTGTGAACTGGAAAGTCAGAATTAGGCACAAAGGCTTGCTGTGTGAATCCAGGCCAAATATTTCATCTTATGCAATGTAAAGACAAAAAGAAATGTGTACTTTTGTATTTCATTTATTGACCTTTCTTTGAACCGAGAATTCCCCTTCCAACACATCCGAATCATACAGGCTGTCGACAGTCCTAAATAACCTTTGTCCAAGCCCACAATATCAAGCTTTTCCCTGTCAGCACCTGTCACTGTCTTAACAGGAGATGTTTATGGACAGATGACAATTTCTGTTTTAGACAAAACACTACTTTGTGACTTCAGGTTTGGGTTCAAGCAACAGCCATTTGTACAAACCTTTTAACCTCGGTGAAGTAAACTTTCGGTCACATCTGCTAATGGACTTTTTTTGAATAACTTTATTGTATTTATTACACCCATAATACTGTATTACTGCTGGAAAATGTAGATGAATGACAGCATACTGCATGATATGAAATCATACTTAGATAATTGCTTTATTATGTATATGATGTCACAGTTGTTAATTATAAAATTACATAAAATGTGAAAATGTGACTTATTAGTAAAATTGGTATAGAATTAGTACAAAAAACTAATTTAATAATCTCAACTGTATTTAAAACAAATTTCTAAACAGAAAGTCGATTCTTGCACAATTTTATATTGCTTACTTTATTTTCTTTCTTTATTTGTCCTCCTTCAACACCAGACGCTCTAAGCTCTGCAACGCTCCATCTGTGTCAAAGTGTGCCGGACACATTGAAAGCATTATATGAGGTGTGAAACCTTTGGAAACATGTCTCTGAATGTTGGAGACGACAGACAAAAGTGTTTGCAGCGGTTGATCATCAACAGACTGCCCCAGTAAAACATTTTGTTCCTGCCCCCATTTGAAATAGCATTGAGGAGGGGACCCTCCTTTGTCCCCTTCTTCACGGAACCAACTGTTGCCCTCATGATTTGCCATATGCTGTCTTTAGAAGGAACTTGAGCAGAATGACTCTGCCTTGTTTTCTCCCTTTGGTGCTTATGAATGAAAATCTGTTCAGGCTTCAATCGAACAACCTTTAGTGATGTCGAGTGAATCAAGTTTACGACTTCTTTTCTTGACAATTACAAAGCAGATTCCAAGCGTTTGTCGACATTTGATTCTTAATGCCATGGATACTGAGGGTAACGTCTGAGCGTAGACAAAATGACTCTCAATAACAAATAATAGTACATATTATTATACTTAAATGATAAAAGATATAGCATGCTGCACTGCTAGCATTCAATAAACTGTAAGCATTTGACAACTTGATGGACTCACTATCACATCACCAATCCAGTTTGACCTTCTTTCTTCTGCAAAACACAAAAAAAATTTGGTATCCAAACCCATTTATCTTTCACTGTAAGACAACAAAGCCACCGAGACATCTTCGTTTGTGTTCATATATATGTTTGAAACGATATTTAAATTTTTGGGAATTTCCCAATAAAAGTCACCATAAAATCAAAACTGACAAATATATGCCACCTTTTGAGGCTTCATGATATATTGTCAATATAATCATCAGATATTTGATTTAAAATGCATCTATGTTATATTTTGTCCATTTATGAGTTTAACAGTTATCAAAAGCTGTTGTATGAAACAGAATGTGACAATCATTCAAACCCTTTACATTATCTGTGCTTCAGAACAAAGCAAATGCATAACAACATAAAGAATGTCATAATGAAAAACACAATACCCTATTCACCTTCAACGCTGTTCTTAACAGTGATAGCATGTTTAAAGTGCATATTGTGTTTTATGCATGTATTGTATATATGTATTAACATCATCGACTTCTATTCATGGAATCAGGAACCTGACCAACAAACAAATGGGTAACAGGGTATCAATCGGCATTAGGAACAAAAGCTTGTTTTCGGCCGAGCTGGCATCTTCTGGTTCCTGAAGAGATCAGTCTGGCAGACAGTGCACATGTATTGTGTTTGAGGGTGTTACTGCAGAGGTCGGCTAACAGACACAGAGGTCAGGAGAGCTGAATATCACTCGCCCCACCTGCTGCTTCATTCACGTCATGTGAATCAACAGCTTCAATGAACTTTTAAAGTGGTCATATGGCGCAAATACGTGTTTATCTGTGTCTTTTGTGTGATATAAGTTGCCCATGCATGCATTAGACACGTAAAATTGCTAAAATGTACGTGTCTGAACAAAAGAAGCATTCGACCAATGCTCACCCAGACCTGTCTGAAACGCCTCGTGTAACCACACCCCCACAAATCTACGTCAGTTTGTTGTATGATTTGACTAAGAGCGCCCAAATGTAAACGCAAGTAAGGTGGGCGTACCTGTCAGCACAATTGAAGAGGAACCTGATGTTCAAAATAAGATGAGAGGCGTTACATTTCCGTCACACGCATGCAGTATTCGACCAATCACTACGTACTGGTTAACTGGCGAATCATAGCGCAGCACATTGTGTGTGTTAATCTCAACAAGATTTTAAACTTTCCATTAGACAAAGCATGTTAAAAAGTTGTAGTGTGTTCATTTAAGCTAAATTAATGAATATTAAGGTTCGCCCAAATCACGTGCAGATGCACTGTTCTACACCATTTTGTAGCATAAATAGTGTGAGTAGTGTGGGACCCAGATGAGAAAGATGAACGAATGTCTTAAGGTCGGGAAATGACCTGAAGGTGAGTAATTAATGACAGAATTGTGTACTATCCCTTTAACGATATACCGTAGTGGAAATAACACAGCCCTCTCCACGGGCCTCGGATCTTGACGGCCTATAAAACAATACTCTGTCAGCCTCCATGAACAGGCTCCTAGTTCATCTTCACAGTTTTATCATCCTAGACATATTTAATGTTTTTTTCCTCCGTGGAAGATCTTGAGCCCAAACAGCCTTATTACGGTTGACAACTCAAATTGCTTATGCTTGTTTCTCTGCACACACCAATTAGAGAGAATATCATCAGATGAGATTGTTTGTATTTGCGGCGTGCCAATCATGTCACAATATTAGCTGGACCGTCCTGACGTCAACATCTTGGTGGGGAAACTGACAAAACTGTCAGTTTGATGAGAGAAACTCGCGCAGCATGCAAACGCAATGCAGCCGCATCAATCCTAGCAGTGTGCACGCTCAAACCAGCCCTCACTCTCAATTAGCACATGTGTCTGTCAGACAAAATGAGCAGAGAGCAGTAAATATAACTCCAAACAGACCTGAGAACATTCAATCCTGTCACTAACTTTGAATTAAGCTCTGACCCAAGTCTCAGATATTATGGTCCTTATATCTGAGTGCCTTCTTCAATGAATTTCAAGTCTAAGGCTATTAAATGGCTCACCAAGCAAAAAATGTATGAACATGTGAATGATGTCTGGCAAGACAATTGCAATGAGTAGTTACACACCAAACATTGTTTACTTCACATAATATTGTTGGCTTGTTTACATCAGTGTATTTAAACCACACCATATAGGGAGTCCTAATCTTACCTAGTCTTACCAGCCTTAGTCTTCTAGTCTCTGTTTTAGGGCTCTTGTCTGGGTCTGAGTCCTGGGGCATCTAGTCTTGGTCTGAGTTTTGGGGGTGCTTAGTCTTGGTCTGAGTTTTAGGACCTCTAGTTTTGGTCTGAGGTTTGGGGGTGCTTAGTCTTGGTCTGAGTTTTAGGAGGTCTAGTCTTAGTCTGAGTTTTGGGGGTGCTTATTCTTGGTCTGAGTTTTGGGGGTGCTTAGTCTTGGTCTGAGTTTTAGGAGGTCTAGTCTTAGTCTGAGTTTTGGGGGTGCTTAGTCTTGGTCTGAGTCTTAGGAGGTCTAGTCTTAGTCGGAGTTGATCTGGATTTTGTAACTCAATGTCTCAGTTTTAGGATTTCTAGTTTTCTAGTTTTTACAGTCTTAAGGACTGTAGTCTTGGTCTAGAACTGGATTTTGTTACTTAGTTTCTTGGTCTGAGTATTAGGAGGTCAAGTCTTATTCTGTGTCTTAGGGTTTCTAGTTTTCATATGTGTCTGAGGGAGCTCTTGTCTAAGTCTGTGTCTTAGGGGCTATAGTTTTTGTGTAGGTCTAGGAGGGCTGGGCTGGTCTGGACTCAATTCTAACAACAAACAATTTGTCTGTCCTCGCTAAATGTGAAAAAAGGGCTGTGGTACACAATCGATCACACATCACCGATAATCAGATCAGCATGTGGACTGGCTTGCAAAAATAAGAGCACATATGTAATATTATCAATACAATGCATCACCAGACTGTATAGTTTCTTTGTTTGGGAAAAAGGGATTGTCATAAAATACCAGATTATCTTTCATTTATCATTTCCATTAGAATATAATTTTCATTAACAAAACTACAAGCAAGCCTCACTGAATTCACAAAAGTGCTAAAGAAACAACAATCTGTTCTAGGCTGCTGTCATTTATCAGAATTTATTCAAATAATTCGAATTTCTTTAGGGTTTTAATGTCTGATAAATCAGATTTCCATTTAGTGTTGAAGGTGTGCAGTCGACCTCTGACCAGGTTACACGTGATGGATCATGTTGCTATATTTTCCCTCAGTTGTAACACTTTCTCAATAGAGGTTTATGTCATAAAGACTGGAGAGAAGACAGGGGCCAAGCGGGCGGCCCACCGCACTAAGGCAGCCATAAATAATGGATATACTGACTCTCTGCCCTCAGGGGTAAATGGAAACAAAAGGTTCAATCAATCATTCCAGCCAAGGATGTAGTCTGCCGACCTACCTTAGCTGCCGTGGCCAACCAAAACAAACACCATGCTTATCTACACAATAATGGCTGTGTTAAATGGGATCTGTATATCAAAAATATGTGTAGAATTTCAGGAATACTTTAAACAGAAACACAACAAAAGACATACATTCTATCACAATCGAAACCTTAGTATTTAGTGTAGCAAAATGTATTTGTTTAACAAACAAATTGCAAAGGAATAGAACATAAGTGTCTTGAGGTCTTTTTTCCAGAAAGTTTTAAAGTTTGATACTGTTAAAAAATCTGTAAAAAAATTTAATATTCCCTCAGCTGGAGCAACAGAAATAGATTTTCCCTCCTGTAAAATTACAGGATATAAGGATATATTATTAATTCTACCCCCAATTTCTTTTAAAATTGGGGGTGTTACATTTTAAATGGAAAATCTGAAAAAATAGCAAAAATATGTAAAATTTAAGTGCAAGTTAACGTTTACGTTTGAAAAATGGCTTTTGAACTTTTGTCCATCTCAATGTGATCTATTTATAAAATCGCTTTTTTTCTGTGTACAACGGCATATTTCACATGTCCTCTCTTTTGTCAACAGAAAATGAGGCACACAGAAAAGGAAACTTTGAGATGTGAGCTGCCGTGCAACCGACACACTTTCTCTAAACAAACACACACACGTTAAGTGCTGTTGCTGAAGACGGCAGTAGATCTGGAGTGTGTTTGGCAGGTGCTAGACAGATTACTGTATTTACTCAGTAAACCTGTCATATACACTACCTGCCCGACAGTCATCGCTGAAACACCCTGATCACATAAAACTGTCAGCAGAGACAAACAGTGACAAACTCAAGCCTGAACCTCCAGCACCTCCATCAGATCTGGAGCTGATTTCGCTCCTAGTTGTTAGAAATGTGAATGTGGTGTTACAGGACTCAAGGAATGTGCTGAGACACAAATACACGCACAGATGTTCTCGGGGTCTCGGAGGTCAGAGATCATCACATAGCGCTTGTACATCAGAAAGAACAAGTCTGAAATTGAGAAATAAAGTATATGTGGGTCCCTTTTTGGAAAAGTACTGTACTGTAACAAGGTTGAAGGATTATTGCCCAAACCAGTGGGATTATTAGAATGATTCTATTTTTATATAGGGTTAAGGATCATTATTTATTATTACTTATGATATAAATGTCCTGTGCACTTTATCACGAAGTTATTATCAGAGTGGAATAGTTTGATGGAAAATATGATTTCTTAAAAGTTCTACCAAAACACGTAATGAAATCTGTTTCTGGCAGAATATGTCTTACTCTGTAGACAATGTGATGCTTACATGCTGCATGTTGCGCCGCCATCTTGGGAGGATCATACTGCTGTAATTGTTTTGATGTGTACCGCACTTGCTTTGTTCAATATCTGGGGAAATCGAAAGTGAAAGTACCAGGGGCTTTTCCTAAACGACTTTGCGTAATGCTATTGCAGTTTTTAGCACGGCAACACTAAAGAAATAGCTTTATTTCCCAATCAAACAAGAACATCTAAATACTGCATTGAACACACTAGCAGTGATCCTCCCAAGATGGCGCAACATTCAACAAGGCTTGACGTAGCTTCACATTCTTTATTGGTGGATTCATACACTGACATCTCAGATCAAATCTCAAATCATGTTTACAAAGTAATCTTTGTTAGACCTTACATAAAAGATCCCTATTCAGCATTTCTCTACGTGTACATAATTTCTCAGTATCTTTGGAGGAGGTTAGCTTCGACGGATAGACCATTAAACAAGGCATGCAGCACACACACACATACGTTAGTTGAAATTAATCACTAACGCTCCACACCCTCATATCCCTTTCAAAGACGTCTAATGTCTAACCCAAGAGGCAATAGACTCCTTAATTTATTCTGGTTATTCTCTTAAGGTGTGAAAAGGCATACTTATTGACGCACGTAACCATCATGAGAGCTATAATAACGCTAACTATCGGTCATTCATTCACAGAGGTACTGATGCAGTGACATACTTGAGAAGTATTCCGGCTCTTTGAAGCAAGAACACCTTGTGAATGTTATGATCAAATGATTCAATGTCAATATCTGTGATTTGTTTTCATTGTCAGGTGAGAATAACAGCAGTATCACTTCCTGTTGCTTACATTACCAATTAACTGATAAATCTTTATTCTTCAACCCGAAGGTGTGGGTTACTCGTGATGTAAGTTGAAATGTTCCAAATGAATAAACAACAATAAATATCAATGACAGACTTTATTCAATGCATAACCATGTCAATAAGTTGTTGTTGATGACACCACAACTGGTTTTGACGAAATACATATTGAAATTAACTTTATCAATATTAACATTTTGGGATTCAAAATCTGGGACAGAAGTAAAATGCTCAAATGTACTTACAAACATTTAAGTTGTCATTTACATTTTATTTAATAAAGTTAATAAAAACCAACCCCTTGGAAATGAACATGCACGAGACTTTAAGTGCAATATTTTTCGGTTTACACATGCGCTCGTGTGCACAGGCACTCGAGGTGTTTATCTCAGGTTAAAGTGAGCCAGGTGGCGTTTGAGGAATGATTGCTAGCGGCAGGTCAAGCGAGCACACAATGGCCTGGTCATTTTAATGTGGCTGAGGTCAGAGTTCACATGTGTCTGTAGATATCATTAATATAAAGATTGATCTGTCTGTCTCTCTGTGTGTGCTGTACCTGTAGGGATGGCTGTAACCTTGTGCCGAATTCCACCACATTTACACAAATAACACCTGGGCAAATGTTACTTTTATACTATTACAAATACTATTACTTTTTATAGAATTAAAAAATATATATGTTATGTTTAAGAATGAGAGCTATTAGAAATGTAGGATGAAATACAGTTTAACATATTATGAAAACTCACTTATGGCTCATTTATTAACAATACTAGATGCAATGAGGGATACATTTTTACAGCTTGAATAAAGCTTTGTGCATATTCGTTCACTGTGCATTAACCAATGTTCTCTTTTGATTTCAAAATATATTTGTTCATGTTCAAATTTGCATGTCTTACGAACAATTGTATCGGCATTAAATAACATAAAATTATGAACTAATGTGTCATGTTATCACTAGTTGTGTGGATTGGCTAACATAAACTAACCAAGAGCAATATACATTATTTCTCAGCATGTATTAATCTTTTATTGTTAGTAAATGCTAATTGTTCGAGTTCACTGTGAGCAAATAAAATCTTATGTGTTAGATGAATAAAAACAGAATTGTTCATTGTTAATTGTTGTTATCTTAACTAATGAAAGTTCATTGTAAAGTTTCCAATAAAACAATATCATTAGTTTGACCTCTTCATGATAAAAACATTTATATATTAAGATATTTGTATTGCAGTGTTCTATAAAAAAACAGGATTTACATTTACAAAGCCAACATGCCAGTATTGATTCCTTGTTTCTTAGCGAGGGGTCTCCAAGGATCTGGGTGTTAAGTGAATAATATGTTTTTAACATTATCCCAGTCTGTGCCATCAAACACATGACCTAAAGTGCATTACTTGAAAAACACATTAGGAGGAAAGTCAAATGACTTTAATGGGTTTGACAGAGCAGGTGCAAGAACACATTCATGATCTATAAAAGTGTTGTTGTGTCTGCATTTAAATCAATAACCTCAAATATAGGCCAGCAAAGGGCTTTTGTTGTAGGGTATGTGTGTGCGGGGGGATGTAACATCCTCATTACAGATCCTCACACAGTGTTTGGTTTTCGTAGATATTATACAAGCTCTCGAGTAAGTTAACATCACATAGCTGTACAGTAGCTTCCACACTGTGAACCATTAACAGTGTAGCAAAGCGTGACAGCGCTGATCTGAAAATGCCATTTCAAAGGTGACATGCCACGCATACATTAAAACCTTGTTAAAAGAGAGCCAATGAAAGCACGAGGTCAAGAGCACATGACCCGAGAGTCGCTCTCCATCCCGAGGAATTCAACGTCCTCACGTATGCAGTCCTGACCACACGAAATCTCTTTATGCAGATCCTTCCGATGGTAAATCGTGTCGCATAACAAGTTTCAGTGGGCAAGAGGTGAGAACATAACAATGTGTCATGTGAAAAAAAGTCACATTAAATAACATTCAATCTTAAAGACAGAGAGCTGAGATCTCCATGGAAATAATGAAGTTAGAGGGCCACCTGGTGGTACTTCCCAGCACGTCCTCTCAATAAAGCCCAGTTAAGTTATTGTGGGAAAGGATTTCATGAGGTGTATTTGGGCCATTTTAAAATGATTTTTGACATGGTACTGTGGCAGCACCGTGATAATGTTTAAAGCTCTGTAACCTGGAGAAGCCTTTGAATGATGGCACGATAAAGTGGTACGGCCATTATTAAGTGACCGCACTTTATGTGTTGTTTTTTTAGAATCTTTTTTTGAATTTTAGAATCTTTTAGACTGTAAATCTTATTCTACAATCTTATTCTTATTCTACCAACTGATTTGAGACCTGTAGCATGCATTACATTTTAAATGAGCTAATTTAGTGGATAAAAGTGCAAAGTTTATCAGCTTAAACATTTGCTATGTTATCTATGTTCTATTGTGAATAAAATATTGGCTCATGTGATTTGAAATTCCTTTAGCTTTTATTTAATTCAAATTTAAAAAACGTCCCAACTTTTCCGGATTTCGGTTTGTATTTGTATTGTCATTGTGTTGAATGTCTGTACTAGAAGCTTCCAACACCAAAGAAGATTCCTTGTGTGTGCAAGCACACTTGGCAATAAAGCTCTTCTGATTCTGATCTCAAAATGAATTCATGCAAAGAGATTTTGCATCAATACACAAACAAAAGTACAAGATTTTGCGTTGAATTGTGTTGGTTTCTTTTTCTTCAAGCAAGCAAATTTAGGAGAAACATCTAGAAACACAACTTACGTCTGGAATACACTACAAGGTCTGAACAGATTTATTTTGAACTCATTGCAGACTTTTAGAAAGTTTCAGATAGAAACACACTATCTGATCCAATCTGCAGACTGGAACAGACTTTCTGCAACAAGTCGAGACTGAAAATATGAGCAAAAGCCATGATTTGTATTTTAGCCTTAAGACCTATCTCAAATCTGAGCAATTATTATTACATACCAGCGTGTCTAAGTCAGATTTCATTTAGCAGCTTTGAGCAGGTGTGTTTTGTGTTTTCTCATGATATAGTTTAGGCCGTTCAGCCACAAAAGACAGCTGGATCAAGTTTAGTCCGCAACTATCTTTAAAAGATCATCTTGGAATTAAGTATTTTTCCGTATCCGCTTTTCCCCTCTCCCTCCTCATCCAAATACACTTCCCCTACATTCAAAGACATTTCAGTATGAATCTGCCTATATTACAAAAAGAAGAAGCTGCTGTGTTCATGCACCCCTGATCATGCGGCTGACAGGCCCACAGTGTCGGGACGGGCCGCTGGGCAGGCGCTGAAGTGGGCGTAATGAAACCCGCAGACAGGTCAGTCATATTCAGACAAGCCCGACGAGGACCAGAGCACTTACATTAAAAACAGAGCTGAGTCAGAGGTGACGGGCTGGAGACAGTGGTAAGAGGCAGACATCATGCATCAGTGCATGTAAAGGGACGTTCTGTCCTGGGTATGCAAAACACCCACACGCTACCAAATTTAAACACATTCACATTTTAAAGGAGACCATTACCAATTCATGAAAGGTTTGAGAAATGTGTCCCCTCAATATCAAGGTGTCTTAACAAAGTTGCTACACGACAGGTTTCCAGCGACAAGTAGATTTTCCATCACAAGAATGTTTACATGAATGCGTTCGGCAAGGAGACTAGTAGGCTAGTAGGTTGTTGCTATAATTTAAAGTGTCATTTTCAAAATAACCACATTGCCACCATTTTGATTTGAGAAATAGTGTTCGGGACACATTGTAACCGCAAGGTGCCCTCTTAGAGAAGCTGTTATAAACGGAGCCACTGGCTCCACTTTAGATTCATTTAGTATGCCGGTGATACACGGCCTTTACAGGCTCAGGTTATCCATGTCGCCAAAATGACACTTCCCTCTTGTCCTAACACGTCTAAATGAGCAGCGGCCCTGTATCGCTTCCCAGAGTGCTCAGCGGTGATTTGACAGATGGGCCAAGAGTGGAAAGAGGGGGGGCGGAGGGCCACCCACCCGCCTGTCACAGCTGTCAAAGGGCTGCGCTCCAATCATCTTCAAATGACAACATGACCCGCCCCACATCTTAACTCTGAATGGCTAATGAGAGCCCATGGGACACCTTTACTTGTCCTCTTTGCAGGTGGCAGGGTCATTTGCATGAGTAGAGCGAACGGCTGGAAAAGAGGAAGCGAGTGAAGTGGGCAGTGCTCGACACCGATCTAAGATATTGATCAGCTCACGTGCACAGCTAATGATGATGAACATGTGAACCTGTTTCGAGAGATCATTACCCGTATAAGAGGCGATAGTGGTGTACCGCGGTTCGACTTACGAACATATCTGTCAATGCGTTTTAGGAGGTATGTTTCTCAGGGCCTCAAGACGGCTTTTTAAAATAAGCGACAAATAAAGAATTCAAGATATTATTTATGTGATTGGCCATATTTATAAGTATACGTGTGCCTAATATACAGCTACAGTACATCTATAGACCTCTTCAATGCTGGTCTGTAAGAACTTCCCGTTTCAGTTACACGGACGTTTGAACAATATACCACCAACATGAATATTTATAACCGATTAAAAAAGTTAAACATATATCAATAAGATTTGATTACTTATGTAGGATGAAAAACGGTAACACTTTACAATAAGGTGCTTTTGGTTAACTTTAGTAAATGCATTGGCTAGCAATGAACAATTTAGTTTTTTGTGTTTATAAATACTTGTCAATGCTAGTTCATGTTAATAGTTATATATGTTAGTTCATGGTGCATAAACTGACGTTAACTGACACAACGTTTGATTTCAATAATGTTTTAGTCAACATTTACATTTATTCGTTTGATTTCAATAATGTATTAGTCAACATTTACATTTATTCATTTGGCAGACGCTTTTATCCAAAGCGAATTACAAGTAGTTTTTTTACAGTGACACATTACTGCAGAGCAATCAGGGGTAAGGTGCCTTGCTCAAGGGCCCTTCAGTCATGACCTGATGGCACTGAGATTTGAACAGGCAACCTTCTGATCACAAGCCCAACACTCTAACCCCGAGGCTACAACTGTATATGCTGTACTAGTATTGTTCAATTTAGGTAAAGTGTTACCAAAATAACGAATAATAAATAAATACAACTGAAACCTGAAGTTCTTGGAGCAGTGTGTACATCTTACTGCAACTTTTTATTAAATTATACTATACTGACTATATGGTCTTCTATATTGTTAAGTGCCAGGATTGTCACATCCATAACAATACATCCTCATAATATACATATCCTCATAAATGGACACATGAATATTTGAATGAAGTAGCTATTTTATGTTCTATGAAGAGGCATTCCTTCTCCATTTGTTGGGTATTATTGCTTGTGGTTTTATTTCAATCTTTAAAAACTATCATTTTTGTCACGTTTATATCCCTTTTTTAAATAGAAAACTTGTGCATCGATGAATACTTTTCTGCCATTAAGACTCTATCAACAAGGGTCAAGTCAAATATAAACAGATGGTTCAGTATTTATGTCATATCGCTCGTTGCACCCTGAATTTTTTGTAAGTCACTTTGGATAAAAGCGTCTGCTATGACTAAATGTAAATTTAGTAACAGCAACATTCTCTGAGTGTTTATATCCATAACGCAAAATGTCACATCCATAATGCTGGAATTGCCCTTCTAATGTTATCTTTTTGTACTCCAACCAGACATATTTGTTATTGAATATCCTGTTTCAAGTCAGAAATATGTCACATTATGAAATGCAATGTGTGATTTCATTTCTTCCTCTCGTTTGGAAAACTAATGTTCAAAACGTCAGATCTTAAAATGTAAAAAAAGGACTTTATAAATACAAAATATGTACACACGTCTATAAAAAAGATCACTAAAAGTAACCTGAAGAACTGTCCTCTCAAACACATGCACACCTATGTAGAAATCTCAGCAGCACAAATAACAGTCACAACAGTATTGAATTCATTTATCGAGCACCCGCGTGAGCGCCACAGCTCGTCACGCGTGGAAATGAACATTAGCATTTTAAAGAGCCTGATTTAATCTCATTAGATTTCATTTTGCACCTTCAATAAAAAAAGCGTCGCCTGCCAAGGCGTCGGCTAATGAGTTTAACAGGCTTTTCATTATGCAGAGTTATTAAAGGGCTAAACATCAGCGCTCCATCAAACGCAACACTGCGGGCCATAAAGAGAAACATTAGGATGTGATTTCACACCGCAAGGGATCAAACATAAAAAGACTGTTTCGCTGCCATATGTTCTCTTCTCGCTGTGTGCCGTGTTTAAAGCCAAACAGACCACCATATTCACATGTTAAATCCTGTTTTGGTCAAATCAGACAATTAAAAAGAAATGATTCACGGAACATGTAATATCACTGACAGAACGACACAAATGCAAAATGTAAAACATTCCATTTTTTGAGAATTAAGTTAATGCAGAGAGAGGCCGATCGCGCTCTGGATCTTTCAGGATGGATGTCAGGGCCTCCAGAGCTTCAACAGTCACCACGAGACGGCCCATGACTTCACTGCTGTCCTGAACATCCACGACTAAATAATGCAAAGAAAAAACAGAGAAGGCATTAAAGAGCCATCAAGTGGCATTGTACATGGGTTTCTCTGCTTGCTCATTGTAAGTGTTGGATTTATAAGAAAAAACATAATTGTTGAAAATGATTGTGAAAAAATTCAAACAATATTGAGTTTGATTAATTTTTTATTACTTATTAATTAATTTACTTTTAATGTTGACTTCATATTTTTACTAGAACATGAAAGATCACTTCAGTCTTGGTTTACAAAAGCCTATAATTTGAGCAAGCAGTTACATCATTTTTACACTTGCTGAGGTGGTGTTGGTCAGTTTCAGATTCAAATCTTCTTCCACTGCCTTAAATTTTTAAGCTGTATTTTGTACTATCAACAGCCATTCATTTTTTCTAACAAGCCTTTTTAAGGCTTAAAGTCATTTACTCAGTGTTACACCTGTTTAATGTTTAAAGGGATATTTCAGTAACGAATCAACATTTCCCCATGCATCACCCTCAAGGTATACTAACTAAATATGGTTGTCTTCTGGAAGAATAGTGCAGTCTGAGTTATAAAACCACGTATCATTCTGCTTCAAAGCGGTAGAATTGGGAGTGAAAGGGTGTTGATTTTTTGAAGCTCCAAAAAGTGCATCCATCTATCAAAGAACTGCTTGACACGCCTCACCTTAACAAAGGTCTTCTGAAGGGAATAGATGCGTTTGTTCAAGAGAAATATCCATATTGACAGCGCTATTAACGTTGATGTCTAGCTAACGTCATCTCTCGAATGCGAGTGAACCAGAGGCTTGTTCTTCCAGCAAATGACGGTGACGAAATCTCCCGCCAGAGTAGACGCTATCCCACTGGCTTAAAACGAAAAATTAAGCATTCGTCACCAGAACTTACGACACCCCTGTGTCATCTGCCGGAAGAACAAGCCTCTTGTTCGAGAGCGTGCCTCTTGTTTACAATCGAGAGATGACGGAAGCTCATTTAAATGTTAACTAGATTGTGTTCCCTTCCTGTCTAGCCACGTGTGTTTAAAGTGAAAGTGACCTATTTGTCAGTTATGGTGAACCATACCTGAAATGTGACCTCTGCATTTAACCCATCCAGTGAGTAGTGAACACACGCACAGCAAGTGGGGAAAACACAAACACCCGGAGCAGTGGGCAGCTATCACTGCAGCGCCCGGGGAGCAGGTAGGGGTAAGGTGCCTTGCTCAAGGGCACCTCAGTCGTTTCCTGCCAGCCCTGAGGATCGAACTGGCAACTTTCTGGTCACGAGTCCAGCTCTCTAACCATTAGGCCACGACTGCCCACATATGAAATAAAATAAACTTTTGTCTAGTCAAAAGTGATATCCTGCTTCAAGATTTGGTTAATTGAGTTGGCTTCGGTAAAGAGCTTTATTTCTGTGAGAGACCTTCAAATATTGTCCAGTGATTTCTGGATAGGGGACTAAGGCTTTTATATGTTTTCCCAGCCCAGTGTCATTTTTTACAACTAAGTAGTTGTTTAAACTTAACCTAAAACACTGGTAGTAAATACAGCATTATGACAAACAATTCTCTCAGCTCCACCAAAGTCTGTTTACGGAAGTCGTGCCGCTCGGAGGCCCATGTTTGTAACACCCCTGGCAGCTATTAATGTCATGGAAAGTCCTCAGTCCTAGCTCCTTCAATGGGGGAAGGCAGATATTTCTATTTCACTAGCAAAAAGCACAATTAAACATCATATTTCCCTAATAAATATGCTATCAAATATTTAAAAATAACATAAACTGTATCATAACTTAGGTTTGCTATGCTTAATTGCCCTTAAAATTGCCTTTTTCAAGACCAGCTCATTTACTGGTCTGCGGACAGGCTGGCAAGCGCCTTACAAGAGCCCCGCCCCAGAGAATCGTCAGTCTTTACCGATTGACAAATGGCTCGTTTTACTGGAAGGCTGGACTTCCTTTGTTCGGTGGCCATATTGTTAGTTGCATTCCTCGCCATTCATTGTAACGTCAGTGGCACATCTTATTTATGGCTCAACGTTCTTCTGCAAGTCATAGGCAGAAAGCGCTTCAACAGTAATCGAACTTACTGTTCAGACTGACGTCCTTCATGTCTCTTTGTTTATCCACGATATCAAGGATACGTAGGTAAGCCACACCCACATCCTCACACTCTTCCTCTTGCTCCGCCTCCTCCGGAGGGTCACTCACTAATGTGAACTTTATGCTGCAAGAGCGAATCAGAGAGCCGGTCAGTTAATCCAGCTATAAGACGACATTACAAATGTATGAGAACAGACTGTAGAAGAGAAAGGGTCTCACTGCTCGAGCTGTCTGTTACGACCCTCCAGCACCGTCCGCAGAGTCTGACGTCTGGATTGGTTATTTTTCATATCCACGTGGATCGCTGTCAAAACAAACAATGTACATGTAATGTCACATTTACTGTTTACAATTACTAAACAAGTACATGCGCAAATTATTTGATCGAATTATTTTAAGAAGCAATTACAGGGCTTGCAGTATAACCAAAACAACTGCCAAAGATGAAGCTGCATAGAGTAGGCCTACTAGTTAAATGTATGAGCATGTTACAGAATATTAAATTAAACATAACCTTTTAAGCATTATAGTAGCCTAAACATCATCTGACCTGAATTTGATAAGGATTGAGAATAATCTTTGAATACTGTTCCTTACCATTGCTGAAGTTGTAGGAGACACTTTGTCCAGGCAAAGGTTTCTTTAGTGACAGCGGGGTCTCGACTGATGGCAGGCCCAGGAAACAGTACTCCACAAACAGCCGGACGATGTCACTGTCTTCCACTACTCTGGATCCCGGCTTTAAACTGAGAGACACAATCTCCACACGAATGCACTCGGCCGGCTGGTGAAGCAAAGCATCACGTGACCTCATCACAACTGACACATGATCGTAGACCAACTGACCACGTCTCTCAACTCGGTTTTAAGCTCACGATACTGTGCTAAAGAAATGCACCTAGTAAGATACTCCTCATGTAATCCTATCTAACCCATATGCTGTTTAATACCTGAAGCAAAAATGTGCATTAACCTACTGAAGTGCAAACGCTTAAATATTTGTTTTTAAGTTATAATTATGTTTAAATACAAATTAAAATATTATATTTTAATGTGTAAATATAAATAAATACATACATAAATGAATATATATATATATACAGTCATGGATTTAAAATGGACAATTTATATGCATGTGTTTAGGTAAAATGATCATTTTTATTCAATTCCGTCAACTACTAACAATATTTATACCAAATAAAAAAAAGAACAATATTGTTTTTATTTGCGGAAAATTAAAACTGTATTGCTCTGTATTTTTTCAGATCTCAAATACGGCAAGGAAAACAAGTGAGTTTCACAGCAAAAGGTCTGAATACTTGGGACCATGTGATATTTCAGTTTATCTTTTTTAATAAATCTGCAAAAATGTGAACAATTCTGTCAATGTGGGCTGTTGTGTGTACATTAATGAGAAAAAAAAGAACTTAAATGATTTTAGCAAATGGCTGCAATATAACAAAGAGTGAAAACGTTAAGGGGGTCTGAATACTTTCAACACAATCAAACCTCAGGAGTGACAAAAGCAATGTGAAAGACAGCATATCATTATATACAGTAACTATACTGTATATTTATAAACTTTAAATATTTAAGGCACAGAACAACCACACGCTTCATTTGTTCAGCTCTACCCACCTGTGTTTTATTCTGTCTGCTCTGAGCGGGAACAATGCACTCATCACTGTCCTCATCTGGACCTGCAGAGAACAAACGTTTTCTTTATTAACCTTCCTAGAACAATTCTTTGCCAGTTATGTCAAGCACCAAAACATCGTTGGATGGATCGTTGTTATTGTATCACATGGATGTGGTTTTGTTTACTATACTGCTGTCTCGAGCACACATAAGCAGGTACGAGAGAGGTGTTAGACATTAACACTTTAAAGACAGCCTCTTGGCCAAGGTCAACACACATTAACATTCATGTTGTTGGCTGTCATTGAAAAACTAAACTGGTTATTGGCAGCAGTGAATGCAATATTAATGATTCTCCATCAGTCAGGCCTGAAAAACAAAAACAAAACTGAATACCATCGCACTTCGCAATACGTTCGTATGAAGCTCAAGAGAGTACAAGTTCTGCTGGGGCCAAAGCAGCACATGGGCCTTCCCTTCTGCAATAACATAAATAAAACACACACTTTCCATACTACAAGCACTTTTGTTTTTGGCAACACTGAATAGTGTCAACTCTTCCGGTTTTAGAAGACTCGAAACTATAACGTGTCGTCGCACCTGTTAATGGATCCTGAAGGTCCTCAGAAATCTCAGACTCATCTGACTGAGAGCTGGAAGTGATCAGCTGACCCTCAGAGACGCGAGACTCCTCATCTTCATCTTCACTGACTGCAGCGGGCTGCATGGCCTCCACCACGCTGACCGTCTGAGGAATGGAACGTGACGGTGTGTAAATGTTTAGCTTTGGAACGGGAAAAAAAGAGTGTGTTGAATGTACCTTTGGTTCAGGGGTTACAGGTGAGGCCGTCTCATCATCATCATCAGCTGCTGTAGTCTGCTCCATCTAGGGGTGATCATTACAAACACACAATGTATGAATGAAGGTGATGTAGAACTGTAATACACTGCATCATTTTACATGTATAAAGGTTCATGCTCTTTTTGTAAATGATTTATACACACACAAACACGCACGCACACACAAATAAATAAATACAAATCCTCCCTTGTCTCCTTCACAACTTGACACAACTACTTTTAATACTTCACCAGGCAAAAACGCTCAAAAAGAGACTCATCACTTAAATAAATCATTACATGTCATCAATTTACAATGAAAGTTAAACTCTTAACCCCAAGTACAAGCACTAGACATAGTATTGTTTTGTTTAATGGCAAACACATCAGTATTAACACCGGAGCAGACGTAATTTACCTGTTTTTCAAGCTCTGAGACGTCCATAAAAGAAACTCTTTTAATGGTTGATTTTGTTAGAGTCCTCTGTCTGGGTTTGGGCACTGGAGTCTACAATATTTGTCAACACAGAATCAATAAGTATGAATAAATACACAGTTAAGGGCGATTTATGGTTCTGTGTCAGACATACGCCATATCTTGGGTTTTTATTTATACATGTGCATTGGTAACACATGCCAACCGCTAGTAGGCAGTGTCCACGGGCATGTTGCTGGCAGTATAAAGGCAAGCGCCAAAGAAGACGCGGCTTGTTGCGTACACCGTATTATAGAGGGTATGGATGCTACCTGCTTACTATATCAGGAAACGCACAACATTTCAGTGTCCAGGAACACCTGATTCCCTTGTAAGTCGTAGGGAAGCCGTGAGGATCGCCTTTGAATCCAGCTTCTTGTAATTTCAGCAAATAATTGCGTGTTTTAGTCCGGGTTTCTTTGTTTCTCCTATTCACATTTTCCTGTGTGTTTTACTCAGGGGGACGTGTCCTGGCACTCAAGGGGGGCGTGTCTCAGCGTGTTCACGTGGCAAAGTGATGCCAATGCATACCCTCTATATTATGCAGTACGCCCTCGGATAAGCATTTAGCAGTGATAGCTGAAAATAGACGGTGCGTTTTGTTGCAGCTTGAATTGTTAAATATAGAACAAATCATTTGTTAATTCATTTGGAAAGGCATACGAGTAAAACTACAGCAGAGTTTTTTTACCTGAAGGAGGGGTTCAAGCAGACCAATCACAGTGCTTGCGGTCTGCGTCCAGTTGACGCGTTAATTGTAACATTTTAAGAGAGGTGCTACGGCGTAGGGTATGGTGCACTGCGTAGCCTATGGCGTAGGGTATGGTGCACTGCGTAGCCTATGGCGTAGGGTAGGGTGCACTGCGTAGCCTATGGCGTAGGGTATGGTGCACTGCGTAGCCTATGGCGTAGGGTATGGTGCACTGCGTAGCCTATGGCGTAGGGTATGGTGCACTGCGTAGCCTATGGCGTAGGGTATGGTGCACTGCGTAGCCTATGGCGTAGGGTATGGTGCACTGTGTAGCCTATGGCGTAGGGTATGGTGCACTGTGTAGCCTATGGCGTAGGGTATGGTGCACTGCGTAGCCTATGGCGTAGGGTATGGTGCACTGTGTAGCCTATGGCGTAGGGTATGGTGCACTGCGTAGCCTATGGCGTAGGGTATGGTGCACTGCGTAGCCTATGGCGTAGGGTTAGTGCACTGCGTAGGCTATGGCGTAGGTTTGACGTAGAACCTTAAATCACCTTTAAGAGCTTCGATTTGAACCGCCTGTTCACTATTGTGTATCAGCAGCAAAAATGACATTTTTGAGAAAACATGTTAATCAATTGCTTGAGAAAATGTATAGGACATGTTGGCTAAGCCACTGTATGTTACCAATGTAGTCACTCTACTGCAGCACTGTATGTAAAAAAAGTCTGAATATATTAAAAGGGATAGTTCACACCCAAATAAAATTCTGTCATCATTTACGAACTCTCACGTTGTTCCAAATCTGTATAACTGTCGTTGTTACTTAACATTTCTTAAATACTTCATAGTCATTTTGCAGTCAGTGATTATTGACATCACCTCAGAAGTGACGGGCCGAGGTAATACACGAAGGTCTTTAGGCATCAGCGTCTCGCTTGGTAGTGTTTCCGTCTGTAATGTCGGTCTCTCTGGTGTCTCACTGCTGGCCATTTTGGTCTGTTGTGTTGTGACGGCTGAGGATGCTGCAGGGAGGTGTGTGAACTTCCATTTTAGCGTAACATTAATTTGACCGCTGGGCAGTCCCGCGGGGTCTGTGAGCTCAAACATACCTTAAAAGATACAATCACAGGAAACAGATTATGAAATTGCAACTAACTTTCTAATAATAACGTTCATACAGTTTTCATGCGAGACGTTCTAGAAAGCATTTTACTGGACAAAAACTTGTATACTGATGATTGTGGAAAGTAATTTGGTATACACTACATCATCCTCCACTTCCACGTCGATCTCTGCTTAACTTTCTATGCACTGATGATAATAGCTTGTCGGAAATCACAAACTCTCAATAAAAATAAGCGACTTGCGTTCATGACTTCTGTGTTTCTTCTCACCCGTGATGGTTTTATCGTGGGCCAGTGAGATGAGAGGTACTCTGGCCTTCCCCAGATACATCTCATCCTCGACATCCAAATCGTCAAACACGTACAACAGCAGATCCTCTGACCTCAGGAACGCATCAAGGTCAGAGTTCATGGCCAAGGGAAAGACCATGTGATCTTCAAACTGTGGCTCATTGGTTGAGGAAATGATTGGCGTATCATGATCAGGCAAGTGGTGGAGTTTGTAGATGACGTAGGGGCTGGGTTGGGTGTGTGGACCTCTGGATTTCAGATTACAGCAGGAGTGTATGGTGATGTTTAGTTCATTTAGATCACCCTCACTCAATGATGAAGAACGAGGAACATTATCCGACAAAACCTGGAGGAAAAAGCAGCGGTCAGTCATGGCGCAAACTACAAGGTTCTTACAAACTAGCATGTTTACCAGCTCCAGACTGGTTTGTGCAGTATATAATACCTGACTGTATCTGGTGCTTGTGTTGAGGTAACCAAGTGCTTTGACTCTCTCCTTATAAAGGCGAATGGCTTGTTCCATAGGAACCCTCAGTTTGAGCCAGAACTCTAGAGTACCAAACACCTGGATCTCATCTGTAACACCTACAAACATAGAAAAACAGATTGTAAGAATCTAGCTGCTGGTGAAGAGATTGTGCACATTTAGTACTTCTTTGCAAACTGATATCTCTTAAGACTAAGAAAGAGGTGAAAAGAGCAACAATATAGTGTAGTCCGATGAATCTGCCATTATTTCACCATTTAGCTGCTCTGGCGAATATATCGATTAAACCAATAATATGCCCGCTTAGCATTAAAGGGAAGGTTCACCCCAAAACTCCAATTTGCTGTTTATTTACTCACCCCCAGACCATCCGAGATGTAGGTGACATTTTATTTTTAGTAGAACCATAAAGAAGATTGTTTGGTAAATCCGATGCCCTCTTTGCTTAATATAATGGCATACCAGTGTCTGGTGCGTTTAGCACCACCTGCAGAAAGGGAGTGTTGAGCGACTGTTTCAGAAATGACGCTCTGTTTTATGAAAATATCGAATGATTCGCTTCACAAGATGTCAACATGTCGCCAGGAGCCGCTGTTTTGGATTTATGTGCTTTAGGAACTCTTAGACAGGTGGAGTCCATAGACTCCCATTATATGAAGCAAACAATCTTCTTTGATGGTTCTACTCAAGAAAAAAAGCACATCTCAGATGGCCTGGGGGTGAGTAAATAAACAGCAAATTTGAGTTTTTGGGTGAACTTTAAGTGTTTGCTTTCCTCAATTTTAATATATACCCAAAGCATTGTCAAGTACTACATGTTTGTTTTTCTCAATTTTTAATAAATAGGCGAATGTCAAACAATTGTTTTAAAGGCGTACATATATGAAAAGGACAGTTCACCCAAAAATGAAAATTCTCTCATGTATTACTCAACCTCAAGTTGTTCTGTGGCATCATTGACACCCATTAAAATGGTTTTCAAAGGTGCCCCAGAACAGTTTGTTTTCCAGAATGTGTCCAAATATTTTATTATAGAATAATTATTTATACTATGGTAGTCAGTTGCTAACATTCTTCTAAATATATTTCTTTCTGTTCAACCAAACAAAGAAATGTATACCGGTTTGGAACAACTTGAGGGTGAGTAATGACATTTTTGGGCGAACTGCCCCTTTAAGCCTTTCACGATTACTTGATCAAACACAAGTACACAATAAAAAAAACAGATTACCTTCACAAGTAAAGAATGTCACTTAAGTTGGACTATTTGACATAAATAAAATGCAAAAATGAACTTATTACCTGGATAATATGAAATCAAGTCGATTTGCACATCGGTTTCAAATACAAGCCTGAAGTCTTGTCAGATTGGCTATAAAAACCTCAAATAAATCAAAAGCTACGAATAAATGCATTTTATATTAATAAGACCCACCGACTAACTGGACGGTGCCAAACACCTTCCCATCCCGCTCCAGCAGCTGATTTAGCCTGAGCTGTCCAGCGGCCACTGTACGGAAACTTAAGCCCTCAGCATGCTGAACCTCGATGGTCACAGAGCTGCTGTGGAGGTAATTCAAGAAGAGCTCGTCCACTCTCACGATGTACTGAGATGTGAAGTCATATGCTGGACGGGCACCTCGGACCACAGCTGTGGACTGCAGCTCAAAGTCATAGAAGGCATATGTGCAGAAAGTGGATGGATCTTTGTCCTTCAAACACTCTACAGCTTCAGGTAAGAACTCGGCTCTTCCCAGATGGATCTCCAGAAGGTTTTCTCCTCGAGCCAGAAGAAGACTTTCATTAAACTCATCCGTAACGTCCTCATCGGTTGGATCGGGTTTAAAAACGTGGGTCTTGGTTCCATATGCAATGTCTTTCATCTGGGCTGCATGGACACGTGACAAATCGTTTTAAAGACAAATATCTGATTTATCTCGAAAGCCTTTACAAAGATAACGCTGATGCAGTCATACCTTCGAGTTTCTTGATCTTAGCAGCTCTCATGTCCAGAAGCTGAGCCAGTTTCTCTGTTTTCAACTCGTATTCAAGCCTTAGATCATTCATTTTCCGGGTAACCACGTCAACCTCAGCCTACAAACACAGAGATGGTAATAGTCAACATACCTAAAACATTTTCCTTTGGTTTCAACCTAAATTTTGGATCAAGGAAATTTGCGCTGGACAAGTTCATCCAAGATGATCATAAAAAGGTCATTGAGACTTGAGGACTTACCTGATAGTCTTTATTGATCTTGTGCTGGATGATAAGCATGTTCCTGGTCTTCTCCAGCTCTTGAATGGTCTCAGCGTGTGTGGCCTGCAGATGCTTTAGAGAACGCTCCTCATCCACCTTCACGTCCTCCTCCACCCTCTCTAGGAAACCCAGATCTCCACTCTTCTGACTCCTACGAACCTATCCAGTCATAGAACGGGTCTCATAAATAAGATACATGTGATGCGTCTTGTTCATTTCTGGTAGTTTCTCATTATTAGAATTTACCTTAATGAGCATCAGGGCTTCGCTGAGTTCTGCGGCATCTATTTCACTTTCCTATAGAAAGAATTGCAACTTTTAGACCCCAAAATTTAATCAAAATGTCGTTTTTATGTTAACCCTTTCATGCATAAAATATATGTTCTTTGATAAAAACAAGATCTAAACTTGTTTCTGACTAAAGAGACACTGTAGCCTTAATCTTAATTTCTTATTAAGAAATTACCCCAAAATTAAGAATTCCTTATAAAGAACTGTACCAAATGAAATGTTTAAAAATGGAAAACTTCCTTGTATTTCACTACAGCTATATGTAAAGCATTCACCTTGGTAAAAAACTTCATGCGATCCTCGATCTTATCCTGCTGTTGCTTCTGCTCAAGGTAACGCAGCTGATGTTCTTTGTTTTCCTCCTTGAGCTTTTCATTCAAATCTTGAGTAAAAGTCAAATAACAATGAGTCAAACAAAACCACAGTTTTGTACTACAGTGTGGTACTGTACCTCTCTCTGCCTTGATCTTATCCAGGATCTGGTTTTTATCTTGGAGGTCACATTTTAACGCCGTTTCCAGCTGAGCAATCTGAAGTTTGAGCTGCTGTTCCCTCGTCTTCCATTTCGGCTCCAGGCTCACATCGAATGCACTACACACAACACAAAAAAACAGATGTGACCCACAAGAGTAACAACTAACTTACATCAGTTTTAAATTCAGATGTCAAACTGCCATAAACTAAATTTTCACATCTCTCAAAAAAACTATCATACACGTCTTGTTTGGAATGCTTGATTCTGATTGGCCAGTAGCGACATTTGCAGGTTCGTTACTCCCAGATAACAACCTCTCAAAATTGATAACACAAGGTGAGCCGGATGTAGCAAATTATATATATTTTTTTCACATATGAAATATAAATGTCTTTTTAATAACACTTGTACGTCGTTTTGTACCTTAAAACCGAAAGTAAACGGCTGTTCCTCACGGAAGGTCAGCATTCGGTAAAAATAAGCTAATAAGATATTTCATAATATGAATGCTAATGTTCACTCAAGCAAATATGACTGATATGTTTCAAATAAAGAATATATACAAAACAAGGTTGTTTTTGTTTGTGTTTTTCTACCTTTTCATGAACTTATCACAGTTTTCCTTGAGCAGGTCTCTTTCCATTTCCAAGTCTTGGATTCGGTCTTGCAACTGTGGATTGTTTTGACAGAAAAATGTGGTATTTCAATTGCCAATTTATTGTAGACTTTTACAGTTCCGTCGGTCCGCTAGCATTCCAGTAATGAACCGCTGCTGTGTATTGTTACAGAATTATGAACAGTTGTGTATGTATGTACAGTATGATCCACCTCATGAGCGTGTCTCTGGTCCAGAGCTCTGGACTCAATCTGTGTCTCCAGCTCTAAAGTCTTCAATCTCTCCTCCTTCAGCTGTTTGCTGACTTCGTCCACCTTCAGCAGAGCTGCATTATGACTGGCCTTCAGAGACTTTAGACTCTACACAACACACACAAACACAGAGCATATGCATACATGACCAGCAGAGGGCGCAAAACCATAGAAAATGATATTTGCTGACACATTTTTATATTTGATGGAGCTACATTCTCTGTGTAACATTGGTCATTCTCACGAAACCACTGAAACATCAAGGCTGGAAAGATTTTGGTAATAAAACATAATTCGGTAAAACAAAATAAAAAATGTATACCTTGGACAAAGCATAATTTAAACATAGAAATGTGTATTTTATTGCTTTTTCAATATTTGAAAATACATTTATGGAAAATGTTCCTTTTTTCACGGTCAAATATTATATAGTAAATTTATATTTGAACATAAGCAAACTGACACTTTTTTTATATTTATTTAAATCTAGAGTGCAATAACATCATTAAGATATCAGTAAAACAGTAGATGTCATGTGTAAGTCTTTACTTAATATCTTTAGAATCAAATGGCTGCGGTTTCTTGTACCTCTTGTTGCTGTAGAAATCTGCCCTCCAGCACTGCGACTATGTTTCCCTTCTCTGCCAGCAGCTTCTGGAGTTTGATCATCTCCACGTTGTCCTTTATAGTCAACCTAAAAAAACACATTTTATTTATGCATGAGTTACAATAACATTCATTCAAACATTATCATTCTATATTTCACTAAAACGGCATACAATTATATTCTATATGAAAATGACAAAACAGCACCTCTGTCCACTGGCCTGATGTTCTCTCATATGGAGGAGTGACTCCTCATGCTCCCTCTCTTTTCTCCTCAGCTGATCTCGTAACATGTCAGCTGATCTCTCCATCTCCTCCATCTGAGCTCGCAGGCTCTCCGACACATTCTCCCTGTGATCAGTGCAAACAGGCAACAATAACATACATGCGTAATGTCATTTATTTGTCTGCAGAAATTGTATTGCAGTCCTCACAGGTTACGAATTTCTGCACGGGCCTCGTCCAGCAGACTGTGACCATAGCGTGGTAACAGACCCTGAGGTGGCTTTGCACTCGTGTCCCCTTCGACAAGCCTGAAACCTTTGAGACAAAACAACAGAAGCAAAAAGAGAACTTTCAATATGATCGTTTCTCCAATATCTCAAAGTGATAATGGAATAGAAAAGGAGCTTTATTATAGTACAGTACAATAGAATAGAATTAGATTTTTTATGAATAAAAGTACCTGTTTTTGGAGTGTGTGGTCTTGATGATGTCATAGGCATGTCGCCTCGGAGTCTGCGCAGGCCGGAATTAATGCGTGGTTGGATGTGGCTGTATGGAGTCTGCCTGTGGGTTTGGACCTGCAGCTGCTGCTTGGCTGCTAGCAGACGACGTTTGAGCCCTTCGTTCTGTTTCTCCAGCTCTTGAACCTTCTCCTGCAGCTCCTCCATCATCTCCTCCATCTCAACATCACGGCCGCCCGCCACACGACCCCCTGAGGACGCCCGCTCGACCTGCTTACGGTCCTTCACCAGACGAATCAACTTTGTGGCCATTCTGACACGCCAATACACATTTTACAATTGAAACCATTTTCTTTTTTGTTAATTTCACAGATATCATAACTTGCAGAATAAATAAACACGTTTGTGCTTGTTGTGTTTCTGGAGTTGTGTCTTATGCGTGTGGGAGTGTATGAACCTGTGTGCGTGTCTGTATTCTGTGTGTGTTCGCTTTTTTTGTATAGTTTTTACTTGTATAACTGTAAGACTGTTTTACTTATAGTCAATATGTTTCAGATACAGCTGCTTTGTAATAACGAAAACTGTAAAAAGCACCACCTAAATAAAGTTGACTTTACACAACAATTTTTATCTAAAATCACAGTCAACAGGAGCTATGTATAGAGATGAAATATAAAGACACCTGCGGATCTTGTCTTCTTGTTTGAATGCGTGTTGTTTATGTACAAGGTTTTCCTCCTGCATGCGTAAATATTTGTCTTCCAGTTCCTCCCGGCTGACCTTGGACACATTCTGCCTCTCTCTGGTGTTCTGAGACAACAGGGACTCTACAAACAGAGGGTGGATAATCATATTGTCACCCCTTGACTAAAAACTAATTCTGATAAAGACATTTAGCAGAAAATACTTGTTGATGTGATGTAATCTGGATTTTCTCCAGACCTGGTAATGTGGCACCGTTGGGGTTAAGAAGAGTGATGTCCTTGACAGGAATATCACCAGCCGTCTCATCATGGGCAAACATCATTCAATCTGAAAACATTCATTGCGATTAGTCCATCCAGATATTAAGAAACAGCAGAGACAGAGACAAAGTGATGTTTTATGCAAAAATAACAACAAATCAAACTTGGATTTCATTCAGCATAGAGCAGTCTGGGATTCTAGTACAACAAATGTTACCAAAGCCCATAGCAAAATGTTCATTTCAAAGAATTACATTGGTCAAGTCACAATATTATTTTATTTATTTATTTTGCTGCTTTTACTTATTTAGCCTTGAAGGGATACTTTGTAAAGGTACAAAAAAGTTGTCACAAATCAGTTTAAGTTTCTTTGTTCTGATGAACACAGAGAAAGATATTTGGAAGAATGATTATAATTTAACAGATTTTGCCCCCCATCGATTCCCATAGTAGGAAAAATTACTTTATCTTTTTTTCTATTGAACGCAAAAGAAAACAATTTGAAGAATGAAGGACAGCAAAGAGTTCTGGGGCACTTTTGACAACCATTGTATTTTTTCCCTGCTATGGGAGTCAATGGGGGTCAATATCTGTCTGGTTATAAGCATTCTTCCAAATATCTTAAAATTAGACCACGTTGTTCTGAAACTCAATCATACCGTATTATCTAAATATCCACAGACAGCGTGTATACAACAGGCATAATAGATGCGACATATGCATTTATACAGCATTTCCATTTGCAAGTCTAGTAACATACATAACAACAAGAATTTCTAAACGCACTCGCTCGCCCACGTTCAAGAAAAATGCAACTAGGTCGTAACCCCACAGAGAAACACAAACGACAATAATCAGTCTTCACAAAACAAAACATTAAATTAAAAAATACAATATTACCGTTCAAACGCGCTACACACAGTGCACGGCGACTGTTGCTAACAAACAACTAATCCACTTCCGCTTTGAAACTACGGTTTCCGGCGAACGCCTGTGGGTAATGTAGTTTCTTACCCCTACATTTAGCGGTTGAATTTCCACTGAAATCCCACAGCAGACGTGTTTAATGTGGACATTATGCTTAAATTATAAAGGACTGACACAGAAACGATTGAAATACGTTGTTTTAAAAACAGAAAAACTGTTATCTAAAAACCAAACTCGTTTTATAATGAGTTATGTCAACGGATGGATGGCATAATAAAAGCAGAAAGTGGGCGGGACGTCCACTTCCGTCTGACAGGGCCTGCGCACAGATGAAATTCGCATTCGTAGTTACGTCAAGTACTCTGCGCATCTCCTTCTCCTATTCGCTTCGGTTCGCACTTGGCGTAACTCAAAGACAGCCGGGGTGATCTGTCAGTCAAAGGACATTTAAATGGCTACACTATGCAGAACTGTGCTGTCATGAGATACTCTTATTTCGTCCGGTTTCTTTACTAGCTGCACTTCTTTTTTACATGACTGGAGATTATAGTTACGCGTATAAGTAAATCTACACGCGCCAGTCCTAAAATGAGCGACGAAGAGGATACATTGCAGAAAACAAGACATGCATTTGAAGATCTGTGTCGAGCTCTGAATATGGACGAGGAGTCGAGCAACAGCGCGTGGACGAGTTATGAAAACATTAACAAACATTACACGCTCGAGGTAAAAACTAACATTACGCAAATTTAGGCCGATATCACGAGACGTGAATTTGCGTGCTCTTGCGCGTACGCATTTGAATTGACACGCGTCACTGTTTTTGTTGTGAGTGTGCAGTATGTGCTTTAACACGTGTTTATTTACCGCACGTTTAAGCTCGTGCATCTCAAACGTGCGCATATGTATTTGACATGAGTGCAGAATGCGTGTGAGCGGGGCAGTGACGTCATGTGCGTTAGTAACGTCATCAGTGGACATTGGACATAATCTAGTAAACTGTATATACTTCAAAGTAAAAGGGTTTGAGGGTTACCATGGTAAAAGAATGGTATTGGATGGCATAGCTACTGTTGGTACAGAATTATTACAATATTACTATAAAGAATGTTTTTTTACATGCACATAATAATGTGCTGCACAGTGCACACCAATCTTGTAAAAAATGCACCTTTTGCGCTTAAAAATATGACTTTATTTAAATTGTATATGAATATTACATAAACCTTTTATTTTATTTTGCTCTCTCTCTCTCTCTCTCTCTCTCTCTCTCTCTCTCTCTCTCTCTCTCTCTCTCTCTCTCTCTCTCTCAGGGTAGTGAGCTGCACTGGTTGGCATGTGCACTGTATGTGGCGTGTCGGACTTCAGTGCCCACAGTCGGTAAAGGCACGGCAGAGGGAAATTATGTGTCGCTGACCAGAATACTACAATGTTCAAAACAGAGGTCAGCAAACCTTACGTTATCCTGAATATCGATGTTGTATAACAGTGTACAGTTTAATGTGGTTCAGACACACAGCCAGCTACTGTATATGTTGTGTTATTCCCAAGACAACAAGGTCAGCTGTGCATCCAGAGGGATTTGGATGAGCCAATGAGCTTTTACCATCGTACGGCTTGTTCACTATAGATAATAATACAATAGGCTTCTGTAATGAAGTAATAGCATATGTACATAAGTTGATTGTCATTCCAAGACCATCTTTGAGCTGTAGCTTTAGTATTGCCGATACAATTCTAGAAGTAATAAGAAAACTGCACTTTGCGGACAAAGTAGCAAATGTATTCTGAACACACTGTTAGGGCTCCTCACAGTTGTTGTGTCCTTGGGTAAATAAGCGTTTTTTTCTCTTTCAGTCTGATTG
Organism: Barbatula barbatula; assembly: GCF_947034865.1. Lineage (NCBI taxonomy): Eukaryota > Metazoa > Chordata > Actinopteri > Cypriniformes > Nemacheilidae > Barbatula > Barbatula barbatula. The sequence goes on from NC_136788.1 coordinate 3,565,089, forward strand.
AGTTTTTTAATAAAATGAAGAAATGGCAGGACATGGCCAACCTACCCGAGGAGTTTCAGCAGAGCACTGAGAAACTCGAGAGAAACTTCACCGTAACAGCAGTCATCTTTAAGAAATATGTGCCTATTTTCAAAGATATCTTTAAGACGCCCACTGAACAATTACCCAGAACGCACAGGGGCAGGAAGCAGAGGTACTTGAACTAAACCCTTTCACTCAATGAAATGCATTATGGGTATTTTGTAATTAATGTTAACCACACCACCCATATACAGTAGCATCATACTTATGGTTGCTGAATAATTGTCTGAGGCAAATAATAGAAATTCCTAGTAAACAATGCAAGATCCAAACAATATTTATGCATTCGGGTTTGAGATTTCATAAATAACAGGTTTATAAATAAGAACATTTTACAATGGTTTAACATCGCTCACAAAAAAAATTAACTAAACAGCTTATACATATTGATATTTACATTTAACAAAACAATAACCGTTGAAGGATGAAATAAATACATTAATGGTTATTTTCTGAGCTCTTGGCTTTAAGTCAGTTGTTTATAATAGTTTTGGACTGATTTATATTTGTGTCCTCAGACGGCATCCCTGCACCGTCACCGAGGTCTTCAACTTCTGCTGGGTCCTGTTCGTACATGCTAAAGGTAACTAGGCCTTTTGATGCATTTTTCTGAACTCATCTCAGCAATACTAGTCAAGGTTTCTTGCACCAAAAACAGCCACAATATATTCTTGACCAAATTAGAGAGAAATCTTGAGCCGAACAGATTAGCTGATAAGGAGGAGATGGGGGAGGCGGTACAGTGTTCGATATTTTTGTTCCTCTTGTGAAGTGCCACACTGCCAAGAGGGTTATGAGCCAGGCGGTGTATCAAACATAAAGATGGGCCGTGATTGGCTGGGCGTGCAGATAGCTTGATCATGTGACCGTATGTTCATTATTTGGGCCTGTGCAGGCATGTTTGCCTCAGTCAGAGGCCACTGGGGACACAGCCAGCAGATTGTCTTGCATATGATCAGACATTGACATTTGTGATGTTTGTATAAGGGCGAATTGGGTATTTATTTGCCAGAAGGGTTTGTTTTAACCGATGAACTTTTGCCCGAACTGATCGTTTTTATTATTTATTATTCTTCGCGGAAGTTAACACTGTGTTGAAACTGTGTTGAAATTTCAACAAATATTAACAGATTTGTTTGTTTAGTTTGATTTTAGATTTGTTTATTAAACCACTGCTACACTCAACCCCAGACATCATTGCAGCGCAGTTGCTAGGGTGTTCTGAATGGTTGCTATGTGGCATGGATGCAGCAACATGCGAATGTTGTAAGTTAGTGATGTCGTTGTTGAAATCCGCTTTGATAAATTTAACAAAATGGGCCAATAATTGGAGGGTTGTTGAGATAAAGTGAGCAGCATCCAGGTGGTCATGGGATCTCAACATAAGCACTCCGTATAAAGTGAGAATATATTTTTAAATGTCTTTATTTTAAATATTTCTGAATGTACTTTAAATGAGCCAATAGCTTTAAGTACAAACGTATGAGCAATAGAAATGGCAATGGCTGTCTTTGCAATCGCCATTGACTAGAGAAGTCATGAATAAAGCTGAAATCTGCAGAGCACATGCTGGCTGAGCGCATTATTTCCTCATGTGTAACACACGTCACGTTTCATAGCAACCAGCCCAGATGACAAGTCAGGACTTGTCTGTGTGTGAGGGTTGTCTGGGGCCGATCTGTGTCCCTTTACAACTTTACAGAAAAATCATTCATTCTGCAGCTCATCCTGTAAGGATTCTCTGTGATTGTCAATGGTTGTCACAGTGTTTGGGAATTTAAGGAGAAATGGAATGTAAGTACTAAATGCAGATTCAATTAATTCAACTTAGCTTGAGAAAAGAAAAATGCTTGTATACGCAATGTATAGTTAGAGGTATAGAGGACAGGCTATCGATTTCTGGGTTATTGCTGCACATAAATACATATTTACTAGTGCATGCTATCAGCATTTCTGTGTCTTTTAATGTGGTTTGACATGTTTTTTTCTTTCCTGATCTTCCAATGAGAAAGGGAAATTTGGGCGGGACACACTGTAAAGGCCTTGACATTTTTACATAGTCAATTGCCAATAGTTCATAACAGCCTGTTAGTTTTATCATTAAATGTGAAATCGAAAATGACGAATGCTACTTCATCACGTGGCCTTATTAGATGCGTTTTTAACTGTGTGAGTGGGGCCCAGTTATCATCTTAGAAGAAATGCATTTCGTGTTTCATTCAAAATTGGTGTAAAATGTCTCTTGACAGACCAATCAAATAATAAGTAAGGATGGGGATGTTACAAAATATTTTTGGTTCATTTGTGGTTCAGGTCAAGTTGAGTGCATTGCATTGTGGGATACCTGTTGTGTACTGCAGATGTTGAGAAATGTCATTGGTTAGCTGCGATGGTTATCTTCAGGAGTACTATGGTGCTATGCCATTAAATAAAAAGAGGAATTGCAAATATTCTTTGGTATTTTTAACCAATGGCATTGTACTGAACAAAAATGTGGTATGTGCACCTTTGACCAAGATGCAATTCCATTTTTACGGCAGAGAAAACTGAAAAATGTCAATCTTTGTACTGCACATTTTAATCGGAAGTATTTTGTAATTTTTTAGGATTACACAGTAAACACAACAAAATCTGTTAATAGAATTCTTTATAATTTCCTTTTTCCATCAACTACACAAATTTGCTTTGTTATAGCCGTGTTATTACATATAGGACCAATGGTTTCTTTGCCTTGCACGGTCAGGTTACTCTTAAACTGAATGAAACAGGAAAGAATAAATCTAAACACTGTGGCCTAACAGCGTCATTTCATTTTTGCAGACTTTTCCTGTTGGTAAGGTAGACGAGGTAGAGCTGGCTGCCTGTCACCGTGATTTATATGATTTGGAGTATTTTTCTGCTGAAAACAATTCTTTCGTTTGACAGCTTCATTTGAAGAAATATGTTCCAACCCAACTCCGTGCTTAAAATGAAGCTTTCAGTCGGGAACAACAAGGGTTTTACTGTTTGGTGTCATGCAAGAGTATATTTTCATGTTATGAAACACTTTTTTCTATGATAAAAAATATTTATATACACGTATATTGTAGGTTCGGTGCATATCATCAGTGGTATGCTGCTGATTTCCAGAAATAGTACACTTAAAGCAAGCGGTAACAACAGTGAATCAATTCACATTCCAAACTGAGAGATTGGGCAGAGATTAGAGAACCTTACTTTCATTGTTTCGTGTAGGAAACTTCCCTATGATCAGTGATGATCTGGTGAACTCGTATCATCTGCTCTTGTGTGCTCTGGATCTGGTTTACTGCAACTCCCTCCTGTGTTCGAGTCGTAAAGATCTGCTGAACCCCTCTTTTAAAGGTGCCACACACATCACATCCTTCAAAACCCAGAACAAATCACTTCTTTAGTCCAGATAACAGAGTGTCCGTGTGTGTCTGTCTGTCCTCAGCACTGCCGGAGGATTTTAGCAGTAAGGATTATAAACCAGGCCCGGGTTCATTGTGTTTCATAGAGCAGTTGTGTGAACTTCATGATGGTCTGGTGCTGGAGGCCAAAGGGGTGAAGGAGCATTTCTGGAAGCCCTTCATCAAAAAACTCTTTGAACGCAAGGTACCTCAAATAGCACACAATGGACATCTATGTAATTACTTTACATCCTACAAACTCATTAAAGCCTTTGTTATTTTCTCTGCAACTTTTTTTAATTGTAAATAAATTCCTGTAAATAAAATACCAGATTTTGAAAGGGAAAGAAGACACGCTGACAGGAATCTTTGAGCCAGTGAATTTCAGTGACAGTCTGTAAGTTGCTTGCAGTCAAACACACTAGACATAAAGATGTTTAGATGTTCCTCCTAAATCTCTTGCTTCTCCCCCTTTTATTTCAAGCTCATCTCTGAACCGAGTGTACGAGGAACATGTGTTATCATCTGGTTCTTTGGATGAGAGAATATTTCTAGGAGAGGCAGCCAGAGAAGACGTCGGTACCCCCGGACCCTGTTTATGTGAGGGCATAGAGAACCAGGAGAGATCGGCCAACACCCTTGAGAACTCTCTGACAGTATGTGTAACCTATACACACAATCTGTTTGTTTTCATGAACAATAATAATGTTGTCGGATGTGTTTGTTTCCAGGCTCTTAGGGTTTCCACTCCACTCACAGGAAGGAGGTACGTTCCAGACAGCAGCATCGGTACCCCCGTATCCACTGCGATGCAGAGTGTGGGCCGCCTTCACACTCTGCTGACAGGATTTAAATACAAACCCAGCACGAGACTTAGAGACACATTCAGGTAATCCTATTTCAAACTAGTTTTCTTTTCTGTTATAAACTATATATATATATAAAATTTACATACTTTTGACTGCAATCACTGTCATCACATTTCACTGGAATCACTGCATCACTTTAATGGAGTTGTTTACCTTCAAAATGAAAATGAAAATCCATAATTTAAAAAGTCATCATTTAGTCATAAATCTCTTGTCATTTCAGACCTGAATGACTTTCTTTCGCAGAACACAATAGACGATATTTTGAAGAATGTTGTAAACAGCCCCCCACTCACTTGCATTGGTTACAATGGAAGTGACCGGGTGCTGTGCTGTTCTTTTAACAGCATTCTTCAAATATTTGATTTTGTGTTCTGCAGAGAAAGAATGTGATAAATGTTTAAAATCTCATTTCACGGCAATTAAAATTCACTGGAAACACTGTCATCACAATTGGCTGCACTTACAATTCACTGGACTCACAATTGGCTGCAGTCACTCCCGTCACATTTAACTTGAATCAATCGCATCACAGTTCTTCTAAACAATTTAACTAAAATAATATAAATTGCACCAATAAAATCAGATTTTTAGGGATTTAAATTACAATCACAATTCTTGTAAATGTAAATTCACTGAATTTAGGGCGCATTCTCACTTTAAGTTCGGTTCATTTGGTCCGGACCAAAGGCAAAAATTATACATTGTAGCATTTTTCAGTGGTGTTGGTTCCTTTTCACACCACACTGATTGCTTTGGTCCGAACCAGTTGAAACAAACCAAAATGCAGTCACGTGACAACATCCACATCACTCGTTGGCAAGAACTTATTTCCTAAACTGCTTTTTTAAAGTAAAAAAACTCACCGTCAACATGGTGTGTCAGTTTGCCCGGTCAACTGTGCTAGCATAATTTGCATCATTGTTAGCGGTGATGGCAATCCCAACAACATCCACCGGATCAACTTCTGGTTTTCTCCCAAGTAAATCATCGAGGTCATTGTATCAGGGGAACTTGTACAGTACTGCTGGCAGAGTTTCTTTACTTTAACCCTGGCACTTTACCACAGATACATTAAACTGCCATGCTAGTGCAACTGTCAACAAACACTTGTCCTCATTCCATAATGCACAGCGCAGCTGACTACGGCAGCTGGTTAAGTCCACAAAAGTGCAGTACTTTTTGCATTTGGGTCTGTTCGACAAACTAACAGCTCCCGGGTATGAAAGCGTACCTCTTCAAGGAGGTCTCGGTACGCTTTTGGTGCATATTCGAGTGGGATTGCTGAATTCACATACCCAAACGAACGGCATCAAGAAGAAAAAAGAAATGCAGTGCGATTCAACCGTACTAAATGAGTCTGTTGTGAAAGCACTCTTAGATTGCAGTAAAAATGCACTAAATTCACTGGTGACTTTTATTAAAATATAATCAGATCTTGTGGGAAAGACCCCAGTGAGTCGATAGCAGCCAGACTGAAGGAGATGTCAGAGACTTATCTTCAGAATTATGAAGGAAAAGGTGAAAACAACAAGTGTCTGGCAAGAGGTGTGCAAGTTATGTCATATTTCATTATAACAATTGTTTTAATGTTTGTAGTTTTTGGCACTGTTCAGACACTAACATCTATTTTGGTCATATACGGCAGATGTTGCAGTAAAGTATTTCTGTCTGGCTGAAGCTTTATATTTCAAATCACTGGAAGCAATAATCAACCAGGAGAAGAAACGTCTGGGAGACGTGGATCTGTCTGTAAGTTCATAAAAATGAATGGATCTGTAAGCGGTGATTGGTGCATTTAAGAACGGATCTTGTATACACTTAATGTCTACTAAACATAACATTGTGTGTCTCAGGGAATTCTACAACAGGACGTGTTTCACCGCTCGTTGATCGCCTGCTGTCTGGAGATCGTCATCTTCTCGTATCGACCACCGGGAGAGTTCCCTCGAGTCTTACAGATCTTTAACCTTCCCGCTTATCACTTTTACAAGGTAAATGAACACACAACAATGAATGACACACACTGTGTGTGTTTCTTGAACCATTTTTGTAACTTTTATTGAAGGTTATTGAAGTGCTGGTCCGGGCTGAGGAGGGTCTGTTCCGGGAAGTGGTCAAGCATCTTAATCATGTAGAGGAGCAGGTACTGGAATGTTTGGCATGGAAGGCAAATTCCCTGCTTTGGGACAGCATCCAAGAGGCCAAGAACTGCGTTCCTGCCTGCCAGGAGGTCAGAACAATACAACTGCTTAGTGGTGAAATAAACCTTAGAAGTTTGAATACATTCATGTCCATCCAAAAAGAGTAATTGTTGAAGTGTGAAGCTTTCTGCATGACAGGTGGTGCCTCCTCAACACCTGGAGGACAATTTAGAAAATAACAAAGTCACTTCAAGCAAGAGTGAATTCAGTGCCAACATCCCAACAGCAGGGAAAGGTAATACACTAAAAACAAGGTTTTGGATGGGCAGGGAGTTTTTACCCAGAACCATACCGCCAATGTAAACTAATGTGCTAATTGTTAATCATTTTGACGGTAGTGAACCCGGCAGAACTATAGTATAGTCTTCTCATTTGCCCAATAATGTGTAATGTTTTAAGTCTTTTAATTTGTCGTTTGATTCCTCCTCAGGTGTTTCTCCGTCCCCCACCTCTCTCCACGAGCGTTACAGTTCGCCCCCTACAGGCATGGCTAGACGCCGGCTGTTTGTCGATGGAGAGACGACCTCTGATCCCGCCCAACCTGTCAAGCTGGCTCAACCCTCTCTAGTCACCACCATCCCGGCCGGACAGACTGTGGTCACCATGGCAACAGCTACTGTCACTGCAAACAACGGCCAGACGGTCACCATACCTGTTCAAGGTACCTCAAGTCATTTGGACAATTTTTTTATGCCATTTTTCAATTCCTGATAGTCCCGCCCTTAATTTTTCTTTGTTAAATATCCTGTTTTTGACAGAAATCATTAGGGAAGTTTTGATATGCTGTGAATAGTGTTTCATGTTGACAAATATAGTTCAAGCTGTATATTAGTTTTATAAGTTGCTACAGTTTTAAATCGATTCAACATCTATGTTTGCAGGTATAGCCAATGAAAGTGGTGGTATCACATTCATCCCAGTGCAAGTGAGTGTGACGGGTCAGAGTGGAGGGGCTCTGCCAACCTTTAGTGCCCATTCTCTGACAGGCACACTTACTGCCCAACAGCTGACTGCCACGCCTGCCGGGACCGTCCAGAACAAGGCCACTCCTGCCAAACAGGACAGAAAGATCCCTCAGCAAGGGACGCCCACCAGCCGCACACAGAAGACCGGTTCGCTTTGTCTGTTCTTCCGCAAGGTACAAAGATCATCCGTGTTTATTTCTATATGGTTTAAATGACTTTAACCGAAAACAACGGCATCGACTCCGGCAGGTGTATCACCTGGCTAGTGTGCGTCTCAGAGACCTGTGCGCTAAACTGGATATCAGTACAGACCTGCGCAGGAAGATCTGGACGTGTTTCGAGTATTCACTTGTGCACTGCACTGACCTCATGATGGACCGACATCTGGACCAGCTGCTCATGTGTGCCATCTATGTCATGACAAAGGTATTACAGCCAAACATTTTTTATTTTAGTATTTTTTATTATATTACATGCACTGGTGTAGTTTATCTTCATGCTTGTGGGCAGTCAGATGTATTTAGACGGGTGTAATGACATTATAATGAAGATATTTATAAAGTCAGTATTGTGTGGAGTCAAGTTCTCCATAAAGCAGTTCCTTTAACTTCATGATTGTTGTTTAGGTTACTAAAGAGGACAAGTCCTTTCAGAACATCATGAAGTGCTACAGATCTCAACCTCAAGCCAAAAGCAGCGTAAGTATGACCTCATTTAACGCGAGATGGGATGAAGATGATAATGCAATGATATTAATGGAGTTGATGATGTCATCTCAGGTGTACAGGAGTGTGTTGATCACGGCGAGGAAGAAACGTCACTCAGGGAACAGTGAAAACACACACAGACAGAGCTCGCCCACAGAGGGAGCACAAGAACATGGTGATTAACATAGATTTAATACATTAAACAACCCTAGAAGGTTAACTGTTTTTGTGTGTTTAGTAAAAATGGATTGCATATTTTTCTGGTTTACAAGCGAGCGGTGAGAGCAGTCCTGTGTCCGTGCGATCCAGCAGCACTCTTCCTATTCCCCTGCCCAACAGCGCCCCTTCTACCCCGACGCGGGCCATCGGAGCCCAAGAGCAAGAAGAGGAGAGAGGAGACCTCATCCATTTCTACAACCACGTCTACATCAAACAGATCAAACAGTTCGCTCTGCGTTACTCCGGGAACTCTGCGAAAAATGGGGTGATTGCAACTTTTGACATTACTGATTTTACAATACATCAAAACTATTTTTACTGTAACCATCAAGTCTGCTGTGGTCATCCAATTATTTTCTACATAATAGGCTATAATTTGCTCAAATCATATTACAAACTACTTGTATAATTGTGTGTTTGCAGGCTGAAGCTCCTCCCCTGTGTCCGTATCCATCACTCCGGATTGGCTCTCCACGCCGGGTCCTCCTCTCCCATAATCACTCCATCTACATTTCTCCTCACAAGAGCCCCAGTCCTGTTCCTCCTCGAGACAAGATCTTCTACTACATCAGTTCTAGCCCGTCTAATGTAAGACAACAAAACAACAGTGTAAAACATTTCCTGTTCTGATTATATTTATATCATAAAACTCATAAAACCAGAGACATTAGCAACACTTCATATCTTGGCAAGAAATTACAGGAAGCAACTATAGTGACACCATACCAAAAACTCTTGCTTCATCAGATTTACACAAAATTGTTCCTTTCATATTCCTCCTTAGCGCCTCCGAGAGATCAACGTTATGATCCGTACAGGCGAGACACCCACTAAGAAGCGAACCATCGCCCTTGAGGAAGACCAGCAGTCTCCCGCCAAGAGACTTTGTCAGGAGAACCAGACGGCCCTTCTGAGACGCCTGCAGGATGTGGCCAATGACCGCAGCTTTTCACATTAATGGATAATTTTTTTAGCACAAACAGTAGAGAAACTGTTCAGTTAGGAGACACCCAAAGCAACTTACAAACACACATACATAGTTCCCGTTCTTCACAGGCTGATAAGCTTTTATGAAAAAAATGGAAATGATCAGCCAACCAATGATAGCGCTTGATTTTCTTGTAGAAGTAGTTTATATGTATTTTTAAAGGATCAGATCTGTGAGATTTTTAAGGAGATTTTAAGCACTTAACAAAGGTTTTGCTCGCAAATCTGGCGCTGATTTTATCATGTGTGCGTTTTATAAAAAGCTATTTTTCCTAAAAGGTTTTTTAATGTATGTAACAGAGTTCATCTTAAGAAATGAGAGATGTGTCTTGCTTTGTGTCTGTATTTGCTGTATGGGCGTGTGTGCTCGGTTTATATATTTATGCTATTTTTCTAACTTTCGTGAACGTAGTGTGAAGAGCGACATCAGGTAACAATCATGTTCAGAAAGTCAGTGCTCATATTTATTTGTTTGTTTGCATGTACGTTTTTATTCATTTTTGATAGGAATATATGCAATTGTTTGTGCTTTTTGACAACAGTTCGTCTTCTTCCCTCTGACCTATTACATGCCTATTTGTTTGTTGTAAGTGCCTTTTCTTCTGGAGCTGACATCCTCTCTTTGACCCTATAACATAGCAGCTAACATTAAATTCAAAATCATTTAGCATTTATAATAATAAAAAGAACCCTGACAAGCCAAAGCTCTGTCATTATTTACATATTATTTATTATGAACGTTTTTATATTGTTCCGTAATATGTCTAAAGTAAAAAAAATTGTGTGAAGAACATGCATGTAATAAACTATTGATTTTCATATAGCTTTTAACTAAATTAAATAAACTGGCATTATTTAGTCACAAGACCAAACATGAGCCAAGAAAAATGCTACTTTTGTTCTCACCATGACTCAATGTGTGACAAATGCTTGTTTTACGCATGATTTCCAGCTGATGGCGGACTAGAGTCATGTCTTGCCCCATTACACAGGATACAGTTGATTATTATTTTGACATCTGCATACATTTTGCCTTAAGAATTTTATTTATTTATTTTTGTACACAAATATGCTGTTTTATGGATTTGGGGATCTGTTGAAGCGATGCTTTAATAATAAAAAATGCAGTAGAGCGTTTGTCTGACGGCGACATTATTTCAGTGGAAGGATATTCAGACTTGCATTCAACCGGCAGTCTGGACAGATGGCAGCTCATGTTACTGTATGTGTCATCATACTTCAAAGCAGTCCGGAGAATAATATCTAGCACAATAAGCAATAACATAAAGTTCACAATAACAGCAGTGAACTGGAGACCTGAGTCATCTATCATGATTCAACATTGCTCATAAAAATACCCATTTCATTTATTATTCAATCTTCATTCCCCAAAGATGAATAAACCCAACAGAAAATGAAATGAGCGATTGATCTACTGAACAATACCATATGCATTATTTTACGCTTCGTTTTCACATGACTTTCATGATGTATTTGAATTCAGTATCCAGAACACTTTATAAAAACATTTTTGTGTGACATTTCCAAAAGTTGGGGTTGATATTCTTACATACGGTTCATTTTGGAGACAGAAGATCAAGTCAAGTGTCTCATTAAAAAAAATGTCACCTAAATGTCAATATTTAATGAGACAATAACAATTGTTAATTTAAAGAAGATGCGTGAAACACTGCTCAATCTTTAATTTAAGCAGGTGAAAGAACCAATGAAAAGTTCTTACCAGGAATAATCAGGCACGTGAGACAGCAGCTCTTGAATGAACATGTTGTTGATTTATGGTGTATTACACTTCATTGTCGTACTGACTGTACAGTATATGGGGTATGTTGTAAAATATCTCAGTCATCACTGGGAATTCATACACAATCTGTTATGAGTAATTATACATCAAGTGGCTGAATATGCTTGCTGAAGGACACCTGTGTTGATCTCTTTATTGTTGAAATGATTCAGAGCTGCTGGGAAACACTGTGTGTGTGTGTGTGTGTGTGTCAGCGCTTCTGTTTTAACTGAGAGTCAATGAAAGACGGCCATAGCCGAGGGCGTGAGTCACCGTCTGAAATATGACTACACGCTGCTCTTATTCACAGCGTGTGTGTCAGCCTATGTTATAAAACATTTAGGCCGTTTCCCAATTCCAAGAACACAAAGAACGGACTTGGTCTGCCCCGGAAGAACGAATTTGGATGGATGCGCCGCAGTGACTTCTGGGACTTCAAGTGAATTCCGCAGGCGTGCAAGACTTCATGATGCATCCTTGATATCGAGAACACATCAGGCTACTTCCAAGTGTTCTCTATTCTTGTGTTCTTGAATATTGCGAGAATGCGAGGACACACAGCTGAAGAGTGTAAATTGAGAAACGGACTTAATCAAGTGTTTTTAAGTATAAAGCATACCGAATCATGTTGAAACAAAGAACTAGATTAATTTAATTTAACAAACCCTAACCTAGAGGAAAATACTATTGCAGAGAAAGTATGAAACAAATGCAGATTTTGAAGAGGTCAAATAATCTGGATTTGGGAAAACCTCATGAGAAATTAGTTCATATTGAAAACATGAATAATATTATCTTCTGATTGGAGACTTGGTAAATCTGGACTCAGTTTGTGAAACAGTCTTCTGAAACTCAAATGGAGACTCCAAAAGTTCCCCTTTGCTTTCCATTCAATGGGTGTCTAAACAACGAATATATTTAAGGGGTGATTCGCCGAAAATACGTGTTTTTCTTTGTCTTTGGTGTGTTATAAGTTGCCCATGCATGTATTAGACACGTCAAATTGCAGAAATGTAAATGTCGGAACAAAAGACGTATTTTATCTAGAAGCGAATGCTCACCCAGACCTGACTGAAACACTTCGTGTAACCACACCCCGGCGACTCTACGTCAGTTCGTAACACGATTTGACTAAGACTGCCCCAATCTAAACGCAAGAAAGGTGGGCGGTCTTGTAAATCTCATTGTACCGGTCCGTCGCCGGCGCAGCCATATCGTGGAGATGATGTGTGTTTCGTTGTGAACACTGGTTGATCAAGAAGGGCCGAATCACTCGTGGTATTTATTAGGTTTCCATTCCCTGCTGTAATGCAAGCTTGTTTCTATCTCACACAAACTCTGTATGATGTATGGTTGTTTTTTATAGTTAATTACTCTTAACCAATCCTTTACATCCTGCTCGAGTCACGCTGGCAAAGTTGTATCAGCTTGATCTTAATTTTCCGGATCAGATTTGGGCTCGAATTGATAAGGATCGGTGCCATTTATCAGTAGTCAGTAGTGGATCAGTTGGAACCTGATGTTTCGAATATGGTAAGAGGCATTACATTTCCGTGCAGTATTTGACCAATCACTACTTGTCATTTGAAATTACTGTATATGTACTTCTTTCTTCTGCAGAACACATAAGAAGATATTTTGAGATATGTCGGTATCAAAGCCGTTGGTCACCATTGACTTGCATTTGTTGTGTGTCTATACAATAGAAGTCAATGGGGACCAATGGTGTTACCAACATTTTTCAAAATATCTTATATCTTAAATAAAAACACAAATATGCTTGTAGGAATATGTAATGTCGTTTTAACTAAAAAACATTCACACATTGATAAAATGCTCACAAGGAAATGTAGTGGTATTTGTCTGCGGTGACTAGTGGACTTTCAGCATAAAGTATGGACATTACAGCCCATAATAAGAGACATCCGGAGACATGCCATTATGTCCAATCTGTGACACTCCCTCTTGTTATTATTAGTGTTATTTCTCTGCTTTATTTGTCACAGATCAAAGTGTTGAGTCATACACATGCATGCTCCAATCATTGTAGTCCAGCTGTGCTTTATCACATTATTGAAAAGTTGTCATTATGTTATAAACTTACTACTCATGATTATTAGTCAACCTTGCACAGTGAACTCTAAAGCATCGCATTAACTTTAAAATCTTACTTATTGCTTATAAAGCCCCACATGGTTTAGCTCCTCACTACTTAAGTGAACTTCTCTGGTATTACAGTCCTTCACGTGCACTACGCTCTCAGGCGTCAGGTCAGTTGGTAATACCTAGAATTTCAAAATCAAGTGCAGGCGGCAGATCCTTTTCCTATCTAGCGCCTAAACTTTGGAACAGTCTTCCCTGCACTGTCCGGGAGGCAGACACACTCTGTCAGTTTAAATCTAGACTAAAGACGCATCTTTTTAATCTTGCATACACTACACTATCATAATATAAATATTCCGAAGGTTTAAGTTGCACTAGTTAGATCAACCAGAACCAGGAACACTTCCAATAACAACTGATGCATTTGTTGCATCAAAGAGTGCAGAACAGTACTCTACTCTCAGCCAGTCTTGTCTCTTTGTTCCAAGGTTACCAGAGCAGGCAGGACAAAGTCCATGCCCAGACCTGACAAAAGCTGTGATAATAGAGCTGGATAAAGGACACGGCGACTACAAAATTTCAGCCGCTATTCGATTATTAATGATAATCTTAAATCAATTTTATTTTCTGCCTTGTTATGCAAGCAGTCGAGATTGTGCAGAGGCTGCATCTTTCATCAGAGGGGATCTGGAATCCCCTGGTTAGGCCTGGTTTCCCTCTGAGTTTTTTTCTCCTCCAATGGAGTTTTGGGTTCCTAGCCACTGTTTGCATACTGTTTTGCACTGGTGGGGCTGCTAGAATTTTTTTTAAGTTTTATTTAATTAACACGGCATATAGGAATTTATTGTCAGTCTGATATTGACTTGCATAACCTTCTATGTTTTGCTTATAGTCAATATGTTTTCTTGTACAGCTGCTTTGTAACAATGAAATCTGTTGAAATGAATCTGTTTGTTTTGTTGGTGTTTTTTACAAGTGCAGATCATACTTTCTGTTTTTTTAAATACAATATTGAGTAGATGAATAAACATAAATGTGTTTCTTTAATGAAATCACTGAGGTGTTTTGATGTAATCCGTTGACAAGCTGATGAAGTTGATATTTCTGAAGAACTATTAATTCTGTCACTTACAGACCTGTCAATCTTCTAACTCGCACTTTACCCCAGACAGCTTTAGGGTCTAGATTTAGCACACATTGATGTCCAGCCTGCCAAACACAGCTGACACGTCATAAATATGCGCTATACGTTTATGTAGATGTCAAACACTGCTCTGTCAGGATGGCTGCATGAAACATTTTCAATATGTGTTCTCGTAAAAACTAAAATAAGCAAACTCGCAGGAAGACTTTCATTTATATACAAGGCCGTCTATAAAAACATTTTCATGGAAAATGTGTCCTTTATCAAACTTGAAAAGACGCCTGTTGGTAAGTAACTACCTCGGAGCAATACAAAGGAGCCAAGAAGGAAAAGCTATTTTATATACGAGTTGTAATTTATGTTTGTTTCATATCATCTCGTCTTAGATGTCGAGACAACAGCAGGAGTATACGAAACAATAAAACAAATAATATCAGTCTATGAATATGATGAGAACGTATAAGATTTCTGTGTTATGAAAGGCAAATCACAATTAACGAAATTGATTTTTTTCTGGAGACATTACTGAAAAGGAGAGCTCACGATCAAATCTTCATAGGAAGAGTTCATTTGCATAACAGATTGCTCCGTATTTCAAAAGGTTTACAAATCAAGCTTTTAATTGTGATTTTGGTTTTATTCTGTTAGTTAGCTGTACTTATTTCTGAGTACCCAACTGCAGTTTGATTGTTTGGTTGATTGAAATTGGAATGCAAACAAACTCTTTATATACAGAACAAATAACAGAACATTGGACAGGAATGTTTCCTCTATATTCTTTACCTTGAGGAGAATGAAGTATTTCACTCTTGTCCTTTCAACATAGTGGAAATTACAATGATTACATCTGTCGTCTGATGCATTGGCTGTCTGAGCTCAATCTACACAGGATATTGTTGAAGGCAGTTTACCCAGACCGAACACTGACAGACATCAATCAATAAATCTGAGACATCGAATATGGAAAGCACACATCAAGAAAGATTAAAAACATAAACATTTTCAAACGCAAACAAAAATCATTGTTACTAATTAAAGTTTTGGGCGTGTGGGTGTTATCAAAGATGGTGTCCAAGGGGGTGATGGGAAATGTAGTTTGTGGGGTTGAAGGTCCGGGGATCGAGAGCAGGTGAAACTGGGAAAGAGTGCTGGAGCAGGCGAGTGGGCATGGCCGGCTGGGGTAGTGAAGATGGAGGGAGTAGCCAGGAGTAAGTCTAGAGCAGGAGGAGCAGAATAATGACCCAGGACCACTCAGGAGGATGTCCCAGGGCAGAGTCGAGAGAGGGAGGAGCCATGGTGGAGAGCTGATTGACGACATCCTGGTGATAAGCGATGAAGAGGACCAGGGAGGAGTTCAGCCTGGTGGAGCCAGTGGGAAGATTGGCCACGGTGAAGACGAGGGAGGCAGGAGCTGAGGTGTAGCCGCTGGGTCGGAGGACCGAGGTGGAGTCTGGATCTAGTAGGCTGACGACGGAGATATGGGATACTCCATTTTTAGGGGTAGTTGGCGGTTGGAGATCCTGAGGTTCATCCTACCCAATGGCGCTGGCACGCTGAAGGTGAGCTGAGGGGTTTCCGAGTGCCAACAGATCCAGGGCTGACAAACTGGCTGACATAAGCAGAAGAGGCAGAGGGAGGGCAGGAGCTTCTTTGAGACTGGCGAAGGGGTGTTGGCTGCTGAGGAAGGGCTGGGCGGGGCCAGCGGGGGCATGGAAAAGCTAGACAGGACCAGCGGGGACGTGAAAATGCTGGGCGGGACCAGTGTGGACAATCATGGGTCTCAGGTGTGGGTGTAACCAAAGATGAGGTCCGTTGCAAGGGGGTAATGGGAAATGTAGTTCATGGGGTAAAAGGTCCTGGGATCGAGAGCAGGTGAAACAGGGAGAGTGTTGGAGCTGAGGAGGAGTCGTGGCCGGCAGACGAGAGGGGTTGTTACAAATATAACATTGGTGTGGAACATTAATTGGCAATAAAAAACATAATTTAGAATTGCTTTAAGTACAAAGCAATTAAAGTTTTTATAACAAAACATTGAAATTTATTAATTCCATAAATTGGACAAAATGAAGTCAATTTTGTCATTTATAGTTTCACTAGATCAGAAACACTATTCAAAAACACTATTTTACTTAAACATCTGGTTAATATCTTGATTTTATAATATAAGCCATGCATTATACATGCATCAGATCAGAAAGTGACATTACTTTGTATAGTGCTTTTCACAATACATATACAGCAGCTTTATAGAAAAATATATTGGTATTTGGTAAATGTCTAAAGGTGTACTCTCTTAAAAAGACTCTTTATTGCTGTATTGCATTTACATATATATAATTACACTCTCAAAAACAATCTTAAAAGTATTTAAAATATACAAGTATGAGTTTAGGAATGAATGATATATATGAATTAATATAATATAGTAATCTATACTAGGACCCATCCTTAGGACCCATCATACGGGCACACGGTTTCTCATAACACTGTTATGCTGATGACACCCAGATCTACATCTCGTTTCACCCAGACGATACCAATGTAGCAGTTCGCATAACAGCCTGCCTAGATGACATCTCAGCTTAGATGAAAGAGCATCACCTTCAGCTGAAACCGGCCAAGACAGAACTTCTCGTGTTTCCGGCACACCCCACGGTCCAACACGATCTCACCATCCAGCTTAGCAAGTCCCTCCGAATCAGCCAGGAACCTCGGAGTAATATTTGATGAACAGCTGTCCTTCAATGATCACATTGCAAAGACAACGCGATCATGCCGATATGCCTTATTTAACATTCGCGTTAGACCCTACCTCACTAAGCATGCAGCACAACTCCTTGTCCAGGCCCTGGTAATCTCAAGGTTGGACTACTGCAATGTTCTCCTTGCTGGTCTTCCTGCAAAGGCTATCAAACCACTTCAGCTGGTTCAAAACGCAGCAGCACCAACATCTTCCAACAGCCCAAAAGGGACCCCTTTTCATCTCTCTCCACTGGCTACCGGTTGAAGCCCGGATCAATTTCAAGTCACTGATGCTTGCCTACAGGACTTTCACTGGATCTGGACCAGAATACTTTCACACCCTACTACACTCAAGAACCCTGTGTTCAGCGGCGCCTTGTTATCCCTTCTCATAAATACATTTCCCGCTCATTCTCCTTCACTACTCCTTCCTGGTAGAACATTCTTCCCATGCTGTCCGGTCAACCACATCTCTCACAACCTTCAAAAAATGACTAACCCTCTTCTCTCAACTGGTAGTGGCCTAGCTTTTGATTAAACTAGTAACTTTGTACTATTGCTCTTTGTATGACATATCGCTCCCCGAACTTTGTAAGTCGCTTTGGATAAAAGCGTCTGCTAAATGACTAAATGTCAATGAAATGTAAATACTATGCATATGTTACCTGTATAGTTTGAATAATAAGAAAGTTAAAGGCCACTATTGTAATAAACGAAAAACATCCTGAGGGTTTTTGTGTAACACCGGCTCCGCCGACAACGCCCCCTACAACAGCGCTCTCTCACTTTCCGCACAGATCAAGCTCACCGGACTTCTGATTACAACTGCACCTATAACTCGTCAGCTCATTTGTTTGGACACTATTTAGGTTGTGCTTTTTGGTTCAGTCTTGGTTCGGTATTGATGTCGTTACCTGTTATGTTTGTTACCTGTTATGGATTTTACCCGTTTTGAAGGAATATACCAGAAGCCTGATTTTGGAGTTTATACATTTACTTTTTGAGAAATAACTTACCGGCTTTGACTTTTTGTTACTTATCTGCTTTTGGAGAGACATCCTTGACTTTTGCTTTATTAAATCCCACTTTTCTTATCCTGTTCGCCTGTGGTGTGTTCATCCGTCCGAGCCTGGCATGACAGATAGTAGTGAGAGAACCTCACCTGGGAAGTTCATCATGTAAGAAAAGTCTGAAAATATTGGTGTCAGACAGTGCTGGTTTTGTCAAAAAGTGTGTCATTTGTCCATACCAAGTCTGTTGCTAAGGACCCTAGGCCAAAGATAATAGCCGGTCCGCACAGCCCTTCATATAATGTACGGTAAAACATGACTCATACTACAGAGCACACCTGTTCACTTACACCACTCTCACACAAAACATAAATGACATATGTATTTATGTATTTGTGTGCCGCACGGAAGAACCATGAATCAAAAGATCAGGTTGACAGTAATAGTTATGTTCTTGCAACATCAAAGAGTGCAGAAAATTCCTCATGTATAAGGTAACCTGCTTTGGTCAACACATCACCGCAACACAAGCTGCCGAGAAAAATAACTTGTTTACATCGTGGTGCCATTTAATAAAACTATGCGAAATATATCATTAGATTCATTGAGGTAGTGTGTATCATTGTCTTTTAATGCATTTGACTGTGACTGTGCCTTTGACCGTGCAGTACACAGTCATTTTTTTGTGCCTGTGTGTTGAACAGTCAGGGAAAAAAATAATGAATGTTTGCGCTTCCAACCAATGTCACAACATGCTAAAAATAATTGACACCATTTGAACTGCACTAAATGCTTTTTTTCTTTTATTTCTGTCCATTTTAAAATGTTGTTATTATTATTTTTTACAGAAAACAGTTAAGCCGTCCACTCCACAGTTTAGCTGCTCATGCCACCTAAACTAAAATAAAACAGTGTATTTAAAGTTAAAGTCTACAACAACATAATAGCTGCATTGTATGCCACTGTAAAAAAAATCAAGGTTTTTAAAGTTATCTAGAAATGTATTTCTGTAAATTCTCTTCACAAAACATGTACAGCTTGTGATCATAACTGAAGTACAAAATTGGTCAATAGCAATTTCAATGTGGTCATGTGTAAAACATTCATCCTCCACATTTCCAGCCACTGATTCATTCGTTGCCCGTCTCTTTATGAACCCAGGCCCCTCCTCTTTACAGCATCCCAACGACTGAAACCCTCGAGAGGCGGATCAAAAAACACGTTGGCCAATAGAAGTGCATGTGGGCGGGGCACTGAATCTCCCGGTGAGCGTCCTCGTGGATTTGTCACGTAAATTGTGGTAATGAATGAAATGTGGATATCGACACGTATGTGAAGAATGTGCGGCATTACTCGTCTAATGTGATCATCATAAACTTCATTTCTGCAGACGTATTATTTGTCAGTCATGATAAACGAGTAACTTTTTGACACGGATGGATGTGGTTTTGAAACTTGTCATGAGTGGATATTCCTGAGGAGATCAACAGATTGTTTCCTTTCAGTATGTCCCGGAGGAAACAAGCAAAACCGCAGTATGTCCTCACCGGTACGTTTTACCAAAACTTTCTTCTGCAGTTTGACCGTAAAACGCGAACAAGTTTGTGTATTTAAGGTTAAATAACGGGGATATCACTTTCTGTATTACCATATTATAAATCTGAGAGTAAATATCTGTCGACGGGATTAGAATGTAATTATTTAATAAACATGGTTTTACTTTACCTGTATTTGTAGTTTTCAATTGAATTGACTATGATCTCACTACAGGAACCATATATATATACTGTTTATGGTAAAACTACACTTCAAAAATACAAATGAGTATTATGAGTACTTTTATTATAGTAGAACCACGGTTCATATTTCTAAAGGATAGCAGACCTCGGCATGTTGAATTAGAGTTGCATCCCTAAACCCCAATTGTGAATATATTATAGGCTATTGTTTGCAGTTTTGTGAAGGATGTATTTGTGTTGGTGTTTTGGCGTGTAATGTTTTATTACCTAAACGTCTACAGATAGATACTGTGAACAGTTTTTAATCCAGTCAAAAGTTTGATCATGTTTTTCCTTCTCCTAAAATCCTTACAAGGCTAAATTTACATTTATAAATTGTATCTTCATATTAAGATTATTTTCTGTAGGAAACATTTTTTTCCTTTAATGTAATGAGGCAGTCAACAAGTGTCCAGCGTTCACAATTCCCTCCTGTTTGCTTGGTTGAGAGAAGTGTGCAGAGCTGTACTGGAGGAAAGAAATGACTACTTTAAAGACACTTAAATATAAGAGCTTTGTTTAGCATTCCTATGGTCACTACATAGTTCCCTTGTTTTCATGCATATACATTTTTGGTGGTAAAATCTATTGTTTTAAAAAGTATAATCCTTAAATCCCGCTGTTAACGATAAAACAACAAAATACAATATGCATATGCATATAGTGGCCATTCCAGTCCAGTGTCCAGAAAATCTCATTCATTTTCAACAGCAATGAGGTTATCACATAAAAAATATTTAAAATTTTTCCTTAATAGCATATATACATATTACTGTTATTGCTTAAATGTGAATATGAAGAGCACCTTTTCTGTTTTTCTCCAGTTGTCATTTTCTGTTTATAAATGCAAATATAATCGATATTTTTATTTTGAAATTTGGGAGAAATATTGTAACTGTATTAGTTCATGAAATAAAACAATAATAAGAATAATTACTACTATAATAAATTGTAAATTAAAAAAATGAAAAAGGTCTTTGAAATGGTCTCTTAATATGTTACCCTTCTGCATTGTATCACTAAACATCTGGACTAAATTTTAAATCAAATTAAAATACTGAATTTGAGAACAAAAACAAATGTATTATTTAGAAGTCCATTTATGCTACAGTATTATGTTTAGTAACTATTGTGACATCTGTGGAGATGCTTACTTGTTTTACTTCTGCCTAAAGTTACAATGTTTTGTCTAATTTCTATTAAAATGTATCTTTTTGTTCATTTGTTTTTTAAATGTAGATATAACGATGGACAACTTCTCAACTCCAATGTGTGACATCCATATCTGTGAACAATGCTGTGCTGAATTTGTCAATATAACAGACTTTCACCAACATAAGAAAAACTGTTTAAAAGATCAATTGTTTCTGTTAGTAACTGCAAATGAAAGCCCAGCTTCTCCACCTTCTACCCTCACATGTTCATCACCCTTCAGATCTGAGGAGCCCTTGGGTGGTATGACAAAAAACAACAATACAAAGGAACCTGGTGAACTTTTAAAGGATGAAACATCAGTAGAAACGGACAAATCCTTAAATACGTTTGATGACATCACTTATGAAACTGCCAAAATCTCCAGTCCACATCACGATAATGGAATGGATGCAGTCCTACCTCAAGAGAACTGTTTACTTGAGTTATGTAAATTATCTGTCATTAATAGCAATGTTTTCATTGAAACCCTAGAGAATACCAAAGTTGCCGTGGCTCAGTTTTCACAGAAAAGTAGTCCAAATACAAGGAACGCTAGCAGCAGCAAATCTACCGCCTCTGGTTTGATCGAGCAGTTGTTAGATCTACAGCAACAACAGATGCAGCAACTCAAACTAATTGAAGAAATTCAACGGCAGACATTGCTTTTAGCAGACCAAAATACTGATACACCTGTGGCCAGTTCACTGATAAAACTCAGTTCAAGTGTATCTGAACAATTAGCAGCAACTGCTGAGCTAGCAGAAAACCTAGCAAGCCAGTCTGCCAATGCTAAACAGTCTAAACATATTTCACAGACCATCCAAAATGACTCTTGGAGTGATAAAGAAAACTCCCAAGTTACTGACCAGAACAGAGGCAACTCTATGTCCTTAAAAGTCAGCGGTGATATATGTAGTAACCAATCTTTGCACAACAACAGAGTTACTGATAAAGTTAGCCTAACAAATTTTAAAGAGCAATCCACAGCACATCCTTTGATTACTGATGGGATTTTAAACCAACTTGAATTGCTTCATAAACAAAACAATGCCTTGCCGAGTATAAGTTCAATAGTTGAGGACTTGAATGCTTTGACTGCATTAGCTCAGCAGAGGAAAGGCAAACCACTCAATGTGCCATTATTTAACCAGAATAGGCCATCTGAAGATTGTACACTCAAACACAAATGCAGGTTCTGTGCCAAAGTATTTGGAAGCGATAGCGCTTTGCAGATACATCTGAGGTCTCACACCGGAGAGCGACCTTACAAATGCAACATATGTGGAAATCGATTTTCCACACGTGGAAATCTTAAAGTCCACTTCCAGCGTCATAAAGAGCAGTATCCTAGAATACAGATGAATCCTTATCCAGTTCCAGAGCACTTGGATAACATCCCAACTAGCACAGGTATCCCATATGGCATGTCTTTGCCTCCTGAGAAGCCTGTCCCTATGTTGCTGGATAATAAACCTTTAGCAGGTAACTCAATTGGCTATATACTTCCATTATCTTTGTCAAGTCTTCCAACCATTAAAAAAGAGGAGGACGTGGTATCAATATGCAAACCTCAAAGTCCTTTCAGTGTCAGTGAGGTCTGTGAGAAACGTACTGGGCATCAAGATGGTTCTAGCAATAACCCTTCTTTAATTTCAAAAGAGAAATTTCAGGAGGTCACCCCAGCATTGAGCCTTGGCAATTTTGTAAGTTTTTCAAGAGAAGGTTCAATAAACCACAATGTTACCAAAACAATGGATTCAAAATTAACAACTGAGTTAAAACTGGAGCAGCTTGAATCCAAATTTCTTTTTGGAAGACTGCCTGATCTCACAGGAAGCTCAGAGACTTCGAAGCTGGAGTACCTGGTAGAGAACATTGATAAGAAATCCTCTGATCCCAATGAGTGTGTCATCTGCCATCGCGTTCTTAGTTGTCAAAGTGCCCTCAAAATGCACTACCGCACACATACCGGAGAGAGGCCATTCAAATGTAGAGTGTGTGGACGGGCTTTTACTACCAAGGGCAATCTGAAGACACACTACGGTATACATCGATCCATGCCACCCCTTAGAATACAGCACTCCTGTCCGATATGCCAAGATAAGTTCACAAATGCAGTTGTCCTACAGCAGCATATTCACATGCATATGGGTGGTCACATCCCGAATTTTCCACTTGACGATAACCACCCTTACTCTATGGACCAGTACACCGACCTACCAGATAAAAAGAACTCAAGAGTTGATAACTCTACTGACTACATGGAGGTTGTCGAAGGTGTTTCGGATTGTAAAAACCCAGACACATTCCCAGACAGTATAAGGTCATCTTCTTCTTCTTCTTGTTCAGAGTTTGCCAGAGCAACTGGACCAGAGTGTCAGAGTTCAAATGTGGATGCCAAGTTTACTGTGCAGAATGGATTAATGCATGGAGACTTCCTAACCCAGAAATCGTCTTCATTAAATCTGGACTGTCAGAGAAATTATTCAGGAAACACGGATGGAGCACACAACTGTAAGCCCCCTTCTTCCAACAGCTCTACTTCTGAATTACATGAGTACTCCACATCTGAAAGACACCAGACAACTTCGTCTGCTGAGTCGCATAGTTTAAGTCTTTCACATCTTAACCTTCGGTTACTAGATGGGACCTCTAGATACATCTCAAAAGACAGCATGTCCATGATTCTTTCCAGCAGCGAGAGGGAAAACCTTAAAAGTAATGTTTGCGATATTTGCAACAAGACGTTTGCCTGTCAAAGTGCTCTGGAGATCCACTACCGGAGTCACACCAAAGAACGGCCGTTCATCTGTAATGCATGCAATAGAGGGTTCTCAACCAAAGGAAACCTCAAGCAACACATGCTCACCCATCAGATGCAAGATTTACCTTCACAGTTGTTTGAGTCAGCAATTTTTGCACCAAACCAGTTTCGGACTTCAACAGAACCGATCATGTGTTCAAAAATAGTCGACCGCAATGGCTTCATTAAGAAATACCCTAAAGATTCCACAGCAGGTGTAGTTAGCCCCTCTGTTTCCACATTACCCACACTCTCCACAGCAACTTTAACAGCAGCACCACTTCGGCGATCAGCTAAACAGCACTTCTGCCACACATGTGGGAAGACCTTCTCTTCCTCGAGTGCACTGCAGATTCACGAGAGAACCCACACTGGTGAGAAACCATTTGCCTGCAATATATGTGGACGTGCATTTACCACTAAAGGAAATTTGAAGGTAAAGCAGTGAAAAGTGGTAAAAGGATTACAAACTTTGTTTGTAGTTCTTTAGGTGTTTCAAATCGCCTTTTAGTATTTGATTGGTTAATTTAAACAATTATATCTTCTCGGATGCTTGTTGACTAAGTACCTGCACTTTTTTCTTGTCCACCCAGGTTCATATGGGAACTCACATGTGGAGCAGCTCTCCAGCCAGACGAGGTCATAGGCTATCTGTTGATGGTCCGTTTATTAGATCTAATCCTGATAGATTTCAAGACACTCCCCCAGAAGATGTTGTGGGTCGAGGGAATAGTCAGGACTCCATAAGTCTATGGAGTCACCTTGCCTCTCTCACTAGTGGTTTGGCCATAAGAGCAAATGAGTTACCTGTCATACAAAATGGTGCCATAAGTCACTTGTCTGCCGGACACGTGGAAAGCTTAGAAAAATTTCAGCTCCACCGAGCTTTTACTTTGGCTTTTCCTTAATTTTCAATTCAAGTTGGATCAAGACATTCTTTTTGGGATACAAAATGATGCAATTTCCTGGGTGTTTGCTTTAGGTTTTTTCATACAATAGATATTGTATAGTGACAGTAGAAAATTATTATGCTGTGTAATATTGTTTGATGTAGTGTAAGTTGTATTGATTTTACGGTATTACAGCTGCAATCTGTAACTTTTGCCTCTCTATCACCATCTCTGTTTGAAACATAAAATCGCAGGTTATTTTGTGGACTTATCTTTAAATGTGTTAAAAACAAATTACATTTCCCACAGAATCCCGACCTGTCTGCTCGAAGTTTTATTCTTTATTATAAGCTCACCATTGTAAAGAAGGGGCTTGTTAGGAGACAGCATTTTTGAATTGTTCTTAATCAAAGAGTTACAAATTGCAGCTTTAGATCTGCGTAGGATTTTTTTAGTATTTTGGAAAGCTATTGTTATTGTGTAGCAACAGTCTTTCATTTGGAAATGAAGTACTTTTTGAACATGGAAGTATACATCTTTTGCTAAACCTTTGGTTTGCTTAAGGAACATTTTGACAATTTATATCAATTATTATTAAGAATACATTTGTGCGTTGTTGTAGGCTACTTATTTACAATGTAAAACAGTAATTGTGAACACTAAACCATAGTATTTATTTCTACATGTTGTAAACATACTCATGATGTTATTTCATGCTGTAGCATCATGTCATATATAAATATGCAATTTCAAGTTCTCCAAGCATTTTTTGTTTGTTTTTATTTGACTGAGTGGTTTAATTTATGTATCATTACATTTGGCCACAATGCACAACATCTTCTCGTTCCGTTTAAATACAATTAATGGAAATTTGCATTTGGATCTACTGAATATAATGTAAGTTGTACCATATGAGTGTATAGACCTGCTCAAAGAAGCACTGGTCTCCTTTTTCAACTAATTACCATCAACAAAGAAATGATTCTTGTCCACTTCCACATGAGTAGAATTCATGTCCTTTCTCTACTGATAAAAATCTAGGTCACCTTGTCCCCTACATTTACATTTCAATAAATTTAACAATAATAAGACATTGTGTTAATACGCAAAGATCTTTGCCAATGGAAGATGATACTTCTACGACCTAACAGAATAATAGAGACCATTCATCGAGCAGGTACGACCACACGTCTGTAAACCGCACAGACAGATGGTCAGTAACGGTTTGGCGTTTGCTGTCTGGACTCCTGATATATCTGTTTCATTGGTGATAAAATGCTTTATTGTCCAGTTGTAAATGCTGCTGTCATTATTACTTTGTACATGTTTTAAACATAGTTGCTCTAATTATTCTGTATTTTTCATCTGTCAACCCTAATGAGTAATGGTTCTACCTGTCAATTTTGGAGAAGAAAACACTCAAAACTGTTTTACCCTTCCTCATCTGACTTCAAACCTACCATATTTCCGTATATGTAGAGTATACATAGTCATACAACATCAAACCCTCTTTTGTCAAGCTCAGACAAAGGATAATATGTATGTAAATTTGAAACAAAACACAGCATTAACCGTATGATTTATCAGCTAACTGTGACGTCTCAACACAATCTCATAGCAAAATAACTATTTCGACATAATTTGTATGATTTTAGATGATCTGAATTCGTACATTTCAGTACGATTTGCTTTCGCTCCAGTTATGTAAGGGCTAGGGGCGGTGTTTAAGGGGAAGTTCACCCCAAAATCAACTCTGTGTGATTTTCTTCTCACCCACACGACGTTAAACATGTTTAGAGAACTTCCGGCGTCTTCGGAGCACAAATGAAGATATTTTGGTGACATCCGAGAGATTTCCAGGCCGCCTCATAGACATCATGGTGTCAGTTTTTTGCCAAGGACCAGAAAAGTACTAAAAGCATCATTAAATTGGTCCATTTGCTCATAGTGGCTCAGTTGAATGTCTTTGAAGCGACCAGACTGCTTTATGTGCGAAAAACAAACCAAAATACAGACTTCTTTATATTCTCCTCTGTCTTGTCAGTGTATGGCGCGTGTTCACGAAAGCACTTCTTCTTTGTCTTCCTCTTGGACAAGAGCACTGACGCATGCGTCTTAGGTTTGCCTTTATTGGATGCTGGCACTCTGACTCCTAACGTGGAAGTCATATAGGAGAATATATCGATTCAAGTCAGTAATTTGGTTTGTTTTTCACACATAAAGCATTCTCGACGCTTCAAAAAAATTCAACTGAGCCACTATGAGCAGATAGACCAATTTAATGATGCCTTTAGTACTTTTCTGGACCTTGGCAAAAACTAACACCATGTTGTCTATGAGGATATCTTTATTTGTGCTCTGAAGACGCCGGAAGTTCTCTAAACATGTTTAACGTCATGTGGGTTAGAAAAAAATCACACAATCACCCTTCCCCTTTAAGGGTGGGGCTTCAGTATTGCTTTTTTCCTAGTAATCGTACATTTTGGTACAATTCCCCACATACGAATTCATAGGAATAAGCCACCGCGTAAAATACTGTAGTTATGAATTCTCATTGGCATGTATCTCCACTCTCATAGTGATATTTGTGCAGAGTAGCTTTAGCACTGCCAAAAGCATGTGACTCATGAAGGTCCATTTAGGAATATGTCCATTGAGAGTCCATTGACCACATACCAAATCCCCTGGTTAATAAGATCTGCCATCCAAACTGTCAAATCCATGAAACACTCTTTGCAGTAGCAGCTGACGGGAACCCTATACCCCAGCACACACACATCATTAGCTTTATAAAATGAACAATCAGCTCGAATGAAACTCTAGGGAATATAAAGCTCACTGGATATCTGATTTAGACAGATGGGAAGCACTGTATTGTATACTAGGCAAGTAAAGACATAAGGAATGAGATGGTAGAGGAACAGAAAGTTCAGTTTCAACTTTTTTCTCAAACAAAACGATTTAGTTTTGTTTTTAACGATTTTAATTTTCAATAAGAAAAGAAATGTGGGATATCTTTAATGTCTTCTAAACTGCACTGAGATCAAATCTTTTGCATAAGTTTGTGATCTTAGATCTTCTAAGATGACTGAAATCTGACATACGGCATGTCAGATTTATCAGATCTGCAATCAAAATCTATGTTATTGAAGAATTCTATCTTGATTTAAACATTTTTTTATTTCTACATTTGTCTCGTTTAAAAAACGTTTAGATGAAACTTAAGAAAGCTGTCAAAAAAATATTTCATCTCATGGCCGAAAGAAAACAATGAGAATTCTGCTAAGCTAAAGTGCGTCATTTACGTATGTACTTTTTCTATCAGCGTACACATAATAAAAAATGTATAAATAATAAAATAAATAAAACTTTACAAATTTACTTTTTAATTTGCAGCAAAGTCGTGTTGTTCGCAAACATTTCTGACACATAAGTCTGATTCAGAACATGATTTATATACTTTGTTTTAAAATATATATATATATATATATATATATATATATATATCTGTATTAAATAGCTAAATGACACTGTCGACCTGTCCAAAGGCCTGGATGCTTTTTCTGGAACTCATCACAGAAGAACAAAACAATGTTTCTCCAATCATCACATATTTCTCTTCAAAACTGCTGACATCAGCCACTGTTTACAATGCAAAGAAAGAATTCCCCCGTGAAAGCATTTTCCCTGTGATCATCACGCTTTTTGTTGGCCCAACAATGGAAATATTCAATAACAGTGGAACGGACAAATCTCCAGCAGGGCTTAAATGTATCCACCCCAAACCAGACTATTGATAACAGTGCGATTATGGCTTTGTGTCAGGCATCCGTACGGCTGAGATCATATCTGATCATAAATGCTGTGTCGACTCTTTGATGCATGAGGAATCAGTCAGCGCTGCTATGTAACAGAATAACACACGACACGAGAGGTCTGAGTTTACGTAGGACGAATGCATATGGTGATGCAGCTTTGTTTCATTGATTTATTGAACATTCATTCATAAATATTTTATGAAATGAAATTTTGTGTGATTAAAGAATTCAGTATCAGAGCATGTTTGGTACTTTATAATTTGCATTCATCAGAGTAAAAAGCAACTTTTAAATATGAATGAATTGATATATAAATGCATACGATTGTTTATGAGAGGTTATAAGGATAATGCTTTATTTTCCTTTTGTTATAAAATGCCTTTTTTTGTATTTTATACAGTATGTATGCATTGCCAAACCAAGACTTTTCAAACCATGAATGAATATACACTGCATTAATATATATATATATATATATATATATATACATATATAAACATATATATACATATATATACATATTTATCTATACAGTTTCACTTCAGCCAAATATTTGGCTTCTAGTAGCACTTAATTAAAAATTATGACCACTTTTAAGCTTACCATGGTACTTATACGGTCAATAAAGAGCATATATAGTTAAAAAAGGCATAAATATTACTTTGAGTATAGCAGGATGCTTTAACAATGCTGTCATTTTCTTATAGTATATATAAATATAGTTAAACTGTGTTTATGACTGCTAATTGTTTCTCAATATCAAACTAAACAAGCAATTTGGTTTGGAAAATTAAATAAAAAACATTTTATTAAAAAGATTTGTATTAGTTTTCCAGCTCCAGCCTCCCTTACGATCTACGTTGATCTGTGCGTACCAAAGATCAGCCATCAGTATAAAAAAATGCTTATCTCCATGAAGACGACCATCATACAGAGCGGTTCTCCTTGACATTGACTCAAACACTAAATATGTATGCAGAAATGCAAGCAAACCTGCTGTGGTCATTTGTAAGTGTCAGTGGACTCTATGATACGAGAGCTGTTTTGATAGAGAGTGAAGATGAATGACCTCATGCCTCTTGTGTCTGAATGCATGCATGTGTCATCGCAATGAGGTCATTTAGATGCTCTCATAGCCGCTTTCCTTTTGCTATGCCATTATTGTCTGTTTGATCTTGTTTTATCCCTCTCTTTACCTTCCGCTTCTTGTTCTTTACCACTAATGCAGTAGTTGAAATAAAGGATACAGTATGGGATTATTATACCCCGAGTTAAGTCTTTTCCTCAAGCCGATCTTCACTGCAGACACTATGGCAAAAATGTTCACTTGCTTCAAGCCTAACCCAAAGTTTCGAGCAAATATTTTGAGTGCAATGAAAGTGAAAATACTCAACGTGTTTGTTTCATTTATTGTCAAGTGGAGTAGAATTTTCAACCAATGAATTTTGCTTGTGGGTGGAGCCACCGTGTCTGAAACCATGAAACAAGAACCCAGCGGCTTACAATGTCTCACTTATTGCTTGTTAAAGAGATGTGATCGGGAAAGAATGGTCATATTATACGCATTCGGCCTTCCTCTGACTACATGGATGACGTGGTTTGTGCTGGTCTCATTGTGTACTTTGTGATCCCACCCTGGATTTGTGGAATGGGGGGGAGTGAGGCACCTTTAAAGGGATAGTATTCCCAAAAATGAAAATTCTGTCATCATTTAATCACCCTCATGTGATTTCATAACTGTATAAATACTTTGTTCTGATGAACACAGAGAAAGATATTTGGTAGAAGTTTAGCCATTTTCAGTTCTGGGACATCATTGACTACCATAGTAGGAAACATTAAATGGAAGTCAAAAGTGCCCGAGAACTGTTTATTTTCTTAAATTCCTCAAAATATTAAATTTTGTGTTCAACAATGGTAGTGGATGTCGTCCCAGAACTGTACATTGCTAACATTTTCCATTAAATGAGTAAATTAAGACAGAATATTGGGGTAATACTATCTCTTTCAGGTCCCTGATATGTGCCAGGTCTGGTTTAGCAGAAAAGAGTCACGTATGATAGAGATTTTTAGAGAAATTAAGCTCTATAAAGAAGACAGGCTTATCAGACATCCCTCCGCAACCTGATCATCAATTCTGATGTAAGGTTGCTGCATTAAATGTAAAAGTACAATCAAATTGGTGTTAAAAAGCAAGTTCAATTTGCTATTTTACATCTTTAAATTTCAATCATGTTATCTTTATAAGTTACAGCAACTCCCAATTGGTCAACATGTAAAAAGTAAGTCTGAATGTAAAATATGAAAGGTAAAAATGTAACCCGAAAAGCCAGTTTGATTGCAGTTAGCCACATTTTTTTTCCAACATGTCTGAAATAGCCGGCCATGGGCGCAAAACAAGCTGCATTTTCCAAAATAATGTGCTCCATCAGATTTTGCCGATAGTGTTTTCAATAACCAAATATTAACCATAATATACAGTATACTATAATATAACCAAATATAATTTCATGGTAGCCCTGAGATGTTAAAATGTTGACTTCTGCAGTGATTTTTAATCACCATACACAAACATACGGTTGAAGAAGTAAAAAATGCATAATGGTTGGTGTTTGTCCTGCCCTGTGATTGGACAGCTAGGTAAAAAGTGTCCCCCCCCCCAAAAAACAAAAGAAACACAATGCGTCACCGTTGAGCGTAGAATATAACAGCTATTTTCAAAAGCATGGCCTCTGCCATTGCAAACATTCGAACCGAAAACCACTGTGGCCTCAGGAAAACGTTTTCATGGCATAAGATGAGCTTCTCTCCCACACAACTCAATACACCCCAACGTTAGTTAGTCTATGTAAATAAAAATGGTAAATACAACTCAGTCTCGCATAATTATATGGCTTTAGAAACTAACTCTTCAAATTCTTCTTTGTTCTACAATAATGGCAAAGTGTCTGTGACATCATATTCCTTTAAGGGTTTATAGGTGAGAGGTGTGGACAGCTGAAATGGACATGAATCTGTCAGTACTCTTCTCTTCTGTTTGTGCAGTCTATATCCACACACATCAGCATCAGAATCACCTCCGGTCAGCTCATATCGCACACGGGCTACATTAGCATCACAAAACACCGAACACTTGTACCACAGGAGGTGACATGAATGCAGGAAGGGGGCAATCGCGCTGGGGCATCTGTCATTGAGATCTTTAAATGATTCTCGACAGGCGTGAGACAGAGGAGGACAAATCTGAAAGAGAGCTGTTTACATGCTAACTACATGTTTTCAACATCCCATGTCACTGAGTTGTAGTACAACCATGACACTACATTTGTTGACACAGTTTGGAAAAATTGTGTGAAATGTCAACTTAAATATTATTTATCATTTGTTTACAACATAATAATAAAGTTATAGTTACCTTTATTAAATAGATCCTCATTTTTCCACGCAAATTGAGTTGCTCCTCCTCTAAACATATATGCACAGACCAGTTTAAACTGGTGTGTTAGATGTTTCAAAAGCTGAAATAAATGTGTTCATGAATGATGCTTGTTGTTTTAAAGACACCATTGCTGGGCTGAGGATCACCAGTTCCCAGCAAGTTTGCCTGGGTCAGTGCGGGCAAATGAAGAACTAAAGTGTTAATGGGAACAGCATGAGACTCAAAAATGTTTAATATTCTGATCTTTTGGCATTAAAATGGGTTTTGGTTATGTAAGTGCTTTTAAGAGGTGATGGACACCGGCATACACATGTATTTTCATCCCTCACAGCCTCATTTTCATTTGCACAGAGGTAAATATGCCGTCTATGGTCTATTGTTTGACATCTAGTGTGGGGGCCAAGGACACAGACAATGCATGTCTATGCTATCCACCAGACATATCTCAGAATTATGACCACATATCTCCTGATAATAAAATTTGGCAGGCAATTTTAACAAGACATCCCAACTCATAAAAATGCATATTTGTGAAAAAAGATTTGGTGGTGACTTGGACAACACCCATTGTTTACTGCATTCTGCAATAAAACGCAACAGATCTCACCTGATAGGACTTCTGGAGTTCAAATTCTAAAAGCATCTTGTTTTAACAATAAGAGCTTAACTTCATATCAATATGCCCAGGAGGTAAGGCTCGTGTAGTTTTCAGGTTATACCTGACTTTGACAGTAATATATGTGTGGATGATCTTGGCTGCGGGGCCTGATGGGACTTCTGCCTGTCTGAATAAACATCAAGCGTGTCATCGCAGGCTTATATCATAAACAGCACACCTGATCTCCTTTTCCTCACAGAGACGATCCACATTCATAAAGCATTTTAAAGCACCTGCGGCTACTGCCCACCCTGTGCTGGTCCTCACCGGCAGGCATGTTGAAGAATTCGTACATTTATTTGACCCTTTCACACTAAACTGGTGTGACTGACGCTAGTTTGCTAAAGAAAAATGTATGATGATGAAATCATAGATTTTCTTATAAACTTTAGTATACTGTATACTTTACACGCGTCTGGCTTTACTGTGAATGATTCTTCACTGCATGTCTATGTCACTGAGATAAGGCCCAGCAGAATGACTAACATAATTATAACATTAATTCAGTGTTTACTTTCTTTCCACTAATCCTTTTGTTTTTTTTAGCACTTTTGTATATTAGAAAAATAACCGTCTTGCTTGATACATTTTGTCTTCATGCCAAAAGCCTTACCTTATAAGTTTAGCTCTTGTACCAAACACCTCCAATAGGAGGCATTCAAAGCTAATATTGTAAAACATCCCCTCCAGACATTTTGCAAGATGTAAACAGCGCAGGTCCAGAACAGAACAAAGGTCCTGTTTCATATTTTTTAATTTCACAACTCTTAAAGCTGGTTTGACATTTTGCATTTGCTAGAAAGAAAATTGTATGTTTGTTGTATATTTCTCCAACTGTAACAAAGCGGAAACATTACGTGCTTCCGTACCAGTGTTGTTTACATCTTAAAAAATGGTCTATAGTTTATTTATTAAAACAATCACAACACGCAATAAACACACATCTGTATATGTTAGAAATCTAATATTAAATAACATATTAAATATACAGTATGTTAAATAATAGGCCTAAGTAAAATATATATTAAAGTATAAATTAAAGAATCATAAATTATGAAACAATAACTGTCTATTTATAGTGTCTAAAACATTAGTATTTTTAGATAAACTTCTGTATAACCAGGAACTTTCCAGGAGTACTTGAAGGTCACATACTGTATGAAATGGTAATACTGTCTCCTAATATCCCTTAAGTTTTAAAGGTCATTTGGGAATGTCCTTGATAAATGTAACTACCCAATACTCAAAACAAAGTACTAGAAACATTTACATAATAGTTTGTAGAAGAACCATTGTTTCTTACTTTTTATAATCTAAAGATCCTTTTTCCACCACAAAGGAAATGTTGTGGAATGTTTATGGTCCAGACAAAAAATGGTTCTTTCCTGGCATTGTGAAGCGCCTTTTGTATAAGTGCATGTGAAGATCACACACACGGCACTTGCTAAAAAGAAAATACACTCTTTTTATCTTGAATACACAACACAGATTACATGTGGAGTTGTTTGATCTGCACGTTCACAGCTCCATTTAACAGTTGCGGCTTATTTAAAAATGAAAGTAAACGTAAACGGGAGTGAGTGATTGTATGTATTTATCAACTGAATGCACCACCGACCAGCAGATTATTTACAACAATTTATGAAAATAGTTGAAATTATGGAAATCCTTGCGCTATAGGTTAATCCGGCATTTCTAAAGAAGTGAGAACTTCAAAACAATGTTCTGAAACACGAGAGAAGAACCAACACCAGTAAACAACCATTGTAAGTATTTCACATATCAAAATAATTTACAAACTTATACGATTCTCAAAGATACATAACATTTTTTAAATCCTCCCTGTTGTCCTCTTTAAAACATGTACCTGTATATGTCTCTTTCTTTGTGACCTTCCATCCAACTCAGATTCTGTTTGATCAATATCACCTTATCTGCACAAACCACAAGCCGAAACTGAACATGAGAGCAGTCAAAACACAAACATGCAGGAAAACACTGTGCATACAATGATGTCATTTAATAATGAAATAATGAAGAAGGTCTCTCGACATCACCAAGCCTCCGACAACGTTTTAAGAGATTAGTGCACATGTTGCATTATTTATGAGCTTTATATGCGCCATGACTTCTAACACCAACGGAATTAGTCGCTTTTAGCAACTTGTTATACAATAACGTTTAAAAAAATGGCAGCGGTCAATAATTGGTGTGTTTTATGTCTGGAAGACTTCAGGTTCCTTTCGAACACTTTCTGTGTTGTGGATCACCCTTAGAATCAAATCAGAAATAGGTTTGGTGGTTGTGAGAGAATTCTTCTGCAGATCTGGGAGCACGACAACAAGACACAGAGAGGCATCAAGCTTTTGAACTTATTTATTTCAGGTGAGACACGTCTTTATATAGTGCACAGTAAGACACCTGTTATAACCAAAATAAGGTATAGAAAACATGTCAGACAAAGAATGTTTAGTTTAGAAATAAATCCCCTTCCTCCACATTTAGCCAGCTGCCGCTCAGCGAGCAGTAAAACCACACATAGGCTACAGTTATTCATTCATTTATGTGGGTTTATTAATCTAGAAAATGAATCGAACGATGTCGTAGAATAAAACGTGAAAATATTTTTTCCACTTTCAGGCGATTTACCAAAAAAGTCGTTCAAAAAACCCAAAGACTTTGGAGCGAAGGAACAGGAAATCCTAAAATGCTATCTCGCTTTGGGTTTTGCATACAAAAATACATCATCTGCTCGGCTATAGTGATAGTGATGCTGAATGCATTAACGATATGAACAGAGAGCCCTATGAAAGAGAGCGTTTTTGATTCCTCTTTAGTCGATTCTCATGACACTATTAACTAAATATCAAACCAGAAACACAGAGTCACCAATGAGAAGTGTGAAATATAGAATTTGATCCATTTCTGAAAGAAGAAGAAAAACACTGAAAACCTTAGATGTTGTGTTTTCTTCTGCTTGTTTGTCACAGATGAGCATTAATGCAAAGTGGCTTAAGTCAAAAAGCAAACAGTAGTTGGTACAAGAAACAGTACAGAGGGGACAAAAGAAGACATGTGGCCAAAAGGCGTGTTATTATGACACATTTCTTCATAATATGTACAGTTAGCTGTGATATAAACTGTATAAATGTTTTTATGATATCATTTTGGTCATATACCTGAGACTAACGGCACAATTACAGTCTTGTAGACAAAGTAAAAGTCCACAAGGAAAATATGTCTTTATGAAATCAACACAGTTTAGGAGTAAGCATTTCTAAACTGTTCTTTAATATAAAGGTGCTACAAAGGATTTGGGTTCCCCATAGAACCATTCAGTCACAATTTCTTATAAGATCCATTTATTTCTCATTTTGAATAATCTTAAGAACCCATTTCCATATAAGACCCTTTTGTAAAACAGATTTGCATGTTAAAGGTTCTTCATGGAGCCATTCAATCAAAAATGGTTCTTTTATGGTTTTATATCTGGAAATATTGCATGACAGTTTATTTAGTGTCTGTCATGGTTTGTAAATGTCAACGAATCTACATTTCAACATTTACATCACTTACGTCTTTACTTTTCATTAGAAGTTGAATCAAATTTAACATTGATTCATAATCCTTCTAAAACAATGTCAAATATGTCATTTTAATATAAATTATATTCAAATCGTTCTTCCTTGTTGAGCTTGTGTGTTTATCTCCTGAACCTATCATATCTGCACTTCAGCAACACTTCATTTGTTTACTTCTTTTTAAAAAGTCATAGTTTTATATTTCACTTCCTTCATTGGGCTCTTATATGGGTATTCATTTGGCAGACACTTTTTTCTAAAGTGACTTACAAGTAGGAGAGCATATACACATTTTATAAACACGCTAAACGTTATCGTTTACACAGTTTACAAGACCACTAGGAGGAGACTACTAGGAGGATTAAAGGAGTAAGCAAGGGAGAGAATGAAAAACAAGGATTTTTATAAACAGACAGACAGACAGTTATTGGTTAGTGTAATGAGGTGTAGGACACAGCAGGATCCATTTTCAGCTTTATTTGGAACAATCAAACAGGCGAGGTAAATCGGGGACAGACAGAACAACGGAGATAAATCCCAGAGCCGAAGTGAGTCACAGGCAGGGGTCAAGACAGGCAGAGAGCAATCAGAGGTAGATATAACAATCCGGGTCGAGGCAGGTAGCAGAAGAATCAGAAGTCGATATACACAATCCAAGGTCGATAACAGAATCGCAAACACAATGACTAAACCGCTCAGAAATTGTATGCCAGGGCAATGCAATACTTAGTGATGAACAGGGTAAGCAGGGTTTATATGGATGGGTGTGGATTAGATGCAGGTGTGCATGCAATCAGTCCCAGGTGAATGGCATGATGGGATGTTGAGTTTGAGCCGGTTAATATACTGGCGAGTTTGTCCTACAGTGATGGAGAGGAAGCCTGCTCTGTAACAGTTAGTCAAAGAAATGCGGAACAGGTATGTTTTGAGCTGTTTACTTCATAAAGTCTTCTGTATTTCAGATCTTCTATTTTCATATTTACATAATGTAAATAATGAAAATACTAACCCGGTGCAGGTCCTCAAAATAAAAGGTATATTTGTTCCCTAATTTGCTTATTTATTATGTTTCTAAACAGCATCAACAACGCAAAAAATGCGAGTGTGGCGAACTGGATCGTCGTCACTAGCCGCCACATTGGACTGGCAAACAACTACGATGCGTCCAGACGAGCTGAGCTAAGGAAGTGATGTGCTGGTGGTCTGGGTGGTTCACAGCCTCAGAGCAGCGTGAGCATTCAACACGAGGCAGAAGAAAGCTTCAGTTGTCTTTTCAATGTCTCTTCGTAGTTTTGGTTGGATGTGAAGGTTCTAAATTTTATATTAAACAGTTACTTCAAGTTATTTTTATGCCATGTTAAAAACATTTATATACTTTATATTATTTAAAGCACAATTCTTTTTAAGATTATTTTGGATAAGACTATATCAAATATATCAACTACATTTAATGTACAGAATATTCTTACATTTAAATGTACAGAATATTCTGTGTCACACCTAAAAGAATCAGATTCAACCAGGCATTTCGTTCTTTTTTATTTGTTTATTTGGAAAACAAACATAAGTAGTATTTATCAACAATGTAGTTTTCACAGCAACATTATAGTTAAAGAAAAACTAAATGAGACAGATGTATTTGACAGACTTTTAATCTTTACATTGGGAGTAAGGGTATGAAACATTTGTGAAGATAAAGACAAGAGTGAAGAACCTACACCAGGAAACAAACACTCTTAATATT
Organism: Barbatula barbatula; assembly: GCF_947034865.1. Classification (NCBI taxonomy): domain Eukaryota; kingdom Metazoa; phylum Chordata; class Actinopteri; order Cypriniformes; family Nemacheilidae; genus Barbatula; species Barbatula barbatula. The sequence continues at coordinate 3,603,236 of NC_136788.1, forward strand.
TCAATCCAAATAACTTATTTCCCCTACTTGTCACGGTTCTCGAGTGGTGAGACAAGGACAGAGGACCCAGTTGCAGACAGCGGTTAACATATATTTAATAAATAATAAAACAGACTCACGTGGGGGCAACATAACAAAACATGGATACAATAACATGACAGGACTAAGACTAACTACACTGAAACAAAACTTAAATTAACTCTTTGACATAAACTACATATGACTAAACTAACACAACACTGGAACTCACCACACAAATCACAATGAACCAGCACAAGACAGAAGACACAAGGGCATTAAATAAGGGACCAAATCAAGAGGGGAACAGGTGTAGGGCACGAATCAATAACGAGGAGACGAGAGGATGGGAACAGAGACAAGACCGGAGAGAGCGTATGGAAGGCCATAAGAACAATACTTGCCTCTCTCCACATTAAACATAAGGTTCTGTCATGATCCTGCCACTAAACCAAGAGAAACATGACATGATGTGGCAGAATCATGACACTACTATGGGAGTAAATGAAGGACGAGATCTGTGGGTTACTGCCATTTTTCTAAATATCTTCCTTTGTGATTATCAGAGAAAAGAAATGTGTACAGGTTTGGAACAGTCCGAGGGTGAGTAAATGATGACAGGATCATCTTTTCTGGGTGAGCTGTCCCTTTAAGATGCAGAAATAAATGTAATTTCACTCTGATATGAGCTCCTGACCTTATGATATTTATAAATCACACATGAAACAAAACATAACTAACATAACAGAATAATGAGTTCGAATGACTCAAACACAATCAACACACTACTTTACCATCATGATGTAGTGACGAAATGATCACAAAAAATATTTTTTTAATGAAATGAAAACCAAGGAATTAAAAAGGAACAATATCTATCTATCGCAGGATATGACAGACAATTCTCAATCATATCTGCTGCAAATGAAGTTGCGTCTCTCAGTTTCAGGAAGGCTGATCCAGCGATGATCTCCTCCAGACTGAACCGCTCCAGATCTCATCACAGTATCACAGTTCTTCACTGCTGTTTCATTCCCTTCAGCCCATTTCTCATAGCACACCATCTCTCCGCTTACCCAGTACCAAGTGTCCAGTATGCAGGAGTGACGTAACCCCAGCCAGACCTCTGCAGTAGAAGGGTCTTTAACCACTTTTTTCACCCAGCGCCAAATCTCCTCTGAATCAACTGAAACCAGATCAACGTGATTCTGTCTGCAGTGTATCAGAGCATCAGTCCAACTCAGATTCTGTTTGATCAATATCAGCTTATCTGCACACAGAACAGACATAACATGTAGATGTGCATGATAGCAGTCAAAACACAAACATGCAGGGAAATATTGTAGATAAACTGAGATCATTTGAATAATTAAGGAACTTTTTTCATCAATGGAGTGATGGTGAGGAAAGGATTTGGGAACAGATTGGCAAGTGATCCACACAAGACCTAAACCTGGGTCACATTAAATCACATTTCTTTCTAAAGAAAAGCTTGTTACAGATGTTTTATATTATTATAAAACTGAAAGGAAACACTGTGGATGAACTTCATATCATACGGATAATGAAGAACTGATAGACTATTATGACTCACCTTCATGACATACAAAGGTCTGAGAGTAACCACAACCAGCATCATTCCATTGACCCTTTGCAGGCATTTGGACCTCTGTACAATCTACAGAAGAATCATGATAATTATTCGGTTCATTAGACTTCCAGTCTCTGAAGGCGGAGTCACTGTTATCTGACCACTCCCACGAGTCTCTGAACAGACCAATCCAGACATGTGTCTCTTTATTATTAATGATGTTCTCAATCTGTTGATTCTCATTCTGGTTCCTCACACTGATCAGATCAGTTTGATTCTGTCTGCAAGAACTCTGAGCTTCTCTCCATGTCACTGAGTCTTTAATGATGTATCCTTTACTGCTGTCTGTTAAAGAAAGAAGTTTAATAAACTTTATCGACACACGTGTCGGTCGGTCACAGGAAAATTATTCTTTCAAACATAAATTTCTATGTTGTTTCTGATTCGTAGCAGTGGTGTTTATTATTGTTCTTATGTCAAATTTACACGATCATGTTTTGTTAGGTGAAGGTTTGCTGTCACTCACAATTGTAGCAGATGAAACTCCACTTCTTATCACAGTCCTCATGATGCCATGTTCCATTTTTCATAACAGTACAGTTTTCTTTATAGTTTTCCAGATGTCCTTTCTCCCAGTTCGTATAGTTCACAGGATCACCCAGAGACCACTTCCATTTATGTATACTTGTATTCTTCAGTCCAATCCAGACGTGCACCTGAGTGTTATTCACAGTCTTCTTCAGCTCTTTCATGTCATTCATGTTGTTGACTGTGGCCAGATCTGTGTACTTCTCTCTGCAGTATCTCTGAGCTTCAGTCCAGTTCATCGTCATGTTTATATAGTGATAACGGTGCTGAATGCATTCAGATAATGAACAGAGAGCTGAAAGAGAGTGTTTGATGCTTTATTCAAACATAATGGCATTATAAACTAAACATAAAACCAGAAACACAAACTCACCGATGAGAAGAAGCCTGAAATATAGAGTTTGATCCATTTCTGAGAAAGAAAGACATTGAAGACAATGAACTCTCAGGTATTAAGCATCTTCAGTTTTGTTTATTAGTTTTATACATTCAATTCAAATAAACATCATTTCTGTTCCACTTTTCACAATTTTGATTTGTTACAAAGACATTTTATTGTAAATACATATTGCACAAACAGCTAGCAAAAATATGACAAAAATACCTAAATAAATTGGTTTAAAAAACATGGAATGTAGCAGATAGTTTTGCATAAGATGTGCATTTAGATACAGTATGGGGCCAAACAAGAAATAATGATATATAAAATACGAACATATAGTTATAAATATGTATATATATATATGTATATATATAAATGTAAGTCTGAAAATATGGTTATAAGTCTGAATATATCAATTTTAATCCAAATATATAATTATGAATCCTGAATATATAAATGTAAATCTGAAGATAAAATTGTGAACCCTAAATATGTAAATGTATATCCGAGTATAATAAATTTGAAGATATAAATGTAAATCTGAATATACAGTTTTTCTGTGGTCTCCATTCACAACCATTCACAACCTAAGTTAATGTTAGTCAGTATTGTGCTTGGCCCTACGTGCCCGTATGAACTCCAAGCAATGTCCTGATGAGACGGCACATGGTCTCCTGTGAAATCTCCTCTCAGACCTGGATCAGAGCATAAGTGAGCTCCTGGGCAGTCTATGGTGCTACTTAATGGCTTTGGATACATGAGATCCCAGAGGTTCTCAACTGGATTTAGGTCTGGGGAACGTGAGGGGCGAGTCAATGTCATCAATGCCTTCATCATCCAGAAACAGCCTAGAGACTCTGGCCACATAAAGTCAAGTCAAGTCAGCTTTATTTATATAGCGCTTTTTACAATTTTCCTTGTTACAAAGCAGCTGTACAAGAAAACATTGACTATAAGTAAAACATAAAAGGTTATGGAAGTCAAAACACAGGTCAAATATCAGACACACAATAAATTCCTATATGCAGAGTTAATTAAATAAGACTATCAAATTCTAGCAGCCCCCCCGGCCAGGCAAACAGTGCAAAACAGTATGCAAACGGTGGCGAGGAACCCAAAACTCCATTGGAGGAGAAAAAAAACCTCAGAAGGAGACCAGGCCTAACCAGGGGATTCCAGTACCCCTCTGTCAAAAACTGCTGCCTCTGCATAAGCTCGACAGTGCTTGCACAACAAGGCAAAAATAAAAACAAATTTAGATTTAAAATTATCATTAATAATCTAATAGCGACTGAAGTTTTGTAGAGTCGCCACGTCCTTCGTCCAGCATTTGTCAGGTCTGAGAATGGATTGCGCCCTGCCCGCTCCGGTGACCTTGGACTGCGTCCTGCCCGCTCTGGTAACCTTGGAACAATGAGACAAGACTGGCTGAGAGTAGAGTACTGTTCTGCACTCTTTTGTTATTGGAAGTGTCCCTGGTTCCGGTTGATCTAACTAGTGCAGCCTAGATCTTTGAAATATATATATTATGATAGTGTAGTGTATGCAAGATTAAAAAGATGCGTCTTTAGTCTAGATTTAAACTGACAGAGTGTGTCTGCCTCCCGGACAGTGCAGGGAAGACAGTCAGGTATTATCATGCACCAGGAAGGCTCTGCACTGCAGCAGCATAAGATCTGACAATAGAGTTGAGGATTTCATCCCAGTATTTCATAGCACGTGGTGGTCTGTAAGACCCTCTGAGAATGGTCCTCCCCAGACCACCCTTGTTGTTGCCTCTCCAGTGTATTTATTTGCACCAAAACAAGTGAAAATGGTTCACAATGACTTATGCTTACTTACCGGGTTGATTGATAGTCCTGAGGGTTAACTGACTTGGTGTTGAGCTGTGATGATCCGGTGTTCACTTAATTTTTTTGAGCAGCGTATTTATATTTATATCAGATTTTATATAATTATTTCCTGTTTGCCCTAATGCAGTAATAACTGTAAATATTATTTTCTGTAGGATTGTAATACTGTTATATATTTTTAAGAAAGTATAAGTGTCTTAAAAGATCACCAAAAAAGTAATTTAGTAAATCTATAATGTTAAGTGTTACAACTCATAACTTCAACAAACATTGACACTGTCCATATGAAATCAACACAGTTATATAGGAGTAAGCAGCAGATTTATAAACTCCAGTAATGTCTAGTAAATAAATCTGGAAATGGCTTGTTGACAATAAATGTGTGAACGTGTCCATATGGTGCGACGGCAAAAATTAAGGGAAAAATTTATGATTTCTCCTTTTTTTTATTAATAATATAAATTAAAACATTTTTACCCATTTGTTTTCTAAAACTTTGCTATGTCACGCCATAGGACATAGGTGTGGTATATTCGTCAATTGCCCAAATAATATTTCAAATTTAGTTTAGAGTCTGTCATGGTTTGTAAACACTGCCTTTCTTTCTTCTGTAAGACTTCACCAATTCTTTATCGAACATTAAATGAAAATCTTTATCTATAAACAGTATGATTTCAATAGAAATTAAAATGTAATTTGTTCTTACTTGTTGTGAGCTTGCGTGTTCCTCCCTTGAGTCTGCTGTTTCTCTGTCTGTATGTTGTGATACAGCCCCTCAGCTTCTCTCTTCATTTGGTTACTTCTTTTAAAACAAAACCGATTTTCATATTTCACTTCCTTCTTTTGGTTCTTTGTTCAGGTGAGATCTTATTTGCATATTGTTTTGTGTTTCATCCTGTATCAGAAATATTTAGAGTTCCTGCTGTGAACTTTATTTTTATAATAAACAGAATTAAACAGGGCTGTGGTACCTGTGACTTTCTTTTAATGTGAAATTTACATTTTATTTGAAAATGTTTCTCTTCATGTTTATACATTTATTAAATTCTAGCGATATTCTAATCTTAACTACAGTAAGATTATTGAGAGTATTTAATGATAATTGGTTATGATTATTTAATGACAATATGCCACTTATAAATTCATACGCCTTTCAGATTTTCTTTAAATTATAAACTGTTCAAATGGGAACTCCTGTGCTTGAAGCCACAAATGCAACCCGTTTCTGAAACAGAATCCACTCTCATCATTTGTCCTTGTTGGCTGGTTAGTATAAAATCTCTGATTAACATGAAAAGATACAAATTACTTTCTCAAATATATGTTTTAAGATTGTCCGTGGATTAAAATCATTATAAAGATAGTATACATTAGGGTTCCCCTTCTGTCGGTCCCTCAACGTTGTGTCAAGAGACTGACTGGGGTTTGATCTTGAGAACCTATCATCTCCGAGATAAATTTAAAACGCCAATGGGCTTGGCGAATGGCACGCGCACGGCAGTCTCCGCCCCGTACATACGGGTATTAAAGGAAGATGGCGGCGGTCATTCATTTATCCTTTCTTCTTCGGAACCTGCGTGGCACATGTTGTCAAGCAAAATCGTCTCTGAGACTCACTTCAAACTGCTGGATTTACGACGAGGAGCAGTGGACTTCTCCCTTCTGAGCGGGATTCCCCATTGCGTTTCGGCAGCGAGCTACAGACCTAAAAGAGCAAATTTCTCTCGTCTGCGAGCACGTCTCGCAACTGTTTCCTTTGGTTGTGACAGACTCATCCCTTAGTCAGACGGTCATGAGACCTGCATCATATGCTTGGCAAGCATGCTGAGGGGAGTTTCGTTGATCCTGCATGTTCTGAGAATGGCTGGCGGCATTCTGGTGAATGTTGCCGCCACCCCATCTGCTTCCCAAGCGAGTTCGACTGCCGCTTGGGCGAGGTCAACCACTTTGGCGAGCAGCGGGGTGATTTGGAAGTACGTATGGAAGTTCCTCTGTCAGCTTTGGCTTCGCGGACCACCCATACCCCAGCACACTCCCCTGACTCGTCCCCGATGCGCGGCGGAAGACCGTACCATAACGGGCAGACCTCACAGAGGGGTGAGGACAAACTTTCTGTCATTGCATCGGACAGCTACCTTCTGGCATCAAATGCGGAAGATCTCTCTGAGCTCCTGCCTCCGAGCGGTCGAACTCAAGATGAGACTGATGCTGACATGTCAGCCATGCTTGCCCGGGCAGCCACGAGCCTCGGGTGGCACGTGCCCTCCCTGAGACGCTCGCGGCTGCACTAGTGGTTTCTGGGGTCGGAACGTAGTCAAAAGCCATGCTTTGCCCCGGTGCCATTTTTTCCGGAACTGCATGAGGAGCTCACTAGGTCCTGGAATAGAGGGCTCTGTAGCTATGACTTCCCTGGAGGGCGGGGCGGCCCAAGCCTACGTCAACTTCCCCCGGGTGGAGTGTGTGGTCGCAGGGCACCTGTGCCCACAAACAGCTGCCACCTGGGGGGAGTCGACCTAGGCTTCCGTCCAAGGCTTTTTCCGACACTCGTGTCGGGGGCTTGCAGTGCTGCAGTACAGGCCGCTTCTGCTCTCCACGCTATGGCGGTCCTCCAGGATTTTCAGGCTAAAACCCCTGAAGGACCTGGATGATGGGGGCTCCAGCCCAATTCGCATGAGCGAGTTACGCATTGCCACTGACTTCCCCAGGTGGAGTGTGCGATCGCAGGGCACCTGTGCCCGCAGACAGCTGCCACCTGGGGGGAGTCAACCTAGGCTTCCGTCCAAGACTTGTAGGCTCTTTTCGACACTCATGTCGTGGCTTGCAATGCCGCAGGACAGGCCGCTTCCGCTCTCCACGCTATGGCGGTTTTTCGGGCTAAAACCCTGAAGGTACTGGATGATGGGATCTCCGACCCAACTCGCATGAGCGAGTTACGCACTGCCACTGACCTCACTCTCTGGTGACGAAGGCCACGGCACATGCCTTGGGTCAGCCGATGTCAACTATGGTGGTCCAAGAGGGCATCCGTGGCTCATTCTCTACACCTTGGTGTGAGAAGAGAGTGCCCCAGTGCTTCTGGAGGACCTGTCCCTATGACCAAGATGTCCTCCGGGTTTTAAAGCCCGTACTTCAGCGTGCCCAATAAAGGGGGGGAGGGCTGCAGTCATGGTGGCACAGGACTCTATTAAGAGGGTGGGGGACCTTCAGGCATTCTCTGTGTCCCAAGGGTGCCTAGAGTTTCTCACGTTGTCCTGAGACCACGTCCCGGTCACATGCTCACGGTTCCCACCACTCCCTTCCGGGACCAGGTGGTGAACCTGTAGGCGCTCCCCTCTGGGGATGAAGACCCAACCTCCAATGTGTTGTGCCTTATAAGCCCTGAGCAGCTCTTGTCTGTTATGGGGGACAGCAACCGGGGAGGGCTGTCTCCAAACAGAGATTGGCGCACTGGATTGTGGATGCCATTACGGTAATACCAAGATCTCCCGTGCCTGCTGGCAGTGAGAGCCCACTCCACTCGGAGTATGGCCTCATCGTGGGCACTGGCACAGAGCGCCTCTCTGGCAGACATGTGTAACGCTGAGGGTTGGGCTATGCCCAGTACCTTCGCGAGGTTTTACAACCTCTGAGTGGAACCAGTGTCAGCCCATGTCCTGAGCGCTTCCGGTGTATAGGACAGGCACCTATTTTGGGCGTACACCTGCGAAAGCGTCTTCTCCCCTTTTCAGGTGAGTCAAGTGCATTTTCTAACATGTTGTTCAGTATTCGGCTCCGGACAGCACCTCGCTACTAGAGGCGTATGCCACTGTCCGTGATGACCGTCAGTACAGGCTTCTTAGTATGACCACTACTATTTTACTGGTAGATTACGTCTCGCTGTAGCACTCTTGTGATTTGCTAGTCTAGTCAGTTTAGCTCCGCTGGAGGTTGTGATACGGCTCAGCAGCGTAGTGTTTAGGTAGATCCCCAGTCTGTCTCTCAACACAACAAGAGACCGACTGAAAGGGAACGTCTTGGTTACGACTGTAACCTCCGTTATGTCTTCATGCCACAGGGCTTCGCCGAACCGCTGCAGCAACCGGGAGTTACCTCTCAGGTTCCTCAGCCCAAAGGGTGAATAAATGACCGCCGCCATCTTCATTTTATACCCGTATGTACGGGCTGAGACTGGTGTTCGCATGCATTTCGCCAAGGCCATTTGCGTTTTTAATTTATTTCTGAGATGATAGGTTCTCAAGATCAAACCCCAGTCAGTCTCTCAACAAAACTTTTCGTTCCCTCCATCAGGGAACGAAGGTTACAGTCATAATGGAGACGATTTGTAATTTGAGTTTGGCTTTCGATTGGTGCACATTGGACACTGTAAACCCAAATGTTCAAAATAATCAAACAGATTAAGTAACATAAACTTAATTTTATAAAATAATATTTTAAGTTCCTGAAACACTTTTTTACTTTTGAGTAAAGCATAATGATTATTTTTGATTAACTTGAAGATAATTCAACACAATTGGTCAAGATGGATTTCCATTTCCCAGCATGCTTTGTGTCAGACTGCATAAGGAGAGTACATTTTAAAATATGATAATTTCATATGTTTTTGGTAAAGTTAAAGATTTAGTGTTTAATGTTCACTTCACTTAGATATTTAGAAGAGTTTGACATGTATTCAGTTTTGTGGCTACTGTTGTTTAGAAGAGTGGTGCATGTGCTTAGAATCTGCAAACCTACATTTTACCTGTAACATGTGTTATGTTACTAGTGAGCAGTAATTGTGCTAATGCCAGTTCTGAGATTAGTCTCTTCTTGCTCATTTTGGATTGCATAAATCAAGGTGTGTGATTTATGCAAATTAAGACTAAGAAATATGCAAAATAACGAAAATGAAATAAATTAGTTTAGTTAACAATTTTGGTGTACTTATGAGTTTAAGTTCTGTCTACTTAATATCATAAAAAGTATACATTACATATTTAAGTCGCACTTGCTAAGATTTGGGAAGAACTTAAACTTAACAGTAATCAAAATTTGAAAGTTCTGCTTACTTAAACCAAGAACCTCTAAAACTCACAATATTTGAGTATTGACTAATCCGGGTTTACAAGAAATCATCAGCCTTTGTAGTTTATTATTACACATGAATTAAGAGTAATGCTCCAACATGAATTTTTGGGCTGTATGAGCTTTTAATATGATCACACTCACCTTACAGGAGCATGAGTCTCTGACACAAGCCATCGTTCCACACTGACACAGTCAGCCACAATCATACCAATTCCCAAAACATTATTTCCAGGTATTCTTAATGACTTTCGCCTGGTGGCACTTACTTCTGTGATTATGAAATTCTTCGAGAGGGTGGTTTTGCATCATATCAAGGTCAGTCTCCTCCTTACATTGGAACAGCATCAGTTTGCCTGCAAAAGAGAACAGGTCCACTCAAGATGCCATAGCCCTAGCTCTACACACATCATCTGAAACGCCAGGGGAGCTATGCCAAGTGCTGTTCATTGATTATATTTCAGTGTTAAATACTAAAATCCAAGACATTTAGGCTGTAAACTGGCTGATCTAGGTCTTTACACACACATTCTGCAGGATTATGGGTTCCCTAACCAACCGGTCTCAGACTGTGCAAAAATGGGCCATCATGTCTCCTTCCTTGCACACTCGGGGCTCTCCACAAGGGTGCATTTTGAGCCCCTTCCTGTTTTCTATTTTCAACATGGTTGTAGCCCACTGTAATACCATAGTCCCAAGTTTAAAATTTTGGGGAGCCCTCACCTCTGCTAACCTGTCCTGCGGCCTCATTTATAAAACCGTTGCATAAAAGCCGTTCGAAATAAGATTTTACAATTACTTCACAAAGTGCGTACGTGTGATTCATAGAACAAACGTACGCACAGAAGACGTGTGTATGCCTCTCCTTCAGATGTGACACCTATAGATCGCAAATGATCTTGAAATTGCTCGCAGCTGAACAGTTTCAGATCTCCACCTTTTAACGATGTCTAATGTAATGGAAATTTTCTAGTCTAGCTTCTTGATGAGTCTGTCTATATGTTTACGAAGTGTTTATCTATGTTTTCTTTAATTTTGTTATCATGTTTTTCTCTATACACGTCATACCACTCTGCCTTTGCCCTCGAGCAGAGGCCAAGATGTTCTGTTTGGAATAACGGGCATCACTTCTCGTAAACCAGCTCGAGACTCTGGCTAGGGGGCAAAGGGAGGGGGTTTCACGTTTTAATATATATACTCTGGATGCAGGAGGAAAGAGGGCCTTTTCTCTGCACCAGCTCATTGCTTATGATGCAGATTAAACGGCAATAAAATACTTTGCAAAGTACCTGATGTCTCTGTGTGTTGCATTTGTCAAAATTGACTCACCTTGATTAAGGAATGAGAAAAATCCACAACACTAATTAAAATAATTTGCATTTAAATAAGCGACTGTCAACACCCAGATCCTCTACGAGTGGCAAGAATTGTTTATATTTTCAAAAAATTATATTTGGATTTTTGTGTAAATATGAATTTGATCTTACTGTGTGTTCACACCAAGCGAGAATGAGGCATGATTTACATGTTAAGTCAATGCAAAGACGCGATAGACGCGCTTGCGGCGCGAATAGCACGAATGAGGCGGCGAGAATTGAGCGAATTGCGCGAATCTCGCGAATTGAGGGTTATTCGCGTGAGTTAAAAAATCAGAACTTTGGCGAAAATTCGCGCCGCGTTAACCAATCAGGAGCCTGCTCTAGTAGTAATGTGCTTATGACATAGCGAGCGGAGGCAGAAATCTGAAACAACAATGAAGGACTGCGCCTCTGAAGGACCCAGACACGGCGCCGAACGAGTCTATATGTCTATCTTCAGCCTTCCATAGCACATAATGCGCAGCTACCCTCTCAACAAAATTCATTTCCGCCATTTCGCAATAGACGGGAGCCGCCTGGCAGAAGCCCCTCCCATGACGCGAATTTCACGCGCGAATGAAGCGAGTAAAATCAAAATGTTCAAGCGTCCAACTACTCGCGAATAACGCGTTTTATTCGCCAGGTCACGCTTGATGTGAACACACAGTTAGAGTTTGCGTACGCAAAATCCACAGCAACATACTTGGAAAAATTCAAGTTTATGTTGTTGTGTGGCACAGTCATCTCTTCAATGTTTTAAGCAACAAGGTTTTGTTGGGTGGGCACAGTTTGCATTTCATCTTTTTTATTTAGAGCTCATCTTGATATTTATTAGTTTCTGTTCATTGTTAGCTCAGTGGTAAGAGCGTGGCGCCAAGGTTGTGGCAATGTCACAACAACGCCAAGGTTGTGACTTCGATCCCAGGGGATTTCACATACTTAGAAACAAATGTATAGGGTAATGCCATGTAAGTTGCTTTGGATAAAAGCATCTGCCAAATGCATAAATGTAAATGTTGGGCTGAGATGATCACGCTGTGACACAATCAGAGTGAAATAGGAGTAAGGGTACAGACAGTATATTAGTTACTTTCTTCGGTTGAACACAATTACAAATACTATTATATTAAATAGCCATCACGTTATCAACATTTCAAGAGTCATTTGGATTGCTATAATCATGGATGAACTTTTTAAAGCTTTGCCTGTTAAAATTGAAATGCATCCAGAATTATGGGGTCATTTTCATTTTCCAGGGAACTATTCCTTTAACTGTATGGGTCTGAGGGGTATAAAACAAAGCACACATTAAATTTAAGGGGAATGAAAGACGTGAAGGTGTCAGAATGTCTGAACAGAATCAGAATACTGTGTCATATATGGGAATTTTTAACAATAACAAACACAAAACATACACCTTCTCTCAGCGACTGATAATATCAGTATGTTAATTTATTTTTCCTTGAACTTCACAATGTTGCCTCACGGCTATTCAAATTTTCATAGTGTCTCAAAGCAGATAAAGCTATACATCATTCTTGCATCATTATTAATCAGTTGTCGTGTTGTGAATGGTGTGACCCAGAATGGTCAAGGTATGATTTTTCCTGTGACCCACACGAGCAGGACTGATGTATCAAGCAGTTTATTTCCAGACACACGTGTGAGAACATATGTTAATACAACAAACCATCAGAATTCAGAAATGCACTGAAATAAATCTTATCAGTGTGACAAATTGGCACATAGTCCTTTATATCAGCTCAGGAGATCATAAATTTGTCATCATTTAACCTTGAAGGGTTTTTAGATGCCTATATGGGCTTATGCAAAGACCTTAGTGGATTTTGGTCAGCATAACATCATGAGAATATTTGTATAAAACATATTTTAGAAAGTTTTAAAAGTGATATTCCTGTTAAACAAACTTGAAATATGAATAAAACCATCCATTATTCTCTATTCAAATTTGATCTCATTATATGTAATATTTTGTCTGTTTTACATTCTGATTCATATTTTCAGCATTATTTGCATGTATTGAATGCATTCATTCATTCATTTAACCTGAACCTTACTTTAGTTTTGATGTTATTGAACTGTGTACTGATGTTCTGCAAGTTAAACTGTAGGAATTGGAAAGGATAAGAAAATGATCAATCTACAAATAGACATCGAAAAAACATATAAGGGAGTCTTAATTATTTGAAATCCATAGAGCTTAAAATCACATTAATAAACAGTATTCTCACACAGTTTCAATACAATTGTTGCTTAAATAAAAGTGTTGTGTCCCAGCACTAGAAGATTCTTTATGAATACTGTACATTTATAATGACACGTTTTTATCAGCATCTTCACAATAGCTTCTCAATAACACAGTCCCCAGCTGGTCTGGACAGCCCTCCCTGACCCCACACTGCCCCAGACGAACAAAACAGGACTTATGTTGTGAACAATAGAATATGTATGTATCAAAACTAATAAATAGATTGCAAGGCTCAGCCTGGTACATCAGAAACAAAGGAGTGAATGAAAATAACGGCTTGATGTCATTGTTCTCTGAGCAGTGTGGGGTTCATGTGGTTATGTCTGTATGAATGAGATGGAGATCACAGAGCAGTCCTTGTCTCATACAGTGATGAGCCTCACAATCTGCTCTGTTTGACCCACACACACCCTCTACTGGACACAAACACTGAAACGCCGCTCTCAATAAAGTACCCTTAAGTCACCCTTAAACATATTGACTTAACCAGCAAACCTGATCTGCAGAAGCTGGTTGACCAAGGATGTATTGCTAATGAAACTACTCAATGCCCCAGTTGGACACATCAGCATCTAAAACACAACATTTGCAGGTCATTTTATTAGGACAGTCGGTTACAGTGTCACAATGAAATAATATCCATGGTTGAATTTAGTTTGCAATTTGGTTAAATTTTAGTCCTTATAAATGCAACTTTAACTATTTCTAAAGTGCATATTTTATAAAGAGCGTCGCAACCTCACATAAGGCAGTGAAACAGTCCCTGTATAGAGTGAATAATTGATTCTCGAACGATCGATATCCATTACTTCAGCACCACCGCCATGGACAGCACCAGGTAACGTGGGACGTAAGAAAGTGACCTCCGAAGGTACAGTTTGGGAAACACGCCCAAAAAAGTTATGAGGTGCACCATCGGGAAACACAGCCCTGATCTCCACTGGCGTGTTACAGCTGCACTTTGACGGCGTTTATACTAGTATGTTTTCCTTTAAAAATGCAAAACTCTACGGCCACAGTTTCGACCCCCAAAAATTTTGACTTTTGGAAACACTGGACACCCTGTTTTAGTTTGAAAACTCCAGGGTTGCGTTCTGTGTAAACGGACGAAATTGGAGGCTTTCTAATAGCAGGCGTGGTGCTCACATTCACTTACAGATTGGGTCGTCTGTATCATTCCGTTTGCTTCTTACATGTTTGCATTACAGTTACGCAAGAACCGTATGCTTTTAAATTGTGATCTCAGTACTGCAATGTCATCCGTCGATCGGTCTGCGTGGCACCGGATGAAATCAAACAAGCCAAATAACACACGAATATCCACACAAAGACGTCCTTGCTTTTCTTCACCCTCATGTTCATTTTGTACTGGCTAGTAACCAACTGTCATCAACAACTAACTTATGTATGCCAATAGAACTGTTTACATTTTTGTGCCTTTTGTTGTAACTAGAAACTTTGTATAAGAACCTATTATATTATTGCTCCTGTATGACATTTCACTTATTGCTCTCTGAACTCTCTGTAAATCGTAAAGCTTCTTCTAAATGACTCAATGTAAATGTAAATATGTGCGCATTCCCAGCGTGACTGAATGGATATGTCACATGTGTTTTCGGTAGTGTAGTGTAAACTCAGATTTTTGTAAAACACAAGTGGAAACGTCAGTATAAATGAGGATCGTTTTCGTTTTAAACTCTGTTTTCGTACGACAACAGGGTGATGTAAACAACTTAGTAACTTTGAATAAAAGTTATTGATTAAGTATCTTTGGATAGTAAGGAGAGACTTTAGTAGTGATTTATTAATGAGTTCATATTTTGTGATTTTTATGTGTTTCATCCTAGTCACCTGCTGTCACTCTCCCGTGTGATCAGCCTTCGTTTGTGTGTCCTTTTTATATAGCTCCAGTTTCCCTCAGTCCTTTTTCGGGTCATTGTTTAAGATTTTGTGTCTAAACTTTCATCATGTATGTGGATTACACTTGTTCCGGATCACCCTTGCTTTGGTTTCAAGTTTGTGGATTTATTTTTCAGTTTTCCTAAAGAACTTGTTTTGTCCCCCTTGTGGGAAGTGTTTGTGTTGCAAGGTTTGTTCACATTTTCCCCCTCGTGGGTTTGTTTATTTTATAAACAAGTTTGATTATAAAACCTACGTCTGCCTGCATCTGGGTTCTGTCCTCACCACTTTTGTGACAGTTTCTGGACTGAATTTATTTTTAAGTAAATTAGATTTTTGACAAGAATGCTACACAAGCCCTCAGCACAGTACATCTAACAATAAACTTGATTAATGTCTTTCTTAGTTAAATTCGTCATGTTAGTGTCCTCTGTCATTGTGGTGTAGTTTAACTGAACAGCACCATCTATTGGACAAAACAAGAGTTGCAGCAACTCAAACCTTTCATTTAATGTAGTGGAGCTATGAACTCCAACTAAAGTGGGTGTTAACTTTATTTCATATTTTCAATGTGCAAAATCCAGCTGTTGTACAGTTATCGATAATTGACAGAGCAAGGGTATCTTTAATTATTTAACTTTTGGGCACAAAATGAAAAGCATGACAATACAATACAAGAGCAAGACAATGCAATATAACGGACAACATAAGGTAGGTTGAAAATACTCAAATAAACTGGTTTACAGTGGTTAGACACATACAGCATCAAATCCAACGTTCACTTTATTTCACAAACAGAATATTCAGTGTCAGAGTTTAAAGAATCCAATTCAACCCGACATGTCTTAAGATAATAACTGCAAAACAGTTGTGAAGAAGAACCTACAGGACCACCAAGTCTCATCTGTTAGTATTTCACTTTTTAAAATCATTTACAAACTCATATGATTCTCTTAAGATCCAGAAACAAATCCCATTTTATGAAAGACATGTATAGTTCATCCAAAAATATTAAGTCTTTCACCATTTATTTCCCCTGTATATAAGACTCTTTCAGCTGTGGAATTAACACAAAAGATATTTAGAAAAATGTCTCTGTGGCTTTGTGTTCATACAATGGAAGTCAGCAGTGTCCTGTGTTGTTTGGTTACTAATATTCTTCAAAATATCTGCTTTGTCCTCTGCAGATGACCACAAAAAATACAGCAATTTGTAAAATAACAGTACATATTAAATATGTACTGTTTGGGAGTATTTTGTGTTGTATTTAAAGGGGAAGTTCACCCCAATATCAACTTTGTGTGATTTTTTCTCCCCCACATGACGTTAAACATGTTTAGAGAACTTCCAGTGTCTTAAGAGCACAAATAAAGATATTTAGGTGAGATTTCCAGGCCTCCTCATAGACATCATGGTGTCAGTTTCTTGCCAAGGACCAGTAAAGTACTAAAGGCATCATTAAATTGGTCCATCCGCTCATAGTGGCTCAGTTGAATTTTTTTGAAGCGACGGGAATGCTTTATGTGCGAAAAACAAACCAAAATACAACAAAATACAACAAATTTTTCTTCATCTTCTTCTTTTTTTTGATTGCCAAGGGTAAATACAAAGAAGTATACATTTACATTTCAATCACGATAATTAACAATACATTCGAAAATAATTTATAAACAAAATTCAAATGAAACAACACAAGACAAGACAAGGTCAACTAAATCTTTTTATAAAAAAACAATAATAATAATAATTTTGCACAAAATATATTAAAAAATAAGCACTGGTCTAAAGTTTTATGGGATTTAGTGTTTTGAGATGAAAGGGCCTGAATGTAGTCTTGAATGATTTTTAAAAGCAATAAATGAAGGCCTTTGATGAGAACATTTGCATATGAAATTTAGCAAGTAACAGTAGAAGATTGACTATAAAATATTCTTTCTTTTTTGTATTACTTATTGCAAAGCGAACAAACAATATATCTTTAAATAACAGAGAAAACTTTAAACAAATGTACAAAAATTAACCCCAAAAATGTGTGTACATGGACAATCCCAAAAGATATATGAAGTGCAGTGTCATTAGGGGCACCACAAAAAGAACAACTTGTGTCTATATCTTTTTTTTAAAGCTTTGGCAGGGTAAAATCTATGTAATCATTTAAATGACACTTACCTTCCCACTGCGCAAAGACACGTCTAAGCGACGTCTTTTGTACGTCATTTTTGCACGTCCAATTTGGGTTACCCGCAGGTGCGGACTGTATGGAAGGCCATTTAGGCAAAAATGTCTTTAGACGTAACTTTCGTGTACAGACGTTAGACGCGTCGATGCGTTATGCGTGTAGACGTGTAAACCCACAACTTCCGCTGTCAAACTCAAAGTCAAATCAAGAAATGTAGCCCTTACCATATTTCATTTTAGCTACACTTTCCCTCTGACTCTTTTTATTTTGCTTTAAAGCATGGCGAAAATACAGTTTAATATTATTATATAAATAATTAAATTTATAATTACTAAACAGTATTTTGTGGAAAAAACTCTGTTTTGTGTACTGGTTAACTAATATCAAATGCTGCATTTAGTTTGCATTTCAAAACATATATTTTAACAAAACATATTATTCACAATGGAAAACTCAGTATATAGAGTGCTTATAAAACAAGAAGGCATAGGTCAAGCACCAAGAGAACATGATCAAACACAAATAGGGCAAGACTCACAAACCAGCAACTAGGCAATGAATTGCCCTGGCAATGGATTTTTTTGACACTTTAGTCACTTTTCTTAAAAATATTTTTTATGTTTAGGGAAATACCAATAGATGTCACACTATACAAGCGAGATGAGAATTACGCTAAGTGACACTTACGCACGCATGTTGTTTGTAGACTTCAGCTCTGCTTTCAATACCGTCATCCCTTCCAAGCTAATCGTCAAACTTGGAAACCTAGGAATTAACAACTCTACCTGCAATTGGATTATGGACTTCCTGACGAACAGGCCTCAGCTTGTTAGGTTAGGCCACATTTGCTCCACCACCACCACCCTCAACACTGGTGTACCACAGGGCTGCGCACTGAGCCCCTTTCTCTAGTCCCTTTTCACACTCGACTGCAGGCCACGTTATTTAAACAGCGCAAACCGTACACTAAAATGTACACTAAAGAAACCCCTCATTCCTTAAGAACATTTACATTTGTTTACATTTACACAAGTCTATCAGTTTTTCCCTACAGAAGACAAAGGAAATCAGGATGAAATGCATACATTTTTTTATTATCATCTTTAATAGTGTACAAGTAAACGGTAGTGTTTTGCATCGATACTTTGAAGAACTGCACATATGTATAGACTCTATACTATAGAGGCTACGGAAAGACCTGTACAAAGCAGAAACTTCTTTGACTTCCAATATCGTAGTCTTGAGGAGCACGCCAACCTCCTGGAAATTATATAGGACAGTTTACATGTTCAGGTAATTTATTTTATTATTGTAGTACGATTTGCGCCTAGCCATTTTACCTCAACTATTTATGTTAATAATAGCAGAGGTGTATGGGTAAAATGTAAATGAGTGGCGCGAAATGAACATTGTACATGTTTTAATTGGTCAGTGCAGCGGATTGGTTGGTGCCACGCTGCCCATCGGTTGGCAATAGGAAATTGAATCGCGCAGATGATATGTCAGCGCGGCGCGAGCTCTGTAATACCCCGCTGTCTCATCCCACTATTGGATTGTTTGGCTTCCCTTCCTAACTCTCAATTTGCGCGAATCACACCACAAGTAGGTATAGGTCTATCACCAGGGAGTCAGTCAAGAGAGAGTGAGTACACTGGTCCACTTGCACTGGTACACTGGTCCATGGCACTTAGTTCTCAGCTTTGTAGGTTTTTGGGGGAATGGAACAGTAGATATGCATATCTACAGGGACCGCAAGGATGGTGTACTGGTTGGTTGTGTCCGACCCATTGTGGTGGGCCGGTCTGAGTAAAAATGCCAGGGCCCTGG
The DNA here is from genome assembly GCF_947034865.1 of Barbatula barbatula. Taxonomy (NCBI): domain Eukaryota; kingdom Metazoa; phylum Chordata; class Actinopteri; order Cypriniformes; family Nemacheilidae; genus Barbatula; species Barbatula barbatula. The sequence goes on from NC_136788.1 coordinate 3,622,261, forward strand.
TCAGGGCTGTGTGCGTGCGATGGTCAGTCCCCATGGTCACAGACCCTAGCTTCGCCGTCTCGGCATGCGAGCAAGAACTTCTGACAGAAGTTTTTAATATTATATATTTTTTATTTGGGATATTTTATTGTACATTTATAAGATTATACATTGTGATATACTACCAAATGACCAAAAAAGTAAACGCATTAAAAAAATTCATTCAAAACGTCATTGCGCATTGCATTTTGGGAAGATTCCGCCATGATTTCTACGTATACTAGCGGTACACAATAAGAATAACAACGGGACTTACAAAGATCAGATGTAAAGTTCCATACAGAGAACATATTAAAGATAAATAACATTTGCGGTACTTATAGCAAATATTAAAGCAATCCAACGATACACAAATAAGTTAGCTGGTGATATAGTGGACATTAACTTGCCATCACTTGCCATCGCTTTGTTTAAATATATCTTTATATTTATTTAACATTATCTGTTACAATATGTGTAAAAACATTGTACGCAACAAATCGACCTTTTAAAAAGATAAAATTATTCTGCGTCTACTTTTGGTCTAAATTTGGACCCTTAGACGGAGCAAAAAAAGAAAAAATATTGACATCCATTTTCGTCTAAATTTGAACCAAATTTAGATAGACAAAAAAATAGCACATTTTGACGTCGATATTTGGGCTAAAAGACGGCATGGACGGGGCGACTTGATTTAGCCCAAAAAAAGACGTCAAAAGGACGTCTGGTGCTGCTGGGTTATTAGTTATTATATATTTAAAAGGCAATGTCCAAATTTTTTCAAATCAATACTGTCAACGAAGTTTCCCCAATATAATAGGACATATGGAACAAGTTTTTTTTTAAAAGAGATCTAATTTAAAAGTTTTTTCATTTTTGAAAACCAGGTTTGAAATTTCGTGTACACCTAATGTCTTGATTTTTTTAATCACAATTCCTAAGTGTGTCACTTCAGATTTAACTGGAATACTATAAATACATGAGATCTCACAATCTATAATAGCCATTAATGCACATTAACTATGATTTAAATTGAGTCCTGAGGCTACAGAAAATAGCTTTGCATGCTCAACTGCTAAAGGAATTTGGAAGGCGTCTCTTAAAACAAGGTCGTGTCATCTGCCAACTGACTTTTTAGAATTTGCCTGTCCACTATATTAATACCCTGAATACCACTTTCAATTATGGATGACGAAAGCAACTGCACAGAGAGAAGGATATAGTACGGAGAAACTCCACTAGATAAATCAAATCTTTTTGAAGTGCCACTCTTTAATTTGATTGAGCAATTACAGTTATTGAAAAGTATTTTGATTACTTTGCAGAACATTGCAGAACATATCTCCGAAACCCTTTTTTTAATGATTAAAAATAAAATGATGCTCTACTGAATCGAAAGCCTTGTAGAAATCTAAAAAGTGAATACCAATTATTTTGAAACCTGATTGTGTCTTATCTATTGCAGAATCAAGAAAAATGGCAATGACTATTTATAGTCATTGTTGAGTAAGCATGTACGTGTAAGAACTCGAGCTGCCGCATTTTGAACCAGTTTAATTTTGTAATAGGCCTGCAGGGCAACCACCTAATAGTGCATTACAGTAATCTAGTCTTGATGTCATAAAGGCACGAACCAGCTTCTCTGCATCTGATGGTGCCAGCATATGACATAGTTTAGATATATTTTTAGATGGAAAAACAAAATTTTACAGGTGTTGGCGACTTGTTTCTCAAATGACAGAGTACTATCAAATAAAATGCCAAGATTCTTTGCTGAAGATGAGGATTTTATGGAACAACCATCAATAGTTAAGCAGTATTCTTGGTTGTTACGTATGGCGGTTTTCAGTCCAATAAGTAACTCTTCAGTTTTGTCTGAGTTCAGTAATAAGACATTTTTACTCATCCACTTTTTTTATATCGACTATGCATTCCACAATTCGATGGAATTGCTGTGTTTCATGAGGCTTAGAGGATATATCAAGTTGCGTATCATCAGCATAACAGTAAGAGCTAACTCTGTGTTGCTTTATTTTATCTCCTAGAGGTAGCATGTATAATACGAGCGTAGGACTTAAGACATAGGACTTAAGACTGAGCCCTGTGGTACACCGTACTGGACTTAGATAAGGATGTTGGGTGCTGCCCCTTTAAGGCTGCTGATTATGTGATGTCAGGTGATTGCTGGGGAGGAGCGACAGTGAGGAAATTTACTGAGAGAAAATCCATGTTGTTTACATTTTATCTTGCTGAAGTTAATAACAATTCCAACTATAATTTAAAATCACGTATTCCCCAGCGTGGTGAGTTGTTCTTATGTTGTTAAGAGTGTTTATAGTTTTCTGATATGTGGCTATATAGATCGCTATTTGTGATTAGCGCCATAGCGCCTAAGCGGTTGATGTTATACACTTGTGTTTGATGTTTGTGTAGACTTTTACCGTTTTATGTTGTTTGTTAAAATATGCATACAATATATTCAGAATTTAGATAATAAACGAAAGTTAAGTATGCGTTTGTGAAAAAGAGATTGCTCTAGAAATATGTGTTGTTGATTTGTATCACGTGTGTGATAATGCATACTATCTAAAACCGAAGTTAAAATGTTTGTAAGATTTATTGTACAACAATATTGTATAGTAATTTGTGAAATTGTTTCTGTTTACAGTTTGACCACAAACCAAACACACACGTACACAGACACACATGCTAAATTTCAACAATAACAACAAAGACCAAATATGTGCATTTGTGAGTTCTGCACGAGAGGAATAAAGGACAAAATTCAAGTTAATGTTGTCATTTTGTGGGAAACATTAAAGTCAAACACGAGGAATTTGAGAAGATCACAGAAAACATGGAGAAAGATTCAGAAACAAATACCACATCTGATCAACCACAAATGGGTCTCAAGCGTCAACGTGGAGTGGCAAAGGCTGCTGTGACACGCTTGATGACACAGATTACAGCCGCTATGGACTGTAACCAGCCCAAAGAGGTGGAAGTAAAACTTGCTGCTTTGGATGAAGTTGTAGAACGGTTTCATGAGATTCATGACACATACCATAAAACGTTAGAAGATGAAGATGATCTTGATGCATCTAAGGGCTATTTAACTTCGGTCATGCGTGATGTTCAAGACTTACAAGACACAGTCTTGAGCTGGCTTGAGGACTTTAAGCCATCAATAGAGGATCCAAGCTCTGAATCTTCAGATCTACTTAATTTCCAAGAGGAAGAGCCAGTGCTTGATGAAGCTGCTGACCTTCCAATGTCTTCTGTAGAACAGCTATCTACCCAGCTTCAAGGGCTACAAAATCTAAGACAGAAAGAAAATAAAGAGTTTTCCATGCATATTGATCAACAGGAAGAACATCTGCGTGCAGAGTTTAAATTACAACTTCAGCTTGCCGAATCCGAAATGGATGGACTGAAAGGCTTACTGAAACTCAAAGATGCTGAGGTGAGGGAAAATCGTCGAAAGGCTGAGTTAACAACAATAAATAAAGACTTTTCTACTCCTGTCTCAGGTAACCCATCCCTCAACTTCCGTCCATCACTTTCTACAGTGAATGAGAATTCTTTATGCCAACTACTAGATCTGTCAAGGCAACAATATCAGTCACACATCGATTCTATGCACCTACCACCTGTTGACATCATCAAGTTCGATGGAGAACCCTTAAAGTACTGGCAGTTCATGAGATTGTTCTCCTCTGTGATAGATAAAGAGTCAGTGCCAGATCAAGAGAAACTCACTCGACTGCATCAGTACACTGTCGGCCAAGCTACAAGTTACAACCCCAACTCTAGCCTGGGCTATGCGGAAGCCATGGCTATTCTGAAGAGACGTTTTGGCAATCCATATGCAATATCACAAGCATGGGTTGACAAGATAACAAGCAGTTGCAAAGCTTTGCTGACATTCTGTGCAGCTGCAGAGACACTTTAAAGGCAATGCAATGTGAGGAAGAGCTGAATAGTGGACGCACATTGCTACAAATTGTAGAAAAGCTACCTGATGACATAAAGAGAAGATGGCTTACAAAAAACTACGAGATCGTCAAGTCTGGCTGCTTGCCAAAGTTAGATGACATAGTCAGTCTTGTTGAATCAGAAGCTGCTAAGAGGGCAGAGTCTATATTCGGGAATCTTTTTTGCCCTGCCAGTCGAAATTCTCCTTCAGGTTTTAAATCAAGTACTAAGTCAAGTTTCAATAGGAAAGGGCAGACATTCGCTACAGTATCGATTGCAAATGAATCCACCACGTATTCTACACCAAAGGCAACATCAAGATTTCAGTGTCCAAAATGCACTGATGGACACTTTCTGAACCAATGTCAAGCCTTCAGAGCTCTGTGTGTTCAAGAGCGTTTGGCCTTTGTTCAACAAAAGCAACTCTGTGTGAACTGTTTCATGAAAGGTCATCGCAGCACAGTGTGTACTCGCAGTTGGGTATGCAAGGTGCCTGGATGTGGGAAAAAACACAACAGTTGGCTGCACTCCGCCATCGTAGCTTCTAATAACGACAAAAGCCAATCTACTAATCAAGCTACTGAAGATGAGCCAGCTGCTGACCCGCCACAAGCCGTTCAAGCACATTCCACCAGAAAGTTCATTGAAGACAGTCAAAAGAAGATTGCACTTCCTATTGTACCAGTAGTGGTTTCAGACAGACACAAACGATTCTCTATGAATGTCTTTGCTTTGCTTGACAGTGGCTCCAATGGGACCTTTGCTTCTAAGAAGCTGGTTCATGCTCTTAAGCTAGAGTCACGTAAAATGAACATTAAACTGAACACCATGGAGACAAAAAATCTCAACGTAGTCACCCTAGCAGTGGATCTACGAGTTGAAGATGCTCAACAAAGGAACTCATTCCTGATGAAGGGTGTGCTGTGTCGGGATCACCTGAACATAAGTCTCGACAATCTAGTCACACAGCATGAGGTGTTCCAGTGGCCACATCTGAAGGAAATTGCAGAAGAAATCAGTTTACCTGATGCTGACTTCACTGATGAAGTTCACCTGCTGATAGGTCTAGATCAACCTGACATACTTGCTCCTCGTGAGACACGTTGTGGTGAGTCAGGAGAGCCTTACGCAATTTTGAGTGGTTTGGGTTGGACACTCCATGGTCCAGTCGCTGACGGTTCAACATCTATTTCTGCCAATTTCATTCAAGCTGACCACTCTCGACAACAAGCTGTTGAAAGATTTTGGAAACTGGATGATCCAGTGCATGTGAACAATAAATCATTGTCAGTAGTCGACGAGCAAGTTGTGGATCTATGGAACAAACAATCAGTCAAAGAAGAGGGTCACTACACACTACCTATCCCTTTCAAAGAACATCTACCACGATTGCCCAATAACTACACAATGGCCAAACATCGATTAGACCTTCTAGGAAAGAGGCTAAAGAAGGACCCGACTTTACGTCAGAAGTATACAGAGAGTATCAAAGACTCTTTGCTGAAGGGATATGCAGAAGAGGTCATTGATATTGACAAAGAAGATGGTTGCATCTGGTACCTGCCACATCATCCAGTGCTACATCCACGCAAGCCAGAGAAAGTTCGTATTGTCTTCGATTGTGCAGCACGGTACCAAGGAACTTCGTTGAATGACAATGTTCACCAAGGCCCAGACCTAACCAATAAGCTACTAGGAGTTCTTCTCAAGTTTAGGCAATAGCCCATTGCCTTGAATGCAGACATCGAGAGCATGTTTTATCAAGTCCGAGTGCCATCAGATGAAAGAGATGTGCTTCGCTTCCTGTGGTGGGAAGATAATGACCCGGACAAACCACTTAAACATTATCGTATGACTGCTCATATTTTTGGAGGTGTCTGGAGTCCTAGTGCTGCCAGTTTTGCCTTGCAACGGGTAGCTGAAGATAACCGTGGAAACTTCTCAAAGGTCGCTGTGGATACAGTAAAGAGGAATTTCTACGTAGATGATTGCCTTAAGTCCGTACAAACAGTGGAGGTTGCCATCAAACTTGCTTCTGAACTAAGGGAACTACTCACCTGTGGAGGGTTTAGATTAACCAAGTGGTTAAGCAATTCAAAGGAAGTGATGAGATCAATACCAGCTGAAGACTGGGCAAAATCCTTGCATGAGGTAAACCTTGACCAAGAGGATTTGCCATTTGAACGAACACTGGGCGTCCTTTGGAATGTGGAAAGGGACTGCTTCACATTCGATGTCAAGCGAGTGGATGAACCTGCAACTAAGAGAGGAGTATTGAGCACTACCAGCTCTATATAAGATCCTTTAGGATTTGCAAGTCCATTCGTGCTCAAAGCTAAAGCAATCTTTCAAGAGTTGTGCCTTATGAAAGTCGACTGGGATGAGGAGTTGCCAGTGAACATCGCTGCACAGTGGCGCAAATGGTTAAACGACTTGCCTCTATTGTCAGCACTGACAATTCCAAGATGTCCAAGATGCAAACATCGACTAGTTGTTTGTTAGCTACCCAGCTACATCACTTTGCCGATGCTTCAGAACTGGCTTACGGTGCTGTTTCATACATCAGGATTGGTGACACTTGCAGGTTGGTGATGTCAAAGGCCAGACTTGCACCAATCAAGCCAGTTAGTATACCACGACTGGAGCTACTAGCAGCGGTAGAAGCTACTGATCTGGATCAGCATATCAAGCAGCACTTGGAGATTCCAATTGAAAGGACGTTCTTTTGGACAGATAGTACTATCGTACTTCAGTACATTAACAGTAAGCTTTGCCGTTTCAAAACATTCGTCGCCAACCGTATTTCAAAAATACATGAGCGTTCAGAACCATGCCAGTGGAGACACATTGACTCTGCTTTGAACCCTGCCGATAATGTCTCTCGAGGAATGAATATGGGAGAGTTTTTGTCGAATGAACAATGGGTATCTGGTCCCCACTTTCTACGACTTGATGAGGAACATTGGCCTGCTCAACCCGACATAAAGGATTTGCCAGAAGAAGCAGAGATCAAAAGAGTCAAGGAAGTCTATGCAGCTAGCATAAAGCCAAACCAAGTGATGGGAAATGCAGTGGACAGACTGCTGGAGCGATACTCCAGTTGGCATCGATTGAAAAGAGCTACTGCTATCTTGTTGCGTGTCAAGACCTTGTTGCGCAAAAAGGCAAGTGTGCATCTTTCTGACCCCATCACTGTTTGTGAGCTCCAACGAGCAGAGTTAACCATTCTCAACTACACACAAACTGCATCTTTTGGATCTTCTAAAGCCAAAACCAGTTCATTTCTTGAGCTTAAAGCCTTTGAGGATGATACCAACCAACTCATTCGTGTGGGAGGCAGACTTACAAACGCCCCAATTCCCTTTGAGGCAAAACATCCAGTGATCTTACCTAACAATCATCACATCACCCAACTGATTATCAGTCACTACCAGCTTCGATTGGGTCATGCCGGTCCAGAGGAGTACTTGCAGAAATCCGTCAACGTTTCTGGATACTAAAGGGACGGGCTGTTATTAACCGAACTCTCAAGTCATGTATACAGTGTCGAAAGTTAAGAGCTAAACCGCAAATCCAACAAATGGCAGACTTGCCTAACTCTAGAGTGACACCAAGTGAGCCTCCATTCACTCGTGTGGGCATAGACTATTTCGGGCCATTCCTGGTCAAGAAGCCACGCAGTGAGCTTAAGAGGTACGGATGTTTGTTTACATGTCTCACAACAAGAGCTATTCATTTGGAAGTTGCGCACACCCTTGATACTGACTCCTTCATCAATGCCTTACAGCGATTTATCGCTAGGAGAGGCCCAGCCAAGGAAATCCGATCGGATAACGGGACAAATTTTGTTGGTGGATTACGAGAGTTGCGGAAAGCCATTTGTGAATGGAACCAACAAAAGATTTCTGATTACCTGCTGCAGAACAATGTAAAATGGATCTTTAATCCACCTGCCGCCTCTCACATGGGCGGTGTTTGGGAGCGACAAATTCGCACCGTTCGTTCCGTTTTAAACTCTGTCCTATCGCAGCAGGCACCGGATGACGAGTGTTTGACAACATTGTTTTGCTGCGTTGAGTCTATTGTCAATGGTAGACCAATCACTAAACTCTCAGACGACCCATCAGATCCTCTACCACTCACACCAAATCATCTCTTGTTACTCCGTTCCGGTCCAATACTACCTCCGGGAGCCTTCGTAAAACAAGACCTTTACAGACGCAGATGGTGCCAGGTGCAGATGGCTCAAGGAGTATTTACCTGCATTGCAACAACGTCAGAAATGGCTACAACCAAAGCAGAATCTTCGTATAGGAGATCTCGTGCTTATTCTTCATGAAAACACACCACGCAACCAGTGGCCACTAGGTCTGATTAATCAAGTCTATCCAGGCGCAGACGGACTTGTGCGAACTATGGAAGTGAAAACACAGGCAGGAGTTTTCAACCGCCCTGCACACAAAATCTGCCTCCTGGAGGCCAGTTTTCTCAGTTGAATTTGCTTAATTGAGACATCACCCTTCCGTTGTTGGAATGACCTGTTTGGGTCATTGGGGCCGGGATGTTGGGTGCTGCCCCTTTAAGGCTGCTGATTATGTGATGTCAGGTGATTGCTGGGGAGGAGCGAGTGAGGAAATTTACTGAGAGAAAATCCATGTTGTTTACATTTTATCTTGCTGAAGTTAATAACAATTCCAACTATAATTTAAAATCACGTATTCCCCAGCGTGGTGAGTTGTTCTTATGTTGTTAAGAGTGTTTATAGTTTTCTGATATGTGGCTATATAGATCGCTATTTGTGATTAGCGCCATAGCGCCTAAGCGGTTGATGTTATACACTTGTGTTTGATGTTTGTGTAGACTTTTACCGTTTTATGTTGTTTGTTAAAATATGCATACAATATATTCAGAATTTAGATAATAAACGAAAGTTAAGTATGCGTTTGTGAAAAAGAGATTGCTCTAGAAATATGTGTTGTTGATTTGTATCACGTGTGTGATAATGCATACTATCTGAAACCGAAGTTAAAATGTTTGTAAGATTTATTGTACAACAATATTGTATAGTAATTTGTGAAATTGTTTCTGTTTACAGTTTGACCACAAACCAAACACACACGTACACAGACACACATGCTAAATTTCAACCATCATTTGTGAGTTCTGCACGAGAGGAATAAAGGACAAAATTCAAGTTAATGTTGTCATTTTGTGGGTAACAAAGATCTAAGCCATTTCAAAGCTATTCCCTTAATACCGACATAATTTTCGAGTCTATGTATGAGCATGCTGTGGTCAATGGTGACGAATGCAGCACTAAGATCTAGCAGCACCAATAAGGAGATTCAACCTTGGTCAGACGCCATAAGCAGATCATTTGTAACTCTAATCAAAGTAGTCTCTGTACTGTGATATGCTCTAAATCCGGACTGGAAATCTACATCCCTTTGGAGGAAAGAACATAATTGAGTTGAGACTACATTTTTCATAACTTTAGATATGAAAGATAGATTCGAAATAGATCTGTAGTTAACTAATTCTTCAGGGTTGAGATGGTTTTTTTTGACAAGAGGCCATATAACAGCCACCTTATATGCTTATGGCACATGTCCTAGTGTCAGAGATGAGTTTATAATGCTAAGAAGAGGATCTATAATCTTCTCTCTCTACCGGTCTGACGAGGTCAGATCTTCAACAAAGCGCAGGAAACTGGGACTTTTTAGCAGCTTTCCATAAAGCATCCTGGACAACCCAATTGAACTCTTCATCTTCTTCTTGGACGAGAGTACTTTTCCACCTTGTGAGTCAGAGCGCCGCCGTCCAATAGGGGGAAGCCCCATTCAAGGTACGGCACACAAACCTAATACGCATACGTCCAAGAAGAAGATGAAGTATAAGTGCTCTAGTGAACGCTCACCATACACTGACAAGACAGAGGAGAACATATCGATTAAAGTCGATATTTTGGTTTGTTTTTCGCACATAAAGCATTCTCGTCGCTTAAAAAACCCCACAATGAGCGGATGGACCAATTTAATGATGCATTTAGTACTTTTCTGGTCGTTGGCAAAAACTGACACCATGATGTCTATGAGGAGGCCAGGAAATCTCTCGGATGTCATCTACTGTACATATCTTCATTTGTGCTCTGAAGACTCTGGAAGTTTTCTAAACATGTTTAACGTCACGTGGGTGAGAAAAAAAACACACAAAGTAGATTTTTGGGTGATCTTCCCCTTCAATCCATAATATGCTTTTGAAAAGATCACTGCTGCTAAAGGAAAAATCACAAATGAAAAATGAAAAGAAATATAAAGTTGTGTATCGCAGGAAATGACAGACACTTCTCAATCATATCTGCTGCAGATGAAGTTGCGTCTCTCAGTTTCAGGAAGGCTGATCCAGCGATGATCTCCTCCAGACTGAACCGCTCCAGATCTCATCACAGTATCACAGTTCTTCACTGCTGTTTCATTCCCTTCAGCCCATTTCTCATAGCACACCATCTCTCCGCTTACCCAGTACCAAGTGTCCAGTATGCAGGAGTGACGTAACCCCAGCCAGACCTCTGCAGTAGAAGGGTCTTTAACCACTTTTTTCACCCAGCGCCGAATCTCCTCTGAATCAACTGAAACCAGATCAATGTGATTCTGTCTGCAGTGTATCAGAGCATCAGTCCAACTCAGATTCTGTTTGATCAATATCAGCTTATCTGCACACAGAACAGACATAACATGTATATGTGCATGATAGCAGTCAAAACACAAACTGTTGTAGATAAACTGAGATCATTTGAATAATTAAGGAACTTTTTTCATCAATGGAGTGATGGTGAGGAAAGGATTTGGGAACAGATTGGCAAGTGATCCACACAATACCTAAACCTGGGTCACATTAAATCACATTTCTTTCTAAAGAAAAGCTTGTTACAGATGTTTTATATTATTATAAAGCTGAAAGGAAACACTGTGGATGAACTTCATATCATACGGATAATGAAGAACTGATAGACTATTATGACTCACCTTCATGACATACAAAGGTCTGAGAGTAACCGCAACCAGCATCATTCCATTGACCCTTTGCAGGCATTTGGACCTCTGTACAATTTACAGAAGAATCATGATAATTATTCGGTTCATTAGACTTCCAGTCTCTGAAGGCGGAGTCACTGTTATCTGACCACTCCCACGAGTCTCTGAACAGACCAATCCAGACATGTGTCTCTTTATTATTAATGTTCTCAATCTGTTGATTCTCATTCTGGTTCCTCACACGGATCAGATCAGTTTGATACTGTCTGCAGGAACTCTGTGCTTCTCTCCATGTTTTAGCAGCTCTTACAAGGATGTATCTTTTGCTATTGGTCTCTGTTAAAATAAATATATGGATTGTAAATGAACTTGGATGTGAATCTTCAAAAACTCTTCTGACAGTCTTGAGTGCAGAATGTTTATCCATTCTCTGCAGTCTCCCTTTGTATTTCTCTCACTCAGTTTACAGTGAGCAAAAGTTTAACACATACACATAGAAAACGGTGTGTTTTAATGTCTGTGAGAGTCAAACTGAATGGAGATATTTTTTCGTCCTTTTGAAATGCTTTGTACTGAAGTTGAAAGTTCAGTGCTCCTTAGACACAGATGCGTAGTTTGCTGTCAAAAACTCAAGCTGTTTCAGTTTCTTAACTGTGATGTTTATTGTTGTTGTCTTATAAAGTTTACGTGATCGTGTTTTATTAAGCAAGGTGTCACTCACCATTGTAGCAGATAAAACTCAACTTCTTATTACAGTTCTTAGATTGCCATTTTCCTTTTCGCATAAAAGCACATTTTGGGGGGGAAGTTGGTTGTCCTTTCTCCCAGTTCGTATAGTTCACAGGATCACCCAGAGACCACTTCCATTTATGTATACTTGTATTCTTCAGTCCAATCCAGACGTGCACCTGAGTGTTATTCACAGTCTTCTTCAGCTCTTTCATGTCATTCATGTTGTTGACTGTGGCCAGATCTGTGTACTTCTCTCTGCAGTATCTCTGAGCTTCAGTCCAGTTCATCGTCATGTTTATATAGTGATAACGGTGCTGAATGCATTCAGATAATGAACAGAGAGCTGAAAGAGAGTGTTTGATGCTTTATTCAAACATAATGGCATTATAAACTAAACATAAAACCAGAAACACAAACTCACCGATGAGAAGAAGCCTGAAATATAGAGTTTGATCCATTTCTGAGAAAGAAAGACATTGAAATATTCAGATATTCCCTTTCTTCTGCTTTTTCTTTTCAGTTTTGATTTCACAATTTAGCATTATTGCAAATCAGCTATAAGATTTAACAGGAAAAAATAAACAGTAGAGAGAAAACAGTATTGAACGGGCAAAAAGATCTGAAAACAAAACATCTGAAAAGACATTGTTTTTTTCATGAGATGTGAGCCAAAATAAATAACTGCCTAGAGGATTGTAGCACATATATCTGGGAATAACATAATAATCTTCACAAGTTTTTATTAGAAGTTATTGAACATTAATTCACAATCCTTATCAAACACAGTCATATCTAAATTATCATTGTAATAGAAGTAAGATTGTAAGTTGTTCTTACTTTTGAGTGTGTCTGTCTCCCGAATCTGCTGTTTCTGTCTGTGTGTTTATTGTGTCATTATATTATATCTGCTCTTCAGTTCCTCCCTTCATTTGTTTACTTCTTTCACAAAATGCCACATTTTAATTTCCTTCTTATTTATGTATCCCCACCCCCTATACTTTACTGTTTCCTATTAGTGTATCAATAACTGCATTCAACGAGGTGAAAATTGGGTTTACACTTCTTTGCATAATGACATATATAGTGTCAGTAAAAAATGAAATGTATTAACATGTTGGTGTATATGTGGATCCGGAGCATGGCACAAAAGACAGTAGACGTTGCTAGAGAACTGAAAAAACAGCCAATGTACACAGATAACCATATTAAACAGTAATAAAACAGTATAAAGTATAAAACGTATACATAAGGGAAATAAATGACACACACTATCCATAAAATATACTTCATCTTAATTTTTATAAAAATATGTTGAGAATATTTATACAGTATGTCGAAGATTTGTATATTTTACATTTAATTTTAATATATATTTTATGGCATGAAATTCAAAGTCTGTACACGGAAATAATAAAAAGGGGAGATTAAACTTTGCATTGGCATTTGCATTGGCTGTTACTGTTTATGCAGTGCCCTAAATAAGGGCTAGTGAATTCATTATTAAGTTCACATCCGAAAGGTTGATTCATAAATTTTTGTAAATAGAGAACACAAAAATGTGTATTTTTTTCACTGCAACAGTGCAATTCTATAGACTTTACAGAGGATTTACTGGCACAATATTGTTTTTTTATCTGATATTGGAGACCTCCCTCAACATCATCATCTCACCTTCCCTGTGCCTGATTTGTAGGTAAAATCTGATGTCCTTACAAGATCCAATAATATTTGAGTCATAATAACATTAACACACAAACACACGGACATGGATTTCTGTGTGCACGTCCACCAGTAAAAGGGGTCCAGTGATGCTCAGCGAAGCAAAGAACAGTTGTTGTTTCCGTGTATGTATTATATGTGCTGGTCATATAATTAGAATATCATCAAAAAGTTGATTTATTTCCTAATTCCATTCAAAAAGTGAAACTTGTTTATTATATTCATTCATTACACACAGACTGATATATTTCAAATGTTTATTTCTTTCAATTTTGATGATTAAAACTGACAACTAAGGAAAATCCCAAATTCAGTATCTCAGAAAATTAGAATATAACTTAAGACCAATACAAAGAAAGGATATTTAGAAATCTTGGCCAATTGAACTGAACTTGAAAAGCCTGAACATGTACAGCACTCAATACTTAGTTGGGGCTCCTTTTGTCTGAATTACTGCAGCAATGCGGCGTGGCATTGAGTCGATCAGTCTGTGGCACTGCTCAGGTGTTATGAAAGCCCAGGTTGCTCTGATAGTGGCCTTCAACTCTTCTGTATTGTTTGGTCTGGCATATCACATCTTCCTCTTTACAATACCCCATAGATTTTCTATAGAGTTTGCTGGCGAATTAAGAACAGGGATACCATGTTCCTTAAACCAGGTACTGGTTGCTTTGGCACTGTGTGCAGGTGCAAAGTCCTGTTGGAAAATGAAATCTGCATCTCCATAATATTGGTCAGCAGCATGAAGCATGAAGTGCTTTAAAACTTCCTGGTATGCAGATGCGTTGACCTTGGACCTCAGAAAACACAGTGGACCAACACCAGCAGATGACACGGCACCCCAAACCATCACTGACTGTGGAAACTTTACACTGGACCTCAAGCAACGTGGACTGTGTGCCTCTCCTCTTTTCCTCCAGAATATGGGACCCTGATTTCCAAAGGAAATGCAAAATTTACTTTCATCAATGAACAGCAGTCTAGCCCTTTTTGTCTTTAGCCCAGGCGAGACGCTTCTGACGCTGTCTGTTGTTCAAGAGTGGCTCGGCACAAGGAATGCGACAGCTGAAACCCATGTCTTGCATTCATCAGTGTGTACGATGGGAAGGTTGAGAATCGCTGGACTAGGATGAAATCGACAATGAAGTTGCCAGGTAAGGCGGGCAGAGGTGGAAAGCATTGGGACAAAGCCATAGATATATTAATTTTGCAGCTTTTTACAGATTTTTTATGTATTTTTAAAATACAGTCAGAAAACGTTAAATTACAGAAAAAGACCACAAATTTACAAGAAAAACAGGACAAATGTAATTTTACAGTGAAAATAAATTATTTTACAGTTCATTTCTGGCATCCCAGCTGATTTTTGTTTTAAAATATGGTCTTTTTTGTTTTAAAATACGGTCAAAAGCTATAAAATTACAGAAAAAAAACTAATTTACAAGAAAATGGTGAAAACAATTGAATATATCTCCTTCTAGCTCCTTATATTAACTGGTCAATCATAGCACACCTAGCATTTCACAGCGATGAGCTTTTTTGAAATCTGCGCGTTTCAGAGAGGCGGGGCAAAGAGGAGATACAAACATGCACGGTATGATCTTATTGTATTTTAGCATACTTTCCCATGACAAATGTATTTTAACACATTTTACAACAAAGAAACTTTCAGTCAGTGAAGTCCAACTAAAGCAAATGCTGATCACAATATTTTTATCAATATTAATTGTGGGTGCAAAGCTTATATTGATTCAATGCAATTGACAAATCAAAATGTTTAATTCAACGGTTGCTTGGCAGCATAACTGCGCATAAGCAGTCTCAACGTTCACAGAAACCTAATATTTTAAGTAGAGCTAAACTGATCTATTGAGTTTTATCGCATGTCATTGCTCAACAAACTTAATCAAATTAAGTTATGTTTAAAACACGCAGCTGTTTTACATTATGATAAATATACTTTTCTTGGTTTCATAAGTATGGGTAGAGATACATTCATCAGGGTTAACCTGAATACAGATCAGACCATCAAATTACGATGGTTTCAAACACCTAGTTTAAGTCAAATTAGATTTTATAAGTCCTGTCTGGTGCAGTCTGTGATGTGGTGTAATATTACTGGACAGCACCATCTACCGGAAAAGTCATTTGAGAGACAAACACGTTGATCACTCCCTCCTTTTGGTTTCAGTTCCTCATTTACAAAATTGAGATTCAACCAACATCAAACACAGAATCATTACTGTCATGAAATCGATCGCTTCTAAAGATCCAACAAACCTCTCGTATCATCATCTTCAGCTTTATCTGGGATTATTGTCTTCGCAGGGGTAGGTCAGCATTCTTTTCTGATGTGACCCTGAATGACACGAGATTGTCAGTCTTTATATCCTGTTACCTTCATCAGTCCTGTGGCAACGTGAGGAATTATTTATAGCTCAAGGGGAAATGCTTTTCTCCTTTACGAATACAAAATAACTGTCATTTTGGATTCAGCTGGTTTAAATGTTCATATAGATCTATTCCTTAAATTGGTAATGTGACTGGTGATGTAAAGTCGTGTAAAACATTAATTTCTTGAGACTTTATTTCTTAAACCCTGATTGTGTGGCCTTGTTGCATGTTATTAGTTTTTGCAGAACACAGAAGAAGATATTTTGAAGAAAGTTGGTAACCGAACAGCACTGGACCCCATTCACCTTATTCTAAATATCTTCTTTTGTGTTCTGCGGAAGAAAGAAAGTCATAAAGGTTCGAAATGGCAAGAATTTTTATTTTGGGGTGAACTGTCACTTTAAGTATTTTCCTGTTCGTTTACGTCTCAAGTTGTTTTAACTCTCACAGATAAACTTACAGGTTGTTATGGAGGAACAACCAGAAGCGCTTGACACCAGCGAAGCAGATGCACAGAATTCCTCGCAGCAGCAGCAGCAGCAGCAGCAGCAGCAGGAAACATGTAAAAATCCACAGAGTGTTATTTGTTTATGAAATTTGTGTTGTCCCTGTCTCATTGTGTTAACTTCATGCGACAGATGAAGATGCGCATCCGGGTTTCAGCGCCTCGTGTATGACAACAGCAGAACTACAGCAGCACTGGAGGGCCGTGAAACAGGAGTTCAGAAGCATTAGACTGCTGTTTGACATCCCTTCAGCACGAATCGTCGACCAACTGCTCTCCAAATATGTGGTATAAACAACTGCTTATAACACAACAATGTTATTAAAAAGTACAGCAGTTTATTTCGTGATGCATTCTGCATCAAAATTGAATTCTGTCTGTGAGATGGGTCACCATGTCTTGTAGGAATGCCAAGTAGAAACCAAAACTGTGTTGCGTCACCTACTCATGCTATGTTCTATAAGTACTGCTTTTGAAACAACACATACTACTGTATATAAAACAGTGATTTAATAGTAAAAAGCATGTACTTTATCTAATGTAGCATGTAGTGTCACAGTACACATCCCTGTGGGGAACCAGAAAATGCAGGACAGGTACTGAAGCCAAAGCAATTGAAGTGAAATTTCCTAAATCACAACTAATAAGCTATCCCTATCATTCATAAAGATTTACTCAATATCTTTGAATCAAAGTCACCGAGTGCAGCTGTCAGAGGAGAACTGGTCCTCCCAGCTGAGACTGGTTTCTCCTGTGGTTTTTATCATTGGAGTTTGGGTTCCTCGAAACAGGGCAGTGTTGGCTTACTCACTGGGAGACTACTGATATATGATATTAGATGAGCTTCAAAATTCCGTAAATTCCGTTCACATCGCTTTATTACAATGATCTTGCTTGTTCTACAAACACATCCACCGTGGTGTGTTTGACCTTTTCTGTGCTTTGGAACAATGCACATTGTGAAAAGCCCTATGTAAATAAAATAAAATTGAATATCCCCCACAGGAGGCTGGATGAAGTAGGCCTATAGGTCATAAACCTTGCCGTGTAAATGAATGAGATGTGACCAAGACTAAAACATTTTTATAAAATAAATTTTTGCCAAAGATGCTGCCATTTTAGTTCTTATCACATTGATGTACGTATATTGAAGTGTACGTTTTTCCAGTTTGTCTGGTTTAAATGAGTTATAATAAGATGTTTTGCCGGGTCTTAAAGACAAAGCTTCAGACTAGTCCCAGACTAAAATTAAAGTTTGAACTTTGTTTCTTGAAAAAAGTGCCCTGGCATATTTTAAAATGTCCTTGCCATTGTTTTTTCTAAATATGCACACCAGTAATGTTTTTATCAACGGCATTTTAACAAAAGCTAATTATTTATTCTATTTTTTAAGTATCGTCCTGGCATAACCTAAGCCTTGTCTTTGAAACCCGGCCTTTATGTATGACTTGTGTGTTTTCCATTGAGTCTGCGGGGGGGACATGGGCGGAATATAACAGCTTCATCTTACGGTCATTATTCAACAGCCTAAATATGTCAGCAGCCGTTTCTGGGATATTTAGGCTTCATTTTTCTATTGCAGAAGTGAATGGTGACACACATCCATCTTTAGGGGGGACAGGATCTTGCTCAACAACAGTTTGAAAATACTTTTGCAAAGTGAATTTCCTGAAGTTTACTTGAAACATTAGCTAAATGTACATGTACATTTAATGGCACAGACATTTTAAGTTAACTAATTTCTCCGTGAGTACTGAGGTTTGTTACTTACACAACAGTGCAAGAATGTGTGTTAAATGCCAATGTCAGTGTTGAATTCATTTATATTTGATTTCTGTCATAAAGGTGTATCGCATTGTGGTGATCCGGTCTGGTTCCTACGACTGTGAACGTGTGGCTATTGAGCGTCGATATACTGACTTTCTTCACCTGCATCAGGAGCTCTTGCTGGACTTCAGTGAGGAGATAGAAGACATTATGATGCCCAGAAAGAAAGTGACGGGAAACTTCTCTGAGGAGAACATCTCAGAGCGGCGTGTAGCCCTGAGAGACTATCTAACTCAGATCTACGCCATCAGATGCGTCCGTCGATCGCAAGCTATTCGGGCATTTTTCACTCAACAAGAACTAAAAGAGGCATATGACCTGCTGCGTGGGGGGCGCTTTTCCCGGGCTCTTGAGGGCCTACAGAAGGTGTTGGTGCTTCAGGAGAAACTGTCTTCTCATGACTCCACTTTAGTGATACCAACCTTGTGTGCCATATTGGTGTGCCAAAGGGATCTAGAGGACATCAATGCTGCTTTTCAAACAGGCAGAAGGGCTCTTCCCACCGTGAGGCGCTATGAGCTCCGCCGGTATCAGGGGCCGCTGCTGGAGGCTCTTGTTGATTTGGGTTACAGTCTTGAGTTGCCTGTGGCACAGTTACAGGATGAGCTGACCAGAGTAAGAGACTCCCCTCATGGTCCGGTATCACAGATGTCCCTTAAAGAACTGGTGGTGCAAGAGTTTGTGTAGGAAACATAAATGTGATTTTATGGGACACATCGAGAAAAAAAACCATTCTGCTACACACATTTGAATGACTCGGATGTCCAGAAGGACAAAGCTCTAGTGCAAAAATGGCCTCCTAAAATATTTCTTATCAATTCATATATTTTCTAGAGAAGTTGTTTCAAACGTTACACTATAGACGGTATGCTATATAGCATATATACAGTCTGTATCAATTACTACATATATCTGCCATAGCAGTGTGAGTAAACACAAAAACTTAAATACAAATGTGTAAACAACCTTTTTATATCTTCAGACAGACTTGATATCAATACACAGATTTGAAAGAAATAGACCAGAAGACAAAACAGATCTCAGATTATTTCTGATGTGACACAATTACACTATATATTCTATAAAATATGTATGAAATAAACAATTAAAATATTATTATGGTGTTATTCAAATTATTATAATACTCTAGTATGTACTTATTAACGATATGATCTACCTCCTAAAAATATGTAGATCAATCATTTTGTAAAGAAAAGTGGAGCGATGCAGTGCTGTGCGATTGGTCGAGCCTACACAGGCACCCGCACCGCGCATGCGCAGACCACACGTGCCCGTAAAAAGCGCACGCGTGAACTTCACATGTCCCTGTGTTTATTTTAACTTGAGCGATATGCTGCTCGCGAGGAACATTTGAGTCAGAGAAACGCGACCGTGGGCAGTTTATTTCAGTTCGTTTACTTCGGCTCAAGTGTAAAATGGCGAACGACGGTTCAACAAAACTATCGAGGAATCTCCTGCGAATGAAGGTATGGTTGATTCAATCATGTGCGTCTAAACCATAATTACAGATAAACACGAGTTTGAATGTATTCACGATGATGCGTTGTGTGGGTTACATGCTGTGCGGTGTTGTAGAGGAGGGGGTATTCCAGAAAGCACACCCGGGTAAGTTTAAGGGCTCATAACCTCGACTTCCGGTTGAAAACGGAGATAACGTTCAGGGTATGTTAGTAACCATAGCAACTCGCTGTCCGAAGATAACTTCTGTTCCAGGGTTAGTTCATTTTAGGGAAATCGAGGTTCAGGGGTCGTCTGCGCATGCGTGAGCTTTTGATGATCGTCAAGTGGGCGTGGATCGTCAACTACTTTACATTAACATGAAGTCATTTAGCAGACGCTTTTATCAGGGAGCAATAAGCCATAGGTTACTAGTGTCAACAAAACCTGTTGACCAGTATTTTTTAATTTTTTCATTTGTATGTCAAGTATTCACAGAAGAGATGGGTTTTAAGTAGTGTCTTCAAGGTTGTGAGAGATGTGTACATAAAGGTACATCTAAAAAATATAATGTCATGAAAAAGTTAAATACATTTTTTAACTCATTTCGGAAAGTGAAACCCATATATTATATAGATTCATTACACACAGAGTGAAAGATTTCAAGCCTTTATTTCTTGAAATTTAGATTATTATGTCTTCCAGATTGTCACCCCCAAATTGAGTGTCTAAAATAATCTGCGTATTACGTAAAATAAATAAAAAAAGGATATTTTAAACAAATGTATGTTCATTTCTATCCACTCAATATTTGGTTGGGCCTCTTTTTGCATGAATCACTGCATCAATGCGGCGTGACATGGAGGCAATCAGCCTTATTATGGGTTTCACTTTTTGAACTGAGTGACCAAAAATATTGACTTTTTAAATTTTTTGAGATGTACCTGTATTACATATAAAACATGATCATTTTACAGCAATATTAAGACAAGTCAGATTTATTTATATAGCGCTTTTTACCATTTTCATTATTACAAAGCAGCTGTAGAAGAAAACATATTGACTATAAGCAAAACATATAAGGTTACGCAAGTCAAAACAAAAAAGGTGAAAACGCAGAAGACGGACACAACGATTCAAACGCACAGGCGCCATCGCCTAGATCCACACACCCAAGATAAGGAGAGAGAAACACTGGTCAGATATCAGACAGACTATAAATTCCTATATGCAGTGTTAATTAAATAAAACTTCTAAATTCTAGCAGCCCCCCGTCCAGGCAAACAGTGCAAAACAGTGCAAGGACGGTGGCGAGGAACCCAAAACTCCATTGGAGGAGTAAAAAAACCTCAGAGGGAAACCAGGCCTAACCAGGGGATTCCAGTTCCCCCCTGGCAAAAACTGCTGCCTCTGCACAAGCTCGACAGTGAGCGCACAACTGACTTTAAATTCATTTACATAAAAAACTCCACAGCCTCCTCTTACAGTTAAGTATCGGAAAGGCCTTTCTCCAAACTACAATGAGCCAACATTTATAATGTTGTTTCACAGTCAAAACCTTCTTAGCCGTTTCCATGGTGACTCATGAAATCTGTGATCCATTAGTAATGTCTTCATGTGAGCAAGCGGTAACTCTGGGTAACTTGCGTGAGGTTGATTAAACTTTACTTGAAATGTGTTCTGACCGAAGTTAGCAATGTTTGGGTTCATCATCCCAGAGTTCAAGGTTTAGCTGACGGTCAGTTAACACTGCTTTCTGGAATGCACCCCAATCTGGGTGATATGGTGAATTGAGGGTGATTTAAGTGATTCCATGTGTGATGGAGTGATTCAGTGTGGTTTTGATGTGTGTCTGTAGTTCATGCAGAGAGGTCTGGATGCTGATGTGAAGAAACAGCTGGACGAGGAGGAGAAGAGAATCATTAGTGATGAACATTGGTTCCTGGATCTGCCTGAGCTCAAGGCCAAAGAGTGAGACTTGTCACTATATTGTAATCTAGTGTACCCAGAAAGTATTTGGACACTTGCATACACATTTTTTATTTTTAGAACAGACGTTTTATTGCACGGTGAAAGTGCAGTATTCATTTAAATGTTTCTACTCTTGTGTAGTGTAGCCTGTTGAAAAAAACTGCATATGCAGGTTAGGTAGGTTTTGAAGCATGGTAGCTGGTTTTAGCTGGTCGTTTGCTGGTTTTAACTGGTCTTGAGCTGGTTAAAGCTGGTCCTGAGCGTGATTAGGACCAGCATATGACCAGATTAAACTAGCACATCATGACCAGCTATTGTAACTATTAGCATAGAACTGTAATTTTGTTTTGGGGAATGGTAACGTAATCATTTAGCAGAATTAAACCATGTCAGTGAAATAGTCTGAGAAGTATAGAACAAAATTGATGACTTACAAGTTTGCTGTCAGTTCCACAGTAAATGGCAAATAACTTTAGATAAAACCTCTCCCATAATTTCAATTCGTGTACTTCACGTGGATAAAATGTCCAATTGGCATCTAGATAACTTTGTGATTACCCAGCTAACACAGTGACGTTGTGACGACGTACCAAATAATGTTCCAGCGACGTAACGTGATTTCCTCCTGAAGACATAGGCCTACTGTATCTGGAACGTACCATATTCGTTGCAGTGACGTTCCAAGTAACGTTTCTCACGTCCTATCGACCAAACTGTCACATTGTTAAAATAGTTTTGTAGCTGTCAGAAGTCGGATGTATAGCATTCGTCTTAACGTTATAACAGATTTTACTTTCTACTCTGATCATACATTTTCCATATAATAACATAACGAAAAGAAATGACCAGATTCAACTACGACCAGTGTCCAGGTTATATGAAGATCAGTACATCACGTCGCTTTAACTTTCTCCATGGGATTAATTCACAAGGACGTGGCTTTGACGTTTCTGGAACGTAAGCAACAGTTCTTAGAAATGGTACGTTGCAAAGATGTCCTCGGAACGTGGTTACAATGTAATGTCACGTCACAGTGACCAAATGAAGAAGAATTGGCGACGTTGTCAGAACGTACTGTGTTTGCTGGGTAGGCAGCAGGTTTTGTTTTAAGGTTGTCATGAACCTTTTGCCTTTGTTACACACTGAACAATCTGTATTTCTTTTTTATAAAATAGGAACTACATCATTGAGGAGAGAAGTTATGTTCCCTGTGAGGAATTGGTTTATGGCAGAATGTCATTCAAAGGCTTTAATCCTGATGTTGAGGTACAACTTTATTCACTTTTCTTTTGCAGTTTTGTTTTAAGTCAAATTTAATTGTTAAATTAAAAGTGTATTATTATTGCTTTTTGTGTGTAGCGATTAATGGTTCTAATGAACGCACCCAAAGAGGAAGATGAGGTTAATGAGATTGGAGGTATAAACAAAATGACCACAGATATAACAGATGAAGAAATGGCTAGAAGGTAAGAAAGTAATGTCACAATGTTAAAGAACAACACATTTTAGCAGAAAATTGCATTTTTTTTGTTGGTCTCTCTCTTCAGGTATGAAAGCTTGGTTGGCAGCATGAAGAAAAAGTTCACAAAGAAACGAGATCGCTCCGCAATCATTGACCGTGAAGAGGATGTTAACTCAAATGTTGTTGCCTGTAATCCAAAGAAAGCCTTCTTAAAGCCTCAGGACTGAAATATTTTAAACTCGCAGAGATGTTCACCTTATATGGTTTATTTTATATGCAACAGACTTTTTTAGATTTGTTTTATCAGTTTAGTGTCCGTGACAAATGCTATGTTAAAATACCTTATTTTTTTAAGTGAAAAGATACTCGTATGTGGATTTGATAGTACACCCTGAATTGTTTTTCCACACTTAAATATTAGAAGGAAGAAAGTAAAAACGTTTAAAGGCCAGTTTTTCTGACCTTTTTTACTGTCAAAAGTATTATTTCTTGGCTAAATATGGTTCTCGTGTGTGTTGTAACAAACTGTACAGTAGGATTAGACAATGTTGAATTGTTCTGTGGGTTGTCTGCTGTTTTCCACATGTTTTTTCATAGCTTGACAGGTTTTCTTGCACCTGGTTTACTAAAAGCTTCCACACCATTTATCCTGTCGAATGGAGGTGTATCACATCTTAAAAAAGTAGTTTTAGCAAAACGGTTGATGGAAACTCAGAGTTGTGCTGGTTTGGTATCACCAGTCATAAAGATTCGTGAGAAGATCTTGTCTGACAGTGAGGTGGGGAAATGTCTATAGAGAAGTGGAAGAGCCCACGCTGCGGCCCCCGGGTAGTAAAATGGATTTGGTCTTGAGGAGAGAAGAGCATGTTTTAAAGCCTCCAGGAACGGCTGCGTGTTGGGGCTTGATGTTGAAGACATCTTGACCAGCCGCTGCTGCATTGAGCTGATGTATTCTTCTCCATACGATTCCATGACGTCCTGGGATAGACCACTGAGGATTTCCTCCTGAACACAAATCCACTGCTCTCTGCGGCCAAAAATATCTGTAAATACATTTTCAGTACATAAAAAAATCTGTGAAGAACCTTTCACCCGTAAATAAAAAGCATTTAGCCTGCATTTTCCTTTCATTTATTGTAAAGTGTACGTACAACAATTCTAGTATTTGTTGTGATATTGTTTTACGTTGCTAGAATATCTGATACTGTATGTTATACAGAATGCCTTTTAGAAAACATTGTCTTTATGCAAATATTTATCTTTTGGATTGTCATGCGTTGCATCTTCTTCATGCTATTCACTGAAATAAATTACATGAAGGTTGAGTTTGGCATAGTCTTACTTGTTTTAAAAGCACTAGGTTGAATGACAATGACTTTTACTCCCCAGCGTGAGAGTTCCTGTCTTATTGTTCCACTGTACACAGTCAAAGCTGCTTTAGATGCCCCGTAGGCTGAAAATCCAGGAAGAGGGATTTCTCCTAAAGGAACCAATGATGCAATGTTTCATTCATACGGATACTAGTGTATTATCGAGGTTCAAAGTTCAAATCTTTGGTACGTGTCTTGCATGGTGTTCTGTGGCCACGACAAAATGACATCTTCAATGGCATAACTGAATATTACCAAGCCACCAGTCTGTGGTGTTATGGAGGAGTTTTTCAACAGGAATGGCTCAGAATTGCTGGCCACATGATAGGATTTGTAAAAGTAGGACATACAAATAAATGATTGTGGTGTTAAACCTGGCAATTAATTGTCTAACCACTGTAAGTACATAGATAAAGATGTTTACATATGGCAAAGTTTACCTCCCATACTTGATACGCTGATAATTCTTCCTTTTGATTGACGTATCAGAGGCAAAAAGACCTGTGTCACCTCCACACTACCAATGAAATTTACATCAAAGTATTTTTTATAGAATTGAATTGGCAGAATTTCTCCGTCGCACACATATCCAAGCACACCTGCGTTGTTCACTAGTCCCCAGAGACCTGCACACAAGCAAAGAGTAAATCAAATAATGTAGAGAGCCTGCAATGTAACACTACTGAACATGATTTCTAACGTTTTAACTTTTTTATCGTGTTGTTCACCTTTGCAAAATAAGCATCCAAGGAAGTTGGGATCGCTGCAGTTGCTAGGGTTCACATGATAGAGAGAATAGGTTTCTATGTTGCGCTAGGTTACAGCTATGGGGTTGTTAGGGTGTCCTGAATGTATGCGAATAAGTTGTTTTGCCTGATCACTATCTCAGAGTATCACAAATAGTAGAGATGCTTGCCCTACAGAGATCAGGTATTGAAAAAGTATCTACCAGGGCTGTTGTTACCTGTTTCGCCTGTTTGACTCCGGATGAATTCATACGCTTGTGTGATCTGTCTTCTGTTTGTGACGTCTAACTGTAGGACAGTGAGTTTCGAAGATGCAGCTCTCTTGAGCTCCAGAGCTCCTCGACCGCATTCATCCAGAACCCCCGCAAACACCCTCATTCCTGCACCGTCCAGACATTTGGCCAGATCGTGACCCAAACCGCAATCGCAACCTGTAGATCGCAACACAATACTACCTTACAATATCTCACAGTTGAGCATATTATATCAGTTCCATTGCATTGTGGGTGTTGTTGGTGAGCTGTCATCCGAGTTCACGTGACAATTCATAATCGTGAATTGCATGCTTATCATATCTATCTAGACAATGACATCCCAGGAATGCATCATATTATGGGCTTAACTATGTACCTGTTTTATGGTCAAAGTCCAAGATTTATTAGGATGGCGGTGTTATGTTGATGGCTGACAGTTTTCTACCGGGTAAGGCTCACGAAATAAGTCTAGGTCACAATTCACCTCAAAAGCAACAAAAATATTACAAATGAAGATATTTTGAAGATTGTTACAACATGGCCCCCACTGACTTCCAGTCTATGTACATAAAACCACCCAATTTCTCCAAAAGACCTTCCTTTGTGTTTCACTAAATACAGAATAGATTTCGGATAACATGAGGGTGAAAAATCATTATAGCATTTTTGGGTGAACTATCCCTTTAAAATTCTATTTATATATCTAAGCAACTATCATCTGTTCAAATATTAAGATTTCGTTTGCATTTATGGTATTGGAAACATGCATAACTATTAATGAAGTTTCCCAATGTCTTCAAATGTGGTTTCCTATTTTGATTTCGAGGTAAACATGACTTGGAAAAGGTTTTGTTCAATGTAAATGACATTAAATTGTACATTTATCCAGATATCAAACAGGATTATGTGCCATGTCATAAAAGCAAATAGGTCTTACCTGTGATCAGTACTGCCTTGTTTAGGGAAGGTAACATGAGCTCTTCCCTCCCTATGTAGTGCACCAAACCACATAGCACAGTCGCTAATGCCACCTTTAGTAAAGATGAATGGACCAAACAACTTAATGTCCCTTCAGAAACCACGAGAACAACCAACCACCTCACCGGCCTGCCCTTTACACCCCGCACGAGCAGTAAGACAACACTTACAACCGTCAGAAGCACATAAATTAAAGACAGACCGCTTTCTACAATCCTCTCCATTTCTACACAACACACAGGAATGAAGTTGAATTATCAGTAAATCTAGAGCTGAGAGGTTTCAGCCGTATGTCGTCCTCAGCTTGTTCGAGGAGTTTGTGAATCTTGTAAATCTCTCAGAATCACACCCCTAGTGAATGTCTGTCCTGTGTTGTATCTGTACTTGTTTAAACATGCCTGTGGGTTGTAAAGCGATTTAATTTTGCAGGCTTGACAACATTTGATCTTATTTCACAACTATAGTATAACGTTTGTGTCATTCTAGATTCATTTTGTATAGAAGCTTTCACAATAAAGTTCTACAGTCTCAAGGAAACAAACAAATTGTTTTGGCAGATCATTTCTTTACTTTGTTCCTTTTAGGAAATCTGTTTGTTGTGGGTTCAAGTCATAACATTCCCGTCTCAGCGTTCTTCCTGGTTCTCTTTTTAAAATCTAGCTTAGTTGAACACCAATAATGAATTGTTGAGAAATGAAAAGAACAATGAAACAAGAAAACCGACAAATAATACATTTATTGTGGTTCGTTGGTCCAAAGGAGAACATGATATCTAGAATAAACAGTGCATACAGATGTTTTCCTCACATAAATGAATACAGTTAAATCTCACTCGACACACAACAATGTTTATGCGTGATGACACAGACATAAAGTGCTCATCCTCCTTGTCTAGGCCTATCAGCTCTGAACGATGCCAAGCGTTGATACATAATTCATTATTCCCTTTGGATGAGAGGGCCAGCAGAGGTGGGTTAGGGGGTCTGGAAATGCTTAAGAGCGGTTCTTCTTGAAGAAGCTGATGAGTCCATTGGTGGAGGAGTCGTGGGAATGAACTTCAGCGTCATCCTGCAGCTCGGGTTCGATTTTCTTGGCCAGCTGCTTGCCCAGCTCCACACTGAGAGGACAGAGAAGATGTGGTACTTCGATTCATCACTTTACACATTTAACCCATCAAAGTAGCAAATTCACATTCTGTCTAGTTTGCTTTACCGAATTAATAACTAGCTTGAGTTTTTTAAGAAAAATAAATGGTGTGACAACATTGAAAATGATGCTGAATTATTTTCTATTCACAAGCCCAATGGAAATATTATCGATGTAACACAAACATACAGTGTAAAGTAAGCGCATCAAAGCCATTTTAATGTTTCCATTAGTGCCACGATGTCAGTCGTTACATGCTTTGTTGAAGCCCTGATTTATGTTTACGTTACACATCTGTACTTGTTGGTACATCGGCCGGTCAAGAAATCAGCAAAGACTGTAAACTGGACTCACCCCCACTGGTCATAGCTGTTGATATCCCAAATCACGCCTTGCACAAAGATCTTGTGCTCATACATTGCTAAAACACATGAACAAATACAGCACATCACCAATGAGTGTCTCAGAAGCGAAGCTGCATCTACAAATCAATGTTTATTACTCACCAACCAATGCACCAAGCATAAAGGGTGAGAGCTTCTTGAAGATGATGGAGTTGCTTGGCTTGTTTCCTTGAAATACCTTAAAAATACCAGTGTATTATTGGTCATCCACTGCACAATGAATGCACATGCATTGATATAAACTCAACCTTCATGCTCCATTTCAATATGTGATGTCCCGTCCAATAAAATAGATCACATCTTTATAAATCCATATAGACAAGCAAATCCAAATACAATTTAATATATATATATATAATATATATAAAAAACAACAATATAATCATGTTACTGCACTGTTACAGTCACAACAATTGATGTAGATGATCTGCTGTTGCTTAACGTTTTCAATGCCAACTCAGGTGTGTATCCGTACGTATCCCACCTGGTGTGAACCCCTCTATTCTCTCACATTTATATCCATTTTAAAACTTTAAACAGACTTTAACAGAGGTGTACAGATACTTACTTTATGCGGCAAGAGCCTCTCCAGCGCATCTCCAGACGTCCCAGCAGCCTTGAGCTCTTTCTTGGCTTCATCAGAGGTCTTTCCTCTCATCAGAGCCTCGGTCTGAGCCAGGAAGTTTGCCATCAGGATCTAACAACAAGCACGGGAAATTCAGTAATCAACAGATCAGAAAAACTAAATGATATCTCACTAATATTGTTTGTAAGGCTATTGAAATGGCAATAATTGATGAGCCCTGATGTAACGTTTGGCTGAACGCAAGCTCAGATAACATCATAAGACGTACAAGAAGACGAGGAGGAAACTGGCAAACAAAACCTTGTGATGGAGGTTGTCTCTGATTGGATGCTGAGTCTGAGCTGGTATGAGGAAGTCAGCGGGAATCAAGCGAGTCCCTACAAAGCGTAAGAGATCAGACTTGAGCTATTCTGATAAACGCAACAGGCCAAACGTCCTAACTGAAGCTTGGGACGTAGTTCACTAGAGTTTTGAGGTGACTGACCCTGGTGAATGAGCTGGTAGAAAGCGTGCTGTCCGTTAGTACCCGGTTCCCCCCAGACGATTGGTCCGGTGTGGTAGTTCACACGGGTGCCAGACTTCGTGATGTATTTCCCGTTGGACTCCATGTCTCCCTGAGAAAGGAATTCACAGATCCATCAATACCTCGAAAGGCGAAACATTGTGATGTCATATCCTGATACGTGACATCATCACACTGACCTGCTGGAAGTACGCAGCGAAGCGGTGCATGTACTGGTCATAGGGCAGCAGGGCATGCGTCTCGGCCTGGAAGAAGTTGACATACCAGACGCCCAGCAGGGCCAGTATGACCGGAGCGTTCTGCTCCAGAGGAGCCGAGCGAAAGTGGTTGTCCTAGAATAGAATTATTATGAAAATCAACATGAAGGTTCAAATGAAACAAAATAAAATTATATATCAAAAATCTCATTTTGTTTAATGTTGAAATAGACAAAGATCGGCCATAGTAAAAAGTACTTGAGTATAAATGATTCAAATGTTACCAAAATGACTGTGCATTTTATCAATTGCGATTCATAACTTTTGTCTGTCTATCGCCATCTCTGATTGCAACATAAAATTGCTGGTTCCTTTTTACATAAAGTCAAAAGACATCAAACTAACATTTACCACAGAATTGTACCTGACAGCTCAAACTATAAATAATTATAAGTGTACCGTTCTGGATCAGGTTGAGGAGTTTACTGATCTACTTGCTCAATAACTGATATTTAACTGAAGGCTCACTTTTTATTTTTAAATATAAAAAGTTACGGTTTGCAGCTTTAAGTCAAATCACAATTCCCAACACATACAGTGACATACTATATTAACCATACTTACCATCCAATGAGCACCAGCAAGAAGCTGCTCGAAGTTGTCAAAACCTGCAGGACAATAAATGAATCCCATTAAAACTTTCGTTCGAGATACTTCACTAGCTTTCATTCCCACAGCTTTATTATTTCACACCTTATTCAACATATTCAAACCATAGTCCCTTTAAACCTTTTATTTGATTTAAAAATACATTTCCTATCAAAATGTGTCACATTATGAAATAAAATAGTTTGGCTTTAGAGTTGTTTTATGCCCTAAGTTTGTTTATCGCTCTGGCTATTATCTAATAATATATTGTTGAATAAAATATTTTATTTAACTTGTTAAAATTCATTTATATTATTATTATTTTATTGTATAATAATTGTAGAAATAAACGCTTTGTTGAATTGTTGTTTGTTTATTTTTTAAATAAACAATTTGTTTTAAAGAAAGCGTATGGAACATTGACATCTAGAGGTTGAGCTTGGTATCGCAGTCTAAATTCAAAATATTGGAGAGGCAAGTTTAGCCAAGTAGGTCTAACGGTTCTAACGTTTCTTTTGCATGTTATCAGAAATAATCTACAGGCACTCTATTATTTGCAGAAGTTAAATTACGTCCACAAATGCACAAAAGCGCAATAACGTTTGTTTTTTCTTTGAAACCGTCTATAGCACGGAGAATGCATGTCGGTTCCTAATGCAACACAAGTATACATTAACTGTGTAGCAATAAGAATTGTTTACAGAAAATTGACATCTAATAGATATTTGTTCATGCACTTGCATTGAATATTTTTATGGGACTGTTTGTAAAAAGCAGACATACCTATGTGCAGTGCAATGGACAAACCAATAGCCGACCACAGCGAGTAACGCCCGCCGACCCACTGAAACGTGAGCACTCGGCGTTAGAAAACCAGTCTGGGATTACAAGCAGCAATATGCAAATTCCACACGGCAAAGCGGTTAGATATTGATATGCATCCGATAAAAGTTCGTTGAATTTTAAGCCAATGAAAAGAAGGTTTGCTTGCTCATGCAAAAATCCACTTCTGCTGGAAATACTCACGTCCCAAAATTCAAACATGTTGTTGGTGTCGATACCAAAGTCTCTCACTTTCGGCTGGTAAAATAACAGAACACACAAATACGTTTATTAAAAATCGCTTCTAGATTTAAATCTCACATCAAATGCTGACAGACACGAGGATGTACTTACTGCGTTGGTAGAAAGAGCCACAAAATGTTTGGCCACAGCAGATTTCTACAAAATAGAATACAAAACTTATACAAAACTTCAAGTAAAGAAATAATTATTTTTGTCTGTATTTGCTGGTTTCAATATCTACATAGTAATTTATGTAGATTTTATATATACGATAGCAATGAATATATAGCAATATTTATATATACGATAGCAATCTTGGTTGGTGAGAAAAATTAATATAATAGTTATAAATAGTTGAAAAGCTCACATCATGAGCAGCCTGGAGGAACCATTCTCTGGCCGTCTCTGCGTTAGTGATGGTCTCCTGGGTGGTAAACGTCTGAACGAAACAAAGAAACATTCACTATTCACGCCTTTATCCAGTGAGTTTAATCCCAATTCCACAATACAGGACACATTCTCAGTCTCCTGTGAACATACATGACACTGCATGTCACATTAAAATGACAGTCTATGTGAGAAAGAATTGTCAAGTTTTATTTGACTTCCTTCAGTATGTCAGTACAGAGTCTAACCTTTGATGCAATAATGAAGAGAGTGGTCTCAGGATTTAACTGGGCGAGGGTCTTGGCCATGTGTGTTCCGTCGATGTTAGAGACGAACCACACGTTGGGTCCTCCTTTAGAGTACGGCTTCAGAGCTTCAGTCACCATGAGAGGGCCCTGATATAAACATCCATCCACATATTACAGAAGTTTAGCTGTAAATAACAAATGGAGGAATGAGCGCAGGATTTATTTACCAGATCTGATCCTCCAATGCCAATATTCACCACATCAGTGATGGATTTACCACTGAAGCCTTTCCACTCGCCACTGCGCACTTTCTGGAAACACACACACACACGCCACCATTTTATAGCGTACCTTTATAAGATATGCATTCTCTTTACCGTTTCAATGTCTTCTTATTCCAATATGCAGTAAAAAGTGAAATCGGAGAAGCAGAAGTGTTGATGTGAAAGCGAGGTTGGGGTTTCCCTCACATAGCAAAACGCCTTCATCTGCGCCAGAACTCTGTTCACATCGGGCATGGCGTCTTTTCCATCCACCATGATGGGAGTGTTTGAGCGGTTCCTCAGAGCGATGTGGAGAACAGCCCGACCCTACAGTGAAAAACACACTTCTTAACCTCAATAAATATATGCCGGCAATTAAATGATAGCGAGTAATGAAGAGGGAAATGCATTCATTTCTATAAATAGAAATCTGCAAATATGTAAGCGTTTTCATTTCATTCTTAGAAGGTAAACCTTCGTGCAAATAAGAGTTTGCTTGTATTAGACTGAATATTGAGTGGAAAGAAATAGTCTGTTTTCTGTTCTTTGATGAAATATTAAAGTGATAGTTCGGACATTCTGTCATCATTTTATCTCCCTCTTGTTGTTGTCCTTAATGGCTTTCATTCTTTCGCAGAACACAAAAGAAGATATTTTGTAGAAAGTTGATAAGCGAACAGCACTGGACCTCATCACTTCTATTGTATGGCAACCAAACTAATGCAAGGGAACGGGGCCAGTTTACAACATTTTTTGTCATACAGGTTTGAAGTGACACGAGGCTGAGTAAAGGATGACAGAATTTGCATTTTTGGTGACCTGTCACTTTATGACATTACCTCAGTAAAGTTGATCTTCTCTCCTGTAAACATCTTCTCTCTGGCTGCCTCGATGTCCAGTGATCGTGCCTGACCGTGACGACATGTTTAGTGAATTATTAGTGATTATACATACAACCTTGCATACTGTACAACATCATTACACTGTGCTCTGATTTTCATCATTGATCATGGTCTTCTCTGAAAAGAAGTAATATAGCATCTGGTTAAGTACTTCTAAGAGACGTCATGATGTCCAAGCGTATGTTACACACTATTGTGTCACTTCAGGGGTCAAGTTTTGACTGCATTCCCGAGGCAAATAATATATATTGTACAGGTTTTACAGTAATATAGTACACGTCTATTTAAAGGGGTCATATGACACGGCTAAATTGAATATTATCGCTTGTTTTAGATGTAATGCAATGTGCTTACACGATTTAAGGTTCAAAAACGCTGTATTTTCCACATACCGTGCATGCTTGTATCTCCTCTTTGCCCCGCCTCTGAAAAGCGACGTGTGCTATGATTGGCCAGTTAACCAGTGCGTAGTGATCGGTCGAATACTGCAAAATTGTGACGGAAATGTAACTCCTCTTACCATATTTGGAACATCAGATTCCAAAGCAATTCTACTGACAGATACGTTCGTCTTAGGCACGTATACATTTGGGCGGTCTGAGTCAAATCATACCATGAGCTGATGTAGATTTGTGGGGGTGTGGTTACACGGGGAATTTCAGTCATGTCTGGGTGAGCATTCGCTTTTAGATTGAATGCATCTTTTGTTCCGACACCTTATGACCTTATTATGTCAAATACATGCATTGGCAACTTCTAACACACCAAAGACACAGAAAAACACATATTTGTGCCATATGACCCCTTTAAATTCCCTTTTATGGAGATCGCCATTATATTGTTTTTTCCTGTCTACGGTCTATGACACCACACCCCAGTGGCTCATAAAGGGTCAACTGTGTGTTCTTCATGATCTCACTAACAGTGATTGGTCACATGACATTTAAAGCTCAGGTGATTGGCTCAAAATGCTTCAGTGGTTCCATAAGCAAATATATTAGCCGTTAATCTTTGCAGGCATTGGACACGAAACTTTGCAACTTAAAGAAAAGTGAATCGAAAATGAATCGTGATCTTCAATTTTGGCCAATATAATCAAGGTAAACGATTATTGTGCCACATTCCATTTAGCAAGGATCCTCTCTTTTCTTGTAGTGTAAATCCCTTTTCTTTACAGCAAAGTTTTTTTTGTTGTTTTAAAAGTTAATGAGGAATCGTGTTGAAAAACCGGGATCTCAATATTAGAGAAAATAATCACGATTATGATTTTTGTCATAATCGAGAAGCCCTAAATAATACCACAACTTTAAAAGATGATTGGTTGTTTTCATCCCAGCACCGGGTCAAAATGGAACAAACCCAGACATTCGGTTACATTAACACAATAAACGTTTAGATCGGATTCAACATTCTGGCTTGAAAGAATCAAAGATATGTTAATTTACAACACATCAGCTGGGTTGGTTCCTTTTTGACCATTCTGTGAATTGCATATTGGAGCGCTTCTTTGGCACTTTACACCAATGGCAGACACACATATACACACAAGGGCTTCTGGGAAAGATTCAAAGTGGCGCTAAATCGAAGACTAATATATACAGTCGACTGAGCTAAATGACCACCGAGAAGTTTTAAACCTATACTTCCGTGCATTTGAACATATTTATAGTGGCATAAATGTCAACATTGGTTTACAGTATAAAGAAGAAAGATCGCAGACAATACCATGTCAAAGAGCATGTCCATAATTTCTTTATTGATGAGATTCTTGGAGTAATCCAGCAGGACATCTCCATCATCTGTCTCCAGCTTTAAACTGATAAAAAGGTACATTGTCACTTTAAATCACATATGATCATTGAATAAACTGAAATGAACGTCCGTCGTTTCAGAACATGAGCCAGCTGTCATTAACTCCGCGCGTGACGTCAAAGGCATTTAATCCGCACCTATTAAAACAGCATGTCGCGTCTTTGACGTCACAGCCGTTTACTTGATTTATTCACAATATGTGCACAGACGCATTTTATCGCAACTTTGTTTATATTGTAATAACGTAATACAGGGGGGAAGCGCGCGCGCACACACACGTTCTGCAGTCGGTGGGTGTGCTGAGACGCACGTACAACATGCTGCGGTGACGCCCACTGCTGGACATTATATATAAACGTTCATCTCCATGAGAAAAACACACGAGCTCTTGCTATAAAGCTTTATGAATACTAAATACATAACATTCATATTCATTCATTCATTCGACACACGTCCAGAATCTAGTGCATCACTACAGGAGCCAAATGTAATGACTGTTATTAAATATAGTTGTATGACAGCAGTATGTAGTAAAGTGACGCACCGCATAAACTGGATGACAGTTTTTATGAAACTACATCATATTAAAAGGTTAACTTAAACAATTCAATGGTTCATAAAGTGCGTTAATGACGCAGATAACACTCGTAATCGATACAATGGCCTTTAGCGTGCAGATGTATATTAGATTAGAGATAAAGCTTTAAAGCTCGAGCAGCTCGAGCTCACTGGCCTCATGTTGCAATAACCTTCCGACCTCAATGTGGAAATCAAACTGAAACTTGCAGTTGACCTTCGCGTATCGTCCATTTATACTGTATACAGTTTGTCGCGGTGTTACGCGTGTCAAATGAAAGGTTTTCTAACCACAAATCGCGTTACGTACACGACACCGGCTTACGCAGGCCTGAAGGCAAAGCCTCCATGACTTCAGATACAAACACACGTGTTGTTGACAGGTCTGGTGCGATCTAATGTCATTGTAAGGCTGACACGGACTTGAGCGCGATTGATGTGACGTGTTTTTCACCTGAACTTGTTGAATCTGTCCTGATCCGCCTCGAACATCTGCCTCATGTTCAGGTTTCCAGCGCTGGATTTGTACCATTGTTCCAGTTTGAGATAGTTTGGATCGCTGGTGAGACCCATGATGAAAAGATCGAAGTGTTCTGCG
Organism: Barbatula barbatula; assembly: GCF_947034865.1. Classification (NCBI taxonomy): domain Eukaryota; kingdom Metazoa; phylum Chordata; class Actinopteri; order Cypriniformes; family Nemacheilidae; genus Barbatula; species Barbatula barbatula. The sequence continues at coordinate 3,658,059 of NC_136788.1, forward strand.
GTCCAAAGCTGCTGAAGTGAATAACAGCCGATCTGCGGTCAAACAGTGCGTAGAGGAGCGTGAGGAGGAAGTGCGATGACGAGCCCCGCGCGGCCCCGCCCACCGCACGACTGCCGTTCGATCACGCCCACTCTCCGACAAGATGGCACAAAACTAAACGAGCACCAGATGCGAGTCAAATCAAAATTAAACAAATAAAATACATCCTACTTTTTATATTCTACTTATTCTACGAAACCATGGAATCAGGTGTAATATATTTCCAGAGGCTGGTAACAGCATACAATGTTAGTATTAATAGTGGTCATATATAAGATTTTCTTTTTGTATAAGGTTGTTACAATATTTGACATTTAAAAATATATAATAATTATTACATACAGAAACAATCATCATCCAACTCACTCCAAAAGGCTGAAGAAACCTCAAATACGGAAAGGTTATCATTTTATAGGTCTGTGTTTTGGTAAAGCATTTTGAGAACTACTTAAAAAATGTATACCAAATAAAAATATATATATTGTTGCCATTTGCATTTATTTGCAGAAAATGAAAAACAACAGCAAAAAAAATACCTTTTCAGACCTCAGACATGGCAAAGAACTAAAGTTCATATTCACTTTTAAGCAATTCAACAGTAATATTTGTACATATTTAGGAAAAGGTAAACAATTTCTTTTAATGTGGTAATCAATGTTGGATGACTTTGTTACTCCGGAGAATTGATTTGGTTGAAATACAACAGATAGTAAAGTGAAATAGCCACAATGCTTCTAGAAATGCGGACTCAATGAACATTTGAAGTGGTCACTTTTTTTGTGACTGTAGGCATTTAGAATAAAAACGTAATTTTATCATTTATATTTGTTAGATAAATACTACAAATGTTATCATTAATAATACAATCCAACCTGTTTAAGTAAGAACCAATATTTAATAAGATTATCTGGGGCGGTCACTGTAGAACCAAACTGTGTTAATGTCATTTTAATCAGGTCACTCAACACCATGATTATTTTAAACCAACTCCATTAATACAAAAGATCATCAATTTAAACTACTTCCACTTCACGTGATGGGTCTCCAGATTTAATTTAGGCAGATTGAAATACAGCAAAATGTGTATTACTGAAACACAGCATCTATTACTAAATCCGAATAGAAGAGTAGGTCAAGCACAAAATATTTCAGATAAAAGACAATCTCACAGGTTTTTAGATACCAAGCACTTTAATATGTATAATAATTTTGAATCAAAGTTTATTGTATAATCAACCTTCCCAAATTTGCCAACAGTTAAGAAACAAAAAACATTGTTGAGATGCCCACGACAACACCCAAGACAAACTGGGAAAAGAAAAAGATGAGACCCAACATACAAAGACATTATGTGCACTGTATACACAAAGGAGCATGAGTTCATCACATCAACATGCTATTGCAGTCAGTGATCTCACAAGCCTTTACCTAGAAGATCTACACCGGAAACTAAATATCCTAAAAACAGCTGCTAGATAAGAGGGACAAGCTAAAGTAAACAGCCGTCTGTATTATAGTGGACAACACATTGGTCTTATTCACGGGAGAAGCAGTGCTACTGATCAGGTTCTTTAACATCTCGTACAAATACATCAAACATAGCAGAGAGTTGCAAGGTTCATCCCAGCTCGGTGTGAACACTGAAAGACTGAGTTTGAAACAAGTTGTTGTCCTATTGCAAGAAAGATGTTACGTAGAAGGTCCACTCAGATGTTCTATGATAGCCGAACAAGACATGATAAAAGCTAAAGAATCCATATATCAGAGTAACTGCAACATAGATTTCCATAGTCACACAAAGTAGCATTATTTTCTTAGTAAATTATTAACTCATAAGCAAATGTCTGCTAAAAAAAGTGCTACATATATCAAAGTGTACCCCATAAACCCATAAATTCATATAATGTATAAACCTGATCACTGAGGTCACTTTGCATAGGTGGGACCCTTTCATGTTATTTAGGTCTAATCCGTGCTCTCCCAAACTTGAAAATTGTCCTTCAAACGTAGCATAGTTTTCTTTTTCCATTTTATGTAAAACAATCTTTCAGGAACTTTGTTGCAATACTGACACTTGCCTACAACTATCCGTAACAACAGCTTGACAAATCTTAAGATAAACTTCAGACCTCGCACAAGAAATTATAACATTTACGTTTCAAAACAGCTGGGGATAATGAATGAAACTAGAAATTTGAAAATACATTTGAGTAGAAAATTATGGAACGGTACTAATTTTAACTGCCATCAAAGTAGCCTTTTGCTGTTCTGTAAATACGCTGCAAGATACTTTTCAAATCCCTTCGATAAGCATGGGGAAAAACAGAGAAATCATAACAATCTAAATCAGAGAGAAATATACTAAAGTAAACAATGAAAAAAATTGCATTTGTTTCACTTCATAAGAGATTTACATCCAGGTTTCAAGCAGCTGAACCCCAGTGCTGGTGACAGATTTATACACGCATACATTATATCATTCTCCTTGAAACGTGTGAGCCATAATGTATTTTCCAAACAAACCAGGTCTTCAGAATCCACCTGCGGTGATCACTACGCAGCAACTTTGTTATCCTTCTAAAAAACAAATAGGGAAAATTAATTTTGTGAAATAAAACGCAATACTGATGTAAATTCTATTCATAAAGAATGCCACATATTTTTAATACGATTGATATAAGTCATAAGAAGCCACTTTGACTCATTCATTACCCTGTAGTCAAACTCCGCAAATTCTCTTCCTCCTTGACTTCCTCTGAATCCTCTGAACCCACCACCATAAGACCCGTACGACCCACGGCCTGCCCCGCGACTCCGGCCCCCTCTGAATCCCATGCCTCCGCGACCTCTGTAGCCACCTCGAGCCCGTCGAAACGGGATACCGAATGTCTCAGAGTTCATCCGCCGCTCCTCCGCCCATGTCTGCCTCCTTTCACTGAGATACATAGACGAAAACAACATCAGATTTATTCAGATAATTAAGGAGCTGAATGCATATACAGTTTATGCACAAGCAACCAAGTGCAACAACAAATGTATTGCTGTACAGTAGTTTGCTCGGCTGTATCGTATTGTACTCACCGGGGAAAACCTGACCCTCCAGACCTTTCGGCTGCCTTCCTGTTTTAAACCAATAAAAAAATAATGAATTTATTTATGAAAGAAGTCATTTATGTAGTGTCTAATTTCTAAAAGTGTGATTTGCAAAGATGCTGAAGTTGCATAAATGTAATAGTTGCATAAAGGTTGAAGTATTAATATGAAATACTTTTAACCACACCCTTACGCACATGTAGCTGGTCTAAAGTGTAAGAGTTTGTGGCTACAATAGCAATATATAATACTAATGTAACTAACGTTTATGCAACGTTGCGTTTTATTAAAATAATTTTCAGTGAAAGTCACCGTTATTCAACAAAAGCCATCCAATGAGATAAATATGCATTGAACCCAGATCACTGCTTTATGGGTTTATACTGAATGTGATCTGACCTCATGTCGTCACAGGAGATGTTGTCAAAGAAGGATTTGGATTTGTCGTAGTAACAGTTTGTTCTGAGGGGATCTTCTTCATCCACGTTCCCTTCACTGTTCTGAGTGTCCACTCCAGAATCGCCCTTCTCCTCGCCATTCAACCCTTTCTCAGACTTCTCATCTGCACACACATTTATAAAACTTTACCCAAGAGTCATTTCCGGTCCTCCAACCTGGACAGTTGATATATAGAACAGCAATCAAACTCTGATGAACATGTGATTTATTTCATAACCTGTTCCCACCTTTCAGTTTGAGTTTACTCTGGAACTCCTTGTCAATCTCCTCTTTATTAAACTGAGCATTAGCGCTCTCAAAGTCAAAGTCTTTCTCAAACTTCATTGGTTCTTCTCTCCTGATGGGGTAGCGTCCTCTGCCACGATGACCTCCGGCATGAGCTCGCCGAGGCGCAGGAGGACCAGGGGCTAAAGAGAACGACAACAAAAACGATCCATTCATTAAAATATAATAGTCAAAAACATAGTGCTTGCAATATAAGTGGCATTTAAAGAAGAAAATGTTGCGATTCGTAAATCTGTTTAGTACATGCTTCTCAACTTCATAGCATTGCTTTAAGCGACAGCCCATCTTATGTGAACACTCACTCCAAAACAAGGACATTCTTGTAATAATAGAAAGTGTGTCCTGGATATTTCTCAACCATTAGCTTGTTTTATCACATGGGAATTTTTTTCAACATCTCAAAGATGGGGAAACATGCCATTTCATGCATTCGGACTTCATTACGCTGTTAAACGTGCTGGCTTCTCATGCTTAACATGGTCAACTTTAAAAAAAAGGAGTTTAACATATGATTTAGTATTTCTGTGCTTGATACTATCCCAAAGCACTCCAACTTGTTATGGAAAGTTTTTTTGGATCCCCGTTTTGTAAAATACCTATTCCCTTTATTGGCCATTCTACCGGAAACGCACACCCACGCATCATCCATCGTGCGAAAGAACACGCCCATGTGTCAACCAGCCAGCGTGTCTCATGTGAGAGAGCACGCCCATCAATGCCGCTTCACTCGGCTGATGGAAGTTGAGGCGTGTTTGTTTGCTCACTGCATTTCAGTGATGGATGTTATATAAACGGTGGATATAACACTGGATTTTCAGAAAGTGATAGATGGCGCGGCCCCGGCGCTAAAAGATGCTGGACATGAACTGTATCTTGCCAACATAATAACTATGGTGAGCATTCAAATGAACTGAAATAAAAGTCAATCAAAGAACAAATAAGTTATAAGTTATAGAATTATAATGGGAGATTGTTACCGTAAAATAAAATTATTAAATCTGTGAAATCGATTTTTGGTCAGCCCTTACTATAAATCTATAAAATATTACTACAACTATTGTTTTATGGAATGAAATGTGCTCTTCACCGGTTTTATGAGGTTTTGCACCCTTTTAAAAGTTGCACTTTATAAAAGGGGCTCAGGCTCTTAAAAGAATTGCTCAGCCATAAATTAGTTAATTGTTTACTTACGACCCTCAAGCCATACTGGATTGGAAATCTTTTCTTTTGTCATTCATTTGGGATGACATGAGAATGAGTAGAATTTAATTTTCTGGGTGAACTGTTCTTCTAACAGTTACTATACATATGAGAAACACAGATGGCTGCGGGTCTCACAGGAATCATGCAATTGTAGCATCTAACAGCAGAGCAGAGCAGAACTGCAGCTGCGCATTGACTACAGCAGATGTGATTTAACCTGCGGGACATTTAGACGCGTCTCTGTTTCCACCACTGGGCTGACTGGACTCTGGAGTGCTTGGTTTGGGGCCATCGGTATCTAAGAGAGTACAGCGCTTTAGGGCCTTTGATTGTACTTCATTGAACCTGTTTTGCCAGTTCTAATAATAGCGAATGATGTCAGATGTATTAATTGGCAGTATTGTTTAAGAGAAGGAGGATAAAGAGGTCTAAAATTCCTTAAAAGTAGATAATGAATAGCTTCTGTCAAGTAGGTAGTGAGTAGGTGTCAATTTATATTTCAATATAAAGTGTTGCTTTATATCATTCATGCAAGACCACGCCACAAGTGATCACAGGAGATACATTTACAACCACATCTAAAGACCCCTAATAAACCCTAAAAACGTTGAACGTGCAAGTGAGTGTGTGCGGTCTCCCGTCTGATTCTCACCCCTCCGTTGCTCCAAGAGGTCGACAGGTTTCTGCGTGTTAGTGGAAGCAGGGCGAGTTGACACGGGGCTCTTGCGGCCCACTGGTGAGGGTGCAGTGGTGGTGGCTGCAGGGGCGGCAGGTTCCACAGGAGGGGTCTTTCGCAGGAGGTCCACATCTGGGCTGGTGTGACCTGCACAAACGCAACGGTGAATGATTTAAAACCTGCAAGATTGACAGCGATGCCAATTGACCGTGCACAGAGAGATGCAGACACCCTGAAGTGAGAAGATCAGCACCGTTAGAAGACAAAATCACAGGTTCAACTCGATTATCACCTTTAAAACCCCTCATAAACAGTGAACACATGCAGAAATTCATCACATGTAAAACCCATTCAGTCCACGTTCACACTGCACATGAACTCCACTTTTGGTGTATTGTGTAATCGCAGTCTGTAAACATTCTACAGCTCAATTCACTCACGATTAATTCAGGGAATGACACCAGAATTTTCATTAAAGATGAAATACACACAATAACTTCACTCAAGCACTTCCAAAACAGTGTGAACGTGGCCAATAAGTTAGTTGTAGTAATCAGAAATGACAGCATTTAAAGTAAGTGTGAGAAATGTTTGAAGTGCGGCACAAGTCACCATCACTGTTAGGATCTTCACTTGTGAACTTTAAATATTAAAGGTCCAGTCAGTGAAATCTAGTGGCAAAGTTGTGAATTGCAACCAACAACTGACTCCACCCCTCCCCTCCCGTTCTAAACACTACAACAGCTGACAGAACATGGCAAATTTTATGCAAGGTGGCAAGGGGTGAATGTAGATAGAGATAGTATTCTAAGGTAATAAAAACATAACGCTTCATTGTGTAAGCTCTTTATACACCTCTGAAGACATAGTTATATATATTAAATTGTATTTATGTAAATAGATCCTACAATAAATTACACACTGGACCTTTAAGTGTTACATGGTTCATTTTATGATTAATAGCTGGTGAGATAAACCCCAAATCATTATTTGTTTTCAGCCTTTGATAGGCGTTTACCTTCCTTACCGAATGCACTGGTGAAAGCAGTGCCCTGAGACAGAGCTGCCATCATGCTCATGTCACTACCAAACAAGCCCATTGAACTTCCTGTGAGGAGAGGAAGAGCAGTCGCACACATCAGATGTGCCATATCAGCATCCATCAATATGGCAGTGCTCCAGACTCAATTGTTTACTTGGAGCACTCTTGCCCCTGACTGAATTTTTTAGGAGCGCAAGCAAACAATTTAGGGACACATCTTGAATCAACTTTTATTTTCCCCCAAATAACTGTATAACTGATACTGACAAGTTACTCGAGGACCGCAGATTTGATTCTGCTTATTTAAAGAGACAGAATCCACTGAGAAACTTTGTTATTGATTGGTGCTAAATAAAGATCAGAATTTATTTGACAACAGAAATTGTGTTTGTCAAAAATTATATTTAATTGTTAACAGTGTTATGGTGGATTCACACCATACCAGTTCAAGGGAAACATGCGGCAAGCGGAAAAACGCGGGCCGCTAAGTTGGCCGAGCGGAGGCTCGTCGATGCAACTATCTATTGACTATCACACACAGCCTGCACTGGTGGCGGGTCGCGTCCTACTCCTCTTTCCACATGAAATAACAAGCGCGAGTACTTACGAAAAATGCTTGCGCAGTCCCTGAAAACTGGTCAATAAATTCTATGATTTAGTCGCAGTCCTGTATGGGCTTCAAAAGCCCGTCCGATCTGGCACCCCCACGAAGAATAATGCGAGATGGACTCAACCCTACAAGGTTGGTTTAAGAAGTGCGTCGTAAGCAACGATAAACTGATGGAACAAATTAAAAGGACTATTCAAATTATTGTCTTCAGTCTTAATGTAAAATGAAACAAGTGAAATATTACACATGGTGCATGACATTGTGATATGACAAGTGTGACCCAGACGCTGAGGCCTGCAAACTATTGCTTGCATCTAGAGCGCTCGAAAAGCAAAGATCATGTCTAAAGGGACACTTACCAACTCCTACAGCCCCAAACTGTGATGAGACCAATGGACTGTGGTCGAATCGACTGTAGGCAGTGACGGGTGGCTGGTTGAAGAGCCCGTATGAGTTTCCCGACTGGAAGGATGGCGGCGCGGCGGAAGATCCCAAAGAAGACTGAGAGAGCAGAAAATCAAAGGTCGTGACCATGTCCTTTATAACCAGCTGAATCTATCTACACCACCAAACAAGATCTGGTCTTCAATTTTTTGTAACACGCCATATATGCAATTGGTCTGCTTAAAAGTCTGGCATAAGCTCTAAAGTACCCAAAAGTGTACCTAGCAGTAGTTTTGTGTACCTGAACAATGGCAGGGTCCTGGGGTAGAGAGGATGGTGGTTTGGGAGGTTCACACACCGTCAGATCTTTGATGTCACTACCTCTGAAAATGATGTACTCAAAGATCTCATCCCTGGGTGCGATGGGTCGGTCTGTGGGGCGGTCCTCGGTGCCAAAGGAGCGCACTACAAGGTTTAAGGACACAAATACAACATCTAACATGAATCTTACATTTCCCAACTTACTTTTCAACGTTCAGTTGTGGTTAGCCAAGAAAACGGCAAAACAAACTAATTATACACCAAACTAAATAAAATGTTATACTAAAATGCTAATATTTATTGTCAAACTGATAAACAGTATATATATATATATGATCTCGTATTACTATATCACGGTTAAACCGTTTTATAATTTCACCGTAGCAAAAACATGTGTTGGCAGAAGCTTTGTGTGGTATCTGTGTTGAATACGACGGCCATTTTTATTTGTTTTCTTATTGTACCGATTCAGTAAACTACATCACAATAGCGACGAAACCAGCTGAATAATAAACAAATAAAATTCTTTTACATGAAAAGAGTCAAGGAAACGGATTTCAGCGTTTGAACGATGTTCTCTGACGTGACTAAGACCCGCACGCGCACACGATGCCCAAACACTGTTTTAGGGGATTTGGTGCGTAAGTAACAGCAATAAGTAACAACGACAAACTAATAACAGTAAATAAAGCAGTAATGGCTCATACTCATGTTTCAAGCTCAGTGAGGGTGTGTGTTATATTTAAAGTGCATTTTCAGACCTTTGGCGAGCGCCACAGTTGAGTTCTCGGTGTCGATAGTGTATAGGATGCCTTCATATCTGATCTCCGCTTTACTGGTCAAACTGATCTTACTGCCGATATACGGCGTGCCTCCGCTCATTCTCACGATTAAACGTCGACACAAACTCAGAGAAAGACAAATGTGCACTTCAGCGTAAACAAACCGCTACGAATTTCTGCTAAAGCAATATGGCCGCACGCATTTTCAGTCCAATGCGCGGAAGTGACGTTATTACAGAAGACAAATGGCGGTAGCGCGACTGTGACAAAGCAAAAGTCCTGCTTTCATGTATTTTTCTATTTTATTTTGTTCTATTCAACGAATCAGAGCATAAAACCACAAAAATCTCACTTCTCAACAGTTTTCATTTTTAAATGATATCGTTAACAACCTTGGAAATACTATACTGTAAGTGTTAGTACGTTTTTTTCTGTCTCCATGTGCTAATAACTAGTTTTGATGACTCTCAGTTTAGGTAAAACAAATGAATGACATAATCCAATGTATTAAGTTAAATTGAGTTCATTACAAATAATTGCAATTATTAAAAATGATAGAAAACCCCAAATAAAGATTTTGTTTATAACAGTATTGTGAAAATGTCTGTATACGTCCTACTTTAAACCATTATACAGTACTTTACAAAAAGTTGCTTTAGACATCCACAGTGGGCCTCATTCATGAAACACGAGCAGAACCAATTTTAGTGTAAATCCTTCGTAAAGTCATTCAAACATACATTTTCGAAAATGTTCGTATTTGCATATCACGTATGTAAAACCGCACTTAACGTTCTGTATTCTTTTAGAAAAATTGATGGCATGCATTTTGATGCAATATGTATCATAATGATATTTCGCGAGTTCTTTGACCTGAAAGTAAAATCATTTTTACTTTCTAACTTTGGGTAAAACGCAGAGCTCATCGCTGTACTTTTTTTACACAGCCGTCCAATCACAGTGGAGAAGAGGCGGGACAAACACTACATCGACTATCATACACAACAATGGAAAAGTTAATATTAATGGTTACTGCGAAATAAGATACAAGCAACTGTAACTGATTATGATCTCTCAATCCGTCGATATATGAAACACCACACGCAGACAGCCCAGTACAGTTACAACATGACTTTATTTCTCCTTTTACATGCCATAAACACACACATGGCTCCTGACACCTCTAGTTGCACAGCGGGCACTGACCCCAACTTTTAGTCTAAACGCTGTTTCCTCACAGAATTTACCTCAGACAAAATTTTCAACATTCACATTCACAACCAAGGTGTCTGGAATTCCGAACCTGGCGAATATAACCTTAATCCTCTACAACATAATTGCTGTAAGGAGTTTGAGTCCACTACAACTAAATAATGACTTTCCTTCCACTGAAATATATCGGCTGCAACCCGCTCCCAGGGTCTCGACGGTACAGACGATTGCATCAGTGCCTCTGTTTTCTGCTATGAGTGCTGACAACAGACATCACATCTCTCCACTAGCTCTCTGTTACAAGGTTCAATAGAAGGGAAGGAAGGAGACGGGAACCGGCGAACATAAAATAACTTTTAATTAATAGAATTAAACGTAAATAAGCACACCACAACAATTGAATCTGAGCAATCGCAACTGGAATCGAAGAATTCTTGGTGAAGTCGTCCAATGGTCTGTTCCCCGGCAAGGAAATGAGGGGTTTGTGGTCTGTATGCACAATGAATTCCATTCCCAGCAGATAAGCACTGAGTCGTTCGCATGCCCATGTTACTGCTAGAGCTTCCTTTCCGATTTGTGCATACCTTGTCTCTGTAGGTGACAAACCTCTTGAAATGTACACCACAGGCCTCCATTCGCTTTTCTTTTGCTTCTGCATCAACACCCCGTCCAGACCATAGGATGAAGCCTCTGCGGAAACGATCGTCTCACTGTGTGGACTTTACTGCACCAATATTGCTGGCGAGTTCAGTTCTTTTTTTACTTTCAAGAATGCGTCTTCTTGCTTTGCATCCCATGTCCATGTGCTATAATTTCTTAACAAGTCTCTCAGTGGTTTTGTGAGGGTTGGCAGATTCAGAGAGAGCTTTCCGACGAAGTTGACCAGTCCCATGAAACGTCTCACTCCTTCCTCATTTTGTGGCTGAGGCATTTTGATAGTTGCTTGGATCTTATCCTGGTCCGCTTCGATCCCTTGAGCGCTTATTGTATGGCTACAGAATTTCACTCTTTCAGCAGCGAACACACACTTGTCGTTCAGCGTCAGACCGGCTTTTTCAAACATTTTCAACACTTCACACAGTCTCTTATGGCGCTCTAACCTGTCGTTTCCAAACACTAGAACATCATCTGCATGACAGAGAGTTCCATCCATCCCTGCAAGTATCTGAGATATCTTCAGCTGGAAGTGCTCTGGGGCAGAGGAAATCCCAAAAGGAGACGTTGGAAGCAGTACCCCCGAAGCGTGTGATGAAAGTTGTTAAGGGTTGTGAGTCTTTGTGCAAAGGATTCTGCAATTACCCAGAGGTGGCGTCCAGTTTCGAAAACACAGATGCTCCCTCCTGCCGTGCCAAGGTATCGTACACCGCTGGCAGTATATGTCTCTCTCTGCACAAATACTCGTACAGCTTTGTGTGGTCCACGCATATTCAAGTCAAGTAAGCTGTGGCCTAGTGGTTAGAGTGTTGGGCTTGTAATCAGAAGGTTGCCCGTTCAAATCTCAGTGCCATCAGGTCATGACTGAAGTGCTCTTGAGCAAGGCACCTTACCCCTGATTGCTCTGCAGTAATGTGCCACTGTAAAAAACTACTTGTAAGTTGCTTTGGATAAAAGCGTCTGCCAAAATGTATAAATGTAAGTCAGGTCAGCTTTATTTATTTAGCGCTTTTTAAAAATGTATTGTTACAAAGCAGCTGTACAAGAAAACATTGACTATAAGCAAAACATATAAGGTTATGCAAGTCAAAACACAGCTCAAATATCAGACGGACTAAAAATTCTTATATGCAGTGTTAATTAAATAAAACTAGAAAATTTTAGCAGCCCTCCCCGGCCAGGCAGACAGTGCAAAACAGTATGCAAATGGTGGCGAGGAACCCAAAACTCCATTGGAGGAGAAAAAACCTAACATGGGGATTCCAGTTCCCCTCTGGCAAAAACTGCAGCCTCTGCACAAGCTCGACAGTGCTTGCACAACAAGGTAAAATATTTTTTTTAATTTTATTTAAGATTATCATTAATAATCTAATAGCGTCTTTTGTAGAGTCACCACGTCCTTTGTCCAGCCCTATCATCACAGCTTTTGTCAGGTCTGGACATGGACTGCATCCTGCCCGCTCTGGTAACCTTAGACTGCTTCCTGCCTGCTCTAGTAACCTTGGAACAATGAGACAAGACTGGCTGAGAGTAGAGTACTGTCCTGGACTCTTTGTGGTCGAGTGGTCCGCCCTTCTGGCGAAGAATGTGGTCGAACCCGTCCCTGCAACCGAGATGTCGGCCAGGCTTTACAGCCTGTACTTCATCATGCCCAATATGGGGAGGCTATGCGCCCCATCTTTGGGCTGCTCCTCCTGAACAAGCACCTGCACTAGCTGCCGTTCAGGGTGTTGACGCAGAGGCGCATCCTTGGATCAGTTCGTCACCAGGATTGGTTCGTGGCAATCGACCTGATTGACGTGTACTTTCACGTTTCTATTCTCCCTCGACACCAACCGTGCCTACGTTACGCGTTTGAGGGAAGGGCATATCAGTACGTTGTCCTACCCTTCGGTCTGGCCCTGTCCCCACAGGTTTTCTACCAAACTCTTGGAGGCTGCATGAGCTCCCCTCAAAGAGCAGGGCATGCAGGTACTAAACTATCTCGACGACTGGCTTATTTTAGCACACTCGCGAGATATGTTGTGTATGCACAAGGACCTTGTGCTCTGGCGCCTAGACCGTCTGGGCCTTCGGGTCAATCGGGAAAAGAGCAAGCTCTCCCCTGCGCTAGCTCCTCTTACCTCGGTATGGATCTAGACTCTGTCCGTATGTCAGCATGTCTCACTGGCAGTGAGAGCCCACTCCACTCGGAGTATGGCCTCCTCGTGTGCACTGGCACAGGGCGCCGCTCTGGCAGAACATGCAACGCTGTGGGTTGGGCTACGCCCAGTACCTTCGCGAGGTTCTATAACCTCCACATGGAACCAAGCAGCGTTTCCCCAGTATGCGGAGAGGCGTACGCCACTGTCCGTGATGACCGTCAGTACAGACTTCTCAGAATGTCCACTACTATGTTACTGGAAGATTAGGTCTCGCGGTAATACGGTTGTAATACGGCGCAGCGCTGTGGTGTGTAGATATCCCAGTCAGTCTACACAACATCGAGAGACCGACTGAAGGGGAACGTCCCAGTTACGCCTGTAACTTCATGTCACAATGCTTCTACGTACCGCTGCAGGAGCTCTCAGGTTCCTCAGTACAAAGGGTAAGTGAATGACCGGCGCCATCTTCCTTTTATAGGTGCCATTCGCCAAGCCCATTGGCGTTTTATTAATTATCTCGGAGATGATAGGTTCTCAAGATCAAACCCAAGTCAGTCTACAACGTTTCAAGTCGTTGAGTCGACCGGCACACTGCAGCAAAATGCCCTCTTTTTCCACATTTTCTGCCTGTAGACTCTCTCGCTGGACACATCTTCCATGTGTGCTGGGGACTTTTCCCACATCTTTTACAGGAACTCGTTTTGTTTTCTGAGCTGTATCAAACCGTTCGCAAACCCATTACTGCATCTACGTTCACTTCTTTGAGCTCGCATTTATCTCGTTTGATTACCGGTTGTTGACCTTCATTTTGTCTGACCTGTGTCACGGTTTTATCCAGTGTCAGGTTTGGATCTAATTGCAGCCTCTCTGGGAGTTTTGCGTTTCTTATGCCCACTGCAATACAGTCTCTGATCATTTCCTTGAGATCGCCATATCTGCAGTGTTCCGCAAGCTTAAACACGTCCGTGATAAAGCACTCTGCTTTCGCCCGCTCGTAAATAATGTTATGTCTGCCGATGAAATGTTCGCATAAAGCCTTCTCGACTTCTTCGTAACTCTCTTTTCCTTCCTCACTCAGGGGTAAAGTCTTTGGAATATATTTTCTCTCCAAAAAAATAAAGAAGCGAGTTTACCTGATACCCCTGAGTTTTTCTCGGCTAGGCCTGACGCTACTCTGAAGCGTTCAAAGCGGCGAATCCATTGAGGCCACGAGCTCGGCTCGTCAAAGTTGAAACTTCCCGGTTGCGCTAGCGAAAATATCTTATCCATCCCTTCTTCCATGTACACTGGTCCGTTAAATTTAGTTCCGACACCATGTAACAGATTCTGATGTCTAGAATCCATCGATATAAGAAACACCACAAGCAGACAGCCCGCTACAGTTACAACATGACTTTATTTCTCCTTCTACATGCCACACACACGGATATTCTAAATCAAACAAACCAATGATGCCTTGCGTCTGGAATGGCGCCACCAGCTGGTCGTTTTCAAAGGAGCACCAGGTATTACAATTTTAGCTGTAAAAACGCTTTCATGGACACAGTTTAATTGATACATTTTTTGGTAAGCATATAGGCTATAAGCAGTGGCGGTTCTACATTGAATTGCACCCCGGGCGAGACCACCTTTGAGGGCTCCCCCACCCCCTCCCACCCCCTCCCAGAAAAATGTATAAATAAAAATAAAACACCCACAAAATTATGACAAACCGTCATATTAACATAAATGAAAGAGAAAATTATATTTCTTAATTGAACAAATCCGTTTTTTGTGCACCTGATGGCTTTGACCTTTTCCTGTCCATCTCTGTTTATTTGGCTCTAGACAATCAACAGATTTCCCCCCGACCTCAACACTGTCACTCAGGAAACGATTCACGGCCATAATCGTTATGTATTACTTTTTTATTAGCCATTTCACACAATTCAGAAAAACAAAGATGTGCAGGAACTAGGTCTGTTTTCATTGCATTATGGATAAAATGTGCGTTATTTGGAAGAAAGTCCAGGACGTGTGTGACTGACTTTAGCCCACTAATTGAATTCGCGTCATGGGAGGGGCTTCCGCCGCTCGCTATGTCATAATAATTTATTCCAAATAACGCACATCTTCTGCGAATACCTGACAGACAAATAAAAAATAAATAAAAAAACGTACACTACACTCTTCTCTCAACTTGGTCTAGCTTTTGTTGACACTAACTTTGTATAAGCACCTATTGTACTGCTCTTTGTATGACATCTTATTGCTCCCCGAACTCTTTGTAAGTCGCTTTGGAGCGCGTTTGCAAAATGACTAAATGTAAATGTAAATAATCACGGCCCTACTAAAGCAAGCTACTGATTGGCAGCGCAAATTTTCGCCCAAATTCAGATTTTTCTTCGAATTGACTTAACGTGTAAATCGCTCGCGCTTAACGCTTCATTCGTGTTCGGTGTGAACACCTAGAGGTGAGCTATCCCCTGCGTGCGCCCCTCCCCTTTCCCCTTCACACACACGGCACCTTCTCAGCACGCAGGGGGCGCCAATTTGCCAATTCCCCACACAATGATTGAATGATAGATAGATAATAAGAAACCGCTTCGCGGTGGCCCAATTTTTTTTCTACGTCGTGCCGGTGCCGCCCCGGGCAACTTCCCGGTTTGCCCGTGCCTAAAACCGCTACTGGCTATTAGCATCTTATGCATTTATGCAATATAGCCAAACCACAGAAGGAAGTCCAGAGAATTCCAGCATTCCTAGATATGTAATTTGCGTATCTGTAATTCATAGGCTGGGAATAATAGATACGTAATTTGTTTAGCTGTAATTCATAGGCCGGGATTATGCTATTTGTGAATGAGTGTGCATGCGCGCACTTTTTACAAATGATTTGGAATTCATTAACATTCACACACTTTACTATGTAAAATACAAACTAAAAGTTTTCTTGAAATACAGATACATTTCTCAGAATTTTATCATATAATTACAAATGTTTCATGAATGAGGCCCAATTATTTGTTTTCCCTAGTGAAAAAAGGAAAACAGCTAAAACCAGCCTAAACTGGTTGCTGGTTTCAACTGGTTTAAGAGGGTTGTGAACTTCTGAAACAGGCTGAACACCAGCTTCCTTTGTTTTTCAGTATCTTACTTGTGTTTTTAGGACACAGTGTAAAGGTATTTAAAGTAGGACTGTAGCTTTAAGAACCGCACTGGTTGTTGTACTGTAAGCAGTTTATCTTGTAGAGCAGCATTCCTGTTACAGAGCAACAGAAGTGACAAGGAAACAAATAGCAAATGTGCACCAGCGTATGACATGTTCAGTTTTTATTTGGTAATATTAGAGATCCATCTTTTTAAAAGGTAAGCAATACATTTTGATTATATTTTTAAAATTGATCATTTAATATCAAAAACGTTCTTTACCTTTTTCTTAAAGTTGTTTTACTCCTGCTGGTCTGTGATTCATAACCTAAAAATCTATGTTTTTTCGTTTCATTATAAACATGTGTTTTTTATCTTTTAAAACTGGTTCTTACTTAATAAATGGATTTTGATAACTATTTGGTTCTACAATGGTTGTTTATTCGAAACAAAACTGTTAACATTCATTTTATTTTTCAATAGAATTTAATATTATATATTTCTGCGTGTGTACATCTTTCAGTGAATGGATGAACATCATATTTAAATAACATTTACAGTTGTGATTTATTGTTAATGTAGTCTAAATACAGCCTAATATGGATATGAAATCCAGGATATAGTTGGGTCATTTAATTATGAGATGAGGATCGCATGCAGGTATAGTCATAAAAATTTGAGTAGTTCTCACTGCAGAAAATCTATAGATCCAACTCCTCCTACTTCATATACTTTGCCGCAATGTGTCTTTATTGATGTAAATGGGATTCTATGACAGATCAAGATACAGTTTTCTTTATAATACTGAAATTACTAATATTAAACATTGACTTTCATTTTTGATAAGGCCTTATTCAGTCAATATTTAATATAGGAGGTTATATTTCATAGTTGTAGGATGATTTTATGTAGAAAAACAATTACTGGGTTTTCATAGACTGGGTCACAAATGGTGAATAGCATTTATTATTATTATCATCATCTTTGCGGTAAATCCAAAAGTCATACCCCTGTTGTTCAAGGGATTCTTTACACACTATAATTTACTCACCCTCAGGCTGTCTAGGATGTAGATGACACTGTTTCTTTCACTTGACATTTTAGTGCTTATTTACACCTGAATCGTCTGGATGTAACAGTCTCCGTTGCATATTCAATGAAGCCTGATGAAGTAAATCTTATACACTTGGAGAGCCATGGCCAATAATAATAATACCCAAATGAGTGAGGACACAGACACTAGCGTTGAACTGAGTATTTTCAGGTTTGTTGTGTTACTTGTTTAGAAAATTGTCTACAGTATCCGTCCAGTTGGACCCAATTTGCCTTCATTTTTCAATTCTGAATAACCCAAACAGACACGTTTAGTCTTCTAACATTTTGTCCTTAATCATGTGTTTATATAAGATCGGTTCAGCAGGAGGACTCTGACTTTGAGACTCGTGTTGTGTCAATGAAAAGTAATCTATCGATGGGACATCCTTACAACTTCAGCAAGGAAACAGAAGTCAGGTATGTTAACAGCAGGACTAAAGTAATGTATTTTGTCATGTATTATATTTGGCTTGAGTGTGTAAACTTTTAAAAGTTAAACAAGCCAAACAGACCCGCTTCACTTGGAGCAAGTCATGTGTCGAACAAGGCTCCATCTCCTCAGTTGATATTCTAGAAAAGTCATCTTTAACCCTTACAATGTGCTGAACATTCACTTGGAAACTACTTGTAAGTCGCTTTGGATAAAAGCGTCTGCCAAACGAATAAATGGAGCAAGTCATGTGTCGCACAAGGCTCCATCTCCTCAGTTGATATTCTAGAAAAATCATCTTTTAACCCTCACAATGTGCTGAACATTATGAAATTTGGTCTTCATTTCAAAGTTAAACATCTTTATTTTAGATCGGTTCAGCAGGAGGACTCTGACTTTGAGACCCGTGTTGTGTCAATGAAAAGTAATCTATCGATGGGACATCCTTACAACTTCAGCAAGGAAACAGAAGTCAGGTATGTTAACAGCAGGACTAAAGTAATGTATTTTGTCATGTATTATATTTGGCTTGAGTGTGTAAACCTTCTTAAAGTTAAACAAGCCAAACAGACCCGCTTCACTTGGAGCAAGTCATGTGTCGCACAAGGCTCCATCTCCTCAGTTGATATTCTAGAAAAGTCATCTTTAACCCTTACAATGTGCTGAACATTCACTTGGAAACTACTTGTAAGTCGCTTTGGATAAAAGCGTCTGCCAAACGAATAAATGGAGCAAGTCATGTGTCGCACAAGGCTCCATCTCCTCAGTTGATATTCTAGAAAAGTCATCTTTTAACCCTTACAATGTGCTGAACATTCACTTGGAAACTACTTGTAAGTCGCTTTGGATAAAAGCGTCTGCCAAACGAATAAATGGAGCAAGTCATGTGTTGCACAAGGCTCCATCTCCTCAGTTGATATTCTAGAAAAATCATCTTTTAACACTTACAATGTGCTGAACATTCACTTGGAAACTACTTGTAAGTCGCTTTGGATAAAAGCGTCTGCCAAACGAATAAATGGAGCAAGTCATGTGTTGCACAAGGCTCCATCTCCTCAGTTGATATTCTAGAAAAATCATCTTTTAACACTTACAATGTGCTGAACATTATGAAATTTGGTCTTCATTTCAATGTTAAACATCTTTATTTTAGATCGGTTCAGCAGGAGGACTCTGACTTTGAGACTCGTGTTGTGTCAATGAAAAGTAATCTATCGATGGGACATCCTTACAACTTCAGCAAGGAAACAGAAGTCAGGTATGTTAACAGCAGGACTAAAGTAATGTATTTTGTCATGGATTGTATTTGGCTTGAATGTGTAAACCTTCTTAAAGTTAAACAAGCCAAACAGACCCGCTTCACTTGGAGCAAGTCATGTGTCGAACAAGGCTCCATCTCCTCAGTTGATATTCTAGAAAAGTCATCTTTAACCCTTACAATGTGCTGAACATTCACTTGGAAACTACTTGTAAGTCGCTTTGGATAAAAGCGTCTGCCAAACGAATAAATGGAGCAAGTCATGTGTTGCACAAGGCTCCATCTCCTCAGTTGATATTCTAGAAAAATCATCTTTTAACACTTACAATGTGCTGAACATTATGAAATTTGGTCTTCATTTCAATGTTAAACATCTTTATTTTAGATCGGTTCAGCAGGAGGACTCTGACTTTGAGACCCGTGTTGTGTCAATGAAAAGTAATCTATCGATGGGACATCCTTACAACTTCAGCAAGGAAACAGAAGTCAGGTATGTTAACAGCAGGACTAAAGTAATGTATTTTGTTATGTATTATATTTGGCTTGAATGTGTAAACCTTCTTAAAGTTAAACAAGCCAAACAGACCCGCTTCACTTGGAGCAAGTCATGTGTCGCACAAGGCTCCATCTCCTCAGTTGATATTCTAGAAAAGTCATCTTTTAACCCTTACAATGTGCTGAACATTATGAAATTTGGTCTTCATTTCAATGTTAAACATCTTTATTTTAGATCGGTTCAGCAGGAGGACTCTGACTTTGAGACTCGTGTTGTGTCAATGAAAAGTAATCTATCGATGGGACATCCTTACAACTTCAGCAAGGAAACAGAAGTCAGGTATGTTAACAGCAGGACTAAAGTAATGTATTTTGTCATGTATTATATTTGGCTTGAATGTGTAAACCTTCTTAAAGTTAAACAAGCCAAACAGACCCGCTTCACTTGGAGCAAGTCATGTGTCGAACAAGGCTCCATCTCCTCAGTTGATATTCTAGAAAAGTCATCTTTAACCCTTACAATGTGCTGAACATTCACTTGGAAACTACTTGTAAGTCGCTTTGGATAAAAGCGTCTGCCAAACGAATAAATGGAACAAGTCATGTGTTGCACAAGGCTCCATCTCCTCAGTTGATATTCTAGAAAAATCATCTTTTAACACTTACAATGTGCTGAACATTATGAAATTTGGTCTTCATTTCAATGTTAAACATCTTTATTTTAGATCGGTTCAGCAGGAGGACTCTGACTTTGAGACCCGTGTTGTGTCAATGAAAAGTAATCTATCGATGGGACATCCTTACAACTTCAGCAAGGAAACAGAAGTCAGGTATGTTAACAGCAGGACTAAAGTAATGTATTTTGTCATGTATTATATTTGGCTTGAATGTGTAAACCTTCTTAAAGTTAAACAAGCCAAACAGACCCGCTTCACTAGGAGCAAGTCATGTGTCGCACAAGGCTCCATCTCCTCAGTTGATATTCTAGAAAAGTCATCTTTAACCCTTACAATGTGCTGAACATTCACTTGGAAACTACTTGTAAGTCGCTTTGGATAAAAGCGTCTGCCAAACGAATAAATGGAGCAAGTCATGTGTTGCACAAGGCTCCATCTCCTCAGTTGATATTCTAGAAAAATCATCTTTTAACACTTACAATGTGCTGAACATTATGAAATTTGGTCTTCATTTCAATGTTAAACATCTTTATTTTAGATCGGTTCAGCAGGAGGACTCTGACTTTGAGACTCGTGTTGTGTCAATGAAAAGTAATCTATCGATGGGACATCCTTACAACTTCAGCAAGGAAACAGAAGTCAGGTATGTTAACAGCAGGACTAAAGTAATGTATTTTGTCATGTATTATATTTGGCTTGAATGTGTAAACCTTCTTAAAGTTAAACAAGCCAAACAGACCCGCTTCACTAGGAGCAAGTCATGTGTCGCACAAGGCTCCATCTCCTCAGTTGATATTCTAGAAAATCATATTTTAACACTTACAATGTGCTGAACATTATGAAATATGGTCTTCATTTCAATGTTAAACATATTACAACTTACAACTTCAGCAAGGAAACAGAAGTCAGGTATGTTAACACAGACTAAAGTAATGAAAACAAGGCCTGTTTCACAGCACAAACACAAAATGCAAGTGCTCTCAATGCTGTGCAACAAAGCTATGGCTCTATGCAGAAATTATATTGACTTTTGCTTTGTCATGTTAGGTATTAAGCTTATGTATCTAAAATTGTTTTAAACTTGAACAAACCAAACAGACCTGCTTCACTTGGAGAAAGATATGTGCCGCAAATGTCTCCTCAGTTGAAATATGAGGAAAGTGTTAAGGACAGGTGAGTTTGAACAATCTTAAATCTGCTGACCACTACATTTAAGACTACATTTCATTAATTAAATGATAAACACTTTTTTTAGACCGGTTCAGCGTGAGGACTCATACTTCTCTATGACTAGCATTGTGTCAATGAAAAGTGATAAATCGACTGGACATCCTTACAACTTCAGAAAGGAAACAGAAGGGAGGTATGTTAACATGAGGGCTGGATTATGATTCCCAGGAACCATGCAACGGACTATAGTTCAGTTCTTGGTTAAAGCTGAAGTCTGAATCTTTTGCCTCTATATCGCCATCTTTATTTGAAACATAAAATTGCATACTTATCTTTACATCTTTACAGACAGCCCAAATGATATGTCATTTGTATAAATTTACCATTGTGAATCTGTTTATTTTCAACCCAGAAGGGATTGCTGCTTTAACAGTGTAGGCCTATTCATAATGCAGTGATAAAATACATGAAATGCAATTAGGATTGTATTTCTAGTCCAAAAACTGATTTGACTGACTCACATTTTTTCTATTAGTGTCGACACATCTATGCAAAATCAGCTTCTGAGAAATTCTGCCTCAATGGATTTTCCGATCATCTTTAGCAGTGAACCACATCCTGATCCTGATGGTATAAGGTATGCATAAAAAATGTTATACGATATATAACATTACCTCTAATCAGTTCATGTAGGCTAATAAAAATGAGTAGGAGCAAAGACTGTCAAGCTTCAGAATGGACGAAAGTTCAAATATTGCACCATGCATCAGGTTTTTTTCCTCCTAGCTGTATGATTTCTTGGGACTTGGAGTAAAGTGCACAAGTGCTGTATTAAAGATTTTTGGTGTTTGACGGCCCATGATCCCTTTGAACTGTTGTTCTGTGAAGATTGTTTAAAATATTCTTTGAACTTTTTCATACAAAGTTTATATTCACATGTGTATTTGTCTTTCAGAACTCATCAAAAGGAACTGAGTTCAAAGATTTCAGATGGTAAGTCTGCTAAATTTACATATTTATATAGATTTATATCTACAGCAGCATTATCGTATAACCCAACAACCAGAATGAATATTTGTCATTCTATCTTCCTTCATTCTAACCATCTCTGCCCCATATTAGACTCCACAGAGGACTTGATATGGATTATTTCATTTAAGCAGACATTGAAGAACAGATATCAATGTATATTTGAGGGAAATGAAGAGCACAGCAGCCCCGCTCTGCTCAACAACATTTACACAGAGCTCTACATCACAGAAGCTGGAAGTAGAGTCAACACAGAACATGAAATCAGACAGATTGAGACGGTATCTAATCATCCGATCACATGGGACACACCAATCCAAGTGAATGATGTCTTTAAAGCTCTTCCTGGGTCTAAACCAATCCAAACTGTGCTAACAAAGGGAATGGCTGGCATTGGGAAAACAGTGTCTGTGCAGAAGTTCACCCTGGACTGGGCTGAGAATAAAGCCAACCAGGACATTCACATGATATTTCCACTTCCATTTCGTGATCTGAATAGATTTAAGAAAGGGACAGTTACTCTGATCCAGATTCTCCAGCAGTTCTACGATCTCAAGATAGAAGCAAACGTGTTGAGCTCAGGCAAATACAAGATCATTTTTATCTTGGATGGACTTGATGAATGTCGATTTCCTCTGGATTTCCAGAAGAACAAGACTTGCTTCAGTGTGACAGAAGCGGTCTCAATTGGTGCTCTACTGACAAACCTCATCTGCAAGAACTTGCTTCCTTCTTCTCAGCTTTGGATAACCTCACGACCAGCTGCGATCCATCAAATACCACCCAACCTTATTGACCAACTGACCGAGGTAAGAGGCTTCAACAACTCCCAAAAGGAGGAGTACTTTGCCAAAAGGATAAGTGATCCAGACATGTGCCATGGGATCATCTCGCACTTGAAGTCTTCAAGAATCCTTCACATCATGTGCCACATCCCGGTGTTCTGTTGGATATCAGCTACAGTTCTTGAAAGGATATTTGGTGAGTTCGAGGGTAGAGATATGCCCAAGACACTCACGCATATGTACGCACACTTCCTGATTTCCCAGATCAAGCAAAGGAGTCACAAATACGATGTATATTACAAGGCAGATTTCAACTGGGACAGCCAGAGCACTTTGTTGCTTGGAAAACTGGCCTTTCAACAGTTTGAAAAGGGTAATTTATTGTTCTACGAGAATGATCTTAGGGAATGTGGCGTTGATCCCAAAATCGCCACAGTGTATTCTGGACTTTGCACACAGATCTTCAGAGAAGAGTCAGGACTACACCAGGAGAGGATGTTCAGCTTCATTCACGCTAGTCTCCAGGAGTTTTTAGCTGCCTTGTACGCCTTCCTTATGTTCGTTAACAGTCAGCAAAATGTCCTCAGTCATAAGACAAATATGAAATTCGTAAGAGTTTTTAAAAAACCTTCAATGCATGAGTTCTTGATGTGTGCTGTGGATAAGGCTCTAGAAAGTGATAATGGACACTTAGACCTTTTACTCCGTTTTCTGATGGGACTTTCCCTTGTGTCCAATCAGACTCTTCTACAACCAATGTTGACTAAGACATGGAGTGACCCTGAGGACAGAGAAAAAACTCTTCGGTACATCAAGGAAAAAATCAGGTTCCAGCTTTCGGCAGAAAAAGCAATAAGTCTCTTTCACTGTCTCAGTGAACTAAAGGATGATTCCCTGGTAGAGGAAGTGCAGGAATACCTAAAGTCCGGTGGCTTTAGTGGTAAAAAGCTCTCTCCATCACACTGCTCTGCTTTGGCCTACACACTGCTGATGTCTGCTGAGGAACTGGATGTGTTTAACTTGACTGAATGTATTGATCCGAGTTTGATCTCAGATGAGGGACTGCTGAGATTCCTGCCAGTGATCAAAGCATCCCGGTTAACTATGTAAGTATCTCATAGGGTTGTTTGGAACCAAAAAACACTTTACGCAGAAATGCAGATGTTGATGTGAAAGCTTGGCCGACACATTGCAAGCGAATGGTCCTGTTCTCTGTACCTAGCTTGCAATCTTCCATAGCTAAGGGGACAACGAACCGCTCAAGGGAGCGATAAAGTTACTTTGATTTGTCTTCGCAATTAAAGGCAGAGCTAGATTATCCCATGAAGGCAGTTGACCTGAATGTAAAAATGATTGTAGAAGTTCACACTAGAATAGTTTCCCTCATAACAAGGCTAAGAATTTAATATGTATCCTTACATCTTTAAATGCAAACAACGCATAAAATTAGACTTGCATAGCATTCATGAACCTGCGTAGAGTATGTTTCAGGCATTCAATGATCCGTATACTTTTTATTTGACATTTTGTGTGGATTTTCTCCATCAGGCTGAGGTTGTGTAATGTGACAGAGATAGTCTGGAAAGGGCTGAGCTCTGTTCTCAGCTCAAGTGACTCATGTATGAGAGAGCTCGATTTGAGTTCCAGCAATCTTAATCATACTGCAATAACCCATCTTTATGTTGGACTGAGAAATCCTCAGTGTAAACTAGAGGTTTTGAGGTAGGAACATCTCAAATTCATGCCATTGGACCGCAGGGTGGGAGTACTCTATTAACTCACTTGTCTTTTTCTTCTCCGTGCATGTAGACTTTTTAATTGTAGCATAGGTGAGGACTTCTGTGCCACTCTGGCCTCAGCTCTGAGGTCAAACCCATCTCACTTAAAGGAACTTGATTTAACACACAACCAGCCACGTGACACAGGTGTAAAAATGCTTTCTGATGTGCTGGCAGGCGTAAGATGTAGATTAGAAACACTCAGGTAGGTTTTATTTGGTCGGCTCTAAACAGTAAGGCCTTCTATACAACAATGTCGAGTGCTAACATTAACTTTAAATAATATTCTATGTCCTAATTTATTCAAAATTGCAAAGAATCTAATAACAACATACTAAAGTTGTTTTGTCATTTTTTCATCATGAACATCCCATTGTTAATCAACCAGCTTACCATAAAACGAATTATTCGGATAGTTGTATTAAGTCATGTATTATAAGTTATTTCATAAAAACTTAGTATGCAGTTTAAAATATGAATATCCTATTTTTTTTAAAAGTATTTAAAACTGTGCTTTTAAGTGTACATAAACGGAAGCAACTTTGTAGGTTTATGGGTTGTGAACTGACCAGGAAAAGCTGTGCGGCATTGGCCGAAGTACTTAACAGTACCTGTTCTAGCTTGAAACATCTGGACTTGAGCCTGAACTGTCTTGAGAATTCAGGAGTGAATCTCCTTTGTGCTGGTCTGAAGAACCCTCTCTGTAAGCTCGAGACACTGAGGTAACAGAATTAGAACAAATAAACACACACTACAGAGCTGTGTGATGAATAACACACAATGTTTCATGCCAATATCATGACACTGAAGGGTCAGTAGTTCACATTTGTATGGCTTTACCTTTCTCAGCCTCTCAGATTGTGGAATTACAGCCACCGGATGTTCAAAACTGGCATCTGCTTTACAGTCAAACCCGTCGCATTTGAGAGTGCTGGACCTTAGTCTGAATGACCTTACAGACACAGGAGTGACACACCTGCTTCCAGTGTTTGCAGATCCATATGTTAATCTAGATAAACTATGGTAACAGGCCTCCAGTTTCTACCTGCGTGTCATTTGAAAAAAATTCAAGTTGAATGTCTAAGTGATAAGGATGATATTTTAAAACATTTCTCTTTTGTGCTTGGTAAAGGCTGAATAATTGCAATCTCACAGAAAGGAGCTGTCATACGATGACTTGTGCAGATCCTTCCAAATGCTCTAAACTGAGAGAACTGAACCTCAGTGCTAATGTGATAATGGATTCTGGATTGAAGCATCTTGCCGTGGGATTATGTAATCTTCTATCAGGTCTCCAGTCACTAAGGTAATATAGTTTCATAGTAAATAAAAAAGATAAACTTAATAATTATTTCTAAATAACCATTTTGACAGATGAGTCATTGATACTTATTTATAAGTTATTTAGAACCTATTGATACGTTCTACACAGTATATAGACTAGTATATATATGAAACCATACAGTTCTTTTCTTCATTTAATAATGTAATTTCTTGCAGTTTAACATACTGTAGTGTTAAGGAACAGGGCTGTGCTTTTCTGGCATCAGCTATAAAATCAAACTACTCACAGCTGAGAGAACTGGATCTCAGAGGAAACAAACTATCCGATTCGGGGGCTAAACTACTGACAGATCTGCAAGAAGATCCAAATTGTAAACTGGAAACTCTGGCGTAAGTACATCTACGTTTGACTCAAGTGCCAGTACACTTCAAACCTGCACTGTAAACAGGTGATAATATGGAAAAAGAATAAAATTTGCTGGTTTATTTCTACAATATGTCAATTCTGAACATTGTTTTCAACCATCATTCAGATTTTATTATATCAAAGCATCTATTATTATAGCTTATGACTGTTCACTCGAAAAAATGCTGTTTAGGCTAATATTAATTCTGAAATAGGGGAAATGATGACCTTAAATGGCCTTTATTTTCTCATGCAAAATATATAAAATAATAAGTACATTATCTATTTTCTTTGCATTATCTATGTCATCTTGACATTATGTTTTTCCATTTAATATGTGAATATACGCCTGCAAAACTTCCTCTCTACTTCACAGATTGTATCCAGACATCAACTGTGATGATGATGATGATGAAGAAGGCTAATATAGGGGAATAA
Organism: Barbatula barbatula; assembly: GCF_947034865.1. Taxonomy (NCBI): domain Eukaryota; kingdom Metazoa; phylum Chordata; class Actinopteri; order Cypriniformes; family Nemacheilidae; genus Barbatula; species Barbatula barbatula. Next base: position 3,684,937 of record NC_136788.1, read on the forward strand.
CAAAAAAAAAGGGGACTGATCTTCTCGTAGCACATCTTGCCTGAGAAAAACCTATGATTAGGAAAGAGGTTTACGCAAGACATCAGGTTTAGATGTTTTTCATCATCTACATTGTTCAGCCATCACGGAAGCTTGAGTTTGGTAAAAGGTTTGGAGCATGAGTCACGGATTATGTAATTATGTGCGTGACTTGTGAGTTAGACTGAATCAAAAGTTTCCAAGCTCGAGTTATGAGCTGCTATTCAGGTGTGACAGATGAGGAATAACAGGTTTGAGGGATTACATGGGAGTTTTCAGAGATGTCGCTACAACCGATTAATGAGTCTGAACACTGTAGTAACCGCCTAGCATCCGCATTTAACGAATGTAGCAATATACATCCATTCAAACACACAAACATGACGTCTCTATTTATACCGTGCAATTATTTAAATGATTAAAATAACATTAAACTACATTAAAAGGCGTTTTAAACCTTCAAACTAGGCTTTGTCAAGCCAAAAATGCTGTACTTTGCTTTTCCATTCTGATTTATTGATATTTTCCTTTTTACACCAGAATGAAGTGTTGTATGATTCAATAAAATAATGTAAATCTCACTGTCAACAGCAGAGGGCGGTACAGTATCATTCAATGCGGTCAGTGCAGCTATATTACAGTATTTTATCAGTATGATGTTTCCCTGAGCTGTAATGAACAATGTAGTTTGGTGTTTTAACTTTCTATGTATTATGATACCGTTGGGCTTTTACTGTGTAAAGGTAACTCTTTTATTAGAACATATAATACTATTTATTTCATTCACATTTCCATTTTTGTTGCCTCAAAGGAACAAAGCACCATAAAACGGAAAAAGAAAAGGGAGTAAATTAAAAATATACTAAAACATACAATGATGTTACACTACTGACATAGTTTTCCTTCTTTGGAATGGTTTCATTACGTCACTTAATGTACAGTCTCATGTATGAGTTCCTTGTGTCACGCTAAATAATCTCAGATTCACAAAATCAATAAACTGCACTCAAAAACAACGACTTTATGTTATCAAGTGTTTCATTTGAATGTTTATTTATAAAATAAAAGGGGCATCATTTCATAAATTGTGATTACAGCCATTACAGCACGCTTCATAGAATGCAAATCGTTGTTGATTTAACCTCGTAGGTCAAAACAAATCATGTTGGTAATCATGTTATAAGTATAGCATAAATACTAGTTACTGTCATGATAAACAAATATAAAATTACACTTCAACTTTGATGGGCCTTAAAGTCAGTGATTGATCTCAAGCAACATAATAAACGTATAAATGTTTAATTCCCTTGAATTAAAAAAGTGCTACAGGTTACTTGAGTGCATTCAATGCCAAACTACACTGATATAACAGCACCTGCATGCATGATAACAGGCCATTCACTGCACAAACATTATAATCACTCGAATCTAAACACAGTGCACACAAAAGGGCTTTAAAAAGATGTAGAATGCTACAATTCAATATAGATAATTTGACATGGCACAAGTAAATAATATAAGGCAAAGTTTATACTTTATATGCAAATAAACAACAAATGTTGTTCAAAATACTGCACATGCTGCAGGCAAACATGATGCCGAGTTAAATTCATCATTAACAAAGATAAACGATATCCGTGTTCATTTTATATGAAGGTTTGTAAACTGCTAGTTTACTTGAGCAGTTTTTACACAAAGTTGGCCGACATTTTGAGAAGTCAACTTTCCATTCTGCAGTACCTGTGAGATTACAGTGTAAAACCTCTTAAAGGGGTCATGACATGAGGGATCTAATATCCTTTGATCTTTTGACATATACGAGGTCTTGGTATCATTAATACATCCTGCAAGTTTCAAATCTTAAAACATCATCCTCTTCAATAACACAAGCATTTATGTAATTGTTGAAAAAAAAGCAAAATGGCCTCCTTTTATATGACCTTCCCACAGCAAGATAACAACACCCTCTTTTTACCTAATGATATTATACATAATAATCTGTGCTAATTGAGTTTTTTGCAGTAAATCCATAAACTGCGGTTATCCACCAGCATGTCTCTCACCCACAGCTGTCAATCATAGAAGCGGCGGTTACAAATATTCACATTTTCGTATGTGTGGAGGCACGTAGTGATTCTTTACAAAGCAACATTGCCATCAGCTGGGCTGGCATGAGTAATACAGTGTTTGTACTCGTTTCTGCGGATCCAAGTAAACACAGATTGTTTTGAGAGCAGTGTGTCGTGTCTAGGTGAAACTTTTATAAAACGTTTTCCCTTTTTCACTCCATTGTTGTCATGTGAAAATACTCTTATAGGGGAAACAGAAATCGGACTTTATATAGACAGGATTAAATCGAACCGAAAAAGGTCAAAGTATGTTCTTTTGGCAAAAAACTTTAGTAATATAATTTAACATCAGGACACAAAATAAAATGAAAAGTCATGTCATGGCTCCTTTAATCACAGTTTAAGAAACTTCTGAGGCGCGTAATGAGTTATATAGTGCAAGTAAACCGGCCCTAGAAATGACTACTAAGCAACATTGTCACCTGTCACCAGTTAATTTACATACAGTATGAGGTGTCACACCTGAGCTAGAATGCACAATATCTGTTACTTGTAAACAATTTTTTAGGCATGCAGTCAAACAGTATGTCAATCTTCTATCTACAAAACAAAAACTGGACTTTATTGTTAAGTTCACCCCAAAAAATAATCTGTCATCATTTATTGACCCTAATGTTAAAAAACAAAGTCATACAGGCTTGGAATGACATAAGGATGCGTAACCGATGAAAGACTTTTTTGGGGTGGAGGAACTTTCCCTTTTAGGTCAACATGTAACATAAATATATAATATAACAATTTACAGTATTATTATAATTATATATTATAATCTATATTAGCTGCATGTGTTTCATTGAAAAATGTATAAGATGAAATTGAAATGTCACTAGCACGAGGTCAAGATATGAATTTTCTCAAAATATTCTACAAAAGTAATATTCTACCTTGGTAATAGTTTGTGTTTGATTTGGCCATACATGAGGAAGACTGCAGTATTCACTCATCAGATGTGGAAATATTTCTATCCCACACGCAGTTAAAATTTGATGCATGTTTTCTGCATGATTTATAAAGATAATTCGGTATGGATGTGAGCGTGTGTGGGTGTAAGTTGGAGGTTGACACACTGTCATGTTAAATAAATGAAGTCGGCACTCTGAGGGCTGCTAGGCGGTGGGTTCACTTAAATATTTTCTTGCAGAAATATCTGAAGGCTTTCGAGCAGAGTTACCTGATGTGAGCTCATGACACTCGTGGGTCATGTTAAGTGCTATGTGTAATTTATATTTGCGTTTAAATGACAGACAGTAAATGTTTGGTTCAGGACATCTGAACTATCAACAGAAAATGGGCCTCATTCATGAAACACGAGCAGGACGAATTTTTGTAAATCATACGTAAAGTAGTTCTGACGTAAATTTTCGTATTCATTAAAACGTTCGTATTTTCAAAATGTTAAAAAAATGTACACCTGCTCCCTACTTCGTGTAAATGGTGCGTAAAACATTCAAATGTTCTGTGGACTGAATACACTGCATTTTGATGATATTTCACGACTTCCTTCCCCTTTCTTTTAGTTTTGGTTGAAACGCAGACCCCGTCAATGTCCCTCTTAACACAGTTGTCCAATCACATTGAAGGAGAGGCGGGACAAACAGCACATTGACCAATCATCACACTTGTACAAAGCAACAATGGAGAAGTTAACATTGCTGATTATTGCATGTTTATAATCATTAATAATCTTCAAAATAAGACAGCCGTAAAATGTTTCTGCCGTGGATATTGCTAATCATGAAAAAACGTGCAGAACATCCAAAGCGCTCTCAAGCCCCACCAGCTTTTTTTCGGGAAGGTCCGTTTTACGCGCAAATCACTTGGATATTTACAAATGTTTCATGAATGATACCCAATAAGTTAAATCGTAAAAAATATATTTAGTCAAACGTATTTTTGTTTGGTCTCACACAAGATATCATTTGATGCCATTTAATTAGGTCATTCTACAAATAATTGATCAAATAAATGTCATGTTTCTCTTTAACAAATTAGTAATGTGTTGTTATTATGTATTTCATGTTTTGAACTGCAGTTCCATCATCATTAAATATTGTTGAAAATCATTTTGACCTATTTCAAGTTTTACAACAACTTTTTGAAACTATAAAACGCATTATGAGTGACGTGCACATTTTCATGCAAGCGACTTATAAAATCGTAATAATTGTAAATATTATAGACAATTCATACTATTACAAGTTGTGTACAAAAATATTTACAAACATTCCTTTGTTTAAACGGATTAGTAAGCATATTAACAATATATATTAAATATGTGATTTTCTATCTAAATTGTTAACATGCAGTTTGATGTCTTGTCACCTAAGTGAGCAACAACTTTTGTCCCCACGTTTGTAGAATGACCCAATTGACAAAATTGCTTTAAAACACACGTGTGGCCCCCGAACTGAATACCAGAATGACAATGACGAGCACAAAAAACTCTTGTGGTACCCAGCATGTTTACATCATGTGCTACGTCTGTGCTTGCAGTCCTGTGCTTGGATACAGATATTTCGAGCAGCTACAGTTCTGTGTTTAAAGGAATAGCTTACACAAAATAACCATTTGGTCATGTTTATACTCCCCCTTACATCATTTCAAACCCATATGACGCTCTTTTATCCGTAGAAAAACAACGGGTGTTGCTTAATAAAATCTTTATATAACAATATATAAGTCCTGAATTCATAAATCATATGGGTTGTCAAAGACACCGAGGTGAGAAAAACGATGGGCAAATGTTTATTTTGTGTGAATTATTCGTTGTAACAGAGAGTAAGGCGTTTTCTGTCGAGTCTCTGTGTTGTGCTTGTGATGTGAAAGCTGAGCACAAATTCTTTACAATTTGAGGCAGTCGAGGAACCAAGAATACTGAACATGAAGTGAACACTTTACAGCAAAATGTAAACCAAGGCCTCGCACCACAGCGTTTATAGAAACGCATTGCTCTCCCACTTTCGCACCCAGAATGTATTCATACGTTTCTTAAAATCTCACACTATTTACATCTTACAGCGATAATTCCAGTGTGAAGTTCTCATGAGATACAAAAACATCCATCCATTAAAAAATGGTGTACGATTGTAAACGTTTGGTCGCCAGACAAAACAACATCATGTATGTGAGACACTGTGAAGTCGTGTTTGACTGAAGAGGCCACTGGATAGTTTAACACAGTCCGAAACACATTCTGAAAGCTCAGCATGGCTGAAGAAAGATGGTACCTGGCCAAGACTTCTCAAAGGAGAGACAGCGTGTGGGATTCTCTCGGAAAAACGGCGTGTGATCCTGAGAGAGGCAGTGACGCCGATGAAGGACGCATTGTTTGTGTGATCGCTCAGATCTGCGTTTGGAGCGAGTGCACGGAGGGAACGAGTGTCGATGGAGGTTTGGAAGAGGAGCAGTTGGGCGCTGCCTGCGGTTTGATGCCTCTGCTCCTCACGTACTGTAGGAACTGATCTGGGATTTCTGCCAGGACGTCCTTCGCCAGGCGGGCCATGCTGAGAATGTGATTACCCCGGCGATCGATGTAGTCTCGGAAAGGTACAAACTATGAAAAAAGAGTGTTACAATATTACAGAACACTTTCAATGTGTACAGAGCAGTGCTTCTCAAACTGTGGTACGCTTACTCGACGAGACCCCTGGTGGTACGACAGACAATTTAAAACGTTTAGATACAATTTCACAATTTTAAGACATCATCGATAAATAATGAATACATCTCATATAGCCTATGTGCAATTGTGTGTGTAAGAAAATGAGTCTTATCATTTTTAATTGCATAGTGACTTCAATGCTGTAATGCGCAACTGCATCTAGATTAAATCGAGCATGCGTCGCGATTTAGGTTTGACTCGCTGCTTTGACAAGAGTCTCTAGATATCTGTTTGTCATATACAGCTGCTGTTCTCTTGATGGTTATTTATGAAATATTCTTTGCATATTTATAGTCTTTCTGCAAGTCCCCTGTTTACAGTGCATTACAGAAAAGTGTGCCCATCCAGACGTCTGGGGGCCCTGAGCATTGTACTAAAAGTCAAAAGAATTTGATATAAACTGTAAACAATAAGACATAAATGATAATAAATCAATTAACACACTTCAACGAATGAAGACAGAAAGAGACAAAAGAAAAATTGAACTAAAATAAGTATAACGTTAAATTCAGTTCAATTAAAAAATAAAGCCTGATAAATATAGTTTACTCAACAAATCGAGCATATGAATGTGATGGCACAAACTAAAAATGACATATTACCATGGGCAAAGAAAATACAGTGGACCAATACTGAACGTGTAAATCTGTACTGCAGAATTGTTTTGTTTTCTTTTGCTTCGAGAGGTTGCTGTTTCGCTCCAGACGGAAAGCTCTGTTTCGAAGCCATAGTCATATGTAAAGACGCATATCAGCTCGTCATGCGCATGTCATTACCTTCCGCCCACTGCATGAAATCCGAGAATGTAACAGTTATTAAATAAATGAAGTATTAAAAAGGACATTTCCGAATGATTCCTCTTAAGTTGAATCAGCTAGTTATAAAATTTAGTATCTTGTTTACAATTGTGTTTTTGTTTCAGTACTCAAGGGGGCCCAGTGGTGGTGCAGGGGCCCTACGCACCCTGCGTATAGGAAGGATCTGCTCTGTGTGTGCACTATTACTGCTGTCTAACTTGAATAACGTGGAAAAAATATTCTTTAGTTTGAAAAAAGCTGGTACGAAAAGTTTTATTTTATTTATAATACATTTGAATTGGCGGACGAGGTTTCTCTCATCTTGAGGAAAGAGAAGCTTCACAGCTCTACTATTACTTTGACTGTTTATTCATTAGATTTTGTATTAATGTATTAAAGGTGGCACCTGATTCGAAAAGTTTGAGAACTGCTGGTATAGACAATAGAAAAAAATATATCACGTTGCCATGCATTCTGGGTAACGACAATCATATTATAGGTTATTTTAATGTTCACTGAAAAACTGGAAATGCATTCTCGTTTTTATTCATTTTTGGACTGTCATGATTCTGCCTCATCTTGTCTTGCTTTTCTAGTCTTGTGGCAGGGTCGTGTGGAAGCCCATGGTCATTGTTTGTTTATGATGGCCATGCGTTCTCCTGTCTCGTCTCTTAGCGCCGCCTCCTCATTTCCTTGTTGACTTCCCGCCTGTGTTTCATTCCCCACAACTGCCTAGTGTTATTATCCCTTTTTTTCTCCTGTTTAATGCCCTTGTGTTTACTGTCCTGTTTCGTTTTGCTTCGTCCTTGTCATGTTTCTAAAGTAAAAGGCTCTTCCTCGCGGAAGGTCTGCATTCTGTAAAAATGAGCGGATAAAATATTTCACATTCACTTTTTAGCCGTTTAATAAACAGGATAATGTACATGCAGCCGGTTGTTGCAGAAATAATCCCCGACAGTGTGATCAGGACCCGACGTGAAGAGAAGGGTCTTGTAACACACTGAAGGGCCTTATTTCACCATAACAGCCGGCTGCTTGCATCACGTGTGATGTTTCCAACGTGATTAGTTTGGTTGAAGTTTTGGATGCGCTAAATGGAAGCAAGCCATATATTTATGTTTAAAAAGTATATACATTTTTGTTTTCTTGGAAAATGAACTATACCTTTAATTATTCTTTCACATGAGTGTTTAAGTGTGATGATTCAGAAATAGTGAGATGAATCCATATACATTTTATTTAGTGCTAGAAAAATTGCCCATAGGCTTCTATGGTAACGATTACGTTTATACACGCTGAAGGACGAGACAGAACTATCTTCTTTGGCAATCCATAGGACGTTTGGTTGAAAGGTACCAAATATTACTGTAATATTTCATTTCCACAGATAGGACACATTAGGGAACAGGGCAGAATATCACACCTGTACAATGTCTCTCTCTGCAAAGCGTCCCCTAGATGATATCCTGACTTCATCTCCGTCCAGTTCAATCATCTCTGTGAGATTGAAGAAAATGACACAGTAAAACCATCATTTAGAGCTGAAACTGGATTTCACATGAAGTCTAATACATCCTTTAATGTAGCCGAAATGAAAAGAGTTCAGAGAGCAAATACAGACTGGTTTGAGAAAATATAAATGAGGTTTAATCTTCATATTAAATCTGTGTATTAGCATATCATGGGCAATGAATGACATTTATACTGTTCACTGTCTAAGACTTTTATAAATATCACAAATTTAACAATGAACATACAAAATAATGGCAGTGGAAAATGGTGAAAGTACATTTGGGAGCGTTATAAAGTAACCCAGTCCAACTCTTCACCGATGAACAGCAAGGAATTGATAAACCAAGGAAATTTCAAAGCTCCTCATGACGCTCCAGAAATCACCCGATTGGTCTCATGTGCAGATGGATAAAACATGTTTTTTCTTTTGATCCGGGTCTGCTGGGTTTCTGGACTGTTATGATATCCCATCCCCCAAACACCACACAGAAACCCATCTTACGTACCATCAAACTCAGCCGGCCCGACTCCGACGATTATAATTGACATGGGAAGACTAGAGGCCTTAAACAGAAAGAAACAATTCACTCATTAAAACAAACCCTCAAGAATACAATACTCGACACATGACAAAAATTTTGCTTTTTGCCCTTATTGACCTTCTCAGTTGCAAACATCCAAATCAAAATGATTCACTGCTGACATTTTGCTTAATCTTTTGATTCATATGGAGCTGGTGTTATGGTTGTGGACAGAACACAAGCGCAGGCAGACATGTGTCGAACAACAAGACTTTATTTCAAAACAAAGACCCTCGATGGGGAAAACATGAACACAAACAAGACTGAAAACTAAAACTTCCCACAAGGGGGACAAAACAAACAAGGTCTTAAGAATAACAAACTATAAGTCCACAAACTTGAGTCCAGGGAACAGGAACACGGGTAATCCAGACAGACTAGGAAGGGTAAATGTGCAAAGTGTGCAAAATGAACCGACAAGAGACAGAGGGAAACTGGGGCTTGATAAAGGGAAACACTAACAAGGACTGATGACACAGGGAGAGTGGCGGCAGGTGACATGGATGAAACACTAAGGGAAAGCTAACAGGAGGATTGTACGAGGCAGGTGAGGGGACTGAAACACTAAGGGAAAGATGGACCAGGGCTGGAGACAAGACTAACACTAATGGACCGCTAACCGGGGAAACAAGAGGGCGGGACTAAAGGTTGTGACACCGGAGAGAGAGCATGGCTTCTCAAACCAAAACAATGCTCTTTCTCCACACAAAACACATGGGACTGACATGATCCTGCCACAGGACTCGAGAACCAAGACAAGGAGAGGCAGGATCATGACAGCTGGTTATTCAGGAAACAATCTTTATTCAAATGTAGTGGTTTGCTTGGCTGTGCCAGACGTTCTACATTTCACAGGAACCCATTAAATAAAATGGAACATTTGTTAAGATTGATCCTTAGCAAGTACATTATTTTTCACAAAAGTAATTGTACGCTGCATGTAAAAACAGGAATTTTACTGTTTTATTTTTGAAATACAAATGGAATTTACAATAACAGGAAGAAACATGCCATTTCACTTGTATTTTTTCTGGCATCCCAGCTGCTGGAACATTACTATTTTGTCAGTGTATGTAATAAAAAAATATTAAAGTGTTTACCATGGACCACAAAACCAGTCTTAAGTAGCACAGGAATATTTGCGGCAAAGCCAACAAACCGTTGTATGGGTCAAAATGCCCAAAATCAGAAAAGATTATTTTCCATGAGTATATTTGGTAAATATCCTGCCGTAAATATATCAAAACTTGTGAGTTTTGTGAGCGGATGCAGCAAATTCGCCTACAAACATGGCTCGCTGCTGCCGGGCTCTTTGGGAATGACCCACTCAAGTTTGGTGTGTATTTAAACCTTAGGATTTCAGCTTCATCTACTCTCCACAATGTCATTACTGCGGCCAATAGAGAGCGTTACAACAAACCTGTTTCTTAGCAACGGCCTGCTACAGCCCCTCGATGGACAACTCTAAAGGCCATTTTCTCAATATTTAAATGTTTTTGCACCCTCAGACTCCAGAGATTTCAATGCATGTATCTACAAATATTGTCCAATCCTAACAAACCACACATCAATGAAAAGCTTATTATTTCTCAGCTTTCAGATGATGTGAAAATCTCAGTTTTAAAAAATGTACTCTCATGACCCTTCTCAGCCTGCGCGGTTTCATTGAAATAAATGAAACTTCTTTTAATTGATACACAGCAAATTATTTAATTCAATAGTTCAACCCTGTCACAAAAGTAACTGTACGCTGTAAAAAAAAATTAATTCATATTATAAAAATCTTAAGTTTGCTAATAATTACAAACAAACACAATTGGTTTGTAGATGAGCTAGTAGCATCCCAGTTGAGCAATAGTTTATTTAAATATATCAAAATAAAAGCCTATTTACACCAAGGACAAGTATTATGAGATAAAGATTTAAAATTGTTCTAAATTTAAGATTATTAAAGGGTCAGTTCTGGTGCTTGATTCTGAGTTCATAGCCGTTATAAAATACCCCGATTTATAATGGCTGACCGCATTACACAGCCTAAATATCCTTTTATTCACTTTATTTTATGAAACTTTGGCATGCATATGGAATAACCGTTTTATAAAAGCAATAAGTCCCGTGAAGCAGTTGGTTACAGTGCATTTTAGAACATCTAGGTTGTTTTTAGAAACGACTGGGGCTTATTCCTGTAGTCCACATCATGACTTTAACAATAATAATATAGAGGACTAACATCACTGGAATCACTTTAGTATGTTTTTTCCAGCTGATAAACAAAAAAAAAATTGACAGCCAACAGCCAAAATCCATTCCAATCGATGTTGTACATTAAAATGTAAAAGTGTAGCGTGTGAGCTTAAAAGAAACATAATATTATGGTTAGCTGGTGTAGAGTGGACACTAACACAGATATTAATGAAGGGCCCTTAACTGATCTGCAACCCTATCTTGGTATTTTTAGGGTTCGAGGCCATAGGCCTAGAAACCTATTGTATATGTCTGTTTTACTCTTCTTCTTCTTTGTTATTATTCTTCTTCCCTAAAACTGAATGGGCAGCCTAAACCGTAAGGCCGACAGAGCTGAGATTCGGTCAGATGGTAGTAGTCTTGCTCGCTACTCAGATACTCACCGTTGCTAGGGGGCGCCAAAATGTCTGAACCGGAAGTGGCATATTTGACTAAAATGGCAATAACTCGTGAACCGTTTGAGAAATCTTCACGGGGATTGGACCATATCTGTAGACTCTCATTTCAGGGTCACTGTAAAAAAGAATTGGCGCAATAATATACATGAATTCGAAAAGGCCTATAACTACCCAACCGTTTGCCCGATCAACTTATTATTTGGTATGGTGTGTCTTTGTGTCATGCTTCGTGAATGTATAAAAGGACAGTGGCGTATCTAAAGAAACATGGCGGTCATCGGCCAATGAAGTTTGAGCACTCATTAGACCGGGTTAACGGAGGCCGATCGAAACGACACTCGCTGGGCTTGTTCGACTCATGGTCCTGAAGGTCTGTAAGAAATATGAACTCATTCGGCCACCGGGGGGCGAAATAATGTTTTTGGAGTGCATAAACAATTGTATATCACATGATTTTTGACATATACTCAAACTATTGTCATCATATGATAGCTCTTCTCATTCTTTGCCTCTGGAAACACTTCTGTCGATTAAACGGTTTGTGAGTTATTGCTGACGATGTCAAAAACCTACTTGCGCAACTAGTCCTTGGTTTTTCGACCAATCGGATCCAAACCAATGCAGATGACTTCTGTGGAGTGTGAATGTAAATAATTATAAAAAAAAAGTTAAAATTTCCTTTCATGGTCGCTTAGGGGCGTAAACATTTTAAATAGGCGGAGCCTATTACATTAAAATGCCCATAACTCGAGCACTATTAGAGATATCATCATGGGGCTTGGAACATATGTGTAGACCATCACTCCGAGATGACTTACAAAATACCGTGGCGTTTAGACACTAGGTGGCGCTATAAAAGTAAAAATGGCAAAATTTACACATCTTTTGTTGCCTTAACAATTGTGTATCACGTGACATTTGACATTTACACAAACTATCGATATCATATGAAAGCTCTCAAAATTCCAAACAAATTTGGCTCTTGAACCATTGATGTAGATCAATCAGTTTGTGAGTTATCTGTGATGATGTTAAGAACCTACTTTTGCGAACTTGTCCTAGGTTTTTCAAGCGATTTCAAAATTTCCACCACCGTACAATTCTCTGGACTCTCTAGATCAATAACTATCAAAAACATGTTTAACTTTTTCATTTGCGTGACCATTACAGGGTCCTTTATTATATTCAAGTGAATGGTGTACCTGAAAGCTCGCTACTCCTTAATAAATAATCCAATTGACTTGCCATTAAGTACAATCATACATCTTATTACACTAAACAAGCTTGTTAAATATGATGGTGATCGGACAAGGGATACGTTTCCTGTCTCACAAGAACACAGTGTTAGACATATAAAGCACTATACATTAAACATGGCTCCATATTTACACGTCTATAAATATAGAATATGTCTGGCTGGTTGTAAGATGCTGTTTTGCTAAACATAACACGCACCTTTATTATGTACACCAGTTTAATTGCATGTAAACCCAAATTGTTACTCAGCCAGTCACATGGCAGCAACTCAATGCATTAAAGCATTTAGACGGGATCATTTCTTAAATGGATGTGACCAAATGAACCTGAAAAGATGATTCCCCTCAAGTGTACTATATGTGCATATGTGTGTAATCATGCGTAGTGTCTATGAACCGTTGCTGACCGTATCTATGATTTTTCAGACGTTGGGAGTATCGTCCACTTGGGTGTTTTAGTATGAGAGTCCTCGGCCTACTTGTGAAAGTGAAAGTGAAAGTGAAGTGAAAGTGAAAGTGACCTATTTGTCAGTTATGGAGAACCATACCTGAAATTTGCCCTCTGCATTTAACCCATCCAGAGAGTAGTGAACACACGCACAGCAAGTGGTGAACACACGTACACCCGGAGCAGTGGGCAGCTATCACTGCAGCGCCCGGGGAGCAAGTAGGGGTAAGGTGCCTTGCTCAAGGGCACCTCAGTCGTTACCTGCCGGCCCTGAGGATCGAACTGGCAACCTTCTGGTCACGAGTCCGACTCTCTAACCATTAGGCCACGACTGCCCTGATGAAGGCAAAGATGCTTTAGATGCCTTAAAGTGCTCGAACCCGCTAAATGCTGCTTGCAGCTTTAATTCTATGCATTTTTATTATCAAGATGTGAATGGTTTATAAATATAGAATATGGAAAATCTCCAAATAAATAAAAAAAATGTACGATTGGGTTTTCTGACACATTTCCATCACTTAACAGAATTGTCCAAATGTACTATCGTGAGTCATGCGCCATGATTCTTCTTTAAGAGCAAAACTTTTTCTGACCACATCTACATCACAAGGGCTAACTTCTCTCTCCCCCATTCTGGAAAAAGTGCCACGTGGGGGGGGGCTGCCCTGATGCTGTAATGATGAAATATGATGCAGATTCATGAGGTTCAGGTAACGCGCCTCGCTCGAGGGTGAAACAGCACTCGCTCTGACATCTGCACATTATAAACGACTCCTGTCAGGCGTTCAAGAAACTCTCCCCATCACCGCCTGTACAACCTAGTTTACTTAATCTCATTTCAGTGTCTCGCTTGACGTGTTTTTCGGCGAATGACAAATAGATTCAATTTAGGTCTTTTTTCGTCTAATTCTGGATTATTCACGCTGTAATGGCATACCCCAACTAGTTTTGCGAGTGGGCGAGATACAATTCTTCTCTTCTGTGGAGTGCGCGAGGGCCTCATTTTTCCACGAAAGTCCTCTCTTCTAGTGTAAAGAACAATAACCGGTTAAGCCTGTTGTTTACAAAGTAATCGAGCTGGATTTGTTGTATGAATGATCATAAACGTCACCGCTTTCAAAGTTTGCTTTTGCTCTGTATTTCAGGACTTACGTTTACGATGGACTCTTTGGTCTGAGCCATGTCAGAGATGACCCCGTCAGAGATGATGAGAAGAATGAAGTATTCTGATCCGTCTTTCACCAACGACGCATATCTGCACAGGAAGCAAACTGATATATTACTGCATATCCCGAAAGCAACATTATTGCAAGCACTCGGTTGTGTAAACTGCAAATGTTTTAATATAGTGCATCGTCTTACCTCGCTACGTGATTAATGACAGGTGAGAAGTATGTCGGTCCGTACAGGCGAACGGACTTCAGACTCTGATAATATGCTTCAAGAACTCCATCTATACCGCTGCAGTATGGATTATCAGGATTCCCGTTCTGCATGGAAACATTGTAAATTAATATATGCATAGAAACTACTGTATATCGGCAAAAGTATGTGGACACGCAAAGACCACATCTGCTTATATGTGCTTATTTTGCATTCTTTATTTCGTTTACTGTGAGCAGTCTTTGAGATGAATGGGTCAACATCGACAACAATAAATCAATAAAAAGGTTTGGGATAAGCACACATGCACGTATACCAGAAGGTTCCTGCAGTCTGTACGAGGCATTTAAACAGCTTTTCGCTCAACTTTAATGCTCTACTGAGTACATATGGAGTCTTCGGCATTCAGCCCTGAGGTGTGTGTGTGTGTGTGGGCAGCTGAAGCCTCCGGCAATGCATCTGTTTCAACCAATAAGAAGGATCTGTGTCCTACTGTAAATGGGATTATGGGATGGATTTTATGTGGCAGCTTTGTGGTCGCTGAATAGAACAACATAAAAAACCTCCTATTAAGTAAGAAACGCGAGACAGTTGTGGGTAATATCAATGTGCTAGTTTCTGCCAATCTTTATTGTTTATGAAATTTCCAATTTCTCCCCCATATCTATCAGTTCAGGGGTGTACACATTTTAAAATATACCAAAAAACAGATTGCCCAATCTTGTCTGCACATGCCACACTGGGCCACAATGTCCAATACATTGTTATTTCTTTAATGACATGGAGAACAAAATCTAATCGAAACGTGATTAATGGCCATGATATAAACAAAAGGCTTTTGGCCTTCAGAGGTGAATTCACCAAGGATGAATTGCAGCCGCTGTCTGTGTCATTTATATGCGTGCACACTGTCTATATTTTAACCCTCTGTTCAATAAAGGGATGCAAATCGAGAAACATTGCACACACACCCAAATCATCTCTACTGAACGCAATTTGCTCAGCAAGATAGCCCATTATCCAGGGCAGTTTTGAGTGCTAGCTTGTGGAGAATGCAGTAGACTACTGTGATCTTGCATAGTTAATTGAGACTCTACAGCATCACTCCAGCGCTGCGATCCAATCACCTGAATCAGTTGATTTGTAAATGGAATGTAGGGTTTTGCACTAAAACACCAGATGCTAAAGAGAAACAATTGCTTTGTGAATTCACCTTTGAGTGAGTTTAAAGTCCCAGTGAAATGAAAAATCCACATTTCTTCAGGAAATCTTTTAGCGTTTATTGTAGACAAGTAGCCTGCGAGTCATTCTCTTTTTAAAACTCATGTGCCCTCATAATCTTCTGTTAAAATCTTGTGACTATCCATCTTAAATGATGTAAGTTAGACGGCTTGGGCGGAGCATCCATTAACTCCTCCACTACCAGTTCCATTTCAAAATGCAATGGCTGTTTATAAACATCCAATCAAATAGCAGTGAAAAAACAAGCCACGCCCACTACCTTTTGCTCATTTAAAATAATATTATGTCTCAGAAAGCGTAAAAATACGAATGGAAAACCAATCACAACTTCAGGGACTAAAAAAAAATCAACTCTATTAGGAAAAAACTTCATGCTGTGTGGACACCGCTAGCAAATCTGTCGCATTGTGTCAAACCATCTCTCGCCATGAGGTCGTTACAAGCTTTGCTTGCTAAAGTAACAGTTATAAACAAACAATGCAGTAACAGACGGATGACGTAAGCTCCGCTGCTTTGCTCCTATTGGTAATTGCTCCGAAAGTCGCTCATCATTTGCATAAAGTTGAATTATTCTTAGCTTTGTCATGTCGCTAGACACACCCACTTTCTGTTGCCAGCAGTCACTGTTGCTAGTAGCTAAACTACCATTTAGATCATGAATGAGATTGAGTCGCTATGTCACAGGTGGTGTGAGGTAAACCTTTAACCCATTTAAAGAGGAAAGCCCTTTAATAAATACAAAATAAAAAAAAGCATTTAAAGCGAAAACATAACTTCCTGGAACTATCTGAAGGCTCCATGAATCACGTTACGCTGGCAGAACTCTCTCTCTCAATGGCTCTGTGGCCTTAGACAATGGCATTAATATCCACGCAGCTAGCGCATGTATTTAGTAGACGCACGTGACTTAATATCCCTGCAGCTCGCGTTTGTATAGAGAAGACGCACATTACTTCTTTAATTGCGTGCACTGCCTGATGTCATCGTCCATCGTGACGTTTCACTGTAGACATCAACTGATGCCAAATCGGTAGACATTGCCCAACCCTAATTCATAAGTTTTAATATGGTTTGCTTTCGTGCCAAGGATGTAAGCTTTAAGGGTGGGCTAAGGGGAGGGACTTCATTATTGCTTTTTTCCTAATAATCGTATGTTTTTGTACGATTCATGTGTGAATTCATGCGAATTTGCCACCTCTGTCATGTTTAGGAAGCGCACGACACCAGAGTAAGAGTTGTTTAAATAACTCCACAAACATTAATCCACAGGAGAGAAGACAATGGAACATAAACCGGACACTGAACAAAGAATAACACAGGTCTTAAATACAGGGGAGAAAGTAATCAGGGAGAACAGAAACAGGTGTGAACTCATTAATAGTAAGGAAACTTATGAATGAACATGGGCAAACTAGAACACAGAACAAAACCATGACAGTTCGACCCCACTGTGGAGTCGCCGGACGGAGGAGCCATGGAGGAGGAAGGGCTGACACCAGTGGGCCGACTGATGGAGATGGAGCTGTTGGAGGAGGAGCACAGGGTGAAGACGAGCACACAGAGAGCCGAAGGGCCAATGCAGAACCGGCAGCTCAGGAGACGGAGGTGGGATCCGGAAGACCGGGGCAGAGCCAGAACGACGAATTAAGGTGGAGCTGGAGGGAAGGAGGAGCCTGACAGAGCCATGGGATAGACTGACGAGACATAGCCGGAGGATTGGAGTTCTGAGGCAGCAGATGGTCAACGACTGACCAAGGTGGAACCGAAGGGACGAGTGAGCTTGGTGGCTGGTCTCTGCTTCGGGATAGGGGAGATGTGCTCAGTGGGACCGTCGGAGAAAAAAAGCGGCAAAACTCTCCTGGGATCTTTCCAATGGAAGGCATGCCTTTGACCGCTTGCTCAGGCTGGTGTAGTATCAAACGGTCAACGAAGTAAGTTTGGTACGCCAGATGTAAAAAGTCCTCCCTATGGCTTACCAGCAGACGGTCACCCTGCTCCAGGCAGAGGAGTTGGACGGCAGGCAGATCCATAGGAGAGAGGGAAAAAACCAAAAGAAAAGCGTAGCTAAATAATCTTCTTTAGGTCTGATATTCTGTCACGTGTAGTTCCAAAAGAGTTGTTTTAATAATTCCACAAACGTAAATCCACAGGAGAGTAAACACGGGAATATAAATCACACATAATCCAAACAATACCGGACACTGAGTAACACAGGTCTTACATACAGGGGAGAACAGAAACAGGTGTGAACTCATTCATAACTACGGAAACTAATGAATGAACACGGGCAAACTAGAACACAGAACAAAACATAACAAAACCCTAACAAATCTCATAAAATAGAGAGCAGAAACTACCCAACAAATGGAGAACGGATGGTACTTTATAGAACATAACACTGTAAATTAGGTTTGTTAAAGGAAATTTTTATCCGCTTCCGCCAAACATATTACGCTGCAAGCCATATCTTTTGCCTCTTTATCGCCATCTCTGTTTAAACCATTAAATTTACTTGCACAGTTAACTTTTTTTGATTGTCGAAATGACATTACCTGTGAAATCACACCAGCTCAATTTATGACAAAGCATACATTTGTACATCAGGGTGTTTATGTACTTCCGCAAAAACATATTTTTGTTTATTTTTAAACCAAACATTATGGATTGCAGCTTTCTAGGCTGAAACTGTCTTAGGATAGAATAAATTGCCCAAGACAAACTGTTTAAATATAAACTACACACAATCCTCACCAGGGGGAATTCATGAGACACTCGACCGTCTGGAGGCAGTTTTGCACCAAACCCCAGTGCAGGGAACATCTTATCACTGTCGTAGTCCTGAATAATCTCCCCAACGGCTCTCAGGGCCAGCGCGTATGCATTCAGATGATAGGGGCTCATGTAATGAAGAGAGGTAGGCTGGGATGGGTTACCTGCCATACATAAAGCACGGTGTTATTAATTGTGTTTATATTAACACAGCAGAATGTATCAATATAACATCATCCTTGCAATAAAAATGTTATTAACATATAAATAAGCTGTGACTTTATACACACTCCCGATAGATTTATAACATATTTCGGTCAAGGCAAACTCACCGTTTGAAGCTGTAAAATCAATTGCCACCGTAAAATTGATTTGAGTGCTGAAAGTGAAGAGAGCGAAAACAGTAACGTGAGCACATATGTGACACCTTTTATGAGAATAAAACCTATGATGCATAATAAAGCTCTCCTGTGAAATCTCCAGTGAGCTGACTTTGTAAAAGCGTCTCTCAGCTCAATTTAAACTGTGGGCAGAAATGAAGGGAGTTATTCCCCTGCGTTTATTCAATATACTCTCTGCAGTTTTCTGCTTTTGCTGTCTCGTGGACAGAACACACATTAACAGAGCATCGCTACAACGTTCTGCTGTTGTCTCTATGCAGAACCTTCCAATTACTCCTTCGATATTTCCAGTGTTTGCTCAACTGTTGGAAGACCAGGTCATGTGCCTGGGGGTCTCTGCATCGCTCAGAATAGAGATGCTATTTATAGCTCAGTTTATTACTGCATCAAAATGCAGCGAAGCTCCCTGTAAACGTGTGTGTATGTGTGGAGAGATGAGGCAGGGGAAAAGAGAAGAAATTATTAATGGTTGGTAAGGCACAATGATGCAAAAACATGATAGATGAGACTGCAGCACTGAAAGGAGAGTACTGTAATATTAACAGTCACTCAGGATTTCTACAGCAAATGGTGCAATGAAAGACGTGCTATTTTAGCATGAAACGAATACCTGGATGACCTACTGCCAAAATGTGCAACCATAAAAGACATTATCCAACAATGAAAGGTGATCGACTTTGACTGTGAAAGAAGATATTTTGAGAAATGTCTAACTGTGTTCAGACCAAGCGCGACTTTTTCCAGCGAACTAATAAAAAACGTTATCAGCACGCGAATTCCTTGGGTATTAAACTTGCAATGCAATGATCTATTGAGCTACAGAAACATTATTTTTCATTAAAACCTTTTTACAGTGCACCATTTTGTTATAAAACATGCATAATGTACAATAAGCACTGTTGTATTTAAAACCCAGTTTACCAACTATTTAAAAAGACATTAAATCACACTACAGCTAACTTTTTCATTGACTCTCATTAGTGACGTGAAAGTGCACACGAAGGCAAAACCTCACCCTCCTTTGATGTAGTCCAAGAACGTGACCTCGACATCAATGAAGCAGGAAAGCAGGGTGACCTGTTGAGATGAATGCTTGGTAACACTTCCTATGTACAGTCCTAAACGGCACCATCACACTTTCGATAAGCAATGCATACTTAAGTCATAAATGTCATATCAATATTCATGACTCTGGTGATGATGTAACTCACTAGAGTCACAGTACCGGCGCAGACTAGCGATGAGCTACATCAGCATTTATGAATATTTATATGCACAGCTTATGAAGGCATTGTGCATTGCTTATGAAGATATAATGACCTTCAATAAGAAGTCTTACCAATATGGATGTTTGTTTGTTAGAACGCACACGGCGTGGATGGCTTTTGTCTGTTCTTTGAGCTCGCGTTCTGAATTGAACTTTCAATATAATTATAAATGCACTCACGGTTCCTGAGTTGAGATATTTCTTCTTCTTTTTCTTCTTCTTGGGGTTGAGCACCTGCAGAAATGCAGCCGGGTGTAATACGGTGGGTTAGCAAAAGATGTTGGGCAGGTTTTATCAGAGCTCTAAAGTATTTTGATCTCCGAGGACGGAGCGAGTGCTTGCTTCGGTAAAAAATGTATTCCAGCAAAGGGCTCATGTAAAAAAATTCCCAGTAAATTACCCAACACATCATCCCAAAGAGCAATCCAACAATAAGTAAAGTCACAGTTTCCATGGCAGCTAAAAACCCTTCCACTTCCATTAAGGAACTAGTAAATTGACCAAACACCGACAGCTGTTAAGTGAAGAACTACCTGTTTGTCCAACGAATGGAAGACAGCAAAAAGCTTTTAAAGTTTGGCAAAAGAACACATTTTTCATGAGGCAGAGGCCCGGTAAGATTGTGTGAATTCATCATCTCTGGGAAGGAAATGATGGATGTCATCTTGCGCTGAAGGACTAAATTGTCACAGGCCTTTGGTGGGAATGAACATTTCAAGACGTTTGGCAGACGTGGCAGGATGGGGCTCTTGATAGGTGTTCTTATCTCTTACATGATAGATCAATACTCCAGTGATGTGGAGCTCATAAAAAATACAGAAAAGCCCTAAAAACGTCTAGATCTGTCTACCTTTCATCACTAATAGAAGAAAACCAGCATAACCCTAGGTTTTTATTTGATACAGTGGCTAAATTAACCAAAAATAAATCGTCAGCGACTTCTGATTCTGTCTACCAGCATAGCAGTGATGAATTTATGAACTATTTCACAAATAAAATCCAAGATATTAGAGAAAAAATTATAACTATGCAACCAGAAGTGAAACCCGCTGAACAAACGACTAACTACAGCGCCCCTAAGGAGAAATTGCGATTATTTTCTACTATAGATCACAATGAACTCTCTAAAGTCATTAGATCGTCTAAATCTAACCTAACCCCTTGTCAAAAAAAAACATCTGGACCCTGGAGAACTAGTTAACTACAGACCTATTTCGAATCTACCTTTCTTATCTAAAGTTCTGGAGAAAGTAGTCTCTACTCAAATATGTTCCTTCCTCTAAAGGAATGAGATTAATGAAGATTTCCAGTCTGGATTTAGAGCACATCACAGTACAGAGACTGCTCTGATCAGAGTTACAAATGATCTGCTTATGGCGTCCGACCGAGGTTGTATCTCCTCATTGGTGCTGCTAGATCTTAGTGCTGCATTCGACACCACAGGAGCATGACCACAGCATGCTCCTACATAAAGAAGACGACAAACTGATGAGATTTCACCGGGATCGTGAACGAAATGTCCTTTTCAGGGCAAAAAAAGGGAAATTGCTCTTGCATTGTTGTGGCAGTAAATAACTTTAGGACTTGAGAGGGCGATGGCATTAAATGTGTGAGCCATTAAACCCATAGTGTTCTCTTGCAGGTAGCATCTCAGATATTTCAGGCACAGGGTTATGTGTTTGAGCATGTGCATCTGAAAAATACATGAGGAAAAGGAAAGCGGCTCACCTCCCACACAGTGAAGTGAGAGTGGCCCTTAGACAGCTCCCTGTAGCTGGTGCTGAACTCCCCGATGTAGTCATGACTGAAAACATACGCACACTGAGTTGCATGCTAACGTCATACGTCTGATTTACAGAACAGGTTTTCTTTCTTACCCGCCGTCTCTGTCCCAGTCATACACCTCGATTTTTATTGCTCTGCGAAGGAGTAAAACAACATTCGATCCATTAAGGTATTTAGGCCTTTAGAAAAACAACAGGGTTGACAGCTTTGAAGTTCAGATATACATTGCTAGCCTCGTGCTCAAGGACATCAGTTATAAACAGAACATTTCGGCTGTGTATTGTTTACTCTGCGAACTCATGGTAACTGGGTTGACATTATTAATATCTGAAGACAAACTTCTGTCAGTCAAAGTCACTGTTTGCGCAAACATTTACAGGGGACATGAAATGCACTTGTTTGTAGAACGATTCAAATGCGTTTTTCACACTCTCATTGTCAAGTCGACCTGCTGTAGCATGAGTCTGACCATCCCAGACCTCGTATTGGACCAACCTGTCATAATCCCCATTGCACAGCGCTCTGACGGGGATCTTGAAGGCCTGCCACACAGGGTCCAGCGTGTTCTTCACCACCTCTGTTTTGTGGCAGATGGTAAATCTGACAAACAGGATCCAACAGAACACATGGAGAGTAGAAAGGAAAGATGTAAGATGTTGGTAGGAAGGGATCGTGAAAGAAAGTCACATATGGCCAAAATCATTTACTAGGGAGTTCAAATGCTTCAGTTATAAAGAGAAAAACTCAAATGAGCTTTAATGAAATACTATATAATACTGTAAATGTGTCCAGTCTGCATTTGAACTGTGCCCTGAATCGAAAGAAATATTCAAACTTACGTCCCGTCTTCGTTGGTACGGTAAAAGGCCAGGAAAGGGTCTGACTTCCCGAAGAAATCTTTCTTGTCCAGTTTGTTGCCACAAAACTGCATTAAAACGGACTCCTGATCAGCAAAATACAAACAGGTTAAATGAACATCAGCGTTGTGTCCTCTAGACACACCATCTGCATTGAGCATATGGTGCAACTTTCCATAAAAAAGCAAATAAGCACAAAGGGAAGAGAAGTTAAGAGAAAAGATGAAAAGATGTTCAAGTAAGATGATGTACCCTGCAATTTCCAAGTTCCTCTGCTTTCACGATAATGATCCCGCAGTTCTTGCCAGGAATACCTCTGAAGATAGAAGACAGAGGAGCACTGTGTTTCATGGCACGTAAGAAACAAAAGAAGCCTGACATCTTAAATCATATTGTTCATGACAGCTGCTACTTCAGACGGCCCACTTCATCTCGCACGGCAACAAGAGAATATGTGAGTTTACATCGAAATAAAGATTATATTAAATAATTCAGGGTGCACTCGATGCGTGCGTACGTTTGACTTTATTACGAATGCGCATTCAATGTGTTCACTTCATATCGTGTCAAAATGAAATGATAAACAGTTCAGAATGTGTTTTTCTTAGGCAGTGCTGCGTAACAATATGTGTGTTTGGCAAAGCACGCAGGAATATCTACCCTTATGTAAGACCACACTCGTGAAAATCAAGCTGGAATTGATGCGAAATTGTGTGGACCCTTCAGCTTCCTGTGAATGATGAAAGGATTTTGAAGAAGATTTGATGAGACTACAAACTTCTGCCTTACTTATGTGCTGCCTTGAGTGCTCCTTTCAATTCCACAAAGTAGCGCTGGGTACTTTACAGCCGCAGATCGATGCTAACAGAAGAATCTCTTTAATCTGCTCTGAATGTACAGAAGCCCTCTAAGGTACTCTGCTTAATAAACCTGGAACTGGCGTCCACCAGAAATTAGTTACAAGAAAAGAGAGGAAGATCAGATAAAGGAGGTGGGTGCTCGGTTTTAGGAAAGCTATACTGAAAATAATAACTTGATAAAATCCTCGTAACAATTTGCACGTAGAATTTAATGCTATAATTCAAGTGCAACTTACTAACCAGAATAAAGTAAATCCTTCTGATTAAATGCATACATTTTTTGTTGAAATGTCAAGTAAATGTTACGTATATGATAAGTGAAACAATACTCTTCATGAATACTACCGTGCCTCCCTTAGCCTATAAGCACAAGCACCGCTCTTCTGTACAACGGTAACAACTTAAAAATAACCCAAACTTAAAAATAATCATTTCAAAACTAAATCTCAAGGACAAATCAACAAAAACATGAGCAAGTCTTTCTTGATAAAACACTTAAAATGACAGTTAATCTGAAAAATGAATCAGATGCAAAGCATGCAGGGAACTACAGATCAACTGCCAATGTAATGTTATATCTACACAAATTATATATGTAGTGTCAACACAAAATAAATAAGTAAACATATTTGACCAATTTAAATGGGTTAAACATAACAAAATTGAGTTTTACTTAATACATTTTTACTTCATGAATGAAATTACTCCATTAACAACCAAAGTTCTTAGATTTTATTACATTTTTTGTTAAAAACAGTTAAGAATATTTTAATAATTTATTTTCATAAAATCTACTAAGGCACATAATACTTATTTTCAGTGTACTTTAAAGGGATACTCCACACAAAAGTAGGGCTGTGCAAAATGATCGATACAGCATGTAATTCATGTTTTGAACGGATTTAAAATGACGTTTCATCACACAACCATTTTTTCCGTTCCTATTGATGTCGCTGTGATTCGCTGTCATACGGCCAATGTTTCAAAAGTAAGCGGATGCGAGAAAGCAAATGGCGTAAAGTAGATTCATTCATATAATATCACCAACAAGCTTCCGTATATCTTAGCTCGTGCAAAGAAAATAACAGAGTCGGTGGTATATTTTATTTGTAAGGATTTGCGACAGTGAAAACCCCGGCATCGGGCATATTGTGAACACAATGGAGCCGTGTTGTGTGATTCCGACTCGCAGGCACATAACGGACCTACTACCCAGAATTTACGAAGAGGTAAAAACAAGGGTAAAAAAATCCCTTAGCTCGGCAGAGCGAGTGGCCCTGACTTGCAACGCGTGGACCTCTCGAGTTACTGAGTCGTATTTTAGGATTACATCACAGACACGCGCAATGCATGAGAGCATAAACATTGCGGAGTCACTGAAAACTGCACTGGTGGAGTGGGATATAAAAGAGAGTCATACTGACAATTTCAGTTTTATGAATGAATTTTAATGTCCTTTGTTTTTTATTAACAACATACTGAAACAAATACGTTTTTTGTGGCATTTGCATTTAAATGTTTACTGACTAAATATGCACTTTAAACATTTCCGTATAGTTTCGCTGTTCAGTAAAACTGTGTAAGCAAGTTGACAAATACCTCTTATAAATAACTTTGTTAATAAAATTGAATGGAATCTTTTGTGTCTGCAGAGTTATCACTATAATGTGATGAACATACCAGAATACCATAGATTGTACACACCAACATGTATTTTTAGCTCACTCTTAATTTGTATTTATTTAAAACAAATTATTGCAATATATCAAACGTTTGTATCGTATCGAATGTATTGTGATATATTGTATTGGGACCCATCTATCGTGATATGTATTGTATCGTGAGGCCCTTGCCAATACACAAAAGTGAAAAATCTGCCAAATGAATAACTCAACCTCAAGTTGTTCCAAACCCGTTTCATTTCTTTGTTCTGATGAGTGATGAACACAAAGAAATATACAGTATTTGGTCAAATGTTAGCAACTGACATTGCTCGGACATTACTGACAACCATAGTAGGACAATCATTTTTGTTCTGTTGAACAAAGCTAACAAAGCTTGGAAAGCTAACAGTCCTTAGCTTTCTATGACTACCATTTCATTTTGTCAATGGTATTGTAGAGATGTCAGTTGCTACCATTTTTCCCAATATCTTTCTTTGTGTTCAAAAGAACAAATAAATATATACAGGTTTGAAACGACTTGGGGGGAGTTCAGCAGCAAGCTACTATAATCATTACTATCCCAATTTTTGTTCAAACACCGAAGTAAATAATGTCACAATCCTCCCTTAAGCGTGCAAGTCTTCCATTTTATTAGTTGGCAGGTAAGAAACAGTGTTGTAAAAGCACATACAAAATGTTTTGTGGTTGTAAATATTTACCACACTCCCGGTGGGAGGATGAAATGAAGAAGTGACCTGACGTATCTTATTAAGACATATTCAATTATTTTATGTTGTCGGGTTGACGGGTCTTTGATACTCAAAAAGCTCCAATGAGACTCAACGTTGAGATACGTTAAGCCTGCATGTCATTTTCTCATCTATACATGTTGAAAATCTACCTCGGCTATCGTGATCTTGGCTAAATACCATCAAATCATGAATCGATTTACCCACACATATTGTTAAGCTTTAGAAAACATTTATTAACAATGTGGGTCCATTGTTTTTTTTTAAACATTTAGACGAGTTTTTGTTAAACACAGAGCTTTTTTTAAACATTTAGACGAGTTTTTGTTAAACACAGAGCTTTTTTTAAACATTTAGACGAGTTTTTGTTAAACACAGAGCTTTTTTTAAACATTTAACAAGATAAAAAATGTTATGGGCTGATGAAACCAGAAGTGCTCAAATTCATTTCCACAATATAGGAACACTTTTCAGGGTCGACTATTATCTGAAGCCCTAATAAAATAATACAGCTACAGTATTTTATATAGATTTTCTTATAGATTTATTATAGACACAAGCTCCGGCTTTGGGGAATTGGCCGAAACCCTAAGAATGGAGAGTGTGCCAGCACTGGTCTGGGCATAAATTGCAAGGGCAAGAAATGGTTTTAAAGGCCGCTAAAAAAATGAAATATACCCCTGCCAGGCTAAGTGGGAACAGCGTGCCATGATACAGTGTGCCATGTCCAGTTTATTGTACTAGATACACAATTGCTTGCTACAGTCAATATTACTCGCGGCATCATCCTCCGAGATCTCATGCCAGGCCGTTTCAATGTTGGGTGAAGTCCCGCAAGGTTGGCCCATTACAGAGCACTTATCTTTTGCTCAAAGTGACAATTAGATGTTTTCAGACACGGAAACTTTTCTTATGATTATGTATAGGCCAACAAAAGAGAAATTCATAGGGTCACCTACTGACCCACATTCCCATTTCTTACTGAGGGAAGCAATCATTCTGCTTTGTTGAGTTAGTTGTATCTCTGTTTTGTTTAGTTCCTTCCACTGATCTACAGAATGATTGCTCTTATGGTCAACGTGCCACAGCAAATGTTGATTTGTTGGCAACAGATGCGTGTTCAAGAATGAACTGAATGCATTCTGCAATGCATAAATAATTCAGATTATCTTATGGCAATAAATGTGTCTTAATGTATTTATTTGCGACTAAAGTGCATGAATAAACAAGTATTTAAAGGTCTGAGTGAATGAATTGCTGGAGACAGCTGTGGTTATATAAAACCCACATTGATTTAAACATAATGTCACATTACTGCCAAATACAAAATACATACACATATTTACAAATGGGCCAAAATAAACTTGTTTATCAAAGATAAATGTGTGTATAGGAAGGGGGCATATAGAGAGACATTTGTTTATTTATCGATGCCTTACTAGTCCTACTAGTTCAATCTGTAGTGACAAAATCTATAAATCCATAAATAATATCCCATGTTATCATCTTTTCCTCATAAGATCATGACAACCACAGTTTGCTTGTAGTGTACTGTGGTAAATTATAACATATCATATAAAAAATAACGCATGAAAGAGCTAACAACAGAGTTTACGTTAAAACACCAGACATACAGCCCCTTATACAGTATTTAGGTGCTGGTTCCTCCATGCCCTGTGAATTGTACTTCGAGCCTTGTTATTTGTGCTACCTGTCTTGTGGATTACATGACCCGTGTCTGGATGTTTAATATTCATCACGTCTTGTCTTGGTTTTGTAAGTAGTTTAAAGTTATCCTTTCAGGTCCCCCCGGACTCCGCGCTCCTGAGTGCCACCCCGGACTAAAACTCCCCCACCTAGCTCCCCTTCGGACTTCCCCCCATGGACTCATGTGTTCCCCCGCTCCCCCCGTTTGTTATTTTTATTGTGTGACCCCAACCCTTTGATCATTCTTGCCTGTTTACCCTTGTTAATGTTTACTATGTTCTGTTGGGTTTTGTCTATATCCCAGTTGCCTCGTCTTGCCCCTTGAGAAACGCTAGGATATCGTTCCTTAGGGGGAGGGGGGGGGTTCTGTCATGATTCTGCCTCTTCTAGTCATGCTTTTCTCAGTGTGGTGGCAGGATCCTAATTTATTTTAATGTCAATTCCACTCAGTATTTAGTTCAGTTACATCCAAAGTAACTTTAATTAAATTACAGAAAAAATAAGAGTAATCCCTATTTCTCTGTTTATGATGACTACAGGTGCACCTCAAGACAATCAAGACTTGAATTATAATTGATAAAAAACAGTTGAAATGTCTGAACATGACACATTACATCAGCTGACCATGTACACACATAGACAAACAAACTGGAAGTGGTAGCATGTTCTTTGTGGCTAACAATGCCACAGTCGTGGGTTCGATCCCAGGAGATTGCACATATTTCGAAACAAATGTATAGGATAATGGAATGTAAGTCGCTTTGGATAAAAGCGTCTGCCAAATGCATGAATGTAATGTTTTAAAGAAATGTGAGACCTCGTTCAAGGAAAGCAGGACTTACATGAGTGGTCTTTCCATTCGACTACCCAGAGAGCCCACCATCTCTCCCAGAGTACAGTACATCTGACCCAAGAAGTCCTGTACAAACCAGAGCAGAACGGCATATTAATGATATTGACTTCATTAAGTGGTCATGTGCTAAGAATTTTTAGTCATTGTACTGTTGCATAAAGGAAAACTGTAGTTTCAGAACTCAAAACCTCCTACTTGCCCCCCCCCCCAAGAAAAAAGCAAGCCAACAAAACTTTTTTCTTGACATCAACTGGAGAAAAAACAACTGCTGTAGTAACTATGAAGAAGATTGCAACGTCTGGGACATTTGCCAAACATTGTGTGAGTCTTGGCTGGTTGATATCAGTGTGTCTTTATTCTCAGATCACAGCGTTAGGAAAGAGAGACGTTCTGATCACATCAGTGTTGGATTCTATGTTTGTATGATTCTCATTCTGTTATTTTACGCCCTCAGAAATTATGCCATGACTGTCAGGAAGTCATATTTTGAATTATAATCAATCTAAATCAAGAATATATTTGAACTTTAAATCAATAATTTTGTTCACTTAATATTAAATAAAAAAATGATATTAAACGGAATGTTAAACAAAAATGCATTTGTTCTGTTTTTGAACAGAACAGGTGTGATAAAACAACTCTCCCAAAAAGATTTTAATGACATTTATGTAACAGAGTTTTTCTAGTTTTAATATAAAACAACCTTAGGGACATAAACTTTTCAGTAAAAAAAGAAACACTAAAACAATTACCGATGAGAAAATGACATTATGATCTACTCGGGAAAGGCTGCGCGCTGTAAATCTGCAGGAGAAATGTTTTCCTGATGGACAGAACTGAACGGAAAAAAGCAGGCGGAGAAATAAAAGAGCTAATAAGATCTGTAAGCAGCATCTCTCCACATCAACCCCAGGTGCATTCTGGGACCGAGTGAACCATAGTTCTGACCCCACAAAACGCCTGAAAAATCACAATACAACCTCCTTGACAAGAGTCATGCCACACACACACACATGCAACTGTGTCCTTCACTTTTCCTTGCACGGGAAACACTTACATGTTTAGAGAGGTTTTCACTCTTGGAGTCAAGGTCATACCTAGAAAAAATATAAAACACAGTCAAGTGGTAGAAATGGGAAGCCTTTATAACAAAGACTCAGTTGTCTATAACGCAGTGTTGTTCAAGGTGAATGTCAGGGTTTGGCTTTGTGTGTAGTTCTATGTTGTGTGGTTTCTACAGCATTGCCAGGGGTTACATGTTGGCGTCACTGTGGATGGTTGCTATGGTATTCTGGGTGGTTGCTAGGGTGTTATGAGTGGTTTGTAAAAGTGGTTGCAAGAGAGTTCTTGGTGGTTGCTTACTGAGAGAAGTCAAAAGAGCCCTGTCACATTCTGGATGTTATGACTTTTTTTGTCAACGTTTAAGTTATTTATTTGATTGTGTATTAAGGGAAAGAGAAACATATTTATTGAGACCAAAAAATGATCTCAGCTTTAAGCCTTTTTTTACTTTTCAAAGAAACACTTAAAGGATTACTGCTAGACAATATTTCAGCACATTCTCAAGTGACGATTCAACAGCAGCTCGAATAAAAGTTCAGCAGGTGACAACAACTGACGCGTCCGAGGAAAAGTCTTTCATGTTGGCATGTGTGTTATTTCCCTCTCAGCATAGTTACAAACTTGACTGTCTCTCTGTTTGTCCGCAGGTGTCCCTGTATGTCTGTGCTGTTTCTGTATAAAATGAGCCGTGTCAGCATGCGTAAGCCGCTACAAAACCAAGACATCTTCTACACACACAGCCAGCTTTCACAGCTTCTGAGAAAATGTGCTTTCCTATGCAAAACCTCACAACTGTGGTGTAATTTGTGTTGTGGGATGTTGTCGAGGTGTTGATGCTGCGTGTCGTAGTCAACTGAGTGCACGCTTAGTTATTACTGCTTGCGATTTAGTTGCTAGGGTTTCTAGGTGGTTGCCAGGACGTTGATATGTGGTTGCTAAGATCATATTTTTTTGTCGAGAAAAGCAATATAGCACACCTCTCCTCGACAAGGCTAATGTTTTGAGGTATCAGAAGTCCTGGAATACCTGGATCACATGATAGTAAGACTATCCTTTGAAAGAAAGTAAATCAAATTTACTGAAGTAACAGATATAACCGATTCAGCCTTTAAGTAAGATTTTTTGTACATATAACTTGTCACAGAATTAATAACATTCAAGATTGAATTGAACCGCGTGTGTGTAAAAAACAAAGCTCAATAACAATTAACCGATATCATAAAATATAATCAAAGCCCTATAATATAATATGTATTTTTTACATATATATCGATAGCGAGGTCAGCGAGCTGGTAACATGACCAACCCAGAGCACCCCTCACACATCAGTGATGTTCTGTTTAACCTCTGTCTGTCTTCATAAACACTTTGTTTTGTTGTGAAAAAGACAATTTAATCAAATGTATGGATTGTTTTTCTGTGTTGATTCCCTAAAGGAGATCGTGTGGTGTGTGTTTGACCGCATACATGTGTGTGATGGTGAATAATACATGAATGTAATTTCTGGGATACTGCTGTGTAATGTGCTTCATTGAGCAGAAGCAAACCAAGACCCTGCAGGTGGTGTGTGTCTGTGTGTGTGTTGTGTAAAATCAAACAAAACTGTGTTATTAGCACTTACTGAATGTGTTTAATAGCTTACAGTGAAGTTAATCTATGTTTTTTCTTCCAGGCACGTTTCATATTTGGGTGACTATGTTCAATGTATCAGTATGTGTGTTTCTGGAAAAACCAACCCATGCCCTTTTCGTTGCTGACGCGATGTTCTAACAAACAGGATCACATTGCCAATGACATGACTTTGAGACGGAATTGACTAAAAATCGTGCAACCAGCATAAACAAAAAGTTGAAATTTGAGTCATTTGTGTTTCGAAATAGAGACTTTAAAAACATTTTCTGGCGCTGGCAAACAAAGCAAAGTGGTAATAAAATACGACGCTCTATTTCTAAATGAATTGTTTACACAAACATATAAACACACGCTTACGTTTGTATAATGATATACTTACAGGTCAAAGCGTAAGTTTTGTCTTTCTTCAAAAAAGTAGTCTAGGATGAATTTGTGCACAAAGTCTGGATTTAGGGTGTTGTCAATCACTTCTGTTCTGCCAAACTAGAAGCAGAGAAAAACAAAAATATTTCTGTGTAAATGGTCACCGAATATTACATCAATGAAATATCAATGAAAGAAAACACAATACCTCTCTCCACTCCCTGCTTGCCACCGTTTGAGTATACAGCACACAAACTACACAAAAACAAAATGTGATGTTAACATACACTTTAAGACTTTATTATCAGTCTTCCACACAGAATACAGAAGAACGACATGTCTTTTAAAGGTGCAAAGACAGTTGCGAACAACAAGTATCACAACAACCATTTTGACAACCAGGTGTGATAAGAGAGCTGTGTATGCCCTTTATACCCTTCAGAGTTATCACTTCATATGGATGAGTGCTGAAGGGGACCACAAAACCGTTCCTCTTCTTTCATGCCAAACAAATTAAACCTTCATAAAAGAATTATGGGAGCAAAGTGTCTATTAGTTCCCCCATTTCAAAGTGGCAAATTGTGGGCACTTTGGTTTGGACCCCTTTAACATGGCGGCCGTGACTGTTCTCACTCAGAAGTGCCCTTCCTAGGTGGATTTATCCTGGTGGAAACGTAGCTTCAAACTAATTGACTTGAAATAATAATAAAAAGGCCTCATACAGCCTGGTTGGCCGGTTCAAAAGAGCATAAAACATAAAAACAAAGATGTTAAAAAGGGATAGTTCACCCAAAAATTATTTCATTATTGTTTTCAAACCTGTATAAATCTCTTTGTTCTGCTAAACGCAAAGGAAGATATTTAGAAGAATGTCGGTAGTACATAGTATGGAAAATAAATACTATGCTCAGAAAAAAGCCAGTGTTAAAAATAGCCGAATTAACACTCATAGTGTACTGTATATAAAATCCACACTCTCAAAGTATGGATTATATATACACTGTGAGAGTTAATTTTGGCCATTTTTAACACTTGCTTTTTTCTGTGCATAGTATTTATTTTCCCTACATGGCAGTAAATGGGTTATGAGGTCTGTTTGATACTCAATTTCTTCCTTTGCGTTCTACAGAACCATAAAGGGAAAGAGGTTTGAAACAATCCGTGAGTGAGTTAATTATGAGAGAATTTTTGTGTGAACTAACCCGTTACAGTAAGGGCTTATGGGACATTACTGGCACGTTGGTCTGGCATGCAGTGAGATGAGCGGTACAGTAAACACACACACACACACACTCAGAAGTAATGCCAATGCATATCACAAGCGACAGCAGGCATCTGAAATAATTCTGTTTCAAACATCTGTTCGACTGTCCAGGGGGCCTTCCTCTAAAGACGAGCCAACACCTGACATCAGAGTGTGTCTTAAAATAAGCCTCATTACAAAAGAAGTCCATCATCATCCGCTAGGCGTGTAATGATCAAACACTTTCATCTTGCATTTGGACTGCAGAGTCCCGTAGACTTTATAGTGTGTGACTTTACGACCGCCTGCCCTCTTGTGTGTGTATGTAGACCAGGGGTCTCCAACCTTTTTGTAAGTGAGGGCAACCAAAATATCTAAAATCCTCTAGAGGGCTACTTTCAAACTTTAAACATGTGATGCCTTAATTTTACGCTCACAGAACCAAATTCAGTTTTCTTTCAGATATTACAGCTTATAACACTTGCTAATAATAACCTTTCATGACGATGTAGCACTTGGCTGATCGGTATAGTCACAGATTTGTCAACTGTCTTGAGCATTATTGTTGAGCCCTGTGTTTAGAGGGCACCTTACAGAGTTCATGCGGACTACCAGGTGCCCACGGGCACCACGTTGGAGACCTCTGATGTAGACAGATATGCATCAGCTCTCCACATGCACAGAGAATCTCCTTACAGTAAACTTTAGTTCTGTTCAGATGGGTGTGTAGATTCATATGGTGACCTGGATGCTTAAATAAAACCTTAAAAGTTGAAAATTCTAAATGAATATAATATCTTTATATAAATAATGAGATATGAGGTTGGGTAATTGGCTCAGATCCTTCTTACAAAATCCTTTAGAAATTGAATGCGTGTGGCATTGCTCAGATCATTGGAATTATTTGATAGGTAATGTTTATATCTGTGTGTTGCCAAGCAAAGGGTAATTCCGGGCACTACATTACATTTATCAATTTCGCAGACACTTTGATTGGATTTATTTATGTAAAATTAATATGAAAATTCTCTCATAATTAATTGACATCAAAGCGATCGATGAAAAGTAACGGAAAATTTTGCTTCAGTATCCTGCGTCTCAGATCATTTTCCTGAGAAAAAGAGACAGAAATCTAAAAGAGACTAAAAGCGATCGCAACAATGTCACAAACGGGTTGCCAAGTCTGCAATCAAAAATCTATATTTTCATAAAAATGTTTTACTTTGTCAATCTGCATTTATTTTACACTTCCATAGTATTGTCTAATTAGTTTTTGTTTTAATTTCTCCTATGCAATCTCAATTGAGTCTAAATTGATACTTAAATGCAAAACCTATGAGAACATCAAATCTCCTGATCTATGAAAGCGCAACATCTGAGAAAATACCTGTTTTCTAGGTTTACTTTTCTGAAATACAATCATATCTTCACAATGCAGTCGTTCTTGTCTGAGTTGCAGGGATGAAAATAAATACTGCAACCACATATTTATTATCAGGGTTAGGAGTCTGCCACTACACAAAATGACGTGTTCCCTAGACACAGAAAATTCTGCCTTGAATATCACATGCAGCGCTGTGAACGGCCACACACACACACATAGAGAGAGAGGCAGTGATGGTGGGTATGAGCGGAGAATCTATATTTAGCTGTCTGGAGTTCCTGAATCTCGAGTTTTTTGGTCGGTGAATGTAGGAAGGAATCTGGTGCGATCACGTCAGCACATCTCAGCACATGTGACGCTCTACCACGATGCTCACAAGATGATCCCAAAAAATCATACAGTATGAGGAGCTGGAGACACTGGAGGCTTGTGAAAACAATGCCTCAAAATATTAGAAAACATTTGGGGGAGAAAAATACCCCCATGGTAAATTTAGCTGCTGTCTAATCCGGTATGTTTTAAATGCCATTCTATTCATGGATTTGTAGCTGTTAAGTATCTATATGTACTGTAATCTAGAATTTTATTGGTAGTTATATAATGTGTAATTTACTGCTTTTCGTTGATTTCATGGCATTGATATTTATATGGACAATTAAGTTATATAGTATTGTTGAACTATGCTTTATAAACAGTACAAAGGGAGTTTTCATTTGCTTTTTCAACGTTATTTGGTCTAATTCATTTAAAAAAAATGTAGGTAATGACCGAGATTTATATGTTGGCACATTTCTATTTTTGTCTACAAATCTAATCCGATCACTGATTTAGGTACTAGACATCTTGACCACCATTATACAATGTATGAATTGTTTTATGCAATATATACAGTATGTATCTGAAGTGTAGAAGACATTTTCATGACATTTCTGTACTTGACCAGCTTTCTAATAGGATATAATAATGGAAAGAATTGAAACAAAAGCATTTAGCATATAATCATGCATGTACAGTGTGTGTGTGTGTGTGCGTGTCAGATGTAGTCAGTTTAATCAGCTGCACAACGGAACGAACGATGTGACGCCTGCAGTCAAATGCATCTGTATGTTCATTAAAGCTGTGAATGTCAGCAGCTGAACACAACATCTGCATTTCATACACACGCGCGCGCACGCACGCACACGCACACACACACACGTCTGGTTTATTATCTCTTTGAGGACAGTACATAGGTGAGATGATTTTTAACTGTACAAACTGTATATTTTATCCCCTACCCCTTAACCTTAAGATCATTGCATTTTAAGATTTTCCAAAATTTGTGTATTGCACGATTTATAATTTAATTTTTGTCCCCACGGTGAGTCAGTGTGTATTCAGGTTTAGGTCATACTGTAAATTTAAGTCTTAGTTTTAATTGACATTAAATACGTTTCAGCTTGTGTTACTGTGATATTTTTACTGAAAAGTAGACTGAAGAACAAGTAGTAAGTAAGGCATGATGTTTGCAGTGCAGCAGGGTTTCGTGCAGTGATCAAGAGCTGAGATCATAATGAACGCAGGCAGGTAATGAAGCTCCATGCAGCGAGTATGCAGATCTGATGACATCATGCTTTCAATCCACCTGCCTGCTGTTACTAAGATTTGAGTCTTGTTTTGTGATCTGTTTTCTTTTAAAACAAATTAACACCTTTTTGCATCCACAACATGTCACTGCATACAAGAATAAATACAAAACACACATAACATGCGTCTGGGGAAGAACAAGGCCAAAAAGCTTACTTGGGTCAGATTTTGAGAAAGTGTCTCTATCCAAGAGGTTTCTGTAAAAGAAAGAAAGAAAGACAGTTATTATTTTACTCCAACTGGTCCAAAATGCGGCAGCGCGAGTTCTTACGTGTACAAAAAAGTATGAGCATATTAGCCCGGTTCTGTCAACCTTGCACTGGTTACCTATAAAGCATCGCATAAACTTTAAAATCTTGCGCATTGCCTATAAAGCCCTACATGGTTTAGCTCCTCACTACTTGACTGAACTTGTATTTGTATCTTGTATTTACAATCCTTTACATGCACTAGACTCTCAGGGGTCCGGTCAGTTGGTAATCAAAATCAAGTGCAGGCGGCAGATCCTTTTCTTATCTTCCCTGGTAAGAAAGTCTTCCCTGCACTGTCCGGGAGGCAGAGACACTCTGTCAGTTTAAATCTAGACTAAAGACGCATCTTTTTAATCTTGCATACACTACACTATCATAATATAAATATTCCGAAGATTTAAGTTGCACTAGTTAGATCAACCAGAACCAGGAACACTTCCAGTAACAACTGATGCATTTGTTGCAGAACAGTACTCTACTCTCAGCCAGTCTTGTTTCATTGTTCCAAGGTTACTAGAGCGGGCAGGATGCAGTCCAAGGTTACTAGAGCGGGCAGGACAAAGTCCAAGGTTACTAAAGCGGGCAGGGCGCAATCCATACCCAGACCTGACAAAAGCTGCAATGATAGAGCTGGACAAAGAAGGACGTGGCGACTTGACACGTCTTCACTAGACAATTTCAGCTGCTATTAGATTATTAATGATAATCTTAAATCTATTTTTTATTTATTTTGCCTTGTTGTGCAAGCACTGTCGAGCTTGTGCAGAGGCTGCAGCTTTGCCCAGAGGGTACCTGGATTCCCCTGGTTAGGCCTGGTTTCCCTCTGTGGTTTTTTTCTCTCTGAGGCAACTGCCATGTGATTGGATGATTAGATAATTGCATTAATGAGAAATTGAACAAACAGTTGTTCCTAATAATCCTTTTGGTGTGTGTATGTTTTGCTTATAGTCAATATGTTTTCTTGTACAGCTGCTATATAACAATGAAAATTGTAAAACGCGCTATATAAATAAAGTTGACTTGACTGCTGAACTAAAATTATCATGTGATTTTGCATGTAAATACAGTAATAATATGATTCTTATATGATTCTCAACTGCTGAGATTCATCTTGCGCCAATCAAAATATGTTCTTTTGTGATATACTTGTGATGTGCAACGAGAAACAACAACAGTACCTATTTATGTTTTGTCAATATACCGTTCAATACTGACCCTAATGGAAAATGCCCAAGCAGCGCACTGTTGCCATAGATACTTCCTCAGACATATATGTATCATAAGTATCTATTTGACGCTTAGATATCATATGCATATATGAAACGTATAAAGATTAAATAGAAACAAAGATGTATTAGTTGTGTTGCATGAATGCATCATACTGAGGACTTTTATGTTGGCAATGGAATGTTCAGTATTGTATTTTCAAGAGGACTAGAACTTCGCTCGGATAGAGAGAGTGAGGAAGTATTAAAACAAATAATGATGGAGAAAAGTATTAAAAAGAAGCGCTCAGAGTGTTATTCGGGAGTTAATCAACATTAATGGCCAGGCGGGACTATTCTAATAACCTCTTCTCAAACTATGCAAATAACACAATCTTTAACAACTTAAAGATGAGTAATGAGGGATACAAACTTTAATATTAAAAAGGCTATGTTTTCTTTCGAGTTTTAGTTATGTGTTACTGTATATATTGGTTATAGGTTACATATTTTGTTAATGGTCAGGGTTGTGTTTTACATTTGGGGGGGTTATGTTTTATTTCACCCAGGGGAGATGGTTTATTAAAGTTAAACATAATACATATATTTCTCTGAAACAGCTTGAATGTAACTGTACACCTTGCTTCATTTAGTACACACAGACCATGAATAAGCAAAGTCCCCACCTTGACTTAATCATACCAGCTTGGACTACCTCATCCACTTTGTCCCCTTTAAGGTGATAGACCGTAAAGACCCTTTTAATCAGACGCGCACGCTTGGACAGCAGTTAACTTCCGGTCTGTGTTTGTTAATATATTGTACAATTATTGTGTTAAATAAACGATTTGTTGAATTTTATGTTCATTTTATTAAATAAGGTATTTTTTAATGGGTCCTGAGGTTCGGTCGCATTTAAAGAAACCGTATGGTACACTGACATCTAGCAGTTGAGCTTGGTATCGCAGTCTAAATTCTAAGTATTGGAGAGACAAGTTTAGCCAAGTAACGGATCCTTCTGGTTTCTTTTCATTATCAGAAATAATCTACAGACATAATACAGAAATAATCTCTTTTGTTTGCGAATGTGTACGAGAAGTTAAGGACAGTCCACAAACGTGTTGGTTTATGTTGTTGCTTTGAAACTGTCTATAAAAGATAGACGACACACTGCTATTCACTTCCACTGGAGAAAAATAAGGCCAAAGTAAGAGTCAAGTCAGTCAACGGCTATTTCTTGTACATGTTGGCTTTATTTATGAAAGTCTCGCTTGTCTCTGCGGGGTTGCTGAGGTCTATCAGCATCTCAGGTTATTGGCAGAAAACACCCTGAACAGATGGCCGGTCCATCACACACACACTCATGCGCGTACACAAACACACACACACACACACACACTTAAAGGGCAATTTAATACCAACACAAGCAGAACATACAATTATTACTGTGCAGAATGCACCTTGCTCAGTCGATACCTAAACCATAACAGGAGAGGACTGATAACCTAAAAAGTAGGTTCCTGTCAGTGCTTCCTCGGCTCTCAAAATCCAAAGGTGTTTTTGCATTTGAATCCAAATCACTCGCCTTCATGTCATTTCCAACTTGTACAGTTTGACTTTCTTTCTTCCGCAGAACACAAAAGAAGTTACGTTGATATATCTAAACAACACTGATCTATTGGTTGGATTGAGGCATTTCTCAAAATATCTTTTTAAGAGTGAGTCAATACCAACATGCAATATTTTTTATGTTTATGTAAAACATCTCTTCAACTAAACCGTATCGTAGACAACCTGACAGTTTGTTTATGCATATATAGGACAATTCCAGCGTTATGGGTGTGACATAAAAATGCTCCATTAGTGAATTAGTGAACCATTAGTGAATATTTGACTAAACCCTTGTTGATGGATCCGAAAAATATCAGTCTATGCAAAAAGAGAAATACACGTGCTTTATATGAACAAAAAATGGACTCCATGCAGGTGACAATCATGACATCATGCATTAAAAATAAAGCAAATGCTTTTAAAAACTTGAAGATCGACCTCACAAAAAACTAATTTCTTCATGGAAAGGTTGACATTTTCACAGAATTGCCCTATAGTCACATGACAATAATGCACAGCTGACTGGATTAAGGGGTCGACACATCACCTACAGGTGTACTGAATATTTGAAGACTAATGTGAGTCCCACCTCACAGCTCTACCGTACGTATCCTCTGACCATTACAGACCCCCGAAATCCCCGAATCATCACAGAAGTCTGACAAGAATCTTCGTAAAACATTTACACAGCCACTTCCCGACAAAACAACGCGCTCCCGTTTCAGATCCTTCACCCACACCGCACGATCTCCATCATAACCGGCTGCCAATCACATTCCTCTTATGACTTAATCCCCCGCGCTTCTTCCGTACTCATCCCGCATTCCTATCGAGCACGCGGCGGTGAAACACAGAGGAATAATTCATGAGATATGTCATTAAAGCATCCCGTGTGACAAAGTTTAGCGTGGCTGATGAGGATTTGCCCTCTGTGGGACTTCAAATGAAAAAAATTTCAAACAGCGCTAAGTAAAGATCACCGGATTGAGGAGCAATTTATGTCATAAATGCATTGATGATGGCCAAAGTCTGAATTCAAGATTCATCTTAAAATGCTGACTTGATCACAGCAGGGTGGTGAATAATGGCTTTATTAAAACAAAACGCTTGCGTCAGGGGGAAACACAGTACCACTGTTGTAGTCTGCAGATGTGCGATATCTTAATAGCCTTTGAAATTCAAGGCTTGTGGATTCAAAAGAGGCTTCGGAGTCTGAAATATGTTGCGGTATAAGCACATTTCACTGGCAGCTGGGATTGCAAGTAAGTAACAGTAGCATAATACAGTAACAATGACCGTATACTGTACATACACGTACAGTATATTTGTAAAATAATGTAAACATTATCACGCAAAAAAATGTATTCCTTGCATTATTTCATTACTTCATGTCATTCCAAACCTGTTTGACACCAAACAAACCATTGACTTTCAGTGCATGTACACCAAACCACCGAAACATTCATCAATATATCTTGTATTTTATTTCACAGAATTAACAGTCCGATACAGGTTTTGAAGCGCATTACATTTAACAGTAAAATGATGAACCGCTGCATCTATGCGACTCATATATCAGACTGATGGACTGAGTCAATCTCTCTCGTCTTTGTAGTTTTTAAAGACTCGGAGGAAATGTTACTGACGGCAGATTCACCTTTTCCTCTTTCTCTGTGTGTATTGACACGACCTCCAGCCCAAAGGGTCTCGAATATACGCTCGGACCAAACAGGTCAATGAGTCGATACAGATACGCTCCGCGTCCTCACTGTCAAAAAGCTTTTTCTTACCTTCGCATCAGTCAGTGTTTGTCTCGAGTATTTTGCTGGCACCTGAATCCTTACATTGGTGTTTTCCGTTTGAACAGTAGAAACAGGATTTATGCGGCACGCAGAACACAGAGAGAACATTTTAAAACTCTACATTAAACATGTACTATTTAACACTAGATGAAAATTGCGTTGTTTTGAAAAAGACAGTACATATGTATACATGCGTAAAACATTGTAAATTAAATCCATAAATATATCAAAGTGTCATCCTGTAATGACTCCTGGTTTTTCTATTGAATTTATTATATTGCGTCTCTGCAAAACCAGCCCTTGACAAATATAAATGAGGTTTTTGTGTTTTCCGATTGTTATTAAACAGCTGAATTCGCTTCACATGTTCACACTGTACACA
Source organism: Barbatula barbatula (assembly GCF_947034865.1). Lineage (NCBI taxonomy): Eukaryota > Metazoa > Chordata > Actinopteri > Cypriniformes > Nemacheilidae > Barbatula > Barbatula barbatula. The sequence goes on from NC_136788.1 coordinate 3,726,079, forward strand.
TACATACTGCGCTCATTCATTCACAGCAGACCCACTGGACTTGCAAGACTCTTTTTTTATAACAAAAGTTGAACAGATTGAAATCATTCTCCTTTTCCCGCATTAAAACATTCACGCATAGCATCTGACTTCCCTTCTGAGGTCTAAGAAAGTTACATTGTTGTATAAATAAAAACAACCGTGATGCTTCTGCAGACATCTGTGCTTCTTCACGCATGCACTTGTTTTGTGAGACCAGAGAACACATGCACCACACCAAACATATGTGTGACATCAGTCATACAAGCCTATGGTGACCTAGTTCGTGAAAACCTAGATACACTATGTGACTGTGATGTCTTTAATGTTGACTTGAATTCACAGTCAAATGTAAGACTCTAATAACACGTTAATGGTTGTTGTCGAACAATTCGATTGGTTTTGACAGACTAAGTCACATGTACAGTAAGCAATGAATGTATGCATCACAATGACAGTCTTTGAAATCAGATGCATGCTTTTGATAATAACTGGATCTGTATGCCTGCCTGATATACATATGTATATAATATATAATGCGTTATTCTACACGACGGGCATACACCACGTGTTCTTATGCATTTGAAAACAACGCATACTTCACATGTGTAGAATTGGTTTGCATTAAAAGTGATTAAACCAAATACAACGAGTACCGTGATGCACTGAATAGCCACAGCAGCCCAACAAACACATATTATATCTAATATCTAACAGTTCGTTTCTTATTTGAAAGAAATGTCCACATCTTGTGGATTCGCGTTATAACGTCAGCGCGCGCTTAGACCAATTAAAGTGACGAAATCAATATCAATAGTGTGTCACATCAAGCAAATGCCATTAACACTCGACACATAGTCCAGAAGCATCAGACAGCGTCCGATCTCATCGTGTTATGAGAGGAACTCCACGCACGAGCGTGTCTCGTCGGACTCACCTGCACGACACGGTGATCTCAACTTTAGTGGCGGGAATCGCCGCCGCGAGCGCCTCGAAATCCGCCACACTCGCCATGTTCAGTGAGCCACTCATCATAGTGGACATGATGCTGTGCGAGCGCACGGAGAGCCAGACCGCTTCACACGCGACGTCACAGCGCGTGAGAGAATTCCTCCTGGTCACGCCCCCCAAAGATAAAGAACTCTTTGCATCTATGTGCATCATAAATGTGTTGATAACAGCGGGCATCGTTGTGTATTTGCAGCGCCCTGTGTTCAGGTGAACTACAAGACATTCGTTCTCTGTGTTTGTCGCGTCACACCTGTGCACCTGTCCTGGACACATTTTAGTGTGAAAACTGAGACCACATTGACACTTCATCAGCACAACCATCGCTCAGTTTAACATCTTTTCATTTGTATTATGTATATATATATATATTCTGTGTTAGTGTTATCTGTAGGCCTATGGGGTCTGAGAGTGACGCAATCCTCTATATGTATGTACTGTACATGTGGCAGAATTGACAATAAAGCAGACTTCGAGCTATATTATCTTCACGAGAGTGTTTGTGTTATTATATTGCTTTCGTTAACATGATTATGTAAATGGTGTTTTCAGATCCAGGACTTCAGAGACGTAATGCAATGCACATATTTAACACTGCACCGGTGTCAGGTTAAGACCCGTCAGAGATCAACCCACAGTACTTACACTGGCAAAAATGATGGACTGTAAATCCAGGACGCTAGTCAAATTCTAATATACACATCATTTGCTTTAAAAGGCCTGTCATATGACAAATAATGACAATAAATAAATCAATAAACGATGGTGTCCAGGCCTGCCTACACAGGGAAATCGCCAGTGTTACAAAATGTCAAATTAACACTCACAGTGTATATATGATCCACACTCAAAGACATTTTTTAACACTGGTGATTTTGCTGTGTACAATTAAAAATAATTCAATGCCTTGCCGCCCTGCCACTGAATAACTTCACAGTGTGTTGTGTTTGAAGGGACCTCATAAAGAAAATAGTATCATAGGCTTCGTGCAGGACACTGTAATGCCGAATAATAGTGTTCGTCCATTTACATCCAGCTGCTTGTCTTTGCGAAATCAATTCTGAGAGTGCTCAGAACCTCGGTGCAAAGCAGATTATTCCATTGATGCTTTGGAGACATTGTTTTGATTATTTTGGCATTAGCAGTGGTGAAAATGGCCTTCAGAGTTTCACAGTTGGGGACTTATTTATATGTTTAAACCAAAGAAACAAGCAAAGATTCATGAATGAAACGTGCACAGCATTGAGAGGTCATTTCATGGATAAAAGGTGTAAATCCTCTACATTTTGAGGTGGAATTGCTTGAAATGTACTATTGCTGTGATTGGTCAACAACAACGCCATACTGGGGAGGGCAAGACGGACCACAGCGAGGTGTTATTTCTAGATGAAAGCACAACGTTTCTCAATGGTTACTTTACGTTTGGAGAGTTTAGACAAATGATTCATCGTCATAAGAACTGTGAAACTCACTTGTCAACGCAGTCTGACTCCATCTGAAGGAAACAGACTTTAAAACTTCGATTCTTAACTTCCACAGTCAATCTCTTGTCATGTTTGATGTTTAATTTGCGTCCAGAGAGATTCTGCAGCCGGGGCCGAGCTAAACACGCAATGTTGAATAAATACAAACCGAAATTGAGAGAATACTGCAGGCTAAAGGCTTCAAGTTTCAAAATGTTATTTGTCACATACGCAGTTCCTGTATATAGAGATAACCAGCAGTGAAATGTAGGTCAGGTCAGCTCCATAGACAAAGATTATAAAATACAAACACAAGAAAAAATAATAATAATAATAAGAAGAAAAATCCTTACAAAAACAATAGGTTTTCAGCCCTTCGGGCTCGAAACCCTAATAAATAATATAAAGATAGAGGTATATATAGTCTATGATAGAAGTAAATTGTAAATATTTATATGAGCAGGAATGTGCAAACAGTTAGACAAAAAAAGAGCAGTAGCGATGTCACTAGATTGGATGTTGAATGTGAAATGATGTAAGAGAGAGTTAAGGCGCCTACGGAAGGGCTAACCAGATGGAAGCAGGTTAAAAAGACACTTACCAGGGTGGTTGAAGTCTTTTATGATGTTTGCAGCTCTGCTTTTCCAGTGTTTGAGGTAGATGTCAGGGCAGACCCCTAAAATAACAGTGCCAGTGACTCGAGACCCCCACTATCCTCAGAGGTGGTTAAAGTATACAAACGCTAATGCGCACATGCATTGATTAGGTCTATCCAAACACGCGCATAATGACAACACAAAAGCGCCCAGTAATGTTATGCGAGTTATTTACTCATTACTTTACTTGTTATACATGAACCATAAACTAGATGGTCAACTTTCATCCAACAGATTGAGTGCTGATGGATGTCCTCTTTATAAACGTCGGCCTCTTTTCGTACCAGAGGAAGATAGATAGCCTTTCTGCGGCGCTTCTCCGCCGGCCTTCCTGCATTGGATTTAGTTGATACGACAAATACAAATATCATATAACACATATGTGCATGTTTAACGTTGTGTTGTAATATGAGTTTCTGCACCTAACCTATTGCGGTTGCTAATGTGACGTAATCCCCTCAGGGGTCACGATCGAGGGGGAGGAGATTACAAAGGCTGATGGCTTTTTATTTGCATGGTTTTATTTTGAAGGTAACTCATATTTTGGTAACACTATACATCAGGGTACCCTTTATGAACAATTTATAAATGTGTTTATTACTGATTAAAAAGTCATTTACAAATGCATTATAAAGCAGTTATAACTGCATGACTAAAAAGGGGGATTCTAATGAAATACCCGCCAAATAGTGAGCAGGTATACGAAAAACAACACAACACTGTAATACTGCTGCACTCTAGTGGCCAGTATTGGTCCCCAAAAATGGTTTATACCTGTGTTTATCATCTTAGATTGATACAAAATGTTTTTTAGTGCAACACAAAATAGGTTGTCTGTGTCAAACCTTATTTCTATAAAAATAAACATTAATTTCAATAATACAATTATTTGCTGTTAACAGTCATGTTGATCTTTTATAATGTATAAATATGATTTAGTTTTTATACTTTTATAGGACTATTATTATTATTATTAGTTATTGTCCCCATACACTTTTATCACTTAACAAGTAGCCATAATGTAATTTTTATATCTTTATCATCTCCAAAATGTTGGGATTTATGGGTCATTTTTGGGAGCTAGACATTACGTTTCATGTTATTTGTGATATATTGTAATATTTTATGAAATAAATTAGAAACATAGGCTACTTATTGACTATTGTCAAAATACCGTAGAGCGTCTGAACTGCATTTATGGTATTTTGTCTTTTCATACATTAGGACCCACTTTCATTTTAAACATTTTAGTCATTCAAATATGATGTCCCACTGAACACAGCTGCACACAAGATGTTTTGACAGATGACATTTAATTCCATTGACATCTGACATTCCAATTACTGACACCCATTGTGTTTCCACCACAGGCATCATAAATACAGTAAAGCCAAAGCGTGACCAGAAATAAAGCAAGATTTGACCTACAAAAGCTTTCAAGTCAGTCTTCATATGTTCATCTAGCACGACACTGGCATGAGACAGTCTGACGTGTAAACTAGCACATGTAGTGATCTGCAGTGAGCGGGGCTTTATGTAGTGAGGATAAGTAGATACATCTGGATACAGTATCTAGTGCACACTACACACACACCCATAGACTTCAGTGACATACGTGAGCAGCAAGAATATTTCAGAGGGTTAATGGATATTGATAGAAACACAGAACAGATTTGTAAAGAGTGACGAGAGAACGTCTTACATGGTTACTGTACTTACTGATTTACTGAAGCTGTTAAGATTGTTTAATGTTAATTTAACGTCAAAGTGATTCCAGATGAATCTAGTGCAACATAAAAACATAATCAGGTCATACTTTACACCAAAATGAAAGGGAAAGAAAAAGAAATTACATTTTGCATTAAGAAAATTAGGCTTTTTTAGAACCAAAACAGGTTGCCATGTCTGAGGTTACCCCCAAAATTGGCCTGCTTTAAACTGTTGCTGCAAGTTGTTTTTATTCTGCAGGTTAAATGTGGAACATTTTTGTTTATCGTTTCTTTTAAATTATATGCAAATACTACCATGGTTTCTTGCATTCTTTGAAATAATAATTGAAACTTTTTTCACATTACAGTAATAAAAATGAGATTTATTTAATTGTTCTAAGAAATCAAAATGTGATTGCCATTAAAATATCGCTTTAGCTTTCATTTTCTTTATGCAAAATCCTTATTAATTCAGTTAAATTAAGTGAAAACGACCACTTGAGTTACTCCACAGACACACCACTCCACGACGTTCTGGAACATTCCCCATAACCGGAATACTGAAGCCAGCTACAGTAGATCCGGTTGCTTTCCTCGGAACCTCCATCAGAGCGTCAGCGTGTCCGCTTTCAGTTCCTTCTTGGCGATTGTTACAATTATCTGAGTTGGCATGGTCATTTTAAGGACAAAGACCTTTATTTAGCATGTGACGTTGATTTAGCGTCCAATAAGCGATGCTCCAGCATTAGCAATGAATGCTGGGAAACATCCAAAAGAACCGAAGCGGGCAGATTCCGATGTGAATAGATTTGGTTGTGTTGAAAGCCAAAGACTCAAGTGGAAATCCTCATTTTGGTGGTGGGGTCAAAGTGCAAAAGTCTTTGGCAGCAGCGTTACCATAGTTACCGCTGCAGTTGCATCTGCATTCAGTCAAATGCCGACGATGTCATCGGCAGTGTCAGTGACATCTGCGCCGCCGTCCAGACTCCCCCTCGCGCGCCAGATCTTCACCGTCCGGTCACTGCAAAGAAATGTGGAGTGTGTGTGTTAATGTATGGATGGGAGTTTTGACTCCAATTTCAATTTACGCTAAAAAGAACAAATGGTTTTAAAAAAGTGATTGTATTCGCTTGCGAATGTTTGTAACACTTACTCGGAGGCTGTGAACAGATGACTGCTGTTGGTAGAGATGCTGTTGATGGGGCTCTCGTGACCTCTGATCTCCCCGAGCGGACTCAACGTGTCCGTGTGCCAGAGTTTGAGAACTCCTCCCCTACAGCCACTCAGCAGGATGGGGGATGCAGGCACGACTCCCAGAGCACAAACCCAATCACGATGAGCGTTGGGTACCTGCTGTAGATCAAGCGACACATGACAGCTCATTAAACCTGTACAAACACACCGTCTGAGTTCAGATCCAGTCACTTCCTGATGAGTTCATTAGCGTCTTCCTGTCATGTCTCAGGCCTGATTAATCATCTGATTGGTTAATTACTTGAGGAAGGATTGACATGATCTGTGTGTGGAATAATGATGTGTGTGCCGGTTATGTTGTCTAAACAAGACTTATGTCATATTTGTGAGAAGTTCATTGTGAGTTCAAAACTGAAAAGTTTTAAAACGTGTCTTATTTAAGAGAATAGTGACGTTTATACCGCAACAATAACGATATAATAAATAATAATGATTCAGAGGAATAATATTGTCGGAATCACTTTAAGATGATTGTCCAGCTGATATACAATAAAACATTGACAATAACAATTCTCGTAGAATGCAAAACTGCAGATTGCAAGCTTACAATAAACAAATATGAGTGGACACGAAAATCATTCATATCATTCTAGGTGTGAACAGGCCCTTACAAAGGACTCAAGAGTGTGTATAGACCCGTGACATCTTTTCCTCTGCTCAGATCTTCCTTGCTAATAATTTCCATAATTCCCTTTTTTCGGCTTTCCGCCGTTATACCGTTTTAAAGTATGCGGCGCTGTTACGCAGATTTAAATATTATAACTCTATGATCGAATTGCAATTTTAATATGAAGCAGCGGCTGTGTTCTTTCTTTTGATATATACAATTATATTTACATTTTAATACAATACAATATTATGGGACCATATAAGTTTTATGAAGAATGTTGCTGCTGGCCGACACCTTTCGATGCTAGAAAAATAGATTTAAACTGGCACGCCCATGTTCGCAAGGTAGAACCGGGCTCAGCACACTGGCACTATTTTATTTCAAAATTAAAATGAACACGCACTCGGCCTGTTCCTCACACTAAGTTACTGTGTCGAATGGCTTTAGAAGACTGAGAATAGCATTTTAATCCTGTAATATAATAGTTTCTTATATATTTCCTTTTGAAGCCACTTTGAATGTTTATTGACTTTGAATGATATGATGATTCTCTAAATACTCTGCAAAGGTTTAAAACAACAAGTAAATGCATCAGTTTCATATACTTTGGGGTTAAGAATCATTCACTCAGTTTCTGCCAACTGACAGTTTTTCGGCTTGTATACAGTATATGGTTTACCTGCAGCAGGTCCTTGCGTGCCAGGTCCCATTTCTTAATGCCGTTGTCTCTGGAGCCGCTGAACAGACAGTCCCCCTGGACCACCAACGACTCAATGCCGTCATAGTGAGGCGGCTCAAAGTTATGGGTGGGGCTGATGCTACCCACAGCACCCTCGCTCACGTCAAACATCTGAAGGATAAAAACATACAAGGGCTGTTTAGATGATGTTCAATGGAAATGTCCTCCTGATAATAACCGTGAAACACACACCTTAATGTAGTGATCCTTTGAGCCTGTGATAACTAGATCTTGTCCATTACAGGTCTGATCAACAGTCAAGCACATGACAGGACTCAGATGACCTGTTAACTTCCCCGTAGAGACGAATCTGACAAAAACAGATCAATATGAGTGCTTTTTAACTACGGGCACCTTAACGTTTTCTTTTTGTTAAAAGAAGGTCAAATTAAAACAAAAAAAAAAACATACCTCTAACATTCATTTTTGCTACTTTCTAAATGCATTTTATCTACAGATTTGACTCTAAAAAAACAATAGTTCAATAGCATTTATTACTCGAAGTTCATGTTAGTTTTAACATTCACTAATAAATGTTTTAAATCAAAGTTGTAACTGCATTGACATTAACTAACATTAATCTAAGATGAATAAATCCTAAAAAATATATATGTTTATTAATAGTTCATGTTAGCTAAAGGATTTATTAATAATACAAATACTTCTGTAAAGAATCAATATGAGTGCTTTTTAACTATTGATTCAATATGAAACAGATCAATATGAGTGCTTTTTAACTACGGGCACCTTAACGTTTTCTTTTTGTTAAAAGAAGGTCAAATTAAAACAAAAAAAAAAACATACCTCTAACATTCATTTTTGCTACTTTCTAAATGCATTTTATCTACAGATTTGACTCTAAAAAAACAATAGTTCAATAGCATTTATTACTCGAAGTTCATGTTAGTTTTAACATTCACTAATAAATGTTTTAAATCAAAGTTGTAACTGCATTGACATTAACTAACATTAATCTAAGATGAATAAATCCTAAAAAATATATATGTTTATTAATAGTTCATGTTAGCTAAAGGATTTATTAATAATACAAATACTTCTGTAAAGAACTTCTGTAGAAATGACAGTATTGTTCAAAGATAAATGAACATTAAACATTAACAAGTCTTTATCCTTACAGGAAACAACTATAAATAAAAGCCCCAGTAATCTACAGTAAATTACTGGGAAACTGCTGCATAACTACAGCAAAAACGTTTTCAGTGAACCTTATTATAAAGTGACACTGACTGTTTTACTTTTGTCCCAGAATTTCAATCATAAAGTATTAAAAATTCATTTTGTGACATTTTGATCCATTCAGATAAAATAGGATTAAGCGCTGGATTTTGAATACATAAATTACGAAATAAATGACATTAATGTTAAAGATTTGATTTCACCACCGAATGAAACAAACCAATAGTGTGGCAATAAAATGAGTTTCTTTAAAAGTAACAGTATGGTTCACAGTAGACCAATTTTGCGAGATTAGTGTTTATTAACGTAGTTTATAATTGAACCAAAAGTGAAGGACCACTCATATAAAATATAGCAGATAACGTGTATACAGTAGTAATTGATAGTGTGCTGGGCAGAAGTCATACCGTCTCAGGTCCCACATGCGCACAGAGTTGCCAGCAGCAGCGTAAAGGACGGTACCGCTCGGGTTCAGAAATATCTGATTTATCTGGTTCTCTCCGGCCGGGATGGTGACGGTACGGTTCGTGCTGGCAGCACACATGTCACCGGTGTTTACCAGACCTGATGAACTGAACAACAGATTCAACATTTGAACATTTCATTCAATTATGACATTAACCGTTACACATTAAACACCACAGTCAGGGCCCAGCCTCCTATACACAATAAAGAAATGAAAGAATCTGAAAATGAACTTTTTTAAAAGCTAAATATTTATTTTAATGTTACATGAATTGTGTTGAACATAAATAGGAAGTATGAAAATATTTCTGAATCAATTCTCACTGTTTGAAAAACTGAATAGTGAAAACAAACAAACGGATTGTTTTCTCAACAATATTAGAGGTCACAAAACAAATATTTGATTATTATTATGATTATTTAGATAAAGGTTTTGTAACCTAGAACCGGCGATGGGTACGGCATGGGATGCAGGCTCTCTAACAACTAGGCAGATGTACAGTAAGTACGTATGATGCAAGAAGCTGTTCACATGCCCCTCCGGCTATTTTGCACCCTAGGCAACCGCCCATGCCGCCTACGCCACTGTCCGGCACTGACCACAGTACACCAAGTACAGTTATAAGAACACCAAACGCACATTAGGGTGGAGCAGATGACCATTTTTGTCCCGCTATATAACTTTATGACCAGTAGGTGATACTGCAGACGAATGAATGCGATATTTTCAGGACAATGTGACAACAATGCACAAAAAATATTGCAAATAACCAAAATGCCAACATGTCTTACTTTCTCTTTTTCAAGTTAACTGTGCAGAAGAAAAAAAGTCAAATAATATAAACAGTTTTTCTTGCAAGTGTTATGAATCAACATTGCAGTTTCGTTGTGGTATCGTCAATTTCTACAGGTTTAATCTTCAGTTTTACATCACGAGTGACTCACGTGAGGGTTCGGATGCACTTGGCCGAGTCTCGGATGTCCCACACCTTTATGTAGGAGGTGGAGACGGTGAACACCAGACTGGAGCTGTAACGCACGGAGACGACGTTGTTGGGGTGGCCACCGAGATACATGATCTCCTGTCCAGTGACCAGATTCCACACCTTACAGGTCCGGTCTGAAAGAGGTGCACCACACAATAAAAGATGTTTTCTATAGATGTTATGCAATAACAGGTGGAATGTGACAACATGCCCCGGCGTGTAATATAATATAATAAGAAACTAAGGAACGGTTTGGGAAGGGCTTGAGAAAACTAAACTAAATAAGTCACAGGTCTAGTTCTGACCTTTAGATCCGGTGAAGAGAAGGTCATCGGTGGAGTCGACACACAGCACAGCTTTACTGTGACCCTCTGCTATATGCACACACTGCAGAGGGCCGGCGCGACTGCTCTTTGGCGCGGGCACAGGGTTGATCACGCCTCTGACACACGCCAACAAATCAAAATTCACAGTCAGTCATTCAATCTCATGTGTTTCAAGACATTCATGTCATGAAAAGGATTTCAACAGTATTGATGCAAATGCCAATGGGCATCCCTGAAGATGTAAATGCCCATGCAGTATGAGAAACGGCTGATGAGAATCAATACAATTATACAAGGAACATTATTAAGCGTCCTTCTAACATGTTTTGGTTCCTACAGTATTTTTGTATATCCCTGATCTCGTCTATCGATTGGAAACCTGTTTATCATCTGCAGGATCACAGGAGGATCTGAGCCTATCACGACGGGTCGAACGAAAATATAACTTATAACACCCTCAAACAAATGCACACACAAAACAAAATACTTTGATGACATAAAATAAACTTTTGTTAACTCTTCATGTAAAAACGAAAGATACTGCAAATAATCAGAGTAGACAGCGTTTGTTAGGCAAGAACTTCCATTCAGCTCAGTGGTTTTACATGACATTCATTCTTGACCTTACAGTCTTTGTTTTAACAGGTCTGGCGGAACATTAACCGTGTTAACATAGCATAGCAGTCAGACAGCATGCTTTTGAAAAGTCAAATGAGCAGATGTTTCAACCAGATCCAGAGCTGTCAATTTCCAATGTAGTTTGACATCAATCCCACACAGGCAGGCAGAAACCAAACCCTTTCTAAATGTAAGTTGCACTAGTATGGTTCTACCACTGGGGGGAGCTAGCTCTTACTGTGTGATCTCTTTGGCTTTAGCCTTGTCGGCCAGGGCCTGTCCCTTGTCATAAGTCTTCCTGCGGGAGAAAGGGGATGGTTCTGGCACTCTCTTTTGCCCGCCTGCTGGAAGTCTGTTGCCAGAGCTGCTACTTTTCCATTTGCAATGAAAGACAGAAACATGAAATAAAATAAAAACAAAGACTGAACCAAAAACCACACCAACATAAGGTGGACAGCATGCATACTAAAGTAAACGCATTGGCACTAACGTGAACTGTTCTTTAACTAGTCCAGATTAAAGGGACATGTCACCCAAGAATGAAAATTCTGTCATCATTTACTTACACTCAAGTTGTTCCAAACCTGTATATATTTCTTTTTTTCTAGTGAGCAAAGAGAAATCATTTTTTAGTTCTGGGACATTATTGACTACCATAGTCTGACTATTGTAACTGCTAACATTCTTACAAATCTCTGTCTGTGTTCGACAGAACAAACACATTTATGAAGATTCGGAAAAAGTTGCGATGACAGAATTGTAATTTTGTGTGAACTGTCCCTTTAAGAGGTCAGATTTACATTTACAAATAGCTGTTTATGATTCAATTGTGGCCAATTCTGTCACGCCAGGTGTTCACAGCTAGTCACTATTTGTGGTAAACCTGCACAATCTTTGATGATATTGCTTTACTTTTCTAGTCTTGTTGCGGGATCATGACAGTCCCACCTGTTTTGTGTGGAAGCACATGGCCATTGTTTGTTATGATGGCCATGTGTTTCCCTGTCCCCCTCTTTTCTTTAATTACCTCTTCCAACTGCCTAGTGTAATAATCCCTTGTTAGTTCCCATATTTAATGCCCTTGTGTTTGCTCTCCTGTGCTGTTTCGTTTTGCTATGTTTGCATACAGTGCCGGCCCGAGCCTCTTGAGGGCCCTAAGCAGAATTTGATTTGGGGGCCCCCCTCCCACCACGCGGAGTCACCATTTGCTTGAAGATTATTGACATAAATGTCATGCTATAATGTAACATTATAAATTTATATAGTGAGGTTATGTATTAATACAAAATAAATAATACAAAATCGATACTTAAATAAAATACTTTACTCTTAAACTTCTGAATACAAACTGTCACAAAACATGAAATAAATAATTTGCAATCTTAAAAATAAAACAAAAATAGACAAACATTAATATAATCAAAAATAGAATGTGTTGTGTTCATGAGAAATGTGCAATATTACTATTTGTGTATACTGTTTGTAAATAGTACACTTGCTGTTGTCACGTGATGAGACGTGACTTACGTACGTAATGATGCAGGAAAGAAGAAGAAAGTTGAGTAAAGAAAGTTACGGATTCACTACTCTCGTGTTGCCTGGATTATTCTTAAATCATCTTTACAATACCACAGAATGTTACAAAAAAATAGATACTTAAATAATGAAAGCAAACATAAGAACAGCAAGCGGTTCAACAATGACAATTGTACAACAATGACCTCAAAATCGCATAACTGCAGCCTATAAATATGAGGATAGCCCTGCTACAACACTCGCCACCATATTAATAAAATTGAAGTCTATTTTCATCACAGAAGTCTCCCCACGGTATAGGTATATTTTCTAACGTTCACTTCAACACACACAGCAATGCTAGCTGGCATCGCTTTCACCAAGAAGGTTAAGTTCCCCTTCGGCTGTTTTCACCAACTTAAACTGATATATATATATATATATATATATATATAATCAATACGTGAACTACACCGAGATAAATGTATATTAATAATGCGAGACATTTTACTTTTGATGGCGGGGACGTTTACGTTAGCTCTGGTGATGGCTTATAAAAGATCATGGTACCTGAAGTGACGTGAGCAAACATTGTGCTACCGCTAATCTTGCTCATTTTTCTCATTTTCTGTCCTTTTCTTCTTTCTCTTTTCGGCACCAGAGGATACATCCTTTTTTGTTACATGGCTTACCATTTATTACAGTGACGCGCACTTGCGCACCGGCGCTAATTGTCAACGCACGCGAGATGTCTATTGCGCATGACTCAAACGCTAGCAGACACAGCAGCAGTTGTCGGGAAATCTGAATTTTCTTGTCTTTAATTATTCATTTATTTATTCATTCATATTCATTCGTTCATTCATTTATATCACTTGTTTAAGTTATTTAATTGTAAAAATAAATAAATAAAATAAACGATTGAGGGGCCCCCTGGTGGTCAGGGGGCCCCAAGCAGCCGCTTAGTTCGCTTATGCCTCGGGCCGGCCCTGTTTGCATATTACCTTGTATCCTGGTTCCAGTAATCCCAGTTTTGTCAAGTTCCTGTGAAGGGTTTAGTTTAGTTTATCCTGATCGCTCTAGTTCTGCCCCCTCATGGGGAAGTCTTTGTTTTCTAGTTTGCATTGTTCTATTATCGTTTATTTTGTTACTACAAGTTTTGAGTTTTTGTACCCGCTCGGTTCTATTTCCTGACAATCCTGACATGAGCAGTCTGAAACTACTGGTTTTCCCCTAACTGGTGCATACATTTGGATGTGTTTGCCAGCATTTTGTTTGGTCATTGAGAAACAATGAAAGCTTGACGAAGACAAACAAATGATTCACATATGTTAAGCGCTGTATTAAAGGACAGCAAATTGGTTAATGACGAATGTCTGAGCTGGAAGCCAAACAGATTGTGACAAGCTGGATATTTAAGTACTGTCAGTATCTGTAACCTAACGGAAAGCATGGGTGCAACATCAAAACACCTTTCTTAACGGGACGACGCTTTTCATTTGATGAGGAAATGTATATTTTAGGGCCAACTTAAAAGCAGGAGGATTTAGTTCATGCATGAAGTATGGCGGAGCAGTTAGTAAGCGCTGACCAGAGTAGTATTGATACAGTATATATTGAGTATCAGCCTAAACTTACATGTTACCCATTCTAGAGGACAAGCTAGCAGGAGGAAGCATGTAGTCCCTGTCTCTAACTGTATTTCCAGCAGACTCCAGGTCTGCATTGGTCCCATTGGATGTCTCACTCATTGGGTGTACAGGGACAGGTGTGTCTTGGCCGTAGTCGCAGTTGTTGACATAGAGTAACTCCATCTGAGTAGTGGTTCTTCTCCGGGCCTGAATAACGAATGCAAAAATGTCTTAAATCAGAATGTACATATGCAAAGAGTAAGTTGTTGCTTTGAAAATTGGCCTGCATGCATCAGATTGAACCATACCTTAGTCCTGGATTTGGTCTCTCCACATAACTTCATTAGGTCTGATGCCAGGGTGCTACATCATGGGAACAGATATTGACTTTTGTTTTTAAAGCATAGATAGATAGATATATATATACATAAATTCAGCAGATGTTTACTTACTTTCCTTCCACAGCAGGACTCTGTGTCGACTCGTCACTGCTACTGTCATCATTATTTTCTAAACGAAGAAAAACGACAAGCTTTAAATTCCGCAAACCACAGACGTGTAAAATGTTTTTTAGACCCCATGAAATGGTTTGTCAATTCTCTTCCCAGTATTCAGGAAAGCTTGGGAAAGATTTAGTTTACCTAAGAAAATTGTGAAACAATGTAGTTCAGTTCAAAGGTTATGAGATACAAAATTAATACTTCCCTTATAGGGAAACTAAACGTTTTATGTTTTTTACTTGGAGGAGAGTACCCTAGTGTACTTACAGAGTCAAGGCTAACAAAGACGAACTGAAATTCAAAAAACTCCAATGTTTATTTCATGGGGTCTTTAACAACCTTGTAATGACTTGAGAGTACTTAGAATTTAAGCAAAAAATTCTGTTATTTCAACATTTATAGAGACATCTTCTATATTGGGGTAGTGAAAAGAGAAAGCAAATGAGGAGCAATTAAGCCCAGCGCTACCATGCTAGTTTCTTTGGTTGCTGTGAAATGCTGATCCAAACCATTACTTGATATTGTCTGCAACCAAAAAGATGCTATCATCATAGTTAGCGCAAAACAAAAAAAGTTGGAGGAGAAATGAAGGACCACACATGATAGATCAGTAAAACAAGACAGACATTAGTATGTTGCATGTCGCAAAAATGTGTCCTACTGGAAGATTCTTCACACGTTTTCTTGCCAGGAGACCTATGCTAATGCTAATAAGTAGCGTGTTGCTAGGGATTGGTGGTTTAAAATGGAAACTGGTAGAGCAGGTGTGGAAGGATGAACAGAAGCCTCATGCACCTGCGGATGGGACTGCTAGCCTGTGGTTAGTCCGAGGTGGTAACCATGCACTCATTACAGAGAGTGTACGGCTACTGGTACTCACCCGAGGGCATGTTACCTAGTTCTGTTTCAAATCAACAGGGGAACAGGAAGAACAGCATAGAAATAAAAAATAGAGAGATTAAACCAAATCTGACCAAAAGAAAAAACAGACAAAGCCTGGTGCTACTGAAGGAATTTTGCAAAATTGGTCACTGCAAGAGATGATTCATATCACTTGCTTATATCATTATATGACTGATTTGCTTTAGATGGCGGTCCTTGGTTTCTTTTATTGGAGTGAGAGGTACAGGCAAGCTGGTTTGACCAGGGCAAGCGCTATTGGAAGCTAACAGGTCTGACCATTCCCTGATAGCACACATACATCTGGTCATACATCTCGGAGACATCTGCTGTCAGATGTCATTAGACGTCTATAGGATGTCTGTAATGTTTAGCAGATGTTTTTACACAGCAGATGTTTTCCAGTTGTCCAGAAGACGTCTTACAGATGTATGTGTTACGAGTTGGGTATGGTCAGTTTTTAACTAGGTCCCTGATAGAACAGGGTAGCTAGCACACGTACGTCTGTACTACGTCTGCTAAAGACCTGGAGAACATTTGCTGTGTAAAAACATCTGCTAGCTGAGGTTTGATATGTTTGTGGGTGGAATGTTTATGTCGAGATGCGTGTCCCTACCTTGAAGAGCATTCCCTAACAAAGCATCCAGTTCTGGGTTGAACTCGGCCTTCTCCTTCAGCATATGGAAGAGCAGCTGATTCTGAGTGGCACTGTTGATCTCGGTTTGCTTGAGACGGCCCTCCAACACTTTTATCTGAGATTCTTTCTGAGCCGCCTGTTGACCCTGATAACAACCAATCCCATTTAGATTAGAACATAAAGTTAAGTCGAAACGACGACGGGTCTGGGATGTGATACCTTATTTATGGCCATTGACATAAAATGATCGAGAAGGAATCGAGCCTCAGCAAGAGTGCAGGAGCCTATGACAGCTGAGACGTCAACCGAGTCCCCCTCCTCCTACACACATTGAAAACAATCCATCAGATTCAGAATCCATTAGAGTCATTTGTATTTAAGAGTTTTTAGGGTATGCACGTGAACCATCTTCCGGCAGATGACGCAAGCGCGTCCTAAGTTCCGGTGACGAACGCTAAATTTTTCGATTTCAGCCAATAGGATAGCGTCTACTAAAGATTTCTGCACTGTAATTTGCCGGAAGAACAAGCCTCTGGTTCACGCGCATTGGAAAGATGATGGAAGCTAGACATCAAAGTTAATAGTGCTGTCAACATGGCCGTGTCGAGCAGTTCTTTGATCGATGGGCGGCTGCTTTTTGGAGCTTCAAAAAATCAACAACCTTTCACTCCCATTCTTCTGCTTGGAAGCAAATGATACGTGGTATTATAACTCAGACTGGATTATTCTTCCAGAAGAAAACCATATTCAGTTGAGGGTGATACATGGGAAAATTTGGATTCGGTAGTGAAATATCCCTTTATAATGAACTATCGTTGATCTATAGTGGACCGACCTTGGCTTCCTCCATCTGCATGATGTTGGCCTGGCAGTCAGAGATGCTGTCATTGATGTAGTCAATGTTGGCCAGCAGTGACTCCAGTTCTTCATTCAGAGACTGAACAGTTTTCTCCTCCTCCGGCTCTTCTGCCAGCAGCCTCTCTCTCTTTCTGATGATTTTATCACGCCTGCGTGTCAGCTCTTCGCGTTGCTGTAAACAGATTTTAAATTGTCTTGTATTTGACATATAACAATGGAATCAATGAACTTATTTGCATATTACACGCATACATTAAAACAGGTTTAATATTATAAATGTGTTGTTTCTATGTTCATTTCAACCTTGAGGAGACGATTCATGTCTGCCTCCATATTGGAAATGGTCATCCGCTGCATGATGATATCAGAGATGCGACGTTCCACACTCTGCCATTTCCCGCGAGCAACACGAGCAGAATAAACTCCAACTGGCCTCCGGAGGTATAACCTAAATCCAAAAGAGATGTCAGTCACACAGAACGTGTGCATTTATTCTGTTGTGTCTGTGTCAGTATCTGTACCTGGTTCCATTAGGCGCTGCAGAGCCCGGATACGCCCGTCCTGCAGGTGGTCTGTGAGAGAAGTCCTGGATCTGCTCATTCACCCTCCGTGTGACCTTTCCTGATATGGGCCGCACCTGTCGCCTCAGAGAAGTCACCTGACAGACAGAAATACTCGCATGAGCGTCTTAAAAAATATCAATAAAATGCAGTTTTTACGCAGGTTGTCAATTGTATTATTTCTTTGAAAGAATTGTCTGTACGGTATGTGTGCTCGAGGGAAATATTTCACCTCTTCGGTTTTCCTGCGCAAAATAAGCTCCTGCTGTCTCTTCTGAGCTTCTAGGAGTTTCATCTGATGCTGTAACAGACAAAACCACACATCACTGAAACAACACTGACCCTGTCCAGAAGCATCCCTGTTGGTTTCCCATCATGCACCTCTTGTTTGCGTTGGTCCTTCTTGAGTGTGGCGATCTCACGGTTCCTGCGGGATTCTGCCATTCTGCTCTTCTCCTGCTGCTCCTTCATCTGCTTCATCAGACGCACCTGACAACGGTAACCATAGCAACGCTCAACTTCCTTTTTTAATGTCACCTTTAAAACTGAAGCGAAAATGTGCAGTGTAGACGGAATAAAGCGAAGCAGCATTGGCCACTCGGTGGTGCTGTTTTTAACATTGTAATGTTTATTGAATGTACATCTGGTGTCTAGAGTGAAGTCTTACTTTGGTTTTCTTCATTTCAACCAAATCCTGCTGTAGTTTCTTCAGCTGTTTCTCGTACTGTGATTGGTTCTTCAGTAAGCGAGCGTGTTCCTTCTGAGCCGCCTGCAGTTTGTGCAGCTCTTTGTTCATGATACTGAGTTTCTTCTCATACTCGGCCTTTATGCGCTTGGCTTTATCCTCTGAGCATGACCCCACAGAGCCTGACACACACACACACATATGAACGGAAAGAAACATTTGTGTCGTCAGAGCACGTTGCAAGCCAGACTAGAACCAGCGGTAGGTTTGAAATATTGAAATAAGAAAGAAACACTGCTATTGATACCCATGTTTTGGAGCACACGGTCTCTCTCCAGCTGCGTGTCTTTGATTTTACTCTGCAGCATCATGAGCTTTTGTTCGTACTGTTGTCTGAGCGTGTGCAGTCGTCTCTGGCTGTTCTCCAGCTCATCGATCAGCTTCTGCTTGATGGCGATCTCACATGTGATGTTGGCCAGGTCTGCTTGGAAGTCCTCTGATCAATGACAACAAAAATCATAGATTGCATAAAAATCTTCATTACATTTTTTATGTTTAAAGAATGGACGGCCACCGAAAACTATAGAACGATGAACTTTATCGTGTTTGTTCCGGCTAACCTTAGTTTTAAATTGACCTGGATGCTGATTGGTCAAAACTGTACGTAATGATATCAAATAACATAATGATATCATAAAAAGTGTGTTCTATGTTAAGATCATCACCCTTCTCATCGAGCTCAGAATCGGACTCATCAGAGCTCTCGTCCGCCTCCATTTCCTCTTCGTCGACCTCCTCATCCTCTTCCTCTCCATCCCCTTCCTCACGGTCACTGGCTTCCTGTGAGAAAGATGTCAGTCATGTTATAGAATGATTGACAGCTTCACCCTTACAATGGGTTTTGACAGGGCAAGAAAGCGTCAATCATACCACCTCTGACTCGTGATTGGTCGGTTCTGATGACTCTCTTTCGCTGATCTTCTGCTCGCTGTCAAGTGTTTCATCTTTGTTGGCACTGCAGGGGGAAATCAACGAACCAGAAATGACATTTTATTTATAGACAGACTTTTCAAATATGGGAAGCGATCTGTACAAAACAAGAGCACACCATTGGGGTTTGCATTAAAAAATGCATTAAAAATGCATTAAAAAACTGAAACGGGGATTCAGCAGATGATCTGAAAAAAGCAATAGATGAAGGGAAATGACACGGTATTAAAGGGGAAGTTTGTAGCATTTTTGCAGTAAAATATTCATTGAGAGAAGTACATTTTTATAGTTGTCTTGCAAGTGAGAAAAAAACGACTAGTAGCTTGTCTATGACTGAGAGCATTTTAATGGGGGCTTCTATTCACCCCTGATCAATTTACTCCATTTACAAGTATTTGGTGGTTGGATTATTGACACGCAAAAGCCTTAACCTTGAATACGTATATGATGACCCAACATATTTCCAATATATGTCTATAACAATATGGTCGTTTCAAAGCCAAATAAAAAGTGTGTGAGAATTAAATGTCAAAGCCCTAAAACAGACAATTAATCGTCGTTGTTACAATGATTTATTAGACAATAAAAAAAGAATCGTGACAGCCATACCTGCAATGAGAGGGATGCAGGAACGGAGATGAGAGGCTGTTATAGAATTACGCTTTCTCCAGACATTGCATCTCCCTAATAACACAGTGTCTCTGGTTTACTGCTGGTGAAACCACACAGGGTGTCCTCAACCAAAGATTTACAGCACGTAGTCGAATCAGAATTGTCACGTCTTCCATATAATCGACTGATAGTTGAATCGCGCGTGCATGTGTGTGTTCGCAAGACACCAGGGGCCATTTCAAGGAGCTTCAACCGACTCTAGCTTAAACCTTGAACTCGGAGTTGGTTTACTTAGAAATGAGAAACTTTGAGTTCAATTGACTCTGGGTAGGTTTACACTGAGTTAAGCGCGTTCACCACGACTATAAAAAGCCATCATCAATGGAGCTCCGATATTACGATTCACCATGGCAACGGCACCAAAAAAAGCAGCATGGCGGCAGAAAGCACTTGAGAGTGAGAGACTCTACAGTGGATTTACTGATGTGCTGAAAATGACTTAATAATAATGTTACCAATACACAAATAAATGAATCATTAAATGAACAAAACAATAATAGACAAATCTGATGTTCTCAGTCAGGATCGGTGCTCTAGTTATGCCGATGAGACATCATGGTGTATAGGACACCTGTATGGAGTCAGACTCTGGCGTAAAGTTAGACTACAAATAAAAACAGAGACTATAAAGGTTGCAAGCAGAAGTGGGTGATGGGTAAATAAAGGGGGCGAGGAGGGAGAGGGTGACACAGGGACAAACCTGTCTTCCTCCACCTCCATCTCCTCCTCCTCTCTCCTGTCATCCAGCAGCTGCTGGAGTCTTCAGCAGTCAGAGGTCAAAGGTCAGGGAAAAGAAACATTGAAACGAAACAAAGAAGAAATGATAGTGACATTAATAAAGAAGAGTTGGGTGGGGTGAGACACATCAGACCAATAATAATTTGTCTGCTTTAGTTTTTGTGTTGAGGTAACCTGTAGATAAATGCGTGGATGAAAGCTCAATGGCCTCTGCCTCTTGGAATTTCAATTGAAAATTGTGATTACAATGCAATTTAAAATGATGCTCCTGTAGATGCAATGATTTGTTTTCAATTCCTGATATGAATATTTATATATTTTTTGTGGCCACAGGGAATAATGGGAAATAAAGTATTTTATAATATGAACCAGCAACATGAAGAATGCATCTCTGGCTCTCCTAAGTAGTAGGCCAAGTCCAGACAGTTATACAGATTTGGACATCATGTCCCCAATTCAGAAAAAGAAACGCCATTGTTTTAACCTGCGGTCTCTGAGGTTTTTCTGTTTGAATGATGAATCCCGCCGCCTGCTCACACTGGTTCAGAACACATGTACTAGCTGGCTTTTGGCTCTTGTCTTTGCAATGTGTTCAAGTGCAACTTTGTTACCCCCGGTACAGTGGCGCCCCTAGTGGCAATTTTATTTATGGGGTGGCCAAATGGGGCCAGTATAAATGTTAGGGTGGCACAATACAAAATTGTACTTTACAAAGATCTAATAGTATACAACAGCTTTGGCACTGCCATTAATACTGATACCATAAAGTTATTACTATTTAATTGCCAAATAGAAAACTACAAGATTCAACTGCAATTATCCTCACGTTTATTTGGAGAACAAATTCAGTTAAAAAAAAAAAAAGAGTACACAAGAAAAACCCAGACATACATATGTCTGCCAATATTAATTCTTGTTTTCGCACAAGTTCTATCACATTCCCCTTTTCTTTGTAAACTCTCATCAGTTCATATTTCATGGTTTTTACAGTTAACGAATCCCCAGATGTCAGAGCAGCGCTGCTTTGTGTTTAAAAATAAAAGTACTAAATAATAATACAAAAAGTTTCCAAGAAAAAAATCTTTGTAAAGTTACAATGCTACCCGTCGCAGGCTAGCAGATGGTTCCTCTTTGTTCTGTTCACAAATGTGACGAAATAATGCAAAGACGAAAGCCACCAAATAAGAATTTCCGGAAAAAGACGACCCACAGGGACAATTACAAACCATTATTACAAGATTTCCTTGATGATTCCAACAAGGGTTGTGACACAGTTTTAAACACTGTTCTTTTCTGTACATGCTCAAAAATTGGTTTAAGTTAATGTTTACTGAAAATAATTTACGGATTGCCACTTTAAGGTGCAGCTTTTAGCAAAGAACTGTGGTTGTTTTCACTATATGCTTTAGCATAGTGCTCGAGTTAGCAGAGGTGGCGATGAGGTTAGCCTGTGAATGTATTTAAAATAACGTAATGTGAACTTACTGTACTTTATACTGTACAATACTGTATTTGTGGTAGCTGCAGTTCCCAAAGCACTGCGGGTAGCACGAACCGCCGTAAATACAAGTGCTTTTAAGCGCCAGGTGCTGCAGACACACGTGTTTGTTGAAACCTGTCAAACACGCTGTTTATGAATGGCCAGGCCGGTCATTGTAGTTCACAGCACGGCACGCACATACTTTGTGCAGTTATGAGCGCGCTCTATACAGTAATGAAAACAGGTCACACCACAACTAAATGTGCGCACACACAAATACTCCCAAATATATTTTGAGGTTGCACAGGTTAAATTTAAGGAGCATATGCGACTAACATGGTAGCAATTCGAGCCCAGCACTACATCATGCCATTTGCGTGAGGACCAATCGGATCCCCTGCCACAAGATCTTGTTCCACCCCTACAAATAACACATTATACATCTTTATTACATTTTAACTGTGTTTTGTCAATGACTATGTTTGTTCAATAATAAAATAATAATAATATTATTATTAATAAAAAATATAATTCCGGTTGGGGAGGCCCAAGGGTGGCCAGTGTTTTTTAGGGGTGACAAGCGGGCGAAACAGTCAAATTTCTTTGGTGTGGGTTTGGTGTGTACTGGTCATTACTAATTGCGGAGGCATTTATGTTAGCTCATCTTGAAAATACAGGCTGTGTTCAAAATAGTCCTTATACCCTAGGCCTGAAGGGGCGGGATTTCATGGTGGGATGGAGTTCCACCTCAAAATGTAGAGAATTTCGATCTTCAGCTTTTTGCATCGGTGGTTTAAAAAATGTAAAGTATTTCCTCCCAGTGAATCTCGGCCATTTCCACCACTGCTTTATACCCTAAACCAGCGTTCACATGGCCAGCGACTGTGTCACTGTGTGTGGCTAGTCTTTTGCTATGAGGTCGTTAGAAGGTGTTCCTAACATTCCTAAAGCTTGCTTTACTCCCAGTGGTAGTCGTTCGCGAAAGTCGCCCATCATTTGCCTAAAATGTTACAATTCTCAACTTTATTGCATTACTAGACTTCGCTCTACTTCCTGTTGTCAACGGTCACTGTCGCTCACGTCGAGCTTCTGTTGAAAAGAATAAGATCGTGTCGCTGCCACTGCTAGTTAATGTTGAATGTGAATGGGGCGTAACAGTGCACTAATCGAGGGCACAGCCATTTTTATTGGTGTCCAAATTCAAAGGGAATCGGGTGCACTGATTCAATCCCTTGATGCGTCACAATAACAAATGAGATAGAATTTCCACTTCTCTGCAGAAGACGCTTGCACAGTGACAGTGATGCTTTAGTGGTTTTGATGTTTTCCCACAAAAAAGCCGGACCTAAACAACTACATTGTAAAAGGGCTGCAAATCAATAAAAAAAGAAACATTATTTATAACATACTAAAACATATAATATGGTAACAGCCCCTCGAGATCCTGCCCCACTGAGTTTGCACCCATCATTACCTCTTCTTTTTCTTCCTCTCCTTTCTCTTCAGTTTCTCCAGATCTTTCTTGGCCAGATCGATGATGTCGTTGGTCTCCTGGCTCGGGTCAGCTCCCAACAGGGCTGAAGAGAACGTTCCAGGACCTCCATAGAACGGAGGGCGTGTGGACGCTCGCGTCAGGTTCCTCCTCAGGTTCTCATTCACTGATTCGCTCTCGAGTAGTTTTGCTCTGAAGCGCACACACACAAAACCACAGCATCAGTCATATTTATGACTGTTAATATCCATTTACATTAACATTAAATCACATGATTCACATTACCTTAAATCTTCAATCTCCTTAATGTAATTCTGAATCATATTTCCAATCTCCTCACTACCTTCACCTGAAACACAACCACCATCTGCATGTAAGTGGCAATGGCCAGATGTCATTTGACATAAAAGGAGGGGGGCGACACTGATGTGCAGAGTACCTGCTTTGGAGAGCACCTGATTGGCCTGGTCGCTGAGCAGCTGCGTGAGTCGAGCTCCCTGCGCGTCAATGGTTTCCTGCATGGCCTTCACACGCATGCGCAGATTATTGTTCTCTATCTGAAGCATTGAGCTCTCGTGAAACATGTCGTTGATGCTTTCCAGCCCATCCTCTCCAACCATACGCTTCCCCTAAGAGAAAAAGAGAGATTTAAACTATTGACGTAAAAGTCCCAGTGAAATAAAAAATTACAATTCCTATTTGTTCATGAAATATTGCAGCGTTTATTCATGTGCCCTAAAATCTGAAAATGCACTTTCGCCCACTAGTGACTATCCATCTAAAATCACATAAATTAGACGACTTGGGCGGGGCATCTGTTAGCTCCTCCCCTTGTACAACTGCTGTTTTTTTACCATCACATCACAGTAAATCAAAAAAGCCACAATTTTTTCTCGTTCTAAATTTCTTTCACTGGGAAATGCGCCACAATACGGAAAACGACCGCTTCACAGGGACTTTAAGCTGTTTTATCAGCTGAGCAAATACAGCCAAACCATCACATCAAGTATGTATCATTTCAAGTTAACCATTTAAATAAAAAAATTAACCCATATTTGATTTATTATAACAACAAAATGTTCTGATCTTATAAATAAGATTAAAAAAAAATTTCATTTTATATATATATTTTTATACCATTTAATACAAACACACACTACAAAAAAGATATTAAGATATTTTTTAAAAATATAAATAAATGTAAATCATATTTAAATATTCTAAACACCAGTTATCCCCTTGTTAGGCTAGGATTCCCTCTGAGGTTTTTTTCTCCTCCAATGGAGTTTTGGGTTCCTCGCCACCGTTTGCATTCTGTTTTGCACTGTTTGCCTGGCCGGGGGGCTGCTAGAATTTGATAGTCTTATTTAATTAACACTGCATATAGGAATTTATTGTGTGTCTGATATTTGAACTGTGTTTTGACTTCCATAACCTTTTATGTTTTACTTTTAGTCAATGTTTTCTTGTACAGCTGCTTTGTAACAATGAAAATTGTAAAAAGCGCTATATAAATAAAGCTGACTAAACACACTGTTCACACAGAGAACGCCCCACATGTGTTTACCTTGAGGATACATTACACGCATGTGAGAACTGAAGCTGCACAACTAGATTATTAATCTACATAAAGAATTTAGTTATTTGTGGATTTTGATGGATGGATATTATCTCACCGTTCTGTACTCCATAAGCTCCATTTGCAACCTGGCGATCTCCGTCCTCAGCGCACTGATCTGCTGGCTGGATTTGTCTTGGTTCACCATCACCCTGTTCTTGATGTTACGTGCTCGGTTGGCGTACTTCAGCGTATTCAGGGTCTCCATGAAGTCCTGATCTGACGGGCTGATGCAGGCGATCATCATTGTGCGGCTGACACACCAAATATAAAAAAGAAACTTGATTCAATCCCACTGAAGTTTTCTAAATGTTCTGAACAAGCAAGTATTTTTTGCCGAGGCAAAACTCTGCAGAATAGTGGTAACAACACCAAACAGGTGTCATGGGCTAAATTGTGCAATATTAGATTCTAAAGCTACATCGGAGGGTTAAGGCTTTGGAACGACACAATGGAGCGTGAACAGTGAATTGTCATTTAAGTAAGCATATAGCACACAGACCTGTTTCCACCCAGTGAATCTTGAAGAAGGCGAGAGAGTTTGGAGTCTCGATAAGGCACATGAGTCGACCGTTTGCTTCTGTCTCCCAAAGCACTGATCACGTTCCCCAATGCCAGCTACATTAAAGCATGTAAATAAAAAAAAACAAGGAAAGAGAAAAATATCACATGTATTTAAACGGTTTTGGTCACATGACCTATAAATTGTTATGTAGGAGTCGAAATGTCTGTTTGGATTCTGACCAGTCCACAGTTAATGGAGATGCCTTCTTTGGCTCTGTCCCCTGTAGCTCCCGTTCTCTTGAGTCTCTCTGACCCGGCCAGATCCACGAAGTGAAACTTGGCTGTGAGCGTTTCAAACTCCTCCATCTCGGATGAGTTGTTGACCAGTCGATTGTCTGTCTCATTGTCCTGCTCCGGAGGCTGACAAAAAGATGCAGGGCAGTAAATAAAAACGGTGACATTAATACAGCCAGGGGTGGGCGTATATTCATTTGCATTACAGCCATTGAGGTCTAAATTCTGCTAGAAACAGAACACCTTTTTATTTAGCAGCAAAACAACCCACACCGAGGCCCGTTGTACAATAAGACACAATGTTTTATTGCTTTACAGGGTAAATGGATTAAAGCACTGCTCAACCTTGATGACTCGCCCCAAAATGACATGAATCTAGACTTAAGATGCATCTTTTTAATCTTGCATACAATACACATAATATATATATATTCTGAAGATCTAGGCTGCACTAGTTAGATCAACCGGAACCAGGAACACTTCCAATAACAACTGATGCATTTGTTTGTTTGTTTATTAATTAATATTGCACAATTTAATACAACTGGCGTTGCCCAAAGTGCTTCACAATCACAACAAGAAAACACAGAACAATAAAATAAATTGTCAGGGTTCTGCCACTGGGTGTCAGGTTTTTCTAGTCTTAGGGCAGGATCTTGACAGTACCACGTCTTTTGTGTGGAGAGAAACACATTATTGTCGTTCGCGACATAATGTGCGTTCTCTTCGGTCTAGTCTTTGGCCCCGCCCCTCTCGTTCTCTCATTAGCTTCCCTTTAGTGTTTCAGTCCCCACACCTGCCTTGATAATTATCCTTGTTAGCCTGTATCCTGTGTTGTCGTTTTGCCCCATTGCGGGAAGTCTTTTGTTCTCGTTTGTATTTTAGTTTCGTTACTGTTTTACCCCATCGTGGGCTTTATTTTATTATTAAATTCTTCTGTGTATGCACTGCTGCCTGCGTTTGGGTTCTTTCCTTACAATACCCTGACATAAATAAACATATCACATAAAAAACACATAGACAAACCCAGGTAAGATGTTTTAGCATAGCTTTGAACATGGATAAGGTTTTGGCAGATCTTATCGATTGAGGGAGGTCATTCCACAGTTTAGGACCTGCTCGAGAAAATGCTCTATCATCCCTATGTATATTTTATATTTAGTCCTGGTAGCACAAAGCAACCGTTTATTTTCAGATCTCAAGGATCTAGAAGGGGTGTAAATTGCCACCAGGCTGGATAAACACACCGGAGCTAAGTTGCCCAAGGCCTTAAAAACTAGAACGAGGATCTTATAAGTAATTCTACATTTTACTGGCAGCCACTTTAGTGAAATTAATAGTGGGGTCACAGATTCATATTTCTTTTAACTGCAGCATTTTGGATTTTCTGTAAACGCATCATAGCTCCTGCATCAACACCATAAAAAGGGGAATTACAATAATCCATTCTAGAAAAGACCAAAACCATTCAAAGAGGTTGTATTCAAACACTGCAGCACGTCATGTTTTTGTTGCATCAAAGAGTGCAGAACAGTACTCTACTCTCAGGCAGTCTTGTTTCATTGTTCCAAGGTTACCAGAGCGGCAGGACCCAGTCCATACCCAGACCTGACAAAAACTGAGATGATAGAGCCACTATTAGATTATTAATTATAATCTTAAATCTAAATGTTTTTATTTTGCCTTGTTGTGCAAGCACTGTAGAGCTTGTGCAGAGGCTGCAGTTTTTGCCAGGGGGGAACTGGAATCCCCTGGTTAGGCCTGGTCTCCCTCTGAGGGTTTTTTTCTCCTCCAATGGAGTTTTGGGTTCCTCGCCACCGTTTGCATACTGTTTTGCACTTTTTTACCTGGCCGGGGGGGCTGCAGGAATTTTTAAGTTTTATTTTTTTCATTAACACGGCATATAGGAATTTATAGTCTGTCTGATATCTGACCTGTGTTTCTCTTCTTATCTTGGGTTTGTGGATCTAGGGGATGGCGCCTGTGCTTTTGAATCTGTGTGTCTGTGTCTGTCTTTTCACCTTTTTAGTTTTGACTTGCTTTGACTTGCATAACCTTATATGTTTTGCTTATTAATAAAGTGGACTTGACTTGAATATGCCAAAGATTCCACCCTATTAATCCCACCCTAAAGACCCCATTTTACTGATTTTACCCTAATAATGACACAAATTTAAAGCCTTAAGTCCAAAGACCCAAACCTACTTTACTCCAATGATCAAACGCTACTCCGGCCCAATGACCCACCCTAAAGACTTCAGCTTAATGATCACACTCTGAACACTACAGTTCAAAGATATAAACATAAAAGCTGATTCAACTCAAAAAAATATACACCAATGACCGAACCCTAAAGTCCCCACCCTTAAGACCCACCTCTTAAGTCTCCACCTTAATGACCCTACTCTGTCCCTGTAAACTCCAACCCAATGACCTGACCCTAAAGACTACGAACAGTAGGTATGAGTACCCATACAGTTGTATTGCATAAGTTGTATCTTCTCTCCCTATCGCAATAGTAACAATCTGTAACTGCAGGCCCACAGCGCAGCCAATCTTGACTCAGTACGGCCAATTATGACGCAGTGCAGACAATCTTGATAAGCGGGTCTTCCTATGCCTCGTCGGTTGGCGCGAGAGCGAGCTATTTCTTTATTTCGCCTCTCTTTTCTGGGGGAATTGCCCAATAAAAGAAATAAGACCCTGTCACGAAACAGGGATCCAGACTTATAAAAAACTCAGCACGAAACAAGTCGGACTACTGGGGGAGTGTAACACGCACAGAAATACTACGTAAGACGTCCAACTCGTTTTTTAAAAAGTTGATCATGTTAAGCATGAGAAGCCAGCACGTTCAACAGGTATAGAAATCCGAATGCGTGACATAGCATTAACCTTCACTTAAATGACCCAACCGTAAAGTCTCCACACTTATGAACCCCCTCTACCTCTATGACCACACACAAACACCGTTAATCATTTTAGATGGTACATACATTTTCTGCAGGGGCACAAACTCGCACTTGGCAGATGTGAATGGTGAAAATGGCGTGAGATCGAGAACTCTGTACGTTCATCTGAGTGCTGGCGGTGGTGCGGGAGAGAGCGCCCAGCTTCAGACACTGCATCATCTGCAACACATCATTTATTTGTAGAAAGATCACACTTATAAAGTGACACACATAGACAAAACATAAATCAATAATTCTCACTTCTGCCTCTGAGGAAACTGTGCGTGTAATCACTCCTACAGTGTAGATGCCACCGTTGGCGTCTTCGTGGATTTTAATGTGAGATTTCTGTTTCCTCTCCATATCCCGCGTGGTGTCGAAAAGATCCAACACCTCCTCATTATACAACTGAAGATATTGCACCAACACGAGCAATGAAAAAACAAACCAAAATCACTAATTATATTAGTTAAGAAGAAACTGGATTTCAATATAAAGCTTTTCTTCACTAAAGATGTTGATCCGGTAACACTCCTAACTGGCAACTCATAGTCAGGTGATATTTAGTTCCGTACCTCCAGAAACTGAGCACTAATCTTGAACTCTGGGACGGGTCGACCTTGATCTGTGGCTTCCTGCCGCCTCTGCTCGATGCCTTTAAAGAGATGACTGACAGCCCGCGGGATGATGCCCAGCTCCTCATCTAGAATGGTGACGTCAAAGCCTGTTCCCATCGTATATGTCTTCCCTGACCCTGTCTGAGATACAAGACAGAGATCTGATCTGTGTGTCGACATTTATTTTATTAATGCAATTAATAATGAAATCTTTGAAACACTATCATAAAGTCAAAGGGTAATTCAATCTGCAACCTTTAGAAAAAAATCGGTTATTAAGAAACTATATACAGGAGTTATGGATTGCAATTCACAACAAATGTGGCATATTACAGTTGTTGTAATGTATGAATAATCCGATTTCTTGGACTAGAAATGATTTTATCTACAGTAGAAAGTACATTATTATACTGTTATGACCCAACACTCGCTTTCAGACCGTTTGGTGCTGGTATAGTTTGATCAGTCTGTCTGAAAGAGAAGTTAGACTGTTGATATAAAGCAGGATTAACACAGTGCCAGTGAGACAGACAGACACATATCAGAGCACTGCTTTATGTGCTTGTATTGGGTGATACGTCGGCCAGGGTCAAAGCTTAAGCTCGCCAGAGAACATGATGTAAAACAAAGAAGACATCCAAAGTAAAAAATATGTGTAATTAATTGTGTATAATTAAGTCTATATGATATCTACAGTAGATATTCCTGTGGCTCAGTGGATTGAGCATGTATACACTATAGCAGGTCTGGGTATTATGTTGTTAAAGTGCATTTGATAATTGTATCACTTAAAACTCATATTTAAGCTTTAAATAGCATATGTCAAAGTTTTGTTCCGGTGACAATAATTGATTCATGCCTCAAAATGACTTGAATGCTTCATTGAGTATGTGTGGATTTATCAATATGCAAATGAGTCCCCACCTCCATTCAATCTCATGTAAAGTGAACCTTATTGTAAAGTGATACCAAGATCTTTTATATAAGGCCAAGTCTTTAAAACATACACACTCTATGCATGAAAAAGCAACACTTTGTAGTCTTTCGACATTAAAATTATGTCGTAAAACTTCTTCCAGCGGTAGAACAAATTCTTCTGCCGAGTGCCTGATAGCGACTACAACCTCACCCTGAAAGTTCTGTGCATCACCTGCCTGCAGAAGAGTGCGATATGGTTTCCAAATAACGTTTCTTACTTAAACAAATTCAAGTGTATTGCAGTGCCCACAGGGAAGCTTATACAGCGACATTATTGAGAACACTGGTAACAGACAATTGCGCTTATCAACCACATGGGGGAGCCGTTAAAGTGTTGCTTGAAGAAAAGAGGACACACACCTGTCCGTACGCAAAGATTGTTGCGTTGTAGCCCTCAAGACACCCTTCGATGAGTTTTTCAGTGCAGTTGGCGTAGATGGCATCCTGGGTTGAGTCCATGTCAAACACATAATCGAACGTGAAGGCCTTGTCCTTTCCCAGAACCACCTGCGGCTCGCAAGGGGTCACGAATGTGCAGATGTGACATCCTTCGATCTTTTCCTTCGCCAGCTGAGGACGAATCCTGACAAACACATCAAATGACTCAAATGTTAACTCACTGTTGTAAAGATCAATAAGCAGAGATTCATGTGTTGACAAAGGAAATGAGAGACTACAAAGATTTATGTTTTTATTTTTTTATAATGCAATCTGACTAGCAAGAAAATTTACATTTAAGGGATAAAGCAAGTCATACCGGAGACAAACGGTTGTATATATATTTTTTTTCTCCTGTAAGTTTACTGCTGTCATGATTGAGGAACAATCCTACTCAACTTGTCAAGACCCTTTAAAAGGGAAATCATCCCACTTGGTGGCCATATTTCAGTCATAGGAGACCAAACCCTGTCTTTTAATCTCTTACATGAGGACATCCGGTTGTTTCTGTGTGGTTAGGTGGCACTGCTGTGCTCTGGTTTGTTACTAACAAATGTGCAAAAATAATAAAGATGCTTGACTTTGACACATGCCATAAGAAATAAGACAATCTGACGTGAGTAGATGAAGACTCTCTCTGGTGCACCTGACAGCGGAGGCTGAACTCTCTGTGTGTGAGACTCTTTTGTTCAGAGCACAATTCACTGACAGCAGTACAGAGAGACTATTGTGTGTCTTTGATACTGGATCTGCCCTGAACTGCACAACAAAAAGAGAGAGAGAGAGAGAGAGAGAGAGAGAGAGAGAGATGGAGAGATGGATAGATGAATGAGTTTGCTGTTTCAAACCAGGACAACATAACATACAGTATGTAAATAATATTATCACCGTTCTGTGACATATAAAGGTTCCCATAATAACTCAAATGCTCCTCTATTCAAGGTGTTTTCGAATAGATTTGCATTGATATAGATATTCGGACAAAAAGAAATCAGCCGGAGATAAAGCATCACAAGAATGTTATGGCCATATATTATCTCCAGGACAACTGTACCATGATCATTCCAGCGTAATGCACCTGTAATACTGCTTTCGTACAAAAGACAACACAATCTAAAGGAAGAAGGGAAAACCATAGACTGTATACAGGGAGCTAGACTGCGACTGAAATGGTGGAACCTTCCAGGAACCCAAAACTTCATTGGAGGAGTAAAAAAACCTCAGAGGGAGACCAGGCCTAACCAGGGGATTCCAGTTCCCCTCTGATGAAAACTGCAGCCTCTGCACAAGCTCGACAGTGCTTGCACAACAAGGCAAAATAAAAAACAAAGTTAGATTTAAAATTCTCATTAATAATCTAATAGCGACTGAAGTTTTGTAGAGTCGCCACATCCTTCGTCCAGCATTTGTCAGGTCTGGGAATGGATTGCGCCCTGCCCGCTCCGGTAACCTTAGACTGCATCCTGCCCGCTCTGGTAACCTTGGAACAATGAGACAAGACTGGCTGAGAGTAGAGTACTGTTCTGCACTCTTTGATGCAACAAATGCATCAGTTGTTATTGGAAGTGTGAGAATGAGAAAACGACATCGTGCGCATGCGTATTAAGTGTGGGGGTGTGGTATGCGTGTGTACACCCTAACACAACGAAGAAGAAAGAAATACAACAATGGCGGATTAAATGGGTTTTTTTGTGCTGCTCAATATTTTGTTAACGCTGCTCCAGCAAAGTGTAGATTTACTACACCAGTGCTAGAACCACCAACAGAGACTTATTATTTATCTACAGCAAAATCTTAACACTCATTCACGGCGACGAAGGGTTTTTAAACGGCGCTTTTGGATCAGACCCGGGAGGACGAGTAGATGGAGGGACAACTTTGTCGATGGAGTTGTTGACGAGCTTCAATGGAAGGAAATGTCGAAAGCATCTGTCGTTTCCCTTAGTGACGAACTTCGTCCTTACATCGAGGGCGAACAGACCAACATGGGATCAGCGGTCGAAGTCCCTAAAAAGGTGGCATGCACGTTGTACTACCTACTGGTGTGGTATGCGTAATACAGCGTTTTAGTCAATTTTGCGGATCTGTGTAAACGCGAATTGTTTTGATAACGTTGTCGTGTGTGCGTGACACTTTTCAAAAACGCAATAGAAAAACATTTCAGTTTTTCATCGTGTAAACGACGTGGCCTTATATCTTTTGCGATGTCCTAACAGCTGTGAAAAACAAACATGACTCATTTGAACCGATTCATTTTGTTGAGACAACTCATATGTCAAACACTGAACTCATGAGACTCAGTGTCTGAACCCATCAAATCCGTCCCTCAAAACACCTCAGAACACAAGCGTGCTTACACCATTTAACAAGACTGTAAGTTTATTTATGACAATGTGTAGTAAAGTACATATATAATCATTTTGTCCTGGGTTACTTCTGAGTTTTGAGCTAGCTAATTCAATTTAATTTAATGTGGTGATCATAAAATGCTGTTATTTAAAAATAAGGTCTGGCAAATGAAAGCCAGTGGCAAAAATACAGGGCAACAAAGGAGGATTGTGAAGAGTGACAGGTTATATTTGTGTCAGATCCTTTCATAGACTATATAATATATATATATATATATATTATAGAATATATAATATATATATAACAAGAATGTTCAAGAGTCGGTCACAAAGTTGAAGCTACACTGGGGTTGGACTTTCCAGCAGGACAATGATCCTAAGCACAGTTCAAAATCCACCAAGGAATTCATGCAGAAGCACAAGTACAATGCTCTGGAATGGCCATCCCAGTCCCCAGACCTTCACATCATTATAAAAGTATGGATTGATTTGAAGCAATTTGTCTACGCACAGAAGCCAAAAACCTGACTGAACTGGAGGCGTTTCGTAGGAGGAATGGGCCAAAATATCACCTGCCAGACTTCAGGGTCTTGTCTGTGGCTATATGAGGCGTCTACAGGCTGTTATTACAGCAAAAGGAGGCTCTACTAAATATTTATGGAATTATTTCTTTGGGGTGCCCGAATGTATGCACATGACTATTTTTGTTTAAATGCACATGAAAATGTTTCTGTCTGACCAATAAAAAGTGTTTCACTGCTGAGATGTTTCTGTTTCCATAAGGTATAACATATGTTAAAATTAAGTTGCGGCTTCAAAAGCTCAGCAAGTGACAAACTGATGCAGTGATTTTCTAAGGGGTGCCCAAACTGCATACCACTGTATATATGTATAGTCTACAGCCCTGGTATAAAACATGGACGAAGTGTCAGTGACTTCACCCGTAGGTTTGTGAAGAGCAATTTTGAAGCCTAAACTGAGCGGAGCCTGTCATCGAAAAATGAATTGCAGTTTAAATCACTTCCGTGTTGGTTTCACGAGAAAGACTGGAAGGTTGCCGCTCGGGAAAAACCAAGGAGCCTCCCCAAAAGCCCAATATTTTGCCACAGATTAGAAAAGACAAATAATTGTGTTGTGAATTCTTTATTAAACAATTAATTGAGAACAGACTTGAGCGTTCAGATCTCTTCTATGAAAAATGACATCTACTGGCGAGTCTATACCTGCTGTGTTCATGTCCCGGGGGCAGCTTCATACTGTCTGTGTAAATCACTTCGGTGAGATGTCCAGACAGAATCCGCGTCCCCCAGCTTATCTTCTTTACTCTTTTACGATGAAAGGGTTCATACAAAATGTAAACCTCAACAATTGTGGATCATACATTATTCTGTGATAGCTTATTACAGCAATAAGCCACTTACTTGTGAAGGTCTTATTCACATACAGTCAGACATATTCGTATGCTTGTTTGTATTGTGTGTCTGAATTGTCTAAACGTCTTATAAAATCTTGCTACGGATGCGAAAAACACAGAAAATCGAACCCAGTCTGAATATTTTTTTGACGGGCGAAAGATATCGGAGGCAGTGTGTAAATGGGATTGACACAACACAAGGTCGTATTTATTTTTTTAGTGTGCGGAAATTTCGTATTTCTCAGTGTGCAATGGCCTTTACTGAATCTTACAAAAAAGAAATCAAAATGCTAAATCAAAAAAAGAGCATTAAAGGAATAGTTCACCTTAGAAATGAAAATGATGTCATAATTTGCTCAAGCTGGTTTCATACTTTGAATAATGTATTATATTTGTATTATATCAGTAAAGAAATGTTGGTAACCAACATCCATTGGTCCCCTTTGGCTTCTTGTTACTTGACCGCTCTCACTCATTGGCTAACTTGGAAATTCAAAACTCAACTGTGGTAAAGTCATATTAAAGAATCAAAAATGAACATATTTTGTTGGATTTGACTTATACGAGAGTCAGCATCTGTGAACTATAACGCAGGAGAGAGAGAGAGAGAGAGAGAGAGAGAGAGAGAGAGAGTATGTGTGTTCTTCCTGCTGTGAAAGAATGTAGGCCGTTACTGGATCTACTGCAGTTTAACCTAAATCCACCATTCACATGCTCTCACGTATGAGTTTATACATTGAGAAAATAGTTCACCCAAAAATGAAAATCCTCATCCATGTCTCTTCCTCTTTTTCAGATGTGCTTTTCTTTTTTAAATATGCCATCACTTTGAGTTCCATTTTTTTCTAATACGTGATTCTCACATCATGGTCTCTTCGACATGAAATGAATCAAGTAACATCCCGTTTGTCTTCTTGCAATCTCATTGCCTGCAGTTTTGTTAATCAGTAAGCCAGAGAAAAGCGTTGAGGAACTCAATAGAGACTTAAACTGTAAATCAGCCCTGTTTGCCCCAGGGGCTGTTGCCCAGCCAGTCATTCATGCTATCCTGGAGATGGGTAAAGAATATATTAAAAGTCTCCTACTGACTTTTTGGCACTGGCTGAGTAGAAAGACAGCATGCTTAAACCAGCAGTAACCTTTGCCTCTCTATCGCCCTCTCAGTTTGAAACATAAAATTGCATGTTGATTTGCGTCATTATTTTTTACGTGAAATGAAGTGAAATGATGTCCTAATTTCCCACAAAATCTATCCCGACAGTTCAACTTATAAATCACTATCATTGTGAACGGTGCCGGCGCGTCCAACAGTCAATACAGGCGACTGCCTGGGGCCCCACGACCACGCGAGGGGCCTCAAAGCTTAAATGAATTGTGCTATTGCACCAACCGCTCTGTCGAGTTCAGGCGGAAATACGTGCAGCGTGCACAGGAACCTTATTGATTAACAAAGAAATCACAGGAACCCCACAGGAATTGAATGTCAGAATAAACTCTAGACACGACGATCAACAGTAAATGACAATAAATACAAAACATCAGTATAAATAAAGACAGAAAACATTAGAAAATAGGAGCAGGGTAGCAACCTGCATAATGTTTATGACGCGATTGCGGAGGTGCGATTGTCAAATATGTCTTATTGCGCATGTTTGGAGTGTTCAGGATTATGGGTAATGTAGTATCTCATAACAATGCCATGTTGTGAAATTGAAAAGGGACCTATTTGTCAGATATGGTGACCCATACCCGAAATGTGACCTCTGCATTTAACCCACCCAGTGAGTAGTGAACACACGCACTGCAAAGTTGTGAACAGACGTACACCCGGAGCAATGGGCAGCTATCACTGCAGCGCCCGGGGAGCAAGTGGGGGTAAGGGGCATTGCTCAAGGGCAACTCAGTCGTTACCTGCCGGCCCTGAGAATCGCACGGCAACCTTCTGGTTACATTTTTGACTCTCTAACAACTAGGCCGTGACCGCTCGTTCTTGATGTTCACGCTGCATCAAGAAATGCTCCTCATCTTAATTGATTAAGAGATAAACAACGAAGGACTTGTTTTAGTGAGGCTGCGGTGGTAGGCTTAGGCAAACTCTGGCATCAAAATGGTAAGAAAAGAAAGAAAAGCAAGCTGCAAATAAAGGCATGTTCCGCTTTACATTGTTTAATATGTAAACTACTTTAAAATAAATCAGAATGATGCCCATCACCCTCTTAAATGTAACCAACATGAAAAATTTGTATTATAATTTACTATAGTAAACTGTGGTAAACGGATATAATAAAACACACAAAAATGACAATTTATATATGAAATTTATTTTTACACTAGTGGGCCCATATTTATGGTCTTGCCTAGGGCCCCACAACCCCACGAGCCGGCCCTGATTCTGGATCAAGGTAAGGTAAGAGGACTCAACACATTGTTTTCTCATGTACGCGCTTTATAACTGTTTATTTCTAAGCCATAAATGTTACAGATCACAATGCCGTGTATGGTCTACTGGGCATTGTTCTCAATCAGATGACACTCCTGAGGTGTCAGCGGCGGCGAGTTTGGACAGTAGAAGTGAACTGTACTTTCCAGACAGGTTGTCGGAGAGACAGAGTTTCTTTGTGACAACACACAGCTATTGATGCAGTGCATCGAGGCGGGACTGCTTCCCACAGCATGAGCACACAAATCCACAGCATGCCTGAGAGCCAAGAGACGAGAGTGATGGCTTAAATCTGTCCAACAGGCCTCCCGAGACCCGCTCGAGGGAGAACTTTAAATACAGCATGAGATATACTGGGAGTAAATAGATACCCCGTGGACCCAGATGCATTGTGGGATAGGGCAGAATAAACCAGGACTGGGTCTGTCGGGAATAATCGCCCTCTTCTTTTCGCTCTTGGCAGCTTATCAAATGTTTCTAGTGCAAACATAGTGAAAACCATGAAAAGAAAGAATTTAACAGGTACATCGGGTAAAACTTACCCCCCACACACACACATCATTGTTGCAGAACACAATAAACAACTTAATGTCTAAATCTGAAATGTATGTAATATAGAATTTCTTAAATACATACTGTATAGGCTACCGTTCAAATGTTTAGAGTCACTTACTCACTGCAATATGATACGATACAACTCATCATTTAGCACTCATGGTACGGTATGATCCACAACACTGACTTCATGATCACAACTGTAATGTTCACCCAAAAAGGTAAATTCTGTCATGAATGATTAAATCTCTAGTTGTTCCAAACTTGTACAAATTTCTTTGTTTGGTGGAACACAGAGAAAGACATTTGGACGAAGGCTTGTAACCAAATACTTCTTAGCAGGGGCGGAACGGGACCAAAAAGTGGCCCTGAACTTCTCCGGCAGGATCGGCCCACGACAGCTCGCAAAACAGCAAAACACAACACAATATAACACACAAACTCACTCATGTACTAACCATTCTACAGCACTACAGCTCATAAATGTATATGTTTTTAAGACCTTTCATGCCACCTTGCAAAGTCAATAAAACAATAAACAGTAAAGGCCAGTATAGTCTAAGCAACAAATAGAAATGAAAAATAAATAAAAGCCTGCCTAAACATATCAATTTAATATAAAGTAATGTATTTAAACAGACCCTGACATGGTGTGACTAGACTTTTATAACAAATATTGTTTTACATCGGCTATAAATTTCAAAGTCATAAAAAGCTAGCATTTAGGATTTATAAATTTAGGAGAGAAAACATTCCCTCTTTAGACTTGATAAGTAAGTAGCTTACTTATAAGTTTAATAAAAAAAGCGTAATAAGCTCTTTAAAACTGTACATTAAATAAAAATTTGACAGACAAATAAAAGGTCATTTCTGTGATGAGAGTTCTGCAGGCTATTGAATTCTTACATGCTAATAAAATGGACCATATCTGTTTCTATATGTTTTTGAACACATCTTAGATTATGTGACAAACGGTTTTATCACATAAACAAACCCTTTTCAATGGCAAAACTCACAAAAGTTAAGTAGTTTGCATCTCTGAATCTTAACATTTTAAATTTTTATTGTAAAGCCGTTGGCTTTGTTATATTTGCCTTCTCACATCTCACTACACGGTCATCCTTAAAACTGAATCACTGCAATAGAGTTTGCGCATATTAAGCGACCGACAGGTAGTTAAGCCTTCTGTCACCTTTAGTTTGATCGGCTGTATTCTGCGTGGTCTCTGTAATTTGATTGGTCAATCTTTTGACATTGACGCTGCTGCATTAAACCGCTGGGACACAGAAATCGCCACAGCTAGTATCAAATGAGCAAAATAAAATGATTGTTGTTATTATTTCTTTAAACTCTACAGTGGCCCACCTGGAAAAAACTCCAAGGATTACCGTTTCGTAACAAGGGATCGTAGTCCCTTATTGGACAATTCTCCGGGAAAGAGAGCACGCACATCGATGCCGTTTCACTCGGTTGATGGAAGTTTGTTGAAGCTGTGTTTGTTTGCTCACTGCATTTGGGTGATGAATGTTATATAAACGGGGCTGGATTTGGTTAAAAAATGTATTAAACTAAATACTCTTCGAAGATACGAAGTATGCAATAGTACTCTATAGGTACTTAAGATTAATATGGGATCGGTAGAAACTGCGTGTTACCCCTACTTTGAGGTCTCACCCTGATATGTTTTAAAAAAATACTGGATAGTAGGTCTACTGAATAATATTCACTTTTGCTCTAGCTCATATTATAAAAATCATAAAATTAAAATTACGTTTATGCATTTGGAAGACACTTTATTCAAGCAACTTTATTTGAAATGTATATATGTTTGTTAAAGCATTAAGCATGGCCTTGTAAACTAACGGTACCGTTGACAAAATGTTTATATGCTCTCCTACTTCAGATAAAAGCATCGGCCAAATGAATAAATGTAAATCTTCTGTCAGGGGGCTATTAAGCACAATAAAGAATCAGAGATCTAAAGAAAAAGATCAAACTCAAGTGTGCAGGGATGAAGTGTGGATGGGCGTGGTGAACTGCAGTATCATTAACTCGTGTCTTTTCTGCATAATGCTGTTGCTTTCTAAACAACATACAATTACAGAGCACAGCACTCTCTCTTCATGCCACAGACCTGGAACACGTCCACATGCGGCTCTTGCTGCCCAACGGATGGAAGAAACTGTTCTCAATACCTCACAAGGTCTGAAAGAGCGTTTTAGTGCGTTTTTGTCTGATGGTCTTAAGGAGCAAAACATGTTTTTTATTGACAGTGATGTCATTTGTTTACTGTGGTGCTGCTACCATTGCATAGCAATGTATCTGATGGTGATACCACTGTACTTATCAAACATTGTCAAAATTGCCAGTATTTTGGTACCAAGTGAACACTATCCCTTACAAATTATTTGCAATATTCTATTATTTAAGTCCTTCGCAGTGCTGTATATTTCTTTATTTGTTCTTTATTACTGACTATTTACCAAAATATATTTTAGTTTTTACTTAACTGAGAAATATTTGGAGGCTTCATACTTTTCCGCAAAAATACCGCACATAGGGATACAACGATTACCAGGGATATTTCACTACCAAATCTAAATTTCTCCATACCTTACTCATCCTCAAGGTATACTAACTGAATATGGTTGTCTTCCGGAAGAATAATCCAGTCTGAGTTATAATACCACGTATCATTCTGCTTCAAAGCGGTAGAACGGGAGTGAAGGGGTGTGGATTTTTTGAAGCTCCAAAAAGTGCATCGATCTATCAAAGAACTGCTCGACACACCTCAGTGGTCTTAACAAAGGTCTTCTGAAGCGAATTGATGCGTTTGTTTAAGAGAAATATCCATATTGACAACGTAATTAAAGGAGTAACATGCTATTACATTCATTGTGCCTTCTTTATACTGTTAAACGTGTTGGGTCCTCAAGCTGTTAAAATACGAGTTGGACGCATGACAAAGTATTTCTGTCATGTATTTCACAAATGTTTTTGTTTGTGAACGTCATTTCGAAGACGATTGTTTCTCAAACAAGAACCAGTTTTACGCTATATTTACTAAATGACGGAGCGATGCCAACAATAAAAGTGACTG
Source organism: Barbatula barbatula (assembly GCF_947034865.1). NCBI lineage: Eukaryota > Metazoa > Chordata > Actinopteri > Cypriniformes > Nemacheilidae > Barbatula > Barbatula barbatula. The sequence goes on from NC_136788.1 coordinate 3,767,043, forward strand.
TTTAGGTGTCTGAAACACATCCGGTAAGTAAAACTTTGTGAAGTTGTGATGTTTTGTTAGCAATTGGCGTCTCAGTGCATGTAATGTAAACAACAGGATAATTTGGACCGGTGTCACGATAGCAATTAACCATTTCAGAGTTTTAAAATAAAAAATACAAAGCGTTGCTTTCTATGATATTATAATGTATGTGACATTATGGCTTTTTAAAGTCTTACCAATGTATACTGGTACGGCACATGATTTAAATTGTGTTTCAATCATTTCCGTGAACTTTCACAAACGTTACATGCCCGATATGAGCGTTACAGCAAATTCCATAAATGTTTGAAAGTATGAATAACACATACTGCGGATGTACAGTCTCTTTGCGATTATGTAATGATGCATTTACAGACATTACACCTGGCAAATACAGAAGACAATTAAAACATGATAAATGGTGATTTATACGATTTAAAATAGCGGCAAAGCTTACAAGGAAGATGTTATTCATATAGAGACGTCCGTCTGTAGTCATTGCTGCTATGGTTCATGTTCTACTACAGACTCGGGGGTCCGAATCTGGATCATATATGTAAGGCTCGATAAAACTGTAAGCCATAGTTAACGTTATGGTAACAACTAAACATTTTGGTACAGATTTCCATGCAACAGCTGGCGGACGATCATGCAGAGACTTCGCGTATTCATCTCCAGCTTTCTCCGGAAAATATCGTACAGCTGTATCTGTCTTCTGTTAATGTAAGAAAACTAAACACTTTTCAGAGACATGAAGAACGCAATATTACTACAGGTACTCAAGATTAACATAAAATTGGCAGAACAGTCTTATTTAATCCCTCCTTTAAAATTGATGTCGAACTTCCATCATGTCTCGAATGCGTGTCAACCAGAGACTTGTTCTTCAGGCAAATGATGGTGACGAAATTTCCCGCCAGAGTAGATGCTTTCCTATTGACTTAAAACAAAAAAGCAAAACTTGTGACACGCCTACGTCATCTGCCTGAACAACAAGCCTCTGCTCCACACGCATTCGAGAGATGGTGGAAGCAAGAAATCAACTTTAATGGCGCTGTCAATAATTCTCTTAAACAAATGCATGAGGGAAATTTTGATTTGGTAGAGAAATATCCCTTTAATGGTTTACCGTGTTAATAACATCGATCAGTTGGTATTACCTTGAGGATCATATTTGAATTACCGTAATACCATACCAGTTATACGTCTTGAAAACCTGATGAGTTTCTTCTGCTATGAGTGCGGTTGTCATGCCGCTTTCTCCTGGGTCTTAAAGTACACCCAGTTCTCATAACACACCCAGACAGATGATTCGCTTAATTATGTTTTGTTTATATGAAAATCTGATTTACTCACTTAAAGGTCCAGTGTGTAATTTTTGGGATGATCTATTGATAGGAATTCAAAATAATATACATAGCTATGTCTTCAGAAGTGTATTACCTTAGAATTTATTTCTATCTACGTACACCGTGGGTCCCCTTGCATGTAATTCGCAATGTCAGCTGTCATAGTGTTTCGAAAGCTTTGCCGTTAGATATTACTGACTGGACCTTTACACTTGTGTTTAATTTGAAATTGGAAACTTTTACAGGTACCTCATGCCCCTCAACGTGCCATGACTAATATTAATGTTATTTTCTTGAAGTAAATCAAACAAAAGTGCATTTACAGGTAAACTCAATATTGAATTTGGTTTACATCGATACTTTTTTTACATTTCCAGAACAAGTCAATAAAACAGTGATAATATTGATCATTTTGTTCACTGTAATCGTGATTTGAAGTTTTTACACAGTAACATCTCTAACCGTAAAAAAATCCCCTGTAAAATTACAGGATATAAGGATATAATAAACAGGTTTCGCCGTTTTTCCTGTAAATGTTGCGGTTTTGGACCGTATTTCAAAAAGACATGAAATATCTGTAAAAAACAGTACAATTACATTTTTTTTACATTGATTTTACATCCCCGACCCGGCCCCGGATAAGCGGAAGAAAATGGATGGATGGACATTCTAAAAAGGTAAAATTCTGTAAAAGTATGTTTTTTTTACAGTGTTGGACCCCATTGACTTTTTTGTTGTTGTTGCAACAAGATGCACGGAGTCTGTTCAGTGCTGATGCCTATATATCTTTTTAATGCACTAGAACAACAAGCCATGTCGCATCACCCAACATCTTGGTGTGTGCTACTGTCTGTTTCAATCTATCTCAAATATGTTTCTGTAAAATGAAGTTCAGGTCTGTGCAGGCCAGTCAGGCCGGACTAAAAACCTTTTCTACGGTATGTATACATGTGCACAAAGGCATTGTTGTGCTGGAATAGGCCTCGTTGATGTCTCTATGACAAAGCATTAAAATGTGTCCTCACAGAAACACTGTACATATCGATAGGAAGGCCGGTGCTTTCATTTTATTATGCACCATCAGCGTCATCACACAATGACATTTGCTCAGACGAGAGACGCTGACTCACTGACGAACACACACAGAAGAAAACTGCACTGTCATACACACCTGTCTCTTCAGTACACACACACACACACAAGTCAATGAGAGCATGAACACACGACCGGTCCCGCACTGAAAAACCTGTATTCAATGCCTATAAACTGACCTATATCCATACAATAAGCTACTGTAACTGTCAACACTCCACAGCTCGGCGGATATTTTTAAAGCAGTATCCACCACTTTAAAAATACATGTGTCCGTCATATTGATGTGAGGTTCCAAAAAGCACAAGTAGGTTTATTTCCAGACGAGGGTGTTGTGCTCGATTTAAATAAGCTTATCCACCCTTTAACCTCCGTAATTTTTTTTACATATAGGAATTTTGGAAATACAACTTGACCTCAGATTTTAGGTTTAGCTGACTGGTAAAGGAAATCATAACTATGAGTAACATAACAATAACAGAACTTCCAGTAATTGTCAGAAATACAATAAACTATTACCAAAAAGATATCTGGAATATTTACTAAACCCCCTTTCAACTTTAAAGCGGAGGTTACACACACAGTTTCTGCCAATCTCATATTGAGCTTGAGCACCTGGAATAGTATTGCATATTTCATATCTTCGAAGAGTCAAGTGTATACGATATTTCCCAAAACAGTCAAGCTCCTAGAGGCGTGCAGTGGGAGGAACTAAAGCACGAGCACACAATACATCATCGCATCATCCCTGCATAACTGTTATGCACCTGCCAACAAAACACAGACATATGATTTAGCTTCACTTACCGCGTGCGGTTCATGACGGTGTCTTTTTATATGGCCACTGTTTATATAACATTCATTACCGAAAGGCCATGAACAAACAAACACAGCTGTACTTTAAGTTGCCCTATTTATTTATTTAATACATGTTTATTTTATACAACTTCTATTAACAGGAACTATTGGTAAAGAGTGCAACCCTCGTTCTCAAGTTTAAAACAAATGTTCATATATTCATATATCTGTAACTAACTTGATCTTTAAGTAATACGAGTCATCCTTAATCTTAAAGCGATATGGCTAAAAATGAATAAAACATCACGCAGTCATATACCAACACATCCATTGCAGGGGTATGTCTGTGTGATGTCTGCTAAAGATCTGGACACCTGGACTACATCTGTGTGAAACATCTGAAAAGTACGTTGTACAAACATCCTAAATCCTAAACATCATACAGACATCCGACCAGAAAGGTCTCAGAGACGTATTGCACATGGGCAAACGTTCATAAAGAATTGTCTTGCCGATCTTAATGCATCAAACAGACGTCTTCAAGATGTATGTGTGCTATCAGGGATACCACCCAGGTTTATTACTTACATTATAGAGGACTATTGCTGTATATTTTGTAATGGTTGTCCGGCCCAACACTGAGAATCAGAAATACTGGCTCACTAACACGTTCCCTGGATTTATTTAGCGTTGCAACATCCACAGAACAGATGCATCAGTTAAACTCTTCTTGTACTGATCATCTGTCAATCAACTGTTGGATTTAAGCACCGGATGTCAATCACAGCCAGAAGAGATCAGTTCAGGTAAAAATGTGATACTGTGATAGTTACAGTACCATGAAGACATGATGCAAGGGTGACCCTACTAAGAAATAAACAATACATAAATAAGTTCAATTGAACATAAACTGTTTTAAGAACGATTTTACTGCCAATGCTCTTACAATAGCCTTGTTTTAAAGCCTTGAGATCATGTGACGATGCACATCACTAATGTGACATCATTATTTTCGCACATCGTCACTGAAATAGATTTTGGGTGGGATTGATGATGATCTCAATAACTAAATGTATATATAGCGATCATAAAAAGCATCGTTTTCTACATGCAAAGCAATAATCTTTGGATGATGTAAGTCAATAAGTGTACATAAGGTCCACACTCATGATCGCGCATCTCACGTGCCCTACCTGAGCGCCACCCGGACCGTGCTCTCGTCCTGCCCGCCCGACATCTTCAGATCTTCATCGATAACGCAACGATCCTATCGATCTGGTGAGTGATCAGATCATGTACTGATCACGGCCATTATCACGTCTTCGCTCGCATGCACCCGCTCCAGCGATGATGCTGTACGACTGCGCGCGTTCCCGTGAATAAAGCACTCGCGCGTACACTCACTGACAGTCCTGCGCGATCTGATCTGCACGCTTGCTTCTCAAAGTCCCAGCCGCAATGCGTCACCAAACCACGCCCGTTGGTGGCGACGTCATAGAACGCGCTCGAACGACACGTCTTAGTATGACGTCATACTATGTATATACCATAATATTCATAAATGTGTAGGCAAATATTAACCACAGTTCCAAACGTATTGTGCAAACTAATAACTCTAAAATATAAAATATTACAAAATAATACAATGTAAAACAATTAAAGACAATAAAAAATTGTAAACATATTTATAGAAAATAAAATATTTCTGTCACAAAAATAGGTTATTGTGTTTGAGCTGTTTGTTGTGCGCTACCACGTGGTCTGTCTCTGTTTGACAGATGTATTTACATTTATGACCCAGGATCAACACATAAAAGCATTGCAAAATAATATTGAAAAAATATATAAAGCTGTCAGTTACATTCTGCGTTATATGTTGCATATGGAGCCATGTGAGGTTTGCCACACATTAATCATTCATGATAACATTTTTTATAGTTATTATTGTCATAAGCTCTCTCATTATGGCTACAGACAAAAAGATCAAAATACCTATTTACAAACAAGGCTTCCATATGAGGCATAAGGACGAATAAAGAAACTGTATTTTAATTCTTGGTAAAACCTGACGTCTGTCTGTAATGTCTTATTTCCATGTTAGAGTTTTAAAAACAATGTACCGTATATAGTTTGGAGCCATTACCTTACATTATGGACCTTTTTCACAAGATTGTGATGACACGTTCAATGGTCATCAGCATCGTAAATCCTACAAAGTTGTTTATATTTTAATTTTAATAAAATGTATGTTATAATAATAATGATACATTTTATTTATAGAGCACTTCATATTTACAGAAATCTCACAGTGCTAAAATATAAAGGATTCAATCAATTAAAGATTCCTAGAGTCTTAAGACCACATTTGAATGAACTCAATGACTGTGGTGCCCTCAGATGGTCAGGGAGAGCATTCCACAGTATGGGAGCAGCTGAGCAAAAGGCCCGATCGCCCGTAGTATGAAGCTTAGTCCTAGTGGGTTTGAGAAGAAATGCTGAGGCAGAGCGGAGGCTACGTGTTGGGCTTTGTGGAAGGAGAAACTCCTTGAGGTAGAGAGGGGCATCGCCATAGATGGAATCCTGTATGAGATTGGAAGCCAATGAAGGGACTGAAGGATGGGAGTAATGTGATTGCTCTTGCGCACACTCATGTACGTCTAAAACACTTTGTATTTATTACCTTGGAACCATATTAATAGAAATAGTTTCTTATACATAGTTTACCCAACCACCATGACTTCCGTTGAAAAAGGTCCAGCATTGGTTCACTGCGCAAAAGATCATTTGACCAGAGGGGGCCCTGAGTGAACTGTAACATATTCCAGCCCTCAGAAGAGCCTGTTGTACCCCTGCTGCGGGTAAGAGAGGTAAATAGTCGACCATCAAGAACTCTACGCTGCAGTGTCCTGTTACTGACTCTCAGATTACTTCTACAGAAAGCCCAAGCACCAGTGAGAGGGACACCATACTGAAGTACATACTTTGGAGTACAGTCTCCATTGGGCAGTCTGAGTGAATGTTGGCATCTCTTATGCCTTTATTTACTGGATGGTTTAGAGATGTCAGATGAATAACAGATTTATAATCACACAAAGACAGAGGGCAGTGGATCTGTCCTTAACTCACGGCTAAACCATGAGCTCAGAGGTCAGACAGGGTCAGGTTAGGACATGACTGAACAGGTTTCAGCTCGACAACAACACCTATTGAGTTATAGTCACAAACCCTAAAAGCAGTACGGCAATAATACATCCACCAACAGAAAAAAATTTGATTTATTTACTATATGAAAATACAAATACATCATTGCACAGATTAGAAACAAAATTCAGCGTCTGTTTAACACTGAATAGGGTCTCTCTCTTTGTCATTGAAAATTGAGCAAATGTTGGCTAAAATATAGAAAAAATATCCTGTGCTTTGGATTACAGATGACATTTTACATTCTTTAAAAAAAATTAGAAGACAAAGTCCATCACAAAAAGTCATATGAAGCTCCCAGACAGTGTAAGATTCTAAAACAATCTTACAATTTGCATAGATTACAGATGAATAAATCTTCATGTCCACAAACAAGGGCAGCATTACTGCAACTACAGTAGAAAAATAATCAACAGGCAATCAATGACACTGCCTTAAGATCAATATAAATAAATCAAATAGGTACACTAGATGACATTTTGATTGTTCTATAAAGTTTTCTGCCAATCAAATGCATTTATTTTAGGGTAAATCCGGGTTTAATTTGTGCCAGAGTTCTGACGAATTGTGCTAACTCCATACAAAACAGTACTAACCCCTCCCCGACCCTTAACCTAAATTACCCCAACTCAATCACAACACGAGGGAAGCAAAATCTGATGGGTAGCGTAGATCAACAGAAGACCGGATCAGTCACGCCCCCTTGTTCCGGCACCTCGGAATTTACAAATTAAGCACTGGGGTTGGTTCACTTAGAAAATAATCTTTCCCCATTTGGGATGGGCTCTCCCTTAATATTTGGTGTTTCAAGTCTGACGTCATTACTCAGCCGTGTTTTGGCAAGTTTTAGAATCATAAGGAGTTACAGTTATAGTTGGGGTAGACTCAAAACACCAAGGATTTAGCCAGAGCCATTTGGGATAAGGGATCATGAATCTTTCTTTGTTACTAATTTTGTGTGAGCTTCCCCTTTAAATAATTGTCTAACACAAACCATTGATATTGAATGAAGTTAAATCTCCCAAAAACTTGTACTCACTGATATGTAGGCAATTCTTCCCTCTGGTTCCAGTGTAGCATAATCCAATGCTCCCAACTCCAGCCGAGGCTAGAACATCAAATACCGCCAGTTTCATTCAACTGCCATATTAATCTTAAGAATGAATTTCTGAGTCTACAGAAATATTCACTGCACCCAAATCCTGAAGCTTCTTCCACACCTTTAGTTCATGCTTACTATTCACGTTAGAGGTTCTATAAGATTAGTGTTCAGCCCATTACACCATGAAACGAAAAACTATAAAACAGCCCATTTCCCAAAAATGTACTCAAGTATTTGCAGATGGGTCACAGTCCAGAGAACAATGCTGTACAATTTCCTGTTCAATAAATCCAGTCAGTTCTGTTATGTGTGACACATCATCTACATATGCAAACAACTTTTTTATAACACGACATGTGCAAATATAACTACCACATACATATCAGTTGAAGTCTTGATGAAATCTTTAAAGTTACATTGATACCAATCTGTTCAACATAAGAGAGTCAGCTAGAACGTTGAATCTCTGGAATGGGAACCACAGCAACCCTCTCACCACAGAGCCAATCTATTCTTGATCAGAAACGTCTTCATCCGAGCGGTAGTTCCCTCCCTTTACCCTGATGTAGTGGACGTCCTGACTCCCGCCGGCGCCACAGGTACAGAGTCTCCTGCTGAAAAGAGACTCGATCTCCTCCAAACGTAGCCCTTTGGTCTCCGGCAGACAGCTCACCACGAACACAAAGCCCAGCAGAGCCAGACCAGAGTACAAGAAGAACGCTCCTGTAAGGAGAAAAGTACTTTTTTTAAATAAGACTAGAGTGTATTAAAGTAAATCAATAAACATTGCCACTGTGTTGTACCGTAGTACGTGAGGTATTGTGCCACATGGAGGAAGGTCAAAGACACAAGAACATTGCAGATCCAGTTGACCCCGGCAGAGCAGGCGTTCCCTGTACTCCGAGCCCACAGTGGATAAATCTCAGAGTTCACCGTCCATGGCATAGGACCCATTCCTAATTCAACACACCATTTAAAAGATGCGTTTGGTTCTTGCTAGCATATAATACACTTTACAACAGCGGTTCTCAAACTTTTTTGTTGAAAGGCCCCCTTTTTGTTCTGTGCATTGCCTTAGGGCCTCCCAAACAAAGACTTATAATCTTAACCTACTCATACCATACTCAGTTATACAATGCTGGAACATCATTTCCTTTGCTTGGTGGTCTTGTTGTTCTGATGTTTAACTGCATCAAATTTATGATAAATTTCTATATTTCATGAAATGCCACAAAATCTGTGGTTCCCTTGAATCCATCCAGTTTGAGAACCACTGATTTACATTTACATTTAGTCATTTGGCAGACGCTTTTATCCAAAGCGACTTACAGATGAGGAAACATTGGAAGCAATTATAACAACATACATAATACATTGAAGTGCATCAAAACTAGTCCATTAAAGCCTAGCACAGTATACAAAGCTAAGAATAGTGAGGGCATTTACACTCCTCCCAGCTGTACGAATGGACCCGTATTTAACATTGTGGGTACTTTCGACTCACCTGGGGCAAATAAAGCCAAGTACAGAATTAAACCCATCAGAACAATCCAAGAATATGATGTTGGGCAGAAGTTATAGGCCCAGAATGCACCTGTGCTTTCTTGTGTGCCATTGGAACACCTCAATAAAAGAAATGAGATAAAGCACACAATAAATTGACATTTACAAAAACAGTTACATTTTGATGTATTTATTTACATTTATCGATATCGTACCTGCCCGCTGCAGCGCTTTCAGTGTTGGCCGCATCTACTGGCAGACAGGAGGACTCTACTACAGCTGTGCCATTTTTCCCGTAACAGAAACCACAACCAGGATCCAACATGCAGTATTCACAGAACCTACACATACAAACAAATATTGTTCTTTAAAAGATCTGCAGAAGTCGTTATACAGGTTTTGAACGGCATAAGGGTAAACACTGTAAATTATATTTCAGGCAAACTATTGCTTTGAAATAAATAGCTGTAGTTTACATCTTATAAAAGCAATGAGTTGACCATGCTTACGGATATGACATGTTGGGGGACGGGTCACTAAAAGGTGGTTTAACTACTGCTAAAACAAACAATAGATTACTCACCCATATGCATTGCATGAGGAGTTTTGGAGAGATGGGTCACTGGGGTGAAAGGTCACGGGTGGAGAGGCCTGAGCAGAGAGCAGGAAACCAGCAGCAAGCACCATCAGACTAACAGCGGTACCTGAGAAATGGACATATCGTTGTATACAATACTGCCTACAGCGTCCCTGTGTGTTGCACGTGTGTTTGTATTCTCACCCAGTATACTTCCCAGTGTGAGCTTTCTGCGGCCCACCCTCTCCACAAGCCACACCCCCAACAGAGTAAACAGGAAGTTGGTGAAGGCTGTGACAGAAGCCAGCCAGATGGCCGTCCGATCATCCTGTACTCCGGACATTTGCAGTATGGTAGCGCTGTAATACCTGCGGTCATTGAGTAAGCAAATGTAGTCCACGCTCTGATTCAGAATAGCATACTAATGTTGCATGGCGTGTACTACAAAGATGTAAACTAAAAAGGTGATTACGAAACATCACATGTACACTATTAACGCACATGACCGTATTGATTCCAGAGAGCTGCTGGAACATCTGTAGACCACAACCCACTATCAGGGCACGTCGTACTGGAGCATACGTCAGCATACGCCACAACACCGGACCACCTATAAGATCCATCGATCCACAAATTCAGAAAAACAAAACATACGCCGTGATAGCGCGTATGCAAACGTTAAGCAACCGTCTCACCACCAGCATCGTTCCTCTCCTCCTCAATGCCGCTCCGTATGCTTTCGTACTCCTCATCCACATTTACACCAGCACGGATCTGATCGAGCACCAGCCGAGCTTTCTGGGCTTCCCCCCTCTGCAGGAGCCAGCGAGGACTCTCAGGGAGGAAGAGGAACCCGAAGAACTGCAAAGCAGCAGGAACGGCCGACAACCCCAGCATGTATCTATGTAAGTGGTTCAAAAGATGAGGATTAAAAAGAGGTTGCAAAGTTTTTAACAAAGGCTGTTATTTATAGTAGCCACCTCCAGCCGTCATGTTGCATGTAGCTAAAGGCCCCATCCACCACGCTGGCTATGAACTGCCCGCCAGTGATAAACAGAGTGTTGATGGTGACCAGCTGGCCTCTGAGGTGAGGAGGAGAAACCTCGGCGATGTACACGGGTGATGTCATAGATGCAATACCTGCAACAAACAGAGGATTTAGAAGAAGAACAACACAAGTCCAATGATAGAAAGGTCTTCTATGGCATACCTAAACCCAGCCCAATTATAAGCCGTCCAAAAAGAAGAACCTCTTTGTTGGGTGCGACGCTTAGAATAATACCGCCCGCACAAAAGATGAAGCTGGCGAGCAGTATGCAGATTCTCCGGCCGAAGATCCCGTTGAGATAACCTCCAGCCAGAGCTGACAGGGCCGCGGCTCCAACAGTGACGGAGACCAGCAGCTCCTGCCACAGAGAGCTGAGGTTCATCTCCTTCTTGAGCAGCAGCATGGCTCCGGACACCACACCTGTATCGTAGCCGAACAGGAACCCACCCAGAGCCGAAAAGCCGGTGAGGATGTACACGAAACATGGCATGCCGAGCTGGACGGGCTTGACGTCATCGGTGGGCGGTCCATGTTCTTGGTTGATGGGCGGGACATCAGACGGCGTCCTGATCAACCTCCTCTTGTCTCCACTCACCGGCTCCATCGTACGCAGAGTTCGCACATTGTCTCCTAAACCAAAGAGCACACGACACGCATTCCAGTAAGCATGATCACACCCAAAACAAATGTCAAAAACCAAAACCAGCAAGGCCACGTTGGCATTGTACATTGTAAGAAGACTTGATCGGTTCCTTTAAGCGAATCAGTGAAGCCGATTCACAACGCTCTTGAACAAATACTCGATATACGGAGAACATTTTAAACACAACCTCTCACATCTTTCTGTAGCGTTACTACAACGCTTTAGTTATTCGTTGCACATTTAAGTACATTTTGCATGAACACGCAGGATACAGACAAACGAATCGGTGAACGCTTTCTGAGTCAAACAAGCCGTCCAAACGAACCGACTCCTCAAAATGAATCGGACTTTTGCGTATACCCCACAATCTCTGTTTATAATCATCACTAAACACGCTGCCCACACGGTATGCACTACAAAGTGTGCTTCAATGACGCACTGACGTACCGCCGTCTCGTGCAGCATTCGTGTCTGTTATAAATAAACGATACGGCGCCGCATTTCAGCTCGTATTTAGAAATATATCGGATTTAAAAGCAATGATTTTCGTATAGACGCACGTCTGTTTGATTCTCAATGTGTCATTTAAAGTCAGACTCTTAATTCCTTAAAACAAGACACCGTCCAACTTCAACTTCCTATCTGCGCATATACTGTAACACCGCGTGCTTCAAAAATAGAAATACAATTCTCACAACATATGAATGATGTATATGTGTGTTGTCCCTCGATCACTTGCCGTAAAAACACTTGTTTGTTGTTTTGCTGAGGACTCGGTGTTGCTTTGGCTGTGTTGCGCTCGCGCTGCTCAAACAGGAAGTTTGAGCGTTTGAAGTCATATGATTCATAAGCGATAACGCAGCGCGCACCGCAGCCGTGGACGTGACCGAGATTTCTTGTTTGAACCACTGAGACTCAAATCGGGAACTGGGTTTTACTCGCATCTCATCTTCTGCCCCCATGCTGCTTTGCATTCGTATGGCGGAAAACTTCCTGCGCTGTCAACGGCATGATGTTGATCTACTGTGTCCACATGGCCACTGAGTAGCAGGGATGCTTGCGACTTGCGTTTCACGCCACAGACTGATCGATTATGGCGGATAAAGGGGAGTTAAAGATCCGATTGAAGAAGCTGCTGGTGAGATTGAACCTACAGGAAGGGAAGCAGTTGGGCACCATGGTCCAGATCATACAGGACCTTCTGTTCCTGTCCCATACGGATCACTGCGGTGAGTTACAGAATGACCCACGATACTGTAATCTGTAAAGGTGTAAATGGATAGAGGCCTTTAAAGCATACTTTCAATACTGTCAGCTCCCCCCCCTCCTTGGGCTTTTTCCGGTGGGACATCTGCTGCTGATATTTTTAGGTTTCTGTTTTTCTTTTGTCCCGCAGTTGAGTTGTTTGCGGATCAGAATGTCCACCTGTCCCTGGTGCTGGTGCTGTCATCTCATTTCAACAGCAAAGTTCAGCAGGTAACGTTAGTTATCATTTCATGGAAGATGCAAGATGAAATAAATTTCCTCTGGTTAAAGGGACAGTGTACCCCAAAGGTACAAGTTTAAGCACAGAGCTACTGGTTTCCAGCACGTTCAACAGTTTGAAGAAGTAGTTCAAAGTTCATTTGAACTATGAACAAAGCAGTTCACAAATGAAAACATTGTGATTTAAAGTGATGTGGTTTTGGTGTCGTAGGTTGGGTGGTCTTTGCTGTGTCGTCTGATGGAGATCTGTCCCTCCACTCTGGACAGACTGGCATACCCAGCAGACATTGACTTAATAGGAGTGCATCAGTAAGCCGTTTATGTTTCTATTATGAACTTAAGCTTATCTCTATATATAATGAATATAAAAAAGGTGTCCTAACTAAACTTGAAGTGTTTAAAACAAAAGTATGAATACATGGAATGCCCTAAGTCTAGTCATTGTATAAAACCGAAAGTAAAAATCTGAAAAGAAATTCCTGATATGGATCTTGCAAGATTCGTCTTTAGGATTGTTGTTTGCTCACAGGCATGTTCTGAAGGTGCTGTGCGTGTATCATAAAGATGCCAAAATGATGATGGTGGGTCTAAGAGCTCTGACTCTGTTGCTTAAGTCAGGTAATGCTTGCGTTCCCACAATACATCTAACCCAACAATGACACCAAAAAGGAATAAAAAGTTCTTTAAAAAAGATCCCTAAAGGTTAAAATAATTTCATAAGGTTCTGCACGTTAAGTGCTAATGAGTAGGCCACGTTTGCCACCCCTGCTGTACTGATGTTTTGTGTTTGTGGGCCAGATGAGATTGCGACGCAGATCCTGGATGAGGAAGAAATAGACGTGTTTTTTCAGGTTTTGAGAGCAATGAGGTCGTTCAGTGACAGTGAAGAGGTTCAGTTGCAGGGATGTGCGGCTCTACAACTACTGCTGCAGAGAGGTGACAACACACACACGCAAGCAACATCGGAGGACCATTGATATTATATATAGTGTAGTTCTTCACCATCATGTCATTCCAAACCTGTATAACTTTATCTGCAGAACACAAAAGAATCATTTAAAGAATGCTTGGTAATCAAATTGAACCCCATTGACTTCCATGTTCACAAAACCACTGAGACATTTTTCAAAATATATTTTTTTGTGTTCCACAGTTATTTACATTATATATAACAGATTTTGAATGACATGAGGGTGAATACATGATGACAGATTTTTCCCTGTGACTGTTCATTGGTACGGTACCAGTTTCAGAGGATCATTTGATGGAGTTCATCGAGAAGAAGGACCATGAGGCGGTTCTGAATGCTCTCAACCGGTTTATGGACAGCGAGAATGTGGTTTTGCAAGCTTTAAGGGTCCTCATACCGTTGGCTGCTCCAGGTATCACGGTGCCCTCTATTTGTTTTTAGGAATCTGTTCGCCAACAATTGATCTAACTGGACCTATATGTCTTGAGTCTAGCAAGCAATGTTGAGATGCTGATGTCCAAAACGGTTAAATGCTACACTCTGATTAGTCGGGCTATGGAGGCGTGGCTTGACTCTGAGGCCATACAGGAGACTGGATGCGGTTTGATACGAAAACTAACATCAGGTGGGTTCAGGTCAGATCTGGGAGAGTAATTGTAGCAATTGTGAAGTTATACTGTATCCCTTGTCATAACTAAGTGTAGAAGGATTGTGTTTGACAGAGAGTTACTATAACATCTTGGTGCTGAATGGTGTCCACAAAGTGGCTGTGAAAGCTTGTGTGTCTTACCCTGAGAATGCAAGAGTTCAGACTGCTGCTCTCTCTTGTGTGAGCATGCTCGGTAAGTCAATATAATGTACCATCCATTGAAGATCCTTGGACTCCCAGCACTGGCTATTTTGTGTGAATTCATGCAATATATTTTACATTTATGCATTTGGGAGACGCTTTGATCCGAAGTGAATTACATGTCAGTATACTACATTTGTTTCTGAGTATGTGCAATCCTTGGGATAGAACCCATGACGTTGGCATTGCTAGCGGCATGCTCTAACCACAGTGCTGTCTCGCTGCTTCACACGAAATGTGTAAAAACAGATCGTACCTTAACATATTAAAAAGATTGTATGAATTCAAACAAAATAGCCATCATGTAAAAAGTCATGAATTGCAATGAAAGTTGAACGCTTTTCCACCATCGCGCTATTTTGTCCACTCCGTGCTGATCCATGCCAGCCGGGACGTAAATGGTTTCATTTTCCACCGCAGTGCGTCTCCGCACACATTCTATTAGCACGATTCAGGTAAGACAACCGTGCCGAAAATGCTGAGCCGAGAACAGTTTGCAATCGTGCCGCGTCGAACCAGGCTCACTTAGAAACATGACCGTAAGCATTTCAGACCGTGCTTAAAACGGTTCGGCGTGACGGTGGAAAAGAGCTCTATGTTGGAATAACATGATTAAATAATGACAGAATTTTCATTTTTGAGTGCACTGTTGCTTTAAGAATTGAGTGCATTTCCCGAACAACGACGCAGCTCGCTGCTGAAGCACCATGGTGCATTGTTGGGGATTTATATATTTTTTTATTTAAAAATATTTTTGGAAATTCCCTCTGCCCAGGGATTCCCCAGGGTCCTATTGCCCAACCATTTTTAAAACGGCGCGTACATTTTTTTGACAGACAAAAATGTATGTATTTAGAAAGATTGCTATAGAATGCGCATCAGGTTCATCAGATTCCAAAGCAATTGGACTGACAGGTACGCACACCTTACTTGCGTATACATTTGGGCGGTCTTATGGCACGGTCACACTTAACTTTTCCCTCCATTGACTTCCATTCATACGCATGCAAATGCAACAGACCGGAAACCCATGCACGTCCAACAATATTTCACGTTTCGCTGCATAGCAAAGTTCAAGTTCGGTGACCTCTGATATGCGAATCTGCGTCAGGTGAGCGCGTGAGACCAATATAACATCAAAACGTCATAGCGTGACCTCTCGGTACAGAAACGTGAAAAATGGAGGAATCTCGCCCGTCCATTTAGTTGAATCATACCACGAACTGACGTAGATTTGTGGGGGTGTGGTTACACGAAGCGTTTCAGGCAGGTCTGGGTGAGCATACAGCATTATAATACTTTTAAATTATAGAACATTTACTGCACAATGTGGATGGAAAGCGTGACCTTGTGAACTAAAACCAACTTGCTAGCTGCAGGACTAACGTCACATATTGATAGTCTGGTCATGTGATGTCCTTTTCTCAGCGGAGTCTATAGTACAGAATGAAGGTCTGGACAGAGAGGGCGGTGAGGAGGATGGGTTGGGACAGGAAATGGCCGTGAGGAAAGTAGTCACACATGCAGAGGAAAGCCTTATATGGACAGAAGCATGTTATACGGCTTTGGAGCGGCATGCTGATAATCCCACAGTACAGGTGAGGAGGTCATGGCCAAGCTCACTATGCGCAAACAATCTGAAGTTCATATTTTTTATTTGTACTACAGTGAATGTTACTCTCTGTCCAATCAGGAAGCTGCTTGTTGGGCTGTAAACAGCCTGCTGCTCCATTGCAATGCTTCCAAATACGTGGAACTGGAAGGAAGGTTCGATTTTATGAAATGTTTCATATTTAACATGAGTTAACAAGCCCTTTACATTCGGATGGATCATTAAAGCATATCAATGTTTTATCATCAGTTGGAAAAAATCACTACCAACAATTGAATTCTAAATAAGTGTACAGTGTCATATTTTCTTGTGTTTCAGGCCTCCTCTTCATACTCTCATTATGGCTTCAATGCTCTTTCATTCGTCCTGTGTGCCGGTGTTTCAAGCTGCTTCATGTACACTGCGCACACTTATACAACACAACAGTGAGTCTTGATTTCTCTTAGGTCAGATACATGCAGCGGGGTCCAAAAATCCCTAAAAGACTGCTATACTTACAAAAAACGATTGAATGAAATAATGAGCCGAAAGAGAGATAATAAAACAAAGATGATATACTTTTGTCACACTCGAAATGGAAATATGACTTTAAGGCCACGTTTACACGATGAAAAACGGAAAAGTGTTTTCTTATACATGACACCGTTATTAAAACGGTCTGCTTTTACACGGATCCGGGAAAATGGATAAAAACACTGTAATAGGCACGCCAGGCCAGTGGATGGCGATGTTGTTGTGTATAGAAACAGGATTTGCCTTGGCACATACATATGCGCAGTTATTTCCCATTTTACTGGGCAAACGTAGATCACAGTACGGGAAGCCGCCATATTGTGTTGGCTATACTTGCGCGACTTGACGTCATTGTTTTCTGAAAGCTCCGTCTTGCAGTTTAAATGGAAACTTTGAGACCCGTTTTCAAAATCGGTCTTCTGTA
The DNA here is from genome assembly GCF_947034865.1 of Barbatula barbatula. Lineage (NCBI taxonomy): Eukaryota > Metazoa > Chordata > Actinopteri > Cypriniformes > Nemacheilidae > Barbatula > Barbatula barbatula. The sequence continues at coordinate 3,784,231 of NC_136788.1, forward strand.
AACGGCCTCTTAGCTTTGAGGTTGTCCATGTACAGCCACACCCAAATAGCAAATCACTGCTGTCCTTCCGAAACCTCGTATATCCATATTTCCTGATTTTTATTTATTGCCAAAAGTCAATTATTATTATTCACGCTTTGTTTGTCACTGGGTTTTGCAAATATCTACCCAATAAAAAGTATTACTTCTTTTCAACTTTGACAGCATAATGTGTAATCGTCCCATTTCCTGAAAAACACAAAATTTGGACAGCCACGAAATATTCAAATTGTGATTTTACACTTTTTTTAGTGATATAATGTTTGGTGTTTTCAAGGGATTGATATTTTGGTGGTTTCTTGATTGTAGGCAGGATGAGAGCCCTCTTGTTGTCTCACGGCATTCATTTCAACATTGTCAATCTGATGAAAAAACACTCAAACTCCAGCGACGTGTGTGAAAGCGCCTGCAAACTGCTTCACACCCTCTTCCAGGGAGCGTGAGTGCACATTCAGACAGTCTCTGAATCTTTGATTGACAAAATGGAGGTAAACATCGAATGACACGTCCAGGGGTGGTACACATCTTCTTTGGCTTTCTCCAGGAGGGCCGGTCTGGATGAAGGAGCTCTGGTTCTCGGTCAGATTCTGATCGCTCTGAAGACGCACAACTTCCTTCCTGAAGTTCAGCTGGAGGGTCTCCGAGCGAGTCTTGTTCTTCTCAACCCAGGTATGCTTTTGAAATCCTTTTTGTTGTTTTCTTTCAGATTTACTGGTACCCATGTATGTGGCACTATAAAAATGTTTGACAAGTGATGATAATTCGAGGAATTTATGTTTCCGATCCCTTTAAAAATCAAATGTCAAAGTGTACACTATTCATGAAAAGTGTCTGTGTGTGAGCAGACAGGAGTTTAAGGGAACATGGCATCTCAGTGGCGGATCCCGACATGGTGGATGTGTCACTGCGGGTGCTGAAGAACCAGTGTGTACTGGAGGGAGCTCACGCTGTATATCTAGTGGCACTTAATAGGGTACGTAGATTGTTTCTTGCAAGCTTTACTTTCATAAGAACTTTTTCAGTATAGCCCAAAACTCGAGTGGCTGCATCAGTGGCATGACGGCACAGTTTTTGTGTTTTTAGTTTATTAGTAGTGAGGAGATTCAGGAGTACGGGCTTGGTATTCTCACCACTTTAGCTGACTGTTCAGGAGCCGTTGACCTCATGTGCCAGCAGGGGGCGATAGACACAGTTCTTCACACACTGCAGATGTTCCCACTGAAGCGTGGTGCGTCACCTTCATCCCGTTTCCGATCCTACCTTCTGATCTCAGCCATAAGGTCTTAAAGGGACCGCTCACCCAAAATATTTAATTCCATCGACCACCATGGTAGAAAGAATTTTTGTATATATGTTTTGTTTCTGTTGAACACAAAATAAAAAATGTATGAAATTTAGCAGAAGACATTTTTTCTGGTAGTCAATTGGTGCCCCAGAAATCACTTTGAAAACGTTCCTGTTCATTGAAATCAAATAAAATATTGACGTAAAAATTGTTGGAAAAACTTAACTTTTGACTTAAGCAGTGAATGTATATCAGTTGAAATCATCTGCCTTTTATTGTAGATATTCACTACTGGGGTCTTAGCCTCTTGTTTCACCTCATCTCTAAGAAGAAGCTTTCTCGTATGATGGTGCCGGTACTGGCCTCTGTTGTGGTCAGCTCTGTACGACAGCACAAAGAAGACACGGCCATGCTCCTCAAGGTACATCAGTATTGCGGCTTTCGTTCTACAATTCAAATGCTCGCCGGGCGTTTGTACATTAGGGTCTAGCGGTGTAAGTTTTGGTCCATCAGGGATTTCAGGTGGTGTGGAAGCTGTTGGACACCTGCTCGGGTGCGGCGGCTGAGCTGCAGAAGGAGGGGTTCGAGAAGGAGATCTTTCAGATCTTGAGGGAGGGTACGGCAGACCAGCGTAGAGATCCGGTGAGACATAAGAAGCAGATCTCAAGCTTTCATAAATGAACGAACCCGTAAGCGATAAATCCCAGCGTTGTTGTCCAGTTACAGGGAATAAGTTGCCTGTGTCTGCTGAAGATGGTGGCAGACGGTGAGATCATGTACATGCTTCTGGAAAGGGCGTGTGAGGAGGGAGATGTGGTCATGACCGAGTGTCTCATACAGCTGGGTGCTGACATCAACAAGAAAGCAAAGACGGATTCTCTCATAAATCAGGTCTGATAATGAAAACTAGAGTTATTAAATGTGCACTACAGTTATGCAATTCACGACATTAAAAATACTGCAGGATTAGGTGAAAGTAGGATTAAATGGTGTTCCCACCAATAGAACACATTACCAGTACAGATACCATTGAACCAATACAATTTCTATTATAACTATTAAATCCCAAATGTTTTGGTGTTTTTTATTATTTTATTTATTCAAAGTCTTTTCCCTTGAGAGCTATTATTGAATTGATATAAACTATAATAACTCTGCATGTAACACTATCTGGATGATGTTTTGTTGTTTATATATATACAGTATAATAACTCTGCATGTAACACTATCTGGATGATGTTTTGTTGTTTATATCAATATATATATATATATATAGTAGCGGACAAAAAGAAGAGAAACAGCGTTTTAAAACAGCATTTCTAGATGCATTGTGGCCATTCCAGTCCAAGATCAAACCTCAGGAGTGACAAAGTCATCCAAAAACAACGTGAAAGATGCAAGAAAACCCAGTTTATCACACAAAAAATATTTTTTGCTAAATACGAGTGTAGTATTGCTAAAAATGAATATGAATATGAACTTCTTTGGAGTATTTGAAAAAATACAACGTATCTTTTCTGTTATTTTCACCTCTTTCTCCAGTCTTCATTTTTTCCAAATAAATGTAGGAACATTTTTATTTGAAATTTGGTTAAAATGTTGTTTGTAGTTCACAGAATGAAACAAAAGTGATAATTTTACCTAAACGCATGCCTATGAATAGTAAATCTTTAAATCAGAAAAACTATATCTGAAATGGACATACAGTATACAGCGTGTGTGTATGTATATATAATTTTTAGCAATTGCATATTATTTATTGTTATTCATTTTTTATTTATTTTCAATGAGGCAACATTCCTCCTTTTTTATTTCATATTTCAAATAATATTATCTGTGATTTCAACAAAGTAGTTTTTATTTTAGTAATAGTGTTGGTTGCATGTGAAGTCAAAACTCTTTCATCCCGTTAACAAAGCACAACCCATAGATGAATAAACTTAACATGCAGTTTATTTAAATATGGAAGTCTTAAAGGTCCAGTCGCAAAGTTAGCGTTGTTAGTAGTAGTTGTTTGTGCAAATGCAGTACACAATAAAAATATTCAAACCATCACAGTCAAATCCATACAGTGCTGGTGTATTCCTGCAGGTCTGTGATCGGGGAGCTCCGCTGGCTCTGCTGGAGCTGCTGGTTTCCACCGGCGTTCATGAACAGCAGCTGCGTGGGGCTCTGTCTGTATGCGTCAGGAGAGGAGATGACCCGGCCGTCACCCTTCTCCTCAGCCGTCTGGGGCTGGACCACAGCAACAGCGCCCTCTGCCTCGGGAGCTTCCATCTGGGGCGGATGAAGGCCAGCTGGCTCAGCGCTCTGCTGTCTGAACGTAAGAGCATCATTCCAGTCAACGGTAGGAACGGTGAGTCCATCGATTGAACTCATGAAGTCTGTGATCACATGCTCAACATTTCCACCCTCTTTCTCATGTGGATGGACTTTTTCCATTCATTTTCTCAATAGGAAAGAACGAAGACTTAGGAATTATGAATGAATTAGCTAAAAATGATATCATCATTCCTTTATAATACTTCTTTTTTTATTTCTCGAGTTGTAAATGGTTGCGGTGTATATTTGGTAAAGGGATATTTGTAGCTGGTAATGTGTAAATATGTGGTTGTGTCTGTATTAAGGTAAAGGTCAGACTTTGGCCAGACAAATTTTGTTACTCAAGAGGAAGAAAGGGTTTGTGGGAGTGGCCAGACACCCGAGTGATGTCAGCACATCAGGATATTACACTGACGAGGAAAGCGATGACTCTTACATGTCTTTAGATGACAGCTTTGCCTTTATGTTGGATGACATGGAGAGTGATGGTGAGAGGATCGCCACACACACTGTCCATTCACACTCAAACATGGCATTTTGCGATCTCCATGAGGAACACATGAGCATCTCATGTAGATGCTGTTTCATTGGTAGGGAGTGACGGACCTCCAAATGGATCGTCGGTGCACAGCGGTTCACCAGAGCTAAGCAGAAAAGCTTCTTGGAGACGACACAGTGGACGTAAATGTGCCAGTTCAGAGGTAACATAACAAACTTCAGTTAAGCTAGGTGCTCAGGTTTATACAATGAGGTGATCTGACCTGATTCTGCATACTGCCACAGGGATACCACGGAGACTCCGATCCAAGCGCCTCTCTGAGGTTTGGCTGGAACTCTCACAACACGCGAGGTACAATTTACAAACCTGAAGCATGTTAACTAATGCTACGGATTTCACCAGACTACGATTAATGTGACATCTGTTCTGTTAACCGTACAGGGTCGCTTGATAGCCCATCTGCTTCTGGTGGCCCTCTGGGCGTTGATAAGGAGCCCATCCGTCTGCTGGATCTATCAGGGAACGAGTTGGACAATCTGTCTTGTTTATTGGATGAGAGCTCTGTCAAACAGCAGATCGAGAACCTCTTTCGACTCGATTTGAGTAGCAACAACCTGTCGGAGTTTCCCAGTTCTCTTTGTCAGGTCTCTATCACTACTAGCTAATTTGACAAAATTGTTATTGTGTATTCATCCAACCTTAACAAACCGTATTCTTTTTGTAGAGTTTAAGAAGTTTGACCCGACTTGATCTCCAGTGTAACAAATTGCAATCACTTCCTGCTGAACTTCTGGCTCTTCCCGCCCTGAGCGTGCTCAATGTATCCCGCAATCTCCTTGGTCCTATTTTGCTACTGGACCCAACTGTGCATTGTCCAACCCTCTGGCAGTTAAACCTGTCATTCAATCTGATCACAGTCTTCCCTTTTCAACTGGGTCAGGCCATGAATAAACTAGAGGAGCTCTCACTGGAAGGGTATGTTTGGAGATGTAGTTCATTCAAGAGGTCTAAAAGGGATACTTCAGCCAAAAATGAAAATTCTGTCATCATTTGGTCACCTTTGAGTTGTTCCAAATCTGTTTATATTTTATTCTTCTGTTGAACAGAGAGAACGATATTTGGAAGAATGCTTATAACCAGACAGATTTTGCCCCCCATTGACTTCCATAGTATGAAAATTAACTTTATCATTTGAACACAAATGAAGACATTTTGAAGACTGTAGAACAACTAAAGAGTTCTGGGCCACTTTTGACTACCATTGTATTTTTTCCTACTATGGAAGTCAATGGGGGGAAAAATATATTTGTTTATAATCATTCTTCCAAATATCTTTCTATTTGTTCATCAGAACAAAGACATTTAAAGAGATTTGGAACAATTTGAAGGTTTCTTTGATTTGATTGGGATATAAATAACAGTATTTTATTAGCAATTCAAATGTTAACAGTAATTTAACTTTGTCTTTCAGAAATCAAATATCAGAACTGTCTCTACCTCTCTCTCTGACTGAACTGAAAGTTTTAGATGTCAGTAAAAATCAAGTGACAGTGGTTTCAGAAAGTCTCCTCACGGAATGTCTCAAGATGGAGACTTTTAATGCTTCGGTTAACCAAATCAGTAAGTTTCTATGACTGCGTAGTGGAATAGTTCACCAAAAAAGATAAAGTTTCAATGGACACACGCGCCTGGTCCAATGTTAACGTTCTATGTCGTTTCAATATCAAGAAATATTATATTTAATTTATATGAATACTTATTTATATTAATCAGTTATTGTACATCAATTGTAATTGAAAAACTTAGAAACTACGCTATAGTAGTTATAGATTCCTTGCGGAGGTCTACCTGGAATTACGTTTGGGCCTTATAACTTTCATATTGTTGCCACTAAAAACGTCTACATATTATTATAGTTTTGTTTCAGTGGACACAATATTTTAAATCGGCTTTTTATATTAATATATTTAATTTTTTTGCAATTTTGGCATTTAATATTTCTTATATTGCAATATACATTTAATTTATTTTACTTTACTTTCAGTTTTAGTTTAGTGATAGTTTAATTTAGTTTAGTTTTTAGTCTTCATCTTATTTAGTTTTAGTCTTTATCTTATTTCACTGAGGCAAAATTATATTTTTGTTTTTCAAAAAAATATGATGTTATTTTAGTTGGGTTTACTATTCCTTTTGAATTCATTTAGTAGTATAATAATGATCATTCTGCAAAACATGTTTGTACACTAATTGTAATGAACTTTTTGGTACAGGTTCGTTGCTGCACCTTCCTTCCAAAATAACTACTATTAAATTTGCCCAGAACCGTTTTACAAGCATTCCTGAAGTCATTACCAACCTACAATAGTAAGTGCTTTTTTGTTATTTTGTAGATTAGTTTTATTTAATGAATCAAACTGTTTTCAATTCATCTGGTCTTCAGTTTGCGGTCAGTGGACATGAGAAATAACAGCATCAGGATTCTGCCGGGTCCGGCTCTGTGGGCCAGCGTGAATCTGAGAGAGCTGATGTTCAGTCAAAATCACATCTCTGTGCTGGACCTCAGCGGCCCCGTCTACAAATGGGCCCGACTGGAGAAACTCCATCTGAGCGCCAACAGAATCGCTGAGGTACAGGGATTCACAGCAACAAAACACTGCATGTGGTACATAATTTTCAGAAGTAATGATGGATTTGTGGGGTGTGTTTTTTCAGATTCCTCCTCAGATCGGTCTCCTGGAGGACCTTACGTCTCTGGATGTGAGTCAGAATAAAGGTTTGCGGACGTTTCCGGATGAGATGGGAAAACTGGTGCGTTTGTGGGATCTGCCGCTGGACGGCCTAGAGCTTCAGATGGACCTCAAACACATCGGCAACAAAACCAAAGACATTATCAGGTATAAGTCTGTCTGGAGTATATATACTTCCTTTTTTACTTTTGGTTTCTTTGCTTTGCTCTTGGTGTGACAATTTTTTGTCCGATTTTTGTCTTGCAAATATGTTTTTAAAATATTTAGTAAAATTATACCGTATAGATTATATTTAACATATCAAGTTTTTGGGGTGTCAACACTAAACACAATAAAACGCACACTACTTGGTTCACGTTATGATCACAATAGTTTAAACAAATCATGGCAGATTTATTTCCAAAACATTAATAATTTTCAATAACGTTATTTTTGGTGTTGTACATACAACATGGTTCAAGGTTTAATTGAACCTCCTGTATGTAAACTAATAAAAATGAAATAGGTCTGTTATAAACATTATTATCATATACAATATATGTATTATATTAAATATAAATAAAAGTGAAAAAAATGATACAAGATAAACTTAAAAGCAATAGAAGCAAAAAATAAAACATTAAAACAGCATTTCAAAACTCTATGATGCATATCATCATTTTAATGTATAGGGATATATTGTGTCACCCATACACCCCTACTGTGTTTAAAATGTTTCACTTTATTTAAATAATAACATTAGACACCACAATGTTTCTTTCATTGTGTGTATTTTAGTGTGGCTGTTGTGTGTGTGTGTGTTGTGTGCGGCTTGTCCTTATTGTAACTCCAGTATGGTTTGCGGGCTGTGGTTTCTCACAGATTCCTGCAGCAGCGTCTGAAGAAGGCCGTGCCATATTACCGCATGAAGCTGATGGTGGTGGGCAGCCCCTGCAGTGGGAAAACTTCTCTGATCCAGCAGCTCATGAGACTCAAACGCTCTCAGTGGAAGACCCATCAACAAACGACGGGCATCAGCGTAAGAGACTGGACCATCAGAAACAAAGACAAGAGGAACGTGCTGCTGAACGTGTGGGAGTTCTCAGGTCAATATGACCAATGTAAAACAAAACAAAACAAAAAAACATGATGAGGAACGCCGAATGATATATTCATGTGTTTGTTGTGCAGGTGGTGAGGAGTGCAGTGGATGTCACCCTCATTTCATGAGCTCCAGAGCTCTGTATCTGGTGCTGTATGACCTCAGTAAAGGACAGAGTGAGATAGATGTCATCAAACCCTGGCTCTTCAACATTAAAGTAAGTTTTGACATCCGTCTCATGCTGTCAGGCTTAGAATGCTTTTATAATATTTTGCAATATTGAGGTTTTATTAAAATAAAACAACCCAACATAGTATTTCATTGTTTGAATGGTATGAAAGTTACATTTTTGGCAGTCTTAGTCAAATCATATCACGAACTGACGTAGATTTGTGGGGGTGTGGTTACACGAGGCGATTCAGGCAGGTCTGGGTGAGCATTCGCTTTAAGATTGAATGCATCTTCTGTTCCAACACTTAAATTTTTGCGTGTCTATTACATGCATTGGCAACTTATAACACACCAAAACCACAGAAAAACATGTATTTGCCCCATATGACCCCTTTAATAAAAGTATTTCCATTCTTGTTCTGTCTGTGTTTTTCTGTCAGGCTCTAGCCGGTCAGTCTCCTGTGATTGTAGTTGGTACTCATGCAGATGTTTGTGAAGAGCTCCACCTGCAGGACTGTGTGTTAAAGCTGCGTGAGGAGCTGCTGTCTCAGCCGGGTTTTCCAGTGATTCGAGAGAATCACATGCTTTGCGCCTGTGAAGAGTCGGAGTCTATCAGCATTTTACGCAAAGCCATCTATAAAGAGCTCATTGGATTTAAGGTATTAGATTGGTTTCGAGGAACGTCGGTAACCAAACAACATTGGCCCTCGTTGACCTCCATTCTATGAACACACATTACTCAAAATATCTTAATTTGGGTTCCAGAAGAAAGAGTATGTACAGATTTTGAATGGCATGAGCAGGAAATATGATTACAGAATACTTTCCCTGAAAGTATTAGTTAAACGACAGTTAAATAATGCTTGCTTTAAACACTACTTGTAATATTATATAGACTATTATATTATAATATTCTAATATCCATGATTCACACACATTCTAAATGGATCAAATTATTTCCTGCTGAATATTCAGTTTCACTTAGAAATCGAATCACAGAGTCTTGTCTGTGGTGTGCTCGACAGATCCAGGGTCAGCCGGTGATGGGTCAGTTGATTCCAGACTGTTATGTGGAGTTGGAGAGGAGAGTTTTGCAGGAGAGGACTCGTGTCCCGGCTGAATTCCCAGTGCTCAGACATAGCAGACTGCTGGAGCTCATACAAGAGACACAACTGCAACTGGAGGAGGGAGAGCTACCACACGCTGTCCACTTCCTCAGCGAGGCCGGTAAGAGAGAAACGCATGTGATTATGTTTTGTAATTGTACATAGACTTTTTACAAAAGTTCCTGGGTTCAAATCCCGGACGAGCCCCCACTTTCAAGTTACCCTCCCCCAGTCCTAAACAAGCCTCGGACCTGGACCTTTTGATTTTGGAAAACTCATTTGCCATTTTATGTGAAATATGCGGCAGAGGGTCAGACACTGAACTCTTTTGTCTCCAGGTGTTCTTCTGCACTTCGACGATCCAGCGTTGCAGTTAAAGGACTTGTACTTTATTGACCCACAATGGCTGTGCAGCATTATCTCACAGGTAACACAAACACACACATGGCTCTGCTTTCTTTAAAACATTTGCACCAGTAATTTTCTCAATATTTATTTTGTATATTGACAGACGCTGACCCTGAAGAGCTCAGGTCAGTGGGAGAGTGCTAGAGGCGTGGTTCAGCGCTCCACCTTGGTGAAGTTTCTGGACAAAAGCAGATGTTTCCCTCGTGCCCACCTCTCTCACTACTTCAAGCTGCTGGAGAAGTTCCAGATCGCACTGCCATTCGGAGACGATCAGTTGCTTGTACCCAGCAGGTTACAACTTTTTTGTTGTTGATATAAAAACTATGTTAAAAGAACTGTTTTGTTAAATTGTGTTTGGTGTTTTCATAGCCTCTCAGATCACAGACCAGTGATTGAACTTCCTCACTGTGAGAAGTCAGAGGTCATCGTTCGGCTATATGAGATGCCATACTTTCCCATGGGTTACTGGTCAAGACAGATCAGCCATTTGCTGGAGGTGTCCTCATTCATGCTGTATGGAAGAGGTAACTGACCACCTCAAGTTTTCGTGGAGGTCAGCTGGTAGATCGTGCTCCTAACAACAGCAAGCTTCAATCCCCAGTGAACAGACTGTTAAGCAGTTTCTTTCTGAGTACACATCTTTAAGTAATGTCATGGCCTGAATGTAAAAGTAAGCTTTGTTTGTGATACTATTTGATTAAGGATGTGATTTTTTTTTTTCTGTGTGTGTGTGTCCTTTAGAGAAAGCATTGAGGCCCAATCGGATCTACTGGAGGACGGGCATCTATCTCAGCTGGTCTGCTGAGGCTTACTGTCTTGTGGAGGCCTCGTCGCTGGAGGAGAACCCATCTAGCTTTATTAAGATCACTGTCCCCTGTTCTCGCAAAGGTGAGAGACACATGATTTTAACATTCGATTTTCACAGTGACGTGGATGATAACTATAGAGGTAATGATTCAGTTGTGGTGATGACGTGATTGTGATGTGATCATGGTGATCAGCAGGTTGTGATTATCTCTTTTTCCTATCTTGACGTATATCCGAGTGAAACAGCTTCTAGAATGAGGCGGTTCAAAAAATAAGGGGTACTTGATTTGGATCATTGAAAATTAGGCGCTAACAAAATAGAGGGAGATTTAAATATATATTCAGTGACATGTTGCTGGAGGGGAGGGCAAAACCTGCTAGACCACGATGTTATAGTGGCGTGATAATGATACAGGTGCTTATAGGGATGGATGGGGGTTCTATTGATGATAATGGTGGTTGTGATATGATGGTGGAGGTAGTGTTTGTAATGATGATGATGGTGGTTATTTTGATAGGATGATAATAAATGTAATGTCATAATGATGTGACGGAGGTGGTTGTGGTGATGTGTCGGTAATGATGTCATTTGTGAAGGTGAGGATTTTGACGCGATATTGTGGGAGGTGATGCAATAGCGCCGATGACGATGCTGGTTGTCAGGTGATTGTGGTGATTATGATGGCAATAATTATGGTGATGTAATGGTAATGATTTCGATCATGTAGGTGATGCTATAGTGTTCCTGATGATGATGGTGGTGATGTGATTGTTTTTTGTAATGTGATGCTGTCGGAGAGAATATTCTAGTGGTGCTGGTGATATGATCTTGCTGAAGAAGATGGATGTGAAATGATGGTGGTCCAGTGATGGTGATTATTTTGATGTGAGGATCATGGTGATTTTAATGAGAAAGACTCTGCTCTGTATGTAGGTCGTGTGTTGCTGGGACAGGTGGTGGATCACATTGATTCTCTGTTGGAGGAGTGGTTTCCTGGTCTCCTCGCCACCGATGTTCTCGGTGCTGGAGAAACGCTGCTGAAGAAATGGGCTCTGTACAGCTTTAGTGATGGACAAAGCTACCAGAAGATCCTGCTGGAAGATCTGCTGACCAGGATTGATGCAGGTCTCTGTCCATTCTCTCTCATGTTCATCAACACAACACATTTTCATAACCAGTGCTTGGTCTGTATTCGCTGGTCACCTGTTGAGTGGATGTTTTGTCTGGTTTCTTGTCTTTAAGATGGTTTGCTGGTGAACCCAGATGACCCCAGTTGTACTCTGCCCATCTCTCAGATCTCTCCAGATCTGGTATTGAGTGACCAGCCTTCCAGCATCATACTGGACCCAGAAGAGCTGGAGATGGAGCTCTCTGCAGAGTATCTGCTGGGTTAGTACAGCCTTACATCACTTCTCAATAAACCAGACACAGAAAAGAGGAATGGTTAGAAGAAAACGGAATCATAATGTAAGATCTTTTTTGTTTAATGAAGGCGATGGAGGTTTCGGGTCTGTATATAAAGCTGTGTACAAGAATGAAGAGGTTGCTGTGAAGATTTTTAACAAACATGCATCTGCACTTTATGTTCACCGGCTGCTACGACAGGTCAGTCACTTTCTACTTGCATTAATATATATGATTTTGACATTAGAAATAATTGTCTGAAGTTAAAGGACCAGTGTGTAGTTTTCCCACCGAATGAACGGTTTATCCAAAAAGACGCTAGGTTTGTCGTTATATACGTCTTCGGAACAAAAGCCGCTAAAGGGGTCAGAAAAGTCCCTAAATCTAGTGTAAGGTACAAACTTAGCAACAATGGCCAGACAAATTATGAACGAATGCCACGGCAACATTAATGTTGCAGAAACACTGTTATTTCTATCTACATATACCGCGAATCCCCTTACATGCAATTCAGCCATGTTGGGACCAGTGTTGGGGAAGCCACTCTGAAATTAAAGTTAGATAAGATACAGGCTACTCATTAATTATTGTAGATAAGTTATAGCTAAGCTACCTTCTGATAAAGTAGCTACGCTACAAGTTACTATAACAAGTAGCTAGCTTCTTTGAAACATTTTTTTTTAAATACAGGAGTATAATATTTAAAGTGTATTAAAATATTGTAGAGACAGTACTGTTTTCTTTACTTTTGTAAGTATTAAAGTAAGCTACAAAATGTATAAAGTGTATGAATTATCTATAGCTAATGTTAATAGAGTGTTATAGTTACAATAATATTCTACAGGTGTAATATCCTACAATGTACTATAGTAAATACTAAAGTATACTATATTTGTATGTGATGTGAAGTTTAAAACAATGTAATAACATACCATTATCATTGTGTTGTTTATTTATTATTTTCATTACATAAGATTAATATTTAATACTTAATTGGATGGGTGTTTCGAGCTTTAAATATTTACCCATTTATGTAGATCCTTTCTCCCCGATCTCTTCTCAGTAAAGCGTAAAGCTACAATACATAGTTACTGCAGGCAATAATGAACCACTTCAGTTTGTGATACAGTAGGAAGATGAAGACGTTACACAGCGCTGCTCTGAAGGCTGAATGAAATGTCCTTTGGTCGCGCTACACCGCTACTTTCTTAAAAAGTCATTAACAACTGGAAAAGCTACACTGTTTTAAAAGTACTTGAGCTGCGGTCAAGCGACTGAAAAATTTTGTTAAGTTAGTAGCGTCGCTACTTGTAGTTAGCTGCTCCCCAACACTGTTCTTTCTACAGTAGCCCAAAACAGACAAACTGCTCTACAAAGCGCATTTCATAAATTCTTCAGCAAAGAAGCGAAATTGCAATGACATCTTAGTTTGTGCAGCCACCATAGTGCTTTGAAGGGGGGGTGGAGTGCAATTCTGAACCTCACCGCTAGATGCCGCTAAAATCTCCACATTGCTCCTTTAACATTTTTTATGTGCAGGAACTGTCAGTGCTCGGGAGACTGCGTCACCCAAGTCTGGTCAGGCTGTCGGCCACCGGGTGTAACCCCTATATCCTGGTGATGGAACTGGCACCATGTGGATCTCTGGACTCGCTGTTCGAACGTGAAAACGACAGCCTTAGCCGCAAACTCCAGCACAGGATTGCACTGCATGTGGCGGATGGTCTTAGGTGGGTATATAAGAAAGCAAAATCACAGATACCTTTTACTTCTATTCAATTTTTATTCCCTGCTTTGTCCACACAGATATTTGCACTCCTCCATGATTATCTACCGGGATCTGAAGCCGCACAACATTCTCCTGTTTAACCTGAAGACAGACTGCGAGGTAATCGCAAAGATCACCGATTATGGCATAGCACAGTACTGTTGCAGCATGGGGGTCCGCAGCTCGGAAGGAACGCCAGGTCCCCTGTTACATTCATTTAGAGTAATTATTATCCAGGCTGTTTGTTTAGTGTATGCTCATTTTGACTCTTCACCACTCCCAGGCTTCAGAGCACCTGAAGTGGCTCGAGGAAACGTCATCTATAACGTCCAGGCGGATATGTACTCTTTTGGTCTGCTGATGTACGATCTTTTGACTCACGGCGAGCGGATATTAGATGGGATGAAGTTTCCCAGCGAGTTTGATGAGGTGGCTGTGCATGGAAAGCTTCCAGGTGATGTGCCGAGTTTCTTTTAGGTTTGCATGTCAATATAAGGCTTTACGCTCTAATCCTGTAGTGTGTGATTTATTTAAAGAGATACTAGATGTCACTTTTCTTTTTACAACGGGTGGATGTTACAACAGGGAGCATATCGTTCATTCCTTGCTTCATTAACATGAAGAATTTACATCACCTTCACATAAAAGGCAGTGGTTCATATGATTGCAGCCCCTCTTTACATCTAATTTTGTTGTACTGTATCTTAAATGTAAGACCACCTGTTGTGTTTCAATACACCCAAGTGTGTTTTAAGTTTAATATACAGGTTTGTGGCTCTTCATTGCATTCTTTAATTCACCATTGTAATGTGATATTTACAGATCTTTTTTTAGAAATATCTATAGGATTTGTATTAAATCGATAATCATTGACGCGAATCGAATCGAATCGAGTGCTTGTGAATCGGAATCGAATCGGAACATCAGAATTGTTACCCAGTCCTATTTGGAAGCGTGCTTATAACCAAACTGTTCTTGGACTCCATTTACTACCATAGTAAGAAAAAATACTTGATCATTTCTTTGTGCTGTTGAACACAAAAGAAGATATTTTGAAGAATGTAGGACAGCAAACAGTTCTGGGGCACTTTGGACTAATATTGTAATTTTTTCTACTGTGGTTGACAATGGGTTTGGTTTCAAGCATTCGTCAAAATATCTTTCTCCGTGTTCAACCAAACAAAGACTTATAGTTAGTAATTCATGACTGAATTTTCATTAAATTTTTCAGCAACTTTGTGATATTTGCCATCAGTTTATCAAGAACTTGTGATTTTGTTCTCTTCGACTTACTGGATGGAAATGCTGCTTTATTCACACATTTTTTATGCAATATTCAAATTTTTGTCAAAAAAGTTGAAAATGAAAAGATATGGAATATTTTGTTGCCTTATAATTTTATAATTTTTTTAATCCATCATGTAGATCCAGTTAAATACTATGGCTGTTCACCATGGCCGGGGTTTGAATGCCTGATGAGGGATTGTTTGAGGGAAAATCCTCCGGACCGACCCACTTCCACTCAGGTTCGCCATCTGACTTGAGCTGAATAAGGTGCACTGGAGGACTGAGATGTTTAAATGTGATGTGAATGAGTTTCTCTGTGCATTTCATAGGTGTTTGACCATCTGCGCTCTGCAGAGACGTTGTGTTTGCTGCGAGAGCTGACTGTGTTGGGTTTGCCTGGCGAGTGTTTTGCAGTCTCTGGCTTTAACAGAGAAATAGATGCCCGCGTGTGGATCGGAGGCGGCAGCAGCAGCCAGAAATTGGGATGTGTGACATCACTGGATCTGGAGACTGGAAAGAGCTTGAGACAAGTACCAGATATTCAAAAGATCCAGTATTGTCAACAATAATTTTCATGAGTAAATTTTGGGTTAGGACTACTGGTTTGGCGATTTTCAGTTTTAATGTGAAAAACCCTCACTATGCTTCAGTATTTTACATTCCACCCTGTTGCAGGAGATTGACAGCAGTCCTGTCCTGTGTCTGGCGACGGTCCGAGCTCCAGGGTCACATCATGACTGGTTAGTCGCTGGTACTCAGTCTGGTTCACTCTTTATTATAGACACACAGAGCGCAGAGATTCTGCACTGTCTGAAGAGTGTGACAGACTCTGTGACATCACTGTACTTCCACAGGGACCTTCAGCACAGGTGAACACATCCAAACCTCTCAACAGGGACGTGACTACTGCAAAGAGATGCTTTAAGATCAAAATTCTGTTTTGATTCTTCAGATGCCTAAAGAGTTACCTGTTAGTGGGGACAGCTGATGGAACGCTAGTTATTTACGAAGATTCAGTTTTGAAGGTATTCATTTTTGGAAATTAGCCTTAAAACCGAATCCTATTCCCAGTATTCCCACAATCATGGAAAAACCTGGAAATAAATAAATGTGGTGTCCAGACCCCAAAAGTCTATTACATTTGCTATCTGCTTATGCTTGAGATAAAACAAAGATAAAAGATATTGACAACATGCACCACTGCCATTAAAATGAACGGAGACGTGGCAAAAATGGCTGCCGAGTGACCCGACTTCCGTAAACGGACTTTGGTTAAAACTTATTTTAAAAAGCTAATAAACTAAATTGGTAATTCAAAATGTAATTATAATAATTCTTTTTTACTTTAACAGTGGTTTTACATGTTTTCTGACTACAGGTTAAGAATGGCGCCCCAGTCAAAACGTTGCAGGTTGGGGATGTGAGCACACCGCTGATGTGTCTCGGCCCATCCAGTCACTTTCAGGAGCGCAGAGCTCTGTGGGCCGCCTGTGGGACGAGGGTCATCTCCCTCACCGTTGAATATGACATCTGCAGAAGCATAAACACCAAACTCAAACAGCTCAATCTGTGAGTACTTACTCTACACACTCTGCTGTCAATATAACACAAATGAGCATTGGGTCCAATGTGTAATTTGTTGGAGGATCGATTGACAGAAATGCAATATAATATACATAATTATGTCTTCAGAGGTGTATAAAGACCTTACATAATGAAGCGTTATGTTTTTATTACCTCGGAATGAGCTATTTCCATCTCTAACGTAGCATTATATTCCATGTTTCTTTTTCTTCAAATTTATTTGGGTGAACTAATCCTTTAAAGTTGAATTGACATAGTGTGGACAGCAACCTAAATTCAATCTTGAGTGCTTAAATTCCGGTCACAGATGTAACGGGTGAGTTAGGAAGGAATGATTTGCTTTAAGGTGCTGATGTTGACATGTTTGTATGTTCAGGCAGCAGGGTCGTATCAGCAGTGATGCTTGTATACTGCGATTAGCGGTGGACAAACATGCGTATGTGAGTAAAACAGGAAGCCACACTGTGGAAGTCTGGGACAAGAAGACAGAGAGGATGGTGAACCTCATCGACTGTGCTAAATTACTCAAGTGAGCAAACACGCACACGCATATTTACTGACACGCCTACTTTTAACCACTTTGTTTCCTCACAACAGACTAAGTAGCACCAGAAAGGTTCAGAGTGAAGAAACGTGCCGAGAAATGCAGTCGTCTTTGGCAACTGTTAAAGGTCTGATGGTTCAGCACAGCGGTACTCTGTGGATCGGGACCAGGTCGGGATACATTCTGCTGGTGGAGATCTCGAGCTGTCGGCTGCTGCAGAGCATCAGCCTGAACTGCCACTCCATGCGCTGCATGGACTCCGTGCTGCTAGGTACGGACCAATCACTACACACTTCCTGTTTCCTGCGGCCAATGAAGGAAGGTGTCCTGGATATAAGGCCATTAAAGCCAGCACCTTCTATCTTCATTGCACTTTTCTTTTTAAGTGCATTAAAAGTGTCACAGTTGGTGTCACAAGTGAAATAACTAAATTCCGATCACTTCTTCATGCTTTACAGAAACACTAAACAGAAAGAATGTTATTCTAGTGTTGGGCAGATGTCTAGGCATGCCAAAAGGCCAAACCAAAACAGACTCAGGTAATTCATGACGTTTCAATTCAATTTGACACAATATTGGGAAGTGTATCTCTAGTGGGGTTCTGTTCCTTGTCAATTAGATCCGGATATTTTTTTACGATATAAAATTTGACCTGGACTTTTCTTCTTGCTTTGTGTTCGTGTCGGTTACAGGTCAGGATTCAGTGCTGATGGTATGGAGCGGTTCACTTCCTCTGGAGGTCAGAGATCTAAAGCGACACTGTGAGCTTCGAAATAATATAACCGCTAAAATGAAAGAGACGCTCCATGACTGAACGTCGCGTCTGCCTGCGTCTCATATTCTATGAGGCAGCAGACATTATGCTGTCTGACAAAGGAACATGCCCAGAATGACAGTGTAGCTTATACAATCAAGGGAAACATACATCTCAAATGTAGCCGTAGATCGATGTGTCTATATTGAAAACTGACATAATTGTGAACTTTACAAACCAGAATGAAAATAGGAAACACTTCAGTTAGCTTATTGCATTTATTCACAAGAGTAAAGCCATATAAAACATAGGAGACTGCCACGCTTTAATAAAGCAGATATCCCTTCAGATATCATTTTTAGATCTCAGTTTATTATTATTTGAGCGTTTGTGATTGTAGTTACTATGCTTTTTTAGCAGAAATGTGTCATTGTCAGTGTTTGGGAGGGACTGGACGGGTTTGTAAGTATGTGAATTAAGATAACAGTCCACTATCTGATAACTTTAAAGTTACACTACAATCAAGATGCATAAATATGCATACAGGAAATATAAGCCATAGTGAATAAGCCATTTAAGAAATATGTCTATATGTTTGAATTATTATTTCAAATCTGTTAATTTGTCATGTTATTTTTTATTTTGATGGGAATGAAATTATTTCGGATGTCAGGCATTTGTTTTTTAGTAAAATTAAATGTATATATATATATATATATATATAATGATTCCGTTTCATGTATTCTGTGCAGTCGTCGTTTCTTTATAATTAATTTCTCTTTAGGCGTTAAACATTGTCTGATATGTAATACACCTACATTACACTATTAAAACATTATAATGCTAATATAAGAATATAAAACTATTAAAAAGGACGCATTCGGGAGTGCACCGTGTCACGCGGCGGAGTGATTTATTTCGACATCAAGTAAAGCGCTCAAGAAGAAGAGCGTTGGCTCCTCCCACAATATAAAAGCACTGGATGTCTCCTGCCTGAATGCATTGTGCCATCAAGTGGGCGTGGTTTAGCTGTGCGGCCATTTGGGTCGTTTTCCTACATTTAGTCTTCTTCACTGAGCGTTCGGGTCTGGACGGATTTACATGAATACATCAGATACGTCGTGCTCAAAAGACGATATGTTTAGAGTACAACGTCTCTGGCACAACAAGAAGCGTCCTGGTCATAGGCTCTTCTGAGCCGTAAAGCGCCCTCTGCAGGAATAAGTCATTTATGTCTCATGGTAAAGTGACGTCTCGCCAAAGGCTCCACTTTATCACTTTGGTGTCATGTGATACAAACACATCTGTATGTAACGTTACGTCACGTCACGTCAGTGACCCACTTCATAACAGGAGGTTAAACTGATCGCGTTAAACCTCATGTAACAGCCGAAACGGACACATTGACACTGACATGAAACCATTTCAAACTTCTCTTCAGATGAGATCGTGTTGTTGACTCAGTTCAGGCAAAAGACAATCGTCTGTTTTGGAGGACTCGGACATTTAGTACCCTGGTAATGTTTCACACCGCACCATGCGTGCACAATGCCTAATACGTGCGTATGAAACAGTAAAGGTAATGATAACGTGCCAACGCTCTTTTAAATCATATATTATTATTTTCCCCTTATTTTCGTCTAGGTTTAAGTATGTCCTGTGCGTGCAGACCTGCTGCGAGGGTGATAAAGTCCGTTTATAAAGGTAAGAAAACCCCCAATACTTATACAAACCAGAAGAAATGAATAAATGAACCGGTAAGATGAGCTCGCGTGCAACATCAACAGCGGAAAACAAGATAAATATACAGAATTGTGAAATCAACACAACTAGCACGTGCGAAGTATGATATAATATCGAGTTTGGAATGTTTGAATTGATAATAATGACTCTGTACAGTTCAGTTCAAACAGCTCGTGTTACACACATCCGGTTCTTATGGATTTTAGAAGAACATCTCGCGTGAGACATTATTAATAAGACATTTAAACTGATCTGAGTCCGATCTTTTCAACTGTCAAACTCCGCCCATCCCCCCGTAATGATCAACATGGATCACGTGAGGAGCGTCAGCCAATCAGTAATTGCAGTGTGCAACGTTGCTTGTTTACAACAACACCGGGGTATCAGACTAGACCCGGCGGGGGTTCCAGAAAGCTGGTTGTGTGACATACTCGGGTTAGTTAGCTGAAAAACTCACCTTGCGGTTCATAGCAACTCGATCTCTGAAGATAACTTCTGTTCCTGGGTCAGTTCATTTCATTTGCTTTAGGGGTCGTCTGCGCATGCGTGCGCTTTAAATGAGCGTCAACTGGGCGTGGAAGCACAGATTACATATATTACTGTATATACAGTACATTTTACAGCAATATTACAATTACATTTCCAGTCTCACCCATCGCAATTCAGCATTCACAACTAATTTTATTATTAACTTTATTATTTAACCTTTTAAAATGAATATTCCAACAGTTAAAGGATGTTAATAGTGAAGTATATTATTATCACTAATTAGGGAATATTTGATGCACCGGGTCAAAGATTGTTGTGGCCTAATGGTTAGAGAGCCAGACTTAAAACTCAAAGATCAAGTTTGATTCCCAGGCTTGCAGGTTCCCAAGGATTTATTAGGTGACACCCAATGGGAACTATGGCTTACTATTCACATATTGAAATTATAACTTTAAATCCATTGACATAAAATATTAGAGGTTCAATATACAGCCTATACAATCAGCAATGCCATTAAATAAATATAACATATACTGGTATACACATGTTAAATTAATTATTACAAACATCTCAACAAATCTAACAGAGACAGCCATGAAGAATATATATTTGAAACAATATATATTTATGAAACAATGTAATGCAATATTTATAATGCAATTCTTTGTTTTCCCTTTATTCTTAACAATGCTTATATCAGCATCATTGGCATAAGTGATGTAATCGCACAATATTACACCCTCAGTCTCAATGATCTCCTTAGTTCAGGAGTCAGGGCACTGATCGGGGGTCATGGGACAAACTCAGTAGTGTCCCCATGTGCAGTGAGCCAGAGTCCTTACCAGCGTTCACAATGTCCTTATTCCATTTCTACAAATGCCCTCTGATCTCTTTGTATACCGCAACATTTGGCAAAATCCCCCTGAAACAATCCGACCAGTCTAACAAGTGCAGGACCGGCTAAGACCAGCGGATACTTCTGTACCTTTGTTCATATTCACGCTATTTTAAATGTATTATAACGAAAAGCAGCCCTAGTCATGTAATTGTTTGTTGTTTTATGCTGTGTGTTGTGTTTAGGTCTGTCCCGGGTTCAGCTCTTCACTCATACTAAACCAGTATGTCTTGAAGTTCACCCGGCTCAAGTTTTACTCGTGAGATCCTTTTCACAAACAGCAGTGTGTTTGGCTATTAAAGACAGCACGCCCCGAGATGGCGATGGTGGACGGGTACGTTTTGTTTAAATAAGTAAAAGATGTACATAAGCACAAGTAAAACTTTTGTGGAATTCATGCAGACATCTGTTGAAACTGTTTATTAAGGGTGGGACCAGAGAAAAGCAAACTGCAATGTTATTGGTACAATTTTTAAAAGATGAATGAATATATGAAGGTTAGAATGTTGGGGATGTCAGAGGTTTAATGGTTATTGGAGGTGTGTTTTTGCGCTGTGCAGAAAAGCGTCAGTGATGCCGGTGGAAAGAGTACATCAGGAGAGGGAGGTTCAGGGAAAGGCGGCAGTCAGATGCGATGTCCCAAATGTGGAGATCTCTGTACACACGTGGAGAATTTTGTATGTGAGTGCCATTCACTTGCTTTTATCATAGACCAATATCTGATGTTTATTTCATTGGTTGACAAACATAGAACAGCAGAATGAAAACAAATGGGGTGTTGTTCATAATTACCTTTTTAAAGGCTTCATTTTCACATACGTATGGTATTGTATTTAAGGGACTCAAAAATGAAAATTCTGTCATCATTTATTCACCCTCCGGTTGTTTCAAACCTGTTTAAATGTATTTGTTCTGTTAACACAAAGACAGATATTTGTGTAAGAATAGATTTTCAGTTCTGTGACATCATCCAGGAAGGAAAGTATTGTCCAAATATCTTATAGATATATATTTAATTTATAAAGGTATGAAATGACATGAGGATTGGCAAATGATAACAGAATCATTTTTGGGTGAACTTTAACAAAGTTGTATTTTGGGGACTTCGTTTTGAACAAAAAGAGGAAGCGAAAGGGGAGGAGACGGGACAATAGGACCGGAAGAGGGCCGCGAGCTAAGCCGAGCTTAATAAAGATCTTTTGTTGATCTCGGTTTACTTTGTTTATCGGTTATCTCAAAGCCTAGGGAAAAATCCTATTGACTTTTTGTCAAAGGAGCTACTGTGATGTTTGTGAAATTTGGCCTACAAACGTCAGCACTGTGTCTGTATTTGGCCTGGCCAATGTTATAGATGATTAAAATAGTTATTTTTACACAATGTCGTAAGAGCTATTCTGAATGTTTTTCTCATTGACTGAATGGTCTTGACCCACGCAGCTTCCACACGATTCGTAAAGTGTGAAAAGTGTCATCACTTCTTTGTGGTTCTGTCCGAGTCTGACTCTAAGAAGGCTTTGAGCAAGGAAACCGAAGGCGCCTCAGAACGTGCTAACATCGCTTTTGCTCAGAAACCCCCTCCACCTCCTAAAAAGGTACAATACCTGTGTTTTGTTGGATAATTCATTTCAGAAACACAATTTCCTCCATAAACAATGTGTCCTTTTGTCTCAATGTTTTTAGATTTTTACTTACCTCGACAAATATGTCATTGGTCAGTCATATGCCAAGAAAGTGTTGGCAGTCGCTGTCTATAATCACTACAAGCGAATCTACAAGAACTTTCCAGCAGTGAGCAGACCGCAAGCAGAAGCAGAGAAACAGAGTTCTCTCACTCCCAGAGGTAAATTAAGCCGGTAAAACTAATCGTATATTGGATCACGCTTTGAGTTTAGAATACTTTAGAAACATACTTACACAGATTGAACTACTTAATGGAGTATACAAATTATTTGTATGTTCTGTATTTAAGCACGATTATTATAGCCTTGGGTATATACATAGACAAACGCTTGTTTGGAGCAGTCACTTAATTATGGACAACAATTATACGCTACATTTATAAAACGTTACTACTTTAGCTCGTCCGCTAACATAATTTCTCGTTCCCGTCTGACCGGTGGCCCTCAGCAGCGGAGTTGAAGACAACAGGTCCCATCATTCCACGCTCCGTCAACAGCGTCATCGAGCTACGCCATTGTTGTTGTTGATATGATCGTGCGCGCTCTAGCGGCGTTTTTTACAAACTGTTGCTTTAATCTAGCAGTGGTTCTCAACAGGGGGGCCTTGGCCTACAAAGGGGCCCAAGCTGACTTCCAAGGGGGACATCAGGATGACTCATAATAGGCCCTTTTCGCATGACATCACGCATCTTCCGTTCTGTAGCGAAGCAGTGTATCATTACTTCCGCTAGCACCTTCATTATGGAGTTTACCAAGCTGCCACAAATACGGCTAGATGATAAGGTCAAAAGCTAGATAAAGGATACAAACTCTTCGATGAAGGTCTACTTATGAAGGTAAGTGTTTTGTTTTCTTTTTGCGTTTGCGAAGGTGCTAGGATGAGTACTTGAATACGTATTCTGTAAGTCAAAAACGTTATGAAATATTAACATGCCTGATACTGAACACAATAATAATCTTACCGATGTTTTGACCACTTGTATTTTCAGTGGCTGTTGTTAAATTTCGGAAACGGAAGTTGTGATACACTGCTTTGCGAAGAGGCGAGAGTTGAATGACGTAATTGTAAAAAGGGCCTATTTAAAATGAGCAATGAAATAAATATTAAAACAACTTTAAAATAGGATATTTCTCATTATTTGTCCATTTTTATATTGAATAAACACTTTTCCAGTTAATAACAAGCTCTGACATATTTTATTGGTTAGAAATGTTGGTTTCTTTGAGCGTGAGGGGGGCCTTTGAATATTGTTGAATACAGCGGGGGGGCCTTGGAGTCAAAAAGGTAGAGAAACTTTCAAATAAAAAAAGCATGAACTGCTTTAATGCTTCTGAAATGAAACATTCAATTGAATTCAAACAGTACTTCTCAGTACACATGAGCCCACTCTCTTGTGGTCTTTGGGGCTGTCTAGTTTGCCGTTTGTCCGACAGCATAACTATAGTATTTCATGGGCCTGTAGGTGGTTCCAGTGTGAATGTTGTGAGCTTTCCCCTACTCTTGCTTTACACGTACAGTAGTGTTACATATCTCATTTTGTGCTGATGAGTGCAGAAGTTACTACAAGTTATCTGTCCTTCTCTCTCTTTAGAGCTAGAGATCAAAATACGAGAAGATGAATACCGGTTTACAAGTGAGTCATTGTTTTTGCACTTCATTTTAAAATCTCAAAAACTAGCAAAATGCACAATTACACAAATTTTGCAATAAACCATTTCAACATTTATTATTTAGTAATTTAGTTATAATTATTGTTTATTTATGTGTTATCATTTATTAAGGCTGATTTATTTATAGTCTTAGAAATTACAATTTCTTTTAGCTTTATGACTTAATTAATGTAAGTCATATAATAGAAATGTAATTTTTTATTAGAATACTTTTAACTATTTTCTATTTATTTAGTTTCTGGCATATTGGAAGTTTTCTAATACTGTGGTCCATCTGATTAAAACTAGTTTATAAAATCTATACTATGTATTGATGTTGATTATATTATATTATATTTTAGTGTTTTAGAATTCCATCTCATTGTATTATAAAACACATGGTTAAATAGATAATACAGATCATTTCATGTAATGTGATGTCATTAATCATTACAAATACAATTTATGGCAGAAAGGTGGGCAATCCTGCTTAGCAACAACATTATTCGAAAGTTAAAATGTGTGTGAGGGTTTGCTCTTTGACCTCTATCAGAATGACCCAGTTACAGTCATAGCTTGGCTGGCTCACATTGGCCGTTTCCCAATTCCAAGAATGCAAAGAACGGACTTTTGTTCTCTTGGAAACCGGTCTTGCGAGGCAGCCTCGGAATAACAAACTCGGATGGACACGCCGCAGTGACTTCTGGGACTTCTAGCGGATTGCGTAGGCGTGCAAGACTGCATCCTTGATATTGAGAACACATCTGGCTACTTGCATGCGTTCTCTGTGCTTGTGTTCTTGAATATTGGAACTGGACTTTGACGGTTATTGATGACGCAGAGCGAGAACACAAGGACACAAGACCTCTGTTTACTTGATATTTATTATCTGGTCTGGGTTTGGAAACTAGGACGTCCCGTTGACAGACGTATGAATTGTATTATAGTGACAGCTAACAAAATCTCCCCCCATCACATATATAACATGAACAGTGCTCTTGCATTACTTTTTTACAAAAACAAAGGCAGAAATAATATTATTTTGGTTGGAAAACGTGTAAGTATGTTGGACGGACTATTATTTATGATCAACCATTAATAAGTCTGCAGGGGTTCATGTTTGTATCTGTGAATGAAGAGATGACAGTGTTGCTTGCTTTCACAGAGCTGCTTCAGATCGCTGGAGTCAGTACCCATGGAAACGCTCTGGGTGCATCTGTCCAGCAGCAGACCAATAAGCAAGCACATCAGGAAGAACGGGGCGGAGAAATGCTTGACTCCACCCAGACCTATATTAGACTTGAAAAGAGCAACATTCTGTTGCTGGGACCTACTGGATCGGGTCAGTATGGGTTTTCCACACGATTCTAAATGGCAGGAAACATGCAATACAATTATTTAGATACAATACAAATGATCACTTGACAGCTCCACTTGCTGGCTAATTTCAACCAAATGTGTAGACGCCTTAATTTCAGATCTTACACTACTGGCTGCTGAATGGAGATGTTTTTATCTCTTGCACTTTGGTGATGAAACTTTAACCATTCTAGGTAAAACATTGCTGGCCCAGACTCTGGCAAGATGTCTGGATGTGCCATTCGCCATCTGCGATTGTACCACCCTTACCCAAGCAGGCTATGTGGGCGAGGACATTGAATCTGTTATAGCCAAACTTCTGCAGGATGCCAACTACTCCGTGGAGAAAGCCCAGCAAGGTCAGAAGCACACTCTTCACAAAATCTCTCGTGTTCTTTGTCTGGCGTCGAAAATCAACGAGTTAAATTATTGTCCATTTGCAGGCATAGTGTTCCTGGATGAAGTGGATAAAATCGGCAGCGTGCCCGGAATTCACCAGCTCAGAGACGTCGGTGGGGAAGGTGTTCAGCAGGTATGTTATCATACATCATTTATTCTTTCAGTTCATGCAAGGACAGTTTTTTATGGCTTGTTTATTTGTTCATCTGGACAGGGTTTGCTTAAACTCCTTGAAGGAACCACCATTAATGTTCCGGAGAAAAACAGCAGGAAGTTGAGAGGAGAAACGCTGCAGGTGGACACAACCAACATCCTGTTTGTGGCATCAGGTGCCTTCAACGGACTCGACCGGATCATCAGCCGCAGAAAAAATGAAAAGGTGACATTGACAACTTTTATAGTATGTTACGTTAGTATGGACCTGATTGTTAATGTACTGTGTCGTGGTCCCCCTACAGTACCTTGGTTTTGGGACGCCTTCAAACCTGGGCGAAGGTCGCCGGGCAGCAGCGGCCGCCGATCTTGCCAACACCTCAGGGAATGAACTGGACGCGGTGGCAGAGATGGATGAGAAAGACCGGCTCCTGCAACACGTGGAGGCGCGGGACCTCGTCGAATTCGGGATGATCCCGGAGTTTGTGGGCCGTCTGCCCGTGGTGGTACCACTGCACAGTCTGAACGAGGAGACGCTGGTGCAAATCCTTACCGAGCCGCGGAACGCTGTGGTCCCTCAGTATCAGGCTCTCTTCAGTATGGATAAAGTATGTGTATCTCGCTGTAGCATCACATCAGATTATACCGTGGTCTGTTTGAATACTCGATTCTGATTGGTTGGAAGGTGTGCATTCAATTGAATTGTTCCATTAACGTGGGTTAGGATTTCTAGGCCTCCACGTCTTCCATTAACGCACGTCTAGCTGTGTATTATCTGTTACTTGTTTTGCACAGGCAAGTGCGACTCAAAAAATGTTTTCTACAAGTTGTTAAAAATCTTGCCACTTTGTAACAGTGTGAGCTGAATGTAACCCGGGATGCACTGAGGGCCATCGCCCGTCTGGCTCTGGAGAGGAAAACAGGAGCAAGGGGACTCCGCTCCATCATGGTAAAGGACACAAATCAAACGTCTGCTGGTCTAACATGTTTCCATGTGATCTCATTCATGTCTGTGGTGTGTCCGTCAGGAAAAGATCCTGTTAGAGCCCATGTTTGAAGTGCCTCAGTCTGACATCATCGCTGTGGAACTGAGTAAGGAGGTGGTCCAGGGGAAATGTCAACCGTTCTACATTAGGTACAATCTTTTTGATATTCATCACATATTGTACACACCTAAGGGCCGGCAACCTCAGTTTAAAATTATATTTCACTCAAAAAGGACTTTTTTTTTCACCGTTTACTCACTCTCAAGTTCTTTCAAGCCTTTTTGCATTTCTTTGTTCTGTTAAACAGAAAGAAAGATATTTGTTAGAGCAATCATAGCAGAACAATTTTTGTATATTTATTTGTTCAAAATGAGATATTTATGAAGAATTTAGGAAAAAAAACAGTTCTGGGCCACCTTTGACCTGTGGCGGACTGGCCATCTGGAGCACCGGTGGGTAGAGTTGCCAAAAGCATTACTCAAGTAAAAGTACAAGTAACTAGAGAAATTGTTAATCAAAGTAAAAGTCACTGTTTTATAAATTACTCGGAGTAAAAGTATAAAAAAAACTACAAGTAGCTATTTACTTGGTATCTGATTATATAGGCCTACTATTCATAAAATGAATATTAATGCCCATATTTTAAAATGATATTTATTCAATATCTTTTATTATTATGATCATAAGCAGATATATTTGCAATATACACACAGAGCCTAAAGAACAGACAAACATAGAAGAGACAAGCGTTTCTGTAAATTTAATCTAGTCCTAATATCAACGTAGCCTACACAACTACTTACCATGTCAAACTAAAGTGAACCTGCAGAGTTTTGCGTTTACGGTGCATTTAACTAAACTCAGCAAAAGGAACGTCACGCAGTGTAACGAAGTAAAAGTGCAGATTTCCTATTAGAGATATACTCAAGTAAGAGTAAAAGTTCCCACTTTTCATTTAACTTTAAAACCACATATTTTCCAAAATGTTACTCAAGTAAATGTATGGCGTTACTACCCACCTCTATTCCCGGTGGGCCGCTGGCAAATGTGGGCCGGCCCACTCAGTACAAAAAGTCAGAAGCCATAATATTACATCTCTTTTCAATGCAAATGGATAAATAGGTTGATCGTGCGGGTGCTGCGTGTGTTTGTGCTTGTGAATGTACTGCCCTCCCTGGCTGCGGTTAAGTGCTCGTCAATGTTAAAAGATTGACTAATCTAATAAAAGAGTTCATGTTGTCTCTATTCTCTTCTCGATTAATAAATCCTAAACAATTACTTTTTGTAAAACCCAATCATTACCTTATATCACAATAAATACTTTATATTAAATGTACATGTTCAGTCAGGCTTTTATGTCTTTTTGATTTCTGTTTGTCGCTTAGTTGCTTGCTTGTTTTATTGACTTTGCAAGGTGGCGTGAAAGGTCCTAAACACATTTACATTTATGAATTATAGTGCATCATTGCATGTTGTGTTATGTTGCGAGCTGGGTTTTGCTGAAGATGTCAGGGCCACTTTTTACTCTGTCCGCTCCTGCCTCGGACTACCATTTCATTTTCCTACTATGATAGTCAATGATGTCCCAGAACTGAATTGCTAACATTCCTCCCAATATCGTTACTCCGTTTGTTAGAACAAAGTCCTTTATACAGGTATGAAATGACATGAGGGTGAGTAAATGACGATTCTCATTTTTGGGAGAACTATCCCTTAATATTAATAATAACTTTGTATAATAAAAAGAGACTGCATAGTACCAACTGTGATCCAGTAGGAAATATAAGTAAATAATGACATTTCTTTCATTAAGTGTATTGTTTGTCTTGAAGCCTAAACATTCAACTGTCTTCCCAAAGTTATATGAAGAAATATTTTTGCATTAAATCTGTTTTTTGTTTTATGAAAATGACGAAATCACAAAAAAACTATCTGTATTTTGGTGACGGTGTTAAAAAATTGTAGGTGTTGATTTATTAAGCATTTACTTTTACAGTTACTATACTTTTATACAGTAATTCCATGCACATGTCAACCTTACCATGAAAAGTCTCAGATGTCAATATTTGGTCATTTATTTAGTAATGTCACATCTATTCTGTTCTTATGAATGCACACAGAAAATACCTTTGTCGGTGATTATTGCTTCTGGTTTTGCATTATAATTTTTTATATATAATGTACTTTTTTTGTCACGCACATGGATGTTTCCTGAATCTAACATGAAGTTAAAATGACAGCACATTGTTTTATTATACTGTACCTTCAAAGATTTCTTTGGCATCCCAACCAAGCATGTGATTTTCTATTTGTATTTTGTATGTGATTCAGAGCTCCTCCTAAAGAAAGAGAAGAAGAGTTTGACTCTGCTCTGGATGAGGAGAACTGGCCCAGACATGCAGACGCGGCCAAAAACTGAACTGATGATTCCATTTCAGACGATTCATCCTCACCGTTCAGAAAGCACAAAACAGCATCGTCTTGGGGAAGAGAGATTTAGATGGATCTAAGCAGATCTTGGTTGTTTTCATACTTGCTATTACGCACAGCACAACAAACACACAAAGGTTTGAAACATGAATCATCATTCGCTGTGGTGTAAAAGTGGATTTATGAATACTGTTTATCATCGTGATGCTCTTGCTATCTAACTGAATCTCTGGGGAAAGTTAACAATTGTATTTTTCGAAAGGTAACTGATCTTTTTGAACAGGATCCGCTGTTGAAATACTGCTAAATCAGTTTTGGAAATGACTGGGAACTTTATTCTGCTTTGCTGAAAGCTGAATATCTACATTTACTGAAATGTTCTCGCAATGTAAGGATTTGAATTGCATATGTGTGAATGAGGCTAGTTTCGGGGGAAAGTACTGATATTTTAATCTTAAAGTGTTCAAAGTATTGGTGCAGAATACACTTGATACAGATGTCCTGTTTCCAAAAGACTAAAGAACAACATCTCACAAACTGATGTGTGGTATTGTCTTATGGTTTTGTTGTTTTAACGAAACAGAAGCATGTTGTACACTGTTCGGATCCAGTTTTTAAGTTTTACAAATTTAACAACTCGACCTCAAGAAAGGAATAATGGATAAATTAGTTGATATAAAATGATTTATAACAATTAAAATAAGAATTATAAAAAATATCATTTTATGTTTGCCATATTTGTCACATGCATCCACTTTTCATCATTACAGACAATATTTTTAATTTGGGTGGGATTTGGTATTACGATTGTTTAAAGACACAAATGCGACAAGTATCTGAATGTCACATATGACATATTTAGAGAGAACCACAACATCAATGTTATGAAATGGATACGGAGATTCTAGGCATCTTGGTAATGTCCCCTGGATGGCAGCATGGAGCAAATCTAGAATTCAAAATCAATTTAAACCTAGAAATACATTTTTATTATGATGTAAAATAAGGAAAGGTCTCTCTAGGTCAACAGGTTATATTTTCAGATGATACGATTTTACACTCATTATTAGTTGAATGCAAAGTCCACGCATTATGATTGATGGCAAATGTAATGATTACAGTATATCATTTACGTTAAAACGATACTTCGTATACTACAGTGAATACTTATAATTTTTGTCAGTTTTCTGTGAGAGACAGTGTTCTCTATTTTCAATAATGTCCCTGCAGTTATTCGTACTATGTCTTGGGTTTTACAATGCAGAAAGCCATCCTTTCATAATATTACATGACGAAATACCCAAAATGTATATGAAGCATTTCAATATGACGTCTGTTTAATCCTATTGGTTGAGCAACCAACCTGACCTGCGTCATCATATGTGATGTTTATATTGTTTGTGTGTGCTTTTTTTAAGAAGCTCTATCAGGATTTAAAACCATTTCTAAAATGTATTTAGCCTTTAGTTGTCATTTACAGACCTATATCATTTTTTATTGATTTATATACAGAAGGTTCATGAAACCCTGAACGTTCTTTGTGCAACGAAAATGTTCTCAAAATAGTTTTTTACATTTTGTTCAAAATATCCCGATACTATCATGTCATAAATCTTGTATGGTGTACTGTATTGGATCAAGACCTTTGCGTACCCTTACACCCCATAATGTGCCATTTAACTCCAATGTTAAAGATAAGCTTGGGTTAAACCCATAAAAGCGCGTGAAACCCCATAATAGTTAATTTGCTTCCCATAAAATCACGCCGTGTTTATTCATCGGCCCTTTGCTTACAAAAGCACACCTGCAGACATTTTTGGAAATATGAAATCCCTGAGTTAAAAATTGACACAAAACTAGCGATCTACATCACAAGACTGAATCTGTTTTAAAGAGTAACATGAGTCATGTCCAGAGTTGAAATCAATGATGATACTGCCTCCTCTCCATCACCATTCTCCTCATCACGTCGCTGCTGAACTGATACGTCAGTTTCTTCTTCACCTTTTTGACCTCGCCGGTCTTGCCGTAGTTCCTCAGAGCCCGGGCCATCTTCTGATAGGTCATCATCTTGCGGTTGCCCTTTTGTTGGCCCCATCGGCTGGCGAGCGTCTCCTTGTGTTTGGAGGAGAACTGAAAGATGCCTCTCTCTCTGTCCACCCACCAGATGCAGTCCCGCATGTCTCCGTCTTGAAGAAGGTCCAGGAGGAACTGATAGAGGCGCACTTTCCTTTTGTGTCCTGTAGACAAGTTGAAGAATAACAAGTTGGGCTCTGCAGGTTGAGCTACAAGGTCTTTGAGAGATGGTGTGTTTCTGTTTGAAACTCACCTATCAGAGCACTCGATGCGCCTGGATGTCTGTCGTGGTCCTCTTCACCTTCTGACACCTCAAAAGGTGGACTGCGGCCCCCCGGCTCCTCATCATCCGTGCTGCAGTGCGGGACGGGTGACCGAGGGTACAGCAGAGGGGGACCATAAGTGTACTGTGAAGAGAGAAATATTCACTACTATTATACTTATAGTTACTCTCATCAAAAACATCAACCAACATGGATATTGTCTAATTCACAACCAACAACCCGAAAATTATTTTCACTAGTCAACAAAAAGAATCAAGCAATATTTTGGCTTGGGTTTTCAATCTCACGGTTTCCCACATCTCGACTCGTGTTGAAGCAGAAAATGCACGTTTAGCTTGAATTTCTATTAGTTTTATTATATACTTGGAAACCACAGAATGACTTTACATTGAAAGAGGAACTGTGAAAACACGGTGTCGACAAAAAGAGACACAAAATGGTGCGGCCCTGGATTTGCAAATCAAGTTCACATCACGTTTGTCCATAAATCATTGCAGAATTTCCTTTCCATCTGCAAAATACTACAGCGTAAAAACACGCCACTAGACACTGTAAAACATTGGCTTTTCATATTCATTTTACATTAAAATATATTAAAAATCCATTTTTAACCTTGGTTCAACCAAAAATGACATTTCTGCCATTCGGCCTCAATTGTTTCAAATAAACACGGCTGTATTATTAAAGGGATAGTTCACCCAAAAAATGTAATTCTGTTTTATTTACTCACCCTCATGTTGTTCCGAACCTGTATACATTTCTTTGTTCTACTGAACAGAAAGGAAGAGAAATTTACACTAACACTCCCATAGTAGGCAAAATAAACACTATGGGAGTCAATGGGGGATGAGATCTGTTCGGTGACCGACACTTTTCCAAACATCTTCCTCTGTGTTTATCAGAACAAATAAAAGCATACAGGTTTGGATCAATCCGAGAATTTTCATTGTTGGGCGAACTATCCCTTTAATAAAGTAGAATATAAGTGAAATCCGCAAAGCGCTTTCATCCAAGAATATGGAGCTGCCGAACTGCAAAAATGATAAAGTCTTCCTAAAAGTTGAGTTAAAAGTTACTTGTGCGCTACATTTCAAGTCTGTTGAAGACACCTGATAGTTTGGTTACAATCACGTGTGGTGACTAATAAACATGAACACATGGAATCATGGACATTCTGCTAAATATCTTTCTGTGAAAAAAAGACCTGAGGGCGAAGAAGTGATCACAGAATTTCTGTATTCTTTAAAAAGCATATTCATAAGAAGAAAACGCTTTAATTCTTAGTACTGTAACTGTTGCGTTATTTAGCATCTCACAATGAGGAGACAAATGCATAACCGTTTCAATTGATCTTAAAGCGTCTTCAGATCATTGTTCTGTATCAACTGCGTTGAACAAATGTGTGCATGCGTGTGTGTAATTGTATAGTAACATTGGCAACAGTATTCAGTCAGGAAAAGACGATGTTGAGCAATCGGTGTGTCTGTGCCTCTACTCACATCCTGCACATCTCTCTCTGCATGTGCGTGCGTTTCAGAATATGTTGGGTCAGTTAAGTAAGAGATTTCTGAAGAAATGAGAATGTTATTCTATTTATTCTAAATTCGAGGGTACATTTGCTGCAGGACACAAACAGTAAACGCCTGTACTTATGACATCTCTCTCTCTGTCATTTTTTATTGAATACTCACACTTTCTAAAAAGCAAAATAAATCTTATTGAATCTTTTGATTTGAGACTTTTCTTTTAACAACGATAAACACAAAACCTGTGCACTTCATTTAATACACTGCATGAGATTTTTGATTTGTTCTTATGTATATACAAGTAAGTGTATTTTTTTACTTGTTTAGAAAGTATTGCTTCTTAAAAATCTTGTTTTGATTTCTCCACATTTTAACAAACAAATAAAACGAAATGATCGTTTAAAGCGATAGTTTTATGCACAACAGTGTCATTAAAGTATTAACCATCTTGATAAACCCACCTGTGGTGGAACTACTGGCAGAAGTTGTCCCATCCCCGGGTCTACAGATGGGTGGTAAGACTCAACATCTACATAGCGATATGGGGTGGAGTGCAGCTCGATTAACTGGTTTTCCTGAGGAGGTTCGAACTGGTTGTATTCATAAACACCTGCTGGATAAAGAAACAAGTGAATGTCTGGTTGGTGAAAATTTGTTTCTGGTTTTCAGCAGTAAATACGCTTAACGCTTTTTTACAGATATTCCAGAGAACCAATATGCATCACACTAGATATCAACAAGAATCAAACTGGTGTTGAGGTTGAGGAGGTTCTTTCACGTTTACCTGTTTGAGTGTCAGGTTCAGGAGTGAGATACGAGTAGAAGTCGTACATCGGCCGACCATCGTGATCGTACGGGATTATTTCTTCTGATAACTGAAAAAAATCAACTTTCAGTCGCTTTCTTCATTCGTATAGTATACAACATTTAAACCTTATAAAACTTTACATTTTTTGAAACCAGAAAATCTACATTCCACACGTTTGTTATTTATTCAATTAGAAAATGATTGGCTGCCATATATACTTCAATCTAGAAAAGGTACAACAAAACCATCCATTCCAATTTCAACAAAACACTCGACAAAATGAAACAAATTCAAAATCCAGACGTGATTAAAATGTTTAAAATGGAAGACAATCTCTTTTACTTACAGGTGAAATAACACAACTTTCCATTCTGTAATGCAACATGAAGCCTTTATCGTACAGTACAGTTTCTTCTGTGGCGTCTATCTCACAGTTTCACACTTATTTACAGAATATTGCATAACTTGGAAATTACTTCACAAGCTCTCTATCCTGTGGTGCTCTGTTAAACTGACATATGCCTCGAATCTAAAGCTCTCCAGCCTTCAGCGTCACTGTCCTGATGCGCGAAAGATTGAATTGCTGATGGTATCTGATGATCTTTCCTCTATCGCCCGATTAACATGACTTCAATGAACGATTCAGCCTGTGATTGGTCAAAAGTGCTGATGACTCGTGATTTTTCATTTGCAGCGTGGTCAAGGGACATCTGCCAGGCCAATGGTGATCCAGTTAATGGGTTGGCCTAATGTTTATCTCCAACATGTCACAGACTATTGTTTGTTGTGATTCAACCATTTAAGATTAGTTGCTATAAGAACAAAATACCAGTTGACCAATGTTTTGCTTTTTTGATGTAATGTTATCGTAATTTAAGCGCTAACTTTTAGTGACTCCTTTTTAATGTGAGCAGTTGATCCATTATTCATAGAGCCTGTTCGATATCATGTAATAACACATTTATTAAACCATTATTTGTGCGGTACCAGTATACAACCAGTATATGCAGTGCTGTGTGTTTGAGTCTGTTGATCGGGTGAAGTTTTCTACATGTGCTGTTTTCCGAGTATGATAAACTTCAGCATGCCGCCCAAAGTGAAGTTCTGAGAGAGTCTTGTTCCCTTTTTGATCAAAGATTTGCACTGTTATCGCAGGTTTGAGGAAGCAACTACTGTTGCAACTCAGACAAGGCATTATTCTGTGTTTGCCCTGGATTCCCTTGTGCTGAATTGAATGGACATTACTTTTAGGTACCTGGCATTGTTTTGGAGCAAAAATTCCTATTTTACAAGATAAGCAGCATTTAAAAAATCACAAGGTTATGTCATCAGCATTGGATAAACCCTTGCCTTTAACTGACTGTGCGCTTATGATATGAGTTGTTTGAGCATATTTGCGTTGAATTCATGTCATGGTGCTACTGTGGCTGAAGGCCTTTCAAACTTGTATTAAGTTCAATGCTGGACTATAAATATAGAAATGCTGCAACATGATAGAAAACAGAACCTTGTACTCAAGAAGGCTAAATCAAAGTCACTGGGGGAAGTCCCTATTAGTTAAGATGGACCAGTGGACTTACCCGTCTGGACATCTCATATAAGTATCCTGCAGTCCTGACATCATTCTGTCAGTCTATAACAAAAATGTGACATGCACTATACAAACCGGGGACGGAATCTGCCAACATTACGAATTATCTTTGAATTATGAATAAAGATGAATTAAAGTCAAGCAAACTCAAAGAGTATCAAGAAAACTTAAAACAAAACTATAATAGCGCAAGCATTATATCAATTATTGATCAACAATGGAGTGCTAAAAATGTCTGACAGCCGTGGACAAACTTTACAAACACAAAACACTCACCACACACAAAGTAAATGGGGAAGTTTGGAACTTTCATATTCACTTCCCCAAAATATGAATGTGAAAGGCTTTTATGGACATTTGTGTAATGTCATCTCTTTTCTGGAGTTGAGAACAGGTTTTGTTTTCAGATTCCACATTCCTCTCCATTATGAGGATTATTACAGTAACAGAACTTGTTGAAATAAAACTCATCATTCTGTATTGAAAACTGTATGAGTCATTTTAACAGATTTTACCCAATATGGGACCGTGGCTGACCATTACATTATGACTTCTTAGCGAGAACCCGAGTGCGGTGTGAGCCTGTGTGTTCTCATGTTTTCCCAATAGTGCATTGCAGGGTATTTTCAGGCACCACAGGAAGTCCGTTACATCTGCTCACACACACACACACACACACACACACAGAGAGAGAGAGTTACTGTCTTTATTGCACAACAACCCTGAAGAGCTTTTCAACTGTCTCACACCAACACAGAGGACAATAGCCCTGACACCGTCAGAAAGTTTGATACATTTTGCCGTACATCTGGGGTAGTTTGTTGTTTTGTCAACAATAATCGCTAAAGTTGTGCCTTTACCATTGCAAACCTATCTTTACTGTAAATAAAACATTTTTTTAATTGATAATGATGGTAGTAAAAATGAAAAAATAGAAAGAAAACTGAAAAAAACTTAACATTAAGAAGAGAAAGACATACATGTACTTCTCATAGCATTCGTACAGTACGTCATGCAGATGACCGTAAGAGAGGCTGTGAGATGATTGACAGATGGTTGTCTTGGTCTTTATCTTTGTGAACAAACTTCCTGCAGGTTACAGCCACTGCAGCCATGATAACCACACTGCACATGGACTAGCCACAAGCCTGCAGGTTCTTGCTCTCTTGTCTTTGTGTCTTTCCCAAACATGAATAAAAGTGAATTGCTCATACTTGGAAATCAAGTGAGATTCTTAGGCATTTACCAGCATAAACTTGTAAAAACATTTTTCATGTTTTCAATCAGAGCCAAAAAGAGGTCTGATGTCGTAGAAGAACAAACTTCCTATAGTTGTTCTAAAAATGATCTACAGTACTGGTGGAATGCACCATTTTGTTTGTGTCAATCTGCACTAGTCAATACGTGGCCACATGCAATCCACGAGCCACGAGTACAGTAACATGTGATGTTTTCATGTGATGTTATCACTGTGGCTTCTGAAACTGCAATTATTTCAAAAACATATTTTTTTATTATCATGTTAATGTGGATGCTGGCCAGTATGCTGGTTTAAACTGTGTGATCGCAGAATGGCCAACACAGGTAAAGTAAGGTGTGCTACAGGGCTTGGATTTGGGCCCTTTTTGTTTTCGTTCAAAATATTCCAATATATAGCTCACATAGTAGTGGAATGTAATTTAAATTTTTGTTATTTGAGTGAATATATTCTTGATTATTCTGATGTTAAAGGTCACTGAATTAATATGGTACTGTATAATACAGTATAGGCACAGATCTTTTATATCGAATTGTACTGAAGTATTATTTGAAGAGTTCGTTTCGCTTGTGAATTTTTTTTCTTTTCCACAATCATTTTTATTGTGCACTATCAATCAAACTGTTGGGTTGTTGTGATTTAGAAATAGCTCAAAAAACACAGCTAACCTACACAATAAAAACATGATAACTATAAAAAATTTGATTTTTGACCATTTAAAAAAATATGTTATCTGTTTTTGCAAATGAATTCTTCCTTTATGTACCTTTAAGTTCCTTTATGGTATTTACATGGTCCCTCAAAGAAAAGCATATTAGTTACAACCATAGTACTACATACCAGGTATCAACACAAATATAGACGGACACAGATTTTTCTTGTGTTTCCTGTGTGCCGGAGACTTGGGATGTGTCTGTATTTCACTTTTTCAAAATCAAGTTGTTTAATTGCTGCCAAAATGCAGGTCTATGAAGCAAGGTCCAAACATATTATTACATTATTACATATTATTTTAAAGACATTTCAAAATTACACGAGATATTTTTTATCTCTCTCTAGGATAGTATACATGCTGTATAGTTTGAATTTGCTCCTGGGAGACGATTGGAAATCTTGCGGAGTCATGATTTAGCTTTTTCATGGTGTTTTACAAGTTCATAAAGGGAACATTAAGGGAAGGTTTCATTCGTTTTTTTAACGTTAACTATAAGCTCCACTATTGAAGACTGATGGAATGGTTATTACTGAGTCATTTGAAGAATACATCACTGATGGGTTTAGAAAAGCACTTTGCCACTTCACACATATTGCTGAGTTAGGGAACAATGATGCCAAAAAGTTATTTCATGCTTTCATAACCTTATTAATATTACAGAGTGCTATTGGCCGAATGCCATAGTATTTTCTATGAATACACTTCAGTTAGGGCAAACTACTGCTGCCAAAGCTCAAATAAGTAGTTATATGTAAATGATAAGTGTTGATAAGTGTTGATTTGCTCCCTTATTTAATGCCCTTGTGTCTTCTGTCTTGTGCTGGTTCATTGTGGTTGTGTGGTGAGTCCATGTGTCTTGTCAAGTCTAGTTCAGTGTATTTGTAGTTCTTGTTTTGAGTTTATGTTAAGTCTTTGTGTAGTTAGTCTTAGTCATGTTATTGTATCCATGTTTTGTTCTGTTTCCCCCTCGTGGGTCTTTGTTTTATTATTTATTAAATTATTTGTTAACCCCTTACCTGCTGTCTGCACCTGGGTCCTCTCTGCGTGTCTCGCCAAGAGAATCTTGACAAAAGCATTGGATAGTAGCTTACAGTTTTATCCTGAGATCTTAACAAGGATTCTTTCTCTCCTGTTGTGAATTCTCCAATTCGTCTACCAGCCTTTTCCTCTCTTCTGCTCCATAGCTTTGCAATTAAACATTACAAACCCACTGTATGCTTCAAGTTACATACATTTTTTTTGTATGTGTTTTATCAATTTGTTTTCATGCGCTGAGAAGGTGGGCTTCCCCAGCTGGGTTTGTTTCTTATCTTATCTAAATGTCCTAGGGAGTTTTTCCTTGACACCCTTTGTCGTGATTCTGCCACATCATGTCAGGTTTCTCTTGGTCTAGTGGCAGGATCATGACAGAACTTCATGTTTAATGTGGAGAGAGGCAATTATTGTTTATTTGGCTTGCCATACACTCTCCCCGGTCTTGTCTCTGTTCCCATCCTAACAAGGGCAGACAAGGACAGGATAGCCAGGGCGGGAATGGCCGGCAGCACTGGGCGGGAATGCCCGGCTGCTCCGACCTGTAATGCCCAGCTGGGGATCTATTGCGGAAACAGGATTCCGACGGCTTTGACCCGGAGGGGAGCCCGGTGGTCTCGACCCTGGAAGGGAGTCCGGCGGCCTCAACCTTGGAAGGGAGCCCGGCAGTCTCGACTCTGGAAGGGAGCCCGGCGGTCTCGACCACTGCCGCAATGATCCCTCGATCTGCTGGGTCCTAATACGGTTGGCTCATTCTGTCATGACCAGGGTGGTGAGCATGGACAGGAGGACCCAGGTGCAGACAGCGAGTAAGGGGTTAATCTCTTGCCCGCTGTCTGCACCTGTGTCGTCCTGTCCATGCTCACCACCCTGATCATGAAACCCTCATCTTTGTCTTGTGTGCTAATTCAGAATTTCATGCTATTTGATCAAACCTTTTTTTACTTTGAAAGGCTGTATACAGAAGCATATGATCAGTATGTTGATTTCCAGAATATATTTGCGAGGCAGATCAAAATGATACACAGATGGTTTGATCAATTCACGTCAAATGAAGAATCTTTTGATTCTCTGATGCCACAGTCAATGACAGCCTTCATATTTCCTTACTAATAATTAACTGAAGGATTTACTGAAACTTGGATAAGTTTAAAGGTACAATAAGTAATGCAACCCTGTGTGAGCAGTATGGCGCTCTGCCTCCATCATCTGGCAGTGAAGAGTATCTTACAGAAGTTATTTCCAAAAGTACCAGACCTGTTTCTGCTTACATTTCAAAACGGTGCTAACTGGTTTTCTGACTTTATTTGCCGACACAAGGTGTACATTGGAAAGCTTGATGTGAAGCTTGTCCATTACTCTTGCTAATATTATCATTGCAGTTATGATTTCGATAAATGGCATTTATATTGTTTGGATCTCAATGTCTCGTATACATTTTTGTAACACTGTGTTATGGTGCTATGTGTCGTGCAACAAGACGTTACTAAGGTA
The DNA here is from genome assembly GCF_947034865.1 of Barbatula barbatula. Taxonomy (NCBI): domain Eukaryota; kingdom Metazoa; phylum Chordata; class Actinopteri; order Cypriniformes; family Nemacheilidae; genus Barbatula; species Barbatula barbatula. The sequence continues at coordinate 3,824,605 of NC_136788.1, forward strand.
ATGTAAGGTTGGATTTGGTGACTTACACAGCCAAATGAGAAATAAAAAAAACAAATGAAGAAATTGACTTTCGAGGAAATGAGAGAAAACGAAAGTTTGCACCCTGTTCAACTATGAAAAACATCGTTTACAGTTACCCCCCTATGTCCCGTGCCCCCCCCCCATATATGAATATGTAAAGTATGCGTGCAAAGCAAGTGCAAATGCTGCCTGGAAATCGTAAAAAGGAAATTGTGCAGTTGCAGAATATAATAGCAATGACACAACGTTGTGCCCTATAAACACAGTTTGCTTTATTGCTTTTACGACAGTATTACACTATTATAATTAAATAAATTCAGTATAATTTAATCGAAATCCATATATAATCCTTTTAATCATTTTTTTTCATAGTGGCGTACGCTTTATTTCACATGCAAAATGTAACATCTATTTTGACATCGAGGTGAAAGCGGGCATCATCCGCCTGAGCAGGACATCAGCTCTGAGACTGAAGCTGCTGTCGGACGAATCGCCTGCGCTTTCATCAGCAGCCTCCAGTCTCAGCATTGGCTCAACTCAGTCTCCACAGCAGCGGAAACACACACACATGTCCGGGGTTTAGGATGACATGGGCTCGGCGGAGGACGTGACAGCAGTCCGCGGGCATCATGTGGATTTTAACGGCGTCCGGGCTCTTCCTGGCCTTGTGCTCCATCGGACTCTTGACCATGGCCATCAGCACGGACTACTGGTACGAGTCGGACGCACGGAAGCACCGGGATCGATGCAAAAAATACGCCAGTAAGAGAAACGACCCGGGATTCATTTACATCTCAAACCAGAACCTCCCGCTCCGGATGCGCCCCGAGCCCGGAGCAGCTCTGCGGGAATCCCAGCACCCTGCGCCCGTCCTCGAGTCGCGCTGCAGCCGCCACTACAACTCAACTACCACCGGCCTGTGGAGGAAATGCCACCGAGAAGGTTTCGACCTGGAAAACGAGGATCTGATTTTTAAAGGTGACGACCAATGAAATAGTGTTGAGTTCAAGTTGATGTTGATGGCTGGAGTAAGATTATCTGCTGTAAAACGGAGGTTTGGGAAGCGGTGGCGCTATCCAAGGTGCTGATCAGTCATATCAACAATAACAGCTCATTCGTATCTACTCAACAATCACATTAAAGCTTCGGGGGCATAAAAGTTGCTAAACATGAATACGTTTTCTGCAGATTCAATGCATTTTAGAGTTTTATCCTTAAACAAAAAGACCCCTTCTAAGACTCACAGAATATTACATCACAAAGGGCTGCAACTGTTATGTCCATTGTGTCATTTTGTTATTTGATAGTCTTTTTGATAGGGATAAATGGTGCATCACCCCTTTCTTCAGCCATGTTGAATTTATGTCATAAACATATGGACAAATAAGAGAAGTCTCCTAATTTCCCCTTGATTTCAATTAGATTTCTTAGCATTGGGATGATTTTATGCAGAAAACAGTAAATCACAAAACAATTACTTGGTGTTAGCCTGCACAAGGTGGTGTATGGTACACATGGACAAATCGTTTGCCAAACTACAGCATATCAGTGAATATTTTGGAATGAAGGGCAATGTGAGTGTTTAAGGTGCTGTGTGTAATGTTTTGGATGATCTATTGACAGAAATTGAATATAACAATATAAAATACATAACTATGTCTTCAGAAGTACATAAAGACCGCCATAGTGCTTTGAAGGGAAGGGGCGGGTGAGCCATTGGTTGCAAGTCGCAAAACCTTACAACTAGATGCCGCTAAAATCTCTACATTGCTCCTTCAAAGCAACACTTTGTTTTTCAAGCTTAAAATAATGTCTCTAAAATAATTTCAGTGGTAGAGCAACTCTTACCGGCGAGCTCTACCGCCGCTGCTACCTCGGCTACAACCTCAACCTCACTCTGTAAGTTCTGTGTTTGGGTCGATACACACATCCCCGCCCATCCCTTTCTGCAGAAGATGCGATATGGTTTCCAAACAACGTTTCTGCATTTGGCGGTTCCATCAGCTTGGTATATAGATTTGTGTGTATAGTGGTGCCCAGGGAAGCTTTACAGCGACTAATCACAATACTAGCAATGGACAATTGCGCTTATCAACCACATGGGGAGCCGTGAGCAAAAGTTCTAAAGTGTTGCTTTAATAGCTCCAAAAAAGGTTTGGTTCGTACGTCATCTGAACAAATATCATTACTGAAATTAGTCATGAATAAATGCAACAAAATGACTGATGCACACACTGCAGCATAATCTTTCCAGCAGTCTATAAACTGACCACAGAACTATATGATGGTTGATCCTGTTATGTTGTTAGATGGTCACTATCATCTAAACATAATATGACATTTACAACTATTCAGATGGTTTGATAGAAAGTCTGGTAATATAAAAAGCAATGCATTCAGAATGGAAGAGCACCTGTACTTTGACTGGTGAAGTATGGCGCTGACATTGCAATTCCATACACAGGGAACACACAAACGTGATATAGTTTGTACAGTGAGTTGCTCCGGATGTGTCAAATTCTATTATAATTCATAACTGCTTCTGTGAATGTCTGCAGGTTTGCTTCAGCGCTGTACGCCGGTGAAGTATTACTACTCCTCGGCCAATATCCCTCAAAATCTGCCTGTGAACATCACCAAGACTATACGACAAGATGAGTGGCACGCTCTCCGTGAGTCACCTTTATAATGACACTCGACCACTGTCACCATATCTTTTTTCTGCTGAAGTGAGTGGGGTGTAACTTAAAACTTTATTTGTGAAATATTTAGCCTCCGACAATCATGTACCTTCGTTTAACATTGACATGTTACCATGTCCACAGACATCGTAGCGTGTTTATATATAATAATACTGGGGATTATAATACATACATACATGTATTACACGGCTCGTTGGAATGCTTGATTCTGATTGGCCAGTCGCGACATTTGGAGGTTCGTTATTACCAGATAACAACCTCTCAAAACTAATAACGCACGGTGACCAGATGCAGCAAATCATTTTGACAGTTTTTTGACAAACTAAATATAAAAACGTCTTTTAATAACATTGCATTTACAATGATTAAACCAAAATGCCTCTTCGTGACGTTTGAACGTCGTTTCTTACCTCAAAACCGAAAGTAAAATGCTTTTCCTGGAAGGTCTGCATTCGGTAAAAATGAGCTGATAAAATATTTCACATTTCATGTCCAGTTCTTTCTCATGTGGGAAGTAGACGTGTAATAAGCGGAATAATGTACAAGCAGCCGGCTGTTATCAGGAAATAAGCCCCTTCAGTGTGACCTCCTCATGACACTGTCGGGGCTTATTTATGCGATAACAAGATGCTGCCTGTACATTATCCCTTACATTAAACACATAATACACAAATACGATACATTGGATCAATTCCACCCGTAAATTATAGAAAAAGGGAAACATCAGTGTATTGACTTCAGATGTTATACTTACAGAATGAACGTGACAGTATAATCTCCTAAAAACTATTAAAATATGATGCTACAATGAGTATTATCTACTGTAATTCTACCAAGTGGAAGTTTAATTTAATACAAATAATTTTATTTGAAATACATTAATCATGTATATATAAAGATCAAATACTTGTATTAGCAAAAGTGAATTTTCACAGGCATTATATTTGATATGTGTCAACTTCACTTAGGATGTTACGATAGTTTCCACTGTAAATAGCAACATTAACAGATATTTATAGGTATTTATTCAGCACCACAAATGTATCTGTCATTTGTGAATATTTATAACAAATATCTAACAATGACAATATGTGTTATTTGTCATCTGATGGCGTTGACATCAAATCTTAAAGGGTTAAAATTCTGTGATCATGTGTGACTGTACAGTATGACACAAACTAAGATGCATGCAGAACGTTACAGGCCCAGTTCATTGTCTGGAAAAACAGCAGCATCGATATTCTTCAGAATGTCTCGCACAAGCATTAAACAGGGTGTTAACTTTCAGCAGTCATTTCCCAGCATGCACTACTTTGCGCATCAGCTAATGTTGCAGCGTGCTTGTAATACTCCTCCGTCCTGTGTTTCTCCAGATCTGCAGCGGATGACTGCAGGTTTTATAGGCATGGCTGTTGCCATCATCTTGTTTGGCTGGACCGTTGGCGCGCTGGGCTGCTGGAAACACAATGAGCTGATGCAGTATGTAGCAGGTCTGCTCTTCCTGATGGGAGGTGAGAAGCGTTTACTCCGTGGGTTGTGTGGTTTTACAAACACCCACTAGATGGCAGCAGGGGGAAGAGGAAAGGGGGGTTTGGAGTGGCCTAAAACCTCTGCTAGAAATGCAGACGTTTAATATGTAAAAGATTAGAACACGAGAGTGCCAAAAATGACGTCATCAAAGCTTTAAAATAAAATAAATGTGCAGTGTTATTCATCAAACTTGACCGGCGCATCGTTTATTGCATGTCATATCGATTTCACAGGTACCTGCTGCATCATTTCTCTGTGCACGTGTGTGGCCGGGATTAATTTCGAGCTCTCGCGGTATCCGCGCTACCTGTACGGCCTGCCAGAGGACATCAGTCACGGGTACGGCTGGTCCATGTTCAGCGCGTGGGGCGGTCTGGGTTTGACCCTGCTGGCTGGATTTCTGTGCACGCTTGCACCTTCTCTACACAGTCCACAGATGACCACGACCACACACAAACCACGACAGGAGAACGGCATGGTGTGACACATTTCACACCACTCGTATTAGCACAGAAAACAGCGGGTCACACTGATATTAAAAATTGTCTTTAGCTGTCAAATACTGTCAATGACAAACAGACACAGATTGGGAAGATGATAGACCGAGATTTACAATGACTACACCAGTAGCAGTCTTGTTTCTCAGTCCAAAAAATCGAAAACATCCATAAAACATTCATGTTCGAAAAGTAAAACTGTATACTTTGTGTATACTTGTGTTTTTTAGTCCGAGAATATTGAAATCTATAAAACAAGAAAAGAATGGGCAAGAAAAATAAACAATGCACAATATATTCTCTCCTGTATCTTACAATTTTACAAATATAGTTTTGATTCTTCTTGTTTTGAGTGATGTTTAGATTTTTTATGAGAAAACAAGACAAAACACGGATTAGGAAATGTACGTTTTTCTGCCTCTAATGGTGCTCTCTTTCCGTTTATCTTATTTCATTATGTTTGTTATTTTTCATGATGTCTGTCCAAAGATATCAAGCGTTTCCAGTCTGTCTATCGCTCTTCTGTTTCTGTAGCTCAACGGATCCAAAGTGGAAATGTCTCATGATTCGTTTTTCCGTTCCGTAAACTGTTCTGTGTTTTGCCTGCTGTATAGAAAAGAGAAAAAACAAACCGAACAATGACATACTGTACTTGTCTTTAGTGTCTTCCTGTATGTTTTCAACAATAAATCTGACATGTTCAACAGCACAAGTAAAGAGGAATTTGGATTTGAACTTTATGTTCATGCACAACCTTATCAAGAAATCTTGACACACGGTGTTATGACATGTTTTGAAATGGTTATTTTTGATTTATGAACTTTTATTTTCTAATAAAATGCAGCTAAATCCTCTTCTGTCTGTTATTGTGACTGACTTCATTGTTTTGAAGTTATGAAGCACAGCGGTTTAATGTGAAGTCATAATGCCAGTGTGTTTGTGAGTGTGTTGTATTTTTATTGGGCAGATTTTCTGGACTGGGTTATAAAACAGCAAAAATACAATTTAATGAGACCACAGATGGAATGTGACTTTTTCTGTTTGTGGTTGAAGGATTTTTGACTCTTGACTGTACTGAAATGTTATATTTTCAGTGCTTTTTTGATTCAACATACTCTCACCGTTCAAACTATGTCAAGTGTTTTTTCACAAATCCAAAGTATAATGTGTTCTGGGAATAATTAACATAAACAGCAGCACGGAGCGCAAGCACAAGCGTAGATTATAGATATTAACAAAATCCTTTTGTTCTGTTACTATGAAAGGGGGTAAATCCAACCCTCAATATAGCTGCTCTAACAACGAAAGTCCCATATTCTAGAAACAAGAGCCAAGGCTGACACAGCAAAGGCAGGTGAAGAAAGTAAAAGTGAGGACAGATTTTAAACAAATCCCATGTTTTTATAATAGGCATCCGTTCACACATTTTTCATATGCTAGGCATTGGGGCCTGATGTACAAACTAACCAGGGGTCCCAGGAACCATAGTGATGTCCCTACTTAGGAGCACCACGAACACTCCAAAACTAACCAAAAAGCCAACACCTATCATGAGTTTAGATTCTATAACCGAGAACAAAACCTAATTCAAGAACTGAGAATTTTTATGGGAACCATTTAAATGACTATATATTCAAATATTGAAAAACATAATAAGTGGGAATTCATGTATTAAACAATTACATTTTGTGCCCACATTTATTATACTGAAAGTTCAAATTGTGTTCAGATTGTGTGCTGGTTTTACCTTCTGAATAATGTAATACATTTCTCACATACTGTTCATTATTACATAGAAACATTTTTATGTCTGAGCTGTAGCGCAGTGGTTAGCGTTCCAAACCTTGGCTCATGGGGACCCGGGTTAGAGTCGTGATTCCACACCATGTCCCATGCTCCTGTCTGCCTCCAATGTCCAGAATATATGAACATTATTACATCGTGATGATTACATTACAACGATTACTTTATAAACATGTTATATACATTATTGTATGTACAGTTATACTGTATTATGAGTTGTAATATAGTATCACATGTAAAAGTACCAAATCATTTTAGTAGTTACCGATCGATACAGAAACTTTAGCCTGATCTCTCAGGAATTCCTAACTATTTTAACAAGGTGGCTATTTCACATGAATCTGTGTGAAGTGGATTGTATTAAACCAAATACATGTGCAATAATGTCCCACCCTTTACCTCTAACAAAAGTATATCAAACCAAAACGCATGAATTTATAAGAAATAGTCAAATGAAACAATTTAGTTCAACGAGACTGTTACAATAAAGACAAAATTGAAGGTCAAAAGAGTCTTCAGGTGCTGGTTTTCTTCTCTTAGGTGTTTGTGAATCAGGTGGGAACATAGGCTGTGAACTTTAGTTTTTTTAGTTTCAGATCTTCACTTCCCCTTAGATCAAAACCACATCGGCAAGAGCAACAAGAATTTAAACCACATCCACTATAACCTCAGCAGGTCTGCCATTTCCAAGCTAAATATGTATTCAATTTAGACTAAACTAGATAGTTTGCACAGCGAATATTTAGATTAAACAAGCATTTGTAGTTGTTTGTTTATGCCGCACAAGAATGAAGACTATTCATTATGCAAAATCTTTCTTTGTCCCATGTCAACTCAGTTTGCTTTTTAAACGTACAGTATGTTATTTGTGAATTTGAAGTATTTACATTTCTATTACAGTGCCAATAAATGTTGTAATCAAAACACAAAAACTTAAGTTAAACAACCTGGAAAATTTGTATGTGTCTTAAAGAGTCACGGTAAAAATGTCCAAACTCTCTCTTTTCATTTTTGAGTCGCTAAATGAACATATATGGAGAATCGGTATCTGTGTGTTTGCACAGATGTCTGCAAATCTTTCTTTGTAAAAGTCAGATGCTAATATAACCCCCTGACATCCAGCGAAAAGTCTGGTGAAAATAGTGTTATGTGTAGTTTAATGAAGTCATTTTAGAAACATATGTATATCTATAAACAAATGAATGCATGGCATCTGTTAGCACAACTTAATTTACTGCATTGGCGCGAGTCAGAAATTATATTTTTTTTGGTTTAATAAAACCTTTTAAGTGTTAAACGCTATTTTGATGGGTTGTGCTGACTTCATAATTTTCATAATTACTGTAGCGTAATATTATGTGTCTTTTAAACAGTGTTTATTTGTTTACAGCAATATTTAAGTTGCAGTAAAGCAATTGGCTAGATAACTTGAATTTTCCACACTAATAAAGTTCAGGATTTCAAGACTCCTCCCAAACTATTTGACATATGTAAACAAGTTGGAACTGTGTGTGTTGGGTGTTTCCGAAGCTGAAAATAAATGTGTTCAACGTGTTCTCTCATCTAATGTTGAGGCTACATGAATGATGTTGGATTAAAGTAGCATTGCTGAGGTTCCCCAGTTACAATGAGACTTTGCATTTGAGAAATAAAGTGTTATTTATGGATTTTCATCAACATCAGACCATGCAGCATAATGTTCTCTTGGCACTTACAGAGGTTTTGGTTATGTTAGTGGTTTTAAGAGGTTACCATTGTCCTGAAGGAAAGCACATTTGCTTAGTTTAGGCTCAAAGAGAATCAGCATGAATGCTGTTTTACTCAAAATGCATTTCATTGGAAATGCTAGAGGCAAAATCAGGATGAACTTCATTTTGTTGTCACAACTCATAAATATTGATGCAAACTGTTGCGTTCATATTTTGCTGGGTCATATTTTTACATTTCATTCATAAACATATAATAATAAACAGCACATGTGCTTAGCTGTTTTTAATAGGGCTTGACAGCATTTTGCAAAAACAAAATCTGAACAGTAAACATGCAGTACATGAATCGAACTTTGCATCAGTGTTCCCAACTTTCGAAAGTGAGACTTCCTGATTTGTACCCAAATTTAACCTGGATTTTGTATACTGTAATAAAAACAAGTCAAGTTAGCTTTATTTTTATAGCGCTATTTACAATTTTCATTGTTACAAAGGAGCTGTACAAGAAAACATTGAACATAAGCAAAACATATAAGGTTATGCAAGTCAAAACACAGGTCAAATGTCTTACATGTCTTACAAAGGACACATAGAAATCTAGCTACACAGCAGAAAAACAACAATGGACCAAAAGAAGGCGTACGAAACACGCGTCTTTAATCAACTGTCAAACATACACGTATTTTACATATCAGATTAATACAAAATTATTTCTCACCATAACATGCCCCTTTGACACATGTCTGTAAACTTCCAGTCATGCAAAACATTCAGAAAATGCTATTTAAATGTGCTGTCATTTTATTTATTAAGTTAATTTTTAATAAATCACATTTAATTGAATCAATTTAAGTAGCAGAACAACAAAATATTGTTAATATGGCCAAACCTCACACATCTAATACACGAAATGTCCGCTAGGGACAAAAATGAACTGTAAGGTCTCAATGTTTGAGAGAAGTTTCGTCACAATTCACAGTGGCAATTTAAAAATAAATAATGGCCATTTATTTTGTTTCCTGTTTTTGTTTATGTTTAGAAAGAGTCTAGTAAATAATCTCTGAACCAAACCTAAAACATGAGTGATTTCTCATTAAAGAGTTTGTTTTTGCCTTCTGCTTCTGGTTAGTTCCATCACAGGTTTTTCCCACTTTAAATGAAATATTCTCATGGGTCTGTTGGGTGGTTGGTCAGATGTGTGTGGATGCCACCTCTACTGCTCATAGTAACATTAAAGATAAAGCATAGCTTATTAACGTTTACAGAATTGAGAAAATCGTCAATCCTCAAATGATTTGACCAATCATAGGCAAAGTTCTCCTTTTGGGTTCATATGTATTTTTAATTTATGTTTTTAATGCCACCTTTTTTTTTTGTAGGTGGCAAAACAACGATAAATGGCTCCCACAACCCCGCCCCTAAACCTAATGTCACGGGGGGCAAAGTCAAAACACACCAATGAGATCATAGGAATTCACACGAATGAGCCACCTTGCAAAATATAATTCCCATCAGATTGCGTTGATATATATTTATTCACATTATTAGCATTTTCCTTCATTTTTGCTGACATTGCTAGCTTGACGTATAAAAATCTGGATGTTCTTTTTACCACACAATACTCCCTCACTTTGTGTAGAGTTGCCAAATATCTGAGTAAGTTTAGCATTCAGTACCTTTCTACACGGACAGATGTTTATATGATAATGACTGACGAAGTCTTTAGGAAAGACAAACTCGCTTAACATTTAAGCTAGCAATGCCTGTGTTGATATAGGGTGTGTAAGAATTGTGTGTATCTGTTTGTGTGTGTGTGTGTGTGTGTGGGGGGGGGGTCCTCAGTAGGTGCGGGGGTGCTGATGAACACCAGCTGCTGTTTGTTTACTGAGTGCAGATTCCAGGAAGACACGCACACACACACGCACACACACACACACACACGCACACACACACACACACACACACGCACACACACACACGCACACACACATTTATTCATACTGTCATCACATGAAAGAAAAGATAATGCAAAAGGTTTAAATTAACCAATGAAAGGAGAGAAAAAAGTGACAAACTTTCGTGATATTTTGGAAATAACGCAGACTTCCCATTTAATATTCCTGCAAAAGTAACGTTTTAATTCAATGATTACAAATAAAACAGTAAAGTTTACACATCCGATTACAACAGTAAACGGCTTTAATAAATGTTTTAAACTTAAATTCTTCCCATTTTATTTAAATTGGGGGGGATTTTAAAAGTAAAAACAACTTCAAAACATAAAACATAAACAGACTAGGCCAGGCTGTGAACACTGTATCGACATAAAACTTTGACATAATATGATGTGGCTGAGTGATCCGCTTGCGTAAAGATGCTGTTACAGTATTTTCTGTCTTTCATCTTCATTGTGATGAGGACTTCACTAGTGATTTGGAAAATAATGCAAGAAATAGCCGCGCCATGATTTCATGTAGTCAGCTCAACATTCTTACAAAGCCGACACATCCATCAAACCTGTAAATTGTCATGATGTAAAAACAATCTCTGATACTTAAAACTAACATGATGAATCCTCTTTCACTTTTCCCGACAAAACCCCTTAAACTGAATCCATATGAGATGGCACCGAATAGGCACGGCTCTGGTAACACTAAACCATTAGTAATGACATTCTTTCCTTGGGCTTTAACCGCCAACAAGAATCAAACTCCGAATGTGAGAAAGTAAAAGAAAACAGTCCCAGCCCAGGGGATTGTGGGTAGGAAGGCTCACCATAAAAGCTTCATTGTTCTGGTTAGAAATGAAAATATAGAAACAATTCAGTGATGACAGGGATGTATTGGGAAATGTATTACTGTTATTTATTTTTTAGACCGATTTTATCCTTAAATCTTAAATGAAAAGGCTAAACGTCTAGAGTTAAAGGTTAAAACGTTCCCCAGCAAGTATCCCTGTAATCCCCAGGGACTGGTGAGGGAAGGGTAGATTGTGTTTCTTTACATATTTCTGCAGACTTTGATTATTCTTCCACATGGCAGAAAGAGAAAGAGACATTCTGTTCTAATGGCACAGGAAATGCCAAATCTCAACCAAAGATCTTTAGCCGCCCAGACTCCCTTAAAGTTCAATCGTGTCAGCGGTATACAGGCTGCTGAAGAAGCCCAGCCTACTGAGAACTGATCACTGAAACAATTTTTTTTGAAGGTTATTCATGTGAAAATGTGCTGTTGAGGTCATTTAGCCTATTTACGTATACAGGCAGCAATGTGTTTTGGATACTTTAACTTTCACACCAAAAGAAATTGAGATATCAAGCAAAATTATCAATATCAATTATTATTTACACATAAAAGAAACAATTGCAATGACCAAATTGAGCACCACGAAAAAAATAAAAACCTCCAAATTATAAAAAAACGAAAACTCTGAGAACAATTTTAAAGTTTAAAATACAACACTCCAAGGTGGACTGTAGTCAAACACTTCAAACGTACATCTGTATGTGAGTCTAAACATTAAGGTAGTCGTTTTTGAGACGACTTAACCTCGATCCATGGCTCCTGATGATCAAAGAGATGAGTTCGTGTTTATCCTTGAGCCCAGACGAGATGTCCAAAGTCTCCTGGAGAGTGTCTTTCACATCATGCATGGGTTGGATAAAGTTATTGGTAAACTGGCCCTCTTCCCTTTGTTCAGTCTCCTGGCTTTGCTTAAATTTCGTCTCCAGCTCTAGAAGCGATTTCTCAACGTTTGTAAAAGCGTCGTTGATTTGCACAATTTCCCTTTTCAGATATTTCCCGTAACTGTCCTCGCCGTCCAGATCGTAAGAAATTGTCTTTCCAAGGGTCTCCAAAACGCGCGCCGCGTCTTCGATCTGTTGTTTGATGATGATGAAATCTTCTCGGACGATCGTGTCCTGGTCCTCCTCTAGGGGACACGGTCTGCGGTCCATCCATCTGAAGAGCATCTGGCATTTCTCCGGGTCATCGGTGTCCTCGTAATCCCCGTCCGGGACGAAGAAGTGGTGAAACGTGCCGTTGGACATTTCAGGGAGCAAAGGTCCCTCGTAAACCGCACTGCAAATAGGCAATGAAAACAGGACAAGGGCGAATATTAACATGATAAAAATGTCGGTCTGCTCAGAAGAAACTGACCGAAGAGATGTCCACATGTGGAGGATTTCACATGAACGCGCCTTCTAGAGAAGACGCGCACGGCAGAAATGTGAGTCCGGCGCGCTTTTACGCACACTCATATTACACAGTTGCGCGTCTTTGCTCGTGGACATGCACAGTATGAAGGATACATGGCTATTTACCTTATTACGAATAACAGATATTGACATAATGAAAAGCATACAATAATAGGTTGTTAAATTAGTTTACTACTTTAGTGAAAGGGAGAGTTCACCCAGAAATGAACATTCTTTCATGATTTATTCAGCATCATTCCAAACCTTTATGACTTTCTTTCTCCTACAGAAGACAAAATAAGATATTTTGAGAAATATCTGTTACATACAATGTAAGTCAATGTTGTCTGATTACCAAGGGTCTTCAAAAAATTTAAGAAATATGATATTTAATATGTGAGACAGAATGTTATGTAAAAGATAATGTTTACGTTACAGGACGTATGCTTTACTGTTAGAAATAATTATAGGTTTAATGAAAACTAGGAGGAAATCATTTAACAAGCCTGTTACATATACTAGGATAAACATCATGTCACAAAGTGTCATGTAAAAGGTTACTGAAGCATATCACTAATAAATAAAACATTTACCACATGTTCTGAGTGGTTTCTATTGAAAAAGAATGTAAAATGAAACAAAAACATCAAAACAACAACTAAATAAATTAAACAATTCACAGACAGACAGATTCTGTTTGTAAGAACAAATCTGCTAACTCTTGTAACTCTTGTGTAACTGAGAAATGTAATGACTGCTGTGACCCCTAGACCCATGTTTTGAATCATAAGCATTTTTCACCCTATTAAAACGCAATAATTAACACGATCAACACGTGAGGCGCCTGATCCAGACAACATTACACTACCTGTTTGATCACAGTCCAATTCAGTCTAAACTAAACATGGAGAAATTCACACGGACCTTCCATGCTGGGGACTATGTGGTGTTTGCACTGTTGTTTGTGGTCTCCTCGAGTATCGGGGTCTTCTTCGCCATTAAAGACAGGAAGAAGGAGTCATCTAAGGAGTTTATGGTTGGAGGTCGTCAGATGTCTTGTGGTCCAGTTGCTCTTTCTCTGACGGCCAGTTTTATGTCTGCAGTGACAGTTATTGGGGCACCATCTGACGTGTACAGATACGGGGCCTCGTACATTATCTTTGGCATCGCGTACACATTTGTTGTGTTCCTGACGGCTGAGGTTTTCCTGCCTGTGTTTTACAGATCTGGCATCACAAGCACATATGAGGTAGGTTAATTCTGAACATTCTGTAAAGGTGTGATGTTTCACAGATAGAAAGAAGTTAAACACTCCTCTAATGTGTAAAAATATTGGCAGTATTTTCACCAGCAGCTTATTTTATGGCTATATGTCCAAAATATTACTTTTTTGGACAGTAAGATTGTTCCTTATCTGTCACTTACCAACTGTCGACGTAGTGACATTAAGGGTTCTCTCTGTTGATCTTCTTTTGATCTTTCATGAGAATAAGAATTAGTGAGAGGCATTTGCAAGTCACTCCCCCAAATGGGTATAAAAGGAGAGGGTGTGCCCCACTCACTCAGACTTGTCCTTCAGGGCATAATGTGTACAAACTATTCCTCCCAGCTCTTTATATTTCTGCTGGATCAAGGGTGCATTCCTGCACTGTCTCTGTTGTCACACTTGAGAGATCAGAGCTTCCTTTTTAAACTTAGGCAGCCACACAAAAACGCTGAAAAAGCTAACTTTGACAAAAAGAGTTTATAAAGATGTCTATCTGCATGTGTGCCACTGAATGCAGGCAATATATCAATCCCTACAGACCTCCCCTTCCATCGAGAGTGAGATGTTTGGTCCACCCCAGGGGGTTTATATTATTTCATTTAGGGATTCTAATGAAGATGAGCGTGTATGGGATTATGACAGAACCAGAGGCAGGATCATGACAGGACGCCCCCTTAAAGAACGCCCCAGGCATTCTCCAAGGGAGCACACTAACATGACAAGACCGACAGACCAGAGGACAGACACCATAAACAAAGAACAGAACAGACTAGGGCCAGAGCTGACACGACGGCGAAGGGGTTGGACATTAAAATAAACATTAATGGTAGGGGGAGGGGGAAAGGGCAGGTTAAACTTGGGAACTTTACAATTGAGCAGGACATTTACATTGACATTTAGGGATTTGGAAGACGCTTTTTTCCAAAGCGACTTACATAGCATTATCCTATACATTTATACATAGGTCTCTGCAATCCCCTGCATTCGAACCCACAAGCTCTTACCGCTGAGCTACAGGAAAGCTGGGACAGAAGGCAGGACTTAAGAGGGATGGGAACCTGCCTCCTAGAGCAGGGCAGAGGGGTGGGAAGAGCTAGGCGAGGTATGGGGTCATTTCCTGGAGCGGTTAGGACTGGCCGGACAGGAAGGGAAAGACCCTGTGCCCCGGCCGGTTCATGGCTTATTGTCATATGGTCATATGGTCATTATTCTTATCTCCGAAAGAGGGTCATTGAGGCCACCTTTAAAGAGCACCGTTAGCTCCTCCTCCACCAGTGGTAACAAGAAATCATGTTAGTTGCACATACTGAGTCAACTAAACTGAATGGAAGTAATATACCTGGCAACATCCCTTTACTGATGCAGGTCTTTAAGCGGCTGGGCATGATCTGACATCTGCAACTAACATCTCTCATTAACTACTGGATGGGATGCGGAGGGACAGAAGCACTCAGACCAGAGCCCCTTTAAGGTGGTTGTATCACCTGAAGTGACATATTTTCGTGATCTGGTGTTCTGTGGGAAGATCTGAAGAGGTACATAGCTGGGTTAGAGATGTCCCTTTTTTGTTTTGCTCCACCCTGAAGGTGTTTGTGGCTGCAATAACAGCAAAACACAATACACTGAATGGAAAATATTTAGGACCACATGACCAGGATTCTCAGAGGTGCAAGCAGAATGAATGTCCTAAACAGCAGTGGGGTCTTGTTGGTCTTATTGATCTTACTGAGTGCCACATTTGAGATCCTAAAGGAAGCTAAATTCAGCAGCGTGTCACTGAAGATGGCTCCCCTGACACAACAAGGGTGGTGAGGGCCTACAGGCTGAAGTTTGGACAGGGAAACTCTTACATTATCTTAAAACCATGGCCAGCTTTGTGCTCAAAGTACCCACCACTTCCCTCAGGGAACAGGTGGTGAACTTATAAGCACTCCCCTGTGGGAAGAAAGATACAACCTTATTCTTGTTGTCCAACCTTATTCTTGTCCAGTCCGCACTTTTCAAATTTTCCCATAGAGCTTTAGATACTCTCAGCAGATCTTTGTCTCTAGTAAGGAACAACAGAAGCCGAACAGAGACTAGCCTATCAGACTTTGACATATCAATCCCGAAATCTGCTGTGCCCTTTTGTTGTCTCAGTGCACTCCACAAGATGAAGGTAAACTCAAAACCTTTGCTGGATTTTATAGCCTTTGTGTTGAACTGGCTTTGTAACTGCGAATGGTCTATGACATTGGACTGGGTCCAGCCGGTTGGGTGTATTGCTGCAACTGGTGGCAAGGGAAATTTGCACTGTCTAGTCCATAAGATTTTTTTAATCTTTTGGGCTCTTAATATTTCAGGCAGGGGTGAAGTGGGACTTAAAAGCGGCCCTGGACTTCTTCAACAAGAGCATCCCACAACACCAGGCTGTCAACATAATACACCAGCTTATTTAGGAACAAATCATTCTATAAAACCACAATTTTGAAACAAATGTTTCAAAGGACCTATTAAAGAACCACTGCAAAGCCAATAAAACAACATTAAAGTAAAAGCCATGCAAGCAACAAATAGACTAACATAAAAGCCTGCCTAAACATCTTAATGTTATGTAGGGTAATGTATTTGAACTGTTTGTAATTGACACTTCACTGACCATGACATGTTACACACCTGAGTCATAGATTCAATTTTTACCCTGTTTTAAGTCATCATGGGTATAACCTCATACTAAGATCATTTACTTAAATGCTACTAAAAAGGTGTGACTAGACTTTTCTAAAGACTCTTGTTTTATTACATCAAATATAAAGTCTAAACAAGTCTAAACAAAACGAAGCATTTAGAATTATTACCAGGATTAAGAACTGCTGCTATAAATGGTATGCTGTCGGTTATGTGTTTATATATGTGAAGTCGAATGAACGTTAAACAGCTAACATCATGTGACAAACAAGTTTTCATTTAAATCAGCAGACTTCACAAAGTATTAAGTAGTTTGCCTCTCTAAAATCTTACCGTTTAGCATTTTTATTGTAAAACAGATGGCTTGTTATGTTGGACTTCCAATGTCTCAATACTTCACAGTGATCAAACTGAATTCACAATTGGTTTCTGTTAGCGCCCGCCTACCGAACTTCTGTCTTCTAGTCTTCTTCAATTGAATAGGCTGAAACGTCTGTCTTCTTCAGTTTGATTGGTTTAAGTTCTGCTTGTGTCATTGCTGAATGGATTATTGGTACTCCCCTTCCCACCCTTCAAGAACTGTATACATCCAGAGTGAGAAAAAGGGCTCAGAAAATCACTCTGGATCCCTCACATCCAAGTTACCCCATATTTGAACTTTTGCCATCTGGCCGGCGCTTCAGAGCAGCAAATACCAGGACAGACAGACACAAGAACAGTTTCTTTCCCCCGGCAATCTACCTCATGAACAGTTAAATGTTCCCGACTTATGCAATAAAAATGTGCAATATCCTTATATTTATTTGTTACCCCTCCATCCTAGTACATCCCTGCATCTAGTCAATCCTATCCCATTATCATTTCTAGCACAATTGTTTATACACTTATTTATCTGCCTATTTTTTGTCTGTGTGTTGTAGTCTCTGTGTACTGGAAGCTTATGTCACAAAAACAAATTCCTTGTATGCGCAAGCACACTTGGCAATAAAACTCTTTCTGATTCTGGTTTTGTATAATCGTATGCACATCAGCAGAAAAGTCTAAATGTTTTCTTCAGATTCACCAGCACAGAAAGTAACTACACATAACCACAACATTGGACAGAACTGACGTTCAGGATATTAACCATGCAGTGTGCTGTTGGACAGATGCTCCCGGCTTTTGTGGGAGGTCATGACCTGAAGTGTTAAATCTCACTGGATGTGTCAGCAGTGTCCGTCTCATGTGTGAACTGATCTGTACCTTGCTTTTTTCTTTTTTCACAGTATCTGGAGTTGCGTTTCTGTAAATTGGCCCGTGTGCTTGCCACTCTTATTTATACAGTACAAACGGTGAGTGTGATGAAATGTTCAGTGGTTTTCACACTAAATAAATACATTTGAGTTTGTTGTTGCGTATTTGAATAACAACGGTTGTGTTTTAACTACACAGATTCTGTACACTGGTGTGGTGGTCTATGCCCCTGCTTTGGCTCTGAATCAAGGTCAGTTTGGATATATTACATTAAAACATAAAGTAACAGTAACAGAGTTTTGAATAGTATTTCTACTATAAATACAATTTGTAGTATTTACATATTTTACAAAGCACAGACATTTTGTACATTCGACTACAATAAAACATAAAATATTGTTTTCGGGTAATTTATAAAAAAACTATTGAGGCTCTATGGTGGTGCCTCAAACTCTAGACTTGCTGAACACTGCCTATACCAGCGTTTAAGTAATTTAAGTAATTTCATAGATGAGTAGTTATATCTTCCCATGTATTTTTTGATCAGTTGAATTCATCACTTTGCAACGCAAGGCTTTATTTACATTGCTCCACGGTTCCCACAGCATTGTTTTAATATATTTAAGGCTCCTTAAGTTAAATAACAGTTTGCATTTTATAGAAAAAAAAGAAACTGAACTCTCTTTCTTATTTAATTCGCCTTTTAATAGATCCACTTTTTTCTTTTCTTTTCTGAATTAACAAGTTTTATCCCAAAGATTTTTTACCCAAAGATGACCAAATCATCATGACAATTTTCTTTTATTGGCATGAAATAATTACATGAAACACAAAATGAAGTACATTGTTTCTGTAGCTCATAAGGTTTTGGTCTGGAATGAGTTCTCCTGTGAAGTGTTGTTTTCAACAGTAGACACAGCAAACATTAGCATTGTCCATGAAATCTAGCGGCAAGGTTGCGAATTGCAACCAACCGCTGAGTCCACCGCTCCCCCTCATTTAACGGCTGACAGAAAATGACGAATTACATTCAAGCGGTGTTTGTAGAAAAAAATAGCTCATTCTAAGGTAATATAAAAATAATTCTCGCTTCTCACAATCTGTGTCAGATCATTTCATTGACAGGTAGATGCAGTAGAGTCTACTGTTGTTGTTACACTTTCTTTGCTTTACAAAAAAGTATTTTGAAACGTGTTGTGTTCTGCAGACAACTGTGAATAAAAACAAGTAATAAAGAGTTTATTTCCAATATTTCCCATTCTACGACCATAAGCGGTTCTTGTAAATGATACGCAAACACTGTTAAATACATCCAAGGGTCCGTTCTTTGTACCACGCTGACTCAGTTAGCTGGATTTGATTGTTGACGATTCTGGATCGTTCGGTTCTTCGACGCTCATCCTGGACTTGTTCTCGTAGTAACAGGTTTGTTAGCTTAAAGTCACCATGCAATCAAAGAGGAAGTGTTTTACACAGTGTTGCAGTGATTATTATAAATGATTTATCCGTGCACACCATTTTTAATTCATTTGCAATTGTAATCTTTAATCAACAACAACTCTTCACCACACGATGTCAGCAAAAAAAGGGCGGACTATACAGACTGTCCAATTGCCAGGCATTTTAAGCCCTCCCCTCCAGGCCCAACATACCAATCAAAATGGGAAGGGCAAAATAATAATAATAATACATTGAATTTATATAGCGCTTTTCAAGAACTCAAAGTCGCTTTACAAAAAAAAAAAAAAAAGGGACATGGGGCTATGGGTAGGAAGAGGTAAAGAGATGGGTCTTAAGGCGGGACTGGAAGATGGCAAGTGTCTCAGAAGTGCGTATGTCAGGGGGCAGGGAGTTCCAGAGCCTGGGAGCTGCCCTAGAGAATGCTCTGTCCCCAAAACTGCAGAGTTTGGACTTTTGAATGGAGAGTAGACCAGCTGAGGTGGATCTGAGGGACCGTGAGGGTTGGTACAAGGAGAGGAGGTCAGTGAGATACGTGGGGGCCAGATGGTGAAGGGCTTTGTAGGTGAGGACCAGGATTTTGTAGGTGATCCGGTGGGAGATGGGAAGCCAGTGCAGTTGTTTAAGAACTGGAGTGATGTGATGCCAAGATTTGGAGCGGTTGATGAGTCGGGCGGCTGAATTCTGGACCAGTTGGAGTCGGTTGAGGTGGGTGGAGCTGATGCCGAGGAGAAGTGAGTTGCAGTAGTCCAGTCGGGAGGAGATAAAGGCATGAATGAGTCTTTCGGCAGCTGGGAGTGTGAGAGAGGGTCTGATTTTGGCGATGTTGCGGAGGTGAAAGAAGGAGGTTTTAACGACTTGGCGGATGTGAGGCTGAAGGGAGAGGGTGGAGTCAAAAATCACGCCAAGGTTGCGGCACTGTGGAGATGGGAAGACAATGGTGCCGTCGATGGTGAGAGTGGGGTTATTGGTTTTGCTGATTGTGGATTTGGAGCCTATGAGGAGGAATTCAGTTTTATCACTGTTGAGTTTGAGAAAGTTGTGTTGCAACCAAGTTTTAGACAGGAATTAATGTGGGAGAGGGGAGGATTGTGGGGGGATTTGGTGCTGAGATAGATCTGGATGTCATCAGCATAGCAGTGGAAGTCCAGGCTGAAGTGGCGGAGTATCTGACCAAGAGGGAGAATGTAGATGAGGAAGAGGAGGGGGCCTAGTACAGAGCCTTGGGGAACGCCTTGGGTGACTGTGACTGTGGTAGAGGTGTTTCAACTAATCGAATTTACTATCTAGAACCTACAATTTGAGAAAGCCTGTGTATTGTAAGCAAACGTATGTTAGCTGTCTAGGTTTACAACTCTGTACTATTTGAGTAGTTTTCAGGTGTAGTACAAGAAGAAGTCTGAGGTTTTTTTTTTTGCTCCCTCTGTTTGAATGAATTCAAATGTGTTAAGACTTGACTGTGAGCTAAAACCTTTGGATCCAATGTAATGTTGTGGAATGATTGGAAACTGTCCATTCAAAGAACACAAGCCATTATGATTTAGATTTGGGTCAGATACAAATGTAGACGCAGTTCATGAAGAACAGAATGCAATTGTGACAACTGACTTTTAAGTTTTCATGGTTCGGGAATGTTTTCTCATTACTGTTTTATAGGCATGAAAAGAAGTGCCTACGCCATAAACTAAACCATTCACTGTTGTTAAAAACTCTTAAAGAGATACCTCACGTTAAAATACAAATTCTGTCATCATTTACTCAAAATATCAAAGATATTTGGAAGAACGTGAGGAACCAAACAAATCCCATCCACCATATAGTGCCATAGGGAAAATAAATACTATGGGAGTCAATGGGGGATGAGTTCTGTTTGGTTGCTGACATTCTTCCAAATATCTTCCTTTGTGTTTAGAACAAAGAAATGTAAACAGTATGGACCAATCTGAGGGAAATGATGACATCATTTTCATTTTTGGCTGAACTATCTGTTTAAGATTGTAGTTAAGCATTGTATGGGAAAGATAATCCCATGACGCATTTCAAATGGCTGTTATGCAAATGACGTATTGGTTGATATAGATGCGGCAGACCTCCCATCAGAAGCTGGTGCCCCAGGGCCTAAAGCGCCATACACTTTTTCCAAGGATAATGTTTATTCCTTTTTCCAGTGGTCCACATATTTGATCTTTCGGGAAACGTCATTATCACAAAAGAATCCCCTTGAGGGGCATTGCTGCATGATCCCTTTACTATTTTATATCCACACGTTGTATATTTTTTTCTCAGTGACAGGTTTTGATCTTTGGGGTTCAATATTCGCCACTGGCATCGTCTGCACATTTTACTGCACATTGGTAAGTAAATAAATCTGATTTGCACTGCATAAAAAACGCTCTCTTATCACATACGGTGACAGTTTCGGTGGGAAGGAGATGTACTCAACCTGAGACTTCTGTTCAAGAAACTAAAATAAAGGCATTTGACTATATAAACACTGATTCTATTATGACAGAAATGTTTATTAAACAGAGGTAACTGGAACAGTCTGTTTGGCGTATGAATAACTTTTAGCAGATGATAAACGTTTCATTTTCTGACGTGAATTAATTCAGCGTAACAGAGTGTGTGCGTGATGTTCAGGGGGGGTTGAAGGCTGTGGTCTGGACGGATGCCTTCCAGATGGTGGTGATGGTGGTGGGCTTCCTCACGGTGCTGATCCAGGGTTCGATTAGAGCGGGGGGGATGGAGTCTGTTTGGAACACGTCTCAAGCTGGAGGCAGACTACAAGTATTCGAGTATGTACAGTACCTTGCTTCAGCATGTGTCATTTAAATGTCATTTTTATACATCACTGACATATTTAGAATATTTTCTTAATGCAAGTGCCATCTTTGTTTTTGCGAGATTCACCATTATCTTCAATTTCTTCTAGCTTTGATATCGATCCACTAAGGCGTCACACTTTTTGGACACTTTCTGTAGGAGGGACCTTTACCTGGCTGGGTGTCTATGGGGTAAACCAATCTACCATTCAAAGATGCATTTCCTGCAAGACAGAGCGCCACGCACGCTGGTGAGCGGACATTATTGTGTTTATGCAAAACTTCATGTGGATCAGGAATACTCATAATACAGGCCTCAACTACTAGTGATGTCAATGGAAATGAAACTGTGCTCCAGATACAAAGGATGGCACTCGCTGCCTTTTTTGCATTCAAAAGCGCTGTTGAAAACATCTAATGCGGAAGTTCTGCCTGTATAACAAAGTTCTCTGATTGGTGATTTTGTGACGCATCTTTTTGTTTCGGCTTAATCTTAGGGCACTTTATCTGAATCTGCTGGGTCTGTGGATTATTCTGTTCTGTGCTGTGGTGTCTGGACTCATCATGTATGCCTTTTACTCCAGCTGTGACCCATGGAGAGCTGGTGATGTCTCTGCACCAGACCAGGTGATCTACCTTCTAAAAGGGTTGGGTTAAGGGCAAATTAACCCAGTAAATGGTTTATATTTGACCCAACAATGGATTAAAACAGCCCTGCATTTCAATCTTAAATATTCCAGCATAGGTAGATTGTGTTCATCCTTTTTTCATCCTTTTCAACGCTGGGTTGAATATAACTCAATAGTTTTTACAGTGTATTTGATGAAAACATATGTCATTGTAAAGCCTTAGCAACATTTAGCAATGCACATCTACTACAATTTATGAGCAACTTCACACTGTAGCAACCCCTTGCAATGTCACATAACAATAGTGTTTGTAAACATATACAGTTGCGGAAAAAAGGAACATTTCATTTTCTTAATCTACTATCTCTGTGTTTAGTTAAAAATATCATTTATGTTTCATTCTGTAAACTACTAAAAATGTATTTAAACCAAATTTTAAACAAAAAGTGGTTTCTATTTGCATTTATCCGAAGAGAATGAAAACTGGAGAAACAGGTGAATTTCTTCAGACATTGAATACTGCAAAGAACAAATGCGATAACCTACATTTTATTTATAGTTTTTTTCCATTTTCATTTGTCTTGTCATACTGTACCTGATGTGTCTTTTGTTGTACAGATCATGCCGTATTTTGTGATGGAGATTCTTGGTGGATTTCCAGGGCTGCCAGGGTTATTTGTTGCATGTGCATTCAGTGGAACTCTAAGGTAAATTTGAGTGTTTTTTTAATACTTGCAAATCATTAAAAAAATCCCATACTGTCCAATATATATATATATATATAAAACAGACCATGTGTTGTAAAATAAACAACAAAGTTCACAGAGATACAATTTCTTCAAGAACTCATGTGGAGCCTGTGTGTGGCCATTTTATTTTGGGGTGAACTATTCCTTTAACTACAAGGAGACCTGAATATCATCAACTTTCTGTTTCTCTTTCAGCACAGTCGCTGCCAGTATCAACGCTTTGGCGACTGTGATGTACGAGGATTTTGTGAGCCAGTGTTTTACAGGGTTATCCAACCGAGCAGCCAACTGGATCAGCAAAGCGCTCTGTAAATACATCCACCGCACTCCTTTAGGACATTATAAAGTAGATATATGAGAAGTGTATCCATTTTTTAGTAAGCTATTCATTTTCCTGAATGATAAATTCAAGACATCGCTATGAATAGAGGGTCACAGTAAACACAAATCAGTTCTGTAAAATGTCTTCATTCTTTTCAATGACAGTATTCAATTCAAAACCCATTTAATTCAAAACGGATGGGGCTTTACATTTTCTTTTAGCAAGAAAGGTTTCAGTAAATATTGTTGTATGATGACTCTTGTAACGGTTAGACACAGGTCAAAAAGGAAAGGGGAGAGAATCATAGCAAACCAGAGCAGCCAAGCCACAAATATACTGCACCTGGAACAGCAAAGTTCTATAATAACACAATTTCTCCTTTAAAGAATAAGAGTCGAGGGTCTTAGCGAGCCTATTTTTATAAAAATAAAACAGGACTAGAAATGGTTTCATGTACAGTTCCATTAAATACGACTAGAGTAGTGTTTTCCATTACAAAAACTGCTGCCCAATGCTTGGGTGTTGAGTGTGGCTGCCAGGATGTTGCTATGGTTTTCTGTGTTGCTTAAGTGAGTATATAGTGCATTCTCCAAGTCAGAAAATGAGTCCTTTTCAGTGATTCATCTTTGTAGCACAGTTTGTTCAAATCTTATATTCCAAATAAGAGTAAATGTAAGAATGTAAGATGTTTTTACTGAATGTAGGTGTGGGGTTCGGTGTGGCCTGCACTACTATGGCTGTGGGTGCATCATACATGGGTGGAATTGTGCAGGTAAGTTGCTCATCTGGGTGGGATTGTCGTACAGTATCCTTCACAGCTTTCTGTGAATTTGTGTTTTTCTCCTTTCTGTTCCTCAGGCGGCCCTCAGTATCCACGGTATATGCGGAGGCCCAATGCTGGGCTTGTTTTCTTTAGGAATCCTGTTTCCTGTCACCAACAAAAAGGTTCATTTACACTTTCTTAATACAGCAGTACAGTTGCAGATATTGATTTTAGTGTAATTTGAAAAGCGTAAACGTTCTGCTATACTTTAAATGCACCAAACTCTCAGAAAACATTTTATTTAACAACAACAACAATAATTTTTTTATCATCTTTAGCTTGCCAATTACACTGCAGTTTATGGAAGTGTATATAATAATTTATCTTTGAACAAACTGGTGCCAATAATTTACAAAGATGTAAATCTACAGTAAGTTACTGGCAAACTGCTGCCAGTAATACTGTAATTTCTAAAGAAGTTCTTCACAGTGTAATTCATGGCAGAATTAAAATTCTTGGGTGAAAATTGTTATAAAAAGGATGCTGCACTTTAAAAAAAGGATGCTGCATTTGTATATGTATTATTTTTAATAATTATTCTTTAAAGGATTTTTCTTAAAGTGGTAGTTCTGTCATCATTCACTCTTGTGATTACCAAACGTTAGGACGTTCTTTCTTCTGCAGAACACAATAGAAGATATTTTGTAGAAAGTTGGTAACCGAACGGCACTGGACCCCATTCACTTCTATTGTATGGACATGAATGGGGGCCAGTTAACAACATTCTTCAAAAAATCTTCTTTTGTGTGCAGAAGAAAGAAGTCATACAGGTTTGAAATCACAGATCCCTTTGCAGGAGCATATTCACTGGTAGCAACTTCATAATGAGAATATGAATATGTATATGTCACATAACATAAGAATGCCTTTAGGCATAGTTTGAAGACCATGACATTTATAGAGAGTGTTTCCATTGCATTTATATGACATAATTTGTGCTCTCTCCCTGCAGGGGGCTATTGGGGGTCTGATAACAGGCATTTCTCTCTCATTCTGGGTCGGTGTGGGATCCTTTATTTATCCAGCGTCCAGTAACAACACACATCCCCTTGAACTTAACACTGCAGGCTGTAACTTTAGCATCACAGCAGATGGATCCAACCAAACATTACTCTCTATAAGCACGCCCACCCCTGACAGGTGCTGTAAACTGTTCTTGTATTATCAAAAAGACAAACTTCATTATACACACTGTGCAAAGCTTTCTGGAAAAGAAAAGAATATTCAATTAAATGTGGTTTATATGATCTGTATTAGCTGTACTACAACTGTGCAATGATAATGTGAGTTTTCTAGGTACACATTGTGTGCAAACAGTATAGATAAAACATTATTACGTAACTACAAATGTGTAATTAAGCTGTTCCAATGCACTTTTAATGCAAATGAATGCTCTGTGTGCTCAGGCCCTGGCTGGCTGACTCATGGTACTCCATGTCCTATCTGTACTTCAGTGCTGTTGGTTTTATTGGCACCGTGGCAGCAGGGCTACTTATCACACTTCTGACGGGTGAGAGAGGACCTTTATTAGCTTCTCTACTGGCAGGAACAAAACACATTAGGTTATAGGCCGTAAATCTGAAAAAGAACGCCTACTGCTCTCAAAGAAATAGTTTTTTATAGAGCTGATTCTCAAATATAAGTCTGCCTACAACGCTAGTCAACAACTTTAACCAACAACATAATTTAGTTTAATTTGAAACCAGTTTGCTAGTGTGTCATGTCTGATAGTTTGCATTGTTCTATCCGCATAAACAGTTAAGGTTCAAATGACACGAACAAAAACCTTGTTAGAAATAAATAAAAGTCATTAACTTCTTTCGGATCCAGAAACACAGGTGCTTCATTCAAGCAAGGAATGGCACAATGCTTTAGCTAAACTTTAGGAATTGTTTAGGAGTACATGGCCATGTCCCTATTTGCATAGACCTATCGCTAATAATTGAAAATAACACAAATATTGCTACACATGGCTCATTAAAGAGGTCTAAATTATGTCTGCCATATCAGATAATTGTTGTTTGCTTCTACAGGCCAGTATCGTAAATGAAATTTATATGTACACATACATACATCATGTCCATAATTTCGTACCTTTATGCTTACTGCTTAAAACATGAAAGCAAAGACAGGTAGATCCATATCCATATAACAGTGAAAACATCAAAAGCTTGAAAATATTTGTCCACGGTAGGTTAGCGTGTGTCATAGATGATGGAAAATCGAATAAATGGCAGGAAACAGTTAATGAGTCAAAACATGAAGAGTAACTACAAAAACTGTGGACATGACTACAACAGGAAATGACGTAACAATAATACAGACTTCAAAGTAAAAGACGTGAAAGCAAACAGCAGAACACAAACGTAAGAATGATTAACTTTTAGGATTACAAACCAAAACTGCTAAGAAAGCGACTTGTTTTGAACGCTATTTTTAGTAAACTAAAACAGTCAAAGGATAACTTTTACAAACACAATGGAAAACAGCAATGTTAACATGTTTGTATAAAAGCATGCGTGGTTTCCAAATCCAGAATAAATAATATTCTGCACCACATGGGGATATTTAGCACTGGATACTCATCTCAGCCATAAACAACCAGAGCCAACAACATCCAAGAATTCATTATAACACTGAAGAGTGAATATCCCAGGAACACCATTGTCATAGCAGTTCAGACTCATTGATTAAGAAGTGATACGCGCATTTAATGGCTGAAATGATGATATGATACATTATCCTGACTTGATGTAGATTTGTACATTGCAATGATGCCGAGGTAAGTGTTGCTGGTGTCTGCAGGGCCAACTGACCCCAAGAAGTTGAAGCCAGGGCTCACCCGATCAGTGAGGGATGTCGTCTGCTTCTGTTCTAAAGGCTTGATACGTGCAGATCTCAGTCAGGAAAAGGAGGTACAAAATAAGCTTTGTTTAGAATATGATCACATCTATCGCAGATGCAGTCTGAACCTTTCTTTGCCTCTGTTAGGACTTGGCAGACTTTGGCAAAGCATGGGAGACACATCCAGGAGTCGAGGATGATGACCAGGAACGGACGATAAAAATGGACAACTTCAACGGCAATACTGATACCCCTCAGACCAAGGGTTACACAAATGCAGCCTTTGATCACAAGGAAATGAGTCAAGATCAAGCAAAACTGTAATTGACCAGAGAAAACTGTCAAGAATGCATAATAACTTTTTCATGTTAAAAAGAGTCAATGCTTATACAGAAAATAATTATCCAATCTCCTATACAATTTAACACGACTGTTTTATTATGCAGAATGCTTTTTACATGTAAACAACGATTAAGGTGTCTTATCGATAAATCAATACATTTACTTTGTTCCAAGTCATGTGTCATACAGGGTCGCATTGGACAATATAAAGATGAGTATGATTTTCTTAAGTATGAAGGTACACCTGGATCATCACCATTTTTGTTTCTGGAACTACAATCCAAACCTGTGGCTCATATCCTATTCCTTCTTTTTCATACGAGCTGGATTTTGTACTCTACACCAACCGAAACTCTTCAACCTCCAACCCTGCCCCATACACTGCCAGAGTCCTAGTCCATTCATATTTCTAAGGATATAGCTATAAAAACAATGAATAATATATATATATATATAGGTTGATAAAAAGACCCAACTTTAAGACAGACACAAAATTCTGGAAAAAGTATTGTTTCACAAGAATATTAAACCAGAAAAATGAAAATTTGCTGTTAATTTATAGCCGTATTCACACCATGAGGCCAAAGATATAGGTGATAAATTATACAATAAAGATTTGTTGAAATTGCATGTGTGATGTGATGTAAGCAGTGAAATGTTACAGCAAAAAGTTGTATTATTATACTTAACAAAAAAAGTTTAAAAATAGGTAAGGTTATTGATTTGATCCAGTTACTTACAACTAAGGGCTGAAGTCTTCAAGTCTTAAAATGAATTAGTTTGTGTAAAACGTCCAGATACGATAAGCATTGACCGTAATGGTACAATGCATGCTGATGGCCATTACTTCTAAACATGATCTTTATTGTTTCATTTGCTTTTGACAGGCATTTTCAATAAAAGACATTTAATACACAACCAAGTGTATCAGATAAAACCTGAAGAACATTTGTTTGTTCAGTAGCCTGATAGTAAATGAAAACACTTCAAGGCTGTTAACAGCTGAGCCACTACAACATGTACCGATTCTCTGGTATAAGCAGATATAGGCCATGCACAATTCACAGTAAAAAGTGCACGAATACACAAAGGTTTGTATAGAGCCCTGGATGGGCGGGGCTCGTGAATTACGTCATGCATAGATTACAGAACACCAGGAGAACGGTGTGTCATTGTACAATATTTCACTTCAGCAACTCATTTCCATTCTGCCTGCAAATCTCCAGCCTTACTTAGCATCTTAAACAAAGTCGTAGGGACTACTTTGCATGATTTGAATTGTCACAATGACAATACTGTGTGTAAACAATGTTTACTGATTTTGTGTATAACCTGGACAAAGAATTAGTAACATATACTGCAATGTGTAACAATACAAAGCGCGTTGAAAACGTCAAGGTCTAACCCTGTGGTTCTCAACTGGTTTTGTGTTAAGATCTGGATTTGAAGTTGGACATTCTATTGCGACTCAATCGTTTTCTCATTCCTTTTTGTTTTGGTTAATGTCTCCTAAATTTCCCTGGTAGTAAAGTATTTTTTAACTTGTCCACAATCTGAAAACCACCAGTTAAGAACCACTGTTTCAATAAACTGCATTTCTTGCATATATTTGATTTTGAATATGATTCCAAAACATGGGTAATAGGGAGTAGGAAATAAGGCTTGATTTGAAATGAAATATGAGAATAGGACAATCTACATACTCATATGGGATCTATACACATGCAAAAATATATATTTGTAAAAGCAATACAAGATTAAAGATAAGCAAATATGAAACAAAGTTCTCGTCTGCAAAACACTCACAGGAGCCTGAGGAAGACACAAATGTACATGGTTGTGGTGTTCAGACATTATGCAATCATTAATACATTTGCTAAATCATATATGTATACGACCTCTATGGAAGGTAAATCCTGCCGAACTTAAATAAATAAAGTAAATGAGGAAAATGTAAAGAAAAACCAGATGATTTTTTGCTTTGAGATTTTAGTGAAAATGACATCAAATCACCAATTTCAATTTATTTTTCATTTTTAAAAATGAAGTTATGTATAATGAAATTGTTAATCTGGTTTTAATTTTCATTTTGCTAATTTAATAAAATTATTTAAATTTGGCAGGATTTACCTTCCATAGATCTCAGCATCCTGCCTGTTTGATTCAATGATCGTGTTTGATTAGTTATCATCTCTAGAGATGTAGAGATGTCCAAGATGTATTTGACACCAAAAAAAAAAAACTTTTAGCTGTCTGATGGAAAAATGTGTTCAGATAAAAATCATTGGAAATCACGATCGATATGCTCCGTGTTCATATTTATTTGTCACACAGAAAAACATTAAGCTCATTGCATTGCACTGCGGGCAACGTTATTCCATGCTATGATTATATGCTTCAGATTTTGATGAATGTAGTGGGTCATTTGGGTTTTCCAGACACATATCAAATTCGTATGCACCCGTATGGTAGTATGCCATTCTGACCACAGCCATTGCCTTGGGTTTCGTGAAATAATGAGATGCATGCTGGGAAACTCATTTCATCAAACAGACACACACACACACACACACTCACACACATGCAAGCACACTAATACAAATCAAACATGTGCATACACACCACTCAAAAACAAATGACAAAAGGTTCAACCAAAACAAAATGTTAAATAAGGAAATACAGTTTCATCGTCCCAATGACAACTTGGAAAATGTATTTGTCTAATGACCTAATTGTATTTGGATTCATTAAAATGTTTTATATTTCTAAATTGTTATAATCACGTCAGAATACTATTGCAATAGCTTCCTGCATACTGCACGCAATATACGGTATGCTGTCTGCCATCAAAAACAATACTGCATGTGATGCATTATGCAACGATAAACATTTCATACAGTACTATGCTACAGTTGTCACATCAAACATTAATATCATCAAAGGTACAGCATTCGCATTGGGGAATAAAGAAGACAGAATACTGTATAAGTGATATTCCAAACATATACAGTATGGGAGGGGACATGGACTGACTCACCCATAAACCTAAAAACACATCACAGTCGTGCATTAACAGCAGCATCAGAACAAAGCTACAATGCAACACTATCAAATTCAATTCACACAAACTACCAAACTAGAAATCTGACATGGGGGGAATTCACTAAGAATGATCTGGACTCACTGATAAGGTGGTTTATATGCACATGATGCACTGTTTTAGCACCTGATTCGAATGATGCAAGACAGGAACTCGTCTGAATGAATGCAAGCCCAGTTAAGATCTATTTTCACATTTAATCATCATCAATGGACGACCATGCCATGATTACTAGAAAATGTAAAGATATATCACAGTTTTGTGAAACAGTTTTTTCTGTATTATTGAATAAAGCCTTATTCAGCCCGATTCAGCCCGCAGCAATCCATCCAGTCAAGTTTCACACGGGATGCTTTCTTGTATTCAGGCAACATTATTTGAGTTTTTTTAAACATCTCTCAAGATCTCCGTGTCATTCGATTGTGTTTCTCCCTGCTGCTTTTCAAAGCAAGAACGGCTCCTTGCTTATTCTAAATTACACAGATCGTAAATAAAAGTCCTATGGAAATGTACATTCAGAGTCAGAGGGCACAATTGTTTTACAGATTTGAATATTAAGATGAATTGTTATAAATAGGACACGTGTTTGCCCTCAAAAGTTTACAAAACAGCACTGTACAAGCATTTAGCACTTGGTAAACCTGGGTTACAGACTAATACTGGTGTGCACACTACCGAAGCTTTGCACAAAAATACTGCAGGAAAACAACTAAAGCTGCAAAACTGTTTAGTGAATTCTCCCCGTTGTCTTTTACAAAAACACGCTAATAAAAAAGCTGAAAACCAAAAAGACATCATGCGATAAAAGCATGCTTGCTATTTCTAGGACTGTTTTGCAACGTTTGCAGTTGACTCTTATTTTGCTTTTACAAAATGACTGTTTGTATTGAAACAAATGTCTGCATATCTTTTCAAGGCAATGCATTACATAAAAACGGTCCTTTTGCATAAACAATCAGGTTAATGTTTGATAACCTTTACCAGAAATCGCTTTTGTAACAAGAATCATAATGTGAGATGCTGGCAAGCCAAGAGTGGGGGCATTGGTTAGTTAGTATCCTTTAGTAAACGTTGTTACGTAGCCTGGCTCCAGGAAAGGAACGGCTTCACGGCGGGATGCTAGCTGCCATGTACGTATAGACAGAATGACAAACAGGTAGACATGTAGGCAAGCAGAAAACAGGAACCCCAAAGCCATTCGTCGGCATAGTACACCATCTCAACCAGCTAAACAGATGCTCCGTTTTCATTGAGAAATAAGACAGGACAGCATTGCCAGTGCAGGCCATGTTAAGAAGGACCAGTATTTGATGACGGATCTTCTGAAAATGCTCTTAATCAATTGAATTTGTCAAAATACAAAATAAAATAACCAAGCCAACTTAGAGAGGCGAATCTAGTTGTGCTTCCATCTAAATCCACCTCCACATTCTTTTATTCCCTTTTATTCCGGGTCTTTCTTTAACCTCAAAGTGCAGCTTACACATTTCCGTCTCTAATCCTTCTCTAATGTGCAAAATGCCCTCGGGAGGATGAAAGGAAAGACTGGAGTTCTCAAGTAGGTGTCTGTGATTGAAAAGAATCTCTTTGGTGCAGAGCACAGCTGCCGACTCCAGGTTCCAAAGGCCCAACCGGAGATCCGGTTATGACCTCAAACACAGAGTCCTCTCTGTGGTTCAACACAGAAATTAAGATTTGAAGTGGGCAGCACATGCACAGAATCGGTATAGCTAGCCGTCCAAGGCCGCAGAATGGTTGAGCATGTATGTTCACTAATGCGCTGTTGCTATGACGTCTCTTCGTCACTTCCGAGTCTTGATGTTCTCTTGTGTATACGTGGTTCTCCTGTGGGCATGTACGTGTTAATGTGTGAGTTTATGGGCAGGCACGACTAAGGCCACTCGTGGTGAAAACGTTTGCCTTTCTTTTTCCGTTCTTTCTGTAGGTGCTCCAGTTCCGCCTCATAGATCATCTCCTGCATCAGGTATTTCTCTCGACGCATGCGATCGCACAGGTCTTTGGGCATGTCTGGAATCATGTGGGCTATGAAGGTCTTGATGCCGAACACCAAATGCTAAACAAAAGAAAAGATAACAAAAGTTTCTGTTTCGGAAATACACCACAATACCGAAGTTAAGGCGATTGTCAGAGGGACTTTACAGTGAATTATTAAT
Organism: Barbatula barbatula; assembly: GCF_947034865.1. NCBI lineage: Eukaryota > Metazoa > Chordata > Actinopteri > Cypriniformes > Nemacheilidae > Barbatula > Barbatula barbatula. The sequence goes on from NC_136788.1 coordinate 3,857,492, forward strand.
TCGATGGGGAGTAGCTTTAATGAGCACTTTTAAAGGTTCACAACTGTGCATGTTGTCTTTGTGACTTACAGTTGGAAAGAAGGTGACTATTAAGAAAACCGAACAGTTGTAGCAGCAAAATATATGCACAGTTCTGCATAATTTACCACCCAGACATCCCCCACTATGAATAGCATGATGCTAACTAACTCAACAAAACATTATCAAAACAGTCTTGCTTTTCAAGAGCTGAGCAGCTTTTTCTTCCAATATGTGTTCATTTCCTGTTTAAGTCTGCGGTTTTGGCCAGACTATTCTACGACGAGGTGAGCCGTAAGTCTGACTCTGATAAATCAACAACTTTTGAAAGTAGCTTGTGTAGCTTTACTGTTTCATATTATGAATTGCTTGAAGAAACGCAACTTTCAAAGCACCGGTTGCCTCCCTACCACAGCCTTTTAATTTTGTGTATTAAGCATGGTACAGATACATTTAGATTTTTATAATTTCAGTATTAAATATCAAAGTAATAATGACCTCAAAGACGATGATAAAGGCTAATCTGGCAGCCAAAACGTGCCAGAACTGCAGAGTGAAATCATAGGGCTCTGGACTCCATGGAGGTGCTCTATAGTCCCGATATCTGTAAAGAAGAATGAAAGAATTAGGTTTGGAGATTCTAATCTGGATAAAAATGTAACTAAGAAAATACAGTGCTAAATGAGTTTAACAGCACCTGCAATATCGTGTGTGATAACTTCCATTTTTCATCTCGCCCATGTCAAACACAGACAAGCTGTTGTTCAGGTATCCCCTCAGACATCTGTTCAAAAACATAAACAGCATTGTATAAGTCACTTTTTATTTTTGAAGTTGTGTAATTCTTATTCTGTTTTGCAGTCTATGGAAGAGAACAAGGTGATAAAAACCTTGCAAATCATTTGAGCAAATTTGGGGGTTGTTTTTTAAAACTTCCTTGTGCAACTAAAGTGTAATTCACTTTTCTGCTCATAACTCTTTGATTCAAAGAATCCTTTGACCATTTTTCATCAGATTTTCTCTCCACATTTTTACATATTTGACAAAACTGACATTTTTTGTTGACCCAGTAATTGTATTTCATCCAAATTTGGTTTAGATGATTTCTTGATATGAATCCTCATAAATCTGAATGATTTTATATTTGATTTTTGAACGTGAACACAATAGTTTCATGGAGACTCTCTAGGAAAGTTGCCAAAGTCAAAGCTGCATCTTGGCAACCTCTGGTTTGCTTGGCACTGCAGTTGCCGCTTGCTGATTAAATTAAATCCTCTTACTTTTCGTTCCGGTAACCCTTGTCCACACAGGGGCCATATTTGAAAGCAAAGACAAAGCGTGGGATGTAGTCTGAAGTGATGGCGATTACAAAGGCGTTTGTTATGACTGCCACAACTCCGATTCCCTCCAGGATGCCATGCCAGATGCCTAATTCAAAAAAAAACTTTGAATGTAACAAATCAAGAGGATTTTGATTTTTGTCCAGATTATTCAAATCAAAATGTCCTGGCCAATATTCAGATTAGAGTTAAAATATGTGGAAAACCATGCCAGCGAACTCATTTAATAACAAATACAAAAAGATCTAAACGCAGGTTGGAAGTAAATGACACAAGCTTATATAGAGGCCAAAACGACAGACCGATATCAGTAGCCCGTGCCGGCATTGGTCGCCTCCACTGCGTCACAAACTTGTAGGCGTCCAATCGGATTTCAATGATGTTGTTGAGCAAAGCCAACAGTGGAGCCAGGGGGAAGGCAGCCACGAAAATAGTGGTGAAACCAAACTGCAAAACTGTACAGAACAAAAACTAATCTTATAGTCCACTGTAAATAAAATAAACAAATTATCATTATAATTTAGTATAATCACTTGCACAGCATTACATAGCACATTTATTTCACCAGACGTTGTGGAGCAGAACCCACCCATTTCCAGGTACTCGTCCACCAGGCCGTGAGCGTTCATGGGCTGAAGGTTCCAGTCTCTGTCCCACTGTGGAAGCTCTTCTTTACTTTTACTCTGCTCACCTGCACGCTTGATCTTACGCAGAGACCACCAGTTCTGCAGAAGTCTGGAGGAAGAACACAGTTATTTATTACCACTTAATTGGTAATAGCTGAGACCCAACTGCATACGTTGATCCTCATAGACTTTGAATGTCCTTTAATGGATTTTTGGGGGTCATGAACAGTCCTGGCCCATCCATCCCAACCCCTGGACAATGTGTTATTGTGTTTGTCAAGCATCAGGACCCACCCTTAATGGCATGCAGGCATTGCAGGTTTTTGTTTATTTTCAGATTTCATGAGGAATATCAAAATCAGGTTTCCATATATTGTAAAGTTATCAAATTGAAACAATGTTTTGGTTCAGTTCACTACTCTGATAGAACAAGCACCATTTCAAGAGTTCTGATATTTCTAATAACAGAACTGGGATGTTTAAAAGACCTTGGCCTGCCTTTGGCTTATTTTAAACTACTCTGGTTGGCAGGAATCGATATGAGAACTGACAAAATTTAGTTTGAAACATATGCTATCCAATATTAACAATGTTGACAGGTCTTTTATATAAAAAAAATCTATATCACACAATTGTTCTGGTGAATCAAATATCAGCACGGCTATTAATACTGTACCTCTGGTCTTATGCCTTGAAATTCAGTACAGCAGCTCTTTTACTCACGTAATATTGCTTAATCGAAATCAACACATAAGCCAGTAAGCGTTGTAGAGTATTCAGTCATGGTGGACAGGAATTATCTAATGTCCCTTATTATGGTTTCTTGACTTCAAAGTGAACTCTGTACCGGGAGCTCATTCTGATGATGCATCGTTTTCTCTTTAATGCAAAGTTGGCACAATCAGTCTAGCATGAGAGCAGTGAACAGGAACCGAGGACAAACTCTGTTCCTGTGTCCCAGTGCAGATAACAGCTCCTGCTGTCCCTATGAACCTCACTGAGTAACAAATTCATTAATAAATTATGATATCTTTCTGTTTGTTTCAGGACATTTTACATGACTGGTTGAAATAATAGGTTTCATGTCTTCACTATAGCTTAAGTCTTCATTATTGTTAAGAAAATTCACGTGCCTTTATGAATGCCCAGCAACGTTGTCTATATTGACAAGAAGTGGGAACCAAGCACAGATCCCTGAAGTACACCAATGGTTAGTTAACACCCCTCCCACCCAAGATATCCCAAAGGATCTCTTGGTGAAGCAGAAAAAGCAAAGTTCAATTCCTGTAATTTATTTCAAGGCTTGTCAATATATATTCTTTCCCTGCAGCTAATGTAATGTGTCGTCTGTATTTAGGAAGTTCTTGATCTACGTTTGCTCAGTTGGGAGTCCTTTGTTCCATGTCTACACACTGCAGCGCATCCCACATGGTGACTTGAAGCATATTGTCGAAAGCAGCTAGAATGAATCAGTCGCAGGTCTGAATGAAATCGTGCAAGATTACAAAAACCTGTAATAAGGATGGTTTCGGAAGCTTCGTAAAAAACCCTCATTACCAGTGGTGTAGCGTCTGGGTATGCAGGTGCATATGGGCCCAGGGGATTGGTGGCCCGCATCCAAGTTTAATTCATCGCTGTCTAATACTGTTGAAAATGACTAGATGACTGATCTCAGTCTCATTTATAAAGCTGTGCGTAGGATCCGTACTAAAAGTGTACATGCGCCCGTAAGCCCAAAATAGCGGACAGAAAAAAATATTCAGACTTGTAAAACCGTGCGTACGCACACCTGTAAGCAATATTTGCTTTATATATCACAGATAACCTGCAAGTGTGAGTACGTGAATCAGCCAGACATCCCACCCTGTACACGCCCATTAGTAGTCAATGCAAAGCACCTCATGAATGCTGATTATTATATTAATATACCTGGCATCCAATCCTGACGTCACGCCCCATTATGAACATAAACCGTTTCCGGATCCAACCGCTATCAGATGCCTTAGGAAAATAAAACAAAAATGATGGAAAACTGCCGAAAACCCCCGATCCCATCCTTTATTTATGTAACGAAATCACAAATGGCCACACATGAGATTCACTGCGATTTACAAATCTGACATCAATCGTCAGGGTAACATTCGCCTTCTATCAAGAGGGTGGGGGACCTCCAGGCATTCTCTGTGTCCCATGGGTGCCTAGAATTCGGGCCCGGTGACTCTCAAGTTGTCCTGAGACCCTGGTCCAGTTACGTGCCCAAGGTTCCCACCACTCCCTTCCGGGATCAGGTGGTGAACCTGCAGACGTTCCCCTCTGGAGAGGAAGACCCAACCTCCAACGTGTTGTGTCCAGTACACACACTGTGCCTCTATCTGGACTGCACGCAGAGCCTTAGAAGCTCCCGGGGAGGGCTGTCTTTAAACAGAGATTGGCCCCGGATTGTGGATGCCATTACTGTGGCATACCAGTCCCAAGATCGCCTGTGCCCGCTGGCTCGTGGGCATAGTTTTACGGCTCCGGACAGGTAAACGGCTTCTAGAGGTAAACGCCACTGTCTGTGATGACCTACAGTACAGGCTTCTCAGTATGATGTGATACGGCTCAGCGGCGTGGCGTGTAGAGATAGGTCTCTTAACACAACATCGAAACTGAAGGGGATCGTCTCAGTTACGACTGTAACATCCGCTCCCTGATGGAGGGAACGAGACGTTGTGTCTTCATGCCACAACGCTTCGCTGGCCCGCTGCAGCGACTGGGAGTTACCTCATAGGTTCCTCAGCCCAAAGGGTGAATGAGTGATCTTCCTTTTATACCCGTATGTATGGGGCAGAGATTGGCATGCGTGTGCCATTGGCCAAGCCCATTGGCGTTTTTAAATTCCTCTCGGAGATGATAGGTTTTGAAAAAAAAAACAGTCTGTCTCTCAACACAATGTCTCGTTCCCTCCAAAGATTTTGCATATGGGCCCAAGCATGACTGGCTACAACACTGGTCATAATGATAACTTGTATTAATGTGGAAACAAATATCCTCAACTCCTTAGAGGTGATGCAGTTTTTTTATATCTGGGTCTCTTAATCCCTTGTTGTTTTTATTTGTAATAGTTTATTAACCTTTATTCCAGAACTGGTCTATGATACCTGCAGAACGCAATCCAGTTGCAGCCCCATTCATAAGCTAAATGTATATGCTGCTATATATTAATGATATATGTTTAAACAGACTTTACTCATCATTACTTGTTAATAATACTCACGGGTAGCCCAGCTCCATGAAATTGTTCCAGATTTGTTTTAACACCATGATCACTCCCATTTGTAGACACAAGTCAATCAGACAGCCACTGGGGTGACACTACAAGAAGAAAGACCAATAATAAAACATCTTTATCTCCTGGTTGTGAATTTGACAGGTAATGTGTAGGGTTGAGATGCAAACACACAGCACATGATTCTGGCAGACTGTGTTATGAACAACCGCAATAGTTATGATCATGCATTTATGAGGAAGTCTGCACTGAATAATGAAATTTTTTATTAAATTCTGACGGTAGTTGCATAACTGAGGAAAGATGTTAATACGGGTGCGTTGATGATGCCAAAAGGCAATAATATCCAAGTGCGAGAGGACTCATTTACAACCCATCTTATCTCACCCACCTCCTCCATTCTCCATCGGTTAAACAGCTTATTATAGTCGCCCGGCCTGCCAGCGAACCTGTGAAACACGCACAAACACAATAAACACACACCACAGTAACATTAGTTTAGCATCAAAATTTAATTAGCCATGCTAACATGGGAGAAGGGGTTTGTGTCTGCATGTTTGTTGCCACCAAGGTTTAACAGCACAGCTCAAGTTGAATTGTCTGGCTAAATAGAGTAGTAACTACGGAATAGACTTTCGTGAAAAACAAACAACAAATACAGATAAATGTGGATCTGTGCTCTCACCTGCCTAAGAAGAATGCTATGTAGAAGGTGGAGCTGTTGAGATTGACAAACTGGAAGAGGAACATCTTGAGGGCAAAGCTGTTTTCCCATTCTGACTCTGTCCGCGGGTGTTCTAGACCACAAGTAACACAACCTTAAACCTCAAGTCATGCTAGAATGATCCAGTCATTGGGAAAAATGTCACAGCAGTATCTTATACGCTGTTAGAGGAAGGTGAAGAGTTGCCACCTCTGGAATTTCATCTTAAATCAATAGTCACACTGGATGGATCAATCCTTACCCAAGTTTGTAAGAAGGTAGGCCACTTTCTCATAGACCTGTTGGGTAAAAGAAAATAGACGTGTTGAACAATGAACAGTTTTAAAACTGAACAGATTTGTTCTGACTATGCAACAACGCACGTACGTGCACAAACAAATCAAATTTCATAATACAGCTGTGTGTTCATACAAAACACTGTAGGAAAACAATTATTATCGTATTATGATATATTTAGCATATTTCCCACTTCTAGGAGAATGACAGCATATCGGTTAAATGTTTTAGGTTTTATTTTGCACTAAACATGGCAAATATAAAAATTAGTAAAGACAGTACGGGAGTTTCATTCAACCATTTTTTGCAAAACCTGCTGTTCATAGTACTTGCGCAAATCGGCACATTTTTCATCAGGTTCTTGTCATAGAGCTTAAGACAAATTCATTCATTTTACAGCGTTAATTTTTTGTTATACTTAAACATTTTTAGCTGGGTAATTTTGTTTGGTTGTTTGTCTGTGTCTTGGTGTACAAAAGCCTTTGGGACTGGAAAAAAGTCACTAACCACATTCAGAGACATGATGATCATAAAATTAATGCAAACTCCAGTGCCTGAGGTGGCAAACTGCCAGTTCTTCTTCACAAACTCCCACTGAAAGGAAGCAAATTTCTCCATGGCAATGAGTCGGAACACAACCACGGCAAACACGGCTGTCAGAACCAAAGAGATCTGCAATAGGTGTGTGTCAAAATGTAATATCAGGAACATAATGGTCACAAACAGTAGATCATATATACAGTATAAGATGCATTTTGACAGCTAAACCTCCAATCTCATATATCAACACCAGCAAAGGGAGACAATTTATTATAATATTCAGTATGGAACAAGGCCACCTAAACAGTAAACCTTCTCGATATTAATAGGCATGATTTAATGTTTCCGATAATTACTTTAACAACACTGTACACTGTGTTAACAACCATTCAGAAACCATAGCAACCTCATCAAAGCTCAGAGCCGTTGAAAGAGAGAGTTGCATCAGTCCCATAGACCTCTACAGGACAAATACAATGACAAGCAACAGGTAAATATCATAATAGCTAGTTAAAGTCCTATATTTTATTTCTTTCTAGCAGTTAACGTGAGTAGCGCTTCCCTAGTTAACAACCCGTCATAATTCAACACTGGTAGTGTAGAATACAAATAATACAACTTGCACAACACAATATCCCTTGCCTTCTAAATCCAGACTTTCAGCTGTTGATCTTTAATTTATATTTAATAATTTACTTATGCATTCCTGTAGCTCAGTGGTTAGAGCACGGCACTAACGCCAAGGTCATCAGAAACTAAATAATGCAATGTAAGTCGCTTTGGATAAAAGCATCTGCCAAACGCATAAATTCATTATAATACAACATAACCATACACACCTCTGTCAAACTGGTCTTTTTTTATAAGGATGTTTATTAAATAAATACAGTTTTTTGAAACCTGTTTTGTGTGTGCTTGCGACTTTCTGTCATCCATCTCTTCCAGCAGGAAGTTCAATGAGTTTCTATGAAGACTGCCCATGAAATTAACAAGTTATTTTATTTTGCCACCACCCACCCCGTCATACTCGTTCACAATAACCCATGGACTCCAATGCCCATCAGTCATTGCACCCCATTGGCCATCTAGATTTTCCCCACACCTGACTCTCGTAACCAGACCCTTTATATGTTGCACCATGGCGTTGTTCCCTGGGCGGTCTAGATGTACACTACCTCTTGTTGGTAACATAGCGGAGACATGAGTTCCTTGAGACTTTACATGTTTTGCATGATCATGTGGACGTTATCTTGTTTTTGCACTAACCTGTGGAAGTTACCAAGAATGATTAAAACCTGTTCAATTTAACCTGTGTGGCATCGTTCGTCTTCTGTGTAAACTGTTACGTTTCATTGCATTATATAATACAATTATCTTATTGGCTGCAATTGGTCGCCTTGTTCATTTTTCAATGTTCTTTGTGTTTTTGTTGCAATCATTGATTATTCTTTAATAAATTACTTGTTGTGCAGATTTATTTGAAGTTCACATGGGAATGTAATAATAATCATAGAGGCACGGGAAACATATGAATGCATACAAACTGTAATGCCATGCCAGTAAAACACTGAAATCAATTCATTTAATGTGTTTATATTAAATGAAAATGGCTGCAAATACAGTCCTTTCTGTTGTCTGTCCTGCTTGAAATAAAGTGGACTTGTCTTGACGCCATTGAAACAGGCTGAGAGTTTGGACCTTATGTGGTGGCAAGATCACACTGCTTCAAAATGCTCTCTTTCAATAGCTCTGGCAAAACCCCAGAAGCATCCAGAAAATACTACTTCTATTACAACGAAAAGTAATGATTAAGTAAAACAACACTTGGAAAAATTTAAAAACAACCACTTGGAATGGAAAGCTGAAGGGTTAAAGTTTTTATCTTAAGTTCTGGAGTTGTCTGATCGTTATGTCCTGTTAGACATTACGTATAAATTATCTAATCTAGATAATTTGAAATCTTTCTACAGAAATACTTTTTTTAGCTGAACTGACTGAACACAGGATCCTACCATAAAAAAGATTCCCGACACAGACACCATGAGCCGGCTGAGTTTATCTGTGAGAGGCTGGAAGGGTTCTGGTTTTCCTGAGATGGGGTTTACTCTCTCCTTCCGGGAGTATTTGGCTTCAAACTGGGGCCGTAGTTCCTCCTTTTCAAGAAGACAACATATTATTTGAAAAATAAACCACACATTTGCTTTTAGCTGCCATGACGGACTCTCATAACACAAGATGTTCAGCATCATCTACTTTGGCTGGAAACATAGTGATCAGTGATGATGCTATACCAGAGGTTAAATCACATGACATAAATGAACCACGGTATATTCACTTCAGAATCCTTAACATGATGCATCTATTGACAAGGCATATACAGTGTGCATCTTTTAAGATCAGTCAACTGAATATTGCAAAAGGATTGTATACAGCAGTAATTCTCAAACTCTCTTTAAGATATATCCCATTTATGATATATCCCATTATGCACCTGACTTGACATTTTTTGAATCTACTGAAAGTAATTAATTTAAATTATTAACACATACAACTTCTCATAATACTAATTACAGAGGAGTTACATTTTTGTATGTACTTTAATACTATAGGCTATATTAAAAAACAAACAAACAAGCAGATACAATTTAAGTAAAACATGAATATGCAATTTAATTTAATGTATATAATTGCTAAAATCATGATTCTGTATTTTATTAACCATTAACCACAAACGGGTATAAAAGAAAGATGGCGGCGGTCATTCATTCACCCTTTGGGCTGACGAACCTGAGTGGCATTTTCCAGTCGCTGCAGCGGTTTGGCGAAGTGTTGTGACCCGGTCTGTTTACCAAAAATGCCAATGCTTAGTAATGGATGGAGCGTCTGCACTTCGCTCTAAGGGGGAAGTAGGGAGGCTATATAGCGCGCTAGACTCACCTGGAAAGGGTAGAAGGCGCTTTCGCAGACGTACGCCCAAGCCAATCCACTCAAGGTCTCCTCCTCCCGTCCAGGGCCAGGCATGGAGATTCCAGAGGCCTGGTTTGGTGCCAAACCGTGCCCTTCCCCTGCGACAGAAGGTCCTTCGTCAGGGGAATTGAGGACCTGTGCCAGGAGGCTCACTGTGGGGAAGAGGTACTTCCGCTTTACCCGTGGCCAGCTTTGTGCTAAGGCATCCGTGCCGAGGGGACCCTTGGTCAGGTAGTACCAAAGCGGGCAATGGGTGGAGTCCGGGGAGGCAAACATGCTCACCTGCGCCGGGCCGAACCGCTCCCATATGGGCCGGACTGCACAGGGATGGATTCGCCATTCACCGCGGGGCATCCCTTGACGAGAGAGCGCATCGGCTGTCTTGTTAAGATTGCCCAGAATAAACATGGCTCGCAGAGATTTGGCCACATGCTGACTCCATAGGAGCTAGTTGCGACACCCAGGCTTGACAGGAATGTTCTGACAACATGCCGGATCAACGAAACCCGCCTCAGCATGCTTGCCAAGCATGTGACGCAGGAATCATGACCGTCTGACTCAGGGATGAGTCACACCCAAGGATACAGAAATTTACTCTTTTAGGTCTGTAGCTCGCTGCCGAATTGCCCAGGGGAAGACCGCTCAGAAGGGAGAAGTCCGCTGCTCCGCGTCGTAAATCCAACAGATTGAAGTGAGTCTCAGAGACGATTTTCCTTGACACCATATGCAACGCAGGTTCCGAAGAACAAAGGATGAATGAATGACTGCCGCAATCTTCCTTTTATACCTGTACAGGGCCGAGACTGGCGTGCGTGGGCCATTCACCAAGCCCATTACCGTTTTAAAATTCCTCTCTAAGATGATAGTGTGGCGAGCAGGGTGGGACGAGAATAGTGAGGGATAGGCATCTCTCACGGAGGAGCTCAGGAAGCATAAGAGAGGAGCGACAAGAGTGTATGACGAGAGAGGACAGGGCCCGGACATGTGTTAAGTTTGTGTTTATGTTTTATGGCCGGCAGTCTACCGTTAGGTGGCTGCTGGTCTATTACTTCCATGTTTGTTGTTTATTTGATTTGATTAAAGTTTTGTTCAATGGTCGCCGGGTCCCACCTCCTTTCTTCCCTTTTATGGAACTGTGCTACATTGGTGCCAAAACCCGGGAGGAAGGATAGACATGCTGTCGGAGAGCCCTCGCTGCCGAGGGTGATCGTGGTGCTGAGGAGTTTAGGCAGAGCGGACGGGAGAAGTCTGCTAGTGGCTGCCCGAGGCGGTGGTGCTGGATCCAGGATTTGGATGGGATGAAGACCTCACTGCCGTGCTCCTGGGTCGAGGTGGGAGGGCTGTCGTACGAGAGGGAGCCTAGACATCGGCACCATTCGCCGTGGGCCGAGCCTGCTGCCACCCGCCATGAAGGGGAGGAGCAGGAAACGGGGGACCAGCTGCCCTACGCTGGAGGAGCCTCCACCGGCCGCCAGGAGGCGTAGGAGGATCGAGCAGTCCACCGAACGTCCAGTACTATTGCATGGCACCGAGAGGAAGAGCTTCTCGGCTGGCTGAGGACCGAGCGACAGCATGTCGGGGAACCGGAACAGGATTTTTTTCTTTTTTCCCCTCTCGTCTCTCTCGCTCCTTGTGCTTCCGGCTCCTTTTCTTTGGTCTCGGCTGTCCTTACCCCCAGGCGCACGGCTGACCCTACCCCCGGTTCCCGCCTCCTTCTTTCCCTTTTATGGAACCTTTTATGGAACTTTGTTACAGATAGGTTCTCAAGATCAAACCCCAGTCTGTCTCTCAACACAACGTTGAGCGACCGACTGAAAGGGAAACAAATTTTACTCGACCAACAATACTTATTAGTGTCTAATAATTACAAACAAAAACACATGTTAAAATTGTAAATAAAAACAAAAAAATAAACAGGAACACTAATAGTTTGAGAACCACCGTGATACAGAAATTAGCAACAACCAGACCAACAGCAAACATCAGTCACATCTGGATGCTCTATCTCTCAAGGATTTCCCCTGGACACGCATTACACTGACACACTCACACACATACTGTATCATACAAATCATACACTGAACACAACAATGATTTAATGACACATGCTGAGATGATACAGAATGTAATTCACAAGGAGATGTTCACACTGACTGAGTTTTGATTTGTGGATGTAAAAATAAAAGTCCCCCCCATTTTGCATACTTTGGATTCATTCTTATTAATAGTTGTGCATTGCATTACTTCATGCTCATTTGCATAAAATTACCTGGCCACATCGCAACTCTCCTTGAAAATGTCTTCATTAGATGGGTTTCCATTCAAACTTGATCCAAATCTTTTCAAAGTTCACAGTAACAGAAAGACTAATGTGAAATCGGTGCATTTCCATCAAGTTACTTGAGGGGATAACAGGGGAATTGGAAACCTAGTAACCAACAGTAAATAAAAAAGATCTGGAAACCGGAAAGACACAATCAACGGGAGCAGCCGCTTCATCAATGTTCGCTAAATCAGAATTTATTTATAATTTGCATTAATTGTTTTTCGCAAAAACTAAAAACTTTTTTGCGAATTAACTTTTTCAAATTTAAGATTTTTGGCATTTCCGATGCGAAACTTAAAACTGTGCAGAAAACCAGGGTGATGAAAATTCGACTTTTGATGCAAATGACTGGAGGTTGGCGAGTCACTGTACTGATTCTATGGGGGTCCATACTCCAGCAATGGAGGCTGACCACTGGACCACTTCATTCACTTCATTGCATCAGCTAAAGATGAGCTCTGCTCTGTATACTGTAGTTGTATTGTTACCTCAAATAGCCAACTTTAATTCAATGTCATTGAACAGTCACTCGTAATTGCCATCAGTGTGAACGTCCCTTGAGTTGTATTCGGGTCAGGAATACAGCATGCACAACATAACATGATTCGATATAAGGCACACTCACAGAACACATCATGACACAGGATTTACACTATAAGGAATACAACAAACACACACCACTTTCAGTTCATGAACTAAACGGTCATGTAAACAGGTCTGACAAAGTGTATCTCATGGCCATGTAGGCAGCAATTACATAACCTGAGCTAAAAATGTACAGTCTTTATAAGATGGCAAGCTCACCTCCTCTTCCTCCCAGTCAATCAAATCCCAGTCGTAGGTTAGTTCCGCCCTCCTCCTTTTCCAGAACTCAAGGAACACAGTGGCTGTGGTGGAGAAGGGTATGGTATGATTTGAACAGAAAGAGATACACAACAGGTCCATTTTAAGGGCAAAGTCACTGTGAGGGAAGGATATGCATCGTAACACATCTGCTAAGTGGCACCTAAAGGAAATCTGAAGGTCACCCTTTCTAAGTTATAATAAAACACTTTCATGACAAGACTTATCTGATAAAATGTGTCCAGTGACAGCTGGACTCAACTGCGATCCTTAAGGCTTCCCTATGACTTGCAAGGGAATCAGGTGTTCCTGGACACTGAAATGTTGCGTTTCCTGATATTGTCAGGAAACTACTAACTTACTGCAAACTGCTATCTTTTTGTCGGATTAAAAGCCTTTAACAGTGATGCTATTTACCTATAGCAAGCATTGCCCTCAAACGTGCTGTGCAATGCAAACAAGAAATGCTTAGCTTTTACATAGCTTAGACCACGCAAATAATAATGAAAATGAATGAAATAACCGAAGCATTTTAATTGAATAGTCATCTTTTACAATATTTTTTTTTAGACAAGGCATTGACAGATGACAGGGTTCAGCGAGCAGTACGCATTTGCAAGACGCTGGTCAGTCAATTCTCCTACAGCTGGAAAAAAAGAATGGCATTGAATGCAGCCAAAAAAAAAAGAGTTGAATCTGCCTGAGCACTTGATTACAGAGTGTCCGACGAGATGGGCGATAAAATAAAAAATGATTGCAAGGGTTCTGGAGCAGTATAAAGTTTTGAATCATGTGCTGTCTGCAGAAAAGAAAACAAGGCATCTAACACTGACATGGCAAGACATAGAGGTGTTAGAATCCATCCACAAAGCTCATCATCCACTCCTATCTTAAAGGAGTAGTTCACTTTCAAATAAAATTTTCAAGATAATTTACTCGCCCCCATGTTATTCAACATGTTTATGTCTTTTTTTCTTTAGTAAAAAATTAATTTTTGGTTTTTGATGAAAACATTCCAGGATTTTTCTCCATATATGTCATGATTCTGCCTGCTCTTGTCTTGATTTTCTGGTCTAGGGGCAGAATCATGACAGACCCACGTGTTTTATGTGGAGAGAAACATATTCGGGTCAATCAGGACATAATATGCGTTCTCTCCTGTCTCGTCATTTGACCCTGCCCCTCTCGTTTCTAGTATAGCTTTCCTCCTGTGTTGCATTACCCACACCTGCCCATCGTTATCTCCTTTGTTAGTCTCCCTATTTAATGCCCTCTTGTCTATTGTCTTGTGCTGGTTTGTTGTACTTAGTTCATGCTTCCATACGTTATGCCATGTCGTGGAGTGACTATTATTGTTATATAGTCAGTGTGAGTGCTTTGTTAGTCTAGGTGTTTTTTGTAGTCAAAGTTCTTGTCAAGTGTTAGTCCTCAGTTTATTGTGTACTCTGTTTTGTTACCCCCTCGTGGGTTTTTGTTTTGTTCCTGTTTTATTATTAAAGTCCTTGTTAACCCCTTCACCCTGAGGCTGCCTGCATTTGGGTTCTCCCCTCACAGATCGTGACAATATAGTGGACTTCAATGGACTCCAAACGGTTGAAGGTCAAAATTACAGTGCAGCTTCAAATGGCTTTAAACGATACCAGACGATGAATAAAGGTCTTATCTAGATAAACGATCGGTCATTTTCAAAACAAAAAAAATTATAGGCTTAAATGCTCGCCTGGCTCTGTTCTGCGATGCGCATTCATGACTTTATGTAATACGTTGAACACTTGCACGTTCAACTTGTAAACACTGACTAGGTACTTCCGCCTACATCAAATTGTGACCTTTTCAACGCAATAACGTATTTTGTGAAGTCATGAACACTTAAATTGGAAACTAAAAATCTAAGTTAAGTAAAACACGGCTTTCATGTTCATGTTCAATCTTTCTTTATACCAAATAACTGTTATGACCTACTTTAAAGCAAAATAGATGCAAGGAGAGAGACAGACAGAGAGAGAGAGAGAGAGAGAGAGAGAGAGAAATCTTTTCTTCCTGAAATCTGTCTTTTATTGTTAAGATTTAAACTTGCAAATGCCGTAAGGTCCCCCTGTTTGTCTCTGTCCGTACACTCTCAATCCCTGTCACAGCGCTCTAATAACACAGTCCAAACGTCTGTTCATACTGTATGACTTGCATCCCCATTCCTGGCGCCACAGAAGTCTGCCGAGCAAACCTGTAGCGGTACAACTGACAGTGTTTTGTGCTCAAATGTTAAGGTCTGTAAAATCTAGCACTACTATTCATATTAAAAACAGTTTTTTTGTGGGCCAATCACCTGACCTATAGCCTAGTGCTCCTAAAATCCTCAAATTACACATTGTGTGTTACATCAAAGTCAATTTAGGGAAATCGTGCCACTCGGCGGTCATGTTTGCAAAGCATCTGGGCAGCTATTTACGTCATAGCAAGTCCACAGTCCTGTCTACTTGAATGGCGTAGGGCAGATATTTCAAAAATTCCTGACAAAAATCAACAGCATATGTCTGATCAAATAATTAAACATGAACTGTGTACATAAATTGGGTTTGCTAAGGTTAAATTGCCCTAAATATCACTTTTTTCGAGGTCCCCTCATCTACTGCGCCTGCTAACAAGCTGGCAAGTGCCTCACGAGGGGCCCGCCTTAGAGAATCGCCAGTCTTTACTGATTGACGATTGGCTCGTTTTACTGGAAGGTGGAACTCCCTCCGCTAGAGCGGCCATATTGAGCGTTGCGTTCCTCGCCATTCATTGTAACGGCAGTGGCGTATCTTGTTAATAAATATATCTTTGGTTACATGCTGCAAAATATACAGCTACTTTCAAATGCCCATCTTTAGAAATATTGATCAAATGTTCAATCGATCAAACATAATTACCAGTCATATATGTGTTATAGTATTGTAATAGACTTGTTTTGGTGCTTGGATCTCAGTGGTTGAGGAAGCTGTTCATTTTCATTGAAGTCTGCTGCATTCTTCACAACCTAGCATTTGGAAAATTGGGAATTGCACTTTACAATTCAAACAGTACTATCAGCACAATAAGTTTAGTAAATTCTTACTTTAGACCCTCTCAGTACACTTTGGTAATTTGTCTTTCTAAATGAAACACCATGGAGAGGCCGGTCTGTCATATATAATTATTAAGGATTAGTATTATAATGAAACAACTGCACTAAGCATAAATCAGATTACTTCCTGAGATGTCCAAAGACCTTAGAGTGTTGAGCTGTGCATTTAAGTTAAGGGCCTTGCGCGTTTCTATAAACTCTTCCATATTTTAACAGGTTCAGCTATAAAACCTACAGAAGGTCAATGCATTCATTTTTACTGCTACTCATAACCGGCAGGTTATATGGAGGTTTTTTAATTTTATAAATGTGATATAATTTGCTACAGTAAAGAAATATGGTAAAAATAAGCAGTGAGTGCAAACAATGGCAATTGACTATGCATGGGCGCTTCTACATTTATTAGTGTGACTACAGTATTTTGTTCACACAAAGAGGTTTGTTCGGGGATTCAAACCGGTTTCAGTACAGTTGTAACTGACAAAACAAATCAGTGTGTACATGGCCTTTATCCATCTTGGGTTCAAGACTAGCATTTATTCCCACAATACTCCTACAATTTATACAACGATGCTATTTGTTGTAATTACTATAAACTTGTGTATTACAGTACAATACAGTTTGTTGAAACCACCTTAAATGGTGATGGTGTTAGTGGGTCACTGATGGATGTTTATAGCACTTCACCAGCTGATATTAAATATGGCCATGACTAATATGTTGCTTTCCACAGCTTTGCACCTGAGTGACACAGAAGCGAAGCACACTTCACACAAAGACATGGACACAAACACATCCATCTACGCAAGCTTAATTTCACACTCCGTTGCGTCTGAATCCCATCTGAATGCAATGCGTGGTCTATTGGAAATTAGTGTAACTGTCTTCTTCAATGGTCGTTTTTCTATTTCATGCCGAGTGCTGACATGATTAAGCAACAGTCTTAAGTAAATCTCTGAGTATTGACATTTCATACCACCACAGTAAAGTCACCACAATTTTACAGCAATTTATAACTAAAACGTACGAAAAATGAATACGACTAAATGAGTAAAAGTACGATCTGCTATCGGCCCTACTGTAAGTTATTCCATTCCTCTTGTCCTGTAAATGAGCCATGTTGATTTTCTCGCTTCTCGTTCTCTTTTCTTCAGGGACATGATTCATTAGCCTTTTCCAGTCAATTATGCACAATAATCTGTCCACAATTACACACCATTGGCTTACCAGTGACCTCTGGGACAGTCTGACACTTATTTATGTATCGATTTAAATGTTTGCACGATTGGTCATGTCCATTCATGTATACTACAGAGTGAACTAAAGTCCGTGCACATGTGAAATACTTAACTATTTGGCTTGTAAATGAGGTTGACTGTGTGACCTGATCGTTGGGTTTGTTGTAATGTGAGACAAAGCAATGATTTATTACAGTCGCTTCTCTTGGGCTTTAGAGTCAATGCTATTATAGCCGCAGCAGACAACTATTGATTCTTATTTTGCACTTGCGTGCTGAAAGCCCTCTTTTATAATGACTTTATTTGTACTTCAAACCAAATGCTTTGTGCTGGTGGAAACAGTTGAATAAATGTATTAAAAAATATTTCTCACCCCATATTGCCATGAAGATAGCAAAGAAGACAGTGCCTCCATTATCAAAAAGATGAGTCACCTGTTGGTGCAGAAAACACAATGTATTACAAGAAATAAATATATAATAACAGACAACAGTGAGCTGAGTAATCTTTGAGCTACGGATAAAGATCTATAAGAATCTTAGATACAATACCAAAAGTGCAAACAAAAGTCTTTAATACAGCACATTTCGCATAAAATACATTTTACACTACACTAGACTTTTATTTGTATACATTTTCCCATTTGTATTTTTCTCCTTAGCGTTTTTTGAAGAAACAAGACGAAATTGGTGCCGAGCTTGAATTCATTTAGCCAAGGGAGCATTTTAACATCATTGTTGACTCTATATAGATAACATTTCTCTCAACCAATCAAATATACAGTTCATTTGAAGCTTACGACCATGGGTAAGGTGATTCTACATCATCAACTTCACTAAACCGGTTTTAGGGATATGGTTAAGGTTAACAATAATGTTGAACCAAGAACCTCTCTTAATTGGCAAAATCATGAAAGGCTTTTAACCTCAATCGATGAGCAATACACATGTCAACAAAAAAAAACAATAGAAATATTTACTGACAATAATTTTATTCCAACCAAATGACTGAACTTTCTATAGTGGAACTTTTTTAATGATTGTGCTCTTACAATGAAAGTGAACGGTATTGTTTTGTGTTTCACAGAATGAAGTGCTACAAATACCATGAAGGTAAGTTAGATAATGACAGCATGTTTAGACGAGCTGGCCATTAAAGACAGAAAGTTAAAATCATTAGTTGGAAGTAAAAAATGGACTACTGGAGTTTAACTTATTGGAAAAAGTGGATGTGTCCAAGGATGTGCTGGAAACAAATGAAGGCGAGTCTCGTCACTCACTTCTGCTCCTTAACATGAGATTTTGGCAGGCAATGAGATAAGACGAGTGGAGCGTCTTTGGGGTTTCTTAAATATATGAACAGCCAGGCTTTGGCATACTTACATATTACTCAGATAAGTGTTTATTTAACCTGCATTCAAAGAGTAGCCTGATAGTCCACTGGCATATAACCCTTCTGGATGTGATAGGAATTTATGAGACTTTTGGATTTTCGGAAGAGTGTTTGGAAGAACCACAGAGAAAAGTGTCTGAAAAGCAGGGAAGGCTGTTGGAAGGAGATGCAGCAGTATTTGGTGTTGAGAAATCCTTGCGTGAGAAATCAGTCAATCGTCAATCTCAGAAGGATTTCAAGGACCATTTTGATAAACTGTTTCATGGTGTGTGGGTGAGACCACTAGGAAGGAATTATTGAAAGGTGTAAGGAACGTGGCCTTTTATTTAGCTTTAGGTATAATTTTATATTGTTACCGCCAGGGCCGTCCCGAGCATTGGGGCGGTGCGCAGTGCCAGTTACAAGACCCGCAGGGGCGTAGCACAGAATTCCGGGGCCTGTGAATGTGTGAGGCACCTCCACACTATATATCAAGTACATTTATATATGTATTAATAATACAGCACTGAATCTCATTTCTGTATGAATTGTGATATACTTTTAAACCAATATATCTCCTCAGTATCTCATTAAACATGAATTGACAATTTAACTATATTTAAAATGAATTGTGTTTTAGACGCTGAGCAGTATTGTCCAAAACATTACACATTTAACAATTGTACAGTAGAAATGTTTTTCTGGTACCCACTGTAAAATGTGTAGTGTAAGAATAGGCTTAAAATGACCCAAATACTACTTTTATCGGATCAAGCACTAGCTGTAAATTGTATTGTACTTCATCTACCTGTCGATGAGACTATCCATCATCTGCTGTGAGTGGAGTCATTGAACAAAGAATGTTGGCGGGAGATGGAAAACCTGAAGTGGAATACTCGGATCTCTAGCGGAGGGACAACAGAATGCTTTCAGCAGGGATGAGTCCATTCCACTTCACTCATACAGCCTATCGTGCAGTTCACCGATTCATGCTGTGCTCGTGTGAGGCATGTACACAGACGCGCAGCATAGGCGCACAATTGTAAAATAATAACATTAATAATTTCAGGAACTTGAAAAAACATTCACATGCCACCCTATGTACTCGGTCACCCTTTTCCCCCACTTGAGATGCCCCTGCCGACCTGGCTGGTGCTTTTTTGTCATAATATCAAACACATCATTGGCATAATTTCATTACATTACAGCTGCTTTCACACAACAAGCTTTTCTGGTAAACTACCCTTAATAGATTCTGTGTCAAATTACTGGTATGATGCAAACTGTAAAGGAAGAATTAGGATTACCGGTATAGTGGCATGTACTGTATGATGACATATGACTGGGTCGGCCCAATCATAACATTCAGATGCAGATGATGTGCTTAATCTGCACTGTTTACACCGTTTATCTGTTCACATGAGAAAGTGTTTCGACAACACCTCTTTTTATAAAGTTGATCAGAACCCCTTTACCCATGTCTTTTGCACACCCTCTGTGTAGCAATACGTGCAACTTTTATTTTATGATTGTCAACCATAAATATTTGCCAAAATATTAAATTGCCGTTAATTCTTCGAATTACTAAGGTACAAAAAGGCATTACATGGGGATTTGATAGGTAAATGTAATATGCATGTATATGTAATATGTAATTTTTTGTGGGATTTTTATGGGGAGGGGGAAACTGGGAATGTTGAACCATAGTTTTTTTAGGAGAATGAGACAGAAAGTTCATATCAAAGCTAGTACCTTTGCGTAGACACAGCTGTCGCTCAACGTCCAGGAGCTACAGTTTCCTTCACACATGGGGCACATGATGGTGGTGTTGGCCTCACAGATCTCTTTACTAAAACCCGATAGAAATATAAATCATAAATTCAAGCTCCTTATAGCCTCAAGACTTGTTTTGTGTGTGTGTTGGTCAAGGTACCCGCATTGCCCATTTTGAGACGGCCTCAGACACCTGAGACTGACCTTACTTGGCTGGAGTCCATGGTGAAAAGCCCATAGAGAAAAACGAAGAGGCCGACAAGTGCAGCAGGGATCAGCATACCTGTATACCAGCCCAGCCATGCAAAATACAGCCCGATCTTCTCCCCGAAGTACCGCCTACAAGAGACACACATAGACAGACAGAAATATACGTGAAATAATATTTTAGACATTTGTACAACCATATGATAGTGATGTTACATAGGGGATACATTATGTTAACATTGGGCCTCACACAAATACCAAAATAATACAGAAATGCTAAATATGTTTTTATACACGTTTTCTTTTCTATGGGTATTTATATCATTGTGTGTTTAAATTGCATTTTAAATGAACGTTAGATCAGGACAGTTACATCACTTCATTGATGGGCTAAATCTGCAGATCATCAGCCTATTTTTCTGAATCCACTTTAAAAGCTGAGCGATGTAATTCAGCTTCAATAAACGTTTGTTATGAGCCTGAGACAGCGTTTTATTCTGGCTCAACCCGAGCTGTGATTTACACTGGAATGCTGCACCCACACCAACACAATCTCACACATATGCAGGAGTAAGTGAGATTAAATCTCTTCTCACATAACAAATGTTTTCTTGCACGACTTCACTGTTTGTCCTGAGCTGCTAGGAGTTGGTACGGTAAGCCATTCAAAAACAAAGACTTGTTCAAAGACAAAAACTGTCATGAAAAACACGGATTAGAAAGCTTTGGCCGTACAGGGAAGTGGGGACTTTTAGCCCTTATGGTTACAGTCATGAAACAGTATTTACTGTACCTTACACTGTCAAAATGAAACCTATCTTGTATTTTTGTCACATTTTGTCAACATAAGGGTTGGCAGGTGAGGACAGAAGTATTCATTTTGAAGCAAATTATCTGCCTGTACACACTGTTCAGTCACAGACAATGCGTACAGTACAACACCAATAAATGTGCACTGTAAATTCTGTTAAGTTTACAGTAAACTACTGGCATCAGGGTTGCCAGCCAGTTACTGTACTTTTTACAGTAGTAGTACTGTAATTTACATTTACAGGATATTCAGAGATTACAGGAAATTACTGTATATTTTAAATAGCTTTATTTTTAACAGTAAACTACTGGAATATGTGTATGTTATATTTTGAGGAAGCATGTTACATGAAGTAGATATTTTCTTGATTGCTGAATATTACTGTCAGGAATTAATTTACAGTTGAAGATTATTTGAAAACTGTTAATTTAACCGCAAAAAGTTTTGTGTAATGCAGAAATTAATTCACATGTAATTTAAGAACGAAATATATATTTAATATATATATATATATATTTAAATGTATACGGTATGTGTATCTCACCGAATGAGGTCTAAAGGCTGATATTTGTACCAGATTCCCCAGCGTGCCCATCTTTCATACAGAAGATGTCTGTGGTTCTGGGCGCCATGAGTCTTTATCGGGTGTCTGCTTTTGTAGCTTCCCTATAAAACACAACTGTTTTTATTAAGGCTTCTGAAACGCAATAAAAGCAAAAGTATTGAGGTACAGAACTGCATCGTGACTGGTAATAAATAACCGCTGTGTTGATTTCACTTATTTTACCTCATGCGGAGGAAACGCTGCCTCATATGTGTTGTTGCCAAGTAACCGATTGATGCCTTAAGACAAGGAAAAAACAGAAGAAAAGGAGTGAATTTGCTTAACATTTGGCACCCATTCGACGCGTACTGACACATGAATAGCTTGCAGTGCTAAGCATTCATATGACAGTTTATTGAAAATGTTCCCAGAATGCAACATGAGGGCTTAAAGACTGTGAACCGCTACTTCAAAAAGTCTCATAACACATGATGTGACAAGTTCAGCAACATCACATTCACCACAAAAGGAGGGAAAATAATGCAACAGCAATAAACACACACCCACATATAGCTACAAATAACAAAGACACTTTGAAACAAAGAACATAGTGCTTTTCCAATCTTAAACTTCAAACTTCCAATCCTTTTTATTTTAACCTACCTAGTTTTACCTAGTTGCGTTGTGCCCTAGTAGTTTTAAAATACTATGATGATTTTTATTTCTTTATTTTTATTTGTAACTTTTTTAAATGTGCTTTAAGTGATGAATTCTCAATGTGTCATCATAATGTTAAGATATTCTGTTTTGTGGATGCTTTCTATAGAATGTTTTAGGTGTTTGATTAATAGTCAACAGATCCCAGACAAAAGTTTATAAAAGTCCATTTCTGTAGTTTTTACTACAAAAAATAATGAACGAATGAATGAAAAGAATGGTCACATGTGCGTATGAGGTAAGTTGTCACAATGCGCACCTGCAGTTCAGTGAGATGTTACTAAGCTTAAGGACATTCAAAACAAACTTGTCTATGTCAAAAGCCAATCTGAAATTTCAAATAGTCATCACTGTGGCAGGCACAAATATAAATAAGTATTTGTTTGGCTGATTGGGGGTTAAGGTGCAAAAAATAAACAAATAATAAATCATTATATAAAATAATCGGGATGATGTAAGAGTTTATTATGGCAATAATGACTAGCTTTTTTATTTTTAAACTTTTATATATGTGTAAAATAATATTGTGCTTCTGTCCTTCTGAAACCTTGTATCTCCATATTTTGTGATTGTTATTGTTTTTGACATAAACCATATTGGTCACCCTGTTTGTTTGTCACTGGGTTTTGCAAATGTCTAACCAATAAAAAGTATAAGAAAGTGCTTTGAAAAGTGCAGCGTTTTTTCCCATTTCTTGAAAAACATTTGGACATCCAAGGTTTTGGAAGGACAGTGATATCATGCATTCATCTATACGGAAATCACCGTTGACAACATAAAATAAATATTTATTGGAGGTTTGTGTACATGTTTTTGTGAGATTGCTCAAAAAGCACAATTGTACCAAGTGTGAAAACGGTGGCTTCATCTCTTGCATTTATAGCTATTATGTTTAAAAGCGCTCATATTTGGGCATCTTTTGTGCCGGTTGATAAGCACAGAAACTGCACAACACTGTACTAACCTTCCCATGCGCTCCCTGACTGGCCCATGAGGAGCCGCTCGCGATGACCATAATAATTAAGCAGATACAGACAACACAACGGAGGAGCTGCAGAGAAATGACACCGTGTGACTCGCAGAGACATGCAAATATACGCTCAAACATGGACCAGGAGGGACTGGTGCTGGTGCTGATGGATGGGGTATGAAGACTTTGTGAGATTGTGGTGAAGGATTTAAGTACTAGACGGTAAACAAGTCTTCTAGTATTGATGGATGAAGGGATGGGTTTATCTTATACCGTGCGATACTCCCTAAGCAGTTCAGTATACAAGGTGATAAATTTACTCTATTTCTATTCAGTTCTTTGATGCCTCAGGTCATCTCGCTGTATTGACATAAAAGTTCTCTCTTTACGTTTATTTTGGCCCTCAGAATCTCACCGTGATGGACCTGAGCATTAAATGTTGGGTGTTTGGTGTTTTACTCATCCAATACAATGTACCATTTTACATTATTATTTTTGCATTATTCAAAATTAAAACGCATGATCACATTTTGCCCGATAACTATATGTTTTTTTTCTCAGCTGTTTTGAGATCTCGGTTATGTTGCAATGAGCTGCAGTGATGTATTAAAGGAGATTATGAGTTTATTTTCAGTCTAGTCGGAGTGAGTGGGGTGGTCACTGGCATTCATTTATTAACAAAAAATCCCACCGGCAACAGCAGTTTTAATCAGCAGGGAAACACAAGACAAGAGAGCCACATAAGAAGGGCAAGAGCGTGACTTAAAAAATAAGAGGACTAAAAGAGATTAGAGGAAAGAGCCATATTCAGTTTGAAAGGTCAGAGGGATATTTCAGGACAGAAGAAATTATATTTTACTTAAAAGAAAACCTATTCATTTCATTGTTCGAACAACTAGAGAACAATGCACATAATGCAAAAAATCCTAATTGTCCTAAAAACAGATCGATTTTGTTTAAGCAAAATACCAAAAATTTGACTTTAGTATTTTCGGGTGAAATGTGATTTAACAGATCCTTCATGTACGCAAATGATGATGGCATTAAAATGTATTATTGTTTTATAATAACTATTAGCACCCATCCATAAAGAGATGGTATATACAGTAGTTGTGCATGTAATGTACACAGAGATCCCTGTGGAATGAGAACAAGCCACGCTAGACAGATTTGATGAAGATGGTTTCGGGGAGGAAGCGGGTGGGGGGGGGGGACGATGGGGTTTGGCGGCTTTCTTACCCATTTTAGACTTCCCATCCTCATACTTCGTCCGTTGTAGTACATGATGTACTATTCTGCTCCTCGTCGAGTTTGAGAAAAAGGTCTCTCTGTTGTTGATGGTGAAACTACAAGGAAAAAGGACACGTCATTGATTTAATACCAAGCTAGAGCTTTTGTTCTGGAGATAATCTACTAAACTGATACACATGAAGAATCACAGCACAGCCACGCAGCTGACCAAACGTTTTTAGGGGTCAGTGATCAGAAAGAAGATTGTGTGGCTTAGTACAGCCAGCTGTCTCAGTATAAACAGAGAAAAATGCTTCGCATTGTAAGACAGATTTTTTTTCCTCAGTGAAACATATTGAAGGGATTGTTCACCCAAAAATGAAATGTCTTCCAACCTTGTGTCATTTTTAACCTGTATGACGTTTTTCATTTTTCATTTGAAGGATGTTGATAAACAACATTGGTGCCTATTGACTTCCACTGCAGGACACATCATATCTTCTTTGTGTTCCTCAGACGAAAGAGACACATATAGGTTTTGAACAACATGAGGCTGAATAATGATAGAATTTTCATTTCGGGGTGAAAAGAACACCAAGCCGTTTCGCTTTGTACAACATTCATAAAGTCATGGAAGAGGGACGTACTGGTGCATTCTGGCTCTGCTGAAGGGGGCAGTGTAGCAGTCGGTTTCTTCTAGATCTGGTAACGCTTCCTTATCCAGTTTCATAGGGTTCCTGGGCAACCAGCTTTTCAATTGACGAAACTTCATCTGAAATCGACTGCAAAGAATAATCTATGCTAGTATTTGTCCCAAAATAAGGCCTTTTATCCAATATGCTGGCTAAAAAATAATAGCACAAAGTTCCCCCTTTTCACCATCACAGGGTCTTGTAGAATTTAAATGTATTATCATTTAAATGTTTTATTGTTAGAATATATATATTTTATATTATTTAACATCAAGAAAACAAAGCACAGGTAAGAACTGAATGAATATCTTGAATATGGAAAAATACAGAATGGTAAGAACTTTTATACCTGCCCATATTTTTTTTCTTCCAGTCAGTGTAGTAACACTTTCTCCTATAAGAACATATATCACAGCATTGCTAGTTCACATTGAATGCACAGACATGTAAAAAAGCTAATAATATAATAACATCCAGTTTATAGTACAGTATACTATAACATAGTATACCATGATACTGCGTTAACCTGTGTTTGTACCTGAAGGGCATTCTGATGTTCATCTGCTCTGCATATTTGCACAACGTGTCCCACGGTGCGTGAATCTTCACAAACATGATATCATTGTTGGTTAATGAGGGCTGTGTAATAAAATACAAACCATTATCAGAACATAACACACACGGCCGTATTGACCATACAGTATCGCCTAGCGAGAGGGGATTTATCAATCTAAAAACACAGATTTTAATTTTTTGGAAGGTGGTTATTTCGTATGAATTACATTTCTTTCAACACAAAAAGCATGAAGGTCCTACCATAGCCTAACCCCTAAACTCAACCATAATGGGCGGACAACATTAGCCACAAATGCAATAAAGTGTAAAACTGTTATGAGTTGTGATCATGTTATTTATAAAAACAGTGAAGACTGGGAACTGAGCTTTCTAAGCGGACTGTATTTAAAGCAACCACTGAACTGCATCAAGCTGATTTCAAAACTAACACCATCGGTACTATAGTCTCCCTTCATATTGTTATGCCTCTCTCTCTCTCTCTCTCTCTCTCTCTCTCTCTCTCTCTCTTTCTCTCTCTCTCTTTTTCTAGCTCAGTTAGGAATAGCACACTTGTATTATACTGTGGAGAGATATATATATATAGATTTGTGTTTATTTGATACCGATTCACGCCACTGGGAAGTCAGATTAGCGATAATTTAATGGCTTTTCTCAGTTTTACACTGTAATATTGACTGCAGTTTTAAAAGAAAATGGATGTGGTTTCGTGCGAATGACAACGTCAATGTAATTTTATCATATGATATAAAAAAACTGCATATAGAGTAATAATATTTAGTTTGTCCTCAAGGGGTGGACAATTAATATTTTCTGAAGGTTCCAAACCTGGACGTCAATGGCACGTGCTTATAGTTTTTCCAGATACTTTTCGTCATTCATACCCAAACAAATTTGGGTATGAACGTGCAAATTCACTCCTTGACATGCAAGCCGCTTAATGGAAAACAGAAACACCCCAGTACACAAGGTGGCGCTGGTTAAAATCAACACTTTATGCTTCTGACACTCGCTTGTCACACAGAAGAATTCATCTTGCTTCCTCTTCGTCAATGTGTGCTCGGCAAGACCATTTTGTGCTTGAGCGCAACCAAGTCGTGTTTTACTGTAACTTCAGCAGCTCCAGGCACGTGAACAAAGGCGTCAGTCTCATTGGTCGGACAGTTTTTGACGCGCCGTGTCAAACCAAAACAACAAGCCAGAGACGTTGCCGTTCCAGAAGACAACTAAAAACGAACGGTTACATTTCATTTACAATACTGTTCCAGAACAGTACAATCCGAATATTACAGTGTGTGCAGCGCATTTCACAGAAGATTGCTTCATGAACCTGGGAGAGATGAAGACCTGTACGTATATTTTCATTGTAAAAGACTTTGTTACGGACTAACCCGAGTTGAGTTTGTCGTGTGTTTGTAGTGCATGTTGTTTCTTTGTGTGATCTGCAAATGCAGACACGCACACAACGTGAAAAAAAAAACATAAGTCCTAGTAATAGTGGCAACAAATGTGGGGTTTATAATGGGGTTTATTGTCTTTATTGAGTCGCGACAAGAAGTGGCGTTGATCAACACTGCTTGATCAAGAATGGCCAAAGTGCGCACGTTATTTATTATGTTTCCATTCCCTGCTGTAGTGCTAGCTTGTTTCTCTCTCACACAAACTCTGTATGATGTATATGGTTGTTGTTTATAGTCTTTATAACGTCGCATTTTTTTACTATTTTACATAATTTTTCTTTTACAACCTTACCAATCCTTTACATACTATTCAAGTCGTGCTGGCAAAGTTGATGTATCGGCTTGATTATCTTCATTTTCCGGATCAGATTTGGTCTCGAATTGATATAAGGAAGTACCGATGGCATCACCTGTCAGTACAATTGCTTTGGAGCATGATGTTCCCAATATGGTAAATCACACACTTGCAGTATTCCACTAAGCACTGGTTAACTGACCAATCATAGCACACGTCGCTTTTCAGATCGATGAGCTTTGTACAAAATCTGCTCATTTCATAGAGGTGGTGCAAAGAGGAGATACTGTACAAACATGCACGGTATGTGGAAAATACAGCGTTTTTTAACCTTAATTTGTGTATACACACTGCATTACATCTAAAACACACCATTATATTTTTTTTAGCCGTGTCATATGACTCCTTTACTATTCAGCCGGAACTGATCCTTAAAAATAAATAAAGAACCTAAAGAAAATGATCATTCATTACCTCCTTTTCCAGCATTAGACCCTCTGCCCTCAGATTCCTCTCAAACGTGCATCTCTTCTCGACCTGAGGGCTGGATTTCTTATACACTAAAATGTAGTCGATACGTTTCTTCCCATCTCGAAACATTAATCCAGAGGGTTTTTCCAGGTTGTTCGCCTAAAAACAAACAGCACAGTGTCAAAATGTTTTGCTTCGCCCGACCTTTTTATATTTTTTGTACGATTCTGTGATGCAGTTTATTGTGGTTATATTTATTTTCATGCATCATCAATGTTTTAGTGTATATTTAGCTCAAGTAAATTTTGAGCTTTTACATCAAAAAATATTCTTATATTAAACAATATTCATGTTTAACTTAATTTTTACTTTCGTAAAAATGAAATTGAAACAACTTTTTAAAGGGACCATGATATCACAGAGATGTGGAGATAACCGACCACTCTGGAGAGCCCTGTGAGACCCCACATGGAAGACCCATGGGTGCCACATCGGCTCCAGAATATTAATTCTGGGAAATATTTGCACTAATATCACTCACTTTCCATTAAAAATATGAATACCAATATAAATAAGAACTATATCTACAATTCTGTATCAAAATAAAAGTATTTTTGTCTAAAGTCAAGCCGTTTCACATATAAAACTGGATGCTGGGATTGATCGGAAGACAGGTGTTGTACCTTTATGGAGTTTATACGAGCCTCTAGTTTTCCTCTGGACGTTGGCTTTTTTTGGACGAGCAGCGTCTCATCTGTTTTAGGCTTAAACTCCTCCACCTCCACCTCCCTCTCCTCTGTATAGACATCCTGACCCGTGTCTGCTTAAAAGAGACACAGAGAACATTTAAGTTGATACGTTTGAATCAAGTTTAATGGAGAATTGGTCTGGTTAAAACAAGCTTAATGTCTCTTTGGATTTCACCCACCAACATGTCACTAATCTTGAAAAGCAATTGAAAATAATGATTACACTTTCCACTTACATTTAGCAGATGCTTTTATCTAAAGTGACGTACAGAGAGTTCAGGGAGCAATAAGCGATATGTCATATAGGAGCAATAATACAATAATATTGAAAAGCAATTGAATAGAATTATTAAAGTTTCCAGAGCTGAAGCTCCTCCTCGCAAACCGTCCCAGAATATCACTTGGCAGTAAATGTCATTTAATTATTAATGAAATAATTAATAAATAATAAAATAGCTGCGGTATATTAAGTGGAATATAAAATAAATGATGTATCAATGTATATAAAAATAACTTATTAGAGTTGAATCACCGCTAGCTGTATCCGATCTCTTATATTTCCATCATGTTCCTGTTACAGTCGCAATAACAGACAGACCGTAAAAGATTCTGTCTGAATGTCCATTAAAGACAATAGTATGTCAGGAATCTGTTTAGTCAGAATAACTATGAAAAGAAGCTGACTGAACGACCTCATGATTTATTCTGCCGTTGTGTCGACCTCATCAGGTCAGGAGCATTTGCTGAAAGATCTCCTGGCAGGACACTAACAACGTCTGCCATTAGTGGGACGGTACCAAACTCAAGGGAGAGCGCGATGCTGTTCTTTTAGGTTTTCCAGCGGTGTCAGCACCCAGAAACGATTACAGCATCTTCTATAAGAAGCATTTGAGCATCAGGTCTGTATACCTGTAGAGCTGAATGAGGGTTAATGTTTGTGACAGGCAGCAGCTGCCTCGGAGGAGAGACAGAGAAAGATTAAAGGGATGGTTTACCCAAAATTTCACCCGCGTGTTGTTTAAAACACACCTTATGTGACATACAAAGGAAGACTGGTTTTGATTCCATACAACGGAAGTCAATGGAGGCCGTTGTTATGTAGTCAGTAGTAACAGTGATGGATGCCTCAATCGACAGTCTAATGGCAAAGCTCGTGTCCTTGGAAGCACTGTATGTGCAGAGATTGACTCGGTCCATAACCTATGTTCTTCCCCTGCTGTTTCAAAGGCGAAGAGATCAGATAAACCAGCAAGAAACTGAAATAAATCTTGGCCAGGCTGATGGAACTGTCAAACAACACCGTTCGTTCATCGCCGATGTTATGAGTGTCATCTCAATTGAAAACATGTCCTTCTTTCATTAAAAAGGTCATGGAAAGGGAAACGAAATGGAGTTAAAAGAGTTTATTTTTTACGTTCACACCCCGTCCGCAGGTGTGAGTGTATCTGCAGGTGCTCACCTGTGGGAGGAGGAGGTGTGATGTGTGTGCAGGAGGCGCTGACACTCTGTGTGTATGATTTGGGTTCAGGACTCAGAGGCACGGATAAGAAGTGGTTGAGGTTTTGAGGATGTGTTTGACTCTGAGCAAGACACGGCAAACTGCGGCGAGACGACTTCAGCGTCTTCTCCTTTAAAATCTCACTGATACTGGTGTGCATGCCTGCAGAGAGAGAGAGAGAGAGAGAGAGAGAGAGAGAGATGTGGTTAATCTGAGTCAGATTCAAAGACTCTGTAATGTAATACAAGTAAATGTCATTTACGTTATCAACTGCAAAGGTATCATTATCACATCTAGGATTAATGGGGAATTCCATTTGCTAAATTAAATAACTGCTCGAGTTAGAGTCGGCTGTTTCTGACTCACAAGGTCATGCAAGGATTTACTGATTCATAATACTTCAAAACCACATGGTAAATCCTGTTTAATGGTTTTTTTTCTAAAAAAATATTTACCATTCTCTATATAATATAAACGTTTCCAAACGACGATCCATAGTTTTATTTTCTAACCAAATTGACATTTAGTTTTGTTTCTAAAGCCTACAGTTTTTGTAGAATTATTCTATTATTGTTGTTGTAATGAGTGGGATCAACAAAAATGTTGACGCATTTAAAGATTTATCAAATTTAGATCAAGGAAGTGACATCATACTTGGTTCCAGTGACGGACCAATAACCGCAGGAACGCACAATAATGGAAGAACCCATTATAACAAAACCTCTGAGTACCAGAATCTAAGACAGGCATGGTCTGTTAGATACATGACTTCTCATAAGCTTTATATTAAGCTCCATCATTGTATTAAGATGCTCAAGGTCGCACTTACACGAGTCAGTGAAAAGCTGAGAAAATGCCTCATCGTCCCCGCATGACTTCACATTGAGGAATGCTTTTCATATGACCTTTAACATGAGTGCTTCATCATTCTGAGCCGACCGTAACCCGCTGCTGACCTTATAACAGTGACAACGATTAACATGAAATGAGAAGCATTGATTCACTTCCGTTGACACTCAAGCACAACACAGAACATGTTTCCATTCTCTTGAGTAACCTATTTCACAGAATCAGAGAAAAGCCCACCCAAAAGTCACTGATATCCTATAATGGTACCATTTCTTTAAGAGGAGGCCATATATAGAAACCACTGCAGAACTGAAGCAATGCAGGGAGAAATTCAGCGGCTTACCAACAGCAAAGTTAAGGGTTCGAATCCCAAATGAATAAAAGTAAAATGTTCAAGAGACAGTCTCTGAGGGTGGTAAATGATTTAGATGCAGTCACGACTCATTTGCATTCTTCACAACTGAAGCATCTCTACCACAGACATCTATGAACACTTACGTTGAGATTTCTCTGCTGAAGCTACTATGATGAAATGAGCTCTCTTTCATACAAAAGTGTGTAATATTTCCATATTGTTCATATACAGATGAACTCTCTGTACGTCGCTTTGGATAAAAGCGTCTGCTAAATGACTAAATGTAAATGTCTGGGGATGGATCACCACTGCCCAGATACATTTCTCTCCACAAGAACACCAGCTCCCCACAGGCGAGAAAATAAGATATTTAACCGCACGTCAAACTCATTAACTAAACGCAGACTAATAATCCTCTACACTTTATCTCTCTGTGTGAGAGAGAAGCAGATGGTGCTATGCCCAGGAGTGAGCTGTATTGAGAATATCTGCGATGTATAAAAAGTTACACACGAATTAAATATGAATACTATCACAATACGCTTGGATCATTTCCAAATGTCGTCTAGTTGCAATTGACCAGGTGTGTAACAAATTAATTTCTATTGCGAAAGAAAATATACACACATAAATGCCACTCTTTTCGTAAGTTATGACACTTTACATCAAGGTTCCCTTTTATAAAGCATGTATAAATGTGTTCATTAATGATTAATGAGTCGTTCACAAATGCATTTTAAAGCAGTTATAACTGCTTGAATAAAAAGGGACTCCTGCCAAATAGTGAGCCAATATAACTCACATGTTATAAATGCGTAATAAATGCATTTATTCATTATTAATTTGACTCGAAAGCAGATTCATTGTTATCTTGATGTTGTTTGCAAAAGAAGGCTGTCACCTTTGACCTTTTTGAAGTGGGCTGGAGTTTTGTTCGTACAGGCTATGCTGTAAAATACGGAGTGGACTTATACAATTATAAGAAAAACCAACATAACACCCTACGGTGTCCAGTCTGACAGCCTATTTTGCAAATAACATCAAGATAATAATGAATCTCATGCATGTCAAATAAATAATGAATACATTTATTAAGCATTTATAACATGTGAATTAAAATGGCTCATTATTTTATTAGAATCCCATGATTTTTTCATGCAGTTATAACTGCTTTATAATGCATATGTAAAGGACTTATATATCATTAATGAACACATTCATAAAGGCTTTACAAAGGGTACTGTAATGTAAAGTGTTAACGCGATACTAATTGTAAAAATTATTGTCTGTTAGTTTGCGATTGGTCTGATTTATTTATAGCGGTATTAAGAAGGTATGTTTCAAGTAGCCTATTTTTCTCAACAATCATTTGATAGCATTAACCAGTAACCTAGGTGACATCAGCCTGTTTTTGAATAAAGGATGATCTAAAATTTCTGATGTGCTGAAGCAGGTGGGCTTGTTGTCATGTGAACTCCCATTGTGTAGGTTTCTATAAATATATAAAAGCCTATCTGATGTGCAGTCGTGATTTTAATCTGTAGCTCTGAGCTGGCTTAAACTGGTTTGTTAGAAAAACCTAATCCTGTGTGCCATCGTGTATGCAAGGTATATGGGATAATTGAAAAGGCAAAAAGAACTCAACAGGAAGAATAAATGGTTCTAGTGTTCAACACTACAGTACACACACAAAAACAGAGAGCAATATTACACAAACACGGAAGAGAGAGCTCTACAGAGCATGATGCCCATGGGCGTGCGTCCCTAGGCCATTTTCAGGGGGCTTTAGCTCCACAAAAAATTCAGCGATTGTCCATAAACCGTATACGCATTTCTGATCGCCTCAGTCCCCTTTAAATTTCATATGAAAACACCAGCAGACTTCGGCTCCTCCCCGTCTTTCAGCGTGGTCTTCAATCTGTAGACCGAGGATCAGAGGACAAGAGGGTTTTTCCATAGATTTTTATGATATCTGCATCATGCAGTTCACAAAATGTCATGGGGGAGTAATCGGTTTACTGTAAGTTTTCCCTGCGTTCACCCCTCATCACACCACAGCTGTTTCCTCCAGCGAAAATGATGCCCGTAAAACGCAGGTATAGTTTACTTTATAAAACAATCGTGTAATTGCTGTTTTCATTTGAAAACGTAACTTTCAATATAAAAGATGTTACAGTGCAAGTGGCATTGGCTGACTTCAGCCTCATCACCGTGTTGTTTACATTGCTCATATGGAGAGTCAATATAAATATAAATTTAAAGTTAAATGTTACATTGTTATATTTGTCTGTTTGTTCTTGAACATAAAAAGAGGTTTGTACAGTAACATTTTGTGTGTAGCTGTGTGTGTGATCAGGAGGACTCTTATGTGGCTTGTTCAGTACTCAAATGTTATACCCATCCATGCAAGGCAGTGGAATGCTACAATAGGTTTGCCATCCATCCCTGTTAGTAAAACGTTTATTTTCTTTTTTTATTTATTTTTTTTCATTTTCTTTTCGTATTTATGTGCCTCTGAAGCACCACCAAATGAAATTTGTAAGAGAAAGAATCAACATTCTTATAGAAAAAACAGACACGGCTATCTGGCCTTGCTGTGACCGGAGGAAAAGCAATTCTGGATTTAACTAGAGACGTACAAATCAAATGAGTATGTGACTGTGAGAGATTACAGCCGTGTGTGTGCGTGCGTGCGTGGCCGCCTGCACGTGTCCCCCTGCATAGTTCGACGCTTGACCTTAAATCCACAGTAGTAAAGGGAAGATAAACCAAACAGATCAACTGTGTCTCGCTGTTACAACCCAGTACAGGATTTGCAGTTCAACTAAACCTATATTAATCACATTAGATATTCGGGCTGTTTGCTGAAAAGTACTATTTTGTGGTGTTTTCTTTTCTATTTGTATAAAATACAGAGATCACTGACCCCCAGATGAACCATTGTAAACAACCTAAAGAAGTACAGCCGTATATCACTAGAGATCATGTCCGGGTAAAACAGACATCTAATTAATACATAGATAGTTTTAAGCCTCCAAACTAAATATTAAACCTTGCAGTTTTGTAATAAAAAGGTCTTCAGAGGGCAATTTATTGTTTGTTTTATTTTCATATCATCGATAAGCATTAGGCCACAGTAAAGTCTACAAGATAAACTAATGGGCTGTTTATTAATGCATTCTGTCCAGGCCTTTTCTGGTTATTGGTGGTCAATCCGACTCGTAAGGTCTTGGTAGAACGATCAATGACCAAACTTACAAATCAAGGTTTTAAAAGACTTTTCCATGCAATATTAAGACATTGGATGCACATCAATGAAGGACTTCGTTTTCACCACTTTAATGATCTTGTTCTACATCGACTGTGACTACTGACTGCATCCTTTTCAATGAAAGTATGTTTTATGAAAATAAATTCTGTAAAATAGTCAGTAGCTTGTCGCACAAGCAAGTATTGCTTTCTTTGTATTTTAAGGCAAAACATTATCTGCTCATAGCATTCAGTGCGAATACTTTAGGCTACTAGTATACTTTATTCATAGAACCTACGTTGAATCTCACAGAAACTATTTTACGCTTCAGAATTCCTTTTTTTCTAATAATCACACATTTTAGTTTGATTCATATCATACGAAATCCTAAAGTTTGGAATGACAGGCTAGGGCGTATAAATGTTATATTTTTGGAGGGGGGCGAACTATCCCTTCAAGAATACATCTTCTGGATGTGTATGTGTGTTTTAAGCATTACATAAACTGAGATTATATTTATAAACACAGATCAGTAAATGGACATCATAAGAGTAAAAAACCAATGCAGCGAGATTAGTATTGTTATAATGAATGTATCACCAGTTCAAACGCAGCCTACAACTAAACCGTCATTACAAAAACATAATTCAACTGTAAACATAAAACTAAAGCAAAAATTATAATAAAAGCATGCACAGTACGAAACGAAGTAAATTGTAATTTGAAAAATCAAGATGTCCCTTCCTTGAGGAGAAATTGATGGAAATGAGGTCAGTGGGTTTGCCCGTCTTTCCTATCTCAAAGCTTGCATAATTCATCTCCAGCTTCTCATAGCTCTCAGCTCGCAGGAGTTTTACATCGGCGTGCCCCACTAAGAGATGCTTTTTATAGATCATCAGAGAGACCGAGGGCTGGTAACCCAACACGAATCTTTACGGGACGCTAACAGGCTGCTGGCTGCGGATCGGACCCAGCTTTATTCAGACAGACATGTTCGGTGTAAGCTTGATTCAAGCTCAGGTGATTCAAAGCACATAGATCGATAATTTGATAGCATTAGGAAAGTGCAGTACAGTCTAAATTAATTCTTTCCATAGTTCAGCCTGCATTGTACATTGGCCTCAACACAAAGATGTCGGTCCATAGCTTATAATGCAGTGTCTAGTTTGCTTGATTTGAATGACCTATGATACAAACGTCCAATACATAAGAATAAGACACTTTACCCAAAAATGAACAATCTGTCCTGTGTGACCTGCTTCTATGCAACTGATAATTGAATGAATGGGTGGATTCAGAACAATGGGATTACAATACATTACGACTCAATTGCTGATAAAGCACCTGAAATAATCCGCAAGAATCAGATGATCACACAAATTTACAATAACATTGTGAGAGTAAATGCATAGGCATGACCAATGTGCAACTTATTGACACTCAATAAAGAACATTGACAGTTTGGTTTTCCATATACATCTCTCAAATGTTTCATTAAATTGAAATAAAAATGTAAATATGGTGATAGAAACTATGCCCTCACACAGTTTCTGTTTAACTATATTTGCCTTGAGAAACTTGAGAAGCAGTGGTATTGTCTACATTAAATCTTTTTACACGAACAGGTTAATACATACACAATATCTCTCTTTGTTCATAAATTTGACTAGTTTCCCAAGGTCAGAAAAAATATTTAGGAATATCAGTTGATAAGGCCTTAGAATTAGTCAAATATATGATAACTTTGCAGTGCTCTTCTAGCTCCATTCCCAATTCACTGTGAATAGGGTTGCAAACAACAATAAATTATTGAAATAATTGGTAAATATAGTGATAAATAAATGATGGCTGTGTTATTCTATTGTACTATTCTTTCATCTGTGTGACTTAGTGAGTCGGTAGTAGTAGCTGTCAAAATCCCGAGCTAAAGCATAGAATAACACAACCCTGTCCATGACAAGTTGAATTAAACGACAGGATATTATCGTTCTCTTCCGGTCAAGCTCTGTGTAATGATGATGTCACAGCCCCGCCTCACTCAGATTGATATATTCCTCTCTAATCGCACTTGAATCCTCTTATCATCGCATGCAAACTATGAGTTTTTACATATGGCATATTTATTAATGAATTTTTATGTTTTTTGTTATAAATTATAAGGATTATTTACATTTGGCATAACATTGGTGTACATTAATAGTTATTTACATTTTCCAGGCTGTATTTGACTTTACTTTTGTTACAACTCGACGACTTCTCCAAGCACTTCCAAGTTTTAAGTGGAACGCAGCTGTTGTATCAAACTTAGTTTCAGGCCTCTGTGAGCATGACGGTCATACGCTCTCAACCCACAAAAGCTCATTTCTCGGACATTGTAATATTTGATTGATTTAAATGAATGGGTCCATCTTTAATATTGTTCCCTTCATATAAAAAAATACCACTTCAAATCATTTCAATTCATTTAACATTGTGTCAACGTTTGTTTTCTCTTTAGGATATTACTCAAGCATTAGATCGAATTGCTGGCAGCTGAATACATGTGCTTTTGAATCACAGGTACAGTACAAGTTGTTAATAATGACCGATGGTATTTGTGTCTGTGATCTGCAAGCAATTCTCATCCCCATCTGTGCATTACATAACCGGGCAGGTGGTAAATCTGTGTCTCATGAGAAATGTGCAACACACACACACACTCGTCCTGACACAGAAAATCACTAAATCACAGCCCCCTATGAAAAAGGACATCACGATGTGTGAGAAAACAGGCCGTCTTAATAAAAATATATATTTCAAATAAAAATACATATTCTGTACATAGTTATGTGGAGCAAGGGTGCACATGTGATGCTGACATTGTCCGCCCCATAGTCACACCCACAGTAAGTATTTATTGGACAGCTGCCCGTATATCAGGAAGTCCTCGTGTCTGCCCAATCTGTTTAGCTGCATGGAGGCAGCTCGACCAATCAGAGTTTCCGGACACCCTCGCCCACTAACTGTTTTGACAAATTTCTGGTCTGAGAAGGGACTAAATTAAAGCTTAATTTCTATCTTCTCGCTGGCTTCCTCATGTATCTGTACATATAGTCTTTAAATGGAATAGTCTTGATCGGTGTACTGTGTTTGATCTGGTTCAAATTGTGGGATGGCTAACCTGTCAGTGGGACCACATTCTTTCCACCATGTGTCTCATATAGTCTTTGGCGGTTTGTCATTGCTAGACTTGATTGTCTTTTATTTCCGTCTTGGCCACAGATGGCCCATGGACCGCGATGGTCATTCATGACACACTAAAATGAAACCCTTGAGATTAGCTGCTTTCTGCACCGTTTACAGAGTCAGAGTCTGTCAGGAAAACAAAGTGGACACTTCAGAAGAATTTTGTTTTACCATGCATCAAACTTAGTAGCTGGTGAGTGTGAAAGCTTCAATGGATTATATATCATAATTCTATGTGAAGATCTATGTAATTGAATGAAATAGCATTTATCTCCTTCCTTCTTACTTGTGAAGTAAATCAACCAACACTCATCTTTCCCCACATACCCTAAAGTTGTCTGTAACCGAGTGGGGATATAAACTCATGGTGGTGGAGGGTGAGGGTGAAGGCAAAGATCTGCAAAATAATACAACAAATGACAGCTGTTTAGTTGGATAAATGAAAAATCAATGACACCATGCTTACAATGCCTATTATTATTGTACCACTTTCAGAACAGAATATATAAATTGCACTTTGTCTTTTTGTAATAATGTGAGTCCAGCGTCCAAACAGGCGTTGATATGGACAGCTTGGCGTATAAAATGTAGTCTAAAATTCAGGCCTAAACATCAAAGAGTGTGTTTGCCTCTCTCCCTCTCTCATTCTCC
The DNA here is from genome assembly GCF_947034865.1 of Barbatula barbatula. NCBI lineage: Eukaryota > Metazoa > Chordata > Actinopteri > Cypriniformes > Nemacheilidae > Barbatula > Barbatula barbatula. Next base: position 3,896,449 of record NC_136788.1, read on the forward strand.
TCCTTTTTATGTGACTGTTTGAAGTTTGGTTTGAAATCCTCACTTGATGGTGACGGTGTGTCAAATACCTATTGCAAACAGTTATAGTGTTATAGTGAAGCGGTCTGCATAATACAACTAAATTGGGGTGCGTTTCCCAAAAGTATGGTTAGCCAACTATGGTCGCAAGTTCCATCGTTTTAGCATATTTCAACGAGTCAAGTCGTTTCATCAATCAACCGTAAGCATTATCGCAAAGTTGCGTGCTTGGAAATACAGGTCTAGGACCCAGGGGGAATCCCTTGGCGTAGATACCACTCGCGAATGGAAACAAACACAAATTAGAGGTCTTTAAAATTGCGTGGACAGAGAGTGCAAACTGTTCAAAATAGTAAAATGTCCTATGAATTAGTACCAACCATCGCCCCAAAAGAAAGGCTACAGTGATTTTCACCTATAAAACAGGAAGATTTAATTAAACTTATTGAAACATCTAAGGAACTATTCCCTATCCCATTGTTTCTCATTTATCTCAGGAGTATGCCCTAATGGAAGTGTGCTGAACATAGCTTTGGATACTAAATGACAACTTAAGGCAAAACAGGCAATAGTGTCCATCGAATATTCATTAGAGCCACGGCAGTTACCTCTCGTGCATCCTTGCAGACTGCAAGAGTCCTAAATAATTAACTGTGAGTCAAAGCAGTTCTAATGCTTGCAATAATCAGCGTATCCGCTCATGGATCGATAGCTAATGACCATCACCAAGTCACGTCTGGCAGAGAGAGAAACAGGATGGTGAATGGCACAATAAATAATGGCCATTCTCACAAGGCTTAAAGCGCATGACACACACCACATTTATTGCAACATCTTCTTCAACCAAATTTTACAGTTTTATTGTTAATGTTGCCGCTGGTATTTTATTATATTGCTTGTTACAACGATCAAACTAATAGTTACAAACTATTTTTTAACAATGTGTTAATTATCATTGTTATTTAACTTCATCATTCATTTTATTAATTTATTACTTTTGTATTAATGTGTTTGTCTGTTAAAAACATTCATTCAGTCTGTTTGTATTTGTTCAGTTTTCTGAGCTTAATAAATAAAATCCACCTCCCTTTTGCCAAATCCAAAACCTCTATAACTTCTTCCTTCTGCAAAAGATTTGTTGAGACATTTCCAGAATGACTTTTACTTTATCAAGGAGAGACGCTTACAAGACACACCTGGGGAGGAAAATCGATATTAAAAACTACAAAGGACTACAAATAGGGCTCAAGACAGGAAATAACCAATGTTCACACGACAAGAGACAAAATAAGCTAGAATCATAACACTAATGTTCTTCAGTACTTGGTGTCTTATGAATACATACCTATTTCCTACAAACTCAGTTTTGTTATGATTTGACTTCACCCCGTTATAGGTTAAGGGGCGGGGTTGCAGAAGTCACTTATTGTTGCATTGGCACTTCTTGAAATGTCCATAAATATTCTCAGTGACAATGCAAGCCACATTTTCTTTATAAATAGCCAATTCAAACCGTAATAACTCGCTTTAATGTTGGTCATCAAATTTTATTTATATATCCCCACAGCTACTTTATGAAAGGTCTATTGATGTTTGTGCTTCTCTGTAAAACTTTAATGTTGTACGCATTAGCATTAGTACTAACATAGAGTAAGTAATGCATTTCTTTGCTCTGTCAATGTTAATGTAATGTCAATGTATTAGTTGATGTTAAAACTAAAAAAAGGTTTATAAACGTTGGAGAATATTGTTAATGTTAGCCAATGCATCAAGTAATAAAACTTTATTGTACAGTGTTGCCATACTTTAAAAGAAGCAAATATATTTATTAAAAAAATGTGTAATTTATGTCTGGAATGTCACAAAATTGCATTAAGGTTATTTCCCTCACATCCCATAGCAAGCTGCTAAAATCATCAAAATGGTCTCTCTTCTTTATATCTCACTGTAATCAAATGATCAGGTCTGCCAGAATGACTTGAGAGTAGTGCTTTTCAGCATAATGTGATTTAATGGGCAGATGACCACTCGGTGTGTGTGGGGCGGCCCATTAAGCAAAATGGAGTCAGATCAATGGAAAGTGTTTTCCCATAACCCAGAGTCAAAATGCCAGAATGAATAATGTAGGTTCATGTATCATATCCCCAAAACTGCATCGATAAACAACAGCTTAAAATATTCCAATGAAACGTTCCTTGAAATGTTCCCAAAAATGTCCAATGCAATAAAACTACACTGTTATTCATATAAAATATAGTTTCACTAGAAAGCACAGATAAGTAGACACGACATTGCGAGGGGATTCTCTCTCTGCAGGGAATTACCCTCCTCTGACGCATCAGTAGATATTGTTCCCTTGTCAGAAAAATAACCCAAAGGAATGCTGCCGGAAGTTTTTTTTAAATATGAATGATGTAATTAAATCAAATACATTTGCATTTGCACTTTGTTTTTAAAGGGACGAATCCTATTAGGGTGTGATACCGTCTCCTATAATAAACATGTGACAATGCGCTTAAACGATCCCGTTTCATCCCTCGAGGTCTATTCATTTAAAGGATATTACACATTGGGATCAAATGATATGCGCAAAGCACTTTACCATAACTTGACCACATACGTAACAGCATCTCCAAAGCACACCAACTACAGCGCCACACTTTCCCCCAAACCCCGCGTTATCACTTAAACATCAGCGAAACCAGCGCGTACACTGACCCTTCAGCTGCTTGAAGGACTGTATGGATCCAGAGTGATGCACCATGCTGCTTCCCGGTAAAGATCCTCGCTTACAGAAGATGCTGAAGGCAGGATACATAGGAAAGTATGGAGCGATCGAGTAGGTGTCTCTCCTCTGCGCAACCCAACACCTGTCTACCCTCGCCCTCCACCATCCGGGGCTGTTGTCATGGTTACGTACTGTAAGAGGGAGGACGGACACCCCTCGGTGGCTCGGGATGGATTGACTCGCGTTGTTTAGGGGGCGTTTACGCAGGACGCGCTCTGTGTTGTTCTTAATCGGAGTTTTAATACTGCGTCAGATACGTTACGTCGCGTCTGGCGCGCATAGTTTAATCTGTACTGAGGCATAGGCCTCATATTATACAGGGGTAATACATTAAATTAAATGTAAACAGTGTTCTAGAAGATACCTCATTCAAATGAGGCCAGGTCATTAATGCTGTCACACACCAAATGACAGCAGCACTGTGAAAACCACCTGTTTGATTCTGTGATTCTTAGCTTGGAATCACATGTTTCAGACCCAGGTTTGCGCTTATCAATAAGTGTATACAATCTACTGACTGTATACGCTAACTTTCCTCTAAATATCTCCTGCCGTGACTGAACAGGTCAATCTGAATGCAGTAGACTCATGACCTATACGGCTCACACGATAAAAAAAGAGTCTGACACAGCTCGAGGATAAAGTGCAAGAAATCAATATCCAGTCAGGTTAGTGCTGACACCTCAACCATGAGTGACAAATGACAGAGACATCTGATGAAACCATCGAAACAGAATCATTCATACAATATATCAAACCTATTTAAACCACATCAATATTTATGTAACCTAGGTGCCCTGAAGCATATTTACCTTATTCTCAAAGCAAGCACAATTACTACTCAATTCCCTAACTTTAACTTCTGCAAGTATCTCACTGTCTGTGCTTTGCCTTATGATACCTCAAAGCGCATAGTTTGTACAGCTGTGCTTATGCGTTCTAAATGTGACCTGACTTTTTATATAAATATTTTTACCCGAATAACAATAAACCTGATCTAACCACATTGAAGGAGGGATCTGAGCCATAGAGAATATAATAGAGATTTGAGGGTGAGCCCTGGCAACCCCTTAGCAATGCATAGCAATGGACTAAGAACACTCACAACGCCTTAATAACTGTAAAGAAACACACTACTGATCACTCAGAAAACAACGGCAACATCATAGCAACACCCTAGCAACCACAACACATTTGTTACCACCCAAAACAGCCTAGCAACTGCATAGCAATCGACTAAGAACACTCACAACGCCTTAGTAACTGTAAAGAAACACTCCAATGATCACTCAGAAAACCACAGCAACAACATAGCAACACCCTAGCAACCACAACGCCTTTGTTACCACCCAGAACACCCTAGCAACCGCATAGCAATGGACTTAGAACACTCACAACCCCTTAGTAACTGTAAAGAAACACACTACTGATCACTCAGAAAACCACGGCAACAACATAGCAACACCCTAGCAACCACAACACCTTTGTTACCACCCAGAACACCCTAGCAACTGCATAGCAATGGACTAAGAACACTCACCACGCCTTTGTAACTGTAAAGAAACATTCTACTAATCACTCAGAAAACCACAGTAACAACATAGCAACACCCTAGCAACCACAACGCCTTTTTTACCACCCAGAACACCCTACCAACTGCATAGCAATGGACTAAGAACACTCACCACGCCTTTGTAACTGTAAAGAAACACTCTACTGATCACTCAGAAAACCACGGTAACAACATAGCAACACCCTAGCAACCACAACGCCTTTGTTACCACCCAGAATACCCTAGTATCTGCATAGCAATGGACTAAAAACACTCACCACGCCTTAGTAACTGTAAAGAAACACTCTACTAATCACTCAGAAAAGCAGGACAACAACATAGCAACACCCTAGCAACCACAAAGCCTTTTTTACCACCCAGAACACCCTAGTATCTGCATAGCAATGTACTAAGAACACTCACAACGCCTTAGTAACTGTAAAGAAACACTCTACTAATCACTCAGAAAGCCACGGTAACAACATAGCAACACCCTAGCAACCACAACGCCGTTTTTACCACCCAGAACACCCTAGTATCTGCATTGAAATGGATTAAGAACACTCACAACGCCTTAGTAACTGTAAAGAAACACTCTACTGATCGCTTAGAAAACCGTGGCAACAACATAGCAACACCATAGCAAACCATATCAACAGGCTAAAACAGACATCATACCTTCTCTAGCCATTATCAAGAAATGGTCTTACAATTAATAAAATTTAATTACCAATTACCAAAGCTGGTTGCCATGAGTACCAGTTCATAAATTAGGTTTGGTCCCGAGAGCCAAACACAACACCCCAAGGACAATTCCAGAATGCTACTGCAATCACATTTACAGAGTGTTAATTCAGCTGACTAAAGACATGAGTTAGTCAGTCTTTTTCCTATGTGAATTATATGGACATGAAAATGAACTGTTAAATCTACACTGCAATCTCTCAGCTTCAAATGAAAACTGTATTTCTTGTTTCATTATGCCATGATAAAAAAGGCTATAAAATGGGGAGGCTCTTCTCTGATTGGATATCCTATAATTTGCCTTTCGTGTATATACCGTCGTTCAATGTCTTATGTTTGGATGGATTGATGGTATAGGTATTATGAAGGAGTCAGGCATGTGGATGGACTGATGGGATGGGTGTTCTACGAGGGAGTAAGGCATGTGCAGTGAACGTCATGGTCATTTAAACACTTTAACATCAGAGCTGTCACAAACAACAAATTAACACAAATGCATAGCTTAAAGTATCAAAGAGTGAGAATATGCGAGAGATTCCTATCTGCAGTTATGTTTATTCATAAATCAAAATAGGATTTTATTCCTCATTTCCTCAACATCTTTATGTGTTTTTATTCATCCAATAAATAAACATCTGTCTCCTATGCAAACAGCGGCTGCCTTCACTGCATATTGGCCCTTAACAGGGCATGTTACCCCCTCACCCACCTTCCTGCACATACATCAGTATGTGATCATATGATTTGACACAAAAAACATGGTCTTGTTTTGATTGCCTGGTCCAATGACTTTGCTGCAGTGTGCCGCATGTCATTTCCAGAAATCTGATGCTGCCACCTGCTGGACAAATAAGTGAATGAACCCACAGAAACTGAACTTCTGTAAAGTTATTTGGCACTATCTGCCTCCTTATTTTTAGTCTCTAGAGTCTTCAAAACATGTTTATATATATGGGTCAAATACGAAAATGGTTTAAGCATAAAAACAATAAGTTTAATACTGCTTTAAATGGTTGTTGTTCAAAAGAGGTTTTCTATAACCCGAATTCCAGAAAAGTTGGGACGTTTTTTTAAATTTGAATAAAATGAAAACTAAAGGAATTTCAAATCACATGAGTCAATATTTTATTCACAATAGAACATAGATAACAAAGCAAATGTTTAAGCTGATAAACTTTGCACTTTTATCCACTAAATTAGCTCATTTAAAATATAATGCCTGCTACAGGTCTCAAAACAGTTGGGACTTGTTCTCTATATGTAAAAGATCTGGACTACAGGCAGGCCAATTAATTACCGGACTCTTCTACGATGAAGCCATGCTGTAATAGCTGGAGTATGTGGTTCTGCATTGTCCTGCTGAAGTATACAAGTCCTTCCCTGATATAGACATCATTTGGAGGGAAGCATGTTGCTCTAAAACCTTTATATACCCTTATAGCATTCACAGAGCCTTCCAAAACATGCCCATACCATCAGAGATGCTGGCTTTTGAACTGAATGCTGATAACACGCTGGAACGTCTCGCTCCTCTTTAGCCCGGAGGACACGGCGTCCGTGATTTCCAACATGAATGTCAAATTTGGACTCGTCTGACCATAGAACACTATTCCACTTTGAAATAGTCCATTTTAAATGAGCCTTGGCCCACAGGATACGACGGTGCTTCTGGACCATGTTCACATATGGCTTCCTTTTTGCATGATAGAGCTTTAGTTGGCATCTGCTGATGGCACGGCGACGGTGGTTTCTGGAAGTATTCCTGGGCCCGTTGAGTATGTCATTGACACAATCATGCCGATGAGTGATGCAGTGTCGTCTGAGGGCCCGAACACCTCGGGCATCCTGTAAAGGTCTCCGGCCTTGCTTTACGCACAAAGATTTATCCAGTTTCTCTGAAACTTTTGATGATGTTATAGCCTACACTGTAGATGATGAGATTTGCAAAGTCTTTTTTTATCACGTTTTATCACAGATTGGAGAGCCTCTGCCCATCTTTACTTCTGAGAGACTCTGTTTCTCTAAGTAATCCCTTATATAGCTCATCATGTTACAGAACTGATATCAATTAACTTCATTAGTCACTAGTCTCAGCTGAATCTTTGCTTGCTTTTGAGCCATTTGTTGCCCCAACTTTTTATGACCTGTAGCAGGTATTACATTTTTAATGAGCTCATTTAGTGGATAAGAGTGTAAAATCTCTCAGCTTAAACATTTGCTATGTTATCTATGTTCTATTGTGAATAAAATGTTGTCTCATGTGATTAGAAATTCCTTTAGTTTTCATTTTATTCAAATTTAAAAAACGTCCCCCCTCTTTTCCGGAATGCGGGTTGTTCCTTGCTGAGGTTGTCTGTCGGCTTTTTTGCCAAGACAAACCAGCATAACATGAAGATTTTCTGAAGACACTCTTGTATAGTACTGAATGCATTTTGGCCTCGTCATCTATAAGCTGACAAAAAAATACAGAAGCTTGTGTGTCCCTGGCTGTGAGAAGGGCCCACACATCATCATTTACATATTTTTGTCCTTTCATACTGGCCAAAGTCACATCTGATAACTTGGTTTTCCATGTTGATTTCCTACCAGCTGACACGTCAAAGATCAGATCACTGCTCATGAGTTGATAAGGACACATAATGTGCTGATGGAAGGATCTTGGTCAAATGAATATCTTAGTATAATGCAAAGTATAATGTCTCAAAACATCTGAACATTTGTGGATATGTTGAGATGCAGTGATGTGTGTGTGTGTGTGTGTGTGTGTGTGTGTGCGCGTGCGTGCGTGCGTGTGTGTTTGTTGTTTTACCTTCGTTAAAAAAGATAGTTAGAAAAAATATGTCTCCATCAAAGAACACAAAAATATCCTTAAACAACTAAAATAAATCTCCAGACATGTTGCAATAACTTTATAGCAAGAATTATTTATTTTCTTCGTTGTTAAGGCAAACAATTCAATTAAAGTGAAGATTTAAAAACTCGACTTTTTAAACATATAACGTTCTTTTTAATCTAAACCATATTGTCCACATTAGACATTTTTGTATTTATGTCATTTGTGATTGCACTGTTTTTTTATTAAAAGTATTATTAAATCATTTTATTTATTCGTTCGTTTTTACGAGGCATATTAAAAGTCTGATGGGTTTACACTCGCAGGGTTGCCATATCCGGTTTACATTACCAGCCCAATGTGAAAGTTAGGCTTAGGTTAGCCTATTCAAAGTTAGCTGAAAACCGCAGACTTGGCAACACGGTCTGGCGGTATAACGACGTTACAGCATGGCGCTGTTGAGCTCGCGTTTCATCCAAATCCCCCCGAGTCTCGGCTAACTGACAGCTACACCATCAGCGCAACAAAGACTTCATATGAACGCGTATTAAACAAACCCCAGATGTCAGGAGACGTGAGAAAGAGGTTTGCTGAGGTTTCTGTTGGTCTTGCGGTGTAGTCAATACGACGTACCAGTAGCGATATATAACGTTAGCTCTCTAAAGTAGCATCTTAGCGCAGGTTTGTTTACATGGCTAACGTTAGTCCGGTTTCATAAGGACTTTGCAGGAGCACAGAAAGAAAGGCTTGCTAGAGCACCCGAGATAACAACCATAAGTGCCGAAATTCCCTCGTGTTTGTCTTGAGAAGACTTACTCGTGCCCGTGCATCAGTATGGGGATGTGTTTGCCGTGTCTAAGCGGCGCTGAGGATGATGTGGTGGCCACACCAGACCCTGTGAGTACAGCAAAACAACGATTCATACACAGAATTACTTGTTAACACGTCATATCATTGTCTTCTTCAAACAGTTCGGAGCATCGTGTTCATTCTGCAGCCAAAACATCGCTACAGCTGACTGTGCATCCTGTGACGCCATAACTTATTTATGTGACGTCACAATACACATTATTTTTATTTTATTTAAAGCAATGTTTATTTCATTTTAAAATCTCTCTTTCATTATCAAACAAAGTGCAAGTACAGTCAACACTACAGCAACACAGCTTTATCTCTTTTTTATGTATCTTCTTATCCGGGGACAGAAGACCCGTGTCACGTCACCCGTGTCACGTCATGTTTACAAATGAAATATATAGCACATGAAATACTTTCATATAACATATTCAATTGCACCGTGGGATTCAGCGTGCCACGCAGTGCTCTATTATGACACTACACTTCTTACATTCGTCTAAAACAATAAATCAGTATATACCATAATGCTGTAACATTTGCTTTTCATTTCACAGGAGACAAGGAGGAGACAGTTGGCAGAAGCTGCAGAGAAGCGACAAAAAGAGGTATTACTGAAACGCGAACTAAAATGATTTAAATCATTAAAATATAAAGCTGAGTTTTAGTTTCCTAATGCTGCCTAGATCACATACATGCGCATAATACAAGTGCAAGTACGCAGACATGTATATTTGGTCATTGCTTGGCAAGCACATGGACATGGAATAGGAAGCTACCCGACATGATCAAAGAGTGACTCTGTGTACTTTCTTAATGCACCTTCCTGGTCAAATTGCCAATGATTCGTCAGTCCACACTATTCCACATTTTTTATCAAGAAACAAGAGGTTCAGTTGACTTCACAAATCCAGTAAAGACTTGTGTTGTCATTCGGGAAGCACATTTGAAATGCCTTGATCGTCTTGTTACTCCGTCATGACAGTAGTTGACCTGCTGCAACACTGAGAATGGATCGTGTGCTTGTATTGCGTTGTGAATTGCGATCTGAGACCTTCCGGGATGTTAAGATGTGTAACATGAAGCGTTTGTGTAATGGTGTAGAGTGTGCCTATGGTCTCGGTCCTGTTCGTGTGTCTTTCACATCACGATGCTTGTTCTCTCATGGGCTTCGAGACACTTGGAAGTCAACCTTTCATGACCTTACAACTGTCACGAGAGGTTTACAACGGTCTTTTCTGCTCTCCACCTTTACGGCCTTAACTGTATTTGTTCAGTTCTTCTGCGCTTGAAGGAATTTGAGTACACCATATATGAATAAACTATTGAGAGCGCTCATTTCTCCTTTTGCATTTCATTTTGCCTTGCAGTTTGGGATTCTTATTAAACTTTTGTTTTAACAGTGTAGTGATTAAATTTTTATGGTTGGTGGGCCTTTTTACCGTCTCTTAGAAGATAATGGGAAAACGTAGGGCTAAAGCTGCACGGTAAGTAAACATCCTCATACGTCTCCACACTTCTGGAAGCATTCCACAGCTGTGTCACCATGACAACAATCTTCTGTGATGTCATATTACTAAAATACAGTCATCGTGATGTCAAACTGCTTATTTTAATAATGCTACGTGAGACAAGAACCGGCTTAAAAACAAACTGCATTGGTTCATTTTGAAATCTGTTCAATGGTTTAGTGAAATAGATTAAATTAAACAGATTTTCTTAAACTCGTGATGTTATAGTGGCGGGGACACAAAGTGTATGATGTCATCAGAGGCATTCAATTTGCACACTACCCTTCACTTTTCCAGCATGTCTAAGGCGCACCATGATTTTGCATGTGAACACTAAATAACGTTCACTGATGAATTATTCTTTGTTGTATTGTAATATAAGAATTGCATAAGAAAAGATCAAGTGTTGTGAAATGAGGAGTATGGTGTAGTAGCTGTGCTTTATCTTCTCCGTGTAGACGACCCACAGAGGCATCAAAAACCCAGAAGCCTTGGAAAGGAAAAAGAAAAAACAGGAAGAAGTGGAGAAAGAGGCCATGACCTCCGTACCTTCTGGAGGCGGTGGGCTAAAGGTAGCTGAAAACATATTTGTAATACATTTTTATGAAGAGTAGTGTGAATATTATGTTGGTTTTGCATCTAATAATTTTGAAATGTTTATTCTCTCTCTTCAGTGGCAGGTTGGCTAACACAGACTGAATGGAGGATCAACCTTCATCTGCAGTATTTCCCACTGACTTGAGAGATTCTTGATGCATTTCTGTCCTTGTTTTGAAGTGATGCTAGAAGAGGAGAGTGTAGAGACGAGCTTTTTTGCCAAGCTATTCATCCTCCAGGCCTTCTGATTGGCCATAGTGCATTCAGGCCACACCCCTTTAAATGCCAATATATGCTAACTAAGAATTGTGTTTTACGCAATCTATTCAGAATATCATTTACGGTCATCCATCATTTTTACACCAACTGCTTTTATACTGAGGTGCTTTTGACATGGATTAAATATTCAAGACCTGAATGTTATTAAAATGTACATTAATTCAACAGAAAATACTTTACTCCATATTTAGCTATTTATTACACATACACCGGAGTGTTTACCAGAGTGCTTTGTTTGTAGGATCATAGCTTTATTGAGATGTTGCTTATTGCGTTTTGAGATTTGCTGTCGACTGTATAACACGTGGGAAAAGATGGGTTGATATTTAAAGTTGTGCATGAATGATCTTATGTGAGTTGTGTGAGCACCTTTCACTGCCCATTGGTTGTATTCCTTGCTGTTTTATGAAGTTGAATGTTTCTTATCAGATAGTCACTACGATTCTATCACACTTTTCAAAAGGGTTGTACTGTTTTTGTTGAAAACATTACCTTGTTAAACTCTTCTGGGTCGTGAAGCTGTGACTTTAAACCCGACTTAAGGTTAGTCAAGCTAAGGCTCACTGAGTATCTCTTGTCCGTTACAGTATGTAGCAACCTAAGATATAGTAATGCTTGTGTGAAATATACAGTTCATACGGTATCTATAGATCCATATCTGAGTTTTTCATATTGCCTTTTTTGATAAAACGGTTGTATTTCTTAAGCTTTTACTTAGCATGCCTACGACAGCTCAATATTTATTACAGAGAAACACAGTTTTGCACCAAAGGTATCAGTCAAAATAAATAACTTCTATTGTGGTTTCTTTCAAAATGTTTTGTTAAAGGAATAATTCACCCAAAAATAAAACTTTTGACATAATCTAACGCATGTGTTGTTTGACTCACTTTCTTCATGAAACACACACAAAGAAGATATTCTTTGGCCAGTTAACAGTATTCATTTTGATTTGTTAAGAAGAGTACCAGACCTTTTAACTGGGATTTTTATAGTCACCCTAGCTCTCGCTTAGCCGTGGCCAATTTGTGAATGAATCAATAATTGACTCAGATCCTTTAAGTGAATTACTTAATCTGATTTACAAAACCATTGTGAATGATTGGTTCATAAATCAGTCCCATCCACTCACATTGACTGAAAGATCTGGTTGCTGGGTTTCATTTCTTTTGATGCAAAACAAGTGGATGCATTGCAATGTTTGTGTTTACCAGTAGAGGGCTGCAGCACACTTCTGGATCACAAAGCGAGAAGCACAATGGCAAAATGTCATTGTTTTAAAAAAGATGTTAGTGTGTTGATCTAATGACCTTTGAATGATGATTTTATTGCATGATGTTTTAATCTTTTTATTATTGGTTATTAAACTCTGGCATGTGAAGAAAGACATTTGCTCTGTCTAATGTACTCAAACCTTATTTTATATCAGATGAAATGCTGAACAACAGATACTGGGCATTCAGTGGTTACGTTTGAGTCATTTCTAATACTGGGAAGACCTTTTTTCATCTATAACCCCGAATGAGACAAATTCAACAATGTGCTTTCATTGCTTTCATTATATGTCGCTCATGGTCGATCACATTTTCCATTCTGATATTTGTTGTAAACATCAACTGAACTGACCGAGTCTAATACACACGACTGGATATTTTCATTAAAGAGCAGAATCCTTTAAACTCACTGTGTGCGCATCATAAACACAATTTAATACAAATACTACAATAAATGCTAAAGAAGGTTGTTTTATGACATCAAAACATAACAAGTTACAATCTTTCAACTGAATCATTCATATTGTTAGGACAAGACAATAAACACCTAGACAGAAATGAATACTTGAATTCATCCAGCGATCAAGATTGAGTTTATAAGTGAAAAAAGCTTTCCCAGCGTAGAGGTCATATCATCTAAATGAGATGAAGAACATCCTTAAAGAATAAAACTTCTAGATTTCAGTTCCAGACTCCAGTCCGATTGTACACACTGAATCAAACTATGCTTTTATTCTTACGGATTGTATTTCTATGCAAACATCTGTTTGTTTCAGAAGCCTGTTGAAATGTCCCTGTGACCTCTACGGTCGCTAGCCAGTGAGCTTCAAAATAATGATATAAAATCAAAGTCACTGTTTGTCGGTCGTCGCAGAATGTTTCTTTACTTCTTGCTTTTGTAGTGGGCCGCCACCACCAGGTAGCTGTCAGGCGTGAGGTCTCTGATGCTGGGAGATTTTCCTGTGATGGGCGATATCTTGCCTTCCACGCGAGAGATCTGGAGCATACGACACGGGTCGTGCTTCAGCAGATAGCTCTCGAACGTCTCCCAGCCTCCGCCAACACGTACCATCACGTGTTTATTGTGCAACATCTAGAGAGACAGAAAGAGATGCCATTCCTTACAAACCAGGCTGGGAAAGTTGCTTTTAAAATTTATTTCACTACAGAATACAAAATACATGCATTAAAAAGCTATTTGTAACGTATTTGGTTAGATTACACACGTTCTGTAACTTAATCGAAATACTTTGGAACGTAATAAGGTACGTAACACAAAGGGACCACCAAACAGAGGACTTGGTTTCCTTTGCACATCAGTTTTCCACAATATATCTTAACGCAAAATTCAGATTAGTTTTTTTCGCATTGTTGGTGCGTTACTATTACGGCGCAATATTTTTTCATGTTATTTAAATAGTTAACTATTGTTTGGGGCCGGTAACGGACGCTTTGGCCATTCGGACGAATACAAAATAAACTTATGCGCACAACCCCCCGACCCGGTCAACAGAATTAACCACGCACAGCAAAAACCTCCCCGTCGGCCGAAATGGTGAAGGACGGATGTGGGCCAAAAAATCAAGGCCTGATTTCTCTTCCCAGTCCAGCCCTGCTTATTACACGGATAGAGGCGCAACAACACACAAACGTGCCAAATATACAGAAATACATGAAATACACTGTCAATTATTTTTATTGTGCACACGAAGATAAAAATCCGGCATGTTTTGTGGAAGCGTTTCCTCTCTGGAGCGTCCAGTCTTTCCATCCATCCATCCATTTTCTTCCGCTTATCCGGGGCCGGGTCGCGGGGGCAGCAGTCTAAGCAGAGATGCCCAGACATCCCTCTCCCTAGACACTTCCTCCAGCTCTTCCGGGGGGACACCGAGGCGTTCCCAGGCCAGCCGGGAGACATAGTCCCACCAGCGTGTCCTAGGTCTTCCCCGGGGTCTCCTCCCGGTCGGACGGGCCTGGAACACCTTCCGAGGAAGGCGTCCAGTAGGCATCCGTAACAGATGCCCAAGCCACCTCAGCTGACCCCTCTCGATGTGGAGGAGCAGCGGCTCTACTCCTATCTCTAAGGGATCGCCCAGCCACCCTGCGGAGGAAGCTCATTTCAGTCGTCTGAATCCGGGATCTTGTCCTTTCGGTCAGGACCCAAAGCTCATGACCATAGGTGAGAGTAGGAACGTAGATTGACCGGTAAATTGAGAGCTTCGCCTTGCGGCTCAGCTCTTTCTTCACCACGACGGACCGGTACATCGACCGCATTACTGCAGAAGCTGCACCGATCCGTCTGTCAATCTCCCGTTCCCTCCTCCCCTCACTCGTGAACAAGACCCCGAGATACTTAAACTCCTCCACTTGAGGAAGGAACTCTCCACCAACCTGAAGTGGGCAAGCCACCCTTTTCCGACTGAGGACCATGGCCTCGGATTTGGAGGTACTGATTTTCATTCCAGCCGCTTCACACTCTGCTGTAAACCGTCCCAGTGCATGCTGAAGGTCCTGGTTTGAAGGGGCCAACACGACGACATCATCCGCAAATAGCAGAGACGAGATCGTGTGGTCCCCAAACCTGACACCCTCCGGCCCCCGGCTGCGCCTAGAAATTCTGTCCATAAAAATTACGAACAGAACCGGTGACAAAGGGCAGCCCTGCCGGAGTCCGACATGCACTGGGAACAGGTCCGACTTACTGCCGGCAATGCGAACCAAGCTCCTGCTTCGGTCGTACAGGGACCTGACAGCCCTTAGCAAAGGACCACAGACCCCATACTCCCGAAGCACCCTCCACAGGATGCCGCGAGGGACACAGTCGAATGCTTTCTCCAAATCCACAAAACACATGTGGATTGGTTGAGCAAACTCCCACGCACCCTCCAGCACCCTGTAGAGGGTGTAGAGCTGGTCCAGCGTTCCACGGCCTGGACGAAAACCACACTGTTCCTCCTGAATCCGAGGTTCTACTATCGGCCGTATTCTCCTCTCCAGTACCCTGGCATAGACTTTCCCGGGAAGGCTGAGAAGTGTGATCCCCCTGTAGTTGGAACACACCCTCCGGTCCCCCTTCTTAAAAAGAGGGACCACCACCCCGGTCTGCCATCCCAGAGGCACTGTCCCCGACCGCCACGCGATGCTGCAGAGGCGTGTCAGCCAAGACAGCCCCACAACATCCAGAGACTTGAGGTACTCAGGGCGAATCTCATCCACCCCCGGTGCCCTGCCACTGAGGAGTTTCTTGACTACCTCAGTGACTTCGGCTTGGGTGATGGACGAGTCCACCTCTGAGCCCTCAGCCTCTGCTTCCTCAATGGAGGACGTGACGGTGGGATTGAGGAGATCCTCGAAGTACTCCTTCCACCGACCGACGACATCCCCAGTTGAGGTCAACAGCCTCCCACCTCCACTGTAAACAGCGTTGGTAGGGCACTGTTTCCCTCTCCTGAGGCGCCGGACGGTTTGCCAGAATCTCTTCGAGGCCAGTCGATAGTCCTTCTCCATGGCCTCACCAAACTCCTCCCAGTCTTTGCTCTTGCAAATTGCGCCGTGTAAAAATTGCGAATCCGCCATGGCGGAAAACTTGGGCGCGCGGACCATTTCCCGTCATTAAGCCAGCAAAAGTGGATTTGGACACGCTTTAGACCATGCGCTTAGATCGCTAAAATAGGGCCCTGAGTCAGAAATAACAAGAAATGCTTCTACTGTTGATACTGTAAGCAGTCATGGCACCTACACACTCGTGTCTATGTGTATGTTTCTGGTGTAATCCAGGCCTTCAGGCAAACTTGTGAAAAACTCATTTGGTGAAAAAGTCACAGCCATTAAATCTTTTAACACTTCATGTGTCACTATCACACCCTTTTATTGGCTATCTGTCACCTTCAGTTCTAACTGTGGAAGTCTCTCTAGACAGAGAGTGGTGTCAGTCTCAGGAGTCTGAGGAGTGCAGAGGCCGGATTTGCTGTAAATTATTTTCTCAGATCCGTACAGATTCCCCGTACAGTCAGGAATCCCACTGGTGTTACCGCTTCATTTCTGGTTGTAAATGTGATCATTTAGTTGCTAAATTGGTTACGTTTGCTTAACTCAGTCTCTATTGAAATCTTCAGTCAATCAAACTGCATCAAATCTTTATAGATTATACGAAAAATGATGTCATCATTTCCCAACCTTTTGATCTTGTTATCATGAATGCAATGCCAAAGCAAGTTCAGGTGCAATTGTCTTGGTTAATTTTAAATAAATAAATGAATAAAACAATGCGCAATATGGGTGAAACTTTGAGAAATGTTTCATATCTTCATTTTTATTTGAATGTATTATTGCAATGTTACCAATGAATGTTATTCAACAAATGCAATTATTTTGTGTTTAATAAACTAAGACACATTTTATTAGTTGATTTTTTATCAGCATTTCATTAGTAATTGATGATTATACTTTATAATTTCTCAACACCTCAAGTATTGGAAATGAAAAACTAACACGCACTTTTTGTATAATTAACACTTTGGTCAGTGTTGTTTTAGAAAGATATCCCTGTATCTTTATCCGAAAAGTGTTCATTTTAACACCGTGGTAACAAATCTTCTCAACAAGCCATTACAACCTTTTTTTATTTCTTAAGTGAAACTGAAACAACATGATCAACATTGTGTTTAGATATTTTTTTGTTTTTGCAAAAGTTTAATGCTTACATGTTTTTAAGACTAAAATGTAAATTCTGTCACTATTTGCTCACCCTGTTGTCATGTTAAAGCCGTCTGACTATTCTGCAGAACACAAACCGTAACAGAAAACCATTGGACCCCATTGATTTGCATTGGTTTTGTGTCCATACAATAGAAGTTAATGGGGACCAAAGGTTTTTGGTTACCGACATTTTTCCAAAATATCTCCTTTTGTGTTTTGCACAAAAAATAAAACTACACAGGTTAAAAATGACAACAGGGTTACTTAAATGAAATTTTCAATAAAAACATTTAGCTAAAATCAAAATTTCATCAGACACAAATAAAAGAAAACAAAGCAATCTAAAAATCATCTAAAGATCCAATGATCTTAAATTATAGACGATATGTGTTTATGTTAAATGTTCAAGTTGGTTATTATTTTGGGTTTCTTCCAGAAGCTTGGTATGCTGCGCGTGTTTGTGTTACCTCAAATACTGTTACATATTGGTTTGCAAATATTTCTAAATCATTTTGCGTCTACAATACATTATTAAAATAGTTTAAGGTTTTTTTAATTCAGTCACAGAGCTCAGTGCTGCACAAAACCCTTCTCATAATAACAGTTCATCACAGACCCAATAACAAGAGCCATTGAAATAATTCTGCTGCCTCTCATTCTTCCATTACAGCCTTTATCCCCGCGGCCTTGAAAACACACCGCACAAAAGAATGACAGGAATTACAAAATGTCACCCTGACAGCTCACTGTAACCTTCCTCTGTGGGATAAAGAGCTATTGCCCACAGACACACACACACACTCAAAAACAAATATACACTAAACAATAAACAACAGCAGATAAATCTCATACTGCGAGCCGCAGCTCATATAAACTCTCCGGGGAGATTATATTAAAGATTCATAAAGCTCTTAGCAGGCTGATGGAGGGACATTCACAGGTCGGCTCCTCGATGGGTGTTTGTGTGGCCCTGGAGCAACAGATATAATAGCAATTGGACTGTACAAGTCACCATCACCCCATACACACCCGCCACACACACACACACACGATAGCATACAGGTCTGTGATGTTGAAGGTTATCTAAAAAGGTCCATGTATACAATAAATGTTAAATTATAGATAACAGGAGCACCGCAGTTCACTGATACAGCAAAAATACTCGCACACAAAGAAAACAAAACAACAACACGCTATAATAAACTATAACGGCCGCAAGCATTGAGAAGGTCTTTCTCAAAGACAAACACAAGAAGAATGTGTCCTTCAGACGCATACACGGGATTCGATCAATTCACTGCGAAGCGAACCAGCCTTGCTTTGGTTTTTGAGGTATTCGGGATGACTAACTGTAGCCTTGGTTGCCGGGCAACACGTTTCAAGGCTGATGGAATCATTCTCTTCAAAATAATCATAAAAAGGAGTTAACGTTTCATTTAAGACACAAGACAAGCATGCAGACACAGAGAATCTCTGTTTATCTACCAAATGTTTATATTTTATCAACAAAAAACTATTAACACAGAACTATGATGTCTAAGATCAGTCTGGAAATGTTTTTTTGGAACATCTAATGTACACCTTGTATTTTTTAAGATTTTAACGTAGTAAAGACTGTGCAAGTCTAAGACCCTCATGATTTGTTGCTTTAGCAAAGCTGTGATGACATTTAATTCTTAGTCTCTATATAACAATAAAAAAATGTGAATGAAAAGACTCGGATTGAAAAAGGATCTAATATGACTTGTTACACTCTGCCCAAAAGAGTTCAAAATGTGTCCTTTGTGTTTGTATCTTAGGAAAGAGATTATAAAAATATGGATGATCTTAAAAACAAAATGCTAGTAACAATAAAGCTGGTGGTTGCCAGAGTGCACTATTTTAGTTCACCATGGCATTGGTTTTCCTTGGTATACTTTCATTAGACTTTATACAGTAAGTATGATATTGCAGTTTTGTAATGCAACTGTCAATATACCTAGTGCAGACAGGTCGTGACAGGATTGTTTGGTCATTGTCATTGAAGGTGCAGTTTTAATATGACTCTATAGGGGGCAGCAGCAATACAGCGAAATACCCGAGGCCAAAGCAATTAAACAAACACTAATGCAATTCTCCATTGACAATGAAAATAATACAAACTGCTGTGAGTTATCACGATAAATCACTGCAGTCCCGATTTTAAACGAAATATCAAGAGAATGGATTTATATTCATCGTGGGATCATGAGATGAAGAATTTGAAATTGAGATGAGAAGTTGAACAGGTCTAAGTTTTACAAACCGTCAGATATGAATCATTAAACAACTACAGTAGATTCTGTAGAAAATAATTTGCTCACAGACACAATGTTAGGATGTAGTGGGTGGTTGCTACGTGGTTGCTAGGGCATTCTAGGTGATTATTAGTGTGCCGCTACTGTACTGTATGGTTGCCACTGTAAGTGTTCCAAGGAAGCTCATATGGTGTTTGTTACAGCTTACTTCCCTCCAAGTAGAATTGCTCTTCTTTTTTAAATCATAAGAGCATTATTTCAGTATTTAGTAATCTTTGCCCTGAAGAGCATCACTTGTAGTTTAGAGGGGTTGACCAACACCTTACAGTACAAATGAACTTTTTTATTATGTTATGTTTTTATTGTGTTTTATTGTAGTCTTGTATTATGAGTAAGCTGTAGTTTTTTTTTCAAATTATGGCTCAAATCAAAACAAACCAACTTCAGTTTCATTGATATTAATTGGAATGCTCGATGCTTTTTGGAAATAAACTCTTCATTTGTACTGTAAGGTGTTGGTCGACCCCAAAGTATAAGTGATGCTCTTTAGGGCAAAGATCACTAAAATAATCCTCATACCATTTAAGAAAGAAAAGCTCTTCCAAAACCATTTCCATCTTTACTCAAACAAATTCTCAATGTTATGAAAAAGAGCACAAAATAAACAGCTTATAACCGTACTGGAAAATAACGCTACTCATATTGGTTTTAAATGGTTTTATGGTCCCCAGCTCATCTAAACTGGTTAATGATCAGTAACGTGGACCTGATGTTAACCTAGTTGCTGGAAGATCACCTTGAACCAACAACAAATCACATACAAAGCTCCAAAAACCACACTTGCTTAGATATACACACGGATGTTTGTCTACTTGCTGAGTTTTTGAGTTATTCCCATCCTGCTAAAACCATGAAACCACCTCAGGCTGTACAGTATCTCATTAAAGATAACAATTCCAGTCTTGCTTATTTAGTGAGCGATGACTGATGAGAGCGATGCTCTTTAATGAACCAAAACACACTCTCATGAGAGCAGCTATGATGAGAGTGATGGGGATGCACGGATACAAAGTCTTTTCAGGTCTTCTGGTTGCGTGTTGCTAAGTAACAGGTTCCCATGGTGACCGTGCCCATCTCACTAATCACTATTTGTCACTTAGAGGGGTCAGTGCTGTTATGGGACGCCCCACTGCGGTGTCTGCGTGCGTTTACCAGCGTTTTGAAAGTGTTTACACAGCAGTAAATAATGAAAGTTATGTTTAAAAACCTTACGAGCAAAATTCTAAGACAAGAATGCTGTTTAAACGGAATCGGAGGCGACGCTGCAATGCCATCTTTGGTTCCAGATGCTGAAACAGCACCACATGTTTGATGTATGTCTGCTATGTAGACAGCAGGATATTGCTTACACAGATAGACGCCTTCTAAGAGAGCATCCTAACAGATAGAGAACCACAATCAATCTACATAGATAGCCTTAATAGAATTCCCTCTGTAGATAACTCACTAAATTCAGATAACGGTGTCAATATGAAAGAATCATTTGAATCCATTTGTTTCGTGTGTTTTATACTCACCCTGATGAAAAGCACTTTCTCCCCAACACGATAGCGGCCCTGCGATTGTCTTTCTACACAGAACTTATTCGGGCACTTACAAGGTGGGTCTTCAGAAATGTGCTTTACCTGATGACACACATGTACACACAAAATTGACACGTACTGATGCAAGGCTTGAGGAAAACATCCATCAACATTACATCAATGACAGTTACGTGCAGTAGGCGCCAAGAAGGGAGGTGTTACTCACGGCATCATCCAGAAGTTTGCCGGTACTCTTTTTACTCGAGTTGGTTTTGCTGAATGGAGTGTTGAGTGGAGAGGTGGATGGAGAATTGGAGGTCGGTGATACAGGAGAAGGCGGAGGTTCAGGTGCCTTCTCCTCCTGTTCAATCTCTTTCTCCAGTTTTATGAGTCCAGGTGGCTCTACTTTATACCTGATGCAACGGTTACCATGTTTTTTATCAATTTACAGATTACAAATCAATTTTTACACTGTTCAGTGGTTTATAAAGCGTACCTAGATGCGATTCTCCCAAGCTCAAGCAGGCATAGACAAACCTCTCGAGGCTGCTTGTGTAAAACTGAAAGGAAAGTGGATAAAAACATGAGATAAAACATCAATTACTGAAAACAGTGAATGGTTAAAATGACTGATTATGAAATGAACCAGGCGATTGAAACATTAAATGAAACGTTATGAAACAGAATGACACTAAATGCTGATGATGTCATTTCTCGCTTCATTATTGTGGATGTGACTGAGCATGATGTGAACACAGACTGCTAGCATCCTCTGGTGTCACGACAGTAAACGAGCTGCACACTGTGATTCAACAACACAACATGCCTGACATGGATCGGTGCCCAGTTTAAACTACATTTCCCATGATTCAGTGCAATGACACGGCACAACATGCAATAAAATCTACAGTCCACACCACACTTCAGAACATCCCACCTGAGCATTATGTCTTCGTGTTTTCAGTTAGCTATGCTGAGGGGAAACAGGAGGGAAGCATTAATAAAATGATCATTTTTCATATATTCTCTTCTGGAAGTGATTTGTTCTAGATTACATTTCGCTACAACAGTTTTTCATGTTTTCAGTGTTTATGGCACAGCTGATTTAGATATATACATATATTTTCATAGCAGTCAGATATTTTTGATATTATACTCTTTTGGAGAAAATCGGTAGCACTTACATAAACACATATTGAAATAATAGAATAATTTATGGAATAAAATATTGAATAATTGTTAAAGCTGTAAAAAACAAGTACATCTGGGTTACTCAAATATGCAAATAATCTATAATATAAATATTAGGATTTATCAAAAATATTAAGTGTATATCAAAAATATAATTTGTTAATAAAATGCTTTAAAAAGAAACGTATAATATACAGTATGTTCATTTTAGAGAAATTAACTGTTGGATTTTTAATACATTTATTTAGTCCTACTTAAGGAAAAAAAGATTATATCAAGTGAATATAGCTTTTTATTTTTGGGATATTTACTAAATCACTGAATACATTTTTTAGAGTGCATAACTCCTATTAAGTAAGCACACTGTAAGTGGATGTGTTGTAAAATACAAAGCAACTGTACTGTTCTGTACTACACTAAACAGTACAATATCACACTATAAAAGCAATCTGTAAATTGATATTATATGCTGTACTATACAATTTTATCACTTACACTTCATTTGCTTTGGATAAAAGTGTATAGTCTAAATGAATAATAATGTCCTATAACTTACAATATACTCATCTATACTGTACTGCACTATAAGGTACTGTACTATACTACAGTGCACTATACCACCCTGCATCTCTGGGTTACGACTATAGAATACATCTACAACAGCAAGCACTTGATCAATCTGTTTACACTGGTTTGCATTTCATGGTTTGTCGATTTTTTGAATATGCAAATGAAAGAGAGGATTGAAGAGCCGTGGCTGGAGTTTGCATCTGAGTGTTATACAATGGGACACAGCACATGTCACCACTACAGTACACACAAAAGAACACACTTCATCACAACAATACGCTCATATACTTTGAGCGGTGTGTGCGTGTAACTCCAGCAGGAAGAGAAAGGCTTCTTTCTGCATTCATAAAAATCGGAATTTACCGTCTCCCTCCCTCCATCACCTGATTCTGTCTTTCTTTATGCAGTTTGAGACTTGTTTTTCTCTCCAGTTGGCTTGAGTCAGAAGAAGAGGACAAAGAACCTGCTCCAAATGTCTACCTTAGAGGCCTCACGGTCTGTGAATCTGACGCTAAAGAGCGAGATACTGGGCTGCATAGCATTATTTCCAAAGGGAAATACAGAAAACACAGCTATATTTATACACAGACATGATAAGCGTAAATCTGCTACAGAGACACAGAGCAATCCATCTGTTTTAGATTGATTGCAGTTAAAGCAAATCAACCACATGTTTTATACATTTCAGCATATTGCAGTTTAATGAACGGCAAGACAGCAAAATAATCATGTTAACGTAATACCATTCCCATATAATAAACTGCAACTTAAATGATAGGGGAACAACAAGTCTTAAAGCAATACAGTATACAGAATAGAATTTAATTGTAAAGTGCAATATAGACGGTCTCAAAGCAACAATGTGCGCATGCGCACATTCACAAACATCTGAGTGCCTGTAGATTATTTCTGGAACAACAAGCAATAAGAAACTAAGAAGTGTTACTTGGCTAAACTTGCCTCACCAATATTTTGAATTTAGATTGCGATACCAAGCTCAACCACTAGATGTCAATGTGCCATACGGTTTCTTAAAGTGCGACAAAACTACAGGGCCCATTCAACAAATTGTTTATTTCACAAAATGAACATACAACAAAATTCAACAAGTTGTTTATTTAATACAATTATTATACACACAATAAAATAATAATCTAAATAATTTTTTACATAAATTAAATAAAATATCAATGATCATATTATCAGACACTAGCCAGACTGATGAACAAACACAGACCCAAACGGTCTTTTGCACAGCACAGAACAGTATGATACATTATGGTGTAGTATAGCACAGTATAGTGCACTGTTCTGTAGTACACTGTCCTATATTGCAGTAAAGTAAAGTGTTATATAGTAACATGTTACCTAAATTAAAAGTTTAAATTCCATATTATTTTCCATATGCCTTTGACCCAATGCAAATACATTTACATTAAACCAGAAAACCCAAAGCTCAGAAAAGAGCATTTGCAGTGTTCCACATTATATTAGTATGGCCTAACAAATTCTAAACATTATTAGGGGCTTGATGTTTGTATGCTTTGTGTATTTTTATGTTAAAGTATATCTTTTGTGTTGCTGAGGATTGGTGTAGGTCTACAAGGCAATACATCATACATTTGTGCTTTATGTTTCAGAAGTCACATGCAATTGCAACTGCTCAGAGTAAGGCATTTTAGCCATAATCCTTTGCCTGCATCAGGGATTTGTTTACAACGTATAACACTCACCCAGTCCATCAGACTCAAACAGACAGGTGTCGCCAACGCCCACCTCTCGACACCATGACAGGAAGTTGGCTGTGTTGTCCCTGGCAAAAAAGGAACCGGATGGGGCGCTGGCTCGGCAGGGAATCCTCCGACTGGGGATCAACTGAAAAAGTTTGTGTCTGCATTACAATGGGATCATAGACAGACATTTGCCATGAAAATCTGACGCATATGGAATGTCAGTGTAGTGACGCGTGGCCAACATAAAATGTGTTCTATATCTGTCTTCTGCTGGTCAACCGCTCACCAGGGTTTGGAATAAAGCTATAGTCATGATAAGTATGAAAACCTGTTCACACTTTTATAAGGGAAAGAGGGATTTTTGGAAGACCAGCTAAATCAGGAAAGAATGTTAATGTCCACGGATGCAAGGGGTTTAGGAGTTCTAGAAATCCCCTTTACTAGAAATTTCCTGTCCAACATCCATTTTTTGCTCCGTCTCTATTATCTGCTCTGATTATACACAATAACTCCCACAACACAACACATCCATCTATTCTATAATCTAGAGAATATAGAGTAACCGATAGTAACAGATAAATGCCTGCCTTAAGGGGGTAGTCTAAACAGGATTTACGCAGAAAGGTGTGATGAGATCATGTTGGAAGAATGCAGTCGTGACAGGAATGGATTGTTTCTCCTGCCTTTCCAGATCATTCTCCGGCTCTGTGAAAGATCGCTTAGCAATGTATTGGCTCATAATCTAAAGTGATGTTTGATATAGCATGTCTGTAGACTCGGCACTGTGTATCTTCTATCCCTGAGGAGTCGTGACCTCAAATATTCTTTACATCTGTGCCATTGTATTTCTCTCTCTCACACACACATTGATCAGCCGGCCCAGCATACAGCATGGCCTCTGACGCATAAAAACACTGCCAATCGAAGAAAATATTCATTTCATTATTACTAACCACAAAATATTTATATATTTATTAAGGCATTTACTGTATATAGAGTATAAACTCAGAAGAAACAGATAATAACCCTGAGATAAATGCATGACTAACATTGAGGTAAAGTTGTTTCAGGCTATTTATTATTTTCAGGGAATCACACATAGTAAAATCACAACTGTTTCTTACTGGACCAAAAAGTTAAAAAAGGCAACCCTCAAGTCTCTACAATATTTCAACCTGAGCAAACTGATTGTTTTTATTTGTGCTATTTTTAGAAAACGAGCGTGATGGTCCACCCCTAACCATGACCGTCACTGACTTCTATGAAAATGTACATCATAATAATCCTGTAAAAAACAGTAATAGAAACAAACGTAAAACAAAATTTTTTGTAAAGTAAAATAAAAAAATGTTCATGTTATTTTACACTCTACTCATACGTTTGCAGTTTATCTCAGTAACATTTTTAACATCACAATTGTTCTGTAAAATAAAATTCTGTTAAGTTACTGTTTTTTTCCAATTCGCTAAATCATAAATATGAATTGCCATGACATTGTGCTGGGCATTCACATATCTAGATATGGGTCCTTCTTGTGCTGTAAGCTTGTGGGATTTTTCTCTTAATGTGTTTACAATTATAAACTATCGACTGAAATGAAACACTTTGGAAATTCAATATTTCTCCCCTGAGACCCTTTGGTTCTGTTTCCCAGAAGTGAATCCTATGAGACAATCTCTATAAAACCATGGCATAAATGGACTATGTCAGCCAACATATGTACACGTAGCTGTATATGCCAGACACAGAGGTATTGTTTGATTTGTTTCTTTGTGTCCACTATGTTTCCTTAAATTAGTCATACAGTATACAAACTGAGCACAGTATGCAAACTTTATGCAATTCATGAAATACCCAGATGACATACTATGTTTGTCAAAATATAGGCTACAGAGCACACCACAGGGAACACTGCATAACCTATAATGGCAGTTTGCATAAATACAATTAAATAAAATTACGACTTGTGCTACATGGTCGTCTAAAGCCATCTGGAAGCTTTACTTTATTAGGAACAGACTCATCTGTTGTGATAAGACAAAGCCAAACCAGTCAACTACAGACTTTGACAAATACAGTCTATAAGTTGCACAGTGTAGTTTCTGTGCCATTATTCTTCTGGGACTCTATTAGTAGAACAGAAAAGCCCCATTCTGTGCATATAAGAGGTGGTTCTTGGCCAAGACAAGCAGAAATATTGTCTTAATTTACCCCTGAAAAAATCGCCTGATCTTAATGGTTTTCCCATCTGGGGGAGTTTTTCAACACTTAACAAGTCATAGCTTTCATTGACTCGCTCTGTTTAAAAGAGAAAGCTCGGTGATTTTCCAAAGTGCATCGTCTCACAATGCCAAGGTTTGGCAGGGGGTGGCAGGCGGCCATGATTTCAAACAAAAGACTTTGTGTGAGAAAGAACTACAAATACATTCACCTGAAACTGATATGCAGCAGTACGGCTGGATTTTGAATGCTAATTTTGGAAAACACGCAAACGTGTTGGCTGACACGCTAAAGTAATTTATGTTACTGCTGTGGAAATGCATTAAATGTGTATATCAGTGTTGAGAGCAGAGAACAAGAAAAATAACTTAATCATAATATTAATTCATTACATTTATATCGCGCTTTTCTGGGAACTCAAAGCGCTTTACATGGAAGGGGGAACCACCACCAATGTGCAGCATCCACCTTGATGATGCGACCGCAGCCACACCCACCACACACCAGCTGATTGGTCGAGAGGAGACAGAGTACGAAGCCAATTAGTACATTTGGGGATGATCAGGAAGCCATGATGTTTGGAGGAGAATGAGCGAATTTGGCCGGAATGCCGGGGTTACACCCCTACTTTTATTCCAAGGATATTTAAGGAACTTTCAACATACATTTTCATGATAATTTACTCACCCCTGTTGTCATCCAAGATGTTTATAAAATTTTTCTTTAGTCGAAAAGAAATTAAGGTTTTTGATGAAAAAGCTCGCTCACAACATCACGTATTTACGTGAGGGTCACGCTTGACGTAGGCGGAAGTACCGAGTCAGCGTTTACAAGTTGAATGTGCAAATACTAAGTCAAATGCTGTTTACAAAAAAGGGAGGGACAAGATGAGATGGATTTTTTCGCCCTGCCCTACCAACGTGAAGCGTGACCTTTTCAACGTAATAACGTATTACGTGAAGTCATGAGCATGCTTCGCAGAACAGAGCAAGGCGACCATTTGTTTTTATTAAGCATATACACTTGTACTTTTTTTTATAAATGAATGATCGTGTCACGATCGTGGAAGGAGAACCCAAGTGCAGGCAGCCAAAAACAGGGATGAAGGGGTTAACAAAAGCTTTAATGACAATAAACACAAAACAAAAACCCACGAGGGGGTAAAACAAGAATAGATAAATAATAACAAGGACTAGACTAGACTAGACTAGACTAGACTAGACTAGACTAGACTAGACTAGACTAGACTAGACTAGACTAGACTAGACTAGACTAGACTAGACTAGACTAGACTAGACTAGACTAGACTAGACTAATAATTCAAGATACGAATAATCCAACAAACAGGTAGCGCATGGGGAAAGGCATACAAAAGCCAAAGAACTTACAATGACCGAGCACAGGACAATGAACACGAGGATGTTTTATAGGGAGACAGACAAAGGATAATTAACAAGGGTCAGGTGTGGGTACTGAAACACTAATGGGAAGGCTAACGAGACAAAAGGGCGGGAAACACTGACGAGACAAGAGAAAGAACATGGCAAGTCTACATTTCATAAAGCCATGCCTTTCTCACACAAAACCTAAGGCTATGCCATGACTCCGCTGCAAGACCAAGAATAAACATGGCATGATAGCGGAGTCATGACAGATCGCTTCTCTAGATAAGACCTTTATGCATAGTCTGGTATCGTTTAAAGCCCTTTGAGGCTAAACTGAAACCGTAATTTTGACCGTCAACCGTTTGGAGTCCATTGAAGTCCACTATATGATAATAATCATTTATTTTCAACTAAAGAAAAAAATACATAAACATCTTGGATGACAACAGTGGTGAGTAAATTATAATGAAAATGTATGTTGAAAGTGAACAGTTCCTTAAATGAGTCAGGACCTCTGTTTTAATGTCTCATCCGAAGGACGGTGGTTTTTGTATGCTAATGGTATGCAAATGTGTTTCTATTGCAACAAGCTTTAGGATGATGGATGGTATTTATCTTTTATTTGTTCAATAGCAATGCTTTTAAAGAGGTACACTTAACAGCTGTATAACTCTTAGTAATATGATTGAAAGCAAAGAATAAAGCAGATCTGGGGAATTCAATTCAATTCAAGAATGCCAGGGTGACATATTTCATCTAGATTTATGCATCATCTGCTAACATTCTTTTAGATTTCAAAAGTTATTAAGAGGCTGTGAACATAAAGAGACCACTCCAGTTTTGCCTTAAATCAGCATTTCTGCATGTTCGTGGCATTATAGTCCAGTGTGTATTGAATTTACTCACCCTAACCAAAAAAGTATCACTTATTTCTGCAGATCACAAAAGAATATATTTTTTTAGAATGCTGGTAACCAAACTATTAATGTGGCATTCCTCAAAGTATCTTCTGATCCCAAACAAAATAGCAAATGTGTTAGAAACTCATGTTTTCAAAATGCTAATGTTCGTGTATTTCCTATAATTGGAAGAATAACATTGCTTTGTCGGTTGCCATGACTTTCATGACCATTCTCTACACAGGCCCTCTCTTCACTGTATGGCTTTGCATCTGTGGATCACAACAAGGAGATTTACATGTGGCAGTCCGTCGACATCTGTTTATAAAAGCTCTCAGAACATATGCCGACAGTTATCCTACAACTGTGTTTACAGTAGCTGACACATCTGTTAAACCACGTCTCCAACACTGCGATCCAAGTTCTTATGAACAGTCTTACTGATTAAATTCAGGCTTAAATACAAATATTTGTTTATATTCACCAAGCT
Organism: Barbatula barbatula; assembly: GCF_947034865.1. Lineage (NCBI taxonomy): Eukaryota > Metazoa > Chordata > Actinopteri > Cypriniformes > Nemacheilidae > Barbatula > Barbatula barbatula. The sequence goes on from NC_136788.1 coordinate 3,925,945, forward strand.
TTAAACTTGTTTGAAATGAATAAATATGTTGAAAAGGGTCTGAAACACAACACGTGTCCAAACACGTTCAAATCAAAGCACAAGCTGAACGTGTCTGGATCACATGCACTAACCACTATAACATTCCCCAATGCTCCCCAGAAGTCAGAAGGAAAGCACATACATGATGTAAACACAGTGTACCAGTCTGTGAAAACCCAGCTTAAGTAATTTTTGTTATTTACTGTTTTATAGATAATGTATGTAAATAACATTCAGTGACAATATAACCTTAATATCTTTAAAGATGGGGTAACATGCTATTTCATGCGATCTGACTTCTTTACACAGTTAAACATGCTGGCTTCTTCTGCTTAATATGGTCAACTTGTCAAAAAACGACTTGTACGTTTGACGTAGTATTTCTGTGCTCGATTTACAGCACTCAAACTTGTTTCGGAAAGTTTGTTTTAAGTCTGTAAGTTTCATATCAGGGATCCTGTTCCTTTTGTTGGCCATTCTCCTGGAAAAGCATGCCCACGCGTCATCCACCGAGCAAAAGACCACGCCGCGCGCTAACGAGAGAGAAAGAGCACGCCCATCAATGCCACTTCACTTGGCTGACGGAAGTTTAGCTGTTTTTGTTTGGATGTTATATAAACTGGATATCACGCTGGATTTGTTTGAAACTGATAGATGGTGCGGACCCGACGCTAAAAGATGCCGGACATGAACCAAATACGGTAAGTCAAACTAAGTCATGTGTCTGTGTTTTGTCGGCAATCGGCATGTATGTGCATAATGTACACAACACGAAGGGATAATTCAATGATGTAATATGTGCTGCTTCTGTAGTTCCGTCCCCCCTGCCCGCCTCCAGCAGCTTGTATTTTTCCGGAAATATTGGTACAGCTGTATCTCTCTTTTATTAATTTGATCATACTAAATACTCTTTGAAGATATGACGTATGCAATACTACTGTATAGGTACTCAAGATTAATATGTGATTTGCAGAAACTGAGTGTTATCCCGTCTTTAATATCGACTGAGTAAGGCCATGTCAAAACTTTTAATCATAATGCAGTTGATGCTTGAAATCAAAACTTTAATGCACACAATCTCATATTTAGAGCCTTAAGCCTGGTTTTTACAAACAGGGTAATTTTTCAGACGAGAGTTGACCCTAAATCCCTTTAACAGATCTATGTGAAGCCACGTCATTTCCTGTTCTAAGCTTACTTGCGTTCTTATTTTATTAGCTTTGGCTATCTTCAGTTGACTGTGTACACATCACACTTTCTTTCAACATTGAAAAGGGGAAGCTCAAAGCAGCACACGACGCTTGTCGCTGGTGTTGAGCAGGCTCTCACTAGGAAGGGCTTTTTAACTTAAATGTTTGTAGTTTTCTAGCATGTTGTGTCATCACATATCAAATGAATAAAGATGCTGTTTGTGTCTTGTAGGAAATAATATTATATCAGTACCTTTCCCGGTGGAGTCAAGTCTGCGTTGTTTTGCCTGAACTTCTCCTGCAGAGTCTCAGCCAGCTGACACAACAGGAAACCGTTGTCTAACCTGTCCATGAAGCTTTCCGCAGTAATCTCGACACCTGACGGAAAAGATGATAGAAAATGATGGACATCTCACAAATGATTTAACTCTGTCATTGCCATATATATACAGTATATATATATATATATATATATATAAAGCAACTTAGTGTTGAATGTATTATTTGCATATTAAATGCAATGTATAGCCTAAAACTACACTAATTTAAATGCTGTTTAAGTCTACTTCCCTGTATACAAATTCAGATGGCACTTTTACATCCAGTTTGGCACCTTAATTCAAATTCAAGTCAAATGAAGGAACTGAATATGGATTAAAGACATTCACTTCTGAATGGTGCACAATCCCCTCTAGGTTTGATTCACAGATAAACACGCTCAGTCACAAAAACAGATGCTTAACTTGGAAGGACCCAGCTGATCTATTTTGCAATAAAAACACACTCAGAGAGAAACACAATACTACTATGATCAACATGTGGCGGCTGTATTTTACTGACTTCCAGACGATCATTCCTTTTCTGTGAGGTCACTGTGAAACAGGAGGTGGTGGCAGGGGGTTGGGATATCTGTGGAAGGAGCATATTTTCTCATCCACTCCATTTTATTTTGTTCATAGAGGGGCCGTCAGTGGTTGGGGGGTTCGGATGTTTTAATGAGTTCCAAATGTGGTAATTGAACCTTGCAGAGAGAAGACGGGGAGCCTGTGAAATTCCTTCTGAACATACCTCCTCTCTAGCAATATATTAGCCAAAGAAACTAAACAAACGCTTTTCCCAATATTCTGGATTGTATAACAAAACAACAGGTGAGAATTCGCGTAATACACTTCGCAAAGATTCGGTTGACCTGATCAACTAGCTTAGACTGTGTGTGCTCTGACGTTGTTTACTGCAGTTTTATTAATATAGCACTTTTCACAATGCACATAGTTTTAAGCAGACCTACAGACATCATATTGCAGCTTTAGTGAGAAGTTGCGTGTCAAGTAACATAAAAGAAAGATGGCTTGAAATGTTTATGATGACTACTTTTATTTTAAAAGTTGATGTTTGCAAACACCACTGATCAACATTGCAACTACACATATAAAAAAGTAATGCAAAAAAGTACATTACAAGAATGGAGAAAGACACATCATGTATACACATAGCTCTTCATGGTTGTTTTCCTGCAACATACTGTAGATCAATTTCTCAGTTGAGCAGCTATTAGTCTAAAAACATAACACGGAGACAGACATAAGCCACTAAAGAGGCTCTCGACAGGCTTTGCGAAATGAGCGGTTGGTGTGTGGTTATATATGAAGCCCCTATGCGGCCCATTGCGGCTCCTGGCTTCCATTTGCTTCAGGCAGACCAAAGACAAAGCCCTGGTTTTAGCTGGCTGTTTGAGGCCTGAAAGCTGCCAGAAATTCCACAGACATCCCCCTCTATCCACACACACACACAACTGAAGCCAAAACTATGACACACTACCATTCTTTTCTGCTCATAATTCGTGTCCTGGATTTGAATCACTTCAAGTGATCTGTATTCAGGTTCTGATTAATGCAGGGAAATGTAGGGAAAATGAAGATTTACAAAGATAGATGGGATTCATCAAAACAACAATGACATATTTGCAGATGTTGGATACACATTAGGGGCCACATAAATTTTAAGTATACATAACTATAAATACCTTTAAAAATTTATAATGCAGGTTCGCTATATTAAAAAGTAAGATGAAGAGATACTGCAGAGGAAAGAGAACTCTCAGGATGCCTGTCTAGTGTGTCTTTTGGTTTTTGTTGATGTTTTGTTTCGTGTGAGCACATGGCCTGGTTGACAGCCTGCCATGTGCTTTCTTGTCATTGTGGTTTGACCCCGCCCTCTCGTGACCTCGTTAATTATCTCGTTATTGTTTCAATCTCCTCGCTTGGTTTTGGTCATTGTCTTCTCTCTTTCCCCTCTTGTTCCTCGTTTGTGTTCTTCATTCCTTTATATTCCCTGTGTTTCTCTTATCCTGTGTCAGATACATTTTTATGTTTTACCACTCTGACTCCCCTGTGTTGTTACTACTGCCTAGCACTGACTGCCTTAAGGTGGAAGTATGGTCCGTCCGTCCGTGCGCGGGCCACACAATGCCATTTTCGTCATCAGTAGGGTCCGCACACCCCGCCCATGTGCAACCCTTTTTTTGAGACCACGCCGACGTGCCTTGTAAAACAGCGCATAGGCGAAAAAGTGCAGACACGGAGGCAGAATGTCTAGTATTCCGGGACCTTTAGTCCTAGCCCAGTTTAAATCTTTTGTATCCACCCTGACAGCCCTGTCTTGAAAGTCCTGTCTTGTTTTTGTTACATTCTACCAGGTAACACCCTTGTCCTGTTTCGGCCCCCAAGCTGTTGCCATCTGTTAAGTGTCCTGCCACTTCCCAGTGGATTAATCTTGCCTCGCGAGAAGGCCACGGGTCAAGCTTCCCTCCCCATGGACTGTCTCCCGTTTATCGCCCACCTGTGACTGTCTGACGGTTATTTAGTTTTTTATTTGTCACTGCTTGTTTATGATATTTAATAAAGCTCTCTGTTACACCGCACTTGAATCCAGACTCCCATCCCTGACAGAATGATCTGATCAAATATGGATTCAACAGGGTTGGATCTCCACATGCTGGAGTTGCTTCTCCGGGCCCAGGTTGCAGAACTGCAGGCTAACCCCAAGGAGTTGCAGCTCACGGCCGCCACTGGCCGTTTTTTCTCGTCTACCGACTGTCCTGAGAGTACACCCTCACCTCACCTCTTGAACACACGTATGTACGATGGTGAGTCCCACTCATGCCGGTTCTTCTTGTTTCAGCGCACTGCCCTGGTGACCCTGCAGTCCCCATTGTACCCTCCTAAGTTTCAAAGGTGGCATTCACCATATCATGGCTCACCAGTCAGGCAAGGGAGTTAGGACATACGGTGTGGGAGGCCCGTACGCCCTTCTGTCAAGAGTTCAGGGAGTTCTGCCGGAGTTCTAGGTCTTCACTCCCCAGGAGTATGACGACTCGTGGGTGGTGTAGAGGAACCATCTGAGCTTCTGGAACCTACATCATGCATCCCTCCCAGCGCTCTCTCCCGATCACCTTACAGACAATTTCGGTGAGAGCAGAGGTGGAGGGCTACTGAAAGAGCCAAGTCGGCTGCTGCATTCCCTCAGCTGGCACGAGAGTCACCTATAGCTTCCCTCATGCCGGCCTCTAACTCAGCCCCCCTTGAGCCGGTCAAAGAGTCTGCTGCAGCTTTTCCCGAGCTGGCCACAAGTCTGCTGTAGCTTCCCTTCAGCCGGCCACCGAGTCTGCTGCAGCCTCCCCATGACAGCCTCAGAGTCAGCTGCAGCCTTCCCCATACCTGCACCAGAGTCATCTGCAGCCTTCCCCAAGCTGGACACTGAGTCTGCTGCAGTTTCGCCAGACCGCGTATCCAAGTCAGCCACAGCTTTCCCAGCTCCAATGTCAACTGCAGCTTTTCCCGAGCCAGCCACTGAGTCCCCCATGCCGGCCTACGGGGCATCTGCAGCCTTCCCCGAGCCGGCACCAGAGTCATCTGCAGCCTTCTCCGAGCTGGCCTCAAAGTCAGCGGTAGCCTCCCCAAAGCCGACCACTGAGTCTTCCCTAACTCCTCTGCTGCAACTTCCCCATCTCCCATGTCTGAGTCTGCTGCAGTTTCCCAGGGCAGATAGGCCCTCAGTCAGCGTCCGCTTCTCTGTAGCCGCCCATAGAGTCAGCTACGACCTCCCCAGAGCCATCCACCGAGTCAGTTGCAGCTTCCCCCGGACCTGCTTCCAAACCAGCGGCTGTTGTTGCTTCCCCCCCTTTTCTTTTCTTCTGGTTCTTGGGCTTCCTGTCTGTTCGTCTTGGTGGGTGTCTCCTTCCTTTTGGAACGCGTGGTGGCGCTCCGGGGGGGGGGTTGTACTGTCGGAACCCTGTCTAGTGTGTGATGTTTTTTTCCCTTGTGTTGATGTTTTGTTTTTCGTGTGAGCACATGGCCTGGTACTTGGCCTGGTTGACAGCCTGCCATGTGCTTTCTTATCATTGTGGTGTGACTCCACCCTCTCTTGTGACTCCACCCTCTCGTTAACTATCTCGTTATTGTTTCACTCCACTTACCTGGTTTTGGTCATTGTCTTTTTTCTCTCTCTTCTTGTTCCTAGTTTATGTTTTGATTTCCTTTCCTTTATATTCCCTTTGTTTCTCTTGTCCTGTGTCAGACCGTTTATGAAGTTTTACCACTTTGACTCCCCTGTGTCGTTACTACTGCTTAGCACTGACTACCTTAGTCCTACCCCGTTTTTATTTTAGTTTTTGTAACCACCCTGACTGCCCTGTCTTGAAAGCCCTGTCTAGTTTTTGTTAATATCTCCCGGGTAACACCCTTGTCCTGTTTTGGTCCCCGAGCTGTTGCCATCTGTTTAGTGTCGTTGCACTTCTGTGATCTTAGTCTTCAGCTCTGGCTATCACGCCTCTTGAGTCTGCCACGGGTCCAGTTCCCTCCCTGTGGATAGTTCTTCCCAGTGGATCCATCTCTCCTCGCAAGTCAGCAAAGGGTCTAGCTTCCCGCCACGCGGACGGTCCCCCGTTCATCACCCCCCTGTTACTGTCTGACTCTTGTTTTGTTTTTTTAATTGTTGCTGCTTGTTTTTTGTATTTAACAAAGCTCTCTGTTACCCTGCACCTTAATCCAGACTTCCATCACTGACACAAACACCATGAGCATATTTAAGCATCACACAAAAGACACACAGTGAATCAGGATATGCCCAGAGCAACCTATGCAAACACAAGACGTTTACAGTATTTCCTCATGAACAGAACACACCAGTAGAATCAAAAAGGGCCTATGACATAGACTTGAAGAATACCTTATAACTTAGTTAAATTGACATGAGTGACATAAAGATTTCAGGACATGTTGTGTTTTGCCTGCTGGTCCCATTATGGGATGCTGGTGAGCCACCTAGCTTATGCAGTGGTGACCAACTAGACTAACAAAAACACACCCTGAATCAGAATGTACAAATGTAGAAATGCATTATAAATGACCTACCCAACATGCTGGAGAGCCAAAGGGCCAGGTCTTCCTTCATGGGCAGTAGACTGGCCTCATGCCGGCTGGCCAACCATTGACTGTACTGCTGTAGATCTGTGAGACCGGGACCTGCAAGCTGCTGCTTACTGCTCAGAGGACTAAACATCGCTTCTGAAAGCAGAGAAAGAGAGGTATATCCATGGGTTCTGAATCACATTCCCTCAATCATCTGAACACCCAAACAAATGCTTCACTTTCCCACGGAGCACTACCATTGTCTTTCTGCCCTAAAGTCCTTCTGATCACTCAAGTTGTTTACCATTTTACAGGAGACTCTTATCTTATTTCCTGGTCCTCACATCATTATCCAGCTCTAGGCTTTTCTCTACTGTGAAAAAACATTTTAAAACAGAACAGTCACACTCTGTGGCTTCTCTTCAGTCCACCCCTGCCTTAGTGTGAATCTCCTTGACCAAACACTATGAATCATAATATGAAAAAACATAGTTATAGTTTATTTCTTACCCCATTGGCAAAGTTTCTTCTTTTAAAAATAAATGTTATAACATATTGTTTAATATAAACTACAAAATATACTCGTTTATACTCATACTTGATCTCAACTCTCTTACTCAACCCCAAATGAACACAAAATCATCTGGGAAAAAACATCAGATGGCCGAAGACTGCAGATATGAGGGGATGTATTCGCTATTCAAAAGGCATCTAACGGATTCTGTCCTCGTTCTAGTTGGGGTAACAATACCAAAACATCTCAGTGGGTTTCTCTTTTTCTCAACCTTTTCCAGCACAGGAGCTCTTTCAGAAGGAAAACACAGCAAGAAAGAAAATGAAAGAGGAGATTTAGGTTTATCTGATGGATCCTTGGCAGGTAAAGTGAACTCAGGCGTTCTTTTCTGTGGAGCAAGGAAAATATACAGATTGACTTTCTTTTCGCTTTCGTCTGCCAGCCATTCAGCCAGCCTGTCAGCCCACGATAACAATGTAACAATTGTCAAATTCAACTCCTCATTCTCAGGTTGCTTAGCTGGATGCAGGAGAGGCTAAACTTGGAAAGAGGTCTTTGTTCGGCAGTTGACAATATTTACACTTCTCAGAACTCAAAATTCTCATGCGTCTCTGGAATTCACATGTGATGCGCAGTGCATTGTGGGGAAGGGGAATTCCCGCCAAATGCTGGGTGGCACTGCATATTGTCGCCACATTTCTCCATGAATAATTTTCCCAAAACACTATCACTGCAATTAATACATTCTCACCTTTAATGTCATATATTATTCATAAGCAATGCTTTCATGTGCAAGATACTCAGTGATTAAAGTGTTTGCAGAGTAAAAGTATATTTGTATACATTGCCGTAAATGCAAAGAGCAGATGGATGTCACAGTGAGATATTACTGCCTTAGTCAAACAAGGAACACTTACAGGGAAACTTTTGTTTTTTAACTATTTAACAGCGCTGTGTCATACAAACACGACTTTTATCCAATGGATGAGAAGACGGTAGTGAATTAATTAAGTTAAATTAAGAGGCTGTGACATCCGTCAATCAAACTGTAGACCGGGTGGCAATCCTTCACATGTAAACTTGCCAGATAAAGCTGCGTTCAAACTAGACTCTGAGCATGCGAAATTCTTCAGACGGTGCTGCGAAAATGGGCAGGGGATATTACTCCATCTTTTGTTACATTTCTGTAACGAAAGGTCACGCTGTGACATTTTGATCTTCTATTTGTCTCACATGACGCGAATTCGCAGGTCAGATTTCACCAAACTTGAACTTAACCATGCAGCGAAATGTGAAATATCCTCTGACCTCTGAGGGAATGGTCTGTAATTGTATGACCCATTACATCCATCACTTCCATCTATCTATCTCTGCATGATCAGCTGTGTTGAATTTAAAAATATGATCATGTGTGTTTTCTGAGCGATGTGGTTTAAAAAAGCCGGACTCCAGATCCTGAAATCTAAAAAATATGGGGTTGTTTTTTGAACCCATGGTGGACAAAACGAATCATTGGGGTTTTGATTTCCTCTATGCTGGGTTGTATGAAAATAACCTTTTTTTACAGTGTACGTTTTCTTATTCTTATTCTTATTTCCTATAGCTAATTCTGACAGACCAGCATTCTCTTAGTCATTTAGACAGAATATCACCATTTGCTGCCATAAAAGGTTCAGGCAATCACATAACCATCATCTAAAAACACATGATCGCAAAAGCAAACCCCCATACTTCTTACACATGGAAAGGAAAAGTGCATTTATCACCTACGTCACCAATACAGTGTGAAACATTAATATTGAGGTTATATTGAACATAATATTCTTTGAAAGGCAAGATTTATAAAAATATAAACTGTTATAAGCAACTGTTGAGAAAGATTGAAGGTTTCCCCTGTTATTTCATATGAATTTTCCAGTCATAAAGCTGTAAACCAGAAGCAGCTTGACCTTTTCCACTTATATTAAGTTATTATCAGAGCTGATTACATCCAGTATTCAAAGTAACCAAAGACTTATCTAAAAGACTATTAATGCCGCCCTGTCAAGTTATATAAATAATTAAAATACTGTAGATGTATGACTGCACTGACTTCCATAGTGCAGAAATTTGGAGCCATGCTCTAACCACTGAGCTAAAGGAAAGCTAATATTTATATTTATGCTTGCACATCTGATTCTATTGTAGTTATTTGAGCCGAGATGATGTGTCATGTTTGTGTCCTTAAGCATTGGAGGGTAAAACACTTACACACACAAAAAATACATATTTTGTCTGCATCTATACATTTCATATGATATAATCTGACCTCCTGCATAAATTCAGTTCAAAGTTCAAGTTTATCTGACATTACAAAAGATAGTGCTTAGATTGAAATCTATTTCTTTTGAACAATCTAAATTCTGTCTATGCTGTCTGCACATTCCAGCAGACTGATTTTAATTATGTTTACAAGCTTTTGGCCATTTACTTTAATTATTATTTCAAAGGCACTATAACTATTTAACCGAGGCAGCTGGAATAGAAAAAAAACACGCAGAGTGCCCTTTAAAAACAAAAATAATAAAAAGTCTGTATTTTCTGGTCTCGACTGTAATCATTCAAAGCTGCTGGCAGTCATTGTCTGTTTTTGACACTTAAAGAGAAACCACAATTGCATAAGGACTTCATTGTACAGCCAATTAAAACTCTGAGATGAATTCCTCCCAAAACGGTTCTGCAATATTTTTAACACACCAAAATAACTTATCAAGTAAGTTGTACATGTGTATATATTAATCAGTTAGTAAAAATAATAAAATGTAATTAAAGTAAATGAACGAATAGAAATGAATAATTAAAAAATGATAAATGTTTAAAAAAGAGAACGCATGTAAATTTGTTTAAACACTCACCCTCTCGAATCAACCGCTTGCAGTTCGTCAGCTCTTTAACAGCAGACTGAAGTTCCACATGAATTCATGCTTTTCTCAAGCACAGGACTGCACACTGTTCTTCATAATATTCAGACTCAAAGATCCGACTGTCATTGCGGCTCTCAGTTGAAAGTGCGTTCATGCAAAACAGAACAAACTGTGTGTGCGCGCCTCCTCTCCCTGACACGCGAAACATGACGCGTCTTAGCACGACACGTCTCTATTTCACCGTTAAAATGTACGATGCTTTAGGAAGTATAATGACGAATAAAAAGTGATTTATTTCCTATTCGAAACCAAAATGTACATTTATTTATATAATAAACCAGCCATGCTGAGCTTCAGGAAAAGTACATGAGTTCAATAAACAAAAACGCAATGTAATGAAACGTAAACTTGACGAAAAAGACTCAAATTTAGTCAATTTTGACTAAAACATCCTGTACAAAAAGTGAATTTACACTAAAACGAACAAATAACGCATATTTACTATATTAAAGTAGCCTATATATGTATTGTGTATACTAACATAGCAAAACGTTGACATTAAAATATCACACATACATATATATATAGTTCAACAAAAGAAAAACACTATATAATGCAACGTAAACTTGACGTAAAAAACGAAATGGAAAAAGCAACAAAATATATTTACATATTATAAAATATCATGTAAAATCAAAGAAAATTAAACAGTGCACTTTAAATGTAATAACAAATAGTTATTTATGTTATGACATTCTGAAATTAAAGTTTGTTTATAAAGTTGGACAGACTAGCTTTTAACAACTTTTATTATGAAAACTGACACAGAAGTGCAGAACTGCGATGATTGCGTCACGCGCGTTCTCCGCCAATAGCGATGCAATGATACAGCATGCTGTTTGGTGCCACGAAATCCACGTTTCTCTTGTTTGTATGCGTCAGCGCAGCGTGTTCTGTGTGTATTCTTGAGTCTGTGCTCGTTTAATGCAGCGGGAGAAGAGCGTCAGTGATGGATGCCGTGTTAGGGCGTCTACAGCAAGTCGTGGAGTTACTGGCTGTCTCTCGGATGGACTGTGTGAATGAATGGGATCATCAGACCGTGCTCAGGGCGTTCGAGTGGGCTCGGTACTGCGAGCACATCCACGCTCTATCCCACTCGAATCCTGCACTCAGATCCGCGCTGGAGTCCCGCCTGCACGACACCAACCGGCGGCTGCGGGGAGCATTGCCCTCATACTCTCCGGTCATGATGTCTGAACTGGCTCAATGTCAACACAAGCTGCTCGTTCATTTACTCAGAAATCCCTCTTCACCCTCCTCTGTTATCCACGTGTTTTCCCTCGATCGCAAAACGGGGTTTGATGTGGACCAGACCCCCCTTATCACGGCTAAATCCGCCTTAAAAGTGTTGTGTTCCAGATCGGACTGGACTAGTTATTCCGGGTTACAGGTTGAAACGGAGGTAAGAGGCAAACTACTCGAAAATCGTCTGAAATCAACACTGGCTCAGTGTGGTAATGACGATTCAGCGAGAAATCTGCTGGATTCAATCCTACGCGACAGCGCAGGGAAAATGGAAAACCTGTATGACGTCATAGCAGCCGCGCTACTCGCCAGTGATGACGTATCTCGCGATGTCATCCTCGACTGGCTTATAGGCCACGACGGATGTTTGAGTAAATTCTGCAGATCGATGTCTCCCAGGCTTTGCTGCGTCCTGTCGAGAGAGGCTGTGACGTTTCGGCGGGCTTACTGTGACGTTTTGCAACGGTGGGCGAACAGCCTGGAGTATGACGTCATGCGGGGCGCTTGGGTACCGACGTGTTCTATAACGTCAGAGGAAACGGTGACATTTAATGTCATATTTGATCGATTTGGGGCTTTGATAAGTTCAGGGTCGCCAGTGAAAGAGGAGACAGAGACCAAAATCGCAGAACTGAAAGTGGAAAGTGGGGACTTTGATGTTAAAGGTGTCAGTGTTTGGACAGATCTCATACTTCAGCTGAAGGTGTAACGTGGACCACATTTAATGGAAATAGGTCATATTTCAAATATGTCATGCAGTAAAAAGTCCTGTTTAAGAATAGAAGTACACTTATATGTTGTTGTTATTCTTTTGCAAAATTATTCTTGTCTTATTTTCTTTTTGAAAATGATGATGAAATTATTTTAAATTATCTTGGATTCACTTTTGTCAAATATTTATACTTTTAAAAAATCTATTAAACGATGTCCCTCAGCATGTAGAGAAAAAAAGTTATTTATTTTGCGTATGATATCTCGGGTTTCCAGCAGGCAGGGGGAGACAGCGTCCCTCACTATCGCCCATGTCCTTTCTTTGACAGCTGGCATTGTTGTTGTACATTGTAAGTTTCGATTGTATTTATCTGTTTTTACATTAAAATAGATGATTGAATACATGAACACCAGGGATGCCCCATTACAGAAAACCTGAAAATATTAGAATTTTAAAATAGGGATTTATATCTTAAACATTAAGGCAGTACAACTGAAAATTTCATTTTTGGCACTTATACGGTTTGCGTTTTATATTTATACTCGAGCAGATGAAAGAAAACTGCACTGAATAGGCTGCATGACAGATGGTGGCATCTTTGTCACCTTGGCAACCATTGGCATTAGTCTCAGAATTTCATTTGAAATTGAAGAGACGAGGCAGCACATGCATGCGCCTCCTTAAATTGGTCCCCGGGGATGCAGAGAGATGCGTGCTTCATCGGCTGGTTTCATATGTCTGTCACATTAGGGAGGAGGAGAATCTACATCGACCAGGGTCACTCCACATTTAATGATTTATGAGGTCACACAAGGTTGTTGAAACCAGCAATCAAACCTCATTGTTGATGAAATCTCAATAGCATTGTATTGCTTGTTGATTCTTTATATGAATACGTTAATAGCTTCGTTAAGAGGATCGTGTGTATTAAGTGTTCTATACTTTTTTAAGTCAACATAAAATCGGCCATCTAATCGTAGCGCAGTGCATTTGACATCCTATGACATGCAATAAGATAATAAGACAACTGATTTAGTTGAACCTGTGGTTCTTATCACGTGGAACATGTTAACCGTCAAAGATTGAAGAGAAAAGCAGTTTAATTGGGCGTAACATTATTTAACCAGGAGTGTAGAGAGTCTAAAATGTAGTTTTTAACTAGTGTATCATGGCTCAGAGATGATGCAGTTTCTCAGACGCTTCGGTACTTTTTTCTTTCACCCTTGTCTCCTTGGAAACAATGAAAACGTGTTTTCTCAGCTCAAATATGCACAGAGAAAGCAGCTGGGTGCTCTTGCTGTGAAAACACAACCCGCTCCATGTGAATAATCAAAGGCGTGACTTCCTGCCTTAGAAAGCAATTCAACGGCCTTCTTTTTCAATTGCTTTAAATATGTTAATGTCATTATTCTGCCACAATTCAGATATTTTTTAATTACTAAAGAATTTGAAAAGCCTTTTTTTCGAAGATGGAGCATCTTTATGCAGGAATGTATTTAATGAATGCATTATTGACCATACTATGACATACAGTATGTTTCTTATCTTCTTATTATACATTTATACATATTATATCTTCAGCAAAGGTGAAACATTAAAAGCAATTTATTTTGAACAAAACTGTAATATCTGGAGAAAGCTCTCTGTAAGGATCTTTGTTCATTGTAATGGCTTCAACAAAACATATTTTTACACACATGTTTTTGATCCAGTCACCCTGCACCAAGGCGAACCTTAAAGGAAAAGTGACCGGGTGATTTCATTTTCTAAAACACCTAATACTCTTTTTAGTGGCTTCCTAAAATAATGCTTTATCAGCAGCTGTTTCAATGTGTCACTACACAAAGGTCGGCCGCCATATTGGAACAGTCAAAGCAGGCCCATAAACAGAAATGTTGAGAGCAAGTTGACTGTTTCTGCAGCTGTTACATGGGGTTGTGTAGTCAAACATTGTAATACAACAAGGCATATGCTTTCAGAGTACAACTTTTTAAAACATTAGTAGTATTGATTTAAAGGAGTAGTTCAATATAAACTGCCACGGAGTGCCTTCAAGTACTATGTAATCACGTTGGAAAGGTCACAAATTAAGTGTAAGTTCCAACCAGTGTTTACGTGTGTGAAGAAAGCAGTCCGTTCAAAAGTTCTTGGATGTTGAATGACACAGTATATGTCTTCACGTACGATTAATGTTTAAAATTGTCACTTTGTGTGTCAAATCTATGTGACTCGTAATCTTTCCAACATGATTGCATTATACGGAAGTCGTGGACGTGGATCGCAGAGGCAGTAAAGCAGTGTATTTATGTCTAATAAGTATACATTACAGTATTAGGATCATTTTTTATTTCATTCCGACTTTAACGGAACTTGAAATGTTGAGAGAATTGGTTTCATGTACAGCTGCTTTGTAACAATGAAAACTGTAAAAAGCGCTATATAAATAAAGTTGTCAAGTCAAGTCAGCTTTATTGTTATTGTTACAGCTTTATTGTTACAAAGCAGCTGTACAAGAAAACATTGACTACAAGCAAATATAAGGTTATCCAAGCTGGCAAAACTCCCTGTCTAATAATATACATTATGAAAGTCACTTATGCTATTTAATTTATGGATTCCTCTCACAATAATACACCAGTGTGAGACATCAATATTAGGATAATGGCTTTTGTTTAGCTTTTACAGATGATGTCTGTCCTACGGCAGACCCCGGTCACAAGGTCTTCACTACACCAGCAGAAAGAGGCCAATCTGATTGAATTGAAGTCAATGGGGGACATGCATGAGTACACTAAATACTGATTTATTTGTGGAAACACCTTATAAATTGACTTGCTGTCTACAGATATTCGACATGTTTATCACGACATTAATTCCTGTGGAATTTATCAATGTGGATTGAATGTCGTATACCTAGGCCATTGTGGTCAATTTTGACCATTAAGCTTTTCCAATAATACGGATGCAGAGGTTGACATCTGAAAGCCATATTCGTTCAATGTAATATTGTTGAAAGTTATCTGCATACTAAATGACATTCAGAGAACACTTCATCAAAATAACCGAGACACTGCTTAATTACCGTGGCACACGCAGAAGTATGTAGAACATATGTTTCATGTAAGCACACACCTTCATTATTTGAAGAGAGCTGGTGTGTGTGTGCTGGGGGTGGGGTGATAACAACACCAGCGAGGACATGGCTTGTTAGGCATGTGATGAAATACCCAACTCGCAAGAGATGGCAGATGGAAGAAAAGTGCAGACGAATTTTACTGAGAAAAGAGAAAATATTATAAGAATATAAATATTCCTTCATCATCTCTTCCGTTTAGAGGGAGAAAATCTATCTCCATTGCCTCAGCTTGTGACCCCGAACATTGTGTTATATTTAGAAATGTAGAAAATTATTTTTAAATAAATACTGTATGTTCTGTTCTACTCCATTTTGTAGTACATATCAAGTTATGTGTTGTGTTAATGCTGGAATATGCACGGAGTTGTAGTCAAAGTGGATTTAGGAAAGTCATGCCACTCGGCGGCCAGTTTTGCAGTTCAAAAAGACGTGAATGGGGAATACTAATATTTCTACCATTGCCGTCTAAAATCCCAATTAAACAATCTATTTACAAAACAACTTAAACTGTACCATAACGTTTGTTTCCTATGATCAAACTATACTTAAAAATTAACATTATTTTTCATGCGCAAAGCTTTGCTAGGGCGGCCAAATTGCATGAAGCCTTGCTGCCCTAGGCTATATTGAACGTTGCGTTCCTCCCTATTCATTTCAATTGCAGTGACGCATCTTGTTAATGTTAATAGCTTTGGATTTAGTGCAATACAAGTACATTTACATTTAGTCATTTAGCAGTCGCTTTTATCCAAAGCGACTTACAAAGAGTTCGGGATGCAATAAGTGATATGTCATACAAAGAGCAATAGTATAATAGGTACAAAGTAACTAGTTTCAACAAAAGCTAGACCACTACCTGTTGAGAGAAGAGGGTTAGTGTACTTTTTTTTTTTGCTGGATGGTGAGATCGTGTTGGACCGTGGGGTGTGCCGGAAACACGAGTAGTTCTGTCTTGGCCGGGTTCAGCAGCAGGTGATGCTCCTTCATCCAAGCTGAGATGTCATCTAGGCAGGCTGTTATGCGAACTGCTACAGTGGTAACGTCTTGGTGAAACGAGATGTAGATCTGGGTGTCATCAGCATAACAGTGATAAGAGAAGCTGTGTGCCCGTATGATGGGTCCTAAGGATGTCATGTAAATGGAAAAAAGCAGTGGTCCAAACACCGATCCCTGAGGGACCCCAGTGATCATATGGTGAGCAGCGCACAGCGAGCCCCTCCATGACACCTTGAATGATCTGCCGGAGAGGTAGGATTGGAACCAGCGGAAAGGGGAGCCTGAGATTCCTAAGGATGACAGGGTTGCTAGCAGTATCTGGAAGATGAACTTTTTAAAATGAAGAATTGAAGCGTATGTTGGACACTTTATGTACCTGATGCATCCTTTCCTAAGTGGATGGGGTAGGGTTAAGCATATTTTAGTTATCGGCAACACATTGCATACATTTGGTGATTTGAAAAACAGTGAATGATTCAATGTACTAGCATTATGGAAACATCCGTTTAAGACACTAACTTTCCAAAAATGTGGGGGAATCCAGGTTGATTGGGACACTTAAAAAGTCAACTTGTTTTGTCCCTTTTATTTTTTTAAAACAAAATGAACAAAACATTACACAAAATTTGTTAAAATAGGCCTTATGTGTTAAATAGCATAACCAAACGATGTGCTTAATAATGAACAAATCCTTTTTAAAAGTGATGCTGAGTCTATAGCACATAGAGTAAATGCATAGTAGTGCAAAGTACATCCTTTTTAATGCAACCTTTTTTGTGCATGTTGTTATTTGTGGTCTGTAAAGGCAAAATTGACCTTTGTGTCTCTTCAAACCTCACATTTGGCCTTTACAGTTTACTATACAAACTCACTGACAACAAGTAACAAAAAACTGTTTGTAAATTATTTCATAGTTTTCTAAAACATGCAACTGCATTTATGACAAAAACTAGTCAAACAGCTGTAGAAACAGGGCCGGACAGTAATACAATCCCCAAATTATCACAAAACATATATTTATAATAATATTATATACAATCCACCAGACAGTCAATAAAACATCTCTGATGGTTCAACATTGCCTTCTGGGCTACTTTATAGAGCAGAAATGATGCTAATACCAACAAAGTATAGCATTGCCTGTGTGGCTTGTGTCAGAATGACCGGCAAACTTCAGCTGAACTGTCTTCGGTTTCATTAACACTGATATCAGCTGATGACACATGTGTTCTCAGCTCAGCACAACGACAAAGTGATGGAATGACAGAGGGAGCGACAGGAAGAAATAGAGGAAAGGAAAACGAAAAAATGAAAAGGAATTAGCAAGGATGGAAAAAGAGAAGCCGAAACGCGAAGAAGAAATGGGAAAGAAAGGGAAGTGGGAAAAAGGAAGGAAAGGACGTGTGGGGTGGGTGTGAAATAGTAATTGAGGAGCCTGGTCCCTAAAGGGGCCATATAAGTGTGACATCGCTCTGCTCCTTTGTGAACATTTTTGACTCATACACAATACACGAGGACACACAGCTTAAAGTGTGACAGCTCGAGTCACAGAATTACTTTTATTATGGTGTGTGTGATTGTGTGTGATTTTCGCTCGGCTGCAGACATCATTAGCTCTCGTGGTAATACAGAAGTTCAGCAGAGTTCTCAATCTTTTGTTTTATTGCCTTGTGTTGCCTCGGTTTCATCAGCAAGCTTAATGCTGTACAAGACTCTGCTGACAGATAACTGTACTCTATAAATACACCTCCTTACGGACCAGACTGTGTTCACACCAGCTGCAGAGAGAGAGAGAGAGAGAGAGAGAGAGAGAGAGAGAGTGTGTGTGAGGGTGGGTTGTGAAGTTTTTGCCACGCATTCTGGTGTAATAAATCAAGGAAAAGGTTCAGGCTTTGAGATGTGCGACGATGATTGAAAATATGATACGGTACATGTCAGAAAAATGCTTTTTCTGATATCTCAACATGAAATGTATGTTCTTCTGGATAACAAGGATCTCAAGTGCAAGCTATTTTGTAAACATCGATTTTATATGCAATCTTTGTTCTATTTATTGAATGTGTGTTTTCAATTTGCAATCCGTGGTTTAGAGCATTTATAGACGGTTTCATCTCAACAACATACACAAACGTTACTGCGCATGGTGTCAATGTACCACATGGTTGTGTAAATGCGAACAAACTACAGGACCCATTCAACAAATCGTTTATTTAATAAAATGAACGTACAACAAAATTCAACTCTGATTGTTAATATGATTTTTATTTATGTTAATATTAATCCAAAATTCGCGTCCGATGAAACTGTCTCCATACTTTGGGATCTCAGGGAAAGGTTTCATGTGAACCTTTCAAATGAAGAAAAGAGGATGACCTGGGGTAGACCATAAACCATTATTATTATTTTTAATATTATAATTATTATTTCTCTAGTGACATTTTTATTTTTATTCAGTTTTCCGTAATTATTTCTAAACATTTTAATCAAATGTGTGCGTTGGTGTGTGTGTGTGTGTTTGTGTGTGTATTCATTAAAATCTAATCCATGTCTTACTCTCATACACATGCACATACATGCACAGATCCCATCTGCTGAGGGTCGGCTCTGAATGGGAAAGCCTCCCCCTGGGGACGTGTCGGCCCTTCTCAATGTGTGGTTAAGCTGGTTTGGCTCGTGCTCTTACACGCTTCTCTCTCTCTCTCTCTCTCTCTCTCTCTCTCTCTCTCTGTCTCTCTGCCTCCTTCTCCTCTTGATCACCTTCAAAGGGAAAGGCCTTGAGTAACACCTGAGTACCATTCCCGCAACAAAGAAACAATTAAAAATGATATGTCTTTAATATCTAACTTGTCCTACAAAGCAGTGGGAACAAATGGAAAGCAAATTGAGACCTCTTGTTGAAATGTCCTGCGATGCTTCTCCTGAGAAATCTCATGTCGTCTAACATGCATGTGTCCTTTTTAGGGTTTCAGACTGTGCTTGGATTTGCCATGGTCTGCAATAAAAAATAGATTTCAATATAAACTGATATACCTGGCTGTCTATGTACACTAATACAGCTCACTTGGATGCATGGTTTCTACTAGCTGTCTCCATCTTTTCGCTCTCCGGGCAACAAGAATAACAAATAATCCACAGCTAGTCTCCACAGAGCAGCCGAAACCGGTTTGGAGACGTTCTTTTTAAGATGAGAAAATAAAGTCAGATCCCACGTCATTAGCGAGGCTGAACTATTTTAAGATAGTGTGAAGAACAGGGTGGTGGAGAGGGAGGGTACAGCTCTCAAATGCAAGAAAAGTGTTGATAAGCGATGAAAATTTTTATTTAGTTTTGTGCCGCCATGTTTGGAAAGGCGCCGTAGCACCAGACATGACATTTCTAACCTGCTAACCTTTTCAAACAGAGAGATGTCAGACATCATCCGTGTGATTTATGTGGCAGAGAGAGTGAAGTTATTGTCCTGTGCATGAGGAGAGTAATTTAAAGCGTAATTACATGAACAAATGCCTCAGGACATCGCTGGTTCATAAACACACTGTGGAAGAACAAGCGGGCAGCACATTGATAAGATGAGAAGCAAGCCTTGTATTTCCAAAAAAACAATGATTTCTTTGATCGATGCCTGTAGATTTGCAGATTTACAGTTGTGTTCTTCATTTTCATTTTGAATAAAAAAATCAGATGGTTCCCGATTCACAATGGTAAACTTATAAAAAGTATTTTAAATTTGAGCTGTTAGGTATTACATGTAATCTTATGAGACACACAGGGATGTTGATAGAGAGTCAAAACTTACAGATGGGTCATTGCCAGGGCATTGCTCTGGGGTTGCTAATGTGTTCTGGGTGGTTTCCTGTATGTTGCTATGCAGTTTAAAATGTGAAAAGGTGGTTGTGAATGTTGAATGCTTTGCTATGTGGTTGTTGGAGTTTTCTGAATGGTTGCCAGGGTGTTTCTAAATTGTTGCTAGGGTGTTTCTATATGGTGTTTTAGGTATTTTCTGGTGATTTCCAAGGTAACCACTAGGGTGTTCTGAGTGGTTTCTTGTCATAGGCCTTACTTGGTAGATTATAAGGCATTGCAAAGCTTTTTCTAAGGTATTATTTTCAAGATTACGCGATGCTTGCAATGTGAATCTATAGCCCAATGATTGGTTTTGTCCCTATTGTACCCAACCATGGGTTAAAACAACCCCATATATTTTTAGCATGGCCTTAAATATTCGGTCCCAAGCACCGCTAATCTGTCAGGCAGACAATTACATGAAATAGAAGGATTGAGTACAAGCTCAAGGCACAGTTCTGAGTCACTGTTGACTCATTCTTGTTATGTCATAAGTGACTGTGGGTTTAGTCAAGAAATTCGACAGATTGCTTGAGCAAACCATCATTCTGTTTCACATTCAGGCATCTGATGAAACCTCCCCCTTTGTAATATCTGTCTGAGAGTTGGATTGTATTTGTGTGTGTTGGGAGAGGATCAGGGGAATAATTGTATTTGGACCCTCGTCTCCCATGAGTACTACCGAGGCTTGGTCATTACTTACTCATTTTGGATGCTGATTAGAGTCCCAAGTCCCCTAGAGATGCGGGGGGATACCCTACAACACCTGCTGCCCTGAGCAAAGCAGTAGATCACAGTCATTTATTACACACATACAGGAAATCTGAGGTTCTTTGTTCTGTTTAATAACTAACTTATATCAATATGCTATATATATATATGTTGTGCATATAGTTTATAGATACAATGTGAGTATTTCTAAAAATATATTAAGAAAGGCAACAAAATATCTATAATATAATTACAAACATAGATCATATAAATAACATAATTATAATATTTATTTATATAGTTGCTGCATTTTAGGTTTTTGAAGCTGATGGATGTCATGTGGGCGGATGTGTCACGGAAGCAATTGGCGTGACGCGTGTCATGGGTGGGCTGTGGGAAAACACGTTCCAGTCGGCTGGTGACAGCATTGTGTGTCCTGTCACATTAACACATGGCAAAGAGGAAGCCAGCCCAGGTCATTAGGGTGCGATGGCTCATCCGTTCATTTCAACAGAGCACGCCTGCTTAACATCTTCCAGTTAAGACAGCTGAAAGTCAACAATAAATAACCTGTATACCTGACTGGACTCTTAACAAATTATGCGAAATCAACGTAGTGAAAATATTTATATATTTATTTCCATGCCTGAGCTGCAGTCTTGTTCTTGTGGTCTTGCGTATGAGCAATTGTGTTGAATGTATACTTTTGAACTTTAGGTTACAGAGTTTGTATAAAGAGGATCATAAAGTAAAGCGTTGAACACGATTAGACTAGATGTACATCAATTAAAAGATATAAGAGAAAAAGCTATTTTATTTCATTTGATTTAAATGTCCTATATTCTAAGACAAAGTATTATAAAATGAACTAATCTGAAAAGTAACCTTTTGGAAAACCAACACAGTTTTAAGAACTGCTGAGATAATGGCACACTACTCAGTAATGTCCTTTATTTAATAGCATAATAGATGACTGATGTGGATGGCGTGGCCTTAAATATTTTGCAATTGTGATCTAAACCACTTCCCCGTGTGGTTTGGAATCTGACCCTTTTTCTTTGAAACGTGAGGCTTACGTTATACAGACTAATGTAGATACACAGGGCATTGACTACAATATCTAAACGAATGAATCAGATGTCATCACAGTGCAAACAGTCGGACCTGAACATCGCGTGCAGGCTGCACAAAGCCATGATCTGGTTCTCAGTTTACGATCTCAGATGAGACACAGTGATCTGTTTCAAACATGCAAATGGTGAATATTTCTTGAACCTTTGACCAGCTTTACCATTAGAAACAATTCACCAACATTGACAAACTTACACCGAATGATGAAATGAATGTTCCAATAAAGTGTGCATTTTCTCAAAAGAATTTAAGATCAGACTCTGATATTGGTCTGGATTTCAACTCCACGAGAAAGCAGTGTGGTCAACAGTCTGTTGTGTTAGCGTGTATTGATTAGAGATTCATTACCATTTAATTTTCTGGTGGTAATTTGTCCACTGCACAAAGTCATTTAACCCATTTAACTGTTCTACTAATGTAACAAGTCAAATTTATTGACTCGGACCACATGTTAAGGTGCCTGCAGAACAGAGAAAGCTCTGAGGAGTCTTTGATGAATGAAGAAAATGGATTTTGGTTGTCTAAAAAAGCCAAGTCACTTCGAAATCAAGCCTTCCGTTTCTTTGAGATGTCCTGCAATGTTTCTCCTCTTTAATATGACCATTTAAAGAAAGAAAGAAATCAAATTGATCACAAGCAAAGCCAAAAACATTATAAAGAGAATTGGATGTTTCCCGAAGAAAGAGGTTTCAGAAATGTCCACAAGACAACAGACACGATTTGAAATCAATGCCCAAGATATTTTTAATGACTATATCATGCAAAAATAAACATCACACTCTATAAAGAACATCAACTCTTATCTTTTCAATACCAGAAAATTGCCTTTAAATGTTTGGTCCACCAGTCTCAAAAATGAACGTTAAGACACAATAACGTCTTGATTTGAATAATTGTATATAAAATGACAATAAGCAGTTCATACAGTATAACACTTTTTTGACATCAACAAATCGCTCTGTTTGACACAACAATAGAATATAACAATCACTTGTGCACTTCAGTCTCAGGCAAGAGGCCATGAAAAGAGCTTTAGGTTTGTGACATTCATCACACAATACACAAATTTAAAAAACATTTAGACATCTAGCTGAGTTTCGAAACTTAAAGCATGGCTCAGATTCCAACATTTGAAGATGTCTGTGAATCTTCAACCATGGACAACAGACATAACAACTTCAAGCTGATTGTGATGTTTCAATAAGAATTCCCCGTCCATTAAAATGACTCTGTAAACAGCTGGACACATTTCATGTGTAGATTTAGATAAATATATCAAAATGCATGATGTAACCAAAACATTATTGCGTATGTGTTCTTAATAAATGTGTTTTCATTTTAGAGCTGGTAAACTGAAAACAACATCAGTTGTGTCTGGACTAGATCAGTATCACTGCAAATCCTGCATACAAAGGTCCTGGTCATATTTCCCATCCTAAATACATAATAATTCGTTTTTTTTTAAATAATATTTATTATTGTAAGCTTTGTTATTTAGTTATTTGCAGTAGAATTTAACGAAGACAGGTTTTTATGATATTCACATATTAAAGCTTTCTAACACTTTTTTTTGCTTTGCATGGCAGCAGTTAAATACATTGCTGTGATCAGCAAATCCCCCTTTAGGATTTTTTGACCTTTCATATGAAATACCTCCTTTTGACATCACAATATATCTTGTAGATGGACAGCTTCACTTTTATAACGGTTTCTATGATACACTAAATATGGCCCGATAAGAACAGTAAGCACAGATATCACTAACCCAGCGGCACAGTCTCACAGAAACAGTAAATCCATGTAAAACACATACTTAAGATATTTTTTTCCAACTAACGTGTCGGTGCATCAAAGTATATCAGAAAATGTCTAGAATGAAACATTTTTTAATGAAGACCAGCTTAATACCACTGAAAATACAAGACTGTATTGCCAAGCAATGACGTTTCACGCGTTTGAATGGTTTGATGGTTAGCTGAATGAAATATGTTTTGTGCCACGATTTATACAAGATTGCACTTTAAAAAGTTCTCAAGTGTACTTTTAGGACATTTAAAGGTTCATCAATATATTTTACTTTATGCATGTTAGTACACATATTCAGTTATTATACGCTTTGTAAGATTGTGCTAGATTCTTTCTTGTTTGATGTCTATTTTGCTCTATCTTCTACATCTAAATCCCAAATAAAGGGACCAGTTTATAATGTGTAATATAGTACACGTACATAATGATAACCAGCACTCTTTGTAGTTTTGAGTTTATACTATATAATATAGTTAAAAACCCAAATTTTGCATATTTTCCAAGGGCTCTGTAAACCAGAGGAGACAAAATATCGTCCACGTGAAACAGTTGTTTCTTTTGAACAAAACTACGGATTAACCTACTCTAATCTGCTTCAGATCTATTAAACTCAACAACAACTCATCTACTAAATTCACACAGTGGACGACACCTAACTGAACCAAAACTAGAACCTGTGCTTTGAGTTAAGATATGTCTGTGCTGTATTGTCTGTTGATTAAATGCTATAAACCACAGTAATATCTGAACATAAATATTTTTGTTTAAATAAACATCTATTCCTACTCAAGTCTTTAAATTGATTTAGTCATATATATGTCTTCTAAATTCCTATGATAGGACTTTATATTCAGTATTTTCTAAGGATAGATTTTCTCTCTGAATACATTATGCACTTTCTCATGTACTCTTCCTACCCAATCATGATTTCCAAATTGGATTGGACTAAGACTCTCTGATTGAATTATCTATGAGTACCCGTCTCTTCTATACGCCTGTCCCGCTTCCTCTTGGACGTATTCCTCAGTTTTCTCCCAGCCTTTGGCCCATCCCCCGTTCAGCTGTGTCGTGGCCCCATATGTTTTGGCGGGGCCCCCAAGAGCACTCTGGGCCCCGAATGGTGCATGGCTCAGTGTGATGTCACCAGTCTCCTCTGCTAACTCGTCTTCATCGATGAAGCCACACTTCTCGTCGCTGGTCTCCTCCGGATCTGCCCAAGGCTGCTTCTCGCCTGAGGCGAAGATCCCATAAAACACCACTCCCCCGTAATGCACCAGCGAGGCGATCAGGAAGACGTTCTGCCACTCTTCTCGTGTCTGATGGCCAAAATGGAAAATTTGATAATACAGATTTTGTTATTTTCAGTGGGACGAATATTGAGCAGTTGATTGTCTTAGTGGCTATACCAAGAATCAAAAAGCAGTGCCTAGACTTGTAAAAGTAGTATACTTTCTATGTAATAGTTTGTTAAAAGTATGCACTATGCATCAATAAATATTTCTAAGAGTAGCATTCAACATTGCTATCACATCACATGGTACGTTTCCAAGTGGGATCCAGGTACCATCTTGGAAACAAAGATGGACGACCATTATGCTCCACTTCACATTTTGGAGAGCAGTATACCCATGCATAAAGAAAATAAGCATGCTGTTTACACTGTACAGCATATACATTTTATGAATGGTGTTTTTATTTGTAATTTGAAACATAGCCAGGCTCTATTGGTTTTGATAGTCATAACTACAAACTTGCTAGTAATAATGAGCATAACTTCATTTCAGCTCACCTTGTTTTTCGTCATGGCGCCTACAATGAGAGGGCAGACCATACCAGAGAGTGTGCCCACCCCGTTAGAAATACCCATTAGTATGCTGGCATACCTTGGCGCAATGTCTAGGTGGTTGACATTGAATCCTGAAAGAAAAAATAAAACAAGTTCAGAATTGTTTTCATACTCAGCACCCTGTACTTTGTCTACTGCAGATAAAGACAATTGGTCGTGTTACATGCATGCATTGTTGTACCATTGTACATATTTAATCTGCATTCTTGCATTACTGTGGTGGCTATCAATCTAAATGTCTAGGTTGACATATTCCCATATACTATGTTTTGTAACACTCACCTGAAATAGCAAAGCCGCTAAATCCAACTGCTAGCACCAGAAAAGAGATGGCCATACCTTTACTGTGAGAGAAACCCACCACCAACAGAAAAGTGGCCTCCATTCCAAACCCTACAAACAAAATGTTGACATGCATTTTCAATTCAGTGAAAAGGAATTGTGTGAGTTAAAAACAATTACAAATAATCACTTTCTCACCTCCACAGTTCATTATTTTCCTGACGTTTGTGGTGGATAGAATATTTTTCCTGCGCAGGAAGTCAGCAAGTTGACCGCCGATCGGCACTATGATGGTCATGACAAGATGGGGCAGAGCAGAGACCATTCCGACCTGACCGCACACAAATCACAAACAGATCTTACAATCAGAAGTGCTCAGGAATTCACCATCCAAGATTGCTCATCAAAAAAAATTATTCTGGAGTTATTAATGCAACCCTATTGAATATACTGTTATTTTCCCCATGTCTTATGACAAAACACCATCACTTTAGGCTATACATATTTAATATATGAACACTGTAGCAGGTGGGGAACGTTGTATAGCTTCAATTTCATTTCTAACACTAAAAAATATCAGTGGATCTAAAAAATATAAGTTAAATGTTGTCATTGACTACTTCAGTGAAGATCCGAAGAGTTTTCTCAAAAACTCCCAAAACACCTTCCAACTCAAATCTCTCTTGCTGCATGTATGAGCAGTTATGAGCGGCAGGATCAAAGCATTGGTTCAATTGCAACTGTCAGACCTGCAGGATTTATTTCAGTCGTTTTACTTAGAGGTCAAAGATCAATAAGAGTGTCAGGCTTTATTTATGTACACCACTATGAGCTGACATTTCTGAATGTCCAACATGAGAAACACAATCCAATATGGGTGACTCGATCCATGGGTAGTGACAGCAGTGAATTAGAGGTCAAATATAAAACAGAGTAATGATTCAAAGTGAATCCTTGCCAGAAAATATACATGTTCTGGGTAGGTTTACAGTCAAAAGTGTAATAACATGCAGATATGTAATCACAATGTAAAAACACACACACATACATGTATATATATATATATATATATATATATATATATACACATATACACAATAGTTGTTCTCTCACCTTACTGATTTCAAAGCCAAACACTTCCTCAAAGTACGCCGGTTGACTGATGAGCAGCAGGTAGAAGGTCCAGCTTCTGCAGAAATTGGCCACAATGATTGCATAGACCGGCATAGAGGTAAAGAACTTCCTCCAGGGTGTCTTGAATTTCTGTAACAAAAAACGTTACATATTGTTTGAGTTTGGTATCTATATTGAGGTCTTATGTTCTCGATTTGAAGACCTCTTGAAATGAAATGAAATTGCTGACCAACAAACAGAACACACTGCTCATCTCCCAGAGATTTGTTGCTCATTAACAATCAGCCCGTTTCTGGAAGTAGACGGGACGTAAGGAATACTGTTTCCGGGTCCAAGCCTCCAATGGATTGAGGCGACTACTTAAGCTACAGCAACTACAGTTTTTGTACTCACAGTCTAACGGAATCTCTGACATTAATATATATAAAAAAATTAACCGCTGTCTGGACATCTGATGTTTCGTTATGGAGACAAAAATTAGGGATGGTGTTTTTGACATTTTACAGCAAACTATTAGTGTACATCAGCATTGTTTATGTTTGCCTATGGCTTCCGATAGATTGTTTAGACCCAGAAGCAATGGTGCATGACGTCATTCTTAAAAAGCGGATTTACAAGCAGAAATCACATTGGAGAACGTACCTCAGCTGCCCCAAGCAGATTGGCACTTTCTCCAATGCTCTCCTCTATGTAGGTTCTCTCTTCTTCTGTAATGGTGGGATGATCTGCTGGGCTCTCATAGGACACAAGAATCCAAAACATGTACCAGACCATCCCAAAACACCCTGTAACCCGACAGAGAGTCAAAGAATAATTCAACCCGACCTAGAAGTCTAAGCACTGACATGAAAAGTCAAAGAATTGATTGAAACAATATCGTTCTTTAAAATGTCTTTGTAGAAGAAAGTCACATACAGGTTGATTGAATGATGACTGAATGTTTATCATCATTTAACATCAGATACATATGTTCTACTGTACATAAGCATGTAATGATTCCACCCACCATATATATAGAAGACAGAAGACCAGCCTGAGTACTGCACTAATATTCCAGCCAGCGGCATAGCGATCACAGCACCAGCATATGAACCTGAATAATAACAGGTTTTTTTTAGGTTTTGATAGGTGTGTGTAGACTATCACTGGGTGTAAAGTATTTACCACAAAAAGAGGTGGTTGCCAAGCGACTTCTCTCCATGGGTGGAGCCCACTTGCTCCAAATCCCATGGCATGCTGGGTAGGTCACACCCTGAACACAGAGAGACATTTTTTGTAACCCAAATATTGTACAGTTATTATTTTTATAATGCCTTTAAACACGTTGTTATTAAATTACTTCATTGTTAAAAGATTCTGTATAAATTACAGTACGATTAGCAGCAGTTTGCCGGTAACTTACTGTAGATTTCCATTTATGTAATTTACTGGCAACAGTTTGTTCAAAGATAAATGAACATTAACCTTACAGAAAAAAACTATAAAATAACAGCCTCATGCGAAGCATTCTGGGAACCAAAATTGGAAAAAAAGTTTTTTGCGGATTTCCGTTTCCCAGAATGCTTTGCATGAGGCTGTTATTTGATCATCTTTTACTGCAAAGATAAAGACTTGTTAATGTTTAATATTTATGTATCTTTGAACAAACTGTTAACAATAAATTAGACAAATATAAATCTACAGTAATTTACAGGCAACTACAGCAAAAACGTTTACAGCGTTTGATTTATTTTATAAATGTCATTCATAATTAATAATGCATTCTTTTCTTGCTGGAGAATATCAAAATGCTGTTTAAAGAAAGAAAACATAAAAATTGCTTTCATGGGGGTCATGAACACAGACACAAAAGCGACCCGAGTGTTTAAACAAATGAAAA
Organism: Barbatula barbatula; assembly: GCF_947034865.1. Classification (NCBI taxonomy): domain Eukaryota; kingdom Metazoa; phylum Chordata; class Actinopteri; order Cypriniformes; family Nemacheilidae; genus Barbatula; species Barbatula barbatula. The sequence continues at coordinate 3,954,759 of NC_136788.1, forward strand.
CTAACACATACAATTACTTCTCAAATAAGGATTAATGATCCATGCAGAGTCGAGCAAACCAAATCTGATTCACCCACAAACACACTAATGTCGCCCATTAAATCTACATTAGCAGCTAATTGTCACACAATCAGTCCCATATAGACACAAATTGCACGATGCTGCATAGGACAGCAGAATCTAATGTCAACACACAAAACACAGGCTACTTCGGTTACAATAAAACCTCAAATGGGATTTGATTCATCTACAGTAAACACTCTTAGGAAACTAAACAATCACGCTGAATAGCAGACGGCCATCACGCAGGTAAAGGGAGACAGCTGCTATAGTATTTCAGTGTTCGTCGTGTTGTTTGAGAATGAGATGATGTCAGGATGCAAGCTTTATTCTCCGGATCTGTCAATCCTGCAGGGTTTTAAGGGAGCTTGTTTAACAAAGCCTGTCTGTCTATTTTACAGTGGGATTGGAAACCTGAACCTGACACCCACCCAGCATCCTAACGCTTAATTCTGATTATAAATTGGATTTCTAAGCATATGGATGCATTTTAAATGATATAAAAAGGCAATTTCGGGGATCAAATAAAATAAAAGTTTGTTCGGAATAAATGACATACTGTATGTCCCCACGGTGTATAACCATGACCACAACGTATAAGTCCATGAACAGTCATGCCATGCATTTTTTACTTTTCACGAAGCTACAATCATCGTGCATTTTGGAAAGGACGGAGTGTTGACAGATTCTTTTCATTACTGGTTGAAAGAGGAAAAGAAGAAAGTCGTACCTCGACCAGACCCTGCAGTATCCTCACAAAGATGACGCAGCCGTAGTGCGCGCGCGCAGCAGATGGGATGAACATGTTGAGCGTTGATGTGAGCAGAATGGCGAGACCAAACACCCTCGAATTAAAAGAAAGACAAATCGCATTTACTAACGAACATCATCTCTCTTTCAAATAGAATAGCATACAATGCAAAATCGTTTTTTATTTCGTTTTTTGTTTAATATGATATGTTGTGTGTCGTCATAACGTGAACTTTCTAACATCAATCTAAGTGTCTTAAAATGAACGTGATTGGGTTTTCTGGAATGTCTGATATTGCTCATATCTTACAGACATAACGTGCGTCGGCTACTCAACAGTAAAATACAAAGTATTTGTTATTTTTCCGTTCTTGTTTACACCAGTCCAGTTTAGATGGTTTTTGAAGGCCATGTCTCACATCACGTGTGCGGGCGCTTTATCTGGTTGCCATGAACCCTGAATACAGAAGAGCAGACATGCTTTCCTCTGGAGACCTCATTAGCGCAGACTGCACGTGTTTCACGCATTCTTTTTTTCTAAGCTCCTTTGTTCACTATAGATTTTCCTTATGTTTGGAAAAATAGTAGGTGGACGGAACAATTTCTGGTTATCTTGTTATTATCAAGCGTATAAAAGTGTAAAAAAATACCCCATAAACATGTAAAACAAATAAAGATGAATTAATAGGCTATATGTTAGTATAAATAAATCAACAAATTAAAAAAATCAACATTTCGTTTTTTTGCCTAATGTAAATTACCTGTTGGCCGCCAGCCGTGAGGATATATATCCTCCAGGGATCTGTGTCACTATATAACCCCAGAAAAACGACCCGTGGATCATTCCCACCGTCTCAGGGTCCCAGTTAAATTTAGCTTTCTGGGAAAATAGGCATACAAGAACACATAGATTAGCTATCTTTAAGCGCATGCGAATGAAAGCATTTTCTTACTAGTTTAAACATTTGAAGAGTTTAAATCATGAACAGAATCGTGGTCAGATGGTGATGATGCGACATGAGGGAGGGGCATTCACACGAAGAGGAGGGTTTTCCGCAGGTTATCTGCCCCTCACTCACCTCTTTGATTATGATCTTGCCACCCCTGTGAATGGTGCTGTTGTTGACCATGTCGACGATAGCGACTCCGAGGTTACAGCGGATGCCGAATGAGATGCAGAAGCCGAGGCCGCTCATGATGGCGATGATGTACCGGCGCGGGAGACCGAAGCACGTGCAGTCGCACAGGGGCGCTTTCTTCTCCGTTATCTGCGTGGGCCGCCCATCTTCCGTCAACTCGATAACCTCACCCGTCTTCTGCTTTTTTTCCATCACCCTATGAAAATACAGGTTACGTTATGCAACGTGTATGGTTATGAAAATCAAAAGTTAGAAGAAAAGAGAGAGAGAGAGAGAGAGAGAGCATTCTTTACAAGTTTTATTATGCTGGCACGTATAATAGGCTTTGTTACCAAATAGCCTACAATGGAAATTAGACGTGCGTGTTGTTTACGGGATTAAAACTGTGTACATGCTTCATTTGTGTCTTTGTGTAGATCATTTGTTTCAAAAACTGATTCTTTTCTCAATGATTTAACCAAAGGCGCTGGTGGTGTTTCTGTCCGGCATCATCATCTTCCCTTATCTCTGTTCTGAACTGTCTGATCACGACTTTGAAAACGGAGTTATTTGCACCGCATTGCAGCATTTTTGTCACTTACATCCTCGTCTAAGTATTTAGATTATCACAGATAAACACAGACGTGGACATATCTCGATAGACTATAAGCTATTAAAGATTTTTTCTATTTTGTGTTAATGAAGACTAATCTTTCTGACTACCTTAGACATAAAAACAACTAAATAATACAAACAAAATTGAATTTGATGCTTTATTGCGTTTATTTGATTGTTTTATTGTTGGTTGTGATAAATAGATGTGCTGCTGCGTATCACATCGTAGTGACATTTATTTATTTATTTTTTACTGGGATGTTAAACATCCACTCCTCTATTCTAGGTGATTCACAATCTTTTACGCAAAATGTCATATGTAGATAATTGGAATGCATTTATCCATAACAAATGATCTGCATGTAAAATACTGTAAGTACTGTTTTCGTACAACGAAAAGAATGTAAAAGAATTACCAAATTATTTCAAATATGAGTAAACGAAAAAAGCAGTGAAAACACATTTGTCAATATATGTGCGTCAGTTGTAACCTGTAAATATAGCCTAATTGTGAAATGTATAGCCTAAATGTTTTTTTTTTCATTAATTCGGGGCCGACAATAAAATAATATATTATTGTTTTCTATTTTATTATTATTATTATTAAATTATAGCGATATATTTCAAGCTTGTCGTGTCACGATTTTCTTTTCATGAATTATTAATTTACCGCTGTGGGCAGAGGATGAATCCTCGGAGGAATTCTTTCATCTCCAGATCTACACATGATCACATCACGATCTTTACGACACACATTAATTTCTTATGTACATTATACTAACGAAAAAAACCTAAAAAGATGCAAAGACACCATCACAATTATGTATTTTTATGAATTATTTATTATTTTGTAGTTATACGAAGAATATAGAGAATGTGTATATCATAGAACCATTATATTAATCACTTACATCGAATTAATAAATATCGAATATTGATGTAAATAGTGCAATATTTCATATTTGTATCCATCGTGATTTTGTAAAAGGAACTGACTGATACCTGTGCATGTGTCCAAGGGTTTTCCCCGCCAGATTCCTCAGTCTCTCCTTACCGGGGGCCAAAACTCGATCCTTCATCGTATCCATCTCCAAAGACGATATTCCACTTGATAATAATAATAATAATATTTAATTTGAAATGGCTACAAGGTATTTCAGCATATTCCTTAAGTATGGGAGACCGGGCGGTGCTTCTTTGACCAAACGAAAAATCGGATTTTGCTTTTAATCCTTAACATTCGACCTTTAAAAGCCCCCAAAATGCAGTCAAATAAAATATTGTTTTCCAGTCACTGAAATGTCCTTTAAAAATCCTTTTCCTTCGACCTCTGGAATTCCTCCCTTTTCCATTTTCTCGAGATAATTTTACCCATAAACGGGACGAGAAAAAGATACTCCCATAGAATTCATTTATTTAAAAAGCCAGAAAACAAGAAAATATGCAGGTACTGCAAAGAAAGAGACGGAGAAAATAAATTTGGATAGGATAGGTTGAAGCCTACGCTAGATGCCGGAGATCTTTCAGTACCGTGGACAGGGAACGCGCGCGTCAGTCCAGCTGTTCCGTGAACCCGCACACAGTGAGGGAGCTGCGCGTTCCACACCTGCGCGCTCCCATCAATCACTTATGAACTGCTAAAAGGACATGCATTGAAAGCTAGCAGAAACAAAGATCCATTGACAAATATGTGTGGCAGTTAAATATTTCTCCCATTTAAATTTCATTTAATGACTTTGTGACGTGAGCTAGGCTTCAAATAGCTTTCATTTAAGCAATCGTTTACGACCTCTTCGGCTCAATGGAACAATACATACAATATGACTAGTTCTATTAATACAATATGAAGTGTTTGAGTCAGTTGATTTTCGATTCATATTAAAATAGTTCATGAAAATGACCACGCCAAACAGTTGCCCAAATCTGACCACGCGTGGGAGCTCTAGGGCTGAAAAACACAAGCCTTCAATAGATCGCTCTTAAAATTGTTCATATGTGATTGTTTTATTATTATTTCTACATGCGTTTTCCCAGAATAAAATAATCTGCTTTCAGGGTCAATTAGGCATTGTGGCTATGTTAATGTGGTGATAATAGCCTACATTAAAACCTTGCACCTGAACTCAAGGTTACTACCTTTGAGAGCCCTGTAAATGATGCCAGCGATTGTTGTTGGCCGGAATATTTCGGAGTAGAATTCTCCCTTTTGGAAGGAATCCATCGAATGTGATAAGTCGTTTATTTCATTTGTTTGAATGTTTTGTCTGGTTTTTAAATAAGAATTGGAGGAAGATGGTATACAGTAGGCTATGTGATGACGTCGTGACGAGCTCCGATTTACATGCAGTCGTCTGTGTGATTCAGTCAACAATGGGTATCCGATATATGATTGATCGAAAAAAGGGTTTATTTTCATCATTGTGATACTCTGTTTTTTGTTTAGTGCGAGTGCTTGATAGATACAGTATATATAGCAGTATCCACCGTAAACTTCATGTATCCATATCAAAAAATTACTTTGAATTAAGTATGACAACACAGAAATACAATTATAAACCTTTCCAGGACTAAATATAATAGCTGAAAAGAACTTACTATTCAAATTAAATGTTATCTGTCGTTTTGATGTTAGGATGGTACTTCAAAACACAGCCTATTAAAGTAGTTTCTAAATAACTTACCATCCATTCCAGTGGGCGATGAAACTGCCTCCCAAGCCTTTCTTTGGTATTTATGTCTTTATTCAGGGGCTCATAAATCACCTTTTCTCTACCTCAATAATTAGCAATGAACTTTAATTATATAACTCGACGCAAATTATATACTTTATACGTAAAAAGTCCGGGCGTTTCTCTGACCCATGTGTACCGACATTTTGGATACAGAGCAGTTTGGCGACACCAATGGCGAGCGGAGGAAAGGGTCCAGTTAAATAATTTAAATGGAAATTGCTCAAAAATCACTGTTGCCACATACACCCAAAAACACTTTAAATCCGCATTTTGCAGGTAAACAATAATATAAATAAATAAATAAAAAATGAAGCATTTTTTTATGAAAATTTAAATGTCAAAAGATTGACCAATAAAATAAAATTAAGACCAGGTTCACACAATTCCAGCCAATCAAATTAAAGAAGACAGACATTTAGCCAATCAATTTCATTGCAGTGATAGGAAAAGCCATGCTTCCGAATGACAGAGCCTAGGGATGTCATGTATACTGAAAAGGGCAACGAGCCAAGCACTGAGCCCTGAGGCACTCCTTTAAAACGATTTTGGGACTTTCCAGGATACTCTACATCACATTCTTGAGAGGTAAGACCTGAACCATTGTAGCACCATTCCAGAGACCCTCATAGCCTTGAGGGTCGACAGGAGGATGTGGTGGTTAACGGTGTCAAAGGCAGGAGATAGATCCAGTAGGATAAGTAGAGATAAGTTTTGAGGCAGCTCTTGCCAGTGGCAGGGCTTCAGTGACAGAGAGCAACGCAGTCTCAGTGGAAGGACTACTCTGAACTGGTTGCTGTCCATGAGGTTGTTCTCAGTGAGTAACGAGGAGTGCTGGTTACATACAACACGCTCAAGAGTTTTAGCAATGAAGGGGAGGAGAGATACCAGTCTGTAGTTTTCTAACAGTGCAGGATTAAGAGTAGGTTTCTTCAGTAGTGGGGTAATACGGGCCTCTTTAATGACTGTGGGAAATGTACGTACTGTTGAGAGACGAGTTTATAATGTGGGTCAGAGCAAGAATAACCGATGGAAAGATGGCCTGGAGGAGATTTACATTTAGGCATTTGGCAGACGCTTTTATCCAAAGCGACTTACATTGTAATATCCTATACAGGTATCTGCAATCCCCTGAGATCGAATACCACAACCTTGTGTTGTTAACGCAATGCTCTTACCACTGAGTTACAGGAAAGCCTTGCGTGGGGATGGGGCGGGGGAGATGAGTGGGGATGGGATCTAGCGAACAGGTAGTTTGGTGGTTAGAAGACATGACCTTGTAAACGTCATCTTCAGATAGGAGAGAGAAGGAGGGGAGCAAGAATGTGTCTGGGGTTCGGGCGTGTTCAAGAGGTGGCAGAAAACTGACTGCTGATGATAGTGGTTTTCTTTATGAAGAAAGATGCAAAATCACCAGCTGTTAAGTCTGTTGGGGGGTACGCTGGCAAAAAAAGAGTAGAGAAGATTTTATAGAGAGTACAAGAGTCAGGCGAGTTGTTTATTTTAGTGTTGTAGAAATTAGTTTTTGCAGAGGAGACATCAGCAGAGAAAGAAGAGAGGAGCGACTGATAGAGACGGAGGTCAGTAGGTTCTTTAGATTTGCGCCACTTTCTCTCAGCAGACCTGAGTGTGGCACGATGCTCACAGAGAAAATCAGAAGGGGGCAGAAAGGGTGCACAAGATGGCCTGGATGTAAGAGGGCATAAGCTGTCTAAGCAGGAGGTAAGTGTGGAGCAAATGAATGTCGGTGACACTGTTGGTATTCAAGAGAGAGAACTGTTCAGAGGGAGGGAGTGTGGCAGAGACCGCAGAGGATAAACGGGAGGAGAGAGTGTTTGTAGGTTGTGCCGGAATGTGACCAGCATGTGTATGTCGAGATCAAGAGTGATTATAAAATGATCATGTGCAGCGGAGTGACCTGGGAGTGATGACTATAGCAGTATGGTGTGTAGACAAGATTTAGTTGATTACCAGATTCATTGGTTGCTGAAGTGAGAACTCGCTGTATGTCGATATGTATTTAATGACATTGCTGATTGTGTAGGCTGTATATTTAACCTCTAATTTGTTACTTTAAAAATCTACTTTTACTTTGCAATGAATCAGCTTTATTTTGAACGGTTGCTGATGTGGTTATATTAATGGAGACTCCTTTAATTGTAGAAACTTTTCATAACCTTTTATCACTTCAGTACACATTAACCATGATCATGATGAAGGTCTGCTGTGACAGAGGCATAGAATGAAACATTAGGCCCACAGTTACATGTCCAATATGTCGTGTAATATATTAATTTTGAATGAATGTATTTAAAAAATGATTTTCATTTTTTGGTTTGATTTGTTAGCTAAAGGCCGTGGCTTTCCAAATGTTAAAAGAGCTGAAAACGGCCTATCCAGAAAGGCTCATTGTAATTTGTAAGGCTCAAGTTCTTTCAATGCTAAACTGAGGAGGCTGAGAAACAGTAAAATATTTTTAAGGAACACTAGGTTTTTAATGTATTTTTATGTAAATGGATTTAAAGTTATAATTTCAATATGTGATTAGTAAGCCATAGTTCCCATTGGGTGTCACCTAATAAATCCTTGGGAACCTGCAAAAATTAAAAATGAGTTTTAAGTCTGGCTCTCTAACCATTAGACAAAAATCTTTGACCCGGTGCATCAAATATTCCCTAATAAGTGATAAAAATATACTTCACTATTAACATCCTTTAACTGTTGGAAATTTTAAGGTGTGCATATTCATCCTGTTATATTCGCAGATCCTTTAATAACCTCAATTCAAATTATATACAGTATTGAATATAAATACACTAAACTTTACATTTACATTTATTAATTTGGCAGACGCTTTTATCCAAAGCGACTTACAAGTAGTTTTTTTTACAGTGGCACATTACTGCAGAGCAATCAGGAGTAAGGTGCCTTGCTCAAGGGCACTTCAGTCATGACCTGCTGGCACTGAGATTCAAACCGGCAACCTTCTGATCACAAGACCAACGCTCTAACCACCAGGCTACTATTATGATTCACCATGGCAACGGCACCAAAAAAACTAACATGGCGGCAGAAAGCTATCAGTCGGGATCAGTGAGACGTCATGGTGAGATGTCATGGTGTATAGGACACCTGTATTTATTTTGGGAACCTTCCTGTTGTTTGAACTAACCGCAGCCGTGACATGTTGCCACTCCACACATTTAATTTTGTTAGTTATGCCTTTTCTTTGGTCTACCTCACTCACAAGAACCTCTGTTTCTCTGTCAGTGAAATTTATTTTCTTTATCTCGGTTTAATTTCCTGCCATTGTAATTATGAAGAACTATTTGCCAGCTCACATTAATATGCATGGATGTTCATGAGGTGATTGAAATATGACTTATATGGTTCAATATGGGCCCATCGAACAAGCCAATTGATACTCACAACATGCTCAATCTTTCCGACGCTCATTTATCCTCACATTACCTTAAGAGATCTTCTGTCTGCAGCTAGGCTATACTCTTTACGATTATAATTGTGGATGATTTTCTACTTCCGTGTTGTCTAAATAAGATTTATATCATTGAAGCCCAAATATCAATAATACAATAAAAAATATAGAAATTTTGCCCAGTATGAGTTGCAGTTGACAGTGTAGATTGTGTGATTCACACAATTCACTTTTTAACTAAAAAGTTTGTAGGCCTACCTATTTTATGATGTGTAGGCCTAATGTAAGGGAATTTAATATCATTTTCCTCCATAGTTATTTAAATGGGCCTAAATTAAAGCCCTACTGCTTTTGATAATTGTATCACTACGGAACAATATCAAAATCTAAGTATTAAAATAGCACATGTCAATTATTTCTTCATGCCTTAAAATGACCTCTCGGACCGTTGGTTATACATAAGTACATAGATGCATTATTCGATGTGTGAACAGTAGCGATCATTCAGTTCCGATTCTGCGTCATCCTGACATATCTACGGCTCAAAGCCGTTAACGTGATTGGTTACAGGGCTGTGATGTCCGTAACAGAGTCAGTTTCAAACTGCATTTTTTAAACTGTCTTTGATAAACTACAGTTTCATGTTGAAAATACTCTGCATTGGTTTAAAGTTATGAATTTGCACACAGTTTATCTCAAATAAAGTTAGAAACACTGCATAGATATATAAACAACTTTAAAAACTTTATTTTCACCACATGGACAACATTGAAGAATTCTATGTAGCCGAATTCTGTCACCATTGACTCCCATAGTAAATATGTTTGGTTACTGACATTGCTCCAAATATCTTCCTTTGTGTTCAGCAGAACAAAGACATTTATGCAGGTTTGGAACAACTTGAGGGTGAGTAAATGATAACAGAAATTACATTTTTGGTAAGTACTTCAATGATGCGAATAGTGTCATATTTTATACTGCAAACAGTTCAAGCATTTCAACATTAACTGTAACTTCAGTTAGTTGTAATGGGTGACTCTCTTTCTATAGCTTTATACAATCTTTATCTTGTCTAATAAACAAAAGTCACAGCCTTTAAAATCAACTCAGATTTTTGGTGAATAAACAAAAGCTGCAAGTTTCCTCTTGATCTTTTTAAACAAAATCATAATCTTACTGTTGTGAATTGGGAAAGGTAAGGAGCCCGTTTTTAACAATGGAGTGTTTATGTACTGTGAAACCACCAAACGTTCCATCAGATCTGTTTCTAGTGTGCAGTATCCCCTAATCTCCTTTCTCCGGTCCCTTCAGGTCTCACTCTGGGTCTCAATCTCCACATCTCTGAAAAAACCTCCCGGAGCTCCTGTCTGAAAGTTCCCCCCATTAAAAAGCTAAGGAGAGGATTGATGCATGAACTCAGACTACAAATACACATTTCTACTGTAAATAACAAATCTGCTGTATACCAGGCTGAGGAACAGTTGATTTTCAGCGCTCTCATAACCACAGCGGCATTCCTGCTTAGGTGGTAGGGCAAGTAAAACGCTCCAAACAACACCATAGCTCCAGCCAGATCAACGGCAAGCGCCTGCAGTCGGGGGTCGCAGAGTCTGCGCAGGCGGTAGATGCTCTTCAGGTAGAAATTGCTGAGAGCACAGTAAGGTAGGAGGAAGCCCAGACAAGAACAGCATATCGAGTAAGGCAGACTTATCTTTGTGTCTGCCAGCAGTACGTAAAGGTTACAGACCGTCCAGTTGTGGTGAAGGCAAGGTGCCGTGGTGCTCATGTATGCTACAGGGTAACTCATCAAAGCTATGATCACCCAGACAGCCAAACACACCCCGAGAGCTCGCCGGCGGCTCAACAGGACAGATGAACGGAGGGGGTGGACGATGGCCAGGTAACGATCAAAACTTAGGCAGGTCACGAAGAATATGCTGAGGTAGAAATAGTTATGGTAGAGAAGTCGTACGACATGGCAAAAGGTGGAGCCAAGAGTCCATCGCATACCCACCACGTGGTATTGGATAAGGAAGGGTAACGCCAATAACCAGGACATGTCAGCCAGGGCCAAGTTATAGAGGAAGAGCGTACTGCGGGTCCAGGGACGCAGCCGACGGAAAATCAGCCAAAAAGACAGACAGTTGAGGGGAAGACCCGCCACGAGGACCGCCACGAAGAATCCAGGCATCAGGCGGATCAGGACAAAACGCATGACCTCATTGCCTTTGTCATTTATGAAGCAAAAAACATTTACCATTGAAGGAGCATCCTGTATTGAATCAGAGAAACAGAATTGGATATTATTATCTGATCAAGAGCCTACAGTCAAGAAGCAGGAAAAACCTTTCACATAATGTATTTCATCATATTCTTTATATGTTTATATGTATAACTCAATAGTTAGAAAACACAAAAAGCAAGCGTTGGGTCAAAAAGAGACAAACCCAACCTATGCTGGAGTGTTTAAACCCAACATGTTTCTGTGCTCATTTAACCCAAAGGTTGGGTTTGTCCATTTTCGAAAATTACTGTTTTGCTAATATAAACATATTTATATACTTAGTCAGAAACAAATGTATAGTTCAATGCAATGCAAGTCGCATTGGATAAAAGCGTTTTGCCAAATGCGTAAATATATACATATTATACAGTATATACATATCTAATGTTTATTAAGAATTGGTTTCTTCTGTAACTTACAATCGTCTTGTTAGCATCCATCTCGGGTAAACTCTCGTCTCTGTTATGGCTCAGTTCTCTCATGCACATTCTTTGGTATCAGGTAAATACAGGAAGCAATTGAGCAAATATCAGCTCTAAAACAAAAAAGCTTACCACCTGTTTGTGTTTTAACCATCTGTTAAGCTGCAGCCTTGATGGGTTTGACACATTATTAAAACTATTCCACATATAACATAAAACTGTGTTACAAATTGAAGGTACAACTGTTTATATTGTAGTTTATTTGGGTGACAATGGGTTGCACAAAGTTTGAAAAAATGTAGTAGATTTCCGAGTACATAAGAGCAATGCAGAAAAACACACACACAAATTCAAATACATATTCTAGATAACCATGCTAACCATGTCAAATTCAGAATAAAAAAAACCTATAAAATATTATTATTAAAGTTAATTCAATCAAATAAGGTTAAGGCATAAACACTTTTGATCATCAAGAATATGTTCAGAAATTCAACATTTAACTGAAATGATAAGGTCATGCGATGACCTTCCTAAACTAAAGGATGGATTATTATACCTTACAGCACAGCTTCCAGATTGTCAAGGTCTATAGTGAACTATTCAGACAGCATACATTTCTATAAATAGCGGTTCTTGAAATGAGAAAACAATGATTCAATTCTTCATATTACAACCAGAGGTTGGAAAAAACATTTAGATCAAATATGATTTCCAATTTAACCATTCACGTCAAAAATAAAAGCAAAATAGATGCAGATTTCTTCCATCATTACACTTCAAACCGATCGTAACTTTTTATGGTCCTCATTTGCATTTTCCGTTCTAATTTTGTTAATCTTTTAGGCCAATGTCGAATGAAATGATAAAGGCATGATCCAAATATACAGCCAGCCTAAACTTATTATTTTATACAACTGCATATTCACATAATCTGCTTCATAACACTGAGGATTGTGATGAGACAACAAGTGCATTGTGCAAATAACCTAAGAAAAAATGTGTCACAGTGGCTTTGTCCTTCTCTCACCAGGACGACACAGTAAATGAAATGGAAAGGAAGGTAAAATGATTGAACACTCCACCTGGACTTCCTATTCAGAGAACAAAGGCACGTTATAAGCATTAGCACTTTGGCTTTGATAATATATATTCTTATTGGTTGTTTTAAAGGTTCAATGAGTTGATTGCCTGTAACAATCAGCTCTGTAAAATAATAAGTATAACGTTTAATGTGCATATGTACTGTACGTACTCATATTTGGTATAGAGCTTCATTTTAAATTATATTTCTGGCAAGAAAACAAATATGAAATAACACTGCTAAATCTTTCGTGGCAGTTTTTTATATAAATGAAAAGAGAGAATTTACTACAGTTTGTACGGTAATAACTTAAAATATTTTGCAGATAGGCCCTCCTCATCTATATAATCTACATTTCTTTGTAAATGAATTCTAAACAAACAGTAAACAGATGTGTTTAAACTTCAGTTGAATATTGATATCTTAATCTATTTTAAAAAATGTCAAACATTCATGCAGATGTAAGAAGGTTTAAAGGCATTTTAGCTTTGGTTGCTTGAAGTCATTCAGAACAACTAAATCCTCATACAGAAGCTTACATTCTCTAAAGCTGAATCTCACAAAACCTGGCAAGGATTCTTTTTCACTTAAACTATTGGACATATTATTGTTTAATGTGAATTCCTCTGATTCTTTCATTTTGTGATGATGCTGAGAATAATGATAGTGAACCTCATGTTGTCCTGTGATGGTAATGAGGTTCTACTGTTTCTGCATTACGGTAATGAGAATTCACGGTTTTGGGTTGCAGTAATGAGAATCTTTAGCATTTTTGGTATCACTTTACCATAAGGTGCTATTTGTTAACAATTAGTTAATGCATTAGCTGAAATGAACTAAAAATGAACAATACTAATACTAATGCATTTATTAATGTTAGTTCGTGTTCATTAGAGACTACATAATTCAAATCAAACGTTTCCCTAAGTGGGTTTCCATCAGGGTTTTATTCAAATTTTGATGCTTCGCATCAGAAATGAGTGATGAAAACACAAAATTTCGAATTCGTTAAAAAAGTTTTTACGCTCGCTTGAAGTGCTTTATCATTTTTGCGAAAAAGTATTAATGCGAATAATGGGAGATGGAAAGGCATTCGCTGAACAAATCCTGCATAGCTAACATTAAACCCACGGCCCCGGAGCAGAAGATGGCGGCAAGGCTGAAGTTGTCTTTCCATTGCATTTGGTGAATGCAAGCTGCACTGCTAGTATATTTATAACTTGCCCAATCGTAAGAAGTTTCCATTTTCTATCACACGTCTTTTATTTACTGTAGGTTACTAGGTTACCAATACAGCTGTTACATCGCTCGAGGAATCCGATGGAAACGTATTCGATTTTTTTTCCTGTTTTTGCAAAAAATATTCGGATCACGTTTGCATGGAAACCTGACTACTGTTTACATTAGTTAATGCACCATTAACACGAATAACTGTACTCGCATGAACTAAATTTGACAGGGATTAATAAATATTAAAACACTAAATTGTTAATTATTAGCTAATGTCAGCTAATGCATTTACTACTGTTAACAATTAGCAAATTACTGTTGTGTTAGTGTGTTGTTTAGGGAACAAAGTGCATAACAACAATAAAATTCAGTCCCAAACACAATACATTTTCTTTATGCAGTTTCTTACCTTTTTAGTTCTTTTGATTTTAGACTGACACTAGAAATGCTTTAATGAGATTCGCCTCTTAGCTGTCTGGCCTTGACAAAGTGTTTACCAGAAAAACAGCTCACACTTTATCTTTGTAGTGTCATATAAGGCCAGAAAATGGCCACACCAGCAGAGAACGTTGAAAGGAAAATCAAACAAAAACAAGGATTGAGACTGCATAGATCGTGTTTTCAGCAAGCAAGTCACAGCTGAAGTCATATGGCTTTAGATATGTCGATATGTATTTTAAATCTGACTTTAACTTCATCACTTATTTTATGTTACAACTTCAGGTTTATCAATCACTATTGGGAAGACTTGGTTCTAAGAAGGGGCCCTTTCATGAGGGTGGGCTTATGGAGGTCACATGACTGAAAATAAATAAATCAAGCAGCCTTATGAGTCAACACTGTGATGAAAATGTTATGATGGACTAGTGGGGTAAAGCAAGCATGGTGATTTCAGACTCTCGCATTGGTCTCGAGATTGTAGTGTGTTGTGGTTTGTTTTTCTAGGTGTTAGGGCAAACAGTCAGAAAACACCTCATGGTTCACAAGTGGGGCGGCTGTGGTGGGACATGTACACTCTTCAGTGTTCTGCCTGTTCTGGCTGAGCTGGACTTTGAGTTTTTCCAGCTCGTAGTTGTGCAGATACTCCTGAATCAGGTAGCGCTCGCGCTTTATACGAGCTTTCACTTCCGACGGCACGTCAGGGATCAGCCAGGCCACAAAGAACTTCACCACAAACACCACATGCTGCAAGCAAATGAAATCATTTTTGATTATACATAAATAAATGAATGTATAACAATAAATATAAACAGGCCCTTTTACCCCCAGCAATAATTTAAATGACAATTAGATAATGTTTAAAGAGTAAATAACATTAGATCAGGGAAATTACATTTGTTTGAAAGTAAGCAGTCCGCCAAGTTGTAAGTCCGAAGGTTAATGAATAACAAAGGTTTTGGCTTGTAAAAAAGGGAGCAAGCAAACGAGACGTCTGAGTCTCTAACCGCCGCGTATCTACGTCACTAGAAATAGTCCTCGCCTACGTTTCGCTGGAACTGCCGCAAAACTTCACTCTCCTCCCCCAAACACTGTCGCTTGTTCGTGATGCGTGTGCATCATGTCTAGAACCTGTTTTCTGTGTTGTGAAACGTAGTCTTATTTAAACTACCACTTCTGAGGAAACAATGGTTACAATTCATTTTTCACATGACACCAAAGGAGCATAACCCCAGGGTTTAACTCAGTTCACCGAAGATTGCTTCAATAATGTCGGCGCGTTAACTGCAGGATGTAAAATGACTATACTAACTTTATATGGACCTGTTAGCTCCACCGAATCACAACCTGAAAGTGTGACTATTTCTTTTTGTCTTAACTTAAATAAATATTTGTGTACCTTATGTCTGTTTAGTTAATGCAAATAACACTTTCGTTAACATGGACCGTTATTTCTGGGGTATTACAGTTTGTTTATCTACAGTAGCTATGATCTTGGCTATTTTAAGTGTTGAATCTATTAACTCTCAAAGTATTTACTTCAAGAACTGAGCGGAGAACTATCTGTATTGTAATAACATACGAACACCTTAAACCAAAACAGGACCTTAAAAATCCAATGTTACGTACTCTATAAAAAAAACAAGGGTCACACGGACCCCATTCACACATTAAGTGAGGCCTTAAATCTTTTTTTGTCCATTCATTGTATCTTTTGTGCTCTAACTGTGTTTGTGTTAGTACAGATGTCAAAGTGTGGCTTGTTTTTATTATTATGAATTTTTAATTGAGATAAAAGGTGAACTTGATTTTGATGTAGAAGTTCAGAAGACCCTCGGTACGGTTTCACCATGAAGGCACAATAGATGTGGCATTATGTAAACAAACAAGGTTAAAACTCTGATCTGGAAAGGATCTGGTTAAAACATTAAAGCTAGAAAAATTTGAAAAAATTTAATATATAATCATTTTATGATTCTTTTTATCTATTTTGAACCTTAGTGTGTTTTCTTTTTCGAAAATATGACACTGCTCAAAAAATAATAATGCAGTAACGATAATGTTGTTGTTAAGTATGAAAATATCCAAGACTGTAATGAAAATAAAAATCAGGGTCACCATGGAAACAAACTGGTATTTAAAGGGTTTAAATTCTAAAAATGAATGAATGTTTGATAGTTATGATACGATCTGATTCTAGTGAATATAAGTCATTAAAGGGTGAGAAAATATGTATATATAATATTTTTATGATCATGTTTGTCCATTTTCAGCCAAAGTGTGAGGTTTTTAAATGGATGCACAAGGGTTAACAAACAGCTACCAATTATATACACATTTCAAGTTATACTTAGAGACAAGTTGAATATCCCATACCTCCATGATGATGATAAATGCCATTTTGGCAGCGAGAATGTGCCAAAACTGCATGGTGTGCTTGTACTGTTTCTCATGACCCGGTGGGTACCGGTAGTCAGGGTACCTACGGTATCCGCATAAAGTTTATTACATATCAGGTCATATTACCATAAACATATGTTCTAAACGGAAACCTAAAGAGCGACGGACAGACCTGCATGTGGTCACATTAAGGCTGTTGAACCATTCGGGGTTCTCTCCGTCCTCCGGGCGGTTTTCGGGTCGGAACTCTGAGATGTTGAAGACTGAGAGGCTGTTGTTGATGTATCCTTCCATGGTTAAATCAGATCCCGGGCTATACGTGTACAGATACACCAGCCGTGGGATCATGTCGGATGTGAACGACACAATGAAGGCCTGAAATGTAAGATGCGCGAGTTCACATTAACCGTAAAATCTGTCCATGACCAGATTAATGAAAGACTTACATTTAAATTAATGATGGACATTATTGACTCTATGCATGACACGCAGCCTACGCATTTCAAGAAATGTTGGATCTGTCCTTTTGACCCTGGCTTTAGTAGTGCATGCTTTACCGATTGCGATACAAAGCTGAAATGACTTTTAAAGCCAATTTAACTGTACTGAAAAATCAAGGCAGTCTTCTTGTAATGTGAACAACAAACCTGGAACTACATAAGCATTTAAAATGCTGCGGTATAACACGTGTCATAATATCTCAATGCATGACTCACGTTGGTGACCACTGAGAAAACGGCGATCATGTTGAGGATCTCCTCCCATGCACCGATGCTGTGAGCTTTGGCAGCCACGGGCCTGCGGAACTGAGTGGTGAATTTCCAAGCGTCCACTCGCACCTCCACCATGTTATTAATGAGAGCAAGCAGCGGAGCCAGAGGAAAAGATGCCACAAACAGAGTGATGAAGCCAAACTGGATAACTGCAAGAGAGGAACAGATCTATTAGTACCTTTCAGCTCTATTGTTCACATAAATGACATTATTGAATTGAAATGCCTGTAGGAATTAAACTATTGCACCCTCTGTCTGTCAAACTGTGTTACTGCAACATTCTTTCTGCATGTTTTATCAAATAATTTAACATGTGCAGTTTTGCACAAGTAAAAATCTTATAGCTGAGAAAGTACTCACCCATCTCCAGGTACTCGTAGAAGAGTCCGAGCTGACCCATACACTGGAGGTCATTATCCTGTTCCCAGCGGCTGTACAGACTCTCCGGGTGATTCCGGGCATTCCTGCTCACCCACCAGTTACGCAGCCAACTATAACGCACACATAAAGATACGTTCTCTGTAGCATTGTCCACAGCTTATGTCTGTGCTTTACTGTCAGCTGTTTTATACTACTAATAAAAGTACACGCATCCAGATCCTTCAATACATAGGGATGAAGATAAATACAATTATGGAGTGAAACTTACGGTACGAGTGCTTCCTGTATGTTCCCCCACACCTGTTTCCCTGTCATGACTATTACTAACTGAGTGGTTAACTCAATCAGACAACCGCCAGGCTCACACTGGAAACAAAACATTCATATATTTTTATTATTATTTACATACATTTGAGTTAAAGTTGCTGTTAGATAAGTAAGATGGCTGAGATTTACCTCTTCATTTCTCAGGCCGCTCCACTTGCTGAACATGTACTCGTAATCACCAGGGTAACCCACAAATTTGCCCTTGAAAAAGGCGACGTAGAAACAGGATGAATAGTAGTTGACAAACTGGAAGAGAAACATCTTCACCGTCAACTTGTTCTCATACTCCAGGTGAGTTTTCGGAACCTCTGTGAAAACAATAACATACTATAATAGTAAATCCCAGCACAAAAATCACACTGGCTTTTAGCAAGGGTAAGTGTCTTCTTAATAAGTAGAAAAGTTTCCATTTCAATATTATGTGATAATTTCTAAATGTCGATAAAAAATAGGATATTAAGTGACTGAAATGTAAACCTATTCTTCTTTTGGTTTTATGGTCGGTGCATACCGCCACCTACTGTGAGAAAGTGCGATAAGAAATCGAGCTCAACCATACCATCTATATTTTAAAATCTTTATTATGTTTATAATGTGCTAAACAATAGGTGTTCATGTTTAGATTTTAAAAAATGCTTAATATATTACATATTTCACCCGTGTTTTACACCGTCAACTCGATTCTCAGAAAAAAGGCTGGTGAGTTCCAGGTTCTATGAAGTCTGATTGGTCAAGCTGAGCAGGTCTAGTGTGATTGGTCTACCGCTTAGTGTGTGCGTTGAGATGCCCCGCCCATTGCCCTATACGTGTTACAGGGGGCAGGGTCAATGTACATTTTGGGGTTTATGATGTCATTAACCCAGGAACATTTTCTATAAAAAGTAATTTAAAAAAATCTTAATTTTCTGTGAACTTTGAGTGTTGCGACTTGGCAGATGTTGTTTATGCTCAAACAGCTATACAACTGACTAACTTAATTTAAAGAAGCGAAATTCCATCAGACCTCTCCTTTAAAAGAATGATCATGTGACAATTTAGACAATGTTTAAGTGCAGTTAAGTTAAAATATTCCTTTATCAAATTGCGTGAAAAAAACATGTTTTTTTTTTGCAATATATATATATATATATATATATATATACACATATATATATATATATATATATATATATATATATATATATACATTTACATTTACATTTTACAAGCATATATGGGAGTTTTTACGAAAAGTATGTGTTTCCACTGGCCGTATTTTGAAAGGTAATAGAATTTAGTTTCAGATTTTCAATGACTGCAAAGCAAATGTATAAAGTGTGAGAGGGGTAAAAACAGAGGAATCTTACCCATGTCAGTTATCCAAATGGCCACCCGTTCGTACAGGTAGTTCAGAATCATGATGATGACGAAGTTGATGCAGGAAGCGGTCACAGATGTAGCGAACTGAGGTGTGATTAATGACCCAACTACGTCCAGCTTATTGGTGGGGCTGTCCTTCATGATGCTGGCGAAGGCAGCAAACACTGCCAGACGGTACGCTATCACTCCGATTATACTGGCGATGATCAGACAGATCTGGGTTTCGGGATGAGAAGCATGTCATTCCCAAAAACACTGAATGTGCTTAATTAGGAAAATATATATAATTTGTCATAAAATACTGTTAACTACGACGAAAACTACAAACAAGCTCTCTAGGGCAAAACACTAAAACACTACATGCAGCTAAACACATGCATCACCAACTTACTGATTTAGGATGTCCAGAGCTGTTTCCGTACAGTCCAGTGACTTATTTATACTTCATCATGAGTTGAACAGAGATGTTTTACAACACTACTGTTTGTCTATTAATATCTGTATACAGTATGATATCTCTGTTCCAAAATGAAGCGAGTTGCCTTCATCCACTATAGAAGCTCATATATATTATAAGCGACGGATCGACAACACTGTTTAGGCATCAGCAAAAAATAAACTTATAAGTGAACAAAGACCCAACAATTTTAAGAGTGTTGAGTGTTTAAATGTTGCAAGAGGATATGAATGTGCAATAATTTGTATAATGAGAATCACAAACTGCATTTTATATATATTTAAATGGTTTTCAAGTTACCAGTACTAAGATTTTTCTCAAGTGCATTGACAAGTATCTGCATTTTTTACATTAGAGAAATGTGCTTTAAAAATTTAACTTGAATGTACTTTACTGCACTTCATTTCATAAATATATCTTTTAAGCATATAAATAAATAAAGTATATCAAGCCTCTAGTACTTCTGTTTTTCACATAAACATTTGACTTGAGTAAAAGTGAGAAAGTACAAGGTTT
The DNA here is from genome assembly GCF_947034865.1 of Barbatula barbatula. Classification (NCBI taxonomy): domain Eukaryota; kingdom Metazoa; phylum Chordata; class Actinopteri; order Cypriniformes; family Nemacheilidae; genus Barbatula; species Barbatula barbatula. The sequence goes on from NC_136788.1 coordinate 3,975,138, forward strand.
TTTGCGCACGCGTCCTTGTGAACGACTCACAGTGAAGAGAAGAGTAAATTCATTTGTACCGCTATGATCAGATGGCGCATTTTAACAATGTCTTTCGTACTTTTCTGGACCTTGACAGAGGAACATTTTCATGAGAATTATCTAAGACAGCAGGAGGTCTTATAATGTGAAGAACGTCATCTAGGTGAGTAATACATAAAAAAAGGTTGATTTTTGGATTAACTACCCTTTAAATATAAAAAGAAACACGTAGTGGCGTAGAAACGATTATATTACAGTATATGCTTAATCATTTCCAAAGTAAAAGTGTATTTAAGTAAAAATACTTGAGTACTGTCCACCGCTGGTGGACCTCTGATGTACATTTCATTTACAATATGAAAATATGAATTATCATATTTAAAATCTGTATTTTCTTCAACTCTTCACCATCTTGAATTTATTTTTCTACTAAGCTTGTCGCAATGTATTATAGAATAACTTTCTCTGTGAAAGCGTCCCTAACACTGCCCAATACGCTTTTAAATCTGTTATTGGGCAGCTCACTACGTTTTGGACAGAGCTACTTGCTATCCTGTATTCTCCATTGACAAACAATGTTTAGCAAATAAATCAAGAAAATATATACCACCGAACATCACTTGTTGTGTTTATACGTAGGATGTTAATGTAAAAGGAAATATAAATGTAACAGTTTTGATGCTCACCCAGAAAAGGACGGTGACCCCAGACATAACTGAGCGTGCACACCGGCTTGTTGCGGGAAAATAAGGTTCCATCTCCTACAAAGCAAGCAAGCAAAGCAGGGAACATGAGCGACCACCACCACACACCTGGGACAGGAGTCCTAGTCTAGAATCGGACTAGTATCCACACTTGTCAACCGGGACTCTCCGTGAGTCGTCTGCCGTCTCTACATACAAAATTCTACATCTGCCGTCTTTTAAAGCTGCGATCACACTGCAGGCAGGTCACTAATGCCACACGAACACAGCAAACCAATATCTCGTCCTCCTACGCCAGCCTTACCCACAAGACAACAGTGGTCCAGCACAGGATGAACCTGCCTGCTTTATCAGCTGATGTCTGGTATAGAACCAACTCCTGTTTCTACAGGACAGGAGCAGAGCCGAAATAAATGGGATGTAGTTTCTCAACTCGGCTAACATGACTACATAACTCGGAATTATGTTTTCGGTCCGCTAAAAGTGTGAACAGCAGTCGCAAAGTACAGGCGACCTTTGGTTACCTAACCACTATGGCCACCTCACTGGATCTGGATAGGCTATAATGTTTTGACCGGTCTAATAAACATGTAAATTTAAATTGACTATGAACGTGAAAAAAATTATCTAAAAAAAAGTGTTTTTTGACAAATGCAAAATTTAGAATCCAAAAACAGCTGCAATATAAGTTTGACAAACAAGTACGTTCAGAGAAGCCTTTAGCCTGCACTTTAAGAAAAACCCTGATGGCAAGAATATATATTAGCAAATGGTTCTTTGATGATTCTCTGTAGAATGAAAGAAAAAAGTCAATAGCAATCCATACATCAATACAATAAAAGAACTTGTTCCTGATATTCCCGATATATCAAATGTTGCTGTTATTTATATTTGGTAAAATGACATGAAGTGAAAGATTCTTGGACGAAGTCACTGTTTCAGGTTTACCTGGGTGACTCGGTTGACCCGGCTCTGTGTGCATTTGAGCTCGTACTCCGGTCTGAGCTGCATGTGCTGCTGTTCTTCCTCCATGTCCACCAGATCCCACTCGTACTCCAACCGCGCCTGACGCCGCTTCCAGAACTCCAGGAACAGAGTCACTGACGCGCAACAAACATTACACAATTATGTTATTAAACACATTTATGTATTTTCCAAATCATGCTTGTAACCTATTATGTCACAGATTTCAGAGATGGGTTCACTTTTACCACCAGGGGGAGTTAGAGTATCATTAGACATTTAAAAACAGAATTGTTTGTCTGGGCCTATGAAGAAATAAGAAAGACCTTGAACTAATCCAACACAGGTACTGGTGACATGATCTGAGTCTATACAATCTTATTATGTCAAGCCGAGGGGATTTAAGAGCGCAAAACAATTAAACTATTCTAATAGAATGATATAAACAGGGTTCCCACTCTATACCAAAACTCCCTGACTTTTCCCTGACTAAAAAGCTGAATTTGCATGACCTATAATGAATGCAACCAGGTCTTTTTTAACCAAATGTAAATTTTTCCTGCCATTTTGTCTTAGTTAAGAGGTACAGGTGACTGTGTTTGACTTAAGTGATTGGCAGGTGCCAAGGGGGAAGGGAATAAAATGGCGCCGAAGATAACCATAACAACAAAACAAAAAAATGTGTTAAAAACCATAAATGCAAACTAAAATTAAAAATGACAAACAAAAATCCCTGATGTTCCACGACTTCGACAAAAAATACATTAAATTCCATGATTTTCAATGTCTGGAATAGACCTTTTAAGATTCTGTGATATTCCAGAAATTCCTTGACCCATGGGAATCCTGTTAAAATCAGACAATCCATCAGATTGTCAAGACCTCTTAGGGGGACAAGGCGAAATCACAACGTTCTCTACTTACCCCATATTCCCATGAATATTGCAAAGAACACCGTGGCCGTATTGTCAAACAGATATGATTGCTGAAATACATTTCAGAAAAGAAGTTTATCAAAAACAAAGTAGAACCTTCATCACTGGTGTTACACGTTACATTGAAACGGCACCCACCCATGATGAATTACACGTTGAGCTGAGCTTCCAGTAGCCACACTTTTTATCACAGAGAGGACACATGATGATCTGCCCGCCGATGGTCTCATTGCAAATCTCCTTACTGCAGCAAAAAACATGCATCGTTTTATTCAATGCAGGCTTAATGTAGTGTGTTGGGAAATATCTGTCATGAAATGATCTCTTTGCATGCTTTATTATCTGTCCTGAATGACCCCTAGTCCTGCACATTCAGGCCTTGGAGTCTCTACTAAAGAGCCGATGAGTTGAATCAGGTTGTGATGATAAAGACGCTATGCCCTAAGCCCTTCGAATGGTTTATCCTATGGAGTGAGAGCTCCGAATGATTAAAGGGTGTAGGGGACCAAACAACTGTTTCTTGAAGTGCCCTTCTGCATCATCATCCCGCGCCCATAAGGAGGCGCCGTCGACACAAAGAATCATGAGCACGCAAAGTGTCCATCAGTTGCACCCTTGGAAATCCTTCACTTCGAAGGGCCCTTTGAAGAGGGCAGTTATGAGCCCTTGGGCTCGGAACGATCCTTTAACATGCCAGTCATGAAAGTACCTTTCGTGATATATCACAGAGAATGTACTAGAGGTCCTCTAGGACAGATTTGGAAACCTCTGCTTTATCGAATGCATAAACCAGTTTGTAGTGCGGTAAAAATTATACTTTAAACAATGGCATACTGTGACTTTTTAAACGTTTTTACACCTTTATTCTCACCTCCAGACATTTTCGTCAAATGAGGCCAAACCATAGATGAAACAGAGCAGACCGACAAGTGCGGCGTAAAACAGCATCTCTGTGTAAAAGCCCAGCCAAGCAAAGTAGATGCCGATCTTCTCTCCATAATATTTCCTGTGGTAAAAGTAGAACATTATTCACATTGCTTTTGTTTCATCGATGTGTGATTTTATCTAAAAACAACAAAATACATTTTCCATGCATTCACTTTCTGGAAATTTGTGGGAATTGTGCTTTTAATAAATATTATGTTTGTTTTCCTCTTACAATAAACGTTAATTTATGTAAAAACAGATAACAATGTAAATAAAATCAAATAATAAAAGGTGTGCAAATGCAAATATAAATGTAATGTTTTGAGATAAATACTAAACAACAGCAGACGTTTACAAATATGAATTTATAATAGTGTTATTGGTCTCACCGTATGAGGTTGAGCGGCTGCTCTTTGTAAAAGCGACTGAAACTTGCCCAGAATTTGTACAGTTCATAGCGTTCACTCTCACAGTTTGGATCCCGAGACCTGGTCCAGTACCTACACTACACACACACACACACACGGTATTGCATTACTGATGGATCTGACAATTCCCATCGTTTCCACTCTTTAGAGACAAATACACAAACTGACAGGTTTAACCGCCTGCGTGATAAACTTACGTCATGTAGCGGGAAGGCAGCTATATAGGTGCCGTTGTTCAGCAACCTCTTAATGCCCTTCTTCACTTTGTCTTCTTTACTGTAAGGACATCGGGAAAGGATGTAATACACCTACACAGAGAAGAGAATAAAGCAAGAGTGTAACGGCAGCCCTCCTGCTCATTTGTTTAAAATGCATACGTGGTATTTCGAATGTCAAAAAAATATCTTACAATCCTGTTCCGTGTGGACGGAGGGAAGAAGGTGTCTTTATCATCGATGAGAAAAAAGTCGATCTTGCTCTTGTCGAATGTGTAGGTGAAATAATCGGGCTCCGGGTGCATCACATTTTCAGGGAGATGAATGGGTGTAAAGAGCCAGCTCATGGGCGCTTCTTTTTTTTCTGGAATATCATTGGCTTTAAAAGGCACTTTGATTTTCAGAACGTCTGCGTAAGTTGCCAGCACCTCCCAGGGAACGTGGATCTTTAAGAAAAATGTCTTTCCATCTTCTGACTCCTGGAATGATACGAGCATGAAATAGACAAGAACACATCTGTTATTGAGCTAGTTGTGTGTTGTGTTTTGGTTGTAATACTTGAGCTTCTTTAAATCATACACCTCTGCATTTCTCCACGGAAGAAAAAAATCAGGTAAATGATAGAAATCTTTGCGCAAACAATAGCAAGCATTCACATGGTTAAGAAACATATTCTGAAGTACACTGCCCTCTAGTGGACATACACATTGCTTCTGATTTATAGTCACTAGCAAGCTTTGGTTATAAATCATATAAAGAAGTCTGTATTTGTTTAAGGCAAATATGTTCTAATGGGGTGACACTTGTGACGTCAGATGTTTTGACTTACAGATTTGTCTTCAGTCTCCAGCTCAAGTCCGGCTGTCTGTAAGTTACTTTCAAACTCCTTCCTTCGCTCCTGTATGAAGATCAACAACAAATCTGGGACTGATCTCACTAACATGCGCTTCAGTGAAGAGGGTTTAAATAATAACTATAAATCACAATCCTCTGGTAATATTATTACCTGTATGTGTACATAACTTTTACATATGACACACTCCTTATTGGTGCTGCTAGATCTTAGTGCTGCATTCGACACCATTGACCACAGCATGCTCCTACATAGACTCGAAAATGATGTCGGTATTAAGGAAATAGCTTTGAAATGGCTTAGATCTTATTTATGCGACCGTTTTCAATATGTAGCAATAAACAATGATGTATCACGCAAATCGAAAGTCCAGTACGGTGTACCATAGGGCTCAGACTTAGGGCCTATGCTCTTCGCATTATACATGCTACCTCTAGGAGATATAATAAAGCGACACGGAGTAAGCTTTCACTGTTATGCTGATGATACGCAACTTTATATTTCCTCGAAGCCTCATGAAACACAGCAATTCAATCGAATAGTGGAATGCATAGTCGATCTAAAAAAGTGATGGATGATGGATCTTCCATAAAACCCTCATCTTCAGCTTAGAATCATGGCTTTATATTCGATAGTACTCTGTCATCTGAGAACCAGGTCGCCAACACCTGTAAAATTGTTTTTTTCCATCTTAAAAATATATCTAAACTACGTCATATGCTGTCACCATCAGATGCAGAGAAGCTTATACATGCCTTTATGACATCAAGACTAGATTACTCTAATGCGCTATTACAAAAACTCCAACTGGTCCAAAATGCGGCAGCGCGAGTTCTTACGGTACAAAAAAGTATGAGCATATTAGCCCGGTTCTGTCAACCTTGCACTGGTTACCTATAAAGCATCGCATAAACTTTAAAATCTTGCTTATTACCTATAAAGCCTTGAGAACTTCTCACGTATTATAGTCCTTCACACAAAGAGTGCAGAACAGTACTCTACTCTCAGCCAGTCTTGTCTCATTGTTCCAAGGTTACCAGAGCGGGCAGGATTCAGTCCAAGGTTACAGGAGCGGGCAGGGTGCAATCCATACCCAGACCTGACAAATGCTGGACGAAGGACGTGGCGACTCTACAAAACTTCAGTCGCTATTAGATTATTAATGATCATTTTAAATCTAACTTTTTTTTTTATTTTGCCTTGTTGTGCAAGCACTGTCGAGCTTGTGCAGAGGCTGCAGCTTTTGCCAGATTTTGCAGATTTGGAATCCCTGGTTAGGCCTGGTTTCCCTCTGAGGTTTTTTTTCTCCCCCAATGGAGTTTTGGGTTCCTCGCCACCGTTTACATACTGTTTTGCACTGTTTGCCTGGTTAATTAACACTGCATATAGGAATTTATTGTGTGTCTGATATTTGACTTGACACTGACAACTGCTGTGAGACGGCACAACATTGGTATAACATGAGAGTTGACTACAGGGTTGTGCTATTTCTAATCGAAACTGAATTTAATTAAATTTCAAATTCATTTGCTGAATTGAACCTGAATTTAAACTAGGTAGCAAAAACAATGCAGGTGAATCCCTTGAATACAAACCCAAAATAATAAGATTTTAGGGAAACCAAAATATCTTATTAATTTAGCCAAAACGTGTCCAAAAATGTATGTAGTTAATTCCTAACAGTTAAAAAAAAGGCACAACTTTCAAAATGATGTTTTATAGTAAAGCAACTAAGGTTAAGCAATATTAGCTTTGTTTTGGTTATTAACTGTTCCCTTCATTTTCTTACACAATGCAGCAACAAAATAAATGACGCACCACTTTCTTCACTTCATCCTTGTCATCGATGTATGAAAGAACAAAATCTATCCTCCGTACACCATCTCTGAAGTACACAGAGTCCTTGCTCTGGTGCTGTTTATCCACCTGTACACACAACGCAAACAAACACACAGGTTATAGCATACAATAAACAAAACAACCCGGATCAACAACCTACTGCATTTCAGTTCTTGGGAAAAAGACACTTTATAAAGTTCATGCTTTTAATTGCTAGATGTGTGCAAAAATAATAAACAATTTTACAAATTGTTTTTGTATTCTGAGTATAAATATATAAATATTAACCAGCACAATTTGAATGAGTTATTTTTTCAAAGGTAGTACTGCAAGAATCACCTCCACACATGCAAGCACATCATCTGTTAACCACAGGCAACATTCTGCATCAACAAAACAAAATGAGTGCAAAAGCAGGCCAGAGCGACGGTCCAGCATTATTTCAGTAATGATCAATTATAAGATTTATTCATCCATTCACCTGTCTAATGTTTTTGCAGAATAATCTTCACACTCATTTCTGTGTAAGGACAACTCACTATGACCATGACTTTTTAGAGTGGCGTCACATAAACCGTCATTGTTTGTAAGATACGCAATGTAAAGATTCTTTAAAATGTTATGCTTCCCTTTTTTGGATGAACTGTTCCTTTAAATGTCGAAGGATTGAAAGATCCAGAAATGTATTTGCTTCCCCCTAGTGTAAGGATGATCCGTTCGCCCTTCAGATCTCATGATCTTTCCTGTAGCGTCAAACACTTTTCTTACTGAATTATATTTCAACCTTATTTAACAGTCCACGCCCTGCAGAACAACTCTGACCCCACATGAGCTCTATGAAAAGTTGAGTTATTCTATGCGGACACAAACATTGTTCAAAGATAAATAGTTGCTCAGAAGAGAAATAGCCTCTGAACGGGAACTGTCTGGCCTGTAAGAGTCCGCAGCTGCTCTCTGACAACTAAAAATAACTTACACACACTGAGTAACACAAACAAATACAGCCAGAGACCGAGAACTAGCCACGTCTCTCAGAGCTCTCACTACAACATCCTGAAATGTGACCAGCCCTGCTGAGGTTTCACCAAACGCCACTGATTTTCTTACGCTCATCCTGCAAACAAAACATGGAAATTCCTGACGACTGCCGGAAGATAACAACAAGCTCTTTCTGCAGTACACAACTGCATACTGCACGCTACCATCCTTTACTAAATGCTATTGCTATCTATAGAATGGCCGGGTCTCCTACCTTCCACATACATTCAGGCGAGAGAAACGGAGAAACGCTTTACCTCCAATCCGCTGATCAAGTGCTGCATCATTCGGCACTCGGAAATCTCTTGAGGCGGCCAAGACCACCTCCCTCACAAAGCCCAGAACCGGACACATGCATACGTAAACACACGCGCACGCATATTGGATTAAAGCTGCCCTCCTTCAGGATACACACCCAGTCATTAACAGAGAGCAAAGAGAGAGAGACAGGAGGGAGGATGAGGGGAGTCCCTCATGCCTGCAGTGATGATGACATCATCCTGATAAGATAACTACATCAGCAATTTTCAGAAGAAAGAAATTGGCACTACATATTACTGACTGCACTGCATCATTTATTATTTTAGTTTTTGACCCTTTATGTAGTACAAATTATTGTTTGGTTTTCAGTTTGCTGCTTTATGTTTGATCTCCCATAATCCAAAGCACTTTGTATTACTAGCAAATTCTCGATTCACTTTGTTGATATCCCTCGCTAAACTTTTATAAGAATGGCAATAAAACCATGTTTTGTACTATGTAACACAGTATATATTAAATCTATATATGCGTGTACACAGTATGTATATACAGTACATACACTCACCTAAAAGGTTATTAGGAACACCTGTTCAATTTCTCATTAATTCAATTATCTAAATCAACCAATCACATGGCAGTTGCTTCAATGCATTTAGGGGTGTGGTCCTGGTCAAGACAATCTCCTGAACTCCAAACTGAATGTCAGAATGGGAAAGAAAGGTGATTTAAGCCATTTTGAGCGTGGCATGGTTGTTGGTGCCAGACGTGCCGGTCTGAGTATTTCACAATCTGCTCACTTACTGGGATTTTCATGCACAACCATTTCTAGGGTTTACAAAGAATGGTGTGAAAAGGGAAAAACATCCAGTATGCGGCAGTCCTGTGGGTGAAAATGCCTTGTTGATGCTAGAGGTCAGAGGAGAATGGGTCGACTGATTCAAGCTGATAGAAGAGCGACTTTGACTGAAATATCCACTCGTTACAACCGAGGTATGCAGCAAAGCATTTGTGAAGCCACAACACGCACAACCTTGAGGCGGATGGGCTACAACAGCAGAAGACCACACCGGGTACAACTCATCTCCACTACAAATAGGAAAAATAGGCTATAATTTACACGAGCTCACCAAAATTATATTGAGACATTCAGATGGTAGATTCAGAATTTGGTGTAAACAGAATGAGAACATGGATCCATCGTGCCTTGTTACCACTGTGCAGGCTGGTGGTGGTGGTGTAATGGTGTGGGGGATGTTTTCTTGGCACACTTTAGGCCCCTTAGTGCCAATTGGCCATCGTTTAAATGCCACGGCCTACCTAAGCATTGTTTCTGACCATGTCCATCCCTTTATGACCACCATGTACCCATCCTCTGATGGCTACTTCCAGCAGGATAATGCACCATGTCACAAAACTTGAATCATTTCAAATTGGTTTCTTGAACATGACAATGAGTTCACTGTACTAAAATAGCCCCCACAGTCACCAGATCTCAACCCAATAGAGCATCTTTGGGATGTGGTGGAATGGGAGCTTCGTGCCCTGAATGTTCATCCCATAAATCTCCATCAACTGCAAGATACTATCTGTAATAAAGATCCATAGAAGGGAAGGAAGGAGGCGGGAACCGGCGAACATTCCAACAATAAAACTTTAATTAAATAAACAATAAACACTGAAGTAACTGACCGACAGCCACCTCACGGTAGACTGCCGGCCATAAAACATACACACACTTAACACATGTCCGGGCCCGGTCCTCTCTTGTCAACAGTCCTGCCGAACATCCTTTTAAGCTCCCAATCTCCTCCGTGATAAGATGCGGGACCGGTGCGCGCACAGCTGCTTCCACTTATCACTCACGCCACCGGCCCCGCGTCACGGCTCTCGTCCCGCCTTCCTCACCACACTATCCTATCAATATGGGCCAACATTTCTAAAGAATGCTTTCAGCACCTTGTTGAATCAATGCCACGTAGAATTAAGGCATTTCTGAAGGCGAAAGGGGGTCAAACACAGTATTAGTATGGTGTTCCTAGTAATCCTTTAGGTGAAAGTATTCGTAAATGTATGTAATTTTTTTACTTTTCTCAATTTCGTATTATTTTCCAGGGATGTTTTGTTCATTTTCGTACAGCTGTTTTGATACAATACAAATTGTAAAAAGTTGACCTGATTATCATGAAATGTGTCTAAAGCTTGCCTTTGATGGTTGTTAAGGTGATGTTCTGCTGTTGTGGTTGGTTACCAGAAAATTGCTATATGGCTGCTATGGTGTTCTGGATGGTTGCTAGAATCATGTTATACTGCTGTATTTAAAATTAGAAAATTGTTTTGTGATCGCTAAGGTGTTCTGTGTGTGTAGGTAAATTGTCTTGTGGTTGCTATGTGTTCTTGGTGTTTATGTGCATTTTGGGTGGTTGCTAAGGTGTTCAATTGGTTCCTAAGGTGTTGATATTGTTGTTGTTGGTTCTCAGGAAACTGGTATGTGGTTGCTAAGGTGTTCTGTGTTTTAAGTGCATTGCTATGTGGTTGCTAGGGTGTTCTGTGTTTTAAGTACATTGCTATGTGGTTGCTAGGGTGTTGTTATAATGTTGAAGTTACTCATTTTGATGTGGTTGAAATCGTGGTTTTGTGTCTTTTAGTGACTTGCTAAGTGGTTGCTTTGCTAGGGTGCGCTGGTGGTTTGCTAAGATGTTCTGGGTGTACAAGTGCATTGTTGTTTGGTTGCATATGTGTTCTGGGTGGTCGCTAAGGTGTTCTGTTTGTTTAAGTCCATTGTTATGCTGTTTCTAAGGTGAAAATCAAGCTAGGAGAAGTAATGTAATGCACACCGCTCCTGAACAGCCCACATAATGACATTGTCTTACATATGATGGACACGGTGGGACTTAAGTTTAATAATCTGGATGAAGGGTCTGTTCAAATCCATGAGCCATAACAACGTTTGCCTTTAGCAAACACAAGTAATTATAGACCTGAAAGAACTGAACATCTGATATGCCTTGGAAAAAAAACTACTGATTGTATGTATGTATTACCTGTGTATGTCAATACACATATAGCAATAAACCTGCAGTTTCAAACAGACATGATTCAACTTTGACCGCTCTCTCTCCAAATGAGATTCAAAATCGGCAATTGCCTTTTTGTGAGTGAAAGCTCTTTGACATATTAGATTATCGCCAGTCGCTTTATCATGTCATGACTGATAATGTGATATCCAAACAATGGCACTTTCAATATGAATGGGTTAGGGTATTGTGGGGGATTGCTGTGATGACATTGTGGCTTGTAGTTGTGTCCCCCTCCTTCTTCCAAGTACCGTGTATAGATATTTTCCAACTAGCTTTATCAAGCCTGCTTTCAAGAGTGATCAAAACCCACCAAAAGACGCTACTTTGTGAGGTGCCATTTATGTCCATCTCACAAACAGCTCACATTTTAATACCTCAGTCTACTGAGCCACGAAAGAGCAGTAAAACTTTCCACAGCAATGTCCACGCTGGCGTAATTTGCATGTCAAGTGTACGACCCATTTACAGATCTGCCGTCAAAACATTGCATAGATACAGTATGCAAATACCACTTCCCCAGATAATGAATTACAAGTAAAAGAGAATGAGAATCAGAGTGCAGGGTTAAAATTCAGCATCTAAGTAGCCTGATCCGAGCAAAAAAAGAAATCTCACATGCAAACTTGTAATAACTGCTGAGCAAACCTATTTTCTTTAAATGAGGTCTATTTACTGTAAGCAGGCAGTGTGTTGGACATGGTAGAGCATCTGCTGTTCTTTCACTATGACTCTCCTCTCTCTTTCATTTTCCATAATTACACATTAGAGATGATGCATATGTGCAGAGGTGGTCTATCATCGCCATAAGCCCATGCACTTATATATAGCTTAAGTATATGTATGGTCAAAGAAATAAGGCAGGGATGTAAAGATCTACAAAGGCCTTTAGCCACAAAGTGCATCTGCTCAAATACAGATATATAATCTTGAAATGTGACACAATTATAGACTAAAAAAAACAAGGTTAATGAACACAGTGCTTCTTTTTTACATATAGAGATTTATTTTCATAGAGGGAAAGTCGAAACAGTTGTGGCTTTTTAAGCATAAATTTACACTGAAGTCTAAGAGTCAACTAGAGGAACTAATACGGTGTAAATCATTTCGTTGCTGCCTTACGTTTTTAAATTCAATCTAACGTTCTTTATAAGTCACTTCAACTTGATATTTTCCAAAGTTGAGACGTCAAAGCAAGGAAGACACCAAACAAACAACATAATTTTTATCTGCAATTTTTGTAAACAATTGATGGTGGTATTATTGTGACGCAGTTCCCACTGACCAAGACAAGTTGGATTTGACATGAGCCATAGTCATGTTGCTATGCAGTTGCTAGGGTGTTCGGGGAGCTTTCTTTTATCTTAGGCAGTGATCTCTGATAAACATTGAAGATACTTTTACGATGACGTAATAAAGTTCTGATATCCAAGCCAGGCACACATGCATGGTCACAGTTCACAAACTCAGCCCTCTTTACCGTGTCGTACCCGGGAGCGATACTTCAGAAACAAGTCTCTCTTCCTCCATATCTGTGGATAAATTGAGCACGGTGAGATATAGACAGTGGTAAATACTCTAGACTAACAAACAAAGAAACACACAGCAGTCCATGCCAACCCTTTGATCAATACCGTGCGAGGCAAACGTGTGTAAATGTACATCATTCATTTGAGAATCCTTCAGTGACGGTCAACTCAACTCATCTCTATCTGATAATGACATGATTCAAGCAAGTTGCAACAGCGATCTTTTTAATTCTGTTCATCGAGTTTCAGGGAAACACATTTATTGATTTGCATGGCACCGTTTTCTCTCTACATCCCAGTGAACGCCCATCTATCTGCCTCTACGAAACAGAAGCCATTCTGAACATGCAAACACGCCGGTTTTGAGTGAACAATGTTTAATGTTAATCTCTGCAGGAAATACAAGAGGAAAATAAATACATAAAGCCTAAGTGTGTTTTTTTAATATGGGTTTAAAGGAGTCATATTAATAATAGTCGCATTTATCTTATCCCCTGCACTATTCATACATACTGAATAGAATAGGTGCTGAATACGGAATAGAAATGATATATGTCATATGATAGTATACAATCAAAGCTATATGTGAAACAAACATTTCATAGCAAACAGTTACCCGGTAGGGTATGTGCACAAGTATCGATGATGTACTTACGCTAAAATCTATGCCGGCTAGGTCACTTCCGCTCTCATAGCACTAACTGATAAAGATGTTTTTGGTTAGAAAACGTTACAATTTCGGCGAACCGACAGCACATCTTCCCTTGTAGTGCTGAAAAATCCTCTTAGTGCTATGAGAGCGGAAGTGACCTAGCAGGCAGAGATTTTAGCGGAAGTACATCATCGTCACTTGTGTATATACCCAATTGGAGTGCTAGGTTAGCTTATTGACATTTCAGCGATAACAAACGTTATATGGCCCAAACTTAACTTCCGGAACATCCGCAGAGAATCTATAACTGCAGACTAGTTTTCATTTAATTCAATACAATTAATATACAATACAATATTAATGTAAAGTAATAATAATGTACATTAAATAAAAATAAATTGTCACATTATAACCAAACGCAGTACACAGAAATTAACTTTGGGTGTGTGTGTGTGTGCGTCTATACACCAGTTGCGCTTACTATATTTTATTATATATCTATTTAACAATCCAGTTAACAAATTCACCCCATGACAGAGTGTTTTTTTTATCAGATTCACACAACAGACTCATGCTTGCAAAGCAGTTAACCTTTTGTACGTTTAAATGAGGCTCATGCACTCAGTTCATTCTTTTGACATATGGGCCCTTTTATGACACAGTACACACACATACGGTCCTATCTTACCCCCATAAAGCTGCCGAGGTGTTGCTGTGGTTCAGTGTTTTCTTTCTCACACTGTTCACACCCAATCACTGAAGAATGACTTGAGCAAACAGACGCAATGCTTGTGCACTCAGAGACAACACTCAACGTGGACTAAACAGACAGAAAGAGAGACACAGAAAAAATGGAGTGGAGAGCAGGGCGGATGGCACAGACGCGAGTGCTAGAGCGTGGTAACATGAATTAGTTACCTGAAATCAAACTAGTTGGAGAAAAGTAAAACCATAAAAACACAAGAGAGCAAATGCACAGAAGGGTGAAGGACAGATAAATGGAAACATAAAGTGAACGGTCATTCTTGATGACATCAGCTAAATTCGTAGTGGTGCGCGGATATGAGATAGATTAAAGGGGAAGTTCACCCCCCAAAAAAATCTGTCATGATGTAATCACCCTCAGGTTATTCAAAACCTCTATGACCTTCCACAGAACACAAAAGTAGGTGTACCATATTGGCAGAATATGTATATGCAATATATATGTTTATCCAAATCACAGTGACTGGAGGCTGTCAATGTGACTTGTTTGAAGACACACGAGAACCAGTGGTTACAAGTTCATTCCTCACAAAAATAAGGCTTCGGGAAACATGAAATATGGCACACAACTCATACAGAGAATTGTAATAGTGCTTTTTTTCCTTTTGGACCGTGACAGCCCCAGTCCCTGTTCACTTTATGTAGCCTATATAACAATGCAAAACCAGCAAAGAAAGTCACATGGTTTCGCGTTGAAAAAAGAGGAAATCATAGACTATTCCTCAAACCTACATACAAATTTCTCTAGAAGAAAGTGATTGGGGCACAAAACAATGTCAACTAAAACTGCGAGTAACAAAACCACAAAAGGTTTGGTAGGAAACAGGTACAGCAAATTTTTCATATGCAAACCGAATGGCCGCGAATGGTTGAATGGTGAGCTGATTTGAATGAATGTGTCATCATCAATGAGCACCTGTGTCAAACAAACTTGACCGATCCATTGTGCTTCAAATGCACCTTTCCATTGCAGGAATATTAACACAGCAATAATAAACACATAAACATCCCTAAATTAAAGCACTGACCTGTGACAACATACATCGTGTCATCGCCATAACAAAAGCACTTCTTTGAAAACCCCACCATTCACACTGTAAGTTTTCATATTGAACAATACAGCATTTTTAAGCAACTCACAACTAACTTATGTAATAAACCCATTTAGCATCACCAGCTGACCTACAAGGTGGTTGCTAGGGGGTTCCTTATGATATTCGGGGTATTACATACAGTAGGGTCAGTCAGATGGCTTAGAAGTGAAAAACATTTCATCCCCTCAAGGTTTCATTGTACGACCAAACAAATAAATAATGCTGCTAAAGCTGCTTAAAATGCGTAAGAGATTTTACCACAGCGCTTTCAAGTTGAAATGATTCCTTATCCGAACTCGTGTGGAAGCCGTTGTTTTCCTCTGGAGAAGATAAGAAAACAAGAAGTGTTAATATATAGACACGTGACATTTTAAGTACTTAGCAAACTGTTCCCATTTTAGCTGCTTCTGAAGAAGCAAGCAATTGTGAAATAAATGTAAGCATTTTTATCAAAATTTGAGATAAATCACGTTTAAGTGTGACAATAATGGAGTTCTCTGTCAGCCATTGGCCAAACTGGTAACATTCACAAAGTCAGTGTTGCTTGTCAAGTGTGTCATCCTTAATTATTACAACGCTGGTTTTAATGCTTGATTCTGATTGGCCAGTCCCGACATTTGCAGGTTTGTTATTCCCAGATAACAACCTCTTAAAATAATAATACACATTAAAAACGTCGTTTATTACCATAAACCTGAAAGTAAATGGATTTTCCTCGCTTTAGTTCTGCATTCGGTAAAAATTAGCTAATAAAATATTTCAAATTCACATTTCATGTCCAGTTTTTGACTCATGTGGCAAGTAAGTTAGCAGTGTGCATTATCCCTTACGGAACGAATAACCAAAGTCAACAGCCTTTTTCTATTCTTGCGATAAAAGTCGAGAAAGGTTGCAAACATGCTTACAGCAATTACAGTAAATATAAACATTGTGAACTTCCGTAACACTGACTATTGAATCAACACCAAATCAGTGTATATAGATGTAACACCATGCAGTGGTGGGCAAAACAAAAAGTATTACGATGGCAATCTGACAATAAGCATTTAATGTCAACAATAAGCTTTAGTCTACATCGTTTAGATTCATAAATACCTGCACATACTATAGCCACATTAATAAAAGTTTGCTAATAGCAAACGTAAATGTTCACAACAGAAAGACCTGAATACAAATGACGGGTACACACACTCACAGTTGTGAAAGATTAAATGTATCAGCTTTGCGGGTAAGGTAGGTTTTGAAGCATGCTAGCTGGTTTGTGCTGGTTTAAGATGGTCATTTGCTGGTTTAAGATGTTCAAGAGCTTGTCCTGAGCTGGTTTAGGACCAGCTTAAACCAGCTCCAGACCAGCTTGACCATCTTAAACCAAATCAAACCAGCTACCATGCTTTAAAACCTACCTAACCCGCATATGTTGTTGTTTTCCACAGGGATGTGTATTTACTATGTTAGATAATGCCAAACACTCACTGTATGCCAAAACAGCTCCATACAGTTGGAATACTAGAAAGGTTTCTTTTCAGAGCCCTTTCAGGCTAATTTCCCCTAGGCCAAGCTCATGTGTGTGTTGGGTGTCTTAGAAACCGCAGTGAACTCCCTGAAGTCCTAAACTGAGACAGAATTAGACTTTTCTAACAGAAGCAAAGCATCGAAGCAGTCTTCAATACGTCCGAAACCTTCATTACACATCTAACATTACACTATACTGCAGGTGTGACAGCTACTCAGGAAATCAGTGTTGTGTACCTTTCGTCGGATGTTAGAAACATTCATGTTTTCCTACTAGTCTTAAAATGTCAAAATAATGGACGTAAAGGAACCTCAAAATGATATAATGGTATTTGCAATGGTTTCGAACCTCTCATACTGTCATTTTACAACCACCAAGCCAATAAAAGCATGCTGTAGTTTGTATTATCTAACTGTTATAAAAATATGTTATATACACTTTCAGATTAACAATCAAAGTCAAAGTCGAAGTCTGCTCTATTGTCAAATCTGCCACATGTACAGTACATACATATAGAGGATTGAAATTGCGTTACTCTCAGACCCTTGGTGCATACAGATAACACTAACACAGAATAAAAATATATACATAAAAAAAATCTGATAAATACAGAATATACATATGTCATATACAACTATTACAAGCAGGGATATAAAAAAAACAAGAAGATCGGAAATGGGAATAAGCAGATGGAAATCGCCATCGTATTATAATCGCCATAATATTTCACCAATTCTGAATTTAATTATCTGAATGTGACATAATCGACGTCCAAGTATGCCAGATCATATCCCTCACACAGGATAATAAAAATGCATGCATGTGTCCAATATTTTATACCCTGGCATCAAAAACTAGAAGTGAGAAATATTTGCCGACACAGGAAACACAAGGCACGGTCCATTTTGTGGTTTGTTGAATGTCAAGCACATGAATATACCCATGATTACAAAACCTTTGAGATGTGACACCGTGGACAATATTCTTTGAAGATATCATTTGTAAATAAAGAAATGCATTGAAGTGTTTATGAAGTTGACCTTACTGGACATGTACAGGAGAGTTTATCCAAGCCTTTGTCGGCTTATTTGGAAATCTGTAGTCAGACTCAGCAATATACAAACCAGTCAGAGGCAGCACCGCACATGACAAACCAGTTTAGTTAATTTTTATCTTTAAAGCACCCTGAAACAGTTATGAGGACCAATTCCTTATTCCATGTTTCATCTTTTAACACAGACCCGATTTATGAAGTTAGACAGACTTTAAATATATTGTGTGTGATACTCTATCCCGCTTGAGCACATATAGCCCAGGTCAGGAGGTCTAGTCGCAATGTTTCAAAAGCAAAATAAGCTACGAGTGCTGCAGTGCACATTTACACATGTAACAGATCCTTCGTAAAAAGCTTGTGCATTCAAGTGACATTTTAGTAGTGCGTGTTCACTGGGACTCGAGCCCATGATCTTAGCAAGTTGGCATTTAAACTACATTGAGATGGCATGACTAAGTGAAAGTAGGTGACCATTTTAAGGTTGAAAGGCTATCAAGGGGGTTTTAAAGGCGAAGCTGATGACTCACAAGCAATTCGGCTGCACTGTACAATTTAGATGTCATCTCTCTGAACTTCATGTCCAGGCTATACACAACATTGGCCAACTTAACAGCTCACATATTAAAACATAGTTATTAACTTAACAATACATGATATTATATTACTTACATAGTTTATTCGTAGAAACTAAACATAAATAATAACTTGCTTTGAAAAAGTCCAAACATTGAACGTCACTGACAATGTAACAGGATCTGACTGTAAATATTGACATGTATCATAATTACTGCAGTCAAACAAAAACATCCCATGAAGGATTACAGTTTGTTTCAACTTTTTTAACTTTAAGGTCGTTATAAGATCACATTGAAAGTTGCGAGCCGTGCGTATTTCTGTTTATCTCTCGTGTTTGTAACTTAAAGTAAGAGCGTTTAAATAAAAAGCGATGGAATAAGTACACTTTTTTAAATAATAGCGAATTATATTAGTAGCCAGACATGTTCAAACACACCCATATTAGTGTAAAGGCATTAGTGTGGCGGACACTCACCACCGCCGCCGTTGGACCAAGCGGTCCGGTCCATTTCAATAAGCGTCGGATCACCCGACTTTCCGCGATTCATTTTCCAAGTCTCCAAACGTAACCAAGTGAATTTAACGGAGTTGTTGAATCAATGATCTTTCCGCCGGGGCTCAGTCCGAGCCCACGCCCCGTGATCTGATCTCAGCTCTCTGACCGCCATCACTCCGCGCACAGGGGATTAGATTTGGCCACACTGGGGCTTGTCTTCGGGTCTCCGTCGGGGAAATTACGCCCCTAGTGTGATGCGGCAGGGTTTGTGTTTAATATACATGAGATGTTAATATTCATAAACGAGTCTACGCCATTGGAGGACTGCCGAGAAACGTCAGCGTTAGTAGTTAATATTCATAAACTATGCCTTCGACACGGTTGAAGTATTAATGTTTGTGTTAAAGGGGATGGTTGGAAACGACCGCAATTTTGTCGGCACAGTTGCCTAAAGAGAAAAAGATGAAAACAGGAAACAAATTGGCAATTGCATGAGATGATGGCAATATGTGAGCATAGTTTGCTTCAAAGATTCATTTCTTGAATGACCTTTACATTTTCAATTCAATATGTATAATATAGTATATATATATATAATATAGTGTATTTAAAAAAAGTCTGAAATGCCAGACAAGATATTTGTGGTGAAGTTCCTATACATATTGAAAAAAATGAATGAATATACTTTGATTCATGCATTTAAAACTGGTAAGTATTAAAGAAGCCCCAATACATTTTAAGTTTACTTTGCATGAAAGGTACCAATTTGAGTAGAATTGCAATGTTCAAAGTGATGCAAAGTGATATGTGTTCAAATGAATAACTACTGATATCTAAAATAGATTTCAATACGGATGACATATACAACAAAATAGAAAAGATTTGAATGTCAACAAAGTCTTGAAGAACCTAAAGGCAAGAGGATACTTTTGTACAGAGCTGGCATTTGTTTTGTAGGTGTAGTTCATTTACTGCTTTACGCACCTATATCTGCAAACAGTTTCCCTTAACTCATTTGCATTTTATTTCCAAAGAGCGTTCATCTCCTATGGTAGATGTTTACAATTCACATTAAGCACGCACAACAGCTTTATAGCTGAACAATGCTGTCTTTACAGGGAGCTGACAGAAATAGGAAGGTATCAGATCTGACATCCTGGTGCGCATGCTTCAGTGAAGAAATGACATCTCAGGTAATAGTTAAATGATTTGCGTGTAAAGCTCACCCTAATATATCTATTTGAAACAGTATTTCCATGGAAACTTGTTAACCCAGTTGTCTTTACCTTAAGGGTTAGAAATGATATACTTTCAAAATGTAGTCCACGAGCAAAATCTAATATGGTGAGCATTTCATTGGTTCTTGGGTGTGTTGAAATATCCAACTTGTCACAAGACAAGAATTATCAATTTGCTACTGTATTTTTACTTAGCTCTATTGTGTGTTTTGTCAAACAGCTGCAAATGGAGCAAACACAGGATGTTCAGAATGTAACATGGAAATGACTAAAGCTCACTAGCATGAGCAGCTGCTTTGTACAAAAACTGTTCCTCAAAATTCCTTCACATCTGATTGCTTGTTCAAGCCCCACCAGAACTGTAACTCTAGTTCGTGTAGCCCAATATAGACTCCTTTGGCCTTGACTGCCCTTTAAGTGGTTTCCACGGACCTTCACTGTAGCAATTACACTATTTGGGTGGGGCAGTAAAACATGGAAATTGCTGCCTTTTTCCCAAACCTTAACTTCTCCGATCTGGGTTTCATAGATTCACAGCCATATGTGAAGGTGGAAGATGCACGGGTGTGTGCCACCTTCATGATGGCTATTATGAAGGCAAATCAGTAGCAAAACTTAAGAGCATGTAGAATTTAATTTGTGAACTTGTATAGTAAGTATTTGTACTAAAATCTAAACCCACAGCCCCAATTTGAAAACTCGTGGACAAAACTCACAAATCTGTCTTCTGAATTTGGAGTTGCAGAAAAATAATACTTAAGATAAATGTGTAAACTGGCATTTACAAAATACATTGGCAGATACAAATACAGTGCACATATTTACACGTTTTCCAGATTAGGACCACAAATAGACAGATCTGTCACTGCAGTTTCAAATCTTCCCTCCTTGACTTTTGCTTTACGATAGACCAGTCGCAAAACTAACATGTGCACTTGAAAGCTCATGCGGCTGAGCCACACCGCCACTTAAGGGCAGGAAAATCACAATGAAAGGAGTTTTTTAAAGCTTTAAAAATGTTTAAAGAGTGTACTTTTAAGGGTAAACATACTTACTATACAAGTTCACAAATTAAAATCTACATGCTCTCAAGTTTTGCTACTGATATACCTTCATAGCTATAAGGGTTGGGTCGGGAGGGGACTGGGAGTAATAACAGAACAAGAGTGGTTTGTAAGATTAGAGGCAAAGATAGTTTAGATATCCTTTGAGCTCACACACTTTGATTTAGTCCTAGTAACTCCACACATAGTAACTTCTTTTACAATAAAGTATTGAAAAGATGCATTCAATACTAGTAATAAAATGTATACTAGAGTATTCACTTTTGTTTTAACAACCTGAATTGAAGACACCAAACCAAATTCATTAAGAAGACACATCTGTTTTCCTTTGCAATAATAACCATAATGTGTGAATGATTTAGGATTTATTTAAAACAATATTAAAGGTTTAATTCACTTTTTTTAGTTCTACAAACATTTAATAGGTAATTTATCCAGTTGGAAAAGTTTGGTGAACAGAATAGCCTATAAGTATGACAGAAAATTGACTTTGTTATTCTATCTCTCTGATTGTTTTGCGGATTCATGTGACAAATGTGACAGTTGGCAAGTTTGTGTTGCAACTGACAATAATGTGCCTTTACAATAATAGGCTATCTGTACAGTATCAATAATACCGTTATTATCTTCAAGTGTTATAAAAATATATTCTCTCTCTCTCTCTCTCTCTCTCTCTCTCTCTCTCTCTCTCTCAATTTCAGTAACGTTATATACAGGTGCCCATTGGATTTGATATCCCTTCTTTATGTGGCTGTTGTTGACACCAGATGAATACGCATTTTATTACATAATAAAACGGTAAAGACATTACTTAAGAAAACTTCAAACAAGAGCAGGAAAAGATTAAGCACATGGACAGTTATATATTATTACACAGAGATCACACTCAGAAAAGACTATGCATTGCTTATAATATAGTGTATACTTATTTATTAGATTTTGTTTTTATATATGTTTTATTAATAGGCTAACCTACATAAATAAAAAAATGGCACAACACACAAATTATATTGCTGTTACTAGAAACACGTTCTCAAACAAGCATGTGTTTTATAAAATGAAATCCGTACAATGCGACATGCGTGTTCCCGACATGTGTACAGTAGTCAGGCGCATCGCTGTGCCAACCTCTAGTTACACATTCCTCGAGACAACAAAGTGCGCACCACTGCAGTGCCTCCACCTGCTGGTGACTTTAGGAACTGCCGTCATTTCCCTGATCGTTTCAGAATGAGTATGGGGAGGCTGCAGACCTGGAGCCGGTAGATATACGCCCGAAGCAGTTTTACGTCCCAAGCAGTTTTACGCCCCTGTTGCTCCTTCTTTTATTACGAGAGGCAAAAGTACTTGATTGAGTCAGATCATATGTTATGTCCGACTCAAACTTAGCTAACCACGTGTAGGTTAAGCTGTCCCTAGTTTTCTCTTTACCTGCTCTGTCTCACTCACTTCTAAAATTAATTTAATTTTAATTTTTTATCTTGTTGTCTGTCTTTAGCTTGCGTGACATGGCTTCTTCTGGTAAGATCCTGTTTAATCCTTGCATTTAAACATAAACATGGTTTCTGGAGTAACATTAGAGTGGATAATCACAAATGTGTGATGTGTTTTGACAGTCTATGATGTGTGAACACACATAATACACATTTATAATAGGCATGTATGTATGCAAATCTCTAAGTCTCTAAGTAAAAAGATTTAAACTGTATTCTCACTCATGTATTTTGTCAAATAATACATACATACGTCATGCATGATAAAACCCACATTAAAAACTTTGGTCCAATATGGTTTGAATGTAGAATTTGGTTTATAAGATAATATAATTCTCTAATTTATATCTTAATATACGGTTTTCTTAAAATAGCTTACTGATCTGGACAAATGTATGTGCACTTAATGTGTGTTTTATCATACTCCGACAGGGGCATAAAACGTCTCGGTTTCGTCTGTAACCTTCGTTCCCTGATGGACGTTGTGTAGAGAGACTGACTGGGGTTTGATCTTGAGAACCTACCTTCTCCGAGATAATTAATTATAAACGCCAATGGGCTTGGCGAATGGCACGCGCACGCCAGTCTCCGCCCCGTACATACGGGTATAAAGGAAGATGGCGGCGGTCATTCACTCACCCTTTGTACTGAGGAACCTGAGAGGGCACTCCCGATCACTGCAGTGGTTCGGCGCAGCGTTGTGGCATTAAGACACAACGTCTCGTTCCCTCCATCAGGGAACGGAGGTTACAGACGTAACCGAGACGTTCCCCTTCAGTCGGTCTCTCGACGTTGTGTAGAGAGACTGACTGGGGATCTATCTATACGCCACAGCGATGCACCATATCACGACCTCCAGCGGAGCGACCCTGACTAGGCTAGCAAGTCACAAGAGTGCTACCGCGAGATGTAATCTTCCAGTAACATAGTAGTGGTCATACTGATAAGCCTGTACTGACGGTAATCACAGACAATGGCGTACGCCTCTAGTAGCGAGGAGCTGTCCGGAGCCGAATACTGGGGAAACACTGCTCTCCTCATTGAAGAGTGTGTTACGGAAGCCACATCCTACCCAGAGTGGAGGTTACATGTGGAAACACTAACATGGTCTCACCGGTGGGGAGAACAACATGCGAAAAAAGGTGTCAGCCCGAGTAGGGGGACAAATCCAGGTGGGACCACCACCGGTGGGGAGGTCACAGATTCACCAGTCGGGAAATCAGAAGTGAGGAGTTCAACACACGGGACGACCCAGAGGGGAGTCACTACGTATGGGGCACTAGCCCTAGTACAGGGGTCTACCTGAGTAGGGATGACTCTACCTATACTGGACCTGGTTCCAACAGACGGCTCCGCTCAGTCTGTTACCAAGTGCAATGCTTAGTGACGGATGGAATGCCTATACTTTGCCGCGAGAGGGGAAAGTAGGGAGGCTAAAATAGCGCACAAGTCTCACCTGATGAGGGGAGAAGGTGCTTTCGCAGGCGTACGCCCAAACCAGGATACTGCCCTAAACGCCGGGGCGTTAAGGACATGGGCTGCAACTTGTTCTACGCGGAGATTGTAAAATCTCGTGAAGGTACTGGGCGTAGCCCAACCCGCAGCACTGCAGATGTCTGCCAGAGAGGTGCCCTTTGCCAGTGCCCACGAGGAGGCTATACTCCGTGTGGAGTCAGCTCTCACTGCGAGCGGGTACGGGCGATCCGTGATGGCACCCAACAACCCAGTGCGTAACCTCTTTTTGGAGACAGCCCTCCCCGGGTGCTGTCTCCCAGAACAGACAAGAGCTGCTTAGAGCTTCTGAGGCTCTGTGTGCGGTCCAGATAGAGGCTACTGGACACAACACATCAGATTTTGGTTCTTCCCCAAGTGCCTGCAGGTTCACCACCTGTTCCCGAAAGGGAGTGGTGGGAAGCTTGGGCATGTAGCCAGGACAGGATCTCAGGACCACGTGAGAATTACCGGGCCTGAGTTCTAGGCAGCCTTGGGACAAAGAGAATGCCTATAGGTCCCTCACCCTCTTGATGGAGGTGAGCGCTGTCAGGAGTGCAGTTTTCATCGACAGATGAGGAAGACTGGCATCTCCGAGGGGCACACCGGGACCGTACCAAGGCCCTGTAGGACCACATTAGGCTCAAGGTGGATACACCCTTCTCGCTCCCCTGAGGAACCTGGTGACCAGGTCGCGCTGACAGAGATACTTACCTGCCGGTCAGCACTGATCCATTCATGCAACTCCCTGGGTTCTTCTCCCGGGGAGAACACAAGGACAAAACGGCGCCACTTATAAGCGTATAACCGCCTAGAGGCGGGGCTCTAGCCTGTAAGACAGTCTCCTGGACCGCTAACGGCAAGCCCTTGTCCCGTCCAGGGGCCAGGCATGGAGGTTCCAGAGGCCCGGGTTGGGGTGCTCCTGCGAAACCTTTCCCTGCGACAGAAGGTCCTCCGTCAGGGGAATGGGCCAGGGGGGGCCGTCGTCAGATCTATCAGATCCGAGAGCCAGGTCTGGTTGGGCCAGTATGGCGCCACTACCAGAACCTGATGCCCCTCTTCCCTGACCTTGCACAGGACCTGTGAAACGTGGCCCGCAGGGATTTGGTCACCTGCTGATTCCAAAGGAGGAGGCGTCGGGCGAGTTGCGACAACTGCTGTGAGCGTATGCCGCCCTGGCGATTAATGTACGCCATGGCAGTCGTGCTGTCCGATCGGACTAGCACGTGTTTGTCCTGCACGAGGGGCTGGAGCCTCCTCAGTGCCAGATGGACTGCTAGCAACTCTAGGCAGAGAAAGGTCAAGTTTGACCAGGGTAAGAGAGTGCGAAGGCACTGAGGCGTTACCGTAATTCGCCTGGTGCCGGCGTGCCACGCCGTCCAGGGAACCCGACTCTGTAGCCAGTGCTGAAGCGGCCGCATGTGCAACAACCCGAGAGGGATTACCCCTGTCGAGGACGCCATGTGCCCCAGGAGCCTCTGAAAGTTCTTCAGCGGCGTCGAGGGATTCCTGATCAACCTTAGACAGCTCAGCACCGACTGTGCACGCTCGTTGGTGAGACGTGCTGACATACGGACAGAGTCTAGTTCCATACCAAGGTAAGAGGTGCTCTGCGCGGGGGAGAGCTTGCTCTTCTCCTGGTTGACCCGAAGCCCCAGACGGTCTAGGTGCCGAAGCACAAAAGTCCCTGTGCGTGCACAACACATCTCGCGAGTCTGCTAAAATAAGCCAGTCGTCGAGATTGTTTAGAACTTGCATGCCTTGCTCCCTGACAGGAGCTAAGGCAGCCTCCACTAGTTTGGTAAAAAACCTGTGGAGACAGGGCCAGACCGAAGGGCAGGACTCTGTACTAATACGCCCTTCCCTCGAACGCGAATCGTAGGAATGGCCGGTGTCGACTGAGAATAGAGACATGAAAGTACGCTTCGTTCAGGTCGATTGCCACAAACCAATCGTGGTGACGTACCGAGCCCAGGATGCGCTTCTGCGTCAACATCCTGAATGGCAGCTTGTGTAGGTGCTTGTTCATGAGGCGCAGATCCAAAATGGGATGCAGCCCCCCCCCCTTTTTGGGCACGATGAAGTACGGGCTGTAAAACCCGGTCGACATCTCGGTTATAGGGACGGGTTCGACCGCACCCTTCGCCAGAGGGGCGGCGTCCTCCTCCCGAAGCACGGGGTGAACAGAATGCCCCGAAACTTGGGGGGGCGCCTGGCGAACTGGATCGAGTAACCGAGACGGATTGTCCTCTCTCGCCAGCGTGACGGGCTGCTGCGCTGCCAAGCGCCCAAGAACCGCGACAGCGGGACCAGATGGACAATCTGCTTCACCATGCCGGGGGAGGCTGGTTCGGTGGCTGACAATGCGGTCACCTCACACAGGGGGGACCCCAGGGAGGTTGACGGCTCTGTCTGTTTACCTGCTTTCAGCTGCCTGACGCAACGTCCGGGGGAGATTGCGTTCGGCAGCTCGGTCCATCCAAGACACAGTCTGGACGAGTGCTGTAGAGGAAAACCCAGGGGAAATATGTCTCTTTGTGAGTAAGTGGGCCCCGGGCCCTGTGCGCAAGATTTAGCCACAGATGCCTCTCTTGGACCACCATTGTGGACATCGACCGACCCAAAGGCACGTGCCGTGGTCTTCGTCGCTCGTAGTGCGAGGTCTGTGGCCGTGTGCAGCTCACTCATACGAGTTGGGTCGAGTTGGCCGCGCCCCGACCCCAGAAACCACGCATCCAGCCGCGAGCGTTTCGGGGAGGGTGGAGCCACACACTGCAACCTGATGCACGCGGCTGCCCGGGAAAGCATGGCCGACATCTCAGCGTCAGTCTCCTCCGGAGCTCGACTGCCTGACGACAGGAGATCAGAGGAGTCTTCCGCATCCGATGCCAGCAGGCAGCTGTCCGATGCAGCGACAGAGATGGAGTAATCATCCCTGTATGAAGTCTTGCCACTATGAGACGTCCGTCTGCCACTCGTAGGGGACGAACCAGGTGAGCGTGAAGGGGTATGGATGGTCCGCGAGCATGAAGCTGATGGAGCGACATCCATAGGAGTCCCCAAATCACCCCCGCCGCTCGCCAAAGCGGTCAACCTCGCCGAAACGGTAGCTGAACATGCCTGAGAAGCAGACGGGGTGGCAGCGCTCGAAAGAACGTAGCCAACCGTGACCGCAACACCCCGATAGCCATGTCCGCACACACGGGACATGCTGAATAAGTTAAACCTGCCTCAGCATGCTTGAGCCCCAAGCAAGTGACACAGGTATCATGGCCGTCAGACTCCGGGACATGCTCGTAGCCGCGGGAACATACATCTAAGGTCTGTAGCTTTCTGCTGAAACGCCCAGGGGAAGTCCACCGAAAAGGAGAAGTCTGCTGCTCTGCGTCGTAAATCCAGAAGTGTAAAAAGTCTCGGAGTCGAGTAATAGATGACAGCATGTGCCAAACACAGGTTCCGAAGAACAAAGGATGAGTGAATGACCGCCGCCATCTTCCTTGATACCCGTATGTACGGGGCGGGGACTGGTGTGCGCGTGCCATTCGCTGAGCCCATTGGCGTTTATAATTAATTATCTCGGAGAAGGTAGGTTCTCAAGATCAAACCCCAGTCAGTCTCTCTACACAACGTCGAGAGACCGACTGAAGGGGAACTGCCTGGTGCTTAGGTATATCTACCGGCTCCAGGTCTGCAGCCTCCCCATATAGGACAGAATAGAAACATATACTTGGATACAAAAAAATCTATGTATATGCGGGGATTCAGTGAGTGACCCCCGTCTGACAATAAATTATTTTTATATGTATAAAAAACTGAAAATTTGTTCTGAAGTAATAATGAACATAAATGCATTTCGTTTCTCACATACCGTGTGTAATAAATAGCACGAATGAAACGATGACAGTTTTGTTTATTTAGGGGTTCAAGTTGTGAAATCCCCTAATACTACTCAGTCAAATGTAACATAACATCAGATCAGAGCCGAAAGTGAACCGACGGCATTCCAGCAGCGTCAGGGGCAATTGAAACGCGAGTTCCTTATAGCAGCACGGAAGTCCCAAATCGTTCGTTTCGACCCTTTGGTTTGTAGTGGCGAATGACTGAAGACCTCCTCTTCATCAACGGGTGTTTGCGATCTCGTGCCACCCCTGCAGCCCACACCTGTCACACCTGGACGCGCGCGAGTTTACTCACACGATGGTGCGGAAAATCAACAGGAGACAGGTGAGAAGATCCGTAGAACAGTAACTTAAAGTCACAGGGTTTCCTTTCAATGAGCTATTTAGTTTTGTTAATATTGCAATATTAACCGTGTACGGTTTAATAAGTGACATCCCCAAATAGTCGTTTTATCATTTCCAAAACATTTCTCAGGTACAAAAAAATGATAATATCTGTATGCAAAGTTTACATCCTTTGAGAATCATTGGATACGTAATGCATTGACAATGATGTATAGAACAACGTTTGTAAATATCATGCAGATGACATCTAATTCCAGTGCTTTAGCTATCAAGGATCGACAGTATCTGTGTACACCGTATCTATGAGACGACATGTTTAGATCAAGTCACGCAACACAGCATGTTGTCTTT
The DNA here is from genome assembly GCF_947034865.1 of Barbatula barbatula. Classification (NCBI taxonomy): domain Eukaryota; kingdom Metazoa; phylum Chordata; class Actinopteri; order Cypriniformes; family Nemacheilidae; genus Barbatula; species Barbatula barbatula. The sequence continues at coordinate 4,003,956 of NC_136788.1, forward strand.
TCTTTCCAGGCTCAACATTGTTGGCTTTGTCTGCTTTCTTTTGTGCGGAACGTTTACGCAAAATCTTCCGACAAGGTTAAAATTCATAGCTACACACATCTTATCTTAGTATCTTCGCGTGTAAACTGTAAAATCATTCCCGTAACGCAGAAACAAACGTGAAACCACCTTTGGCATCTCTGGAATTTCTACAGGATGAACTTGAACTTGAACCGGGCAAACGTGTGACAAGATTCAGATTGTTTACAAATGATTTGCTGCTACTATTCTGCTTTATATCACTGGAGTAAAAACACATGGCCAACTGAAAACGCCATGTTTCTTTCAATAACCAGGTACGGCCATACTAATAACATGGTTCTAAATAATTCAAAATCAAATGTGCTATATATATTTGCTGAGGGTATTTGCATACGGTCGCTTCATTCATTCTTCTGATCAGAAAAGATCATGTGTAAATGTTGAGTTTGATGGTTAGAGCAACACAAATGAACTCGGCATTTACATTCTAACAAAATTCTTGAATTTGCAAATAGTGTGGGCGTAGCAGATTACATTCATTATGCATACACACGTTATGTGGCCAAGTGTAAATGGAATGTGCATATCCAATCAGATAGCGCTTTAGTCATTCGAGACGCATGATGTAAACAAAAACAGATTGAAAACTTGAGGGACATGAAGCCGGAAACTGGATATGGGTTTCCTTGAACTCAAAGAAGAACAAACCAGAAACACAGCATTTAAGCAAGGATTAATATCACATAATAAAGAAAGATGCCCAGCCAACTCCAACAATGTTTTGCACAGGAAAGCATCACTGACGTGTAGAAAGAATAAAGCGAAGCGGAGAGCACTGATGCGCAGGAATCAATACAAGCATGTTTAAATACAAGTTCAGACTCATTTATATACAAGACATGTATTACTTTAATCTGAATGTGTTGTGATGTTGCAGGGGAGCATTGACTTTTTAGAGACCTGCGGAGTTGTAAATGAGAATGGCATGGAAAACCAACCTCTGCCTCCAGTGGTAAGACGCATTTTTTATCGTAAATTATATAAGTAGCATTGTAATTTCAGTGTGTATGTATTTCAGATGTTTCAGTATGACATGTATTTGTAGTATGTGTTGCACCATAGGGCATATTGTGTACATTTGATTTATGATCAATCCTATAGCGTAGAAACCTATTTTCAGATTGTCATAACATTTGTTCTTTTGTTTTCAAATAAGATTTAGATTAGATCCTTGTTTGTAAGTGTGGTCTTTCTTATCACACACACTTTTATCCATTTAACTATTGTTATAACATATGTCCCATAAACAAAAAAGGAATGCCGCTATAAAGTCATAAATAAACTAAAGATGTGACTGTCACATAATTGTCAATTTCTTCAGCAATGTAAAATGTAATAACAACCTCTCTCTCCAGCAACTCCCTCTGTCGTGCGATTATGTGCTGGTGGCAAAGATCTCAGATGAGGAAGACGAATGCCGCATCAGAAAACAGAAAGATTTCTTAGACGCTTTAAATGCTAAAAAATTAAAGATATTTGTAAGTATTGTTTTATTTTTCTACTTCCAATATTACACAGATCCGTTGCTTTGGTATAGCAACTGAATTCCCCTTTTTAAATGAAAATGTAACCAAATATTTCCCTTAATCTTGCAATTTGTTTTATAACTGCCCACACAACACTTTTGTATAGCAGTGAAGTTTCCTTTTTTTTTCATTTCAGTTTCGTGCTTTTTCATCAGACATCACCGTCCGTGTTTTTATTGAGTAATACAGTTTTTGTGGGCAACTATATCTTAATAAATGTATACCATGGTCTGTTTGAATTCTCGATTCTGGCTGGAAGGTGTGCATTAAAAGGCTTTGCGTTTGGGTGGTTCTTGGCCTCCACGTTGTGCATTAAAATCTTTTTTCTTACAAATAAAGATACATAATATCATTTATCCGCTTTAAAATACAGTGCTAATTTTTACCTGTTGTATTCTTGTAAGCAGTCATTTATAATATCACGATGGATTATCATGCCGTCATTTATGGATTTATACATATTGTGCAGGGTAATGAACAACTTGTCAGGTATGTTCTTTATGCGTTACTTTTTGAACATGCTTCTTTTGACAGAAAATCAGAGATGATGAAACAGTGTTTCATTGCATCAGAGCGCCAAAAGAGATCTTTGAGATGTACAGGTATCTCCTAAAAGTGTCTGATGCCTGTAATTGGAGTTGTGAGCAGCAGGGTACTATACCTCAGTCAACCAGGTAATACAAGCAGCAAAACAGTAGCCTTTTTTGTCCCATGTGCTTTTGTAAGCTTTAATTATCATGTGTTTGGAAAACATCTTCTTCTCTCTTTTTGTCAGTTCTGCTTTTTTTACTTCTGCTCCAGCTTCTGTGAGAGTCTAGCTATATTGTTGGATCTGTGAAAAAGTGTTTATGATGCTCAGTATCTGACAGATGATTAAATGTTGTATAAACATAATAATCAGGTATAAAGTCATTAAATGGGTAATCTGTCATGTCCATTCATGTAGGTTGGTGTTAAATAAAACACAAAAACGACAATGTTAACTTTAAGGTCTTGGAATTACCCTTTAGAAATTGTAATATTACGCTTGACTCTTCCCATAAGGTTTGTTCTCCTGACTCATTTCTCTCGCCTGCCACTATTATTATATATATATCGGTAATACTTTACAAAAAGTGCTATTTGTTAACAATTAGTTATGAAAGGATTAGCTGAACTGAACCAACAATGAACAATACTAATACAGCATTTATTAATGTAGTCCATGTTCATTTCAGCATTTACATTTTGCATTTTACAAAAAGATTATTACGTTACAACTGTTAAAATTAGTTAATGCAACATGAATTAACATGAATAACTATATAGACATGAACTAACATTACCAGGGATTAATAAATACTGAAAAACTAAATTGTAAATTGTTAGCTAGTGCATTTACTAATGTTAACTAATTGCACCTTACTGTAAAGTGTGACCATATATCTATATATTATTGAAATCTGGACATAAGGAGGTGCCATAAATGTATGGCGTCATGGCGGAATAATGGAGCGTTTCAAAATGCGCGTTCAGGTGATGGAAACAGTGTATTGTCATAATGATGATGTTGTGCATGTAAAGAAATTTAACACAGCCCTCAACATTTGTGTAGAATTCAGAAGTTTAACAATAAGCTTAAATTACACCTGAGGTGTATAACGTTATTAGTAAACATCAAATCAAATCTCTCTCTATGAAGTGTCCATCACGCCAAGTTCCCTTCAATATACAATGCAAAACACGTGACACGGATTAATATACGCAGAATATTTGACAATAAACAGATTAACAAAACCAAAGGGAAAAAACGCTGACAATATGCTGCTGAGTTTGGTTCAGTTTGTGAGGTGCTACAAATCATTTAAAGGAAAGGAGATGACAAGGCGCATCCTGTAAGTTTTCCTTATTTTGCAAAAGCACAAAGTTCAGTTTTTAGTGCAAGTGTGAACACGACTAATAGTAGCTAACTTTGTAATATCTAATGACGTACTCATATTCATATCTGTTTTATAAATTGTCACGATCCTGCTCTCTTGTTCAGGTTTTCTAGTCTAGGATCGTGGCAGTACCCATGTGTTTAGTGTGAGACAGACATGGCATTGTTGTTTTGGCATGTCTTGTGCTCTCTCCGGTCTCGTCTATTAGCCCAGAACTCTCGTTCCCGTCAATGTTTGATTCCCGTCCCCTGACCTATGTCATTTTCCCTTGTTAGTGTTCCCTTCACAAGCCCTTTGTAGTCAGTGACCCATGCCGGTTCGTTATTGTTCATGTCTAGTTGTTCCCCGTGTCAAGAGTCTTGTTCCTGCTCATTTTTTTTTCCTAGAAGTGTTAGTTTTTGAGTTCTCAAGTTTATTCCCCCTCGTGGGAGGAGTTTTGTTTATAGTTTGCTCGGTCATTTGTGATACTTTTGATAAAAGCTCACTATTAGTATTGGCTCATACTTGTTATTCTTGTTCCACCAAAAGTTTGGCGCATAACTTGTCCCAAAGTTTTGACGTAGACCCATGGATGAGAGCTCAAATTGAGCGGCCCATTGAGGAATGGCGTGCTATGACTTTTATAAGAGATCGGGCGGGGTGTTCGATATAAATACCCATTGATTTAACATTGTGCCCAACTTTGATGGGTCGTAGCTCCGAGCGAGGATTTGGTAGAAACATGCGGTTTACCACATTTGAATAGGCTATCAGGCTCTGTAACAACATACATCACAATGGTGTGTTGCCCCCCTTGGGCTAAAAACGAATTGGGCGTAAGAGCCACACAAAATTCTCCATTGACCAGAAACATGCCCACTGTGGTCATAAAGGGAAGGAGATGGTCAGCAAAATACTCAGGTAGGCTGTGGCGTTGACACGATGCTCAATTGGTACTATGGGCCCAAAGAGTGCCAAGAAAATATCCCCCACACCATGACACCACCACCACCAGCCTGAACCGTTGATACAAGGCATGATGGATCCATCCATTCATGTTGTTGACGACATGTTGTTGTCCAAATGTTGCAGCAGAACTCGAGACTCATCAGACCAGGCAACGTTTTTCCAATCTTCTATGTCCAATTTTGGTGAGCCTGTGCGAATTGTAGCCTCAGTTTCCTGTTCTTAGCTGTCAGGAGTGGCACCCGGTGTGGTCTTCTGCTGCTGTAGCCCATCCGCATCAAGGTTTGACGTGTTGTGCGTTCAGAGATGCTCTTCTGCATACCTCGGTTGAAACAAGTAGTTATTTCAGTTACTGTTGCATTTCTATCAGCTCGAACCAGTCTGGCTATTCTCCTCTGACCTCTGGCATCAACAAGGCATTTGCGCCCACAGAACTGCAGCTCACTGGATATTTTCTCTTTTTTGGACCATTCTCTGTAAACTCTAGAGATGGTTGTGCGTCCGAGTAGATAAGCAGTTTCTGAAATACTCAGACCAGCCCGTCTGGCACCAACAACCATGCCACCTTCAAAGTCACTTAAATCACCTTTCTTCCCCATTCTGACTCTCAGTTTGAACTGCAGCAGATCGTCTGGACCATGTCTACATGCCTGAATGCATTGAGTTGCTGCCATGTGATTGGCTAATTAGAAATTTGAGTTAACGACCAGTTGGACAGGTGTAGTTAATAAAGTGGCCAGTGAGTGTATATCTCTGCATCAGAACATGGTAGAGACACGGGAGTCGTTTCATTTCACTCATAGCTTAGAGCATCATCAATTGGCTTCTGCAAATGTACCTATCTTATTGGTTTTGCTGTTTTGCCCCACTGTAGGTTTTGTGTTTTATATTTAATTAAAGTTTTTAAACCCTTGACCAGTGTGCGCTTGAGTTCCAACTACCATCAAAACCCTAGAACATTGCAGTGAGCTTTGCATATTTTTGCACCACTTCACAAAATGTAAAAATCAAGCTTTTAACGTGAAATAAAGTTTCCAGTATTTGTCTGATGGTGGTTTGTGACATACCATCCCTAAAGAGCCAATTACTTGGCGAATGGATAAAACGTTATGCTTTTGATTGACATCTATATTGTAAAACTGTTTTCTAAAGACAAACACTCAAAAAAATTTAAATAAGCAATTTCAAATAGGGTCATTTATCATTGCTGTTATTAACTCTTTTTCAGGATTCGCATTGTTGATTTTATTCTGCATCACACCAGCATTGATTCAGATGGTGGGTAATAAACACATTCCAATGCTTACTTACTGCATATTACATTACATTTATTTTTAAGCCTTCGCAAGTTTCATTTGCATTATTAATATTTTAACCCAGACTTTCTCTTCTCATACCCATGTCGTAGGCGTATCAGAATATCTGCCAGACCTCATGAAAAGAAATGTTTTTGAGACTCATTTCTGCTTACATGAGGTTTGTTTTGACATTTGTTTTTCATTATTTGTGGCACAATGCCTTTTTAACTTAATGATACACACAACCCGCTCTATTAGATTCAAATGAGTTGAATTCTGTTTCATAAGAGCATCTCTCAGGGTAGTCATTATACGTACATAAACGTCTTCATTATATTTATTTATAAAGTTATAAACCATTCATTCTAAGTCTGAATATTGTGTTTGCCTAATGTGCAGAATAGTTCATCGTAGGGATGTAACGATTGACCAAGCTCACGATGCGATGCGATTCACGATACTGATATCACAATACGATTCATTCACAATTTATTTTTACAAAATGAGTTGAGACAAATTAGAAATGAACAACTGCCCTTTTATCATTTCTCAAATGCTGCACATTTCTTTGTAAAGTAAAAATATCTTGTGTGTCAAATAACAAAACTAAACAAAAACCATTATCTTAAAAATTATCAAACTAAGTTTTAGTCTGTGCTTTTCTTGGACTTTTTACATTTAATATAGCAGCAATATCCACCAATCAAAGTTTGCAGTAAACACAGCGGCCCCTGCTGTTCAAAGCATGTATTGTGATTCAAATAACATCTCAACTGATCGTCACATATTATAATTGATTTTCAACCAGGTCACAGTGAATCATTACACCCCTATCGAGTGCAATTATTAAACAACAATATAAAGCAAAGTTATAAATATAAATTATCAAGTTAAATCAATTATTACAATGATTTATTTTCCATACAGTGAATGGAAGTGAATCGATTGTTGAAAAATAACAGAAATGTCTAAATACCAGTACCATAAAAGTAATCCATGCGATCATATTCTTTATGAATTATTATGAAAATCTTTCCCCTCAGCTACAGTTCTCAAATCAGCATCTGCTTATTGAGAAGCAATTGTATTTTTAGTAGAGATGCACCGATATAAAATTTGTCAACCGATACCAATTATTCTGAGTGCTGTCTTTTCTCTATACTCTTTATCCTTTTCTGTATACAGAGCACAAATTCATAGCATTTTCCTGTCTTCTTTTGATTGACAGGATGTATTGGCCCTGATCATCGGCTGTTTTAAAACTATCGGCCGATATTGTGAAAATTTGCTTTTATCGACAAATACCGATTATTAGCCGTTGTATCGGTGCATCTCAAATATTTTGTAAACATTACTATCTCTTATTATGATCTTAAACACCGTTTTTGTCTTATGTGTGCACTGCAATTGATAGAAAAAAGAGCAGAAGGAGCTGAAGCAGAGCTGGGCTCGATGGTCTGCTTGTTTTCGAGGGCAGCCCATAAGCAACGTCAGGTTCTCTTACCTTACTCGCTTTTACATAATTACACACATAAATACACACTTCTATAATCCCTTAAGATTTACATTCTATTGACAATATCACGTATCATCAAAGCACTGTTGGTATGTACAGGAATTACCTTGGTGAGAAGGTGGCACTCTACTTTCTGTGGTTGGGTTGGTACACATTTCTGTTGATTCCCGCCTCTGTCATTGGTATCGTAGTCTTCTTGTATGGCCTGGCCTTCTACAACACAAGTCCTCTCATGTGAGTATCTTAATGCTCAATGACCAGACTGAATGAACATGCTTTAATTCAGTGATTCACTGTATCATCTGGATAAAAGCCTATTGAGAATTACTGCCTTAAAAGGATGTTTTAATGGTGTGTGTGTGTGTGTGTGTGTGTTTCGATGCAGACAGGAAGTGTGCCATTCCAACACAATCATGTGCCCCCTGTGTGATAAAACATGTAATGTGTGGAAGCTTTCAGACACCTGCATGTATGCAAAGGTACGGTGCTCATATGTTTAGTTAATTGTGCTCTTCATTATTTACTGTGTAAGGACAAAACCATCAATTCAGAATTTGGACACCACTTCGAAATGTCCCACCCCTGATAAAGTGCACTTAATGTTTTACTTAAAGCAGTGCTTCCCAAACTGGGGGACGGGACCCTTAGAGGGGTGTGACAAGTCTACTGTCAGCTGTGATTCCCAACATTATGAACTCAACTGACAGCTGACATTGTTGCTGTTTATTGACATTTGTCGGATCGGTGACTTACAGGGCCGTATTTTAATGATCTAAGCACATGGTCTAAAGCGCAACTAAGGGCGTGTCCGAAAACACTCTTGCTAGTTTAAGCCAGTCACATGGTCATACAGGGTTGTCCGTATTCTCTTTATGAGTGGTGGGTGTGTTTTGGGCAAAACATGCAGTATACCAATCCGAGTATCATCTCCCATTTCCTTTAAGAGCTTGTTACGCTTGCGCCATGGTGGATTCGCTATTTACACAGCAGAATTTGGAAGAGCAAAGACTGGACAAGCCAAATGTTTATCTTCATGTACACAATAATAATATTTTATATCGTAATTGTTTATTTGTAATATTTGGCATTATTTTGTGCTGCTGCGCGTCCTCTGTGTGTAATAAGCAGTTTACGTACGCTGTGCACCCGCCTACAGACGCACATTACTCTTTAAATAACTAATAAAAGATTATGGCATTGACTCTAGACCAGGTTTAAGTTGGTCAAAGGCGCAGTTCTATTTCAATTGTCTCAAAATAGCAATGCGCCGGTTTTCAGACAGCACGCCCATGGCACACAAATAAGCACAAATGCATTTGCTATTTAAACTGCGTTTGAATGAAACTAGTTGAAAGCACTTGCCAAATGTATGATTGCTAGGCCCATGCTCTTAAAGTGACCAGTTCCTTATCTAGTTTTTTAGTAAGATGTCACGCAAATAAATCCCTCACAGCTCTCTCTTTATTATTATCATTATTATTATTATATCATATTTTTTATTACATTTTGTGTATGTAGGTGGTGGGGATGCGGGGGTCTCTATAAAAGGAGGGCCCAGCAAAAACTATTTGGGAACCACTGACTTAAAGTATCTTTATCTTGTACTGTTTAGTGTTTATGTTTTTGGGTTGATTGATGTTGTGCCTCGTATTGAATTTAGTAAAACTCTTACAATTTTGGTTACAATAAAGTGCAACAGTTTTTGAAGATTTCTTGTCACTGTATGAAATTGGGTGAACATCACACCCAAAACTGGACATATAACAGACGAGTAACATCGGCTATGACACGCGTTTCTTTTTTATTCAGTGACTGTTTGAAGAGATTTAGATTAAACCTGAGATAACATTGTATCTTACACCTCAATGCTCAATGTATGGGCTATAGAATAGAGCCTGTTGTACTATTAACACTGTGTCTTTTGGGCTCCGTGTGCAGGTGAGCCTTCTGTTTGATAATGCGGGCACAGTGTTTTTCGCCATGTTCATGGCGGTCTGGAGTAAGTTCTACAACATCTCTACAACTCAGTTTAGTAAAATGAATCAATATTATGACAGATGTTAATGTTTTCTTGCCAAACTCAGCTACTGTGTTTCTGGAGTTTTGGAAGCGTCATCGATCCTCTTACATTTGTGCGTGGAAGGTGTTTGACTGGTGTGAGGAAGAGGTATGAGCGACTGTGACATCATTGGGCAGATATTGACAGACCGATGAGTTTTGTAAAACATTTTGTTTAGATGTTTTTTCTGGTGCTGTGTGTCTCAAACATTTATATTTCCAACAATTGAAGTAAATCAAAATATCCTTCTATTTTTTTGTTTACTGAACAAATAACCAAGCAAAAGATCTGAATGCATTGAAAGTTTCACCGAGTCGTATTTAGAGACCGGAACATGATAAACTTCGACCAGTATAAGTGAACACCCACACCATGCACCCGAGAGTTTCGCCAGCTAGTTTTGCAAGGCCAAACACAGTTTTTTTCACAGTAAATGCACTAATCTAGCTGTGTATGTCCTTGGATTGTTCAGGAGGAGTTGATATTGGAGATTGTGAACAAAGCAGACTGTAAACCCAAGATGCAGAGGCACTCTTATCTACGCTCCACCATAGTGCTGGTTTTAGTCACGCTCATGGTAAGAACCCCATATAGGGCCAAGAAAAAACTTTACTAGTAAAATCTAATCTCCATTTGTCTATTGTGTCTTGTGTTATCAGTTGCTGTTGATCATTGGTTTAACTCACGCCCTGGTGGTGTTCAGGGTTATAGCAACCGTCCTGTTGGCCGAACACAGTTCCTGGAACGTCATCAGTGATAACTCACACACAGTTGCCCTGATGCTCGGAGCCGTGCTTCACTATATCACTATCACCGTCATGACACGGGTAAACACCTGGCCAAAGTAATAAACCTTACGTTATAATGACATATGCAGTCAGAACTAGCAATACTTGCGACCTGAACGTGGGAAGGCATGGCTTAAAGGGATAGTTTACTCAAAAACAACAATACAAAATCTGTCAACATTTATTCACCCCCATGTCATTCAAAACCATGGATCTTTTATCAAGAAAAGTGGTTGTGTGTTCATACTATGGAAGTCAATGGGGGCCAATGTGATTTGTCTGCCAGCGTTCTTTAAAATATCATCTTTCTCAGAAGAAATAAGGTCACACAGGTTTAGAAAGGCATGTTGGTGTGTAAACAATAAAATAACTAAATTTTTTGGGTGAACTGTCCCTTTAAATGTACAAAAAAAGGAAGTGAGTGATGAGCTTCATCAGTTCAGGAGAGAGCTCCCTCTGGTGGTTGGATGAATAGAGTGCCGACCAGATACTGGTGCTTAATAATTGACAACATTATCACATGTGTACTATGCACTATCACTGCTATTCAATGTTTTGAATAATACTGTGTATATTTATATTTTATTCTAGTGGCCAATGTCTTGATAAAGTATTTAAACATCATTTTTAATAAAAGTTGTCATTCTCGATTCAGGTGAACTGTAGAGTTGCCATTAAGATGACTGAAATAGGTCAGTGAAGCCTATTTATTACATTGTTAAGGATGCTTGTTCATCATATGTAACATGTTTGGATACTACTGTTTTTGCTCATAGAGAAAAAGCAATCCCAATCTGCCATTGAAAGGAGCTTCACTGTGAAGATGTTCACATTCCAGTTCTTCACTCTCTTCTCTTCTCTAATATACACAGCGTTCTTTCTGGGAAGGTAACTGGACATTGATTTACTTTATTGTAAAATGTATCCATAATGTAATCTTTTAACGGTGGCGCTGGGGATCAACAGAGATTCAGTTCATTAAGTTTGTTGTGCGTTAAGACTTATGATTTTAGGCCATTTTACCATCTCAACACCACTAGTATTGAAACACATGGTGTGCATGAAACAGACATACATTCTCCATTGAATGAAGTGTAACGTAATACTGATGTTACAGGATTAATGGTCACCCTGGTGGATATGTGAGGATATCAGGCAGATGGAGACTCGAGGAGGTGAGACGATCATTTACAGGATGAATGCATTTATTATTATGGTCTGTGGTTCACTTATTGGCTCATATTCTAATTAAGTATCTACCTTTTAATGTAGTGTCACCCAAGTGGCTGTCTCACAGATTTATTCATTCAGATGTCTATTATCATGGTGCTTAAACAGACCTTCAACAACATCTTTGAATATTCTGGCCCGTAAGTATATCTTTCTTATTGAAATCATGTGATATCTACTTGTTCTCTTTCTCATTCAGCATGTGGATTGGGATTCAATATGGTTTATTTTATTACTTTAGTTAAGGGCTGTCAAACAATTAATCGCGATTAATCGCATCCAGAATAAAAGTTTGTGTTTATGTAATATATTTCTGTGTACTTTGGATATTAATGTTGTATTAATAAACGCATACACATACATGTAAAAATATTTAGGAAATATGTATTTATTTATATTTATATAACGTTATTTGTTCGTTTTATATTTTTCTTTTTCTATATGCATGTATTTGATTGTGTCTATAAATACAAAATGATAATGTGAAGACACAAACTTTTATTTTGACAGCACGACTGTTATTATTTCTTTAAAATACTATAAAGTATTTAAGGCACAAGATCTGTTATTATTAACCATCTCTTCGCACCCTTTCTCCGCAGCTGGTTTAAACGCTGGATAAAAAGGAAAAAGACTCAGAAGTGGAAGAGAATGTGTATGAACTGCTATAAGAAGGAGTGTATGAACCCAAAGGCCGGATCAGAACTGTGTGACAACTGCAAACTGGAAAATCTCCACAGAAACTACAGACTCAATAAAACAGATTGTTTCAGCCTGTTTAATGAGTTCCTGGAAATGGGTAATTTATTATACATTCAAATGCATAAAACTCACAAACAACATCCTCATGGTTGCTAGAATCCTAGAAAAAGAATTTCTAAAAATGCTACATTGTCAAAATATATTTTCTTTTGTTATCTTCCAAGTAATACAGTTCAGTTTCACGACTATATTTGTTGCGGCATTTCCTTTGGCTCCATTGTTGGCACTTCTAAACAACATCATTGAGATCCGACTTGATGCTATTAAGATGGTCAGTCTGGAACGCAGACTGGTGCCGACAAAGGCCAACGATATTGGTGAGTGGAAATGGGTCATAAACCGATTTCATAAAGTTCCAGAAGCAAGCCTTGCTTAGCAGTATCTTTTCATTCTTTTCCTGTTTCAGGTGTCTGGACAGATGTGCTGGAGACTATAAGTGTTTTTGCAGTCATTGCTAATGGACTGGTCATTGGTATATCTTCTGATTTTATCCCACGGCTGGTTTACCAGTACTACTACGGGCCCTGCGTCACTGGTAATGTTTCTGGCATTGAGTAAGTAGGATTTGAGGTTTTCTGCATGCTCAACGGTTGCAACAACGAAAGTGTCTTTTAATTTGTCTTTTTTTTCTTTCTCAGCTGTATGGAAGGATACATAAACAACACACTGTCCACTGCCTATATAAGTGATGAGAGAGTCCGTCAAGATTTCTTACGGAATCAAATGGTCACTAACAACGGCATACATGTTACACACTGCAGGTACTTTGGTTTGCAATTTCAGTTCAGGCTTTAAAAGGTGTAATTTCTTTCACTTAATGTATTTATTTGAACAAAGACAAAACTATTATACAAGATGTCTTATTCATACGAATTTGTAAGATTTTATTTGTATGTTTTAGAACGATTTGATTTTGTGCCAGTGACGTATAGGTTAAGGGGTGGGGTTAGGGCGTCACTATTGTATTTTGCTTACAATCATACATTTGTGCACGATTCACATCATACAGATGCATACGGATAAAATACTTCCGAATTCTTGTGAGATCCGGTTAAACCAACTCAACACTGGCGACATTCACACTGTGGAAAAAAACTAAGATGCGATCTGATTGTTTTGGTCCGTTATGAGGCACTTTTGAATGTGGTTCTAAATCAGATAAATATCAGTCAACAAACGTTTGTCTAGTTCAGTGGTTATTAACCTTGTTGGAGGTACTGAGCCCCACCAGTTTCATATGCGCATTCACCGAACCCTTCGTAAATGGAAAAATTAAATAGATTTTTTTTAAATTCAAAACATAGGTATATATTTTACTGGTGCACAAAATGAACCGTGCATCAACATCACTGTGTTTTAAAGAACAAAACCATTAAAAAAAATTTCCATCTCCATGCAGGTTAAGGAAGTGTTCTCTTAGTTTTGCCGGTGCTAGATTAGAATTGCAAATCATGCAGTTAGGACGCTGACTCCCACCACGTTCCGTTATACATGTGAATCCATATTGTACATATTCGTCCGACCAAATTCATTTTTTGCTCGACATAGTTAGTATGAAGGGATTCAAATATTAAGAAAGAAATCACACGACGTACCATCACGACAGTCACAAGTCGACTACTGAGCGCACCAATTTCCTGCAGCACAGATAGGCCAAGCGATGTTGCGTGATCACCTGAAGCCAATGATGGCCAATCGGGGCGTGTCATCACGAATCATATGAGTCAGGGTGTGTGTCTTGACCTCCACCGAACCCCTGAGACTGACTCACCGAACCCCTGGGGTTCGATCGAACCCAGGTTAAGAACCACTGGTCTAGTTGAATAGTGGAAACCGAAGACTCGTACAAGTAGAATTTTACATAAATGTAAAGTTAAATAATACAATTCAGGAATACACAAAATTAAATTTTCATGAAGAGTTTTGTTGCCATGCCATATCTGAAAACGTTCTTGTATGGTTTAGTGCAATTTGTAAAATCAAACATGTCAATGGCATAAATGTACAAAATTTCGAATGTGTGCATTTTGGAAGGTTCTCCACATGTCCACATGAGTGAGCAATGATGTTGGACTGTTAATGTTACAGAAATGAATGCAGATAATGCTCTACGTTTTGCACTAACAGAAAATCATGTGATCACTGGTCCTGTACTGTACATGAATTCCAACACTCAAAGATTTAGTTTTCGCAAAAAGTTGTATTCTTCCATAAGAGACGACATCAGTTTGATCAGTGTCTTTGACATTGTGAAAAAAGGGATTAGGCAAGAACCAAACAAAGAAGCCCTTGGCTCTGTACTCTGTGGTGTGTAATAGCACTGTCTTCTTTTCAGCTATCGAGACTACAGAAGTAATGAAGACTTTAGTTTAACTAATCAGTTTTGGGTCATTCTGGCGGCACGATTAGTCTTCATCATTCTGTTTGAGGTAAAACCAAATATTTATTAACAGCATTTCAGGTTCAGGTTAAGTTAATTTTTTCAGTGCCTCAGTCAATGTTGTTTCTAACTCTCTCTGTCTCTCTCTCTCTCTGGGCAGCATGTTGTGGTAATCTTTAAGTGTGTAGCAAGCTGGTTTGTGCCAAACTCACCGCTGGAGGTGAGAAATGAAAGGCTGTTTGATAAACTCAGCAGATTAAAGGAAGAACTGAGGTCAGTTACAAGTGTTAACAGAAAATGGATTTCCAAAGTAGCACTGTTGTAAATTTAAGAGAATAATGTAACATAATGCTATGTCAAATCTCTGCCATTATTTATCTTTTTTTCCAAAGTCATAGTTCATTTCTTTTTTGACGATATGTTTTTCAGGGCACAACGATCACACAAGAACATTTTCACTAAACTAAATGAGCATGATGAGACGAGAGCATCTAAACAGAAAAACAAAAACAAGCTAAATACTCTGTGATGTTTCAGCAAGCTTTAAAATGTCCCTCCTTAAACCAGATGTGTTCTATAGCTTTTATCAAGTGTTTTGGATTTTTGGCTTTTGATTTGTGTGTCCCTTTAAAATCAGATACAAAAACGTTGGCTTTTAATTACGTTTTCATATTATATGCATGTATGTGAACATTGTTACAATGTACCAGTTCATTATTTTTACATTTAGTCTCCATACTTGCAACATTTTATGTACTATATGAAATTGTACTTTAAATGGCACTTCTTAACATTTATTGCACAACTGTATTTATCCAGAAATGTTTACTAAACACTATGATATGATGAAGTTATGCTGGTGATAAATACGCGTTATTTATTATATATTTAAACAAAAATCTAAAAGCATTCTAACACTTAATCTTTAACATATTTCTTGTGCTATACATTTTTTTGCCATTTCAATGCTTATGAAACAATATTGCGTAACCTTGGCCTACATGGAATATAGCATGGCATTTGGAATATTGCACTACTTTTATTAAGTTTTGTCCTCTTTGGACCCCAACAATGTGAAACCATTTTATTATATGGAAAACAGCAACTTGGCCATTCTGAAAAAAATCATATTTTGTGTTTAATGGAATAAAGACAGTTTTACATGTTTGTAATGATTTAGTATATGAGTTATTAGTACACAAATGCAGTGGATCTTTTGCTTGATATACTAAACTATTTTCTTATTTTTGTTAGAGCTTGGTAGTCTTTGTAAAAGAGTCTAATTCAACTCCAATGAGAGACCCAAACGTAAGATCAGGTTTACATGTCCTAGAACCACAACTCTCTGAAGTTTGAGGACCTGGTTTGTCAATGTGACCAAACACATTGATGTTATCACATGATGTGCGCATAAAGAGCTGTTATATGTTCCCGAATGCTCAAATGAATGCCATTGACTCTATGAATACAGATCATTTACAGAATATTACCATAATACAGTACTGTAAGATTAGGTTAGAGTGAAATCTTAAATTATTTTCTGTTCATATAACAGACAGATCAGAGCTTTTATATACAATTGGCAGGCACTTATGCTGCATTCCATACAACTGGGAATTCCTGTTGGGAGAGAAAAAGGGGTAAGAATTTTTCTCTAATGTAAGATTTAACGTTTGTTGGACTTAAGGTTGTTAAAACATGAAAACATAAAGATATGCATTATATTTGACTGTATATGGTGGATTTAATTAACAGAATAATTCAATAGACTGCAGAACTATTCTCGCAGGCAATGAAATGACTATATTCTTTGGTCAAATTTCGATTTAACATTATTAAAATACTGTTCTTATTTGGTAATAATTTGCATACACAAGAGAGTATAGGAATTTGTCTCATTATGACACTCAACAAGCTATCTCTGCCTTGCACATTGAGATGCATTATATGTGACCATGTTAAGTTTATTATGTCCACTGAACACCTTATAAGCTATGTTACATTTAAATCTTTCTTGAACAATGTAACCGTCACGATCCAGTCTGTGTTTTCCCCTGTCTGTGGACTTTATGCCAAGTTATTTTGTCACTTCCTGTTTTCTTTGTAGTCCGTTGTAGTTTATTGTTCATTGGTTCCCTATTGATTTGCTCCCAGGTGTGTCTTGTTACCCTGTTTGGTTCCTTATATATAGCTATTGTGTTTCACTTGTCATTTGTCATTTGTCTTTCTGTGTTTTGGTTCATTTATGTTTTAGGACTACTTTTTCTTTTTTGTGCTTTTATTTTGTAATACTTTTTTTGTGTTAATTAAATCTCAACTGCACTTGGAGCCTTTTTCTACTTTGTTAGAGAATGACTCAGCTAAAAATCTGTGGTGACGAGATGAAGCATATATATGATTATATAACATAACTGTGTAATAAATGTATTTGCTTGAAATGAATGGGGCTATCATTATTTACAATTATTTTGTCATGATAGGCAGAAGGGGCAGTATTATTATTCTAAAACTGGAAGGTTTCTGGGTTTAGCTGGGCAGAGGGCAGTGAATGTGCTTGTGTAACTTGGTTTATGTGTGTTTAGTCTTTAGCTGTCAAATGTCGCTGCAAGATTCGAACTACCTACTGAACCACTCAGGCGGAAGCGAGGCTTCAGACATCATCTAAGACTTCATTGGTCTAAAGCGATACAAACCTCGACACGTGCTTCACTGAAAGCTTCCAGGATTTCTTGACACACGCTCCAAAGCCCTGGCACAGTCCATAATCACTACTAAAAATGGATCCAGCACTGTTACTTGTTCGCCTGCGCCAGGGAACCAGCACCCTCGAGCAGGGCCAGATTAACACTTCACTGTACCCTGGGCAACAATATTCAAGGGCCCTATCATCACGACCCCAGGATCACCATAATCTGGGAAAATACAAAATAAATTAGTTATACAGTAAAAATACTCAATAACTAACTGTCATCAAGTGCATTTTGATGTACAGATGTGCAAATGCTCAGAACTACAAATGCACCACTATGTTCTCTTGTTAAGGCCACTCAGTCATGATATGAAAACAAAACATCGCATCAGTATAATCTGGCAAAATTGACCCACTAAGTAGAATATTAACAAACTGAATATTTAACAAAAAAAAGCAACCACTTTCAAAGCATCCAATTTTTATTTAACAAAACTTAATCCCAACACAAATGTACAGAATTGATAGAGCCATCACAGAGCATGTTGTTCCTCAGCTCATTTTAAATAAGAATCACCCTGTCACCTCAGAATCCAATAGGATAGGTTATAGTGCAATAAAGAATTTAAAATCTGCGTCAACAATAAACAGCATTTTTATGGAACCACGACAAGGGGAAAAAAAATAAAACATCATCTGCTCCTAAACTCATTTGAACTTTAAAACAACCTGTCACATCACAGTTCAACAAGTCAAGGGTTAAACATTTTAGTGCAAGATGAACACTTGAAAATCTGTCAATTAGACAAGACAAAAGAAAGGCTAAATAATCAGGAAATGCAGGTTTAAATTTGAAATGCCTGATTTCATTTGGCAAACACATCTTACACTGGCATTTTTCTGGACTTTCAGGTGTACAATATCTTCAAAATCAAGGGCACTAACAAGATCATGTTCAGTAGCCAAGAGACAAAGTGCAGAGAGCCGTGTCTGTGACATAGTGATCCTCAGCTCATTTTTAACTCGTTTCAAAACACAGAAAACTACCTCTCACCCTTGCAGTTAGACACAGGCAAGGTTAATACAGTCTTAGTGCAACATGAACATTTGGAAATGTTGTCTTAAGTCCATGTCTCTCAAGAGCCCGCAGCAGCTGTACAGGTGAAGTCTCATTCTGCACAAAGTGCTTGAAATGAATAAATTCATCTGACAAGGAACCATCCAGATCTGTCGTATAAGTGAAGCACAGCTTAGCAGGTCACAATCATTGCAGTCCCTCAAATAAAACTTCAAATAGGTCACACACATTTGTACAGGTTTCTATACGCTTGTATAGGCACTGCAAACTGTTCACGTAGAGTACCGATATATGAATGCAGTGACCACAAAAGGCCAAGAGCAGTAGCTTAATCTGTCATGAACTGCTCGAAGATACTAAGGTGAAATCCAATTGCAGCTTTATTGTGGAAAATCCAAAGAACAGGCAAGGGACATACACAGACAGGCAGTCCAAACCGACAAGGAGAAACACACAAAACAGGCAGGGACCAGAGGCAAATCCAAAATGCAAGAAATCCAAAAACAAAATGCAAGAAATCCAAAAACAAAATGCAAGAAACCAGTGTGACCCGCTCAGAAATGCAGTGTAATACAAACCAGACTTCACACAGAATGGGTGTGTGGAAGTGGTTTATATGTGTGTGTGTGAATGACATTTAGGTGTGTGTGCAATCAGTGACCAGAATGGCAGTGAGTTATGGGAAATGTAGTTTGTGAGTGAGTGATAATAGTCTGATGTGGAGTGCCCTCTGGTGGTTCTCAAGTGCACTCCAGTTGGTGACCGTTACAAAATCCATATAGCTTTTTTGGGGTTGGTCACTTGTTGCCTTATATCTTTGTAGTACCCGGTCCCACAACATAGTCATTATTACGGTCTCAAGTTTATCAAGTTTTGCTACCAATGCAGCAGCTTCGGTTTTGGTCTGTGTTTTCTCATCCCAGTCTGAAGCTATTTTGACAAATGTATCTCTGATTGCCCCGTAATTTGTATTGAGAGCTTTTGTGGATTTTAGAGTGTATCTTATGTTATGTTCGCTGTAATGAAAAACTCTATTACAGCGATGTGTTGATGCGCTGCAATATGTATACAGGGACTGCAACAGTTCAAAAAAAGAGTTAACCTCCTCACAGCAGTTATCAATGCAGTTAACACCTACGAGGTTCAGCGAATGAGCTGCACACGGCGTATAATGAATTAGTGTTTTGTTTTTTTTAAGTGTGCCTGGAGCCCGCTGTATTTGCCAGACATATTGCTAGCAGTATCGAAACTTTGGCCACAACAGTTTGACAAATCTAACCCGAAGCCTTGCACCTTTCCAATTACACATTCAGCTAGGCTTGCACCTGTGTGGCTGTGGATGGGCTCAAACCCAATGAATCTTTCCACTACTCTGCCATCTGCATTGACAAAACACAAAACAAATGTGAGCTGATCTATGTGTGCTAAATCTGGTGTTGAATCAACAATTACAGAGAAATATTTAGCGTGTCTGATTTCCTCTGCTATTACTTGCTTAGTTTTGTCACCCATTAATGAAATAAATTCTTCACACACAGTTGAGGACAAGTAAGATGGTTTACCTCTACTCTTATTGCCATGCTTCTCCAGGTGCTCCTTGAAAAAGGGGTCAAACTCCGCTATCAGTTCAAGCAGTCCCAAATATTTCCCATGGCAGCGAGTATTACCCAATCAGGGGCAGAATAGGATGTGTCTTCACACAATGCGGGTGCGGTGATTTGCATAGGTGATGCTGCATAATGTGGACCAATGTAAAATACTGGACAAATCGCGTCCCGTATTGATTTGATCTAACCCCTCCCCAACCCAATCACAACACGAGGGTAGCAACATTCAATGGGTAGCATAAATTGACAGAACACTGGTACTGAGCGTGGGGATAAATGTGCCAGCTCCAGCTGTTTTTGAAAAAACTCGGCGTTTCCATTGGAAACAATAGAAATAACACAACATCCACATCCGTTGACGCAGCTCTTGAGTTTTGTTAAAAATGATTTCAGATGTCTTTTTCTGACTGCTAGTGTCATGAACGGTGTGGGAACATGAACAAGAGGACCCAGGTGCAGACAGCGGGTATAGGGTTAACACAAGATTTATTTAAAATAAACCAAAATACAAAACAAAAAGGGGTAAAATATATTAGGGAAAGCTAACAGGAGGATTGCACGGAGGGGGAATGAAACTCTAAGAGGAAGATAGAACAGGGACAGTGAATGGCAGGGGGCAAGACTAAACACTAATGTGGAACTAACAGAGAAACAAAAAAGAGGCGGCACCGAAGAGAGAGCATGACAAAAACCCAAACAATGACCTTTCTCCACATAAAACACATGAGTCTGACATGATCCTACCACAAGACTCGAAAACCAAGAAAAGGAGAGGCAGGTTCATGACAGCTAGATGGTGACAGAGCATTACTCTAAGAAACATTCATTTATTGTAGCTGTCAACCAAATAGAAAAACAGATCAAATATCTGTCACTAAGTCCTCATTGATTGATACTAACATGTTTGTAAACTGAACATTGAATTCAGACTGCTATTGTCATACCTAGTGTAAACTTTGATGACATAATAAAACCAGCAACAATAAAGAAGTGAAACTTGAGTGTTTCAGTTCAGATGATTGAACCAATCAAACATTGACACTGAGAGTGTTGAGCTGAAAATCACATTTGCATTGACAGGATGAAGAGACTCTGATGTTCTCAGAATAGATCGGCTCTGTCTCCAGAGATCATGCTCACAACACAACACCTGCATTTCACATTTACTCACACATGAACCTTTACACAACTATTAAAACTATTGAGAATCATGATACAGGACATTCCTGCACAAACACTACATGTGATTTTCTCTGTTGTCTGAATGAAGCTGTTAGACACAAATGAAACATGTTCAGAAGCTTTATTGAATGTTTCAGTAAACACAGCACACTGAAAGATGTCACAGAGGTTTGACACACGAGCTCTTTCAGTATTGATCTGCTGCACAACACTCATGAATGATGTCTGATACGAGTCATCAACACTCACAGACACTATTGTGATTCTAGTTTATAGTGTTTGACTCTACAAACATACACCCCTCTCTCTTCCCAGCATGCAAACTAAAAAGGAATATACAGCAATTGCATCAGACAACACAAACAACAGTTCAGGAGATCTCTGAAGGATTCAATTTATTATTATTATTGTTGTTGTTTAATGTCTTTGTCCATTCAATAGTTATAGTGCACTAGACTGTAGCAGAAGAATCCTGCCCACTTCTTTGCATTGTGATCACGTGCTTCAGTGTCTGAGAGTGTTTATAGTGCTGTGAGTTTAACACTTCATGACTGACAACACAACACAACACAATCTTCATCATCACACAAACCAACAAGAACAACAATGACGTTCAGCATCATCTTCATCTGGACACTCACAGTGTTTGCTCAAGGTTTGTGTCGTAACATTTTCATCATTATTATTCATTCATTGAAGAGTGAAATCTTCATTTGTTTCAGTGTTTCTTATATTTCATGTTTGTTGTTTCTTTCAGAGTGTAGAGGACAGTACACTGTTACTCAGACTCCATCAATAACAGCAGTTCAACCAGGACAACATGTTCAAATAAACTGTAAAGTCAGCAGTGCAGTGTATAATAGTAACTACTTAGCCTGGTACTTACAGAAACCTGGAGAAGCTCCTAAACTCCTCATATATTATACATCAAACCTCCAGTCTGGAGTATCATCTAGATTCAGTGGCAGTGGATCAAACACAGATTTCACTCTGAGCATCAGTGGAGTTCAGACTGAAGATGCAGGAGATTATTACTGTCAGAGTTATCACAGTGACCCGGTGTTGACACAGTGATAAAGAGTCGTACAAAAACCTCCGTCAGTCAGACTGAACAGTGACTGCACTGATACACCTCACACATACTGCAGCTGCTGAGGGAGGAGAGTTCCTTTAAATAACAACAATTGCATTTTGTGTTACATTGTTTTCAAACATTTCAGCAGTTATTTATTTATTTACTTTTGATCAATGTTTTTATTTATTGGTTTGGTGCAATTTGTACAAGCAAGTGGTACATTTACAAAACACTACACAACAGATGATAAAAATACAGTTTTCTGCATGTTTACAAACAGTAACTGACTTACATGATGTTATAAATATCAAACTTTTGATTTGCATCTCTTGTTATTCTCTTTAATATCATTTAATTCAACTGATCTTAATGTTGAATCAATGAATCGTTTATTATGTCCATAGATTTTTAACTGTCTGATTGTTATCTGATCATTTGTAAGTTACAGTTGTATGATCACCATCAACATGATCATGTCTCCCTTCTTCAAGACATGGATGAAGCTTGCAGTGATATAACCGCAGAGCAATATCAATCTGGATTCTTCATGCCAGAAGGTTTTCCCCACGGAGCCTGAACAATAAGGACATTCCCTGAGATTTTGATGAAACTTTATGGCTAAATGTTGAAGAACGGCTTGATGTTAATGAATATTTTGTGGATTTCAGATCTCCATTAACAGTTTTTTCCCTTTTTTTCACAATGCACCCACAGTATTGTTGTACAGACTGTAAAATAAACTATTAATTATTTTCTGCTTTCATATGTAAACAACTCGTGTTCTATGATCCATATATTTCATGTTGTAGCCCAAGGACGTGCACAGGGGAGTTGCTCAGGTTGCCCGGGCAACTGCCCATATACCCTTCTCGGCTCACGTTGCCCTTTCAGAGGTGGAAAATAAATAAATATATCAATGAAAGCAGAATTTCACATACGTCTAGATTCACTTCTATATTTGGGCAACGGAAGTGAAAGTCAGAAGGGAAACGGAACTCTGTTTACATGGCTGCAGCGCTGCACACGACAGGTACCTTACAATATTCTGATTGTAAAATACAATATATGTTATTGAAGAGACACGAAGAGCATCTAAATTTAAACAAAGCTTTAAAAGCGGTGTTTCTAGAAACAACCGTAAACCACAGAATATGCACGCATTTTAAATCTAAACGGCGGGTGGCTTGACCTTGTATTTCCGAACCGCGGCTGGCTTGACCGCAGTGCTGAGCCTCCATGAGCGGCCCTAGAAGGAGATTGTCGCGGTTGTCGGGTGATACGACTCAACATGGTCTAGGGTGACCATACGAGGGTGGCACTCGTCACATGCACGCTCTAACGTATTTCACCAGGTGAACTGTAAGATTCTGTTAATAAAATGTAAAGGTTACTGCTTTTTAAGAGTACCGTGAATACTGGAGGTTCGGGTCAAGGCCATTATAATTATAGCTGAAATACATTGCTGAACATCTACACTAATAATGAAAATACATTACTAAATAAAACCTTTTCTTGTACACGTTTCTTACGGCCTAAAATTATAAACAAACACACATATACATAAATGCATATATACATAAACAGGTGCTTGTTAATCAATGGTTTAATGATAAAGTTTTATTATTGAGACATACTATATATATATATATATATATATATAGTATGTCTACATAATAAAACTATATATATAAAGAGCAGGACAAGTCGACATCTGTTTTTGCGAAATTGAGGCTTCCATATCAGTTTTCAATGCATATGTGGCATTGTGAAAATATTTAACATAAAATCATAACACAAAAACAAAAAATGGACAACCCTGTTCAATTTTGTACTCGACAAAAGACTCTAAGATGCATTTTGTCCACCACAATCTCTAAAAATGTTTGCATGTCCTGCATAAAAACAAACATCAGAGGCTCTACACTATCATGTTCTATGAAATCTGTACTGAAGAACTGTTCCAAGGCCTCTGCAGCCTCATCATCCTCCATGTACATTATAAGTGGAAGCTGAACTGAGAAGATCCCCAGAGTTCCAAGCACCACTGACTGGCAGTTTTAAGATCCGTCATGACACGCTCCTAAGAAACAACAACGCAGAAGATGATAAATAAAAATATGCTGAACAATAATGGCCACAACCTCTCTAACAAAACCTACTTTTCGTGGAGATTGAACCACCTGCTTCTCCGATGCAAACTCAGATGAAAAGATTGATTTCATCTACCTAAAAAGCAAATATTCATTTTAGTTACCTTTACGACTACCTTTTTAAGGTTACTGGTACTTTTCCTGAGAAGTTACCTGTCCGTCAAAAGGCTCTTCCTGTTAGGGGAGAAAACACAGCCCAAGTTTACCAAGTTAGTCATGACAGCAAGTAGAGACACTTTTCATGGATGTCGCTGTGAAGTGGACGTTTGTAGTCAAGGGACATGCGACATCCCAGCACAAAAAAAACAAAAGTAACCGACGAGCTGCAGGTACATCTTCCCTTAGGCTTAGATCAAATATTCTTTCAAAAAGTTGTCTGGCAATGAATAGAGTAGACTGTTTCAGAATCACTGTATCATGATACCATCGATATGATGCACAAAATTGTATTGTAGTTCCGAGTACACCAGAGTCCTACTATTATTCTTGCCTCACTAAATGCTGCAAAGTGTCCTCCTTTTTGGTGTTATGGAAATGGACACCCTAACGTTGTCAGAAAAGGTGAGTTTGTGATGTATAACAAACGAACTGTCATCATCATGAAGTTTTATGAAATGAATTAAAATCTTCATAAATCCAGGCTGAGTTTGCCACGTTTAGCCTAATAAGACAGATACCTTGCAGACAAGCAGCCTATAGGATACAATTTTTTTGGTAGGTAGGCATTAGGCAAGCTAAGTTACATGTCAGCTGATAGTTAGCTTCTTACGTTTCGTTTTAGCAAGAAGAATGAATGATGGAAGTAATGCATCACATTAATTATTTTATTCAAAATGGTTCAATGCCTAAATCCTACGACTATTTTGGGTATTGTTTGAAGCCAAGATGGCCACTGAAAAGAGGCGGAGTCGAATTTGTCTGTTTGTTTGGGCGTAACAGTGACATTCATTGTGTTTGCTGTGTTTTACATTCATTCAGCACTGAAGGTGATTTGAAACCTGTACCTTGTATTGTTTGCTGCTGAATGAACGACTGTTACAGTAAAAGTATTTCACGAGTTCACCGATGCAGATAATAAAGGTTAGCAGAAGTATGAAAGGTTTGTGTGTTTGGCGTGCTGTCCGGGGAGCGGCACCGAGCTCGCCGGTTCCTTCTGAACCCAGAACACTCTCCTGTGTTTTCATGGTTCACTGAGTGATGTTTATTTATTGTATTAAAAACACAAAATGAGTCAAAGTCAAAGATTCAATATGATTTTATTTGTTGAATTAAAAAAAACCACAATCAGCAGTGAATGAATAAAGCACACATGCACTGGTGTGAGATGCTGTTTGTGAAATAGTTAGTTTCTTACATTTGAAAAGCTGAGCAGATGTCAGATGAGAGAGATACAATGCATGTAGAAACACATGTGAGACACGAGTGAGACTCAGATGAGAACAGAAGTCAGAGAGAGAGAGAGAGAGAGAGAGAGAGATAGAGAGAGAGAGAGAGAGAGAGAGAGAGAGAGAGAGAGAGAGAGAGAGAGAGAGTCTAGTATGAACACTGATCTTGTCTCTTGAGTTCTCTAGTGACTGTTTGACTGTTATCTTTGTGTTTGGCCTCACAGCTCACTGAGACCCCTGAGCTCCACTCCTGCTCAGAGAGAGTCAGACTGCTGCTCCAGCTGTACAGACCGTTCTTCTCCAGGAGCCCAACACTGCTGTCCTGAGATCTGCTGCTCCCGTCCACCTTCCACATCACACTCCAGTCTGAGGGGAAACCCTTGTTGAGCAAACACATCAGTGTTGCTGTTTTCTTTGTGGAAATCTCTTCACTGGAGGGCGGCAGGACGCTCACTGTAGGACGAGTGAAGCCTGACAAACACACAATAGTCACAAACTCACACAAGAAACAAAAAAATTCATAATAAGATCCAAATAATAAATTAATAAAAATATAATCTTCTGTAAAGTTTCTTTTCATTCATGTTGATCTAAATGTCCATACAGTTTTCACAAATGCTAACAAATGCTGTGAATCATTAAAATTATGTTTGTAAATTATTTTTGATTTTAGAAATTAAAATAGATTAAAATATAAATATAGAAAGTAGCTGTAACATCAACTACAGTGACAAAGTCTTAACAGCATTTCAAATAAACATAAGAGTCTAATAACTGGTTTTGAAAAATATAACCTAACAATATATTGAATGCAATTAATAAACAAATACAAATATAAATAGTTTTTGTAACACAGAATGCATTTCATTTGATGGTCTATTTTCACGATGCAAGTTTGATATATTTTATAGCGCACTGAACATGTTATTGTTTTACAACATGAGCCAAGACTTCATCAGAATAGGAAACTGTGCAAATAACTTTAATCCACAGTAAAACACTTTTTCATTTGTTCACATTAATGACATAATTATAAATAATAATAATAATAATTATTATAAATCTTAAAACACATCTAAACCTTTGCTCACAATTTTATCCATAAAAAAAAACGGGCTCTGTTTCAGATTTGTAAGTAAATTAGTATAAAGTCATTTTTTAAACCACATGAATATGATCATATTTATAAATTTTTATATTTCCTAGTTGATCTTTATATATGAAAGCAGAAATCTGTTATAATATTATTGAATGTTTTTACTTACTGCCAACATCCAGTCTGGTGCCGCTGCCGAAAGTGAACCACAGTGATACAAACTAATAGAGCGACTGTACAAAAACCTCTGAACGCTTCAGTAACTATAAACACATCACAAACACATCTTTACACTTTATCACATATTCACACATCACACACATTACATTTCATTTAATCTCCTGGTTATTTATGACTGTGTACAATAATATGATCTTATTTTACAAATGCTTGTGTAATTTCTGCAAGAAAATCCTGAAAATTCTCACAAGTTTTAATTCTCATATCTGACTCTCATAACCTAAATCATCAATGTTAAACATGGACACAATATTCAAAGTTAAAGCATTGCAGTCAAATTGATGATGTTATGATACAAATACAACATCATGATCAATAATATAAGAAACATATGCACATGACGTATACTGTATTAAATATATTATCTTTTGTTACGATCTGATACATAACACATCACAAGTCCAGTGTTTGTGTGTGTTGATGTAAATGTAGAGATTGAGTTTGCATTGTGATCACGTGCTTCAGTGTCTGAGAGTGTTTATAGTGCTGTGAGTTTAACACTTCATGACTGACAACACAACACAATCTTTATCATCACACAAACCAACAAGAACAACAATGACGTTCAGCATCATCTTCATCTGGACACTCACAGTGTTTATTACAGGTGAGACATGAAGACTTAATCTGACTTGTTTTTATTTCTGTGCTTGTTTTAGTATATGATTTTAATACAGTTTAATACACAAATTGTTTATATTTTGTGTTTTCAGAATCCAGAGGAATTACTCTGACTCAACCGAGAGTGAAAAGTGTTCAACAGGGACAAACAGCTACAATAGAGTGTCATATAGATGTAGGAATATATAGCAGCTACTTACACTGGTATCAGCAGAAACCTGGAGAAGCTCCTAAACTCCTCATATATTACATCAATAGCCTCTATTCTGGAGTATCATCTAGATTCAGTGGCAGTGGATCAAACACAGATTTCACTCTGAGCATCAGTGGAGTTCAGACTGAAGATGCAGGAGATTATTACTGTCAGAGTTATCACAGTGACCCGGTGTTGACACAGTGATAAAGAGTCGTACAAAAACCTCCGTCAGTCAGACTGAACAGTGACTGCACTGATACACCTCACACATACTGCAGCTGCTCATACAACACAAACACACACAACACTGATCTCTAATAACACAGTACTGATATATATAGTTATGAAGATTATCAGAAATGACTTTAACATCCATACTGACTGCTGAAGTATTAGATTATTTTGACATGGTGATAGTTTGTTTTATTTGTGTCAAATTCCCCTAAATAATAATGAACATATTATCATCAACACATACAGTCACCTCTATATTCAATGTTTTTCTCTGTGTGTGTGTTCTTGTAATCCAGGTTTTAGACGACATATCTAATGATCTTTATGAGATAAACATTATGATCAGATGCACCAACAGCCGCTGTTCATCATCACCACATTTGTCCAGAGTGTTCAGAGTTCACAACAGTCCATTCATGGTTTATGTCAATCATAAATGTTACACGCACAACTTTATAACTTAACAATAAATATTTGGTTTACAGTATCAATATCGGCTGAGAAGTGCATGAACAGCACACAGTGTCATTTTATACATAATATTCATGTGTGAACTTTCAAATCAAACCAATCAAAGATTGACACTGAGAGTGTTGAGCTGAAAATCACATTTGCATTGACAGGATGAAGAGACTCTGATGTTCTCAGAATAGATCGGCTCTGTCTCCAGAGATCATGCTCACAACACAACACCTGCATTTCACATTTACTCATATATGAACCTAGTATTTGACTCTACAAACATACACCCCTCTCTCTTCCCAGCATGCTTTGCTGAGGGTCAGGATGCTGCTGAGGCTGTGTTCGCCATCCTTGTCGCTACCCGTTCCGTCCCGGAAACATGATTTCTACTGCGCATGTACGGAATCGATGCCACTTCCAGTCTAAGCTATTTAAAAAAAAGCTGTTTGACACTATTCGTTCCGTACCGGAAATCGTTTTTCAATAAACTCTTTAATGAACATTAAACTTAACATCAAAAGACATTAAACACTTTACAATTTGTAATGGTTTGGAGAAAAGTACGAGGGAAACACTAAGAATCCTTTTAAGAGCCGAAAGTATTTGTATAAGTTGAATAAGTTCATTCTTAAACGTAAGAGTGTTTACGCTTGTACAAGTTAAAAGATGTAGATATATTTAAGAACCCACAAACTCATTCATAACCTCAAACGGCCAACGATTTATTTCGTGTATCGTATCACATAACTCCTTTATTAGAGCAGCACAGCGGTAAATATATCAGAGTGAAGTGATATTTCTTATTCGAGATTCACAATCTTGTTGGGAATGTAAATTTTGCTGGACCATCATAATCAGAGACCCGAAATATCCGCTTGATAAACGAACCTTGTGTTTGTTTATATCCTGGACCAATCGTAATAAGAGGCGCTAACTATTATTACTTTATAAATGAACCATGAGTTTATGTCAAATATAAAACACACAGTCAAAGTTTTAAGCATTTTGTGTCCTGGTTCACAAAGAAACAAATAAACTTTTGTGATTGAAAGCTGTCAGAACCAATGGAAACGCTCATAGAACAAGTTGGCTTCAGTACCAATGAAAACGTTCGTCACACTGAAATATATATCAGTAAGGTATTTTTGTTAAGTAATACAACTATAAAGTGGTAAATTATAAAACGATTAAATAATTCAACAAATCATGCAAAAACATGCTGTTTTATGAGTTACACCACTAGTTTTGGCAAATGTTTTCAATGTAACGTTAGCGTTCATTCGCTGGCTTTCTTTTTTCACTTTCCATAAAACCTTTTTCACCAAAGATCTCCCGCGCAATCTTGTCAAGGTAAGTGATATTGCTGTGTACATACTAACCTATTTTAACTATATCTTAAGCATACGTATGTTGCCTATTACCGTTATTAACATTAACCTTCAGTATATAACGTTTGGCTTATCTGTAATTTAAGTGAATCTTTTAAAATCAATCTAATGGTTTGTACTGCAAATGAATGTGAAGGTGTAATCACTCTTACGAGTTAGTAACGTTACTGTTTTACATTATATAAATATGCGGCTGTATATTTGTAAAATGACAAACGTAACTATTTATAACATTAATTTGATTTGTGCTTAGTTATGTGTTAACTTTAAGCATGAAGGCTGTGTTGTTCATATATAGGCTATTATTCCGTCATAGATGTCAAAATAATGTAATCTATGATGGGATAACTGTAAGTATCTTTGAGTGGTGCTAGGACTTTTGACATATTCACATACAATACCAGAATACTATTTGTTGTGTCTAAGTGTTTAAAACAACATCAAAATAGCTGATTGTGACATTCAGAAGTTATATTTGTTGACAAACTGTATTGTACATTTTGTAGAAATGAGTTTTTATAATTTTACAGGATGGCAGGGTAAGACATGCAAGCACTGTGGACGGAAACAGGCCATGAAAGAGGACAAAAGTAAAGTTAATGCGAAATGGGTGTCCAAGATGAAGGCAGGACTAATTCATGCAAACTAATAAATTCAGCTCATGTTCTGGTAAGTTAACATCTGTAAAAGAAATTACCAAAGTCAAAACTGTAGTGTTAATACTAAATTCTTGTTTGTTAAGGATGATCAAATATATGGTTAGTGTATTTTGAAAACTTCTACTGAGGTGTATGACCAGATTACATATTTCTACCCTGGTTTCCATTGATGGTGCGATTAAGTCCAGCCCAAGACTCACTAGTGCCACAGAGCCACATTGTTACACTATCTGGTGCTATCAACATACGGATGATTTACCCATTTTTGAATCTGATTATTAAGCTTGGATACCAGGACAGACTTTAAAACAGAACATATCACACAACATTTTTATATTTTTAATCTGAACGTCCATTTAGTAGCGCTTAAAAGCTATGTCATATTAATTGTATGTATTCAGCTGTTTACTGATGTCATTACAGCACATTCCTTTTCGACAGGAGCAGAAAACCCTTGACACTTTGAAAAATATTTTTTCAAGTCTTCTGAAAGGTATTATTACAGCTGCTTTGTTGTCTCTATCATAAATAGACAAACAATCTTACCTGATGCATCTCGCCAGATAAGCAACCCTCCTCCACCCCAGCTCCTCTCAGTTTTCTCTTAGTCCCGCAGGACCCTCGGGGGTGTTCTGGGCTCGAGCCGGTTCCGAGCCCGGCGCACTTGCCCTGACCAGGGTAGAGTGCTCCGGGTTCAGATAGATCCGGCGGGCTCGGAGCCCACTCCCTGCACAACACGCCAAATACGCATAACCTTCATGGCCATACATTACCAATCTATCCTTACAAGGAGCTGTTTATCTGCGAGTGCGAATTCGTGAAACAGCAAATAAAGGATTTTTGCAGCAAATGAGCAGCGCACAGCATCAATGTACAACGCTGAGAAAGATATAAATAGCATTATTTTGTTGAGCGAAATAAAAGTATATGCTGAACAATAATCAAATATAATCTACTGAAGCTATTGTACAAAGACCTTCATTACACCAGACTGAATACAAACTAAAACAGAATATACAGCAATAACATCAGACAACACAAACAACAGTTCAGGAGATCTCTGAAGGATTACAGTTATTATTACTATTATTATTTTATTATTATTGTTGTTGTTTAGTGTCTTTGTCCATTCAATAGTTATAGTGCACTAGACTGTAGCAGAAGAATCCTGCCCACTTCTTTGCATTGTGATCACGTGCTTCAGTGTCTGAGAGTGTTTATAGTGCTGTGAGTTTAACACTTCATGACTGACAACACAACACAACACAATCTTCATCATCACACAAACCAACAAGAACAACAATGACGTTCAGCATCATCTTCATCTGGACACTCACAGTGTTTATTACAGGTGAGACATGAAGACTTAATCTGACTTGTTTTTATTTCTGTGCTTGTTTTAGTATATGATGTTAATACAGTTTAATACACAAATTGTTTATATTTTGTGTTTTCAGAATCCAGAGGAATTACTCTGACTCAACCGAGAGTGAAAAGTGTTCAACAGGGACAAACAGCTACAATAGAGTGTCATAAAGTTTGTAGGAATATATAGCAGCTACTTACACTGGTATCAGCAGAAACCTGGAGAAGCTCCTAAACTCCTCATATATTACATCAATAGCCTCTATTCTGGAGTATCATCTAGATTCAGTGGCAGTGGAACAGCAAGTACTGGAAAAGATTTCACTCTGAGCATCAGTGGAGTTCAGACTGAAGATGCAGGAGATTATTACTGTCTGAGTGATCACTACATCAACAGTAAATATGTGTTGACACAGTGATAAAGAGTCGTACAAAAACCTCCGTCAGTCAGACTGAACAGTGACTGCACTGATACACCTCACACATACTGCAGCTGCTCATACAACACAAACACACACAACACTGATCTCTAATAACACAGTACTGATATATATAGTTATGAAGATTATCAGAAATGACTTTAACATCCATACTGACTGCTGAAGGATCAGATTATTTTGACATGGTGATAGTTTGTTTTATTTGTGTCAAATTCCCCTAAATAATAATGAACATATTATCATCAACACATACAGTCACCTCTATATTCAATGTTTTTCTCTGTTTGTGTGTTCTTGTAATCCAGGTTTTAGACGACATATCTAATGATCTTTATGAGATAAACATTATGATCAGATGAACCAACAGCCGCTGTTCATCATCACCACATTTGTCCAGAGAGTTCAGAGTTCACAACAGTCAATTCATGGTTTATGTCAATCATAAATGTTACACGCACAACTTTATAACTTAACAATAAATATTTGGTCTATTTGGTTTACAGTATCAATATCGGCTGAGAAGTGCATGAACAGCACACAGTGTCATTTTATACATAATATTCATGTGTGAACTTTGATGACATAATAAAACCAGCAACAATAAAGAAGTGAAACTTGAGTGTTTCAGTTCAGATGATTGAACCAATCAAACATTGACACTGAGAGTGTTGAGCTGAAAATCACATTTGCATTGACAGGATGAAGAGACTCTGATGTTCTCAGAATAGATCGGCTCTGTCTCCAGAGATCATGCTCACAACACAACACCTGCATTTCACATTTACTCATACATGAACCTAGTATTTGACTCTACAAACATACACCCCTCTCTCTTCCCAGCATGCTTTGCTGAGGGTCAGGATGCTGCTGCGGCTGTGTTGGCCGTCCTTGTCGCTACCCGTTCCGTCCCGGAAACATGATTTCTACTGCGCATGTACGAAACTGATACCACTTCCGGTCTAAGCTATTTAAAAAAAAGCTGTTTGACACTATTCGTTCCGTACCGGAAATCGTTTTTCAATAAACTCTTTATTGAACATTAAACTTATCATCAAAAGAAATTAAACACATTACAATTTGTAATGGTTTGGAGAAAAGTACGAGGGAAACACTAAGAATCCTGTTAAGAGCCGAAAGTATTTGTATAAGTTGAATAAGTTCATTCTTAAACGTAAGAGTGTTTACGCTTGTACAAGTTAAAAGATGTAGATATATTTACGAACCCACAAACTCATTCATAACCTCAAACGGCCAACGATTTATTTCGTGTATCGTATCACATAACTCCTTTATTAGAGCAGCACAGCGGTAAATATATCAGAGTGAAGTGATATTTCTTCTTCGCGAATCACAATCTTGTTGGGAATGTAAATTTTGCTGGACCATCATAATCAGAGACCCGAAATATCCGCTTGATAAATGAACCTTGTGTTTGTTTATATCCTGGACCAATCGTAATAAGAGGCCCTAACTATTATTACTTTATAAATGAACCATGAGTTTATGTCAAATATAAAACACACAGTCAAAGGTTTAAGCATGTTGTGTCTTGGTTCACAAAGAAGCAAATAAACTTTTGTGATTGATAGCTGTCAGAACCAATGGAAACACTCGTAGAACAAGTTGGCTTCAGTACCAATGAAAACGCTCATCACACCAAGACTTTTTTGTTAAGTAATACAATTATAAAGTCGTAAATTATAAAACGATTAAATAATTCAACGTATCATGCAAAAAACATTCTGTTTTAGGAGTTACACCACTAGTTTTGGCAAATGTTTTTAACTTAACATTAACGTTAATTCGCTGGCTTTCTTTTTTCACCTTCCATAAAACCTTTTTTCACCAAAGATCTCACGGGCAATCTTGTCAAGGTAAGTGATATTGCTGTGTACATACTAACCTATTTTAACTATATCTTAAGCATATGTATGTTGCCTGTTAACGTTTTTAACATTAACCTTCAGTATATAACGTTTGTCTTATCTGTAATTTAAGTTAATCTTTTAAAATCAATCTAATGGTTTGTACTGCAAATGAATGTGAAGGTGTAATCACTCATAAGCGGCTGGATATTTGTAAAATGACAAACGTAACTATTTATAACATTAATATGTTTTGTGCTTAGTTATGTGCTTACTTTAGGCATGAAGGCTGTGTTGTTCATAGATATTATTCCCTCATAGATGTCAAAATAATATAATCTATAATGGGATAACTGTAAGTAGAGTCGGCGTCAGAGCAGATCTACTGGAGGGGCATTGGATCATCGGCAGGGGGCACTGTCGTTTGATAAATATTTTTTGACGCATTGGCAGCATCATAGTACCATGGAAATCCAGACCTAAATCTGAAAGATCTATATAGAATGACAATGAACGATTTAGACTTGGGTTTTTATCTAAAAGAGGAACAGAAAACCGCGCTGAATTTGCTGTTTTGCCGACCGGCTACGGCAAGAGTCAGTTAGCTCCAATGATCTATATAGAATGACATTCTACCCTAGAATGTTAGCTCCAATGATGTATCTATATAGAATGTCATTATATATATATTTTTTTTCGTGTCTTGATTCCTAATACACAACAGATGACGATTGTTAGGTTAAACTTTCAGAATACGATTCCATATAAGGTTAGTATAGCCTAGTTCAGCACTTTGCGAATGGAAAGCGACTCAAGTAGCACCTATTCTTGCATTCTACGAGTTCAGTAGCCTACATTTTTGGGGAAAATGTACATTTGAAGAAACGCACGAGGAATTGCGGCTAACGTTCAGAACCTTGCACGTAGAGAGCACTTTTAAGAGCTAAGATAGGCTACATCGTTATCGGGAACAGATACAGGACAGAACTGTCAGAACCCGGCCTAGAACTCGGGTCTCTGGTGTGATCTCTAGGCGGTAATACCACTGAGCCACCAGCAAACAGGCGTAGGATCCAATAGAAACACAGGAACTGAGGTCTCAAGTAAGAAGGTTTAATAAATAAAAGATGACAAATCCAACAAAGGTTCTTCTCCAAATGAGGTATTAAAAGGAAATCAAAACCTCCACGAGGGAAGAAAAAAAACTAGAGACAGATGCAAAGAACTTCTCTAAATCACTTAAACAATTCTTAGACTCAGGGCACCAGGCAGACATCTCATACAAAGACCAAGTAACAAAGTATAACAAAGACAGAACTTAAATACACAGGGGGAAACAAGGTGCAGGTGAAGATGATTACACAAACGAGAGACAACAGGTGAGTGACATGACCTCTAGTGGCAGAACTAAGGAAACAGCAGTCCCAAATGCTGACAAGAACAGGACAGAAAATAATAATATAAATATAATATAGGCTAAATAATAAACATAAAATAGGCATACAATAAATAGCTATATATTTTTTATACTTAAATAATTAACAAATTACGACGACAAAAATAAAACACTGAATCAGTTAAAAAGAATTTTCCCATCAGACAAAGTTTTTTCGTATAGATGTTTCTGAAAACTTAAGGCTTTTTTTCTTCATAAAACGAGTTGGACATCATCACACAAATGTCTGCGTGTGGACCAGTTGAATCAGAAGACTAAAATTCGCCTGTAGAGAATAAGGATGTCACAACAATAATGAGCTACTCACACAGATATAAGGTTTAACTGATTTTTTAGTTTTTGATTTGCAAACATTCATCAACAATTCACCTGTTTAGTAGGCCTTATGAAACCCAGGGCTGGCTTCAATAAGTGAATTGAACAGACGAGTTACCCTCAGAAGAGTTGCAGGCGACGAGTGTTGCTACTGAACCATCTAAGTACTGTGTCCTTCCATTCGCTTGTGCATTTGCGTGTCAAGTCTTTCTCGAATGCAAGCTGCACTAACCTGGCCTTTCTCTCGTGTATTATTGTGCGTCTGTGCTCCAACTTGAAAAACTGTTCTTCAACTTGAAATGGATTTTCCGCTTGCTCTGCAAATCAAATGTAACAAGTTTTCACAGCGACCAATAAGCATTCACCACGACAAAGCCTAGTAACGTGGCATTTATTTTATTTAAGTTACAGTTTGAACATTTAATATTAAAATAATAACTAATAGGGATTTTTTTTTGGGGCCACGCCATGGCCTGTAGGAGGGGAATCAATGACAGCTGGGGGGGCACGGCCTTGGTACCTGATGCATCTCGCCAGATAAGCATCCCTCCTCCACCCCAGCTCCTCTCATTTTTCTCTTAGTCCCGCAGGACCCTCGGGTGGGTGTGTTCTGAGCTCGAGCCGGTTCTGAGCCCAGCGCACTTGCCCTGACAAGGGTAGAGTGCTCCAGGTTCAGATAGATCCGGCGGGCTCGGCCCACTCCCTGCACAACACGCCAGATACGCATAAACTTCATGGCCATGCATTACCAATCTATCCTTACAAGGAGCTGTTTATCTGCGAGGGCGAATTCACAGCAAATGGAGGATTTTTGCAGCAAATGAGCAGCGTGCAGCAGCAATGCACAACGCTGAGAAAGATATAAATAGCATTATTTTGTTGAGCGAAATAAAAGAGCTGAACAATAATCAAATATAATCTACTGAAGCTATTATACAAAAACCTTCATTACACCAGACTGAATACAAACTGAATAAACAGCAATAACATCAGACAACACAAACAACAGTTCAGGAGATCTCTGAAGGATTACAGTTATTATTATTATTGTTATTGTTGCTGTTGTTGTTTAGTGTCTTTGTCCATTCAATAGTTATAGTGCACTAGACTGTAGCAGAAGAATCCTGCCCACTTCTTTGCATTGTGATCACGTGCTTCAGTGTCTGAGAGTGTTTATAGTGCTGTGAGTTTAACACTTCATGACTGACAACACAACACAATCTTCATCATCACACAAACCAACAAGAACAACAATGACGTTCAGCATCATCTTCATCTGGACACTCACAGTGTTTGCTCAAGGTTTGTGTTGTAACATTTTCATCATTATTATTCATTCATTGAAGAGTGAAATCTTCATTTGTTTCAGTGTTTCTTATATTTCGTGTTTGTTGTTTCTTTCAGAGTGTAGAGGACAGTACACTGTTACTCAGACTCCATCAATAACAGCAGTTCAACCAGGACAACATGTTCAAATAAACTGTAAAGTCAGCAGTGCAGTGCATGTTAATAACTTACACTGGTACTTACAGAAACCTGGAGAAGCTCCTAAACTCCTCATATATTATACATCAACCCTCCAGTCTGGAGTATCATCTAGATTCAGTGGCAGTGGATCAAACACAGATTTCACTCTGAGCATCAGTGGAGTTCAGACTGAAGATGCAGGAGATTATTACTGTCAGAGTGTTAACAGTGGTCCAGTGTTGACACAGTGATAAAGAGTCGTACAAAAACCTCCGTCAGTCAGACTGAACAGTGACTGCACTGATACACCTCACACATACTGCAGCTGCTGAGGGAGGAGAGTTCCTTTAAATAACAATTGTATTTTGTTTTACATTGTTTTTTAAAACATTTCAGCAGTTGTTTATTTATTTACTTTTTATAAATGTTAATTTTTTTATTGGTTTGGTGAAATTTGTACAAGCAAGTGGTACATTTACAAAACACTACACAACAGATGATAAAAAATACACTTTTCTGCATGTTTACAAACAGTAACAGACTTACATGATGTTATAAATATCAAACTTTTGATTTGCATCTCTTGTTATTCTCTTTAATATAATTTTATTCAACTGATCTTAATGTTGAATCAATGAATCATTTATTATGTCCATAGATTTTTAACTGTCTGATTGTTATCTGATCATTTGTAAGTTACAGTTGTATGATCACCATCAACATGATCATGTCTCCCTTCTTCAAGACATGGATGAAGCTTGCAGTGATATAACCGCAGAGCAATACCAAGCCTGGATTCTTCATGCCAGAAGGTTTTTCCCACGGAGCCTGAACAATAAGGACATTCCCTGAGATTTTGATGAAACTTTATGGCTAAATGTTGTAGAACGGCTTGATGTTAATGAATATTTAGTGGATTCCAGATCTCCATTAACAGTTTTTCCCTTTTTTTCACAATGCACCCACAGTATTGTTGTACAGACTGTAAAATAAACTATTAAATATTTTCTGCTTTCATATGTAAACAACTCGTGTTCTGTGATCCATGTTGTTCATGTTGTAGCCTATATTCTGTATTTTATGGGCTTTGTCAGTTTGTTTTGGCTGAAGTGTAACATTCATTGTGTTTGCTGTGTTTACAGTTTTACATTCATTCAGCACTGAAGGTGATTTGAAACCTGTACCTTGTATTGTTTGCTGCTGAATGAACGACTGTTACAGTAAAAGTATTTCACGAGTTCACCGATGCAGATAATAAAGGTTAGCAGAAGTATGAAAGGTTTGTGTGTTTGGCGTGCTGTCCGGGGAGCGGCACCGAGCTCGCCGGTTCCTTCTGAACCCAGAACACTCTTCTGTGTTTTCATGGTTCACTGAGTGATGTTTATTTATTGTATTAAAAACACAAAATGAGTCAAAGTCAAAGATTCATTATGATTTTATTTGTTGAATTTGAAGAAAACACAATCAGCAGTGAATGAATAAAGCACACATGCACTGGTGTGAGATGCTGTTTGTGAAAAGCAGAGCAGATGTCAGATGATAGAGAGACAATGAATGTAGAAACACATGTGAGACACGAGTGAGACTCAGATGAGAACAGAAGTCAGAGAGAGAGAGAGAGAGAGAGAGAGAGAGAGAGAGAGAGAGAGAGAGAGAGAGAGAGAGAGAGAGACTCAGATGAGAACAGGAGAGAGAGAGAGAGAGAGAGAGAGAGAGAGAGAGAGACTCAGATGAGAACAGGAGAGAGAGAGAGAGAGAGAGAGAGAGAGAGAGAGAGAGAGAGAGAGAGAGAGAGAGACTCAGATGAGAACAGGAGAGAGAGAGAGAGAGAGAGAGAGAGAGAGAGAGAGAGAGAGAGAGACTCAGAGAGAGACTCAGAGAGAGAGAGACTCAGAGAGTCAGAGAGAGAGAGAGAGAGAGAGAGAGAGAGAGAGAGAGACTCAGAGAGAGACTCAGAGAGAGAGAGACTCAGAGAGTCAGAGAGAGAGAGAGAGAGAGAGAGAGAGAGAGAGAGAGTCTAGTATGAACACTGATCTTGTCTCTTGAGTTCTCTAGTGACTGTTTGACTGTTATCTTTGTGTTTGGCCTCACAGCTCACTGAGACCCCTGAGCTCCACTCCTGCTCAGAGAGAGTCAGACTGCTGCTCCAGCTGTACAGACCGTTCTTCTCCAGGAGCCCAACACTGCTGTCCTGAGATCTGCTGCTCCCGTCCACCTTCCACATCACACTCCAGTCTGAGGGGAAACCCTTGTTGAGCAAACACATCAGTGTTGCTGTTTTCTTTGTGGAAATCTCTTCACTGGAGGGCGGCAGGACGCTCACTGTAGGACGAGTGAAGCCTGACAAACACACAATAGTCACAAAGTCACAAACAACTTCACTCTCTACATGATAAACATAAAGGATCAGAATGATAAATAAGTTCACGATAAAGTCTTCTGTAAATTTGATCTTTCGTTCATGTTGATCTGAATGTTTATACAGAATTGACCATTAATTTAACCACTATTACAATCAAATTGAATCTGATGTTAAATCACATATACTAAACATAACATACCTAAAAAAATCATAACTACAAATAATTGGTTATCAAATGTATAACTTACTATGTATCAAATATAATATATAAACACCCAGTGCAAGTTTTATACACTTTATTGCAGAATAAACAAATTTTTTGGTATTAATAATTTTTTGGTCAATATAAATAATAACAGAATGTTCGTATCCAAACAAGTCTCATCCCCCAATAATGCTATAGTAGAAAAAATAATTACTATTGGAGTCAATAGGGATGAAATCGGTTTGGTTACTGACATTCTTCCGAATACATTCATTTGTGTTTAGCAGAACAAATACATTTCTACAGGTTTGGAACAATCTGAGAGTAAATGATCAGAGAAGTTTCAATTTTGGGTCAACAGTCCTTTTATATCAAGCGTTTATCTTTCAAATGTTGAACGTTTACTAGTACACAAAGTTTTTTATTAAACACATGAATATATAAAAACGGTCATTTCATTTTATATTCAATAGTTGATCTTTATATTTAAATGCAAAAATCTGTTTATTAATATTATTATAGAATGTTTTTACTTACTGCCAACATCCAGTCTGGTGCCGCTGCCGAAAGTCCACCACAGTGATACAAACTAATAGAGCGACTGTACAAAAACCTCTGAACGCTTCAGTAACTATAAACACATCACAAACACATCTTTACACTTTATCACACATTCACACATCATACACATTACATTTCATTTCACTTTGTTTATTTATACATTTTTGGGTAAACAATTATAACAACTATTATACAAACTCATTTCCAAGTTTCACTGATCTTTAACCCTTAAAATTTACTCATATTCTCAAACCTGAAAGTGTGAACAATTTATTAATATTCAAAGATTAAAACATCCAAAGAATTACAAAGCAACTTGTCAGTGTTTCATAAAGCTGCTGTCCTGTGTATCTCCATATTCTGTTTTTATTATTTTACACAAACATTATACACAAAATAATGAATAACTATTCACCATTACAAATCATAACACACTTGTTCAATATCACTACACAGAATCTAAGAAAACAAAATACAACCAACTTCAAGAAATGAAATTTAAATGATAAAACAGTGTTTGTGTGTGTTGATGTAAATGATGTAAATGTAGAGATTGAGTTTGCATTGTGATCACATGCTTCAGTGTCTGAGAGTGTTTATAGTGCTGTGAGTTTAACACTTCATGACTGACAACACAACACAATCTTTATCATCACACAAACCAACAAGAACAACAATGACGTTCAGCATCATCTTCATCTGGACACTCACAGTGTTTATTACAGGTGAGACATGAAGACTTAATCTGACTTGTTTTTATTTCTGTGCTTGTTTTAGTATATGATGTTAATACAGTTTAATACACAAATTGTTTATATTTTGTGTTTTCAGAATCTAGAGGAATTACTCTGACTCAACCGAGAGTGAAAAGTGTTCAACAGGGACAAACAGCTACAATAGAGTGTCATATAGATGTAGGAATATATAGCGATGACTTAGCCTGGTATCATCAGAAACCTGGAGAAGCTCCTAAACTCCTCATATATGACATCAAAAGCCTCTATTCTGGAGTATCATCTAGATTCAGTGGCAGTGGAACAGCAAGTACTGGAAAAGATTTCACTCTGAGCATCAGTGGAGTTCAGACTGAAGATGCAGGAGATTATTACTGTCAGAGTTATCACTATCCAGGTAGCACTCGAGTGTTGACACAGTGATAAAGTGTCGTACAAAAACCTCCGTCAGTCAGACTGAACAGTGACTGCACTGATACACCTCACACATACTGCAGCTGCTCAT
This sequence comes from Barbatula barbatula, assembly GCF_947034865.1. NCBI lineage: Eukaryota > Metazoa > Chordata > Actinopteri > Cypriniformes > Nemacheilidae > Barbatula > Barbatula barbatula. The sequence goes on from NC_136788.1 coordinate 4,045,797, forward strand.
ACAACACAAACACACACAACACTGATCTCTAATAACACAGTACTGATATATATAGTTATGAAGATAAATCAAAAATGACTTTAACATCCATACTGACTGCTGAAGGATCAGATTATTTTGACATGGTGATAGTTTGTTTTATTTGCGTCAAATTACCCTTAATAATAATGAACATATTATCATCAACACATACAGTCACCTCTATATTCAATGTTTTTCTCTGTGTGTGTGTTTTCTTGTAATCCAGGTTTTAGACGACATATCTAATGATCTTTATGATATAAACATTATGATCAGATGCACCAACAGCCGCTGTTCATCATCACCACATTTGTCCAGAGAGTTCAGAGTTCACAACAGTCAATTCATGGTTTATGTCAATCATAAATGTTACACCCACAACTTTATAACATAAGAATAAATATTTGGTCTATTTGGTTTACATTATCAATATCGGCTGAGAAGTGCATGTACAGCACACAGTGTCATTTTATACATAATATTCATGTGTGAACTTTCAAATCAAACCAATCAAACATTGACACTGAGAGTGTTGAGCTGAAAATCACATTTGCATTGACAGGATGAAGAGACTCTGATGTTCTCAGAATAGATCGGCTCTGTCTCCAGAGATCATGCTCACAACACAACACCTGCATTTCACATTTACTCATACATGAACCTAGTATTTGACTCTACAAACATACACCCCTCTCTTCCCAGCATGCTTTGCTGAGGGTCAGGATGCTACTGAGGCTGTGTTCGCTGCCTTGTCGCTACCCGATCCGTCCAGGAAACATGGTTTCTACTGCGCATGTTCGAAACTGATGCAACTTCCGGTCTAAGCTATTTACGTCAGTTTAAAAAAAGCTTTTTGACACAATTCGTTCCGTACCGGAAATAGTTTTTTAATAAACTCTTTAATGAACATTAAACTTAACATCAAAAGACATTAACCACATTACAATTTGTAATGGTTTGGAGAAACGTACGAGGGAAACACTAAGGATCCTGTTAAGAGCCGAAAGTATTTGTTTCTATTATTTTTTATGCTGCTTTTTGATTTTATTGTTTAATACCAATTTAAATACAATATGACAAAATGATGAGGAGTGAGACATTTATTTCTATATATGCACATTTTTGAATCTATAGAAAACCAGAAAGATAATAGTGTTTTATTAGTGATTCTCTTAAATACTTTTTTGGCAAAATGTGATCTCATAAGAATGTGTATGTATCTGTACGTAAAGTCTATATATAGGAAACGTAATCATTTTTACGCATGGATGGATAGGGATGCTAACACTATCGCCGAATAAGTTCTTTCTTAAACGTAAGAGTGTTTACGCTTGTACAAGTTAAAAGATGTAGATATATTTACGAACCCACAAACTCATTCATAACCTCAAACGGCCAACGATTTATTTTGTGTATCGTATCACATAACTCCTTTATTAGAGCAGCACAGTGGTAAATATATCAGCGTTTAGTGATATTTCTTATTCGAGATTCACAATCTTGTTGGGCGTGTAACTTTTGCCAGGCAACACTCTGACATAGTGGAAAGCAGCGGGTCTTGTAGCCTGGACCAATCATAATCAGAGACCCGAAATACCCACTTGATAAATGAACCATGTGTTTGTTTATATCCTGGACCAATCGTAATAAGAGGCGCTAACTATTATTACTTTATAAATGAACCATGAGTTTATGTCAAATATAAAACACACAGTCAAAGGTTTAAGCATGTTGTGCACTTGACTTAAGACCACCCTCCGTTGCCTCTTCTTCTTCAGCCGAGCCACCCGCCTGGTGGCCGGCTGAAGGAACGACGAGAAGGGAACAGGCGGCTCGGGATTGGAGGCCTCGGACGAGGACCCCCAGGACTCCCGTCTTCCCCGCTTGCCACCAAGGCTGACTGCGGGTGGGGAGACTGTAGGTGGTGGTGCGGTGGACGAGGTGGAGGTTGCAGAGGGTGAGGAGAGGCCCACAACCCCGATATGCAAGGTACGGCCCTCGGGGATGGCGGCCAGCGGGGGGGAAAAACTGGGCTGGACTGGGAAACTGGGCTCCGGCCGATTCATGGCATACCTTATCAGGTCAGTGAAGCCCAGCGGTCTCAGCATCTTAATCTCCCACCGCGCTAGTGGTTGGTTGAGGCCGCCATTGAACAGGACCATCTGTTCCTGCTCACTGTGGACCATCTCCCCTGCCACCTCAAAAAAGCGGTCCGCAAACTCCAAAACGTCGGAGTGACCCTGGCGTAAACAGAAGATGCGATGAGCCTGGGTCGCTCGCCTTGCCTCCATCTTGCCTGCTTGGTTCAGTAATGGCTCGTTCGTTCTGTCGTGAACGTGGAGGATGGACGTAGTGGAAGAACCCAAGTGCAGGCAGACACGGGGATGAAGGGGTTAACACAAGACTTATAATGTGACTAATAATAACACAAAAACCAAAACAACCAAAACACTGACAACACTAAAATCCAAAACTGAAAACAAAGACTTCCCACAAGGGGGGCAATAAGAAACAACTAGGAATAACAACTAAGAACTATACTAACAGGGTGCATGGCAGGGAGCATGGCAGGGAGCATGGCAGGGAGCATGGCAGGGAGCATGGCAGGGAGCATGGCAGGGAGCATGGCAGGGAGCATGGCAGGGAGCATGGCAGGGAGCATGGCAGGGAGCATGGCAGGGAGCATGGCAGGGAGCATGGCAGGGAGCATGGCAGGGAGCATGGCAGGGAGCATGGCAGGGAGCATGGCAGGGAGCATGGCAGGGAGCATGGCAGGGAGCATGGCAGGGAGCATGGCAGGGAGCATGGCAGGGAGCATGGCAGGGAGCATGGCAGGGAGCATGGCAGGGAGCATGGCAGGGAGCATGGCAGGGAGCATGGCAGGGAGCATGGCAGGGAGCATGGCAGGGAGCATGGCAGGGAGCATGGCAGGGAGCATGTACAACGAACGAGCCCAAGACAATAGACATGAGGGCATCTTATAGGAAAACTAACAAAGGAGATAACAATGGGCAGGTGTGGGTAATGAAACACTCATGGAAGGTTAACGAGACAAAAGGGTAGGAAACACAGACGAGACACGAGAAAGCACATGGCAAGTCAGAATCAAAACAAAGCCATGTCTTTCTCACACAAAACCTAAGGCTATGCCATGACTCCGCTGCAAGACCAAGAATAAACATGACATGATAGCGGAATCATGACAAATGGTTTGTACTGCAAATGAATGTGAAGGTGTAATTACTCTTACGAGTTAGTAACGTTACTGTTTTACATTATATAAATATGCGGCTGGATATTTGTAAAATGACAAACGTACATTTTATAACATTAATTTGAATTGTGCTTAGTTATGTGTTAACTTTAAGCATGAAGGCTGTGTTGTTCATATATAGGCTATTATTCCGTCATAGATGTCAAAATAATGTAATCTATGATGGGATAACTGTAAGTATCTTTGAGTGGTGCTAGGACTTTTGACATATTCACATACAATACCAGAATACTATTTGTTGTGTCTAATTGTTTAAAACAACATCAAAATAGCTGATTGTGACATTCAGAAGTTATATTTGTTGACAAACTGTATTGTACATTTTGTAGAAATGAGTTTTTATCATTTTACAGGATGGCAGGGTAAGACATGCAAGCACTGTGGACGGAAACAGGCCATGAAAGAGGACAAAAGTAAAGTTAATGCGAAATGGGTGTCCAAGATGAAGACATGATGTAATTCATGCAAACTAATAAATTCAGCTCACATTCTGTTAAGTTAGCATCTGTTAAATAAATTACCAAAGTCAAAACTGTAGTTTTAATACTAAATACTTGTTTAAGGATGATCAAATATATGGTTAGTGTATGTATGATTCCTTCTACTGAAGTGTATGACCAGATTACATATTTCTACCCTGGTTTCCATTGATGGTGCGATTAAGTCCAGCCCAAGACTCACTAGTGCCACAGAGCCACATTGTTACACTATCTGGTGCTATCAACATACGGATGATTTACCCATTTTTGAATCTGATTATTAAGCTTGGATACCAGGACAGACTTTAAAACAGAACATATCACACAATTTTTTTATATTTTTAATCTGAAAGTCCATGTAGTAGCGCTTAAAGACTATGCCATATTAATGGTATGTATTCAGCTGTTTACTGGTGTGTCTTTTTCATTTAACTGCAGACACACAAGTTGCATGGTGTTGGCAAATATCCCTTTCTCCTGATGGGAAAAAGGAACGCATCTGGGTCTTTTACAATGGGTGTCATTACAGCACATTCCTTTTCGACAGGAGCAGAATACCCCTGACACTTTGAAAAATATTTTTTCAAGTCTTCTGAAAGGTATTATTAGAGCTGCTTTGTTGTCTCTATCCTAAATAGACAAACAATCTTACTGTCACGGAACAGGTAGTGAAGAACCCAAGCGCAGGCAGCAATACGGGGTAACAGATTTTAATAAATAATAAAGTAAACAAAAACCCACGAGGGGGTAAAATACAGGGGACAACAAAGACAGTGACAACTGGACGAGAAACTCACAGCGGGTAACCAACAGGCCGCTAACGCTGGGACACAGCGTAGGGACAACAGAGCATACAGTTACCACAAAGTATGACAACAAACGAGCACAGGACAGAGAATACAAGGGATTTAAATAGGGAGACGAACAAAGGATATAACGATGGGCAGGTGTGGGTAATGAGACACAGGAGGAAAGCTATACTAGAAACGAGAGGGGCGGGGCCAAATGACGAGACAGGAGAGAACGCATATTATGTCCTGATTGACAATAATATGTTTCTCTCCACATAAAACACGTGGGTCCGTCATGATTCTGCCTCTAGACCAGAAAACCAAGACAAGAGAAGGCAGAATCATGACACTTACCTGATGCATCTTGCCAGATAAGCAACCCTCCTCCACCCGAGCTCCTCTCATTTTTCTCTTAGTCCCGCAGGACCCTTGGGGGTGTTCTGGGCTCGAGCCGGTTCCGAGCCCAGCGCACTTGCCCTGACCAGGGTAGAGTGCTCCGGGTTCAGATAGATCCGGCGGGCTCGGAGCCCACTCCCTGCACAACACGCCAAATATGCATAACCTTCATGGCCATGCATTACCAATCTATCCTTACAAGGAGCTGTTTATCTGCGAGGGCGAATTCGTGAAACAGCAAATGAAGGATTTTTGCAGCAAATGAGCAGCGCACAGCATCAATGCACAACGCTGAGAAAGATATACATAGCATTATTTTGTTGAGCGAAATAAAAGTATATGCTGAACAATAATCAAATATAATCTACTGAAGCTATTGTACAAAGACCTTCATTACACCAGACTGAATACAAACTAAAACAGAATATACAGCAATAACATCAGACAACACAAACAACAGTTCAGGAGATCTCGGAAGGATTACAGTTATTATTATTATTGTTTTATTATTATTGTTGTTGTTTAGTGTCTTTGTCCATTCAATAGTTATAGTGCACTAGACTGTAGCAGAAGAATCCTGCCCACTTCTTTGCATTGTGATCACGTGCTTCAGTGCTCTAAGAGTGTTTATAGTGCTGTGAGTTTAACACTTCATGACTGACAACACAACACAACACAATCTTCATCATCACACAAACCAACAAGAACAACAATGACGTTCAGCATCATCTTCATCTGGACACTCACAGTGTTTGCTCAAGGTTTGTGTCGTAACATTTTCATCATTATTATTTATTCATTGAAGAGTGAAATCTTCATTTGTTTCAGTGTTTCTTATATTTCATGTTTGTTGTTTCTTTCAGAGTGTAGAGGACAGTACACTGTTACTCAGACTCCATCAATAACAGCAGTTCAACCAGGACAACATGTTCAAATAAACTGTAAAGTCAGCAGTGCAGTGTATGGTGGTAATAGATTAGCCTGGTACTTACAGAAACCTGGAGAAGCTCCTAAACTCCTCATATATGACATCAAAAGCCTCTATTCTGGAGTATCATCTAGATTCAGTGGCAGTGGATCAAACACAGATTTCACTCTGAGCATCAGTGGAGTTCAGACTGAAGATGCAGGAGATTATTACTGTCAGAGTTTTCACTATCCAGGTAGCACTCGAGTGTTGACACAGTGATAAAGAGTCGTACAAAAACCTCCGTCAGTCAGACTGAACAGTGACTGCACTGATACACCTCACACATACTGCAGCTGCTCATACAACACAAACACACACAACACTGATCTCTAATAACACTTTACTGATATATATATAGTTATGAAGATTATCAGAAATGACTTTAACATCCATACTGACTGCTGAAGAATCAGATTATTTTGACATGGTGATAGTTTGTTTTATTTGCGTCAAATTCCCCTAAATAATAATGACCATATTATCATCAACACATACAGTCACCTCTATATTCAATGTTTTTCTCTGTGTGTGTGTTCTTGTAATCCAGGTTTTAGACGACATATCTAATGATCTTTATGAGATAAACATTATGATCAGATGCACCAACAGCCGCTGTTCATCATCACCACATTTGTCCAGAGTGTTCAGAGTTCACAACAGTCCATTCATGGTTTATGTCAATCATAAATGTTACACGCACAACTGTATAACATAGCAATACATATATGGTCTATTTGGTTTACAGTATCAATATCGGCTGAGAAGTGCATGAACAGCACACAGTGTCATTTTATACATAATATTCATGTGTGAACTTTGATGACATAATAAAACCAGCAACAATAAAGAAGTAAAACTTGAGTGTTTCAGTTCAGATGATTGAACCAATCAAACATTGACACTGAGAGTGTTGAGCTGAAAATCACATTTGCATTGACAGGATGAAGAGACTCAGATGTTCTCAGAATAGATCGGCTCTGTCTCCAGAGATCATGTTCACAACACAACACCTGCATTTCACATTTACTCACACATGAACCTTTACACAACTATTAAAACTATTGAGAATCATGATACAGGACATTCCTGCACAAACACTACATGTGATTTTCTCTGTTGTCTGAATGAAGCTGTTAGACACAAATAAAACATGTTCAGAAGCTTTATTGAATGTTTCAGTAAACACAGCACACTGAAAGATGTCACAGAGGTTTGACACACGAGCTCTTTCAGTATTGATCTGCTGCACTACACTCATGAATGATGTCTGATACGAGTCATCAACACTCACAGACACTATTGTGAATCTAGTTTATAGTCTTTGACTCTACAAACATATACCCCTCTCTCTTCCCAGCATGCTTTGCTAAAGCTAATCGTAAATTCAGTACGATTTTTATTCACGTCGGCACAAATAATGTTCGACTCCATCAATCAGAGATCACAAAAGATAATATTAAAGAGGTGTGTGAGCTTGCAAGCATGATGTCAGACACTGTAATATTCTCTGTCCCCCTTTCTGCTTACTGTGGTGATGAGATACATAACAGATTATCATATCTAAATGGTTGGTTGTCTGAGTGGTGCCTGCAAAATAATATAGTTTTTATTAATAACTGGAAGAGTTTTGAGGGCAGACCTGACATGTTGAAAAGTGATGGTCTCCACCCCTCCTGGGCTGGAGCTTCTCTTCTGTCAAGAAATATGGATCATAGTCTTAATGATAAAACTTGACTCACTGGGGCCCAGGTCAGGAAGCAGACAGAATGGCAAAACCAACGGTCTGCTTGCCGTCTCACGTCCCAGAACACACAAAATGCACAACATGCAATAATCATTTCTTCCAAACATTATAAAATAGGGACTGTGTCTGTCCCCCAGATTAGTAAACATAAAATAATGCGTAAACCTCTCAAAGGTTTCTCTCTAATAAAGCACTTTTTGTTAATGATATGATAACAAACTATAAAAAAGATGATTATATGCCAGACTGGATACTGGATCCTGCACACTCCTCCGTTGCCTCTTCTTCAGCCGAGCCACCCATCCGGTAGTCGGCTGGAGGAAGGAGGTGAAGGGCGTGGCTGTCTCCGGGTTGGAGGCCTCTGACGAGGACCCCCAGGATTCTCGCCTCCCCCGCTTGCCACCAAGGCTGACTGTGAGTGGGGAGGCTGTAGGTGGTGGAGTGGATGGTGTGGCGATGCCCATAACCCCGATTTGCAGGGTACGGCCCTCGGAGATGGCGGCCAGCGGGGGGGGAAAACTGGGCTGGACTGAGAACCCTGGGCTCTGGCCGATTCATGGCATACCTGATCTGGTCCCAGCGGTCCCAGCATCTGCATCTCCTACCGCACTAGTGGTTGGTTGATGCCACCATTGAACAGGACCATCTGTTCCTGCTCATTGTGGACCATCTCCCCTGCAGTCTCAAAGAAGCGGTCCGCAAACTCCAAAACGTCGGAGTGACCCTGGCGTAAACAGAAGATGCGATGAGCCTGGGTCGCTCGCCTTGCCTCCATCTTGCCTGCTTGGTTCAGTAATGGCTCGTTCGTTCTGTCGTGAAAAAGGGTTAATGTGGTGGAAGAACCCAAGTGCAGGCAGCGGTGAAGGGGTTAACAGATTTTAAAATATACACAAAACAGAAAACAAACACAAGAACAGGGGACATGATAAACTGATAAGAACTAAACACACCGCAGGATCCCAGGGATTGGGGGGAATGTGCCATTGTCTCCGGCTTCTTGTCAACTGGCACATTTACTCATACGAGATGTTATTACGTGGACGGCCTCTATATATATGGCTTGTTCTAGATGTCGGTGGTGGGACTGGTAGTTGTCCAGCAGCTCTCCCACCATCAAACTTGGCGCAGCGTGGTACAACGTCTCGAGAACAACAACGAGTTCTCTGGTTTCAACATTTTGACAACGAACCACGGACAAAATACTGGCAATTGTTCTGGCAATTGTTCTAAATCTCTATGCTGATGATACGCATTTTTATATTTCCTCGAAGCCTCATGAAACACAGCAATTCCACATCGACAATAGCTGTCACCATCAGATGCAGAGAAGCTAATTCATGCCTTTATGACATCAAGACTAGATTACTGTAATGCACTATTAGGTTGTTGCCCTGCAGGCCTATTATAAAAACTCCAACAGGTCCAAAATGCGGCAGCTCGAGTTCTTACACGTACAAAAAGTATGAGCATATTAGCCCGGTTCTGTCAACCTTGCACTGGTTACCTATAAAGCATCGCATTAATTTTTATTAATCTATAAAGCCCTGCATGGTTTAGCTCCTCACTATTTGAGTGAACTTCTTTTGTATTACAGTCCTTCACGTGCACTACGCTTATGGCAAGCCATTTTGTCATTTAATCCTTGACGTTTACTAGCATCTATTTATAGGCTACTAGTACTTATTGTTTAGTTACTAGTAACTATTCCGTTAGATACTAGTACTATTCATTTGATACTAGTACTTTAATATTAGATGTTAGTGCTTACTTATTAGATACTAGTACTTATTCATTAGGTACTTATTCAGTAGATACTAGTACTTATTCATTAGGTACTTATTCAGTAGATACTAGTACTTATTCATTAGGTACTTATTCAGTAGATACTAGTACTTATTCATTAGGTACTTATTCAGTAGATACTAGTACTTATTCCTTAGGTACTTATTCAGTAGATACTAGTACTATTCATTTGATACTAGTACCTTAATATTAGATACTAGTGCTTACTTATTAGATACTAGTACTTATTCATTTCAGGGGCGCAACTACTCAGTGTTAGGGGGGTATGCAGAAACAGTTTTTGCGCCCCCCCTAAATAAAAAAGTGTGCCGGACATCATCATGTATGGGCTTGAAATAATAAAGGTTTATTTTAAAAGTATATCAGACAGCTACTGTAAGCCTACCATAATTATATGGTATATGGACACTAGACATGTGCCGATTTTCGGTAATTCAATAAATCACGATAATGAATATACACAATATTGTTATCGTGGGCACTTCAAAATACCGTAAAAAATAATAGATCCGAATTTTTATTTTTAGAACGTGCATTACAGCTTATTTTCCATCAACCGCTTGAGCAAACACTGCTGCGCAGAACACGTGAGCGCACCCGGATGTAAACAGTGTTCACGTCACACGTAGAATCACACTGCACGCAGTGCGCGCCACGGCCACTGACGCCGCAGTCAAATTCTCACATGAAGAAGAAGCATGGCGGAAGGAGGAACGCTGCCGACAATTTATCCCCCTTCTAAAAGGGTAAAGTCAGAGGTTTGGAAATATTTTGGGTTCCAAAAAAATGCAGAGGGATTGTTATCGTGATAATACCGTATACCGTGATAAATGCTCTCTCAATTAATCGCAGCATGAAAAAGTGATACCGGCACATGCCTAATGGACACAAATATATAAAAATGTATTCATAGAAATTTCTCTGCCATTTCTTTCTTTTTGCCGTATCTAACACGTACCGATTCGTACCGAAACGTGACACAAGTGTAACGTATCGAACCGAACCCTGAATTTTGTGAACCATTACACCCCTACCTTTTCCATATTAATAATATTAAGAAATGAATCTGTTGGTATCAAGTATGAAGTTGGTATCAAGCTCCCTCTACACTTCCACCTAATGTTAGACCTACCTAACTTTGCTGTTAAATATAGCAGCCTAAATTCGATTTTTCAATCAGCCTAGGGATGGCATCAGATAAGACAACTATTATGCAGTAAGGTTGTGCTGCTGTTGAAATTACATGAACATTTGGGATTTTAAAAAGTACAAATATGACACACACACACATATAGAAAAATAATTACAGGGTCACATCTCTCTCTGTTTAAAGATCTGTGCTGATATATATACATACATACATACACATAGCACAGATCTTTAAAGAAGGAGAAATGTGGCCCTTGCAGCTTCCATGTCACCCAGCAGATGTAAAGTAGCCTGTATGTCTGACAGCACAGCTGAGCTAACATGAAGCTAATGGTAAAATAAAATCCATGATAAACCAGGCTAATTGCATAAGGAATGTTTTCCAGCTTCTAGTCATTTATTGTGCATGCTACCTTATATTTACCAGTTCTTATTTTACTTTAATAAAATTGAGATATGTCATGCATGGCATTGGTACAATAGGGTTTAACCAACATATAAATGTAGATATCAGCAGCAACATTATTTTGCATTAAGTTAGCAAACACTTGCCAGTCAATATTTATATGTTCAAGCCTCCAAGTTTGGTAGCAAATCTATTCATGAATCCGACGGTCGGTTGCTCAGCAAGCTCGCTAGCTAACGTTAGTCTGTTAACATGAATTTTGTATTTGCAAGAATAGACGTCACATTTTGAATCCTACCTGTTGCCTTTCACCATCCACGTAGTTAGCTGCTGTCGCATCCCTTGACAGGCCGTCTCCTTTTTCCATCTTTCTTTTTCTATTTTTAGCCCCCGACAGCTTTTTTGGTTTATCCATCTTTTTCAAATTCAAATTTCAACGACAACTCACCAACGTTACTGCGTACTTAACGTAACTCACGGCGCCCCGCCCACTCGCGATATTACCCGTCTAAATAAATTATATGATGGAATCTTATGAGGGCACCGGTGCCGCCTAGCCTGTTAGTCCTCTTAAATGTATATAACTTTTTATACATACAATAACTTAAATAAATTTTAGAAAAATGTATATAACTTTTATTATTTCACATTTATTAAACCATCGCGTTGGCGCCCCCCGTGGTGCGGCGCCCCTATGCGCCGCATATAGCGCATACCCACTTTTTGCGCCACTGCATTAGGTACTTATGCAGTAGATACTACGTATTGATTAGATACTACTGCTTATTCAATAGATACTAGTACTTATTCAATAGATACTAGTACTTACTCATTAGATACTAGTACTTATTCATTGCATACAAGTATTTAATCATTAGATACTAGTACTTATTTAATAGATACTAGTACTTATTTAATAGATACTAGGACTTATTACATCAGTGACTAGTAATTATTCTATTGTTAAATGTGTAGTAACACATTTCAGATTTTTATCATTGATTTCTATGAGGTCTGTCATGTGGATATCAACTATTCAGTTCTGACTAGTGTCTTGTGATGTTCGCTAGTACCTACTTAATAGATACTAGTATTTATTCATAAGCTACTGGAACATATTTATTGTGTACAAGTACATATTTTCAAGATACTAGAACCTGCCAAACAGATACATATGCTTATCTTTTAGATACTTGCACTTATTCATTGGATAATTGTACCTATTAAATATATACTAGTATTTACTCTATTTATACTAGTATTTATTCATTAGATACTAGAACTTATTTATCAGAAACGTATAAGTGTTTTATCAGGATCTATTATTTATTAGATTTATAATAGTACCTATTCATGAGATACTAGTACTTTTTTCAATAGTGACTAGTAAGATATTTTATTTTACTATAGTAATATTTGCAATTGAACTCTACAATGGCCGTTCTGACTAGTCATTACATACGACAGGTAAAAAAAACGATTGTAACCAGTAAGATGAGAAATGTTACTTGTAACAACCGTAAAAGACACTTGTGTCTAAAATAAAAGTACTAGTACTTAATTAAGTACTACTAGTGCCTATGGAATATTTACTAGTATACATTGAATACAAATCCAGTATTTATAAACAAGTACTAGCATTTAATGAATACAAACTAGTAGTATTAAAAAGATACTGAAGTCATTATTGTCAGAAATTAGAAACTGAAATAAAAAACAGAATAACTACAAGTAACTATTCATTTAAAGATATATTCAGCCTCAAAAGTAACTAGTAAGAATGGGTTTGGAGATATCTTAATTCAAATAGATAATTACATAAACATGATAACCTTTCAGCCACCCAATCGGAGTTAACATGATAATACTGTGCAAAATGACCTTGTCTTGTTAGCTTGTCTAGCTAATTGGTTAGCACGAAAACACAAAGAAGGGTTTGTTTATTATCACTATTTTAGTTTTTTAATGTGGAATATCATGTGATAAGCTTAACTTCGTTAGATGGTAGAGTTATATGGGATCTTGCACAGCCGCTTTTACACGATCCTGCACAGCTGCTGCAATATTACATTTACAATGAGCAATAATCATATCACAGTTTAAATAAAAGTTTAAGCTCATCATGCTGCTTCTGGTTTTACTTTATTTATAAATAAGGCTTATATTTTTACTATAAAGTATGTTTAAAACCTAATTCTGTTCGGTTAGGATCGTGGTGTTTCTGTCAAACGGGCAGGGTGAGGTACGGAATTAAATTAGTGATGCCGGACGGGTCAGGTGGTCTTTTAATTACTACATAGGTGGGGCGGGTTCGCTTTTATCAAACAGTACCAGTGCAGGACTCGGCTTTTGATTCTATAATTGGCAGTTGATCCAGAAACTATTTAATTAATGCCGAAATGAATAGCTATATGACAAAATATAGGCTATGTCGTGTGCCTCTTATTGCTTTTTGACGGCGAGATCGAGCTTTCGAGGCAAATGCACGAGGACGTATCTTGTGGGGCATTTTAAACAATATCGTGTTGCACAGGGCATACCAAGGGCATTAATGATGACAAAACAATAACGTGTAGTGTTAAAGAAAATCTGACTAAACTCACTGAGTGTAGATCTTTACTGAAAGACGCTGAATACATTTAAATCACATGCCGTCATTTTACCACTTTCATCTATATAGAGGTGCTGGTCATATAATTAGAATATCAACAAAAAGTTGATTTATTTCACTAATTCCATTCAATAAGTGAAACTTGTTTATTATATTGATTCATTACACACAGACTGATTTATTTCAAATGTTTATTTCTTTTATTTTTGATGATTATAACTGACAACTAAGGAAAATCCCAAATTCAGTATCTCAGAAAAATAGAATATTACTTAAAACCAATACAAAGAAGCTGTGAACAGCTGTGTTGACCTTGGACCTCAGAAAACACAGTGGACCAACACCAGCAGATGACACGGCACCTCAAACCATCACTGACTGTGGAAACTTTACACTGGACCTCAAGCAACGTGGACTGTGTGCCTCTCCTCTTTTCCTCCAGAATCTGGGACCCTGATTTCCAAAGGAAATGCAAAATTTACTTTCAGCAGAGAACATAACTTTGGACCACTCAGCAACAGTCCAGTCCTTTTTGTCTTTAGCCCAGGCGAGACGCTTCTGACGCTGTCTGTTGTTTGTGTGTGGCTTTACACAACAGCTGAAACCCACTTTTTTCTACCACATCTTTTCCTTCCCTTCGCCTCTCTATTAATATACTTGGACACAGAGCTCCGTGAACAGCCAGCCTCTTTTGCAATGACCTTTTGTGTCTTGCCCTCCTTGTGCAAGGTGTCAATGGTCGTCTTTTGGACAACTGTCAAGTCAACAGTCTTCCCCATGATTGTGTAGCCTACAGAACTAGACTGAAAGGCCATTTAAATGCCTTTGCAGGTGTTTTGAGTTCATTAGCTGTTTAGAGTTTGGCACCAGGTGTCTTCAATATTTAACCCTTTTCACAATATTTTCATATTTCATATATATATTATATTTGTTTCCTTTCAGTATAGTTTTAGATTTTTCGTGTCATTAATGTTTTATTGCAATATATAAATACCTCATGGTAGAGCGCATTCATGGCAAAAATCATAATGATTTGTTGTAATTGCGATTATTTATGTTAATTAAATTGACATCAAAATATTTCTAAAATGTTTCAAAACTTTCTGTCAGGTAACTGTATGCCGTATTCTTTAGGCTAAATATTCTGTTCCTGAAATACGTGATAAGCATGTCTCAAAGGGTCAACGCATTTTACACATTACACACAGAGTGATCGCAGCGAGCTACAAACGACACAAACTTATTTTCGAGGGTATAACCGTTTCCACTCGCCCCGCTCTGCGCAGGCTTTGAACCTACGCCGGTCTGAATGGGAGACTGGTGCTCTACAGAGGAGGCTAAAGACCACAGTCGTAATATTGTATTCTGTTTAATTCAAAAAGTAATTGAATGGTTCTGCATTGATCTTAAAAAGAAGATTAAGCAATAAAAACAAACTACAGATAAAAGGAGAGGCACACTCCAACATTCACAGACTTGTCATACAGTTAGAGATTTCATTGCAGCACATTTGATATTTTACTTTGAAGTCTGCAATGTCTGCTATGGCTCTCAAAACACCTTGTTGTTGTTCCTGACTAAGGTTAACACTGGGTTGTTGAACATGAACGGAAGGGATCTCGTTTCCCAAATCAGCTGGGAAGTCGTGAACTCTATGTTGTGCCAAAAGTGCCTCCAAATTGTGTTCCCTGAATGGATCATCACCAAATACATTGTTGATAGAAGTGCTGTATGTCATGATTCTGCCGCATCATGTCATGTTTCTCTTGGTATAATGGCAGGATCATGACAGAACCTCATGTTTAATTCAGGTATGTTATCAGGCGAGAGTATCCATCTATAGCTCCACGAATCACCAAGCCCCATCTTAAAAGAAACAAATGAAAATTCATAAATTTAAATAGATTATTAGTATTTTAACCAAACAAATCTTATCAAATAAACTAATGACATTCTGGAACTTTGATTAGTGTTCATATTGTAGCTCTGCATCCATAGAAAAAAGTTATCACACTCTGCATATGTGATTCTCAAAACATATTGCTTTCAAATATATAAAACATTTTTCATGTATGTTTCTTTTAAAAGCTTTTATTTTAAAAAATATTTTTCAAAATGACTCCATTACCGTAACGCTCTGTAAATGTCAACTTCATAACATGTATTGCTACAAATACACCTAAGCAATATTTTATTCTTCATACAAGATTGTATTTTTTATGGATTGTCAACCCCACATCCAAATAAAAGAAATCACAACATTTTAGAAAGCTCCAAGCTTTGGAAATGAGAAAGCGACACAATTTTGCTATTTTTTTAATTGGTTTCATGAGAATGACCCGCATACTTTATGGTGGAGAAGAGGGAGAAAGGGTTCAGCTAAATAGGCCTGCTTTAAGAAATCTTATGAACAATTAAAGCAATGTTCATATTAAGGTCAGTCACATCACAACATGAAGGTTAACAATATACTGAATACCTTATAAGGCGCATATTCAGATTATTTGGATATTGAACATAGTAGGTTCTTCTGGCCACAGCAGAGCTCCATCTACGTGCAGCAGCCGCTTGGTCAATGTTAGCCAATGTCAGTCTAACTCTCTGACGAGTTATCAGCAATCCCTCTGCTCGCAGCAATGCTCTCATCATCTGTTATGATGGGTTGTGCATGATAACTATAAGAATCTGAAGTATTGCACTTGAACATTTACATGTATGCTTTTTGAAGGCAAGTATTTTTTTTATTAATATACCTGTTCCCTGGGATAAATTCCCATGACCCAACACGTTGCTCTACAAAGTGAGCTATAGGAACACAACATTTTTAAGACTCTTAAGAATATTTCACCCATTAAATCCAATACCAGTAGGCCTACTAGATTTTGTCATAGAACAAAAACAAGAAGCATGTTAGGGACGATACCCTGTTGTCAGTTTCATGAAGTTAAATAGGCCTACTAGACATATCAATCACCGAAAATCTTGGCATACGAAATGATTTTGTTTACAAACTAATTTTGGGTGAATAATAACAAAGTAGTTCCTTATTATAATTATAATACATCATTATACTGAATATTATTTTAAATGTAAAGATGAAAAGTTTAAAAGGTTTGTAGTACTGTACCTCACTGCCAGATCTAGGAAACAGATTGTGTAGTCGTCTGGTGTGCTGTTCTAACTCCTCATCTATCAAAACAAATTCATGTGGAATTCCGGATTGGCATCCCCAGAGCTTTTGTCCTATTATATAGAAATGATGCAGAACATCCCAAAAAACGTGCCATGCGTTTGATGGTGTAGCCCTGAGTCATTAGGAATTGCAGCTGTTGTAACTGTAATTGTAGGGATATATTGTAGTGGATATAATAGAAATTGTTTTGGATGGGATGGAAACTACTCTGAAAATCCCCAAAGCACTACAGAAAGGAATGTTGTAAAGGTAGAAAGAATGGTTGTGACAGACAGTTTCTCTGTATTAAGTGACCTTTGAGGGTATTATTCATAGACGCCCGTTTTATCTTCTGATGCTCTGTAGGGCTTGTCAGGAATTTCTCCTTTTTTGTGCTTAATTTGTTTATTGAACTTTTATCACAATGAAAGAATACAGATACAGGAGAACAGTAACGTCATTCCCACAAATTGTGTTTCTGTGACAGATCGGGTAGTGATGCTCCTATTTACTCTCTTCACTGGTGTGAATCCTTCATGTCCATTCAATAGTTATAGTGCACTAGACTGTAGCAGAAGAATCCTGCCCACTTCTTTGCATTGTGATCACGTGCTTCAGTGTCTGAGAGTGTTTATAGTGCTGTGAGTTTAACACTTCATGACTGACAACACAACACAACACAATCTTCATCATCACACAAACCAACAAGAACAACAATGACGTTCAGCATCATCTTCATCTGGACACTCACAGTGTTTGCTCAAGGTTTGTGTCGTAACATTTTCATCATTATTATTCATTCATTGAAGAGTGAAATCTTCATTTGTTTCAGTGTTTCTTATATTTCATGTTTGTTGTTTCTTTCAGAGTGTAGAGGACAGTACATTGTTACTCAGACTCCATCAATAACAGCAGTTCAACCAGGACAAAATGTTCAAATAAACTGTAAAGTCAGCAGTGCAGTGTATGGTGAAACTTACTTACACTGGTACTTACAGAAACCTGGAGAAGCTCCTAAACTCCTCATATATTATACATCAACCCTCCAGTCTGGAGTATCATCTAGATTCAGTGGCAGTGGATCAAACACATATTTCACTCTGAGCATCAGTGGAGTTCAGAATGAAGATGCAGGAGATTATTACTGTCAGAGTTTACACATTCCTAGTAGCAATGTGTTGACACAGTGATAAAGAGTCGTACAAAAACCTCCGTCAGTCAGACTGAACAGTGACTGCACTGATACACCTCACACATACTGCAGCTGCTGAGGGAGGAGAGTTCCTTTAAATAACAACAATTGTATTTAGTTTTACATAGTTTTTTAAAAAATTTCAGCAGTTGTTTATTTATTTACTTTTTATAAATGTTAATGTTTTTATTGGTTTGGTGAAATTTGTACAAGCAAGTGGTACATTTACAAAACACTACACAACAGATGATCAAAAATACACATTTCTGCATGTTTACAAACAGTAAATGACTTACATGATGTTATCAATATCAAACTTTTTATTTGAATCTAGGGCTGGGCGATTTAGCAAAAAAATCTAATCTAGATTTTTTCTGAACATTTGACCGATTCACGATTTCGATTTTTGCTTAACTAGTCATCTTAAAACATAACTACAACAATAAAGTACTGAAATAACATTCTCTTTATTAGTAATTTAGAAAAAAAACATAAATAAGGAAAGTTTTTGTATTTTAATACATTTCTTTATTGTGCCTAGTTGTTTTTTCAGTGTACTTAACAGTGGTCAAGAAGGTGTAGAAGTACAACTTTGCAAAATATATGATTGAATAATAAAAGCAACTATAGTTTAATTAAAAAAAGTGAGGCTCATGTATGGCTGAAGAGTACGACTACTCCACAGGTCAGTCGTCGTGGAAAAAAGATGCGCTAAAGCTGTTCCGACACCTTTTCACGTGTTTCAGTGTACATTCGGGGAATTGCGGCTTCTGTAAAATGTTTGCGGCTTGGTAACTTGTATCTTGGATCAACGGCGTGTAGCATATTTATGAACCCTTGCTTTTCCACGGTGTGCATGGGAACCATGTCCTTTGCAATATGAAATGCCACAGCATTTGTTATTTCTTGCCATCAGTGTGACTTTCTATCATATGGAATGGCGTTGGAAAATGATGCCGCTAATGGAACCTGGCGTTGTGCATTTCGATGTGTATCTGTCGTCTTTGGATGGCTGACTGTGTTGTTTTCATCTCTTAATTTTGTGCATTCGAGCCATTCAGCCTGATGTCTCTGTCGCATAATCTGAAACAAATTAGTTGTGCTGCCACTGCCGGTTGCAACTGACTTTCGACATATCTTGCATTTGACGAAAGTTTGTTTGACGTCTGCCCTCTCAAATCCAAACCATTTCCAAATCACTGAAGTAACATTACTACCTTTCTTTGATACAAGATCATCCTGATGCGAAGAGCCAGCCGTCTCCATGATGTTAGCCGTTAACTTCTACATTACTGATTTCTCACTGAGTGAGCGGTTGAGACGCGTTCAAGCGCGCCATCAAGTGGTATTGACAAGTATTTCCAACGTATCTAATTGGATGTGCATGATAAACTTTTTTTTTAAATCTCGATGTCTCCATTTAACAAAAATTAAATCGTGTTAAAACGTAAACTCGAATTTATCGAAAAAATCGGAAAAATCGCCCAGCCCTATTTGAATCTCTTGTTCTTCTCTTTATATCATTTAATTCAACTGATCTTAATGTTGAATCAATGAATCATTTATTATGTCAATTTTTTTTAACTGTCTGATTGTTATCTGATCATTTGTAAGTTACAGTTGTATGATCACCATCAACATGATCATGTCTCCCTTCTTCAAGACATGGATGAAGCTTGCAGTGATATAACCGCAGAGCAACATCAAGCCTGGATTCTTCATGCCAGAAGGTTTTCCCCACAGAGCCTGAACAATAAGGACATTCCCTGAGATTTTGATGAAACTTTATGGCTACATGTTGAAGAACGGCTTGATGTTAATGAATATTTAGTGGATTTCAGATCTCCATTAACAGCTTTTCCCCCTTTTTTCACAATGCACCCACAGTATTGTTGTACAGACTGTAAAATAAACTATTAAATACTTTCTGCTTTCATATGTAAACAACTCGTGTTCTGTGATCCATGTTGTTCATGTTGTAGCCTATATTCTGTATTTTATGGCCTTTGTCAGTTTGTTTTGGCTGAAGTGTAACATTCATTGTGTTTGCTGTGTTTACAGTTTTACATTCATTCAGCACTGAAGGTGATTTGAAACCTGTACCTTGTATTGTTTGCTGCTGAATGAACGACTGTTACATTAAAAGTATTTCACGAGTTCACCGATGCAGATAATAAAGGTTAGCAGAAGTATGAAAGGTTTGTGTGTTTGGCGTGCTGTCCGGGGAGCGGCACCGAGCTCGCCGGTTCCTTCTGAACCCAGAACACTCTCCTGTGTTTTCATGGTTCACTGAGTGATGTTTATTTATTGTATTAAAAACACAAAATGAGTCAAAGTCAAAGATTCAATATGATTTTATTTGTTGAATTTGAAGAAAACACAATCAGCAGTGAATGAATAAAGCACACATGCACTGGTGTGAGATGCTGTTTGTGAAAAGCAGAGCAGATGTCAGATGAGAGAGAGACAATGAATGTAGAAACACATGTGAGACACGAGTGAGACTCAGATGAGAACAGAAGTCAGAGAGAGAGAGAGAGAGAGAGAGAGAGAGAGAGAGAGAGAGAGAGAGAGAGAGAGAGAGTCTAGTATGAACACTGATCTTGTCTCTTGAGTTCTCTAGTGACTGTTTGACTGTTATCTTTGTGTTTGGCCTCACAGCTCACTGAGACCCCTGAGCTCCACTCCTGCTCAGAGAGAGTCAGACTGCTGCTCCAGCTGTACAGACCGTTCTTCTCCAGGAGCCCAACACTGCTGTCCTGAGATCTGCTGCTCCCGTCCACCTTCCACATCACACTCCAGTCTGAGGGGAAACCCTTGTTGAGCAAACACATCAGTGTTGCTGTTTTCTTTGTGGAAATCTCTTCACTGGAGGGCGGCAGGACGCTCACTGTAGGACGAGTGAAGCCTGACAAACACACAATAGTCACAAACTCACACAAGAAACAAACAACTTCACTCTTTACATGATAAACATAAAGGATCAGAATGATAAATAAGTTCACGATAAAGTCTTCTGTAAATTTGATCTTTCGTTCATGTTGATCTGAATGTTTATACAGAATTGACCATTAATTTAACCACTATTACAATCAAATTGAATCTGATGTTAAATCATATATACTAAACATAACATACCTAAAAAAATCATAACTACAAATAATTGGTTATCAAATGTATAACTTACTATATATCAAATATAATATATAAACACCCAGTTCAAGTTTTATACACTTTATTGCAGAATAAACTAATTTTTTGGTCAATATAAATAATAACAGAATGTTCGTATCCAAACAGGTCTCATCCCCCAATACTGCTACAGTAGAAAAAATAATTACTATTGGAGTCAATAGGGATGAAATCGGTTTGGTTACTGACATTCTTCCGAATACATTCATTTGTGTTTAGCAGAACAAATACATTTCTACAGGTTTGGAACAATCTGAGAGTAAATGATCAGAGAAGTTATATTTTTGGGTCAACAATCCTTTTATATCAAGCGTTTATCTTTCAAATGTTGAACGTTTACTAGTACACAACGTTTTTTATTAAAACACATGAATATATAAAAACGGTAATTTCATTTTATATTCAATAGTTGATCTTTATATTTAAATGCAGAAATCTGTGTATTAATATTATTATTGAATGTTTTTACTTACTGCCAACATCCAGTCTGGTGCCGCTGCCGAAAGTGAACCACAGTGATACAAACTAATAGAGCGACTGTACAAAAACCTCTGAACGCTTCAGTAACTATAAACACATCACAAACACATCTTTACACTTTATCACACATTCACACATCATACACATTACATTTCATTTCACTTTGTTTATTTATACATTTTTGGGTGAACAATCCCTTTAACTATTACACAAACTAATTTCCAAGTTTGACTGATTTTTAACCCTTAAAATTGACTCATATTCTTAATCCTGAAAGTGTGAACAATTTATTAATATTCAAAGATGAAAACAACCAAAGAATTACACAGCAACTTGTCAGTGTTTCATAAAGCTGCTGTCCTGTGTATCTCCATATTCTGTGTTTATTATTTTACACAAACATTATACACAAAATAATGAATAACTATTCACCATTACAAATCATAACACACTTGTTCAATAATCACTACACATAATCTAAGAAAACAAAATACAACCAACTTCAAGAAATGAAATTTAAATGATAAAACAGTGTTTGTGTGTGTTGATGTAAATGTAGAGATTGAGTTTGCATTGTGATCACGTGCTTCAGTGTCTGAGAGTGTTTATAGTGCTGTGAGTTTAACACTTCATGACTGACAACACAACACAACACAATCTTCATCATCACACAAACCAACAAGAACAACAATGACGTTCAGCATCATCTTCATCTGGACACTCACAGTGTTTATTACAGGTGAGACATGAAGACTTAATCTGACTTGTTTTTATTTCTGTGCTTGTTTTAGTATGTGATGTTAATACAGTTTAATACAAAAATTTTATATATTTTGTGTTTTCAGAATCCAGAGGAATTACTCTGACTCAACCGAGAGTGAAAAGTGTTCAACAGGGACAAACAGCTACAATAGAGTGTCATATAGATGTAGGAATATATGGCGATTACTTAGCCTGGTATCAGCAGAAACCTGGAGAAGCTCCTAAACTCCTCATATATGACATCAAAAGCCTCTATTCTGGAGTATCATCTAGATTCAGTGGCAGTGGGACAGTAAATACTGGAAAAGATTTCACTCTGAGCATCAGTGGAGTTCAGACTGAAGATGCAGGAGATTATTACTGTCAGAGTTTTCACAGTGGTAATGTGTTGACACAGTGATAAAGAGTCGTACAAAAACCTCCGTCAGTCAGACTGAACAGTGACTGCACTGATACACCTCACACATATTGCAGCTGCTCATACAACACAAACACACACAACACTGATCACTAATAACACAGTACTGATATATATAGTTATGAAGATTATCAAAAATCACCATGTCAATTATCAAACTATCACCATGTCAAAATAATCTGATACTTCAGCAGTCAGTATGGATGTTAGTTTGTTTTATTTGCGTCAAATTCCCCTAAATAATAATGAACATATTATCATCAACACATACAGTCACCTCTATATTCAATGTTTTTCTCTGTTTGTGTGTTTTCTTGTAATCCAGGTTTTAGACGACATATCTAATGATCTTTATGAGATAAACATTATGATCAGATGCACCAACAGCCGCTGTTCATCATCACCACATTTGTCCAGAGAGTTCAGAGTTCACAACAGTCCATTCATGGTTTATGTTGATCATAAATGTTACACGCTCAACTTTATAACTTAACAATAAATATTTGGTCTATATGGTTTACAGTATCAATATCGGCTGAGAAGTGCATGTACAGCACACAGTGTCATTTTATACATAATATTCATGTGTGAACTTTGATGACATTATAAAACCAGCAACAATAAAGAAGTGAAACTTGAGTGTTTCAGTTAAGATGATTGAACCAATCAAACATTGACACTGAGAGTGTTGAGCTGAAAATCACATTTGCATTGACAGGATGAAGAGACTCAGATGTTCTCGGAATAGATCGTCTCTGTCTCCAGAGATCATGTTCACAACACAACACCTGGATTTCACATTTACTCTTACATGAATTTATTTTCATAAAATCAATTAATTTATTTATATATCTGTTCCTTCATTCACTCACTACCTCCCTCCCTCAGTCACACAAAACCTCACTCACTCATCTACTTAAATTGCTGAATAAGGAGCACGGCATTGACCCTTTGGTCTTCCATGTCCAATTCCATGACCCCTCAGGACCTTTCTGAGGACATTTTGTTGTTCGTCCCTGAGCATCTGCAAACATACAGGCTCTGTCACCTCCCCACAGAAAAAGTCTCTGTGAGTTTGTACCTGGTAAAGTAAAGACATTTGTATTAATGTATGTATATGTGCATGTACTGTATATTCATATCTTTAGCATGCATGCAACTGTTTCATATATGACCACAATAGACTGATTCACTCCACTGCAATGTTGAAATCTTAAACGAGACAGAAGTGGGAAGAAACTGGAAGGACAGAGAGACTGCACTGGTTTGGACTATCACCGGGTGTCTGTGACATTAAACAACAAATTATGTGTTTAAAAACAAGTCAAGTCAAGTCAGATTTATTTATATAGCGCTTTTTACCATTTTCATTGTTACAAAGCAGCTGTACAAGAAAACATTGACTATAAGCAAAACAGAAAAGGTTATAAAAGTCAAAACACAGGTCACATATCCGACAGACTATAAATTCCTATATGCAGTGTTAATTAAATAAAAATATACAATTCTAGCAGCCCCCCCCCGGCCATGCAAAACATTATGCAAATGGTGGCGAGGAATTGGAATTGGATTCGATGGAATTGCTGTGTTTCATGAGGCTTCGAGGAAATATAAAGTTGCGTATCATCAGCATAACTGTCATGAATCTGCCTTCATGTCATGTCTATTCTTGGTCTTGAGGCAGATTCATGACAAAGTCTTGTGTTTCATGTGAGAGAGAGATGTTGGCTATCGTCTTTCTATGCTCTCTCTCTGGTCCGTGTCTTTGTTCCCGCCATCTCGTTTCCTCGTTAACCTTCCCTGAGTGTTTCATTACCCGCACCTGACCCTTGTCAATTATCCTGTGTTTGTTTCCCCTATAAAACAGCCTCGTGTTCATTGTCCTGTGCTCGTTCATTGTATTCTGTACCGTGTTTGCTGTATGCTCTGGATAAGTCTTGCGTCGTGTCTCTAGTCCTTGTGTTTTGGTTGGTTAGTTAGTTTAGTCTTGTTCTTAGTATAGTTTTCCCAGTGTAGTTAGTCTGTGTCCTGGTTGTCCCTATTATTTATCCTGTCTTGTTTTACCCCCTCGCGGGTTTTTGTTTTCTTTCTTGTTGTATAATAAATTATCTGTTAACCCCTGCATCCCCGTGTCTGCCTGCAATTGGGTTCTTTTCTGTCACATTTCATAACAGAATGAACGAGCCCCAACCGAACCCAGCAGGCAGCATGGACCCGGGAGACCGGGCAAAGGAGGCGCACCTCCTCTTTGGCCTCCGGCAGGGCAACACCTATATTTGGGACTTTGCAGACAAGTTCTTAGCAACATCTAAACGAGGCTGCTTCACGGAGCAGGAGTTGAAGAGCATATTCAACCGCTGCCTCGCAGAACCGCTCTCCCAGTCAGAGATGAGGAGGCTGAGACCCCTGGGCTTCACAGATCTGGTCAGCTGGATTTACGATCGGGATTCGCCCAGGGTCTCAACCCATCTCAACTCCACGGCCCTCTTGGACTCGGCCCCTGAGGGTCGGGTTTTGCAAATCGGGGCCGTGTGCCTCTCCTCACCCTCTGCACCCTTTGACTTGTCCAGCCCGAAGCTCCAGCCGGAGGAGAAGACCGGGACTCAACCCAAATATTTTTTGGGGGGGCGCCATACGAGCAGGAGGGCCCGATCGTCCAGAGGGTCTCCTGATGTCCCGAGTCCGGTGGTCCCGAGTCCGGTGGTCCCGAGTCCGGTGGTCCCGAGTCCGGTGGTCCCGAGTCCGGTGGTCCCGAGTCCGGTGGTCCCGAGTCCGGTGGTCCCGAGTCCGGTGGTCCCGAGTCCGGTGGTCCCGAGTCCGGTGGTCCCGAGTCCGGTGGTCCCGAGTCCGGTGGTCCCGAGTCCGGTGGTCCCGAGTCCGGTGGTCCCGAGTCCGGTGGTCCCGAGTCCGGTGGTCCCGAGTCCGGTGGTCCCGAGTCCGGTGGTCCCGAGTCCGGTGGTCCCGAGTCCGGTGGTCCCGAGTCCGGTGGTCCCGAGTCCGGTGGTCCCGAGTCCGGTGGTCCCGAGTCCGGTGGTCCCGAGTCCGGTGGTCCCGAGTCCGGTGGTCCCGAGTCCGGTGGTCCCGAGTCCGGTGGTCCCGAGTCCGGTGGTCCCAAGTCCGGTGGTCCCAAGTCCGGTGGTCCCAAGTCCGGTGGTCCCAAGTCCGGTGGTCCCAAGTCCGGTGGTCCCAAGTCCGGTGGTCCCAAGTCCGGTGGTCCCAAGTCCGGTGGTCCCAAGTCCGGTGGTCCCAAGTCCGGTGGTCCCAAGTCCACCCACCCCAGTTTCAAGTCCTGCCCTGCCGGCCTTCCAGCCGGCGTCAAGTCCTGCCCCGCCGGCCTTCCAGCCGGCGTCAAGTCCTGCCCCGCCGGCCTTCCAGCCGGCGTCAAGTCCTGCCCCGCCGGCCTTCCAGCCGGCGTCAAGTCCTGCCCCGCCGGGCTTCCAGCCGGCGTCAAGTCCTGCCCCGCCGGCCTTCCAGCCGGCGTCAAGTCCTGCCCCGCCGGCCTTCCAGCCGGCGTCAAGTCCTGCACCAAGTCCTGCCCCGCCGGCCTTCCAGCCGGCGCCAAGTCCTGCACCAAGTCCTGCCCCGCCGGCCTTCCAGCCGGCGCCAAGTCCTGCACCAAGTCCTGTCCCGCCGGCCTTCCAGCCGGTGGCTCAGCCGGCCTTCCAGCCGGTGGCTCAGCCGGCCTTCCAGCCGGCCTTCCAGCCGGTGGCTCAGCCGGCCTTCCAGCCGGTACCCAGTCCGGCACTTATGCCGGGAACAAGAACAGTTCTCCCGAGGACTTCTTCCATCAAGTCCCCGGGGACTCCACGCTCGCGAGCGCCCCCGGGAACTAGGACTGTTCCCCCTTGTCCCACTGGACTTCCCCCCATGAACTTTGTTGTTCCCCCTCCCCCCCTCCCTTGTTTGTTATTTTTATTATTTCATCCCAACCCTTTTGTAATGTATTCGTGTCTGCCCTTGATCTTGTTTAGTATGTTTTGCCTTGTCTTGTGTTCCCAGTCTGCCTTGTCTTGTTAGTCTACCCCTTGATGAACACCTGGAGGTGTTCATTAAAGGGGGGGCTTCTGTCATGAATCTGCCTTCATGTCATGTCTATTCTTGGTCTTGAGGCAGATTCATGACAAAGTCTTGTGTTTCATGTGAGAGAGAGATGTTGGCTATCGTCTTTCTATGCTCTCTCTCTGGTCCGTGTCTTTGTTCCCGCCATCTCGTTTCCTCGTTAACCTTCCCTGAGTGTTTCATTACCCGCACCTGACCCTTGTCAATTATCCTGTGTTTGTTTCCCCTATAAAACAGCCTCGTGTTCATTGTCCTGTGCTCGTTCATTGTATTCTGTACCGTGTTTGCTGTATGCTCTGGATAAGTCTTGCGTCGTGTCTCTAGTCCTTGTGTTTTGGTTGGTTAGTTAGTTTAGTCTTGTTCTTAGTATAGTTTTCCCAGTGTAGTTAGTCTGTGTCCTGGTTGTCCCTATTATTTATCCTGTCTTGTTTTACCCCCTCGCGGGTTTTTGTTTTCTTTCTTGTTGTATAATAAATTATCTGTTAACCCCTGCATCCCCGTGTCTGCCTGCAATTGGGTTCTTTTCTGTCACATTTCATAACAATAACAGTGAAAGCTTACTCTGTGTCACTTTATTATATCTCCTAGAGGTAGCATGTATAATGCAAAAAGCATAGGCCCTAAGACTGAGACCTGTAGTACATCGTACTGGAATTGCGATTTGCGTGATACCTCATGTTTATTGCTACATATTGAAAACGGTCCCATGAATAATATCTAAGCCATCAGAGCAGTCTCTGTACTGTGATGTGCTCTAAATCCAGACTAGAAATTTACATTGATGTCATTCTTTTGGAGGAAGAAACATATTTGAATTGAGACTACTTTCTCCAGAACTTTAGATAAGAAAGGTAGATTCAAAATAGGTCTGTAGTTAACTAGTTCTCAAGGGTCCAGATGGGGATTTTTGACAAGGGGCCTTATAACAGCCACCTTATATGCTTTAGGCACATGTCCTAATGTCAGAGATGAGTTAATAATGCTAAGTAGAGGATCTATAATTTCTGGGAGCATCTCTTTCAGTAGATTTTTAGGTATAGGGTCTAGCATGCATGTAGTTGATTTAGATGATCTAATGATTTTAGAGAGTTCATTGTGATCTATAGTAGAAAATAAACGTAATTTCTCCTTGGGGTGCTGTAGTTAGTCGTTTGTTCAGCAGGATTCACTTCTGGTTGCATAGTTTTAATTTTTTCTCTAATATCTTGGATTTTATTTGTGAAATAGTTCATAAATTCATCACTGCTATGCTGGTATACAGAATCAGAAGTCGCTGACGATTTATTTTTGGTTAATTTAGCCACTGTATCAAATAACAACCTAGGGTTATGCTGGTTTTCTTCTATAAGTGATGAAAGGTAGGCAGATCTAGACGTTTTTAGGGCTTTCCTGTATTTTCTAATACTATCCTTTCATGCTGTATGAAATACCTCTAATTTAGTTTTCTTAAAGTTGCGCTCCATTGTTCGTGCCGCTTTCTTTAGAGCCTGAGTGAGTTCATTATTCCACGGTGTCGGTCTGTCATTTTTAATCTTCTTTAAGCGCAGAGGAGCAACTATGTCTAGTGTTTCCGAGAAGGTGACATTAAAATTTTCAATGGTAAAGTCAAGATCTTCAACGTTATTACTCATGTTACGTCCTGTGGATGTGTTTGAAATGTATATATTATTTAGACATTGGTTTCACCTAGTGGATGTATTGTGTGGTTGCTGTTTATCTTGTACTTTCTCATTCAGCTTGGGACGGCTGATTGAGCACAAGCTGATGCTCATTTGAGGACTGCAGCATTTGTATAAGTGGAGAAGAAGCAATGCTGAGGAACAACAGTTACGCATTCCACCTCATTGCAACTTAAGCGCGACTTTAAGGCAGTTATCAATTATTTTACTTATCTATCCATTGGTATTTACACTGACACTGTGTACACACGTGGTGCTTTTATTATGGTGCTTTTATTTAAAAGAAGTAACTTGACAGATCAGTCACTCCCATGTCCAATTTAAAAGTATTTTTGTGGGTCCCACACCGGACGCGCAACGCCGCGTCGCCTCTTGAGCATCGGAACTGTAGAGGAGCACCTCCGCCAGACGCCGAAAATGGAAACAGACTTCAGTAAAACTTCGTTGTGTGTACCCTTATATAAACGATGTGTTCCATGTTTGAAACATGGCGTGACGCGCGTCCGGTGTGCGACCTTTATAAATCTTGATATTAAAAATCCGGGACATTTTCTCGCTTTACAGTAAGGATAAATGTGATATGCAAGTCGCCATAACATTATAATAGAAACTTGATATGTAAAGTTAGGCCTATAAGTTTTTTACCCGAATGTCCGCAGTTGCACCCGGACATTTTATCGGCTGCACCCTGGGGGTTTATTAACTTGAAATAGTGTGGTAACTTAGATTACACATTTCTTCTATAGTTTTGCTTCTCTGTCTCGATACTCTGGTCACTTACACGGTCTTTGCGTTAACGTTGGTTATAGAAACTATGACTTCTTGTGATAAAGATCAATTAGATGAACTGCTTAAAAAAGGCCAGGCAGTTACTGCAACGCTCAATCGCATTAACGATATAAATCAAATGGATGGCCTGATTAAAAAAGGGCAAACTGATGCTGCAAAGCTCAGCCACGACTACTGCAGAACTGAGCTGGATGAACTTCTGAAACAAGGTCAAACGATTATTCAAAACCTCAGCCATGACGGTCCCAAAGATCAACTGGACGAGGTCCTAAATCAAAGCAGAGAGCTTATTGAACAGCTGAACCAGAATGACCATATGGTCCATCCAGTTTCGGTAAAGTAATATATGATATTATGCAAATATAACTTTATTTAAAGTGAATTGACAGAATTTTGAAAGATTCATATAATTATTAAGATGTCATTTCTGTTTAACTGGTGATGAAATACACAGCTGTTGTAAAATTCTACTGTATTTCCACAGGCAAAGAAGAGTGCCAGCAAGTCCACTTATAAAGTAAAGTCAAGAAAGAGAGATAAACCCATATTTGTGAATAAATCCAGACAAATTCTTTCACAAATCCCC
This sequence comes from Barbatula barbatula, assembly GCF_947034865.1. NCBI lineage: Eukaryota > Metazoa > Chordata > Actinopteri > Cypriniformes > Nemacheilidae > Barbatula > Barbatula barbatula. The sequence continues at coordinate 4,075,770 of NC_136788.1, forward strand.
AAGCCATCTATATTCACCCGTCATGGTAAGGTTCTACTGAACTAACGGATAATTGAATGTTAATATGTTTTTCATTTCTTGAGAATGTAAGCATAAACTGTACTATTTGACTGTTAGTAAAGTGACATCATGTAAACTGGCTTACTGAATAATAAACTAAAAATGTGTTCAATGTGATTCTAACACGGGTAAGAGATTATCTAAATTAACAATGCAAAGCAGTGTGCCTGTGGTAAAAGCCCTGCAACATTGTGGCTTTCTTTTATATTCAATACTTTATAGAATGAGTAATTCTCCATTCATGTCCATAATGTACGGTATATGATATTTGCATTTGCCAAGCACATTGTTGCATTTAATCTCCAGGAATGAGTTTTTAATTAACAATAGCTTATTATGTTGCTTGACACTTATTTAGAATAATAACAATATAAATGTTTTTGAATGACATTTAAATTTTACGTTTATATGCTTTCTCTTATCATATTTAGAGACTAAGAAATCACAGACAAAGCCAACACTTCAGCAAGGATTTCGTCAGCAAGATCATGGTTAGTTTCAATACATCTCATTAGTATTAAGTGTAAACCTACTGTTTGTTCTCTGATCCAGTATAGGAGGTTTGGGTAAACTCCTTATGATAACCTATATAATGTATACAATTTTAGTTAGTCCATTCTATCACCTACCATTCTATCACCTATTGGAAGTCAAAAGTTATGTAGATTTTTTATCATCATGTTCATTGTGATGTTTGCATCTGACAGAAACCCTTCTGCATGAATTGCAAGACATGTTGTCAAGCATTGGTGATCACTTTCACTCGGAGAACACCTCAGCATCGTTAGATTGGGGAACAAGGGCCGCATATTCATCTGAAAAACGGAAGGAGGCTAGACCATCTTTAATAAGCAACATGCTTGCGACAGAGCTCATCATACCCCATATTTGCCAAAAAAGCATGGCAAATGAGGCAGTGTTTAAGTGCAGAGAATGTTTACCAAAGCAGTACATTTGTATGGAATGCGACATTGCTGTGCACAGTACACATGTGTTTCACAACAGAAGCTCTATGATTGCTGGATTCCACATGGCTGTAGCTCCCACTACAGTGATGAAGCAGGACCCTGATGGGCGATACTTTCATCATCATGATTGTCTGTAAACTTTTTACATTTTAATTGTTTTAAATCTTGAAAGTTTTTATGAATACCTGAATAGTATCACTATTGTTTCCATTTTCAGTTTTTGACACTATACAAGGCATATGTTTTGAAATACAGCAATCGTATTATTATTTTATTTTTTGTATTGTCTAATTTTAGTTCGACTTTTACCAATGGCGCTACCAGATTCCATCTGCCAGTGTGGAGAGAAAAAGTACAGTGTTGGAAAAGGAAGGTCCATTACTGTTATCAACATGAAAGGTAAATGTCCAATTGATTATTAAAAATGAATAATTTATGGCTACTATTTTTAGTAATAACACATTTGCACAACAACTTGAGTTGTTCTTTAAACAGATTATCAAAAATATAGCATGTTTTATTGTTTAAGAATTGTTTGTTATGTTCTTGTTCAAATAGTAACATTGACATAGTTAAATTTTACTATGTTTATATAAATTGCTTTTGAAATGGATTAAGGTAAGATAATGACTTAACATTAATGCTACATGTTACTGAACGTTTGTGACCATCATGTATACTTAAAAAAAGTGTAATCTTTTAAATATATCATGCTCATTTAATTCCATGAGCTGACAATAAATTACTTTCTAGGTCGCTATGATCTGTCAATACCCCGGCTTTACTGTGAAAGATGCCAGGAAACTTGGGTACCGGGTTTGAGAGAAGTTCAGGATACTGGCTACTGGCCTGGCACAATTAATTTCAGCACACTTTATGATTTTGAAGTATTCCTGTCCTTTGAGGATTTGAAAATGGCTGCCCCTGGATTGTCTCGTTTAGCATTCATTAGAATGCTTGACATGAAGACGGCACACTATGGCAGATTAGGGATACTTGTCTGACCATACTTAACTTGTGATGAATAGCATACTCCATCGTTTGATTGAGTGTTATGTACATTTTATTGTTATTTTCAAATAGAGTGGAAATCTGTGTGGGGATGCTTTTTACAAGAGCTTTCTTGAATGGTCTATCTGTCGATATGAAGTTGACAAGATCTGTGGCACACAACATTTCAAGTGTACTGCTTGCACCCCTCTCATGCTAGCAGTTGCAGTCGATGGCAACCGCAAACTTCACCGCTTCAAAAAGGCTGGAAAGTAAGTCCTTTATTTATTTGTTTACCTTTTTTAAGCAAATATTTTATTGATATATTTGGCCTGATGCTGCTCATCACTCTGAAAAGCGAGGCGTGATGTGATTGGTAAGTTTACCAGTGCGTAGTGATTGGTAGAATACTTCAAGCGTGTGACCAGTGCAACCAACTGATGTAGATTGGGGGGGGGGTGCTTACAGGAGGCATTTCAGGCAGGTTTGGGTGAGCATTCGCTTTAGATAGAATGCATCCTTCGACACTTTAATTTTTTCAATTTTACATGTCTAATACATGCATGGGCAACTTATAACACACCAAAGACAAAAAAACATGTTTTTCCGGCGAATCACCCCTTTAAAAAACATTTGTCAAGTCGACCCCAAATATTTAAATGGTTGAGTAATTGTGTAATTTCAAAACTATCAAATCACTATTTTAACCTTGGTGCAGCATGTTTTCTAGGTAGCAGAACAATTTTGCGTACCCCATTATCATTGCAACAATTCTTAAAGATTATCCTGAAATAAGGAATTTTAATTTATATCCGTTTCAAATAAATTGTTAAACATCTGTTCTAATCCTTTCATTAGTTCAAAGGAATCTGGCTACTTTGATGGAGTGTTCCTCTGCAAGGATGAAGATGTTTCCTCGTTTGTTGATAATATCCGCAAAAAAATACCACATGTAAGTTTGCCTGCAAGTATGAAAACATCACATTCTTTTATTTTTGTTATTCTATTTCCAATGCCTGTTTTATTTGTCCTTTGTTTTATACAGGCACCTGGCAAAGGTGTCTGTGGATCTGCAGAGTTTGCAGCTGCTAAAGAGTCTTCGAGAAAGAGCAGCAGTAGATTAGATGAGGAGGGAATTGAGGTGGCTGTCTGCAGGCATGGTGTTCTTTTGAGAGCACTCAATATGTTCAGAGGAGAGATATATACATATCCATTGTATCTGCATAAGGAGCTTTGCACTGAAAATTTAAAAATTTTCTGTGCTGACATAATGTGTAAATACTGGCCCTACTTGATCAAAGTGTGCAGGGTCTGCCCTGAACTAAGGAACCTTCTCGATCAAAAGCCATTCCTCTCAGTCATGCATGCTAAAGTACATGGAATAAAATGTGAGGTATTTAAAATTGTTGTATTGTCTCTTCTAACTTAAACTACAACTGTTGCGTTATTTGTAGAAAAAAAACAGCATTTCCTAAACTAGTTCTCCCTCAATAGATCAAATGGAGTGGTAGCTATCAAACTGGTGCTGCCTATACCATGGGAGAGGAAGTGGAGCAGGCAAATAGCTTTTTGTCAAGGATTGCTATAAGCACCAAGTTCATGTCTAAAGCAGGTGTGTATTTCCCAAAAAGCATTTTCCAAAAAATTACAATACTATTATAGCAGTGTGTGCATACCATTGTTGTTGTCTTGAAATTTACAGGTCGTACAGACATGCTCACACTGCAGTGCATTGGGTGGAACAAAATCAAAGTCCAAAACATGTGCAAAACTCTTTGCACAAGACATAGGAAGGTGATGCCTGGGTGTTGAGTGCAAAACATTGACTGTTAATTAATATATTGCATTCTTGGCTAACTGGTTTAGAGTGTTTAGACTCAGCAGAATCTCAAAAAGGAGAAAGAAAGCCTTGAAGACATGAAAAGTGAACTGGCCGTGGATAATGAAGTAATCAAGCAGTGGGTCACAGAAGTGCAGGAGTGGGCCCACACACGTATGTTGCTTCAAAATGATATTGTTATATTACCTTGCAGTGTGCTGTTCAGAATACTATTAAATACTGTTGTTTCCATTTGAATATTATTACAGCAACATCTGGGGACAACGATGTTCCTGTCGAACCATTAATGAACACGATTGAAGAGATGACTGTGAGCATCAAACAACGACGTCATCATCTTTACAGACACACCGGTGGGTGTTTGCATGTAAATTAATTGATTCTGTTTTTGCTTCCATTATCGGTCAAAAGTTTTACAATACTTGAGTGAAATGTTTCGCTTTATGTTTTTAGAATCATTGGTTAAAAAGTTATGCTTCAATGTCTTGAGTTTCGTAAATAAAATATACTGTGTAAATATTAACTCTTTTTATTACCAACTTAAGTATTCATTACAGTATTGTTTAAAAGGCATCTAAGGGAATAAACCCCAAGAAGTTGCTTGATAAAATACCAAGACAACATTTCTGCAAATTCTATACAAAAGGTGACTACACTGAAGATGATAAAAAGTTAACATTTTAAAAATAGATGTTTATTTTTTAAGTTTAAAAAAAGGTTTAATGAGCTTACTATGTTTAGTAAAATATGAATGAGTAAGTCGTCTTAAATGTTTGGTCAGTTGTGTATATATAAATAGTTATGTTGTATAAAATGCCAAACAACATTTACTTGTTTTAGCCACAAACAAAGGGAGAAACAAGATAAGAAGAAAAATCAATATGGAGAAAAAAAAGCTGGCTACTGCAATTGAACAGCATAATGCTCTTGTTGACCCTTTGTTAAAGATTGTGTCCATAGAAGATGTTCTCGAAACAGATTATGTTTTTCCATGGCAGTTGTCAAGGCAAGGTACATGGTACACTACAGGTTATTTATTAACATATAAGTATACTGGTATGTCATATGTTTTTTCTTTGTAAAATTTAGACACTGTCCATCTCTTAACAAAGAAGAAGGTGTTTGACAAGGTCATGCTAATTCACCGACTGGAGGAGGAACAGGTCATTCTTGTCCAAGAGGCAAAACAACACTGGCTTTCTGTGCAAAGTCAACAGGACAAGATGACCAGTTTGCTTGACACAATCAACGCTGGTGGTACAAACGTAACATTGTTATTTATTTTAAATGTGTTAACATACGTTATTGAATCTCATAACGCTTGTCTTTCAAATTGCTTTAGGAAACCCTTGGAATCTTCCAGAAGAGGGGATTCAAGGGCTTCACTGTATGTTGCAGAGAAGACTAGACCAGCTTATAGCTCACCGGGACACTCTAAAAAAGAGCTATCAAATGATAGACAACGTGACACCTTGCAGTACTGTGGAAGATGAATATGTAAGCTGTCCGGAAGACCTTCTTTCCAGCAGTACTGATCAGAGCTCGGATGAAGATGATACCACTGTTTATTAGCAATGTGTGTTTACTTTGTTTGTGTGGGTGTGAGCATGTGCGTGCATCTATGTGTGTGAGTGTGAGGCATGAGCAAAAAGTAATATTAAATAGATATTTAACAATTCAACTATGTTGTCATGTATTTTCTTACATTCCATTTCTGCGTTTAAATTACTTGTAGATAAGGATCATATTACGGTCAAAATGTAATGTAACTTCTACATTTTTTTATGATTTTTTTAAGGTTATTTTAGTCATATGAACCCAGATTAAATAGGGGTGCACCTATGATGAAAAAAATACTCGAGATGGAATTATTTCATGCGACAGACCTTTGAAGTACCTGTCTAGCTGGTGAGACATGCCCGCATAATGTCTGATGCTCTCTCAGATTAGGTTGGAGGTCATGTCTTCGTTGTGATGTCCATTGCAATAGACACATAATGTCTTAACTTCTAAGATACTGTACAGGGTGGCATGTACACTGCTCTAGATGGACTAAACAGCTGAGGACGTGGGTTGGGTGCAGTGGTGCCGCACAGACCCAGGTTTGGAGCCAGAATATTTAGAGGGGTTTTATCCCAATCATGTTTTACACATTGTTGTACTCAAAGTCTTATGGCCTTGTGAGACATTAGGTCAGCTTTGTCTGGAACATTTCTGAAACCATTCATTTGTTTTAAGAAATTACTCTTCCTGAATAATAAATGGGTATAGAAGCTGAAAAGGCCTTCTGAATCATGAGATTAAATGTGCCGGTTAAGGATGGAATGACCCACAAAAGAGCCAAACTGGTGCTTTGATAGAACTTACTAGTAATTATTCAGTTATCAATCAATATGTATGTGTCCTATTTATATATTATGATGAATTGAATAACTTCTTTGTTTATAATAGTTCTAGAATGTCTTTGTGTGAAACCTTTTGTGTTGCCGTCTTGACCACATCTCTGTGGAAAAAGAGAGCAATTTTATTTTCTAATTTTCTTAGATAAAGGAAAAATAAAATGATTGGTCTACAGGTTTATCTCTATATCTCCCTAAAGCTCACAGTGTTGTAGACATACACAGGGTAGGCCCACAGTCTCTACATGTCTTTATGTCCCTGCAAAATAGTACCGAACACGTTTGCCCAGCCGACTATGGCTGTCCAGGTCACATGGATCACAGCAGGCTCTTCTCTGTATGATCAGATCTCAGTTCAAGCATTAACTCAGTCATAGAATACTGTTTAAATGCTAGCTGAACATGTATCTCAACTTTGAAAATGTTTTCTGATTGAGCTGATCATATTAAGAAGACTGGAACTATACAGTACTGTAGAAATGCTGACATGTGACTAGCTTGGTTCACTTAACCTGAGACTTCTGCTGTCATATCAAATGTTAAGAACTGGCCAACTTCTTGTGAGGGTTGTTGTTAACTTCTACTGATTAAACAGGAAATAACTTTCTTCCGGAAAAAGTTCTTCGATTTATTACATTACACCCTGACTCCTGGTCTTTATACATCATTAAAAGTCTCAGGGGTATTGTTGGAATCTGGTAAATGTGCATTTTCTTTTCATGCTTCTTGGGCATGGAATGAGCTGCAAAATGTACTTAACCTATATGCACCTCCATTTTTGACCATTTTGAAATATCTCTTTAATAATGTTTTAATAGACTATTGCAATTTTGATAATGTTATTTTGTGATTCTTTGTGTGAAACTTTTTGTGTTGCGGTCTTGACCAGGTCTCTCTGGAAGAAGAGAGCAATTTTATTTCTAATTTTCTTAGATGAAGGAAAAATAAAATGACTGGTCTACATGTTTATCTCTATATCTCCCTAAAGCTCACAGTGTTGTATGCAGCAGTAAATAATTATATCTGCTTGTTTGTTGGAAATTCTCACCTGCTGGTACAGTAGATCCCCAACCTTCCATCCATTTAGCAACATGACTGTTTCTGTTTACGATATACTAGTGTATTTATGATCATACAATTTCTTTACAATTTTATAAACATTTTCCTATTCATAATTTTTGCATGTTTATGTGTGTTATGTGTAAATTAACTTTGTAATGCCAGCAATGTTCAATCGACACACAGATGCGCTCAGGACATAACCATACCTAACCTATACAGTAATAAATGAACCCATTATTGCAGAAAATTTTTTCAATGATCTGAGTTTTTCCATCTCTCTGCGTATAACTATTACAAGATTAAAGTTTCTGGCATATTCTATTCTGCTATTCCTTTAACAGCACATTTCAGTACATCAAGTGTTCTTTGTAGGGCTTTAGCATAAGCACGACACAAATGGGTGTTGACTCCCTATAGTCACTCTTGTGTATGTCTGTACCCATAGTGACATGGAAATAACTTAATCTGTTTCAGTTTATTCAGTTTTACAATAAAACAAAAGGAAAGACTTCAACAATTGCTTAAATTTTTATTTAAAAAAAAAATCAATCCGTTTGGAAAAGTTCATAAGGCTTCCATGTGTCCTTCCACTTGGCCCCACTGGAAGACAAAATGCATTTTAAAGTAAATAAACACAAACTAACATTTGTGAAAATTTTCACGACAAACATGGATGTTGATCTGACAAAGCTTTGTCTGAAAGTTTATAAATACGTAAAAAGCTTTAGTCATTCAGACTAAATCATTTTCTTGTAAATCTACAGTAAAACCATATATATGTTTATGAACAGTACTATATATATAAAACTTGACATGACTTGATATTAACAGATAATTGTTGTTCTGGTTGTTAGTTGCCTGGTTAATGGGCATTTATGGGGTGTTTTACTGATTACTTGGGTGATATTTTTAAGTATTTCTATGGATTACGTCACAGTTAATGGCTATTGAAGTCACAAACATACCAAATCAGACTAAACATTCATTTACTGTATGTTACGACCAGCTCATTTCAAATCGTAACATGAAAGAGAGATCAACCAGAGTGTTCAATCAATATAATTTATTGATTTAACATTTGCCACAAATAATAATAATAATAATAATAATAACAACAACAAAAAAATCGTAACAAACAGAAGTCTAGGGACATGGGAAAACAAAGAAACACAACAAGCAACTATAACAAAATTGACGCTACATGTGTAAGAAAAACATAGGTAAGAGACACACCAGAAGAGTACTTCTCCAGAGAGTGCCTCCATTCAATAACGCATCACACTCTCATATACTCTAACCAATTTGTCAATTAGCATAAGGAAACCAATCAGGGACTCCCACAATCAGCACCAATTGAATCAGGAAGAGGTGACTCTGGGTCGTCACACCTCCCACTCCAGAAGGAGGTTTTCCTAAAGAACCGAAAGAAAAAAAATACAAAGGCAAAACAACCTTTTAAATGTGAATGTACAATAACTTTAGTACTGATCTCCATAAATCCAACGCCATTTCACTCCCGGAATCCTGGGCCCTAGGACATCAGAGAGAGAAAAAGGAGAATGGAAAAAAAAAAGAAGGTGAAAGGTAAAGAGAAAAAAACGATGCCGGACTCTCTGGTACATCTTACATCCGTGAGAGAGCATCCGCAATTATGTTATCCTTGCCACGTATATGTTTAATCTGTAAGTGGAAAGGTTGTAAAATAAGGCTCCATCTCATAATTCTTTGATTCTTGCCGCGCATTCGATCTAAGAACGTCAATGGATTATGGTCAGTGTATACAGTAATAGGACCACAGACCGCGCTCAAATAGACCTCAAAATGCTGAACGGCTAGAATAAGGGCTAATGCCTCTTTTTCCACCGTAGAATACACTTGCTGGTGACGATTGAATTTCTTTGAAAAATAACTGACTGGATGTTCGATTCCATTACAATCTTCTTGTAAAAGAACAGCGCCAGCCCCATAGGCACTAGCATCCACTGCAAGTAGAAATCGCTTCTCAAAATTAGGGGTAACCAACACAGGAGCATTTGCTAATAAAGATTTTGCATTCTCAAAGGAACACTGACATTTTTCAGACCATTGAAAGGGTCTCTTTGGACTTAACAGATCGGTCAGAGGGGCAACTACATTTGCGAAATTATGACAAAATCCCCTGTAGTAACCCACCATCCCGAGAAATCGTCGTAACTCACGACGGGTAGCTGGCTTGGGAAAACTACAGCTCACATTTACTTTAGCGTGAATCGGTTTCACACAACCCCGGCCAACAACCTTTCCCAAATATGTCACCGTAGCCTTTCCAAATTCGCACTTAGCAAGGTTTATAGTCAAGTTGGCTTTTGCTAAACGCACAAAAAGTTCATTGATTTGATCGAGATGTTCAGACCAAGAAGAACTATACAGAACAACATCGTCCAAGTAAGCCTCACAACCGCTCATCCCAGACAACACATGATTTACCAACCGCTGAAATGTAGCAGGAGCATTTCGGACCCCAAAAGGCATAACAGTGTACTGCAGAAACCTGTCAGGTGTCACGAAAGCAGATAATTCTTTAGCACGGGATGTCAACAGCACTTGCCAATAACCTTTCAGGAGGTCAAATTTGCTAACAAATTTTGCAGAGCCAACCCGGTCAACACAGTCATCTATTCTTGGTAGAGGGTAACAATCAGGTTTTGTCAGTGAGTTAAGCTTCCTGTAGTCAGTGCAAAACCGATACGAACGATCAGGTTTACTCACTAAAATACATGGAGAACTCCAAGAACTAAAACTGGGTTCCGCTAACTTATGATCAAGTAAATAATCCACCTCTTTCTGAAGTAACTTCCTTTTTATAGGATTGACACGGTAAGCATGTTGTTTCACTGGCTGAGCTGTACCGACATCGATGTCATGCTCAATGACAGAAGTTTGGGTGGGAACATCAGAAAAGAGAGAGGGAAACGAGCTTACCAACTCAATTATGTCTGTCTTCTGACTCGCACAGGTGTGACAAATGGTGAGCCAAATTGACAAGCATTTCAGAGTTATTTAGTCGCCCTTCCACTTCTCCTCGAGAAGGACCTTTTATTTCCTCTAGATGATCATCCACCTCTACAGATGATTCTGGAACACTTAAATCTATAGTTTCAGCAGTTTTTACAACATCAATAGACAAAGAAGGTACAGGAGTAACATATAATTTCAGTAAGTTAATATGACAAACCTGGATTTTCTTTCGCCGATCGGGTGTATTTAACAAATAGTTGTTATTCGGAAGACTCTTTGCAATCGTATACGGTCCAGCAAACCGAGCCTGGAAAGGACTAGTCAAAACAGGTAACAACGCAAGTACTTGGTCACCTGCTTGAAAATGTCTGGACTTAACTTTGCGATCAAACAATTTCTGCATCTTCCCTTGAGACTTAGCTAACTTTCGTAAAGCGATTGCTCTAGTTTCATAGAGGCGATAACGGAAACTACTTACATAGTCTAAAACATTCTCAGGAGGGTCAGAATTAGTCCACTCATCTGCCAAGACAGCAATAGGGCCTCTAACAGTGTGTCCAAACACTAACTCATTAGGGCTAAAACCTATGCTCTCCTGTACAACCTCACGAATAGCCATAGCCAACAACATCCAAGGAAGTCCTTCCTCCCAGTCACAGCCAAGCTCGATACAATAAGACCTCAAAAGTGACTTAAGGGTCTGATGGAATCTTTCAAGACCTCCTTGACTTTGAGGGTGATAAGCACTTGATATGTTATGTTTAACTTCAAGTTGTCGCATGACCTTAGAGAAGTTTCGGGACATAAAATTCGAACCCTGGTCAGACTGAATGGTTTTTGGAATACCAAAAATAGACATGAAACTTGTTGAAGCCTTTAAAATAGCTTTGCTAGTGATTGATCTCAGAGGATAAGCTGCAGGGTAACGTGTAGTCTGACACATTACAGTGAGTACAGTGAGTAAATAAGCATGTCCAGCCTTAGATCGTGGTAAAGGACCAACGCAATCAATCGTCAAGTGTGAAAAGGGAGTAGTAACTGCAGCAATAGGCTGTAAAGGAGCAACTGGAACTTTTTGATTTGGTTTTCCCGTCTTTTGACAAGTATGGCAGGACCGTATGGAGTTAATCACATCTCGCTTACATCTAGGCCAATAAAATTTTCTTACTAGTCTATCATAGGTCTTTCATACGCCCAAGTGACCAGCCATGCCCTGATGTGAAAGCTGTAACAGGTCTTGACGAAATTTAAAGGGAACCACGATTTGGATCCTAGGATCGAGTATAATATCAGAGCTCATAGGTTGTTGTCTATAAAGCAATCCATCCTGGAGAAAATAGAAAGGAGATGAAGTCTTGTCTCCTACTTCCTGAGCTAAAGAGAACAATTTTTGAAGAGTATCATCCGCCTGCTGCGCTTTGACAAGATCATCTCGAGTCACACTAAAAAGCGGAGATAAAGAACAAGCGTTAACATGGTCATCACAGATAAATGGACTTTCTGACATAAAATCAGACCCATCTGTCTTATGATCAACAACAACATGTGACTTATGAACAGGTATCTTATCCTCCACATCCGTACACGCAATACTAAGTTCTGGCTGAGAAAGTTTTTCAGAAACAATAAAGGTATTACAAAGAATATTTTCAGTTTCATCTGACACCCTTTTCTCAGCCATCGCCCGAGTGATTGCACATGCAGGGTATAAATCAAGACAATCAGAAGATCCAGCTAATTTCTCAACAGCAGAGACCACTATAGGTGGAACACTGCCGTCTGACTTTTCCCAGACATTCCCCCCAGCTAAATCATTGCCCAGTATGAAAGTTACACCAGGGACAGGAAGCATAGCACGAACTCCAACTACCACATCAACTGACACAAGTTTGGAATTAAGATGAATGCGGTGAAGAGGAACTTCGGTGAACCCCATCTCAAGTCCTCGGACCAGCACCTTTGTTCCCGTAGTAGTAAGTTCAGACAAGGGCAAAAGTCCTTCCATCAGAAAAGATACGTACAGGTACAGTCTCATCCGAATCAGGCAAAGCCACAGTCCCTTCAGTGAGAAATGGTGCAAAATCAGCATTATTTTTGACACTCCATCTCAGTAACATCCACCCGTTCAATCTGCTGGTTAAATCGTGCAGGAGTATGCTTCACATTTGATGTAGAAATCAAACCAACATGTTTAACGCCTTTCTCTTTCCTTTTGAGAGCAATACAATCAGAAATTCTATGTCCTGGCTTTTTACAATAAAAGCAAACCAACTCACCTTTCGTACGTGTGACTGAGGTATTATCAGCGAAATTTGACACAGCATTCTGGCGTGCAACCACCTTTTTATTTTTAACAGTAACACTTAACTTTGACCTACTCAGATCATTTAAGTGACTAACAGAAAGCTGATGAGTAAGAACAAACTCCTCTGCCATAAGAGCAGCTTCTGACATTTTACTCACTTTATGTTCATTGAGATAGATAGCAACCGCATTTGGAACACAGCTTTTGAACTCCTCTAAAAGAATCAGTTCTCTAAGCTGTTCCTTGGTGGTTACTTTTACTGAGGTACACCAACGGTCAAACAAGCTTTCTTTTTCTCTAGCATACTCCAGATATGTGCACTTCTCAGCCTTAAAATGACTTCTAAATTTCTGGCGGTATGCTTCAGGTGCCAGCTCATATGCATGAAAAATAGCAGACTTCACGATGTCATAATCACGACTTTGCTCTATAGTCAGCGCTGAATAAACTTCCTGTGCCCTCCCAATTAAAACACATTGCAGCAATAAGGTCCAAAACTCTTTTGGCCATCTCAAAGACTCTGCAACACGTTCAAAATGTTGGAAATATTCATCTACTTCCTTCTCAAAAAATTGTGGCACTAGTCTAATGTTTTTATAAACATCAAAAACAGGTGCAGTCGCCATGGGTTCAACAGGTAGTGGCACACGAAGTGGAGTTCCAACTGTTTGGGCATTCAGTTCTAACTCTAATTTTCTCAACTGAAAATCTCTTTCCTCCCGTTCAGATTGTAACTCCAATTTACGTAACTCCAGTGTCTGTTGTAACTCTAGGTTACGCTGCAACTCAAATTTTTTTATCTCAAAATCATTTTCTAACTCTTTTCCTCTCAGCGCACAAACATCACGTTCAGCACGCAGTTTTTCTGCATCAACACATAATTGTTTCTCTTGCAATGACATCTCACCAAATTTCACATTTTGATCGGCAGCGTGAAAAGGAGCAGTTAAAGACTCTTCAGAATGAATAGCTTGAGCTCTTACCTTCAAAACACCCTGTTCAGTAAGTGCTTTTTTCACAGTTTTCATCAGCGTTTCCTTAAGCTTCTTATCATTACTCGTTACCTCCACATCAAAACGCTCTGCAATCTGCAACAGTTCTTCCTTCGTACATCTCTCCAGTAAGATTTCCGAAGGAAGTGTGAAGAAATCCGATTACCGATGACATTTCTTATGATATGTAGCAGAGAAAACCCAACAGCAAAATAGCAATACGAACACACGTGAGATGCCGCTAAACTAGAGCAGTAGAAATACAGATCCCATCAGCCACGTCGCACGGAATTGTCACCCATATACGCTCCGGGTGCAAACCCCACCTTAGTTATGAAATAAAAGAAATAACTTACCACAAGTCATTCCTCAAATTATCTTCATACTCAGAATCACGAACACAGATACGAAAACCAACAAAATGTCACCCTTAATGAAAAAGAGACTTCCGTTCCTAACTCTAAACGAAGCTAACTAAACCTACCTAATCTTCGGTGTACCGGACTCGGGGCGGCATTTAAACGCTGAACTCAAGAACCATTGGCTTTTTCAAACCAAAAGTCTGAAGCGTGCCCCCGACAGAGATTTAAAACCTCCGCCCAGAATAACCTTCAAAAATAAATAAGGCAAAATAACAAACAAACAAAACAAACAGTGTCTCGATGGAAGGATTGTAAACCCCGCTGAGAACACTCTAAATACCGGAAGTCTACTCATTAACCAAAGGTGAACACACTGAAGACCTTATGCATTTACCCACACATGCAGCAATCCCGGACGAGCCTCCAATTTCATGTTACGACCAGCTCATTTCAAATCGTAACATGAAAGAGAGATCAACCAGAGTGTTCAATCAATATAATTTATTGATTTAACATTTGCCACAAATAATAATAATAATAATAACAACAAAAAAATCGTAACAAACAGAAGTCTAGGGACATGGGAAAACAAAGAAACACAACAAGCAACTATAACAAAATTGACGCTACATGTGTAAGAAAAACATAGGTAAGAGACACACCAGAAGAGTACTTCTCCAGAGAGTGCCTCCATTCAATAACGCATTACACTCTCATATACTCTAACCAATTTGTCAATTAGCATAAGGAAACCAATCAGGGACTCCCACAATCAGCACCAATTGAATCAGGAAGAGGAGACTCTGGGTCGTCACATGTATCAGTAAGAGTTGCACAAATTTACACAGAATTCTATAATATTTATGGTGTTTAATGAAATGTTTTGAAACTTCCAAGAAAAGCCTAAGAAAACCTAGAAAATATGTCATGAGTTCAAAGAAAACTGTACATACCTGTCACGGAACGTGGAAGGAAGAACCCAAGTGCAGGCAGACACGGGGATGAAGGGGTTAACAATAAAGACTTTAATGACTAACAAAACAAAAACCCACGAGGGGGTAACAAAACAGAGTGCACAATAAACTGATGACTGGAACTTGACTAGAACTTAAACTACAAAAACACCTAGACTTACAGAACACAGACACTCACACAGACACTCACACAGACACTCACACAGACACTCACACAGACACTCACACAGAGACTCACACAGAGACTCACACAGAGACTCACACAGAGACTCACACAGAGACTCACACAGAGACTCACACAGAGACTCACACAGAGACTCACACAGAGACTCACACAGAGACTCACACAGAGACTCACACAGAGACTCACACAGAGACTCACACAGAGACTCACACAGAGACTCACACAGAGACTCACACAGAGACTCACACAGAGACTCACACAGAGACTCACACAGAGACTCACACAGAGACTCACACAGAGACTCACACAGAGACTCACACAGAGACTCACACAGAGACTCACACAGAGACTCACACAGAGACTCACACAGAGACTCACACAGAGACTCACACAGAGACTCACACAGAGACTCACACAGAGACTCACACAGAGACTCACACAGAGACTCACACAGAGACTCACACAGAGACTCACACAGAGACTCACACAGAGACTCACACAGAGACTCACACAGAGACTCACACAGAGACTCACACAGAGACTCACACAGAGACTCACACAGAGACTCACACAGAGACTCACACAGAGACTCACACAGAGACTCACACAGAGACTCACACAGAGACTCACACAGAGACTCACACAGAGACTCACACAGAGACTCACACAGAGACTCACACAGAGACTCACACAGAGACTCACACAGAGACTCACACAGAGACTCACACAGAGACTCACACAGAGACTCACACAGAGACTCACACAGAGACTCACACAGAGACTCACACAGAGACTCACACAGAGACTCACACAGAGACTCACACAGAGACTCACACAGAGACTCACACAGAGACTCACACAGAGACTCACACAGAGACTCACACAGAGACTCACACAGAGACTCACACAGAGACTCACACAGAGACTCACACAGAGACAAACACAGGATAATTTCTAAGGGGCAGGTGAAGGTAATGAAACACTAATGGGAAGGCTAACGAGACAAAAGGCGGGAAACACTGACGAGACACGAGAAAGCACATGGCATGTCAGAATCAAAACAAAGCCATGTCTTTCTCACACAAAACCTAAGGCTATGCCATGACTCCGCTGCAAGACCAAGAATAAACATGACATGATAGCGGAATCATGACAATACCAGCCAGAGCAAGGTTGCCAGCGCACCTTTATCTATTTTTCCCCCTGAGATTAAAAATAAATTACATTAGATCACATCATATACAGTATACAGTGCATTATCTACCTTTTCAAGTTACTATGTAAACCAATAAAGGAATAATCTGGGTTTAAAATGTTGACTTTGACACAAATAGTATCACTTTAGTGGGTTCTTCCAATGTTTATTCGAAAAAGAAGCAATATTCAGAACGGTAAACTGGACCCAAGAGGCATGTTGTGTTGAATCAAACAGAATACAACATTGCAGGGTGCGACATTAGGTGTGCCAAATCAACATTTGGTACATTCTGAAGTGTGTACCAATGAGCTCAGCAACAAAAAAGGCCTTGATGTCTGCAAATGACAAAAGCATCTCGGCTAAAACAAAATGCAGTCCAAGCACCCACAGATTCTTTTTTAGGCATTGTTTTTTTGGGGGTTGCAGACTGAAAATTTTGGGAATCCCATTTTTAGACGACATTAAAATGGATGGGTTTATCAGGAGCCTAACAGATTTTGGATAGAGCCCAGTCACTGACTATAATCTTTTTTTTATAAATAAACCAAAATGTGTCAAAATTAAACTTAACTTACTGTATACTGAACCCAGAATATTACTTTAATATACAAAAAGAACAACATGAAATATAAACTCATGGTAACTTACATGCTGAGATATTCTGACGCCCAATGTTTTTAAGACAGGGAAATGTTCCTGATTTAGATGTAGTGGGCAGTCTGAAGGCAGTAAGAAAAAAAATACTTTTGTTAAAAGACAAATTGTATCCAACACAGGCAATAGATCACATGACAGTGTAAGTTTCATGACAGTCATGCCTTTAATCTTGTAGCGCATCCGGGTTGATGATTTGGGAGACTCAAGAGTCTTTGTGACTAGCTCATTGGCCTTCATAACACATTGATGACAAAATTGTTAATATTATGTACTAGTCTTTATGTTCTGAATCAGAGTATTTTGTCTGTTGTATGCATGAGCAAGTACTTTTCAGACAAGATTCACATTTAGATTTATTTTAGGGATGCACCGATACCATATTTTGAAGACAGTACCAATATGTTTTCTGATAATCGCCGGTATTTGTTTTGAGGGGGGTGAGGTGGCAATTTTCAAAGCACAATACAGTGAGACTAATAAACATAGAATAGCTTCATAATTACCAACAACTCCACCTCAAACACATTATGAAATAATTAATTCTTTTATGTGCTTGTCACAAACTTTTAAAGCACAAATTTCGGTCAGTTCTGTCAGTAATGACTATGTCATACGAGGTTTCAGTCTAAGGTATAGGTGTATTTTTCCGAGTACGAGTACAGGGTACATGAGCTTAATATCGGCCCGATACTGATCCTGGTTTTCGATGAATCCCTAATTAATTTAAAATGGATATACCCATTAATACAGAAAATGCCTCTATTACCCTTACTCAGATATAACAAAAACAGGTAAATAGATTAGTGACAACTGCTCCAACCAGTTTATAGATAAAATCACAAAAAACCATCCCACAGAGTTCTAATGTCAGCCAGACACATAAAACATTTGATATACATTATCACCAACTGGATAAGCATGTGGGACCTATGTGCAGGTACCTTTGCAGGCAGAGCATTGGCCTTGACAGTAAATTCAGGAGCTGTCAGCTTTGTAGTAGGGGTCTTTGTGGCTGGAACAAGGGCAGGTGTTGCAAAACGCTGTGAGAAACATGTTGCCTAATTATTCAGAAGTCAAATATATATTTCGGATTTAAAGCAGACAACAAATCATAGTATTGGTTTCCAATCCTGGTCCCGCAGTATACCCAGCACTGCACATTTGACATATCTCACTTATAAAACACCTTTTTCAACCTATCGGCTAATAAGTAAAGACTCCAGGACCTCATAAAATTGTCAGATTAGACTGACATCAAAAACGTGCAGTGTTGGGTGTTCTGCAGGACAAGGATTAGGAAACACTGTTCTACTGAATCAAAAGGAAAAACAACTGTAATGATTGCAACAATATTTAAGAAATAATACCTGGTAACCTTTGAAGAATTCTCTTTTTTATTGGTGGCTGGAGAGCAGAAGTGGGGTCAGAAGATATGTCAGAAGACATTTCAACAGGAGTGAGGATCAAAGTAACGACATCTCCTTCAGTGACACTTTTGAGATCATTCTCCTGTGGAGTGATGTCACTGAGATTATCCCTGTGTGGGGTGATGGTGGTATCTTCTCCACTGAGATCATCCTCTTCTGGAGTAATAGTGCCGTTTTCTCCAGTGAGGTCATTGACATCAACCCCTTCTGGAGATATGGTGGTGTCTTTTCCTCCAGTACCATTGCAGGGCTCACCCCCTTGGAGGGGGTCCTCCTCAATTGCAAGGTCCTTTTGGGCACTATATTTCACTGTGACAGATACAAAAACATTATCAGACCCTACCAAATAAATAAAAGGTCATGAAATCTATTATGTCTCAACTATCTTGATCATTTCTAAAACCACAAATCATAAGACTACTATATACTATAGGATAAATTTGAATGAGGCCAGGTATATTGATATATGCAATTAAGTAAAAATAACACTATGTCAACACATATATGAAATTTAAAGTTTGATTAACTGTAATGTAACATTGTAAATCAAATACAAAACCTGTGCCCTCAAAGGATTAGTCCATCCAAAAAATATTTTTAAATAAATTATTGTTTAAAACCTGTATGAGACTCTTTTTTCTGTGGAACACAAAGGGACCAGTGTTGTTGTGTTTTTTGTATAAGTGACATTAGAATTGATTACATAATGAAAGAATTGTTTTGTGTCGTTTTTGTTACTTTTTATGTTTGACTACCAGTTTAACAACCACAACAAGCAGCTGTAATACCTTTCAGAAGACTTGAAAAAATATTTTTCAAAGTGTCAAGGGTATTCTGCTCCTGTAAAGTTGAAAAGGAATGTGCTGTAACGACATCCACTGTAAAAGACCCAGATGCGTTCCTTTTTCCCAGCAGGAGAAAGGGAAATTTGCCAACAGCATGCAACTTGTGTATCTACAATTACATGAATAAGACACATCAGTAAACAGCTGAAAACATACCATTAATATGGCATAGTTTTTAAGCGCTACTGTGAACATACAGATTACAAAAATAAACATTTTGTGAGATATGTTCTGTTTTAAGGTCTGTCCTGGTATCCAAGCTTAATAATCAGATTCAACAATGGGTAAATCATCTGTACGTTGATAGCACCAAATTGTGCAACAATGTGGCTCTGTGTCACTAGTGAGTCTTGGGATGGACTACTTATTTGCACCCCCAATGGAAACCAGTGTAAAAAATATGTAATCTGGTCATACACCTCAGTAGTGGTGAATAAAATACACTAACCATATATTTGATCATCCTTAACAAACAAGTATTTACTCTTTACACTACAGCTTTGACTTTGGTAATTTTTTAACAGATGGTAACTTACCAGAACGTGAGCTGAATTTATCAGTTTGCATGAATTACGTCCTGCCTTCATCTTGGACACCCATTTTGCATCAACTTTACTTTTAGCAGCCTTCACAGCCTCTTTCATGGCTTGCTTTTGTCCACAGTGCTTGCATGTCTTACATGCCGCAGCAATGTTGACATTACAGGACGAACATCTTTTGAAGGTGGTCCCTGGCATCCTGTAGAATGATAAATACAAATTTCTACAAAATGTACAACATTGTTATAATATAACTTCTGAATGTCAGAATCAGCTATTTCTATGTAGTTTTAAACACTTAGACACAACAAATAGTATTCTGGTATTGTATGGTCAGATAATATGTCAAAAGTCCTAGCATCACTCAAAGAAACTAACAGTTATCCCATCATAGATTACATTATTTTGACATCTATGACGGAATAATATCTATGAATAACACAGCCTTCATGCCTAAAGTTAGCACATAATTTAGCGCAAAACAAATTAACGTTATAAAAAACTACGTTTGTTATTTTACAAAGATGGAGCCGCATATTTCTATAATGTAAAACAGTAACGAACTCGTAAGAGTGATTATACCGTCACATTAATTTCCAGTACAAACCGTTAGATTTATATTACAAAGTTCACTTAAATTACAGATTAGCCTAACGTTATATACTGAACTTTAACGTTAATAACGTTAACAGGCAAAATGCAAATGCTTAAGATATAGTTTAGATAACACACAGCAATATCACTTACCTTGACAAAATTGCGCGGGAGATCTTTGGTGAAAAAAGGTTTTACGGAAACTGAAAAAAAGAAAGCCAGCGAATTAACGTTAACGTTACGTTGAAAACGTATCCCAAAACTACTGGCGTAACGCATAAAACAGCATGTTTTTTGCATGATAAATGTGTCATTTTAATGGCTGATGTTTATTTTTATACTGTTGATAGAACAATAAGTTAAATTATTTAATCGTTTTATAATTTACCACTTTATTGTTTTATTACTTAACAAAAATACCGTACTGATTTTTATTTCGGTGTGACGAGTGTTTCCATTGGTTCTGAAGCCAACTTGTTGTATTACGAGCGTTTCCATTGGTTCTGAAGCCAACTTGTTGTATTACGAGCGTTTCCATTGGTTCTAAAGCCAACTTGTTCTATGAGCGTTTCCATTGGTTAACGTTTATTCGCTTTTTGTAAACCACGACATGCTTAAAATTTTCACTGTGTGTTTTATATTTGACATAAACTCATGGTTAATTTATCAAACGGATAGTTCGGGCCTCTGATTACGATTAGTCCAGGATATAAACAAACACAAGATTCATTTATTAAGCGGGTATTTCGGGTCTCTGATTATGATTGGTCCAGTCTACAAGACCCGCTGCTTTCCACTATGTCAGAGTGTTGCTTGGCAACAGTTACACGCAGTGCCGCTGCTAGCCATTTTGGTGCCCTAGGCATAATTCCATTATGATGCCCCCTTCGCCTTCCCCCCAGCGTCGTCTTTCAAACTTCTGTTAAACTGCGTCAAACGCTTGCGCGCTCAACCGGCGCGAAGCCGCGCGGATTGTTCGGCCAAACTTTGTTTCCATATCCTATTGAAATAGTATTAAATTTAAAAACAAGAAAATTTCCATTATGCTACTTTTGGTGCCCACTTGCCCTACGCACAGCGCGCGATTTGCGTGGTGGGAGCGGCGGCGCTGGTTACACGCCCAACAAGATTGTGATTCACGAAGAAGAAATATCACTGCACGATAATATATTTACCATTGTGCTGCTCTAATTAAGGAGTTATGTGATACGATACACGCAATAAATCGTTGGCCGTTCGAGGATATGAATGAGTTCGGTGGTTCGTAAATATATCTACGTCTTTTAAGTTGTACAAGCGTAAACACTCTTACGTTTAAGAAAGAACTTATTCGTCGATATTGTACGCATTGCTACCCATCCATGCGTAAAAATGATTACGTTTCCAAGATATAGACTTTGCGTACAAATACATACGCATTCTTATGAGATCACGTTGGATAACACGCTTCACTCTTTGTCCTGATCACGAACAATTAGCTTGTGTGCAGTTTTGTATGACCATGTGTGGTTATTTCTCTCAATGTGGTAAAGGAGTAAACAATCTTTAGGAGTGACTAAAATTGTGAGCTAACTAACTTAATGATATTTATTTTTAATTATTATTTCTTTGTGTATTCATAACTCTTATATAAATACTGTATTTGTTATCATTTTGGGATGAGGTAGGGAGAGGGTGGCGTTTGGTTTGAACCTTATTTTTGTTTATGTTTTTATTTTGTTAAGGAGGAAGGTCTTTGTTTATTTCTTTTTCTTTTGGGTACAGGTTTTTTTTTTTTTGTTGGCCTTGCCCTCTCCTGAAGGAATTCTTCCTGCTTTGTTACTCCTGGTTGCAAAATAAAAAACATATATTTTGCACAAGCATGTGTTTTTTGGTGCCTTCGGAATCAGGGGATTGAGTGACTGTCAGTTTAACAATTTTTTTTTGTTACAACCTCGTTTTATTCCTAGACCTAAAAGGGGTTCGTAACACGATTTGAGACAATTCAGGCAAATGATCAAGAAACGTACTTTCTGAAGTCTAAGTTATTTTTCTGGCATATTTGTAACTAGGTGTTTGATTTGCCACCATAGGGTAGTGAAGAAAGCATGATACCAAATAGTGATCCGAATTTTTACGTCGTCCACATTTATACCATAAAACAGTATTAAATCTAAAGTATTATTACGAAGGTGAGTGGGTCACATTTTGACTAACGCCCATAGAGTTAAGAGTGTCTTTTAAAAGCCATTCCTAAAGCATCTGTATCATTATCTACATGAATGTCAAAGTCACCAACAACAAGGACTCTGTCTGCAGCCAGTACTAGTTCGAATAAGAACCCACCAAATTCTTTAATAAAATCTGTGTGGTGCACTGGAGGCCTATATACAATAGCCTTGTCCAAATCATTGCATCTGTCCTACCGGTCATCTTCCCACCTCTGCCTCGCTTTCAATTTCAACATGCTGGCGGAGTGAAACCAGTATATAAACATTTACAGTTTTTTACAATCGCTATGACAGTTTTTTCAATACATTTAACAAGTTTCCTAAACTCTTAACGCACCAACACACCTAAAACACACAATTGGCAAAACGGTTAATTTCATGCTCAAAATCAGACATTGTAAACTAAACTCCAAAACTAATTTTCAAAATACAATAATTCACTAACACAATACACTATGTCTAACAAAACACTGCAAACAAGTTTCAAAATCAAATAATTATTCAAAACACTAACACATTCCTCTTCCAACAGGAACATTTAGTCAATCATAACACAATGACAAAAAAAACACTAACATCAGCTGAATTTACTGAAACTGCATTATTTTATGTGTCAGGTCTGTCCTTATACAATAGACAGTTTATTGTATTGATCATAGATTGCGTTTTGCACTGTAGTATCTTTTGAAGCCTCTCTACATTTTAGTTTTGTTGGGTTTAGTAAATGCATGCATTTTGTTTGTTTTGCTGCAGAAATATAATACAAAAATGAATGACCATCTCAGCTAGCTTTATAGAATGCACAGTTTATGAAAAAAAAGACAGAGACAGAATTGCTGCAGTAAAGACTTTATTTGAAAAAGGACATCACTGCAAGATATACAAACAGAAAAAGCACTGGAATAATAATAATAATAAAAAAGTAATCTTCTAATCTGCTCGGTCTTCTGCATTTGGCCTCATAGGCATGATGGTCATTACTTCTTTTACATCTGAAATCCATGTCCTGTAAAATAATAGATGTCTGACTAGCAATCTGTGTCATTAATATCAATCAGTCAGTCAGAAAATATACATGAAAATGTTTTGCATCTCGAACATTTTAAATTGTATTAAATTGTTCTAAGCAAAGTAAGATTCTACATATTTGTTGTGTTTACAACAGGAGCCTGGTGGGTATAAATCCAGAAAGTGGGTCCAAAGCAGAAAAAAGGGCACCAAGAAGCACAGTATACCACCATAACTCATTCGATCCCTGTCAGACCTGAACGATATAAGATTTCTTGGAAGATTTAAAGGAAACTAAGCACACGTTGTCACTGCTTCTCTTTTGCCACCCATATAGTTCACCCTACAATCATTTACTTACCCTATTAACATTTCAAACCTGTATGACTTTCTTTTGTCATGAATCACAAAGATGGAGAACCCAAATGCAGGCAGCCAAAACAGGGATGACGGGGTTAACAAAGATTTTAATATTTAAATAAACACAAAACAAAAACCCACGAGGGGGTAAAACAAGACTAGATAAATAATAACAACTACAGGACACGGACTAACTAGACTGAACAAAATAAAATACTAAGACAAGACTAGACTAGACTAACTTACAAGGTAACAATAATTCAAGATACAAATAATCCAACAAACAGGTAGCGCATGGGAAAGGCAAACAACTTACAGAATACAATGAACGAGCACAGGACTATAGACAAGAGGAGGCTTTAAAGGGAAACAAACACAGGATAATTGAACAAGGGGCAGGTGTAGGTAATGAGACACTAATGGGAAGGCTAACGAAACAAAAGGGCGGGAAACACTGACGAGACACGAGAAAGCACATGGCATGTCAGAATCAAAACAAAGCCATGTCTTTCTCACACAAAACCTAAGGCTATGCCATGACTCCGCTGCAAGACCAAAAATAAACATGACATGATAGCGGAATCATGACATAAGCCCCCCCTTAAATGAACACCTCCAGGTGTTCATCAAGGGGTAGACTAACAAGACAAGACAGACTGGGAACACGACAATACAAGGCAAAACAAAGAAAACAATATCAGGGGCAAACAAGCAAGCAAAATCACAGGGTTGGGGTGAGACAATAAAAATAATAAACATGGGAGGGGGGGTGGGGGAACAACAAAGTTCACGGGAGGGTGTCCAAGAGGGTAGGGATAGGGTGGGACAGTCCTAGTTCCCGGGGGCGCTCGCGAGCGTGGAATCCCAGGGGACTTGATGGGAGAAGTCCTCGGGGGAACTGTTCTTGTTCCCGGCTTGAAGGCCGGCTGAGCCACAGGCTTGAAGGCCGGCTGAGCCACCGGCTGGAAGGCCGGCTGAGCCACCGGCTGGAAGGCCGTCTGGAAGGCCGTCTGGAAGGCCGGCTGAGCCACCGGCTGGAAGGCCGTCTGGAAGGCCGTCTGGAAGGCCGGCTGAGCCACCGGCTGGAAGGCCGTCTGGAAGGCCGTCTGGAAGGCCGGCTGAGCCACCGGCTGGAAGGCCGTCTGGAAGGCCGGCTGAGCCACCGGCTGGAAGGCCGTCTGGAAGGCCGGCTGAGCCACCGGCTGGAAGGCCGTCTGGAAGGCCGGCTGAGCCACCGGCTGGAAGGCCGTCTGGAAGGCCGGCTGAGCCACCGGCTGGAAGGCCGTCTGAGCCACCGGCTGGAAGGCCGGCAGGGCAGGACTGGGTGCAGGACTTGACGCCGGCTGGAAGGCCGGCAGGGCAGGACTGGGTGCAGGACTTGACGCCGGCTGGAAGGCCGGCAGGGCAGGACTGGGTGCAGGACTTGACGCCGGCTGGAAGGCCGGCAGGGCAGGACTGGGTGCAGGACTTGACGCCGGCTGGAAGGCCGGCAGGGCAGGACTGGGTGCAGGACTTGACGCCGGCTGGAAGGCCGGCAGGGCAGGACTTGGCACTTGCGTGGACGCCTGGGCAGGACTTGGCACTTGCGTGGACGCCTGGGCAGGACTTGGCACTTGCGTGGACGCCTGGGCAGGACTTGGCACTTGCGTGGACGCCTGGGCAGGACTTGGCACTTGCGTGGACGCCTGGGCAGGACTTGGCACTTGACTGAGTGCAGGTGGGACCACCGGACTTGGGACCACCGGACTTGGGACCACCGGACTTGGGACCACCGGACTTGGGACCACCGGACTTGGGACCACCGGACTTGGGACCACCGGACTTGGGACCACCGGACTTGGGACCACCGGACTTGGGACCACCGGACTTGGGACCACCGGACTTGGGACCACCGGACTTGGGACCACCGGACTTGGGACCACCGGACTTGGGACCACCGGACTTGGGACCACCGGACTTGGGACCACCGGACTTGGGACCACCGGACTTGGGACCACCGGACTTGGGACCACCGGACTTGGGACCACCGGACTTGGGACCACCGGACTTGGGACCACCGGACTTGGGACCACCGGACTTGGGACCACCGGACTTGGGACCACCGGACTTGGGACCACCGGACTTGGGACCACCGGACTTGGGACCACCGGACTTGGGACCACCGGACTTGGGACCACCGGACTTGGGACCACCGGACTTGGGACCACCGGACTTGGGACCACCGGACTTGGGACCACCGGACTTGGGACCACCGGACTTGACGGGACCACCGGACTTGACGGGACCACCGGACTTGACGGGACCACCGGACTTGGGACCTCAGGAGGCCCGCTAGACGATCGGGCCCTCCTGCTCGTACGGCGCCCCCCCCAAAAAATATTTGGGCTGAGTCCCGGTGTTATTCTCCGGCTGGAGCTTCGGGCTGGACTCGAAGGGTGCAGAGGGTGAGGAGAGGCGCACAACCCCGACCCGAACACAACCCCCTGCACAGGGGGACGTATTCCCCAGCGCAGCAGAACAAGGGGTAAGATCGGCGTCGGAGGGGCTTGCAGACGCCGTCCCTGAATCTCTCCTCCCCCACCCGCCGCGGATGCCGCCAGGAAAAGCAGGAACCCCGGAGCTCGAGCAGGAAGGCGCCGAGCCCCCCAGGGCGGACTCAGTCAGAATGCAATCCTCCGGGACGCTAGCCAACGGAACAGATGCCACGACCGGAACTCTGACATCGTCCCGGTTGATCACATACCTGACCATGTCCTCAAACCCCAGGGGCTCAAGCAACCTCCTCTCCGATGGCCGGAGGCGGTTGGTGAGGCAGCCATCAAAGATGACCTTTAATTCTGCGTCACCAAACTCTGTCTCCCGCGCCACCGAAGAGAATGCCTTGGCGAACTCCTGGGTCCCATGCCCTCCCTGACGGAACCCAAACAGCAGGTGAGCTTGGAGAGACCGTCGGGACACTGCATTGTTCATCATGCTGCCTACTGGGTTCAGTTCTGGCTCGTTCATTCTGTCATGAATCACAAAGATGGAGAACCCAAATGCAGGCAGCCAAAACAGGGATGACGGGGTTAACAAAGATTTTAATATTTAAATAAACACAAAACAAAAACCCACGAGGGGGTAAAACAAGACTAGATAAATAATAACAACTACAGGACACGGACTAACTAGACTGAACAAAATAAAATACTAAGACAAGACTAGACTAGACTAACTTACAAGGTAACAATAATTCAAGATACAAATAATCCAACAAACAGGTAGCGCATGGGAAAGGCAAACAACTTACAGAATACAATGAACGAGCACAGGACTATAGACAAGAGGAGGCTTTAAAGGGAAACAAACACAGGATAATTGAACAAGGGGCAGGTGTAGGTAATGAGACACTAATGGGAAGGCTAACGAAACAAAAGGGCGGGAAACACTGACGAGACACGAGAAAGCACATGGCATGTCAGAATCAAAACAAAGCCATGTCTTTCTCACACAAAACCTAAGGCTATGCCATGACTCCGCTGCAAGACCAAAAATAAACATGACATGATAGCGGAATCATGACATCTTTCTTATGTAGATGACAAAAGAAGATATTCTGAACAATGTTGGTGACCAAACAGTGGTAGCACCCATTCACCTGCATTGGTGCCGCCACTCAGACACTGTATGGTTACCACAACTGTTTGGTTACCAACATTTTTCAGAATATATCCTTTTGTGTTCTGCGGAAGGAAGAAAGTCATACAGGTTTGAAATGTCAATAGGTTGAGAAAGTGATGACTGAATTTTCCATTTTTGGGTGAACTATTGACATGCAAGTAATCACAACAGTTTTAGGTTAAATGTTAGTTTGTATTATTAGTGATGTTTTGTTTTTGTATTACAGCCATATACCGTCGGTAACAGTTATGGAGAGAAAGAAGACATATGTGATATTACAACATATCCTTATACATGTTCATCATTATTAAATGTAATTGTAACTAGTTGAAGGTTAAGTGTTAAGTTATTTGTATTTGTAATTTGCCCACTTGTCCTTACACATGCACATTAAAGTTAAATTTTAAGCCAATTTGCAATGAAATTGTTTGCTTAAAGTAAGACCTTCGCAAATACTGCAGTCGATGCGGTTTGGCTGGATGTTCTGCTGCCAAAGAGTAAACCGATTTTGGTTGGTATTTGCTATCGTCCTCCTGATTAAAGGGACTTTAATGAGAGTCTCGATGAGATTTGAAATGTGTCAAATTATGTTTTAGGTCAAGAGTTAATCATTTTGGGTGATTTAAATACAGATATGCTGAATAAGGATTCTTCAGTGTTTAAGTCATATGCATTTAAACAAATTATTGTTGATCCTACCAGAATTACTCCCAAAAGTAGAACAATTATTGATATTGATATTCAAGTGCAAGATCTTTAAAAGTGGTGTTTTGTAAGCCGGATTAAGTCATCATAATATGGTTTATGTAATTAGGAAATTAAAGAAAGAGGCCATAAGGCAGCATTATACATAAAGAATCAGATCGCTTGAAAAGTATAAGTAATTTAGGAAGGTTGATTCGATTGAGGTGATGCAGTGTGATGATGTGGATAAAGCTCGGGATAGGTTTAAGAACAATTTCTTGCAAGTTTTGAACAAAGTTGCGCCTTAAAAGGAGATAAGAATTAAACAAAGAACAGAACCTTGGATGACGGATAGGATTTTGAAGGATATTAAGGAACGCAATGATAGTTTAAAGGCATTCAGAAGGCAGGGAAATAATGATGACTCCAAAAAATATAAACATAAAATAAATGAGACAAGATGTAAGATTACAGAGGCTAAAAAAACTTTTTAAAGAACAAGATTGGTGAAGTAAAGCAGGATTCTCAAAAATGATGGCGAGTTTTAAATGATTTGGGGTGCCGGAAAAGGGCTAAAAGTAAAGGTTCTAAAATGAGTCTTTAAGCTAAGGGTCAATTGATGACAGATCAGAAAGAAGAATCCAATTGTTTTAATAAATGTTTTATTACTGTTGCTGCCAATTTGATAAAGGAGTTACTAGTCCAGACCGTCTTACATAATGATCAATTAGTTAAGGAGTATTATGCTAATTGTGGTGTCACTTTAGGAGGTGTAATAAAGTTCGTAAGAAGGGAAGGAAGGAGGCGGGAACCGGCGAACATTCAAACAATAAAACTTTAATTAAATAAACAATAACGTAACTGACCGACAGCCACCTCACGGTAGACTGCCGGCCATAAAACATACACACACTAAACATATGTCCGGGCCCGGTCCTCTCTCGTCAACAGTCCTGCCGAACATCCATTTAAGCTCCCAATCTCCTCCGTGATAAGATGCGGGACCGGTGCGCGCACAGCTGCTTCCACTTATCACTCACGCCACCGGCCCCGCGTCACGGCTCTCGTCCCGCCTTCCTCACCACAGGAGGTTTTTTATTTAATGAGGTAAATGAGACTACAGTTTATAAGAAATTAAGGGATTTGAAATGTAATAAAGCGACAGGTTTAGATAATATTCCAGCCAGGTTTATTAAAGATTCAGCAAATGTTATAACCCATGTGGTTACTCATATTTTCAACTCAACTCAAAGTTTATTTATAAAGCAATTTCAAAACCATTAAAATGGACCAACATTATAAATGGTCCATAGATAGTAAATAACTAAAAGATACATAGAAACATAGAATACATAAAAACATAGGAATAAAAGGAAATCAATCATCGAATCACTCACAATTCACTAGCCTAATCAAACACCAG
The DNA here is from genome assembly GCF_947034865.1 of Barbatula barbatula. Classification (NCBI taxonomy): domain Eukaryota; kingdom Metazoa; phylum Chordata; class Actinopteri; order Cypriniformes; family Nemacheilidae; genus Barbatula; species Barbatula barbatula. Next base: position 4,105,508 of record NC_136788.1, read on the forward strand.
ACGCCTCAAACGAGATCGTGGAACAGTTAGAAGCATGTTTTGAGAGGAGCGTAGGTGACGTTGCGACTGATACGGGATTAGCATGTCCTTTATATATTTAGGAGCTTGATCATGTTGTGCCTTAAAAACACAAAGCAACACCTTATATTGTATTCTGAATGTAACAGGTAGCCAGTGAAGCGATATCAATACAGGCGTTATGTGATCCCATTTTCTGGTATTTGTCAAAAATCTCGCTGCCGCATTCTGGACCCCCCGAAGACGAGCAACGATTAAATCACTTATGCCTAGATAAAGGTCTAACCTGGTTGAAACAAAGGCATGCAGAACAATCTCCAAGTCCTTCTAAGAAAGGATTGATTTCAATTTGTATAGTTTTCTTAATTGAAAGAAAGATGATTTGACAACGCTATTGACTTGACGGTCAAACCGTAACTCAGAATCGAAAAATACTCCAAGGTTCTTCACATGACTATGCTTGTTGTTGGACAGTGGTCCATAATTTCCAGCAAGACCATTCCCAAGCTCCTTATTACCAAACATAATAAACTCAGTCTTATCCTCCTTTAATTGTAAAAAAAATATTTGCTAGCCATCCCTTTACCTCAGTCAAGCACTTATACAAATTAGTCAAAGATGTACAACCATCACACTCCAATGGAAAGTATAGTTGCAAATCATCAGCATATAAATGATAGTTAATATTATGCTGCTTAAAAATTGACTCCAGGGGTAGCATGTACAATGAGAAGAAAGTTGGACCAAGGATTGATCCCTGTGGAACCCCCCAAGAAATAGTCGCGGACACTGAGACATAATTTCCAATTTTAACAGAGCATGTCCTGTCATACAAATAAGAGGAAAACCACTTAAGAGCTACACCATTAATCCCTACATAATCTCGGAGTCGATGTATTAAAATTTGGTGATCTAGAGTATCAAAAGCTGCACTTAAATCTAACATCATTAAGGCAAAAAATTTCAATACTTAACAGAATGTCATTTGTAACCTTTATTAGTGCTGATTCTGTGCTATGTTTGGTCCTAAATCCAGATTGAAAAATATCCATTAAGTTATTTGAGTTTAAAAAGTCAGTAAATCTCTCTATTGGCCAAGCTACACTGTAAAAAAACACATAAAAAAACGAGCAAATGCATGGCAGCACAGGGTGCCTAAGTAACATGTTTACACAGCAACATGAAAAAAGAACATTGACCATACAGTACTATAAAATGTTTAAAACATAATCTGAGATAACATAATTTGTCTGTATAATTGCAAATACATGCATAGACCATTTAATGTAATGGCATTATTTGACTAAGTTCACGTAACATGTTTAAACCCTTATTAAATAAAACATGTTTTAACTGTAAATATAAAAACATGGTGTAGCAATTGTTTAACTTAACATGATTTGAATGTACATATAAATGACATGTTGACACCATTACTTCATAAGCATTGTTTGACTGTAAATTGAAAGTGTATTGACCGTTATTTGAAAGAACATATGTTGACCGTTATTTGAAAGAACATGTTTTGACCGTCATTAGAAAAAAATGAACTGTGATGGGCCATAATTTTGAAAGGCATATACAGCATATTGATTTTGATTATGCTTACAGATAATTTTATATGTAGTTCATGATATGTATGTTATATGTTACACAAAAAGTCTCTTTATTTTCTTCTGTTACAGTATTTTCCATGGTAAATAACAACAATATTTAAAACTTTAAACAGTGCTACATTACCATCATCTGAACATTGCTTAGGCCTATATGCTTAAAATACAACATTGACAATTCAAATTAATTTCATCATATCTTCCAAAAACTACACTTCGGACAGAACAATGGTCTGTTGACCATGTTGATGCCTTTAAAAAATAAGAGAGAAAATGGTTATTTATCCTATCTATATTCATTATCATGTCTGATCATGTGACTCATTTTAGGTGTTCTTGCGTTTGTTATATAAAAATTATAGTTTTTACTTTGTTCATTAAATATGTAATGAACTTACACATTTTATGATGGTCCACGACACCTTACTTCTTCAGACAGTTTAGTGATGTGACCTCACCCACTGACAAGGCCAAGGGTGCACTGAAACAGCAGAAACAACGTAAATACAGTTACACTTGTTGATTACAATTTTATATTTAATATTACATGCCAGCATATTTACCTCACAATGTCGCAGGAAATCTCCCCTTTTGTTTTCTATTGTAGACATTTTTTGGTGTGCGTTTCTGCACTGTTTTGACCTTTCTTGTTAAGTCCTGCCTTCACGCACGCCATTGGTCAAACAGCAGCAGCAGCCTGTTTACTGCAGGTGGCACATCATGGCTCTAAAACAGCGTAAAAATGCCTCAAGGAAAAAATCCCTGTGTTTTTGTTTCGGTCGGGAAACGTGCTCATTGACATGGCAAATAAGATAAAACACGAAGCGGAGTTGGGTTCGCTTGAATTTTTACAGGCGTCAGTTTGTTTTTTCTAAAATCGTAGGTGACTTTGTTAAGTAGCTTTGTGTGTAAATGTGGCCGTTTTAGGCAACATATTCTGCTGTATGAATGCAGACCCGTCGCCAGACCTCAGTCTTAAGGGGGGCATATGAAATGCATGGGAGGGCACACTTATTATTAGCCTACAGTACGTATACTTATAATAATCGTATACTCTATTCGCGCAGCACGTAATCATCACCTTAAACAGAACCAACAGCGATAGCCTATAGCCTACACCACATTACATAGAAGCAATTTTATGAATATCCATAAAACACTTGACTATACAACATATTAGATGTAACACCAGTAGCATCTCTCAAACATTGCATTTTAAAGCAGTCAACAGAGAGATATGCATTGCCATGACACACACACACACACACACACACACACACAGAGACTTTGAACCTACCGGTACTTTGAGTGGAGGCAGCGCTGTCCTCTCTCCAGTCCCTCCTGTCAGTACAGCGGGAGGCGGCGTTTCTCCGAGCAGAACCTCCTCATCAAAGTGTCCTTCCACTCGGACTTAAACTTGTGAGTGAGGTCCTTTTCAAAAGCAAGCTGAATCAGCTGGGCCTTGCGTTTGTGCAGCATACTGCGCCGATGCTCTGAGAAGACGCGTCCGATGTAGCAGATTTGAATTTCCTGCAGGCATAACAAAATGCGGAGTCCTTTTCCACCGAGTACTCAAGCCAGGCCCTGTTCAAATACCAGCTAGAGGAAAATGATCGCTTTTTTGAACCAAACATTTTAACTGGATATTTCTTCAACACAACCTGTTTGGGTTTATCTGTGCCGAGGTCACTCACACCCACTGATTCAACAGGCAGTTGTTGTGGCCCAAATGCTGCCCCAGTCACGGTTGCACTTGACCTGCCAGGCCCCTGGTCGGGCTCAACGGAGCTAGCATCAGGCTCAGCCTGTCGTCCAGGGTCTGTGCCTCAAGTGGGGGGTCACAAGCATTTTTGGGGGCGGGCCCGGCCCCCTATGGCCCGCCCATAGCGACGGGTGTGTATGAATGCAATATATAACAGAATGATCAACAAAACAATCATGGACCTCGATGTCAAGTGGTGAATGGCAAGTGTTTATAAAAATCTGTTGACGTATCATCCAATGTAATTTAAAAGTGAATTGGCAACAGGTGAATACAATTACAATGGCTAATCACATACGGTTTAAATCTTATTCTTAATGTTTGATGCAAGTTGCTAAATAGCAGAATTGTGTTGTTGTTTTAGAAAGTTGCTTTCACAATCATTTAAGAACACATGGACAAAAGATTTCATCTTATGAGGTGTGTTACCTTTAACCATATGGAAGATGATGTATTTGTGCAAATTTTGTGATTGCTCTCCGAAGATAAGGGTAAGTTAAGGGATATGTTAATCATCAAATCTTACACAGACATGAAGCAAATGCTCAATTTCCATGTTGCTTCCCAGAATGCAAATGTAAATTTTCAAAATACAATGCTCTCAAAGCTCATGTTTATCGCCATCACAAAATACCACATACTCATTTTGATGATTCGACGGGCACATTTGTTTGCAACAATACAGACTGTCAACAACAATTTACAGACATGAACAATCTTGTTTCTCATCTCAGGTCACATTTAGCCAAGGTAGAGGTGGTGTGTTGAATTCAGTGGTTTAAATTATATCTGTCATCAGTACACACAGAAGATGTTCAGGGAAATACTATAGTTGAAAGAACTGGTTGAGCTAGTGTGTGCTCCCAAGATTACCACTGCACAGATTGCATATCTCAATGTCTTGATACCACAATACACCAGTAACACGTTACATGTGCCCATTTTATGCTAGTGATTTGTTGCACTGTGGTCCTGCAGTTCCCCTCTGACATCATGCACTGCAGACATAAAACAAGTCTGTACGCCACTTTAAATGCATACTCTATATAGTGGCACATGAACAACCCACAAAGCCCCATGCCATCTCTGTTTGTCCGTTATTTAAAACTTCAATAAATCTGAAGCTTGGGAATAGGCAATTTTGCCAAAAAATAACTGGTGCATGAAAGGTGTTCATCCTGTAACCAACGGACATTGGTTTATCTTCTAGGTGACAGTTGCTGTGAAACTCCGTTTTATGACCATGACTGGCATTTTAGTTAGTATAAAAAATGCCAGCAAGTTTGCTCTGAGAGAAGACAGTTGGTCCGCATTGTTGCTTCTGAGATCCTCGAAGTCAGCAAATGTCCAGCAAAAAAACATGTATCAGAAATAGCCCGACAAATGGTGATTGCATACCCAAAGTCTTTCAGAGATGAGATTAATTCCCAGGTTGTAGGAAGTGGATATGATTCTCTCCTCAAACAACTGGTGTGTAGAATTGACAATTTTAAAAGAGCAAAAGCTATTAGTACAGCACTTTGTGGTACTCTAGAAGTATCAACAAAGAAACGAAAATTGTTATATGGTTATATAAATTCTGATCCACAACTGCTAGTTGGAGAAACATCCGAATTGCAGCAGGAAAAGAAAGAGAAGTTGCTAGCAATGTTTCAAAATAATGAAAGTGATGTAAAGACAATCTATGACTTAATGACTTCTACTTACACGTCTCAAAGAAACAACATCCAATCTGGAAAGGAAACCAAGGATTTACTTGATGAGTGGCCATATCTTTTTCAGCCAGCAGGAATGAAAGCACACTTTAAAGAGCTCACTGGCATTGACATAAACAACAGCTTTGAAGAATCTGCTTCCAGTAAGTTCTGAAGAATATTAGACTACTTTCAATTTCAGTGCACAGAAAGAGCAAGCAGAGCAGGAGGGGATCATGTTTGTGGGGGAGTGATGTTGCTGCTAACCCATTTCAAAAATGACCAAGACCACTTTCTTGTGATGGTAGAAGATACCTCTGTTCCAAGTGATATATGCTCAGAACAGCTTCCAGCAACACCATGTATAGTAGTGTGTGGTGGGTATTATTTACTCTGATCTTGCAACACAATAATTCCTGGTTTCACGTGACCAGAACTCACATTCTGTTAAATATTATGTCTTACTGATTTTGTGTTTGTTCAAAGGAAAGAACCCACTGACAGCCAGTGTGTACATGGTAGCAGTAGACCAGATGATTGTAAATGGCCATCTCTTGAGTTTTACAGAAGCCCTGTATCTGTACCTGTTCTCTCTTTACTATTTATTGAACATCAGTTACCCTGTAGAACTGGGAGCCACACTAGAATTCTTACAAAGGTAATTCATAGACTGCATTCCTTTGGTTAAGAAGCATACAACAATTATGTAAGGATATTGAGTTTTAAAGGAGCATCTTTAGGATAAATCGTCTTAAAGGTACCAAGGTGGAAAAGAGAGTGTACTCTGTCAACCCCAGAAAATTTAGTCTGACGTCAAAAATTGCTGCATTTGACTGGGGAGAGTAACAGGTATAGAAGCTCTGTTGTCTTGTATAGTAGTGTAAGACTTCATCTTCTGTGTTTATCATTCATCGACGATAAAGTGCACCAAAGGACAATCATTTTTATAATTAACTCCAGTAATTGTCTGTGGCCAAAACTGAGAATATTAGGCTAAGGCTTGTTGCTGTTTCTCCTCTTCTACTAATTTGCATCCGTATAGTCCCACGGGCTGAAATCACACTGGTCACAAAACATATAATAAAATGTACATCTACATTGTTTATCAATAAATTGGCTAAAGCTCCATATACAATTTTCACAATTCAACTTCAAAATTATAAGAATCCAGGCCCGGTGTTTTTGTTTCTTTTAAATTTAACACATTTGTGTTCTGAAACATGACTTTTTTTCCCATTGTTTGATCTTGAAGGTTTGCTATATGCGACCCTGGACCACAAAACCAGCCTTATGGGTAAAATTTTCAAAATTGAGATTTATACACCACGTGAAAGCTGTGAAAGCTAAATACGCTTTCTATTGATGTATGCTTTGTTATGATAGGACAACATTTGGCCGAGATACAATCATTTAAAATTCTGGAATCTGAGGGTGGGAAAAATCAAAATATTGAGAAAATCATCTTTAAAGTTTTTCAGAAGTAGTCCTTAGCAATGCATATTACTAATAATGGGAAATAAATGAAACTTACACCATTGATTTACCACAACTTAAACTTTATATACACAAAATTTCATAAATATAATTTTCCAAGAACATATAAAATGCAGTGAAAACTTTGTATTCCTTCATGGCATCATTTTCCATAACGGAGTCGAAGTGATCCAAACATTGATTGAATTCGTCGTCTTCCGGGGCATCCTCTTTTGTCAAGCCGGTCTCTGGACATTCGGTAACATCTTCCGAATTATTTGCTAAAAAATCATTTACCAGGTTCGTTAAATTATTGCTGTCATTAGCGTTTAGATTGAGCAAACGCCTTATTTCGGAATCCATGTTTTGAACCGCTATCATGACGGATTGTGTACGCTGCGCACGTGACACAATTGGCAGCCAATTAGAGACGCTAAGTGTGCAGGGTGTCTAGCTGACAGCGGCGAGGACAATAAACTAAAATTAACTTCTTAATAAAGAAGGCATCTAACAACCTGAGGTGGCAAAAGTTCATAAGTACAGTAAAGTACCACCTCTGTAGTATATTACCCATTATTTCACGTGATTATTGTGGACCAATAGCTATAACCCTGTTTTGAGTGTCTCTGACCCCACTGTGATTGACAGGTCCAGGGATATTGTGGCACTCTGTAAGAACAGATGTTTTTCTCTTCCTCTGACAGGACAACTAGACGCATGTACTGTCTGCTAGGGCCGGTGTAGAAGAGTCTGTCATCTGTTTAAAGAGGAAAGGTTGCAGTTAAAAATAAGAAATCATATAAATATCTGACTGAGATTAAACTACATTATGATCTCTATTATGATATGTATTAATACCCTGCTACAAAAATAAACAATTATTGTGGATTTAATGGTTATAATAGAAATAGTTTCGGTTGGGATGGAAACTACTCTGAAAATCCCCAAAGCACCACAGAAAGGAATTTTGAATAGATAGAAAAGAATGGATTTGACAGACGGTCAGTTTCTCTGTGTTTAGTTTCCTTTGAGGGTATCCTTCATAGACGCCCGTTTTACCTTCTGATGCTCTGTAGGGCTGTCAGGAATTTATCCTTTTTTGTGCTTAATTTGTTTATTGAACTTTTATCACAATAAAATGATACAGATACAGGAGAACAGAAATGTATTCTCTCTCTTCACTGGTGTGAACCCTTCATGTCCATTCAATAGTTATAGTGCACTAGACTGTAGCAGAAGAATCCTGCCCACTTCTTTGCATTGTGATCACGTGCTTCAGTGTCTGAGAGTGTTTATAGTGCTGTGAGTTTAACACTTCATGACTGACAACACAACACAACACAATCTTCATCATCACACAAACCAACAAGAACAACAATGACGTTCAGCATCATCTTCATCTGGACACTCACAGTGTTTGCTCAAGGTTTGTGTCGGAACATTTTCATCATTATTATTCATTCATTGAAGAGTGAAATCTTCATTTGTTTCAATGTTTCTTATATTTCATGTTTGTTGTTTCTTTCAGAGTGTAGAGGACAGTACACTGTTACTCAGACTCCATCAATAACAGCAGTTCAACCAGGACAACATGTTCAAATAAACTGTAAAGTCAGCAGTGCAGTGTATAATAGTAACCACTTACACTGGTACTTACAGAAACCTGGAGAAGCTCCTAAACTCCTCATATATGTCACATCAAACCTCCAGTCTGGAGTATCATCTAGATTCAGTGGCAGTGGATCAAACACAGATTTCACTCTGAGCATCAGTGGAGTTCAGACTGAAGATGCAGGAGATTATTACTGTCAGAGTTTTCACATTATCAACAGTAAATACAGTGGCGCAAAAAGTGGGTATGCGCTATATGCGGCGCATAGGGGCGCCGCACCATGGGGGGCGCCAACGCGATGGTTTAATAAATGTGAAATAATAAAAGTTATATAAATTTTTCTAAAATTTATATAAGTTATTGTATATATAAAAAGTTATATACATTTAAGATGACTAACAGGCTAGGCGGCACCGGTGCCCTCATAAGATTCCATCATATAATTTATTTAGACATAGAAAGGTAATATCGCGAGTGGGCGGGGCGCCGTGAGTTACGTTAAGTACGCAGTAACGTTGGTGAGTTGTCGTTGAAATTTGAATTTGAAAAAGATGGATAAACCAAAAAAGCTGTCGGGGGCTAAAAATAGAAAAAGAAAGATGGAAAAAGGATATGGCCTGTCAAGGGATGCGACAGCAGCTAAATACGTGGATGGTGAAAGGCAACAGGTAGGATTCAAAATGTGACGTCTATTCTTGCAAATACAATATTCATGTAAACAGACTAACGTTAGCTAGCGAGCTTGCTGAGCAACCGACCGTCGGAATCACGAATAGATTTGCTACCAAACTTGGAGGCTTGCAAATATAAATATTGATTGGCAAGTGTTTGCTAACTTAATGCAAAATAATGTTGCTGCTGATATCTACATTTATATTTTGGTTAAACCCTATTCTACCAATGCCATGCATGACATATCTCAATTTTATTAAAGTAAAATAAGAACTGGTAAATATAAGGTAGCATGCACAATAAATGACTAGAAGCTGGAAAACATTCCTTATGCAATAAGGCTGGTTTATCATGGATTTTATTTTACCACTAGCTTCATGTTAGCTCAGCTGTGCTGTCAGACATACAGGCTACTTTACATCTGCTGGGTGACATGGAAGCTGCAAGGGCCACATTTCTCCTTCTTTAAAGATCTGTGCTATATGTATGTACACTGTATGTGTGTATGTATATATATCAGCACAGACCTTTAAACAGAGAGAGATGTGACCCTGTAATTACTTTTCTATATGTATGTGTGTGTGTCATATTTGTACTTTTTAAAATCCCAAATGTTAATGTAATTTCAACAGCAGCACAACCTTACTGCATAATAGTTGTCTTATCTGATGCCATCCCTAGGCTGATTTAAAAATTGAATTTAGGCTGCTATATTTAACAGCAAAGTTAGGAAGGTCTGACATTAGGTGGAAGTGTAGAGGGAGCTTGATACCAACTTCATACTTGATACCAACAGATTAATTTCTTAATATTATTAATATGGAAAAGGTAGGGGTGTAATGGTTCACAAAATTCAGGGTTCGGTTCGATACGATACACTTGTGTCACGTTTTGGTACGGATCGGTACGTTTTAGATACGGCAAAAAGAAAGAAATGGCAGAGAAATTTCCATGAATACATTTTTATATATTTGTGTCCATATACCATATAATAATGGTAGGCTTACAGTAGCTGTCTGATATACTTTTAAAATAAACCTTTTTTCAAGCCCATACATGATGATGTCCGGCACACTTTTTTATTTAGGGGGGGCGCCAAAACTGTTTCTGCATACCCCCCTAACACTGAGTAGTTGCGCCCCTGAGTAAATATGTGTTGACACAGTGATAAAGAGTCGTACAAAAACCTCCGTCAGTCAGACTGAACAGTGACTGCACTGATACACCTCACACATACTGCAGCTGCTGAGGGAGGAGGATATGATACTGAACAATTCACAATGAATAAGTATGTGACGTCTTGATTATTATTATTACCTTTATTACTCAACAACTACTGTCTATAAGGACACATTTTTTTTGTGCCTTGAAGAGGATTTATTTCACGACATGTAACTCTACAGAAAGCGTTTGATGTAGAAAAGCTCAAGCTCATGTGCCTAAACACAAAGTACAACATGGTCCAAAAGTGCAAGAACTCAAAACATAAACTTTTTTAAACCAGTGTGATAAAATCCCGGGGTGTATTCCAGAAAAGTGGGTTAATTTACCATCAGATTAACCCTGAACTGTGGGTTGATTAACCCAAAACCTGCTTACTCTGGGTATGTCGGTTCCAAAACACCTGTGTCGAGTTAGTTTAATCAACCTACTGCTAATAACCTTGAGTTAATGCGCGCGCACGGAGAACATATCAAGGCATTTTCAATGGAACGCCGAATTCAGGAGTCACCATGGAAACTAAGGGTGAAAAGTTACGTGCCGCGTACTTCTCCGAAGCGGAGTTAGAAGTTTTAATGTTTGCTGATGAGGAGTTCAAGCCCATTATAATGAAAAAAAGCAATACAGCTGCATATGCGAGAGAGAGACAATTGGCTTGGCAAAAAATAACTGACAGAGTCAAATGCGTAAGATTGTTTTTATAACATTGTAAATATGCTTGCATTTTGTTAATTTGCAAAGTTGAACAATTGTCTTTTTGAGCATGTGGCATGACTCGACAAGCATTTACTTTATCAGTTTCTTAAGAATACAGTGCAATGTATATTGACAAGAAATATTTAGGCCTCTTGTTTTATAAGGTGTAATCCTTCTGGAGCCAAAAGAACTCTTTCCCAAGTCAAAATGAAACACAAAAACATTCTCCAAAAAGGTAATATTTTATTTTAACTGTTGTAAGATCAATGTCTTAAGTTACTTTTACAGTATTCTTCCTATATAGCTAATAGAAAGAAGGCTGAGGCCCGTCTAATGTGGGAATTTAGATCCGTATATGGATCGATATAAAAATGGATGATTGATGTTGTTTAAATCAGATGTATTTTCCTACATGACATGATTGTGAACAAAAGCTTGAAGTTGAGAGTTCTTCAGTTGCCAGATGTTGCCAGAGATGGAATGTGGTCAGTAAGTGGGGGGTTGCAGGATCTGCTTGTGTAAATGTGTAACAATAACTACATCTTATTTTTGGGGAAGAAATGTGTACACTCAAGGATCTTATTGTGGTTTAAACGTGCCTTTACATTTAATATGATTTTACCATTGATTACTAACTATGCATAATATGTTGAAAGTATAACCAGTGTGTTAGTTGAGTTAACCAAGTATTTAGCGCTGAATATTGTGGGGTTTTTCCATAGGATATTGCTATGTGTGTGTTGAGATCAGGTTACGCACAGAGCGTGTTGGGCCTCTATAATTTGTTACAGATGTCGGGTTTGAAAAACAAGGCAGTGAGCTGATTGGCTGAGACAGGACAAAGAAGGAAAAGCGGATTGGACCCCGCCATGGAGAAGAGATTCGACGAGAAATATATAAGCTTCTGAATGTGTTTTTTCGGGGTCGATCCTTTGTTAAGACGTTTGTGTGTCTGAGGATCCACCGAAACAGCTGTTTGTTCGAGAGTTCTGATCAATAAATTTCAACGTTTTCTGAACTGGCCTCTCTCCAATTTTTGAACGCGCAGAACATTGTTTAAATGTTCTTCACTAACTGGCGGGGGTCCACCTCCACCTCCTCTCACCCCATCTGAGGAGTTGGCTCTTTCGATTAATAAAGGTCGCCCTGTGGTCGATGGGATTCCAGAGGGCACTTCGTCAGACTTTGCTACCTCCCACAACAACTCAAGTGACTTGGTACAATGTAGGTATACCATATTAGTACTTATGATTATTTAGTCATACGTTTGGACAAAATGATCATTACCTCTTGTCATTAGGAAGAAGGCTAAATGATGTATACAGTAATCTGTATTTTTTATTCTTGCATGTTCCTAATGCCTTTATTCAGTGTCTGTCATACTTTAGTAATTTACACATTGGGTATATTTTTTTCTTGCAGTTGCTGATGGACGCATTGTATTATTGGATCCTCCTGAAACCACACAGTCTGTCACAATTGTTAGTGATGCATTTTAAGAACCAGTTGCTTTTAGATCTTTCAGTTTGTCTGCCAGACAAAGTAACCTTGCATATTTCCACTCTAGGAGGATGATGATGAAGAAACCATATCTGCTGTGACTGAATTAGAAAGTGCTAGGAGACCCACAGAGGTATGATGCATTTACTGGACAATGCACAGCTTTTTAGATGGAGGGACAAATGTGTAATTTGTCATGTGACAGAATCTAGCTGGGGATGTACATGCAGATGAGGGTCCATCTACCTCTACACATAATCTTAGCAGTGTAAGAACTTGTCCCTGGTTGTCCTTATTTACATAATGTTACTATGTGGCAGATTTTCTCCTTCAACCATCTTATTTACTTTGCCTTCCTAGTTGTCTGCAAAGGAGCTGTATAAGGTCCATCTATTAAGGCAAATTAAAAAAACGGACATGGACATGGACCTTATGCAGCTTCAGCTAGAGGAGAAAAGGCTGGCCATTAAAAAGGCCAACCTTGAAATAGAACTACTGGAGCATCGCCTTAAGGTGAGAATCATATGTGAACATTAATCTGTTATTTTTTGTGTGTGTGTATAAAGTAATAAATACAAATCTGTCATGTCTCTTTTATTTCAGGATATAAAGAAATAGAACACATTAAATAAAGTGATTTTGACAAATCATGTCTCTAAGCATTCTGCCATCTCTGTGGTCTGCTAGATTCAATGGGTGTTGTTCTAGGTCATCTTCATTAGGACAGGGGGGATGCCTCTCTCCTCTTATTGTGGCAATGTTGTGAAGTACCACACAAGCAACTGTGATGTCACATGCCCTATTTGGAGTGACCCTGAGCCCACGCAGACACTGAAACCTTGCCTTCAGAATGCCTATTGTCATCTCCACCTTGGCCCGTGTTCTGCTGTGAGACCGGTTGAAGCGTGTCTGTGGTCCGGCCTCAGGATCAGGGTAGGGTATCATCATATAGGGCAGGCAAGGGTATCCTCTGTCTCCCAGCAAATAACCATAGAAGTGTCCTGTAATGTTTGAGGTGCTTTGTAAATGTAATAAAGACTACAAGCATTTGTCTAACAAAACGTACCCTGTTGAAATTTGTTGCACAGTGTTGACTCTCTAAATATTCTGGCATCATGTACAGACCCAGGCCATTTTGCCTCAACATTAGTGATGAGGTGGGTTGCATCACATATTACCTGTGAAGAACAATAAGTTTATTATTTGTAACACCAATATTAAGGAGCCAAAATATAGCCATTACCTGCACATTGATGCTATGCACAGACTTCCTATTAACATAGTCTCCCTCATGGATTGATGGAGCTTTAATAGGAATGTGGGTGCCATCAATGCACCCAATCACGTTTGGGAACCCTGATATTAAGATTAAGAACAAGTTTAAAAAGTCTGTGTAGCCTTTACGTGTATGTGTGTGCAGTCAAAATAAACCTATTGAGATGTCATTTAATTGAAGTAGATGACAGAATTTCTGAGAGCAAACCTGCCACCCTGTGGAATTCTTCTTTAATAAAGCGCACAGGTTTATGGCCAGGGAACTGTACAAAAGTGTGTAGAAACCGTTTCAGTGCCATACATACTGTACGAACTGCTCTACACACTGTTGCCTTTCCCACATGCTCTGCATCGCCCACATTGTAGAGAAAACTCCCTGTAGCAAAAAAGCGCAGAGCAATACAAAGAATTTGTTCGGCGCCAAGCGCTGACCCGCGGTTTGTCACGTTTGAGATGTGTGGTTTTAGTAGGTTTGTTAAATAAATTAACGACTGCCTAGAAAAACGATAGCGCTCCTGCAAATATTCGTTAGGATAAGAAAATACATCGATACGTGGTCTTATCACCCTCTCACGGCGAAAAAACCCCCGTATAATCTGTGCCTCTACGTCCACAGGATCCTCATCGAAAGGGGAAGCCATGCTCGGAAACCTCTCTGAAACAAACTAACCCTGCAACATAACCTGCTCCGGAGCAGGTTATCCTCAGAGAGTCAGTTGCTATGGTTACTTACATAACCCGAAAGTTACCTCCGTTTTTGGAACCGAAAGCAGAGGTTATCCGCTTACTTACTCCTAAACTTACCCGGGTAAGTCACATAACCTGCTTTCTGGAATACACCCCAGGCATCATGTTTGACAGATAATTCAACATGCAAGACTGTTATGGCTGGAAGGGATACAGCCACCTCCACTGGGCATGCGCATTTCAATACCACATCATTTTTGTCATGCTGTCAACAGTTAATTACTATTGCTTTTATCATTGTAAGGTTTGGTGTAGGATTGGGGTTTGTGTAGGTTTTGGCTAATAGATTATATTGTCATTTTATGGCGAGTTGCTGTGTCCCTTCAAGCCACAACCATGCAAGACTGACTTGATGAATCATTTGATCGCTGTGACACAAGACACAGAGCACCAGTTTCTACATCTCAACACCAGATACGGAAACACTATAAGAAATGTTATAATCCAAACATCAAGTCTGACATAAAAAAACACCTGAGGCCTCGATCCTATCACTGTTGAAACAAAGCTAACAGTTCAGAGTTTTAAAACCCCTCCAAAAATACAGCAAAATCTTTAAGGCCCCCATATTCAGTATACTGCATACATGATAATGTGTCATATAATAAACACTTATCCATTTGTAAAGGAAACAGATGTATGGGCCATCACACATGAAAAAAGTAAACAATGGTTTTTGGGAAACCAGTGCTGTTTTTGGAACACTGGTATAGTAAATATGAAACTATGCAGCAGATTATGACTATTGCCCAATATGTTTGTTTATGGGTCCATTAAGTTGGGGGGGGTTAAAAGGTGGCCCTGATTGGTCACCTAGTATCATGTTATGTTTGGTCACATGGTCAAGGAAAGGATAAAAGGGAAATTAAAGACATGCTCTGTTTTTTGCCTTTTGAGGAGCTCTCGCTTTTCTCCTCTGACTCATCTTAGTCGTAGGACGTCGTTCATGTCCGTACTGAAGTAACACAAGTTGCGCTGAACCAGATCGCAAAATATGGTGCAGTGCCTGGTTGTGGAAGAACACAGTCGCATGCATAACCTTCCTTTGGATTCCGACATTAGTAATGTGTTATGGAACTGAAGGAGAACCCAATTGCAGGCAGCGAAACGGGGATGAAGGGGTTAACAAATAGACTTTAATAAATACAGAAAACAAAAACCCACGAGGGGGTAAAAAGACAGTACACAATAACTAACACGATAAACTGATTAACTGAAAACTAAACACTCAACTAGAACAACTATAAAACACTAAGACTAAACAAACACTCACAAAGACTAGAATAAACTTAAGTACTATACACGACAAGGCTTCTAGGAAAGTCAACGAGGCTACTAGTACGGTGTAACAAATACAACGAACCAGCACAAGACAATGAACACGAGGATGTTTTAAAGGGAGACAGACAAAGGATAATTAACAAGGGTCAGGTGCGGGTACTGAAACACTCAGGGAAGGTTAACGAGGAAACGAGATGGCGGGAAACACTGACGAGACACGAGAAAGCACATGGCATGTCAGAATCAAAACAAAGCCATGTCTTTCTCACACAAAACCTAAGGCTATGCCATGACTCCGCTGCAAGACCAAGAATAAACATGACATGATAGCGGAATCATGACATAATGCATGGTTGAAGTGTATTTTTAAGACGTTCCAGCTCACATGGGTAAAACATCGAGCGTTTGTTGGCTTAAACCTCGGATTCCTTTGTGAACAAGCCACAAATCAAAGCTGGATTAAAATGGCGCAGCAGTCTTATGAGTAAAACATATCTGTACAATGCTGACTATGGCTTTGTTAGAAATTGCCTGATAGCCCTATTCGCAAGGGATTAGTATTACCTGGGGACTTCTTGATATTTGTAATAATTGCAGAGGTTGTCTGTGATCTTAGTCCCTTATGAATCGGCATCTCTGTGATTTGGAGGGCTCATATATCATTTTCAAGGTTTTATCCACCGTTTGCGCATTATCGAGGCTGTCTACAAGTGTTTATATTATTTCTGGTGCTGGGTCATATCCGTATCTGCAAGCACTGTCGTTTTGGCCGGGAATGTCACGTTTGTTTATTTATCATGAAAACTTTCATAACATTTGAGACCGTGATAGCGGTGATCTTCTGTCCGGTTCGCGAGTCTTAAAGTGCTGATAGGTACGGTCATATATCGTTAAACACCATACAACTTTAGGCTATATCTATACGCAAAGCCTTGCCATCGCATCCGGGAAATCAGTCTGTTACGTGTCTAACCAATTTCACAGAAGCTGTAACTTAAGTTTACTACGCAAACTACTATCCAAATCATAGCAGTGGGCGTTTACTTTCAATTCTTCTATGCGGCACGCCCATACAAACCTAACACGTTTCTCCAGCCGGCCTCAAAACCAGGCTAAAACATAGCCTATTACTTATTGATTTTAATGTTTAAACCACTCCAACCTCATAAGTAGACCTCACACAACAGTATAAAATAAGTCGGTTGTTGTATATGGTGCACTCTGTTACATGTCTTTGGACTCTTTCTGCCTGATCTTCTAACACTATGAGAGTCATTATGTGGCCCATGGCGAACAGTTGAGGACGCACTGACATAAGAGATTAGTTTGTTTATTGCTCTGATGTATTTTTCCTCACAGAGAGCTCACATGTTACAGATGCGTTTGCACGGAGTGTTATATGGATAGAGAAAACCCAAAAGCGAACCACAGTCAAATAGTCTTTAATGGGAAAACAAGGGAAACGCCCGCAGTGGCAAACAAAACAGAAATCCTCCCGCAGATAATCAAATGAAAGCAACCGGAACAGCGTCCGTAGATGGGGGGAGAAAGAACCACTGATCACTAGTCCCTCGGGAGAAGACGCAGCGGGCGGTCAGCGGAACCCCGAAGTGGCAATGGCCAAAACAGCCGTAGCACTGAGCAGACACGGAGAAACAGGTTAGAGCATCAATTGCAATATCTGCAACACAACGATACCCGGGAAGACAGGAGAGCTAGGGCAGGGTTACTCCTTTCATCGGAGAACAACAAACAATCTGACAAAGGGATAGAGGAAAGAGAGGAAAGAAGTAGCAAGCGTAATTACCGGGAAGAGAGTACAGGTGCGCGGAATCTGGCGGAAGGCAGGGGGAAACAAGAAACAGCTGGAGGAGAGTGTGATGAGTGTGTGCGTTAAGTAGGTGTGCGTGTGTGCAAAATACCAAGTGTGATCTGGGGCCTGTACCATGAATGTAGCTGAACAAACTCAGGGTAATTGGATTAGTTTTGGGTTGACAAAACCAGACCAACGTGATCAAGCTTTGTTGGTACCATGAAGCAGCTCGTGGAGTTTCTTTGTCAACTCAAGCTTTGATCCTGAAGCTAAGATTAGTTTGCGCGCGCGTGCACATGAACGAGTGACGTCAGCATGGCTAAACCAATCGCATTATAAATGGATAAAGTGATTTCCACAATATGAACACAAAAATGAATTTCAGCCATGGACTGATATGTTTCTGCTGTCTACGCAAGAGAGAAGTGTTTCAGAAACACTGCTGATTGCGTTAATGCGCAACACTATAAAGTACACATATTTACTGTAGTGCAAACAGGATCCGCGGGGTCCTCGGTGGAACTATAAGGGGTCCGTGTACTTGCGGGCAACTTTTTTTATGTAAGGCATGGGTACAGAAATATTACAACAAATGTTCATTGAAGCTCCCGCATATTGCAATTTTAACCCTCGTGCGGACAAAAAACATCCATTCAGGCAGCAGAAGCAAGAAAGTTAACCTTACATCTGCTTCATCATTTCCCTTCCGAGTACACATGAGAGGAGTTGCGTGCAAATAAAGTTCATTCTCATATATTCTGAACTTCTGTACAAATTTGTTAAAGCTGTAAACGGCTAATTTGACAGGCAAATGACACCACAACGCTTCTACATTGTAAACTCTGACATCGTACGTGTTTAAAATCAATAAATGCGTGTCAAACAAGTTGCCCAAAAAATAACGCGGACTGGTTGCATGTCGGTCTCCTTTTAGTCTGATATGATGCAGGAAAAAAACTAGTTTATTTTTTTGCAGAAAGACAACGGAGCTCAGAATTATAAATAGCGGTGTGTTCTGCAACACAGAGAAGCGGAAGAAAATATAAGAATAACACTTAATAAAACGGCCTGCTTTTACAACAGAATGCATAAGCCTCTACCTTTAATAGACTAGTCTTTGCGCCATTAACCAGGGTCAGTCATTTCATTGAAGCCTTAATAAAAACTACGGTTCAGGACAAAGAAAAATGTCCTAATACACTGAAACTGAAAGAGTTTCTAGATGTTCTGCACCACAGACAAGAATGTAAAAAATGCAATGCAAACACACGTGATACAATAAAAGTGGAATATAAGTAAGTAAATTGAATTTCATGTGAGTATAAGGGATTTTAAATCAGATTTTACCTATATAGTAAACAATATTTGATTTTATATTTGTAATATATATTTTTGTATTAGTATTTTTATTTTATTAAACAGTATAAAAAATAACTAGACATTCTAACACGCACTGTGAGTCAGTTACGTCATCTATATGTTTCTTTGCTCACAGCTGATTGGTCAAACTTCAGTCTGAGATCTTGAATCTAGAACATAGCCTGCCCCGGAGCAGGTTAGCCGTGCAGCGTAAGATACCATGGCGACGAACACCGATTAAAGCAGAGCTACTTTCATGGTACCTAAAACCCAGGGTGGCCACAAACTAAACAGAAACATAGCTGGCTAGCCACCTAAACCAGCTTCATGGTACAGGCCCCAGGAGAGGGAAGCAAAGGATAGGAAGAAAGACAGGATCATAACATAGAGATGATGTTTTACTTGAGTAGCTCATGCTTCACTGCTCTGTATGTGTTTATAACTCTGTGAAAAAACACATCGCTTGATCAAGAGCTCTTCTTCATAATAAAGTAACTCACTATCAATAAACATCAATTTCATCATCATCTGTCTCTGGATTCTGGCAGTGTTTTCTCAAGGTTTGTTATGGCTGTTTTAAATGCGCTGCGTATTATAAAGATGTTTATTTGACTTCTGATCTTCATCACTTTACAGAATCTATTGGACAGGTGACAATAAAACAAACTCCCTCACCACTGCTCTCTCAAAGAGTACAACAGGTTCATATAAAGTGTGAAATAAGTAGTGTTGCCTGCTGTTGTGGTGGGAGTGGATGTCTCAGCTGGTATCATTAGATATCTGGAGAAGCTCCTAAACTTATGATTTATGGAGCAACACAAGTCCAGTCTGGAGTATCATCTAGATTCAGTGGCAGTGGATCAAACACAGATTTCACTCTGAGCATCAGTGGAGTTCAGACTGAAGATGCAGGAGATTATTACTGTCAGAGTTTACACAGTGCTAGTAGCTATGTGTTGACACAGTGATAAAGAGTCGTACAAAAACCTCCATCAGTCAGACTGAACAGTGACTGCACTGATACACCTCACACATACTGCAGCTGCTGAGAGGAAAAGTTAAATTATAATGATTGTATTTTATATTGGATTATATTTAGACAAATATTTACATAATCACACTATCGGTCAAACGTTTTTGAACAATTCAGTGAAATATTTCTCATAATTAAAACATTTGATCTAAAGGTGTATGTTAAAACGTAAGAAAGAGCTTTTATAGACAAAAACGTAATTTTGCAAATATAAATGTTTCTCAGTTGCAAAACAAATGTTTTTTTATTTTTATTTAAATGTATGACATTGACTGAATAATGAAGAAAAAACAGCCACAAGCTCAGAGTAAATGGAACCTCCTTTAATATTGTTTAAAAAGCATCTCAGGGTGAGACCTGAAGAAGTTGTTTGATACTTGGCCAAATGTGACTAATCTTAAGGTACTAAAATATAAAAAGTTGTGTTTTTTAGTGGCAAAATAATTCCTGTATAGTTACAATACTCGTCCCTTTGTTTTATTTCATAATTTTCATGAGTTTAGTTTTATACTAAATTGTGAAAAATATGAATAAGTAAATTAGTATGTGTTCAAAACATTTTGACCGGTAGTGTATAACATTTCAAATGTTTATTTATGTATTAGATTAGATTAGATTAGATGAGATTCAACTTTATTGTCATTACACATATACAAGTACAGTGTAACAAAATGTAGTTTAGGTCTAACCAGAAGTGCAGTTAGCAAGTGCAGGATATACAGTTTGAATAAATACAGAATACAATATGGGAGAATATAATACAGTGGGCATGGATTATAAAAATATTTTGCAGTAGGAATGTTCTATGAAAATATGACAGTAGGTATATACTATGAACAATATATACAGATGACTGTATACTATGAACATTAATGTACAGGTGGATATGATCAGATAATAATTTAGACTAAAATAGTGCAAGTGACTTAGGTATGCATAGATTATTGACATTGGCTATTAAAGTTGCAGTGCAATAGGTGAGTTAATGCAGTTGTTGAAGTTACAGTGCAGTGGATGAGTTAATGCAGTTATTAAAGTTACGGTGCAGTATACGAGTTAATGCAGTTAATAGGTTGGAGTCCAGAAGATGAGTTAATGCAGTTTATAGGTTACAGAGCAGTAGATTAGTTAATGCAGTTATTGAAGTAACAGTGCAATAGATGAGTAGATGCAGTTAATAGTTACCGTGCAGTAGATTAGTTAATGCAGTTATTGAAGTTACAGTGCAATAGATGAGTGGATGCAGTTAATAGAGTTACAGTGCAGTAGATAGGTTAGTGCAGTTATGGAAGTGGTCCATTAGTGCAAATGAGCATTCAGTTAAATATTCCTGGTGTGCAAGTGAGCAGTATAGAGTGCAAATGATGCTGTGTGTGTAAACAGTCCGGTAGAGCAGATACATGAAGTACTGGTGTGTACAGTTCAGTCATGCATGGCAGCCCTGTAGTGCAATGTAAACAATGTTATAGCAGCATTGGAGTTAAAGGTAACTGAGGTAGTGGAATCAGTGGGGGGCAGAGTTCAATAATGAAACAGCTCAGTTTCTTAGTCTGCTGGTTCTTGTCCGGAGGCACCAGAAGCGCCTACTGGAAGGCAGTAGAGTAAATAGTGTATGAGCGGGGTGAGAGGAGTCCTTGAGAATGCTGCAAGCTCGTCGCAGACAGCGTTTCTTCTGGATGTCCTCAATGGTGAAACAGTTGGTCAGGATGCTCTCTATCGTGCAGCGATAGAAGTTCACCAGGATAGTTGAAGACAGTTGGTTCTTCTTCAGTGTCCTCAGAAAGAAGAGATGCTGGTGAGCCTTCTTGACCAGGCATGAGGTGTTGGTGGTCCAGGACAGGTCCTCCGAAATGTGAGTCCCCAGGAACTTAAAACTGGAAACACGTTCAACAGCCATCCCATTAATGTGGATGGGGTCGTGTGTGCCTCCTTTCGCCTTCCTGAAGTCCACGATGATCTCCTTTGTCTTGGAGGTGTTAAGGAGCAGGTTGTTGTCTGAGACCTCATCCCTGTATGCAGTCTCATCGTTGTTGCTGATGAGACCAATCACTGTTGTATCGTCTGCAAACTTGATGAAGGAGTTAGATCCGTTCACAGGCCTGCATTTGAGTGTGAAAAGGGAGTAGAGAAAGGGGCTGAGTACGCAGCCCTGTGGTACACCAGTGTTGAGGGTGGTGGTGGTGGAGCAGATGTGGCCTAACCTAACAAGCTGAGGCCTGTTCGTCAGGAAGTCCATAATCCAGTTGCAGGTAGGGTTGTTGATGCCTAGGTTTCCAAGTTTGATGATTAGTTTGGAAGGGATGGCCGTGTTGAAAGCAGAGCTGAAGTCTACAAACAACATACGTGCGTAAGTGTCCTTATTGTCCAGATGTGTGAGCACAGAGTGCAGCGCCATGGACACTGCATCATCCGTGCTCCTATTGTTGCGATAGGCAAATTGGTATGGGTCCAGTGTGGGTGGTAGGGAGACCTTTAGGTGTGCCAGGACCAGCCGCTCAAAGCACTTCATAACAATGGGGGTGAGTGCTACAGGGCGGTAGTCGTTAAGGCATGTCGGGTTCGAATGTTTTGGGACTCACACACATCATCAATACCTCACACTGAAGCTCCTTGTCCAGACGCTTGTAATCTCTAGGCTGGACGACTGCAACACTATTCTTGCTGGTCTTTCTATCAAAGCCATTCAAACAGCTCCAGCTGGTTCAGAACGCAGCAGCGGCTCATGAAAGTGCCGATGTGACGCCCCTTCATGTATTTGGTTCAGCAGTATGGTTGATGATGTCGCACAGGTTGTGGAATAATAACGTCTACTGTACAGATCCATTGCTGAACTAATCAATCTGTTCAAATCAAATGAATGTCAGATTATTGCTGTAAAAAACTAAAGTGGCATCTGAACACTATCTATTTTGGTTCTCCAGTGTTTCATTCACAAGTTTCCACTTTATATTTTCAGATTTTCTTGACAAACAAAAAAACGTAAAATAGTATTTATATCTATAATGAATGTAGAATGTTTATTTTGCTCAAGAGCATCTAAATGTACATGTCACACTAAAACAAAACAAACATCAAGAGCTGTAGTGTAACACTTCAACTTTGCAATACTGTTTACAAATGAAACACTGAATTGTTGAACTATGCGGTCAATGACGGAACTTGCGACCATAATAATTTAACAATGCTTTTGGGAGATGCACCCCAGAATAGTTCAGTGAACAGTAGTTACGTGAATACTGAAGGAGTCACACAAGAAGCGACCAATGAGTGCGTTTACATTCACATTCTTACTCTGATGAAGCTTAATAAACTGAGAACATTTTTATTGCATATGCAGGTACTGCAAACTCGTAAACTGTAAACTCTGTTTTCTGCAAAGCCGGTTTTATGATATGCATGTAAACACGTGAAAACAGATTTCTGTTATAAACTGATTTTTTGTCGATTTCTGTTTATTTTGCCCATGTAAACACACTCAATGAGTCTTATATCAGAGTAAAGATGTCCCTGTGTTTAAATAATGCTCTTGTCTTGTGGTCTTGATCCTGTATTTGATAGTCGGGTTGTCGTCTTTTGAAGTATTTATTTATCTTGCTTGGTTTTGCCCCTCTTGGGAAGTTTTTGTTTTCAGTTTTTTGTATTTAGTTTTGGTTAGTGTTTTCCCCCCATCGTGGGTGTTTGTTTTGTGTTTGTATTATTATTATTAAAGTTCATTGTTTAACCCCTTCATCACTGCTGCCTGCTATTGGGTTCTTCCTTCCACGTTCCTGACAGAAACTGATTTGCAGTTATTCATTTGACAGTTTCGTTTAAAAATTTGCTTCATCTGCAGGTGTGTTCATGGTTCATTGAGTGATGTTTATTTAAAAAAAACATGATGTTCTTATCTTCACAAAAGACAAAATGAGTCAAAGTCAAAGATTCAATATGATTTTATTTGTTGAACTTTAAGAAAACACAATCAGCAGTGAATGAATAAAGCACACATGCACTGGTGTGAGATGCTGTTTGTGAAAAGCAGAGCAGATGTCAGATGAGAGAGAGACAATGAATGAAGAAACACATGTGAAACACGAGTGAGACTCAGATGAGAATGAAGTCAGAGAGAGGGAGAGAGAGAGAGAGAGAGAGAGAGAGAGAGAGAGAGAGAGAGAGACAGAGAGAGAGAGAGAGAGAGAGAGAGAGAGAGAGAGTCTATGAACACTGATCTTGTCTCTTGAGTTCTCTAGAGACTGTTTGACTGTTATCTTTGTGTTTGGCCTCACAGCTCACTGAGACCCCTGAGCTCCACTCCTGCTCAGAGAGAGTCAGACTGCTGCTCCAGCTGTACAGACCGTTCTTCTCCAGGAGCCCAACACTGCTGTCCTGAGATCTGCTGCTCCCGTCCACCTTCCACATCACACTCCAGTCTGAGGGGAAACCCTTGTTGAGCAAACACATCAGTGTTGCTGTTTTCTTTGTGGAAATCTCTTCACTGGAGGGCGGCAGGACGCTCACTGTAGGACGAGTGAAGCCTGACAAACACACAATTGTCACAAACTATTGATAAACATAAAGGATCAGAATTATAAATTAGTTCACGATAAAGTCTTCTATAAATGTTATGTTTCGTTCATGTTGATCTGAATGTTTATACAGAATTGAAAATTTTTCAACCACTATTACAATCAAATTGAATCTGATGTTAAATCAACATAGAAAACATATTACCGTACAAATATTCATTTTAATAAAGTATTAAACTATAAATACTAAACATAACATACCTGTAACATCAACTGTCTACAAAAAATGATAACTACAAATGGTTATCAATTATATAACTTACTGTATATTAAATATCAAATATAATTACAATTTCAAACCGTTTTTGTAATACAAATTCATTTTTTTGATATTTTCAGTGCAAGTTTTATAAATTTATTGCACACTAAACTAATCGATTTGTTTTATCCACACAAGTCTCATCCCCCATTACTGCTATAGTCCATGGGGGATGAAATCGGTTTGGTTACTGACATTCTTCCAAATACAAAAATAAATTAATAAATAGCGTTTCTCTTTCAAATGTTGAAAGTTTCCTTAGTACACAAAGTTTTTTATTAAACCAAATAATGACATAAAAACAGTCATTTCATTTTATATTTAATAGTTGATCTCCATATTTAAATGCAGAAATCTGTGTATTAATATTATTATTGAATGTTTTTACTTACTGCCAACATCCAGTCTGGTGCCGCTGCCGAAAGTCCACCACAGTGATACAAACTAATAGAGCGACTGTACAAAAACCTCTGAACGCTTCAGTAACTATAAACACATCACAAACACATCTTTACACTTTATCACACATTCACACATCATACACATTACATTTCACTTAATCTCCTGGTTATTAATGACTGTGTACAAAAATATGATCTTATTTTACAAATGCTTGTGTAATTTTTGACAAACTCTCACAAGTTTTAATTCTCATATCTGACTCTCATAACCTAAATCCTCAAAGAATGAACAAGGACACAATATTCAAAGTTAAAGCAATGCAGTCAAATTGATGATGTGATGATACAAATACAACATCATGATAAATAATATAAGAAACATATGCACATGACATATAGTGTATTAAATATATTATCTTTTGTTACGATCTAATAGATACATAACACCTCACAGTCCAGTGTTGTCCAATTTTGGTGTGTGTTGATGTAAATGTAGAGATTGAGTTTGCATTGTGATCACGTGCTTCAGTGCTCTGAGAGTGTTTATAGTGCTGTGAGTTTAACACTTCATGACTGACAACACAACACAACACAATCTTCATCATCACACAAACCAACAAGAACAACAATGACGTTCAGCATCATCTTCATCTGGATACTTTGTATTCAAGGTATAGTTTTTCATATGAATGTGAAATTACTCAAAATGTAATTGATTGTTAAACTATTTTAAACATTTTCTGCTTTTCTCTGTTTGACAGGTTTCAGTGGACAGATAACTGTGACTCAAACTCCTTCTGTTAAAATGGTTCAGACCGGTGAATCTGTCTCTATAAACTGCAAAACCAACACACAAGTGAGCAACGCTTGTGTCGGTTCATATACTTGTATGGCCTGGTACCAGCAGAAACCTGGAGAAGCTCCTAAACTCTTGATTCATTCTGCAAGTCAAAAACTGTCAAACACTCCATCTAGATTCAGTGGCAGTGGATCAAACACAGATTTCACTCTGAGCATCAGTGGAGTTCAGACTGAAGATGCAGGAGATTATTACTGTCAGAGTTTACACGCTCCTAGTGGTTATGTGTTGACACAGTGATAAAGAGTCGTACAAAAACCTCCGTCAGTCAGACTGAACAGTGACTGCACTGATACACCTCACACATACTGCAGCTGCTCATACAACACAAACACACACAACACTGATCTCTAATAACACTTTACTGATATATATAGTTATGAAGATTATCAGAAATGACATTAACATCCATACTGACTGCTAAAGTATTAGATTATTTTGACATGGTGATAGTTTGTTTTATTTGCGTCAAATTCCCCTAAATAATAATGAACATATTATCATCAACAAATACAGTCACCTCTATATTCAATTTTTTCTCTGTGTGTGTGTTTTCTTGTAATCCAGGTTTTAGACGACATATCTAATGATCTTTATGAGATAAACATTATGATCAGATGCACCAACAGCCGCTGTTCATCATCACCACATTTGTCCAGAGTTCAGTGTTCACAACAGTCCATTCATGGTTTATGTCAATCATAAATGTTACACGCACAACTTTATAACTTAACAATAAATATATGGTCTATTTGGTTTACAGTATCAATATCGGCTGAGAAGTGCATGAACAGCACACAGTGTCATTTTATACATAATATTCATGTGTGAACTTTGATGACATTATAAAACCAGCAACAATAAAGAAGTTAAACTTGAGTGTTTCAGTTCAGATGATTGAACCAATCAAACATTGACACTGAGAGTGTTGAGCTGAAAATCACATTTGCATTGACAGGATGAAGAGACTCTGATGTTCTCAGAATAGATCGGCTCTGTCTCCAGAGATCATGTTCACAACACAACACCTGCATTTCACATTTACTCACACATGAACCTTTACACAACTATTAAAACTATTGAGAATCATGATACAGGACATTCCTGCACAAACACTACATGTGATTTTCTCTGTTGTCTGAATGAAGCTGTTAGACACAAATGAAACATGTTCAGAAGCTTTATTGAATGTTTCAGTAAACACAGCACACTGAAAGATGTCACAGAGGTTTGACACACGAGCTCTTTCAGTATTGATCTGCTGCACTACACTCATGAATGATGTCTGATACGAGTCAGCAACACTCACAGACACTATTGTGGTTCTAGTTTATAGTCTTTTCCTCTACAAACATACACCCCTCTCAAATTTAAATGTGCTGGCTAAGGCTGATCGTAAATTTAGTAAGATTGTTATTCACGTCGGCACAAATGATGTTCGACTCCCGTCAATCGGAGATCCGGAAAAAAGATAATATTAAAGAGGTGTGTGAGCTTGCAAGCATGATGTCAGACACTGTAATATTCTCTGTCCCCCTCCCTGTTTACCGTGGTGATGAGATACATAGCAGATTATCATATCTAAATGGTTGGTTGTCTGAGTGGTGCCTGCAAAATAATATAGTTTTTATAAATAACTGCAATAGTTTTGAGGGCAGACCTGACATGTTGAAAAGTGTTGGTCTCCACCCCTCCTGGGCTGGAGCTTCTCTTCTGTCAAGAAATATGGATCATATTTGATCCTGCAGTCTCAAAGAAGCGGTCCACAAACTCCAAAACGTCGGAGTGACCCTGGCGTAAACAGAAGATGAGCCTGGGTCGCTCGCCTTGCCTCCATCTTGCCTGCTGGGTTCAGTAATGGCTCGTTCGTTCTGTCGTGAAAAAGGGTGAATGTGGTGGAAGAACCCAAGTGCAGGCAGCGGTGAAAGGGTTAACAGATTTTAATATATACACAAAACAGAAAACAAACACCCACGATGGGGTAACAAAACAAGAACAGGGGACACGATAAACTGATGAGAACTAAACACACTATAGCAGGATCCCAGGGATTGGGGGGAATGTGCCATTGTCTCCGGCTTTTTGTCAACTGGCACATTTACTCATACAAGATTTCATAACGTGGACGGCTTCTATATATATGGCTTGTTCTAGATGTCGGCAGCTCTCCCACCATCAAACTTTTGTCAGGGACCCGTTTCAGAAAGCAGGGTAAGTGCAAACTCAGAGTAAGTTAACCCCAGAAAACGGGATACTCTGGGTTTTCAGTTTCAGAACGCGAGGTATATCAAACCCGTGACCGCGGGGTAAGTCAAGCCTGTTTCAGAAATCAAGGTATCTTATACTTAGAGTGAGTAACCATAGTAACCTACTCTGTGAACCTAACCTGGTCGGGAGCAGGTTTTATTCCACTAACCCGAGGTTTGTTTCAATCTCCGCCCCTTTTAGAAGCGCGAGTGGTGTTGAAATTGCCTTCGCCGTTTGTTTTTTCATTCGTTTTCCTTAATCGCGCACAAGTTCGTAACACAGACATTAAATGTCCGTTTATTCAGGAACCCGTAGACGAGGAAGCTGCATTCATTCAGAGAGAGTTACATTTACGTCGGGAGAGAATATATGGTGAAGCCACGTTTGGATGTTTTATCATATCCGGAGGATTCTTTATTTGAGCGGCACAGTTTTTCTTTACAGTCCTTTAAATATATTCATAATCTGCTTCATCCTTACATCACAAACCTCACTCGTCGTGGCTGCGCTCTTACATCTGAGCAGATTCTCTGTATGGCTTTACGTTTCTTTACTAATGGAAGCTTTCTTTATAACACCGGGGATGCAGAACACGTTAGCAAGGCAACTGTATGCAGAGTAAGAAAAGTGTGCATCGCTCTCAAGCACTTTATATACATGTGTGTTAAGTTTCCTGTGAGAACCATCAAAGAGGAGTTTCATAAGATTGCAGGTGAATGGTGAACGTCTTTCTGAATAAGCTGATCAAATAAATGTGCTCTTGCTGCCAACTCTAATAATTCAAATACCCTTTAGGATTTCCCAATGTGATTGGGTGCACATTTAAAAGGTCCCACTCACCCCGTTCTGTTCTGGCTTCGAACTGCCGTCGGTCAGAACGAGGGACGGGCGCTCTAACCACGAGCCTAACGACCGCAGTCCCTATTGCGTCTGTCGCTAGAGCATCTCTAGCTGGCCTCCATTAGACACAGCTGGAGCAGGGGCAAGCATGGCCAGTTTTTTGTCTTCTACAGCCACAGTGCTCGGTTCTCATATACTCAAAACTTTCAAGGCCAGTTTATTAAATATATCAAACATTTCCCAGTCAGGCATCCTACTACCAAGAGCATTTAAACTCATCGGACTGAATGATGTTTTTATATTTTATTCTCAGCTGCTGCCATGTTCTTTTTATTGCAGAAGGATTGCACCTACATGACAAAAAATCGTAGGTATATATGTTTATATATACATATATATATATATATATAGTGCCTCCAATTCGACTGGCGAGAAATAAACGGAGCGCTTTTTGTCACGTGGCGTTGCCATGGTGAATCGTGTTATCTTCGCTCAATTGATGATGGCTTTTTAAAGCCGCGGTGAACACGAGTAACCTCGGGTGAACTTACTCAGAGTGGATTGAACTGATTGAAACCAGCTGTTCTGAAACAGAAAACTCAGAGTAGCGGTTATCTGAGTAAATCAACTCAGAGTTCATATTTTAACTCAGTGTTGCTTGAACCTCCTTATTGAAACGGGTCCCAGGTCCCGTGTTTGATCTCCCTTCATGTTCTCACTCACCTTTCCATGTGCACAGCTGATGCAGTTTGGCAATCAGCTGAGCGGCTCAGCAGCGCACAGCTGTTTCTTATCGCTCTCATTATTTTCCTCCCTTTATATTTCTCTCTGTTTCTCTCCTTCGTTGCTGTTGTGTTGTTTTAACTACCTCACTCTAGCCTCTTGCCTTGTTGGACTATTTATGCTAACCTTGCTCTCTTCTAGTTATAGTTTTTGCACTGGATTATTGTTTTGGACTGGGCTGCCGCTTAGATCCGGATTCTCTCTGTTAGTCTGCCCCGGTTTGGATTACGAGTTTTGCCTTTTCCCTCTGGACTCTGTTTGCACCTCGACCGACCCTTGCCTGTTCTGCTTCCTCTTTTGGATTACCCCTTCTGACTCTGATTGCACCTCGACTGACCACCTGCCTGCCTGACCTTGCATCTGCTTTGCCCTGAACTGTCTGAAGCTCTGCTTCTTGTCTTGCTTTGTGATTAAAACATTATTATTTGAGTCCTTGCCTTCTGTACCTGACAACTTGGCGCAGCGTGGTACAACGTCTCGAGAACAACAACGAGTTCTCTGGTTTCGACATTTGGACAACAAACCACGGACAAAATACTGTCAATTGTTCTAAATCTCTATGCTGATGATACACAACTTTATATTTCCTCAAAGCCTCATGAAACACAGCAATTCCACATCCACAATAGCTGTCACCATCAGATGCAGAGAAGCTAATTCATGCCTTTATGACATCAAGACTAGATTACTGTAATGCACTATTAGGTGGTTGCCCTGCAGGCCTATTATAAAAACTCCAACTGGTCGAAAATGCGGCAGCTCAAGTTCTTACATGTACAAAAAGTATGAGCATATTAGCCCGGTTCTGTCAACCTTGCACTGGTTACCTGTAAAGCATCACATTCATTTTTAAATCTATAAAGCCCTGCATGGTTTAGCTCCTCACTATTTGAGTGAACTTCTTTTGTATTACAGTCCTTCACGTGCACTACGCTTATGACAAGCCATTTTGTCATTTAATCCTTGACGTTTACTAGCATCTATTTATAGGCTACTAGTACTTGTTTAGTTACTAGTACCTATTAGTAACTATTCTGTTAGATACTAGTACTATTCATTTGATACTAGTACCTTAATATTAGATACTAGTGCTTACTTATTAGATACTAGTACTTATTCATTAGGTACTTATTCAGTAGATACTAGTATGTATTGATTAGATACTAGTACCTACATTTAGATACTAGTGCTTATTTATTAGATACTAGTACTTATTCAAAAGATACTAGTACTTATTCATTAGATACTAGTACTTTCTCATTAGATACTAGTACTTATTCATTGCATACAAGTATTTAATCATTAGATACTAGTACTTACTCATTAGATACTAGTTCAGTTCTGACTAGTGTGTCTTCTGATGTTCACTAGTACCTACTTAATAGTTACTAGAATGAATTCATAAGCTACTGGAACATATTTATTATGTACAAGTACGTATTTTCAAGATACTAGAATCTGCCAAACAGATACCAATGCTTATTTTTTAGATACTTGCTCTTATTCATTGGATAATAGTACCTATTAAATATATACGAGTATTTATTCTATTTATACTAGTATTTATTCATTAGATACTAGTACTTATTTATCAGAAACGTATAAGTGTTTATCAGGATCTAGTATTTATTAGATTTATAATAGTACCTATTCATGAGATACTAGTATTTTTTAATTTGTGACTAGTAAGACATTTTATATTACTAATAAGATTTGCAATTGAACTCTACAATGGCCGTTCTGACTCGTCATTACATATGACTGGTAAAAAAACTATTTTGTAACCAGTAAGATGAGAAATGTACTTGTAACAACCGTAAAAGACACTAGTGTCTAATATAAAAGTATTAGTACTTAATTAAGTACTACATGTATGAATACATACAAGTAGTATTAAAAAGAAACTGAAGTCATTATTGTAATAAGCAGGGCCGTGCACAGGGGGGTGGCCCGGTGGCTAGAGCCACTGCCCCTCTGCCCTCATCGACTGAGGTGCCCCTTTTCCCATCCCGCTCCGTTCAAAGTATTCCGCTGATTCCACTATTCCGCTCCAGGTTTTCCCGCTCGCTCCGCAGCATCACTCACAGTGTCTCTGGGCAGCGCGCTCTCTGTCTCTTGAAACTGAGAGATTGAACACGACAGTTAACGAAAGCTGTCGCATTAACAGGTCGGTTATGCAAGAGACTGTGGTTTAATCTGCAAAATGTGTAATTTGGTATTATTATTTTTTTTGTATGTAAGTAATGTTTTGCTCTTGGTCTTCTACTAGTGCTAACAACTTGTACAACATATCCGCTTTTTTTGAATTAAAGTTAGCTGCTTGTCTAATCAAATGATTGTACTCAACGATCAGATTTAAATAATGTCCTGTTGTTGGCACACTTTGTAGACAATCCCCCCCCAAAAAAACAATGTACAACAATGCCTTCACAAAAAAGAAGACAGATACAGAGAGAGAAAGAGCGAAGGGAGGCTGCTAAAGGCAGCTCAACACTGCAAACATGGATTCAAAGCTCCAGTTTAATTCTTGTAAATATATCTCCCATTGTAATCACTTGTCTTAGTTCTGACTAGCACATCTTAGGCTCTAAATGAGTTGTATATTAGCATAGTAGGCTATATAGATTAATGCTGTAATGCTAATATGAAATTAAATGTCTATTACTTATTACTCCATTGAAGATGAGGCAGAGGCAGGCTCAGAGAGTGAGGGAGAGCCCATTGAGCATCAGCCAAATCAATTCAATTGAATTGAATTCAAATTTATTTACATAGCGCTTTTCACAATCTGCACTGTTCCAAAGCTGCTTTACAGGGGGAAATAAGAAAAACACAAAAAAAGGTAAAACACAGTACAGGAATAGTTTAACTTGTTATATAAACACCTAGTAAATAATATCTAATGTCAGCAGTCTCCTGGTGGTTTATTTTGCATATTTGCTTTAAGTGAATGCTTTGCTGAAAAGATGCGTTTTTAATCTAGATTTAAATTGAGCGAGTGTGTCTGATCCTCGAATAATATCAGGAAGGTTTAGAGTTTCCAGGTGCTACGTATGAGAAATTTAGTTATTCTAGGTGTTATCAAAAGTCCTGCGTTTTGAGATCTTAGAGAGCGTGATGGGTTGTAGTGTGATAGAATCTCTGTTAGGTAGGTAGGGGCTAAACCCTTTAAGGCTTTATAAGTGAATAAAGTTTGTTTATTGATGATGAAGGACAAACAAGTAGCACATTAGTAGTCAAGTCTTGAGGTCATAAATGCATGAATAAGCTTCTCCGCGTCAGCAACACACAGAATATTTCATCATTTGGCAACATTTCTTAGGTGGAAAAAGGCTGTTTTTATCTGAGATGTGATTTCGAAATGACAGGTTGCTGTCTAATATAACGCCTAGATCTTTTACAGTATGAGTTGGAGTAACAGTACATCCTTCAACTTTCAGTTTATAATCAGAAATATTCAGTTTGCGTGTCTTTGTTCCGATAAGTAATATTTCTGTTTTATTAGAATTTGGAAGACAGGAAGAAATGGTGAGTGAGGCAGCCACAGCCATGTACACAAGGGAGAAAAAGCCAGAAGACTGAGTTTTTGCTTCAGTTACAAAATCCATCAGATCCTGTGAATTTAAAAAAAAAACACAATATAATGTACAATGTGGTACAATGAACAAGTACGTTCTTTTCAGGGACAGTGGTATGAAGAACACCCCTGGTTAGAGTATGTTCTATCAAAACATCTACAATAAAGTCTAAAATGTATTTGAGCGTGTGCTGAATTCTTTTTTAATTGTATATTTTCTAATAACTGGATAATTTGTGTTAACAAGCAACCACCCCCTTAGTGCCCCTTTTTTTGGTTTATGCCACTGCCCCTCAAAATGTCTGTGCACGGCCCTGGTAATAAGTACTAGTCAGAAATTAGTAACTGATATCAAAAACAGAATAACTACATGTAACTATTCATTTAAAGATATATTCCGCCTCAAAAGTAACTAGTAAGAATGGGTTTGGAGATATCTTAATTCAAATAGTTAATCGGAGTTAATACTATGCTAATACTGTGCAAAATTACCTTGTCTTGTTAGCTTGTCTAGCTAATTGGTTAGCACGAAAACACAAAGAAGGGTTTGTTTATTATCACTATTTTAGTTTTTTAATGTGGAATATCATGTGATAAGCTTAATTTCGTTATATGGGATCTAGCACAGCCGCTTTTACACGATCCTGCACAGCTGCTGCAATATTACATTTACAATGAGCAATAATCATATCACAGTTTAAATAAAAGTTTTAGCTCATCATGCTGCTTCTGGTTTTACTTTATTTATAAATAAGGCTTATATTTTTACTATAAAGTATGTTTAAAACCTAATGCGTGTGCGGTTAGGATCGTGGTGCTTCTGACAAACGGGCAGGTACAGAATTAAATAAGTGATGCTGGACAGGTCAGGTGGTCTTTTAATTACTACATAGGTGGGGCGGGTTCGCTTTTATCAAACAGTACCAGTGCAGGACTCGGCTTTTGATTCTATTATTGGCAGTTGATCCAGAAACTATTTAATTAATGCCAACCAGACAAACAACCTTAATACCAAGACGAAAGTGTACTTATGCTGAAATGAATAGCTATATGACAAAATATAGGCTGAAATGAATAGCTATATGACAAAATATAGGCTATGTCGTGTGCCTCTTATTGCTTTTGACGGCGAGATCGAGCTTTCGAGGCAAATGCACGCGGACGTATCTTGTGGTGCATTTTTAACAATATCGTGTTGCACAGGGCATACCAAGGGCATTAATGATGACAAAACAATAACGTGTAGTGTTAAAGAAAAACTGACTAAACTCACTGAGTGTAGTTCTTTACTGAAGGACGATGAATAAATTGAAATCTTCCTCTTCAAAATACCCCATAGATTTTTGGGTAAAGGATATGGGGTAAAGGTCAGTCGAGTTTGCTGGCCAATTAAGAACAGGGATACCATGGTCCTTAAACCAGGTACTGGTTGCCTTGGCACTGTGTGCAGGTGCAAAGTCCTGTTGGAAAATGAAATCTGCATCTCCATGAAGTTGGTCAGCAGCTGGAAAGTATGAAGTGCTCTAAAACCTCCTGGTATACAGCTGTGTTGACCTTGGACCTCAGAAAACACAGTGGACCAACACCAGCAGATGACACGGCACCCCAAACCATCACTGACTGTGGAAACTTTACACTGGACCTCAAGCAACGTGGACTGTGTGCCTCTCCTCTTTTCCTCCAGAATCTGGGACCCTGATATCCAAAGGAAATGCTAAATTTACTTTCAGCAGAGAACATAACTTTGGACCACTCAGCAACAGTCCAGTCCTTTTTGTCTTTAGCCCAGGCGAGACGCTTCTGACGCTGTCTGTTGTTTGTGAGTGGCTTTACACAACAGCTGAAACCCACTTTTTTCTACCACATCTTTTCCTTCCCTTCGCCTCTCTATTAATGTACTTGGACACAGAGCTCTGTGAACAGCCAGCCTCTTTTGCAATGACCTTTTGTGTCTTGTCCTCCTTGTGCAAGGTGTCAATGGTTGTCTTTTGGACAACTGTCAAGTCAACAGTCTTCCCCATGATTGTGTAGCCTACAGAACAAGACTGAAAGGCCATTTAAAGGCCTTTGCAGGTGTTTTGAGTTCATTAGCTGTTTAGAGTGTGGTACCAGGTGTCTTTAATATTTAACCTTTTCACAATATTTTCACACATTATATTTGTTTCCTTTCAGTATAGTTTTAGATTTTTCGTGTCATTAAGGTTTTATTGCAATATATAAATACCTCATGCTAGAGCGCATTCATGGCAAAAATCATAATGATTTGCTGTAATTGCGATTATTTATGTTGATTAAATTGACATCAAAATATTTCTAAAATGTTTCAAAACTTTCTGTCAGGTAACTGTATGCCGTATTCTTTAGGCTAAATATTCTGTTCCTGAAATACGTGATAAGCATGTCTCAAAGGGTCAACGCATTTTACACATTACACACAGAGTGATCGCAGCGAGCTACAAACGACATAAACATATTTTCGCACGTTGTTCATGGTGAGGGTATAACCGGTTCCACTCGCCCCACTCTGCACAGGCTTCGAACCAACGTCGGTCTGAATGGGAGACTGGCGCTCTACAGAGGAGGCTAAAGACCACAGTCGTAATATTGTATTCTGTTTAATTCAAAAAGTAATTGAATGGTTCTGCATTGATCTTAAAAAGAAGATTAAGCAATAAAAATAAACTACAGATAAAGGGAGAGGCAAGGTTTCCCAAATCAGCTGGGAAGTCGTAAACTCCATGTTGTGCCAGAAGTGTCTCCAAATTGTGTTCCCTGAATGGATCATCACCGAATACATTGTTGATAGAAGTGCTGTATGTCATGATTCTGCCGCATCATGTCATGTTTCTCTTGGTATAATGGCAGGATCATGACAGAACCTCATGTTTCATTCAGGTATGTTATCAGGCGAGAGTATCCATCTATAGCTCCACGAATCACCAAGCCCCATCTTAAAAGAAACAAATGAAAATTCATAAATTTAAATAGATTATTAGTATTTTAACCAAACAAATCTTATCAAATAAACTAATGACATTCTGGAACTTTGATTAGTGTTCATATTGTAGCTCTGCATCCATAGAAAAAAGTTATCACACTCTGCATATGTGATTCTCAAAACATATTGCTTTCAAATATATAAAACATTTTTGCATGTATGTTTCTTTTAAAAGCTTTTATTTTAAAAAATATTTTTCAAAATGACTCCATTACAGTAAACCCTCTGTAAATGTCACCTTCACAACATGTATTGCTAAAAATACACCTAAGCAATATTTTATTCTTCATACAAGATTGTATTTTTTATGGATTGTCAACCCCACATCCAAATAAAAGAAATCACAACATTTTAGAAACTCCAAGCTTTGGAAATGAGAAAGCGACACAATTTTTTTTGCTATTTTTTGTTTAATTGGTTTCATGAGAATGACCCGCATACTTTATGGTGGAGAAGAGGGAGAAAGGATTCAGCTAAATAGGCCTGCTTTAAGAAATCTTATGAACAATTAAAGCAATGTTCATATTAAGGTCAGTCACATCACAACATGAAGCTGAACAATATCCTGAATACCTTATAAGGCGCATATTCATATTATTTGGATGTGGAACATAGTAGGTTCTTCTGGCCACAGCAGAGCTCCATCTACGTGCAGCATCTTGGTCAATGTTAGCCAATGTCAGTCTAACTCTCTGACGAGTTATCAGCAATCCCTCTGCTCGCAGCAATGCTCTCATCATCTGTTATGATGGGGTGTGCATGATAACTATAAGAATCTGAAGTATTGCACTTGAACATTTACATGTATGCTTTTTGAAGGCAAGTATTTTTTTTATTAAGATACCTGTTCCCTGGGATAAATTCCCATGACCCAACACGGTGTTCTACAAAGTGAGCTATAGGAACACAACATTTTTAAGACTCTTAAGAATATTTCACCCATTACAGTTTTTCTCGATTGTTTACACACAAATATTGGTACTTGAGACACAATGACCACAACATGTAACTCATGCACCAACCCCCTGAACCAATTCTGCTAAACTACAAGCACAATTCCTGCTTTACACTCACATTGCAGTTCTAAAACACACTTTTTTCAAAACACTAAACACAATTCTCTGCATTTGGCACAATTTTCGGGCAGAAAAATCTCTTGTTTTCACAAGGAACACGCTGCCATTCAAATACGAACACTGACTCATCACATGGGCAAAAACCTGTCACAAACGCTTATACCCCTTCTCCAAGCTATGGAAGATGCATATGGAGATATAGCAGCTGATGCTTTTCATGGCTGGACTGAAAAACATTGCTTGAGATGTGGATGAGGTGCTGTGGCCAGACCCAAACCGAAGAGAAGATGCAGCATCGTTTTTTTTTACTGTAACTGTATACAGTAAATTCTTCTGTTGTTTTGTATGTAGACCACTGTATGTGCAACTTTGCGCTGGTTGGGATGTACACTGTACATTGTTTTTGGTTGGAAAAATGAAATATATTTGTTATCGTGTATTTGTGTGTTCTGACTATAAAAACTATTTTATATATATATATATATATATATATATATACTACAAATATTTTACTACACACTTACATATGTACTTTCTGTAGTAAGTGTAACACTGAACCATATAAAGAGCAAAGTCATTATGATGAATGGAGAAGTGTTTTCCATTCATTATAGTGTTTTATATAGAGCACATCAGTGTTCAACTGATTCTTATAAATGTCTATTCATATGATGGTTTGTGTGTCATTTGAAAACAAAATACCATTTTGAGAAGAAAGAACATTGTTTTGAATCTAAAGTTTCATTTTGCAGGAGAATTGAGGGGTTTTGCCAATTGTGTTTGTGTTTTTTGATTTGTGTGTAGAGTTCTGAGAATATGAGGCATGCTTTCAGAAAATGTGTGTAAACAATTGAGAAAAACTGTAAATCCAATACCAGTAGGCCTACTACATTTAGTCATAGAACAAAAACAAGAAGCATGTTAGGGACGATACCCTGTTGTCAGTTTCATGAAGTTAAATAGGCCTACTAGACATATCAATCACCGAAAATCTTGGCATACGAAATGACTTTGTTTACAAACTAATTTTGGGTGAATAATAACAAAGTAGTTCCTTATTATAATTATAATACAGTCAATTCTTCTGTTGTTTTGTATGTAGACCAGACCACTGTATGTGCAACTTTGCGTTGGTTGGGATGTAC
Organism: Barbatula barbatula; assembly: GCF_947034865.1. NCBI lineage: Eukaryota > Metazoa > Chordata > Actinopteri > Cypriniformes > Nemacheilidae > Barbatula > Barbatula barbatula. Next base: position 4,144,027 of record NC_136788.1, read on the forward strand.
ACTGTACATTGTTTTTGTTGGAAAAATAAAATATATTTGTTATCATGTATTTGTGTGTTCTGACTATAAAATCTATTTTATATATATATATATATATATACAAAAAATATTTTACAACACACTTATGTACTGTCTGTAGTAAGTGTAACACTGAACCATATAAAGAGCAAAGTCATTATGATGAATGGAGAAGTGTTTTCCATTCATCATAGTGTTTTATAAAGAGCACATCAGTGTTCAACTGGTTCTTATAAATGTTTATTCATATGATGGTTTGTGTGTGTCATTTGAAAACAAAATACCATTTTGAGAAGAAAGAACATTGTTTTGAATGTGAAGTTTCATTTTGCAGGATAATTGAGGGGTTTTGCCCATTGTGTTTGTGTTTTTTGATTTGTGTGTAGAGTTCTGAGAATATGAGGCATGCTTTCAGAAAATGTGTGTAAACAATTGAGAAAAACTGTATTAAAATGATAAAAACTGATCAGTTTTATTGGTCTAAACAGAAGGGGATAATACCCTGCTACAAAAATAAAAAATTATTGTGGATTTAGTGGATATAATAGAAATTGTTTTGGATGGGATGGAAACTACTCTGAAAATCCCGAAAGCACTACAGAAAGGAATGTTGTAAAGGTAGAAAGAATGGTTGTGACAGACAGCTTCTCTGTATTAAGTGACCTTTGAGGGTATTATTCGTAGACGCCCGTTTTACCTTCTGATGCTCTGTAGGGCTTGTCAGGAATTTCTCCTTTTTTGTGCTTAATTTGTTTATTGAACTTGTATCACAATGAAAGAATACAGATACAGGAGAACAGTAACGTCATTCCCACAAATTGTGTTTCTGTGACGGATAGGGTAGCGATGCTCCTGCTTACTCTCTTCACTGGTGTGAACCCCTTCATGTCCATTCAATAGTTATAGTGCACTAGACTGTAGCAGAAGAATCCTGCCCACTTCTTTGCATTGTGATCACGTGCTTCAGTGCTCTGAGAGTGTTTATAGTGCTGTGAGTTTAACACTTCATGACTGACAACTCAACACAACACAACATTCATCATCACACAAACCAACAAGAACAACAATGACGTTCAGCATCATCTTAGTCTGGACACTCACAGTGTTTGCTCAAGGTTTGTGTCGTAACATTTTCATCATTATTATTCATTCATTGAAGAGTGAAATCTTCATTTGTTTCAGTGTTTCTTATATTTCATGTTTGTTGTTTCTTTCAGAGTGTAGAGGACAGTACACTGTTACTCAGACTCCATCAATAACAGCAGTTCAACCAGGACAACATGTTCAAATAAACTGTAAAGTCAGCAGTGCAGTGTATAGTAACTGCTTACACTGGTACTTACAGAAACCTGGAGAAGCTCCTAAACTCCTCATATCTTACATCAATAGCCTCTATTCTGGAGTATCATCTAGATTCAGTGGCAGTGGATCAAACACAGATTTCACTCTGAGCATCAGTGGAGTTCAGACTGAAGATGCAGGAGATTATTACTGTCAGAGTTTTCACTATCCAGGTAGCACTCGAGTGTTGACACAGTGATAAAGAGTCGTACAAAAACCTCCGTCAGTCAGACTGAACAGTGACTGCACTGATACACCTCACACATACTGCAGCTGCTGAGGGAGGAGAGTTCCTTTAAATAACAACAATTGTATTTTGTTTTACATTGTTTTTTAAAACATTTCAGCAGTTGTTTAATTATTTACTTTTGATAAATATTTTTTTTATTGGTTTGGTGCAATTTGTACAAGCAAGTGGTACATTTACAAAACACTACACAACAGATGATCAAAAATACACTTTTCTGCATGTTTACAAACAGTAACTGACTTACATGATGTTATAAATATCAAACTTTTGAATTGCATCTCTTATTCTCTTTAATATCATTTAATTCAACTGATCTTAATGTTGAATCAATGAATCATTTATTATGTCCATAGATTTTTAACTGTCTTATTGTTATCTGATCATTTGTAAGTTACAGTTGTATGATCACCATCAACATGATCATGTCTCCCTTCTTCAAGACATGGATGAAGCTTGCAGTGATATAACCGCAGAGCAATATCAAGCCTGGATTCTTCATGCCAGAAGGTTTTCCCCACGGAGCCTGAACAATAAGGACATTCCCTGAGATTTTGATGAAACTTTATGTCTAAATGTTGAAGAACGGCTTGATGTTAATGAATATTTAGTGGATTTCAGATCTCCATTAACAGTTTTTCCCTTTTTTTCACAATGCACCCACAGTATTGATGTACAGACTGTAAAATAAACTATTAAATATTTTCTGTTTTCATATGTAAACAACTCGTGTTCTGTGATCCATGTTGTTCATGTTGTAGCCCATATTCTGTATTTTATGGCCTTTGTCAGTTTGTTTGGGCTTGAGTGTAACATTCATTGTGTTTACTGTGTTTACAGTTTTACATTCATTCAGCACTGAAGGTGATTTGAAACCTGTACCTTGTATTGTTTGCTGCTGAATGAACGACTGTTACAGTAAAAGTATTTCACGAGTTCACCGATGCAGATAATAAAGGTTAGCAGAAGTATGAAAGGTTTGTGTGTTTGGCGTGCTGTCCGGGGAGCGGCACCGAGCTCGCCGGTTCCTTCTGAACCCAGAACACTCTTCTGTGTTTTCATGGTTCACTGAGTGATGTTTATTTATTGTATTAAAAACACAAAATGAGTCAAAGTCAAAGATTCAATATGATTTTATTTGTTGAATTAAAAAAAAAAACACAATCAGCAGTGAATGAATAAAGAACACATGCACTGGTGTGAGATGCTGTTTGTGAAAAGCAGAGCAGATGTCAGATGAGAGAGAGAAAAAACATGTGAGACACGAGTGAGACTCAGATGAGAACAGAAGTGAGAGAGAGAGAGAGAGAGAGAGAGAGAGAGAGAGAGAGAGAGAGAGAGAGAGAGAGAGAGAGAGAGAGAGAGTCTAGTATGAACACTGATCTTGTCTCTTGAGTTCTCTAGTGACTGTTTGACCGTTATCTTTGTGTTTGGCCTCACAGCTCACTGAGACCCCTGAGCTCCACTCCTGCTCAGAGAGAGTCAGACTGCTGCTCCAGCTGTACAGACCGTTCTTCTCCAGGAGCCCAACACTGCTGTCCTGAGATCTGCTGCTCCCGTCCACCTTCCACATCACACTCCAGTCTGAGGGGAAACCGTTGTTGAGCAAACACATCAGTGTTGCTGTTTTCTTTGTGGAAATCTCTTCACTGGAGGGCGGCAGGACGCTCACTGTAGGACGAGTGAAGCCTGACAAACACACAATAATCACAAACTCACACAAGAAACAAACAACTTCATAATAAGATCCAAATAATAAATAAATAAAAATGAGATCTTCTGTAAAGTTTCTTTTTCATTCATGTTGATCTGAATGTTCATACAGTTTTCACTAATGTTTACAAATGCTCTGAATCACCAAAATAATGTTTGTAAATGATTTTTGATTTTAGAAATTAAAATAGATTAAAATAGAAATATAGAAAGTAGCTGTAACATCAACTACAGTGACAAAGTCTTAACAGCATTTCAAATAAACATAAGAGTCAAATAACTGGTTTTGAAAAATATAACCTAACAATATATTGAATGCATAAAATAAATAAATAGAAATTTAAATAGTTTTTGTAACACAGAATACATTTCATTTGATGGTCTATTTTCACGATGCAAGTTTGATATATTTTATAGCGCACTGAACATGTTATTGTTTTACAACAAGAGCCAAAACTTCATCAGAATAGGAAACTGTGCAAATAACTTTAATCCACAGTAAAACACTTTTTTTTCATTTGTTCACATTAATGACATAATTATAAATAATAATTATTATAAATCTTTAAACATATCTAAACCTTTGCTCACAATTTTATCCATAAAAAAACGCGGGCTCTGTTTCAGATTTGTAAGTAAATTAGTATAAAGTCATTTTTTAAACCACATGAATATGATCATATTTATATATTTTTATATTTCGTAGTTAATCTTTATATGTGAAAGCAGAAATCTGTTATATTATTATTGAATGTTTTTACTTACTGCCAACATCCAGTCTGGTGCCGCTGCCGAAAGTCCACCACAGTGATACAAACTAATAGAGCGACTGTACAAAAACCTCTGAACGCTTCAGTAACTATAAACACATCACAAACACATCTTTACACTTTATCACACATTCACACATCATACACATTACATTTAATTTCACTTTGTTCACTTTGGGTGAACAATTATAACAACTATAATACGAAATAATATCCAAGTTTGACTGATTTTTAACCCTTAAAATTGACTCATATTCTCAAACCTGAAAGTGTGAACAATTTATTAATATTCAAAGATGAAAACATCCAAATAATTATAAAGCAACTTGTCAGTGTTTCATATAGCTGCTGTCCTGTGTATCTCCATATTCTGTGTTTTTTATTTTACACAAACATTATACAGAAAATAATGAATAACTATTCACCATTACAAATCATAACACACTTGTTTAATAATCACTACATATAATCTAAGAAAACAAAATACAACAAACTTCAAGAAATGAAATTTAAATGATAAAACAGTGTTTGTGTGTGTTAATGTAAATGTAGAGATTGAGTTTGCATTGTGATCACGTGCTTCAGTGTCTGAGAGTGTTTATAGTGCTGTGAGTTTAACACTTCATGACTCACAACACAACACAACACAATCTTTATAATCACACAAACCAACAAGAACAACAATGACGTTCAGCATCATCTTCATCTGGACACTCACAGTGTTTGCTCAAGGTTTGTGTCGGAACATTTTCATCATTATTATTCATTCATTGAAGAGTGAAATCTTCATTTGTTTCAATGTTTCTTATATTTCATGTTTGTTGTTTCTTTCAGAGTGTAGAGGACAGTACACTGTTACTCAGACTCCATCAATAACAGCAGTTCAACCAGGACAACATGTTCAAATAAACTGTAAAGTCAGCAGTGCAGTGCATAATAGTAACTACTTACACTGGTACTTACAGAAACCTGGAGAAGCTCCTAAACTCCTCATATATGCTGCATCAAACCTCCAGTCTGGAGTATCGTCTAGATTCAGTGGCAGTGGATCAAACACAGATTTCACTCTGAGCATCAGTGGAGTTCAGACTGAAGATGCAGGAGATTATTACTGTCAGAGTTTTCACGTTCCTAGTGGTTATGTGTTGACACAGTGATAAAGAGTCGTACAAAAACCTCCGTCAGTCAGACTGAACAGTGACTGCACTGATACACCTCACACATACTGCAGCTGCTCATACAACACAAACACACACAACACTGATCTCTAATAACACAGTACTGATATATATATAGTTATGAAGATTATCAGAAATGACATTAACATCCATACTGACATACAGTAAACATACAGTCACCTCTATATTCAATATTTTTCTCTGTGTGTGTTTTCTTGTAATCCAGGTTTTAGACGACATATCCAATGATCTTTATGAGATAAACATTATGATCAGATGAACCAACAGCCGCTGTTCATCGTCACCACATTTGTCCAGAGAGTTCAGAGTTCACAACAGTCCATTCATGGTTTATGTCAATCATAAATGTTACACGCACAACTTTATAACTTAACAATAAATATATGGTCTATATGGTTTACAGTATCAATATCGGCTGAGAAGTGCATGAACAGCACACAGTGTCATTTTATACATAATATTCATGTGTGAACTTTGATGACATAATAAAATCAGCAACAATAAAGAAGTGAAACTTGAGTGTTTCAGTTCAGATGATTGAACCAATCAAACATTGACACTGAGAGTGTTGAGCTGAAAATCACATTTGCATTGACAGGATGAAGAGACTCTGATGTTCTCAGAATAGATCGGCTCTGTCTCCAGAGATCATGTTCACAACACAACACCTGCATTTCACATTTACTCATACACGAACCTAGTATTTGACTCTACAAACATACACCCCTCACTTCCCAGCATGCTTTGCTGAGGGTCAGGATGCTACTGTGGCTGTGTTCGCCCTCCTTGTCGCTACCCGATCCGTCCCGGATACATGATTTCTACTGCGCATGCACAAAACTGATACCACTTCCGGTCTAAGCTATTTAAAAAAAAAGCTGTTTGACACTATTCGTTCCGTACCGGAAATCGTTTTTCAATAAACTCTTTATTGAACATTAAACTTAACATCAAAAGAAATTAAACACTTTACAATTTGTAATGGTTTGGAGAAACGTACGAGGGAAACACTAAGAATCCTGTTAAGAGCCGAAAGTATTTGTTTCTATTATCTTTTATGCTGCTTTTTGATTTTATTGTTTAATACCAATTTAAATACAATATTACAAAATGATGAGGAGTGAGAAATTGATTTCTATATATGCACATTTTTGAATCTATAGAAAACCTGAAAGATTAAATTTTGCTGGACCATCATAATCAGAGACCCGAAATATCCGCTTGATAAATGAACCTTGTGTTTGTCTATATCCTGGACCAATCGTAATAAGAGGCCCTAACTATTATTACTTTATAAATGAACCATGAGTTTATGTCAAATATAAAACACACAGTCAAAGTTTTAAGCATGTTGTGTCCTGGTTCATAAAGAAACAAATAAACTTTTGTGATTGAAAGCTGTCAGAACCAATGGAAACGCTCATAGAACAAGTTGGCTTAAGTACCAATGAAAACGCTCCTCACACCGAAATATATATCAGTAAGGTATTTTTGTTAAGTAATCCAACTATAAAGTGGTATATTGTAAAACGATTAAATAATTCAACAAATCATGCAAAAAACATGCTGTTTTATGAGTTACACCACTAGTTTTGGCAAATGTTTTCAATGTAATGTTAGCGTTCATTCGCTGGCTTTCTTTTTTCACTTTCCATAAAACCTTTTTTCACCAAAGATCTCCAGCGCAATCTTGTCAAGGTAAGTGATATTGCTGTGTACATACTAACCTATTTTAACTATATCTTAAGCATATGTATGTTGCCTATTAGCGTTATTAACATTAACCTTCAGTATATTACGTTTGGCTTATCTGTAATTTAAGTGAATCTTTTAAAATCAATCTAATGGTTTGTACTGCAAATGAATGTGAATGTGTAATCACTCATGAATAAGCGGCTGGATATTTGTAAAATGACAAACGTAACTTTTTATAACATTAATTTGTTTTGTGCTTAGTTATGTGCTTACTTTAGGCATGAAGGCTGTGTTGTTCATAGATATTATTCCCTCATAGATGTCCAAATAATATAATCTATAATGGGATAACTGTAAGCAGAGTCGGCGTCAGAGCAGATCTACTGGAGGGGCATTGGATCATCGGCGGGGGGCACTGTCGTTTGATAAATATTTGTTGACGCATTGGCAGCATCATAGTAGCATGGAAATCCAGACCTAAATCTGAAAGATCTATATAGAATGACAATGAACGATTTAGACTTGGGTTTTTATCTAAAAGAGGAACAGAAAACCGTGCTGAATTTGCTGTTTTGCCGACCGGCTACGGCAAGAGTCAGTTAGCTCTAATGATCTATATAGAATGACATTCTACCCTAGAATGTTAGCTCCAATGATGTATCTATATAGAATGTCATTATATATTTTTTTTTTCGTGTCTTGATTCCTAATACACAACAGATGACGATTGTTAGGTTAAACTTTCAGAATACAGCCTAGTTCAGCACTTTGCGAATGGAAAGCGACTCAAGTATCACCTATTCTCGCGTTCTATGAGTTCAGTAGCCTACATTTTTGGGAAAAATGTACATTTGATGAAACGCGCGAAGAATTGCGGCTAACGTTCAGAACCTTGCACGTAGAGAGCACTTTTAAGAGCTAAGATAGGCTAGGCTACATCGTTATCGGGAACAGATAGCCTAAACAACAGGACAGAACAGGACAGAAAATAATAATGTAAATATAATATAGGCTAAATAAAAAACATAAAATAGGCATACAATAAATAGCTATATATTTTTTATACTTAAATAATTGACAAATTACGACGACAAAAATAAAACACTGAATCAGTTAAAAAGAATTTTCCCATCAGACAAAGTTTTTTCGTATAGATGTTTCTGAAAACTTAAGGCTTTTTTCTTCATAAAACGATTTGGACATCATCACACAAATGTCTGCGTATGGACCAGTTAAATCAGAAGACTAAAATTCGCCTGTAGAGAATGTCACAACAATAATGAGCTACTCACACAGATATAAGGTTTAACTGTTTTTTTTAGTTTTTGATTTGCGTAGAATGCAAATTTTGTAGAACTTGAGAAATAAATAAAAATAAAATATAGGAAATGGAGAAAATAAAAAAACTGAAAATACAAAGTGTGCTTCAACAAATAACATTAATTCTTTAAACAGCGTTTTTTCTTAGGGTTAATTATTTTGTTTAGAAAATGAGTCCTTTAAAGGACAAAAATAAATGTATATTCTGCTATTACTTTATGCTAATGGTTGTTTTTAACCTGGGTTACACACCTCCCAGCAGTTTAAGCATGCACCAAGTGTCATGATCCTGCCTCTCCTTGTCTTGGTTTTCGAGTCTTGTGGCAGGATCATGTCAGTCCCATGTGTTTTGTGTGGAGAAAGAGCATTGTTTTGGTTTAAGAAGCCATGCTCTCTCTCCAGTGTCTCGTCCTTTAGTCCCGCCCCCTTGTTTCCCTGTTTGCAGTCCGTTAGTGTTAGTCTTGTCTCCAGCCCTGATCCATCCTTCCCTTAGTGTTTCAGTCCCCTCACCTGCCTCGTGCAATCCTCCTGTTAGCTTTCCCTTAGTGTTTCAGCCTTGTCACCTGTGGCCACTCTCCCTGTGTCATCAGTCCTTGTTAGTGTTTTCCCTTTATCAAGCCCCAGTTTTCCCTCTGTCCCTTGTCGGTTCATTGTCATTTTGTCATTTTCGTACCTCCTCACGTCACCTTGTTGGATTATTCCTGTCTATGGATTATCGTGTTTGTTCCTGTTCTAAGTTTGTGGATTTTGTTGATTTATTATTCAAAGGACTTTGTTTGTTTTGTTCCCCTTGTGGAAAGTTTTAGTTTACATTTTTGTCTTGTTTTAGATCTTGTTCTCCCCATCGAGGGTCTTTTGTTTAAATAAAGTTTTTGTTATTTAACTCTGCTGCCTGCGTTTGGGTTCTGTCCACACACCGTGACAGAATGAACCGACCACAGAGAACCCAGCAGGCAGCCAGGGACCGTGAGCAGTCCTCTGCCAGCCAGGACCACCAGCATTGGTGGCAGTCGACTGCTGACTTAATTCAGCGGGGCGATGGTCCTTTCCAGCCTCAGGGAGATAGATCCCTTAGTGAGTATGCTCAAGCGTCTGTGGCAAGACGGGGTTTTCTGCCAGAGACGCTCATGAATGCCTACTTCCTGGCGGGCCTCGTTAAGCCTCCACCGTTGGAGGAACGGGAGAGGCTGATCCGGGGGTCCTTTCAGCAACTGGTCAGCAGTCTTGCCTCCAGCTGCCCCTCGGCTGCACGCTCTCTCCTGCCTTCGATCCCAGAGAGTCGTTCCCTGAGGATTGGGGTTTTGGGCGTCACCACACACTCTGCTCCACCACCAGCTAGCCTCCGTGGTAGGCGTGGACGGCGGGAGTCGTGGGACTCCCCGTCCGACTCATCCAGCACAGAGATAGTGGGGTCCCCCACCGCTACTCTGCAGCCGGCCACACGTCCTGTGAGCCGGTCAAAGAGGAAGAAGCAGAGGAGAGCTGCACCATCCTGCCCTGCCCAGCACCCGGTATCCAGCCCTGCCCAGGCGTCAAGTCCGGTGGTCCCGTCAAGTCCGGTGGTCCCGTCAAGTCCGGTGGTCCCGTCAAGTCCGGTGGTCCCGTCAAGTCCGGTGGTCCCGTCAAGTCCGGTGGTCCCGTCAAGTCCGGTGGTCCCGTCAAGTCCGGTGGTCCCACCTGCACCCAGTCCAGTGTCAAGTCCTGCCCTGCCGGCCCTCCAACCTACAACCCAGTCAGCCTTGCCCCAGCCGTTCCCTACTACGGCCGTCCTGTCATGCCCTACCCCTTCTAGTTCCTCCCACTCCAAGAGAGGTATCCCTTCCATGCCCAGACCTTCCTACCCCACCCCTCCGCCCAGCTCTAGGAAGCAGGGTCCTGTCCCTCCTAAGTCTCCACCCAGTAATGTTCCCAAGTTTTTCCCACCAATTCCGCCTCCCCCCTTCCCATTGATGTTTATTTTATTGTCCAACCCCAATCCCTTTCTAGTCATGTCAGCCCTGCCCCTAGTGTGTTCTGTTCTGTGTTTATGGTGTCTGTCCTCCTGTCTGTCAGTCTTGTCATGTTTAGTGTGATCTTGAAGAACTCCTGGAGGAGTTCTTTAAGGCGGGCGCTCTGTCATGATCCTGCCTCTCCTTGTCTTGGTTTTCGAGTCTTGTGGCAGGATCATGTCAGTCCCATGTGTTTTGTGTGGAGAAAGAGCATTGTTTTGGTTTAAGAAGCCATGCTCTCTCTCCAGTGTCTCGTCCTTTAGTCCCGCCCCCTTGTTTCCCTGTTTGCAGTCCGTTAGTGTTAGTCTTGTCTCCAGCCCTGATCCATCCTTCCCTTAGTGTTGCAGTCCCCTCACCTGCCTCGTGCAATCCTCCTGTTAGCTTTCCCTTAGTGTTTCAGCCTTGTCACCTGTGGCCACTCTCCCTGTGTCATCAGTCCTTGTTAGTGTTTTCCCTTTATCAAGCCCCAGTTTTCCCTCTGTCCCTTGTCGGTTCATTGTCATTTTGTCATTTTCGTACCTCCTCACGTCACCTTGTTGGATTATTCCTGTCTATGGATTATCGTGTTTGTTCCTGTTCTAAGTTTGTGGATTTTGTTGATTTATTATTCAAAGGACTTTGTTTGTTTTGTTCCCCTTGTGGAAAGTTTTAGTTTACATTTTTGTCTTGTTTTAGATCTTGTTCTCCCCATCGAGGGTCTTTTGTTTAAATAAAGTTTTTGTTATTTAACTCTGCTGCCTGCGTTTGGGTTCTGTCCACACACCGTGACACCAAGCAGAAATGACACAAGCCCATATATCTTTACAGATAGCAAAGTATAAAACACAAAAGCAGTTAGAACCCACAAACATTCATCAACAATTCACCTGTTTAGTAGGCCTTATGAAACCCAGGGCTGGCTTCAATAAGTGAATTGAACAAACGAGTTACCCTCAGAAGAGTTGCAGGCGACGAGTGTTGCTACTGAACCATCTAAGTACTGTGTCCCTCCATTTGCTTGTGCATTTGCGTGTCAAGTCTTTCTCGAATGCAAGCTGCACTAACCTGGCCTTTCTCTCGTGTATTATTGTGCGTCTGTGCTCCAACTTGAAAAACTGTTCTTCAACTTGAAATGGATTTTCCACTTGCGCTGCAAATCAAATGTAACAAGTTTACTCAGCGACCAATGAGCATTCACCATGACGAAGCCTAGTAACATGCCATGAAGAACCAAAATTATGCATTTTCTCAATTCTTTTTATTTTATTTAAGTTACAGTTTGAACATTTAATATAAAAATAATAACTAATAGGGATTTTTTTTTGGGCCACGCCATGGCCTGTAGGAGGGGCATCAATGACCGCTTGGGGGGGCACGGCCTTGGTACCTGATGCATCTCGCCAGATAAGCATCCCTCCTCCACCCCAGCTCCTCTCATTTTTCTCTTTGTTCTCTCAGTGTTCTGAGCTCGAGCCGGTTCTGAGCCCGGCGCACTTGCCCTGACAAGGGTAGAGTGCTCCAGGTTCAGATAGATCCGGCGAGCTCAGAGCCCACTCCCTGCACAACACGCCAGATTCGCATAACCTTCATGGCCATGCATTACCAATCTATCCTTACAAGGAGCTGTTTATCTGCTAGTGCGAACTCATGAAACAGCAAATGGAGGATTTTTGCAGCAAATGAGCGGCGCACAGCATCAATGCACAACGCTGAGAAAGATATAAATAGCATTATTTTGTTGAGCGAAATAAAAGAGCTGAACAATAATCAAATATAATCTACTAAAGCTATTATACAAAGACCTTCATTACACCAGACTGAATTCAAACTAAAACAGAATAAACAGCAATAACAACAGACAACACAAACAACAGTTCAGGAGATCTCTGAAGGATTACAGTTATTATTATTATTGTTATTGTTGCTGTTGTTTAGTGTCCTATGTCCATTCAACAGTTATAGTGCACTAGACTGTAGCAGAAGAATCCTGCCCACTTCTTTGCATTGTGATCACGTGCTTCAGTGTCTGAGAGTGTTTATAGTGCTGTGAGTTTAACACTTCATGACTGACAACACAACACAACACAATCTTCATCATCACACAAACCAACAAGAACAACAATGATGTTCAGCATCATCTTCATCTGGACACTCACAGTGTTTGCTCAAGGTTTGTGTCGTAACATTTTCATCATTATTATTCATTCATTGAAAAGTGAAATCTTCATTTGTTTCAGTGTTTCTTATATTTCATGTTTGTTGTTTCTTTTAGAGTGTAGAGGACAGTACACTGTTACTCAGACTCCATCAATAACAGCAGTTCAACCAGGACAACATGTTCAAATAAACTGTAAAGTCAGCAGTGCAGTGTATAGTAACTGCTTACACTGGTACTTACAGAAACCTGGAGAAGCTCCTAAACTCCTCATATCTTACATCAATAGCCTCTATTCTGGAGTATCGTCTAGATTCAGTGGCAGTGGATCAAACACAGATTTCACTCTGAGCATCAGTGGAGTTCAGACTGAAGATGCAGGAGATTATTACTGTCAGAGTTTTCACAGTGCTAGTAGCAATGTGTTGACACAGTGATAAAGAGTCGTACAAAAACCTCCGTCAGTCAGACTGAACAGTGACTGCACTGATACACCTCACACATACTGCAGCTGCTGAGGGAGGAGAGTTCCTTTAAATAACAACAATTGTATTTTGTGTTACATTGTTTTTAAAACATTTCAGCAGTTGTTTATTTATTTATTTGTGACCAATGTAAATTTTTTATTGGTTTGGTACAATTTGTACAAGCATTTACAAAACAATACACAACAGATTATAAAATACACTTTTCTGCATGTTTACAAACAGTAACTGACTTACATGATGTTATCAATATCAAACTTTTGATTTGCATCTCTTGTTATTCTCTTTAATATCATTTAATTCAACTGAACTGAATATTTAGTGGATTTCAGATCTCCATTAACAGTTTTTCCCCTGTTTTTCACAATGCACCCACAGTATTGTTGTACAGACTGTAAAATAAACTATTAAATATTTTCTGCTTTCATATGTAAACAACTCGTGTTCTGTGATCCATGTTGTTCATGTTGTAGCCTATATTCTGTATTTTATGGCCTTTGTCAGTTTGTTTGGGCTTAAGTGTAACATTCATTGTGTTTACAGTTTTACATTCATTCAGCACTGAAGGTGATTTGAAACCTGTACCTTGTATTGTTTGCTGCTGAATGAACGACTGTTACAGTAAAAGTATTTCACAAGTTCACCGATGCAGATAATAAAGGTTAGCAGAAGTATGAAAGGTTTGTGTGTTTGGCGTGCTGTCCGGGGAGCGGCACCGAGCTCGCCGGTTCCTTCTGAACCCAGAACACTCTCCTGTGTTTTCATGGTTCACTGAGTGATGTTTATTTATTGTATTAAAAACACAAAATGAGTCAAAGTCAAAGATTCAATATGATTTTATTTGTTGAATTTGAAGAAAACACAATCAGCAGTGAATGAATAAAGCACACATGCACTGGTGTGAGATGCTGTTTGTGAAAAGCTGAGCAGATGTCAGATGAGAGAGAGACAATGAATGTAGAAACACATGTGAGACACGAGTGAGACTCAGATGAGAACAGAAGTCAGAGAGAGAGAGAGAGAGAGAGAGAGAGAGAGAGAGAGAGTCTAGTATGAACACTGATCTTGTCTCTTGAGTTCTCTAGTGACTGTTTGACTGTTATCTTTGTGTTTGGCCTCACAGCTCACTGAGACCCCTGAGCTCCACTCCTGCTCAGAGAGAGTCAGACTGCTGCTCCAGCTGTACAGACCGTTCTTCTCCAGGAGCCCAACACTGCTGTCCTGAGATCTGCTGCTCCCGTCCACCTTCCACATCACACTCCAGTCTGAGGGGAAACCCTTGTTGAGCAAACACATCAGTGTTGCTGTTTTCTTTGTGGAAATCTCTTCACTGGAGGGCGGTAGGACGCTCACTGTAGGACGAGTGAAGCCTGACAAACACACGATAGTCACAAACTCAAACAAGAAACAAACAACTTCATAATAAGATCCAAATAATAAATAAATAAAAATGAGATCTTCTGTAAAGTTTCTTTTCATTCATGTTGATCTGAATGTTCATACAGTTTTCACAAATGCTAACAAATGCTGTGAATCATTAAAATTATGTTTGTAAATTATTTTTTATTTTAGAAATTAAAATAGATTAAAATATAAATATAGAAAGTAGCTGTAACATCAACTACAGTGACAAAGTCTTAACAGCATTTCAAATAATCATAAGAGTCAAATAACTGGTTTTGAAAAATATAACCTAACAATATATTGAATGCAATAAATAAATAAATACAAATATAAATAGTTTTTGTAACACAGAATACATTTCATTTGATGGTCTATTTTCACGATGCAAGTTTGATATATTTTATAGCGCACTGAACATGTTATTGTTTTACAACATGAGCCAAAACTTCATCAGAATAGGAAACTGTGCAAATAACTTTAATCCACAGTAAAACACTTTTTCATTTCTTCACATTAATGACATAATTATAAATAATAATAATAATTATTATAAATCTTCAAAAACATCTTAACCTTTGCTCACAATATTATCCATAAAAAAACGCGGGCTCTGTTTCAGATTTGTAAGTAAATTAGTACAAAGTCATTTTTTAAACCACATGAATATGATCATATTTATATATTTTTATATTTCGTAGTTGATCTTTATATATGAAAGCAGAAATCTGTTATATTATTATTGAATGTTTTTACTTACTGCCAACATCCAGTCTGGTGCCGCTGCCGAAAGTGAACCACAGTGATACAAACTAATAAGAGCGACTGTACAAAAACCTCTGAACGCTTCAGTAACTATAAACACATCACAAACACATCTTTACACTTTATCACACATTCACACATCATACACATTACATTTCATTTAATCTCCTGGTCATTTATGACTCTGTACAATAATTTGATTTTATTTTACAAATGCTTGTGTAATTTCTGCAAGAAAATCCTGAAAATTCTCACAAGTTTTAATTCTCATATCTGACTCTCATAACCTAAATCCTCAAAGTTAAACATGGACACAATATTCAAAGTTAAAGCATTGCAGTCAAATTGATGATGTGATGATACAAATACAACATCATGATCAATAATATAAGAAACATATGCACATGACATATACTGTAATAAATATTTTATCTTTTGTTACGATCTAATACATAACACATCACAAGTCCAGTGTTTGAGTGTGTTGATGTAAATGAAGAGATTGAGTTTGCATTGTGATCACGTGCTTCAGTGTCTGAGAGTGTTTATAGTGCTGTGAGTTTAACACTTCATGACTGACAACACAACACAACACAATCTTCATCATCACACAAACCAACAAGAACAACAATGACGTTCAGCATCATCTTCATCTGGACACTCACAGTGTTTATTACAGGTGAGACATGAAGACTTAATCTGACTTGTTTTTATTTCTGTGTTTGTTTTAGTATATGATGTTAATACAGTTTAATACACAAACTGTTAATATTTTGTGTTTTCAGAATCCAGAGGAATTACTCTGACTCAACCGAGAGTGAAAAGTGTTCAACAGGGACAAACAGCTACAATAGAGTGTCATATAGATGTAGGAATACATAGCAACTACCTACACTGGTATCAGCAGAAACCTGGAGATGCTCCTAAACTCCTCATACATCACATTAATAACCTCCATTCTGGAGTATCATCTAGATTCAGTGGCAGTGGATCAAACACAGATTTCACTCTGAGCATCAGTGGAGTTCAGACTGAAGATGCAGGAGATTATTACTGTCAGAGTTTACACTATATCAACAGTAAATATGTGTTGACACAGTGATAAAGAGCCGTACAAAAACCTCCGTCAGTCAGACTGAACAGTGACTGCACTGATACACCTCACACATACTGCAGCTCCTCAAACAACACACACAACACTGATCACTAATAACACAGTACTGATATATATATAGTTGAAATACAGACTCTGTCACCTCCCCACAGAAAAAGTCTCTGTGAGTTTGTACCTGGTAAAGTAAAGACATTTGTATTACAGTATTTCACAATTGTTAAACACTAAACCCCATTCTCTGAACCCAATGCTCGGTGGCCTAAACCCATTTGTCGAATCAGTCACTTTGTAGGCAAAACCTTAAACAAGTTCAGGTAGTTGAGACACTGTTTGCAAATCTCATCCACTCTTTTTGCAAAACTCTAAACACATTCTTACTCACTGAAACACATTTTGCACTGTGTTGCAAAATGGTAAATACATGTGACAAAAGTTAAACACAATAACACCAGAGCTGTCATCGTTTACACACAACAACTCAAAATTGTTCACACTTGTTTCTAATGATGTGATCAAATCAGTTGTCTAGAATATAAGCCAATACAGGTGGCCCAGGTACATTGAGTGTTGATACCACAATGGATGGAAACAATGTGAGAGGAAGATGAGGAAGATGAGGAAGATGAGGAAGTTGAGGAAGATGAGGAAGAGTTTGTGTAAGAGGTGGTGGACGAGGGGGAAGAGTACAAGGACAAGGAAGAGCAAGACCAAGACTAGTCATTTCAGATCAGATTCGGGCAACTGTGATAGACCATGTTCTTGTTCATGGAATGACAATGAGGGAAGCAGGACAAAGAGTACAACCCAATTTGTCCAAATTCTCTGTGGCCACCATAATCAGGACATTCAGAGAAGAGAACAGGTAAATGTATTGGTTTTCTAATTTGTGCGACTGAAAGTACTGTATACATTTTATATAATACATCAGTTTATCAATAGAAAGGGGAGTAGGGAAAAAAGAAAATGAGATTTACTATACAATTTAAATATGAATGTGATGTCCATTACTATTGTTTCTGTATGTATACATTTGTGATAACATTTTCCCTTTTGTAGAATTGCAAGACTACCAAATGAGGGTGGAAGGACTCCTTTGTTCTCCCAACAGCAAGAGTCTCTTATTGTTGATATGGTCCGTCAAAACAATGTCATCCGACTTGCGGTACTCACATTATGTAATATATTTGCTGTACTAGTGTTAATTATTTACTTTTATTTATGGCAAAATTATTTTCTTTATGCAATAAACATTTCTTCTCTGTAACTACATGCCCTGAACGCTGTGCTGACAATTTTTTGATGTAGTGTCTAATGATTGCTGATAAGTGTTTATATATTGACTGGCTGTGTTTATGTTTTGAAAGCATTGTTTGCTTTTGAGCACAGATCAAATGGTTTTGAGGCAAGTGTTTGATTTTGTCAGAAGAGTCAGGGGTTTTGTGAATGTAGTTTAAAGACTGGGTTTTGTGTTTAAGGTTTTGAGAATATGGGTGAAGCTTTCAAGAAATGTGTTTAGCAATTGTGAAATACTGTAATGTTTGTATATGTGCATGTACTGTATAGGTACATATTCAGCATGCATGCAACTGTTTCATATATGACCACAATAGACTGATTCAGTCCACTGCAATGTTGAAATCTTAAACGAGTCAGAAGTGGGAAGAAACCGGAAGGACAGAGAGACTGCACTGGTTTGGACTACCACCGGGTGTCTGTGACAATAAATAACAAATGATGTGTTTAAAACAAGTCAAGTCAAGTCAGCTTTATTTATATAGCGCCTTTTTACCATTTTCATTGTTACAAAGCAGCTGTACAAGAAAACATTGACTATAAGCAAAACAGAAAAGGTTATAAAAGTCAAAACACAGGTCAAATATCCGACAGACTATAAATTCCTATATCCAGTGTTCATTAAATAGAACTATACAATTCTAGCAGCCCCCCCCAGCCATGCAAAACATTATGCAAACGGTGGCGAGGAACCCAAAACTCCATTGGAGGAGAAAAAAACCTCAGAGGGAGACCAGGCCTAACCAGGGGATTCCAGTTCCCCTCTGGCAAAAGCTGCAGCCTCTACACAAGCTCGACAGTGCTTGCACAACAAGGCAAAATAAAAAAAGTTAGATTTAAAAGTATCATTAATAATCTAATAGCGACTGAAGTTTTGTAGAGTCGCCACGTCCTTTGTCCAGCATTTGTCAGGTCTGGGTATGGATTGCGCCCTGCCCGCTCCGGTAACCTTGGACTGCATCCTGCCCGCTCTGGTAACCTTGGAACAATGAGACAAGACTGGCTGAGAGTAGAGTACTGTTCTGCACTCTTTGATGCAACAAATGCATCAGTTGTTATTGGAAGTGTCCCTGGTTCCGGTTGATCTAACTAGTGCAGCCTAGATCTTTGAAATATATATATTATGATAGTGTAGTGTATGCAAGATTAAAAAGATGCGTCTTTAGTCTAGATTTAAACTGACAGAGTGTGTCTGCCTCCCGGACAGTGCAGGGAAGACTGTTCCAAAGTTTAGGCGCTAGATAGGAAAAGGATCTGCCGCCTGCACTTGATTTTGAAATTCTAGGTATTACCAACTGACCTGACACCGGAGAGCATAGTGCACGTGATGGACTATAATACGTTAGAAGTTCTCTCAAGTAGTGAGGAGCTAAACCATGCAAGGCTTTATAGGTAAAAAGCAAGATTTTAAAGTTTATGCGATGCATTATAGGTAACCAGTGACAGAACCGGGCTAATATGCTCATACTTTTTTGTACGCGCAAGAACTCGAGCTGCCGCATTTTGGACCAGTTGGAGTTTTTGTAATAGGCCTGCAGGGCAACCACCTAATAGTGCATTACAGTAATCTAGTCTTGATGTCATAAAGGCATGTATAAGCTTCTCTGCATCTGATGATGACAGCATATGACGTAGTTTAGATTTATTTTTAAGATGGAAAATTTTTTTTTACAGGTTTTGGCGACCTGGTTCTCAGATGACAGAGTACTATCGAATATAAAGCCAAGATTCTTAGCTGAAGATGAGGGTTTTATTGAAGATCCATCAATAGTTAAGCAGTATTCTTGGTTGTTACGTAGGGCGGTTTTCGGTCCGATAAGTAATACTTCAGTTTTGTCCGAGTTCAGTAATAAAAAATTGCTACTCATCCACTTTTTTATATCAACTATGCATTCTACTATTTGATGGAATTGCTATGTTTCATGAGGCTTCGAGGAAATATAAAGTTGCGTATCATCAGCATAACAGTAAAAGCTTATTCCGTGTCGCTTTATTATATCTCCTAGAGGTAGCATGTATAATGCGAAGAGCATAGGCCCTAAGACTGAGCCCTGTGGTACACCGTACTGGACTTGCGTGATACCTCATTGTTTATTGCTACATATTGAAAACAGTCGCATAAATAAGATCTAAGCCATTTCAAAGCTATTTCCTTAACACCGACATCATTTTCGAGTCTATGTAGGAGCATGCTGTGGTCAATGGTGTCGAATGCAGCACTAAGATCTAGCAGCACCAATAAGGAGATACAACCTCGGTCGGACGCCATAAGCACATCATTTGTAACTCTAATCAGAGCAGTCTCTGTAATGTGATGTGCTCTAAATCCAGACTGGAAATCTTCATTAATCTCATTCCTTTGGAGGAAGGAGCATATTTGAATTGAGACTACTTTTTCCAGAACTTTAGATAAGAAAGGTAGATTCGAAATAGGTCTGTAGTTAACTAGTTCTCCAGGGTCCAGATGGGTTTTTTTGACAAGGGGCCTTATAACAGCCACCTTATATGCTTTAGGCACATGTCCTAATGTCAGAGATGAGTTAATAATGCTAAGTAGAGGATCTATAATTTCTGGGAGCATCTCTTTCAGTAGATTTGTAGGTATAGGGTCTAACATGCATGAAGTTGATTTAGATGATCTAATGATTTTAGAGAGTTCATCGTGATCTATAGTAGAAAATAAACGTAATTTCTCCTTAGAGGTGCTGTAGTTAGTCGTTTGTTCAGCAGGATTCACTTCTGGTTGCGTAGTTATAATTTTTTCTCTAATATCTTGGATTTTATTTGTGAAATAGTTCATCAATTGAGAAATAAATCATCACTGCTATGCTGGTATACAGAATCAGAAGTCGCTGACGATTTATTTTTGGTTAATTTAGCCACTGTATCAAATAAAAACCTAGGGTTATGCTGGTTTTCTTCTATTAGTGATGAAAGGTAGGCGGATCTATATGTTTTTAGGGCTTTCCTGTATTTTTTAATACTATCCTTCCAGGCAGTACGGAATACCTCTAATTTAGTTTTCTTAAAGTTGCGCTCCATTTTTCGTGCCGCTTTCTTTAGAGCCTGAGTGAGTTCATTATTCCACGGTGTCGGTCTGTCATTTTTAATCTTCTTTAAGCGCAGAGGAGCAACTATGTCTAGCGTTTCCGAGAAGGTGGCATTAATATTTTCAATGGTAAAGTCAAGATCTTCAACGTTATTACTCATGCTAGAGATTTGAGACAATTCAGGCAAATTATCAAGAAACGCACCTTTTGTAGTCGAAGTTATTGTTCTACAATATTTGTAACTTGGAGTTTGATTTGCCACCATTGGGTAGTGAAGCAAACATGATACCAGATAATGATCCGAAATGTCTTCGCTCTGCTGAAGGATATTTACGTCGCCCACGTTTATACCGTAAGACAATATTAAATCTAAAGTATGATTACGAAGGTGAGTAGGTCCCGACACACGTTGATTAACGCCCATGGAGTTAAGAGTGTCTTTAAAAGCCATTCCTAAAGCATCTGTATCATTATCTACATGAATGTTAAAGTCACCAACAACAAGGACTCTGTCTGCAGCCAGTACTAGTTCTGATAAGAACCCACCAAATTCTTTAATAAAATCTGTGTGGTGCCCTGGAGGCCTATATACAATAGCCAGAATAAATTTTAAAGATGTTTTGTCCTTAGTATTAGGTATTGATGCATCAAGTACCATGACTTCAAAAGAATTGTATTTAGGATTAGACTTCTGGGAAATGCTAAAAGAGTTACTGTAAAGTGCAGCAACACCTCCCCCTCTGCCTTTTAGGCGATCGAGGCTCGTGTTTATAATAATAATCTTGGGGGACAGACTCATTTAAAGTAATATTATCATCTGGCTTTAGCCATGTTTCTGTCAGACAGATCATGTCCATTTTATGATCTGTTATCATATCGTTAACAAAAAGTGCTTTATTAGAGAGAGATCTAATATTTAGCAATACAAGTCGTAACAGTTGATTATCTGTATTATGTTCATGTTTAGTTAGTTTAACGTTAATTAAATTACATTTGAGAGGTTTACGCATTATTTTATGTTTGCTAATCCGGGGGACAGACACAGTCTCTATTTTATAATGTTTGGAAGAAAGGATTATCGCATGTTGTGTATTTTGTGTGTTCTGCAACGTGAGACGGCAAGCAGACCGTTGGTTAAGCCATTCTGTCTGCTCCCTGACCTGGGCCCCAGTGAGTCAAGTTTTATCATTAAGACTATGATCCATATTTCTAGACAGTAGAAAAACTCCAGCCCAGGAGGGGTGGAGACCATCACTTTTCAACATGTCAGGTCTGCCCTCAAAACTCTTCCAGTTATTTATAAAAACTTTATTATTCTGCAGGCACCACTCAGACAACCAGCCATTTAGATATGATAATCTGCTATGTATCTCATCACCACGATAAGCGGGGAGGGGGCCACAGAATATTACAGTGTCTGACATCGTGCTTGCGAGCTCACACACCTCTTTAATATTATCTTTTGTGATCTCTGATTGACGGAGTCGAACATCATTTGTGCCGACGTGAATAACAATCTTACAAAATTTACGATTAGCCTTAGCCAGCACATTTAAATTTGACTTTATGTCAGGCGCTCTGGCTCCCGGTAAACATTTGACTATGGTGGCTGGTGCCTCTATGTTAACATTCCCAACAATAGAATTACCGATAACTAGGGCACTTTTCAGGTTTCTCAGTCGGTGCGTCACTGAGCGGGGCAAACCTGTTCGAGACTGTAATCGGAACGGTTGAGTGATGTTTTGACCTGCGACTACACCGTCTCACAGTCACAAAGCTTCCCAGCTACGGGGGTTGTTCAACCGGAACCGAACTGTGCGCGCTAATATTGCTCGCATCCAAAGTGTTTTCTAAGCTCCTTACATTGTTACTATCCTCAGATAAAGATTGGATGCGAGACTCTAATTCTGAGATCCTCTCTGTCAGCCTAGCTATTTCCCTGCATTTATCGCATGTAAAGCCCTCGCCGCTGACAGAGAAGGCTAAGCTAAACATTTGACATGAGGTGCAAGTGACAATAATAAGAAAAGAAGCCATAACTCACCGGGTTTGAAGAGTAATTCCAACTTACCAAGGCTGCTCGGTGATTCTTAGTATATACGCTTAAGAGAGAAACTGTTAGCACACAAGAAAACTAGAAGGCGAGATGATATTTAGCAGTGTAAACAGAAAGCCCGCTAGCACGCTTGTGCTATGATACCTGATCTTCAAGTAAATAACCAGGAGATGGTCATTGAGATATCAAGATAAGTTTAGCAACAACAGTGATAAGTAACAATGTATGCTATGAATAAAATACACTAATATGAAAGAAAGTACGAGTGCAGTGATACAACAAACCGATTCCGCTGCAGTGAGGTGAAACTCCGCTTTGTGACGTTACATGGAATAGAAAACATAGAAAACAGTATGCCACCTTCTGAAATGCACAGAGCCTAGAAGTTAAAATCTAAACTGTATGTAGAAAAGACGTCTACAATGACCACATTTGGACTACAATTAGCCTCTAAATACAGGTCCTGTGGATGTCAATACAGGACGTTCGGTCTACGTTGAAAAAAAGACGTCATCTGACGTCACAGTCTGCACCTTCAGGGGACCAAAATTGGAGAATGTGCAGAAGACGTTGTTTAGTGGTGATTTGCAGTCACTGTTATTAGCACTAGCAATAGACCGTTTAAGATCACTAACATTGGCCAGTTTGCAATAATAACATTGCACAGTTTTGAAAGTTCAGAGTTGATAAAACATGGGGTCTGTAAAATGCAAGTAAATATGAACATCTGGGTTTTATCTCGGGCCCTTTTTAAATCGCATAAGTTACAGCTTGTTAAGTCCCAATTTCGAACATTACTTCACAATACTTTCTTTCTGAACCATATACTCTCGATTAAAGTAAAAACAAAATATTTATCATGAGAGGTTGGTGCAACGTCCTCGCGTGGGTCCTTCGGGCAGAAAAGTCTGACATTTGTGGGAAAACTCCACCTGGTCAAAAGAGTGAAAATGATTCAGGACGCTAAAGAATTGTACCGACGAAGCAATCACGAACTTTCACAAAACTAATTCTCATGCTCCAGAGAAATGCTGCATTGTACTGTGATGGGTTGCCACCCGTCCCGTGAAATACGGAATCGTCCCGGAATCGACAAAATGACGCGTCCCGTATCAAATCATATCGTTATTTTTTTTACGCGTTTGTCCCGTATTTTACATTATGGAGCATCCTATGCAAATCACCGCACTCGCATTGTGTGAAGACACGTCCTATTGGGTAATACTCGCTGCCATCGTTGGTTTGATTGGTTTGCTGGTTAATCACAGCCAATCAGAGTCAGAGGAGGGCGGGACGCCGCCTCGCTGGTTCTATTGGCAACAGAGAATCCACTTGAGACGATGACAGAGGCAGGTCCAGATACCCCTCAAGTCCGGCTCTGAAAGTGTCACAGCTGACACGAAAGCAGATGCAAAAATACAGACGAGAGTGGGAGGAATCGAATACTTGGCTGGAAAGTGTCAATGAATATCAAGCCAATTACACAATTTGTCCGCGAGTGTTCTCTGTGGCTCACGGTGGCCTGTCAGATGTGCAACAGCATCCCTCGGTCAGAGCACCTTCTCACATTTCTTCATACCTCCATCATCATCTCCTGAGGCAGATAGTGTCATGTTATTTATCACCTACATTTTCGGATTGATTACGTTAGATTTCATATGCTGCTAATAATGTAAACAATGTACATTAATGTACATGTTATGGTATGAGTTGTTTATTAAGGTTAAGTTGTACAGTCAGACATATAAGCATTACTTTAATAAGAGATAAGAGAGATAGATTTAATACATATTTATTCAAAATATAGTACCTATGTGAATAAAATAAACAACTAGGCTATTTGTTATGTTTAACCAATTTATATAATTGCATCTGTGGTGAGGAAGGCGGGACGAGAGCCGTGACGCGGGGCCGGTGGCGTGAGTGATAAGTGCAATCAGCTGTGCGCGCACCGGTCCCGCATCTTATCACGGAGGAGATTGGGAGCTTAAATGGATGTTCGGCAGGACTGTTGACGAGAGAGGACCGGGACCGAAACTGTGTTTAGTTTGTGTATGTTTCAGTTACTTCCGTGTTTATTGTTTATTTAATTAAAGTTTTATTATTTGAATGTTCGCCGGTTCCCGCCTCCTTCCTTCACATCTTACGAACTTTGCTACATTGGTGCCGAAACCCGGGAGGAAGGAGGGGCATGCTGTCGAAGAGCCCTCGCTGCCGAGAGGCATCGTGGTGCGGAGGAGTTCGGGCAGCGCGGACAAGGGACGTCCGCCGGCGGCTGCCCGAGGCGGTGGTGCTGGAGTAAGAAAAATCGGCTGGGACGGAGAGCCCGCTGCCGTGCTCCTGGGCCGAGGTGGGATGGCGGCCTTAAGGAGGGAGCGGAGGGGTCGTCGCCGTTGGCCGTGGGCCGGAATCCTGTGTCCAACAACTATGAGGGTGAGGAACAAGAAACGGGGGACCCGCTACTGGCTGCCCTCACGCTGAGGGCCATCGCCAACCGCCAGGAGGCGAAGTAGGATCGGGCCGTCCCCCCGACGTCCAGCACTACCGCATCGCACCGCGAGGAAGAGCCTCTCGGCGGGGCTGAGGACCGAGTGACAGCGTGTCAGGGAACCGGACAATTTTTTTTCTTTTCCTCTCTCCCCTCTCTCGTCCCTGTCGCTCCGGGGGCTCCCGTCTCCGTTCTTTCGTCTCGCCGGTGCATACCCCCAGGCGCTGCCGACTCCGAGACTGGCTCCCCGGGGGGGGGGGAGTAGGTACAGTCTCGGGGGTGCCCCCCGGCCTGTAAGGGGTGATGGGGGTATGTGGTGAGGAAGGCGGGACGAGAGCCGTGACGCGGGGCCGGTGGCGTGAGTGATAAGTGCAATCAGCTGTGCGCGCACCGGTCCCGCATCTTATCACGGAGGAGATTGGGAGCTTAAATGGATGTTCGGCAGGACTGTTGACGAGAGAGGACCAGGCCCGAAACTGTGTTTAGTTTGTGTATGTTTCAGTTACTTCCGTGTTTATTTAATTAAAGTTACATTGTTTGAATGTTCGCCGGTTCCGGCCTCCTTCCTTCCCATCTAACGAACTTTATTACAGCATCATTCACTACTATAGAATTAACAGTAGACTATATAGAAACGGAATAAATAAATACATAAATATATTAACTTAACAATATTAAAAATGTTGTTAAGTATTTTACTTAAATAATAAATGTTTGTCGATATTATGTCATTCACAGCGTGGTTTCACTGTTTGGATGGTGTTACTGCATTTTTTGCCAAAATCTTTGTTCACAAAACTTTATAAAATTATTCTCAAGTTAATTAGCAATTTCTTATCCTTCTCCCCTCAGGTTACAGCAGCTGAGTTAACACAGGTGTACCACACGGTTAAACACAACCTCTATGATAGTTCTTGCTCACTCTCAACTTTGAGCAGTCCTGTTCAGAGCTTTACTCTATCTGTTTGAAAGACAAACAGTTTATCAGTGCTGTACGGAGTGACAAGAAGTACACTTATAAAAGAAAGTAGGCCTGACATGCTCCAAAACTGCACACTTTCACTTCTGGTCCACTGATGTTGTTATTATTATATTCATGTTGTTAATGGAAGATCCTTTGCAAGTCTTTTGCACTATATATATTTTTTCCAATATACTTTTTTGAGGATCAAAGCATTTGTTTAATTAATAATTATAAAGTTATGGATCTGTTAATTTAATAAGTTAATACATTATGGTTCACATCTCACAAGTTCCTCCAAAAGCTTATTTTTTGTGGTCTCAGTCACATTTTGTTGGCATTTTTTGTCATAGCTGTGTATTCAATATGACCACTTAAGTTGTGATAGTGAGAGACTGAGTGCATCTGATCACACACTGATTTCAATAGCAGATATCTTATTATAATGCCCATTGGTATCAATCTTAAAATTTTTATGAAACCATGTTTTAACTTACGATATACCACCACTGGCACGACTGTGGTCATCATGGCCCAGAGGGGTGTGGCCCCCGCTGCGGCAGGCGTCCCTTATTTTTCTGTATTGAAGGTGGCAACCCTAAATATTAAGTTGACAAGGTCTCTTCTTTAATTTAGAAACAAAGCTTAAAAATAGAATTTGTGGTAGCTTTCACGATTTTTAATGTTTTTTCAAACACTGGAAACCCCAACCGAAGCAACATAAAATGTCATTTTTTAACCATGTGAATTAAAATTTAAACCATAACAGTGTGATAGAAGTCAAAGTAAAAAAATGCTAACAATAACAATAAGTAAATAGAAAAATCATATTTTCTGCGGTATTTCAGACTGAGTACGACATGTGTAGCTTATAACTAGGCCCTATATATCTGATGCCTGTTGGGTTTCTGCTTTTACTTGATGGCTGATTTGAACAATGTTTGTGAAATGCCAATTGTGTGTTATGAGCTGGAGTGCAAAACAATCGTCTATTTTATCATTTTTAAGACCGCATGTCAACTGGGATGGACATTAAATCAATAAAATCCTGTGTTGTACAAGTCTAAAATATCTTCAGATTTTTAGATCACATAATCAAATCAAATACAACAGGGACAAGACGATGAGTTTACCATTAACTGGGTTAACAATCAGTGAGGGATTATTAAAATTATAGAAACATTCAGTTTTATTGGTCTAAACAAAAAACGACATAATGTCCATTCTTATTGAAGCAGGGTCTGAAGGGGTTAACACAGCCCACAATGCATTGCATATACAGTACAAAACCATATAGTAGAAAAACAGATGGTTGTAAAACAGAAAGTGTGCAGGGTGTCTAGCTGGCAGCGGCGAGGACAATAAACTAAAATTAACTTCTAAATCCAGAAGGTATCTAACAACCTGAGGTGGCAAAAGTTCTTAAGTACAGTAAAGTACCACCTCTGAAGTATATTACCCATTATTTCACGTTGTGATTATTGTGGACCAATAGCAATAACCCTGTTTTGAGTGCCTCTGACCCCACTGTGATTGACAGGTCCAGGGTTATTGTGGCACTCTGTAAGAACAGATGTTTTTCTCTTCCTCTGACAGGACAACTAGACGCATGTACTGTCTGCTAGGGCCAGTGAAGAAGAGTCTGTCATCTGTTTAAAGAGGAAAGGTTGCAGTTAAAAAGAAGAAATCATATAAATATCTGACTGAGATTAAACTACATTATGATCTCTATTATGATATGTATTCATACCCTGCTACAAAAATAAACAATTATTGTGGATTTAATGGTTATAATAGAAATAGTTTTGGTTGGGATGGAAACTACTCTGAAAATCCCAAAGCACAACAGAAAGGAATTTTGCAATGTTTTAAATGATAGAAAAATGGTTTTGACAGACGGACGGTTTCTTTGTGTTTAGTTTCCTTTGAGGGTATCATTCATGGACGGCCGTTTTACCTTCTGATGCTCTGTAGAGCTTTTTGTGCTTAATTTGTTTATTGAACTTTTATCACAATGTAGATATACAGGAGAACGGTAACGTTATTCCCACAAATCGTGTTTCTGTGACGGATCGGGTAGCGATGCTCCTGCTTACTCTCTTCACTGTGTGAACCCCTTCATGTCCATTCAATAGTTATAGTGCACTAGACTGTAGCAGAAGAATCCTGCCCACTTCTTTGCATTGTGATCACGTGCTTCAGTGCTCTGAGAGTGTTTATAGTGCTGTGAGTTTAACACTTCATGACTGACAACACAACACAACACAATCTTCATCATCACACAAACCAACAAGAACAACAATGACGTTCAGCATCATCTTCATCTGGACACTCACAGTGTTTATTACAGGTGAGACATGAAGACTTAATCTGACTTGTTTTTATTTGCTTGTTTTATTATATGATGTTAATACAGTTTAATACACAAATTGTTTATATTTTGTGTTTTCAGAATCCAGAGGAATTACTCTGACTCAACCGAGAGTGAAAAGTGTTCAACAGGGACAAACAGCTACAATAGAGTGTCATATAGATGTAGGAATATATAGCAACGACTTAGCCTGGTATCAGCAGAAACCCGGAGAAGCTCCTAAACTCCTCATATATGACATCAATAGCCTCTATTCTGGAGTATCATCTAGATTCAGTGGCAGTGGAACAGCAAATACTGGAAAAGATTTCACTCTGAGCATCAGTGGAGTTCAGACTGAAGATGGAGGAGATTATTACTGTCAGAGTTATCACAATATCAACAGTAAATATGTGTTGACACCAGTGGCGGCTGGTGAAAAATATTCTCGGTGGGGCTGTGCCATACTTTTTTTGTTTCCGTAACCATCGCAATAATATTTAACACAAACTGCAGGACAGCAGTGCTCAGTGAAATAGTCAGTAATTATTTAATGCCAATATTAAAAAGTTGAGGCATTCGTACACAAAAACATAAACATCATGATGCACAAACACAAGCCTTTTATTTGCATTTAAACTGAACTTGTAAACAATTGACTATTTCTACATATAAGTAACATCTTTTGGAAAGGCTGTTGGTGCCATTGGTAGTAAATAGGCAACACAATATGCATGCTGTCAGAACAGAGTGGAAAGTGGACAATAACATTAAATTATTATAAAGTTTATAGGAATTCTTACACTGTATAAAGGATGTATAATATAGAAATGGATATCAAGTGGCTGAACTCAAACCTTTGACTGGAAGAATTGCATAAAGTATTTTATGATCAAACTAAATGTAACTAATTGTTAATGTGCTCCAGAACTGCAACAATTAATTGATACAAAACATATAAACATATATTGCACGGAAAGCAAAATAAAGCATTAGCATGGGTGCACCCAGCTAGCCAAGCCTTCCTGGTGTACCAGCTACGGGAGAAGCCGCGCATATACTGCTTCCCTTTTTCGCTAGCCTGCTGTTTGATTGAGAGGTCAGGTTGATCTGGGCCCAGCTCTTTCACCCGAACTTTCTCCGACAAAGTTCTCCTCTCAAACGGATCTTGGAAGAGAGATTTCACCGAGTTAGGGTTGGGTCTTGGAGGAGTAACGTCCGCGCTCGCCATTGTCGTTTAGTAAAAATGGCGCCCCTAGAGCCCAGTCCTTATTTTATCAGGGCTTGGGGCGATAAAATGATCGCCCTTCTTGGATTCTATTTAAGAACGCTGATTGGCTAAATTTTATGTCATACATTCATATCTTAAATTAGCAATTGGCTTAACTGCTACATAGACCCGCCTCCTTGGGGCGCTTTCTCTATCGCCCCAGAGCTGATGAAGCGGTCAGACAGGCAGAGGAAAGGTTGCAAATATGATTTTGTATCATATTTTACATGTATTACTGGGTGCATTCCATATTTAAAACACACAAATATTGACATACTGATGTTTTTCTCATTATTATTACTATTTTTGTTTTAATTGTTTTAATTTTTTTTTTTGTGGCTTAAGGGGGGCGGCGCCCTAGCGCCCTCTATTGGCCGGCCGCCACTGGTTGACACAGTGATAAAGAGTCGTACAAAAACCTCCGTCAGTCAGACTGAACAGTGACTGCACTGATACACCTCACACATACTGCAGCTGCTCATACAACACAAACACACACAACACTGATCACTAATAACACAGTACTGATATATATAGTTATGAAGATTATCAGAAATGACTTTAACATCCATACTGACTGCTGAAGGATCAGATTATTTTGACATGGTGATAGTTTATTTTATTTGCGTCAAATTCCCCTAAATAATAATGAACATATTATCATCAACACATACAGTCACTTCTATATTCAATGTTTTTCTCTGTGTGTGTGTTCTTGTAATCCAGGTTTTAGACGACATATCTAATGATCTTTATGAGATAAACATTATGATCAGATGCACCAACAGCCGCTGTTCATCATCACCACATTTGTCCAGAGAGTTCAGAGTTCACAACAGTCCATTCATGGTTTATGTCAGTCATAAATGTTACACGCACAACTTTATAACTTAACAATAAATATTTGGTTTACAGTATCAATATCGGCTGAGAAGTGCATGTACAGCACACAGTGTCATTTTATACATAATATTCATGTGTGAACTTTCAAATCAAACCAATCAAACATTGACACTGAGAGTGTTGAGCTGAAAATCGCATTTGCATTGACAGGATGAAGAGACTCTGATGTTCTCAGAATAGATCGGCTCTGTCTCCAGAGATCATGCTCACAACACAACACCTGCATTTCACATTTACTCATACACGAAACTAGTATTTGACTCTACAAACATACACCCCTCTCTCTTCCCAGCATGCTTTGCTGAGGGTCAGGATGCTGCTGCGGCTGTGTTCGCCCTCCTTGTCGCTACCCGATCCGTCCCGGATACATGATTTCTACTGCGCATGTACGAAACTGATGCCACTTCCGGTCTAAGCTATTTTAAAAAAAAGCTGTTTGACACTATTCGTTCCGTACCGGAAATAGTTTTTTAATAAACTCTTTAATGAACATTAAACTTAACATCAAAAGACATTAAACACTTTACAATTTGTAATGGTTTGGAGAAAAGTACGAGGGAAACACTAAGAATCCTGTTAAGAGCCGAAAGTATTTGTATAAATTGAATAAGTTCTTTCTTAAACGTAAGAGTGTTTACGCTTGTACAAGTTAAAAGATGTAGATATATTTACGAACCCACAATCTCATTCATAACCTCAAACGGCCAACGATTTATTTCGTGTATTGTATCACATAACTCCTTTATTAGAGCAGCACAGTGGTAAATATATCAGAGTGAAGTGATATTTCTTCTTCGAGAATCACAATCTTGTTGGGAATGTAAATTTTGCTGGACCATCATAATCAGAGACCCGAAATATCCGCTTGATAAATGAACCTTGTGTTTGTCTATATCCTGGACCAATCGTAATAAGAGGCCCTAACTATTATTACTTTATAAATGAACCATGAGTTTATGTCAAATATAAAACACACAGTCAAAGTTTTAAGCATGTTGTGTCCTGGTTCATAAAGAAACAAATAAACTTTTGTGATTGATAGCTGTCAGAACCAATGGAAACGCTCATAGAACAAGTTGGCTTAAGTACCAATGAAAATGCTCCTCACACCGAAATATATATCAGTAAGGTATTTTTGTTAAGTAATCCGACTATAAAGTGGTATATTGTAAAACGATTAAATAATTCAACAAATCATGCAAAAAACATGCTGTTTTATGAGTTACACCACTAGTTTTGGCAAATGTTTTCAATGTAACGTTAGCGTTCATTCGCTGGCTTTCTTTTTTCACTTTCCATAAAACCTTTTTCACCAAAGATATCCTGTGCAATCTTGTCAAGGTAAGTGATATTGCTGTGTACATACTAACCTATTTTAACTATATCTTAAGCATATGTATGTTGCCTATTAACGTTATTACCATTAACCTTCAATATATTACGTTTGGCTTATCTGTAATTTAAGTGAATCTTTTTAAATCAATCTAATGGTTTGTACTGCAAATTAATGTGAAGGTGTAATCACTCTTACGAGTTAGTAACGTTACTGTTTTACATTATATAAATATGCGGCTGTATATTTGTAAAATGACAAACGTAACTATTTATAACATTAATTTGATTTGTGCTTAGTTATGTGTTAACTTTAAGCATGAAGGCTGTGTTGTTCATATATAGGCTATTATTCCGTCATAGATGTCAAAATAATGTAATCTATGATGGGATAACTGTAAGTATCTTCGAGTGGTGCTAGGACTTTTGACATATTCACATACAATACCAGAATACTATTTGTTGTGTCTAATTGTTTAAAACATCAAAATAGCTGATTGTGACATTCAGAAGTTATATTTGTTGACAAACTGTATTGTACATTTTGTAGAAATGAGTTTTTATCATTTTACAGGATGGCAGGGTAAGACATGCAAGCACTGTGGACAGAAACAGGCCATGAAAGAGGACAAAAGTAAAGTTAATGCGAAATGGGTGTCCAAGATGAAGGCAGGACTAATTCATGCAAACTAATAAATTCAGCTCATGTTCTGGTAAGTTAACATCTGTAAAAGAAATTACCAAAGTCAAAACTGTAGTGTTAATACTGAATTCTTGTTTGTTAAGGATGATCAAATATATGGTTAGTGTATTTTGAATACTTCTACTGAGGTGTATGACCAGATTACATATTTTTACCCTGGTTTCCATTAGTGGTGCGATTAAGTCCAGCCCAAGACTCACTAGTGCCACAGAGCCACATTGTTACACTATCTGGTGCTATCTGTCACGGGGTGTGGACAGAACCCAAACGCAGGCAGCAGAGTTAAATAACAAAAACTTTATTTAAACAAAAGACCCTCGATGGGGAGAACAAGATCTAAAACAAGACAAAAATGTAAACTAAAACTTTCCACAAGGGGAACAAAACAAACAAAGTCCTTTGAATAATAAATCAACAAAATCCACAAACTTAGAACAGGAACAAACACGATAATCCATAGACAGGAATAATCCAACAAGGTGACGTGAGGAGGTACGAAAATGACAAAATGACAATGAACCGACAAGGGACAGAGGGAAAACTGGGGCTTGATAAAGGGAAAACACTAACAAGGACTGATGACACAGGGAGAGTGGCCACAGGTGACAAGGATGAAACACTAAGGGAAAGCTAACAGGAGGATTGCACGAGGCAGGTGAGGGGACTGAAACACTAAGGGAAGGATGGATCAGGGCTGGAGACAAGACTAACACTAACGGACTGCAAACAGGGAAACAAGGGGGCGGGACTAAAGGACGAGACACTGGAGAGAGAGCATGGCTTCTTAAACCAAAACAATGCTCTTTCTCCACACAAAACACATGGGACTGACATGATCCTGCCACAAGACTCGAAAACCAAGACAAGGAGAGGCAGGATCATGACACTATCAACATACGGATGATTTACCCATTTTTGAATCTGATTATTAAGCTTGGATACCAGGACAGACTTTAAAACAGAACATATCACACAACATTTTTGTATTTTTAATCTGAACGTCCATTTAGTAGCGCTTAAAGGCTATGCCATATTAATGGTATGTATTCAGCTGTTTACTGATGTGTCTTTTTCATTTAACTGTAGACACACAAGTTGCATGGTGTTGGCAAATTTGCCTTTCTCCTGATGGGAAAAAAAGGAACCCATCTGGGTCTTTTACAATGGATGTCATTACAGCACATTCCTTTTCGACAGGAGCAGAATACCCTTGACACTTTGAAAAATATTTTTTCAAGTCTTCTGAAAGGTATTATTACAGCTGCTTTGTTGTCTCTATCCTAAATAGACAAACAATCTTACCTGATGCATCTCGCCAGATAAGCATCCCTCCTCCAACCCAGCTCCTCTCATTTTTCTCTTAGTCCCGCAGGACCCTCGGGGGTGTTCTGGGCTCGAGCCGGTTCCGAGCCCAGCGTACTTGCCCTGACCAGGGTAGAGTGCTCCGGGTTCATATAGATCCGGTGGGCTCGGAGCCCACTCCCTGCACAACACGCCAAATACGCATAACCTTCATGGCCATGCATTACCAATCTATCCTTACAAGGAGCTGTTTATCTGCGAGTGCGAATTCGTGAAACAGCAAATGAAGGATTTTTGCAGCAAATGAGCAGCGCACAGCATCAATGCACAACGCTGAGAAAGATATAAATAGCATTATTTTGTTGAGCGAAATAAAAGTATATGCTGAACAATAATCAAATATAATCTACTGAAGCTATTGTACAAAGACCTTCATTACACCAGACTGAATACAAACTAAAACAGAATATACAGCAATTACATCAGACAACACAAACAACAGTTCAGGAGATCTCTGAAGGATTACAGTTATTATTATTATTATTGTTGTTGTTTAATGTCTTTGTCCATTCAATAGTTATAGTGCACTAGACTGTAGCAGAAGGTCCTGCCCACTTCATTGCATTGTGATCACGTGCTTCAGTGTCTGAGAGTGTTTAAAGTGCTGTGAGTTTAACACTTCATGACTGACAACACAACACAATCTTCATCATCACACAAACCAACAAGAACAACAATGACGTTCAGCATCATCTTCATCTGGACACTCACAGTGTTTGCTCAAGGTTTGTGTCGGAACATTTTCATCATTATTATTCATTCATTGAAGAGTGAAATCTTCATTTGTTTCAGTGTTTCTCATATTTCATGTTTTTTGTTTCTTTCAGAGTGTAGAGGACAGTACACTGTTACTCAGACTCCATCAATAACAGCAGTTCAACCAGGGACCCGTTTCAGAAAGCAGGGTAAGTGCAAACTCAGAGTAAGTTAACCCCAGAAAACGGGATACTCTGGGTTTTCAGTTTCAGAACGCGAGGTATATCAAACCCGTGACCGCGGGGTAAGTCAAGCCTGTTTCAGAAATCAAGGTATCTTATACTTAGAGTGAGTAACCATAGTAACCTACTCTGTGAACCTAACCTGGTCAGGAGCAGGTTTTATTCCACTAACCCAAGGTTTGTTACAAACTCCGCCCCTTTTAGAAGCGCGAGTGGTGTTGAAATTGCCTTCGCCGTTTGTTTTTTCATTCGTTTTCCTTAATCGCGCACAAGTTCGTAACACAGACATTAAATGTCCGTTTATTCAGGAACCCGTAGACGAGGAAGCTGCATTCATTCAGAGAGAGTTACATTTACGTCGGGAGAGAATATATGGTGAAGCCACGTTTGGATGTTTTATCATATCCGGAGGATTCTTTATTTGAGCGGCACAGTTTTTCTTTACAGTCCATTAAATATATTCATAATCTGCTTCATCCTTACATCACAAACCTCACTCGTCGTGGCTGCGCTCTTACATCTGAGCAGATTCTCTGTATGGCTTTACGTTTCTTTACTAATGGAAGCTTTCTTTATAACACCGGGGATGCAGAACACGTTAGCAAGGCAACTGTATGCAGAGCAGTAAGAAAAGTGTGAATCGCTCTCAAGCACTTTATATACATGTGTGTTAAGTTTCCTGTGAGAACCATCAAAGGGGAGTTTCATAGGACTGCAGGTGAATGGTGAACGTCTTTCTGAATAAGCTGATCAAATAAATGTGCTCTTGCTGCCAACTCTAATAATTCAAATACCCTTTAGGATTTCCCAATGTGATTGGGTGCACATTTAAAAGGTCCCACTCGCCCCGTTCTGTTCTGGCTTCGAACTGCCGTCGGTCAGAACGAGGGACGGGCGCTCTAACCACGAGCCTAACGACCGCAGTCCCTATTGTGTCTGTCGCTAGAGCATCTCTAGCTGGCCTCCATTACACATAGCTGGAGCAGGGGCAAGCATGGCCAGTTTTTTGTCTTCTACAGCCACAGTGCTCGGTTCTCATATACTCAAAACTTTCAAGGCCAGTTTATTAAATATATCAAACATTTCCCAGTCAGGCATCCTACTACCAAGAGCATTTAAACTAATCGGACTGAATGATGTTTTTATATTTTATTCTCAGCTGCTGCCATGTTCTTTTTATTGCAGAAGGATTGCACCTACATGACAAAAAATCGTAGGTATATATGTTTATATATACATATATATATATATATAGTGCCTCCAATTCGACTGGCTAGAAATAAACGGAGCGCTTTTTGTCACGTGCCGTTGCCATGGTGAATCGTGTTATCTTCGCTCAATTGATGATGGCTTTTTAAAGCCGCGGTGAACACGAGTAACCTCGGGTGAACTTACTCAGAGTGGATTGAACTGATTGAAACCAGCTGTTCTGAAACAGAAAACTCAGAGTAGCGGTTATCTGAGTAAATCAACTCAGAGTTCATATTTTAACTCAGTGTTGCTTGAACCTCCTTATTGAAACGGGTCCCAGGACAACATGTTCAAATAAACTGTAAAGTCAGCAGTGCAGTGCATAATAGTAACTTACACTGGTACTTACAGAAACCTGGAGAAGCTCCTAAACTCCTCATATATGCTACAGCAACCCTCCAGTCTGGAGTATCATCTAGATTCAGTGGCAGTGGATCAAACACAGATTTCACTCTGAGCATCAGTGGAGTTCAGACTGAAGATAAAGGAGATTATTACTGTCAGAGTGTTCACAGTGGTCCAGTGTTGACACAGTGATAAAGTGTCGTACAAAAACCTCCGTCAGTCAGACTGAACAGTGACTGCACTGATACACCTCACACATACTGCAGCTGCTGAGGGAGGAGAGTTCCTTTAAATAACAACAATTGTATTTTGTTTTACATTGTTTTTTAAAACATTTCAGCAGTTGTTTATTTATTTACTTTTTATAAATGTTATTTTTTTTATTGGTTTGGTGAAATTTGTACAAGCAAGTGGTACATTTACAAAACACTACACAACAGATCATCAAAAATACACTTTTCTGCATGTTTACAAACAGTAAATGACTTACATTTTGTGTAAGGACTTCTGAGGAGGAGTCAAGTCGCAGTCGGACGCTCCTGCTTACTTCTCCGCGCTTACTCTGTCGCTTTTATACTTTTATATTTTATCTCCTTTTATCACCTAATTTTAACTTCGGCACAGTGCTCAAACGTATTACTACAAAAATCAGAATTATCTTATTTGACCAGCCTCCAACTGAAAGCTTACATTCCGGGGAAGAGAAAACACAACTGTCTACACTCATAAGGATAAGAGAAAATGCCTTCTCTGGAATCTACTTGCTGCATAAACTGCCACAAACTTTTACAAAGGATTGCAGTTCTTGAAACAAAGTTACTTGTGGGACCACCAATCCAGACGGAACACAAATCAGAGCTCCGTCATGGACGCCCTCAGCACACAGCCGGTGAGTCACATAAATCTAGTACTCCTCGACCGGCCTTTCTGAGTGTAGAGAAACAAGCCGATCGACTTACAAATAGATGGCATAAACAGGGAGCGAGACCTAAAGGCACTCGAGACATCAGACTGTCACGAGTATCACATATTGCCGCAGCAGCATCCTCTACCCCAAATACGGCTACAAGGATTGCAAACACTGGTCTCCGAACACCGCCCATACATCTTGAGAACAGATTTGAAGTACTATTCAATGAGGAATCCCCAAATTTGATGAATGTGTCTGAACACAGACTAAATCAGCCAGCAGCTAACTCTGATTTTAACAGGCGCTCAAGGTCGAACAGACAGGGGCACTCAGCTCAAAGCGCAGCTGAGCCCAGGATTCTGATAGTGGGTGACTCCATAATCAGAAACATTAGTAGCAGGGATACAACTACGTGCTGCCGTCCACAAGCAACAACTTCTGATGTAAACAGGGAACTTCAGAACATTCTGATGAAACATAAGACTGTAAATCGACTCATCATTCATGTGGGGAAAAATGATATTCATAAAGAACAGTCAGAACTTCTTAAGAAGGACTTCAATGAACTCATTGAAACACTAAAAACACTGAATGTTCAAACATTCATCAGTGGACCACTCCCAGCAAGAGGAACAAACAGGGTTTCACGTTTGCTTGGGCTTAATACATGGCTGCAAAAAACCTGCAATATAAAAGGAGTGAACTTCATTGACAACTTCAATATTTTCTGGAGTCAGAGGCAACTGTTTCAACAAAATGGCCACCAGCTAAACAAACTGGGTTCAAGAGTGCTTAAGGACAATATCTTCTTCTCCCTCAGTCATCCTTCTGCCAATCCACTCAACCAGAATGGCACACACACACCCGAACACAGTGTGAATGACCACATGTCTTCACCTCAGCACCTGGTTGGACATGTGGCTGACACGTCACACAATGATAACACCACTCAGTTCATGGACACCATCTCAGCTGAGCCCTGCCCACCGAGCTCCACACAGACAGACTGTGACATATTATAACTGCTCCAAGATTCAGCACCCAAGGACGACTTCCTGGAAAACAGCCAGGGAAACTAGGACAGCGTATTACAGCCTCTGATAACACCAGAGATACAGCCCCTCTCACCAGACACGTTATCTCTCTCCCCAGCATCTCCACTTCTGTGCTTCTCAGAGAAAATGGAAAAACTGGTGTATGCTGGAACCAAACTTGCTGGAAGCCCCCAAATATCGACCAAAAAACGACAAACCCCACTGCCACCAAAGCCTGCGGACCCAGCTCGCCCTCGCCCTCCTCCTGTGAGAGCTCTTCGGCCTCTACCACAACGCCAGGGCCCACACCCTCCTCCATCTCCTCGAGGTCAACCAAAAACAACTAATACCAGCTCTAAGTGATATGTGTCGGGTCCCCGCTATGATAACAGTAACTTTATCAAATGTTTACAGAACAAGCGGGAATCCAGTGTGCCTGTATCTTTTTCTATTGCTGTGCTATCACACGACAGAAAGTCTAAGGCCTTCAATAGTCGTAGATCAAACCAGACTAATCTGGTGCCCATTGCACGTCAAACCAAGATTGCTATGGGGGCAAAAAGCAAGACTGTTAAGTTAGCACTTTTAAACATCTGCTCACTTAAAAACAAATCACTTCTAGTCAACGACTTAATAACCACATACAACTTGGATTTTATGTTTCTAAATGAAACCTGGCTAGAAGACAGCTGCAGTGCAACAGTCCTCAATGAAGCATCCCCTCCTAACTTTACTTTTATGAGTGTCTGCAGATCAGTTAGGAGAGGTGGGGGAGTAGCTGCTCTTTTTAAAGATGTCTATCAATGTAAGCAAATATCATTTGGAAATTACACGTCTTTTGAATATCTGGGTATTGTGTTAAAAGGTGCTCCTCGCATTTTACTAATCACTATTTACAGGCCTCCAAAATACTCTTCATCCTTTGCTGAGGACTTTATAGAACTGTTATCAACAATTTCCTCAGAGTTTGACTGTTTCTCTATTGCAGGAGATTTTAACATTCACATAGATAATGCAGAAAACAATATGGCAAAAGAAATCAAAACTGTTTTAAAAATATTTGACCTGACTCAGCATGTACATGGACCCACACACAATCGTGGACACACTCTAGATTTACTTATCAGTAAGGGTCTAAACATTTCATCTATTGTTATTAAGGATGTAGCACTATCTGATCATTTCTGTATTTTCTTTAATATAGTGATCTCTCATGCCATTTAAGTTAGATCTGTGTCTGTCAAGAAGAGATGCTTAAATGAGAACACTAGTGTACTATTTATGAAGGCCATATCTTTAACACCAAGCATATCTGCTGACTCTGTTGATTCTCTCCTTGATTCTTTTAACTCGAAGGTTAAAAGTGTAATTGATGATATTGCCCCTGTAAAAGTCAGGAAGAGTGGTAGACAAAAAGCACCTTGGAGAAACTCAACAGCGGTGCAAAATATGAAAAGACAATGCAGAAAAGCAAGAGCGCTTGTGGCGGAAGACAAAACTTGTAGTCCATTATAACATCTACAAAGACACCATCCATGCTTTCAATATGGAACTAGGCAAAGCTAGGCAGACTTTCTTCTCAAATATTATAAACAGCAACTTAAACAACACCCGGACTCTTTTCGCTACTGTAGACAAACTGACAAACCCCCCAAGCCAGATTCCCAGTGAAATGCTCTCAGAAAGCAAGTGCAGTGAGTTTGCATCTTTCTTCTCTGATAAAATCAATAATATAAGAAAGGTGATCAGCACATCCTTGAGTAGCGCTGGGGTCGGGCAGATCACACCACAACCTAAGAAAGTAGTTACAATGTCTGATTTTGAAGAAATTGATGGCAAAAATTTGGAAGAAACCGTTCAACACCTTAAAACATCAACCTGTGCCCTTGACGCACTTCCCACATCTTTTTTCAAAAGTGTGTTAAACTGTTTAGAAGCAGATCTCCTAGATGTGGTAAATGCCTCACTTCTCTCTGGAAGTTTCCCAAACTCCCTGAAAACTGCTGTTGTCAAACCCCTCCTGAAAAAGAGCAATCTGGATAAGACCATATTAAACAACTATAGACCGATCTCAAATCTTCCCTTCATAGGTAAGATAATTGAAAAAGTTGTCTTCAACCAGCTGAACAAATTCTTAAGATCAAACGGATACTTTGACAATTTTCAATCTGGGTTCCGCCCGCATCACAGCACAGAGACAGCGCTCATTAAGATAGTAAACGACATTCGCTTAAGTACTGATTCAGGCAAATTATCTGTGCTGGTCCTACTCGACCTCAGTGCTGCATTTGACACGGTCGATCACAACATACTAATAGACAGGCTGGAAAACTGGGTGGGGCTTTCTGGGATAGTCCTAAAATGGTTCAGGTCATACCTAGAAGCAAGAGGTTATTATGTGAATATAGGTGACCATAAGTCTGAGTAGACATCCATGACATGCGGAGTCCCCCGAGGCTCAATTCTTGCGCCTCTCCTATTCAACTTGTACATGCTCCCAATGAGCCAAATAATGAGAAATAACCAAATTGCTTACCACAGCTATGCAGACGACACACAGACATACTTAGCCCTATCGCCTAACGATTACAGCCCCATTGACTCCCTGCTCAAATGCATTGATGAAATAAATAGTTGGATGTGCCAAAACTTTCTTCAGTTAAACAAAGACAAAACTGAAGTCATTGCGTTTGGAAATAAAGATGAAGTTCTCAAGGTGAACGCGTACCTTCACTCTAAAGGTCAAACAACAAAAAATCAAGTCAGGAATCTCGGTGTGTCTCTAGAGTCAGACCTTAGCTTCAGTAGTCATGTCAAAGCAATAACTAAATCAGCATACTATCATCTGAAAAATATTGCAAGAATTAGATGCTTTGTTTCCAGTCAAGACTTAGAGAAACTAGTGCATGCTTTCATCACCAGCAGGGTGGATTATTGTAATGGACTCCTAACTGGCCTCCCCAAAAAGACCATAAGACAGATGCAGCTCATACAGAACCAGAAAATATGATCGTGTCACACCAGTCCTCAGGTCTTTACACTGGCTACCAGTTACATATAGGATAGATTTTCAAGTTTTATTACTGGTATATAAATCGTTCAATGGCCTAGGACCTCAAAACCTTCTGATGTGATCAGAAGGTTGCCTGTTCTAATCTCAGTGCCAGTAGGTCATGACTGAAGTCCCCTTGAGCAAGGTACTTACCCCTGATTGCTCTGCAGTAATGTGCCACTGTAAAAAAACTACTTGTAAGTCGCTTTGGATAAAAGCGTCTGCCAAATGAATAAATGTAAATGTAAATACATTGCATATGTGCTCATTGAATACAGACCCAAAAGAACACTCAGGTCATTAGGATCACATCAGCTAGAAATGCCAAGGGTTCTCTCCAAGCAAGGAAAGTCTGCATTTAGCTATTATGCGAGCCGCAGCTGGCACCAGCTTCCAGAAGAGATCAGATGTGCTCCCACAGTAGCCACATTCAAATCCAGACTCAAAACACATCTGTTTAACTTTGCATTTGATTAATGTGCCACTGTGCCACTGTGCCTCCGACTGTTTGTGCTGTACTTTATTTGATTTATTATCTATTCTAAACTATATTTTATTTTACTGGTTCATTTTTATTTTTCTTATTTCTTCTAAACTATGTTATTTTATTTTTTATTCCTAACTGGTTACTTTTATTTTTCTTATTTCTTAACTGTTTTATCAAATGGATATTTTTAATTTCTTCTATGTAAAGCACTTTGAATTGCCATTGTGTATGAAATGTGCTATACAAATAAACTTGCCTTGCCTTGCCTTGCCTACATGATGTTATCAATATCAAACTTTTGATTTGCATCTCTTGTTATTCTCTTTAATATCATTTAATTCAACTGATCTTTATGTTGAATCAATGAATCATTTATTATGTCCATAGATTTTTAAGTCTGATTGTCATCTGATCATTTGTAAGTTACAGTTGTATGATCACCATCAACATGATCATGTCTCCCTTCTTCAAGACATGGATGAAGCTTGCAGTGATATAACCGCAGAGCAATACCAAGCCTGGATTCTTCATGCCAGAAGGTTTTCCCCACGGAGCCTGAACAATAAGGACATTCCCTGAGATTTTGATGAAACTTTATGTCTAAATGTTGAAGACTGGCTTGATGTTATTGAATATTTAGTGGATTTCAGATCTCCATTAACAGTTTTTCCCTTTTTTTCACAATGCACCCACAGTATTGATGTACAGACTGTAAAATAAACTATTAAATATTTTCTGCTTTCATATGTAAATAACTCGTGTTCTATGATCCATGTTGTAGCCTATATTCTGTATTTTATATATGTATTTTCATGGTTCACTGAGTGATGTTTATTTATTGTATTAAAAACACAAAATGAGTCAAAGTCAAAGATTCAATATGATTTTATTTGTTGAATTAAAAAAAAAAACACAATCAGCAGTGAATGAATAAAGCACACATGCACTGGTGTGAGATGCTGTTTGTGAAAAGCAGAGCAGATGTCAGATGAGAGAGAGACAATGAATGTAGAAACACATGTGAGACACGAGTGAGACTCAGATGAGAACAGAAGTCAGAGAGAGAGAGAGAGAGAGAGAGAGAGAGAGAGAGAGAGAGAGAGTCTAGTATGAACACTGATCTTGTCTCTTGAGTTCTCTAGAGACTGTTTGACTGTTATCTTTGTGTTTGGCCTCACAGCTCACTGAGACCCCTGAGCTCCACTCCTGCTCAGAGAGAGTCAGACTGCTGCTCCAGCTGTACAGACCGTTCTTCTCCAGGAGCCCAACACTGCTGTCCTGAGATCTGCTGCTCCCGTCCACCTTCCACATCACACTCCAGTCTGAGGGGAAACCCTTGTTGAGCAAACACATCAGTGTTGCTGTTTTCTTTGTGGAAATCTCTTCACTGGAGGGCGGCAGGACGCTCACTGTAGGACGAGTGAAGCCTGACAAACACACGATAGTCACAAACTCACACAAGAAACAAACAACTTCACTCTCTACATGATAAACATAAAGGATCAGAATGATAAATAAGTTCACGATAAGGTCTTCTGTAAATTTGATCTTTCGTTCATGTTGATCTGAATGTTTATACAGAATTGACCATTAATTCAACCACTATTACAATCAAATTGAATCTGATGTTAAATCAAGATAGAAAACATATTACCGAACATATATTAATTTTAATAAAGTATTAAACTATATATTATAAACATAACATACCCAAAAAAATCATAACTACAAATAATTGGTTATCAAATGTATAACTTACTATATATCAAATTTAATATATAAACACCCAGTGCAAGTTTTATACACTTTTTGCAGAATAAACACATTTTTTGGTATTAATAAATTTGGTATTAATAATTTTTTGGTCAATATAAATAATAACAGAATGTTCGTATCCAAACAAGTCTCATCCCCCAATACTGCTACAGTAGAAAAAATAATTACTATTGGAGTCAATAGGGATGAAATCGGTTTGGTTACTGACATTCTTCCGAAAACATTCATTTGTGTTTAGCAGAACAAATACATTTCTACAGGTTTAGAACAATCTGAGAGTAAATGATGAGAGAAGTTTCATTTTTGGGTCAACAATCCTTTTATATCAAGCGTTTATCTTTCAAATGTTGAACGTTTACTAGTACACAAAGATTTTAATTAAACACATGAATATATAAAAACGGTCATTTCATTTTATATTCAATAGTTGATCTTTATATTT
Source organism: Barbatula barbatula (assembly GCF_947034865.1). Lineage (NCBI taxonomy): Eukaryota > Metazoa > Chordata > Actinopteri > Cypriniformes > Nemacheilidae > Barbatula > Barbatula barbatula. The sequence goes on from NC_136788.1 coordinate 4,188,220, forward strand.
AAATGCAGAAATCTGTTTATTAATATTATTATTGACTGTTTTTACTTACTGCCAACATCCAGTCTGGTGCCGCTGCCGAAAGTGAACCACAGTGATACAAACTAATAGAGCGACTGTACAAAAACCTCTGAACGCTTCAGTAACTATAAACACATCACAAACACATCTTTACACTTTATCACACATTCACACATCATACACATTACATTTCATTTTACTTTGTTTATTTATACATTTTTGGATGAACAATTATAACTATTATACAAACTAATTTCCAAGTTTGACTGATTTTTAACCCTTAAAATTGACTCATATTCTCAAACCTGAAAGTGTGAACAATTTATTAATATTCAAAGATTAAAACATCCAAAGAATTACAAAGCAACTTGTCAGTGTTTCATAAAGCTGCTGTCCTGTGTATCTCCATATTCTGTGTTTTTTATTTTACACAAACATTATACAGAAAATAATGAATAACTATTCACCATTACAAATCATAACACACTTGTTCAATAATCACTACACATAATCTAAGAAAACAAAATACAACAAACTTCAAGAAATGAAATTTAAATGATAAAACAGTGTTTGTGTGTGTTAATGTAAATGTAGAGATTGAGTTTGCATTGTGATCACGTGCTTCAGTGTCTGAGAGTGTTTATAGTGCTGTGAGTTTAACACTTCATGACTCACAACACAACACAACACAATCTTTATAATCACACAAACCAACAAGAACAACAATGACGTTCAGCATCATCTTCATCTGGACACTCACAGTGTTTATTACAGGTGAGACATGAAGACTTAATCTGACTTGTTTTTTATTTCTGTGTTTGTTTTAGTATATGATGCTAATACAGTTTAATACACAAATTGTTTATCTTTTGTGTTTTCAGAATCCAGAGGAATTACTCTGACTCAACCGAGAGTGAAAAGTGTTCAACAGGGACAAACAGCTACAATAGAGTGTCATATAGATGTAGGAATATATAGCAGCTACTTACACTGGTATCAGCAGAAACCTGGAGAAGCTCCTAAACTCCTCATATATAACATAAATAGCCGCTATTCTGGAGTATCATCTAGATTCAGTGGCAGTGGAACAGCAAATACTGGAAAAGATTTCACTCTGAGCATCAGTGGAGTTCAGACTGAAGATGCAGGAGATTATTACTGTCAGAGTTTTCACATTATCAACAGTAAATATGTGTTGACACAGTGATAAAGAGTCGTACAAAAACCTCCGTCAGTCAGACTGAACAGTGACTGCACTGATACACCTCACACATACTGCAGCTGCTCAAACAACACAAACACACACAACACTGATCACTAATAACACAGTTCTGATATATATATAGTTATGAAGATTATCAGAAATGACTTTAACATCCATACTGACTGCTGAAGGATCAGATTATTTTGACATGGTGATAGTTTGTTTTATTTGCGTCAAATTCCCTAAATAATAATGAACATATTATCATCAACACATACAGTCACCTCTATATTCAATGTTTTTCTCTGTGTGTGTGTGTTCTTGTAATCCAGGTTTTAGACGACATATCTAATGATCTTTATGAGATAAACATTATGATCAGATGCACCAACAGTCGCTGTTCATCATCACCACATTTGTCCAGAGTTCAGTGTTCACAACAGTCCATTCATGGTTTATGTCAATCATAAATGTTACACGCACAACTTTATAACTTAACAATAAATATTTGGTCTATTTGGTTTACAGTATCAATATCGGCTGAGAAGTGCATGAACAGCACACAGTGTCATTTTATACATAATATTCATGTGTGAACTTTGATGACATCATAAAACCAGCAACAATAAAGAAGTGAAACTTGTGTGTTTCAGTTCAGATGATTGAACCAATCAAACATTGACACTGAGAGTGTTGAGCTGAAAATCACATTTGCATTGACAGGATGAAGAGACTCAGATGTTCTCAGAATAGATCGGCTCTGTCTCCAGAGATCATGTTCACAACACAACACCTGCATTTCACATTTACTCATACATGAACCTTTACAAAAACTATTACAACTATTGAGAATCATGATACAGGACATTCCTGCACAAACACTACATGTGATTTTCTCTGTTGTCTGAATGAAGCTGTTAGACACAAATGAAACATGTTCAGAAGCTTTATTGAATGTTTCAGTAAACACAGCACACTGAAAGATGTCACAGAGGTTTGATACACGAGCTCTTTCAGTATTGATCTGCTGCACTACACTCATGAATGATGTCTGATACGAGTCAGCAACACTCACAGACACTATTGTGAATCTAGTTTATAGTGTTTGACTCTATAAACATATACCCCGCTCTCTTCCCAGCATGCTTTGCTAAAGCTAATCGTAAATGCAGTACGATTTTTATTCACGTCGGCACAAATGATGTTCGACTCCGTCAATCAGAGATCACAAAAGATAATATTAAAGAGGTGTGTGAGCTTGCAAGCATGATGTCAGACACTGTAATATTCTCTGGCCCCCTCCCTGCTTACTGTGGTGATGAGATACATAACAGATTATCATATCTAAACGGCTGGTTGTCTAAGTGGTGCCTGCAAAATAATATAGTTTTTATAAATAACTGGAAGAGCTTTCAGGGCAGACCTGACCTGTTGAAAAGTGATGGTCTCCACCCCTCCTGGGCTGGAGCTTCTCTTCTGTCAAGAAATATGGATCATAGTCTTAATGCTAAAACTTGACTCACTGGGGCCCAGGTCAGGAAGCAGACAGAATGGCATAACCAACGGTCTGCTTGCCGTCTCACGTCCCAGAACACACTAAATACACAACATGCGATAATCCTTTGTTCCAAACATTATAAAATAGAGACTGTGTCTGTCCCCCGGATTAGTAAACATAAAATAATGCGTATAAACTAATAAAATAAACTAATTAAACATGAACAAAATACAGATAATCAACTGTTAGGACTCGTATTGTTAAACATTAGATCTCTTATGGGATTGGAATCCCGCCACAAGTATTGTGGTCCTGGTTTGAAAAATAATACGCGTAAATAAAAAAATTGAAAACATGTGTAAAATAATAGCGCAAAAAACTGAAAAACAAAAGCAAACAACAAACAATGCGGTCGCGGATCGAAAAGTAATAAGCGTGAATCAAAAATTTTCCAAATCACAAACAAAATCCGATTTCCCCGCTCAAATTTTGTATTGTGTGTGCTTACGGTCTTTCCCCTTTACTCTCGTTTCCGCGTCCTGCGCTCGCGTTTCCAAATGATGCAGTTAGAGTTTTGTGTAAATGAGGTCGGGCTCATGGTCACCATTGGTCCACTAGTTCTAAATTGACAGCTGCTCCTCTAGCCAATCAGTCGAAGGGGGAGGTGAAGTCACTCCAATAGGACCCGTGTCGTGGCAGGAGCGTGAAGATGGATAACCAGTGTCAGCAGGCAAATGCCGGACAATCTCAGGTAATTCGCTTTTAATGGTTTATTGGTGGGTGACAGATACATTCCCTTTGTGTGTTATGTTATTTTCTGCAACCTCTATGTAGTCCGAGTAGGCCGATCTCTAGCCTGTTAACACGTGTATTGTTCGTTTGGTTTAGTAAGGAATCTTTTATATCTTTTTAGTAGCTTAAATTGTATTTAAGTATTTAGTAATAGTATTTAAGTTGTTGGCTGTAAGTTATATCTAAAATTGCATGATTTTGCTAGCTCTAACGGTGTAGCCTTGAGATCATAGCTTGATGAGATATTCCATTAAGATTTTTATGGTTTTATGCATTGATCCTAACTCACAGAGACAATCATGCAGTTCAAATAGCATTGAGAAGTTTGGCTGGTAACCATTTATATTAGAAATAGAGGACAGAACAGAACCAGAAGAAGTATGCCAGCTAAGCACTTGTAACGTTAGGCCTAAATACAGTGCATTCATTAAGTAGTCAGACCCATTTTGCCCACATTTAATGTTGCAGTCTTGAGTTTAAACTGTTCACATACATATTTAAGCTCATCAATATATCCCCTGGTTGGTGGGGCGGCTAGAGGCTATGTTGATGTCCCCCGGGTGGAGCGTGCAGTCGCGGGCCACCTGTGCCCGAAGACAGCTGCCACTTGGGGGGGTCGACCTAGACTCCCGTCCAGAGCATGTAAGCTCTCTTCGACACTCGCGTCAAAGGCTTGCAGTGCTGCTGGACAAACCGCCTCCGCTCAACATGCCATGGCGGTCCTCCAGGTCTTTCAGGCGAAAGTCCTGAAGGATTTGGACGGCGGGAAGTCCGACCCATCTCGTATGGCGTACTGCTACAGACCTCGAGCTACGAGCGACGAAGGCCACGGCACGTGCCCTGGGTCGGTCGATGTCCACAATGGTGGTCCAAGAGAGGCATCTGTGGCTTAGTCTTGCGCAGATGAGGGCACCCCCCCAAGGTCGTGGCATTCTGTACACCTCGGTGCGAGGAGAGAATACCCCGGTGCTCTGGGAGGAGGTTGCCGCCCTTCTGGTGAAGGGTGCGGTCGAACCCGTCCCTATAACCGAGATGTCGGCTGGGTTTTACAGCCAATACTTCATCGTGCCCAAAAAGGGCGGGGGGCTGCGTCCCCTTTTGGATCTGCGCCTCCTGAACAAGCACCTGCACAAGCTGCCGTTCAGGCTCGGTACGTCACCAGGATTGGTTCGTGGCAATCGACCTGAAGGACATGTACTTTCACGTCTCTATTCTCCCCCGACACCGGCCGTTCCTACGGTTCGCGTTCGAGGGAAGGGCGTATCAGTACAGAGTCCTGCCATTCGATCTGGCCCTGTCTCCACGGGTTTTTACCAAACTAGTGGAGGCTGCCTTAGCTCCTGTCAGGGAGCAAGGCGTGCGGGTGCTAAACTATCTCGACGACTGGCTTATCTTGGCACACTCGCGAGATGTGTTGTGCATGCACAGGGACCTTGTGCTTCGGCACCTAGACCGTCTAGGCCTTCGGGTCAACCAGGAGAAGAGCAAGCTCCCCCCGCGCAGAGCCCTCTTACCTCGGTATAGAACTAGACTCTGTCCGTATGTCAGCACGTCTCACCAACGAGAGTGCACAGTCAGTGCTGAGCTGTCTGAGGTTGATCAGGCAGAATCCCTCGACGCCGCTGAAGAACTTTCAGAGGCTCCTGGGGCACATGGCATCCTCGACAGGGGTAATCCCTCTCGGGTTGATGAACATGCGGCCGCTTCAGCACTGGCTACAGAGTCGGGTTCCCTGGACGGCGTGGCACGCCGGCACCAGGCGAATTACGGAACGCCTTAGTGCCTTCGCACTCTCTCACCCTGGTCAGACTTGACCTTTCTCCGAGCGGGGGTTCCGCTCGGACAGGTTGAGACTCCTCCTTTGGAGTCAGCAGATGAAATCCCTGCGGGGGATTTCATCTGTACTGTGCAAGGTCAGGGAAGAGGGGAATCAGGTTCTGGTAAGTAGCGCCATACTGGCCCAACCAGACCTGGCTCTCGGATCTGGTAGATCTGACGACGGCCCCCCCCCTGGCCCATTCCCCTGATGAAGGACCTTCTGTTGCAGGGGAAAGGCACGTTGTGGCACCCCAACGCAGGCCTCTGGAACCTCCATGCCTGGCCCCTGGACGGGACAAGGGCTTGCCGTTAGCGGTCCAGGAGACTGTCTTACAGGCTAGAGCCCCGCCTCTAGGTGGTTATACGCTTATAAGTGGCGCCATTTGTCCTGGTGTTCTCCCCGGGAGGAGAACCCGCAGAGTAGCCTGATCGGATCAGTGCTGACCCGCAGGTAAGTATCTCTGTCAGCACGACCTGGTCACCAGGTTCCTCAGGAGCGCGAGAAGGGTGTATCCACCTTGACCGTGCTCCGTACCCTCTTGGGACCCTAATGTGGTCCTACAGGGCCTTGGTACAGCCCTGGTGAGCCCCTAAGAGTTGCCAATCTTCCTCAGTTGTTGATGAAAGATGCACTCTTGGTGGCGCTCACCTCCATCAAGAGGGTGGGGGACCTACAGGCATTCTCTGTGTCCCAAAGGTGCCTGGAACTCGGGCTCGGTAATTCTCACGTGGTCCTGAGATCCTGTCCTGGCGACGTGCCCAAGCTTCCCACTACTCCCTTCCGGGACCAGGTGGTGAACCTGCAGGCGCTCCCCTCCGGGGAGGAAGACCCAACCTTTTGTGTGTTGTGTCCAGTACGCACGCTGCGCCTCTGTCTGGCCGCACACGGACCCTCAGAAGCTCTGAGCAGCTCTTTATCTGTTCTGTGAGACAGCACCCGGGGGGGGGCTGTCTCCAAACAGAGGTGGCGCACTGGGTACCAATCCCAGGATCGCCGTGCCTGCTCGCAGTGAGAGCCCACTCCACTCGTGGGCACTGGCACAGGGCGCCTCTCTGGCAGACATTTGTAGAACTGCGGGTTGGGCTACGCCCAGTACCTTCACGAGGTTTACAATCTCCACGTGGAACCAGTTGCAGCACAAGTCCTTAACGCCGCCAACTTTTAGGTTGGGCTCCTAGTTTGGGTGTACGGCTGCGAAAGCACCTTCTCAGGTGAGACTAGTGCGCTATTTTTCGCCTCCCTACTTTCCCCTCTCGCGGCGAAGTATAGGCATTTCATCCATCACTAAGCATTTGCACTTGGTAACAGACTGAGCGGAGCCCTCTGTTGGAACCAGGTCCAGTATAGGTAGAGTCATCCCTACTCAGATAGACCCCTGTACTAGGGCTAGTGCCCCATACGTAGTGACTCCCCTCTGGGTCGAATTCCTCACTCATGATTTCCCGATTGGTGAATCTGTGACCTCCCCGCCGGTGGTAATCCCACCTGGATTTGTCCCCGTACTTGGGCTGACACCTTTTTTGCGCATGTTGTTCTCCCCGCCAGAGAGACCATGTTAGTGTCTCCACATGTAACCTCCCCTCCGGGTAGGATGTGGCCTCCGTAACACACTCTTCTAAGAGGAGAGCAGTGTTTCCCCAGTGTTCGGCTCCGGACAGCTCCTCGCTACTAGAGGCGTACGCCACTGTCCGTGAGGCCGTCAGTACAGGCTTCTCAGTATGACCAATAGTATATGACTGGAAGATTACATCTCGCGGTAGCACTCTTGTGACTCGCTAGCCTAGTCAGGGTCGCTCCGCTAGAGGTCGTGATATCGGTGCAAGCGCTGTGGCGTTTAAGATAGATCCCCAGTCAGTGTCTCACAACATCGAGAGACCGACTGAAGGGGAACGTCTCGGTTACGTCTGTAGCCTCCGTTCCCTGATGGAGGGAACGAGACATTGTGACTTCATGCCACAACGCTGCGCCGAACCACTGCAGTGACCGGGAGTGCCCTCTCAGGTTCCTCAGTACAAAAGGTGAGTGAATGACCGCTGCCATCTTCCTTTATACCCGTACGTACGGGGCAGAGACTGGCGTGCACGTGCCATTCGCCAAGCCCATTGGCGTTTAATAATTAATTATCTCGGAGAAGGTAGGTTCTCAAGATCAAACCCCAGTCAGTCTCTCACAACGTCTCATTCCCTCCATCAGGGAACGGAGGTTACAGACGTAACCGAGACGTTTTTGTGACATTTGAGATGTGATTTCGAAATGACAGGTTGCTGTCTAATATAACGCCTAGATCTTTAACAGTATTAGGAGTAACAGTACATCCTTCAACTTGCAGTTTATAATCAGAAATATTCGGTTTGCGTGTCTTTGGTCCGATAAGTAATATTTCTGTTTTATTAGAATTTAAAAGAAGGAAATTACAGATCATCCAATGTTTTATATCTTCAATGCACTCTGCCAATTTGGATAGCTGGGAGGAATCATCTGGTCTTGATGAGATATATAGCGTATCATCTGCATAGCAATGGAAGCTAATTCCATGTTTTTTAATAATGTTTGGAATATTTGGAAACAGTAACATTTATAGCAGTTGAGGAGCACAGACTATGGTTAAAGTTTTGACTTACCTGAGGGAGACTTACCTGAGAGATTAAACATTTTGGATTTACTTTAAACTGTATTATACTTCACTGTAAAAAAATCTGTAAAAACACGGATAATGTACTGGCAGAAAATTACCAGTACTTTTTCCGTAAATTTACGAACACTTCTGTTTTTTCTAAAACGGATATTTCCGTAGATTTACAGTACATTCCCTGTACTCTTTACGAATATTTCTGTTACTCCTTAAACAGATATTTCCGTAGATTTACAGTACAGTCCCTGTACTCTTTACGAATATTTCTGTTATTCCTAAAACGTTTTCTTTTTCATAGATTCATAGATCATAGATCTTTACAAACAAAATCCCTTCAGTTAATGCTTGTAACAATGACAATTACCTATCACCAATGACAAGTGTTCTGTACTTGCACGATTGCTTGTTTAGTAAAACACTTTCTTTTTGCTTCAGAGAACAAACGGTATAAAATGAATACAGGTCACTTCAATTAAAAACGTTAATATTCTGGTAAACTGCATGGCAAAAAGAACAAAATACAGGCATCCATTCAAACCTATCTTTCATGTGAAATATTTAGCTAACAGTTCATTTGAAGGTGTGCCACAAAAAGTGATTGTTTGCCGATTTAAACATCAAAGAAGTCTTTATAAAAACGATATAATTTACTATTTTACACGCACCAACTCAAACAAAAAAGGGTTAAAGCATCATCAACATCTGAACATCTGAACAGAATAATACATAGTTTAAATAAATAAAGTATGGCAGTATTAAACACTTTCTGGCAGATATGAAGCAATGCCTTCTTGTACTGTTGTCACACATTTCTCATGAACTCATGAAATTTAAAACACATGAAATGTAAAAACAGTACAATCAAAACAGTACAATCACAGGTCGAGGTAAGTGCAAGCAGAAGTGCTGGGCTCCCTGTGTGCATTCTGTGTTCCATTTTGAGTTCTGATTCAACATTTCCACGGGTTTTCAAAGTTGTTTAGTTCATAAAGAAACCTCAGCAGTCTGGGAGGGATGTGTTGCTGCTTTGTTCCCTTCATCTCAGCCTTAGACCCTCGCTCAGGATTTACTCCCAAGAAAACTCTTAAAGAAAAGGATAGGTTTTTAGTACACAAGTAAAGAAATTCTGAAAGCTTGGGTAAACAAATTAAACTACAGACTATTAGAATATATCGATCATTTTAAATACTCCATTTAAATGTATGCATTTGGCAGACTTTTTTATCCATAGCTTGACATTAAGCATTGTCATATGATTGTCCTTCAGACAAGTAACTTTGTCATTTACTTGTCCAAGTACTTGTCCGAAGATTTAAAAATATATTTTATTTGAATTGTCAATATCATTGTTTCGGATCCTGATCAAGTTTGCTCTGAAGCGTTTACCTAAATGTATCAATACTCTCCACGATTGCTATAGATTAAAGGCAAGCAATCATTATTATTAACAGTGACCAGTTTATTTTCACGCAAAACGGATGCTACTGAGGTCAAACAGTTGTACCGCCTCATAATTATGAAAATATGCAAGTACAGTTCATCACATAAATAGCCAAATAACTTATAAATTACATTAATGTGTCATGATTCCGCTATCATGTCATGTTTATTCTTGGTCTTGCAGCGGAGTCATGGCATAGCCTTAGGTTTTGTGTGAGAAAGACATGGCTTTGTTTAGAAATTTAGACTTGCCATGTGCTTTCTCGTGTCTCGTCGGTGTTTCCCGCCCTTTTGTCTCGTTAGCCTTCCCATTAGTGTTTCATTACCTACACCTGCCCCTTGTTAATTATCCTGTGTTTGTTCCCCTTTAAAACATCCTCGTGTTCATTGTCCTGTGCTCGTTCATTGTATTTGTTCTATGCATTGTAGCTCAGTCGTGGCCTGTTTTTGTCTGTAAAGGAGATTTTGATTACCTTGCCCCTTGTGTGGATGTTTTTGTAGTAAGTCGTGTGTTAGTACTTATAGCTTAAGTCTTTTGTTTTATGCCCCCTCGTGGGAAGTCTTTGTTTTCAGTTTTGTATTTTAGTTTGTCAGTGTTTTCCCCCATCGTGGGTGTTTGTTTTGTGTTTATTATTTATTAAAACCTGTTAACCCCTTCATCCCTGTGTCTGCCTGCAATTGGGTTCTTCCCCTAACCAAACCGTTATATAATGTTACATACATGTGAATAAATTAGTTTTTTTTCCAAGTTCTTTGTATTTAGATTTTTTTACTATACAATAGAAGTGTATTTGTCCACATAAATTACTGTAGTGTACAATTGTGTTACTACCATAGTAAACTGCATAGATTCTAGTGTTTAAGTGTGTACTAAAATTAATAAATTTAGTACAAGGGTACTACAATTTCATTTAGGCAAATACTAAAGTACACTGCAGTATTTTAAGTTCAAAGTAAGAGTGTGGAAGTTAACGGGACTTTTATTTTGACGGGTCTTCAGGAAGACACTTGAGTTACGCGTGATTAACGATAGCTTCCCTTAATTAGTAAAAGCTTGTAACATGAAGTATGTTTGTTTTATTTCCTCATACAGATTTCACTATGCGAAACCGACTCCGATGCTTTTACACAGATCATGTCATGAGGGGAGGCAGAAAAGGATTGCAATTATTATCAAGTTTTCAGATTGCATTAAGACGAATGGAACAAGTGAAAAGCTCTGACATAAAGAAACAGTTTCTATAAAGTTTATTCAAAATAGTTCCAAAAAAGCAAATAAATATGAATAAATCAGCATATATCAAGTCTTTTCTTCCTCTTACACACATCAGCAATCACATACAGCCTCGTCTGACTCGTTTCAGGCAAGATCACACACAAACACACAGCACCGTGCTGTTAACAGGTGAAGTCAGGAAAACATACAAATAGCATAGTCATTAAATGTAAGTTAATGCTTAACAACGTTTTAACAGCTACAATACACACGATTATTAAAAAGATCACCTCAGCTTTCAATAATCCTCCTTGCCAACAATACAAAGTTTACAACCAAATTTAGGACACAAACAAGTAAAGTTACGCCTTTTAGATTAAATAAGTTATTTCATTTTAAAATAAAGTTCGCATAGGCCTATGTGAAAAAGTTTTTTTACCACAGAGGTACGACCACTGATGCGAAGAGCCCACGTAATGGCGCCTGCTCCCCTCTGCATGCTTCACTATCGCAGTTTGCGGGGTAATCTTCCCAAAATGCAACGCGTTTTTAAAAATACGGGAAAAACACCTGTAAAAAGAAGTACGGAAAAAATCCTTCATGTTATTGCAGTAATTTATCCCGGATTTTTACGGATTTTTTTACAGTGTAGTATATTCCCCATTATTTCACATTGGTGATTATTGTGGATCAATAACCCTGTTTTGAGTGTCTCTGACCCCACTGTGATTGACAGGTCCAGGGTTATTGTGGCACTCAGTAAGAACAGATGTTTTTCTCTTCCTCTAACAGGACAACTAGACGCATGTACTGTCTGCTAGGGCCGGTGAAGAAGAGTCTATCATCTGTTTAAAGAGGAAAGGTTGCATTTAAAAAAAGAAATCATATAAATATCTGACTGAGATTAAACTACATTATGATCTCTATTATGATATGTATTAACACCCTGCTACAAAAATAAACAATTATTGTGGATTTAATGGTTATAATAGAAATTGTTTCGGTTGGGATGGAAACTACTTTAAAAATCTCCAAAGCACTACAGAAAGGAATTTTGCAATGTTTTAAATGATAGAAAAAATGGTTTTGACAAACGGTCAGTTTCTCTGTGTTTAGTTTCCTTTGAGGGTATCCTTCATAGACGCCCGTTTTACCTTCTGATGCTCTGTAGGGCTTGTCAGGAATTTATCCTTTTTTGTGCTTAATTTGTTTATTGAACTTTTATCACAATGAAAGAATACAGATACAGGAGAACAGTAATGTTAATCCAACAAAAAAGGACGAAAAAAAGCAAGTACAACGCGGTGGATGTCCAACCCAGCCCACATCCAAGTGTGACGTCATAAACAACACCCTTGTCCAATACGTCACCACAACTGTTCGGCCAATAGAAATCAGGTTCAACGTACCCATGAGTTAAATGGCGCTACTTCGGGACAGCAGTCTAGGGATTCAAATGAATTATTTATATCTTTTGTTATACTTCTTCATGATTTCATGTTTGTAGATTGTCTAGCCTAAATGAACTACAGGTCAACCCCAAGTACGTAAACAATTATATAAGGAGCTGATTTTCGTTAATCAAAACAGCCCGTACAACGCTTGTTTGGATTAACATTTGTTAATAGTTACCATTATACGATTCCTAATGAATTAATACTACCCTACCCAAAAATATATCAAATTTAATAGAACAATTAGATCTTGATATTGTAAAAGTTATTTAATTTATAATATTGATAACATTTCTTTAACGTCCTATTTATAAGTGTCAAAACAAATGAGCTCGTCACTTCCCTATATGTAGTATCATACACGTACATAACAGTAATAGAGAGATAGTTTGTTTTGATAGATTTATATTACTTTAGTAACATGGCATTAATCTCATTGCCTTTTAAACATAGTTTGATCAGGATATGTATCCACATCTTAATATAATTGATATATACTTGATATAAATGGATAAAAAAAGACATGCTTCACAAGATCATTTTTATATTTATAATTTAAAATAAATCAGATTATATAAAATTACAAAATTAAAACAGACAATTAAATAAAATCACATTAATATGTATCATGGCATGGACCCTAAGCCCTTGCTCTTCATGACAATTTGAAATGAATGTGTCAAGGTCCTCTACACATTCACATTGAAACAAGAAGGCATCTCTTGCTTCTGAATCACCATGTATATATTCTTCCAACAGTCTCCTTTGGCTTTCTGCATCCATCTAGAGATAGGCAGGCTGCACCACCTGCCCAAGGAAAGATTCACGGTGGGTCTGTACCCAGGACCATGTGTGCGTGGTTGAGCGTAATTGTGGGGGGAATGAAAAATGTTAACATGTCAAGTTAGAAAATTCATACAAAGGCCCACAAATGGTGCACATATTTTCAATGTTGTCAAGCGAGTCTGACCTCACGATGGCTCAAAACAAAACCTTTTAATCTGGCCTAAACTGATGATGAGTGCATTTTCAGTAATTGTATTTAATAGATGTATACTTGGCATAAAAGGCATATGCAAGCATAAATCCATTTCATATAAATACTTCTGAAATTAAAAGATTTGTTTTACTTACCGAAATAGCGAAAACGTTTTTTATTATCAATAATGTGTATTATCGCCACCTACTCTGTTGGCGTCTTACTGTTTCAATGTTAATGAGAATGTGACGCTTTTGGACAAGGGCGTGGTTTATGACATCACACTTGGATGTGGGCTGGGTTGGACATCCACCGCAGGTTGCAGCGAGCTGTCCCTCAAAAAAAGAGAGAAAAAAAACTCAGTACGTAAAAAGAAAAAGGAAATTTGTACATCAAATGCGGAAGAATCGCCGCTATCACATGTACTCTTCACTCTTCATCACGTATCTAATCGAACACATCCACAGTGACAAGTGTCATAGATGCGCTTTTGAACATGTGCAGTACAAATCGTGAAACACCTGACTACCTCGAGTCACCTCGAGTCCACTGTCATAAAAACAGGATTAACAGAAAGTGTTTCACTGTTTCTCTCAGTGACCTCTGACCCATCAAGTTGAATGACACAAACACACAACACATTCCCAAACACAATGAAAACAACAACAATGCACATCTTTCACATTTACTCATCTTCTGCACGTTGAGTCATTTATTGAAGAGTTTTTTACTTCAGTTTTATATATCAGTGCAAATATAATCTACTGAAGCTATTGTACAAAGACCTTCATTACACCAGACTGAATACAAACTAAAACAGAATATACAGCAATTACATCAGACAACACAAACAACAGTTCAGGAGATCTCTGAAGGATTACAGTTATTATTATTATTATTATTGTTATTGTTGCTGTTGTTGTTTAGTGTCTTTGTCCATTCAATAGTTATAGTGCACTAGACTGTAGAAGAATCCTGCCCACTTCTTTGCATTGTGATCACGTGCTTCAGTGTCTGAGAGTGTTTATAGTGCTGTGAGTTTAACACTTCATGACTGACAACACAACACAACACAATCTTCATCATCACACAAACCAACAAGAACAACAATGACGTTCAGCATCATCTTCATCTGGACACTCACAGTGTTTGCTCAAGGTTTGTGTCGTAACATTTTCATCATTATTATTCATTCATTGAAGAGTGAAATCTTCATTTGTTTCAGTGTTTCTTATATTTCATGTTTGTTGTTTCTTTCAGAGTGTAGAGGACAGTACACTGTTACTCAGACTCCATCAATAACAGCAGTTCAACCAGGACAACATGTTCAAATAAACTGTAAAGTCAGCAGTGCAGTGTATAATAGTAACTACTTACACTGGTACTTACAGAAACCTGGAGAAGCTCCTAAACTCCTCATATATATCACATCACGCCTCCAGACTGGAGTATCATCTAGATTCAGTGGCAGTGGATCAAACACAGATTTCACTCTGAGCATCAGTGGAGTTCAGACTGAAGATGCAGGAGATTATTACTGTCAGAGTTTACACAGTCCTAGTAGCTGGGTGTTGACACAGTGATAAAGAGTCGTACAAAAACCTCCATCAGTCAGACTGAACAGTGACTGCACTGATACACCTCACACATACTGCAGCTGCTGAGGGAGGAGAGTTCCTTTAAATAACAACAATTGTATTTTGTTTTACATTGTTTTTAAAACATTTCAGCAGTTGTTTAATTATTTACTTTTTATAAATGTTAATTTTTTTATTGGTTTGGTGCAATTTGTACAAGCAAGTGGTACATTTACAAAACACTACACAACAGATGATAAAAAATACACTTTTCTGCATGTTTACAAACAGTAACTGACTTACATGATGTTATAAATATGAAACTTTTGATTTGAATCTCTTGTTCTTCTCTTTATATCATTTAATTCAACTGATCTTAATGTTGAATCAATGAATCATTTATTATGTCCATAGATTTTTAAGTCTGATTGTTATCTGATCATTTGTAAGTTACAGTTGTATGATCACCATCAACATGATCATGTCTCCCTTCTTCAAGACATAGATGAAGCTTGCAGTGATATAACCGCAGAGCAATATCAATCTGGATTCTTCATGCCAGAAGGTTTTCCCCATGGAGCCTGAACAATAAGGACATTCCCTGAGATTTTGATGAAACTTTATGGCTAAATGTTGAAGAACGGCTTGATGTTAAAGTAAATTTTTTGTGGATTTCAGATCTCCATTAACAGTTTTTCCCTTTTTTCACAATGCACCCACAGTATTGTTGTACAGACTGTAAAATAAACTATTAAATATTTTCTGCTTTCATATGTAAACAACTCGTGTTCTGTGATCCATGTTGTTCATGTTGTAGCCTATATTCTGTATTTTATGGCCTTTGTCAGTTTGTTTGGGCTTAAGTGTAACATTCATTGTGTTTGCTGTGTTTACAGTTTTACATTCATTCAGCACTGAAGGTGATTTGAAACCTGTACCTTGTATTGTTTGCTGCTGAATGAACGACTGTTACAGTAAAAGTATTTCACAAGTTCACCGATGCAGATAATAAAGGTTAGCAGAAGTATGAAAGGTTTGTGTGTTTGGCGTGCTGTCCGGGGAGTGGCACCGAGCTCGCCGGTTCCTTCTGAACCCAGAACACTCTCCTGTGTTTTCATGGTTCACTGAGTGATGTTTATTTATTGTATTAAAAACACAAAATGAGTCAAAGTCAAAGATTCAATATGATTTTATTTGATGAATTTGAAGAAAACACAATCAGCAGTGAATGAATAAAGCACACATGCACTGGTGTGAGATGCTGTTTGTGAAAAGCAGAGCAGATGTCAGATGAGAGAGAGACAATAAATGTAGAAACACATGTGAGACACGAGTGAGACTCAGATGAGAACAGAAGTCAGAGAGAGAGAGAGAGAGAGAGAGAGAGTCTAGTATGAACACTGATCTTGTCTCTTGAGTTCTCTAGTGACTGTTTGACTGTTATCTTTGTGTTTGGCCTCACAGCTCACTGAGACCCCTGAGCTCCACTCCTGCTCAGAGAGAGTCAGACTGCTGCTCCAGCTGTACAGACCGTTCTTCTCCAGGAGCCCAACACTGCTGTCCTGAGATCTGCTGCTCCCGTCCACCTTCCACATCACACTCCAGTCTGAGGGGAAACCCTTGTTGAGCAAACACATCAGTGTTGCTGTTTTCTTTGTGGAAATCTCTTCACTGGAGGGCGGCAGGACGCTCACTGTAGGACGAGTGAAGCCTGACAAACACACGATAGTCACAAACTCACACAAGAAACAAACAACTTCACTCTCTACATGATAAACATAAAGGATCAGAATGATAAATAAGTTCACGATAAAGTCTTCGGTAAATTTGATCTTTCGTTCATGTTGATCTGAATGTTTATACAGAATTGACCATTAATTCAACCACTATCACAATCAAATTGAATCTGATGTTAAATCAATATAGAAAACATATTACCGAACATATATTAATTTTAATAAAGTATTAAACTATATATACTAAACATAAAATACCTAAAAAAATCATAACTACAAATAATTGGTTATCAAATGTATAACTTACTATATATCAAATATAATATATAAACACCCAGTGCAAGTTTTATACACTTTTTGCAGAATAAACACATTTTTTGGTATTAATAAATTTGGTATTAATAATTTTTTGGTCAATATAAATAATAACAGAATGTTCGTATCCAAACAAGTCTCATCCCCCAATACTGCTACAGTAGAAAAAATAATTACTATTGGAGTCAATAGGGATGAAATCGGTTTGGTTACTGACATTTTTCTGAATACATTCATTTGTGTTTAGCAGAACAAATACATTTCTACAGGATTGGAACAATCTGAGAGTAAATGATGAGAGAAGTTTCATTTTTGGGTCAACAATCCTTTTATATCAAGCGTTTATCTTTCAAATGTTGAACGTTTACTAGTACACAAAGATTTTTATTAAACACATGAATATATAAAAACGGTAATTTCATTTTATATTCAATAGTTGATCTTTATATTTAAATGCAGAAATCTGTTTATTAATATTATTATTGAATGTTTTTACTTACTGCCAACATCCAGTCTGGTGCCGCTGCCGAAAGTGAACCACAGTGATACAAACTAATAGAGCGACTGTACAAAAACCTCTGAACGCTTCAGTAACTATAAACACATCACAAACACATCTTTACACTTTATCACACATTCACACATCATACACATTACATTTCATTTCACTTTGTTTATTTATACATTTTTGGGTGAACAATTATAACTATTATACAAACTAATTAAGTTTGACTGATTTTTAACCCTTAAAATTGACTCATATTCTCAAACCTGAAAGTGTGAACAATTTATTAATATTCAAAGATTAAAACATCCAAAGAATTACAAAGCAACTTGTCAGTGTTTCATAAAGCTGCTGTCCTGTGTATCTCCATATTCTGTGTTTTTTATTTTACACAAACATTATACAGAAAATAATGAATAACTATTCACCATTACAAATCATAACACACTTGTTCAATAATCACTACACAGAATCTAAGAAAACAAAATACAACAAACTTCAAGAAATGAAATTTAAATGATAAAACAGTGTTTGTGTGTGTTGATGTAAATGTAGAGATTGAGTTTGCATTGTGATCACGTGCTTCAGTGTCTGAGAGTGTTTATAGTGCTGTGAGTTTAACACTTCATGACTGACAACACAACACAACACAATCTTCATCATCACACAAACCAACAAGAACAACAATGACGTTCAGCATCATCTTCATCTGGACACTCACAGTGTTTATTACAGGTGAGACATGAAGACTTAATCCGACTTGTTTTTATTTCTGTGCTTGTTTTAGTATGTGATGTTAATTCAGTTTAATATACAAATTGTTTATATTTTGTGTTTTCAGAATCCAGAGGAATTACTCTGACTCAACCGAGAGTGAAAAGTGTTCAACAGGGACAAACAGCTACAATAGAGTGTCATATAGATGTAGGAATATATAGTAACGTCTTACACTGGTATCAGCAGAAACCTGGAGAAGCTCCTAAACCCCTCATACATCACATCAATAACCTCCATTCTGGAGTATCATCTAGATTCAGTGGCAGTGGAACAGCAAATACTGGAAAAGATTTCACTCTGAGCATCAGTGGAGTTCAGACTGAAGATGCAGGAGATTATTACTGTCAGAGTTTTCACTATATCAACAGTAAATATGTGTTGACACAGTGATAAAGAGTCGTACAAAAACCTCCGTCAGTCAGACTGAACAGTGACTGCACTGATACACCTCACACATACTGCAGCTGCTCATACAACACAAACACACACAACACTGATCTCTAATAACACAATACTGATATATATATAGTTATGAAGATTATCAAAAATGACTTTAACATCCATACTGACTGCTGAAGGATCAGATTATTTTGATATGGTGATAGTTTGTTTTATTTGCGTCAAATTCCCCTAAATAATAATGAACATATTATCATCAACACATACAGTCACCTCTATATTCAATGTTTTTCTCTGTTTGTGTGTTTTCTTGTAATCCAGGTTTTAGACGACATATCTAATGATCTTTATGAGATAAACATTATGATCAGATGCACCAACAGCCGCTGTTCATCATCACCACATTTGTCCAGAGAGTTCAGTGTTCACAACAGTCCATTCATGGTTTATATCAATCATAAATGTTACACGCAAACCTTTATAACTTAACAATAAATATATGGTCTATTTGGTTTACAGTATCAATATCGGCTGAGAAGTGCATGAACAGCACACAGTGTCATTTTATACATAATATTCATGTGTGAACTTTGATGACATAATAAAACCAGCGACAATAAAGAAGTGAAACTTGAGTGTTTCAGTTCAGATGATTGAACCAATCAAACATTGACACTGAGAGTGTTGAGCTGAAAATCACATTTGCATTGACAGGATGAAGAGACTCTGATGTTCTCAGAATAGATCGGCTCTGTCTCTAGAGATCATGTTCACAACACAACACCTGCATTTCACATTTACTCATACATGAACCTAGTATTTGACTCTACAAACATACACCCCTCACTTCCCAGCATGCTTTGCTGAGGGTCAGGATGCTACTGCGGCTGTGTTCGCCATCCTTGTCGCTACCCGATCCGTCCCGGAAACATGATTTCTACTGCGCATGCACAAAACTGAAACCACTTCCGGTCTAAGCTATTTTTAAAAAAGCTGTTTGACACTATTCGTTCCGTACCGGAAATAGTTTTTTAATAAACTCTTTAATGAACATTAAACTTAACATCAAAAGACATTAAACACTTTACAATTTGTAATGGTTTGGAGAAACGTACGAGGGAAACACTAAGAATCCTGTTAAGAGCCGAAAGTATTTGTTTCTATTATCTTTTATGCTGCTTTTTGATCTTATTGTTTAATACCAATTTAAATACAATATTACAAAATGACGAGGAGTGAGAAATTGATTTCTATATATACACATTTTTGAATCTATAGAAAACCAGAAAGATAATAGTGTTTTATTAGTGATTCTCTTAAATACTTTATTGGCAAACATGTGATCTCATAAGAATGTGTATGTATCTGTATGTAAAGTCTATATATAGGAAACGTAATCATTTTTACGCATGAATGGATAGCAATGCTTACACTATCGCCGAATAAGTTCTTTCTTAAACGTAAGAGTGTTTACGCTTGTACAAGTTAAAAGATGTAGATATATTTACGAACCCACAAACTCATTCATAACCTCAAACGGCCAACGATTTATTTCGTGTATCGTATCACATAACTCCTTTATTAGAGCAGCACAGCGGTAAATATATCAGAGTGAAGTGATATTTCTTCTTCGAGAATCACAATCTTGTTGGGAATGTAAATTTTGCCAGGCAACACTCTGACATAGTGGAAAGCAGCGGGTCTTGTATCCTGGACCAATCATAATCAGAGACCCGAAATACCCACTTGATAAATGAACCATGTGTTTGTTTATATCCTGGACCAATCGTAATAAGAGGCCCTAACTATTATTACTTTATAAATGAACCATGAGTTTATGTCAAATATAAAACACACAGTCAAAGTTTTAAGCATGTTGTGTCCTGGTTCACAAAGAAGCAAATAAACTTTTGTAATTGAAAGCTGTCAGAACCAATGGAAACGCTCATAGAACAAGTTGGCTTCAGTTCAAATGAAAACGCTCATCACACCGAGACTTTTTTGTTAAGTAATACAATTATAAAGTCGTAAATTATAAAACGATTAAATAATTCAACGTATCATGCAAAAAACATGCTGTTTTAGGAGTTACACCACTAGTTTTGGCAAATGTTTTTAACTTAACATTAACGTTAATTCGCTGGCTTTCTTTTTTCACCTTCCATAAAACCTTTTTTCACCAAAGATCTCACGCGCAATCTTGTCAAGGTAAGTGATATTGCTGTGTACATACTAACCTATTTTAACTATATCTTAAGCATATGTATGTTGCCTGTTAACGTTTTTAACATTAACCTTCAGTATATAACGTTTGTCTTATCTGTAATTTAAGTGAATCTTTTAAAATCAATCTAATGGTTTGTACTGCAAATGAATGTGAATGTGTAATCACTCATGAATAAGCGGCTGGATATTTGTAAAATGACAAACGTAACTATTTATAACATTAATGTGTTTTGTGCTTAGTTATGTGCTTACTTTTGGCATGAAGGCTGTGTTGTTCATAGATATTATTCCCTCATAGATGTCAAAATAATATAATCTATAATGGGATAACTGTAAGCAGAGTCGGCGTCAGAGCAGATCTACTGGACGGGCATTGGGTCATCGGCGGGGGGGCACTGTCGTTTGATAAATATTTTTTGATGCATTGGCAGCATCATAGTAGCATGGAAATCCAGACCTAAATATGAAAGATCTATATAGAATGACAATGAACGATTTAGACTTGGGTTTTTATCTAAAAGAGGAACAGAAAACAGCGCTGAATTTACTGTTTTGCCGACCGGCTACGGCAAGAGTCAGTTTGCTCCAATGATCTATATAGAATGACATTCTACCCTAGAATGTTAGCTCCAATGATCTATATAGAATGTCATTATATATATTTTTTTTTTTCGTGTCTTGATTCCTAATACACAACAGATGATGATTGTTAGGTTAAACTTTCAGAATACTGTTGTGGAATTTTCTTATTCCTTAATCAAGGTGAGTTTTAAATCTATCTGACTCACCACTTTTCCTTTTTGTGCCTTGCACTGAGTTCTTTTGGGATCACGTCAGCTTGGATTCCGGAGTAGAGTTCTCTCGTCCCTGTATGGGGTTAGAGCTGGATTTGCTATGTCCAGGATGATCAGTCAACTCTAGTCCGTTCTCCGTCAGCCTTGTGATCCCATACCTCGTCGCCAAATTGTTTTGGAATTTTCTTATTCCTTAATCAAGGTGAGTTTTAAACACTTCAGACAAATGCAACACACAGAGAGCATGAGTTACCTTGCAAGGTCTTTTATATTTATTGACATTCAGTCTGCATCACAAGCATGGTGCAGAGAGAAGGCGCTCTTTCCTCCTGCACCCAGAGTTTATATATTAAAACGTGACACCCCCTCCCTTTGCCCCCTAGCCAGAATCCCGAGCTGGTTTACGAGAAGTGATGCCCGTTATTCCAAACAGAACATCTTGGCCTCTGCTCGAGGGCAAAGGCAGAGTGGTATGACGCGTATAGAGAAAAACATGATAACATAGAAAAGAAAACATAGATAAAAACTTCATAAACATATAGATAGACACATCAAGAAGCTAGACTAGAAAATTTCCATTACATTACGATTCCATATAAGGTTAGTATAGCCTAGTTCAGCACTTTGCGAATGGAAAGCGACTCAAGTAGCACCTATTCTCGCGTTCTATGAGTTCAGTAGCCTACATTTTTGGGAAAAATGTACATTTGATGAAACGCGTGAGGAATTGCGGCTAACGTTCAGAACCTTGCACGTAGAGAGCACTTTTAAGAGCTAAGATAGGCTAGGCTACATCGTTATCGGGATACCCGGCCCAGAACAGATAGCCTAAACAACAGGACAGAACAGGACAGAAAATAATAATATAAATATAATATAGGCTAAATAAAAAACATAAAATAGGCATACAATAAATAGCTATATATTTTTTGTACATAAATAATTAACAAATTACGACGACAAAAATAAAACACTGAATCAGTTAAAAAGAATTTTCCCATCAGACAAAGTTTTTTCGTATAGATGTTTCTGAAAACTTAAGGCTTTTTTCTTCATAAAACGATTTGGACATCATCACACAAATGTCTGCATATGGACCAGTTAAATCAGAAGACTAAAATTCGCCTGTAGAGAATGTCACAACAATAATGAGCTACTCACACAGATATAAGGTTTAACTGATTTTTTTAGTTTTTGATTTGCGTAGAATGGAAGAAATAAATAAAGATAAAATAAAATATAGGAAATGGAAAAAATAAAAAAAATGAAAATACAAAGTGTGCTTCAACAAATAACATTAATTCTTTAAACAGCGTTTTTTCTTAGGGTTAATTATTTTGTTTAGAAAATGAGTCCTTTAAAGGACAAAAATAAATGTATATTCTGCTATTACTTTATGCTAATGGTTGTTTTTAACCTGGGTTACACACCTCCCAGCAGTTTATGCATGCACCAAGCAGAAATGACACAAGCCCATATATCTTTACAGATAGCAAAGTATAAAACACAAAAGCAGTTAGAACCCACAAACATTCATCAACAATTCACCTGTTTAGTAGGCCTTATGAAAGCCAGGGCTGGCTTCAATAAGTGAATTGAACAAACGAGTTACCCTCAGAAGAGTTGCAGGCGACGAGTGTTGCTACTGAACCATCTAAGTACTGTGTCCTTCCATTCGCTTGTGCATTTGCGTGTCAAGTCTTTCTCGAATGCAAGCTGCACTAACCTGGCCTTTCTCTCGTGTATTATTGTGCGTCTGTGCTCCAACTTGAAAAACTGTTCTTCAACTTGAAATGGATTTTCCACTTGCGCTGCAAATCAAATGTAACAAGTTTACTCAGCGACCAATAAGCATTCACCATGACGAAGCCTAGTAACATGCCATGAAGAACCAAAATTATGCATTTTCCCGATTCTTTTTATCTTATTTAAGTTACAGTTTGAACATTTTATATTAAAATAATAACTAATAGGGATTTTTTTTGGGCCACGCCATGGCCTGTAGGAGGGGCATCAATGACCGCTTTGGGGGGCACGGCCTTGGTACCTGATGCATCTTGCCAGATAAGCTTCCCTCCTCCACCCCAGCTCCTCTCATTTTTCTCTTTGTTCTCTCAGTGTTCTGAGCTCGAGCCGGTTATGAGCCCGACGCACTTGCCCTGACAAGGGTAGAGTGCTCCAGGTTCAGATAGATCCGGCGAGCTCGGAGCCCACTCCCTGCACAACACGCCAGATTCGCATAACCTTCATGGCCATGCATTACCAATCTATCCTTACAAGGAACTGTTTATCTGCGAGTGCGAAGTCATGAAACAGCAAATGGAGGATTTTTGCAGCAAATGAGCAGCGCACAGCATCAATGCACAACGCTGAGAAAGATATAAATAGCATTATTTTGTTGAGCGAAATAAAAGAGCTGAACAATAATCAAATATAATCTACTAAAGCTATTATACAAAAACCTTCATTACACCAGACTGAATACAAACTAAAACAGAATAAACAGCAATAACAACAGACAACACAAACAACAGTTCAGGAGATCTCTGAAGGATTACAGTTATTATTATTATTATTATTGTTGTTGTTTAATGTCTTTGTCCATTCAATAGTTATAGTGCACTAGACTGTAGCAGAAGAATCCTGCCCACTTCTTTGCATTGTGATCACGTGCTTCAGTGTCTGAGAGTGTTTATAGTGCTGTGAGTTTAACACTTCATGACTGACAACACAACACAACACAACACAATCTTCATCATCACACAAACCAACAAGAACAACAATGACGTTCAGCATCATCTTCATCTGGACACTCACAGTGTTTGCTCAAGGTTTGTGTCGTAACATTTTCATCATTATTATTCATTCATTGAAGAGTGAAATCTTCATTTGTTTCAGTGTTTCTTATATTTCATGTTTGTTGTTTCTTTCAGAGTGTAGAGGACAGTACACTGTTACTCAGACTCCATCAACAACAGCAGTTCAACCAGGACAACATGTTCAAATAAACTGTAAAGTCAGCAGTGCAGTGCATAATAGTAACCACTTACACTGGTACTTACAGAAACCTGGAGAAGCTCCTAAACTCCTCATATATTATACATCAACCCTCTATTCTGGAGTATCATCTAGATTCAGTGGCAGTGGATCAAACACAGATTTCACTCTGAGCATCAGTGGAGTTCAGACTGAAGATGCAGGAGATTATTACTGTCAGAGTTTTCACTATATCAACAGTAAATATGTGTTGACACAGTGATAAAGAGTCGTACAAAAACCTCCGTCAGTCAGACTGAACAGTGACTGCACTGATACACCTCACACATACTGCAGCTGCTGAGGGAGGAGAGTTCCTTTAAATAACAACAATTGTATTTTGTGTTACATTGTTTTTAAAACATTTCAGCAGTTGTTTATTTATTTATTTGTGACCAATGTTAATTTTGTATTGGTTTGGTACAATTTGTAAAAGCATTTACAAAACACAACAGATTATAAAAATACACTTTTCTGCATGTTTACAAACAGTAACTGACTTACATGATGTTATCAATATCAAACTTTTGATTTGAATCTCTTGTTCTTCTCTTTAATATCATTTCATTCAACTGATCTTAATGTTGAATCAATGAATCATTTATTATGTCCATAGATTTTTAACTGTCTGATTGTTATCTGATCATTTGTAAGTTACAGTTGTATGTTCACCATCAACATGATCATGTCTCCCTTCTTCAAGACATGGATGAAGCTTGCAGGGATATAACCGCAGAGCAATATCAAGCCTGGATTCTTCATGCCAGAAGGTTTTTCCCCACGGAGCCTGAACAATAAGGACATTCCCTGAGATTTTGATGAAACTTTATGGCTAAATGTTGAAGAACGGCTTGATGTTAATGAATATTTTGTGGATTTCAGATCTCCATTAACAGTTTTTTCCCTTTTTTTCACAATGCACCCACAGTATTTTTGTACAGACTGTAAAATAAACTATTAAATATTTTCTGCTTTCATATGTAAACAACTCGTGTTCTTTGATCCATGTTGTTCATGTTGTAGCCCATATTCTGTATTTTATGGCCTTTGTCAGTTTGTTTGGGCTTAAGTGTAACATTCATTGTGTTTGCTGTGTTTACAGTTTTACATTCATTCAGCACTGAAGGTGATTTGAAACCTGTACCTTGTATTGTTTGCTGCTGAATGAACGACTGTTACAGTAAAAGTATTTCACGAGTTCACCGATGCAGATAATAAAGGTTAGCAGAAGTATGAAAGGTTTGTGTGTTTGGCGTGCTGTCCGGGGAGCGGCACCGAGCTCGCCGGTTCCTTCTGAACCCAGAACACTCTCCTGTGTTTTCATGGTTCACTGAGTGATGTTTATTTATTGTATTAAAAACACAAAATGAGTCAAAGTCAAAGATTCAATATGATTTTATTTGTTGAATTTGAAGAAAACACAATCAGCAGTGAATGAATAAAGCACACATGCACTGGTGTGAGATGCTGTTTGTGAAAAGCAGAGCAGATGTCAGATGAGAGAGAGACAATAAATGTAGAAACACATGTGAGACACGAGTGAGACTCAGATGAGAACAGAAGTCAGAGAGAGAGAGAGAGAGAGAGAGAGAGTCTAGTATGAACACTGATCTTGTCTCTTGAGTTCTCTAGTGACTGTTTGACTGTTATCTTTGTGTTTGGCCTCACAGCTCACTGAGACCCCTGAGCTCCACTCCTGCTCAGAGAGAGTCAGACTGCTGCTCCAGCTGTACAGACCGTTCTTCTCCAGGAGCCCAACACTGCTGTCCTGAGATCTGCTGCTCCCGTCCACCTTCCACATCACACTCCAGTCTGAGGGGAAACCCTTGTTGAGCAAACACATCAGTGTTGCTGTTTTCTTTGTGGAAATCTCTTCACTGGAGGGCGGCAGGACGCTCACTGTAGGACGAGTGAAGCCTGACAAACACACAATAGTCACAAACTCACACAAGAAACAAACAACTTCATAATAAGATCCAAATAATAAATAAATAAAAATGAGATCTTCTGTAAAGTTTCTTTTTCATTCATGTTGATCTGAATGTTCATACAGTTTTCACTAATGTTTACAAATGCTCTGAATCACCAAAATAATGTTTGTAAATGATTTTTGATTTTAGAAATTAAAATAGATTAAAATATAAATATAGAAAGTAGCTGTAACATCAACTACAGTGACAAAGTCTTAACAGCATTTCAAATAAACATAAGAGTCAAATAACTGGTTTTGAAAAATATAACCAAACAATATATTGAATGCAATAAATAAACAAATACGAATATAAATAGTTTTTGTAACACAGAATACATTTCATTTGATGGTCTATTTTCACGATGCAAGTTTGATATATTTTATAGCGCACTGAACATGTTATTGTTTTACAACATGAGCCAAAACTTCATCAGAATAGGAAACTGTGCAAATAACTTTAATCCACAGTAAAACACTTTTTCATTTCTTCACATTAATGACATAATTATAAATATTAATAATAATTATTATAAATATTCAAACACATCTTAACCTTTGCTCACAATATTATCCATAAATAAACACGGGCTCTGTTTCAGATTTGTAAGTAAATTAGTACAAAGTCATTTTTTAAACCACATGAATATTATCATATTTATATATTTTTATATTTCCTAGTTGATCTTTATATATGAAAGCAGAAATCTGTTATATTATTATTGAATGTTTTTACTTACTGCCAACATCCAGTCTGGTGCCGCTGCCGAAAGTCCACCACAGTGATACAAACTAATAGAGCGACTGTACAAAAACCTCTGAACGCTTCAGTAACTATAAACACATCACAAACACATCTTTACACTTTATCACACATTCACACATCATACACATTACATTTCATTTAATCTCCTGGTTATTTATGACTGTGTACAATAATATGATCTTATTTTACAAATGCTTGTGTAATTTCTGCAAGAAAATCCTGAAAATTCTCACAAGTTTTAATTCTCATATCTGACTCTCATAACCTAAATCCTCAAAGTTAAACATGGACACAATATTCAAAGTTAAAGCATTGCAGTCAAATTGATGATGTGATGATACAAATACAACATCATGATCAATAATATAAGAAACATATACACATGACATATACTGTAATAAATATTTTATCTTTTGTTACGATCTAATAGATAACACATCACAAGTCCAGTGTTTGTGTGTGTTGATGTAAATGTAGAGATTGAGTTTGCATTGTGATCACGTGCTTCAGTGCTCTGAGAGTGTTTATAGTGCTGTGAGTTTAACACTTCATGACTGACAACACAACACAACACAATCTTCATCATCACACAAACCAACAAGAACAACAATGACGTTCAGCATCATCTTCATCTGGACACTCACAGTGTTTATTACAGGTGAGACATGAAGACTTAATCTGACTGGTTTTTATATCTGTGTTTGTTTTAGTATATGATGCTAATACAGTTTAATACACAAACTGTTAATATTTTGTGTTTTCAGAATCCAGAGGAATTACTCTGACTCAACCGAGAGTGAAAAGTGTTCAACAGGGACAAACAGCTACAATAGAGTGTCATATAGATGTAGGAATATATAGCAGCAACTTAGCCTGGTATCATCAGAAACCTGGAGATGCTCCTAAACTCCTCATATATTACATCAATAGCCTCTATTCTGGAGTATCATCTAGATTCAGTGGCAGTGGGACAGTAAATACTGGAAAAGATTTCACTCTGAGCATCAGTGGAGTTCAGACTGAAGATGGAGGAGATTATTACTGTCTGAGTGATCACTATATCAACAGTAAATATGTGTTGACACAGTGATAAAGAGTCGTACAAAAACCTCCGTCAGTCAGACTGAACAGTGACTGCACTGATACACCTCACACATACTGCAGCTGCTCATACAACACAAACACACACAACACTGATCTCTAATAACACAGTACTGATATATATATAGTTATGAAGATTATCAGAAATGACTTTAACATCCATACTGACTGCTGAAGGATCAGATTATTTTGACATGGTGATAGTTTGTTTTATTTGCGTCAAATTCCCCTAAATAATAATGAACATATTATCATCAACACATACAGTCACCTCTATATTCAATGTTTTTCTCTGTGTGTGTTTTCTTGTAATCCAGGTTTTAGACGACATATCTAATGATCTTTATGAGATAAACATTATGATCAGATGCACCAACAGCCGCTGTTCATCATCACCACATTTGTCCAGAGAGTTCAGTGTTCACAGCAGTCAATTCATGGTTTATGTCAATCATAAATGTTACACGCACAACTTTATAACTTAACAATAAATATTTGGTCTATTTGGTTTACAGTATCAATATCGGCTGAGAAGTGCATGAACAGCACACAGTGTCATTTTATACATAATATTCATGTGTGAACTTTGATGACATAATAAAATCAGCAACAATAAAGAAGTGAAACTTGAGTGTTTCAGTTCAGATGATTGAACCAATCAAACATTGACACTGAGAGTGTTGAGCTGAAAATCACATTTGCATTGACAGGATGAAGAGACTCTGATGTTCTCAGAATAGATCGTCTCTGTCTCCAGAGATCATGTTCACAACACAACACCTGGATTTCACATTAACTCTGACATGAATTTATTTATATAAAATCAATTTATTTATTTATATATTTGTTCCTTCATTCACTCACTACCTCCCTCCCTCAGTCACACAAAACCTCACTCACTCATCTATTCATCTACTTAAATGGCTGAATAAGGAGCATGGCATAGACCATTAGGTCTTCACTATCAATACAGATTGCAAAAAAAATCCAAGATTTCTTGATACTGAAATAAAATGAAAAAGTCATCCTTTCCCTCAGAGAATTGACCCCTCAGGACCTTGCTGAGGACATTTTGTTGTTCGTCCCTGTGCATCCACAAAAATACAGACTCTGTCACCTCCCCACAGAAAAAGTCTCTGTGAGTTTGTACCTGGTAAAGTAAAGACATTTGTATTACAGTATTTCACAATTGTTAAACACTAAACCCCATTCTCTGAACCCAATGCTCGGTGGCCTAAACCCATTTGTCGAATCAGTCACTTTGTAGGAAAAACCTTAAACAAGTTCAGGTAGTTGAGACACTGTTTGCAAATCTCATCCACTCTTTTTGCAAAACTCTAAACACATTCTTACTCACTGAAACACATTTTGCACTGTGTTGCAAAATGGTAAATACATGTGACAAAAGTTAAACACAATTACAACACAGCTGTCATCGTTTACACACAACAACTCAAAATTGTTCACACTTGTTTCTAATGATGTGATCAAATCAGTTGTCTAGAATATAAGCCAATACAGGTGGCCCAGGTACATTGAGTGTTGATACCACAATGGATGGAAACAATGTGGGAGGAAGAGGAGGAAGAGTTCGTGTAAGAGGTGGTAGACGAGGGGGAAGAGTACAAGGACAAGGACAAGGAAGAGCAAGACCAAGACTAGTCATTTCAGATCAGATTCGGGCAACTGTGATAGACCATGTTCTTGTTCATGGAATGACAATGAGGGAAGCAGGACAAAGAGTACAACCCAATTTGTCCAAATTCTCTGTGGCCACCATAATCAGGACATTCAGAGAAGAGAACAGGTAAATGTATTGGTTTTCTAATTTGTGCGACTGAAAGTACTGTATACATTTTATATAATACATCAGTTTATCAATAGAAAGGGGAGTAGGGAAAAAAGAAAATGAGATTTACTATACAATTTAAATATGAATGTGATGTCCATTACTATTGTTTCTGTATGTATACATTTGTGATAGCATTTTCCCTTTTGTAGAATTGCAAGACTACCAAATGAGGGTGGAAGGACTCCTTTGTTCTCCCAACAGCAAGAGTCTCTTATTGTTGATATGGTCCGTCCAAACAATGTCATCCGACTGCGTGAGATACAGCAAAGACTTGTAGAAGACAATGTAAACTTTGAAGGTATCAACAGTGTCAGCCTTTCTATTTCCCGTGTCCTCCATCGCAACAGGGTAAGCATGAAGCAAGTGCACAGAGTACCCTTTGAACGCAATTCAGAAAGGGTCAAAGATCTACGATATCAGTATGTGCAAGTAAGTGTACACTTTCACCACTGATGCTTACAGTACAAGTTTGTAGCCTACAGTTATTGTCCTATACTGTTACTGTAACTGCACTATATTGTAGTGTATGTAAATCAGGAGTGCATATACATCTGTACATACATTTTTGCAGAAATATGTCTTTCTTTAACACTTACAAAACTATTTATTTATCTCTTTTATATATAGAGGGTGTTTGAAATGGATTCCATGGAACGGGATGCTGAGGCAGAATGAGTCTCTCATTTACTTTGATTTTGCAATTGCGCAACATTTTGTGTTATACGCTTTTCAGTTAGAGTTATCTTTGTTCTTTGGGCTTACTTTATTTTTATGCTGAAAATAAAGAAATTCAATACTGTATTACTTGCGGTACTCACATTATGTAATATATTTGCTGTACTAGTGTTAATTATTTACTTTTATTTATGGCAAAATTATTTTCTTTATGCAATAAACATTTCTTCTCTGTAACTACATGCCCTGAACGCTGTGCTGTCAATTTTTTGATGTAGTGTCTAATGATTGCTGATAAGTGTTTATATATTGACTGGCTGTGTTTATGTTTTGAAAGCATTGTTTGCTTTTGAGCACAGATCAAATGGTTTTGAGGCAAGTGTTTGATTTTGTCAGAAGAGTCAGGGGTTTTGTGAATGTAGTTTAAAGACTGGGTTTTGTGTTTAAGGTTTTGAGAATATGGGTGAAGCTTTCAAGAAATGTGTTTTAGCAATTGTGAAATACTGTAATATTTGTATATGTGCATGTACTGTATAGGTACATATTCAGCATGCATGCAACTGTTTCATATATGACCACAATAGACTGATTCACTCCACTGCAATGTTGAAATCTTAAACGAGGCAGAAGTGGGAAGAAACCGGAAGGACAGAGAGACTGCACTGGTTTGGACTACCACCGGGTGTCTGTAGCAATAAATAACAAATGATGTGTTTAAAACAAGTCAAGTCAGCTTTATTTATATAGGGCTTTTTACCATTTTCATTGTTACAAAGCAGCTGTACAAGAAAACATTGAATATAAGCAAAACAGAAAAGGTTATAAAAGTCAAAACACAGGTCAAATATCCGACAGACTATGAATTCCTATATGCAGAGTTAATTAAATAGAACTATACAATTCTAGCAGCCCCTCCCCCAGCCATGCAAAACATTATGCAAACGGTGGCGAGGAACCCAAAACTCCATTGGAGGAGAAAAAAACCTCAGAGGGAAACCAGGCCTAACCAGGGGATTCCAGTTCCCCTCTGGCAAAAGCTGCAGCCTCTACACAAGCTCAACAGTGCTTGCACAACAAGGCAAAATAAAAAAAGTTAGATTTAAAAGTATCATTAATAATCTAATAGCGACTGAAGTTTTGTAGAGTCACCACGTCCTTTGTCCAGCATTTGTCAGGTCTGGGTATGGATTGCGCCCTGCCCGCTCCGGTAACCTTGGACTGCATCCTGCCCGCTCTGGTAACCTTGGAACAATGAGACAAGACTGGCTGAGAGTAGAGTACTGTTCTGCACTCTTTGATGCAACAAATGCATCAGTTGTTATTGGAAGTGTCCCTGGTTCCGGTTGATCTAACTAGTGCAGCCTAGATCTTTGAAATATATATATTATGATAGTGTAGTGTATGCAAGATTAAAAAGATGCGTCTTTAGTCTAGATTTAAACTGACAGAGTGTGTCTGCCTCCCGGACAGTGCAGGGAAGACTGTTCCAAAGTTTAGGCGCTAGATAGGAAAAGGATCTGCCGCCTGCACTTGATTTTGAAATTCAAGGTATTACCAACTGACCTGACACCTGAGAGCGTAGTGCAAGTGATGGACTATTTATTAGAAGAATATTTATTTTTGGGTGAACTAATCACATAATGACTTAAAGCTCTGTTGACATATGCATGCTTCCCTATATTTTCTAGCCTTCCTCTTTCTGCCATCATTAGAAGTTCTCTCAAGTAGTGAGGAGCTAAACCATGCAAGGCTTTATAGGTAATAAGCAAGATTTTAAAGTTAATGCGATGCTTTACAGGTAACCAGTGCAAGGTTGACAGAACCGGGCTAATATGCTCATACTTTTTTGTACGCGTAAGAACTCGAGCTGCCGCATTTTGGACCAGTTGGAGTTTTTGTAAAAGGCCTGCAGGGCAACCACCTAATAGTGCATTACAGTAATCTAGTCTTGATGTCATAAAGGCATGTATAAGCTTCTCCGCATCTGATGATGACAGCATATGACGTAGATTAGATATATTTTTAAGATGGAAAAAAGCAATTTTACAGGTGTTGGCGACCTGGTTCTCAGATGACAGAGTACTATCGAATATGAAGCCAAGATTCTAAGCTGAAGATTAGGGTTTTATGGAAGATCCATCAATAGTCAAGCAGTATTCTTGGTTGTTACATGGGGCGGTTTTCGGTCCGATAAGTAATACTTCAGTTTTGTCCGAGTTCAGTAATAAAAAATTGCTACTCATCCACTTTTTTATATCAACTATGCATTCTACTATTTGATGGAATTGCTATGTTTCATGAGGCTTCGAGGAAATATAAAGTTGCGTATCATCAGCATAACAGTGAAAGCTTATTCCGTGTCGCTTTATTATATCTCCAAGAGGTAGCATGTATAATGCGAAGAGCATAGGCAATAAGACTGAGCCCTGTGGTACACCGTACTGGACTTGCGTGATACCTCATTGTTTATTGCTACATATTGAAAACGGTCGCATAAATAAGATCTAAGCCATTTCAAAGCTATTTCCTTAATACCGACATCATTTTCGAGTCTATGTAGGAGCATGCTGTGGTCAATGGTGTCGAATGCAGCACTAAGATCTAGCAGCACCAATAAGGAGATACAACCTCGGTCGGACGCCATAAGCAGATCATTTGTAACTCTAATCAGAGCAGTCTCTGTAATGTGATGTGCTCTAAATCCAGACTGGAAATCTTCATTAATCTCATTCCTTTGGAGGAAGGAGCATATTTGAATTGAGACTACTTTTTCCAGAACTTTAGATAAGAAAGGTAGATTCGAAATAGGTCTGTAGTTAACTAGTTCTCCAGGGTCCAGATTGTTTTTTTTTGACAAGGGGCCTTATAACAGCCACCTTATATGCTTTAGGCACATGTCAGAGATGAGTTAATAAGGCTAAGTAGAGGATCTATAATTTCTGGTAGCATCTATTTCAGTAGATTTGTAGGTATAGGGTCTATTATGCATGCAGTTGATTTAGATGATCTAATGATTTTAGAGAGTTCATCGTGATCTATAGTAGAAAATAAACGTAATTTCTCCTTAGAGGTGCTGTAGTTAGTCGTTTGTTCAGCAGGATTCACTTCTGGTTGCATAGTTATATTTTTTTCTCTAATATCTTGGATTTTATTTGTGAAATAGTTCATAAATTCATCTCTGCTATGCTGGTATACAGAATCAGAAGTCGCTGACGATTTATTTTTGGTTAATTTAGCAACTGTATCAAATAAAAACCTAAGGTTATGCTGGTTTTCTTCTATTAGTGATGAAAGGTAGGCGGATCTAGATGTTTTTAGGGCTTTCCTGTATTTTTTAATACTATCCTTCCAGGCAGTACGGAATACCTCTAATTTAGTTTTCTTAAAGTTGCGCTCCATTTTTCGTGCCACTTTCTTTAGAGCCTGAGTGAGTTCATTATTCCACGGTGTCGGTCTGTCATTTTTAATCTTCTTTAAGCGCAGAGGAGCAACTATGTCTAGCGTTTCCGAGAAGGTGGCATTAATATTTTCAATGGTAAAGTCAAGATCTTCAACGTTATTACTCATGCTAGAGATTTGAGACAATTCAGGCAAATTATCAAGAAACGCACCTTTTGTAGTCGAAGTTATTGTTCTACAATATCTGTAACTTGGAGTTTGATTTGCCACCATTGGGTAGTGAAGCAAGCATGATACCAGATAATGATCCGAAATGTCTTCGCTCTGCTGAAGGATTTTTCACGTCGCCCACGTTTATACCGTAAGACAATATTAAATCTAAAGTATGATTACGAAGGTGAGTAGGTCCCGACACACGTTGATTAACGCCCATGGAGTTAAGAGTGTCTTTAAAAGCCATTCCTAAAGCATCTGTATCATTATCTACATGAATGTCAAAGTCACCAACAACAAGGACTCTGTCTGCAGCCAGTACTAGTTCTGATAAGAACCCACCAAATTCTTTAATAAAATCTGTGTGGTGCCCTGGAGGCCTATATACAATAGCCAGAATAAATTTTAAAGATGTTTTGTCCTTAGTATTCGGTATTGATGCATCAAGTACCATGACTTCAAAAGAATTGTATTTAGGATTAGACTTCTGGGAAATGCTAAAAGAGTTACGGTAAAGTGCAGCAACACCTCCCCCTCTGCCTTTTAGGCGATCGAGGCTCGTGTTTATAATAATAATCTTGGGGGACAGACTCATTTAAAGTAATATTATCATCTGGCTTTAGCCATGTTTCTGTCAGACAGATCATGTCTATTTTATGATCTGTTATCATATTGTTAACAAAAAGTGCTTTATTAGAGAGAGATCTAATATTTAGCAATACAAGTCGTGACAGTTGATTATCTGATTATCTGTCTCTATTTTATGATGTTTGGGAGAAAGTATTATCGCATGTTGTGTATTTAGTGTGTTCTGCAACGTGAGACGGCAAGCAGACCGTTGGTTAAGCCATTCTGTCTGCTCCCTGACCTGGGCCCCAGTGAGTCAAGTTTTAGCATTAAGACTATGATCCATATTTCTAGACAGAAGAGAAGCTCCAGCCCAGGAGGGGTGGAGACCTTCACTTTTCAACAGGTCAGGTCTGCCCTCAAAACTCTTCCAGTTATTTATAAAAACGATATCATTCTGCAGGCACCACTCAGACAACCAGCCATTAAGATATGATAATCTGTTATGTATCTCATCACCACGATAAGCGGGGAGGGGGCCACAGAATATTACAGTGTCTGACATCGTGCTTGCGAGCTCACACACCTCTTTAATATTATCTTTTGTGATCTCCGATTGACGGAGTCGAACATCATTTGTGCCGACGTGAATAACAATCTTACTGAATTTACGATTAGCCTTAGCCAGCACATTTAAATTTGACTTGATGTCAGGCGCTCTGGCTCCCGGTAAACATTTTACTATGGTGGCTGGTGCCTCTATGTTAACATTCCCAACAATAGAATCACCAATAACTAGGGCACTTTCAGCAAATTTTTCTGTCGGTGCATCACTGAGCGGGGCAAACCTGTTCGAGACTGTAGTCGGAACGGTTGAGTGGTGTTTTGACCTGCGACTACACCGTCTCACAGTCACAAAGCTTCCCAGCTACGGGGGTTGTTCAACCGGAACCGAACTGTGCGCGCTAATATTGCTCGCATCCAAAGTGTTTTCTAAGCTCCTTACATTCTTACTATCCTCAGATAAAGATTGGATGCGAGACTCTAATTCTGAGATCTTCTCTGTCAGCCTAGCTATTTCCCTGCATTTATCGCATGTAAAGCCCTCGCCGCTGACAGAGAAGGCTAAGCTAAACATTTGACATGAGGTGAAAGTGACAATAATAAGAAAAGAAGCCATAACTCACCGGGTTTGAAGAGTAATTCCAACTTACCAAGGCTGCTCGGTGATTCTTAGTATATACGCTTAAGAGAGAAACTGTTAGCACACAAGAAAACTAGAAGGCGAGATGATATTTAGTAGGGCTGTGTATTGGCAAGGGCCTCACGATACGATACATATCACGATAGATGGGTCCCGATACAATATATCACAATACATTCTATACGATACAAACTGTATCGCAATCATTTGTTTTAAATAAATTCAAATTAAGAGTGAGCTAAAAATACATGTTGGTGTGTAAAATCTATGGTATTCTGGTATGTTCATCACATTATAGTGATAACTCTGCAGACACAAAAGATTCCATTCAATTTTATTAACAAAGTTATTTATAATAGGTATTTGTCAACTTGCTTACACAGTGTTACTGAACAGCGAACATATACGGAAATGTTTAAAGTGCATATTTAGTCAGTAAACATTTAAATGCAAATGCCACAAAAAACGTATTTGTTTCAGTATGTTGTTAATAAAAAACAAAGTACATTAAAATTAATTCATAAAACTGAAATTGTCAGTATGCCTCTCTTTTATGTCCCACTCCACCAGTGCAGTTTTCAGTAACTCCGCAATGTTTATGCTCTCATGCATTGCGCGTGTCTGTGATGTAATCCTAACATACGACTCAGTAACGGGCCACTCGCTCTGCCGAGCTAAAGGATTTTTTTACCTTTTCGTAAATTCTGGGTACTTCTACGTCCGTTATGTGCCTGCAAGTCGGAATCACACAACACGGCTCCATTGTGTTCACCATATGCCCGAAGCCGGGGTGTTCACTGTCGCAAATCCTTACAAATAAAATATACCACCGACTCTGTTATTTTCTTTGCACAAGCTAAGGTATACGGAAGCTTGTTGGTGATATTATATGAATGAATCTACTTTACGCCATTTGCTTTCTCGCACCCGCTTACTTTTGAAACATCCGTATGACAGCGAATCACAGCGACATCAACAGGAACGGAAAAAATGGTTATGTAATTAAACGTCATTTTAAATCCGTTCAATACATGAATTATTTAAGGTATCGATATTATAGGTTGGACTATCGATACACTATCGTGAAAAAAAATTATCGCAATAATTTTGCACAGCCCTAATATTTAGCAGTGTAAACAGAAAGCCCGCTAGCACGCTTGTGCTATGCTAACGGCGCTGAGTGTTTTGGTTTAAGATCTTCAAGTAAATAACCAGGAGATGGTCATTGAGATATCAGGATAAGTTTAGCAACAACAGTGATAAGTAACAATGTATGCTATGAATAAAATACACTAATATGAAAGAAAGTACAAGTGCAGTGATGCAACAAACCGATTCCGCTGCAGTGAGGTGAAACTCCGCTTCGTGACGTTACATGGAATAGAAAACAGTATGCCACCTTCTGAAATGCACAGAGCCTAGAAGTAGTATAAAATCTAAACTGTATGTAGAAAAGACGTCTACAATGACCACATTTGGACTACAATTAGCCTCTAAATACAGGTCCTGTGGACGTCAATACAGGACGTTCGGTCTACGTTGAAAAAAAGACGTCATCTGGCGTCACAGTCTGCACCTTCAGGGGACCAAAATTGGAGAATGTGCAGAAGACGTTGTTTAGTGGTGATTTGCAGTCACTGTTATTAGCACTAGCAATAGACCGTTTAAGATTACTAACATTGGCCAGTTTGCAATAATAACATTGCACAGTTTTGAAAGTTCAGAGTTGATAAAACATGGGGTCTTTAAAATGCAAGTAAATATGAACAGCTGGGTTTTATCTCGGAGATGACGAGCCCTTTTTAAATCGCATAAGTTACTAACTACAGCTTGTTAAGTCCCAATTTCGAACATTACTTCACAATACTTTCTTTCTGAACCATACTCTCGATTAAAGTAAAAACAAAATATTTATCATGAGAGGTTGGTGCAACGTCCTCGCGTGGGTCCTTCGGGCAGAAAAGTCTGACATTTGTGGGAAAACTCCACCTGGTCAAAAGAGTGAAAATGATTCAGGACGCTAAAGAATTGTACCGACGAAACAATCACGAACTTTCACAAAACTAATTCTCATGCTCCAGAAAAATGCTGCATTGTACTGTGATGAGTTGCCACCCGTCCCGTGAAATACGGAATCGTCCCGGAATCGACAAAATGACGCGTCCCGTATCAAATCAATACGGTTTGTACGCGTTTGTCCCGTATTTTACATTATGGAGCATCCTATGCAAATCACCGCACCCGCATTGTGTGAAGACACATCCTATTCTGCCCCTGATTGGGTAATACTCGCTGCCATCGTTGGTTTGATTGGTTTGCTGGTTAATCACGGCCAATCAGAGTCAGAGGAGGGCGGGACGCCGCCTCGCTGGTTCTATTGGCAACAGAGAATCCACTTGAGACGATGACAGAGGCAGGTCCAGATACCCCTCAAGTCCGGCTCTGAAAGTGTCACAGCTGACATGAAAGCGGATGCAAAAATACAGACGAGAGTGGGAGGAATCGAATACTTGGCTGGAAAGTGTCAATGAATATCAAGCCAATTACACAATTTGTCCGCGAGTGTTCTCTGTGGCTCGTGGCCTGTCAGATGTGCGAAAGCATCCCTCGGTCAGACCACGGTCTTACATTTCTTCATACCTCCATCATCATCTCCTGAGGCAGATAGTGTCATGTTATTTATCACCTACATTTTCGGATTGATTACGTTAGATTTCATATGCTGCTAATAATGTAAATAATGTACATTAATGTACATTTTATGGTATGAGTTGTTTATTAAGGTTAAGTTGTACAGTCAGACACATAAGCACTACTTTAATAAGAGATAAGAGAGATATATTTAATACATATTTATTCAAAATAAAGTTTCTATGTGAATAAAATAAACAACTAGGCTATTTGTTATGTTTAACCAATTTATATAATTGCATCATTCACTACTATAGAATTAACAGTAGACTATATAGAAACGGAATAAATAAATACATAAATATATTAACTTAACAATATAAAAAATGTTGTTAAGTGTTTTACTTAAATAAGAAATGTTTGTAGATATTATGTCATTCACAGCGTGGTTTCACTGTTTGGATGTTGTTACTGCAAACAATGACAAAAATTTTAGCCCAAATCTTTGTTCACAAAACTTTATAAAATTATTCTCAAGTTAATTAGCAATTTCTTATCCTTCTCCCCTCAGGTTACAGCAGCTGAGTTAACACAGGTGTACCACACGGTTAAACACAACCTCTATGATAGTTCTTGCTCACTCTCAACTTTGAGCAGTCCTGTTCAGAGCTTTACTCTATCTGTTTGAAAGACAAACAGTTTATCAGTGCTGTACGGATTGACAAGAAGTACACTTATAAAAGAAAGTAGGCCTGACATGCTCCAAAACTGCCCACTACTACTTCTGGTCCACTGATGTTATTATTATATTCATGTTGTTAATGGAAGATCCTTTGCAAGTCTTCTGCACTATATTTATTTTTTCCAATATACTTTTTTGAGGATCAAAGCATTTGTTTAATTTATAATAACAAAGTTATGGATCTGTTAATTTAATAAGTTAATACATTATGGTTCACATCTCACAAGTTCCTCCAAAAGCTTATTTTTTGTGGTCTCAGTCACATTTTGTTGGCATTTTTTGTCATAGCTGAGTATTCAATATGACCACTTAAGTTGTGATAGTGAGAGACTGAGTGCATCTGATCACACACTGATTTCAATAGCAGATATCTTATTATAATGCCCATTGGTATCAATCTTAATATTTTTATGAAACCATGTTTTAACTTACAATATACCACCACTGGCACGCCATCGGGACTGTGGTCATCATGGACCAGAGGGGTGTGGCCCCCGCTGCGGCAGGCGTCCCTTATTTTTCTGTATTGAAGGTGGCAACCCTAAATATTAAGTTGACAAGGTCTCTTCTTTAATTTAGAAACAAAGCTTAAAAATTTAATTTGTGGTAGCTTTCACGATTTTTTATGTTTTTTCAAACACTGGAAACCCCAACCGAAGCAACATAAAATGTCATTTTTTAACCATGTGAATTAAAATTTAAACCACAACAGTGTGATAGAAGTCAAAGTAAATAGAAAAATCATATTTTTTGCAGTATTTCAGACTGAGTACGACATGTGTAGCTTATATATAGGCCCTATATGTCTGATGCCTGTTGGGTTTCTGCTTTTACTTGATGGCTGATTTGATCACTGTTTGTGAAATGCCAATTGTGTGTTATGAGCTGGAGTGCAAAACAATCGTCTATTTTATCATTTTTAAGACCGCATGTCAACTGGGATGGACATTAAATCAGTAAAATCCTGTGTTGTACAAGTCTAAAATATCTTCAGATTTTTAGATCACATAATCAAATCAAATACAACAGGGACAAGACGATGAGTTTACCATTAACTGGGTTAACAATCAGTGAGGGATTATTAAAATTACAGAAACATTCAGTTTTATTGGTCTAATCAAAAAACGAGATAATGTCCATTCTTATTGAAGCAGGGTCTGAAGGGGTTAACACAGCCCACAATGCATTGCATATACAGTACAAAACCATATAGCAGAAAAACAGATGGCTGTAAAACAGAAAGTGTGCAGGGTGTCTAGCTGACAGCGGCGAGGACAATAAACTAAAATTAACTTCTAAATCCAGAAGGTATCTAACAACCTGAGGTGGCAAAAGTTCTTAAGTACAGTAAAGTACCACCTCTGTAGTATATTACCCATTATTTCACGTTGGTGATTATTGTGGACCAATAGCAATAACCCTGTTTTGAGTGTCTCTGACCCCACTGTGATTGACAGGTCCAGGGTTATTGTGGCACTCTGTAAGAACAGATGTTTTTCTCTTCCTCTAACAGGACAACTAGCCACATGTACTGTCTGCTAGGGCCGGTGTAGAAGAGTCTGTCATCTGTTTAAAGAGGAAAGGTTGCACTTAAAAAAAGAAATCATATAAATATCTGACTGAGATTAAACTACATTATGATCTCTATTATGATATGTATTAATACCCTGCTACAAAAATAAACAATTATTGTGGATTTAATGGTTATAATAGAAATAGTTTTGGTTGGGATGGAAACTACTCTGAAAATCCCCAAAGCACCACAGAAAGGAATTTTGCAATGTTTAAATGATAGAAAAAATGGTTTTGACAGATGGTCAGTTTCTTTGCGTTTAGTTTCCTTTGAGGGTATCATTCATAGACGCCCGTTTTACCTTCTGATGCTCTGTAGGGCTTTTTTGTGCTTAATTTGTTTATTGAACTTTTATCACAATGAAAGAATACAGATACAGGAGAACAGTAACGTTATTCCCACAAATCGTGTTTCTGTGACGGATCGGGTAGCGATGCTCCTGCTTACTCTCTTCACTGGTGTGAACCCCTTCATGTCCATTCAATAGTTATAGTGCACTAGACTGTAGCAGAAGAATCCTGCCCACTTCTTTGCATTGTGATCACGTGCTTCAGTGCTCTGAGAGTGTTTATAGTGCTGTGAGTTTAACACTTCATGACTGACAACACAACACAACACAATCTTCATCATCACACAAACCAACAAGAACAACAATGACGTTCAGCATCATCTTCATCTGGACACTCACAGTGTTTGCTCAAGGTTTGTGTAGTAACATTTTCATCATTATTATTCATTCATTGAAGAGTGAAATCTTCATTTGTTTCAGTGTTTCTTATATTTCATGTTTGTTGTTTCTTTCAGAGTGTAGAGGACAGTACACTGTTACTCAGACTCCATCAATAACAGCAGTTCAACCAGGACAACATGTTCAAATAAACTGTAAAGTCAGCAGTGCAGTGAATGGTGGAACTTACTTACACTGGTACTTACAGAAACCTGGAGAAGCTCCTAAACTCCTCATATATATCACATCAACCCTCCAGTCTGGAGTATCATCTAGATTCAGTGGCAGTGGATCAAACACAGATTTCACTCTGAGCATCAGTGGAGTTCAGACTGAAGATGGAGGAGATTATTACTGTCAGAGTTTACACTATATCAACAGTAAATATGTGTTGACACAGTGATAAAGAGTCGTACAAAAACCTCCGTCAGTCAGACTGAACAGCGACTGCACTGATACACCTCACACATACTGCAGCTGCTGAGGGAGGAGAGTTCCTTTAAATAACAACAATTGAATTTTGTTTTACATTGTTTTTAAAACATTTCAGCAGTTGTTTGTTTATTTATTTGTGACCAATGTTAATTTTTTATTGGTTTGGTACAATTTGTACAAGCATTTACAAAACACTACACAACAGATGATCAAAAATACACTTTTCTGCATGTTTACAAACAGTAACTGACTTACATGATGTTATAAATATCAAACTTTTAATTTGCATATCTTGTTATTCTCTTTAATATCATTTAATTCAACTGATCTTAATGTTGAATCAATGAATCATTATGTCCATAGATTTTTAACTGTCTGATTGTTATCTGATCATTTGTAAGTTACAGTTGTATGTTCACCATCAACATGATCATGTCTCCCTTCTTCAAGACATGGATGAAGCTTGCAGTGATATAACGCAGAGCAATATCAAGCCTGGATTCTTCATGCCAGAAGGTTTTCCCCATGGAGCCTGAACAATAAGGACATTCCCTGAGATTTTGATGAAACTTTATGTCTAAATGTTGAAGAACGGCTTGATGTTAATGAATATTTTGTGGATTTCAGATCTCCATTAACAGTTTGTCCCCTTTTTTCACAATGCACCCACAGTATTGTTGTACAGACTGTAAAATAAACTATTAAATTCTTTCTGCTTTCATATGTAAACAACTCGTGTTCTGTGATCCATGTTGTTCATGTTGTTGCCTATATTCTGTATTTTATGGCCTTTGTCAGTTTGTTTGGGCTTAAGTGTAACATTCATTGTGTTTGCTGTGTTTACAGTTTTACATTCATTCAGTACTGAAGGTGATTTGAAACCTGTACCTTGTATTGTTTGCTGCTGAATGAACGACTGTTACAGTAAAAGTATTTCACAAGTTCACCGATGCAGATAATAAAGGTTAGCAGAAGTATGAAAGGTTTGTGTGTTTGGCGTGCTGTCCGGGGAGCGGCACCGAGCTCGCCGGTTCCTTCTGAACCCAGAACACTCTCCTGTGTTTTCATGGTTCACTGAGTGATGTTTATTTATTGTATTAAAAACACAAAATGAGTCAAAGTCAAAGATTCAATATGATTTTATTTGTTGAATTAAAAAAAATAACACAATCAGCAGTGAATGAATAAAGCACACATGCACTGGTGTGAGAAGCTGTTTGTGAAAAGCAGAGCAGATGTCAGATGAGACAGAGACAATGAATGTAGAAACACATGTGAGACACGAGTGAGACTCAGATGAGAACAGAAGTCAGAGAGAGAGAGAGAGAGAGAGAGAGAGAGAGAGAGAGAGAGAGAGAGAGAGAGAGAGAGAGAGAGAGAGAGAGAGAGAGAGAGAGAGAGAGAGAGAGAGAGAGAGAGAGAGAGAGAGAGTCTAGTATGAACACTGATCTTGTCTCTTGAGTTCTCTAGTGACTGTTTGACTGTTATCTTTGTGTTTGGCCTCACAGCTCACTGAGACCCCTGAGCTCCACTCCTGCTCAGAGAGAGTCAGACTGCTGCTCCAGCTGTACAGACCGTTCTTCTCCAGGAGCCCAACACTGCTGTCCTGAGATCTGCTGCTCCCGTCCACCTTCCACATCACACTCCAGTCTGAGGGGAAACCCTTGTTGAGCAAACACATCAGTGTTGCTGTTTTCTTTGTGGAAATCTCTTCACTGGAGGGCGGCAGGACGCTCACTGTAGGACGAGTGAAGCCTGACAAACACACAATAGTCACAAACTCACACAAGAAACAAACAACTTCATAATAAGATCCAAATAATAAATAAATAAAAATGAGATCTTCTGTAAAGTTTCTTTTTCATTCATGTTGATCTGAATGTTCATACAGTTTTCACTAATGTTTACAAATGCTCTGAATCACCAAAATAATGTTTGTAAATGATTTTTGATTTTAGAAATTAAAATAGATTAAAATATAAATATAGAAAGTAGCTGTAACATCAACTACAGTGACAAAGTCTTAACAGCATTTCAAATAA
Source organism: Barbatula barbatula (assembly GCF_947034865.1). Classification (NCBI taxonomy): domain Eukaryota; kingdom Metazoa; phylum Chordata; class Actinopteri; order Cypriniformes; family Nemacheilidae; genus Barbatula; species Barbatula barbatula. The sequence goes on from NC_136788.1 coordinate 4,232,533, forward strand.
TCATAAGAGTCAAATAACTGGTTTTGAAAAATATAACCTAACAATATATTGAATGCAATAAATAAATAAATAGAAATTTAAATAGTTTTTGTAACACAGAATACATTTATTTGATGGTCTATTTTCACGATGCAAGTTTGATATATTTTATAGCGCACTGAACATGTTATTGTTTTACAACATGAGCCAAAACTTCATCAGAATAGGAAACTGTGCAAATAACTTTAATCCACAGTAAAACACTTTTTTATTTGTTCACATTAATGACATAATTATAAATAATAATAATAATAATAATTATAAATCTTTAAACACATCTAAACCTTTGCTCGAATATTATAAATTAAAAAAAACAGGGGCTCTGTTTCAGATTTGTAAGTAAATTAGAACAAAGTCATTTTTTAAACCACATGAATATGATCTTATTTATATATTTTTATATTTCCTAGTTGATCTCTATATAGATGAAAGCAGAAATCTGTTATAATATTATTGAATGTTTTTACTTACTGCCAACATCCAGTCTGGTGCCGCTGCCGAAAGTGAACCACAGTGATACAAACTAATAGAGCGACTGTACAAAAACCTCTGAACGCTTCAGTAACTATAAACACATCACAAACACATCTTTACACTTTATCACACATTCACACATCATACACATTACATTTCATTTAATCTCCTGGTTATTTATGACTGTGTACAATAATATGATCTTATTTTACAAATGCTTGTGTAATTTCTGCAAGAAAATCCTGAAAATTCTCACAAGTTTTAATTCTCATATGTGACTCTCATAACCTAAATCATCAATGTTAAACATGGACACAATATTCAAAGTTAAAGCATTGCAGTCAAATTGATGATGTGATGATACAAATACAACATCATGATCAATAATATAAGAAACATATGCACATGACGTATACTGTATTAAATATATTATCTTTTGTAACGCAAAACACACAATATTCACATTATCTAAAAGATACATAACACATCACAAGTCCAGTATTTGAGTGTGTTGATGTAAATGTAGAGATTGAGTTTGCATTGTGATCACGTGCTTCAGTGTCTGAGAGTGTTTATAGTGCTGTGAGTTTAACACTTCATGACTGACAACACAACACAATCTTCATCATCACACAAACCAACAAGAACAACAATGACATTCAGCATCATCTTCATCTGCTTGTCTATCATCTTCATCTCTTCTTCAGCCGAGCCACCCATCCGGTAGTCGGCTGGAGGAAGGAGGTGAAGGGCGTGGCTGTCTCCGGGTTGGAGGCCTCTGACGAGGACCCCCAGGATTCTCGCCTCCCCCGCTTGCCACCAAGGCTGACTGCGAGTGGGGAGGCTGTAGGTGGTGGAGTGGATGGTGTGGCGATGCCCATAACCCCGATTTGCAGGGTACGGCCCTCGGAGATGGCGGCCAGCGGGGGGGAAAAACTGGGCTGGACTGAGAACCCTGGGCTCTGGCCGATTCATGGCATACCTGATCTGGTCCCAGCGGTCGCAGCATCTGCATCTCCTACCGCACTAGTGGTTGGTTGAGACCGCTATTGAACAGGACCATCTGTTCCTGCTCATTGTGGACCATCTCCCCTGCAGTCTCAAAGAAGCGGTCCGCAAACTCCAAAACGTCGGAGTGACCCTGGCGTAAAAAGAAGATGCGATGAGCCTGGGTCCCTCGCCTTGCCTCCATCTTGCCTGCTTGGTTCAGTAATGGCTCGTTCATTCTGTCGTGAAAAAGGGTGAATGTGGTGGAAGAACCCAAGTGCAGGCAGCGGTGAAGGGGTTAACAGATTTTAAAATATACACAAAACAGAAAACAAACACAAGAACAGGGGACATGATAAACTGATAAGAACTAAACACACTACAGCAGGATCCCAGGGATTGGGGGGAATGTGCCATTGTCTCCGGCTTCTTGTCAACTGGCACATTTACTCATACGAGATGTCATAACGTGGACGGCCTCTATATATATGGCTTGTTCTAGATGTCGGTGGTGGGACTGGTAGTTGACCAGCAGCTCTCCCACCATCAAACTTGGCGCAGCGTGGTACAACGTCTCGAGAACAACAACGAGTTCTCTGGTTTCGACATTTTGACAACGAACCACGGACAAAATACTGTCAATTGTTCTGGCAATTGTTCTAAATCTCTATGCTGATGATACGCAACTTTATATTTCCTCGAAGCCTCATGAAACACAGCAATTCCACATCGACAATAGCTGTCACCATCAGATGCAGAGAAGCTAATTCATCCCTTTATTACATCAAGACTAGATTACTGTATTGCACTATTAGGTTGTTGCCCTGCAGGCCTATTATAAAAACTCCAACAAGTCCAAAATGCGGCTGGTCAAGTTCTTACACGTACAAAAAGTATGAGCATATTAGCCCGGTTCTGTCAACCTTGCACTGGTTACCTATAAAGCATCGCATTAATTTTTAAATCTATAAAGCCCTGCATGGTTTAGCTCCTCACTATTTGAGTGAACTTCTTTTGTATTACAGTCCTTCATGTGCACTACGCTTATGACAAGCCATTTTGTCATTTAATCCTTGACGTTTACTAGCATCTATTTATAGGCTACTAGTACTTATTGTTTAGTTACTAGTAACTATTCCGCTAGATACTAGTACTATTCATTTGATACTAGTACCTTAATATTAGATACTAGTGCTTATTTATTAGATACAAGTACTTATTCATTAGGTACTTATTCAGTAGATACTAGTACGTATTGATTAGATACTAGTACCTACATTTAGATACTAGTGCTTATTTATTAGATACTAGTACTTATTCAATAGATACTAGTACTTATTCAATAGATACTAGTACTTACTCATTAGATACTAGTACTTATTCATTGCATACAAGTATTTAATCATTAGATACTAGTCCTTATTTAATAGATACTAGTACTTATTACATCAGTGACTAGTAATTATTCTATTGTTAAATGTGTAGTAACACATTTCAGATTTTTGCCATTGATTTCTATGGAGGTCTGTCATGTGGATATCAACTATTCAGTTCCGACTAGTGTGTCTTGTGATGTTCGCTAGTACCTACTTAATAGTTACTAGTATTTATTCATAAGCTACTGGAACATATTTATTATGTACAAGTACATATTTTCAAGATACTAGAATCTGCCAAACAGATACCAATGCTTATTTTTTAGATACTTGCACTTATTCATTGGATAATAGTACCTATTAAATATATACTAGTATTTATTCTATTTATACTAGTATTTATTCATTAGATACTAGAACTTATTTATCAGAAACGAATAAGTGTTTATCAGGAACTAGTATTTATTAGATTTATAATAGTACCTATTCATGAGATACTAGTACTTTTTTTCAATAGTGACTAGTAAGACATTTTATATTACTAATAAGATTTGCAATTGAACTCTACAATGGCCGTTCTGACTAGTTATTACATATGACAGGTAAAAAAACTATTGTAACCAGTAAGATGAGAAATGTTACTTGTAACAACCGTAAAAGACACTAGTGTCTAATATAAAAGTACGAGTACTTAATTAAGTACTACTAGTGCCTATGGAATATTTACTAGTATACATTGAATACAAATACAGTATTTAATAACAAGTACTAGCATTAAATGAATACATACTAGTAGTATTAAAAAGATACTGAAGTCATTATTGTAATAAGTACTAGTCAGAAATTAGTAACTGATATCAAAAACAGAATAACTACTAGTAACTATTCATTTAAAGATATATTCAGCCTCAAAAGTAACTAGTAAGAATGGGTTTGGAGATATCTTAATTCAAATAGATAATTACATAAACATGATTACCTTTCAGCCACCCAATCAGAGTTAACATGATAATACTGTGCAAAATGACCTTGTCTTGTTAGCTTGTCTAGCTAATTGGTTAGCACGAAAACACAAAGAAGGGTTTGTTTATTATCACAATTTTTCTTTTGTTATGTGGAATATCATGTGATAAGCTTACTTTCGTTAGATGGTAGAGTTATATGGGATCTTGCACAGCCGCTTTTACACGATCCTGCACAGCTGCTGCAATATTACATTTACAATGAGCAATAATCATATCACAGTTTAAATAAAAGTTTTAGCTCATGTGAGGGACCGAACAGTCAAGGTAAGGAAGGCAATGAAAAATAGTTTCCAAAAAACATATTTAATATAAAGTCAGGCGTTTACACAAATGATTCCAAAAAGGAAACTAAAGTCCAAATGAACAAATCAAATGTTTAGGCCTATAACTGAGGTCAACAGAACAAACAAACCTCAAATAATTTAATACCTAGGGGAAACCAACCTGCCCTACTAAGGAAACAGAGGAACATTTATACAAATGGACTAGTCCACATTAACACACAAGGGGAAGACAAACCACAAACTTCAAAATACACTCAAAATGAATACAAACAAGATCAGTTTCATGATTAGAAAATATAACTAAATGTCTAACTTAAGTCAATGACGTAACAAAGCAAGCAAACAGGAAATTAGTATAAGAAATCCGGATCCACACATTATATTCCCCCCCACAGTCAATCGGCTGATTGGTAGCGGCAGGTGGAACTAAAAACGGCAGTCCGTGCAGCCTGCCGGCCCTTAACACGAAAGCCCTGCGAATCGGAAGTCTCTAATCACCAGGCAACAGCTCCGAACCTCTGCAGCACCCCAACGGTAACTTAAACTCAAGAAAATCAATATTAAAGTCAGTGTACCATACAACATAAACCAGATTGCGTGCACTCAAACCAGCTAATGATGTATTGCCACCCAAAATAAATATGCAAATGAGAAATGAAGTGTCTGAGTCTTCTTACTAAATATATATCTATAATGTGAATGCAGAAATCAAATTACCAATATACATATACAAATTAGGTGCGTGTGTGTAGGTGTGCGCAACATTACCGCTTGCTAATGTGTGGCTGCATCGCGGGCCATCACAGCTCATCATGCTGCTTCTGGTTTTACATGTGTTTTGTGTGTATTTTCATGCGATTTGGGGGTATTTTTATATGAATAAAGAATAAAGGTAATGGAAGAGTAGCCAATAGCGTCATATAAAATGTTAAATATAACATGAAATGAACTTGAAAACATCGCGACCGGTCAGCTGATTTTCTTTAATCATTATTATTTTCTCTTCTTTGCTCTATGCTGCGTGTATAACACGGTCAGGTTCAGAGGTGTGTCAGAACATTGCTATATCGCCTTCTTTGCTGTTTTAGGTTTATTGATTTCAGGGGCGGCGTTTGCGTATGGCCCTAGCGTTCAGAAAACATTGTTGAAATAAAGTACGTGTGCATAATGAGACTCATTATAGATAATTAAACTACTTTACACTGATGTGTACATGTAGCATAGGCGTCGGAAGCATGTGTATTTGAGAATGTATAAACACCGTTAAGTCACCCTAGCTTCATTGACGTATAGTCGGTAAGACCGAAGATATGTAGTTTTGACGTGACATCATCGTAATGTTGGTTCGAAGCTCTTTTTGGCTAAACTCGTTTGTCTGCATTTTCCACATTTAAGATCATATACAGGCATTTATTTTCAATAAAACAAAGAAACTGTCTACAAAATGCCTAACAGTGGTTTTGGAATCAAGTGTGAGGTTATGGGTAGTGGGGATGGTCTTTATTTTCCCAATTAGTTGGCATCCATTTAATAATTTTAATAAATCGAATAATTTACACTATTGTTATTGTATTTCATTCATAATGTACAACGCTATCTGTGAAAAATAAAAAAAATATATTGTACGGAAAGACTTTGTAGTGCAGTCGCAGTTTAGGCTATTATGTATTTTGCGATTTGCCACTAGCTATGCCAGGATTAGCTTAAAAATGAAAAGAATCAAGGCTTAACAACCCTGCGACAAGGTAAGACATGTTTTATATTTAATCTTGTTTGCTGAATCTGATCAATGGTTGGTTTATATTTTAGTCTCATAGTCGATTAACGTAGTCGTTGGTGGTGGTTATGACAACATCTGGCTGTGGGTTATTTTTTACTACTTTAAGTTTTGTGGTTACATATATGTGGTATCATTTGGTTTCATTGTGGTTCGTTTTTGTATGGTCTGAGGAAATTTCGCCATACGCTAGGTTTTGATGAAACACCACTACTGATTGATGAAAAAACAGAGAAACTCACATGTACACTCAATTGTTAGCTGAATTGTATTTTTCTAATAATACTCATTAATGTAAGCCGAGTATTTGCTTTGATGTTCTTGAGTATGCGGTGTGTTGTTTAAAACTGTTCGGTTCAAATGTGGGTGCAAAAAATCCATTAAAACTCTAGCAGAGGTGAAAAGAAAAAAGCATGGTAAAAAGATTAAAATTACTTCATTTTACTTTAAATTCCTTTAACATTCTCCAAGGTATTAACATTAACATTTTTCATAACTCCATGTAGGACGTTTCTGTACATAAATGTAAGCACTGTGGCAGTAGTAATGCAATATTTAGAAAATGTACTCTTGTACTCTTGATACTCAAGTACTTTTAAAAACATGTACTTCAGTACTTTTACTTAAGTACACATCTGACTGTAGTACTTTTACTTGTACTTGAGTAAAATTTAGCAAGGGGTATCTGTACTTTTACTCAAGTAATGAACCTGTGTACTCTGTCCGCCTCTTTAAATAAGGCTTATATTTTTACTATAAAGTATGTTTAAAACCTAATGCGTGTGCGGTTAGGATCGTGGTGCTTCTGTCAAACGGGCAGGGTGAGGTACGGAATTAAATTAGTGATGCCGGACGGGTCAGGTGGTCTTTTAATTACTACATAGGTGGGGTGGGTTCGCTTTTATCAAACAGTACCAGTGCAGGACTCGGCTTTTGATTCTATTATTGGCAGTTGATCCAGAAACTATTTAATTAATGCCAACCAGACAAACAACCTTAATACCAAGACGAAAGTGTACTTATGCTGAAATGAATAGCTATATGACAAAATATAGGCTATGTCGTGTGCCTCTTATTGCTTTTTGACGGCGAGATCGAGCTTTCGAGGCAAATGCACGCGGACGTATCTTGTGGGGCATTTTAAACAATATCGTGTTGCACAGGGCATACCAAGGGCATTAATGATGACAAAACAATAACGTGTTAAAGAAAAACTGACTAAACTCACTTAGTGTAGTTCTTTACTGAAGGACGATGAATAAATTTAAATCACATGCCGTCATTTTACCACTTTCATCTATATAGAGGTGCTGGTCATATAATTAGAATATCAAAAAAAGTTGATTTATTTCACTAATTCCATTCAATAAGTGAAACTTGTTTATTATATTGATTCATTACACACAGACTGATTTATTTCAAATGTTTATTTCTTTTATTTTTGATGATTATAACTGACAACTAAGGAAAATCCCAAATTCAGTATCTCAGAAAAATTTAATATTACTTAAAACCAATACAAAGAAGCTGTGAACAGCTGTGTTGACCTTGGACCTCAGAAAACACAGTGGACCAACACCAGCAGATGACACGGCACCCCAAACCATCACTGACTGTGGAAACTTTACACTGGACCTCAAGCAACGTGGATTGTGTGCCTCTCCTCTTTTCCTCCAGAATCTGGGACCCTGATATCCAAAGGAAATGCTAAATTTACTTTCAGCAGAGAACATAACTTTGGACCACTCAGCAACAGTCCAGTCCTTTTTGTCTTTAGCCCAGGCGAGACGCTTCTGACGCTGTCTGTTGTTTGTGTGTGGCTTTACACAACAGCTGAAACCCACTTTTTTTCTACCACATCTTTTCCTTCCCTTCGCCTCTCTATTAATGTGCTTGGACACAGAGCTCTGTGAACAGCCAGCCTCTTTTGCAATGACCTTTTGTGTCTTGTCCTCCTTGTGCAAGGTGTCAATGGTCGTCTTTTGGACAACTGTCAAGTCAACAGTCTTCCCCATGATTGTGTAGCCTACAGAACTAGACTGAAAGGCCATTTAAAGGCCTTTGCAGGTGTTTTGAGTTCATTAGCTGTTTAGAGTTTGGCACCAGGTGTCTTCAATATTTAAGCCTTTTCACAATATTTTCACACATTATATTTGTTTCCTTTCAGTATAGTTTTAGATTTTTCGTGTCATTAATGTTTTACTGCAATATATAAATACCTCATGCTAGAGCGCATTCATGGCAAAAATCATAATGATTTGCTGTAATTGCGATTATTTATGTTGATTAAATTGACATCAAAATATTTCTAAAATGTTTCAAAACTTTCTGTCAGGTAACTGTATGCCGTATTCTTTAGGCTAAATATTCTGTTCCTGAAATACGTGATAAGCATGTCTCAAAGGGTCAACGCATTTTACACATTACACACAGAGTGATCGCAGTGAGCTACAAACGACATAAACGTATTTTCGCACGTTGTTCATGGTGAGGGTATAACCGGTTCCACTCGCCCCGCTCTGCGCAGGCTTCGAACCTACGCCGGTCTGAATGGGAGACTGGTGCTCTACAGAGGAGCCTAAAGACCACAGTCGTAATATTGTATTCTGTTTAATTCAAAAAGTAATTTAATGGTTCTGCATTGATCTTAAAAAGAAGATTGAGCAATAAAAACAAACTACAGATAAAGGGAGAGGCAAGGTTTCCCAAATCAGCTGGGAAGTCGTGAATTCCATGTTGTGCCAAAAGTGCCACCAAATTGTGTTCCCTGAATGGATCATCACCAAATACATTGTTGATAGAAGTGCTGTATGTCATGATTCTGCCGCATCATGTCATGTTTCTCTTGGTATAATGGCAGGATCATGACAGAACCTCATGTTTAATTCAGGTATGTTATCAGGCGAGAGTATCCATCTATAGCTCCACGAATCACCAAGCCCCATCTAAAAAGAAACAAATGAAAATTCATAAATTTAAATAGATTATTAGTATTTTAACCAAACAAATCTTAACAAATAAACTAATGACATTCTGGAACTTTGATTTGTGTACATACTTTAGCTCTGCATCCATAGAAAAAAGTTATCACACTCTGCATATGTGATTCTCAAAACATATTTTTTTTCAAATATATAAAACATTTTTGCATGTATGTTTCTTTTAAAAGCTTTTATTTTAAAAAATATTTTTCAAAATGACTCCATTACCGTAACCCTCTGTAAATGTCAACTTCATAACATGTATTGCTAAAAAAAGCAATATTTTATTCTTCATACAAGATTGTATTTTTTATGGATTGTCAACCCCACATCCAAATAAAAGAAATCACAACATTTTAGAAAGCTCCAAGCTTTGGAAATGAGAAAGCGACACAATTTTGCTATTTTTTTTTAAATTGGTTTCATGAGAATGACCCGCATACTTTATGGTGGAGAAGAGGGAGAAAGGGTTCAGCTAAATAGGCCTGCTTAAAGAAATCTTATGAACAATTAAAGCAATGTTCATATTAAGTTCAGTCACATCACAACATGAAGGTTAACAATATCCTGAATACCTTATAAGGCGCATATTCATATTATTTGGATGTGGAACATAGTAGGTTCTTCTGGCCACAGCAGAGCTCCATCTACGTGCAGCAGCTTGGTCAATGTTAGCCAATGTCAGTCTAACTCTCTGACGAGTTATCAGCAATCCCTCTGCTCGCAGCAATGCTCTCATCATCTGTTATGATGGGGTGTGCATGATAACCAGAGGCGGACAGAGTACACAGCTTCATTACTTGAGTAAAAGTACAGATACCCCTTGCTCAATTTTACTCAAGTACAAGTAAAAGTACTACAGTCAGATGTCTACTTAAGTAAAAGTACTGAAGTACTTGTTATTAAAAATACTTGAGTAACAAGAGTACAAGAGTACATTTTCTAAATATTGCATTACTTTTGCCACGGTGGTTACATTTATGTACAGAAACGTCCTTCATGGAGTTAATATGAAAAATGATTAATATGAAAAATATTAATGTTAATACCTTGGAGAATGTAAAAGGAATTGAAAGTCAAATGAATAGAAATGTTATTCTGTATGACTAAATATTTTCTAACATGTTATAATCAATATTTATTTCTTCAAATATGCGCACCATTGAGAAGACGAGAATGAATGTTTTATGAGTGATGATTTCGATTCAAAATAACGAACGTTATAGATCAATTATTTTGCACTCCTGGCATAAATTAAGAAATGAATGTCACTGCAAACCAGTTTAATCATAAACAGTGGTCACAAATAGAAGCTGGAATCAGTTCAACAAACAATATTGTAATCCTGTCTAGGCCAGCTGAACTGTTAAATGTAAAGAAATGTAAGGAAGTTTATTTCAATGTACGTATCTTGACATGCTTCCGCAAATTGGAGGAGGAATTGTTGTAGGCGGTGATAAAATTCTGTTTGGTACACAGCAAACACTTAAAGCGAAAAACTATCATTAACTTGTTCAGATAATTGAAATAGTCTGGCGAGCTGGGGCACATTTCCGGGATGGACCTGCTGCATCTTCATCCATTGTTTCGTCCATGGTTTCATCTCTTATCCAAAATGGAGTTGACTTTGGCGGAAAGCTGAAGGTGATTGCTGCTAGCGCAGGGCCAGACGGGATCTGCTGACTTCTTTTGTTAATTCTGCGCAGAATTCTTTTCTTAATCTGCGGAATAGTTTTAAATTGTTTGAAATGTGTTATAAGTTAAAACATTTTTTTAAATAAATGTGTTAAAAGATTTGAGAGAATGGGCCTTTAAACTTTACAAAATAAAAGCATTTACAAATCAGCTGTCACAATTGCAATAAAACCTAAATAAAAACGTTATGAACTTGTTTTATAAACACCATTATTGAATATTGACCTACTTGTTAAATTAAAATATACATTTAACATTCAGAATGACATATTTTTATAATGATGATCATACATGTAAACTGTGCGCTGTTCACAGTTTTAAACTATGACGATCTCAGTCGTGTTTTTGACTTCTTTAATGGATCTTTCAGTGATACTGTTTCAGCACATGAGATGAAGAATTGTTGTGTGTGAGTTTGCTGCGTCTGATTACGCAGCGCTTCTTAAACTCAAGTATAATGTGTATGCTAAGCTTGCTTTTATCAACAAAAACATGTGGTATACTAACACGACTACCGTATCGTGTGGACATTTATCTAGACAGCCTGCTTAATTAGCAGTTTTTACTTTTGCTTTGCGTGAGGAAAAATTTGCTTGTTCTGTAGCCTACTTTAGAAACGATCACGATCTATAAGCTTCGCTTGAGAAGTAGACTGTGGATGTCTTTGGAATCGATCACGCCATAAAATCGTCAGATTGCAGCAATAAACAGCAGAGTACTTGATGCATACTCAATCAAATACATGGTACTATTCCGCGGAAATAGCAGTGGATACTCGCGGACGCGTATTCCGTCTGGCCCTGGTGATGGGCTGTCCTAATCAGTGGTGCCTGCACAATCCAATCACGTTTGAGAGGGAAACAAAATATTGAGGGTTTTTAGAAGTAACGGGTACTTACGGTTATAGATAGAAATGTAGCGGAGTAAAGAGTACAATATTTGTCTCTCAAATCTACTTGAGTAAAGTCATGAGTACTCCTCAAAAATTATACTTGAGTAAAGTACAGATCCCTCAAAATTTTACTTAAGTACTGTACTCGAGTAAATGTACTCCGTTACTGTCTGGCTCTGATGATAACTATAAGAATCTGAAGTATTGCACTTGAACATTTACATGTATGCTTTTTGAAGGCAAGTATTTTTTTTATTAATATACCTGTTCCCTGGGATAAATTCCCATGACCCAACACGTTGCTCTACAAAGTGAGCTATAGGAACACAACATTTTTAAGACTCTTAAGAATATTTCACCCATTAAATCCAATACCAGTAGGCCTACTACATTTTGTCATAGAACAAAAACAAGAAGCATGTTAGGGACGATACCCTGTTGTCAGTTTCGTGAAGTTAAATAGGCCTGCTAGACATATCAATCACCGAAAATCTTGGCATACGAAATGACTTTGTTTACAAACTAATTTTGGGTGAATAATAACAAAGTAGTTCCTTATTATAATTATAATACATCATTATACTGAATATTATTTTAAATGTAAAGATGAAAAGGTTAAAAGGTTTGTAGTACTGTACCTCACTGCCAGATCTAGGAAACAGATTGTGGAGTCGTCTGGTGTGCTGTTCTAACTCCTCATCTATCAAAACAAATTTATGTGGAAGTCCGGATTGGCATCCCCAGAGCTTTTGTCCTCTTATATAGAAATGATGCAGAACATCCCGAAAGCCGTGCCATGCGTTTGATGGTGTAGCCCTGAGTCATTAGGAATTGCAGCTGTTGTAACTGTAATTGTAGGTCTCCCTCGCTGACCTATTACAGTTTTTCTCGGTTGTTTACACACAAATATTGGTACTTGAGACACAATGACCACAACATGTAACTCATTCACCAACCCCCTGAACCAATTCTGCTAAACTACAAGCACAATTCCTGCTTTACACTCACATTGCAGATCTAAAACACACTTTTTTTCAAAACACTACACACAATTCTCTGCATGTGGCACAATTTTCGGGCAGAAAAATCTCTTGTTTCCACAAGGAACACACTACCATTCAAATATCCACACTGACTCATCACATGGGCAAACACCTTTCACAAATGCTTATACTCCTTCTCCAAGCTATGGAAGAGGCATGTGGAGATATAGCAGCTGATGCTTTTCATGGCTGGACTGAAAAACATTGCTTGTGATGTGGATGAGGTGCTGTGGTCAGACCCAAACCGAAGAGAAGATGCAGCATAGTTTTTTTTACTGTAACTGTATACAGTAAATTCTTCTGTTGTTTTGTATGTAGACCACTGTATGCGCAACTTTGCGTTGGTTGGGATGTACACTGTACATTGTTTTTATTGGAAAAATAAAATATATTTGTTATCGTGTATTTGTGTGTTCTGACTATAAAATCCATTTTTGTATATATATATATATATACAAAAAATATTTTACAACACACTTATGTACTGTCTGTAGTAAGTGTACACTGTTAGATGTCGCTGTAGATTAGCAGCACATTACTGTAAAAATTCACAGTACAATACTGCATCTGTATATTACAGTAAAATACTGCAGCTCATAATGCATTCTGGGTAATTTTCATTGAGCGGGAAACTTTTACAGTAAATTTTGGTCTCGCTGTAACCTCGCTGTAGCTTTGCTGTAACGTGTAACGAAAGTGCGCCACAACGTCATCACGTCAAATCACACAGAGCCCATCCTGGTTGCAGCTGGAGGAGGATAATCGATTTCTGGCAGTTTGGTAAGTTTTTAGTTTGGTTTATTTTATGTGTTTCATACAAAAAAATTATTTTGTTTTTGTATTTTGCACAACAGTTTGTCACAGTGTTGTTTTAAACGTGGAATGAGAGAGATATGGTCGCCAACAAACGTTGCTTCTACCTCAGAAATTAAACTAAGTCAGCCCACTGCTTAAACCCGTTTTACACATCTCACTTAATGAATATAGGATTATTTCAACCATTTATGAGGGTTTTGGTGAGTTTATTTTCTGTCGAATAGTTGAAGTTCGTTTATAATGGCATGCTAGGTAAACCGACTTGTATTTGGTAATAGATAAACTCGCGTTTGTGTTCAAATAAAATAATCTTTGACCAATTCAACTAAGATTCCTCCTAAATAAATCTCATACGAAATAACAAAGTCACTGTAAAGTAGCCCACACAGCTACCGAACAGATTTATAAATGTGTTTGCGGCGCTTATTTCTGTATTTACGGTATATCCGCAAAAGCAGATATGTTGTTCTTTGTGTTTTACATTCAGTTGGCCAAAAAGTTTTGTATGACAATATATTTGTAGCGATATTGCTTCCAACACCTCAAATCAATGCTCGTACTTTGCTAAAGAGCGCTGCTGACTCCGCCTTTACGTAATGACGCTGTACGGAAAGAGCAGCGCGATCAGCTTTAAATGCATTTCCAAAAACACATTGACTTTCGCTACACCAACGGTATAGAAAATGCAATCCCAAATATTTGAACTCTTAATGTTAATGTATACAGGGGAAAACATTTAAATGATAATTTTGCTACATTTTTGATTGACTATCTTAAGGGTATATAATAAACAGAATGGTTTCTAAATTTCAGCAAGTAACATATCATTATATATTTCTTCTTACAGCTCTAACGTCACAGTTTGGTCCACTTTGCACCCTGGGCTTATGAGTTTCTGTAAGTATTGACCATATATTTATAATACAACTTTTATTCAAATTTGTTTCTGGTTTTACTTCTGACTTTTTAGTAACACTTACAATAAGGTTCTATTTGTTAACATAGGATGTTAATACATTTTAACATTTGGCAATACATTTTTAAATCAATCAATTTATCTCTGTTCACATTAGTTAATTCATAATGAATTCTCAAATATTATTAATGTTGAAAAATATATTGTTCATTGTTAGTTCATATTATCTAAACCATTAATAAATGTTATGGAATAAAACCTTATAGTAAAGTGTTACTGAATTTTCTTTCACCATTTACTTCACAATTTGTACTTATTTCAATGGCTAACAGATTTTGTTATTTTTGGCTTTCTGTGTTACAGTCTCACCATTGATATTTTGGCTGGATTTGGTCATTTTTAAACCGAGCAAGTCATCCCAGGATGTCCAGTTACAACTGCAAGTCATGTAGTTTCTCGACAAAAATACCCACACCCACACAACACTCTCACACAGCACCACACAACACTCTCACACACCTGCACACAACACTCTCGCACACACACACAACACTCTAACACACCCGCACACAACACTCTCACACACACACAACACTCTCACACAGCCCCACACAACACTCTCACACACCCGCACACAACACTCTCACACAGCACCACACAACACTCTCACACAGCCACACACAACACTCTCACACACACACAACACTCTCACACAGCCCCACACAACACTCTCACACAGCACCACACAACACTCTCACACACCCGCACACAACACTCTCACACACACACACACACACAGAACACTCTCACACAGCCCCACACTACACTCTCACACAGCCACACACAACACTCTCACACATCAACACACACAACACTGTCACTCTCACACAGCCACACACAACACTCTCACACACCCGCACACAACACTCTCACACACACACACACACACACACACACACACAGAACACTCTCACACAGCCCCACACTACACTCTCACACAGCCACACACAACACTCTCACACATCAACACACACAACACTGTCACTCTCACACAGCCACACACAACACTCTCACACAGCACCACACAACACTCTCACACACCCGCACACAACACTCTCACACAGCACCACACAACACTCTCACACAGCCACACACAACACTCTCACACACACACAACACTCTCACACAGCCCCACACAACACTCTCACACAGCACCACACAACACTCTCACACACCCGCACACAACACTCTCACACACACACACACACACACACAGAACACTCTCACACAGCCCCACACTACACTCTCACACAGCCACACACAACACTCTCACACATCAACACACACAACACTGTCACTCTCACACAGCCACACACAACACTCTCACACAGCCACACACAACACTCTCACACACCCGCACACAACACTCTCACACAGCACCACACAACACTCTCAAACACCCGCACACAACAGTATCACACACATACAAAAAACCCTCTCACACAGCCCCACACAACACTCTCACACAGCCACACACAACACTGTCACTCACCCAAACACCAACACTCTCACACAGCCACACACAACACTCTCACACACACACAACACTCTCACACAGCCACACACAACACTCTCACTCTCACACACAACACTCTCACACAGCCACACACAACACTCTCACTCTCACACACAACACTCTCACACAGCCACACACAACACTCTCACACAGCCACACACAACACTGTCACTCACCCAAACACCAACACTCTCACACAGCCACACACAACACTCTCACACACACACAACACTCTCACACAGCCACACACAACACTCTCACTCTCACACACAACACTCTCACACAGCCACACACAACACTCTCACTCTCACACACAACACTCTCACACAGCCACACACAACACTCTCACACAGCCACACACAACACTCTCACTCTCACACACAACACTCTCACACGGCCACACACAACACTCTCACACACAACACTCTCACACAGCCACACACAACACTCTTACACACGACACTCAGTTTGAATGGAACATTTTAACTACAGACCAGTGTTTTCTTTGCCAGTGTTAGATGACACCTGTCACTTTGTTGCTATTGTTTGTTTTGATATGTAATGTATGAATATTTTTGCTCACTTAAATGTTGTAATATATATAGTAGTCAACATTTGAAGTGGGTCAAAAAAGTTACAAGAATAGGTATTGTTCTCGCCTTTTTGTTCCACTTTAAATGTTGACTACTGTACATAGTCATTATATGTTGTTAATGTAATACATCATTCTTCAATACTGTTTTAAATGTTTTAATACTTTTTGTTTCAATGAAATGATTCAATAAAAAATTTGCCTGGATTGCCTTTCGATTCATAATGTCAAGTATAGCAGTTTTATAATATTAATAACTACAGATTTATATCCAAACTAGCTAGTAATTTGTCAATATAGGTATTACAGTAAATTGCAGTAAAAATATAGTAAAAATACAGTAAAGTACTGTGTTGTATCTATACAGCAATATTTTTTGTACTGTAGTAATCTATTACAGTACAGCACTGTAAATCAAAATACAGTAACTTACTGGCAACCGTGCTGCCAGTAACGTACTGTAAAAATACAAGCAAATCGTTAACAGTGTAATACTGAACCATATAAACAGCAAAGTCATTATGATGAATGGAGAAGTGCTTTCCATTCATCATAGTGTTTTATAAAGAGCACATCAGTGTTCAACCGGTTCTTATAAATGTTTATTCATATGATGGTTTGTGTGTGTCATTTGAAAACAAAATACCATTTTGAGAAGAAAGAACATTGTTTTGAATGTGAAGTTTCATTTTGCAGGAGAATTGAGGGGTTTTGCCAATTGTGTTTGTGTTTTTTGATTTGTGTGTAGAGTTCTGAGAATATGAGGCATGCTTTCAGAAAATGTGTGTAAACAATTGAGAAAAACTGTATTAAAATGATAAAAACTGATCAGTTTTATTGGTCTAAACAGAAGGGGATAATACCCTGCTACAAAAATAAACAATTATTGTGGATTTAGTGGATATAATAGAAATTGTTTTGGATGGGATGGAAACTACTCTGAAAATCCAGAAAGCACTACAGAAAGGAATGTTGTAAAGGTAGAAAGAATGGTTGTGACAGAAAGTTTCTCTGTATTTAGTTTCCTTTGAGGGTATTATTCGTAGACGCCGTTTTACCTTCTGATGCTCTGTAGGGCTTGTCAGGAATTTCTCCTTTTATGTGCTTAATTTGTTTATTGAACTTTTATCACAATGAAAGGATACAGATACAGGAGAACAGTAACGTCATTCCCACAAATTGTGTTTCTGTGACAGATCGGGTAGTGATGCTCCTATTTACTCTCTTCACTGGTGTGAACCCCTTCATGTCAATTCAATAGTTATAGTGCACTAGACTGTAGCAGAAGAATCCTGCCCACTTCTTTGCATTGTGATCACGTGCTTCAGTGTCTGAGAGTGTTTATAGTGCTGTGAGTTTAACACTTCATGACTGACAACACAACACAACACAATCTTCATCATCACACAAACCAACAAGAACAACAATGACGTTCAGCATCATCTTCATCTGGACACTCACAGTGTTTGCTCAAGGTTTGTGTCGTAACATTTTCATCATTATTATTCATTCATTGAAGAGTGAAATCTTCATTTGTTTCAGTGTTTCTTATATTTCATGTTTGTTGTTTCTTTCAGAGTGTAGAGGACAGTACACTGTTACTCAGACTCCATCAAAAACAGCAGTTCAACCAGGACAACATGTTCAAATAAACTGTAAAGTCAGCAGTGCAGTGGATAGTGGTAATAGATTACACTGGTACTTACAGAAACCTGGAGAAGCTCCTAAACTCCTCATATCTTATACATCAACCCTCCAGTCTGGAGTATCATCTAGATTCAGTGGCAGTGGATCAAACACAGATTTCACTCTGAGCATCAGTAGAGTTCAGACTGAAGATGGAGGAGATTATTACTGTCAGAGTTATCACTATCCAGGTGGCACTCGAGTGTTGACACAGTGATAAAGTGTCGTACAAAAACCTCCGTCAGTCAGACTGAACAGTGACTGCACTGATACACCTCACACATACTGCAGCTGCTCATACAACACAAACACACACAACACTGATCACTAACAACACTTTACTGATATATATAGTTATGAATATTAACATCCATACTGACTGCTGAAGGATCTGATTATTTTGACATGGTGATAGTTTGTTTTATTTGTGTCAAATTCCCCTAAATAATAATGAACATATTATCATCAACACATACAGTCACCTCTATATTCAATGTTTTTCTGTGTGTGTGTGTTCTTGTAATCCAGGTTTTAGACGACATATCTAATGATCTTTATGAGATAAACATTATGATCAGATGCACCAACAGCCGCTGTTCATCATCACCACATTTGTCCAGAGTTCAGTGTTCACAACAGTCCATTCATGGTTTATGTCAATCATAAATGTTACACGCACAACTTTATAACATAAGAATAAATATTTGGTCTATTTGGTTTACAGTATCAATATCGGCTGAGAAGTGCATGAACAGCACACAGTGTCATTTTATACATAATATTCATGTGTGAACTTTGATGACATAATAAAATCAGCAACAATAAAGAAGTGAAACTTGAGTGTTTCAGTTCAGATGATTGAACCAATCAAACATTGACACTGAGAGTGTTGAGCTGAAAATCACATTTGCATTGACAGGATGAAGAGACTCTGATGTTCTCAGAATAGATCGGCTCTGTCTCCAGAGATCATGTTCACAACACAACACCTGCATTTCACATTTACTCACACATGAACCTTTACACAACTATTAAAACTATTGAGAATCATGATACAGGACATTCCTGCACAAACACTACATGTGATTTTCTCTGTTGTCTGAATGAAGCTGTTAGACACAAATGAAACATGTTCAGAAGCTTTATTGAATGTTTCAGTAAACACAGCACACTGAAAGATGTCACAGAGGTTTGACACACGAGCTCTTTCAGTATTGATCTGCTGCACTACACTCATGAATGATGTCTGAAACGAGTCATCAACACTCACAGACACTATTGTGAATCTAGTTTATAGTGTTTGACTCTACAAACATACACCCCTCTCAAATTTAAATGTGCTGGCTAAGGCTAATCGTAAATTCAGTAAGATTGTTATTCACGTCGGCACAAGTGATGTTCGACTCCGTCAATCAGAGATCACAAAAGATAATATTAAAGAGGTGTGTGAGCTCGCAAGCATGATGTCAGACACTGTAATATTCTCTGTCCCCCCCCCCCTGTTTACCGTGGTGATGAGATACATAGCAGATTATCATATCTAAACTGCTGGTTGTCTGAATGGTGCCTGCAAAATAATATCGTTTTTATTAATAACTGGAAGAGTTTTGAGGGCAGCCTGACATGTTGAAAAGTGATGGTCTCCACCCCTCCTTGGCTGGAGCTTCTCTTCTGTCAAGAAATATGGATCATAGTCTTAATGATAAAACTTGACTCACTGGGGCCCAGGTCAGGAAGCAGACAGAATGGCAAAACCAACGGTCTGCAAGCCGTCTCACTTCCCAGAACACACAAAATGCACAACATGCAATAATCATTTCTTCCAAACATTATAAAATAGGGACTGTGTCTGTGTCTGTCCCCCAGATTAGTAAACATAGAATAATGCGTAAACCTCTCAAAGGTAATTTAAATAACGTTAAACTAATTAAACATGAACAAAATACAGATAATCAACTGTTAGGACTCGGATGGTTAAACATTAGATTTCTCTCTAATAAAGCACTTTTTGTTAATGATATGATAACAAACTATAAAAAGATGATTATATGCCAGACTGGATACTGGATCCTGCACACTCCTCCGATGCCTCTTCTTCAGCCGAGCCACCCATCCGGTAGTCGGCTAGAGGAAGGAGGTGAAGGGCGTGGCTGTCTCCGGGTTGGAGGCCTCTGACGAGGACCCCCAGGATTCTTGCCTCCCCCGCTTGCCACCAAGGCTGACTGCGAGTGGGGAGGCTGTAGGTGGTGGAGTGGATGGTGTGGCGATGCCCATAACCCCGATTTGCAGGGTACGGCCCTCGGAGATGGCGGCCAGCGGGGGGGAAAAACTGGGCTGGACTGAGAACCCTGGACTCTGGCCGATTCATGGCATACCTGATCTGGTCCCAGCGGTCGCAGCATCTGCATCTCCTACCGCACTAGTGGTTGGTTGAGACCGCTATTGAACAGGACCATCTGTTCCTGCTCATTGTGGACCATCTCCCCTGCAGTCTCAAAGAAGCGGTCCGCAAACTCCAAAACGTCGGAGTGACCCTGGCGTAAACAGAAGATGCGATGAGCCTGGGTCGCTCGCCTTGCCTCCATCTTGCCTGCTTGGTTCAGTAATGGCTCGTTCGTTCTGTCGTGAAAATGGGTGAATGTGGTGGAAGAACCCAAGTGCAGGCAGCAGTGAAGGGGTTAACAGATTTTAAAATATACACAAAACAGAAAACAAACACAAGAACAGGGGACATGATAAACTGATAAGAACTAAACACACTACAGCAGGATCCCAGGGATTGGGGGGAATGTGCCATTGTCTCCGGCTTCTTGTCAACTGGCACATTTACTCATACGAAATGTCATAACGTGGACGGCCTCCATATATATGGCTTGTTCTAGATGTCAGTGGTGGGACTGGTAGTTGTCCAGCAGCTCTCCCACCATCAAACTTGGCGCAGCGTGGTACATCGTCTCGAGAACAACAACGAGTTCTCTGGTTTCGACATTTTGACAACGAACCCCGGACAAAATACTGGCAATTGTTCTGACAATTGTTCTAAATCTCTATGCTGATGCTACGCATTTTTCATGCCTTTGTGACATCAAGACTAGATTACTGTAATGCACTATTAGGTGGTTGCCCTGCAGGCCTATTATAAAAACTCCAACAGGTCCAAAATATGGCAGCTCAAGTTCTTACATGTACAAAAAGTATGAGCATATTAGCCCGGTTCTGTCAACCTTGCACTGGTTACCTATAAAGCATCGCATTAATTTTTAAATCTATAAAGCCCTGCATGGTTTAGCTCCTCACTATTTGAGTGAACTTCTTTTGTATTACAGTCCTTCATGTGCACTACGCTTATGACAAGCCATTTTGTCATTTAATCCTTGACGTTTACTAGCATCTATTTATAGGCTACTAGTACTTATTGTTTAGTTACTAGTAACTATTCCGTTAGATACTAGTACTATTCATTAGATACTAGTACCTAAATATTAGATACTAGTGCTTATTTATTAGATACTAGTACTTATTCATTAGATACTAGTACTTAGTGTTTAGTTACTAGTACCTATTAGTAACTATTCCGTTAGATACTAGTACTATTCATTTGATACTAGTACCTAAATATTAGATACTAGTACTTATTCATTAGGTACTTATTCAGTAGATACTAGTACGTATTGATTAGATACTAGTACCTACATTTAGATACTAGTGCTTATTCATTAGATACTAGTACTTATTGTTTAGTTACTAGTACCTATTAGTAACTATTCCGTTAGATACTAGTACTATTCATTTGATACTAGTACCTTAATATTAGATACTAGTGCTTACTTATTAGATACTAGTGCTTACTTATTAGATACTAGTACTTATTCATTAGGTACTTATTCAGTAGATACTAGTACGTATTGATTAGATACTAGTACCTACATTTAGATACTAGTGCTTGTTTATTAGATACTAGTACTTATTCAATAGATACTAGTACTTATTCAATAGATACTAGTACTTACTCATTAGATACTAGTACTTATTCATTGCATACAAGTATTTAATCATTAGATACTAGTACTTATTTAATAGATACTAGTACTTATTTAATAGATACTAGTACTTATTACATCAGTGACTAGTAATTATTCTATTGTTAAATGTGTAGTAACACATTTCAGATTTTTGTCATTGATTTCTATGGAGGTCTGTCATGTGGATATCAACTATTCAGTTCCGACTAGTGTGTCTTGTGATGTTCGCTAGTACCTACTTAATAGTTACTAGTATTTATTCATAAGCTAATGGAACATATTTATTGTGTACAAGTGTCATGAGCTGTCTCTCTGCCTGGTAACACATGCTGATTGAAGTCTGATGACCTCCACCTGTTCCTGCTCTGCTCTGCCTCACCCTCGTTTACCTACCAGCTGCACTGCATTCACCACTCATCATGCCCTGTATTTAAAGCCTTGCTTTTCAGTCCACATTTGTCAGATCGTCTGCAACCAGCACCCGTTACCTGCCTGCTTTGGAAAACGCCTCTGACTCTTTGCCTGTGATCCCGGACCCGCTCAACTACTTCTGTGTTCTCCAGCCCCGGTAATCTTGACCTGCCTTCCATCCCTCTTCTACGAATACCGCCTAGTCCTTGACTGTACTGCTGCTTCGTTTCAATTGCTGTTGTGTGTGTGTTTCCCCCAGGACTTCCCGGATCATCCAGCTCCTGCCATCGCTGTTCGGCTACTGGGGGAACACACACACGCAGACTCTTGGAACTCCTGTACCCCCCCCGGAACCCCTGAAACCCCCTTAACCCCCAACCCTTAAATAAACGTTTGAACGTGACGCTTTTGTGGTCCTCGTCCTGTTTGGTGTCTGACAGTACGATCTGACCAAACATGGACCCAGCGCACGGTCGAACCAGCATGGAAACCAACGAACCAGAACCACCCACCGCCATGCAACGCCTGGAAGAGACAGAGAGAGAGGTAAACCGCAACACTACTGACATTGCCTCCCTACTTCAAGCCGGCTACCAACAGCGTCAGCAGTTCCAGCAGCAACAGCAACAACTTGCAATGATCATTCAACTTCTCACCAACCTTTCTCCTCTGCCTGGTCCCACCGGCCCAGCCCCAGCCAGCCTGCTCACTGGCCCAGCACCCGAGTCTCCTGCCCAGTCCACTGCTGCCGTGGCTGCCGGAGCCCCAGAACCCAGGATCGGCAATCCAGAGCGGTTCAGCGGCGACCCAACCCAGGTACGGGCGTTCCTGACGAGCTGCCGTGTCCAGTTTACCCTGCAACCCAGGACTTTTGCCACTGAAGGGGCGAGGGTCGGTTACGTGATCACTCACCTGACGGGCCGAGCTCGACTCTGGGGAACGGCGGAGTTCGAGCGCCAGACCCCAGCATGTGCAACCTTCAACCTATTCGCAGAGGAGATGCTCAAGGTATTCGATTTGGAATCCACAACAGCAGAGGCATCTCGGACCCTGATGAGTATTCGCCAAGGCAGAAGGACTGTTGCGGATTACTCCATTGACTTTCGAACTGTGGCAAGTCGGAGCTCCTGGAACATGGAAGCATTGGTGGATGCCTTCCTCCACAGCCTGGCGGACTACATAAAGGACGAGCTGGTTTCCCATGATCAACCCCCCACTCTTGATGAAGCCATTGCTCTGGCTGTCCGCATCGACCGCAGGATCCAGGCCCGCCGCCGTGAGAGAGGGCGCCAGAGTCCATCCACCAGCACACGGAGTGTCCCAACTGCTCTTCTGTCCGCACCTGCCACACCGTCTAGCCAGCCGGATCAGTCTGAACCGATGGAGATCGGCCGCGCCTCCCTAACCCCTGCAGAGCGCCAGCGACGCATCACCTCCAACTTGTGCCTGTACTGTGGTGGTGATGGTCATCGAGTCGCCACCTGTCCAGCAAAAGCCAGAGCTCACCAGATGTAGGAGGAATCCGGATGAGCTCAATGAACATTCAGCCCTCCATCAGCCGTAAACCCCTCATCCAAGTCTGTCTTCACCTGTCTGATTCCACCCACACCCTGGCAGCCCTGGTGGACTCTGGCGCAGAAGCAAACATTATTGACACAGGACTTGCTCGTCAGCTGGGCTTGGAAAGCCATCGCTTGTCCACTCCTGTTCCAGCCCGGGCCCTGGACGGTCACGTAATTGGCACAGTTACCAGCATCACAGCCCCCATCTCAATGATGGTGTCAGGAAACCACAGAGAGATCATCCGCTTCCACCTGCTCAGCTCTCCAGGCCAACCCCTAATCCTGGGCTACCCTTGGCTCCGTCTTCACAATCCTCACCTCGATTGGGCCTCCGGAACTGTGAAAGAGTGGGGAAATGCCTGCCACCTGACCTGTTTGCGTGCTGCCTCGCTGCCCCCCGGCTCAGTACCCCCCAGCACTGCCCCCGACATTTCTAATGTCCCTGAATGTTACCATGGCCTCCGAGAGGTGTTCAACAAGACCAAAGCCACATCTCTGCCCCCACACCGTCCGTACGACTGTGCCATTGATCTCCTCCCTGGGACTGCTCCACCCAAAGGTCACCTCTACTCACTATCCCCTCCTGAAAGAAAAACTATGGAGGATTACATCAGGGACTCCCTGGCAGCTGGACTCATCCGCCCGTCTTCCTCTCCTGCTGGTGCCGGGTTCTTCTTTGTGGGAAAGAAAGATGGGTCTCTTCGCCCCTGCATTGATTATCGAGGTCTGAATGATGTCACAGTGAAGAACAGGTACCCTCTGCCTTTACTCACCTCTGCTTTTGAGTTGCTCCAGGGATCCACTATTTTCACCAAACTGGACCTTAGAAATGCTTACCACCTAGTCCGAGTAAGGGAGGGTGACGAGTGGAAGACTGCATTCAACACCCACACCGGCCATTATGAGTACCTGGTAATGCCATTTGGCCTCACCAACGCCCCAGCGGTATTCCAGGCGCTGGTGAATGATGTGCTGCGGGACATGCTGAATAAATTCGTCTTCGTGTACCTGGACGACATCTTAATTTTCTCCAGAACTCTGTCCGAACACACCTGTCATGTCCAGCTGGTTCTTCGACGGCTCCTGGAGAATTCTCTTTATGTCAAAGCGGAGAAATGCGAGTTCCATGCTCAGACTGTGTCATTCCTGGGATACATCGTCGCTGAAGGCAATATCCAGATGGACCCTGCAAAGGTCTCGGCAGTTACCTCCTGGCCAGTTCCGGGGAATAGGAAGAAGTTGCAGCAATTCCTCGGTTTTGCCAATTTCTACCGGAAATTCATCCGGAACTACAGCTCCGTCGCCGCTCCCCTCACAGCTCTGACCAGCATCAAACACCCCTTTTTCTGGACCCCAGAGGCCAACACAGCCTTTCATACCCTCAAGGCCCGGTTCACCACTGCCCCCATCCTCCAGATGCCGGATTCAGACCGGCAGTTCGTTGTCGAGGTGGATGCCTCGGACGTGGGAGTCGGGGCCATACTCTCTCAACGGGCAGAGGAGGACAACAAGTTGCACCCCTGTGCATTTTTCTCTCGCCGGCTTTCAACTGCAGAGCGCAATTATGATGTTGGAAACCGTGAGCTGTTGGCTGTCAAGCTTGCCCTGGAGGAGTGGCGTCACTGGCTGGAGGGGTCCACCGTTCCGTTCCTGGTCTGGACCGATCACAAAAACCTTGAATACATCCGCAATGCCAAACGTCTTAACCCCAGACAGTCCCGCTGGGCCTTGTTTTTCACCAGATTCAACTTCACCCTGTCATACCGCCCAGGTTCTCGGAACACCAAGCCGGACGCTCTCTCCCGTCAGTTTCATAAGGATGACGCCCCTTCCCAGGAACCTGCATCAATTCTGCCCGATCCCTGCGTTGTAGCTGCCCTGACCTGGGATATCGAGGAGGAAATTCAAGAGGCCCTCCGTGACCATCCCAGTCCTAGTGCATGCCCAGACGGTCGTCTCTTCGTCCCAGAGAATTTGAGGTCCCGGGTCATACAGTGGGGACACAACTCCCGCCTTGCCTGCCACCCGGGCTCCGCCCGCACCTGCCATCTCCTTGCCCAGCGCTTCTGGTGGTCTTCTTTGAGAAGGGATGTCCGAGAATTCGTCCGTGCCTGCCCCACCTGCAATCAGAACAAGTCCTCCACTCGGCCCCCTGCTGGTTTACTCCAGCCCTTGCCTGTGCCCACACGACCCTGGTCCCACGTCTCCTTGGACTTTGTAACTGGCCTCCCACCATCAGGTGGGATGACGGTCATTCTCACTGTGGTTGACCGGTTCAGCAAGATGGCACACTTCATTCCCCTCCCTAAACTGCCATCTGCCAGAGAGACTGCCCAGGCTGTTCTTGATCATGTCTTTCGTCTACACGGGCTGCCCAGGGATGTTGTCTCTGACCGAGGTCCGCAATTCACCTCTACATTCTGGAAGGAGTTCTGCCGTCTTCTAGGGGCCACAGTGAGTCTCACCTCTGGGTTCCACCCCCAGTCCAATGGTCAATCCGAGCGGGCAAACCAAGAGCTGGAGAAGGCGCTGCGGTGCATGGTTTCTCGCAAACCCCAGGCTTGGGCACAACAACTGATGTGGATAGAGTATGCTCACAACTCCCTCACCTGCTCTGCCACTGGTATGTCACCTTTCCAGTCGGATTGTGGACCGGACACTCATCGCCGACTTCCACCGTCTGCATCCTGATCAACCTGCAATCCGTAGGGGCCGCCCCAGAGGGGTCCCTAACCGTCCTGCCCGCCCGGCTTCCTGTCCTGTGCCTGACCCTGTCTCGGTACCTGTCCCGTCTTCTGTCCACGACCCTCCAGCTCCCTCCGAGATGAGGAGGTTCACTCGGACCGCTCGGAGGAATTCTAGCCCTCCACCGGCTCCCCTCCGCCCTCCCGACATGGTGTCACTCTTGGGGACTTCTGGGGCCGTCCCTTAGGGGGGGGGTTCTGTCATGAGCTGTCTCTCTGCCTGGTAACACATGCTGATTGAAGTCTGATGACCTCCACCTGTTCCTGCTCTGCTCTGCCTCACCCTCGTTTACCTACCAGCTGCACTGCATTCACCACTCATCATGCCCTGTATTTAAAGCCTTGCTTTTCAGTCCACATTTGTCAGATCGTCTGCAACCAGCACCCGTTACCTGCCTGCTTTGGAAAACGCCTCTGACTCTTTGCCTGTGATCCCGGACCCGCTCAACTACTTCTGTGTTCTCCAGCCCCGGTAATCTTGACCTGCCTTCCATCCCTCTTCTACGAATACCGCCTAGTCCTTGACTGTACTGCTGCTTCGTTTCAATTGCTGTTGTGTGTGTGTTTCCCCCAGGACTTCCCGGATCATCCAGCTCCTGCCATCGCTGTTCGGCTACTGGGGGAACACACACACGCAGACTCTTGGAACTCCTGTACCCCCCCCGGAACCCCTGAAACCCCCTTAACCCCCAACCCTTAAATAAACGTTTGAACGTGACGCTTTTGTGGTCCTCGTCCTGTTTGGTGTCTGACAACAAGTACATATTTTCAAGATACTAGAATCTGCCAAACAGATACCGATGCTTATTTTTTAGATACTTGCACTTATTCATTGGATAATAGTACCTATTAAATATATACTAGTATTTATTCTATTTATACTAGTATTTATTCATTAGATACTAGAACTTATTTATCAGAAACGTATAAGTGTTTATCAGGATCTAGTATTTATTAGATTTATACTAGTACCTATTAATGAGATACTAGTGCTTTTTTCAATACTGACTAGTAAGATATTTTATTTTACTAATAACATTTGTGATTGAACTCTACAATGGCCGTTCTGACAAGTCATTACATATGACAGGTAAAAAAACTATTGTAACCAGTAAGATGAGAAATGTTACTTGTAACAACCGTAAAAGACACTAGTGTCTAATATAAAAGTACTAATACTTAATTAAGTACTACTAGTGCCTATGTAATATTTACTAGTATACATTGAATACAAATCCAGTATTTATAAACAAGTACTAGCATTTAATGAATACATACTAGTAGTATTAAAAAGATACTGAAGTCATTATTGTAATAAGTACTAGTCAGAAATTAGAAACTGATATCAAAAACAGAATAACTACAAGTAACTATTCATTTAAAGATATATTCCGCCTCAAAAGTAACTAGTAAGAATGGGTTTGGAGATATCTTAATTCAAATAGTTATTAACATAAACATGATTACCTTTCAGCCACCCAATCAGAGTTAACATGATAATACTGTGCAAAATGACCTTGTCATGTTAGCTTGTCTAGCTAATTGGTTAGCACGAAAACACAAAGAAGGGTTTGTTTATTATCACAATTTTTCTTTTGTTATGTGGAATATCATGTGATAAGCTTAATTTCGTTAGATGGTAGAGTTATATGGGATCTTGCACAGCCGCTTTTACACGATCCTGCACAGCTGCTGCAATATTACATTTACAATGAGCAATAATCATATCACAGTTTAAATAAAAGTTTTAGCTCATCATGCTGCTTCTGGTTTTACTTTATTTATAAATAAGGCTTATATTTTTACTATAAAGTATGTTTAAAACCTAATGCGTGTGCGGTTAGGATCGTGGTGCTTCTGTCAAACGGGCAGGGTGAGGTACGGAATTAAATTAGTGATGCCGGACGGGTCAGGTGGTCTTTTAATTACTACATAGGTGGGGTGGGTTCGCTTTTATCAAACAGTACCAGTGCAGGATTCGGCTTTTGATTCTATAATTGGCAGTTGATCCAGAAACTATTTAATTAATGCCAACCAGACAAACAACCTTAATACCAAGACGAAAGTGTACTTATGCTGAAATGAATAGCTATATGACAAAATATAGGCTATGTCGTGTGCCTCTCATTGCTTTTTGACGGCGAGATCGAGCTTTCGAGGCAAATGCACAGGGACGTATCTTGTGGGGCATTTTAAACAATATCGTGTTGCACAGGGCATACCAAGGGCATTAATGATGACAAAACAATAACGTGTTAAAGAAAAACTGACTAAACTCACTTAGTGTAGATCTTTACTGAAGGACGCTGAATAAATTTAAATCACATGCCGTCATTTTACCACTTTCAACTATATACAGTTGCTGGTCATATAATTAGAATATCAACAAAAAGTTGATTTATTTCACTAATTCCATTCAATAAGTGAAACTTGTTTATTATATTCATTCATTACACACAGACTGATTTATTTCAAATGTTTATTTCTTTTATTTTTGATGATTATAACTGACAACTAAGGAAAATCCCAAATTCAGTATCTCAGAAAAATAGAATATTACTTAAAACCAATACAAAGAAAGGATTTTTAGAAATCATGGCCAACTGAAAAGTATGAACATGAAAAGCATGATCATGTACAGCACTCAATACTTAGTTGGGCTAATTTTGTCTGAATTACTGCAGCAATGCGACGTGGCATTGAGCCGATCAGTCTGTGGCACTGCTCAGGTGTTATGAGAGCCCAGGTTACTCTGATAGTGGCCTTCAGCTCTTCTGCATTATTGGGTCTGGCATATCACATCTTTCTCTTCACAATACTCCATAGATTTTTGGGTAAAGGATATGGGGTAAAGGTCAGTCGAGTTTGCTGGCCAATTAAGAACAGGGATACCATGGTCCTTAAACCAGGTACTGGTTGCCTTGGCACTGTGTGCAGGTGCAAAGTCCTGTTGGAAAATGAAATCTGCATCTCCATGAAGTTGGTCAGCAGCTGGAAAGTATGAAGTGCTCTAAAACCTCCTGGTATACAGCTGTGTTGACCTTAGACCTCAGAAAACACAGTGGACCAACACCAGCAGATGACACGGCACCCCAAACCATCAATGACTGTGGAAACTTTACACTGGACCTCAAGCAACGTGGATTGTGTGCCTCTCCTCTTTTCCTCCAGAATCTGGGACCCTGATTTCCAAAGGAAATGCAAAATTTACTTTCAGCAGAGAACATAACTTTGGACCACTCAGCAACAGTCCAGTCCTTTTTGTCTTTCGCCCAGGCGAGACGCTTCTGACGCTGTCTGTTGTTTGTGAGTGGCTTTACACAACAGCTGAAACCCACTTTTTCTACCACATCTTTTCCTTCCCTTCGCCTCTCTATTAATGTACTTGGACACAGAGCTCTGTGAACAGCCAGCCTCTTTTGCAATGACCTTTTGTGTCTTGTCCTCCTTGTGCAAGGTGTCAATGGTCGTCTTTTGGACAACTGTCAAGTCAACAGTCTTCCCCATGATTGTGTAGCCTACAGAACTAGACTGAGAGGCCATTTAAAGGCCTTTGCAGGTGTTTTGAGTTCATTAGCTGTTTAGAGTTTGGCACCAGGTGTCTTCAATATTTAACCCTTTTCACAATATTTTCACACATTATATTTGTTTCCTTTCAGTATAGTTTTAGATTTTTCGTGTCATTAAGGTTTTATTGCAATATATAAATACCTCATGCTAGAGCGCATTCATGGCAAAAATCATAATGATTTGCTGTAATTGCGATTATTTATGTTGATTAAATTGACATCAAAATATTTCTAAAATGTTTCAAAACTTTCTGTCAGGTAACTGTATGCCGTATTCTTTAGGCTAAATATTCTGTTCCTGAAATACGTGATAAGCATGTCTCAAAGGGTCAACGCATTTTACACATTACACACAGAGTGATCGCAGCGAGCTACAAACGACATAAACGTATTTTCGCACGTTGTTCATGGTGAGGGTATAACCGGTTAAACTCGCCCCGCTCTGCACAGGCTTCGAACCAACGTCGGTCTGAATGGGAGACTGGTGCTCTACAGAGGAGGCTAAAGACCACAGTCGTAATATTGTATTCTGTTTAATTCAAAAAGTAATTGAAGGGTTCTGCATTGATCTTAAAAAGAAGATTAAGCAATAAAAACAAACTACAGATAAAGGGAGAGGCACACTCCAACATTCACAGACTTGTCATACAGTTAGAGATTTCATTGCAGCACATTTGATATTTTACTTTGAAGTCTGCAATGTCTGCTATGGCTCTCAAAACACCTTGTTGTTGTTCCTGACTAAGGTCAACACTGGGTTGTTGAACATGAACGGAAGGGATCTCGTTTCCCAAATAAGCTGGGAAGTCGTGAACTCTATGTTGTGCCAAAAGTGCCTCCAAATTGTGTTCCCTGAATGGATCATCACCAAATACATTGTTGATAGAAGTGCTGTATGTCATGATTCTGCCGCATCATGTCATGTTTCTCTTGGTATAATGGCAGGATCATGACAGAACCTCATGTTTAATTCAGGTATGTTATCAGGCGAGAGTATCCATCTATAGCTCCACGAATCACCAAGCCCCATCTAAAAAGAAACAAATGAAAATTCATAAATTTAAATAGATTATTAGTATTTTAACCAAACAAATCTTATCAAATAAACTAATGACATTCTGGAACTTTGATTAGTGTTCATATTGTAGCTCTGCATCCATAGAAAAAAGTTATCACACTCTGCATATGTGATTCTCAAAACATATTGCTTTCAAATATATAAAACATTTTTGCATGTATGTTTCTTTTAAAAGCTTTTATTTTAAAAAATATTTTTCAAAATGACTCCATTACCGTAACGCTCTGTAAATGTCAACTTCATAACATGTATTGCTACAAATACACCTAAGCAATATTTTATTCTTCATACAAGATTGTATTTTTTATGGATTGTCAACCCCACATCCAAATAAAAGAAATCACAACATTTTAGAAAGCTCCAAGCTTTGGAAATGAGAAAGCGACACAATTTTGCTATTTTTTTAATTGGTTTCATGAGAATGACCCGCATACTTTATGGTGGAGAAGAGGGAGAAAGGATTCAGCTAAATAGGCCTGCTTTAAGAAATCTTATGAACAATTAAAGCAATGTTCATATTAAGGTCAGTCACATCACAACATGAAGGTTAACAATATACTGAATACCTTATAAGGCGCATATTCAGATTATTTGGATATTGAACATAGTAGGTTCTTCTGGCCACAGCAGAGCTCCATCTACGTGCAGCAGCCGCTTGGTCAATGTTAGCCAATGTCAGTCTAACTCTCTGACGAGTTATCAGCAATCCCTCTGCTCGCAGCAATGCTCTCATCATCTGTTATGATGGGTTGTGCATGATAACTATAAGAATCTGAAGTATTGCACTTGAACATTTACATGTATGCTTTTTGAAGGCAAGTATTTTTTTTATTAATATACCTGTTCCCTGGGATAAATTCCCATGACCCAACACGGTGCTCTACAAAGTGAGCTATAGGAACACAACATTTTTAAGACTCTTAAGAATATTTCACCCATTAAATCCAATACCAGTAGGCCTACTAGATTTTGTCATAGAACAAAAACAAGAAGCATGTTAGGGACGATACCCTGTTGTCAGTTTCATGAAGTTAAATAGGCCTACTAGACATATCAATCACCGAAAATCTTGGCATACGAAATGATTTTGTTTACAAACTAATTTTGGGTGAATAATAACAAAGTAGTTCCTTATTATAATTATAATACATCATTATACTGAATATTATTTTAAATGTAAAGATGAAAATGTTAAAAGGTTTGTAGTACTGTACCTCACTGCCAGATCTAGGAAACAGATTGTGGAGTCGTCTGGTGTGCTGTTCTAACTCCTCATCTATCAAAACAAATTTATGTGGAAGTCCGGATTGGCATCCCCAGAGCTTTTGTCCTCTTATATAGAAATGATGCAGAACATCCCAAAAAACGTGCCATGCGTTTGATGGTGTAGCCCTGAGTCATTAGGAATTGCAGCTGTTGTAACTGTAATTGTAGGGATATATTGTAGTGGATATAATAGAAATTGTTTTGGATGGGATGGAAACTACTCTGAAAATCCCCAAAGCACTACAGAAAGGAATGTTGTAAAGGTAGAAAGAATGGTTGTGACAGACAGTTTCTCTGTATTAAGTGACCTTTGAGGGTATTATTCATAGACGCCCGTTTTATCTTCTGATGCTCTGTAGGGCTTGTCAGGAATTTCTCCTTTTTTGTGCTTAGTTTGTTTATTGAACTTGTATCACAATGAAAGAATACAGATACAGGAGAACAGTAACGTTATTCCCACAAATCGTGTTTCTGTGACAGATCGGGTAGCGATGCTCCTGCTTACTCTCTTCACTGGTGTGAACCCCTTCATGTCCATTCAATAGTTATAGTGCACTAGACTGTAGCAGAAGAATCCTGCCCACTTCTTTGCATTGTGATCACGTGCTTCAGTGTCTGAGAGTGTTTATAGTGCTGTGAGTTTAACACTTCATGACTGACAACACAACACAACACAATCTTCATCATCACACAAACCAACAAGAACAACAATGACGTTCAGCATCATCTTCATCTGGACACTCACAGTGTTTGCTCAAGGTTTGTGTCGTAACATTTTCATCATTATTATTCATTCATTGAAGAGTGAAATCTTCATTTGTTTCAGTGTTTCTTATATTTCATGTTTGTTGTTTCTTTCAGAGTGTAGAGGACAGTACACTGTTACTCAGACTCCATCAAAAACAGCAGTTCAACCAGGACAACATGTTCAAATAAACTGTAAAGTCAGCAGTGCAGTGCATGGTGGAACTTACTTACACTGGTACTTACAGAAACCTGGAGAAGCTCCTAAACTCCTCATATATATCACATCAACCCTCCAGTCTGGAGTATCATCTAGATTCAGTGGCAGTGGATCAAACACAGATTTCACTCTGAGCATCAGTGGAGTTCAGACTGAAGATGCAGGAGATTATTACTGTCAGAGTTTACACATTCCTAGTAGCTATGTGTTGACACAGTGATAAAGAGTCGTACAAAAACCTCCGTCAGTCAGACTGAACAGTGACTGCACTGATACACCTCACACATACTGCAGCTGCTGAGGGAGGAGAGTTCCTTTAAATAACAACAATTGTATTTTGTTTTACATTGTTTTTTAAAAAAATTCAGCAGTTGTTTATTTATTTACTTTTTATAAATGTTAATGTTTTTATTGGTTTGGTGAAATTTGTACAAGCAAGTGGTACATTTACAAAACACTACACAACAGATGATAAAAAATACACTTTTCTGCATGTTTACAAACAGTAAATGACTTACATGATGTTATCAATATCAAACTTTTTATTTGAATCTAGGGCTGGGCGATTTAGCAAAAAAATCTAATCTAGATTTTTTCTGAACATTTGACCGATTCACGATTTCGATTTAGATTTTTGCTTAACTAGTCATCTTAAAACATAACTACAACAATAAAGTACTGAAATAACATTCTCTTTATTAGTAATTTAGAAAAAAAACATAAATAAGGAAAGTTTTTCTATTTTAATACATTTCTTTATTGTGCCTAGTTGTTTTTTCAGTGTACTTAACAGTGGTCAAGAAGGTGTAGAAGTACAACTTTGCAAAATATATGATTGAATAATAAAAGCAACTATAGTTTAATTAAAAAAAGTGAGGCTCATGTATGGCTGAAGAGTACGACTACTCCACAGGTCAGTCGTCGTGGAAAAAAGATGCGCTAAAGCTGTTCCGACACCTTTTCAAGTGTTTCAGTGTAATTTCGGGGAATTGCGGCTTCTGTAAAATGTTTGCGGCTTGGTAACTTGTATCTTGGATCAACGGCGTGTAGCATATTTATGAACCCTTGCTTTTCCACGGTGTGCATGGGAACCATGTCCTTTGCAATATGAAATGCCACAGCATTTGTTATTTCTTGCCATCGGTGTGACTTTCTATCATATGGAATGGCGTTGGAAAATGATGCCGCTAATGAAACCTGGCGTTGTGCATTTCGATGTGTATCTGTCGTCTTTGGATGGCTGACTGTGTTGTTTTCATCTCTTAATTTTGTGCATTCGAGCCATTCAGCCTGATGTCTCTGTCGCATAATCTGAAACAAATTAGTTGTGCTGCCACTGCCGGTTGCAACTGACTTTCGACATATCTTGCATTTGACGAAAGTTTGTTTGACGTCTGCCCTCTCAAATCCAAACCATTTCCAAATCACTGAAGTAACATTACTACCTTTCTTTGATACAAGATCATCCTGATGCGAAGAGCCAGCCGTCTCCATGATGTTAGCCGTTAACTTCTACGTTACTGATTTCTCACTGAGTGAGCAGTTGAGATGCGTTCAAGCGCGCCATCAAGTGGTATTGACAAGTATTTCCAACGTATCTAATTGGATGTGCATGATAAACTTTTTTTTTAAATCTCGATGTCTCCATTTAACAAAAATTAAATCGTGTTAAAACGTAAACTCGAATTTATCGAAAAAATCGGAAAAATCGCCCAGCCCTATTTGAATCTCTTGTTCTTCTCTTTATATCATTTAATTCAACTGATCTTAATGTTGAATCAATGAATCATTTATTATGTCAATTTTTTTTAACTGTCTGATTGTTATCTGATCATTTGTAAGTTACAGTTGTATGATCACCATCAACATGATCATGTCTCCCTTCTTCAAGACATGGATGAAGCTTGCAGTGATATAACCGCAGAGCAATATCAATCTGGATTCTTCATGCCAGAAGGTTTTCCCCACAGAGCCTGAACAATAAGGACATTCCCTGAGATTTTGATGAAACTTTATGGCTACATGTTGAAGAACGGCTTGATGTTAATGAATATTTAGTGGATTTCAGATCTCCATTAACAGCTTTTCCCCCTTTTTTCACAATGCACCCACAGTATTGTTGTACAGACTGTAAAATAAACTATT
Source organism: Barbatula barbatula (assembly GCF_947034865.1). Lineage (NCBI taxonomy): Eukaryota > Metazoa > Chordata > Actinopteri > Cypriniformes > Nemacheilidae > Barbatula > Barbatula barbatula. The sequence continues at coordinate 4,268,453 of NC_136788.1, forward strand.
AAATACTTTCTGCTTTCATATGTAAACAACTCGTGTTCTGTGATCCATGTTGTTCATGTTGTAGCCTATATTCTGTATTTTATGGCCTTTGTCAGTTTGTTTTGGCTGAAGTGTAACATTCATTGTGTTTGCTGTGTTTACAGTTTTACATTCATTCAGCACTGAAGGTGATTTGAAACCTGTACCTTGTATTGTTTGCTGCTGAATGAACGACTGTTACAGTAAAAGTATTTCACGAGTTCACCGATGCAGATAATAAAGGTTAGCAGAAGTATGAAAGGTTTGTGTGTTTGGCGTGCTGTCCGGGGAGCGGCACCGAGCTCGCCGGTTCCTTCTGAACCCAGAACACTCTCCTGTGTTTTCATGGTTCACTGAGTGATGTTTATTTATTGTATTAAAAACACAAAATGAGTCAAAGTCAAAGATTCAATATGATTTTATTTGTTGAATTTGAAGAAAACACAATCAGCAGTGAATGAATAAAGCACACATGCACTGGTGTGAGATGCTGTTTGTGAAAAGCAGAGCAGATGTCAGATGAGAGAGAGACAATGAATGTAGAAACACATGTGAGACACGAGTGAGACTCAGATGAGAACAGAAGTCAGAGAGAGAGAGAGAGAGAGAGAGAGAGAGAGAGAGAGAGAGAGAGAGAGTCTAGTATGAACACTGATCTTGTCTCTTGAGTTCTCTAGTGACTGTTTGACTGTTATCTTTGTGTTTGGCCTCACAGCTCACTGAGACCCCTGAGCTCCACTCCTGCTCAGAGAGAGTCAGACTGCTGCTCCAGCTGTACAGACCGTTCTTCTCCAGGAGCCCAACACTGCTGTCCTGAGATCTGCTGCTCCCGTCCACCTTCCACATCACACTCCAGTCTGAGGGGAAACCCTTGTTGAGCAAACACATCAGTGTTGCTGTTTTCTTTGTGGAAATCTCTTCACTGGAGGGCGGCAGGACGCTCACTGTAGGACGAGTGAAGCCTGACAAACACACAATAGTCACAAACTCACACAAGAAACAAACAACTTCACTCTTTACATGATAAACATAAAGGATCAGAATGATAAATAAGTTCACGATAAAGTCTTCTGTAAATTTGATCTTTCGTTCATGTTGATCTGAATGTTTATACAGAATTGACCATTAATTTAACCACTATTACAATCAAATTGAATCTGATGTTAAATCATATATACTAAACATAACATACCTAAAAAATCATAACTACAAATAATTGGTTATCAAATGTATAACTTACTATATATCAAATATAATATATAAACACCCAGTTCAAGTTTTATACACTTTATTGCAGAATAAACTAATTTTTTGGTCAATATAAATAATAACAGAATGTTCGTATCCAAACAGGTCTCATCCCCCAATACTGCTACAGTAGAAAAAATAATTATTATTGGAGTCAATAGGGATGAAATCGGTTTGGTTACTGACATTCTTCCGAATACATTCATTTGTGTTTAGCAGAACAAATACATTTCTACAGGTTTGGAACAATCTGAGAGTAAATGATCAGAGAAGTTATATTTTTGGGTCAACAATCCTTTTATATCAAGCGTTTATCTTTCAAATGTTGAACGTTTACTAGTACACAACGTTTTTTATTAAAACACATGAATATATAAAAACGGTAATTTCATTTTATATTCAATAGTTGATCTTTATATTTAAATGCAGAAATCTGTGTATTAATATTATTATTGAATGTTTTTACTTACTGCCAACATCCAGTCTGGTGCCGCTGCCGAAAGTCCACCACAGTGATACAAACTAATAGAGCGACTGTACAAAAACCTCTGAACGCTTCAGTAACTATAAACACATCACAAACACATCTTTACACTTTATCACACATTCACACATCATACACATTACATTTCATTTCACTTTGTTTATTTATACATTTTTGGGTGAACAATCCCTTTAACTATTACACAAACTAATTTCCAAGTTTGACTGATTTTTAACCCTTAAAATTGACTCATATTCTTAATCCTGAAAGTGTGAACAATTTATTAATATTCAAAGATGAAAACAACCAAAGAATTACACAGCAACTTGTCAGTGTTTCATAAAGCTGCTGTCCTGTGTATCTCCATATTCTGTGTTTATTATTTTACACAAACATTATACACAAAATAATGAATAACTATTCACCATTACAAATCATAACACACTTGTTCAATAATCACTACACATAATCTAAGAAAACAAAATACAACCAACTTCAAGAAATTAAATTTAAATGATAAAACAGTGTTTACGTCATGATCGTGATTGCTGTATTTCTTGATACAGAGGACCCAGGTGCAGACAGTGGGTAAGGGGTTAACATATCATTTAATAATTAATTAAACAAAGACCCAAGAAGGGGTAACATAACAAAACATGACATGGGTACAATAACAAGACAGGAGTAAAACTACCTGCACTTAAACAAGACTAAAATAAACTCTAGACTAGACTAGACTAGACTAGACTAGACTAGACTAGACTAGACTAGACTAGACTAGACTAGACTAGACTAGACTAGACTAGACACGTGAACTAACCACACAATCACAATGAACCAGCACAAGACAGAAGACACAAGGGCATTAAATAAGGGACCAAATCAAGAGGGTAACAGGTGTAGGGCATGAATCAATAACGAGAGGATGGGAACAGAGACGAGACCGGAGCGTATGGAAGGCCATAATAACATTAATTGCCTCTCTCCACATTAAACATGAGGTTCTGTCATGATCCTGCCACTATACCAAGAGAAACATGACATGATTCAGCAGAATCACGACCGTTTGTGTGTGTTGATGTAAATGTAGAGATTGAGTTTGCATTGTGATCACGTGCTTCAGTGCTCTGAGAGTGTTTATAGTGCTGTGAGTTTAACACTTCATGACTGACAACACAACACAATCTTCATCATCACACAAACCAACAAGAACAACAATGACGTTCAGCATCATCTTCATCTGGACACTCACAGTGTTTATATCAGGTGAGACATGGAGACTTAATCTGACTTGTTTTTATTTCTGTGCTTGTTTAGTATATGATGTTAATACAGTTTAATACACAAATTGTTTATATTTTGTGTTTTCAGAATCCAGAGGAATTACTCTGACTCAACCGAGAGTGAAAAGTGTTCAACAGGGACAAACAGCTACAATAGAGTGTCATATAGATGTAGGAATATATAGCGATGACTTAGCCTGGTATCATCAGAAACCTGGAGAAGCTCCTAAACTCCTCATATATAACATCAATAGCCTCTATTCTGGAGTATCATCTAGATTCAGTGGCAGTGGGACAGCAAGTACTGGAAAAGATTTCACTCTGAGCATCAGTGGAGTTCAGACTGAAGATGCAGGAGATTATTACTGTCTGAGTGTTCACTATATCAACAGTAAATATGTGTTGACACAGTGATAAAGAGTCGTACAAAAACCTCCGTCAGTCAGACTGAACAGTGACTGCACTGATACACCTCACACATACTGCAGCTGCTCATACAACACAAACACACACAACACTGATCACTAATAACACTTTACTGATATATATAGTTATGAAGATTATCAGAAATGACATTAACATCCATACTGACTGCTGAAGGATCAGATTATTTTGACATGGTGATAGTTTGTTTTATTTGCGTCAAATTCCCCTAAATAATAATGAACATATTATCATCAACACATACAGTCACCTCTATATTCAATGTTTTTCTCTGTGTGTGTGTTCTTGTAATCCAGGTTTTAGACGACATATCTAATGATCTTTATGAGATAAACATTATGATCAGATGAACCAACAGCCGCTGTTCATCATCACCACATTTGTCCAGAGAGTTCAGAGTTCACAACAGTCCATTCATGGTTTATGTCAATCATAAATGTTACACGCACAACTTTATAACTTAACAATAAATATTTGGTCTATTTGGTTTACAGTATCAATATCGGCTGAGAAGTGCATGAACAGCACACAGTGTCATTTTATACATAATATTCATGTGTGAACTTTGATGACATAATAAAACCAGCAACAATAAAGAAGTGAAACTTGAGTGTTTCAGTTCAGATGATTGAACCAATCAAACATTGACACTGAGAGTGTTGAGCTGAAAATCACATTTGCATTGACAGGATGAAGAGACTCTGATGTTCTCAGAATAGATCGGCTCTGTCTCCAGAGATCATGTTCACAACCCAACACCTGTATTTCACATTTACTCACACATGAACCTTTACACAACTATTAAAACTATTGAGAATCATGATACAGGACATTCCTGCACAAACACTACATGTGATTTTCTCTGTTGTCTGAATGAAGCTGTTAGACACAAATGAAACATGTTCAGAAGCTTTATTGAATGTTTCAGTAAACACAGCACACTGAAAGATGTCACAGAGGTTTGACACACAAGCTCTTTCAGTATTGATCTGCTGCACTACACTCATGAATGATGTCTGATACGAGTCATCAACACTCACAGACACTATTGTGATTCTAGTTTATAGTCTTTTCCTCTACAAACATACACCCCTCTCAAATTTAAATGTGCTGGCTAAGGCTGATCGTAAATTTAGTAAGATTGTTATTCACGTCGGCACAAATGATGTTCGACTCCGTCAATCGGAGATCACAAAAGATAATATTAAAGAGGTGTGTGAGCTTGCAAGCATGATGTCAGACACTGTAATATTCTCTGTCCCCCTCCCTGTTTACCGTGGTGATGAGATACATAGCAGATTATCATATCTAAATGGTTGGTTGTCTGAGTGGTGCCTGCAAAATAATATAGTTTTTATAAATAACTGCAATAGTTTTGAGGGCAGACCTGACATGTTGAAAAGTGATGGTCTCCACCCCTCCTGGGCTGGAGCTTCTCTTCTGTCAAGAAATATGGATCATATTTGATCCTGCAGTCTCAAAGAAGCGGTCCGCAAACTCCAAAACGTCGGAGTGACCCTGGCGTAAACAGAAGATGAGATGAGCCTGGGTCGCTCGCCTTGCCTCCATCTTGCCTGCTTGGTTCAGTAATGGCTCGTTCGTTCTGTCGTGAAAAAGGGTGAATGTGGTGGAAGAACCCAAGTGCAGGCAGCGGTGAAGGGGTTAACAGTTTTTAATATATACACAAAACACGAAACAAACACCCACGATCGGGTAACAAAACAAGAACAGGGGACACGATAAACTGATAAGAACTAAACACACTACAGCAGGATCCCAGGGATTGGGGGGAATGTGCCATTGTCTCCGGCTTCTTGTCAACTGGCACATTTACTCATACGAGATGTCATAACGTGGACGGCCTCTATATATATGGCTTGTTCTAGAGTCGGCAGCTCTCCCACCATCAAACTTGGCGCAGCGTGGTACAACGTCTCGAGAACAACAACGAGTTCTCTGGTTTCGACATTTTGACAACGAACCACGGACAAAATACTGTCAATTGTTCTAAATCTCTATGCTGATGATACGCAACTTTATATTTCCTCGGAAGCCTCATGAAACACAGCAATTCCACATCCACAATAGCTGTCACCATCAGATGCAGAGAAGCTAATTCATGCCTTTATGACATCAAGACTAGATTACTGTAATGCACTATTAGGTGGTTGCCCTGCAGGCCTATTATAAAAACTCCAACAGGTCCAAAATGTGGCAGCTCAAGTTCTTACACGTACAAAAAGTATGAGCATATTAGCCCGGTTCTGTCAACCTTGCACTGGTTACCTATAAAGCATCGCATTAATTTTTAAATCTATAAAGCCCTGCATGGTTTAGCTCCTCACTATTTGAGTGAACTTCTTTTGTATTACAGTCCTTCATGTGCACTACGCTTATGACAAGCCATTTTGTCATTTAATCCTTGACGTTTACTAGCATCTATTTATAGGCTACTAGTACTTATTGTTTAGTTACTAGTAACTATTCCGTTAGATACTAGTACTATTCATTTGATACTAGTACCTTAATATGATACCAGTGCTTACTTATTAGATACTAGTACTTATTCATTAGGTACTTATTCAGTAGATACTAGTACGTATTGATTAGATACTAGTACCTACATTTAGATACTAGTGCTTATTTATTAGATACTAGTACTTATTCAATAGATACTAGTACTTATTCATTATGTACTTATTCAATAGATACTAGTACTTATTCATTAGGTACTTATTCAGTAGATACTAGTACGTATTGATTAGAAACTAGTACCAACATTTAGATACTAGTTATGAGGCGCCGTATAGGGTTTAAATCAAACTGCGCGTATGAATACATATATAAAAGCGCGCATACACACATATACATTGCTCACATATACATGTATAGTATTGGATGTTCAAGCAAACACATATGAAAAACATGTGCGCACTAATGTGAAATCCATACCAATACATATTATGTTAGTAATGCATGCATGTACACTTTTTCACGCATACATATAAACTCGATGCGTGTAAACACATCTATAAAACACTCGCACATACATACAAACTCCGCACACACACATATATATATATATATATATATAACACTCGCACATACATACAAACTCCGCACACACACATATATATATATATAACACTCGCACATACATACAAACTCCGCACACACACATATATATATATATATATATATAACACTCGCACATACATACAAACTCGATGCGTGCAAACACACCTGTACAACACTCGCACATACATACAAACTCTGCGTACACACACACACACATATATATAACACGCGCACATACATACAAACTCCGCACACACACATATATATATATATAACACTCGCACATACATACAAACTCCGCACACACACATATATATATATATATATATATAACACTCGCACATACATACAAACTCGATGCGTGCAAACACACCTGTACAACACTCGCACATACATACAAACTCCGCACACACACATATATATATATATATATATATAACACTCGCACATACATACAAACTCGATGCGTGCAAACACACCTGTACAACACTCGCACATACATACAAACTCTGCGTACACACACACACACATATATATAACACTCGCACATACATACAAACTCGATGCGTGCAAACACACCTGTACAACACTCGCACATACATACAAACTCGATGCGTGCAAACACACCTGTACAACACTCGCACATACATACAAACTCCGCACACACACATATATATATATATATATAACACTCGCACATACATACAAACTCCGCACACACACATATATATAACACTCGCACATACATACAAACTCGATGCGTGCAAACACACCTGTACAACACTCGCACATACATACAAACTCCGCACACACACATATATATATATATATATAACACTCGCACATACATACAAACTCGATGCGTGCAAACACACCTGTACAACACTCGCACATACATACAAACTCGATGCGTGCAAACACACCTGTACAACACTCGCACATACATACAAACTCCGCACACACACACATATATATATATATATATAACACTCGCACATACATACAAACTCCGCACACACACATATATATAACACTCGCACATACATACAAACTCGATGCGTGCAAACACACCTGTACAACACTCGCACATACATACAAACTCGATGCGTGCAAACACACCTGTACAACACTCGCACATACATACAAACTCCGCACACACACATATATATATATATATATAACACTCGCACATACATACAAACTCCGCACACACACATATATATAACACTCGCACATACATACAAACTCGATGCGTGCAAACACACCTGTACAACACTCGCACATACATACAAACTCGATGCGTGCAAACACACCTGTACAACACTCGCACATACATACAAACTCCGCACACACACATATATATATATATATATAACACTCGCACATACATACAAACTCGATGCGTGCAAACACACCTGTACAACACTCGCACATACATACAAACTCGATGCGTGCAAACACACCTGTACAACACTCGCACATACATACAAACTCGATGCGTGCAAACACACCTGTACAACACTCGCACATACATACAAACTCCGCACACACACATATATATATATATATATATATAACACTCGCACATACATACAAACTCGATGCGTGCAAACACACCTGTACAACACTCGCACATACATACAAACTCTGCGGACACACACACACATATATATATAACACGCACACATACATACAAACTATAATGCAAACTTATAAGAAATATAATGACTGGCATCCATAGTGATTTCATGTGTGGATGTGCGTGAACTTTTCAGTGTAAACGGAAGTCATTTCAGTATAAACGGAAGTCATTTCAGTATAAACGGAAGTCGTCTACATTTAGATCAACATGAAACTGAGAGCGATAATAGCCTTGGCGTTCATTAGTCCTTTACTTGCTTGTTCAAGTTGCGATGAAGATGATATAGCCGATTTCTTTAATAGCGTTTTACACTACCTTACACGTGTAGAGCAGGATGGGGGAAATGTGCCATTGTCTCCGGCTTCTGTTTAACTGGCACATTTACTCATACGAGATGTCATAACGTGGACGGCCTCTATGGCCTGTTCTAGATGTCGGTGGTGGGACTGGTAGTTGTCCAGCAGCTCTCCCACCATCAAACGGAGGGATTATTTGGCGCAGCGTGGTACAACCTCTCGAGAAAAACAACGAGTTCTCTGGTTTCGACATTTTGATCAGAACGAACCACGGACAAAAGACTGTCAATTGTTCTGGCGTGGTTATCTATAGTGTCTCCCTGGGATCCTGCTGTATAGGTGTAAGGCAGTGTAAAACGCTATTAAAGAAATCGGCTAAATCATCTTCATCGCAACTTGCACAAGCAAGTAAAGGACTAATGAACGCCAAGGCTATTATCGCTCTCAGTTTCATGTTGATCTAAATGAAGACGTGTTCCGTTACACTGAAAAGTTCATGCCCATCCACACATGAAATCACTATAGTATGGATGCCAGTCATTATATTTCTTATAAGTTTGCATTATAGTTTGTATGTATGTGCGCGTGTTATATATATGTGTGTGTGTGTGTACGCAGAGTTTGTATGTATGTGCGAGTGTTGTACAGGTGTGTTTGCACGCATCGAGTTTGTATGTATGTGCGAGTGTTATATATATATATATATATATATATATATATATATGTGTGTGTGCGGAGTTTGTATGTATGTGCGAGTGTTATATATATATATATATGTGTGTGTGCGGAGTTTGTATGTATGTGCGAGTGTTATATATATATATATATATGTGTGTGTGCGGAATTTGTATGTATGTGCGAGTGTTTTATAGATGTGTTTACACGCATCGAGTTTATATGTATGCGTGAAAAAGTGTACATGCATGCATTACTAACATAATATGTATTGGTATGGATTTCACATTAGTGCGCACATGTTTTTCATATGTGTTTGCTTGAACATCCAATACTATACATGTATATGTGAGCAATGTATATGTGTGTATGCGCGCTTTTATATATGTATTCATACGCGCAGTTTGATTTAAACCCTATACGGCGCCTCATAACTAGTGCTTATTTATTAGATACTAGTACTTATTCAATAGATACTAGTACTTATTCATAAGATACTAGTACTTACTCATTAGATACTAGTACTTACTCATTAGATACTAGTACTTATTCATTGCATACAAGTATTTAATCATTAGATACTAGCAGGGCCGTTTGAAGGAATTTGGGGGCCCCAAGCAAAATGGACATGGAGGCCCCCCCAACCCCCCGCCCCGCCCCGCCCGCACACACGCAAAGCCTACAGGAACCACAGCATAGCCATAAAGTTTAAGTTCAACCACACTTTATATAAATAAAAAAGGTTTACAGTGCATAAACTGCTGTTGCATAAACAGTGCATAAATAAAACATGTTTAAAGTTCAAATACTCATGTTGCATATACTGTGCATAACATTTTAACATTTTCAACAATTGACCATTTGCAAAAAACACCACTGTACCATAAAATCAAATATACATTAAAAAAGTGCACAATAACTAAATCCAACATACTTAAAAGTGATTTGCACTGTTGTTTTTCTAACAATATGACAGCACACACTTATCAGTTTAAACTCTGGGCTGTGCAGGATATCAGCTGTAATTCTAGAGCTTGTGGTGGTACCTTGTGCTATAGAGGAAACATCAGCACTGAGAAGTGATGCATCTGATGTTGAGGATGAAGTTGATGGTGTAGCTGGGAAAATAATTGAAAAAAAAAATCTGAAATTACCTGTGAAGTACGTTTTACCATTTCACTGTTAGCATATTGAAAGAGGTCACAATTAACAGCTCAGCTCAGTGAGAGAAATTCACTCTACCTTCATCAGTGGAGGTCTCCTTAGGAAGAGCCTGAGGGCTGAGAAATTTAAGCAAAGCACCTTGAGGGAGAAAGAAAAGATGGTAACACTTAATAATAACAATCATTAATAGATGGTAAATTGATAGTTAATTAATCTTTAGTTTACTGTCATTTAACTGTTAGCAAACAGTCTTTTTACTGTTAACAAACAATGAAATTATAATTATATGTTTACTAATTATTAGTAGTGCTGTAAATTAACAGTTTATTGTAACACACATTATATCTATCATATAATATATTAGGTATCGGGTAATGATTAAACATTTTTTGTAAACCTTTAAGAAACCATTTTAAAATATCTATAAACATTACATAGATAGACGACCAGATATTCCTAACACTTTGTTAAGGGTTACTAATGCTTAAAAACATCCCAAGCTAATGTTTGATGCACGGAATTTATTGTGTGGTTTTCCTAACCCCCCATTTGGTAAATAGATCATCACGGTGGAATAGTTAGTATAGCATGCTAACGTTATGCCACTTTCATCAAAACCTATTACAAAGCTATAGCAATGTCATGTCATTAAATACGATAAACAGTGATTCTGGAACAGATCTGCATCTTCCTTATCCCGTTAAAAAACATATTACAGTAGTATGTAACCATATTCCGTCCGAAGTTGCACTAACTGTTCGTTACAAGCAGCATTTGCCGTCAGGCAGGTTACAGGTAACGTTAGCTAACAAAATGACACCAAGACAAGAAGAGTTATTTTATTCAGTGTAATTTATCACTTACCACTATCTTGTTTATTCTTATCCTCCTCTTCCTTTCTCTTCTTTCTTTTTTGGGATCCTGAAGCATAATTCCGCTTCATGACTGCCGACGGAGGTTTTGTTTTTGCCGGCAGCAGAGATCACGAAAGGGGCCCCTTGAGGGGGATCCCAATAAAAGTGTCATTGCACTTTACTGCATTAACTGTCAAAGGGGCGCTCAGTTTGTCGTTGCGTTTTATTCTTAACCAGTTGTTGTCTTTGGGCCCCAGGCCAGCTCGGGGCCCCAAGCAATTGCTTGGTTTGCTTGCCTTGTCGCGACGGGCCTGGATACTAGTACTTACTCATTAGATACTAGTTCAGTTCTGACTGTGTCTATGGCAAGCCATTTTGTCATTTAATCCTTGACGTTTACTAGTATCTATTTATAGGCTACCAGTACTTATTGTTTAGTTACTAGTATCTATTCCGTTAGATACTAGTACTATTCATTAGATACTAGTACCTAAATATTAGATACTAGTGCTTATTTATTAGATACTAGTACTTATTCATTAGATACTCGTACTTATTCAGTAGATACTAGTACTTATTCATTAGATACTAGTACCTAAATTTAGATACTAGTGCTTATTTATTAGATACTAGTACTTATTCAATAGATACTAGTACTTACTCATTAGATACTAGTACTTATTCATTGCATACTAGTATTTAATCATTAGATACTAGTACTTATTTAATAGATACTAGTCCTTATTTATTTTATACTAGGACTTATTACATCAGTGACTAGTAATTATTCTATTGTTACTAGTAACACATTTCAGATTTTTGCCATTGATTTCTATAGAGGTCTGTCATGTGGATGTCAACTATTCAGTTCTGACTAGTGTGTCTTCTGATGTTCGCTAGTACCTACTTAATAGTTACTAGAATTAATTCATAAGCTACTGGAACATATTTATTATGTACAAGTACGTATTTTCAAGATACTAGAATCTGCCAAACAGATACCAATGCTTATTTTTTAGATACTTGCACTTATTCATTGGATAATAGTACCTATTAAATATATACTAGTATTTATTCTATTTATACTAGTATTTATTCATTAGATACTAGTACTTATTTATCAGAAACGTGTAAGTGTTTATCAGGATCTAGTATTTATTAGATTTATAATAGTACTTATTCATGAGATACTAGTATTTTTTTTCAATAGTGACTAGTAAGATATTTTATATTACTAATAAGATTTGCAATTGAACTCTACATTGGCCGTTCTGACTTGTCATTACATATGACTGGTAAAAAAACTATTGTAACCAGTAAGATGAGAAATGTTACTTGTAACAACCGTAAAAGACACTGGTGTCTAATATAAAAGTACTAGTACTTAATTAAGTACTACTAGTGCCTATGTAATATTTACTAGTATACATTGAATACAAATCCAGTATTTATAAACAAGTACTAGCATTTAATGAATACATACTAGTAGTATTAAAAAGATACTAGTCATTATTGTAATAAGTACTAGTCAGAAATTAGTTACTGATATCAAAAACAGAATAACTACAAGTAACTATTCATTCAAAGATATCTTCCGCCTCAAAAGTAACTAGTAAGAATGGGTTTGGAGATATCTTAATTCAAATAGTTAATTACATAAACATGACTACCTTTCAGCCACCCAATCAGAGTTAATACTATGCTAATACTGTGCAAAATGACCTTGTCTTGTTAGCTTGTCTAGCTAATTGGTTAGCACGAAAACACAAAGAAGGGTTTGTTTATTATCACTATTTTAGTTTTTTAATGTGGAATATCATGTGATAAGCTTAACTTTGTTAGATGGTAGAGTTATATGGGATCTTGCACAGCCGCTTTTACACGATCCTGCACATGCTGCACAGCTGCTGCAATATTACATTTACAATGAGCAATAATCATATCACAGTTTAAATAAAAGTTTTAGCTCATCATGCTGCTTCTGGTTTTACTTTATTTATAAATAAGGCTTATATTTTTACTATAAAGTATGTTTAAAACCTAATGCGTGTGCGGTTAGGATCGTGGTGCTTCTGTCAAACGGGCAGGGTGAGGTACGGAATTAAATTAGTGATGCCGGACGGGTCAGGTGGTCTTTTAATTACTACATAGGTGGGGCGGGTTCGCTTTTATCAAACAGTACCAGTGTAGGACTCGGCTTTTGATTCTATTATTGGCAGTTGATCCAGAAACTATTTAATTAATGCCAACCAGACAAACAACCTTAATACCAAGACGAAAGTGTACTTATGCTGAAATGAATAGCTATATGACAAAATATAGGCTGAAATGAATAGCTATATGACAAAATATAGGCTGAAATGAATAGCTATATGACAAAATATAGGCTATGTCGTGTGCCTCTTATTGCTTTTTGACGGCGAGATCGAGCTTTCGAGGCAAATGCACGCGGACGTATCTTGTGGGGCATATTAAGCAATATCGTGTTGCACAGGTCATACCAAGGGCATTAATGATGACAAAACAATAACGTGTAGTGTTAAAGAAAAACTGACTAAACTCACTGAGTGAAGATTATTAGTATTTTAACCAAACAAATCTTATCAAATAAACTAATGACATTCTGGAACTTTGATTAGTGTTCATATTGTAGCTCTGCATCCATAGAAAAAAGTTATCACACTCTGCATATGTGATTCTCAAAACATATTGCTTTCAAATATATAAAACATTTTTGCATGTATGTTTCTTTTAAAAGCTTTTATTTTAAAAAATATTTTTCAAAATGACTCCATTACCGTAACCCTCTGTAAATGTCAACTTCATAACATGTATTGCTAAAAATACACCTAAGCAATATTTTATTCTTCATACAAGATTGTATTTTTTATGGATTGTCAACCCCACATCAAAATAAAAGAAATCACAACATTTTAGAAACTCCAAGCTTTGGAAATGAGAAAGTGACACAATTTTGCTATTTTTTGTTTAATTGGTTTCATGAGAATGAGCCGCATACTTTATGGTGGAGAAGAGGGAGAAAGGATTCAGCTAAATAGGCCTGCTTTAAGAAATCTTATGAACAATTAAAGCAATGTTCATATTAAGGTCAGTCACATCACAACATGAAGCTTAAAAATATCCTGAATACCTTATGAGGCACATATTCATATTATTTGGATATGGAACATAGTAGGTTCTTCTGGCCACAGCAGAACTCCATCTGCGTGCAGCAGCTTGGTCAATGTTAGCCAATGTCAGTCTAACTCTCTGACGAGTTATCAGCAATCCCTCTGCTCGCAGCAATGCTCTCAGGGGCGCAACTACTCAGTGTTAGGGGGGTATGCAGAAAGAGTTTTTGCGCCCCCCCTAAATAAAAAACTGTGCCGGACATCATCATGTATGGGCTTGAAATAATAAAGGTTTATTTTAAAAGTATATCAGACAGCTACTGTAAGCCCACCATAATTATATGGTATATGGACACAAATATATAAAAATGTATTCATAGAAATTTCTCTGCCATTTCTTTCTTTTTGCCGTATCTAACACGTACCGATTCGTACCGAAACGTGACACAAGTGTAACGTATCGAACCGAACCCTGAATTTTGTGAACCATTACACCCCTACCTTTTCCATATTAATAATATTAAGAAATTAATCTGTTGGTATCAAGTATGAAGTTGGTATCAAGCTCCCTCTACACTTCCACCTAATGTTAGACCTACCTAACTTTGCTGTTAAATATAGCAGCCTAAATTCGATTTTTCAATCAGCCTAGGGATGGCATCAGATAAGACAACTATTATGCAGTAAGGTTGTGCTGCTGTTGAAATTACATGAACATTTGGGATTTTAAAAAGTACAAATATGACACACACACATACATATAGAAAAATAATTACAGGGTCACATCTCTCTCTGTTTAAAGATCTGTGCTGATATATATACATACATACATACACATATAGCACAGATCTTTAAAGAAGGAGAAATGTGGCCCTTGCAGCTTCCATGTCACCCAGCAGATGTAAAGTAGCCTGTATGTCTGACAGCACAGCTGAGCTAACATGAAGCTAATGGTAAAATAAAATCCATGATAAACCAGGCTAATTGCATAAGGAATGTTTTCCAGCTTCTAGTCATTTATTGTGCATGCTACCTTATATTTACCAGTTCTTATTTTACTTTAATAAAATTGAGATATGTCATGCATGGCATTGGTACAATAGGGTTTAACCAAAATATAAATGTAGATATCAGCAGCAACATTATTTTGCATTAAGTTAGCAAACACTTGCCAGTCAATATTTATATGTTCAAGCCTCCAAGTTTGGTAGCAAATCTATTCATGAATCCGACGGTCGGTTGCTCAGCAAGCTCGCTAGCTAACGTTAGTCTGTTAACATGATTTTTGTATTTGCAAGAATAGACGTCACATTTTGAATCCTACCTGTTGCCTTTCACCATCCACGTAGTTAGCTGCTGTCGCATCCCTTGACAGGCCGTCTCCTTTTTCCATCTTTCTTTTTCTATTTTTAGCCCCCGACAGCTTTTTTGGTTTATCCATCTTTTTCAAATTCAAATTTCAACGACAACTCACCAACGTTACTGCGTACTTAACGTAACTCACGGCGCCCCGCCCACTCGCGATATTACCCTTCTATGTCTAAATAAATTATATGATGGAATCTTATGAGGGCACCGGTGCCGCCTAGCCTGTTAGTCCTCTTAAATGTATGTAACTTTTTATACATACAATAACTTAAATAAATTTTAGAAAAATGTATATAACTTTTATTATTTCACATTTATTAAACCATCGCGTTGGCGCCCCCCGTGGTGCGGCGCCCCTATGCGCCGCATATAGCGCATACCCACTTTTTGCGCCACTGAATGCTCTCATCATCTGTTATGATGGGGTGTGCATGATAACTATAAGAATCTGAAGTATTGCACTTGAACATTTACATGTATGCTTTTTGAAGGCAAGTATTTTTTTTTTTAAGATACCTGTTCCCTGGGATAAATTCCCATGACCCAACACGGTGTTCTACAAAGTGAGCTATAGGAACACAACATTTTTAAGACTCTTAAGAATATTTCACCCATTAAATCCAATACCAGTAGGCCTACTACATTTAGTCATAGAACAAAAACAAGAAGCATGTTAGGGACGATACCCTGTTGTCAGTTTAATGAAGTTAAATAGGCCTACTAGACATATCAATCACCGAAAATCTTGGCATACGAAATGACTTTGTTTACAAACTAATTTTGGGTGAATAATAACAAAGTAGTTCCTTATTATAATTATAATACATCATTATACTGAATATTATTTTAAATGTAAAGATGAGGAGATGAGGAGTTAGAACAGCACACCAGTACTGTACCTCACTGCCAGAAAACAGATTGTGGAGTCGTCTGGTGTGCTGTTCTAACTCCTCATCTATCAAAACAAATTTATGTGGAATTCCGGATTGGCAACCCAGAGCTTTTGTCCTCTTATATAGAAATGATGCAGAACATCCCAAAAGCCGTGCCATGCGTTTGATGGTGTAGCCCTGAGTCATTAGGAATTGCAGCTGTTGTAACTGTAATTGTAGGTCTCCCTCGCTGACCTATTACAGTTTTTCTCGGTTGTTTACACACAAATATTGGTACTTGAGACACAATGACCACAACATGTAACTCATGCACCAACCCCCTGAACCAATTCTGCTAAACTACAAGCACAATTCCTGCTTTACACTCACATTGCAGATCTAAAACACACTTTTTTCAAAACACTACACACAATTCTCTGCATGTGGCACAATTTTCGGGCAGAAAAATCTCTTGTTTTCACAAGGAACACACTGCCATTCAAATATCCACACTGACTCATCACATGGGCAAACACCTTTCACAAACGCTTATACCCCTTCTTCAAGCTATGGAAGACACATGTGGAGATAAAGCAGCTGATGATGACTGGACTGAAAAACATTGCTTGTGATGTGGATGATGTGCTGTGGTCAGACCCAAACCGAAGAGAAGATGCAGCATAGTTTTTTACTGTAACTGTATACAGTCAATTCTTCTGTTGTTTTGTATGTAGACCACTGTATGTGCAACTTTGCGTTGGTTGGGATGTACACTGTACATTGTTTTTGTTGGAAAAAAAAAATATATTTGTTATCGTGTATTTGTGTGTTCTGACTATAAAATCTATTTTTTATATATATATATATATACTACAAATATTTTACAACACACTTATGTACTGTCTGTAGTAAGTGTAACACTGAACCATATAAAGAGCAAAGTCATTATGATGAATGGAGAAGTGTTTTCCATTCATTATAGTGTTTTATAAAGATCACATCAGTGTTCAACTGGTTCTTATAAATGTCTATTCATATGATGGTTTGTGTGTCATTTGAAAACAAAATACCATTTTGAGAAGAAAGAACATTGTTTTGAATGAGAAGTTTCATTTTGCAGGAGAATTGAGGGGTTTTGCCAATTGTGTTTGTGTTTTTTTATTTGTGTGTAGAGTTCTGAGAATATGAGGCGTGCTTTCAGAAAATGTGTGTAAACAATTGAGAAAAAATTTATTAAAATGATACAAACAGATCAGTTTTATTGGTCTAAACAGAAGGGGATAATACCCTGCTACAAAAATAAAAAAAATTTGTGGATTTAGTGGATATAATAGAAATTGTTTTGGATGGGATGGAAACTACTCTGAAAATCCCGAAAGCACTACAGAAAGGAATGTTGTAAAGGTAGAAAGAATGGTTGTGACAGACAGTTTCTCTGTATTTAGTTTCCTTTGAGGGTATTATTCATAGACGCCCGTTTTACCTTCTGATGCTCTGTAGGGCTTGTCAGGAATTTCTCCTTTTTTGTGCTTAATTTGTTTATTGAACTTTTATCACAATGAAAGGATAAAGATACAGGAGAACAGTAATGTTATTCCCACAAATTGTGTTTCTGTGACGGATCGGGTAGCGATGCTCCTGCTTACTCTCTTCACTGGTGTGAACCCCTTCATGTCCATTCAATAGTTATAGTGCACTAGACTGTAGCAGAAGAATCCTGCCCACTTCTTTGCATTGTGATCACGTGCTTCAGTGTCTGAGAGTGTTTATAGTGCTGTGAGTTTATCACACTTCATGACTGACAACACAACACAACACAACACAACACAATCTTCATCATCACACAAACCAACAAGAACAACAATGACGTTCAGCATCATCTTCATCTGGACACTCACAGTGTTTGCTCAAGGTTTGTGTCGTAACATTTTCATCATTATTATTCATTCATTGAAGAGTGAAATCTTCATTTGTTTCAGTGTTTCTTATATTTCATGTTTGTTGTTTTTTCAGAGTGTAGAGGACAGTACACTCTTACTCAGACTCCATCAATAACAGCAGTTCAACCAGGACAACATGTTCAAATAAACTGTAAAGTCAGCAGTGCAGTGCATGGTGGAACTTACTTACACTGGTACTTACAGAAACCTGGAGAAGCTCCTAAACTCCTCATATATCTCACATCAACCCTCCAGTCTGGAATATCATCTAGATTCAGTGGCAGTGGATCAAACACAGATTTCACTCTGAGCATCAGTGGAGTTCAGACTGAAGATGCAGGAGATTATTACTGTCAGAGTTTACACATTCCTAGTAGCTGGGTGTTGACACAGTGATAAAGAGTCGTACAAAAACCTCCGTCAGTCAGACTGAACAGTGACTGCACTGATACACCTCACACATACTGCAGCTGCTGAGGGAGGAGAGTTCCTTTAAATAACAACAATTGAATTTTGTTTTACATTGTTTTTAAAACACATTTCAGCAGTGGTTTAATTATTTACTTTTTATAAATGTTAATTTTTTTATTGGTTTGGTGTAATTTGTACAAGCAAGTGGTACATTTACAAAACACTACACAACAGATGATAAAAATACACTTTTCTGCATGTTTACAAACAGTAACTGACTTACATGATGTTATCAATATCAAACTTTTGATTTGAATCTCTTGTTCTTCTCTTTATATCATTTAATTCAACTGATCTTAATGTTGAATCAATGAATCATTTATTATGTCCATAGATTTTTAAGTCTGATTGTCATCTGATCATTTGTAAGTTACAGTTGTATGATCACCATCAACATGAGCATGTCTCCCTTCTTCAAGACATGGATGAAGCTTGCAGTGATATAACCGCAGAGCAATATCAAGCCTGGATTCTTCATGCCAGAAGGTTTTCCCCACGGAGCCTGAACAATAAGGACATTCCCTGAGATTTTGATGAAACTTTATGGCTAAATGTTGAAGAACGGCTTGATGTTAATGAATATTTAGTGGATTTCAGATCTCAATTAACAGTTTTTCCCCTTTTTTTCACAATGCACCCACAGTATTGTTGTACAGACTGTGAAATGAACTATTATATATTTTCTGCTTTCATATGTAAACAACTCGTGTTCTGTGATCCATGTTGTTCATGTTGTAGCCTATATTCTGTATTTTATGGCCTTTGTCAGTTTGTTTGGGCTTAAGTGTAACATTCATTGTGTTTGCTGTGTTTACAGTTTTACATTCATTCAGCACTGAAGGTGATTTGAAACCTGTACCTTGTATTGTTTGCTGCTGAATGAACGACTGTTACAGTAAAAGTATTTCACGAGTTCACCGATGCAGATAATAAAGGTTAGCAGAAGTATGAAAGGTTTGTGTGTTTGGCGTGCTGTCCGGGGAGCGGCACCGAGCTCGCCGGTTCCTTCTGAACCCAGAACACTCTCCTGTGTTTTCATGGTTCACTGAGTGATGTTTATTTATTGTATTAAAAACACAAAATGAGTCAAAGTCAAAGATTCAATATGATTTTATTTGATGAATTTGAAGAAAACACAATCAGCAGTGAATGAATAAAGCACACATGCACTGTTGTGAGATGCTGTGAAAAGCAGAGCAGATGTCAGATGAGAGAGAGAGAGAGAGAGAGAGAGAGAGAGAGAGAGAGAGAGTCTAGTATGAACACTGATCTTGTCTCTTGAGTTCTCTAGTAACTGTTTGACTGTTATCTTTGTGTTTGGCCTCACAGCTCACTGAGACCCCTGAGCTCCACTCCTGCTCAGAGAGAGTCAGACTGCTGCTCCAGCTGTACAGACCGTTCTTCTCCAGGAGCCCAACACTGCTGTCCTGAGATCTGCTGCTCCCGTCCACCTTCCACATCACACTCCAGTCTGAGGGGAAACCCTTGTTGAGCAAACACATCAGTGTTGCTGTTTTCTTTGTGAAAAACTCTCTTCACTGGAGGGCGGCAGGACGCTCACTGTAGGACGAGTGAAGCCTGACAAACACACAATAGTCACAAACTCACACAAGAAACAAACAACTTCATAATAAGATCCAAATAATAAATAAATAAAAATGAGATCTTCTGTAAAGTTTCTTTTCATTCATGTTGATCTGAATGTTCATACAGTTTTCACTAATGTTTCAAAATGCTCAGAATCACCAAAATAATGTTTGTAAATGATTTTAGATTTTAGAAATGATCAGAGTTGAAAACATATTACCTTTGTGACATTTATTTATTTTGATTAAGGATTAAAATATAAATATAGAAAGTAGCTGTGACATCAACAGTGACAAAGTCTTAACAGCATTTCAAATAAACATAAGAGTCAAATAACTAGTTTTGAAAAATATAACCTAACAATATATTGAATGCAAAAAATAAATAAATACAAATATAAATAGTTTTTTTAAAAACAGAATACATTTCATTTGATGGTCTATTTTCATGATGCAAGTTTGATATATTTTATAGCGCACTGAACATGTTATTGTTTTACAACATGAGCCAAAACTTCATCAGAATAGGAAACTGTGCAAATAACATTAATCCACAGTAAAACACTTTTTTCATTTGTTCAAATTAATGACATAATTATGAATAATAATTATTATTATAAATATTTAAACACATCTTAACCTTTGCTCACAATATTATCCATAAAAAAACCACGGGCTCTGTTTCAGATTTGTAAGTAAATTAGTACAAAGTCATTTTTTAAACCACATGAATATGATCATATTTATATATTTTTATATTTCCTAGTTGATCTTTATATATGAAAGCAGAAATCTGTTATATTATTATTGAATGTTTTTACTTACTGCCAACATCCAGTCTGGTGCCGCTGCCGAAAGTCCACCACAGTGATACAAACTAATAGAGCGACTGTACAAAAACCTCTGAACGCTTCAGTAACTATAAACACATCACAAACACATCTTTACACTTTATCACACATTCACACATCATACACATTACATTTCATTTAATATCCTGGTTATTTATGACTTTGTACAATAATATGATCTTATTTTACAAATGCTTGTGTAATTTCTGCAAGAAAATCCTGATAATTCTCACAAGTTTTAATTCTCATATCTGACTCTCATAACCTAAATCCTCAAAGAATGAACAAGGACACATTATTCAAAGTTAAAACATTGCAGTCAAATTGATGATGTGATGATACAAATACAACATCATGATCAATAATATAAGAAACATATGCACATGACATATACTGTATAAAATATATTATCTTTTGTTACGATCTAATAGATACATAACACATCACAAGTCCAGTGTTTGTCCATTCAATAGTTATAGTGCACTAGACTGTAGCAGAAGAATCCTGCCCACTTCTTTGCATTGTGATCACGTGCTTCAGTGTCTGAGAGTGTTTATAGTGCTGTGAGTTTAACACTTCATGACTGACAACACAACACAACACAATCTTCATCATCACACAAACCAACAAGAACAACAATGACGTTCAGCATCATCTTCATCTGGACACTCACAGTGTTTATTACAGGTGAGACATGGAGACTTAATCTGACTTGTTTATATTTCTGTGTTTGTTTTAGTATATGATGTTAATACAGTTTAATACACAAATTGTTTATATTTTGTGTTTTCAGAATCCAGAGGAATTACTCTGACTCAACCGAGAGTGAAAAGTGTTCAACAGGGACAAACAGCTACAATAGAGTGTCATATAGATGTAGGAATACATAGCAACGACTTACACTGGTATCAGCAGAAACCCGGAGAAGCTCCTAAACTCCTCATATATAACATCAATAACCTCCATTCTGGAGTATCATCTAGATTCAGTGGCAGTGGAACAGCAAGTACTGGAAAAGATTTCACTCTGAGCATCAGTGGAGTTCAGACTGAAGATGCAGGAGATTATTACTGTCAGAGTTATCACTATCCAGGTAGCACTCGAGTGTTGACACAGTGATAAAGTGTCGTACAAAAACCTCCGTCAGTCAGACTGAACAGTGACTGCACTGATACACCTCACACATACTGCAGCTGCTCATACAACACAAACACACACAACACTGATCACTAATAACACAGTACTGATATATATATAGTTATGAAGATTATCAGAAATGACTTTAACATCCATACTGACTGCTGAAGGATCAGATTATTTTGACATGGTGATAGTTTGTTTTATTTGCGTCAAATTCCCCTAAATAATAATGAACATATTATCATCAACACATACAGTTTTATACACATATGTTTTTCTGTGTGTGTGTGTTCTTGTAATCCAGGTTTTAGACGACATATCTAATGATCTTTATGAGATAAACATTATGATCAGATGCACCAACAGCCGCTGTTCATCATCACCACATTTGCCCAGAGTTCAGTGTTCACAACAGTCCATTCATGGTTTATATCAATCATAAATGTTACACGCACAACTGTATAACATAGCAATAAATATTTGGTCTATTTGGTTTACAGTATCAATATCGGCTGAGAAGTGCATGAACAGCACACAGTGTCATTTTATACATAATATTCATGTGTGAACTTTGATGACATAATAAAACCAGCAACAATAAAGAAGTGAAACTTGAGTGTTTCAGTTCAGATGATTGAACCAATCAAACATTGACACTGAGAGTGTTGAGCTGAAAATCACATTTGCATTGACAGGATGAAGAGACTCTGATGTTCTCAGAATAGATCGGCTCTGTCTCCAGAGATCATGCTCACAACACAACACCTGCATTTCACATTTACTCTTACATGAACCTAGTATTTGACTCTACAAACATACACCCCTCTCTTCCCAGCATGCTTTGCTGAGGGTCAGGATGCTACTGAGGCTGTGTTCGCCGTCCTTGTCGCTACCCGATCCGTCCAGGAAACATGATTTCTACTGCACATGTTCGAAACTGATGCAACTTCCGGTCTAAGCTATTAACGTCAGTTTAAAAAAGCTTTTTGACACTATTCGTTCCGTACCGGAAATAGTTTTTTAATAAACTCTTTAATGAACATTAAACTTAACATCAAAAGACATTAACCACATTACAATTTGTAATGGTTTTGAGAAACGTACGAGGGAAACACTAAGGATCCTGTTAAGAGCCGAAAGTATTTGTTTCTATTATTTTTTATGCTGCTTTTTGATTTTATTGTTTAATACCAATTTAAATACAATATTACAAAATGACGAGGATTGAGAAATTTATTTCTATATATACACATTTTTGAATCTATAGAAAAACAGAAAGATAATAGAAAGGTAAATATATCAGAGTGAAGTGATATTTCTTCTTCGAGAATCACAATCTTGTTGGGCGTGTAACTTTTACCAGGCAACACTCTGACAGAGTGGAAAGCAGCGGGTCTTGTAGCCTGGACCAATCATAATCAGAGACCCGAAATACCCACTTGATAAATGAACCATGTGTTTGTTTATATCCTGGACCAATCGTAATAAGAGGCCCTAACTATTATTACTTTATAAATGAACCATGAGTTTATGTCAAATATAAAACACACAGTCAAAGGTTTAAGCATGTTGTGTCTTGGTTCACAAAGAAGCAAATAAACTTTTGTGATTGAAAGCTGTCAGAACCAATGGAAACGCTCATAGAACAAGTTGGCTTTAGAACCAATGGAAACGCTCGTCACTCTAAAATAAAAATCAGTACGGTATTTTTGTTAAGTAATACAATTATAAAGTGGTAAATTATAAAACGATTAAATAATTCAACGTATCATGCAAAAAACATGCTGTTTTATGAGTTACACCACTAGTTTTGGCATATGTTTTCAACGTAACGTTAACGTTAATTCGCTGGCTTTCTTTTTTCACCTTCCGTAAAACCTTTTTTCACCAAAGATATCCCGTGCAATCTTGTCAAGGTAAGTGATATTGCTGTGTACATACTAACCTATTTTAACTATATCTTAAGCATATGTATGTTGCCTATTAACGTTATTAACGTTAACCTTCAACGAGTCCATGGGGGGAAGTCCAAAGGGGTTGGGATAAGGTGGGAGAGGCTTAGTCTGGGGTGACGCTCGAGAGCGCGAAGTCCCAGAGGCTCTAGGGGTCGCCGGCTGAGGAACAGGACTTGACGCCGGCTGGAAGGCCGGCTGAGGAACAGGACTTGACGCCTGCTGGAAGGCCGGCTGAGGAACAGGACTTGACGCCTGCTGGAAGGCCGGCTGAGGAACAGGACTTGACGCCGGCTGGAAGGCCGGCTGAGGAACAGGACTTGACGCCTGCTGGAAGGCCGGCTGAGGAACAGGACTTGACGCCGGCTGGAAGGCCGGCTGAGGAACAGGACTTGACGCCGGCTGGAAGGCCAGACCCGGCACCTGGGCAGGACCGGGCACTTGACTGGGCGCCTGCGGGACCACCGGACTTGGGACCACCGGACTTGGCACTTGACTTGAGACCACCCTCCGTTGCCTCTTCTTCTTCAGCCGAGCCACCCGCCTGGTGGCCGGCTGAAGGAACGACGAGAAGGGAACAGGCGGCTCGGGATTGGAGGCCTCGGACGAGGACTCCCAGGACTCCCGTCTTCCCCGCTTGCCACCAAGGCTGACTGCGGGTGGGGAGACTGTAGGTGGTGGTGCGGTGGACGAGGTGGAGGTTGCAGAGGGTGAGGAGAGGCCCACAACCCCGATATGCAGGGTACGGCCCTCGGGGATGGCGGCCAGCGGGGGGGGGAACTGGGCTGGACTGGGACACTGGGCTCCAGCCGATTCATGGCATACCTTATCAGGTCAGTGAAGCCCAGCGGTCTCAGCATCTTCATCTCCCACCGCGCTAGTGGTTGGTTGAGGCCGCCATTGAACAGGACCATCTGTTCCTGCTCACTTTGGACCATCTCCCCTGCCACCTCAAAAAAGCGGTCCGCAAACTAAGACGTAAACAGAGGAGGCGATGAGCCTGGGCCGCTCGCCTCGCCTCCATCTTGCCTGCTGGGTTCAATACTGGCTCATTCGTTCTGTCGTGAACGTGGAGGATGGACGTGGTAGAAGAACCCAAGTGCAGGCAGACACGGGGATGAAGGGGTTAACACAAGACTTATAATGTGACTAATAATAACACAAAAACCAAAACACTGACAAAACTAAAATCCAAAACTGAAAACAAAGACTTCCCACAAGGGGGGCAAAAAGAAACAACTAGGAATAAAAACTAAGAACTATACAAACAGGGTGCATGGCAGGGTGCATGGCAGGGTGCATGGCAGGGAGCATGGCAGGGAGCATGGCAGGGAGCATGGCAGGGAGCATGGCAGGGAGCATGGCAGGGAGCATGGCAGGGAGCATGGCAGGGAGCATGGCAGGGAGCATGGCAGGGAGCATGGCAGGGAGCATGGCAGGGAGCATGGCAGGGAGCATGTACAACGAACAAGCCCAAGACAATAGACATGAGGGCATCTTATAGGAAAACTAACAAAGGAGATAACAATGGGCAGGTGTGGGTAATGAAACACTCAGGGAAGGTTAACGAGACAAAAGGGCGGGAAACACTGACGAGACACGAGAAAGCACATGGCAAGTCAGAATCAAAACAAAGCCATGTATTTCTCACACAAAACCTAAGGCTATGCCATGACTCCGCTGCAAGACCAAGAATAAACATGACATGATAGCGGAATCATGACAAATGGTTTCTACTGCAAATGAATGTGAAGGTGTAATTACTCTTACGAGTTAGTAACGTTACTGTTTTACATTATATAAATATGCGGCTGGATATTTGTAAAATGACAAACGTACATTTTATAACATTAATTTGATTTGTGCTTAGTTATGTGTTAACTTTAGGCATGAAGGCTGTGTTGTTCATATATAGGCTATTATTCCGTCATAGATGTTAAAATAATGTAATCTATGATAACTGGATAACTGTAAGTATCTTTGAGTGGTGCTAGGACTTTTGACATATTCACATACAATACCAGAATACAATTTGTTGTGTCTAAGTGTTTAAAACAACATCAAAATAGCTGATTGTGACATTCAGAAGTTATATTTGTTGACAAACTGTATTGTACATTTTGTAGAAATGAGTTTTTAATCATTTTACAGGATGGCAGGGTAAGACATGCAAGCACTGTGGACGGAAACAGGCCATGAAAGAGGCTGTGAAGGCTGACAAAAGTAAAGTTAATGCGAAATGGATGTCCAAGATGAAGACATGATGTAATTCATGCAAACTAATAAATTCAGCTCACGTTCTGGTAAGTTAGCATCTGTTAAATAAATTTAACATTTAAATTTAAATTTAACTGAAGTGTATGACCAGATTACATTTTTCTACCCTGGTTTCCATTGATGGTGCGATTAAGTCCAGCCCAAGACTCACTAGTGCCACAGAGCCACATTGTTACACTATCTGGTGCTATCAACATCCGGATGATTTACCCATTTTTGAATCTGATTATTAAGCTTGGATACCAGGACAGACTTTAAAACAGAACATATCACACAACATTTTTATATTTTTAATCTGAACGTCCATGTAGTAGCGCTTAAAGGCTATGCCATATTAATGGTATGTATGTATTCAGCTGTTTTCTGATGTGTCTTTTTCATTTAACTGTAGACACACAAGTTGCATGGTGTTGGCAAATATCCCTTTCTCCTGATGGGAAAAAGGAACCCATCTGGGTCTTTTCAATGGATGTCACATTACAGCACATTCCTTTTCGACAGGAGCAGAAAACCCTTGACACTTTGAAAAATATTTTTTCAAGTCTTCTGAAAGGTATTATTAGAGCTGCTTTGTTTTCTCTATCCTAAATAGACAAACAATCTTACCTGATGCTTCTCGCCAGATAAGCATCCCTCCTCCACCCCAGCTCCTCTCATTTTTCAATTAGTCCCGCAGGACCCTCGGGGGTGTTCTGGGCTCGAGCCGGTTCTGAGCCCAGCGCACTTGCCCTGACCAGGGTAGAGTGCTCCGGGTTCAGATAGATCCGGCGGGCTCGGAGCCCACTCCCTGCACAACACGCCAAATACGCATAACCTTCATGGCCATACATTACCAATCTATCCTTACAAGGAGCTGTTTATCTGCGAGGGCGAATTTGTGAGACAGCAAATGAAGGATTTTTGCAGCAAATGAGCAGCGCACAGCATCAATGCACAACGCTGAGAAAGATATAAATAGCATTATTTTGTTGAGCGAAATAAAAGTATATGCTGAACAATAATCAAATATAATCTACTGAAGCTATTGTACAAAGACCTTCATTACACCAGACTGAATACAAACTAAAACAGAATATACAGCAATTACATCAGACAACACAAACAACAGTTCAGGAGATCTCTGAAGGATTACAGTTATTATTATTATTATTATTATTTTATTATTATTGTTGTTGTTTAGTGTCTTTATCCATTCAATAGTTATAGTGCACTAGACTGTAGCAGAAGAATCCTGCCCACTTCTTTGCATTGTGATCACGTGCTTCAGTGTCTGAGAGTGTTTATAGTGCTGTGAGTTTAACACTTCATGACTGACAACACAACACAACACAATCTTCATCATCACACAAACCAACAAGAACAACAATGACGTTCAGCATCATCTTCATCTGGACACTCACAGTGTTTGCTCAAGGTTTGTGTCGTAACATTTTCATCATTATTATTCATTCATTGAAGAGTGAAATCTTCATTTGTTTCAGTGTTTCTTATATTTCATGTTTGTTGTTTCTTTCAGAGTGTAGAGGACAGTACACTGTTACTCAGACTCCATCAAAAACAGCAGTTCAACCAGGACAACATGTTCAAATAAACTGTAAAGTCAGCAGTGCAGTGCATGGTAACTACTTAGCCTGGTACTTACAGAAACCTGGAGAAGCTCCTAAACTCCTCATATATATCACATCAACCCTCCAGTCTGGAGTATCATCTAGATTCAGTGGCAGTGGATCAAACACAGATTTCACTCTGAGCATCAGTGGAGTTCAGACTGAAGATGCAGGAGATTATTACTGTCAGAGTTTACACATTCCTAGTAGCTGGGTGTTGACACAGTGATAAAGAGTCGTACAAAAACCTCCGTCAGTCAGACTGAACAGCGACTGCACTGATACACCTCACACATACTGCAGCTGCTGAGGGAGGAGAGTTCCTTTAAATAACAACAATTGTATTTTGTTTTACATTGTTTTTAAAACATTTCAGCAGTTGTTTATTTATTTATTTGTGACCAATGTACATTTTTTATTGGTTTGGTACAATTTGTACAAGCATTTACAAAACACTACACAACAGATTATAAAAATACACTTTTCTGCATGTTTACAAACAGTAAATGACTTACATGATGTTATCAATATCAAACTTTTGATTTGCATCTCTTGTTATTCTCTTTAATATCATTTAATTCAACTGATCTTAATGTTGAATCAATGAATCATTTATTATGTCCATTGATTTTTAACTGTCTGATTGTTATCTGATCATTTGTAAGTTACAGTTGTATGATCACCATCAACATGAGCATGTCTCCCTTCTTCAAGACATGGATGAAGCTTGCAGTGATATAACCGCAGAGCAATACCAAGCCTGGATTCTTCATGCCAGAAGGTTTTCCCCACGGAGCCTGAACAATAAGGACATTCCCTGAGATTTTGATGAAACTTTATGGCTAAATGTTGAAGACTGGCTTGATGTTCAGTGGTGGTTCTACATTGAATTGCACCCCGGGCGAGACCACCTTTGAGCACCCCCCCAACCCCCTCCCAGAAAAATGTATAAAAAAAAATAAAACACACAAAATGATGACAAACCGTCATATTTTTTATAACATAATACGTGAAAGAGAAAGTTATATTTTTCAATTGCACAAATCCGGGGGTTTTTTTGTGCACCTGATGGCTTTGACATTTTGCTGTCCATCTCTGTTTATTTGGCACTCGACAATCAATAGATTTCCCCCCCGCCCCAACACACGAAACAAGTCATGGCCATAATCGTTTTGTATTACTTATTTTTTATTAGCCATTTCACACAATTCAGAAAAACAAAAATGTGCAAGAACTATATGCCTTTATTTATAATAATATGGATCAAATGTGCGTTATTTGGTAGAAAGTTGGGTGGTGTGTGATTGACTTTATAGCCCACTAATTGAATTCGCGTCATGGGAGGGGCTTCTGCCGCTCGCTAAGTCATAATAATTTCTTCCAAATAAAGCACATCTTCGGCGAATACCTGACAGACAAATAAAAAAAATTACAAATAAAAAGTACACTAACACTCTTCTCTCAAAAGGTATTGGTGTAGCTTTTGTTGAAACTAACTTTGAATAAGCACCTATTGGACTATTGCCCGAACTCTTTGTAAGTCTCTTTGGATAAAAGCGCGTCTGCTAAATGATTAAATGTAAATAATCACGGCTCAACTAGAGAAAGCTCCTGATTAGCATCGCGAATTTTCGCCGAAGTTCAGATTTTCTCAATCGCCTCATTCGCGCGAATCGCACCGCAAGTAGGTCATCGCGTCTTTGCATTGACTTAACATGTAACATGTAAATCACTCGCGCTTAACGCTTCATTCGCGTTCGGTGTGAACTACCCAGAGGTGAACTATCCCCTGCGTACGCCCCTCCCCTTTCCCCTTCACACACACGGCACCTTCTCAGCATGCAGGGGCGCCAAAATTCCCCACACAATGAATGATAGATCGTAGAAATCCGCTTCGCGGCGGCCCCGAGTTTTTTTTACTGCTCGTGCCGGTGCCGCCCCCCATGTGACATGAAAAAATGCCGCCCGGGCGACTGCCCGGTTCGCCCGTGCCTAAAACCGCTACTGTTGATGTTAATGAATATTTAGTGGATTTCAGATCTCCATTAACAGTTTTTCCCTTTTTTCCACAATGCACCCACAGTATTGTTGTACAGACTGTAAAATAAACTATAAAAAAATTTCTGCTTTCATATGTAAACAACTCGTGTTGTTTGATCCATGTTGTTCATGTTGTAGCCTATATTCTGTATTTTATGGGCTTTGTCAGTTTGTTTGGGCTTAAGTGTAACATTCATTGTGTTTGCTGTGTTTTACATTCATTCAGCACTGAAGGTGATTTGAAACCTGTACCTTGTATTGTTTGCTGCTGAATTAACGACTGTTACAGTAAAAGTATTTCACGAGTTCACAGATGCAGATAATAAAGGTTAGCAGAAGTATGAAAGGTTTGTGTGTTTGGCGTGCTGTCCGGGGAGCGGCACCGAGCTCGCCGGTTCCTTCTGAACCCAGAACACTCTCCTGTATTTTCATGGTTCACTGAGTGATGTTTATTTATTGTATTAAAAACACAAAATGAGTCAAAGTCAAAGATTCAATATGATTTTATTTGATGAACTTCAAGAAAACACAATCAGCAGTGAATGAATAAAGCACACATGCACTGGTGTGAGATGCTGTTTGTGAAAAGCAGAGCAGATGTCAGATGAGAGAGAGACAATGAATGTAGAAACACATGTGAGACACGAGTGAGACTCAGATGAGAACAGAAGTCAGAGAGAGAGAGAGAGAGAGAGAGAGAGAGAGTCTAGTATGAACACTGATCTTGTCTCTTGAGTTCTCTAGTAACTGTTTGACTGTTATCTTTGTGTTTGGCCTCACAGCTCACTGAGACCCCTGAGCTCCACTCCTGCTCAGAGAGAGTCAGACTGCTGCTCCAGCTGTACAGACCGTTCTTCTCCAGGAGCCCAACACTGCTGTCCTGAGATCTGCTGCTCCCGTCCACCTTCCACATCACACTCCAGTCTGAGGGGAAACCGTTGTTGAGCAAACACATCAGTGTTGCTGTTTTCTTTGTGGAAATCTCTTCACTGGAGGGCGGCAGGACGCTCACTGTAGGACGAGTGAAGCCTGACAAACACACAATAATCACAAACTCACACAAGAAACAAACAACTTCATAATAAGATCCAAATAATAAATAAATAAAAATGAGATCTTCTGTAAAGTTTCTTTTTCATTCATGTTGATCTGAATGTTCATACAGTTTTCACTAATGTTTACAAATGCTCAGAATCACCTTTGATTTAGAAATGATCAGAGGTGAAAACATATTACCTTTGTGACATTTATTTATTTTGATTAAGGATTAAAATAGAAATATAGAAAGTAGCTGTAACATCAACTACAGTGACAAAGTCTTAACAGCATTTCAAATAAACATAAGAGTCAAATAACTGGTTTTGAAAAATATAACCTGACAATATATTGAATGCAATAAATAAACAAATACGAATATAAATAGTTTTTGTAACACAGAATTCATTTCATTTGATGGTCTATTTTCATGATGCAAGTTTGATATATTTTATAGCGCACTGAACATGTTATTGTTTTACAACATGAGCCAAAACTTCATCAGAATAGGAAACTGCAAATAACTTTAATCCACAGTAAAACACTTTTTCTTCATTTCTTCACATTAATGACATAATTATAAATAATAATAATTATTATTATAAATCTTAAAACACATCTAAACCTTTGCTCACAATATTATCCATAAAAAAACACGGGCTCTGTTTCAGATTTGTAAGTAAATTAGTACAAAGTCATTTTTTAAACCACATGAATATGATCATATTTATATATTTTTATATTTCCTAGTTGATCTTTATATGTGAAAGCAGAAATCTGTTATATTATTATTGAATGTTTTTACTTACTGCCAACATCCAGTCTGGTGCCGCTGCCGAAAGTCCACCACAGTGATACAAACTAATAGAGCGACTGTACAAAAACCTCTGAACGCTTCAGTAACTATAAACACATCACAAACACATCTTTACACTTTATCACACATTCACACATCATACACATTACATTTCATTTCACTTTGTTTATTAATACATTTTGGGGTGAACAATTTATTACAACTATAATACAAACTAATATCCAAGTTTGACTGATCTTTAACCCTTAAAATTGACTCATATTCTCAAACCTGAAAGTGTGAACAATTTATTAATAATCAAGGATGAAAACAACTAAAGAATTACAAAGCAACTTGTCAGTGTTTCATATAGCTGCTGTCCTGTGTATGTTTATTATTTTACACAAACATTATACACAAAATAATGAATAACTATTCAACATTACAAATCAAAACATACTTGTTCAATAATCACTACACATAATGTAAGAAAACAAAATACAACCAACTTCAAGAAATGAAATTTAAATGATAAAACAGTGTTTACGTCATGATCGTGATTGCTGTATTTCTTGATACAGAGGACCCAGGTGCAGACAGTGGTTAAGGGGTTAACATATCATTTAATAATTAATTAAACAAAGACCCAAGAAGGGGTAACATAACAAAACATGACATGGGTACAATAACAAGACTAGACTAGACTAGACTAGACTAGACTAGACTAGACTAGACTAGACTAGACTAGACTAGACTAGACTAGACACGTGAACTAACCACACAATCACAATGAACCAGCACAAGACAGAAGACACAAGGGCATTAAATAAGGGAGCAAATCAAGAGGGGAACAGGTGTAGGGCATGAATCAATAACGAGAGGATGGGAACAGAGACGAGACCAGAGCATATGGAAGGCCATAATAACATTAATTGCCTCTCTCCACATTAAACATGAGGTTCTGTCATGATCCTGCCACTATACCAAGAGAAACATGACATGATGTAGCAGAATCATGACCGTTTGTGTGTGTTGATGTAAATGTAGAGATTGAGTTTGCATTGTGATCACGTGCTTCAGTGCTCTGAGAGTGTTTATAGTGCTGTGAGTTTAACACTTCATGACTGACAACACAACACAACACAACACAATCTTCATCATCACACAAACCAACAAGAACAACAATGACGTTCAGCATCATCTTCATCTGGATAATTTGTATTCAAGGTATAGTTTTTCATATGAATGTGAAATTACTCAAAATGTACTTGATTGTTACACTGTTTTAAACATTTTCTGATTTTCTCTGTTTGACAGGTTTCAGTGGACAGATAACTGTGACTCAAACTCCTTCTGTTAAAATGGTTCAGATCGGTGAATCTGTCTCTATAAACTGCAAAACCAACACACAAGTGAGCAACGCTTGTGTCGGTTCATATACTTGTATGGCCTGGTACCAGCAGAAACCTGGAGAAGCTCCTAAACTCTTGATTCATTCTGCAAGTCAAAAACTGTCAAACACTCCATCTAGATTCAGTGGCAGTGGATCAAACACAGATTTCACTCTGAGCATCAGTGGAGTTCAGACTGAAGATGCAGGAGATTATTACTGTCAGAGTTTTCACGTTACTAGTAGCTATGTGTTGACACAGTGATAAAGAGTCGTACAAAAACCTCCGTCAGTCAGACTGAACAGTGACTGCACTGATACACCTCACACATACTGCAGCTGCTCATACAACACAAACACACACAACACTGATCTCTAATAACACAGTACTGATATATATATAGTTATGAAGATAAATCAAAAATGACTTTAACATCCATACTGACTGCTGAAGGATCAGATTATTTAGACATGGTGATAGTTTGTTTTATTTGTGTCAAATTCCCCTAAATAATAATGAACATATTATCATCAACACATACAGTCACCTCTATATTCAATGTTTTTCTCTGTTTGTGTGTTCTTGTAATCCAGGTTTTAGACGACATATCTAATGATCTTTATGAGATAAACATTATGATCAGATGCACCAACAGCCGCTGTTGATCATCACCACATTTGTCCAGAGTTCAGTGATCACAACAGTCCATTCATGGTTTATCCATTCATTTATGTCAATTATAAATGTTACACGCACAACTTTATTACTTAACAATAAAAATATGAACAACACATTGTCATTTTATACATAATATTCATGTATGAACTTTGATGACATAATAAAACCAGCAACAATAAAGAAGTGAAACTTGAAGTGTTTCAATTCAGAAGATTGAACCAATCAAACATTGACACTGAGAGTGTTGAGCTGAAAATCACATTTGCATTGACAGGATGAAGAGACTCTGATGTTCTCAGAATAGATCGGCTCTGTCTCCAGAGATCATGTTTACAACACAACACCTGCATTTCACATTTACTCATACATGAACCTTTACACAACTATTAAAACTATTGAGAATCATGATACAGGACATTCCTGCACAAACACTACATGTGATTTTCTCTGTTGTCTGAATGAAGCTGTTAGACACAAACGAAACATGTTCAGAAGCTTTATTGAATGTTTCAGTAAACACAGCACACTGAAAGATGTCACAGAGGTTTGACACACGAGCTCTTTCAGTATTGATCTGCTGCACAACACTCATGAATGTGTCACAAGCACGCATTTTTATTCACGTCGGCACAAATAATGTTCGACTCCGAAGACTCCGTCAATCAAAGATAATATTAAAGAGGTGTGTGAGCTTGCAAGCACGATGTCAGACACTGTAATATTCTCTGTCCCCCTTTCTGCTTACTGTGTTGATGAGATACATAACAGATTATCATATCTAAACGGCTGGTTGTTTGAGTGGTGCCTGCAAAATAATATAGTTTTTAAAAATAACTGGAAGAGTTTTGAGGGCAGACCTGACCTGTTGAAAAGTGATGGTCTCCACCCCTCCTGGGCTGGAGCTTCTCTTCTGTCATGAAATATGGATCATAGTCTTAATGCTAAAACTTGACTCACTGGGGCCCAGGTCAGGAAGCAGACAGAATGGCATAACCAACGGTCTGCTTGCCGTCTCACGTCCCAGAACACACAAAAATGCACAACATGCAATAATCCTTTCTTCCAAACATTATAAAATAGGGACTGTGTCTGTGTCTGTCCCCCGGATTAGTAAACATAAAATATTGCGTAAACCTCTCAAAGGTAATTTAATTAATGTTAAACTAATTAAACATGAACAAAATACAGATAATCAACTGGTTACGACTCGGATTGTTAAACATTAGATCTCTCTCTAATAAAGCACTTTTTGTTAACGATATGTTAACAAACCATAAAAAAGATGATTATATGCCGGACTGGACACTGGATCCTGCGCCCTCCTCCGTTGTCTCGTCTTCAGCCGAGCCACCCGTCCGCTGGTCGGCTGGAGGTGAAGGGCGTGGCTGTCTCCGGGTTGAAGGCCTCTGACGAGGATCCCCAGGATTCTCGCCTCCCCCGCTTGCCACCAAGGCTGACTGCGAGTGGGGAGGCTGTAGGTGGTGGAGTGGATGGTGTGGCGATGCCCATAACCCCGATTTGCAGGGTACGGCCCTCGGACAAGGTGGCCAGCGGGGGGAAAAACTGGGCTGGACGATTCATGGCACACCTGATCAGGTCCGTGAAGCCCAGCAGTCTCAGCATCTGCATCTCCTACCGCGCTAGTGGTTGGTTGAGGCCACCATTGAACAGGACCATCTGTTCCTGCTCATTGTGATCCATCTCCCCTGCCGTCTCAAAGAAGCGGTCCGCAAACTCCAATACGTCGGAGTGACCCTGGCGTAAACAGAAGATGCGATTAGCCTGGGTTGCTCGCCTTGCCTCCATCTTGCCTGCTGTGTTCAGTAATGGCTCGTTCGTTCTGTCGTGAAAAAGGGTGAATGTGGTGGAAGAACCCAAGTGCAGGCAGCGGTGAAAGGGTTAACATATTTTAATATATACACACAAAACAGAAAACAAACACCCTTGATGGGGTAACAAAACAAGAACAGGGGACACGATAAACTGATAAGAACTAAACACACTTGACAAGAACACTAACTACAAAATACCAAGACTAAACAGAACACTCACAAAGACTAGAATATACTTAACAGAGGTTTCTCAGGATGAGGGAACGATGAACAAGGCATCTAGACAGGGAAACAAGTACAGGGCAATAGACAAGATGGCATTAAATAGGGAGAATAACAAAGAAGATAACAATGGGCAGGTGTGGGTAATGAGACACACGAGGAAAGCTATACTAGGAACGAGAGGGGCGGGGCCAAATTACGAGACTGGAGAGAATTCATATTAAGTCCAGATTGACAATAACATTCTTCTCTCCTCACTTATTTGTGCTGATAGAACTAAGTGCTGCATTCGACACCATTGACCACAGCACTCTCCTACATTAACTTGAAAATTATGTCGGCATTAAGGGAATAGCTTTGAAAGGGCTTAGATCTTATTTATCCGAACATTTTCAATATGTAGCAATAAACAATGAGGTGTCACGTAAATCGCAAGTCCAGTATGGTGTACCACAGGGCTCAGTCTTAGGGCCTATGCTCTTCGCATTATACATGCTACCTTTAGAATATATAATAAAGCAAAACGGACTTAGCTTTCACTGTTGTGCTGATGATACGCAACTTTATATTTCCTCGAAGCCTCATGAAACACAGCAATTCCACAATAGCGGTCACCATCACCAGCGTCATTTAATCCTTGACGTTTACTAGTATCTATTTATAGGCTACCAGTACTTGTTGTTTAGTTACTAGTAACTATTCCGTTATATACTAGTACTATTCATTTGATACTAGTACCTTAATATTAGATACTAGTGCTTATTTATTAGATACTTATTCATTAGATACTAGTACTTATTCAGTAGATGCTAGTACCTAAATTTAGTTACTAGTGCTTAGTTATTAGATTCTAGTACTTATTCAATAGATACTAGTACTTATTCATTGCATACTAGTATTTAATCATTAGATACTAGTACTTATTTAATAGATACTAGTCATTATTTATTTTATACTAGTACTTATTACATCAGTGACTAGTAATTATTCTATTGTTACTAGTAACACATTTCAGATTTTTGTCATTGATTTCTATGGAGGTCTGTCCATAGTGGATATCAACTATTCAGTTCTGACTAGTGTGTCTTCTGATGTTCACTAGTACCTACTTAATAGTTACTAGAATTTATTCATAAGCTACAAATCCAGTATTTATAAACAAGTACTAGCATTTAATGAATACATACTAGTAGTATTAAAAAGATACTGAAGTCATTATTGTAATAAGTACTAGTCAGAAATTAGAAACTGATATAAAAAACAGAATAACTACTAGTGACTATTCATTCAAAGATATCTTCCGCCTCAAAAGTAACTAGTAAGAATGGGTCTGGAAATATCTTAATTCAAATAGTTAATTACATAAACATGATTACCTTTCAGCCACCCAATCGGAGTTAATACTATGCTAATACTGTGCAAAATGACATTGTCTTGTTAGCTTGTCTAGCTAATTGGTTAGCACGAAAACACAAAGAAGGTTTATTATCACTATTTTTGTTTTTTAATGTGGAATATCATGTGATAAGCTTAACTTCGTTAGATGGTAGAGTTATATGGGATCTTGCACAGCCGCTTTTACACGATCCTGCACATGCTGCACAGCTGCTGCAATATTACATTTACAATGAGCAATAATCATATCACAGTTTAAAAAAAAGGTTTTAGCTCATCATGCTGCTTCTGGTTGTATTTTATTTATAAATAAGGCTTATATTTTTACTATAAAGTATGTTTAAAACCTAATGCGTGTGTGGTTAGGATCGTGGTGCTTCTGTCAAACGGGCAGGGTGAGGTACGGAATTAAATTAGTGATGCTGGACGGGTCGGGTGGTCTTTTAATTACTACATAGGGGGGCGGGTTCGCTTTTATCAAACAGTACCAGCACAGGACTCGGCTTTTGATTCTATTATTGGCAGTTGATCCAGGTTTGTTTTGTGTTTTGTATTTATTAAAGTCCTGGTGTTAACCCGCTGCCTGCACTTGGGTTCTTTCTCTCACCATACGTTTTGTGATAGAACGAACGAGCCACACCGCCTCTGCAGCCTTCGCCAGGGAAGTGAGACTGTGGATGAGTATGTGGAGAGGTTCCTGGACATCGCAGGACAGGGTGTCTTAGGGGAGGAGGAGCTGGCGGTGCTGTTCAACACCGGCCTCAGAGAGCCACACTCCTGCTCGGAGATGAGGCCGTTGGATTTCGACGCTGTGTGGTTTACTGCCACAGGTCGTTCGGAGTCCACGACCTCATCTAACTCCTTTTACTCATCTCCGCTGGTTGCGATACCCGAGAGTGGTCCACCGCAGATCGTGGTTGTGGGCATCGCCACGCACCACTCTCCAACCTCTGCAGTCTCTCCACAACCGCCCAGTCTCACTGTCAAGCGAGGGAGACGGGAATCCTGGGGGTCCTCGTCTGAGGCCTCCAATCCCGAGTAGGGCGGTCACGAGTCCGGCCTTCCGTCCATTCTTCCAGCCAGTGTCAAGTCTGGCCTTCCGTCCGGCCTTCCAGCCGGTGTCAAGTCCGGCCTTCCAGGAGGCGTTCATTAAGGGGGGGGGGATTCTGTCATGATTCTGCCTTCTCTTGTCTTGATTTTCTGGTCTAGGGGCAGAACCATGACAGACCCACAACTTTTTTGGTCATTCCCCACTTTAGACAAGGGGGAATTTTCAAGCCCCACCTGTCCCCGTCGCCCCAACTTAATGCTAATGAAATGCGCAACAAGCTTATATGTTCCAATTTATTGAACTAACAAGTAGTATCAGAGTAACAAGTTGTATCTAAAATACAAACTATATACATCAAATAAGGGAAAGTTCTAAAAT
Source organism: Barbatula barbatula (assembly GCF_947034865.1). Lineage (NCBI taxonomy): Eukaryota > Metazoa > Chordata > Actinopteri > Cypriniformes > Nemacheilidae > Barbatula > Barbatula barbatula. The sequence goes on from NC_136788.1 coordinate 4,307,652, forward strand.
AATGAGAATAAAAGTGCAGCTGTGTCATAATAACTTGCATGACATAAAAAACAATAGAGAAAATAAAAGTGCAGCTGTGTCAAACTTTCTACTAATTTCAAAAATAGAAAAGATATAAAAGTGCCACTTTGAAATCTGTAAAAAAAAGAAAGTTTGTTCCGTTACAATTAATATGCCGATGTCACGTTATTTTGGCACTTCGGTTCCAGGTTACATTTTTCTCGGAGTCTCATATCTAATGTTCTTTTAATATAGACTGCATATAGAAACATGTAAAACGAACGAGCACAAGACCATAGACAAGAGGGCATTATATAGGGCAGCGTTTCTCAAACTGTGTGGAGCGCCCCACTGGTGGGGAATATAGAGGTGACAGGTGGGGCGCGCCAAACGGGAGGACATTTTCCTTTATATGCCTTATATGGTAACGTTAGATCAAATCTTCCGGAATTTTGTGTTCATGGTTACAAATGAAATGTTTAACCTTTTGAGCGGTATCCGGTTTGGTCCCATATGTGTGATTTTTTTCGTGCCCCTGAGAATGTTCAGTGACGTGACATAACATAACTACCAGAATCAAATTGTGCTTTCGCGCGCTGGTTGGCGCTGAGCCAGAGATGGACGAGCTCAGCGCTGTCATATATCACAACTATGCAGTGTTTTCAACCTAATAATGTTTATTTTAGGTTTCAGCCATTTAAATACACATAAGCACAAGTAAAACAATACATTTGGAGTTTGTAAAATACACACTCATGTCTGTGGAAGCAGCAATAACAATCTATTCAAATATAATTGACGAAGTGTGTTATTCACATCAGACAAACATGGTGGAAGTAACTATAAAGTTTAGTCTATTCTTCTCGGAGTTCACCGGGCACTTTCTTGCATGTATTTCGGGAGAAACTGATGACAGACAGAAACATGGTGACCACGAGCTCGTGCTCTACGGCGCGTTGCTCTTCGACCCATCTCACGTTATAGAGAGAATCGGAATATCAGATAGTGGATGACATGGTCTGTCATAAGGTGTTATTGTAGCTGCGGTGTGTCACGTGACAAATATGACGCGTCGCCATGGAAACATTAAGGGGGGAAATCATTACTAGTCCTGTATGTAAGAGTTCCTAGTTCCCTTGGTCTTTGTTTTGATAGTGTCTGTGTTTAGTTAGTAGTTTGTTTTTGCCCCCCATGTGGGAAGTATTTGTTTTAATATTGTATTTTAGTTTTGGTTAGTGTTTTCCCCCATTGTGGGTGTTTGTTTTATGTTTTGTATTTATTAAAGTCCTGGTGTTAACCCCTTCATCCCCGCTGCCTGCACTTGGGGTCTTTCTCTCACCATACGTTTCTTGACAATATAATTAGAATATCAACAAAGTTGAGTTATTTCACTAATTCCATTCAAAAAGTTTGATCCATTCAAACTTGTTTATTGTATGTTTATTTCATTCATTACACACAGACTAATATATTTCAAATGTTTATTTCTTTAAATTCTGATGATTATAACTGACAACTAAGGAAAATCCCAAATTCAGTATCTCAGAAAAATAGAATATTACTGAAGACCAATACAAAGAAAGGATTTTTAGAAATCATGGCCAACTGAAAAGTATGAACATGAAAGTATGAGCATGTACAGCACTCAATACTTAGTTGGGGCTCCTTTTCGCCTGAATTACTGCAGCAATGCGGCGTGGCATTGAGTCGATCAGTCTGTGGCACTGCTCAGGTGTTATGAGAGCCCAGGTTTTCTGCATTATTGGGTCTGGCCTATCGCATCTTCCCTCTTCACAATACCCCATAGATTTTCTATGGGGTAAAGGTCAGGCGAGTTTGCTGGCCAATTAAGAACAGGGATACCATGGTACTTAAACCAGGTACTGGTTGCCTTGGCACAGTGTGCAGGTGCAACGTTCTGTTGGAAAAGGAAATCTGCATCTCCATGAAGTTGGTCAGCAGCTGGAAAGCATGAAGTGCTCCAAAACCTCCTGGTATACAGCTGTGTTGACCTTAGACCTCAGGAAACACAGTGGGCCAACACCAGCAGATGACACGGCACCCCAAACCATCAATGACTGTGGAAACTTTACACGGGACCTCAAGCAACGTGGATTGTGTGCCTCTCCTCTTTTCCTCCAGAATCTTGGACCCTGATTTCCAAAGGAAATGCAAAATTTACTTTCAGCAGAGAACATAACTTTGGACCACTCAGCAACAGTCCAGTCCTTTTTGTCTTTAGCCCAGGCGAGACGCTTCTGACGCTGTCTGTTGTTTGTGAGTGGCTTTACTCAAAAGCTGAAACCCACTTTTTTCTACCACATCTTTTCCTTCCCTTCGCCTCTCTATTAATGTTCTTGGACACAGAGCTCTGTGAACAGCCAGCCTCTTTTGCAATGACCTTTTGTGTTTAGTCCTCCTTGTGCAAGGTGTCAATGGTCGTCTTTTGGACAACTGTCAAGTCAACAGTCTTCCCCATGATTGTGTAGCCTACAGAACTAGACTGAAAGGCCATTTAAAGGCCTTTGCAGGTGTTTTGAGTTCATTAGCTGTTTAGAGTGTGGTACCAGGTGTCTTTAATATTTAACCTTTTCACAATATTTTCACACAATACATTTGTTTCCTTTCAGTATAGTTTTAGATTTTTCGTGTCATTAAGGTTTTATTGCAATATATAAATACCTCATGGTAGAGCGCATTCATGGCAAAAATCATAATGATTTGTTGTAATTGCGATTATTTATGTTGATTAAATTGACATCAAAATATTTCTAAAATGGTTCAAAACTTTCTGTCAGGTAACTGTATGCCGTATTCTTTAGGCTAAATATTCTGTTCCTGAAATACGTGATAAGCATGTCTCCAAGGGTCAACGCATTTTACACATTACACACAGAGTGATCGCAGTGAGCTACAAACGACACAAACATATTTTCGCTCATTGTTCATGGTGAGGGTATAACCGGTTAAACTCGCCCCGCTCTGCACAGGCTTCGAACCAACGTCGGTCTGAATGGGAGACGGGCGCTCTACAGCAGTGCCGCTGCTAGCCATTTTGGTGTCCTAAGCATAATTCCATTATGATGCCCCCTTCGCCGTGGGAGCGGCGGCGCTGCTCTACAGAGGAGGCTAAAGACCACAGTCGTAATATTGTATTCTGTTTAATTCAAAAAGTAATTTAATGGTTCTGCATTGATCTTAAAAAGAAGTTTAAGCAATAAAAACAAAATACAGATAAAAGGAGAGGCACACTCCAACATTCACCAACTTGTCATACAGTTAGAGATTTCATTGCAGCACATATTTTACTTTTAAGTCTGCAATGTCCGCTATGGCTCTCAAAACACCTTGTTGTTGTTCCTGACTAAGGTCAACACTGGGTTGTTGGACATGAACGAAAGGGATCTCGTTTCCCAAATCAGCTGGGAAGTCGTGAATTCCATGTTGTGGCAAAAGTGCCTCCAAATTGTGTTCCCTGAATGGATCATCACCAAATACATTGTTGATAGAAGTGCCGTATCTCATGATTCTGCTGCATCATGTCATGTTTCTCTTGGTATAGTGGCAGGATCATGAAAGAACCTCATGTTTAATGTGGAGAGAGGCAATTATTGTCAGGGCCGCTGCTAGCCATTTTGGTGCCTTAAGCATAATTCCATTATGATGCCCCCCCCCCCCCTAAAGGTGCAAACTTTTCTTCAGTAAACAGAATAGCAAAACAAAAAACTATCAATGTTTAACAGTAAAATCTCAATTCAGATTGCAAGCTGCACTGAAATTAAAGTAACTCGCCCCGCTCGACACGGGCTTCGAACCGACATTGGTCCGAATGGGAGACGAGCGCTCTAACGAGAAGGCTAAAGCATCTCTGTTGTTTAGGGAAGTGAGGTTTACACACTCCATAGCACTTCACTAGTTCGACGCGCATTACGATCAGTAGCAGCACATCATGCACATTTCCCGAATTTAATTTGATTAAACATGGACTTACCTGCAAGTGATGCACGGGCATCATCTCGCAGTTTCTTCGTCTTTTTTTCTCTGATCCTGACTTCTGCTGTCTTTTCGGGGCCATTTCCAAATAAGTTGCCTAGGCTACCGTCTGTCAAACTGCGTCAGGCGCACGCGCGATCAACCGGCACTGCCGCGCGGACCGCACTTGGGCGGGTGGTGGTGTGGATGGGGTGATATGGGATTGTTCGGACGTTTTTTTTTACATATACATGGCTAAAATATGCCTGCCTAATTATTTTACTATAGCCTAATGAAATAATATTAGATTAAAATTCATCAGGCTATTTTTAGTGCCCCCTCAGCACTTGGTGCCCTACGCACAGTGCGTGATGCGCGTGGTGGGAGCGGCGGCGCTGATTATTGTTGTTATGGCCTTCCATAGGCTCTCTCAGGTCTCGTCTTTGTTCCCATCCTCTCGTTATTGATTCATGCCCTACACCTGTTTCCCTCTTGATTTGCTCCCTTATTTAATGCCCTTGTGTCTTCTGTCTTGTGCTGGTTCATTGTGATTTGGTTGGTGAGTTCATGTCTTGTTAGTGTAGTTATTTGTAGTTCATGTTAAGAGTTTATTTAAGTCTTGTTTAAGTGTAGTTAGTTTTAGTCCTGTCTTGTCATGTTATTATATTCTCATGTTTTGTTCTTTTACCCCCTTGTGGGTTTTGTTTTGTCTTTGTTAACCCCTCACCCGCTGTCTGCACCTGGGTCCTCTGTCCTTATCTCACCACACGATCATGACAACTAGTATCTACTGAATAAGTACTAGTATCTACTGAATAAGTACTAGTATCTACTGAATAAGTACTAGTGTCTACTGAATAAGTACTAGCATCTTAATTTAGGTACTAGTATCTAATGAATAAGTACTAGTATCTACTGAATAAGTACTAGTATCTAATAATTAAGCACTAGTATCTTAATTTAGGTACTAGTATCTAATGAGTAAGTACTAGTATCTACTGAATAAGTACTAGTATCTAATAATTAAGCTTTACTATCTTAATTTAGGTACTAGTATCTAATGAATAAGTACTAGTATCTACTGAATAAGTACTAGTATCTACTGAATAAGTACTAGCATCTTAATTTTGGTACTAGTATCTAATGAATAAGTACTAGTATCTACTGAATAAGTACTAGTATCTAATAATTAAGCACTAGTATCTTAATTTAGGTACTAGTATCTAATGAATAAGTACTAGTATCTACTGAATAAGTACTAGTATCTAATAATTAAGCACTAGTATCTTAATTTAGGTACTAGTATCTAATGAATAAGTACTAGTATCTACTGAATAAGTACTAGTATCTAATAATTAAGCACTAGTATCTTAATTTAGGTACTAGTATCTAATGAGTAAGTACTAGTATCCAATGAATAAGTACTAGTATCCAATGAATAAGTACTAGTATCTAATAATTAAGCACTAGTATCTTAATTTATGTACTAGTATCTAATGAATAAGTACTAGTATCTACTGAATAAGTACTAGTATCTACTGAATAAGTACTAGTATCTAATAATGAAGCACTAGTATCTTAATTTAGGTACTAGTATCTACCGAATAAGTACAAGTATCTAATGAATAAGTGCTAGTATCTAATGAATAAGTGCTAGTATCTAATGAATAAGTACTAGTATCTACTGAATAAGTACTAGTATCTACTGAATAAGTACTAGTATCTAATGAATAAGTACTAGTATCTAATAAATAAGCACTAGTATCTAATATTTAGGTACTAGTATCTATTGAATAAGCACTAGTATCTAATATTTAGGTACTAGTATCTATTGAATAAGCACTAGTATCTAATATTTAGGTACTAGTATCTATTGAATAAGCACTAGTATCCAACTAGTATCTAATAATTAAGCACTAGTATCTTAATTTAGGTACTAGTATCTACTGAATAAGTACTAGTATCTAATGAATAAGTACTAGTATCTACTGAATAAGTACTAGTATCTAATGAATAAGTACTAGTATCTACCGAATAAGTACTAGTATCCAATGAATAAGTACTAGTATCCAGAGGCGGACAGAGTACACAGGTTCATTACTTGAATAAAAGTACAGATACCCCTTGCTAAATTTTACTCAAGTACAAGTAAAAGTACTACAGTCAGATGTGTACTTAAGTAAAAGTACTGAAGAACATGTTTTTAAAAGTACTTGAGTATCAAGAGTACAAGAGTACATTTTCTAAATATTGCATTACTACTGCCACAGTGCTTACATTTATGTACAGAAACGTCCTACATGGAGTTATGAAAAATGTTAATGTTAATACCTTGGAGAATGTTAAAGGAATTTAAAGTAAAATAAAGTAATTTTAATCTTTTTACCATGCTTTATTCTTTTCACCTCTGCTAGAGTTTTAATGGATTTTTTGCACCCACATTTGAACCGAACAGTTTTAAACAACACACCGCATACTCAAGAACATCAAAGCAAATACTCGGCTTACATTAATGAGTAATATTAGAAAATACAATTCAGCTAACAACTGTGTGTACATGTGAGTTTCTCTGTTTTTTCATCAATCAGTAGTGGTGTTTCATCAAAACCTAGCGTATGGCGAAATTTCTTCAGACCATACAAAAACGAACCACAATGAAACCAAATGATACCACATATATGTAACCACAAAACTTAAAGTAGTAAAAAATAACCCACAGCCAGATGTTGTCATAACCACCACCAACGACTACGTTAATCGACTATGAGACTAAAATATAAACCAACCATTGATCAGATTCAGCAAACAAGATTAAATATAAAACATGTCTTACCTTGTCGCAGGGTTGTTAAGCCTTGATTCTTTTCATTTTAAAATAATCCTGGCATAGCTAGTGGCAAATCGCAAAATACATAATAGCCTAAACTGCGACTGCGCTATGTCTTTCCGTACAATATATTTTTTTAATTTTTCACAGATAGCGTTTTACATTATGAATGAAATACAATAACAATAGTGTAAATTATTCGATTTATTAAAATTATTAAATGGATGCCAACTAATTGGGAAAATAAAGACCATCCCCACTACCCATAACCTCACACTTGATTCCAAAACCACTGTTAGGCATTTTGTAAGCAGTTTCTTTGTTTTATTGAAAATAAATGCCTGTATATGATCTTAAATGTGGAAAATGCAGACAAACGAGTTTAGCCAAAAAGAGCTTCGAACCAACATTACGATGATGTCACGTCAAAACTACATATCTTCGGTCTTACCGACTATACGTCAATGACGCTATGTGAATTAACGGTGTTTATACATTCTCAAATACACATGCTTCCGACGCCTATGCTACATGTACACATCAGTGTAAAGTAGTTTAATTATCTTTAATGAGTCTCATTATGCACACGTACTTTATTTCAACAATGTTTTCTGAACGCTAGGGCCATACACAAACGCCGCCCCTGAAATCAATAAACCTAAAACAGCAAAGAATATAGCAATGTTCTGACACACCTCTGAACCTGACCGTGTTATACACGCAGCATAGAGCAAAGAAGAGAAAATAATAATGATTAAAGAAAATCAGCTGACCGGTCGCGATGTTTTCAAGTTCATTTCATGTTATATTTACCATTTTATATGACGCTATTGGCTACTCTTCCCTTACCTTTATTCTTTATTCATATAAAAATACCCCCAAATCGCATGAAAATACACACAAAACACATATTCTTCAATCGTGCATTTATTAGCTTCTTGTTTTGGTGAAGAAATGTTACTTTAGCTTCATCGCGGATGTCCTGAATGAGGAAGTGTACACAGGACGTGTCATGCAGACGTGAGATGATTGACAGCTGTGTACAGCAAATGATAGAGCTCTGAGGTCTGGGTGATTGTTGCTGATAGGCTCGCCCAATAAGTGGCGCCTGCACAATCCAATCACGTTTGAGAGGGAAAAAACTAATTGGTGGTTTCCGAGATTTTTCTTTTTCCTTTTTAGAAGTAACGTGTACTTACGGTTATGGATAGAAATGTAGCGGAGTAAAGAGTACAATATTTGCCTCTCAAATGTACTTGAGTAAAGTCATGAGTACTCCCCAAAAATTATACTCAAGTAAAGTACAGATCCCTCAAAATTGTACTTAAGTACTGTACTCGAGTAAATGTACTCCGTTACTGTCCGGCTCTGCTAGTATCTAATAATGAAGCACTAGTATCTTAATTTAGGTACTAGTATCTAATGAATAGGTACTAGTATCTAATGAATAAGTACTAGTATCTACTGAATAAGTACTAGTATCTACCGAATAAGTACTAGTATCTAATGAATAAGTACTAGTATCTAATGAATAAGTACTAGTATCTACTGAATAAGTACTAGTATCTACTGAATAAGTACTAGTATCTACCGAATAAGTACTAGTATCTAATGAATAAGTACTAGTATCTAATGAATAAGTACTAGTATCTACTGAATAAGTACTAGTATCTACCGAATAGGTACTAGTATCTAATGAATAAGTACTAGTATCTACTGAATAAGTACTAGTATCTACCGAATAAGTACTAGTATCTAATGAATAAGTACTAGTATCTAATGAATAAGTACTAGTATCTACTGAATAAGTACTATTATCTACTGAATAAGTACTAGTATCTACTGAATAAGTACTAGTATCTATTGAATAAGTACTAGTATCTACTGAATAAGTGCTGGTATCTAATAAATTAGCACTAGTATCTAATATTTAGGTATTAGTATCTAATGAATAGTACTAGTATCTAACGGAATAGTTACTAGTAACTAAACAATAAGTACTAGTCGCCTATAATAGATACTAGTAAACGTCAAGGATTAAATGACAAAATGGCTTGCCATAAAGGTGCTAGTATAAATACTAGTAGATGATAAATACGTATATGCTTCTGATAAACAAGTACTAGTATCTAATGAAAAAATACTAGTATAAATAGAATAAATACTAGTATATATTTAATAGGTACTATTATCCAATTAATAAGTGCAAGTATCTAAAAAATAAGCATTGGTATCTGCTTGGCAGGCTCTAGTATCTTAAAAATAAGTACTTGTACATAATACATGCGTATCAGTAGCTTATGAATAAATACTATTACCTAATAAGTAGGTACTAGTGAACATCAGAAGACACACTAGTCAGAACTGAGTAGTTGATATCCACATGACAGACCTCCATAGAAATCAATGACAAAAATCTGAAATGTGTTACTAGTGTCGTGGAAAGTTGTTCTTGTAGTTTCAAAAATTGCTCAGACAAAGAGGGTCCAGGTGTCAAAAAGGTAACTTTATTTGCACATGCCAAACAAAGCGAGATCTTCCCAAAGCATCTCAAAATACAGTGTTCTTCAGCCCATATTTATAGTGAAACTGATGCAACTGATGTCTTCCGTTACACCAATCGGGTAATTTCCTGTTATCTCTTATTTTTAACAACCAATAACCCTGCTTCTGCCACCAAAACATCCCAGGCAACAGGATACGTGTTTAATCGTGGTTGGCGCATTATTATCACAAGTCAACCAATAAAGAATGAGGATTGCATCGACAAATATCTCATGTGCCCTTATTTGGACACATTTCCAGTCCTCTTTCGACTAAACATGATTTATCATTGGCTTTTATTAAAAATGAGCTCATGTTTGAGCAGCCTAGTGAACTCATGTTTAGCTGGCGTCCTTGGCTGCATGCGATAAGTTAAATTTAATTAAATTTGTCCCCAAAAGTGTGTGTGGTGTATGTGCAGGTGTTCAAGTGTTCAAAAAGTGTGTTAAAGTTTTTTTGGTAAATAATCATTAAACATTTATACTGATTGTAACATTAAGTCATTAAATCATCTTTATAAGTCATTCGCTCACTATCATATTTGAATAAATGTGGTTTCTGATTATATTACTAATACTCCCACATATTCTAATGTCCCTATTGTGGTGAGGAAGGCGGGACGAGAGCCATGACGCGGGGCCGGTGGCGTGAGTGATCAATGCATGCAGCTGTGCGCGCATAAAAAAGGATGTTCGGCAGGACTGTTGACGAGAGAGGACCGGGCCCGGACATATGTTTAGTTTATGTATGTTTTATGGCCGGCAGTCGACCGTGAGGTGGCTGTCGGTCAGTTACTTCCGTGTTTATTGTTTATTTAATTAAAGTTTGTGTTTGAATGTTCGCCAGTTCCCACCTCCTTCCTTCCCTTCTAACGGACTTTATTACACCTATGAATACTTATTAATACTAAAATAGGTAGATTATAACAGGTAGATTATATTTAGACCAATAAAACTGATCAGTTTGTGTCATTTTAATAATACCTCACAGATTGTTAACCAAGTTAATGGTAACCTCATTGTCTTGCCCCTCTTATATTTGATTTGATCAGTGATGTTTTTCAAAAAAATCTAAAGATATTTTATAGTTGTACAACACAGGGTTTTAGTCATTTAATGTCCATCCCAGTGGACATGCGGTCTTAAAAATGATAAAATAGACTTTTTTGCACTCAAGCTCATTACACACAATTGGCATTTCACAAACATTGATCCCCTTGATTACAAAGCGCATTTATATTTACATTTAGTCATTTAGCAGACGGTTTTATCCAAAGCGACTTACAAAGAGTTCAGGGAGTAATAAGGGATATGTTATAAAAGAGCAATAGTACGAGACATGCTAATACAAAGTACCTTCAAAACCTTCAAAAAACTACTTAAAACCCATCTCTTCTGTGAATATTTGAATGAACAAATGACAAAAAACAACCCATCTCTTCTGTGAACAGGAAGTGGTCTAGCTTTTGTTGAAACTAGTTACTTTGTATTAGCATGTATCGTACTATTGCTCTTTTATATCATATCCCTTATTACTCCCTGAACTCTTTGTAAGTCGCTTTGGATAAAAGTGTCTGCTAAATGACTAAATGTAAATGCGCTTTGTAATCAAAGGGATCAATGTTTGTGAAATGCCAATTGTGTGTAATGAGCTTGAGTGCAAAAAAGTCTATTTTATCATTTTTAAGACCGCATGTCCACTGGGATGGACATTAAATGAATAAAATCCTGTGTTGTACAACTATAAAATATCTTCAGATTTTTTTGAAAAACATCAAATAAAATATAAGAGGGGCAAGACAATGTGGTTACCATTAACTTGGTTAACAATCTGTGAGGTATTATTAAAATGATACAAACTGATCAGTTTTATTGGTCTAAACAGAAGGGGATAATACCCTGCTACAAAAATAAACAATTATTGTGGATTTAGTGGATATAATAGAAATTGTTTTGGTTGGGATGGAAACTACTCTGAAAATACAAAAGCACTACAGAAAGGAATGTTGTAAAGGTAGAAAGAATGGTTGTGACAGACAGCTTCTCTGTATTTAGTTTCCTTTGAGGGTATAATTCATAGACGCCCGTTTTATCTTCTGATGCTCTGTAGGGCTTGTCAGGAATTTCTCCTTTTTTGTGCTTAATTTGTTTATTGAACTTTTATCAAAATGAAAGGATACAGATACATGAGAACAGTAACGTTATTCCCACAAATTGTGTTTCTGGGACGGATCAGGTAGCGATGCTCCTGCTTACTCTCTTCACTGGTGTGAACCCCTTCATGTCCATTCAATAGTTATAGTGCACTAGACTGTAGCAGAAGAATCCTGCCCACTTCTTTGCATTGTGATCACGTGCTTCAGTGTCTGAGAGTGTTTATAGTGCTGTGAGTTTAACACTTCATGACTGACAACACAACACAACACAATCTTCATCATCACACAGAACAACAATGACGTTCAGCATCATCTTCATCTGGACACTTACAGTGTTTGCTCAAGGTTTGTGTCGTAACATTTTTATCATTATTATTCATTCATTGAAGAGTGAAATCTTCATTTGTTTCAGTGTTTCTTATATTTCATGTTTGTTGTTTTTTTCAGAGTGTAGAGGACAGTACACTGTTACTCAGACTCCATCAAAAACAGCAGTTCAACCAGGACAACATGTTCAAATAAACTGTAAAGTCAGCAGTGCAGTGTATGGTAGTAACTACTTACACTGGTACTTACAGAAACCTGGAGAAGCTCCTAAACTCCTCATATATATCACATCAACCCTCCAGTCTGGAGTATCATCTAGATTCAGTGGCAGTGGATCAAACACAGATTTCACTCTGAGCATCAGTGGAGTTCAGACTGAAGATGCAGGAGATTATTACTGTCAGAGTTTTCACGTTACTAGTAGCTATGTGTTGACACAGTGATAAAGAGTCGTACAAAAACCTCCGTCAGTCAGACTGAACAGTGACTGCACTGATACACCTCACACATACTGCAGCTGCTGAGGGAGGAGAGTTCCTTTAAATAACAACAATTGAATTTTGTTTTACGTTGTTTTTAAACAACTCAGCAGTTGTTTATTTATTTACTTTTGATCAGTGTTTTTTATTGGTTTGCTGCAATTTGTACAAGCATTTACAAAACACTACACAACAGATCATCAAAAATACACTTTTGTGTATGTTTACAAACAGTAACAGACTTATTTTTACTGTTATCAATAACAAACTTTTGATTTGCATCTCTTGTTATTCTCTTTAATATCATTTAATTTAACTGATCTTAATGTTGAATCAATGAATCATTTATTATGTCCATTGATTTTTAACTGTCTGATTGTTATCTGATCATTTGTAAGTTGTATGATCACCATCAACATGAGCATGTCTCCCTTCTTCAAGACATGGATGAAGCTTGCAGTGATATAACCGCAGAGCAACATCAAGCCTGGATTCTTCATGCCAGAAGGTTTTTCCCACAGAGCCTGAACAATAAGGACATTCCCTGAGATTTTGATGAAACTTTATGGCTAAATGTTGAAGAACGGCTTGATGTTAATGAATATTTAGTGGATTTCAGATCTCCATTAACAGTTTTTCCCCTTTTTTTCACAATGCATCCACAGTATTGTTGTACAGATTGTAAAATGAACTAATACATTTTTTCTGCTTTCATATGTAAACAACTCGTGTTCTATGATCCATGTTGTTCATGTTGTAGCCTATATTCTGTATTTTATGGCCTTTGTCAGTTTGTTTGGGCTTAAGTGTAACATTCAATGTGTTTGCTGTGTTTACAGTTTTACATTCATTCAGCACTGAAGGTGATTTGAAACCTGTACCTTGTATTGTTTGCTGCTGAATTAACGACTGTTACAGTAAAAGTATTTCACGAGTTCACCGATGCAGATATAAAGGTTAGCAGAAGTATGAAAGGTTTGTGTGTTTGGCGTTCTGTCCGGGGAGCGGCACCGAGCTCGCCGGTTCCTTCTGAACCCAGAACACTCTCCTGTGTTTTCATGGTTCACTGAGTGATGTTTATTTATTGTATTAAAAACACAAAATGAGTCAAAGTCAAAGATTCAATATGATTTTATTTGTTAAATTTGAAGAAAACACAATCAGCAGTGAATGAATAAAGCACACATGCACTGGTGTGAGATGCTGTTTGTGAAAAGCAGAGCAGATGTCAGATGAGAGAGAGACAATGAATGTAGAAACACATGTGAGACACGAGTGAGACTCAGATGAGAACAGAAGTCAGAGAGAGAGAGAGAGAGTCTAGTATGAACACTGATCTTGTCTCTTGAGTTCTCTAGTGACTGTTTGACTGTTATCTTTGTGTTTGGCCTCACAGCTCACTGAGACCCCTGAGCTCCACTCCTGCTCAGAGAGAGTCAGACTGCTGCTCCAGCTGTACAGACCGTTCTTCTCCAGGAGCCCAACACTGCTGTCCTGAGATCTGCTGCTCCCGTCCACCTTCCACATCACACTCCAGTCTGAGGGGAAACCCTTGTTGAGCAAACACATCAGTGTTGCTGTTTTCTTTGTGGAAATCTCTTCACTGGAGGGCGGCAGGACGCTCACTGTAGGACGAGTGAAGCCTGAAAAAACACACAATAATCACAAACTCACACAAGAAACAAACATCTTCACTCTCTACTTAAAAACAAAATATCGGAGAAATAAAAAATATTTTTTTAATAAAATAAAAAGGTAATAATCTGTCTGCATGAAATATACGAGGTCTCTTTCATTTGTGTTGATCTGCATGCTTTATCTTTCGTAAATGAATGACTGCTGGTCAAAACATTATCAATGCATAAAACTGTAATATTAGTGACATCCATCCTTTTCATTAAAAGTGCAAGAACAATACATCCTAAAAAAACTACAGTTACAACATTGTTAGTTTAAATATAATTTTTTATAAATATTTTGAAATGAAAACAAGCTTATTGCACATTGCTTACTTACTTCAAATGTAGAGAAACTGCACTGTACAATTTGCTGCAGTTTTGCAGCAGGTTCGCCAGTAACTTACTGTAGATTTAATAACTGTTTTATACTTTCCCATTAGTTCTGTTTTTAATTTGAGTTCAATTTTACTATAATCAAAAACACTTTGACTTTTGAGGTTCAAAAGGAGCAAGATGAGACTGGTTTCATTACTGGAATTAGCACAGCAACAATGCAAAAAATTACATTCTTCTTAAGCATATTTGTTTTGTTTTAGAGTAAAAATATTTAAAACTTCTTAAATTACAATACATTTACATAATAAAAATGACCTAAGATATTTAATCTGTGTTATGAACGAAAATATAAGAACAAGGTAAGTTTATGTTTTATGCAAAATTGTAAATTATATACAGTAAGTCACTGGCAAACCTACAAAACCTTTGACAGATATAAACTTAACATAAAAATAATATAATTATACCTTAGCACAAAACAAATTTAAACTTCATTTTGTGCGATAAACTGTGTTACAGACAAATTGTCGAATTTAACAAAGTCCCTAATTAAGCATTTTAAGCAAGAACAGTCAAATTTTAGCACACGGTTTACATTATGAGCCTAAACCAACAAACAAACATTTGTCAGAAATATAAATAATGTGAACATTATTTTAAACTGGGTTTACAAGAAAGTGAACAATAAATAAACAAACATGTTTAAAGTGATTGAACAGATACAAAGTTATTTTATCTAAAGTGCATTTCCTCTGGAATGCGCAGGAGTGAACAAATTACTAAATTAATTTGCTAAAATGTGCATCTCATGTTGTATTTCATAGTGGAAGTATAAAAAGTACAATTTGTAATAAGATTATTATTAGATGTTTTACTTACTGCCAACATCCAGTCTGGTACCGCCGCCGAATGTGTACCACAGTGATACAAACTAATAGAGCGACTGTACAAAAACCTCTGAACGCTTCAGTAACTAAAAACACACCACAAAGACGTCTTTACATGTCACTCATAATACAATTTATTTCATATGCTGATTATTTATCAATGTTATATGTTAAAATTATGTTCACTTACAATTGTAAAATTTTTGTTATAATGTAAATATGACATCACACAAAACTCTATGTGTTACGTTCTATAGTTCACTACTGAATGTGATAGCTGCATATCCCAGAAATTCCTGAGTATTGTATTCCAACTCATAGAAATCATATAAACTCAAGCAAAAAAAATATGAACAAAGATACTAAGCCTTAATAAAGACAACAAATACAAAGATCCATATCATTATTTCATATACACTACAGTATATACACAATAACATGACCAACATGATAAGACATTTCAATGGTACACAGTATCTCAATAAAAATGAATTATTTAATAATGTTTATTCACATAACCATTGGGCAAAACAATTATATCTTTCTGTTACATACACACACGCACGCACACACACACAACAGAACACTTGATGAGTAAACAAGGATGGAAATGAAATAACAAACCAATTATTAATCATGAGACTAAAGAGGAGTCAAATGGACAGTTTCATCTGAACATAAATCCTGATGAATCTCATTTCTGTATATGAAGATAATCAAAGATGATTTTAACATCCATCTAATTATAGTGAATGCTGGAGCATCAGATTATATATCATCATGTTTTGATTCAGTAGTTAAATTCAGTAGTTTTAGAGCATTATGAAATATAACTTCATAAATGTCTAATGTCTTCATCCAGTAAAAGTGAAAATTGTGTGTTTCAGTTTAGATGATTGAACCAACCAAACATTGACATTGACTGAAAATCACATTTGCATTGACAGGATGAAGAGACTCTGATGTTCTCAGAATAGATCGGCTCTGTCTCCAGAGATCATGTTCACAACACCTGTATTTCACAATTACTGACAACTTTAATTTAAATCCAACTGATTGGCTTTTTATTTGTCATGTTTAATAACTTTCCTCCAATACTTGTTTAGATTGGGCGCCAGTAAAAAACATATGATGATTTATTTATTTTCTTCACTTTGATCTCCATATTTCGTGTGGTATACAGTATGACAATAGTTACAACAAAATGTTGTTTAACTCATGCTTTTAACAAAAGTCTGTGTTATGTTATCAATGTACAACATTTTCAAAGAAAGAATAATTATGAATGAACAGATTAATGTCTTAGAAGTGCTGCAGCGTCATCTGCTGCTGTGTTGAGTGAAGTGCTACGAGAACTTGATGTTGCAGACGTTTCTGTATGCTGGTAGAAGCTTAATGAATATCGTAGTCCTCTTCTGTACATGGGATGTGCTGTGGTGAATTCTGATCTAGACAGTGATCTATTAATAAAGATAAATAATATGGCATGGTATGAAAATTGGATTCTTGTGCATAAAGCATTGTGTCAATGATAATAATGCTGAAATGTTACAGTTATGTTCATGATGACAAATATGCTAATTTTCTTCAAGAATAATAATACACAAGCGAACAGAGTAAGGGATCGGGCAATTCTGGCAAATGGGCTGGTGTTGTGCTGAGAAATGCACCCCTGCCAGATTATCAGAAGATCGGAAATGGTTGTTCAGTCATGCACGTCATCAGAGGGAGACTGGAGTGCGAGTGCAGCCATCGGGGGCCGGCTGCAACTATTTGGGCGAAATAAGTCACCTCCGCTCAATAATAAAGAGTGGGCAAAATGGCAACACTGAGCTCTCCGAGGTTCTAACTTTAACCCCGGTAATTTTATCTCAGCATCTCTACACTACTTGCAGACTGACGCTGTTTTAACGTGCAATGCAAGTAGACTTGTCTCATTGTTCCGAGGTTACTAGAGCGGGCAGGACGCAGTCCATGCCCAGACCTGACTGCTGTGATGATAGAGCTGGACAAAGGACGTGGCGACTCTACACAATTTCAGCCGCTATTAGATTTTTAATGAAAATCATTTTTTTGCCTTGTTGTGCAAGCAGTGTTGAGCTTTTGCAGAGGCTGCAGCTTTTGCCAGAGGGGAACTGGAATCCCCTGGTTTTCTCCTTCAATGGAGTTTTGGGTTCTTCGCCACCATTTGCATACTGTTCCCTATCAAAAGCTACTATCGATGCTGCGTTTCAAAGGCTATGGGACAACGTCTTTGTTCGACCGGTTGTGAAACATGTGTGTCAAACACGGCAACATTTTTTGGCTTTAAATAACCTCGACAGGCGACGTGGCTAATTAGACCAGCACCTTCAGGTGATAAATACGCGTGGCGCGAACGCATCTTCAGGTTCTTTTGTCTTCAAGGACCGCTTTGAGTGCATGTGTGTTTTTTACCTAGCGAAAGAGTTTAGACATAATGTAATGCAAAGTAAGGCTTGTTGTATATAGTTTACTTATCGTTATATAAAAAAAAAGAGTAAAACAAATATATATATATATCTATATAAAGAGAATAATGTCTAGTCCAGAGCGTAAATGTGTGCCTCCTTGTCAGAGGTTCCTTGACGAGCTGGACAGACATGAATTCTGTTTTGAGTGCTTAGGGGTTGATCATGCTACCCTGGGGCTAGAGGGAGAGTGCAAACTCTGCGATGCATTTCACATTTGAGTTCTCCGTGCTCTGAGTTTCTTTTTTAAGAGCGATCAAGCCGCCTCTTTCCCGCCCTTGGGCTCGTGGTTTGATTTCTCTGAGGCATCTCTTCGGATCGGGCAGAGGATGAGGAATCCCTTGTTTCTGCTGGCTTGGAGAGCCCCACCTCGGGGCTTTCCTCTCGCTATGCAAAAGTGTTAGATGAGCTTCTTGAGGCGGTGACGAATGCAGTCAACCATCTTAAGGCCGACTGGCTGCAGGAACAAGAGACCCACAAGCACTCAAAACTGTACGACAGGTTTCTGTCAGGTGGCCAAGGAGACGTGCCAAAAAGTCGGGCCCTTCCCTTTTTTGAGGATCTCCATGCCGAGGTATCTCGGTCATGGTAGAGACCTCATTCCTCTCATTTTTTCGTGCCGTCAATGTCAATTTATTCGATTGTTGTTGGCGCCAGACCACGGGGGTACACGATGGTGTCCAGTGTGGAAGAGACACTGGCGAGCTATCTCTCCCCTGGGACATCATCGTCTCTAAAAAAGCCCTCTCTCCCCACCAAGCCTTGCAGGATTACTTCTGCACTGGTGGGAAAGGCTGTTCAGGCAGCTGGTCAGGCTGGTGCTGCCCTGCACACCATGGCGGTTCTGCAGGAGTACCAGGCTGCACGACCTGAGCACTGAGAACGGGCCACAGATTTGTCTCTCCGTGCGACCAAGCAGACGGCCCGTGCTATCAGTCTTTCCAATTCTAGATCTTCGCGGATTGAACTGCTACCTAAAGACACACACGTTCAAAAAGTAGCCAATCAAGATGATTGTGTCTCAAATTCAGTGTCACAATTGGTTTGTACCGTGGCAGTGGCTTCTACAGTAATAACTCTGGGCCTCTTGCATATGAGACCGTTTCAGTTGTGGCTCAGAGCCAGGGGGTTTCATCCAAGGGCCAACCCCAGAGGCATACTGTATAAGGTAAGGTATACAAATTGGCCCAGCAGATCCTACAAGCTGTATATAACAAGGAATGGAAACATTTACATTTAGTCATTTAGCAGACGATTTTATCCAAAGCGACTTGCAAAGAGTTCGGGGAGCAATAAGTGATATGTCATAAAAGAGCAATAGTACATTATGTGTTAATACAAAGTTACTTGCTTCAACAAAAGCTAGAGAAGAGGGTGAGTGTACTTTTTTCATTTGTCTGTCAAGTATTTACAGAAGAGTTTTTTGAAGGTGAGAGGTCTGGTCGACTGGACCGTGTTAAGAACAATGTTCCACCAGGAAGGAGAGAATGAGCGGGAAAGCAATTTAATGCCCTTATGAGAAGCCATTACAAGGGGCCGCTTGTTTGCTGAAAGCAGGATTCTTGATGGGGTGTAAGAGTGTAGTAGGGTGTGAAAGTATTCCGGTGCAGATCCAGTGATAGTCCTGTAGGCAAACATCAGTGACTTGATTCTGATCCGGGCTTCAACCGATAGCCAGTGGAGAGAGATGAAAAGGGGTTTCACATGAGCCCGTTTGGGCTGTTGGAAGATGAGACGTGCTGCTGCGTTTTGAACCAGCTGAATTGGTTTGATAGCCTTTGCAGAAAGACCAGCATGGAGACCATTGCAGTAGTCCAACCTTGAGATTACCAGGGCCTGGACAAGGAGTTGTGCCGCATGCTCAGTGAGGTAGGGTCTAACCTTTTGAATGTTGAATAAGGCATATTGACAGGATCGCGTTGTCTTTGCAATGTGATCATTGAAGGACAGCTGTTCATCAAATATGACTCTGAGGTTCCTGGGTGATTCGGAGGGTGTACAGAGGAATTGCTAAATTGGATGATGAGATTGTGTTGCACCGTGGGGTGTGCCGGAAACACGAGTAGTTCTGTTTTGGCCAGGTTCAGCTTCAGGTAATGCTCTTTCATCCAAGCTAAGATGTTATCTAGGCAGGCGTTTATGCGAGCTGCTACAGGGGTATCGTCTGGGACAAACGAGATGTAGATCTGGGTCAGCATAACAGTGATACGAGAAGCCATGTGCCCGTATGATGGGTCCTAAGGATGTCATGTAAATAGAAAAAAGCAGCGGTCCAAACACCGATCCCTGAGGGACCCCAAGTGATCCAGTGGTGAGCAGTGGACAGCGAGCCCCTCCATGACACCTTGAATGATCTGCCGGAGAGGTAGGATTGGAGTCTGAGATTCCTAAGGATGACAGGGTTGCTAGCAGTATCTGGTGATTGACTGTGTCAAACGCGTCTAGCAGATAGAAACTCCACCCCGAGATAGTCAGACAAATCTGGGAAAGATTTTACAAAGCAGAGGCGGACCTCTTTGCTACACAGGAGACAGCACAATGTCCCCTCTACTTCTCTCAGAGTCATCCAGCTCACCTGGGTCTGGACGCAGTGGCCGCCATTTCGGGAAAACACCCTTTAGTCGCCCACTTTATTCGTTGAGCGAACAGCTGATGCCTCCTTCTAGACAGACTGTTCCATAATGGGACTTACCAACCGTGCTCAAGGGTCTGGTTAGCGCCCCTTTTGAACCTCTAGAGTCTGCACCTATCAGGCGTCTGACCTTTAAAAAAAATTCTAATGGCAATCACCTCTCTTAAGAGAATTGGACATTTGCAGGCACTCTCGACCTCGCCGTCCTGTTGAATTATTGCCCATGGGATAGGCAAAGCTATTCTGCATCCACGCCTGAGTTATCTGCTTAAAGTTCTGTTCTCGATATTGTTCTTGAGGCCTTCTGTCCTCCACCGTTCATGACGTCGGACCAGGAACGGCAACACCTACTGTCCAGTACGTGCTCTTTAACCAGTGACGTAAATCGGAGCAGCTTTTCATATGTTATGGGAGCCTCAACAAAGGGGTTGTGTCACATTGGGTGAGGGATGCTAATGCTCTGGCCTAGGCCCGCGGTCATGCTTCACCTCTAGGTGTCAGAGCTATTTAAACAAGGGGGGTTTCATCTTCTATGGCCTTAGCAAGATGTGTCCCCTTGCAGCAAGTGTGTGATGGTCCTCTCCGCACACATTTGTCAGATTTTATAATCTAGATGTCCATGCTACGCCAGGCTCACACGTCCTGGAGTCTACATCCCAGAGTCACGTCTGATGCCTCCTCTTTGCTTGTGCACACATACCACACAACCTTGGGGGTCCACACGTTTTTATAACCTGCAGGTGCTGGTGTAATTAGCCACGTCACATGCCAAGGTTATTTAAAGCCAATGTGCTTCACAACCGGTCGAAGAAAGACGTTCTCCCATAGCGTTTGAAACGCAGCATCTCGTTCCCGCTTTTTCAGGGAACATGGTTACAGCAAAGTAACCTGAGACAAATGTATATAATAAATTACTTTTACGTTTTTAAATAATTCAAAATCTTTTGATACACACAAACAAACACATGTACAAACACACCTATTACTGCTGCTACTATTTATAGTTTTTACTATGTATTTTATTCCCCTTTGTGCTATTGTTATTACTTGTTATTATTCACGTTTATTCCAATTCTGAGAGGAGTCAGTGAGAAAACATTTTGATGTAATGTTTATTAACTAGGATGTTGCTATAAGTAAAACCAGAGACCCCTGGGGTCGGTTTCAGAAAGGAGGTGAGTATATTAACCTTGAAATGAGGGAAACTCTGGGTTTTCTGTTTCAGAATGTGAGGTTTGTCAAACCAGAGAAAGCGGAGTAACTCAAGCCCTTTTCTAAAACAGAGGTCACTTACCCATAGTATCTTACTCTGTGAACCTCACTTGGTCGGGAGCAGTTTTCTTTAGTGAATCCATAGTTTCTTTTCATCTCCTGCCCTTTTAAAACGCAAGTGCTGTACATCATTCATTGATACAATCATTCATGGCACACATTTTGATCAAACAGAGACCATCTCAGTGACTAATATGTCATGTTTGCTTTAATAGAGGATTCAGTACATGAAGAGGCTGCATTCATTCATAGGGATGTACTTTGATTTCAGGAGAGCAATTTAAGACCTGAGTGGAATTTGCATTTTTATTAAAACTGTTCCATTTTTCTTTACAGTCAATTATACATATCAAAATATATCTTATCCATCATCACAACAATAACATCAGCCATCGTACGTGTATAACATCAGAACATCATTTTCTATGGACGCTGAGAAATGACTTAATACACTGTATACATAAAGATATTTATAAATACAGATATACATGCAGATATTAAGCAATAAAAGTAATATACAAATCATATTAAGCCAATCCAACTCAAATCTGCTCAGGGCTGGTGCCAACTGGCGATCTATCTAACTTTGAAGGAGAGTCTGATGCTCTACATGTGTCCTATACACCATGATGTTTTATGTGCATAATTACAGCACTCATCGGGAGTGAGAAAATTCAATTTAATCTGTCTTTTTTCAGTTATTTCATTTATTTAATGATTAATTTATTTGTTTATTACATTTGTCTATTCATTAATAAGTCATTTTCAGCACATCAGTAAATCCGCTGTATGCTCTCAAGTGCTTTCTGCTGCCATGTTGCTTTTTTACAAATGTACTTTGGGTTTATAATTAACTCTACAGTAAAACATTTGACACAAATCCTTAGACATTTGAACTTAACTGTACATTAGGTCATATTTATTAATTTGGTGGACACAATGACAGTGAGCAAGAGTGAAAAACAAGTATAATCAAATGTATTAATATTGCAGTTAAAACAAATATGAGAACTGTATGTTGTTCTTTGTCACTCTCTGTCTGTTGGATTCTCCTTGTTTCTCTCTGTTGACACTGTGCATATTGAAGCATGTGCGTTTGTTACACAAACAGACAAATACCATAAACAGACAGCACACAGCCTTTACAACATCATCCTCAGATTTGTTTTCTTTAGTTTTCACTGTATGTGAAAACGTGTTATACAAGTATACCCTTAGAAAAGTACTAAGCCTTGTTTGCCAGTCACACACAAAACATGTTTAAATATATGTTACATGCTTGTATTATTTCACGATCTGTACACAAATGTAAGGAGTGAATGCGTGTGGCGGTGGGTTGGGCTGTCAGGGTGTGCTAAAGTGGGCTGGTGTGGCTACAGTGCCAGGGCTGAATTTTTGTTTGCTGTAAAGAAAGACATCTCTTGGCTTTTAAAAGGTAGATATATTGTTTGAATACTGAATTGGTTTGAATTTGTTGTTACATTATTCACCTTAAGTTGAAGACATTAACTTAACTGTTGATGTTTTTTTTAATAAATGGTAACATTCTCGATTTCCTCCCACTGTTATCTTAAGAGAGTGATTTTCACATCATTGGCTATAGGTATTTTCTCAGCTTCCAGTCAGAATCAGATGACAGAGGAGATCAGCGAGAGGACGACCTGTTTGAGAATTATGATGAAGACACAAAGTTTAGGAGCAGGACACAACAAAGGGATTAGTTTGTATTTTTGTTTTGTTTTCCAAGGATCACAGACAAAGTCGTACTGTTAACCACAAGAAATGTTTGATGGTTAAGAGGGATAACGTGAAGATCTTTTGAAATAGTAGTAAGCATTACCGTGAGAATTTCATATAGGCCATTCATTTTAAATATACAAATATTTTACTTTAGAATATTCCAATAAAAACCTTTAAATCAAAAGCATTTGTGTGAGGCATTTAATTGTTTTTTTATTTGCATTTTACCTTCTGTATCAGTTACTATATAAACTTACATGGATCACATTTTGATAATAGAATATCTTTATTGTCACAGCTGCACACAACGAACTTTTAGCTCTTTCTTCCAGAGAACACACTAAGAACACATATATGCATGACTGCACAAACACATATAATGCATATTACATACAGAAAGAATATAATGACTTTATTTTTAATAATTACAATTAAAGAAACAAACACCACAATCTGTAAAACGATAAGGTTCGGATTATATTACAGGGATGGGTGCGGAACGCAGTCGATTAGAACTGAGTGAGATGGTGCTTTGTTGGAGAGAAATGAGCCATTGTAGTATTTTCTTTGCTTAACTTCAAGTTTGGGTGAATATACACATGTGTGTGGTTTATGTAACAATAACACACAAATAAAGACATAAGCATACTGAAATGTACAGGCATTTGCATTATCACAAGGATTACTTAACATAAACATACCCACATCGTTGATTAATTAATAACAACGACAATCACCGCGATTCGCCATAATAATAGCAACATAAATAACCATTAACCCAACTGGGTGCTGTTGAATAACTTTACCAACAGAGGGCGCCTCTAGGACGCCATAATTGCTAGGTCTCAACGGCCTAGGTCACGTGACCATACAGAGACAATCGCGGAGAGATTAATGAATTCGTGAAATAACTCAAACATACTCAAATGACAGTGTGCAATACTTAAACATGAACTCAAATGGATATTATGAATGTAAGTAATTAAGCATGGATTAATCAATGATTGATGATAACAAACTGCTTGCTCAATCTGTGCACTTGCTTAGCTGTCAATCGCTTTCTCACATCTGCAGTCTTAAAGTGACAAATAATTGGTGAAACTAAGTTAACATTAACGTTGCATTTATGCAATTTTCTCTCAACTGTTAAACATTTATTGAGGAAACACATCAATATTGACAATTATTGTTTATCTGTTTTACTGCTTCTTTAATCCAACAGAATATTGTCTGTACAGTTTATAATTAATGACAAAACAGAATGCAGTTCTTAATATCAATACAGTTACTGTACAAATAAATCGCATTAAGTAATTTTACTCAGTAGGCCTATGTTTTTCTTTTCTTAAATGAGGTCAAAGTTTAAAAAATAATAATACCTGACTAATAACGATTTATGTCAGTTTTCCTGTTTTATCTCTGTGAAAACAATACAAATCCATAAAGAACAGTCTATATATTTGCTTAGTTAGTAGCATGTAGCTTGACATCAAAACAGAACAGACTAAACGTGCACTCCAGGCCACACATGACGTTTTCTTGGACAGTTAAATGCGGTGGATTTTAAATAATAATAATAATACACAGGAATACAGACATATTATTAGTTGACATACAGTGTACGTATCTCGTTCACCTCACACACGACACCGTTCTCATGCTGGGATTAGAGTGACAGCTTCCGGAGTTCGGGGAGAAACAGCGTCTTGTTTCTTACCAAGTTACCAAAAAATACATATCTGAGGCAGAGCCGGTCGCTGGGTTTGTCTCTGTTTGTGAGGTAAAATATTTTCCGTTCGTTATAATTATATTTGCGCCCCAGTTGTAGTTACCGCTGTGCTGCGGACATGACGCCTAACGGACTGTTTGAATAAGACTTTGCTTTATGCCGGAGTGTTAACTGTTACACACAACACAGCGTCACTTTAATAACGGAAGGATGATTGGTTATTCACTGTGTGTCAGACACGGGCTTTAGTGGCTTTGGATGGTTGATTTCGTTCGTCGGCGTGTGGCACAGGGAGCATTTAAAATCATATGAAGCAGTGTGCTGCTCTCAGGTTGTTCTCGCGGTGATTTGGTGTCGTGCGCCAACCGGCCTGTGGGGTCGAGCTAACGCGCTTACGTGACCGAACCGCAGAATCCATCGGCCAAACGCATTGGCAATATTTCGGTCGACCACTAGCTTTGACTCAAAAGGTTGAAATGTTTCACATTATGAATCATCATTATTAATATACAAACACACAAAAAAAACAGGAGCAAAAAGAAGTCCATCTTCAGACATTTTGTCCTAAAATAACTGCTCTTTTAAGCCCACTAAAGATCAGCGTTTCAGTGATATTTTGATAAACAAACAAATACGCAGAGAAATCTGGTTCAATTCAATATGTATGTTACATCGGGCATTTTATTTCACAATCAGCGCAACTATGTGAATGTGCGTTATCCGTATAAATTATTTTTTCGTTCATTCATACTATTGTTTTCCAAAAGACTTGTATCAAGAGACCGCATATAGCAGATATGTGTACCGGTGCAATGTAGCGAAAGGTAACGTGATCAAAAACTAAAACAAGGCGTTTGGAGGAAGGTACAGTGATTGGTTTGAATTTTTCACAGATAACAACCAATAAGCGAACGAAACGTACTATTTAAATCGGGGACTAGAACGCCCACGCTCACTCCACATATTGACTATCTACCAGTGATTGCGAGCAAAATTCAAAGTAAAAATGAGCGGAAGAGGCAAAACCGGCGGCAAATCTAGAGCTAAGGCCAAAACTAGATCATCCAGAGCGGGTCTTCAGTTTCCAGTTGGCCGTGTTCATAGACTCCTTCGCAAAGGCAACTACGCTCACCGCGTCGGTGCCGGAGCTCCAGTTTATCTCGCAGCTGTGCTCGAGTATCTGACCGCTGAGATCTTGGAGTTGGCTGGAAACGCCGCTCGGGACAATAAGAAGAGCAGAATCATTCCTCGCCATCTGCAGCTGGCGGTGCGTAACGACGAGGAGTTGAACAGACTTCTGGGTGGAGTGACCATCGCTCAGGGTGGTGTGTTGCCCAACATCCAGGCGGTGTTACTGCCTAAGAAGACCGACAAACCCGCTAAGACCAAGTAAAGGACATTTCTCCAGAATAATTGAAAAAGGGCTCTTTTAAGAGCCACCAACTTAAACAAAATTAGAGTTATTCCTTTATAAAAACTGTACAATAAACTTGTATTGTTAAAACTAGATGCTTAATGATGAACGTTCAAAATTTTGGAAACGCACAACCACTGGTCAGTTTTGTACGTAGACAATCACAAACCAGTGCGCTTGCCACCCCGCCTCTGAGCTCATAGACGCCTGGTCTTTCTGCTTGTACCTTAATTACAACTCCAAACCCGCAGTTTACGTTATCGCAGCGAGCGCTACTATTAAGAAAAATAAGTTGGGCTTTGCAGGTCGGAGTAAATCCACAGAAATATCTGTTCTAGGAGTGTAACTAGTATTTTTGTAGATATGTCATTGATGTGCATTCGCACCTTTGTTTACATTGTTAATACGTCTTATTTGGGTTTATCAATATGAAGAAAACCCTAGAACATGAATTTTACTTGATACATTGATTGCTGTTACTTGCAAAATGTCATATACATAAATGTAAGTTGCCAACCTATAATAAACCTTTATTCAAGGTGTTTATAAACACAGTTAGTCAATACCTTAAAACGCTTAAAATTGCAACGCTTATTACCCACTAGCTTCAGCAGTGTTTTTATTTGTATCTTTTATAATTTTAGTTTACTTGCAGTCTATTTCTTCCATCTAGTTTATTTTCCTCTATTTATTTTGTGTAAGTCTATTCACTTAATTATCTGTCCTGACTGTTGTTCTTGTTTCGTTACATCAATGTGATAATTTGCATAATCTTTGATAAAGACGAAAAACACATTTTCGCGCGCTCAAGGCTATCGCATTTCCTTCTAAAGGACGAGTGGAGCTTTTTCTTTCAGCCTGTTGTTCGCGGTTAAGTGTATAATGCAAAGTTTGCAAACATAAAAGGCCTTAAACGAATTAAAAGTGTATTGTGACAAATTGCTCAATAATAAATCACAGAAGGGGAATGAGCAGCTCTGAAAAATTCCGTTGGCCACTCCTTCATTTCGGCATGTTTCCATTAGGTCCTGTAAGCAACTGTAAGGATCCGTTTCAAGGGCTTTCTGCAGTTATTGTATAGCAGTCATGTCTGGAAGAGGTAAAGGCGGTAAGGGACTCGGCAAAGGAGGCGCAAAGCGTCATCGCAAAGTTTTGCGTGACAACATCCAGGGAATCACTAAACCTGCCATCCGTCGTCTCGCTCGCCGTGGTGGCGTTAAGCGCATATCCGGTCTGATCTACGAGGAGACTCGCGGTGTGTTGAAGGTGTTTCTGGAGAATGTTATCCGCGACGCCGTCACTTACACCGAACACGCCAAGAGAAAGACCGTCACCGCCATGGATGTTGTTTATGCTCTGAAGCGACAGGGACGCACTCTGTACGGTTTCGGAGGTTAAGCGATCCATTAAAACCCAAACGGCTCTTTTAAGAGCCACCAATGTTCTCAAGTAAAGAGTCGAAGATCTCGGAGGTTTAGTTTGTCTCTTTTGTCAACAATGCAGCAAAGAATTACAGTTATACGTTGTGTCTGAGTAAGTATCATTTAAGTGTGTGTATTAATCACACTTGTCTTTTTTTTAGCAGACGTTTTTATTTCAAAGCAGTTTACATTGAATTGACATGTAATCGAGTCGGAAGAGCTAATCGCTATTTATAGATCACATTCAATTTTCAAACTCTTAGCTCTTAATTATAAACACATTTAGACTGTTTACCTTATCTGAAAATCAGTGTTGGACACTTTCAGTGGTAAGTCGCTCTGGTGTCTAATAAATAAATTAAATGTGTTGGTTTGTCATTATTTTACTAAATTTACGGCTTTATGTGTGAATACTTACAGCTTTTATAACAAATCACAATATTTATCGATTAATTTATGAATCTTAACAACAATGTTTGTTACACATTGCTGTCATATTGCACACAATGTTCTTTGTATTATACATGGATTTATGCAAAAATAAGGATCAGAACAACACCTAATATCAACATCAAAATGCCTTCATTGTTTAGTAAAAAAAGCTCATCGGTTATATTGCAAAACAATAAATGAAAAAGACGGAAGGAGAGGAAACGGGACACCGCTCGCCTAGGCCGTTCACACATGAGGTGATGGGTGTGGCTTAATGTCTTGAAGACTGTGATTGACTCTTTTATGTGGCCGCTCATTCATCGCAACCCGTTTTCGTTCGTTTGACGAATCAAGACAAGCAATCAGAATGTGAGAATATTGTGTTTGTAGATTTGCATGAAGAGAGAATAAAGTCTGGCAGTCTTTCGACGTCTTCACACATTTGCTTCCTCGTAACGACGGGAAATATGCCTGAACCAGCGAAGTCCGCACCCAAGAAGGGATCGAAGAAGGCCGTCACGAAGACAGCCGTGAAAGGAGGCAAGAAGCGCAGAAAGTCCAGGAAGGAGAGTTACGCCATCTACGTGTACAAAGTCCTGAAGCAGGTTCACCCGGACACCGGTATTTCCTCCAAGGCGATGGGCATCATGAACTCTTTCGTCAACGACATCTTTGAGCGCATCGCCGGGGAGTCATCTCGTCTCGCTCACTACAACAAGCGCTCCACCATCACATCCAGAGAGATCCAGACCGCCGTTCGTCTGCTGTTGCCCGGTGAGCTGGCCAAACACGCCGTGTCTGAGGGAACAAAGGCCGTGACGAAGTACACAAGCTCCAAATAAACTCCCGCTCGAAACTCAACACCACAAAGGCTCTTTTAAGAGCCACCCACTATATCGGAAAAGGCGCTTTCCATT
This sequence comes from Barbatula barbatula, assembly GCF_947034865.1. Classification (NCBI taxonomy): domain Eukaryota; kingdom Metazoa; phylum Chordata; class Actinopteri; order Cypriniformes; family Nemacheilidae; genus Barbatula; species Barbatula barbatula. The sequence goes on from NC_136788.1 coordinate 4,336,904, forward strand.
TCATTGAAGCATGTTTATCAATCACGTGTTTGTACAACTTTCAAAATTTGAAGTTTTCCTCGAGTTTATCACCGAAGCTTTTATTTTAAAAGCGAAACTCTAGATGTTAACGCTTCACCGGAGCTCGATTTCTTTTGACGTATACACGTGATGAGTTTTCTGTGTGTCCGTTTAGAGCTGAATTATTTTATTTTCCATATATTCTTCGATTTAGTGTTATACAACGGGGCTGTAAAATGCTTTAATCTGATTTGTTGGCAAACGTTCTATGGGTACAAGCTTGCGTAAGGTGTTCCCGGTCCCAAGTACGCCTGCAGTACGGGGAGTGCTACATACATATGGGGCCCCCTCAACAAATCCCATTGGTTATACCAGGCGGGGTTATAGTTAAATTTGGCTTAACCACTCTTACCATTGGTTACCAGGAAATTACGTTTAAAAACATTGTTTTGCGACTTGTTACGGTGCCGTTCAGATCGACTGTAATATAAACTCTGTATTAAGATTTGTATCATACTATTTATATAAAAAAATACAATGAAAGTTTATTTAGGGGAAATGGTTCATATGTACGTTTGTAAAGCAATAGTCTTTCTATTACTTGTAGGTTGATGTTGATTCAGTTTTTACTTATCCTTTGCGAAAACGACATACCTTATAAGTTTAGTTTATAATGATGCTTTTACTTCACATATTATGGTTAGAATATGGTTACCATAGCAGTTTGTGGTCACCCTTCAAAATATATTGTGGTGTTTTAAAAAGTCTTTGTTTACAGTTTTTTCTCATTGTTCATTTAACAACATATGTCATTGTCCATGTATTTATTTACCATCATTTACTCGTTTTTATTTAATAATTGCATCGTTATTAAAATTAATGTATAATTTATTAGCCTACTTTTATTACTCTTGTGTAATTCAGTGATTTTTAGAACCAGAAGCTTCTAAGAGAACATTTTAGAGAAATATAAAGATAAAAGAAAAATGACAAAAGTCTAGTGAAAATTATTCTAAGTGAAGAAAAAACATTTCTAGGACAATATTTAAATTGTTTCACTTTATGCCAAAAACAATAACGCATTAGTATCACAAGTTAACCAATAAAGAATAAGGATTTCATAGTCAAATTAAAAGCATCATACATATGATGCTCCTGAGTGGAAATACACATGAGCTTTGTATACTGTGCTGGGCTTTAATGGACTAGTTTTCATGCACTTATGTATTTTGTTGCCTATGTTGTTATAATTGCTTTCAATGTTATCTGTTAAATATCCTTTCTGAAACTTAACAAGACGTGCACAGAAAGTCCAGGCCTCCTAATGGCATTAAATATTTCAGATTGGTCAGTCTTCTGAGCCTACAGACATTCCTGGAGTTTACATTGCTATGCTCTTAAAACATAAGTGTAGGTGAATAAAAACATGCTTAATAAGTGTAAATAAATGATCAGATTATAGACTATCATCTTTGGTTAAATATGGTTTCAGATCACTAATACAAACACTAATACATCATTATTCTAGTTTAATACTGTTAAAATATATGTTTGGCTTAGTAAAATTATTGAGAACAAGTATATATGTGAATATGTTATATATTGAAAACACCTTGAAGTAAAAATATACTTGTACAGTGGCTGTCGGTAGCTTGGCTTGGGACCGGAGGAGAGCAGCTAGCCAGGGCTCATCGGAGTCCGTGGTGGAGATGGACGCTCCGGGTCTGTTGTTGAGGCCACAGTGGAAGCTGGAGTAGTTTGCTCATTTTGTTTTGCCAGTTTATTTGTAAAAAATCTGACATTGACTTCTGTCCCTTCATTGTCGCAGCCTGGTAATGCCGCCAGCGGTTAAACAGGTGCCCGCCGTTAGCTCGCGACGACGCTCTCACATGACAGACCTAGTAACTACGTCGACGTAACGTCGTAGTTGATAAACAATGCACACTCATTTCAAATCAAAATGCAGCATTCAGTGGGAGTTTTTTTTATCGGCAGCAGTTGGTGAGTTTGGCTCGTAAAAACACAGATACAACTTAGGCTTTTATTCATATAAGATAGTTTGTCAGAGTACACAAGTAGCCCGGGCCGTGGCCGCCCTGCCCCCCCCAGTTCCGCGGTCTATGGCTCAGCTCATGTGGTTGTTGATGTTGAACTCTATTAAGTTATTAGCTTTAAATTAACATGATTATATTTAATGTAGTTGGTGCTGATGTAGTAATAAATTAGTTATGGAAACTGTACATCTGATCCTGAATCGCGGCAAACATTCAGGGCGCCCTAATAATAAAAATATTATACAAACATTGAAATATCAAAACAATCCTTGATTACCTAATGTACGCGCCCTTAGCTCAACTAACGCAATCATTATAAAAGTGTTTAAACAACAAAACACATTCATATACATATATTTTACAATCAGAATATCAGATGTTTCATGACATAGTTTACAAGTTTCACATATATTGAATAAAAAAGAGAAAATGCCATGAAAATATTAAAGTGATACTTTCTAACGGTCGCCTTGAAAAAATGTGCACAATGTGCATTAAGTTATCTTCCGTAATGCTTGACAGAGCTACATATGTATATGGAAACGTAGGGTGTGTATATTTAAACTGGCGAACTGTAATGTGATTGGATTCTAAAACTCTTAAACCCGCCTCCTTTTGGGTGATGAAGAGTCATTCAGAAGAGACGGAGATGACAGACGTTTTTGTGAGTAAATAACTTGCGACATGTGAGGCAACTTATGTTTTCTGTTAAAATACTGATTATTTTCGCTATCGCAATTGGAGAAGTTATTTCATGTACGCAAGATCATAGTTCGCTACTTTGTCGATTTACAACGTTTTTTTTTAGAAACCTTGCTGCCGTTAACGTTACCTGAGACGGCTCGCACTTTATGAATTGAGGTGCGTGTGTACATTGTTACACAAACATGCCGGTTGTGTTGCGTTCTGGTTCGATTATACGATTATATAATATGACTGTAAGTCTGCATGGTAAACCTATACACCTAACATGTCACTTTGTGTCATAGATAGACCTGATAAAATGACAGAGAAAAGGAATGGAGTGGACATGAGAGAATTTTTCAGTTCACCTAAACGCAAAGTAAGTACAAAAGTTCCCACATGAAGGCAAAACCTCTTTATAAGAATGGGTTCTTATATAGAAAAACAATGTCACAGTATCAAAAGAGACAGAAATTATTGAGGGACAGGGGGAGCAGGACCAGTCAGCTGTACAGTGTCAGGTAAGTGTGTTGAGCTTTTATTAAAGGGATAATTCACCAAATAAAATACAATTCTGTGATTACTCAGTTTCTACAAATCTGTATACATTTCTTGTAGAAGAAGGGGTTAGATTCAGAACCAGGGAGAGAGTCGGAGACAGCTGAACAAGGAGATAATATTGCCAACACCGGAGCACAGTTTTCTGTTTAGATATCAGTGACTGCACAAAGCCATACCAACCACATCCCCAGTGTATCGAAAAACAAATACTTACAAACAAAGTCTTTGACATTTCAAGAGAAATGGTATCAAAACTTTCCATGGCTACATTACAGTCCATCGGTGAAAGGGGCCCTGTGCTTTTACTGCAGCAAAGGTGTTTCAAACCAGTCCTCTTTAGGTCATAGACCTGATGCTGCTTTCATTAATGCCCGGTTTAGAAATTGGAAGAAAGCCATTGAAAAATGTACAGCACACCAGACCTCTCAAGTCCACCAACATTATGTGACTTTGGCGGCATATCAACCAAACACAATCAGCGCCCAGTTATCTAGTTCATGGCGTAAACAACAGGAGATGGCAAGACATTGCTTGAGGAAAATTGTTAGCTCTGTACGGCATGTGGCAAGGCAGGGACAATCTTTAAGAGGCCATACTGAATAAAGTGTGAATCTGTATTTACTCATGAAACTTAGGGCAGAGGTCCAGTTTTATTAAAATGGTTAACATATCATATACTACTGCGTACATAAGCCCTAAATCGCAGAATGAAATCCTGAACATTATGGCTAATACAATAATCAGAGGGATTGCAAGTGAGATTTTTGTTCAGTTTTCTGTAATAGTTGATGGCACCCAGGATATTTCTGGTCTTGAGCAGGAAAGTGTCTGTCTATGTGGACCATGACCTTATGCCAGATGAGGAGTTCATTGGGTTGTACAGTTTATCAGAGACAACAGGCCAGGGCATTGCCAAAATGTTTACTGGTGTGTTGTTGAGGCTTAATCTGCCCATGTCTGCTTTACGTGGGCAAAGTTACGATGGTGCCTCCAACATGGAAAATACAGTGGTGCACAGGCAATAGTGAGGGAGCAGCGGCCATTAGCCCTCTATGTGCATTGTGGTGTCAATTTAATTAGAAAGGCTGGCTGCTCAGGCTCCACAATGATCCGGGACTGCCTTTCTTGGGTTCATCAGCATCCTTTTTAACCAGTCAGGAAAATTTAAGAGAATGTTTGAAAATATTGTTACCTCTGAAAATGAACCCATCACCACACTGAGACCTCTATGTCCAACCAGGTGGACTGTGCGTAATTCTGCTATAATAGTTGTGCTAGGGCAGTATGAGCGTGTACTTGGTAGTCTAGAGGAAATGGCAAAAAGTGCATCTAGGACAGCTTCTACAGTGGATTATTTGAGCACTTTAGTCAAGGTAAGACTGTGTTTGGCCTTACACTTGCTTCTGCTGTTGTTGGAGAACTTGAGTGCCTAAACATTTGATTGCAGAGGAAGACCCAGATTGTGTACGATCCTCCCTTCAGGGAAAGAGAAATAACACGAGCTATCTTGAATTGTATGAGAAAGATACGGAATTGGTAAACTCCATCAAACTAGTTCACCTTATTGAGACAGCAAATTCAAGGCAATTTGCTGGCAAAGCAGTGGACCATTACAGGGCAGAGTTCTTCAAAGTCTTGGATTGTGTGGAGGTTCAATTGGTGACCGTTTCATCCAAGACAGTTTGAAGTCTCTGCAAAGCTTAGAGAATGTCCTTTTGACCGGAGTGCTAACTGATTCAGTAGATCAGTATCCTGAGTTTGTAACGAACGAAACTGTGTATTTACATGCATCACATTATTGTGCGGTGTGCCCCTTTAAGAGACTGATCACGTCGTTCCTGACGCGCGCTATGTGTGATGACGTTGTTGAGTTGAGAGTGAGTGAGATCCACCGTAGATGCTAAGCGTGCTCTACCGTCTTTCTATACCTTTGTTTTGTTAGTTTTATTTTGTGACGCTGGGAAAGAGTAATCTCTCATGTGTGAAAGGGTTGCGTTGCTTGTGTTACCTGCCATTAAATGTGCGTGATACAGCCTTTACGCCTCTAACCTCTTTCTTCTATTTACTTGGTGAGAGCTATCCTGGTCAAAGCGTTACAAGTTGCACAGAGGTTCTCTTGCAGTGCAGTTGTCCCTCTTTCGCCCTTGTAGCAGCAGTAGAGAGGCAGCGAAGCTCATAAGGGGAATGCCAGTTGAGGTGTGTGGGTTGTTTAACCAAGTTGAGGTCCTTGTCAGAATTTTGTTGGTGGTGCCAGTGTCCTCATATGAAGCTGAGAGGAGCTTTAGTGTGTTGCGGCGACTGAAGACATGGCTAAGGGCTACTATGGGCCAAGGCAGACTGTTAGTCTGCAATGTGCACAAATACAAGCTTGACAACCTTAACATAAACAACATATGCCAGGAGTTTGTGGGGCCTAGTGATACCACGGAAAAAGTGTCCATTTATTCATGTAAGTTTGCATTAAATTCCAGCTGTTTTTTATTATAGTAACTATAAATTAATTATTTAAAAGTTTAATTTGTTACAAAATGTTATTTTGTTTATATTTTTTTTTTCGCAATAACAGGGAGGTCACCTTATACTTTTAATCTGTAACAAAATGTTTTTAATACCACATACATTTTCACAATAACAGAGATAGCATTTAAATGTAGTTGTATGTTGATGGCTTGATTCTAAACAACTAAAAAACATTTCAATGATTAGTTTTGAAGTAAAAAATGCTTTTTCATTGATCCAAAGAGACTGAAAAAAATGACAATGATGCCCTCTCCATGCTTCAATAATGATAGTAGCAAGGCATACCTCTGTGTTCACATATAGTTATACAATTTTGACTTTATTATATGTGTCCCCTTCAAAAGTTGCTCTTAAGAAATTTGATGTTTATTGCCCCCCCCCACTGTTAAATTAAATTTACGCCCTTGGCTCTTACATGTAGCACCGCCCCGTACTGCAGCCAGGACCTTCTCTTCCGGTCTGCCGACGGTATAACAGTTCCGTATATCACTTCGCCAATTTTAAAGAACAGAAATGTTATAATGTAGCCTGTCATAACTCTGATAAGTTCCAGCTGGGTATGGTTGAAGATGCCACGTTGTAACGCAGCTTTTGCACCAGATCGACCGAGGTTCGAATCCCCCTTTTGCCGAACGTGTTCTCCCTTTCCATCACTTATCAGGTTGGAAAGGCATTTGTTTCAGCACAAGGACATGTTCAAAAATGTGCTTTTAAGACAAGAGAGAAGATATCTCCATGCATTTTTATATAAAGTAAACAGCTGAATTTACATTATTACACAGAGAAATCCTTCACAACATAACATTATGATATTTTACCGTTTTATTTAAGTAGTTGTGACGCTTTGATCACATGCATTTTCACGTGAACAGTGGAAAGAATGCTGTCATCTTCGTCCATTTAGGACATCATAAGACAAATAATTGAAATGATCTTATCTGATCTATAGAACACTTGAAATATCTACTTTCAAATAAAACAATTCAGATCCAAAATTATGTAAATATTTTAGATGGTTATGAGCAAAAAATTCTGAATTTACCTAATAGACAGCATTGGAACTCAATTGGACACATCACGGTGTTTCGTTTGTTATTTGTATTCGTTAGATTTTAGATGAAGACTTACTGTTGGAGTTAGAAAGAATAGGTTTAAGTTTTACCATACTTGTTGAAAATAAAGTATTTTTTAATAATTAAATTGTATTGAAATGTAAGGTAAGTATGTACAAATGTATACAGAAATCATTTTTTCTTTTTAAAAATAAGTTAAATGAGTATAAAAAGACTCTTATCACCTGAACACACAGAACACCTTGAGATATTGTTTTAGCTTAGAACAAGTACTGATCTCATAAGATAAGCACATTTATCAATAATAGTAACAACAGCTAGCAGTGGTGTGAAAAATGTTTTCATTAGTTTTCTTGAATATTAATCTGAACGCAAATAACTAGTATCAATAAAATTTGTTTCACACAGACTACACGAGAGATAGGAATAGGTTATAACATTGTCTGTGGTAAATGTTTTTGTACTCCATTTGAAGCACTGGCTCAGAGGGCAACAGTTCAAAAGGATTGTGGTCAGGTTAGGAACTCTGTGAATGCTTTAACTGACAAGGATGGGCAGGGGAGCAGCTGAGACAAACCTGACCGTATTGAAGTGCACAGAACAACCCCTTACAAGTCTCTATCTTCAGGTCCTGTGAGATGGTGGGCTTTCCTGACTTCGCCAAGTGAGAAATGGTGACCCTGGGACAAGTGGATAGACTTTTGGGTAGACTTTTTCTACAAAAATGTTGTCAACAATGTTGCCATAACAACATTTCTTACTTGGAAAATCTGTTTGAGCGAGATGGTGGAACCCAGTGCCCTTAAGGACTCCAGAGCAAAACAATTATAAAATATTGGATTTATATTGAATATTTTAAAAGGGATGAGATGCTCTTTCTCTTCTTCTCACTGGAAGCTGCTCTCTCTGCCTCTTCTCCTCTGGTCTTGAGTTCTGCCTCTACTTCATTATCTTCCATTTTTACTTGAGCTTCCAGATTCTTCCAGACTTTATTTGCGCTTACATCCTATTTTTTACATTTAATTTATTTAAATGTTTTCAATGATTCAGTGGTTAATTTTAATATGAAAGTACAATTATTTTATCTGTTAAAGTAGAAAGATCTGAAAACCACCATCTGAATCTGTGAGCAGCAGCAGGCATTCCCCCTTGGCCTGCATACAGTAGGTTTAGTTTGGCCCATAAGGTTGAAATATATTAATAATGATGTTTCATAATACGTAGGCTAATAATAAGTATGTAATCACAGTTCTATAGTACAGGCGCTTTATGTCTCAACCTTTTTTCATGGGATGTAATATTAGAAAGGATAAGACTGTAATCAGTTTCTACATAAAACAATGACTGAATTGATGACAAATACTTAAAAAACACATACATTTGCTTTGATGGTATTATTTGGCAGTACTTTGGCAGATGCATGACAAATTAAATCTCACTTGAAAAGCAGGATGGTAACAGGTTTCTGATGTCCTCAGTTTTAGAACACAGCAGGATACAATTATTTCTGATAACGTCTTATTTGGAGATAATTTAATAAACATCTAATCATAAAAAAAATTGGGATGAAAATATCAAACGATGAGATGTCAAACTAAGAGCACACTAACTTAACTTATTTTGAATTTTATGTGCACGTTAAAGCAAATTGATTCAATTTTTTTTGTTTCTACATTTTCGAAGTTGAAAAGGCAGCGATTTCGTGGAATGACCCAGATTCAGATCACATGTCGGTCACAGGGACGGGAAGCGTGCGGATGACGCGTGTGCTTCAATATGGCCACAATAACTCCTATAAATCAGACTTCACGAGACTCTCAATGATGTTTACTTCATTCAAGTGATTTTTCAGGCGCCTGTTAAACACACAGAAGACGCGACAGAGCTTTTCACCAAATATTCAACACACAAATAACAAAGAAAATCATTCACGGATTTATCCAGTGGCTCACGCTGCTCGAAGATTAGACCCAAAAAGCCAAATGAAACATTTAATCAGCGTGTCATTTAGCTTCCAGACGGAGCTCTGCGCCTCAGCTCGGTGTTCACATTGTTTTTATCGCACACACGGGCTTTATGAGTCCGGTTTTGTTGTAAATGTTAGAGGAGAAAACACACGAGTCAACGGCTCCTGGAAGCACACAGACGCTGAACTGTCCAGTTGAGTCTGTACGGTTCTCATGTGCTGTATAACACTGCAGCGCCGCGCTCGGTCGCTCATCGCTCCTGATCTACTACAGATTGTGTGACATCACTGATCCGAAGAGAAGAATGACAGAAACCGCTCCAGCTGCCGCCGCGCCGCCGGCCAAATCACCCAAGAAGAAATCTGCTGCTAAAGCCAAGACCGCCGGACCAAGCGTGGGCGAACTCATCGTCAAAGCCGTGTCTGCTTCCAAGGAGAGGAGCGGCGTGTCTCTCGCCGCCCTGAAGAAAGCTCTCGCTGCCGGCGGCTACGACGTGGAGAAGAACAACTCCCGAGTCAAGATCGCCATCAAGAGTCTGGTGACTAAAGAAACTCTGGTCCAGGTCAAAGGAACCGGCGCTTCAGGATCATTCAAACTCAACAAGAAACAAGCCGAGACAAAGAAGCCCGCGACGAAAGCCGCTGCTAAAGCGAAGAAGCCCGCAGCCAAGAAGCCCGCTGCTGCTGCCAAGAAACCTAAGGCTGCACCGGCAAAGAAGACCGCAGCAAAGAAATCTCCTAAGAAGGCGAAGAAGCCAGCCGCTGCCGCCGCTAAAAAGACAACGAAGAGCCCCAAGAAGGCGAAGAAGCCAGCGGCCCCTAAGAAAGTAGCCAAGAGTCCCAAGAAAGCAACTAAAAGCCCGAAAAAGGCGAAGGTTGCCAAACCCGAGACGTCGAAACCTAAAGCAGCTAAACCCAAGAAGGCCGCCCCGAAAAAGAAGTAAAAGTCCATCTGCAAAGTTTTACACAAAAAGGCTCTTTTAAGAGCCAACCAAGAGCCCACTAAAGAGCAGCTTTCAGTGATATCTTACTTTACCGTCTGTGTTCATAACAAACAAATGAATTCAAGACATCGGGTTCAAATTGATGGTGAGGGTTATAATCGTCGGGAGTCTTTTAATTCACAATAACGGATAATGCGCAATAACGGATGTTGCGGTGACCTTTGTTTCTACCATTGTTTTCTATGTATTATGAAACAGCGCGCATATTAAGGGACGGTTTCCCAGACAGCGTTTAAGTCCCAAACTAATTTAATGTTAAGATATGTCTTGATCGAAAACAACTACATCAGTGTGCTTGTGTTGTCTCAGACATTTTAGTGTAAAGTTCTTAAAAAAAATAATTACATAGCCTAATTTAACTAAGGCGTTGTTCTGTTTGAAAGAGATATTTCTCCCAAAAAATGAAAATTATGTCATCAAATAATCGTCCTGTTTACGTGAAAGCGCCTTCAAAATCCGTTGTGATTAGATTAAATGGGCGGGTCTCGGTGTTCATAGGGAAGTTCAGTGATTGGTGGGAACTTTTCACAGACTCCACCAATGCCTGATGAAAGGCACGGATAAATACTGGGAGTCACCGCGGCTAACCATGAATTACTGTGATCTACACAGTCACACCGAAAAACTGTGTCTAGTAAAGATGAGCGGAAGAGGCAAAACCGGAGGCAAAGCGAGAGCTAAGGCCAAAACTAGGTCATCCAGAGCGGGTCTTCAGTTTCCCGTTGGCCGTGTTCACAGACTTCTTCGCAAAGGTAATTACGCTCACCGCGTCGGTGCCGGAGCTCCAGTGTATCTCGCAGCTGTGCTCGAGTATCTGACCGCTGAGATCCTGGAGTTGGCTGGAAACGCCGCTCGGGACAACAAGAAGAGTCGAATCATTCCTCGCCATCTGCAGCTGGCGGTGCGTAACGACGAGGAGTTGAACAAACTGCTGGGTGGAGTGACCATCGCTCAGGGTGGTGTGTTGCCCAACATCCAGGCGGTGTTACTGCCCAAGAAGACTGAAAAACCCGCCAAGACCAAGTAAACAACTTCCCCGAAACTATCAAGGCTCTTTTAAGAGCCACCCACATGAACCAAAAGAGAGTGATTCCGTTCTAAGAACCGTATAGTTAAGATGTATTGTAAAACCAGAAACCAAAAAAGTATTTTTATTCTTAGTCAAATGACTCAAAAATATTGTATTCCATCTATATAAACTACAAGCGTGTATCTGAGAGCCATATGCTTTGAATATATACGATGGATGGAAACCAGTGTCTGGGTGCCTAAAAACTACTGGTGTCTTTGTTTCTGTTGAGCTCTATACGATCGTAAGGGAAATATTACACATGGGGTTTTACATCCCCCGGCTGTTAATGCGGCAGACGGGTTTTCCAGGTATTTCCACTCAAAACTATGAGTCCATAAATACAAGCGAACGGCGCTTCAATGTGACGCATCTAAACAAAGAGTTTCGAGCGGGAACCGTCAAGCTGCTATTCGTCTGAAACAAACGGGAAACGCACAGCCATTGGCCAGTTGTGCGCTTCACACATTATCCAATCATGTGCCAGTGCTCTGTTGCCACCCTCTGAGCTCATGTGGGCAAAAAGTCTTTATAAACGGCAGCAAAGTAAAAACTTTCATTACATTTCTGCGTTTGACGAAGAACACTCGAGACTGAAGTCATGGCGAGAACGAAGCAGACCGCTCGTAAGTCCACCGGTGGCAAAGCCCCGAGAAAGCAGCTCGCTACTAAAGCCGCCCGCAAGAGCGCACCAGCCACCGGCGGCGTGAAGAAGCCTCATCGTTACAGGCCCGGTACAGTGGCGCTGAGAGAAATCCGCCGCTATCAGAAGTCCACCGAGCTGCTGATTCGCAAGCTGCCTTTCCAGCGTCTGGTGAGAGAAATCGCTCAGGACTTCAAGACCGATCTGCGCTTCCAGAGCTCCGCCGTCATGGCCCTGCAGGAGGCCAGCGAGGCTTATTTGGTCGGGCTTTTTGAGGACACAAACCTGTGTGCCATCCACGCCAAGAGAGTCACCATCATGCCCAAAGACATTCAGCTGGCCCGCCGCATCCGTGGAGAACGCGCTTAAACTCCTGCCTACGTCACCCACATCAATCCAAAGGCTCTTTTAAGAGCCACTTCAATTCAACTGAATGAGACAATGTCCTCCGTAATGGTTTATTCTGCCGTAATGGTATTATTTTGATGGGCGTATAGAACCAAGACTGGTCGACATTTTTTAAACCATTAAAGTGGTGCATTAAACGCTACCGCACACTTCCGAACGTGTTTTTATATTAAGTGAGGAAGTCGCACAGGTCAGAAAAACCGGAGAGAGAAACCAGAGAAACGCCGCACTCATAAAGCACGTTTAATAATTGCGCAAAAGGTTGTACCTTCATTACTTTACTAACCCAAAACAATTTTTTCCACATGTATATTTACTATTCTCTACGTATACGTATTTATGAAAACTGTTGTGTTGTGTCATTTTAACATTTAGGTAAATAGGGTTGCTTGTTTTTCTCGTCATTAAAAAAAACTGTTTGGCGACGAGAACAACAAATCAGAATTTTGCAGATGTTTTGAGAGTTAAGAATTTCTTGTTTTCAAATTCTTTAAACGTATTTAAAGTAGGCCTCGAAAAGAGACTCGGAACAAAATGACTACTCTCTCAGAGAAACCTTTAGATAAGGGTTATATAAAGGAGACACAGATTTTCCTTGATGTGGTATATTATCATCAAAATAAAGAAATGAACAAAGGAAACTGAATCTCATGGGGGAAGGTCACATTCGAACATGAGTCTGTGGTTGGAAACACTTTTGGCTCTCTTTTTCTTCCCGTCACAGTATGAACAAACCAATCGAAACATTGAAAGGGGTTGGTCAACGAAGACACACAATCAGAGCAATTGCCCCGTTTTGCAAAATATTAGCATAGTCTCGTCATTAAATACACCTGCTCTTTTCATCCTAATAGTTTAGAATTATCTGAATCTCGTATAGACATGCCTGAGCCAGCAAAGTCCGCACCCAAGAAGGGATCGAAGAAGGCCGTCACAAAGACAAAGGGAGGCAAGAAGCGCAGAAAGTCCAGGAAGGAGAGTTACGCCATCTACGTGTACAAAGTCCTGAAGCAGGTTCACCCGGACACCGGTATTTCCTCAAAGGCGATGGGCATCATGAACTCTTTCGTCAACGACATCTTCGAGCGCATCGCCGGGGAGTCATCTCGTCTCGCTCACTACAACAAGCGCTCCACCATCACATCCAGAGAGATCCAGACCGCCGTTCGTCTGCTGTTGCCCGGTGAGCTGGCCAAACACGCCGTGTCTGAGGGAACAAAGGCCGTGACTAAGTACACAAGCGCCAAATAAACTCACGCTTTACGCCCTCCACACCCCAAAGGCTCTTTTAAGAGCCGCCCATACTGTCAAAGAGCTTCCGATTTGTTTTAACATGGAGTGGGAACTTAGTATTTCATTGATAAATTCTTCGACCCGGTCTACTTAATATTTTAGCTTAAAACATCACACACATCAGCATTGATCGATAGTAATCCCAGATCAGCCCATATCGAAGTCGCACCCTGTTCTTTACGAATAGAAATGTTGCCCAAACTTACATTTGGCAGCCGCTTTAATCCAAAACTACTTGCGTTGTACTGTACATCTGTCTCGGACTATGTGCATGCAATCCCCGGTACCGAATCCATGACCTTGGCGTTGCTAGCGCCATGCTCTCACCACTGAGCTATTTACTTTTAAAAACGAATGGCTGAGAAGCAGTTTGTGTATATTAAATGAGATTGCGCTGTGAAATATTGTTTTTGCTTTAAGAATACCCCTCATATAATGAAAACTCCACTCAAACCTACCAAAATTATTTTATATGACTAAATTTGACACTGGCATGCTGTGAGATCATGCGTGAAGTTAAAACCGAAAATGTTCCCTTATGTTGTTGCAAAATAAATGCCTGTACGATATGATATGCGAAAATTTAGAAGTTAGTTTGGCAAAAGGTGGGTCCAAGCTGGTTGATAGTGTTAAAGGTAATATCACTTGACAATTGTCTTAGTCTACAATATGTCTTACTCACTGCTCCACTGAATCTGCTAACAAAGTAGTTTTGTTATTTAAAAGGACGCATTTTCACTACAAAAAAACTGACTTAAATTCTGGACCTTTGACAGTGAGGGGTGGATCATTTGAACCACCCGAACCCCCCCTGGCTACGGGCCTGATCTATACAGGTTTGGCGAAGACATTTATTTAGGTATGGAACAACTTGGGGGTGAGAAAAATTAGAACAGAATTTTCATTTTGGCGCGGTGTGCCTTTAACCCTCTGTACAGAGGGATATTTTGGGGTATTTGTTACAGAGAAACCCTCTGAAGAATTATCAGTGTCTGCATGAGTCCACAATATAAGCTCACTGAAGTAAAGATGAACAAGAACAGAAAACGAAAGTTTGATCTATAGGGGCCAGTCCAGTTTAGCTTCAGTGTTAAAATAAACAATGTTGTTTTGGGAATGCTTTTACGACTGACACCATTCAGTAAAGTACCTGTCATCTTTTAGTTATGTCTCTTTCTTGTAATATTTGTTTTAGGCTTTGTATTCTTGGTGAGACATAAAAAAAGAGTCGGAGTTGTCACAGTGATAGAGATGATCAATGTGTTTAGGACTTTGATGACATAATAGAACCACTAACAATCATGGGCTGAAACTGGTGTATTTTAAACGATTTAAAGGGATAGTTCGCCCACAAACAAATGTAATTTACTCACCTTCGAGTTGTTTCAAACATGTTTAAATGTATTTGTTCTGATAAACACAGAGAAAGATATTTGGAAGAATATCAGTAACCAAACAGATAATTTGCCATTGTATTGAAAATTAATACAAACATGAGTCAATGTGAGATCTGTTTGGTTGCTAAAATTCTTCACAATATCTTCCTTCGCGTTTAACAGATCAAATCATTTTCTACAGGTATGGGTGAGTAAACAATGACAGAATTTTCCTTTTTGGGGGAAGTATCCCTTTAATCTGGTTGTGTTTGGTTTACTCACAGCATGGTTAGTTATGAATGCAATCTAACCTAAATGTTAAGACGAGTTTATATATTAGATATGTTTAGCTATTCCTAAAAATATTACATATTCATCAGTAAGAGAAGTAAAAGAAGGTGGTGATGCAGTAGAAAAAATAATTTGAGTTTAAATAATGCATTCATTATTTCACACTTATTGTGGCTTAAATGTCGGTGCATTATGTTCTCATAAGTATTTAAATACTGTAAGAAATATTAGTTATGATTAGTTTGAAACAACATATAACACCACTGACTTTCATTATATGAACGCAAAACCATTGAGACATTTCTCAAAATATCTCTGTTTGTGTTTCCATGGAGAAAAACATCATCTACAGGTTGGGAGAATAAATGACGACAGCATATTTACGTTTGGCAGAACTTCACGTTATCACTTCAATAAGGAATTGTCACGTGTTTACATTTAATCCCATTTAACAAAACTTTTAAAAATAAAAACATCTAAATGAAAGTTAAGTTAGCAGCACGGTACATTGAATCCAAATAAACTGTCATAATGTAATCCTTTCCTGCTGATGGTTATATATGACACTGATATACAGTATCAGCACATGACCCGCTCTATTCCGTCTCCCAGTAACAGCATCCAGTCAGACTCTCTCGACACGGAACCTGAGGAACAAATCTGTCTGGATGAGACCACTGACATTTATGTACACACGTGATCTTTCTGTTCTCCTCTGACAGTCTAACATTAAAAACAACCATCACTAATTCAATCTGTGTGTGTGTAGATTTACATTTGTGCTGCACACACAGAAACATGTCACATTCTGCTCATCTAACACACAATGAATGTGTGTATCATCTGGATGTCAGTATTAGTGTTTCATGTGTCTTGAGTGTGTGAAGTGTGTAGTTTGGATCATTGAGAAATCAGACAAAGCACCTCGGTGTGTGTAGCTCACAGTTGTGGGTCTTGAGAGCATCAGAGATCAGCTTCACTCCCGAATCCTTCAGTTGATTGTGACTCAGGTCCAGTTCTCTGTCTTCATCTCTACAATCATCAAACTCTCAAACTTTCACAACACACACCAGTCACATCACAGTTCTGTAGACTGGCTGCAGGATAAACACAAACAATACATTTAAATAAAAACATATTTTTTTACTGCTGTAATAGACAAGAAATATGCACATAAATAATGTGAAAAGTAACAGTAAAGCTCTCGGATCTGATGTGTCTCACATTAATCACAACTAATATATTGCTTAATACATTAAGTTCTGATCCTCTGATCTGTTTAGACTGATGGCAAGCCTATTTTGCTGTGAATGTAAAGTGATCCAAGACAACCACCATTTCAAGATTTACCTTTTGAAAAGTATTGCGTATAAAGAAAACGATATAATTTGAAATTATTGTCATTTGTATTTTATTGTGTGTATATATTGTAATTAAAGTATGGTAAAGACTGAAAAAATGTACCAATAATAGCTTTAAAAATATATTATTTAGTCCTTAAAATCTATCTGTGAAAGAGAAAAAAATACTTCAGTCCTGTAGCCACACCCGTATATTTGGTGCCACCTGTTGTTGGGGGATTCAAAAGTCAACACCCCATTTTTCAGAAGTCCAATCACAACAATATGAAAATATAACAGCACTGCAGTAAAATCACATACACACACACACACACACACACACACACACACACACAACCCTAATACACTTATTTGGACACCTCTCTTGCTGTGGCTGCACCAACACCTTCTTACTAGTCACATATTAACGTTGCTTAGTGTTGCTTTTTTAAACGTGCTTAGTTTCTGTTGATTTAACCCTCCTACCCTAAAATCTGATTTCATATTTTTCACACAGCAATTTAAACCTCCAGAAGGTGTTTTTTTTTCAGGTAATTGACTATCTTTGTTGAGTCCTTAAAGGGGTGGTGCAACAGTGTGTCATGCATTCTGACTTCTTTACTTCTTCATGCTTAACATGGTCAACTTGTCAAAAAACAAGTTGGACGTATGCCGTAGTATTTATGTGCTCGATACACTCCCCCAGTGTTCTTACAGGTTTTGGAAAGTTTTTTACAAACATGAAAAATCATTGCGCAACAACTTTTTCCATTTTCCCGGAAAAGCATGCGCACGAGTCACTTTCACTTGTGTGCACGAGAGAGAGAGAGAGAGAGAGAGAGAGCACTATGTTCACGAAGTTCAGCTGTGTTGTTTGTTCGTTGCATTTGGGTGACGAATGTTATATTAACGGTGGATATAACGCTGGGTTTGGAGATCGTTTGAAACTGATAGATGGCTCCATGGCGGTCCCAGCGCTAAAAGATTCTGGACATGAACCGCATGCGGTGAGTGAAACTGTGTTTTCGTGGCAATGTGCGCGCACATGCTTTAGCCAAAATGAGCAACCCAATGTAGGCTTGCAAGTCAGTCATATTAAAGTCTTTCCAACTGTCCCCATACACCCTCCTTCCCTCTAAGATTGTCATTTCAAGTATATATATTTAAATTGATGGTGTATTGAAAAGCTCAAATGCTTATGTTATATCTTAGACATGGCTGATAGCATATCTGGTGGGCCCTGGAACCATTTCAATGACATTAGCAGCACTTATTCTACCATGTCGTTCAATTGGGGAGCAGCACCATAATAATTTTTGTGTAATTTTTGTAATGTGTCTACAGGTGGTTGAGCGACGACAGGGGTCCAACAATAGGAGTCTCATTTTCATCTGAGGAGGATGTCTCAAAATCAGGGACCTCATCAACATTATCGTCTGTCTCTGACACGTTCTCCTCTATTTCACTTTCACTGTCAAATAACTGTAACAAAATCTAATTGACAAATAACCTTTGCTTGGAGGCCATTTCAATTGAGAGTATAAAGAGAGATCCCACAGAGCACAAGGAGAAATGGTTTAGAAGGTTTCCCTGTAGACCACAAGAATGATGTCTTTCCCTCCCATATGGCACAGGGAATATGAAAGTTCTCGCAACTTGTTTGGTTGCGACTCTCTGGTTCACGGGGACTTTAATAGTGACGCAAAAACAGCACAGTTTTAAAATGTGTTAAAATGTGATGAAAAAATAAAGACTTACAGAGCTCTTGTGCACTTAATGGCAGCTGGTATCAGTCTTCTTATACCCTCCTGTGTTGTGTTGTATTTTCTCAAATCAAACTCATCCCTCACCTCCTCTGACATCTGAAGCATGTGGGCTTTTACTGAACAGTGAGCAGCAGAGAGTTTCTCCTTTGAGTGTTTGTCTGATCTCACAAGCTCCTCAATCTCTCTGTACAGAGTCTGATCAATCACTTCAATCAGACAGAGAAACAGATTGATGGATCTTTCAGCTGAGAGATCATCACTGCTACAATCAGCAGCACGCACATCTGTACCCTTGATTTGATCTATTTTGATTTCAACTACTTCAGCAGTGAAACATCATTGCATGCGACGATCCCAAGCACCATCGCGTTTTTCGATTTCCATTCGCAAGTTATTGCACTCAAACTAGAATTAGACATATTACACTTTAAATATAGGTGATGCAGTGTGGTTTTGTAATGTTTCAAGTTGCATTTTGGTGCATAAATTCCACCATGAGGTGGAAAAACACTACCATGAGGTGGATAAAGTGTCTCTGAAATTAAAGAGATGGGAAAGCAATGTTTACCCACCACTTCAACCTTCATCATAATGAAAAATATCTTGGCTGGATGTGGGCCTTATCTCGCATTAAAACATACAACAAGTTTTAGTCCACACAAACTGAACATTTTTCAGGGTGCCACCGGAAGTGCCACTTGCTATCTGCTGCGATTTGCGCTTGCTCTTACTATTCAATTAGCAAGCTTTTCAAAAATCCGAAGCATTGTTTTTTAATCATCACGTCACCTAATTACGTTTGTTTGGAAGCACCTTAGCCCTGAAAGGTTTTTTAGGTTTTCTTACAAATGCAAAATGGATAGGGAAGGTGGACGTCTTTGCATATATACCAAGCATCCATGCTTCCCGTTGCTCTACTCAACTGCAAGGAAGTGAGTATTGCATGAGACTTGCTGCCTTGGGCTATATGCACATTTTATTTATGGACAGAAAGAAAAATAATTTGTTGATCGCCGATATAAGTGCTAGAATGCCACCGAATTATGACACACAACCTTTTACTGACACCACGAAGAAGGCTTATTAGTATTTACTTAAAAAGAAGGTTGTGCAGAAGTCATTACTTATTAAATTATATTTTAAGAAAAAATGATGTATACAGATGAAAAGGAATGTAACATTGTTAACTCCTTAACCAGACCCCAGATGTCTCAGACCCAGTCTGATCAGCAGATCCAGAACCCCGACCCAGCAGATCCAAACCTCGACCCAGCCTGACCAGCAGATCCCGACCCCGACCCAGCCTGACAAGCAGATCCAGACCCAGCCTGACAAGCAGATCCAATCCCAGCTTGACCGCCAGATCCAGACTCCAACCCAGCCTGACCGGCAGTTCCAGACCCAGCCTGAAGCTCAACAGATTGATGATGGTGTCATTCTCAACCTCTACTTTTTGCCCTCTCCAGCCCATCCCCAGACTCATCCTGAAGCTCAACAGCTCCAGGTCCAGCCACAGCCTCAGCAAATTCAGCTGCTGACTGCCAAACCAACCCCCCCCCAAAATAAGAAAGGGTAAAGTAAACTTTCCTGCAGCCAATCTCTTATGCAGAATTAATTACGGTTTAAATAAATACCTAAAAGGCACACAAAAGCTTCCAAACACTTCCCAGAACCTTATTGGCACTGCTAGACGGTTCCAGTTGGTGTTTGATGACATTATAGTCAGCAATGCCATGCTGTAAATGTGTTTTTTATTTATGTTTTGTTTCCTGTCCTTCACCCAGAAAAAGGGGTTAAGTGAACTTTCTTAATTTATCATTTATTTATGTATTTATTTTGTAATTAGGCAAATACTGCTGTCCTCAGATGAATTGGTTCTCTTTGATTGAGATCATTTTGATACAACAGTTAGGTCCAGTCAAATTATCTATTATATTCTGATTGGTCAAGAGATGTTCAGTGATGCTGAAGATGCCTGTTCGATTTCCTCACTCTGACTGTTTAGACTGGTGTTATATATCACTGAATATCACACATAACAGCATTGAATTTATGCGGTTATGTGGTTATCCAACCAACCTCTTTCTAAATTGTGCTATATATTGTGCTATAAATATTTTACAATGTCCAGTGTGATATACATACACTAGTTCCGTGATTAATGTTGATTCCAGATTCTGTGAAACCCTGTTTAGTACAATATGTATGTTCATATAAATACACAAGGCCTTAGATCAAATACAATTCTTCTCTCTTTATCATTTGTTTGTCAACAAAACCGTTTTGCCTTTGTCATTTCAGGGTACCCAAAAATGCAGCAAGCAAAAGTCTTGTGCTGCTTCATTGTGGTTGTTGGGTGAGTTCCTCTGTTGTGTTAGTCTACTGTAGTCTTAGTCCAGTCCAGTCGTGTCTTGTCATGTTATTATTTTCTATAGCTGAGAGACTCGTGCGGGACATACAAGCCAGGATGGGACAGGGAGTCTCTCAGCTGGCTTCCCCTGGTTTGGGGTCCGGAGGCTCGGGCTGTGGGTTTTCCGGGGCCCTGGGAAGACTGGTGGGTGCCAGGCTTCCCGGATACGCAATGTGCACCCCCTCAAAAAACATTTGGGTTGACCCCTGGGGTTCCTTGGGCTCTGGAGGCACTGGAGAGAGCTCTGGGACGGGTACGGAGGCCTGGTGAGGCTCGGGATCCGGTACTGAGGCCTGTTGAGGCTCGGGAAAGGCCGGCTCTGGAGGCTCGGACGCAGGCACGAAGATTTGCTTCAACTGACTTTCGTTTTGATTTTCACTTTTAAAAAATAGGATGATGGTATTGTAATCAATCCACCCACCTGTCTTCAAGACTATACATTCTAAATCAGCTTGGCTTGATATGTTCAGAGTCAGCATGTATCTCATCCTTGTCATCAGGATCAAAATGTACTGTAGTTTGAACACTTCTCATAGCTGGGGTGATTTACCAACATATAAAACCATGCAAATCATTTGGTTTAATATCAGCCTGAAATTGTAATCTAGCTAGTTTTTTCCACAGTATCCACCTTTTTCTTGACGTCTCCATGGAGGGCCATTACCGCGGTTGACTTCCTGTTTGATGTTCCGCACTTCTGTTTAATATTTTTTACTATGTTAGATGACATTTCTGTTAATGGTTAATAATAAAGTTTCTCTTAGCATTTTTGTAGTAAAAGGCTGTCACAGAGGCCACAGAAAGCTCAGAAAACCTTACGAACGAATGTTACCACGTTACACAACAAGAGCTTTACGTAAATAACATTTAACGCTCGGTCATAGCTCTGACAACTGCATTCTGCACCTCTCAAACATCACAACACATTGTTTAATTTATTTAAATTATTGTTATTGCATAGTACATCACTATTAACACATGAAGCATACATGCAGGGCTAAGTGACATTATTATCATTTATTATAATATCAAATGAAGTTTAAGTTTAATATTACAGCGCTGTATTCAAACATACATATTCACATTGGATGACGCAGGAAATACACAATATTTAAATGTATGTTGTATGCTATGTATGTATTTAAGCGTTTGTTTGGCCACTTTAGAATCGTAGCTCTGTAAATAAAGGCACGTTTAACAACAAGCAGCTGTATCGCTACATCACATACCAGAATTCAAAGACATACCAAAGAATTCATCCAATGTTAACGCTGCGTCACTGTATGCTTCAGTGTTTTTATAAATGTTAAGCTCTTCTACACTCTCATACATGAGAGATATCAATATGTGACCTGCCGCTTGCTAGAATGTAATGTCCTCATCCCCCAGTAGATGTCGCTGTCCAACTTCTTATAGTGAGAAACAAGGTTGTTTTTACGGTCTTGACCGTGCGGCCCCAAATGAAAAAATGTCCAGGTAAGATGATCACTCACAAAGCTGATGAGGATGGTCATTGGCTTGAAGTTGTTTTGAATGTATATGGTTATAATAAAAAAATACAGAATAATGCTCTTTTGACAATAGTATGAAAGGTTATAAATGAACTGAAAGCTAATTATTATACAGAGCAGATTTCAGACACCAGAGGATGATTTAGATCGACAGCCATCTAAATTTAACAGTTCTCATGTCAACAGTAGCCTATTTTTAACATTTTTGTGTATCCATTTTTTAATAGATATTTGGAGAACTCAATCCCCTTGCCAGACATTATTCATTGTCTAAACCTAATCCCCTTTCAAGATCTAGGATTGATTATTGGCTCTGTTCTGACATTATCTCAAGTTATGTGAGAAAATTTGATATATGATATTGTGTGATTAAGATATATATCTCTAGAACCGCTTGGGAAGTCTTTTAAAAGGATATTGGAAATTGTATGCAGATTTATTAAATCAGAAGTATGTTTGTATGCAGGTTAAAAGACTAATAGGTGAAATTACACTAGACAAATATCTAACGGTATTAAATGGGAATATTTACATGAACTAAAAAATTTACAATAACGTTTAGCAAACAGTTGATAAAAGGAAACGTGAAAAAGAAATGTAGTTAATACAAGAGATTAACGATCGTTGTGGTAAAATTAATCTGTCAGAAGAGGAAAAAGAAAAACTTGGTATACTTCAGTCCACCTTAGATACATTTTATTAAAAAGGTAAAAGGAACCATGTGAGATCTAAGTGGCTACATGGCTAGAAGAGGGTGAGAGGAGCACTGCATATTTGATAGTTTAATCGTGAATGGAGTGGAGCATTCAAAGCAGGATTCAATTTTTATGTAGTTGTTATGATTTCTTTGATATTGTATAAGACAAAATTCAGAATTCTGACGATTGATAGTATATTTAAAGAAACTTGTGATGCAGATTGGACTATTCAAGAACTTGAAAGGGCTATTAAACATGGTAGATGAGGCAAATCACCCAGCCCTGTTAGAATAATTGGAAAAAATTGGGATGATCTAAAAGATCTTTTGTTTGATGCCTTACAAAATTGTTTACACGATAATGAACTATTACCAACCATGAAGCAAGTGCTTATCATTTAGCTTCCAAAACCAGGTAAAGATAAAAGGTTGTTAGATAACCTTACGCTCCATTACTCTCCTCAATACAGATTATGAATACTCACTAATGCATTAGCTTCTAGATTAAAATTTGGAAAAGATCAAATCATTAGTGATTCACAATCAGGTTTTCTAAAACATAAGTCAATTCATAACAATTTCAGATGCCTTTCAGATATGATTGAGTTTAATCATTTTATAAAGAATGGAGGGTTTTTTATTTTATTTCTTAAAATTTTTATAAGGCATTTGACATGGTAGAACATTCTTTCATTTTGCAAACACTTACATATTTTGGTTTTGGTCCATAATGTACAAATGTGATTAGTATGTTATATAGATATATTAATAGTTCAGTTGCTCTTTCTCAAGGCACTTGCACAAGATTAAATGTGAAAAGGGGTATTAGACAAGGATGTAGCTCACCTTTGTTATTTTTTATGGTGGCTGAAATGGTGTCAATTTTGCTTACAATAGGTAATAAATCAGGTAGTAATGTTGGGAAATTATTTTATTGTCAGTCAGTTTGCTGATGACACTACTCTTTTTTTTAAATAAACAGCTAATACCCCTTGCATTTCAGTATATTAAGATTTTCTCGGATGCTTCAGGTCTTAAATTTGACAAAGTGTGAGCTAATGGCCATCCATGATCAGCCAGACTAATCTATTTATGAAATTAATAAGAAATAAAAATTCCCATTCAAATGATTAATTTAATAAAATAACATTTAAAACACTCAGTAAGAACTCCAAAAATATGTGACCTTATGATTAAAGATTTTAAATTTGCAGACCAAAAAAAAAATGTTCTAACAAATTATTAGGAAAGTGCTTCCCAGGTCAGTTAAACGCCACATACCAGCCAATCAGAAATGAGAATTTGTTGTATCCTGGTAAATAACGCGTTCTGTTTACAGCTTTTTGATTTTTAGCATTTTGATTTTACAAAAGCTGTTGTAAATCACTTTTTGTTCTGTGTTCAGAAAAAAATTACTTTAAAAAGAAATAGGCGATATCCTATATTATATTATAAATTGTAGTAATAGTATATTATTAACAGTTTTCTATTGTTTTGCTGTCATAAATGCCCAATTATACATAAACATTGTCATTCATTGTTTTCGTGGTGATTTTAAATTCCAAAACCATTTTTAGATAACTATTATTAGCAATGTATTATAGTGATAAAAGCATGTCTTTAAATGATGGACCGCCTGTCTATAAGGACTTTTATTGTTTATTTGTTTAAACTAAAAACTGTTGTCACTAAAGACGTTTCTCACTACGGCAGGTTCACAAATGAAGAATGATGTAGGATAAGAGAACCTGTGTTAAAGGCTCTGCAGTTCCAGTGTTTGCATCAAGAGAAATGTTCTTGTTGACCAGACAGCTAGGGCTTTTACTGTATGATTACTTTTATGTTGCCCGAGTTGATTGTGAATTGTTCTGACAGTAAACACTAGTGGGGTTTCACTGGATTACAGTTAAGGAGCCGTATAAACTAAAATGTGTTTATGCGCTTTGGCTACGGAAATGGCATTTTGGGTGACTGAAACATAAACTTCAAGGTGTACATTGTTTTTTATTTAAAGATTTACAGCAATTTGATAAAACACTTGATTAAAATATCTTTCGTTTACTATCCATATGATATTACCTATCAAACTTGTTCATTGAAACTCCACGCCGATGCACCGTACTCAAATACCGCCAAACAAAGACATATAGATATCTTTTTTAAACCAAAAACATATTCAGTTATACAATACTGGAACATCTATTCATTTGGTTGGTGGTCTTATTTTCTGATGTTTGATTGATTGCATAAATATGTGGCCCCCTGGGATCCATCATGGAGCCCCCAGTATGACAACCACTGACCTATGATACCACCAGGCCCGATCCACGGGGGGAGCCAGGGTGGGCTTTCCCCACCTTATAAGAAGCTTTGACCACCCAGTCTCCACCCAGAGCCATTGAGAAAGATACATCACGATCTGTGCACCACCGTTGCTGTGAAAATACTGTTCCATTGCAGTGAACGGAGTTGCCGTGCGTCCACCCTGTGTCCACACCACATAACAGCCAATCCACTTAATTAATGCCATATTCAAGTGAGGTCCAGATATTATTCTGTTTTCCCTTTTTTGGGGTACAAGTCTTAGCTCATTCACTTCGCTACCTTTGAGGTTTACGGACGCGCTGAATTATAAAGCAAATATAATGGCAGTTAATATTTAGACGAGCAGAGAACTGCGTTGCTGTTGCTGGTAAATGAGCTGTTACATTACATGCTCAAACTGCCTGAATAGCGTCATGTAAACCAGGACTCTCACGTCCCCATGAGACTCAAAACATTTATTTTTCTCGTCTGACTTTATGCAATTAACGACGAGGGAAATGAAATGTGAAGAAGAACGAAACGGGTTCGTTACAGCATTACGATGGCACCGGGATCGGACGCGTCAAATATGTATTCCCGTATTCATAGCACTGAGAATCACAACCAATCACAGACAGCGCATGAACGTATAATGACCAATCAGAAGTTTATATGAGTCACCGGCGTAGAAGAGTTTTGTCGCGTAGCGAGATATATCCAGCTGCAAACCTGTCAGCACCACCAGCAAAGTTGATCTTTTTACTTCGCTTTCTGTTTATTTCCTGTTTAAATAAACGTTTCTTTTTTATGCTGCTAAGAGACAATGTGAAGATTTATTAATGCAAAAACTGCAATATAATCACTCATAAACAGTTTGTCTGACTAACCTATAAGAATATACAAAAACGATGTTAATGGATAATCATACTTACAATTTCTATACCAAAATCAAATTGATCTGTTGTAGGGTAAAAAAATAATACAAATGTATCATTGTTTTTAAATATATACAAAATAATGTAAAAATAAAAAGTTATATGTAGACACAAGAATAATTCAAAAAGCTAAATGGTTAATATGCTTTGTAAGAAAATCAGCATATAATTTTTAATTGAACGGTGACTAAACAAACATCTCCACCTCTTTTTGTATTCTTTACAGAAATGTTATATTTCAGAACAAAAATTTACATCTGATGAGTAAATGTGATAACCTGTTGCCCACTCACATAAAAAATACATTATTCAGTACATACAATAAGATGTGATAACCATTTGTGAAGAAAAATGTGTCTGCGTGCACATCCAGTATACATTAATGTTGCTTTAGATGGCACAATGCACATTTAATCTGCCTTTAAGCTGTTGTGTATTCCAACAAGTGACACACAAACACACACACACACACACACACACACTGTGTGATTTCATTCTTCATCATATCTGCTGCATACAGATGAAGTTGCGTCTCTCAGTTTCAGGACGGCTGATCCAGCGCCGATCTCCTCCAGACTGAACCGCTCCAGATCTCATCACAGTTTCACAGTTCTTCACTTCTGTTTCATTCCCTTCAGCCCACTTCTCATAACACACAATCTCTCCATTCACCCAGAACCAAATGTCCAGTGTGCAGGAGTGACGTAACCCTAGCCAGACCTCAGCAGTAGACGCATGTTGAACCACTGCCTTCAGCCTTTTCTGAATCTCATCTGAATCAACTGAAACCAGATCAACGTGATTCTGTCTGCAGTGTATCAGAGCTTCAGTCCAACTCAGATTCTGTTTGATCAATATCAGCTTATCTGCACACAGAACAAACCACCATCTGATACTGAGCATCAAAACAGCCAGAACAAACATACAGGAACATGCTGTAGATGAACTGAGACCAATCTAACAGTGAAACTGTTCATTAAAGACTTTTATTACTCACCTTCATGACAAACAAAGGTAAGAGAATGATGGCAGCCCAAATCATTCCATAGTCCTTCTTGTCCATTTGTTTCTTCCAGTATGACCTCCGTACAAAATGAAAAATTACCTCCAGCATTGGGTTCACCAGACTTCCAGTATGTGAAGGCGAAGTCACTTTTATCTGACCACTCCCACGAGTGGCTGAACAGACCAATCAAGAAAGAAGTCTCAGTGTTATTAATGACCGCAGGAGCTGCGGGAATGTCGCACGTGATGGGAGCTAATTGCGTCTTCGGGATTCCGGATATAAAAGGGCTGTTACTCTGTAATGGCGCTCTCGGTCTCTCGGTTTCTCCCTTCCATTGCTCTCGGGCGTTTCTCCCAGCGCCGCCTTGGATTAGTTATTGTTTTGGTTCTATTCTGTTTGGAAATTTGATAAGGTTGTCTTTGTTGTAAATTAGCAGTAACGGGTAAGGGTTTTCTTTGTTTAGTTCACATTTTTATTCATTTAGTATGGAGCGAGGTAAGCAGTTGCCCGGAAGACTCACATGTTTAATACTTTATTCAGGAGGTAGGTAATATCTTTTTCCCAGAGAACAGGTGTAGTTAGGGAATCTGTTTTTTTTAGTTCCCTACCCGTGAACTGTTATTCTTTTGTTTATTAATTCGTTAGACAAACCTTTTGAATTGTTATATTTGTCTGTGTTGAATGTCACGTTCGTTAATTAAAACTGGAGGTGATTTTGAACTCAATAAGGAGTGGTGTTTCTCATATGTTCGGCCTATTTCCTTTCTTTATTTACTAGTTTTGGTTGAACTAGCCAAACTGGTTATGGGCCGTAACACAATTTCCTTCGTCATTTCTTTCATTTTTCCAGTTTGTATAGTTCGCAGGGCCACCCAAAGACCACTTCCATTTACAAACACTTGTATTTTTCAGTCCAATCCAGACATTCTTATTTTAATTCACAGTCTTCATCAGCTTGTTCATGTCGTTCATGTTGTTGACTGTGGCCAGATCTGTGTACGTCTCTCTGCAGTATCTCCGAGCTTCAGTCCAGTTCATCGTCGTGTTTATATAGTAATACTGTCGCTGAATGCATTCACATAATGAGCCAAGAGCTATGAAAGACAGTGTTTGATTCTTTATTAAACAGAGTCAACACCAATAACTATATAATACTATATAATGTAACTATCTAATAATTATTATACAACTTTAAACCAGTAACACACTCACCAATGAGAAGAAATCTGAAATATAGAGTTTCGACCATTTCTAAGGGTCAAATACATACAAATCTCAGAATATACAGTATAAATGTTTTTAATTTGAAAATGAATTGTATAGCTTATTACATGACTCTCTAGAATGCTTGATTCTGATTAGTCAGTTATGCTCTTCCAGTCTCATTTATTCCCTGTAAATACCCACAGATAACAAACACTTTCAGACAGAATTCTGAAGGTCATCTTGACTGAAAGTACTGCAATATTTCACTCTCTCTCTTTTCTAATGCCAACACAAACAAAACATATCTTACAAAACACACCTTTAATAATCTTTAGCTCACAGCACAACTTTATAACGTGCAGGCATGCAGAGAATGGATGTAAAAGATTATCTTACATGTATTTCCTTTAGGATGATTCAAGGCTCCTCTGCTTTACGTTTTTTTTAACTCACCCAAATAAACACAGTTCAGAAAGAAAATCTACTTTACGTTGTACTGTATAAATCTTTTTATATTATATCAAGGCTTGTTTAGTGTCTGTCTTTTGTCATATTTTATAACTCTTCATAGCATTTTAAACAACACTGAAGTTAAATGTCAATGTTTCCATCACTCAGTGTATCTCTCCATTTTCTTTTTAAGAATGATTTACTAAGAATTTAATTTATGCTGACATTCATTTACAAGCCTGAAAGAGTGTGATAAAGTGTTATTTTATTATAAGTTGTTCTTACCTTTGATCTTGTGTGTTTCTCTCCTGAATCTGCTGTTTCTCTGTCTGTGTTTTCATGTGTCATGATGCTATCTGCTCTTCAGCACCTCACGTCATGTGTTCATTTCTTTAGAAAGTTATTTTCACATTTAATTTCCCTATGATTTGTGTAATGTCAACAAACATTACTGTTGTGTATTATTACTGTGATGATGTCACTGAAAGATGGCAATGAGGATATGTCAGTCCGTGCCTTATTTGCCTATGATGTGGAACCCAGAATGGAAATATTTTATTTTTGTTATTTCAATGCTGTATTATACAGTTATATTGCTATTATTATTAGCATCTCCTATTATTACCCTAACCCTCCTACTGAAAGGTCACGTCGTGATGTATTGATTTTCTATCATGTCTTCACTAAGCTTGACATTTCATTTCTTTGCAACATATTAATTCCTATCTGGAATTACGTTTATTCATTTGGCAGACACTTTTATCCAAAGCAACTTAGAAGTAGTTTTTTTTCACAGTGGCACATTACTTACCAATCAGGGGTAAGGTGCCTTGCTCAAGGGCCCTTCAGTCATGAACTGCTGGCACTGAGATTTGGACTCCTTTAACCTTGACACAAGCTCAATGCCTTTTTATTAAACATTGAAAAATGAAACAGATACAAAATGACACACCTTATGAGTAAAGATTTCAGTATTCAGTATCCCAGTTTCAGAATATGACTAGTAAATTAATTTTCTATAAAGACAATTGTGTCTGTATAACAGAAAACATTTTATCAAAACAAGACAACTTTTTTAGATTAGATTCAAGATTAGATTAAACTTTATTGTCATTACACATATACAAGTACAGTGTAACGAAATGTAGTTTAGGTCTAACCAGAAGTGCAATTAGCAAGTGCAGGATATACAGTTAGAATAAATACAGAATACAATATGAGAGAATATAATACAGTGGGCATGGATTATAAAAATATTTTACAGTAGGTATGTTCTATGAAAATATGACAGTGGGTATATACTATGAACATTAATGTACAGGTGGATATGAACAGATAATAATTTAGACTAAAATAGTGCACGTGACTTAGGTATGCATAAATTATTGACATTGGCTATTAAAGTTTTAGTGCAATAGGTGAGTTAATGCAGTTGTTGAAGTTACAGTGCAGTGGATGAGTTAATGCAGTTATTAAAGTTACGGTGGAGTATACGAGTTAATGCAGTTAATAGGTTGCAGTCCAGAAGATGAGTTAATGCAGTTTATAGGTTACAGAGCAGTAGCTTAGTTAATGCAGTTATTGAAGTTACCGTGCAATAGATGAGTAGATGCAGTTAATAGAGTTACAGTGCAGTAGCTTAGTTAATGCAGTTATTGAAGTTACCGTGCAATAGATGAGTAGATGCAGTTAATAGAGTTACAGTGCAGTAGCTTAGTTAATGCAGTTATTGAAGTTACCGTGCAATAGATGAGTAGATGCAGTTAATAGAGTTACAGTGCAGTTGATTAGTTAATGCAGTTATTGAAGTTACAGTGCAATAGATGAGTAGATGCAGTTAATAGAATTACAGTGCAGTAGCTTAGTTAATGCAGTTATTGAAGTTACAGTGCAATAGATGAGTAGATGCAGTTAATAGAGTTACAGTGCAGTTGATTAGTTAATGCAGTTATTGAAGTTACAGTGCAATAGATGAGTAGATGCAGTTAATAAGGTTACAGTGCAGTAGATTAGTTAATGCAGTTATTGAAGTTACAGTGCAATAGATGAGTAGATGCAGTTAATAGAGTTACAGTGCAGTTGATTAGTTAATGCAGTTATTGAAGTTACAGTGCAATAGATGAGTAGATGCAGTTAATAGAGTTACAGTGCAGTAGCTTAGTTAATGCAGTTATTGAAGTTACCGTGCAATAGATGAGTAGATGCAGTTAATAGAGTTACAGTGCAGTAGCTTAGTTAATGCAGTTATTGAAGTTACCGTGCAATAGATGAGTAGATGCAGTTAATAGAGTTACAGTGCAGTAGCTTAGTTAATGCAGTTATTGAAGTTACCGTGCAATAGATGAGTAGATGCAGTTAATAGAGTTACAGTGCAGTTGATTAGTTAATGCAGTTATTGAAGTTACAGTGCAATAGATGAGTAGATGCAGTTAATAGAATTACAGTGCAGTAGCTTAGTTAATGCAGTTATTGAAGTTACAGTGCAATAGATGAGTAGATGCAGTTAATAGAGTTACAGTGCAGTTGATTAGTTAATGCAGTTATTGAAGTTACAGTGCAATAGATGAGTAGATGCAGTTAATAAGGTTACAGTGCAGTAGATTAGTTAATGCAGTTATTGAAGTTACAGTGCAATAGATGAGTAGATGCAGTTAATAGAGTTACAGTGCAGTTGATTAGTTAATGCAGTTATTGAAGTTACAGTGCAATAGATGAGTGGATGCAGTTAATAGAGTTACCGTGCAGTAGATTAGTTAATGCAGTTATTGAAGTTACAGTGCAATAGATGAGTAGATGCAGTTAATAAGGTTACAGTGCAGTAGATTAGTTAATGCAGTTATTGAAGTTACCGTGCAATAGATGAGTAGATGCAGTTAATAGAGTTACAGTGCAGTAGATTAGTTAATGCAGTTATTGAAGTTACAGTGCAATAGATGAGTAGATGCAGTTAATAGAGTTACAGTGCAGTAGATAAGTTAGTGCAGTTAGGAAAGTGGTCCATTAGTGCAAATGAGCATTCAGTTAAATATTCCTGGTGTGCAAGTGAGCAGTAGAGTGCAAATGATGCTGTGTGTGTGTAAACAGTCCGGTAGAGCAGATAACATGAAGTACTGGTGTGTACAGTTCAGTCATGCATGCAGCCCTGTAGTGCAATGTAAACAATGTTGTAGCAGCATTGAAGTTAAAGATATGAGAGGTAGTGGAATCAGTGGGGGGCAGAGTTCAATAATGAAACAGCTCTGGGAAAAAAGCTGTTTCTTAGTCTGCTGGTTCTTGTCCGGAGGCACCGGAAGCGCCTACCAGAAGGCAGGAGAGTAAACAGTCTATGAGCGGGTTGAGAGGAGTCCTTGAGAATGCTGCAAGCTCAACGCAGACAGCGTTTCTTTTGGATGTCCTCAATGGGAGAAAGTGTAGTCCCTGTGATGCGCTGGGCTGTTTTCACCACCTGCTGCAGTGGTCATTTTGATTCTTTATTAAAGATTATTTTTCAGATTAACAATTATTTCATGATTGTATATACAATGTAAACCATAATGTTACGTGTAATCTGCTCACCCCGTCAGAAGGCACGATCCTCTTACTTAGTCAGTGTCCTGATCACCGTTTCAGGGCTTGTTTTGTGATTTTAGTGACAGTCAGCTTATATAAAGATGAACTGACCAACATAATTAACTTCTTTTATTGGTAAATGAATATGAATATTTGTTATATTAAGGCATTTTGTTATATTTTAAAACGTGTGACAGTAGCTAAATGTCAAATGTTTATATATCGAACCAAATTTTGAAAAAAGTTGTTTTTTTAGAAGTAACTAAACAGACTGCTGACAATAATTCACAATCCTCATGAAACACTGTCATGTCAAGAGTATAGTTTTAATGAGAATAAAAATGCTAACTTGTTCTTACCTTTGATCTTGTGTGTTTCTCTCGTGAATCTGCTGTTACTCTGTCTTGTGTGTTCATGTGTCGTAATTGTATATCTTCCATCAAGGATTGATGTTTGCACATGTACTAGCAGACTTGATGAATATATTATAACTGATGAAGTGAAGTGGACGCCATTAATAATGTTTATTGCTAAAAGCCCTATCTAATGAATACACGTGCACTGGAGAGGGGACCGACCAATCACAACAACCTGAGAAGTGGAAGCTCGTCGATATGGTATGGGTGGGACATCTTCAGACTCATGCTCTAGGTGGGGAACCAATCCCTACAAACTGGGTCAGCTTTAGCAATCAGAGCATTTCGAAAGGAGTGAATCCAGTCAAATTGTGAGAAGAGGGACAGCGGTTAACAACAGACAAGAAAATGTGAAATATAAAGCGTTTTTATTTGAAACATGAACATCCATTGTTAAACACCCAAAAAAATAATAACAGCCTAAAAAAACGCGAAAGAATGGCTCCTTTAAACTGATTTCTTTTACTTTCAGAAAGTTATATTTTTATACGACTGCCTGTGTATAGCAACTATGTTATCACATGTCAAGGCACATCACACATTAGAATATTAGTGTTGTTTATGTTATTTTAAAGCGGTATTATACCAAATTGGATTGCCTACACTGTTATTGTCGTCATCTTCACATAGGCTATAACAAATTTGAAGGTCTGGGTTGACTTAACTTGATTTTTGTTTCAAATGTGTGTGATTCAAAAACTATTTGTCTTTCTTTTCCTAAACCCAAAGCTTGTAAGAATGTTTCCCGGGCCTTGAATGTTACACAACTTTTCTCCACAACATTACTTGAAATCTTGTGCGAATTATAGATACACACACAAGAGAGCAAATATACATTGCAGTTGCCATAGTCTACCTTTAATTATTGATTGTGCTGTAAACATCAAATCATTTAATCCTAAAGTCATTAGCAAATTAATGTACAAGGTGGATCTGTTAAAGACGGACAGGAAGCCTCTGGGTGGCGCGTGTGCTTCAACACGGCCACAATAACTCCTATAAATAAGACTTCACGAGACTCTCAATGATGTTTTTATCATTCGAGTGATTTTCAGGCGCCTGTTAAACACACAGAAGACGCGAGAAAGATTTTCACCAAATATTCAACACAAAAATAACAAGAAAAACCTTCGCGGCTTCATCCAGTAACTCGCGCTGCTCGAAGATTTGACCGTAAAGTGACAAATGAAACATTTAATCAGCGTGTCATTTAGCTTCCAGACGGAGCTCTGCGCCTCAGCTCGGTGTTCACATTGTTTTTATCGCACACACGGGCTTTATGAGTCCGGTTTTGTTGTAAATGTTAGAGGAGAAAACACACGAGTCAACGGCTCCTGGAAGCACACAGACGCTGAACTGTCCAGTTGAGTCTGTACGGTTCTCATGTGCTGTATAACACTGCAGCGCCGCGCTCGGTCGCTCATCGCTCCTGATCTACTACAGATTGTGTGACATCACTGATCCGAAGAGAAGAATGACAGAAACCGCTCCAGCTGCCGCCGCGCCGCCGGCCAAATCACCCAAGAAGAAATCTGCTGCTAAAGCCAAGACCGCCGGACCAAGCGTGGGCGAACTCATCGTCAAAGCCGTGTCTGCTTCCAAGGAGAGGAGCGGCGTGTCTCTCGCCGCCCTGAAGAAAGCTCTCGCGGCCGGCGGCTACGACGTGGAGAAGAACAACTCCCGCGTCAAGATCGCCATCAAGAGTCTGGTGACTAAAGAAACTCTGGTCCAGGTCAAAGGAACCGGCGCTTCAGGATCATTCAAACTCAACAAGAAACAAGCCGAGACAAAGAAGCCCGCGACGAAAGCCGCTGCTAAAGCGAAGAAGCCCGCAGCCAAGAAGCCCGCTGCTGCTGCCAAGAAACCTAAGGCTGCACCGGCAAAGAAGACCGCCGCAAAGAAATCTCCTGTGAAGGCGAAGAAGCCAGCCGCTGCCGCCGCTAAAAAGACAACGAAGAGCCCCAAGAAGGCAACAAAGCCGTCGGCTCCAAAAAAAGTGGCAAAGAGTCCCAAGAAAGCTGCTAAAAGCCCCAAGAAAGCCAAGGCTGCTAAACCAAAGGCGACAAAGCCCAAAGCAGCTAAACCCAAGAAGGCCGCCCCGAAAAAGAAGTAAAGTCCATACTTTCCTTATAAAAAGGCTCTTTTAAGAGCCACCCACCAGCCCACTAAAGAGCAGCGTTTCAGTGATATTATCATGGTTTTATACTAAACAAATGAATACGATGAGAAATCTGGTTCAGATTAATTATGATCGCCAGCATTTTTATTCATAAAAGCTTTCTTAATAGCTTTTCTGTGGCTCAGAGTTTATAGCATGGCGCTAGCAACGGCAAGACCGTGGGTTCGATCCCGGGGGTTTTGCTCACACAGAAACAAATCCGTCTGCGTAGTGCATAATTGTAAATATATAATCAGCGCAACAACTGTGTTGTGTTGTCTGTAAATTAGAAGAGTATGGTTCCAAAATTAGATAAATCCGTTTTTAAAAGAAATATATATATATATTCTACAGTTGTTTTAGTAAGCTGTGTTTTTTGAGTTATTACAACTTAAATAAAAACAAATCAACTGCAGTTTCATTGAAATTAATTAGAATACACACAACGTGATTTCGAAATTGTGGAACCAGTCTTCAATTGAATTTTTTGGTCATACTATTGTTTTCCAATAGATTCCAAAGATTAATGTGAATATGCGCTGTAAAGTGGCGAAAGGCAACGTGGTCAAATTTGAACAATACAGGCAGAATGGAAGAAATGGGCGGGGTTTTACATTTGGAGGGAAGTTCAGTGATTGGTTAGAATTTTTCACAGACTTCAACCAATAGGCGAACGAAAAATACGTATAAAACCTGCAAGCAGCAAGTGGTGCCTCATTCTTCGATAAAATCTTTCCCCTTTATCTAGAACTTTGCGGCTTATCCAAACATGAGCGGAAGAGGTAAAACCGGAGGCAAATCTAGAGCGAAGGCCAAGACTAGGTCTTCCAGAGCGGGTCTTCAGTTTCCCGTTGGTCGTGTTCACAGGCTTCTTCGCAAAGGTAACTACGCACAACGTGTCGGTGCCGGAGCTCCAGTGTATCTCGCCGCTGTACTCGAGTATCTGACCGCTGAGATCCTGGAGTTGGCTGGAAACGCCGCTCGGGACAACAAGAAGAGCAGAATCATTCCTCGCCATCTGCAGCTGGCGGTGCGTAACGACGAGGAGTTGAACAGACTTCTGGGCGGCGTGACCATCGCTCAGGGTGGTGTGTTGCCCAACATCCAGGCGGTGTTACTGCCCAAGAAGACCGACAAGCCCGCTAAAACCAAGTAAACGACTTTTTCCCGAAACAACAAAGGCTCTTTTAAGAGCCACCCACTTAACCAAAAGAGAGCGATTTTATTCTCAATAGATGAATAAATATGGAGCGAGGCAGATAAACATTGCTCACGTGTTTAATAACCAGGTTCTGTTTAAGACGGATCTTCACTATTTTGAGTTTGGTAGTAAATGGTCGGGGTGTTTCAAAATCTAAAGTTATACGTGTCTTTCATTTATTGTTTTATTACAGTTACCCTTAATTCCACACACAATGACATGAAGTAAATATAAACAAAACAAATCTTTTATAATGCAAATATGTAATTAATCCGTAAAGTCTTGAGTTCATCACAAGTAAACATCAGAGGATT
Source organism: Barbatula barbatula (assembly GCF_947034865.1). Lineage (NCBI taxonomy): Eukaryota > Metazoa > Chordata > Actinopteri > Cypriniformes > Nemacheilidae > Barbatula > Barbatula barbatula. Next base: position 4,373,109 of record NC_136788.1, read on the forward strand.
TAATGCGACAAGTGTAAACAAAAGGTTTCGAGCGGGAACCCTGAAGCTCATGCTGCTCGTTTGAAACAAACGGGAAACGCACAGCCATTGGCCAGTTGTCTGCGTACCACATTATCCAATCACGTCCCAGTGCTCTGTTGCCACCCTCTGAGCTCATGTGGGCAACAAGTCTTTATAAACGGCAGCAGAGTAAAAACTTTCATTTCATTTCTGCGTTTGACGAAGAACACTTGAGACTGAAGTCATGGCGAGAACTAAGCAAACCGCTCGTAAATCTACCGGTGGCAAAGCCCCGAGAAAGCAGCTCGCTACTAAAGCCGCCCGTAAGAGCGCACCAGCCACCGGCGGCGTGAAGAAGCCTCATCGTTACAGGCCCGGTACAGTGGCGCTGAGAGAAATCCGCCGCTATCAGAAGTCCACCGAGCTGCTGATTCGCAAGCTGCCTTTCCAGCGTCTGGTGAGAGAAATCGCTCAGGACTTCAAGACCGATCTGCGCTTCCAGAGCTCCGCCGTCATGGCCCTGCAGGAGGCCAGCGAGGCTTATTTGGTCGGGCTTTTTGAGGACACAAACCTGTGTGCCATCCACGCCAAGAGAGTCACCATCATGCCCAAAGACATTCAGCTGGCCCGCCGCATCCGTGGTGAACGCGCTTAAACTCCTGCCTACGTCACCCACATCAATCCAAAGGCTCTTTTAAGAGCCACTTCAATTCAACTGAACGAGACCCTTTCCTTTGAATAGTATATTTTGCAGTAATGCTGTCATGTTTATAAGTGGATGCAAAATCAATGTTAGAATTTTGTTTTATACAATGAAAGTAAACGGTACATTGTGCCGACCGTCTTTCGAATTTTCCGTAAGGAAAGAATGTCGCACAGATGCGCAAAACCCGAGAGGGCAAATGATGATCGGTAAACAGCATTTCTAATACACCTTTAATCTCGAGCGAAGTGTTTACACCGCCACTGCAGATATATAGGCTGTGTGACTGGTCTTAACCTAATATAACTTGCTCAGAAATATCTTAAAATATATAAGTGTCATTGTTTGGCCTCAGATTGCACTCCAGTAATCTACTAAAACACCTTTAACAAGCGATTAATGGTATAATCCTGGTTTAAAATGAGACGTGTCTGTGAGTTTCTCTTGGTTAATCACGTGTGAGTTCGAAATGAAAGAACATTCTTCCCTACAAATTGCGGAAATTGTGAACCTTAACACACTCTTTACGTTCTCGCGAGAGTCTCGCAACGGCTTGTTTAAAATGCGCCTTGCCTCGCCTGAAAAGTAGGCGAGATTAGGCGGCTGCAGTAAGGGGAGGGGTCAACAAAGACATTTGAAGTCGGACACTTCGTGAATCTCGCTGTTTTGTCGCTTGCAAACGTGAACAATGGAGGAGACCGCGTTTGCGTTTTTTATCGTAGACGAAGTGGATGTAACCGAAAAAACACTGTTTTTCCATGAAGATGGTTATAATAATAATCACAGAATGTAGTGTTAAATATTGTGTAGCAAATAGCAAGTTGCTTTTGAGAGACAGAGGTCATAACAAATGTTTGTCATATTTAATAACAAGCAGGTTTCTGCCACCGTTTCACGTCCATAGTATTTTGCAAGTCAAAGCTATATTGTAGCAAACATTCTTCAGAATTTCTTTCCTTGTTTTAAGACCTTGACACTTCTCAGATAAAACCACACAAAGATAAGGCATAATGGCTAAACAGTCCATTTAGATATGTCGTTTTTTGTTGCTTTTCCTGTGAATTGTAACCGGAATGGATTTAAGTAAGTTTGACTTCTATCCACTCCTTTCGGGCAACAGTTAGAACTGTGATGTTAAAGTATGATGAATTTGAGTAGTTGGACAGACTAATCAAAATGTCCTTTATTACCTTTGTTATGTGTCATTATATATTGCTCGAAATAAAATAAATTCATTCATTTATTAAATCACACAAACATACAATAGAATAAAATGAAAATTACAACAAGGAAGAATTCTAATTAAGAGAAATATAAAATAAACGCATGTCCTAATTCTTAACTTCACTAGGCGTGTTTTGTTTTTGTTTAGTTTGCATGTAGATATAAATAAATAGATGGGTAATCTTAATCTTAAAATGTGGAGAAAATCTCTATTATTTTGGATTGACAACCACATAAACACATCGTAATCATGGTAACGTAAGCAACATTTAAAAACATAAAAACAGACTCGCCGTGAACGGTTAGTCTACAAAACAAAAAATTTGCCGTCAGTTGTGCCGCCAAATGTTTCTTCACCTGCGTCACGGTACGAATAGTGTAGGAAAACCATGACGTTTTCTAATACGTAATTACGCGCATGCTCAGAACGGATCGTGTACTGACAGCCGCCTCCCCGTCGCGAGAGTCTTTTGGCAAACGTCAGCGTGACATCAGAGAAAGGCTGACGTAACTCGGACACTTTTCTAACCGGCATGCATCTCGCGGTGATCACCGGTGATTGGTTCTGCGCAGATCTTGCTCATCTCAAATAAGCCTTTTGTCTATGTAAAAACGTTATCGGCTCCGCCTTCGTTTCTGCGTGTCTCCACTAGGTTCTGTAAGCCAAACTAAAGTACTGTGTCGTAGCAGTTGAACACACTGTATTGCAATCATGTCTGGTAGAGGTAAAGGCGGTAAAGGGCTTGGGAAAGGAGGAGCTAAACGTCATCGCAAAGTTTTGCGCGATAACATCCAGGGAATCACAAAACCCGCCATCCGTCGTCTCGCTCGTCGTGGTGGTGTTAAGCGTATATCCGGTCTGATCTACGAGGAGACTCGAGGTGTGCTGAAGGTGTTCCTGGAGAATGTTATCCGAGACGCGGTTACCTACACCGAACACGCCAAGAGAAAGACCGTCACTGCGATGGACGTCGTTTATGCGCTGAAGCGTCAGGGACGCACTCTTTACGGTTTCGGAGGTTAAGACTCGTCTGTTCGACAAACTCAACGGCTCTTTTAAGAGCCACCCATGTTCTCAAACAAAGAGTCGATGTTTGCTCGCGGTTTTGCTTGTGTCGTCAATTGCTACCCATGTTGATAAGGCGGTACCGGGTGTTTCTATATTGGAGTGCTAAGAAAGCATTTCAACGCGTATAGCTTTGTCAAATATGTTATCGTAAATTTACATTATCGAACCATATTAAGATTTAACAACCTTGATTTATACAAATTAAGTTAGTACTAATATTTGTTAGTACTGCCTGAAATGATGACTATATCTGACTACATCACCTCCTATGCAGGCTAAATATCCGATATCCACCATCTTAAAAATGTACTCTTTGTGAATGTTAACACACTTTTCTTCTCTACGTTTTCACTTGATAAACGCTTAAATTGTATCATAAAAATATCAAATTTTGAAATCTATCAGTTCGTTGACTTATTTTCTCAGTAAAAAGCTCTTATCAGTTATATTGCAAAACAATGAGTTAAAAAGGGGTGTTTTCAAACGTGATGCGATGGGCGTGGCTACTGTTTTAAATACTTTGATTGGCTCTTTTAGAGGTCCGTTCATCCAATAAAATCAATTATTGTTCGTTGTCGAATCAAGTCAAGCAATCAGAATGAGAGACCACTGTGTCTGAAAATGTGCATGGGCAGAGTATAAATACTGGTGCTCAGTCTCAAAACCTCACTCGGTTGTAGTTTGATTTGAATAATAGGAAGCATGCCTGAACCAGCGAAGTCTGCCCCTAAAAAGGGATCGAAGAAGGCCGTCATCAAGACCGCAGCAAAAGGAGGCAAGAAGCGCAGAAAGTCCAGGAAGGAGAGTTACGCCATCTACGTGTACAAAGTCCTGAAGCAGGTTCACCCGGACACCGGTATTTCCTCAAAGGCGATGGGCATCATGAACTCTTTCGTCAACGACATCTTTGAGCGCATCGGCGGTGAAGCTTCACGTCTCGCTCACTACAACAAGCGCTCCACCATCACATCCAGAGAGATCCAGACCGCCGTTCGTCTGCTGTTGCCCGGTGAGCTGGCTAAACACGCCGTGTCTGAGGGAACAAAGGCCGTGACGAAGTACACAAGCTCTAAATAAACTCCCGCTCGAAACTCAACACCACAAAGGCTCTTTTAAGAGCCACCCACTTTATCGATATAAAGGAGCCTAACATTTCTAAAAATCGCAACTCATGTTCATTTCGTACAATTTCTAATCTATTTGAGTAATGTTTAGTATGGGTTCGTGTACATGGCGGTCAACTGATTTTCCTTATTGAATTAGAAATCCAAAATAGGGAACCAAGCTTTATTGTTGCGTTGCTTCTAGAAAACGGGAAAAACGTAGGCCTACGATTTTTTTCCCTGTTTATAAACTGTAATGGGGAATTAAAATACACGTGTGAAGATCCTATAATGTATATTTTGTGCAGTTTGGTTGTAGTGACCCTAATGGAATAATTTAAGGTTGAATGTATCCGTTGCTTTGGCTGTCCCGAGATTCAATGCGCGCCTGTGACGGCTTGACATGTGTAAATAATAATTTACAACGTTTTTAAAAAAACATGCAATTCACAAAGCTATATATATTGTTGGGCTGTTTTTTTACTGGCTCCGTATTTGTTTATAAAAAGTCAGAAACATCTCTGCTGTCATCCTCCGCGAGGCTAGGCCACCGGAGAAGGTTGCAGGCCCCGAAATGCAACACCACACATTGGCTGTTTGATCGGGATTAGAACTGCAGTATGCAGCAAGGTTGGAGACTCTTGCTGTTTGTTTAAAGGTTTTCTTTGTTTTATAAGTCTGTGATTTATCCTCAGACCAGGGTGTATTCCAGAAACCTGGTTATGTGACATCCTGGTAAATTTAAGGGTTATTTAGCTGATAACCTCAACTTTCGCTTCCAAAAACTGAAATAACTTTAAGGGTGTAAGTAACCAACTCGCTCTCTGAAGATGACCTGCTCCTGAGCAGCTTATGTTCCAGGGTCAGTTCATTTCAAGGAAACATTACTGTGCTTTAGGGGTCGTTTGCACTTTAAATGAGCGTCAAGTGGGTGTGGAAGCACAGATTACATGTAAAATATTATAAACAAGCGAAAACGCATCTCAAACCCTGTTGCACATGTTGCAAAATGTTACCAGGCAAAAGTTGCGCACTGGTTTGAGCTTGAACTGCCAGTGGAGTAAGCAAGGTTTGGGTCCATCAACCGAGAGTTCAGGGTTTAGCTGACGGTAAGATAACCATGCGTTCTGGAACTCGGGAGCATGTTTTCTTGGTAAACCCAGAGTTTCAATGATACAGTCATTCATGGTACACATGAGACCATCTCAGTGACAAATGTGTCATATGTGCTTTTATAGAGGATACTGTATGTGAAGAGGCTGCATTCATTCATAGGGATGTACTTTGATTTCAGGAGAGCAATTTATGACCCGGGTGGAATTTAGTAATTTCCCTGTGCATTTTTATTAAAACTGTTCCATATTTCTTTACAGTGAATTAGACATCATTACATCAATAACATCAGCCATCGTGCATCCTACATCGTACTCAAGGGCGAAATGTATAAGTATAAGTATTGATGCTATGATCAATACTTATACAGTTGCTACCATCAAGCCGCGAGAAGACATGGTGCAGGATTAGTAATAAATGTTGGTCTAAAACAATTATAAAAAGGTTTGAATTGAATAAGTTTGATTACATTGAATCACGTAAAACTTATTAGGAACTGCCGCGTTACAAAGTTTTTTCTCTAAAAAAGGTTTTAAAGTAAAAAAAAACTGTCAACATATGGCATTTTGTCAATGTCAAATGTTGAAACATCACAATATTATATTTGAATATAGCCTAAATATTGAATTGTTCAGAAAGTTGTAAGGAATTTAATCTATCTTTAACATGTCTAAATAAAGTGACAGCTGACTTCCCAAGTAGCAAAGTTCTTCTGGCTCACTTTTGGGCTCCGTAGCGGCTGGGTCCCTGGCCTAGATCTGACCCACAGACTGATGCCCTGAAAAATAATCATTCACTCAACTTGACTTCATTCTTGTTGATGTAAAGATCTTAGCAGAGGAGAATTAAACACAAACACTATTAACATTTCACTTATTAAAGTCACCACTTTCACTTTATCTCATATGTGCATAAAATATCTTAGTGAGAATCAACAGGGTTTTGATCTAGTTGATATTTTATTGAAATCAAGTTGGTTTGATGACACCATTATGGTGATCTGTGTTTATCTTAGTAGACTTTGATTAAATAACTTTTGTCTCAAGTGCAGTTGTGTTTTACTCAGAACACTTGTGCATCTGTAAACAACGGTCATAAAAAGGCTTTAGCGCTTGAACTGAAATGTTAAGTCATGTTCTGTGGTTCGCAGTATACATGAAAGTGGAAAGTTAGTGTCATGTAGTGATTTATTCAACACACACATGAAACTATTGGATGTGTTTAAAATCATTGAAACTCTGGAGGGATGTAATGACATGCCTCTTCGCCGCTCGCTCATAAAACAGTGATGTGTTTGACAAGTAAGACGAGGAAGAGCCACAGTAAATGTGTGTGTTATAAGCAAAGACCTTAAATCATACAGCACCTGTCACATTTATAATATTATATCTAGAAAACCGATATCTAGAAATCTATACAATACATATTGACTGTTTGTAAACCCTGTTTAAAGACTTGATCTTCTGCAACTTTATATAATTTCTCAAAACTACTTTATGCATTGATTTGTCAGATTAACTGGTACGTTATGAATGGCAATTTTCTGCATATAAAAAGTGTAACTGTATCAGGATGTGTATCGTATCGTGGTCTTGTATCAGGATGTGTGAAGATGTATTGTGAAGATGTTGGCCATACACAGCCCTAGTTTTCTGCACATGGTTATATCTCTACCATCTGGATACATCAAATGGATGTGTACAGTAAAGGTTTACCCTCTTTAATCTAAAGCTGTTAAATTGTTGCAAAATTTTGCTAAAAATATCCATAGCATTAACAATAAAGAGCGTATATTATCTGTCCATCAGGTGCGTGTGAAATTGTGATTGTTGGAATAGCCATAAACTCACTTCAAGTTTTTTTTAGAAAATCTCCTCCAGAGGGCCTCGCACAGCAAGTTTGCTCAGCAAGTTCGCACAGGGCCTCGCAACCCCCTTGGGACGACCTTGCCTTATACTATCTGAGCATGACACGTCTAAAGGCTGTGGCATACTTGACATTCCGCGTCCATCTCGCGCACAAACGCGTCCGCACAGCTTCCTGCGCATACTCATCACGGATTCAGTGCGGACGTCCAAGTTCAACACATGCGCAATACAAATGAGTATGTGTGCTCTACCAGATCGTGAGAGGGCAGCGCTGAGTCGCATCATTTACAGACCTACTGCAAATTAATGATTGAGGAAGTGTTTTCGCCATTGCAAACAGTCCGAGCTAAAAGTAAGAAAACAATAACAACAACCGAACAGTTTGGAGAAGGATATGCTTCTAAGCTTACTGTTCTTGATTTCAGTGTGTTGGTTTTGTATCATTCTTCTTCGACAAGAAGGTGCGTAGTTCTTTGAACCTACGTAAAATGTCAGATCCCGAACAAGATTTCTTTGTTGTTGATTTGTTGAAAGGGGAGGCGAAGGCAGAGATCAAGTTTAGGACTCCTGGAGAGAAAGAAGCTGCCGAAAAGATTTTCTCCATTCTATTAGAAAACTATGGTTGTCCTAAGTCTTGTGTAGGTCTACCTCTCTGTTGGTCTCTCGACGTTGTGTCGAGACTGACAGAATGGTATTTGACTTGAGAACCTATCATCTCCGATTCTACTTTGAAAAGGCCAATGAATCTGGAAAATGGGACGGCACGGCAGACTCTGCCCCGTACATACAGGTATAAAAGGGAAGATGGCATGCCCATTCATTAGCCTTTTTATTCTTCGGAACCTGCAAGGCTTATGCTGAGCTATCTTCGTTTCTTCCTACTTGATCTACGACACAGAGCAGCGGAACCTGCCCTGGCGTTTGTGATTCCCCTGGGCGTTTGAGTAGCTGGTCGGAGGTTTCTTCAAAGAGCATAATTCTAAAAGAGTAAATTCTCCTGCAGGGTGCACATGTCACCAGGCATGTCTCGCCACTGTAGTCTGGGGTACGACCACACCATCCTCGAGCCAGACAGGCACGATACCTATGTCACATGTCTGGGTCTCCAGCATGCTGAAGTAGCGTTCGTGGTAACGCTATTGTGGTCACGGCTGGCCATGTTCTTTTGACACGGCCACGTTTGCTTCCTGCTCGACAGCGGCTAAAAAGCCGGTGATATGGGAGTCCCGGTGGGCATAACTCCATCGCAGTTTTGCCACGGACCGCCAAGGCCCGTCACACTCACCGAACCTGTCTCCTCTGGGCATCGCCAGACAGTCCCATAGCAGATTAACGCCATGGCGTGCAGAGGATGAGATTTTGCCGCATTCGCAGAGATTTTGGACATTCTCTAACATAAGGAGAGGCGAGACCGCTCCCGTGCTTTGGGAACAGAGTTACATTTATGTAATTGGTTAAAGTTAAAGGCAGCTAATGACCTTGCTATCCCGTATTTGGGCTATTTAGAGGAAGAAGTTCAAGTTCTCTATAGACTGCTTCCAAGGATGGGAATCTTAGTAGTAAAGAATGCAGATGGTCGACTCTCTGGGTTACTGGGGATGAATATTATTAATCAGTGCTATCATGAACTGTTTGTACAGCATGGAGACTCCTTGTTTCAGACTCCAGGAGTAAGAATCAAAGACCCCTTTGGCGGAGTGTAGACAGCTTGACCGAGTCCAGGAGACTGGGCGGGTAGGTCGGATTCGTCCTGGGCCTGCTGTTTTGGTTGCAGCTGGTATGTTGAAGTTTGTTCCAGCTACATTTTGTAACGATCTCGGATCTGCATTTTCCTCAGGTTTGCTGTAACCTTTGCCATTAGAGAATTGCCAACTGCCCTGCGATTTGATTATATCATCATCTTTCTTGCTCTCGGGGAGGCTAGAAGTGACTGTTGTAAATGTGAGTATGCAGGATGGGTGAATTCGGCCTAAAGCTTTTCTTGGTGAATTTCATTTGGCTTAGGTACAATCGACAATGCATGTAGAGTTTAATATGCAAGTTTCCATGGAAGAGCATGTAGCTGTGGTTCAAACAGTGCTCTAGTTCATATGCCTCTCCAATTTTAGTCGTTCAGAAGAAGGATGGTGCGATTCGGCTGTATGTAGATTGTACAGTATTGAATTCAAGAACTCGGAAAGATGCCTGGATCCCTGGATGCTCTGGGAGGAGCTAGGTTATTTAGCACTTTAGATCTAGCTAGTGGTTATAATCAGGTTCCAGTAGCCAGTGGAGATCAGGAGAAGATTGAGTTTTGCACAACCTTTCGGCTGTTTTCCAGAATTCCCTTTGGGTTGTGCAATGCACCAAGTACATTTCAACACCTCATGGAAAGGATATTTGGTGACCAGAGGTTCTATGCGTTGCTTTTATGTCTCGATGACATAGTTGTTTTTTCAACTTCTTTCCAACAGCATCTGGAGCGATGCGAATTTGCGTTGAGTCGTCTCCAGAAACATAATCTGAAGTTGAAGTTGCAAAAAATATTTTTTTTCCAGACTGAGGTGAAATATCTGGGCCATATAATTTCTGCAGAGGGTGTGGCTACTGACCCTGAAAAGGTTAGCACCGTTTCACAGTGGCCAAGACCTGATAACCTAAAAGAAGTTCGGTCCTATTTAGGTTTTATTAATTTGTTGAAGGATTTGCAAAACCTTTCATTTTGGAAATTGACGTAAGTCATGGAGGTCTGGGGGAGTGTTGTCTCAAGGCCAAGAGGGTAGGACTAGGCCCATAGCATTTGCAAGTAATATGTCAAACTACTGGCATTGAAGTGGTCAGTAACCTAGAAGTTAAGAGAGTATCTAATGGGAAATAAGTTTATCGTATACAGCGACAACAACCCCTTGATCAATTTACAGACTGTGAAGTTGGCAGCTGTAGAACAAGCGCTGGGCTTCCCAGCTTGCGCTCTTTGATTTTGAAATCTGGTATCTTCACTTTTTTGGAGAAAGGGAACCATACCTTCTAAGCTAAGTGGTTCAGGGTCCTGAATGGTTCAAGGGGCTAGTTAAGCAGTGGGAATGCATCTGGGAGAACCAGGGCGTATTGTATCGATAAATCTAGCTTCCACCCCCCAGCGAATCTCTCTTACAAGTGCTGCTTCCCAGTGTTCTGCGTGTGGAGGCATTAAATAATGTACATAACAACCATGTCCACCAGGGTGTTGAGCGAACCATACAGCTGCTTAGAGGGAGTGGCTATTTGCCAAGGATGTGGATGGATATGAAGACCTGGTGCAACGATTAAGAGCGGTGTGTACTGGCGAGGGCTATACAGCCTAAATTTCGCACTTATATGGGAAGTTCTGCCTTGAGACCTTTAGAAATCATTGCTATTGATGTCACACTTATGGAACAAGCTAGCAATGGTCAGGAAATTCTGTTGGTGGTTACGGATGTGTTCTCTAAGCTCACTCAAGCATTTGCTATGTCAGATCAGAGAGCGAAGACAGTGGCTAAAGTATTAGTCGAAAGGTGGTTTTCTTTGGTGTTTCTCTGGTGTACCTAAGTGCATACATTCGGATCAAGGCTGCTCTCTTGAAAGAGAGTTGTTTAAAAATCTATGTTGTCTTTACGGCATTCAGAAAAGTCGCACTACACCATATCATCCTGAAGGGAATGGGCAGTGTGAACGGTTCAACCGCACGTGGCATGATTTGTTGATGACCTTGCACCAGAACAGAAAGGGAAGTGGCCGCAGTTTCTTCCAAAATTGTTGTTATAATATATATATATATATATATATATATAATACCCCCATTCACCAATCTACACAGCACTCACCCTACGAACTCATGTTTGGGCAGAAGCCACAGATGTAGATTGTTTTTTATTGGGCGCTGTGGGTGAAGAGTTAGTGTAAGGGACTGGAAGTGACTGGATATTGCAACACAGGGACCATCTATTGCATACGAGAGTGCACGTAAGTGTTTGGAGGAGAGGGCCCGTTTCAAGGAGTGAACTCAGAGAGTGGTGTACATATACTTGCTCCAAGTACTTTTAGTTTACTGTAGGAGTCACCCATTGGGTAGGAATAAGATTCAAGAAGCATGGGCTTCTTTTATGTATGAGGTGGTAGAATATAAGGATGGCCTTGCTAACGTTTACGAGGTACAACAACAAGACAGGGTGGAGTCTTCTTAATGCCTCCATAGGTCTGAGTTGAAACCCATTCCTGCTGCATGTGGATGGAATTCATTAGCCCCGGGACTCTTATCAAGTGCAGAAGGGGTAGAGGAAGAAGCAAGGGAGGGAAATTATGGGTTGGTAGTCGAAATAGTTGTTCCCCAGCCCAGTGTTTTGGGGCATAGAGGTGATGTCAGGGAGAGAGGGAGTCAAAATCCATCTTCATTAGAGAGACGTTTGATAGCACATGCAGATAATGTGCCAGTTCCATTTTATAATTAAGGAGATTATATTATTGTTGCCTCAGCGAGACGTACAACTCGCTCTTCTGCTGGGCTTCATTCGAACCCTTTCAGACTTCCTCAATATGTATCTCAGGGTTCGGGTTCTAGTGATGCTACGGTGAATTCTCCCCTTATTACATTTTAGATCATGGCAGTAGGAGGAATAATTTAATATTCACCGGGAAAGTGAAACTTTATGTGGGGGTGTATGTAGTGGGTTGTACTCAGCCCTTGTTTAATGGGGTGACGTCACTGCTAAGTGCGTCCTATGTAGGTTCCGCTGGAAACGGGATAAAATGGCAGACGGCATGGTGTGGTAGGGAGTGCGAACATGGCTGTCTAGCGCAACACTCGCGAGAGGCTCTCTTCACGGAGTTTGGCATTTTTCTTTTTGTTCAGTTTTCTTTTTTTTGTGTTGGATACTCGGAGACAAATGCTGTCCCAAAGGGCATTCCGCATGTCAGCTGTGTCTTTGTGATATCATAATTTTGGAATGCTCAGATCCTAGATATTTATTGGAAATTGGCTTGGTTGTTTCCATATAAATTCTGTATCAATAACAAAGTTAATGAAGTGCACTTTAAAATTCTTCACAAAATTTACCCTTACAATTTATTTTATCTAAATTTACAGATATTGGTAATACATGTTCTTTTTGTAATAAGCAGGAGGAAAATGTGGCTCATTTATTTTATACCTGTCCTGTACTTTATTTGCCCATAAAAAATATTGTTCATATATTATCTCTTAAAGATGTTATTTGTTCATATACTAATGGCGATGTAAGTAATATTTATCAACAGTCTGAATTAACGTAAATGTAGGCCTACTGAATATAGGTTATAGGAGGATAATGTTAGCATATGATAGTGAAGGGAGCAAAGTTCAGATTTTTCAACTTCATTCGCGTGAATCGCATCACAAGTAGGTCATCGCGTCTTTGCATGTACTTAACATGTAAATCACTCACTCTTTATAAAGCTTTATTCACATGTGGTGTGAACACACTATTAGTCAGTCGCGGGCTAAATCATTCAAAGTCTTAAACAAATTCAATATTTATATGTTATTTGGCAAATGGGCACTTGGAGATTAGCTGTATGTATGTTAATACATAATGTGCGTTAATATGTTTAGCTGTGGCAAGCAGTTTTTTTTTGCTGATGAATAGTGGAGCTGGCTCCATTCCTACCTATCCAACAGATCCCACTTCATCTCTCTCCATAACCACACCTCTTCCATAGCCACAGTCACCCAAGGCATTCCCCAAGGCTCCGTACTCGCCCCCCTCCTCATCTACATCCTCCCTCTTGGTCAGATACTCTGCCACTTCAGCGTGGACTTCCACTGCTATGCCGATGACATTTAGATCTATCTCAGCACCAAATCCCCCACAATCCTCCCCTCTCTCACATTAATTCCTGTCTATCAGCTGTTAAAACTTGGATGCAACACAACTTTCTCAAACTCAACAGTGATAAAACGGAATTCCTCCTCATGGGCTCCAAATCCACACTCAGCAAAACCAATAACCCCACTCTCACCATCGACGGCACCCATTGTCTTCCCATCTCCCCAGGCCCGCAACCTTGGCGTGATCTTTGACTCCACCCTCTCTCTTGAGCCTCACATCCGGCAAGTCGTTAAAACCTCCTTCTTTCACCTCCGCAACATCGCCAAAATCAGACCCTCTCTCACACTCCCAGCTGCCGAAAGAGATCATTCATGCCTTTATCTCCTCCGGTCTGGACTACTGCAACTCACTTCTCCTCGGCATCAGCTCTACCCACATCAACTGGTCCAGAACTCAGCCGCCCGACTCATTACCCGCTCCAAATCTTGGCATCACATCACTCCAGTCCTTAAACAACTCCACTGGCTTCCCATCTCCCACCAGATCACCTACAAAATCCTGGTCCTCACCTACAAAGCCCTTCACCATCTGGCCCCCACATATCTCGCTGACCTCCTCTCCCTATACCAACCCTAACGGTCCCTCAAATCCACCTCAGCCAGTCTCCTCTCCATCCAAAAGTCCAAACTCCGCAGTTTTGGGGACAGAGCATTCTTTAGGGCAGCTCCCAGGCTCTGGAACACCCTCCCCTATGACATTCGCACTTCTGAGTCACTTACCATCTTCCAGTCCCGCCTCAAGACCAATCTCTTTACCATAGCCCCATGCCCCATTTGTTGTATCTTCTTGTAAAGCGACTTTGAGAATCGCTTTGTAAATTCAATTTATTATTATTATTATTAAACAATGAGGTATCACGCAAATCGCAAGTCCAGTACGGTGTACCACAGGGCTCAGTCTTAGGGCCTATGCTCTTCGCATTATACCTGCTACCTCTAGGAGATATAATAAAGCGACGCGGAGTAAGCTTTCACTGTTATGCTGATGAAACGCAACTTTATATTTTCTCAAAGTCTCATGAAACACAGCAATTCCATCGAATAGTGGAATGCATAGTCAATATAATAACGTAGATGAGTAGCAATTTTTTATAACTTAACTGAAGTAAGTGTTACTTATTGGACCGAAAACCGCCATACGTAACAACCAAGAATACTGCTTTACTATTGATGGATCTTCCATAAAACCCTCATCTTCAGCTAAGAATCTTGGCTTTATATCCAATAGCACTCTGCCATTTGAGGACCAGGTCGCCAACACCTGTATAATTGCGTTTTTCCATCTTAAAAATATATCTAAACTACGTCATGCTGTCACCATCAGATGCAGAGAACCTTATTCATGCCTTTATGACATCAAGACTAGATTACTGTAATGCACTATTAGGTGGTTGCCCTGCAGGACTATTACAAAAACTCCAACTGGTAAAAAATGCAGCTGCTCGAGTTCTTACACGTTGTGATGGCTAAGGCCATACTTATTTAGGTCAATTGATCAAAGTTTCCTTTATATATTATTTTTTTAGGAGAAATTGGGTTTTTGCCTTTACTATTTGGTTTCTGTGTGTTTATTCAAAAAAAAAAAATGTTAACAATTCATCCAAAAGTATTGTGTAAGTTGCATGTTGTCTGTATGCGCGCATTGAATACCTGCTAGCAGGACAACATAGTCCAGTACTAGAGTGCACACTAGTGTTTAAATAAATCACTACACAGATACGGGGTTAATATTCTTTATTGAGATAGTTATTAAATAGTTTAAACAATTAGGTATCTTACCCGTGGTCCCGCCTGGTTCTGTGGCTGCAGCATGGAACAAAGGTTGGCTATTAAAGGGGGCAGCATTTCCTGATCACCATTATATCCTTGGTCAGGCATTATGGGAAATGTAGTTCGTAGTACCCTATTGGTGGGGATTGTTCATTTAAACTTCTCTGTTAGAGTTCATTCTTGTGTTTATTGTTACTATTTGCTTTGTTGCATGTGATTCCATGTATGTGGGGTTTGGTTTGTGTATATTATGTATTTTTATAGAGTTGATTTACTGAACTAAGACCCCTGCAATTAGCAAATGGTTTAGCCCATGTGTTTAAATAGGGTTGAATTTTCGGTGGGGACTTAGTTCTGGTGAGGGCTCCTGTGAGAAACATCTGAGACCCAGAGCCCAATGTGGAGGGTTCCACTGTTATATCTTGTCCTTCCAATTTTATTAGGGCCCGAGCACGAAAGAGCAAGCCACCGGCTTGCTCTGCAGTGCAGAGCCCTATTGTTTCTGTGTTGTTTATTAGGGCCCGAGCACGAAAGAGCAAGCCACCGGCTTGCTCTGCAGTGCAGAGCCCTATTGTTTCTGTGTTGTTTATTATTATTATTATTATTATTATTATTATTATTATTATTATTATTCTGATGCCGCTTTGATCGATAATTTGAAGGCCTAAACATGCTCTAAAACTCACAATACGAAGCACGCGCATCAGACGTTGCAGAACTTGGCGTTTGATATGGGTTTTAAAACTAGGCGTGGCAAAATGGCTCTCTAGCGCCACCTAGAACTGCCCAGACCGATCCGCAAAAGGTACATGCACCAAACTTGGTAGACACGTGTAACACCCCGGATCATGAAGAAAAGCCTCTTGGGGCATATCCCTAAACCGAACAGGAAATCCGTTATTTTAAGTTTTCTGTGTTATTGCGCAATATTTTGCAATTTCAAGCTGTCGTACTTTGACGAACTCCTCCCAGAGTTTTTATCCGATCGACATCATATTGGTGTCATTCTCATCTTAAGGCCTTTGCGACGCTAAATTGCGGAGATCTAGAGTTTTCATGGGGAATTGTGACCCTGGCGGCCTCCCAAAGTTTGGCGTTTTTTCATGAACAGGAAGTTGATGTAACTCAGGCATTCAATGTCCCACAGGCCACAGACTTCACTCATTTGAACAAAGTCCTGGCCTGAGTACATCTACATGGCATCTACATCTACATCTACATTCATATACAGTTATAGCGCCACCTGCAGGAATAAGGAAATGGCATGTTTTATACAGTTTTTAAATGCTCATAGAGATTCAAACAGGAAGTTGATGTAACTCAGGCATTGAATGTCCTACAGGCCACAGACTTCATACATTTGTTCAAAGTCCTGGCCTGAATACATCTACATGGTAATATTCCAATAGTTATAGCGCCACCAGCTGGCAACAGGAAATATGACACGTAAAAATAAATAACAAATACTGTTGTAATTCGCCAGCATTAATTGTATCACCATTATTTTCTTTTTTTCTCTACATGGCAATATCCAGATACAGTTATAGCGCCACCTGCAGGAAACAGGAAATGGCATGTTTTTAACTGCTCGTACAGATTCAAACAGGTCAGCCTCATATTTGAACAGTATAGCCAGTGTGATCTTCACACCTTTGCGATGGTACATTGAAATCTGCTGACATTCTTTGAGGGGCGTGTCCGTGGTGGCCGGACAGAGTTTGATGTTTCGCCATGAAACATGAAGCTACAGTAACTCAAGTACACGATATCCGAACGGCCTCACACTTCACGTGTTCGACGAGAGTCCTGTCCTGAACGCATATCCACGTCAGTGTTCACCAAAAGTAATAGCGCCACCAGCTGGCAATAGGAAATATTGCAGGAAACATGAAGCTATATTGTAGCTGAGGCACACGATATCCATCCAGCCTCACACTTCACATGTTTGATAATAGTCCTGGCCTGAACACATATCCATGTCAGTAGACCTTTAGTAATAGCGCCACCAGCTGGCAATAGGAAATATGGCACAGAAAAATCTATAATGAAACTCCCTGTATGCAAGTTGCATACCTTTCACTGTTCCTCATGCCGACGGTTGTGGTTGAACATGGTTGCGGTGCATGCCCGAGGGCCCGCACATCGCTGCTCGCAGCTTTAATTATTCTTCTTCTTCTTCCGATGCCGCTTTGATCGATAATTTGAAGGCCTAAACATGCTCTAAAACTCACAATACTTTGCACGCGCATCAGACGTTGCAGAACTTGGCGTTTGATATGGGTTTTAAAACTAGGCGTGGCAAAATGGCTCTCTAGCGCCACCTAGAACTGCCCAGACCGATCCGCAAAAGGTACATGCACCAAACTTGGTAGACACGTGTAACACCCCGGATCATGAAGAAAAGCCTCTTGGGGCATATCCCTAAACCGAACAGGAAATCCGTTATTTTACATTTTCGGTGTTATTGCGCAATATTTTGCAATTTCAAGCTGTCGTACTTTGACGAACTCCTCCTAGAGTTTTTATCCGATCGACATCATATTGGTGTCATTCTCATCTTAAGGCCTTTGCGACGCTAAATTGCGGAGATCTAGAGTTTTCATGGGGAATCATGACCCTGGCGGCCTCCCAAAGTTTGGCGTTTTTTCATGAACAGGAAGTTGATGTAACTCAGGCATTCAATGTCCCACAGGCCACAGACTTCACACATTTGTTCAAAGTCCTGGCCTGAATACATCTACATGGCATCTACATCTACATCTCCATTCATATACAGTTATAGCGCCACCTGCAGGAATAAGGAAATGGCATGTTTTATACAGTTTTTAAATGCTCATAGAGATTCAAACAGGAAGTTGATGTAACTCAGGCATTCAATGTCCCACAGGCCACAGACTTCATACATTTGTTCAAAGTCCTGGCCTGAATACATCTACATGGTAATATTCCAATAGTTATAGCGCCACCAGCTGGCAACAGGAATTATGACACGTAAAAATAAATAACAAATACTACTGTAATTCGCCAGCATTAATTGTATCACCATTATTTTCTTTTTTTCTCTACATGGCAATATCCAGATACAGTTATAGCGCCACCTGCAGGAAACAGGAAATGGCACGTTTTTAACTGCTCGTACAGATTCAAACAGGTCAGCCTCATATTTGAACAGTATAGCCAGTGTGATCTTCAGACCTTTGTGATGGTACATTGAAATCTCCTGACTTTCCTTTGAGGGGCGTGTCCGTGGTGGCCTGACAAAGTTTGATGTTTCGCCATGACACATGAAGCTACAGTAACTCAAGTACACGATATCCGACCGGCCTCACACTTCACGTGTTCTACGAGAGTCCTGTCCTGAACGCATATCCACGTCAGTGTTCACCAAAAGTAATAGCGCCACCAGCTGGCAATAGGAAATATTGCAGGAAACATGAAGCTATATTGTAGCTGAGGCACACGATATCCATCCAGCCTCACACTTCACATGTTTGATAATAGTCCTGGCCTGAACACATATCCATGTCAGTAGACCATAAGTAATAGCGCCACCAGCTGGCAATAGGAAATATGGCACAGAAAAATCTATAGTGAAACTCCCTGTATGCAAGTTGCATACCTTTCACTGTTCCTCATGCCGACGGTTGTGGTTGAACATGGTTGCGGTGCATGCCCGAGGGCCCGCACATCGCTGCTCGCAGCTTTAATTTTGTTCTGTTTTTGTGTCCACCGGTGTATAGTGCATGAGTTGGCGCTTAATAAAAAAACAATATTGAACATTATATGAATGCCTCCTGAAAATTTGTGGAAGAACCCTCACACGTACAAAAAGGTATGAGCATATTAGCCCGGTTATGTCAACCTTGCA
Source organism: Barbatula barbatula (assembly GCF_947034865.1). Lineage (NCBI taxonomy): Eukaryota > Metazoa > Chordata > Actinopteri > Cypriniformes > Nemacheilidae > Barbatula > Barbatula barbatula. Next base: position 4,391,690 of record NC_136788.1, read on the forward strand.
ATAACAACTGATGCATTTGTTGCATCAAAGAGTGCAGAACAGTACTCTACTCTCAGCCAGTTTTGTCTCATTGTTCCAAGGTTACCAGAGCAGGCAGGATGCAGTCCAAGGTTACCGGAGCGGGCAGGGCGCAATCCATACCCAGACCTGACAAATGCTGTGATGATAGAGCTGGACAAAGGACGTGGCGACTCTACAAAACTTCAGACGCTGTTAGATTGTTAATGATTAATCTTAAATCTAACTTTTTTTAGTTTGCCTTGTTGTGCAAGCACTGTCAAGCTTGTGTAGAGGCTGCAGCTTTTGCCAGAGGGGAACTGGAATCCCCTGGTTAGGCCTGGTTTCCCTCTGAGTTTTTTTTTCTCCTCCAATGGAGTTTTGTGTTCCTCGCCACCGTTTGCATACTGTTTTGCACTGTTTGCCTGGCCGGGGGTGCTGCTAGAATTTTATAGTCTTATTTAATTAACACTGCATATATAGATTGATTGATATCAAAGATTGATGTTGGCACATGCACTAGCAGACCTCTGTTACGATTTGATCGATCCGCATGTTTACAACTGATGAAGTGAAGTTGACGCCATTGATGTTGTTTAATGCTAAAAGCCCTATCTTATGAATACACGTGCACTGAGAGGGGACCGACCAATCACAACAGCCTGAGAATCTTACCTTTGAATTAATTTCTGCGAATGTGGCCACACTGTGTTGCACACTGGGACCCCATCTTTGCAAGATCACGCTGCGTGTTATTGTTTTGGTTTATATCGGTAACTGTGTATTTCTGTTTGTGTTAATATATTGAAGGAAAACAGTCTAGATCAGTGTATGTCGGCAGCTGAAGAATGGCTAACAGACCCTGAACAACCGTCCCTCAACTCCTGTGACATCAGAGAAGTGTCCATCCAGAACTCTCACAAATGTCAGCAGAAGCAGAAGTAGACCATCAGGGTTTTTCTCGCCTACTGTTTTTTGCATACTAAGGTTTCAAACATACTATTTATGACTCATATTTATTTTCACTCACTATATAGTGTGGAAGTATGCACTTTTAAAATGTTGCTGTTAATTACTTTCCCGTAATAATGAATGAATGTTCTTAAAATAATGACTTAGTGGATTGAGAGTGACTCAAAACCAATAGGTTTTAGTCATTTGTTTTGCCTTAAACTTGAGTTGGACACTAACATTAATTTTGTGCAACAATGTGTGCACATTGAGTGCAAGCATAGGCGGAGTTTGACATTCGAGCCAGGGGGGGCAAAAAAAAAAAAATCATTGTAGCAGCTGGGACCTGGGCTATCAATTGGGGAACACAGCACTAACACATATGGACACAACAAACATGCTAAATAAACACATATATTAATTTTTAACCCAAAGAAGAAGAAAAAACAGTATAACAATACAATCATTCTATTAGTAAACAGGTAAGCCACTTGACTTTGCATCGCATCTTCGGACACAATTAGGATCAACGCAATAAAATGCGGACCACTTTTGTTAAAATATTATCTTCAACTAAAACGAAAAGATTTTTAAAGTTTTTCTTTCCTTTTTTCAAAACATTGTGGCAATGAGAGCGATTAAAAAACAAGTTATATTTCGCATTTTGTTGTACTTCATGAAACATGTAAAACATTTTGAGACAAGGGGAAAAAATAAAAAAGACGCCATGTGAGAGGCAACAGTATGCATAGATACAAAACTGCCTTTCTCTTATAAGTGTGACAAGACGGAACATTTTCAACTGACAGTCACACAATAATCCCCACTTTAAATTTTTATATCAGTGGGACCCCCGTCCCCATCCCTCAAAAGACAGCATATTGAAAGCAGTGTTTTGAGTTTAAAGCAGTTATTTGGCAGAGAAATCAAATTTACAGACCTAGACATTGTCCAGACTAGTGCAACAGTAATTTTCGTTTTTTGCGTCCAGCATATGCGTCGATAATAGTCTCAGGTGAGAGCTTGGCCGTAATGTCGCTTTCGATGTGAAGGATCGCAAGAGATGAAAACCTTGAATATCTGTGTCATTTGGAGCTCGACGTTTTAAAAATCTCCTTATGTCCATATTTTTGTCCATAGCTAGCTGAGAATCGCTGGACTTACGTTACTTGTCACATGACCCAGAGCCCTGAATTTTTTTTTACTAAAGGAGTATATGAAATCAGATGTATTACCTACCACCATTTAGTTGTTTTGTTTTATTTAAGATATTTATAATATATAATTTTTTTAAAGAATGCAATTATTTTTTTTGTTGAAACAATGCAATTACCCGTTTCAGCCGCCAGGGGGGGCAATGCTCCCCCTGCCCCCCGCAAACTCCGCGCATGCGTGCAAGCTCTTGGTTTTCATCTTAAATATGAATCGAAGATAAAAGAAGGTTTAACAGTTATAGGATGAAAAATTAATTTGACAAAATGTAAATTTTTCTGTGAACTATTCTTTTAAAATTAATAATCATGGGGTTGATTTTGTATTTGCTTGACTCAAATGCAGAGGTGGGTAGAAACGAAGTACATTTACTCCGTTACATTTACCTGAGTAAGTTTTTGAAAAAAATATACTTCAGTTTTAAATCATTATACTTTTACTTTTACTTGAGTAGATTTAAAAAAAAAGAAACTGTACTCTTACTCCGCTACATTAGGCTACAGTGAGCTCGTTACTTTTTACCTATTTGGTACTGTGCGCGTTATTGTTGTTATTCCCCCGCGTACGCCTCGTTTTAATGTTTCATTTTGACAGACAGACAGACAGACAGACAGAGAGAGAGAGAGAGAGAGAGAGAGAGAGAGAGAGAGAGAGAGAGAGAGAGAGAGACTTTCGCTAAAGGCTCTATCGCGTGACCGTGTTTCACCAATCAAACGTAGTTGTGCTGCGCAGTCTCGTCACGTGACCACACTCTAGTCAGCGGCGGGACGGGTTAGCTTTACAGTCGTATGGTCGTAGGTCGCAAAACAAAAATGTCAGAATCATCCGTCGGCAATGCAGAAACAGACGCTGCAAAAATTATCTGAACTGCTTGTGCTGTACTGTTTTATAAAAACAGGGGGTTTCAGATGGATTTCAATGTTTAGAAATACGTCAATTTGCTCTGTGTGTTTTATTGTTTACACTCCAGGTCCGTATCCAGCCAGTTGAAAGGGGAGGTTCTTTTTTTCAAAAAGTGGACATTTTTGCATTTTTTCTCCTCCTTTTGTATTTAATTATGAGGTTCAAATACTTATTTTGGTGACCTTTTATGCACTAATTTCTGCTGGATTAGCTTGTCTGCTGGTATCTGAACAAGCACGCTTTTTGATGCACCTAAAATATTTATTGCATTGTTGTCAAATTGCTTCCTCATGTAACACTTTTGTCAGTCCATACACAGTTCATAAGTTTAAAGACCACACTAACAACAGAATAGATTTAATGAACTTTACTGAAATATTAATAATAATTCTTCTCATCATCATTTCTTGCCTCTCTGTCAATGACTCTTTGCTTGCTGTATTTGTCTAGACACTTATGGATTTAGTACACTGGTCAGTTCCAATCTTCTTGGGTGCGATTTGGAGAATATGTTCACAGCTTCATCCAGGTTGACTGCCATGTCATAGTGTATGGGCATCGTAAATCAATTAATATACTAATCATTCCAGATCATTTACCTCAAGCGGTCTGCTTTGAAGTTTTCAGAGGAATAAGACGCGCACCAAAGGAGAAGCATTTCCATTTGCTCCAGTCTGCCGGTATTGACCAATCACAAAAGTCATAATTGCACGGCCAATATCACTGATTATCCCACTATGTTTAATTATTATAATTACGCTACGTTTATATGGCTATTATATTGTAAACTATTGAGTGTATAAAATATAGAAATCCTTTTAATTAAAAATATATATATATGACCCATCTGTTAAACGTATTGCACCCCTTATACATTGTATTACGATATTGACTACCTAAATTGTTTTATTTAGAGTTATACGGTTTTGTACGTGATGACGTTACGTTGTTTTACGTCACGTGCTGCTAAGTTGAGAGAGCAGTGAACTGATGTTATGTTCAAGTGAATTGTGTTAAATAAAAATGCAGCTGAAAAGATAAACAGCACTGAACAACGTCTCACTTGTTTTCCTACACGCGAGTGAAGGTGAATTGCGCACTCAGATGCTCAACAGGTTATGGGCCCAGGCACAGATAAACAAGCGAGCGTGAGTAAAACCCACGCGACGTATAGCGCGTTCTATAAAGCTAGCGTTAAAGCTCAAACTGGAGTTACATTAGAAGAAAAATCGGAAAAAAATGTCAAACAGAGCGGTAAACAGAGTGGTAGGAGCCCTGGCAACACAATCTTTGTTTGATGGATCCGAAGATAAATACGATCTTTGGGAAACGAGATTCTTAAGCTGTTTACACACTCTAAAGTTAAAAGAGACTATTTTGCATGAACTCACTGATTCTAACGCAGAACAGCTAGCCGAAGACAGACGGAAGAATGCTGATTGTTATGCTGAACTTGTAAGACTGATAGATGATAAAAGCCTATCACTGATAAGACACGAAGCTGCTGACGATGGCAGGAAAGCTCTTAAAATACTGAAAGAACATTATTCAGGGAAAAGCAAGCCACGGATAATAAATATGTACACATCGTTAACTCAGCTACGCATGGTAGACGAAAGTGTTACTGACTACTTGATAAGAGCAGAAAACATCATCACAGCATTGAGAAGCCATGAGTGATGGATTAACCATAGCAATGATTCTCCGTGGATTACCAGATTTCTTCAAGCCGTTAGCCGTCCACATAACACAGAATGAGGACGACGTTACGTTCACAGATTTTATGAGAAGACTGCGGATTTACGAAGAGGCGGAGAAAATGAAAGGAACCGAATCCACAGATAATGTGATGAAGACACAGACAAGACGTGGAAAAGGTCCTGTCCGGTACCACACTAAAGAAAGAAAAGATGAAGACACAAATGTGACATGTTACAAATGTGGAATAAAAGGACACAAAGCAAGAAAATGTTACAAGAGAGTGTGGTGCAATCATTGTAAAAATAGTTCACATGCAGAGTTCCTGTGCAAGAAAAAGGGCGACCAAGATTGCTTCAGAAAGGTTACAGACGAACACGATAATGACCAAGATCATCTCTTCAAAGCTGAACACTCAGAATATGAAAAACCAAAGAACAAAGTGAAGATGAAAGGCATCATGGTAGACGCTGGCGTGACATCTCATATTGTGAGCGACATCACAAAGTTCAGAAGTTTTGATAGCTCATTTCAACCAGAGAAACATTCAGTGGAATTAGCTGACGGGACGAAGTGCAGTGGAATGGCGCAACAGAGAGGAACGGCAGTGATTTATCTCATAGATGATGCTGGAAAACAGCACACTTCACAGCTACGAGACGCGCTACATATGCCTTCATACCCACACAACATTTTCTCTGTAGCTAGAGCAATAAATGGAAGAGCAACAGTCATTTTCAAAAGAGGAGACAGTCACTTGATTACCAAAAACGGAACCAGGTTTGATATCCATGAAAGTGGAAACTTTGTACTATCTGCCAACAATAGAAGAGGACCCTGACCAGTGCAAAGTGTGTCATGATTTACAAACCTGGCATGAAATTTTGGGACATTGTAGCCATGAAGATGTACAGAAGCTACAAGGTGTAGTAAGAGGCATGGAGATAAGAGGAAACAAAATGGGACAGGAAAAATTATGTGAAGTGTGTACAAAAGGAAAATTCACGCAGACCAGAAACCGGGAGCCAGACAGAAAGGCGAAGAAACCTCTTGAATTAATTCACACGGATCTGGCTGGTCCCACGCCGACACAGAGCAAAGAAGGACACAGATATGTACAGTCGTTTACAGATGACTATTCAGGTACCATGTTCGTTTACTTCTTGAAAACTAAAGGTGACACAATACAAGCTACAGAAAAGTTTTTAGCAGACACTGCACCTTTTGGAGAAATCAAGTGTTTTCGTTCAGATAACGGCACTGAATTCATGAGTCGAGATTTCCAAACGCTGTTGAGAAGGAATAAGATTAGACATGAAACATCTGCACCTTATTCACCTCATCAGAATGGCACAGCAGAGAGAGGATGGAGAACACTTTTTGATATGAGCAGATGCTTGCTGATAGAGAGTGAGTTACCAGATGAGTTGTGGAACTACGCAATGCAAACATCAGCCTACGTGAGAAATAGGTGTTACAGTAGACGTACAAAGAAAACACCATACGAATTATTCACAGGCAAAAAGCCAGATGTTTCCAGAATGCACAAATTTGGATCAATATGTTTTGCTTACAAGCAAGAGAAAAGCAAATTGGACTCAAGATGTGAACAAGGTGTTTTTTATAGGCTACGACAATAACAGCCCAGCCTATCTAGTATACTATCCTAACACCGAAAAAGTCAAAAAACACAGATTGGTGAAGTTCACAACACAGACAACCAGTGAAAGAGAAAAACAAACATCTGAGACACACACAAGATATGAAAACACGAATCCAAAAATCTTCAGCGGTGAAGTCAATGCTGTCGATAACATGGAGGATGAACCAGTTCATGGTGTTCAAAGTGATGTTTCAGAGACTTTGCCTGAACAAGCTGCTCCCAATCAGTCAGGTAGAGCTGCAGAATCCGAGATGAGGAAGAACCCCCCAAGAACCAGGAAGAAGCCAGCTTACCTACAGGATTTTGAAATTGAGGATGCAGAAGACAAACTGCAAACATGCATAGATTTTTGTTACAGAGCAGTATGCGATATACCTCAAACCTACCAGGAAGCCATAACATCAACAAAATCCAAGCAATGGAAGGATGCTATGGACAAAGAAATGCGATCATTGGAGGAGAACAAGACCTTCACACTCATTACCACCAGGAAAACAACCAGTTGGAGGAAGATGGGTTTACGCACTTAAAAGAGACATTGACGGATCTGAAAAATACAAGGCAAGATTTGTGGCGAAAGGTTACAGTCAGAAACAAGGGACTGACTATGATGAGACATTCTCACCCACAGCTGACATGACAAGCGTGAGAGTGGTTTTGCAGAAGGCAGCACAAGAAAACCTGATCTTGCACCAAATGGACGTTGAGACAGCTTACTTGCATGCACCAATAGATCACGAAATCTATATGGAACAACCGGAAGGTTATAAGCAACAATCTGAAAAAGATGCAAAATTAGTATGCAAGCTAAAGAAATCTCTCTATGGCCTTAAGCAATCTGGCAGAAACTGGAATGCTGTGTTACATGTATGTTTGACTGAGAACGGTTTTACACAGAACCCAGCTGACAATTGCGTTTACACAAAAGAAAAACCAGATGAGAAGGTAATCTTGATAGTATGGGTTGATAATTTAATCCTAGCTGCCAACAGTGAAAAAGTTCTGGAATGTGTAAAAGAAATGCTCACCCAAAGGTTCAAAATGAAAGACATGGGAAGGTTGAAACATTTCCTGGGCATAGATTTTGAACAAGCAGAGGGTCTAGTCAAAATTCACAGGAAAGATATGTGAGGAGAATACTGGATCGTTTTGACATGCAGAACTGTAAATCCAGGGAAACTCCATGTGAACCAAAGCTTGATTTTACAGAAAATGCTGAAAAAATTAAAGAGCCAAAGAAGTTCAGGGAGGCAGTAGGAAGTTTGATATACTTGTCCACTTGCACAAGACCAGATCTGAGTTTTGTCGTCAGTAAACTATCTCAGTATTTTGCTGAACCAACAGAGCAACACTGGAACACAGTCAAACATGTGTCCAGGTACCTTAAAGGGACAGCAGAACAGCAATTATGTTTCAGGAGAAATTACACAGAGAGGCTAGGTCTGAGAGTGTATAGTGACGCTGACTGGGCATCGGATACAAAAGACAGACGTAGTACTTCAGGATACTGTGTTAATCTGAGCGACGAAAGCTCTATGATCTCATGGAAAACAAGAAAACAACCGACAGTAGCATTATCTACTTGTGAGGCTGAATATATGTCTTTAGCATCAGCCATGCAGGAATGTATCTACTTAGAGCAGTTGCTTAAGGGTATGGACACATACAAATATGCACAAACAAAGGTGTACGAAGACAACCAGGGTACCATTGCACTAGCCAGAAATCCAATCTCTAGGCAAAGATGTAAACACATTGACATCAAATACCATTTCATAAGAGAAATTGTGAATGGTGGCAAGGTTATTTTGGAATATTGTCCTACAGAGACAATGGTTGCAGATATAATGACAAAGCCAGCCACCAAGCAGAAGTTAAAGAGTTTTTCTCGGGACATGTTTGGAACATAATTTATGTAAAGAGGATAAATGTATTTGATGCCTAATTTTTGTTTTTGTTTTAGAAGTACAATGGGCTAAGAGTGAGTGGGGGTGTTAAACGTATTGCACCCCTTATACATTGTATTACGGTATTGACTACCTAAAATGTTTTATTTAGAGTTATACGGTTTTGTACGTGATGACGTTACGTTGTTTTACGTCACGTGCTGCTAAGTTGAGAGAGCAGTGAACTGATGTTATGTTAATATAATAAATAAAAATGCAGCTGAAAAGATAAACAGCACTGAACAACGTCTCACTTGTTTTCCTACACGCGAGTGAAGGTGAATTGCGCACTCGGATGCTCAACACCATCCCCTTTATCATTCAGAGACGTTGCTTTGTGGACCTTTGGCAGTGAGGGGGGCTTCGTTCGAACCATCCGAACCCCCCCTGCCTACGGGCTTGCACTCTGTTTTAAGTTTTGTCTTTACCTTGATGAAAAATGAAAAAAACATATATTTCAGCTCCTTTGCTTAACAATAACAATATGGTGAAACTTTCAAAAGCTTGTGAAAATAAGCAATTTTAGTGCCTCCTAGTAAGTGTTTCCAAATGTGTGTGTGTGTGTGTGTGTGTGTCCAGCAGTCATAATAGTCATTTCAATTATTAAATATTGTATAGATCAATACATATATATATATATATATATATATATATATATATATATATATATATATATATATATATATATACATACATATATATTATCCCATAATACTACACAATGTCTATTTGTGAATAGTAATTCTGCTGTTAATGCCGTTAATTTATCAAACTTCTTGCAACATTCCCTACTAGCTTAGTGTTTCTTAACAAGGGATGTGCCTTGTCGTTATTGCAAGGTGCCTGAAGAATAAAATAAAATGTTTTATTATAACCTTAGAAATCATACATTGGTTAATTAAAAATAATATTAAAGGACTGTGCAGTGCAATATATATCACTTTGTGCCGGAATTTACCCCTTTAATTTCAGGAGCGTTTACAATGAATGAATTGTCTTTGAGACAAATGAACAAAATAAACAGTCCTATTAATTTGAACATCAAGATGAAAATCTGTATGGGGATTAGAGGGCAGTCGTGCCCCAGCGGTCCGAGATCGGACTCGTGATCAGAAGGTTGCCCCTGCTTGATTCCCAGCACCAACGGCTAATGGCTGAGGTGCCCTTTTTTCCTTGTGTGTGTGTGTTCACTATCACTGGATGGTTTAAATGCATAGGTTACACTTCGGGTATGGTCACCTATACGTCTTTTAAAAAGTATTGTAGTATACTAGAATATAGTTACTTGTTAATGGTAAATACTATATTTTAATATTTACTTTAGTAAAGATCTAACACTTAGTATGAAGGAATATCACTACAGTTTACTATATTAAAAGTGTACTGGAGTATTTCTCATGTCGGAACAATTGTATTAGTCTACTACTGTAACACCTACAAAACTGATTGAAAACATGGACATTTAAAGCTTTCACCTGAAGCTGCAAACTATTAAATAAATCAATATTTCAAACGTAAGCAACGCAGTATATGGAATCTAGGGTCTATGAGACTTTACACTCCGTCACTAGGTGGCGGTATGCGCCACTAAAATTGGTCCGCAACCAAAATAAACCCCGAAGAAGGATTACACTTTATTTCACTTTAATAACAATCTACGTCATATAACTGTCTAAACCAGACATTAAATGAATGAAAAATTGATTAGCTGGAGGATTCTGAATCATACGATGTTAAATAAAGGCAAAGCAAACACAGACGTGTTTAAACGTGTTCTTACAGGTGGAAAACACGTTATTAAGACGATAGAATACCGGCTCTGTCGACCGGGCGCTATTGGTACGTGTTAACAATGTAGGAACGTGTTATAGGGTTTTAATGAAAGAAATATAGCAAGATTGTTTGGCCAGTTGTTTGTTTGTGGCTGATATGAAAACAAACAAGTCTTGGTGACGGTAAATTCATAACACAGCATATTTATCTGTTACAGGTTTAAATTAAAATCAACGCTTCATAAAATAACACTTTTGTTCCTGATTTTTATTTGTGAGGCACTGTGTAATTAAACTATTTAATTTATCTTTATTCTATGTTTCTATAGCTCTTCTTAATAAAGTTAAAATTGTATCTTGTTTAAACCGTATTTTATTATAGTAAAAGTGTGGTAATATTTTCATTTTAGTGGATTGATTAAATTTTTGTAAAATACAAATTAGCATGGTTAAACTATAGTTAAAGGAGTTAAGCAATTTGGACTGATAAAAACTGTAATGTACTGTTTCTTTTTTTACACTGATAAGAATAGATTTTTTAAACTATACATTTGTTTGTAAAGGAATAAATTCTGATGAATCCTCTCATGAAAACTGCAGTTGAAGTTCAATGCATTTATTGTTATATGTGTAATTGCCTGTACAGTTAAATTTTTATTTTAAAACTAGCGTGAGTGTATTAAAGTAAGTGAGATTAAAATGATATGCTAGGATCAGTTCTTGTTTGACCCATTTAACAAGAGAAGTGCGAATTGAAGGACATTGGGACTGTTACATTGTCAGAGGACAGTTTGTTTTGGGGTGAGTCTTTAATAATGGAACTAACAAAACTGTATATTCTACCCTAAACCCAATAATCACAGAAAACCTTCTGCCCATTTACATTTATTAACAAGATCATTCTGTATGATTTAAAGGCTTGTTTCCTCAAAAAATGTCCCCACACGAACAACTGGTTTGGATATTCCATGTTTTTATTTTGCCCCCATACCGCAGGTTTCACCTGTTACACACACACACACACACACACTGAATTTTGGAAAAATAAACACAGAGAAAGATCAGAAGTGCCTAGAATAACACACAACACATTTCTCTAAAGTTTTATTTAAGGAAGTACAGCAGAATACGGTTCGAAGACCGCTCAGAGCGGGGCGATGGGACCGGTTACATGTGCACCCAATCACATTGGGAAATCCTAAAGGGTATTTGAATTATTAACTTTTCTTTCAGAGGTGTCAGCAAGACCACATTTATTTGATCGGCCTAATTCAGAAAGACGTTCACCATTCACCTGCAATCCTAGGAAACTACTCTTTGATGGCTCTCACAGGTTTGTGGCCAGGAAATTTAATGTATAAAAGTGCTTGAGAGCGATGCACACTTTTTTTACTGCTCTGCATACAGTTGCCTTGCTAACGTGTTCTGCATCCCCCGTGTTATAAAGAAATCTTCCATTAGTAAAGAAACGTAAAGCCATACAGAGAATCTGCTCAGATGTAAGAGCGCGGCCACGACGAGTGAGGTTTGTGATGTAAGGATGAAGCAGAGTGTGGATATATTTAATGGACTGTAAAGAAAAACGGTATCGCTCGAATAAAACATCCTCCGGATATGAAAATACATCCAAACGTGGCTTCACCATATATTCTCTCCCGACGTAAATTTAACTCTCTCTGAATGAATGCATCTTGCTCATCTACTGGTTCCTGAATAAACGGAAATGCTATGTCTGTGTTATGAACTTGTCCGCGATTAAGGAAAACGAATGAAAAAACAAACGGCGAAGGCAATTTCAACACAGCTCGCGTTTCAAAAGGGGGCGGAGATTGTATCAAACCTCAGGTTAGTGGAATAAAACCTGCTCCTGACCAGGGGCCTGTACCATGAATGTAGCTGAACAAACTCAGGGTTACAGGATTAGTTTTGGGTTGACAAAACCAAACCAACGTGATCAAGCTTTGTTGGTACCATGAAGCAGCTCGTGGAGTTTCTTTGTCAACTCAAGCTTTGATCCTGAAGCTAAGATTAGTTTGCGCGCGCGTGCACGTGAACGAGTGACGTCAGCGTGACTAAACCAATCGCATTATAAATTAATAAAGCGATTTCCACAATATGACCACAAAGTTGAATTTCAGCCATGGAGTGATATGGTTCTGCTGTCTACGCAAGAGAGATGTGTTTCAGAAACACTGCTGATTGCGTTAATGTTAAATTAAACGACTATAGTACACACATTTACTGTAGTGCTGTACGGCAAACAGGATCCGCGGGGTCCTCGGTGGAACTACAAGGGGTCCGTGTCCTTGCGGGCAACTTTTTTTATGTAAGGCATGCGTACAGAAATATTACAAAAAAGTTCATTGAAGCTCCTGCATATTGCAATTTTAACCTGCGTGCGGACAAAAAACATCCATTCAGGCAGCAGAAGCAGTTAACCTTACATCTGCTTCATCATTTCCCTTCCGAGTACACATGAGAGGAGTCGCGTGCAAATAAAGTTCATTCTCATATATTTCTGAACTTATGTACAAATTTGTTAAAGCTGTAAACGGCTATTTTGACAGGCAAATGACACGCACCGCTTCTGCATTGTAAACTCTGACATCTTACATGTTTAAAATCAATGAAACATGCACCGTGTACTGATGGTTCATGTCAAACAAGTTGCCCAAAAAATAACGCGGACTGGTTGCATGTTGGTCTCCTTTCAGTCTGATATGATGCTCTGCAGAAAAAAAACGAGTTTATTTTTTTGCAGAAAGACAACGGAGCTCAGAATTATAAAATAGCGGTGTGTTCTGCAACACAGAGAAGCGGAAGAAAATATAAGAATTACACTTAATAAAACGGCTGCTTTACAACAGAATACATAAGCCTTTACATTTAATAGACTTTGCGCCATTAACCAGGGTCAGTCTTTTCATTGAAGCCTTAATAAAAACTATACGGTTGAGGACAAAGGAAAATGTTCTTATACAGTGAAACTGAAAGTGTTCCTAGATGTTCTGCACCACAGACAAGAATGTAAAACATCCAATGCAAATACATGTGATACAATAAAAGTGGAATATAAGTAAGTTTATTGAATTTCATATGAGTGTAAGGGAAAGCCAGCAAATCTGTAAAATCAGATTTTACCTATATAGTTGTAGTGATAGTCATTACGGTAATCATTGCACGTTATGTACTGCCCGCTTAAGACGGGGACTACGGTAGCAGTACGGGGTTCATCCGTAATGCCATGGCCTGTGAAATGTTAATAAAGACGACTACGAGTTAACACAGACGTGCGTGTGTATGGTCCTTATTCCTACGAGTGCCATCCTAACATTACAATAGTAACCAATATTTTATTTTATATTTTTATTTTATTAAACAGTATAAAAAATAACTAGACATTCTAACACGCACTGTGAGTCAGTTACGTCACCTATATGTTTCTTTGCTCACAGCTGATTGGTCAAACTTCAGTCTGAGATCTTGAATTTAGAACATAGCCTGCCCCGGAGCAGGTTAGCCGTGCAGCGTAAGATACCATGGCGACGAACACCGATTAAAGCCGAGCTACTTTCATGGTACCTAAAACCCAGGGTTGGCACAAACTAAACCGAAACATAGCTGGCTAGCCACCTAAACCAGCTTCATGGTACAGGCCCCAGGTTAGGTTCACAGAGTAGGTTACTATGGTTACTCATAAGATACCTCGATTTCTGACACGGGCTTGACTTTTCCCCCGGTCGCAGGTTTGATATACCTCCGGTTCTGAATCGGAATATGTTTGCACTTACCCTGCTTTCTGAAACGGTTTGTTCTGAAACATGTTTACCTTAGTAAAAGTGTGAAACAGCAGCTACATTATGCGGTGTCTTCTGTGTCTACCAAAACAAACGGACATGTGTGCATTCAAATACTGAACATCCAACTTCAGGAAACATCTAAATTCGTTCTCTTTTCTTATTTGTATTTTTTTTTTTGCTGTGGATATGCGATTGTTTGTCTTTTAGGTACACATATTTTAAACATTATATATATATATATATATATATATATATATATATATATATATAACGCACGCACGCACACAGAGAGAGAGAGAGAGAGAGAGAGAGAGAGAGAGAGAGAGAGAGAGAGAGAAGGAGAGAGAGAGAGAGAGAGAGAGAGAGAGAGAGAGAGAGAGAGAGAGAGAGAGAGAGAGAGAGAGAGAGAGAGAGAGAGAGATGAGAGAGAGAGAGAGAGAGAGAGAGAGAGAGAGAGAGAGAGAGAGAGAGAGGAGAGAGAGAGAGAGAGAGAGAGAGAGAGAGAGAGAGAGAGAGAGTTTATGGTTGCCTTGTTCTAGCTCTGGACATTTTGGACATTTTGTTACTTGTGCTTAAGCTATTTATTTATTTTATTTTATTTTTGAAGTACTTGAATCTTTTAATTTAAGCTAATTTGTAATGAATTTATTTATTTTATTGATTGGATGAACTATAATTTGCCTAAAGATGATTATTTTGTATTTTTGTCTGTTTTATTGATTGAATGAATGCTTGTGTTCAAAAATAAATCAGACTCAGTACTTGAGTAGTTTTTTCACCAAGTACTTTTTTACTACTTTTTTGGCTACTCTACCCACCTCTGCTCAAATGTGTGTGATTCAACAACTATTTGTCTTTCTTTTCCTAAACCCAAAGCTTGTAAGAATGTTTCCCGGGCCTTGAATGTTACACAACTTTTCTCTACAACATTACTTGAAATCTTGTGCGAATTATAGATACACACACAAGAGAGCAAATATACATTGTAGTTGCCATAGTCTACCTTTAATTATTGATTGTGCTGTAAACATCAAATCATTTAATCCTAAAGTCATTAGCAAATTAATGTACAAGGTGCATCTGTTAAAGACGGACAGGAAGCCTCTGGGTGGCGCGTGTGCTTCAACAAGGCCACAATAACTCCTATAAATAAGACTTCACGAGACTCTCAATGATGTTTTTATCATTCGAGTGATTTTCAGGCGCCTGTTTAACACACAGAAGACGCGCGAAAGATTTTCACCAAATATTCAACACAAAAATAACAAGAAAAAACCTTCGAGGCTTCATCCAGTAACTCGCGCTGCTCGAAGATTTGACCGTAAAGTGACAAATGAAACGATTAATCAGCGTGTCATTTAGCTTCCAGACGGAGCTCTGCGCCTCAGCTCGGTGTTCACATTGTTTTTATCGCACACACGGGCTTTATGAGTCCGGTTTTGTTGTAAATGTTAGAGGAGAAAACACACGAGTCAACGGCTCCTGGAAGCACACAGACGCTGAACTGTTCAGTTGAGTCTGTACGGTTCTCATGTGCTGTATAAGACTGCAGCGCCGCGCTCGGTCGCTCATCGCTCCTGATCTACTACAGATTGTGTGACAGCACTGATCCGAAGAGAAGAATGACAGAAACCGCTCCAGCTGCCGCCGCGCCGCCGGCCAAATCACCCAAGAAGAAATCTGCTGCTAAAGCCAAGACCGCCGGACCAAGCGTGGGCGAACTCATCGTCAAAGCCGTGTCTGCTTCCAAGGAGAGGAGCGGCGTGTCTCTCGCCGCCCTGAAGAAAGCTCTCGCTGCCGGCGGCTACGACGTGGAGAAGAACAACTCCCGAGTCAAGATCGCCATCAAGAGTCTGGTGACTAAAGAAACTCTGGTCCAGGTCAAAGGAACCGGCGCTTCAGGATCATTCAAACTCAACAAGAAACAAGCCGAGACAAAGAAGCCCGCGACGAAAGCCGCTGCTAAAGCGAAGAAGCCCGCAGCCAAGAAACCCGCTGCTGCTGCCAAGAAACCTGCTGCTGCTGCCAAGAAACCTAAGGCTGCACCGGCAAAGAAGACCGCCGCAAAGAAATCTCCTGTGAAGGCGAAGAAGCCAGCCGCTGCCGCCGCTAAAAAGACAACGAAGAGCCCCAAGAAGGCAACAAAGCCATCGGCTCCAAAGAAAGTGGCAAAGAGTCCCAAGAAAGCTGCTAAAAGCCCCAAGAAAGCCAAGGCTGCTAAACCAAAGGCAACAAAGCCCAAAGCAGCTAAACCCAAGAAGGCCGCCCCGAAAAAGAAGTAAAGTCCATACTTTCCTTAAAAAAAGGCTCTTTTAAGAGCCACCCACCAGCCCACTAAAGAGCAGCGTTTCAGTGATATCTTGATATTTTATCACGGTATTGTTCTTAAGTGATGATGGTTCATTAATGAACGATTTCGTTCATTGCTGTGTTTATCACGCAAGTGCAACGTGGTACCAGAAACAGTAACGATAAGTTCATCTCTCGGGTCTGAACCCTTTCGTTCTGTTATACCGGAATGATAAGTTTCTGTAAATGCAGCCTATAAAGGCAAAATAACGAATTACTCGGGTATGAAGTCTCTAGAGTTGAGCTATAATCATTTTTGTTTCTTGTACAGATTTCAGATTATTTTTCTTTCTTATTATGGCTCTCAAAATGAAACATAAATTAATGTTTCTCTGAACGAGATTCAAACATCCGAATAGCAAAAATGACTCGAACTTCCCCACTCGTGTGTTTTTAACAAAATAATACGATGAAAAATCTGGTTCAGATTATGTATGCATCGTCAGTGCATTTTAATTCATAATAGCTTTTCTGTGGCTCAGAGTTTATAGCATGGCGCTAGCAACGTCAAGATCATGCACTTATATGATGCACTGTACATTAATATTCATAGTATATAGCCATCTGTATATATTGTTCATAGTATATAGTAAACATAGTAAAACTACTAAAGTAGTTCAAAGTAAACTACTGTCATATTTTCATAGAACATTCCTACTGCAAAATATTTTTATAGTCCATGCACACTGTATTATATTCTCTCATATTGTATTTTGTATTTATTCTAACTGTATATCCTGCACTTGCTAACTGCACTTCTGGTTAGACTGGTTAGAATTTCGTTACACTGTACTTGTATATGTGTAATGACAATAAAGTTGAATCTAATCTAATCATGGGTTCGATCCCGGGGGTTTGCTCACACGTAAAAACAAATGCGTCTGCCTAATGCATAAATGTAAATCTATAATAAGCGCAACAACTAAGCACTGTTGTGTTGTCTGTATAATAGAACTGTTTGGTTACAAAATGCGATTTAATATTGAAAAATATATATTATACGGTTGTAAAAGTTTTTTTAGTTTCATTTTGGAACAAAAATCTTCAATTGCTTGCATTTGTTCATACCATTGTTTTCCAATAGATACTAAAACAATACAGGCAGAAGGGAAGAAAATGGGCGGGGTTTCGCGTTTGGAGGGACATTCGGTGATTGGTTTGAACTTTTCACAGACTCTAACCAATAGGCGAACGACAGACACGAATAAATTCTGGAAACAACAAGCTACGTGTCATTCTTAGATCGACTTTCGTGATCTCGAGAAATTTACGTCCTAGCCAAACATGAGCGGAAGAGGTAAAACCGGAGGCAAATCCAGAGCGAAGGCCAAGACTAGGTCTTCCAGAGCGGGTCTTCAGTTTCCCGTTGGTCGTGTTCACAGGCTTCTTCGCAAAGGTAACTACGCACAACGTGTCGGTGCCGGAGCTCCAGTTTATCTCGCCGCTGTGCTCGAGTATCTGACCGCTGAGATCTTGGAGTTGGCTGGAAACGCCGCTCGGGACAATAAGAAGAGCAGAATCATTCCTCGCCATCTGCAGCTGGCGGTGCGTAACGACGAGGAGTTGAACAGACTTCTGGGTGGAGTGACCATCGCTCAGGGTGGTGTGTTGCCCAACATCCAGGCGGTGTTACTGCCCAAGAAGACCGACAAGCCCGCTAAAACCAAGTAAACGACTTTTTCCCGGAACAATAAAAGGCTCTTTTAAGAGCCACCCACTTAACTAAAAGAGAGCGATTTTATTACTAAGCGACTAATAGTTTAAAACGATCTACACAGAGAAATATATGAACTAGCATTTTTTTGAAGAGTGTTCAAGATTTAGGTTTTGGCAGTAACCGGTCTGGGCACTTTAAAATGAGCCGTTTATTTGGTTGCTGTTGAGTAGGAAATCTATGGAGTTTAGCAACTCCCGATTGTTGCTGTGACATGACCAGAAATGACACAATTCCGATACCATTCTAGAGAGCATTTTTGTATTACAATTTACGTTACACATAAACGTCAATTACACAATGACAAGAAACTAACAAAAATCTACTCGAGTGCAAATTTGTGTTTTCTCGTAGGCTATTTTATTAGTCACGAGTTCATCACAAGTAAACATCAGAGGATTTAATGCGAAAAATCTAAACAAAAGGTTTCGAGCGGGAACCGGAAGCTGTTGTATTTCGTTTGAAAAAAAGTTGTGTATGTAGACGTCATCCAATCACGTGCCATCGTACTGTCACGCCTCCTCTGAGCTCATGGTCGACAACAGTCTATATAATGAGCCACAGACCGGATTTGGCGTACATTTCCTCCGCCTGTTAGCTAAGTGTCATGGCGAGAACTAAGCAGACCGCCCGTAAGTCCACCGGTGGCAAAGCCCCGAGAAAGCAGCTCGCTACTAAAGCCGCCCGTAAGAGCGCACCAGCCACCGGCGGCGTGAAGAAGCCTCATCGTTACAGGCCCGGTACAGTGGCGCTGAGAGAAATCCGCCGCTATCAGAAGTCCACCGAGCTGCTGATTCGCAAGCTGCCTTTCCAGCGTCTGGTGAGAGAAATCGCTCAGGACTTCAAGACCGATCTGCGCTTCCAGAGCTCCGCCGTCATGGCCCTGCAGGAGGCCAGCGAGGCTTATTTGGTCGGGCTTTTTGAGGACACTAACCTGTGTGCCATCCACGCCAAGAGAGTCACCATCATGCCCAAAGACATTCAGCTGGCCCGCCGCATCCGTGGTGAACGCGCTTAAACTCCTGCCTACGTCACCCACTTCATTCCAAAGGCTCTTTTAAGAGCCACTTCAATTCAACTGAACGAGACAATTTCACTCGTAATTGTTTAATGTTGATCGCAAGATATTGTCAGAAACACATTTAACTTGAAGTGTGCATTGCGACAGACCGGAAATGCAAGGCCGTCCGGAGATATTCCGCTGCGTAGCAAAGTTCGGTGAACTCTTAGTTGCGACACGTGATTGCGTGTGACCAATAAAATGACACAGCAAGACCTCTCGGTACAGAAAATAATTTCCCGTGGTAAAAGACAAGTGTGGCCGCGGAATAATGGGCTGCCGAAGGGTTTCTCACGGGTCAAAAATTTACAAATCTGCTCTGTCGTAAAAAAAACAAGTTCTCTTCTCGTTCTTACAGGACAAGTTGAGCTTTTTCTTTCAGCCTGTCGGTCGCGGTTAAGTGTGTAATGCAACGTTTGTAAACTTCAAAGAGAACATAGCGGTCTTAAGAATGTCTCAATAACAATTACAGAAAAAACCCAAGTACACCTGACTGCAGGCTGCAGTACGGGGCGGTGCTAAATATGGGGGTGGAGATCAAGGTTGTGCTCCGCTCCCTACGCGTCTCATTGGTCAATGGGTGGGGTAATATTAAGGGCGGGTCTATGTGTCGTCTCGTCCTAACCTTGCGTTATTGGTTAAACACAAGTAATGACGTCGATTCTTCCGTATGTATCATTTCAATTGAATAGTTCAGATGCAAAACCCTCTAAATACCACATTATTAACTTGAGACGATGAGTCAATGTTTTTTTTATACATAGCAGTCGGAAATATATGTTATTAATGGATACAATTGTTTTTGTTAAAAAGAAACGACGTCTGATTGACTCTCCATTCCAGATTTAAAATGCACTGTAATGAAACTTAACTTGTTAATAAATCTGATAAAATTCTGATCGACATTCTGTTGCCCACTTATTTTTGTTTGCTGATCCTTGGCATTGCAGGTTTTCCTTGTTTCTCACTGATAAAATGCATAAAACCGTGTTAACCAAAGGGGAGTGTGAGAAATTGTTAAAGGAATGTACAAGTCAGTGCCCTTTCTGTAAGTACACCAGCATGCCACAGCTGGTGTACTATCACATTAAAAATCACATACATCAGGGTAAGTCTTTAGTTTTTTTATCACTTTATTTAGTAAATCTGGTTAAAATACAGCAAAAAAACACTGTGCATGCTTTTAATCTCATTATTTGTGACTAGAATGTATACAAATTCATTTAACATTGGTTGATCTTTTGATCCTTTCAGATTTCACAATCATAAAATGTAATTTAAATTGTCGGGCAAAATACCACTTTCACTGTTGCTACTGTTCAGTGACTGTGTTAAATCGGGCACAGTTGCTGGCACACATTGCAAACTGTTCAACAGACTCATCACCAACCCAGCCTCATCCATCCAACCCAGCCTCATTTACCCTGTTGACTGGGGCCCTGCCACCTCAGCCAACCGATGCCTTGCTGACTGCCACCACTGCGCCTCAGTCGACCGTCTTCACACTGACCGCTGCACCACCACCTCAGGATTCTCCTAGAAGTAGTCCAACAGGATGGAGATGCAGCATACATGACCCTGGGTCTCACCTGCAGATGCTTCAATGCACTTGTGCGCACACCCTTCTTTCAAAGGAAGGCACACTTTGCGTGGCTTGACAGTAAGTGTATTCATGTCATGCATGTTACAAAACTGTATTTCCTTTGTAAAAAGGGTTTTGTGAAATTCCATCTTGAATCTTTTAACATGTATGGAGTCTAATGTACTGCCTGCATTTGAAATATTTAAGTCTATAGAATTATGCATTCTTAATAATATTGATCTTGTCTGTGTTTATGGCCACAGGTGTTGTGAACTGGAAAAAGTGGAATGAAGCATCAAAGGCTCAATTACGGGTTCCCTTTGAAGTAAAGGAATGCAGCAAGTGCCGAATTTTATTCAAATCTTGCTGTGGATTTGTTGGCAATGGCAAACGTGGTGTCCTGCATGGTTTTTATGGCAGCATAGAGGTCCCAGACAGCTGTTTTGCTTGCCAGTAATTTAATGTCTAGAAACGTGACATTTAAGTGTGTAAAAATCTGTTGTTTATTGTGGTCATTTTATGTTGGTTATATCTGCTTGTGTTGTCGTTTTTTATATTCATATACAGTTTTTTTACTGTTTTATAAATTTTCTTTCTTCACTTAGAAATTAAAATTGACATATTTATATGAAACAGTGTTAATGTTCAGTAGACTTCTGTCATTTTTCTTTTATCTTTATATTTCTCCAATATTTTCTCTTAGAACATTCTGAAGGGCCCCGGATCCCAGTTTGAAAATCCCTGGACTAAATAACGGTAATAGAAAGAAGTAGGGTAAAAAATGATAAAATAATTTTAATAATGACAAAAACATTAAATAAAAACAAGTAAAGGACGTTAAATAAATACATAGACAATGACATACTTTGTTTACAGTTTGTTTCTCATTTTTCATTCAACAAAGACTTACTACGGTAACCATATTCTAACCATAATATGTGTAGTAAACCCATCGTTATATTAACAATTATCAATACACCCTAAACAGTCACTACACTTATTAAAAGTTATGTTAGTTTTCGCAAAGGATACGCCAAAATCTGAATCAAAATCAACCTACAAGTAGTAGAAAGACTCTTGCTTACAAACTTACAAATTAATGAAACACTTCCCATGAAATTAACTTTCAATGTATCATATTTTTAATCATACTATTTATATTTATTAATAAATACAGAGTTTATATAACAATCGGTTTGAATGGCACCTCACTAAGTCGAAGAACAATGTTTTTAACCTCAGTTCCTGGTTTCAACGTCATTTCCTTGTAACCAATGGGAAGAGTTATGGGCACAGCCACACATGAAGGCCGCACTTAAAAATAACCCCGCCTGCTAACCAATGGTATGTGTTGAGGGCGGCGCTCCACATTTAGCTCCTCCTCCATGTTTAGCACCGCCCCGTACTGCAGCCTGCAGCTAGGACCTTCGTAAAACGTAAAAAAGACGTTGTTGGCCCCTCCTTCATTTCGGCATGTTTCCATTAGGTCCTGTAAGCAACTGTAAGGACCCGTTTCAAGGGCTTTCTGCAGTTATTGGATAGCAGTCATGTCTGGAAGAGGTAAAGGCGGTAAGGGACTCGGCAAAGGAGGCGCAAAGCGTCATCGCAAAGTTTTGCGAGACAACATCCAGGGAATCACTAAACCTGCCATCCGTCGTCTCGCTCGCCGTGGTGGTGTTAAGCGTATCTCCGGTCTGATCTACGAGGAGACTCGCGGTGTGCTGAAGGTGTTTCTGGAGAATGTAATCCGCGACGCCGTCACTTACACCGAACACGCCAAGAGAAAGACCGTCACCGCCATGGATGTTGTTTATGCTCTGAAGCGACAGGGACGCACTCTGTACGGTTTCGGAGGTTAAGCGATCCATTAAAACCCAAACGGCTCTTTTAAGAGCCACCCATGTTCTCAAGTGAAGAGTCGATGGTCTCGGAGGTTTACTTCGTGTTCTTTTGTCATCAATGTAGCAAAGAATTACTGGTATTTTATACGTTGTGTGTGAGGAAGTATCATTTAAGTGTGTGTATTAATCACATTTGTCATTTTGGATAATGTTGTATACTTCCACATGTGTTTGTTTGTCATTATTTTAATAAATGTATGTGTGAATGCCTACAGCATGTTCTTTGCAGTCATGCTTTAATGCAAACATAAGGAACAGAACAACACCGTATATCAACATTTTTAAATTAAACTGAATGTTTGCCTTCAGTGTTTTGTAAAAAGCTCATCGGTTATATTGCGATACAATAAATGAAAAAGACGGAAGGAGAGGAAACGGGACACCGCTCGCCTAGGGCGTTCACACATGAGGTGATGGGTGTGGCTTAATGTCTTGAAGACTGTGATTGGCTCTTTTATGTGGCCGCTCATTCATCGCAACCCGTTTTCGTTCGTTTGACGAATCAAGACAAGCAATCAGAATGTGAGAATATTGTGTTTGTAGATTTGCATGAAGAGAGAATAAAGTCTGGCAGTCTTTCGACGTCTTCACACATTTGCGTCCTCGTTACGAAGGGAAATATGCCTGAACCATCGAAGTCCGCACCTAAGAAGGGATCGAAGAAGGCCGTCACGAAGACAGCCGTGAAAGGAGGCAAGAAGCGCAGAAAGTCCAGGAAGGAGAGTTACGCCATCTACGTGTACAAAGTCCTGAAGCAGGTTCACCCGGACACCGGTATTTCCTCAAAGGCGATGGGCATCATGAACTCTTTCGTCAACGACATCTTTGAGCGCATCGCCGGGGAGTCATCTCGTCTCGCTCACTACAACAAGCGCTCCACCATCACATCCAGAGAGATCCAGACCGCCGTTCGTCTGCTGTTGCCCGGTGAGCTGGCCAAACACGCCGTGTCTGAGGGAACCAAGGCCGTGACTAAATACACAAGCTCCAAATAAACTCCCGCTCGAAACTCAACACCACAAAGGCTCTTTTAAGAGCCACCCATACTGTCAGAAAAAGAGGTTTTGATTCGATTTTACAGGGGGTGATTTATTTTAATTTTTTTATGGTTTGTCTTTACACATCTCCTATTGTCACAACAAATAGTGACAATAGAGGAGATGCCTGAATCAGCTCAAACCTGAGCCACACGGCGATAATTTACATTTATTCATTGGGCAGACACTTTTATCCAAAGCGACTTTGCAGTAATGGGCCACTGTAAAAAACTACTGAGTAGGGATGGTCGATACCAATTATTTTCTTTCCGATCCGATACCAAGTACTTTCAAGACAAGTATCTTCGATACCGATACTAGAATGAAATGTTTTTATGTGAGTGATTTTATATAGTTTTTTGATAGCCATCATCATTCATATTGAATATGAATCCTCTGTCTTCTACCACTGAGATTGGCTGGAGGTCCCTCACAATCATCTCTCCTATGCTTCTTGTAGTTGCTGATGCTCTCTGAGAGTCATCTATGAAATATAAAATATATAAATACAAGTTCTTAAAGATATTACATGCAGTAAGAATTTATAATTTATAGTAAATCTCTCCCAGCTATTACTTGACACTTAAACTATGTAATTTATTTAATAAAATAAACTAAAATAATTTAAGTTTTAAATTATATAAATTATTTAATTAAGAATATCCACCAGATACTAGCTAACAGAAATAGATATAGGCAAAAAAAATCCTATTTTAAACTAAAATGTCTAGTTTAAATCTTTATACTCATATGCAGTGTAATATTCTGCCCCCATGAATTAGGCTACTGCAATATCAGAAATAATCTGTATAGTACAAAGTATATAAGTAAATGTGACTAGACTTTTTATATTCAAATAACCTTATCACCACTTGCACTTGGTTGGTACCTGGATAATGTCCTCCTCTCTGAAAGGATTCTGCTAAATAACTCTGCCTCTAACCAGAAGATGTGGGTCTTGTCTCTGTTACCTCCTCTGCTCGCCTCAGCTGCACTTCGTCATGCTCTTTAGGGTGTTTTACTTTTAGATGCTTTATCATATTTGTGGTATTGCCACTGTGGCGTATTGTTTTATGACAAACGTCACATGAAGCTTCATCATTGTTAACTGGAGTGAAATAACTCCAGATTATGCTTCTTTTTCTTTCAGTCATGACCGCAGCCACGCACTCTTTAACTTCGCATCACACGTGCTTCTTGCCTTAAACAGAGTGAGCGAACAGAAGAACATTGTCTTGACAAGCGGAGATACAACGGAAGAAGTAGTTCCCATTGCAGTTCCTATTTAAGTAAATATTTCAATAATATACTGCGTACTACTGTTATTAAAGTATCACAAAATCACAAAAAAACAGATAGGGTCCTTCATTCATTCATTTTCTACCGCTTATCCGGGGCCGGGTCGCGGGGGCAGCAGTCTAAGCAGAGATGCCCAGACATCCCTCACCCTAGACACTTCCTCCAGCTCTTCTGGGGGGACACCGAGGCGTTCCCAGGCCAGCCGGGAGACATAGTCCCACCAGCGTGTCCTAGGTCTTCCCCGGGGTCTCCTCCCGGTCGGACGGGCCCGGAGCACTTTCTGGGGAAGGCGTCCAGTAGGCATCCGTAACAGATGCCCAAGCCACCTCAGCTGACCCCTCTCGATGTGGAGGAGCAGCGGCTCTACTCCGAGCTCCTCCCGGGTGACCGAGCTTCTCACCCTATCTCTAAGGGATCGCCCAGCCACCCTGAAGCTCATTTCAGCCGCCTGTATCCGGGATCTTGTCCTTTCGGTCATGACCCAAAGCTCATGACCATCGGTGAGAGTAGGAACGTAGATTGACCGGTAAATTGAGAGCTTCGCCTTGCGGCTCAGCTCTTTCTTCACCACGACAGACTGGTACATCGACCACATTACTGCAGAAGCTGCACCGATCCGTCTGTCAATCTCCCGTTCCATCCTTCCCTCACTCGTGAACAAGACCCCAAGATACTTAAACTCCTCCACTTGAGGAAGGAACTCTCCACCAACCTGAAGTGGGCAAGCCACCCTTTTCCGACTGAGGACCATGGCCTCGGATTTGGAGGTACTGATTTTCATTCCAGCCGCTTCACACTCTGCTGTAAACCGTCCCAGTGCATGCTGACGGTCCTGGTTTGAAGGGGCCAACACGACAACATCATCCGCAAATAGCAGAGACGAGATCGTGCGCTCCCCAAACCTGACACCCTCCGGCCCCTGGCTGCGCCTAGAAATTCTGTCCATAAAAATTACGAACAGAACCTGTGACAAAGTGCAGCCCTGCCGGAGTCCGACATGCACTGGGAACAAGTCCGACTTACTGCCGGCAATGCGAACCAAGCTCCTGCTTCGGCCGTACAGGGACCTGACAGCCCTTAGCAAAGGACCACAGACCCTATACTCCCGAAGCACCCTCCACAGGATGCCACGAGGGACACAGTCGAATGCCTTCTCCAAATCCACAAAACACATGTGGATTGGTTGAGCAAACTCCCATGAACCCTCCAGCACCCTGTAGAGGGTGTAGAGCTGGTCCAGCGTTCCACGGCCTGGACGAAAACCACACTGTTCCTCCTGAATCCGAGGTTCTACTATCGGCCGTATTCTCCTCTCCGGTACCCTGGCATAGACTTTCCCGGGAAGGCTGAGAAGTGTGATCCCCCTGTAGTTGGAACACACCCTCCGGTTCCCCTTCTTAAAAAGAGGGACCACCACCCCGGTCTGCCATCCCAGAGGCACTGTCCCCGACCGCCACGCGATGCTGCAGAGGCGTGTCAGCCAAGACAGCCCCACAACATCCAGAGACTTGAGGTACTCAGGGCGAATCTCATCCCCGGTGCCTTGCCACTGAGGAGTTTCTTGACTACCTCAGTGACTTCGGCTTGGGTGATGGACGAGTCCACATCTGAGCCCTCAACCTCTGCTTCCTCAATGGAGGACGTGACGGTGGGATTGAGGAGATCCTCGAAGTACTCCTTCCACCGTCCGACGACATCCCCAGTTGAGGTCAACAGCCTCCCACCTCCACTGTAAACAGCATTGGTAGGGCACTGTTTCCCTCTCCTGAGGCGCCGGACGGTTTGCCAGAATCTCTTCGAGGCCAGTCGATAGTCCTTCTCCATGGCCTCACCAAACTCCTCCCAGGCCCGGGTTTTTGCCTCCACAACCACCCGGGCAGCAGTCCGCTTGGCCTGCCGGTACCTGTCAGCTGCCTCAGGAGTCCCACAAGCCAACCAGGCCCGATAAGACTCCTTCTTCAGCTTGACGGTTTCCCTTACTTCCGGTGTCCACCACCGGGTTCGGGGATTCCCGCCTCGACAGGCACCGGAGACTTTACGGCCACAGCTCCGAGCGGCAGCTTCGACAATGGAGGCGGAGAACATGATCCACTCGGACTCGGACTCACTCGGATCCCTCGGGATCTGGTTGAAGCTCTGCCGGAGTTGGGAGTTAAAGATCTCTCTGACAGGAGACTCGGCCAGGCGTTCCCAGCAGACCCTTACAGTACGTTTGGGTCTGCCGAGTCTGTCCAGCTTCCTCTCCTGCCATCGGATCCAACTCACCACCAGGTGGTGATCAGTTGACAGCTCCGCCCCTTTCTTAACCCGAGTGTCCAAAACATATGGTCGCAGGTCAGATGAAACGACCACAAAGTCGATCATCGACCTGCGGCCTAGGGTGTCCTGGTGCCACGTGCACTGATGGACACCCTTATGCTTGAACATGGTGTTCGTTATAGACAAACTGTGACTAGCACAGAAGTCCAATAACTGAACACCACTCGGGTTCAGATCAGGGGGGCCGTTCCTCCCAATCACGCCCCTCCAGGTGTCACTGTCGTTGCCGACATGGGCGTTGAAGTCCCCCAGTAGGACGACGGAGTCCCCAGTCGGAGTACTTTCCAGCACCCCTCCCAGAGACTCCAAGAAGGTCGGGTACTCTGCAGACCTAACCCCGACCGGTAGGCGCAGGGAAACGACCCTCTCGTTCACCGAGGTAAACTCCAACACATGGCGGGAGAGCTGGGGGGCTATAAGCAGACCCACACCAGCCCGCCGCCTATCCCCATGGGCAACTCCAGAGTGATGAAGTGTGGTTCCAGAGCCCAAGCCATGCGTAGAGGTGATCCCGCATATTTCTAGTCGGAACCTATCAACCTCACGCACCATCTCAGGCTCCTTCCCCGCCAGCGAGGTGACGTTCCACGTCCCTAGAGCTAGCTTCCGTGTCCAGGGATTGGGCTGTCGAGGCACTCTCCTCCGACTGCCGCCCGATCCACTACGCACCGACCCCCTATGGTCCCTCCCGCACGTGGTGAGCCCACGGGAAGGGCGGCCCCACGTCGCTCCTTCGGGCTGAGCCTGGCCGGACCCCGTGGGGAAAGGCCCGGCCACTAGACGCTCGCATACGAGCACCAACCCCGGGCCTGGCTCCAGGGTGGTGCCCCGGTTGCGCCATACCGGGCGACGTCACAGTCCTTGTTATTTTAAACATCATAAAGGGTTTTTGAACCACTCTTAGTCTGACCCGTCGCCTAGGACCTGTTTGCCTTGGGAGACCCTACCAGGGGCATATAGCCCCCGACAACATAGCTCCTAGGGTCACTTGGGTACTCAAACCCCTCCACCACATTAAGGTGGCGATACTTCTAATTGAGAATCAATCTTTTTGATACAACACTAGTATCGAAAGTATCGATACTTTAGGATCAATCCGCCCATCCCTACTGCAGAGCAATCAGGGGTAAGGTCCCTTGCTCAAGGGCACTTCAGTCATGACCTGCTGGCACTGAGATTTGAACCGGCAACCTTCTGATCTCAAGTCCAATGCTCTAACCACCAGGCTACAACTGACGTTTTACAAGCAAAACTGCGAAATCTGAATGTAAAACTGTTATATTTGTAAGGGTGTCTGGTTTAACTTGTGCTTTAAAACATGTACAATTATTATTCTATTATGTTTTCGCTGCCCAGGCTTTGGACTGGGCCTATAACAGAAGTCTATAACAGAAGTATATATTAATGTATATATGAAATGAAGTCTTCACACGCAGCAATAGTAAAGTCAGTTGTCTGTGTTATTATGATTGTCACACAATTGCTAATATAATTACATTCATAGATTTTAGCTGAACTGTCCCTAACCACAGACCAAACACGGACTTATCTTATAAAGGTTATAGACAAAAAGGGAGATCAGGCGAAAAAGCCTAAAGGAAACCAAGCAATATAAAAATGTGTTTTGTCTATTAAGGCTCACCACAACCTATAAAAGTACTCAAAGGCAAACAGCCTTTAAACCTTGTCTTTGAGTGAACTATATACCTCGGTGTCTGTTTCATTCTCGGTCCCAGAGCTCGGTTCTTCTGATTGCTCCTTCGACTAGACTCATCAACTCCTAAAGCTTTATACCAAGACAAAGTAATAATCTTACAATTATTTACCACAAAAGATGTACTTCTGGGGTGCGTTCTTCGTATGTCGCTTATTACATCCGAGATCAAAAGACACATCCAAGATAATATCATCGTGCTAATCATGATCCGGCTAATTGGGTTCTTCGAATACACCATATGATAAGTATCGCTGGATTGAGTTAGCTGAGATCATTGCGCGTTCTTGCGTTTGTTTAAAAGGGGATATGTATCGATACTAGAAACAATGATCAGCAACGCTGTGATTGGCTGTTCAGCATGGCTAAAGAACACGCCCAGTTTTTCTCTCAAGCAGAACAAGAGCTTTTAATGGAAGGTTATGGCGAATTTGAACGTTTAATTCAAAATAATAAAATGCATAAGTGGTGTCCATGTCAGATGTTTCTATCACTTTCTACAGTATTTATTTTAGCATTTTTTATTTATTTCATATTTTACATATTTATTTACATATGTCAGAGCCACCACGGACCCAGTAGAACATGGGAACAAGTAAAAGTGAAGTACAAGAATATTCTTCAAAATGGCAGCCTTCACTTCTTATACATCCATGGGGGCAGCTCTTCCTCAAAGCCAGGGACCAGTAGCAGCAACACCTACATTACTGTTAGGCTAAATGAGCTTTTATTTCTCTTAGTATACTGTAAAATGGTTTGTTGCTGCATTAAATGAATTTGGTACAGTCATTTCAAATGTTTGTTAAAGTGAAAACTAATAAACTTTTAGTTCATATCAAATATTTTGCCATGAGTTATTGATCACATTATTTTTTTACAGTGTTGTTAATTGTAATGACATTATTTCCCCCCCCCCAAGAGTGCAACACTTTGTAATACCCATTTATTTCCATTGCACGTCCTGTGAAGAAATCCTCTCAGATGACTGTCCTTTGTAGGAAGAACCTGTAAGTGCATAAATAACTTAACTATAATTTGAATATACTTGTGTACCTATTCTTTCTGTCTGCAACATGAATTGCAGGAGTCCACACCTAGAGAAAGGTCTACAGAAAGGCTCACAGAACAGTCTGCACAAAGAACTGATACAGAGGTGGGCAGTGTTTTACTTTTGTTGCATGAGGCATGTTTTGACCCTTTTTTTCACAAAATTACACAGGGTGACATCCGTTCCCTATATAAGCGGCATCTTTGACCAAAAATAGAGTATTTTGAGGTGAAAAAAGAGAAATTAGAGGAGAAATTGAACTCGACAACTTGAAAGAGAGAAAAATTTCACTGGAGATAGAGTTGCTTCAGAGTAAGTGCTAATACACTATTTCACACATAGTAGTATTGCTGACTTTCCATAACTATCTCTTATTGCAGGCAAAATATGACTTGCTGGCTTTTCTTTTTAAATAATCTTTTAAATAAAACTCAAGAAACTAAGCATATTTGTCTTGTCTTTTATTCAGTAAAAAAATGGTGTTCCACAATTCTGTCCCGTGCAGCTCTGCCACTAGGTTGGTTCAAGTGCAGTGGCTGGAGGTCATCATCAGGCTGCACCCCCACCACAGGGGTCCTCTCCTTTCTGATGGTGGCAATATTATGCAATATGGCATATTGGAACAATTATGTCACAGGCCCTGTCAGGTGCAACCCTCAGACTTTTCAGACACTGAAATCTTCCCTTTAGTTGCCCAAAGGTCATTTCAATGCGTGCCCTTGTCCTGGCTAGAGCTGCATTGTAACGGGTTTGTGGTCCAGGGTTTGGCTCAGGGAAGGGCGTCATAAAATACTGCCTGCAGGCATAGCCCCTGTCTCCAAGCAGGATCCCTTCACAATCCCCTGTATAATGGAAAAATGCAGTTCTGTTAGGCTCAGCATAATACTGTGTATAATACTGTGAGCTTGAAATGTATGTTCCCTTACCACGTTCAAATAATGTGCATAAATGTGACTCTCTGAAAATTCTTGAGTCATGTATTGATCCTGGCCATTTTGCTTCCACATTTGTGATATGGAACATAGAGTCACACACCATCGAAGAGATTTTAGTCAGTCAACTGCATACTTTTTGATTTCATTACTTTTTTTCCCATGTAATAATCTGGAATATTATAAATTGTAATTGTAATTTACCTGCACATTTACACTATGAACGCCCTTTCGCTTCACAAAATCCCCATCATTGGGGCCTGGGGGGCCTTGATGGGGACATGTGTGCAGTCTATGGCACAAATCACGTTAGGGAAGCCTGAAGGACACATACTGTTATTCATACTTATTGGCATGGTCATGATTGCATGTCATTAACAATTATAAATGTACCTGCAATAGCTAGAAAATCCTGCTTTACAACCTGTGATCTTAAGTGGCTTAGAAATACAATAAAAAACCCTAAAAACTGCTTGAGCGCCAGGTAAAGTTTGCAAATGCACACAGTCTGTGCTGTTGTTAAAGCCCGACTCCTCCGTGTTAAACACGTAATGTGTGGTTCCAAATGAATGATGTAAATAACACCCTTACGAAACGGTATCTCTCAACAATGACGCTATCGCGCTGCGCTAAATGATCCTGTCTATTCATTCGAAAAGCTCTGCGAATTATTCTTGCACCTTCCACAACAGGTTGCTGTCGTAAAAATGGACAAGACATGGCGGCGACAGACATACCTATCTCCTCCGCTTATAAAGCCGCAATCTAATCCTGTTTACATGAAGTTAGCCTGCTCCCGAGCAGGTTCAAGCTTACGGACCTGTTGCTACGACAGCAAGTCCAGGATGAGGGTCCGAGAACCGAACAATCCAAGATCATGCCAAATCATCAACAATCAAATCCAGCTAACCGAGTTAGCGACGTACGAAGAACGGGCCCCTGCTCTTAATTATCAAAACAAATGTTATATTATCCGCCGAGATTCGTGAGTGTGGATCGGAAGAACATATATATTATATATCCCGTGATGCAACGGGAGCTAAGCAACGATCAAATTTCAAAAGTAAATGAAACAATAGCGGACAGCTTTAAACCGGACGTCCGATTTGAATGTTAGTGCATATAAATGAATTTCTCTGGACTTATTTATGTTTTTTTTATCAATATTTAATGTTAATTTCAGAATATTCAGTTTGAAACGAAAGACAACAAGTAATTTAACAGAGAAAAACTGAGGTGTTTGCATTGAACTTTTCAATGAGCATCATCGAGGGAAAAAGTCTCTCAACATCTGTGACAATTACAGAACAGTCTTATTAACAAAACATGAATAGTTGACCCAACAAATCTGAGGTTTGGGACTCAAAATCTCTGGTATTGAACTTGGCAATCAGTGTTAAGTAGTGAACTATACTACTCTAAGAATTTAACTGGTTGAGGCGGCAAAGTAGTGAAGGAAGACATTGAGGCTTTGTTTGGCAATTCTATTTATTCCTGTTGCCACTATGATTGAACATGTGGGTGTGTTCTACAAAGGAACAAGGGAAATAACAATTACAAATTATCAATAACCATCGCTAACATTGTTAGCATAGCCAATAGCGCTTATAATGCAAATTTGCACAGTACAAATGTATAACCTACATCTCCACCTGAACGCTAATACAATGAACACCACATATAATAATATTTAGGGTAATATACCACCATACGTAGTTATGTGTAAACCCGTTTGTAGCAGCTACATGTAGCGTTAGCTTAGACATATTGCGGCAAATAACCGCTAAAGCGGAACAATACAAACAATGTAAACATTCGAAACAGCAATAGCATACATAATACAGATTTCAACATTTCAAACACTAGCAATCTCGCACTCTTTCTCTCCTACTGTCTGTTTATAGCTATATGTGTGTGTGCGCATCAACACTGAATAACCATTATGGATTTCAGAGCATTATTGTGATGACAAATTTAATTTAGAAGAACTCACATATTCTTTGAAATTATTTAACCTGAGATGTTTACTGTTCCAAAATTTTGTATAGGTTTCTTAAAAATAAAATTTATTATGTTCAGTGGAAAAGTTTTTTTTTTAAAAACATCGTAGTAATTAATACAACTAGAACATGAATTCTGAATGATAGTGAGCTCTCACTTTGGCTGTGTAAACTTTGCTTCGTTTAAACGTAATATAATACAAGTTAATCGAAAATCGGTATTCACAGTCTGATTGTCCATGTCGTCCATCTCAAACTACTGTTTCTGGTGATTATCCAGTTCGGCAGGTGGCGCCGTCACAAAAAAATAGGGTCCTATAGCCGGGGTCCTATAACTGCACCCTACCCTCCGATTGTGCAGGAATACCCTACTCGTATTCATACTGGACACATACTTCTCCCGCTAATACTCAATAGAACGTACTGTTTTAACAGATAGGTAGGTACTTATTTCAATTTAGTACGTACTGTCACAGTATGCGATTTCGGACGCAGTCTCGAGCGGACACATTAAACGACTTAACTTGGATCTATTGTGTCTCTTTAATACGTCTCTAAATGAATACATGTTCAACATGAATCAGTGTTGCTGTTTTCTTTGTGGAAATCTCTTCACTGGAGGGCAGCAGGACCCTCACTTTAGGACGAGTGAAGCCTGACAAACACACAATAGTCACAAACTTACACAAGAAAATTCACACGATAAACATAAAACAAAGATCACAACAATAAAAAATGAGTACACGTTGAAGTCTTCCGTAAAATTGAGCTTTTGTTCATGTTAAACTGAATGTTCATACAGTATTTTTGCATTTTGAATAACCACATTCATAGGTAGACATTTGAGCTCGGTCTTTGGGCCAATGGGCCTTTTTTGAATATCGGTGGGACTCTAGTCTGAACTGTGTTTTGTTTCGAACTGATGGAGCAAGTTGATTCACATTTGCACACTTTGAGCACATACAGCTCAGTAGAATAAAAAAGAAAAATACATAAAAAAAATACTTTACCAGTATACAACATTTTTTTTTAAAATCAAGATACATCTATTTCACGAAAATAAAAATTATGACTATTTAGGTGAATTTGTGCTTAAAACAAGCAAAATGAAAATTGTCAAAGAGACCCTTGAATTAAGTTTTATGTTTTATTACTCACTGAATTCAATATGACTTTTCTTGCCACGCCGGCAGATGCTTGTTTTAAATAAAAATTCACTTAAATTTGATACATATTTACAGTGCATCCGGAAAGTATTCACAGCGCTTCACTTTTTCCACATTTTGTCATGATACAGCCTTATTAAAAAATGGATTTAATTTTTCTCAAAATTCTACAAACAATAACCCATAATGACAACGTGAAAGAAGTTTGTTAGAAATCTTTACAAATGTATTAAAAATAAAAAACGAGAAAAAAGCACAGACCAACTGTCGTGGGCTAAGCCTGGGTAACAATGCAGGAGATAAAGCCAGACGTACTGTAGTTGACAACCTGCTGCAAAGTTTTGACATTTTGTGTCTGTAAGAAACGTTATTATCTTAACAGGACCTGGGGAAGTTGAACTCTTTTAGTGAAAATGTCCATATGGGGCTGGTGAGTCCACTACTGACATATCAATGGGAATAGTGAGAGAAAGAATAGCAGGGGGCGTGGCCATTGTTTGGCACAAAAAGCTGGACACAATGAAAAATGTCATGAGTGTAAAGCTGACCGGTGTATTGCTGTGCAGATAAGAATGAATTCAGAGTTTACCATCTTTAATGTGTACACCAGGACCTAGCAGAGCAGGTGCTCAAATAAAAAAGAGGCACATAGAACAAGGTGTTAAACAGGGCTGTGCTTAAAACATCAAAACTGTTTATTGTAACAAATTCCTTGCGGTCAACGTATCAAAACAGAGGCTTCTGTTTTCATATATCAGCCAATGCTGTTATGCAGTTTTGAAAAAGAAACAGAACAGAAAAGACTACTTAAATGTTTAAAAGGTTTTGGACCTATTAATAGCTCTGAGATTAGAAATCGACGTGTATTAAGCTGTTCAAACCGTAGTTTTTTTTCTCTCTGTTGTACAGATTAATAAAGAACAGCTGTGTGGTTACTATTAAAAGATTACCGTGGCCCCTGACATTTTGTTTTTTAAGATTGTAGGCAATTTTTTTTCTGATTTTGAGGGGTTTGTTGGGGATGTTGCTGCTGATACTGCTGGAGGTCATCTGTGACAATAGACATTAAAACAAACATGGGACATATGTTAGCAAATTATGTGACCATGACAAGATGTACAGCTTGCTGAAAATGTGTAGAACTGGCTCACTTTGACTGACCTACTGTAGTGCTGCAGTTGACGCCAAAGGTGATTGCTTACATTTCTTATAGTGTAGGAACACACCAAAAGCTGGTAAAGAAGACACCAAATATAGCAGCTCAGTCATGTTGGGAAAAACTAGATGTGCCTTGTTTTCCTTCCTCTACATTCTTAGGAAAAGATAGGACTGGTTGGCGGGGTCCAATATATAACACATTTGAATGAAGGCATCATCTTACTTAAAATTGAATTGTAGGATGATCCATCTAGGAAAAAGGCACAATTCACGATTTCAGCAATAATCTATTTTTAACCCTCACCACTACTCTTGCACCTAATCGATAATAAATCCACCTTACTGTATTGATACAAAACATCCGATACACTGCAAAAATAGTAATTATTATTACCATTACGAACAACCATTGTTGTTTTTGTGTAAAATCGAATACCTTCAAAATGAAAAATGGTAGTCTACATGTGCACTGTAGAACAAATACAAATGGACACTTCATACCTTTTCCTGAAACCTACGGTGAACAAGTAAGAGTTCACCGAACTTTGCTACGCAGCGGAATATCTTCGGACGGCCTTGCATTTCCGGTCTGTCGCAATGCACACTTCAAGTTAAATGTGTTCCTGACAATATCTTGCGATCAACATTAAACAATTACAAGTGAAATGGTCTCGTTCAGTGATATTGAAGTGGCTCTTAAAAGAGCCTTTGGATTGAAGTGGGTGACGTAGGCAGGAGTTTAAGCGCGTTCTCCACGGATGCGGCGGGCCAGCTGAATGTCTTTGGGCATGATGGTGACTCTCTTGGCGTGGATGGCACACAGGTTTGTGTCCTCAAAAAGCCCGACCAAATAAGCCTCGCTGGCCTCCTGCAGGGCCATGACGGCGGAGCTCTGGAAGCGCAGATCGGTCTTGAAGTCCTGAGCGATTTCTCTCACCAGACGCTGGAAAGGCAGCTTGCGAATCAGCAGCTCGGTGGACTTCTGATAGCGGCGGATTTCTCTCAGCGCCACTGTACCGGGCCTGTAACGATGAGGCTTCTTCACGCCGCCGGTGGCTGGTGCGCTCTTACGGGCGGCTTTAGTAGCGAGCTGCTTTCTCGGGGCTTTTCCACCGGTGGACTTACGAGCGGTCTGCTTAGTTCTCGCCATGACTTCAGTCTCAAATGTTCTTCGTCAAACGCAGAAATGAAATGAAAGTTTTCACTCTGCTGCCGTTTATAAAGACTTGTTGCCCACATGAGCTCAGAGGGTGGCAACAGAGCACTGGGACGTGATTGGATAATGTGTGACGCCCACAACTGGCCAATGGCTGTGCGTTTCCCGTTTGTTTCAGACGAATAGCAGCTTGACGGTTCCCGCTCGAAACTCTTTGTTTAGATGCGTCACATTGAAGCGCCGTTCGCTTGTATTTATGGACAGTTAAAATAGGCAACAAGCACACAGACTTCCTCTCCCAGAGTCGTGGAGTAAGACAGGGCTGTAGTCTGAGTCCTACTCTATTTAACATCTACATTAATGAATTAGCTCGAGCTTTAGAACAGTCACCAGCACCCGGTCCCATCCTACTAGACACTGAAGTGAAATGCCTTCTGTTTGCAGATGATCTGGTGCTGCTGTCACCCACAAAAGAGGGTCTACAGCAACATCTAGACATCCTGCACACCTTCTGTCAAACATGGGCGCTATCAGTGAACCTTAAAAAGACCAAAGTTATGATATTCCAGAAAAGGCATAGTCGACAAAACCAACATCACAACTTTAAACTCAACAACGTGCCTTTAGAGCAAACCCAGAACTACACATATCTCGGTATAAACATCAGTAACACCGGAAACCTAAACAAGGCAGTGAACGACCTGAGAGACAAGGCACGAAGAGCTTTTTACGCTATCAAAAGGAATATAAAAATCCACATCCCAGCTGGAATTTGGCTTAAAATAATCCAATCCGTTATAGAACCAATAGCACTTTATGGATGTGAGGTTTGGGGTCCCCTCACCAACCAAGAGTTCACCAAATGGGACAAACACCCAACTGAGACTCTGCAAACAGAAATGTGTAAAAACATTCTACGGGTACAACGCAAAACCCCAAACAACGCCTGCAGAGCAGAATTAGGACTATATCCTCTAATAATTAAAATACAAAAAAGAGCGATTAAATTCTATAACCACCTTAAGAACAGCGATACAGAATCACTCCATCACAAAGCCTTACGTCATCAGGAGCTGAACCCAGAGAAAAGTTGTCTCATCCAACTGATCTCAGAACTAACTCTAAAACCCCAAACGTGTCCAACTGAACCCCAAACTCCAGCCAGAATTAACCAAATGATAAAAACACAAAAAGAAAAATATCTCAAACACTGGACAGAAGCAACAGCTCAGCAAAGTAAACTTGAATGCTATCGTTCATTAAACAGAGAATATAAAGCGGCAGAATACCTCAAAAGCGTATCAGACCCTAAACTAAGAAAAGTGTTGACCATGTACAGACTCAGTGAACACAAGCTCACTGTGGAGACGGGCCGACACAGACAGACATGGACTCCAAGAGAAGAGCGACTGTGTCCACACTGCACACAGAGACAAGTGGAAACAGAGCTGCACTTCTTAACCTCGTGTCCAAACTATACGGACATCAGAGAAACATTCTTCCCCCAGTTCACAAACTTCCACAAAGACTTCAACCAGTTTCAACAACAGGACAAGATCTCATACATACTGGGAGAAAAGCCCATCAGCTCAAACCTGGCGGCGAGATACGTCAAGTCCTGTCACGACAGAAGAGCAACAACCAGCACAACACACACAACACTGACACAACACACACAACACAGACACAACACTGACACAACACAACACAACACAACACAACACACACAACACTGACACAACACACACAACACTGACACAACACAACACAACACACACAACACAACACTGACACAACACACACAACACTGACACAACACACACAAACTGACACTTATGACAGGATCCTGTCACTTTCACTAAGAACTTTTGTCAATACTTCGCACTTTTATGTCTGTATTGATGTGTACATATTGTTTCTTATATAGGATACTCTTATTTTATACAGAATGTTTATATTTAATCTTCCTGCTTTGGCAATGTAAAACACTTTTTTATCATGCCAATAAAGCTTTTTTGAATCTTGAATCTTGAATCTTGACTCATAGTTTTGAGTGGAAATACCTGGAAAACCCGTCTGTCGCATTAACAGCCGGGGGATGTAAAACCCTTACGATCGTATAGAGCTCAACAGAAACAAAGACACCAGTAGTTTTTAAGCACCCAGACACTGGTTTCCATCCATCGTATACATTCAAAGCATATGGCTCTCAGATACACGCTTATAGTTTATATATATGGAATACAATCTTCTGTCATTTGACTAAGAATAAAAATAATTTTTTGGTTTACGATTTTACAATAAATCTTAATTATACGGTTCTTAGAACGGAATCACTCTCTTTTGGTTCATGTGGGTGGCTCTTAAAAGAGCCTTTATAGTTTCGGGGAAGTTGTTTACTTAGTCTTGGCGGGTTTTTCGGTCTTCTTAGGCAGTAACACCGCCTGGATGTTGGGCAACACGCCACCCTGAGCGATGGTCACTCCACCCAGCAGTTTGTTCAACTCCTCGTCGTTACGGACCGCCAGCTGCAGATGGCGAGGAATGATTCGACTCTTCTTGTTGTCCCGAGCGGCGTTTCCAGCCAACTCCAAGATCTCAGCGGTCAGATACTCGAGCACAGCTGCGAGATACACTGGAGCTCCGGCACCGACGCGATGAGCGTAGTTACCTTTGCGAAGAAGCCTGTGAACACGGCCAACTGGAAACTGAAGACCCGCTCTGGATGACCTAGTTTTGGCCTTAGCTCTCGCTTTGCCTCCGGTTTTGCCTCTTCCGCTCATCTTTACTGGATCCAAATATTGTTGTTGTGACTGTGTAAACGAATGTTATTTGTGGTTCACCGCAGTGATTTCCAGTATTTATGCGTGCCATTCGTCAGGCATTGGTTGGATTCTGTGAAAAGTTCCCACCAATCACAGAACTTCCCTCCGAAACCCGCCCATTATAGTCCTATATGGGGAGGCTGCAGATCTGGAGCGGGTAGATATACGCCTCAAGCAGTTTTACGCCCCTGTTGTAACTCATGCGTCCAGTAGGGGGAGAAGGAAATACGGCGAATAACACTATATGGGGAGGCTGCCGATCTATGACCTACTGTAAAATAAATGTATTATATATATTTATTTATAAACTGTTTATATACAGGAGACTGACTGACTGATATATGATGTTGTGAATTTATAGATATTAACCATATTCAGGCCATTAGACATTCAGTACTGTGTAATTGTTCATCATACAGCTTATGGCCTACATTGCATTTTATAAAGACAAACACAATTTAACCCTTTTCTAAAATTCCAGGGGTCATTTAAAAGAAAGAGACAAAATTGTTGTGCATAATTTTTTCTTATTAACACTATGACTATTTTTAACAGCATGACTCCTGTCTTCTTTAATAGTTTTATTATCCTGCTGTAAAGTTCTCCCGCTCACTGATAAAAAGCAAAAGTTGTATAGTGGTAGAAACAATGGTTATTTATAAATAATGGCAGGATGTCATGTTTCAACATTCTTTCCTTTATAGGATCCTTACAGTACCTTGCGTCAATGACAGGTCCTCGCAGGAATTTCTCCTCAGCCTCCAAGATGGACACATGTTCCACAACAGCAAGAGCACAGATGATGGACTACCAGATACATAATTGAGATTTATCACAGCCCAAATAAGCCAAGCATCATTTTGCATGTTTAGTTTCTTTTACAACAAAGTCGAAAGGAACAACAGGGGCGTAAAACTGCTTCGGGCTATATCTACCGGCTCCAGGTCTGCAGCCTCCCACTACTCTTTAACCACAACGGCACAAATCACACTTAAAGGCGCTTTCACGTAACATGACGAGCTTAAAGTGACAGTTCACCAGAAAATGTTGTTAACTGGACCTCAGTCACTCGCATTGGTTTTATATCTTATTTTGTGTTATGCGGAGGGAAACAGTCACACAGGTTTGAAATGTGAAGAGCACGAGTAAATTATGACAGAATTTTCATTTTTTGGGTGAAATATCACTTTCAAACAGGACAACGCCTTGGTTAAATTAAAGAACGTTACACTAAAATGTCTGAGACAACACAAGCACACTGATGTAGTTGTTTTCGATCAAGACTTCTCTAACATTAAATTAGTTTGGGACTTAAACCCTGTCTGGGAAACCGTCCCTTAATATGCGCGCTGTTTCATGATACATAGAAAACAATGGTAGAAACCAAGGTCACCGCAACATTATTGCGCTTGATGTGAATTAAAAGACTCCCGACGATTACAACCCTCACAATCAATTTGAACCCGATGTCTTGAATTCATTTGTTTGTTATGAACACAGACGGTAAAGTAAAGCTGCTCTTTAGTGGGCTCTTGGTTGGCTCTTAAAAGAGCCTTTTTTGTGTAAAAACTTTGCAGATGGACTTTTACTTCTTTTTCGGGGCGGCCTTCTTGGGTTTAGCTGCTTTAGGCTTCGACGTCTTGGGTTTGGCAACCTTCGCCTTTTTCGGGCTTTTAGCTGCTTTTTTGGGACTCTTGGCTACTTTCTTAGGGGCCGCTGGTTTCTTCGCCTTCTTGGGGCTCTTCGTTGTCTTTTTAGCGACGGCAGCAACTGGCTTCTTCGCCTTCTTAGGAGATTTCTTTGCGGCGGTCTTCTTTGCCGGTGCAGCCTTAGATTTCTTGGCAGCAGCGGCGGGTTTCTTGGCAGCAGCAGCGGGCTTCTTGGCTGCGGGCTTCTTCGCTTTGGCAGCGGCTTTCGTCGCGGGCTTCTTTGTCTCGGCTTGTTTCTTGTTGAGTTTGAATGATCCTGAAGCGCCGGTTCCTTTGACCTGGACCAGAGTTTCTTTAGTCACCAGACTCTTGATGGCGATCTTGACTCGGGAGTTGTTCTTCTCCACGTCGTAGCCGCCGGCAGCGAGAGCTTTCTTCAGGGCGGCGAGAGACACGCCGCTCCTCTCCTTGGAAGCAGACACGGCTTTGACGATGAGTTCGCCCACGCTTGGTCCGGCGGTCTTGGCTTTAGCAGCAGATTTCTTCTTGGGTGATTTGGCCGGCGGCGCGGCGGCAGCTGGAGCGGTTTCTGTCATTCTTCTCTTCGGATCAGTGCTGTCACACAATCTGTAGTAGATCAGGAACGATGAGCGACCGAGCGCGGCGCTGCAGTGTTATACAGCACATGAGAACCGTACAGACTCAACTGGACAGTTCAGCGTCTGTGTGCTTCCAGGAGCCGTTGACTCGTGTGTTTTCTCCTCCAACATTTACAATAAAACCGGACTCATAAAGCCCGTGTGTGCGATAAAAACAATGTGAACACCGAGAAGAGGCGCAGAGCTCCATCTGGAAGCTAAATGACACGCTGATTAATCGTTTCATTTGTCACTTTACGGTCAAATCTTCGAGCAGCGCGAGTTACTGGATGAAGCCTCGAAGGTTTTTCTTGTTATTTGTGTGTTGAATATTTGGTGAAAATCTTTCGCGCGTCTTCTGTGTGTTTAACAGGCGCCTGACAATCACTCGAATGATAAAAACATCATTGAGAGTCTCGTGAAGTCTTATTTATAGGCGTTATTGTGGCCGTGTTGAAGCACACGCGCCACCCAGAGGCTTCCTGTCCGTCTTTAACAGATGCACCTTGTACATTCATTTGCTAATGACTTTAGGATTAAATGATTTGATGTTTACAGCACAATCAATTATTAAAGGTAGACTATGGCAACTACAATGTATATTTGCTCTCTTGTGTGTGTATCTGTATACACATTGTGTGCAAAACGTGTTTCTATTTCATAGTTCCAGGCCGCCAGAGACAGTCCGTTGGATGTTTTTCTTTGTGCCTATTGGTGCATTGTTTATTGTGTGCACATTGCAGTCTTAACTACATAACGGCACTCCCTCACAGAGATTCAGTTAGTTGACCCATTGGTTGTCCAGGTTACTTTTAATTTAGTTATGAACATTGTGGCTGCTTCATGCTCCATGTGTTCAGGCTCTATGGACGCCTGGGATGCACATATGGAATGTCCTGCCTGCTTAGGCATGGAACATCTGATTGTAATATGTTGTCCGTAGAGGCTAGACAACAGAGATTAATTAAGTTTTACCTTGAAGCTCAATATGTTTTTGCACCAGCCAGACCCAAGCATCCACCTAGCAAGACTATAGGACCCCTGAGGAAGTGACGTATTCCTGCTACATATCTAGCCCATCAGGTGGCTTAGTTATTTAATGCTGTACATGGTATTCAAGCTTTGTAGACCAAATCAACTTCTTGAAAAGTTGCGCATATAGACCTATCCATATAACCATAAACATACAAATCACTTTCAATCCTCATTATGCGTCCACAATAAAACATGCATGTCCACATACCAATTTATATAAATAAATGGTAATAATTTATCAAATAAAAGTGCATCAATTTAATTATTTTACTTTCATTTGCTAATGATCTAAGGATGCGCATATGGGTTTACCACTCATTGTCTGATTGGTATGACAGGTGTAAAGGCTTGAATGTGATCGCTGCAAACATAAATACTACGGTGAACCCCTGCATCTACGACATGATGGATGCGCTGGCATTGCTGGATGACTATGCCAATGGCAGACTAAGGAGGGAAAGGGTGTTTAGAGACCGCGAAGATTTCCTAGCCCACGATGATGACTGGTTAATAAGCCGATTAAATAAAATATAGCACAATAAGTAATTGTATTGTTTTTCCAGAGGATATGGGAGCACAGGGTGGCGAGGAGACTCCCAGCGCTGAGTCTGCAGCAAGAGTCCCTAGAGCCATGCTTTTGGAACTGTGTGCTGAATTGGGGCCAACATTACGAAACCGCGCCATCCCGGTACCATCCCAAGTCCTGTCAGTTTTAGGATTTTTGGCAATCGGGAGTTACCAGCGGGAGTTAGCCGATAGGCAAGTTAACAATATGATGATACTATTTTTTTCCTAAGCAAAGCTTGATGTGCTTCGAGACGTTGGCTCCTCACCCCATTTCCAAACCCTCAGAGTGCCAAGCAAATGCGTTACAATGATGGCCATGCTCGTGCGCGCTCTGTAGTTGAGAGAGCCATTGGCCTCCTCAAGTGTAGATGGCGTTGCCTT
Source organism: Barbatula barbatula (assembly GCF_947034865.1). NCBI lineage: Eukaryota > Metazoa > Chordata > Actinopteri > Cypriniformes > Nemacheilidae > Barbatula > Barbatula barbatula. Next base: position 4,435,162 of record NC_136788.1, read on the forward strand.
GATGTTTCGGGTGGTAGACTTTTATATCAACCAAAAAAAGTCTGCCAGATCATCATGGCATGTGCCATTCTACACAACATGGCACAGAGGAATGGTGTTGCTCTCCCCCTGACCTCCCTTACCTCCAGCATGAGGAGCCTGACCCTCCATTGTTGCTATACAATTACTTATTGTGCTATATTTTATTTAATTGTGCTAATGCAATAAAATTATTTACCCGTTTCCACCATGTCTGTGTCTCCCTCCGTGTCAGGCAGAATACCGCACACACTGGTTTCTCCAATTATAGAAGCCAGCCGGGTCTCCAAGGGGGACAGATCGGACTTCCCAGGACCCCAACCAGTCCCAGACACACTCTGTCGGTGCCTGGCGAGCCTTTTTTTGCCCCTACTTTTAAATCGGACCACTTCTTTTTTATTTCGGGAACCGTCCGGTTAGCTGAACCAACTGCATTTACAGCTGCAGTCACATGCTGCCATTCCACACTTTTTTTTTGTTCGTGACGCCAATACTATGGCTACCAAACAAAATACATTTCCTTTCCTCCACCTTAGTCACAAGAACCTCTATTTCTACGTTCCAGGTTCAGCGCAAGTATCCCTGTTTCAGCTTCCTACAGCTTGCTGGCCTTCTCACGGCACCCTCATCTGTGATTCAGTTAGGCCTGTTACATCTCTTGCCTCTTCAACGCTCCTTTCCTGTAGCTAAGTGGTAAGAGCATGGTTCTAGCAAAGCCAAGGTCGTGGGTTCGATCCCAGGGGATTGAACATGCCTAGAAACACATGTATAGGATAATGCAATGTATGTCTCTTTGGATAAAAGCATAAACATGTAAATGGTTGATAGCCAAGCGCCTATAACTAATTCACAATCAGGGCACGCTGGTTCGTGTCATGACCGACTGTGTTCCCTCCAGAGCCTCAGAGCGGCAGCAGAGTTTTATCAGAGATGTGTTCCGATTTGGCCACCCCAGCACGCAGGGAGGTGATAACCACAGATGCTTCCCTCATTAGGCGTCTTAAGACCCCAGCATGTATGACCTATACCCAGTGGGACTTACGAGTGATGCTGGATAGTCTCTGCTCAGTCCCCTATAAACCATTGGAGCAAGCAGACCTTAGGAGCATTCCTTTTGGCAATTACATCAACCAGAAGAGTTGGTGAGCTACAAATTGTCAGTAAGCCCACAGTGTCTCAGATGGGTTTACCACAAACCAGTTGTTTGTCTGTTTTGGCCCTGGCAAGGAGGGGCGCACCCTTATTGAAGCACAGGCTTCAATAAGGGTGGGTAGTATACTAAACTGTACTATAATTGAGGCGTATGGTTCAGCAGGCTATACGATGCCAGCACTATTCAACTTGAGCAGTGGCCATGTCTTCGGTGGAATTGTGTGGTGTGACCCTGTCAGAAATATGTGCAGCAGCTACTTGGGCATCACCTAGCACATTCACAAGGTTTTACAGACTTGATGTGTCTTCTGTTCCTTTTATTGGCTCGGCAGTCTTGCTTGTTGACGTTCATGCCGCGGTATCCTCGTGACTTTGTTGTATTCGTCTTCCACTATGTACTGACCATCTCTGGCCGTCTGGAACTATGGAATAGAATGCTGGTTTCTCCCGTAACCGTGGTTCTATGAATAGTGGAAGACTGCTACAGTGTCTTGTTACTCAGATTGAGAATGACAAAGAGAGCGACCGTGACATAGTCTGGGGTTTATATAGCTTCCGACACATCATCGGTCAGGATCAGGTGTGACTGAATTAAATACGGATTCTCGATCAGAGGTGGGTAATAATGCGTTACATTTAATTAAGTAACATTTTGGAAAATATGTGCTTTTAAAGTCAAATTAAAAGTGGGTACTTTTACTCTTGCTGGAGTATATTTTTAATAGAAAATCTGTACTTTTACTTTGTTAAATTGCGTGACGTTCCTTCGTGCCTTCATTTTAAGGAAAATTGCTTCAAATTTTAAAAATGTTAGATGCAGAGACACAACATGCGTGCAACCTGTTAGACACAGAGACGTGGACTTGCAGAAATATACATTTTGAAGAACAGAAGGAAGAACTTGTTGATGGGCATGTGAACACTGTTTACTGTATGTTTACAAGTAAGAGCTTTTCATAACACGCACATGTGACACATGTGAAAACATTAATTTAGTCAATCTAAGATCATTTTTATTTCATATATTCATATTAGAAGCACTGCAGATGTTTAAGTTCATCATAGGAAATGCCCTGAGTTTAGTAACAGCAAAGCTCAGGTTTACTTTAGTTTGTCATGGTCTATTATTCTAAATAAGTAGTTGTAAAGGCTACATTGATATTGGGACTAGATTGAACTTACAGAAATGCTTGTCTCTTCTGTGCTTGCAATATACACACAGAGACTAGAATAGACAGATATCTGTGTATGATGATAATAATCATATTGATTCAAATATATTATTAAAATTAATATTTTTATGAATAGTAGGCCTATACTGTATAATCAGATAGAAAGGAACAAAGTAACTAGCTACTTGAGTAAAAGTTAAAAAGTGTGCAATGAAAAAACTACTCAAGTAAAAAGAAAAGTCACTTTTTTTAAATAACTTGAGTAACAATTTCTCTTGTTACATATTTTGGCGGGCCCACCTCTGTTCTCGATGTATGCGCGAGACGCCATTCTTCCACTATACTGATCGTCTCTGGCGGTCTTCCACTAATTTATAGAACGACGGTTACGGGAGTAACCAGCGGTAGCCTACATTAAAGTGATAGTTCAACCTAAAAAATGAAATTCAGTCATCATTTACTCATTTCAAACTTGTTTGACTTTCTTCTGCAGAACACAAAGGAAGATATTTTGAAGAATGTTAGATACTAAATAAATTTTTGTTCCAAGATAAAAAAGTAAGTATGACAGAAATTGAACTATCCCTTTAAAGGCACAGAAATGCATAGGCATGTATTTTCATATTTACACTGATGATGTTTATCTAAGGGGAGATAAAACAAATATGCTCTAATGTCAAATGAATGTTTATTTATATTGTTATTGTATTATTATTTTAAATAGATGTCATGTCGGAAAGATGTTAAATTTTATAGTAAGAGTGACAATTGAACAAATTGACTAAAATGTTTTAAGGTACTGCTCAATAATATTGTAATGTGTTACTTACCCGAGTGTCTTTATGCAAGTTAAATTTATAGTGTAAAAGTCTGAATTCATATACAAGTTATGATCTATTTATTGATCTATTTGTTATTAAAGTGTGTGCGTGTGTGTGCGTGTGCGTATACATATTTGAAACTAGTATTCAGTGGCATTTACTTTAAGGTTTTTAAAGACAACACAGAGGACAGCTAACAGCAAACTCTCGTCTCTCTTACTCATTTATTGAAAAAGAGTTTAATCTAAATACAGTTCCTCCCTTGAGCGGGACCTGTAACAATGTCTTTCTTGAATGTTATATGTGATCCATGCTGGTTTTTGAAGTCTCCCTATCACTTCTATGCCAGAATTGTAGATTCAGTAGATGTAAAGACCATATGAATGAGATTAAGATGAAATAGTCTATGAGTACCTTCCATAATGAAGTGCTTTGTTTTTATTCTCTCAGAATGAGCCATTTCTACTAAAAGAAAATGAACAGCACACATATACGGATTAGGTGTTGATGATTAACAGCGGGGTTTGTCGGTCTGTGTTGGGTTTGTGTTAAAGAGTCTCTTGAGATAGTAAAGTTGCAGATATCCAGCTGTAATGATGATCAGACTCTGAACCGCAGACCAGCTGCTCACATAACTGTGGTTTGACTGAAGCAGGTAAAAATCAGCTCCTCTTCTCATTCGCTCGTAGTTATAGTGACGCCACATGTGGAAGACAAACATCTGCAACCTGTTGGTGCTTTCCTAAATGCACATTTGAGAAGGGTGGTGAGATTTCAGAAGGAATTAGTACTTTAACAACAGTAGAATGCATTGCACTCAATGCAGCAGTTGCTTACTTCAATTGTTGACAATGTGCTGTTAATCTCTTTCATATCTTCTTCTTTTTGCTTCTCGATGTTCTCCTGTCCACCGGAGTACACACCAAAGTTCAGGAATATCTGCATGCTCCCAAAACGATTGTGGAAGTTGCTGAAGCACATCTGATAAAAACCTGCACATATAATATTAGTAACACATCATTGTGGCTCTGTAAAGAAGTGCATACAGTTCCTTCACATTCTTCTACTTGTGTTTCACAGAAATAAATCATGACGGTTTGTAAAATGAATGGGAAAAGCAAGCATTTTGTTTTAACTTCACAAAACTCATGTAAAGTGACTCACCGGTCTCCTCAACATTAAAGGCAATCTGACCGCTTGCATCATCAGCTCTGCCGACTATTAAACTGCTGGGAGCATTGATCATGACCGAGAGATGACGGTCAAGAGCCACACCAGTTACCAACTGAACCTACACAAACACATATTGACCATCAATATGTCAATATCTATTGGATTGTATTTCGTCTGCAAGTTTAACTTACCATAAAGTTAAGGTAGAAGGTCTCACCATACCGTGAGTCGTGCCAGTAGCACTGGAGACCTCCAGCAGGCAACACAAAGGCAAAATCATACTGATCTGCTCCCCTGAAAACACCTTCATCAGATCCTCCGCTGCTGCCCAAACTAAATAATAACGCAAGCCAAACCAGAGAAACGTCTTTCAGAAACATTGCAAACACAGCTTGAAGCTAAATGATCGGTTTCTGGGTTCACTGAAGTTTCTGATGTTGATTCACTTTCAGTCTGACGTGTAGTTCAGATATTTCCTCTGGGCTTTACGGGTGGGAAAAATCAAGTCAGGTCACAGGTGCAAGAGGACAGACTTCCTGAAGTGACCAATGACATTTCAAGCATTTTATGTTAAAGTGTTTGAAAAATGTGTCTAAATGTGAAAACGATTCAAAGCCTTTAACAGCCTCACCAGTTTCCTCATTGTTTTAGATTACAAAAAATTCTCTCTGTGAAACAAATGACAAACATCACCTTGGGTGTCCATTTCACCTTGGGCATTTAATTTAATTTGCATTTTGTTTTGTTTGTTTTTCATGGTGCTATACTTGGTGTTTAGTAAGCTACATTACATTTCATTTATGCTTAGAGGAAATATTATTCAACTGTTTTGTCTGTTATCTGTTACTTTCACCAATCACATTCTTTTATATTCACAGCCTCAGGAAAAATTAAAAGACCAATGTAAATTTTCATTTAATCAGCATTTATATGGTCATTTCAGTCCTGTCTGTTGTATTTCAAACCAAATTAAATCTCAGGAGTGACAGTCATCCAACAGCATTGTGAAAGACTGACAGTATGACAAGACACATGAAAACTGTGATACAAAATCGAGGTTATTAATTGTTTTGCAATATTGACTAAATATATGGGGAAAAGTTGACAAGTAGGGGGCGCTTTTTTTGTATTTTCCATTTTGCGTTACATTTCTGCATTTACGCTCTGACCGAATACGGTTATTAAACTTCATAACCACCTCTAAATAACCCGTGTCAACGAGATTATTATATTTATCTAGAAAATACTGCGACAGTTTCAGAGACAATATATGCTTCTGATTTTAAAATGTACCATAGCCATGTGTTTAGGTAAAATTGCCATTTCAGTTTCATTCTGTGATCTACTAACAATATTTGTCCCAAATATCAAATACAAATATTGTTTATGTTTTGTATTTATTTGCAGGAAACAGATCAAAATAACAGAAAAGATCCTCTGTATTTCAGAGCTCAAATACTGAAAAGAAAACAAGTTCGGGTTCACCTTTAAGCAATACAAGACATGCGCATTTTTATGGCTCTGGAATATACACACAGTCATATAAATAACCCGCATGATCATTTTATTTTATTATAACAGGACGTTGCGTCAGAATCGTGACATTTTGCTCGCAGTTGACTTGTCGAATTGCGTTTTGCGATCTAGCCACAATAAAACCTAATCTTAATATAACCTTAACACCAAAATAAGCTTCCTGTCACAGATTAATGATAAAAAAAGTTAAAAATGAAGTAGAAAGATGGCAGCAGTGCAAATATGAACCGTCGTTAAACCACAAGAAGAAGACCGCTGACCAATTACAGACAACTATCGAGTCGTCTAGCCCCGCCCATTGCGGTCCAGCCGCTTTCAGTCCTGTGGTTGTTCTGTCTGTTATCTCTTGTCCACGGATTCAACCGAATGAACTTAGAACCGAACCAAAAGCATCATGGGATATGCAGAAGCGTCATCACTGGTGTCCGGGCGAGAGTGATACTCACGACGTTATGGATCACAAAGAGAAGATTATAGCGTCATTAAAGAAATATGAAACTGATGAAGACTTCTCCTATTTACCCGCTCTACCCAAAGCCTCTGTCCTCATACCCCTCCTGCTGAAAGATGGCCAACTTCGACTTTTATTCAACGTCCGTTCACTTAACGTAAGAAGCGATATTCGCTGGCTGAATTACTGTCTAGCCTCCTTGTGCGTATATTGCTGAAAAAGGTAACAAATAAAGTCTTCCGCACTTCTCCAGCTCAAAGATCACGCAGGTGAAGTTTGCTTTCCCGGAGGTAAATCCGAGTCCAGCGACAGAGATGAAATAGACACGGCTTTGAGGGAAGCAGAAGAAGAAATCGGTCTTCCTCCGAACCGAGTGGAGGTGATCTGCAAACTCTTCCCCATCATAAACAAGGTTTGACTTAAGACTCGGGTATGATGTGGCCACTGCTGTGTGTGTTGCGGTGGTCATGTGTGAAATGTTTTTCTTTGATTTCACAGACTGGTCTTTTGATAACTCCGGTTGTTGCTTTCATTGAGGATTCCTTTAAAGCGCGTCCAAACCCACATGAAGTCAGCGAGGTGTTCACCGTTCCTCTGGAGTTTTTTACTAGAGAGACCGATCATTCCTGCTATCGTGTACCCAGCATCTTTGGACCGACACATAGTTTTATTTACACCGATCACGGTACAGACAGCATCCATCAGATATGGGGACTGACAGCAGCCTTGGCCATCGCCGTTGCTGTTTTTGCCCTCCAAAAGATGCCCGAGTTTGAGGTCGGCTATGACCTGAAAGATCCAGTTTCTCACTTTAAACGTTTTCTCAATCGTAGAATAAGCAAATTATAAAAGTTTAATTATTTTACTAATAGTCGAAAATTACATCTTATTCTCAGTGAACATTATTTGAAGTTTCCTAAAATGTGGCGAGATTTAGTTTAATCTCTGTGTAGGATTGCACACATACACACTATTTTTTTAATTTATTTTTATAAAGGGGTTTTATGACGTCAGCTATTCCCCAAAATGCCCACCAGAGAGCATCATTCGCTTTTTTATGGCATACGAACTAATATTTCCCCAAGTCCATAATTAAATGTTTGAGTCCAATGTTTTATTAATAAATGAAGTAAATAAACATGTTAATGTATTTTGTATATCTATCAGTTTTGGTTTAATTGAGGTGTTTTTCACCAGGCACTTAACTTGGATGTAAGGATTATCACTAGATGTTTGCTTAAATCTTTATTGTTCGGCAAGCTGTACAGTTTGACATTCAACGACTTCCACTTTATCACAACAGATGTCTTCTGGAAAAGATTTTGTTTTATGTCACATTATGAATGATAACAATTCACGTGCACAAACACAGGCATTATATTACAATAAAAAAATTATGTTTGTACTGGGTTCTTTCGTGGCAAAAAAGTCATTCGGGTTTTATGTGTACCATTTGGTGGTTTGTAGATGTCATTTAGTAAAAATCTGGATTTTATGAGATAGTCTCATGACAATAAACGTGTTGGTCAGATTATCCATGTTTTAATGCTGATCTTACACTTAAGTCATTTTGAAGTGCATGTAAATAGCAAAAACAAAATAAGCAACGTTTTAAGCATCGTGATTTGTTCGAACAGGTCGGACACACACTGTCATTCAAACATTTCTGAGGACAGTCCAGTTTGTCTGAAGGTTTCGGCCACATGTCTGGAGTGTTGTATTTTGGCTAAAAGGGCCTCAAACACGTCATTCTGATCCAGTGCTGTGGCCGTTTTGTAGATGAACATTCCCAGTGACTCCAGTCCTCTCATGCCCAGATTCACACCACAACCTTCAAGACAATCAAATTATAGAAATAATGTTTTCAAATATGTGTGAATGAAATAGTTGCATGTGTAGAACACACTAAATACACAACATAAAATAATGCGTAAACCTCTCAAAGGTAATTTAATTAACGTTAAACTAACTAAACATGAACATAATACAGATAATCAACTGTTACAACTCGGATTGCTAAATATTAGATCTTTCTCTAATAAAGCACTTTTTGTTAACGATAAGATAATAGATCATAAAATAGACATGCTCTGTCTGACAGAAACATGGCTAAAGCCAGATGATAATATTACTTTAAATGAGTCTGTCCCCCAAGATTATTATTATAAACACTAGTCTCGCCTAAAAGGCAGAGGGGGAGGTGTTGCTGCACTTTAACGTAACTCTTTTAGCATTTCCCAGAAGTCTAATCCTAAATACAATTATTTTGAAGTCATGGTACTTGATGCATCAATACCTAATATTAAGGACAAAACATCTTTAAAATTTATTCTGGCTATTGTATATAGGCCTGCAGTGCACCACACAGATTTTATTAAAGAATTTGGTGGGTTCTTATCAGAACTAGTACTGTCTGCAGACAGAGTCCTTGTTGCTGGGGACTTTAACATTCATGTAGATAATGATACAGATGCTTTAGGAATGGCTTTTAAAGACACTCTTAACTCCATGGGCGTTAGTCAACATGTGTCAGGACCTACTCACCTTCGTAATCATACTTTAGATTTAATTTTGTCTTACGGTATAAACGTGGTCGATGTTAAAATCCTTCAGCAGAGCGAAGACATCTCAGATCATTATCTGGTATCATGCTTGCTTCAATACCCAATGGTGGCAAATCAAACTCCAAGTTACAAATATTGTAGAACACTTCAACTACAAAAGGTGCGTTTCTTGATAATTTGCCTGAATTGTCTCAAATCTCTAGCATGAGTAACGTTGAAGATCTTGACTTTACCATTGAAAATATTAATGCCACCTTCTCGGAAACGCTAGACATAGTTGCTCCTCTGCGCTTAAAGAAGATTAAAAATGACAGACCGACACCGTGGAAAAATGAACACACTCAGGCTCTAAAGAAAGCGGCACAAAAAATGGAGCGCAACTTTAAGAAAACTAAATTAGAGGTATTTCGTATTGCCTGGAAGGATAGTATTAAAAAATACAGGAAAGCCCTAAAAACGTCTAGATCTGCCTACCTTTCATCACTAATAGAAGAAAACCAGCATAACCTTAGGTTTTTATTTGATACAGTGGCCAAAAATAAATCGTCAGCGACTTCTGATTCTGTATACCAGGATAGCAGTGATGATTTTATGAACTATTTCACAAATAAAATCCAAGATATTAGAGAAAAAATTATAACTATGTAACCAGAAGTGAATCCCGCTGAACAAACGACTAACTACAGCGCCCCAAGGAGAAATTACGTTTATTTTCTACTATAGATCACGATGAACTCTCTAATAATCATTAGATCATCTAAATCAACTGCATGCATGCTAGACCCTATACCTACAAATCTACTGAAATAGATGCTCCCAGAAATTATAGATCCTCTACTTAGCATTATTAACTAGGACATGTGCCTAAAGCATATAAGGGGGCTGTTATAAGGCCCCTTGTCAAAAAACCCCATCTGGACCCTGGAGAACTAGTTAACTACAGACCTATTTCGAATCTACCTTTCTTATCTAAAGTTCTGGAAAAAGTAGTCTCAATTCAAATATGCTCCTTCCTCCAAAGGAATGAGATTAATGAAGATTTCCAGTCTGGATTTAGAGCACATCACAGTACAGAGACTGCTCTGATTAGAGTTACAAATGATCTGCTTATGGTGTCCGACCGAGGTTGTATCTCCTTATTGGTGCTGCTAGATCTTAGTGCTGCATTCGACACCATTGACCACAGCATGCTCCTACATAGACTCGAAAATGATGTCGGTATTAAGGAAATAGCTTTGAAATGGCTTAGATCTTATTTATGCGACCGTTTTCAATATGTAGCAATAAACAATGAGGTATCACGCAAATCGCAAGTCCAGTATGGTGTACCACAGGGCTCAGTCTTAGGGCCTATGCTCTTTGCATTATACATGCTACCTCTAGGAGATATAATAAAGCAACACGGAGTAAGCTTTCACTGTTATGCTGATGATACGCAACTTTATATTTCCTCAAAGCCTCATGAAACACAGCAATTCCATCGAATAGTGGAATGCATAGTCAATATAAAAAAGTGGATGAGTAGCAATTTTTTATTACTGAACTCGGACAAAACTGAAGTGTTACTTATCGGACCGAAAACCGCCCTACGTAACAACCAAGAATACTGCTTAACTATTGATGGATCTTCCATAAAACCTTCATCTTCAGCTAAGAATCTTGGCTTTATATTCGATAGTACTCTGTCATTTGAGAACCAGGTCGCCAACACCTGTAAAATTGCGTTTTTTCATCTTAAAAATATATCTAAACTACGTCATATGCTGTCACCATCAGATGCAGAGAAGCTTATACATGCCTTTATGACATCAAGACTAGATTACTGTAATGCACTATTAGGTGGTTGCCCTGCAGGCCTATTACAAAACTCCAACTGGACACTCTGTCAGTTTAAATCTAGACTAAAGACGCATCTTTTTAATCTTGCATACACTACACTATCATAATATATATATTTCAAAGATCTAGGCTGCACTAGTTAGATCAACTGGAACCAGGGACACTTCCAATAACAACTGATGCATTTGTTGCATCAAAGAGTGCAGAACAGTACTCTACTCTCAGCCAGTCTTGTCTCATTGTTCCAAGGTTACCGGAGCGGGCAGGGCGCAAACCATACCCAGACCTGACAAATGCTGGACGAAGGACGTGGCGACTCTACAAAACTTCAGTCGCTATTAGATTATTAATGATCATTTTAAATCTAACTGTTTTTTATTTTGCTTGTTGTGCCATCACTGTCGAGCTTGTGCAGAGCATGCAGCTTTTGCCAGAGGGGAACTGGAATCCCCTGGTTAGGCCTGGTCTCCCTCTGAGGTTTTTTTTCTCCTCCAATGGAGTTTTGGGTTCCTCGCCACCGTTTGCATACTGTTTTGCACTGTTTGCCTGGCCGGGGGGGCTGCTAGAATTTGATAGTCTTATTTAATTAACTCTGCATTTAGGAATTTATTGTGTTTTTTTATGTTTTACCTATAGTCAATGTTTTCTTGTACAGCTGCTTTGTAACAATGAAAATTGTAAAAAGCGCTATATAAATAAAGCTGACTTGACTTAACTTAAAGGCCGAAGCATTGAGATTTGTGAATTAAACATGAATCGACTGACCGGTGTCAAAGTTGAGCACTCTCGCAGCTTCTCCTTCCACGGTGACGGCAACATGATCTCCTCCGATGTAAGCAGCACTAACACGTCTGTGTGATAACATGATCTCAAACAACTTGCGACTGCACTGCATGTGATGCAGCGTGACATCACTCAGACGCGGCTCAATGTCTGTCTTATATGCATTGAATGACTGATGGAAGATGTTCTTCATCACCTGAAGACAACGTCACAGTATGAATATAGAATGACACTAGATATTTATATAAGAAAATGTGTTGTGTTTCAGTTGTCTTACAGATGGATTGGCCGTGTGACGTAGGAAATGCATTATTTTGGAGTCTGCGTCTGAAGTGCAGGCCAGAGCCATGTAACGGTTCCTGAATGTTCCGTATATTTTCAGGTGGAACCCGGGTTTCACCGCAGGCTGTGAGGAGTTGCGTGGTTCTTTCACAGTGTTGATACCGTACGCAGATAGATCAAAGTATAAACTGTGTGCACGGATCTCTGGAGTTGGAACCTGGAGCAGAAACAAGTTATTTTAGTTTTGTAATGAATTTATTAAAGGGAAAGTTTGCCTGAAAATGAAACTTCTGTCATTGTTTACTCATCCTCCTTTCATCTCAAACATGTATGAGTTTTTTTCTGCAGGACACAAAAGAAGATGTTTTGAAGACAGTTGGTTACCGAACAGCACAGGCACCCATTTACTTCTATTGTATGGACACAAAACCAATGCATGTCAATGGGTGCCAGTTAACAACATTCTTCAAATATATTCTTTACAGAAAATACATAAATACAGGTTTGAGATGATAGGAGAGTGAGAAAATAATGACAGAATCTTCAATTTGGGGTGAACTATCACTTTAATAATGAACTCTATGTGTGTCATTGACTGTAAACAAAATCCAGTGAAAAAAACAGATAAAGTACCGGCAGAAAATAACTGTAAAAATTGATACGGAAACTCCCTTCATAATACAGTCTATTGTGCCCTGTTTTATACATATGTTTTTGTTGAGTGTTGAATAAAAATGAAATAATTCAATAATACATTTTTTACATATAGCCTTCATCTTCCTTCCATGTTACAGGGGGGAACGCAATATTTCCATATTGACAATGTTTTAGATACAAAACCACAAGAAACATCAGTAAAGATTGAGAATCAGACCTTAAACGTTATAAATGTAATGTCATCCTTGTATTACTCGCTGTGTTTCGGACACTAATACATTTGCATATCTTGATTCAGCACCAGTTTAAGTCTGTGTGATGAATCTCGGTTGAGATGAATAAAACCTGACCTCATTTACATAACTAAACTTTCTGATCTCTTAAAATAAATAAATACATAGACATATAATGTGAAAACTAAATGACACCCACACAATCCAATGTGAAAATATAAACAAGCTCAATGTAAGTATCTGTTGAGTTCATCAGAAAGAACCTCTATTATTATTCATCATGACTTCATAACCTAACTCAAAGACTGAGCCCTGATGACCTCAAGAACACAGACCGCTCGTTCTAACACTATTTATATTTAAGAATACAAAACCGATATAATAAACATATGATTATAAGTGTATGAAATGATTGAAAGAGGATGAGACAATAAAACATAAACGTACAGAAAAATAAATCCTTACAGAATCAAAGTGCTTACAACAATATGAACCATTTTTCTCTATTGGAAATATTATTACAACATGACTGATCAGCTTAGAGTGTAAAACACTGTTAGATTCACTATGGTTCAGGTGACAGCTGTCTGCCTTTACTTTTGACACCATATAAAGAAACCAATAGATGCGTAACACTAAGACTCACCTGTCTCTGGTCCAGTCTTTCTATAGTAGCATTGGCTGCATACGCACGACACGACTCTACAATATAATCTGCACTGATGCCCAGTACAGAACAAGAGTCTCCACACGATCCATCAGCGACTATGATGATCCGCGGCCGTTCTTTTCTGGACATCTTCCTCAGATATTCTTCACTAAACTACAGCAAAAGAAAATGTAAACAGAAACATTATTCGTGTGCTTTGAGATACACTGCCTGTGAAAATGAAGAGTTTAGTACAAAAATGAGAATAGTCAAAAATCATGTTTTTTATGATGTTAACAAGTTTTCATTGTGTTTTATGTTGTAAGTTAGCTGAGTTATTATGGCTTAATTAGGACTTAAATATTAATTGGACTGCACAAGACAAAAACAAGATTTTTTATTCTTTTTAGTTATCTCATTTTGGATCAAACTCTTAAAATATAATCATATTAAATATGACAATGTCAGGCTATTAAATCTCTTAATAAGAGTCTTCGGCTTTGATTTGACAGATATCTAACCTCTAAATCATTTGCAATGTCTTGAAAATAAGTTCTTCCTGTGGTTGCCGGGGCACTCCTGTGTGGTTGCTAAGGTGTAGCTAGGACGACCTCTTGACTTCCAGGGTGTATTTTACATGTATGATATATATTCTTCTGTTGTTTTTTTGTTCTGTTGTTGAAAAGGTTCCGTCATAAGTGTTTCACGATCAATACAAGACGGCTTGTCACGCAGAATAACTCTACATGAATAAACTGAAGCTTCTATATGTTTCATTTATTGTATTTCTCCATTGTAGACTACAACAAATACAAGTGAGATCATTACTCTGTCACACCCAGTTTCCAACTGTAACAAATAGCAGACAAGCACACAAAAACCGTCACTGTAAAAACAACAACAACAGCACGTGCATGTTCTGACTGATTCACGAGATGCGCACCTTAGTACCCAAACGGACTTTCACGTCAACCCTTTGCTTCTTTCCTTCCAGGATGCTCAGCAAATACTCCTGAAACACTCCGATTTTTGTAAAGAAGTGCTCGTTGTGCCAGCAGCCCTCCATGTTGTCGAAATCCACCCCCAGGTTGAGGAGGAAGCGGACGCTGCGGGGATCGAGCGCGATCTGCTGGGGTCTGCAGAGCAGCGCGCTCCTGTAGCGCTCATCCAACACCGTCAGTTTCAGCACCTTGCCCGAGCGAACAGCGACCAGTGCCGCAGTGAGTCCGATCGGACCCGAGCCCACAACCAGAACCGAGATGCGAGCCCGCCACTGTCGAATCCCGTCCAGGCTGACCTTCAATATCACGTAGAGCAGCACTGCGAGTAAAGTACTGAGCGCGGTGTCGTACGCCAGAGTCCCGTACTGCTCCTCCACGCTGCCGTTAAAGCGATTCACGAGGCTCTCCGCGTTCACCGGCTCCATGTCGTGATTAATGAAGCGACACGAGCATCACTTGTTGACGAGCTTTCATCTTCATCCGCGTTACATGTGAGCAGTAGGCTGAACGCGCACGAGCAGCTGCCCTGCACTTCTATCAAACCGATCTGAATTCTTGTGAATCATCACATAACGCATGTGGCATTATTAGAAACATAAGTGCGCTGACTAAATCACATGATAAACTATTCCCAGTATTCATCCATCTTTATCCAGCAGAAAGACACCAGTGGTATAGTCAATGCCCTGTCGGGGTCGAACCTCGCAGTGTTATATTCGGCTTTTATTGATTCGCTAGGGCTAAAAGTGTCAGGCTGATGGGATCCAGTCTTACAGGTTTTGCTGCACTGAACGACTGAAGCCATTGTAAACTAAAAAGAGCAAATGCAAGACACACAATGGTAAAACATGTGTTCAATGTTGAGTCAGATGATTGATGCAACCTTGTGTGCACATTTGCATTCAAATGATTGTCAACTGTTAAAACTATACATATAATGTATATGTGTGTTTACAGTGCATTCAACTTTTATCAGGCATTTCCTGAAACCAAACCCATTGTATTTCTGCCATCACGCACAACTGTTTGAGATTTCCATTTAATAATGCATTGTAGTTCTTTCATGTACAAGATTCATTTCAGGTCCATCTGAAGGTTATTTCCATTTAAGGGCTTCCCCTTAGTTACAGTTGCCATGGGATCAGGCTTTCAGCATCAAGCTTTCTAGCAAGCAAGCAGGGAAAAATCTTTCCAACTGAGTTGAATTGGGGAGAGATGGCAGAATGTTCTTTCCCTGAGATAGTAATATAGGACACAAAGCTGATGTTATGAAGCAAAAACACCAAAAAAATGAGACATCATTCTGAATACAGATCAATCACTGATGGATGTACACTGAATATACAACATAATGGTTTTCTTCTCCAAATTCTTTCTTAAAGGGGTAGTTCGGACAAAAATGAAAGTTCTGTCTTGAATTTCTCAACCTCAAGTCGTTTCAGATCTGTATAAATGCATTTGTTCTGTTAAACACAAAAACATATTTGGAAGAATGTTACCAACTTAGATTTGCCAACATCATTGACTACCCTAGTAGAAAACATGTAAATGGTATGTCAACGGTGCCCTAAAACTGTTTGCTTTCCTGAATCCTCCCAAATATCTCATTTTGTAAAAGAAAGAAATATATACAATAATTTTTTTCTAGACTATAGTCCAATGATGCCCCAGAAATGTCAGTTGCTAGATTCTTCCAAATATATTTCTTTGCGCTTAAGAAAACTAAGAAATGTGTAGATTGAGTAATTCATGACAAAACTTTCATTTTGGGGTGAATTATCCCTTTAATGTAGTGGTTAATGTGGTGGTAGTTCTCAAACTGGGGTCCGCAGATTCTGTGTAGGCCTATATAAATGTATCATCATTTTGATGCAATCAACATCAGAAAAATAAGCCCACCAACCCAAAGAAATTGTATTCCAGCATTGTATAACTTTGGTTAAATAAAAAATCAAAGTATAAGATTACAAGTCTTTATTTGGGGGGCCGCAAAGCAATGCACCCTACACAAAGGGGGCCTTACAACAAAAAGGTTTGAGAACCACTGCTTTCTGTTGAAGATTTACACACAAAATGGACTGGTGTTTTAAACAGTGTACGATCAGTTTATCTTTGAGTTTCTCCTATTTTTCTTTTGATGAACTTTTATCCAGAATAAATGTTTCTCTTGTGTCTGTTGCAGCTCATTAATATCCAAAGCTTTACTTTAAAGCAATTAACAAGCAAGCAAAACCTTATCTGAACACTCAATTACGTCTGTTTGCTTAGCATCATTGCTCATATCAGGTTAGGCCTTTTTGTTAAACGCTTATATTGTTGCACTGTTTGAGCTATGAATATACAGTACATGTTCTGTCACTGTCAAACACTATCACTCCTATCGATTTGCAGTCCAATAGTTGGTGTATCTAAGAGAGGTGAAGGAAAAGTAAATCGGAGGACATTGACGAGTAATCTGGGCATGATTTTGAGTCTTTGAATCCAAAACAAAACCACAGCTAGAGAAAGCACACATTCATGTAACTGGACTCAAGACCTTACGCTAGTTACTAAGATACAGTCCTGTTTGACAACTAGCCCCATGCAGTCTCTCTTGACACACTAGAAGGAACACACTATTTTTTATGCATTTTAAATCACGTGTGTCACATGCTAATGGCAATAAGTAAATGACAATGGAGTCAGCACCAGCAGTGATGGTTATAAGATCTCCGTGAGCACCTGGCAACCAAAGACACACAGAGAGAGGGAGAGAGAGAGAGAGAGAGAGAGAGAGAGAGAGAGAGAGAGAGAGCTGGATCGGGACTGATTCATCCGGAGAGAATCCAGGTGTTCATTAACTGCAGTTGAGCAGAGGAAGGCTGATACCACACAACAGGATGATGAGGAGACGGCCAGCTGACATTTGCCACGTCTCTAGGCAACACCATATTACTTCTGTGTTACGTCTATGTTAGTCACACAGGGACAAGCGTTCATATCATCATAATAATTACAGCGTGTGACTATCGAAATGAATAAGTATGGGTCAATATTTAACTTCGTCAGTTTGTTATCGATATTGACTCTGCTTACTTTATTAATTCACAATATTGTTTGTGTTCTTAATGCTTCTGCATTTTATTACTTTAGTCTGCCAGAGATTTGAGACTATGGAGGTTCAAGGTACGTCGTCCTATTGACTGCAGGTCACATCCAATGGCTTCAAATGAAGACACAACTGTGAACCTTTAAAGAAATAATAAATACCAATAGATGGAGGTATGTGAATAAGTGCATCACATGAGTACTTTTTAAGGAATTTTCAATGTGAACAGTACACTGTAAAAAAAGTAATTTTACAGAACTTTTTGATATTTTTACAGATTGTGATGTATTTGTTGAAATACAGTCAAAAACTGTGCAATTGCAAATTAACAAGCAAAAGATCGGGGAAATGTGATTCTACAGTTTATTTCTTACGCCCCAGCTGCCTTAACAAGATATATTTTTCTACTGTTTATTTTTGAAAAACGGTCCAAAACTAAAAAATTACAGGAAAGGAAAACAAATTAACAAGAAAAGTGGGGAAAAACATTACATACATCCTTATATTCTATAATTTAATAGGATAAACACATTCTACGGTATATTTCTGTTTTTTGTGGTTAGAAGGGATACAGGGATATATTCCTAAAATGTCACATGCTGGTATACTGTAGAAAAATCCTATTAAAAAATGAATTTTCCAGCAGCTGGGTGCCAGTAATAATCTGTTAAATAACAGTTGTGTCACATAAAAGTTCATGGTTTTCATGGTTTTCTTGTCAATTAAAAAAAATGTCATTGTAATCACAATGTAATCAAAAAAAATTTATTACAGTAATATTTTGTAAAATTACAGTTTATACAATGTACAATACAGACAGCTCACTCGGTTTTGGGATAGAGTCAAGTGTTTAAATACATTACCCAGACTTTGTTTTTTGTAAAAATTCTTAAACAGACTTTTACTTTCTGAAGGGACAAAGATTGAAAAGGGAAATCAGTGTGGAGGACATAATCACCATGTAAATCTTACCTAATGATATTTTAATAAGACCGGATTTGATGTCTCGGACAGGTCTTAAGCCAAATGGTGCTGCCTGCCATTGGGTCCATGTTTATCTATTCTGGCCTTCAGACCAGTTTCACATCAGTTTCAGTGTAACAAGGCATAACAGGATGTACCCGTGGTTTTAAAGGGATAGTTCACCCCAAAATGACACTTCTGTCATAATTTACTCCAAACCTGTATACATTTCTAGATAAACACAAAGGAAGATTTTCACAAGAATGTCAGTTGCTTAACATATTTCATGCCATTTACTGCCATGGTAGGGAAATAAATACTAAAAATGGGAGTGAATGAGACCTGTTTGGCTACTGACATTCTTCCAAATATCTTTCGTTGTGTTTAGCAGAACAAAGAAATACAGGTTTGGAACAACATGAGGGTCCGTTAATGATTGACAGAAGTTTCATTTTTGTGTGAACCATTCCTTTAAAATCCCACATGACTAACAAACTGACATCACACGTGTTCTTCAATTCTACCTAAAATGAACTTAAATTTCTCAGTTTCCCATTCCTCTCTGCTTGAAGTCTCCCCAACCGGAAACTTCTGAGGGTTCTTGCGTTAAACGTGTGCATAAAGCTCATTATGCCTCCAAACCAGACAGTATAGTAAAGGTCATGATGTTAAAAGCTAGAGCAGAACATGAGCATTCAAGAAAAAGAAGTCCGTCACCCTCTGGTGGTTGATGTTAGTGACTTAGTTAAAATGTCAAACAAAACTAAGGCGTAAAACCAATTCGAAACTCTTAATCCAACCATTTTAATGAGAACATTTAGATTTCACCATGTTGCGTTCAGTTTTTGTGTGCTTTTTTGTGTTCAAAATACACATATCAACCAAAAGATTTAGGTTCTTTCAATCCAAATAAAATGTGTATGATTAATCAGTACCACATTATAATAAACAACAATAGACACCTTGTTAAAAGGAGTGATATTTTTTTAATATTTAAAATTAATTACGCAACACGAGGCTTTTATCCTAGAAAAAGCATAAAGTGGGCGGGGCTTCGTGTTGGCGGTTATATCCACTGCGCTCAAGTACCGTTTAGCACAAGCGAACTCGTTTACGGATTTTTCTATCTGGCGTGTCGTTATTTCAGCGGATTAAGATCGTTTTCCTCAAACTGGTTCGTTGATGACCGCACATAGACATTTACGTGCAAAACGGACCCCTCTTTGGGTAAATTCTTGAACTTTTGTGCATTGTTGTTGGGTCGTAGTTAGCAGCGTTAGCAAGCGTGTTTATGTTTTGCATTAGAGCGCATGCTGATGCGTACACGCGTTTTAATGTGGAAGTTGTTTCGGTTTAAATCATTTGTGTTATTTGTTTGTTACTTATACGCACATTTGTTTGGACCACCAGACTCTTATTTTATCAGCAACATATAGGAAGCAACTTGCGAACTCGTTGATTCTGACTATGGGGTCTCCTGGAACTACTCACAATAAACATATTTATTCACAGTTGTTGTCTGTATATACAAGTTAAAGCTTCCCTGCACAGAAAGCAGACTTGCAACAGTAGGTAGGAATGCTGTGTAACTCGTGTGAATAGGACGTTATAACGTTACCTGTACATTGCGTTATAATGTGCGCTCTTACCGAAAAAGCACGTGATCTGAATGCACACGTAAGTGTTTCGGACTTTAATTCTTGCTTTTATATCCCACAGAATACTTTCAAAGATGGAGGATATGGAGGTGGACCCACAGACGGTGGTACCGGTGCATTCCAGGGAGGGGGATGTGATTGTAGTGTCTGAATCTGACAGCAGCACAGAGGAAGAAGATTCTTCCGTACAGACAACAGGCACCTCGGATAGCCTCGGGCTTTCATTCGTTGGGAATGGCCAAAGAGCACTTGGGTAAATAAATGTGTAATATGCGCCATCCAGATGTTCATAAGCACCAAAATGTTTGCGATCACAGGCAAGCTTATATATGGCCATTAGAGCACGTATGTAACCAAAGCTCCAAATACACACATCCATCCATCATAAAAGGAATCCATCCGACTTAAAGGGATACTTCACCTTCCAGTTGTTCCAAATCTGTATAAATTAGCTATTTGCAATAAACTGTTAATAACAAAACAAATCTTGCCCCCCATTTTTGACTTCCATTGCATTTTTCCTACTATGGGGGGCAAAATCTGTCTGGTTAGCATTATTCCAAATATCTTTCTCTGTGTTCATCACAACAAAGACACGTGCAGATTTGGAACAACTTGAAGGTGAGGAATTTAAGACAGAATTTAAATGTTTGGTTCAGGGGTTTGATGTAGGTTTTCTGAAGAGAAACAATAATCTCTATGTATATATTGGTCTCCAGCATCAATTTGAAATTAATTTAATTTTCTGTAAAGCATTGTGGGTTTCTATTGTTATGACTTTGTTCAAACCAAGTACAATTTGTAACCAAGATATGCAGAAATCCAGGACAAATCTACAGTATATCTGCTATATTAAGGTTGTTGTTTTACTTGTTGATTTAATGCCACTCTTGTCTTTGCATGAAGTTCAAATGCAGAGATCTTTACGCGTAACGGACTGGGTACCACAGAAGTTCTTCAGTCTCTCATCCGTACAGTGGCAGAGATGCGAAACACTTTCGATCAGAACCTAAGAAATACATCACACCCAGAGCCACAGACAGAACCTGTACTAAACTCCAGCCACGCAGCAACGACATTGACCACAACAACATCAGGTGAGTGAAAAATACAGACACAATACCGTTACCAACATTAAATGTAAGACTTCAGTTAAACAATTGAAATCTATTTTTAATGCTTAAGAAAAATGCGCAAAAAAATCATACTCATGACACCCAAATTTACATTTGTTGTTGATTGTTCGGAGGTCAACATTATTGTTCCCATATCGTTACGTCTTTTTTAAATGAATGTAAATGTTATCATTTCCATGTGCATGTTAAATGAACGTTTGTTTGCAGACGTCAGTGTTCCTACACAAGTGTCTGAAGTAACAGAGTCTGTAGCTCAACCGCAAGCACAGGCAGAAGCACAACCAGAACCACCAAAACAAGACACTGAGGTGAGCCATATATTGTCAAAATATTGGCCTGGTTTGCCTCTACAACCAAATAATATAATCGAATGTTAAGGTGGCTTAAGTTTTGTTTTGTCTTAAAATAACTTGAACAAAAACATCCATATTGCACTTGCTATTTATTGAAAATCACTGCATGTCAGACATTGGCAGTTTTACTCGCTTGTTTTTTATGTTTGTGTCTCATAGCCGGTCTCTGAGTCCGTACAGCAGTCTGCACCTGTTGTCAATCCTGCTGCACAGGCTGGTGGAGATGAGGAGGAGGGCGAGACCTGCTCCATCTGTTTTGAACCCTGGACCACGGCAGGCAACCACCGTTTGGCCGCTCTTCGCTGCGGTCACCTCTTTGGCCATGAGTGTATAAAGCGCTGGCTGGTGGAAGGAAATAAATGTCCACAGGTGGGTTTGGTGCTTAGACCGTTGTGTTCACTGTGTAAGTCTAATGTTGTTTTGGTTTGACTTAAGGTTAATATGTGATGGGGAGTCAAAGGTTACTCACACAGCTGACTTAACATTTAAATATAATGCTTATTTATGTCTCTTTAGTGTAATAAAAAGGCCAAACGGGACCACATCATCTTTCTTTATGCGCGGAGAGTCAAAGCCCTCGACAACACGGAAACAGTGCAACTGAAAAAGTACGAGCTTTAGACTTTATTACCCATTGTCATACCTGTTTCCTTTAAGTATGTGGCGTTTAGGATGGTCTCGGTTTCTTTGTTTGTGTAGATATTTAGAGGATGAACGGAGGTTACGCAGATTGGGAGAAGTGGAAGCCGCTCAGTGTCGTTTGCAGTTGCAGACGGTGAGAGATGAAAACACAAGACTACGGAATGAAATCGAGGTGGGTGTTCGGTCTTCTCTTCTTGAAGTCTTGCTTGGTAGTATTGGTCTACTGAAGTGGGTTTTTTGATGTCCAGTACATTTTTGTAAGGGTGGTCTCCTTAAAGACGATATATGATATAATACTACTTATTTTTGTGACAATCATATTGTCTGTTTTTTTAACATGTAGTTGTATATCCTGATCTGCGTAGGAGTTGAGAAGGTTGAGAGCTCAGGTGGCTTACAGTTCCTCACAGGGAGCGGCTCTGTCATTATCCCAGCGTCAGGAATCGTCCAGCGGTGGACATTACGTCTTCTCTAAGGCAGTGCTTGTATCTCAAGCAGGGGGGTGTCGGGTGTTGTCCCACTGCGAGCGTCTCGGGTGTCTTCTGGCATCCCAGCCGTCACCACAAGCAGCATTCATACCAGGTGGGTGTCTCGAATTTTAGAATTTATTAGCCTTGTTTTTGTTGCCATGTGAACATGGTTGTTTGGTGCTTCTCAGGCTATGGGGTGAAGAAGATCAGCACTGTCAATCTCAAACCCAGTCAGTACATCCCCATTCACTCCAAACAGATCAGAGGTCTCGCCTTCAGCCAACAGCAAGACAGCTTACTGCTTTCAGCCGCCCTGGACAACACCATCAAACTCACTAGGTAACAAACTAAAGTTGATGTCATTATAGAACGTTTTTGTATTTTGAGATTTTCATTTCTAAGAATATATAGACACCATGTAGCGTACTACTATAAATACTTACCAGTTACAAGTGCTCTATTTGGATATTTTCTGTGCAGCTTAATGGCCAACACTGTGGTCCAAACATACAACACCGGCAAACCTGTGTGGAGCTGCTGCTGGTGCCATGACAACAACAACTACATCTATGCGGGTCTAAGCAACGGCTCCGTGCTAGTGTACGACACACGTGACACCAGCACATTCGTCCAGGAGTTAGCGCCTTTGCGATCCAAGTGGGTTGAGTTGAACAGCATCAAGAAGTTTCTATTGGGTCATTTTGCGAGACGTATTGTACATGTAATGTCTAGATGTCTTCCTGTTTTGTACACACATAAAAATATATATGTGTATATAATTTAGTCTTAAATGTGTTTAGCATTTTATTCAGATCTGACTGTTTTGTTGGTTGTACAAATGTTTGTATTACTGTTGTGTATAAAAACCGGAAGTGCCTCTGGAGCAGAATTAATTGCGTCTTGCTAAATGGACTGTTGGATTGTTTTCATAAATGTGTAATTCATTTTGGGATATGTAAGTTTAGTATGTGTTTGAGTTGTTTTTAATGTTTTGTATTGCTGATCTACATTATTGCAGTTGTCCGGTGGTGTCTCTGTCCTACATCCCCCGTGCCGCCTCCAGTTCATTTCCATGCGGCGGTCTCATCGCCGGCACGCTGGAGGGTGGCTGCTTCTGGGAGCACAAGGAGGGAACTGTGTACACGCCTCACATTCTGCCTCTGGAGTCCGGTAACTGCACAGATATACAGGTGGAGCCGGACAGCAGACATGGTCTCGTCACATACAGGCCTGGTAATACTCTCATTTATATCACAATTTCATAAGATTTCGTCTTATTATTATTTGTCGAGTAGTGTTTGATGCTAAAATGAAACTGCATAATTGGGATTTAACAATATGGTATTTTTAAAAGCAGGGTTCCTCGTGGAATTTCTGGAATATCATGGAATTTTAAAAGGTCTATTCCAGACATTGAAAATCCTGGAATTTTATGTATTTTGTCGAAGGCATGGAATATCAGGGATGCTGTTTGTCAATTTAAATTTTAGTTTCCATTTATCAAAATGTAATTTTTCTACACTGTATTTTATATTGTTTGTTTTGCATATTGTTATGGTTATCTTCAGCACCATTTTATTCCCTTCACGCTTGGCAATAGCTCTTAACTAAGGCAAAATGCCAGAAAATGTACGTTTCAAGAGCTTTGGCTAAAATACGACCACTTTAAAAACTGGGTGTCCTTCATTTTAGGTCATGGAAATTCAAAAGTGAGGGAATTTGACATTTGGCTTCGAGTGGGAACCCTGTTAATAAATAAGCAGTTCTAGTATTTATTTCAGTTACGTTTCATCAATGTACATCGCGTAAAGAAACTTGCAATAACACCATGGATTTTGATACCATTTACTATTTTATTATTCATTTGTTATTGATAGATAATGCATTGATAATACACATACACTTGAGATGTTATGATATCGTTTTTGACTCTTCTTAACTGTTTATATTTTAAATCTGAATTTGTAAATGTTCTGTTCTATTGAGATGTTTCAACATACTGTTGTGGTTCTGTGCGGTCCAGGTCGATCAAACCCAGCATTGCGGTGTGTTTTGATGGAACTCAATCGTAGCCCTGAGTCAGACAACGGCCAGCCGCCTGTCTGCTCTTGTTCCCCGGTCCAGACTTTCACAGCCGGCTCCTCGTGCAAGTTACTAACCAAGAACGCTGTCTTTAAGAGTCCAGCTGGAGATGGATCCACATTAGTGTGCGCTGGAGATGAGAGCACAAACTCCACCATGGTGAGTAACTGTTTAACACAACTGCAGTCTACTTAGGATCGCCGTTGTGTTAACTGCGATTTCTGTGCAGGTATGGAATGCAGGAACGGGTGCCTTACTTCAGAAATTCCCTGCAGATCTTCCTGTACTGGACATCTGTCCGTTTGAGGTGAACCAGAGCAGTTATCTGGCATCTTTGACTGAGAAGATGTTAAAGATCTACAAATGGGAGTGACGTTGGGAGTGCCGGTTAACAGTTTTTTTGCATTATGACAGCTGCTACATTTGCAATAAACTCTATCCAGATTTTGTATTATGTTCTTTTTATACCTTGTTGCATCTCTGGCCATGCAATGAGACAAAAATTAGGAATGTCTTATATTTTGGTAAAATTCTCAGTCACTTGTGTTTTAAATGTGAATAATCAGTGTTCTGTTTTTTTATTGTATATATGTAAGTGTTTTTTATTGTTTTTAGCTTTAATAATACAATAAATACCTTTATGTTTTGAGAAACATCTGTGGAGAGTTACTCTTAAAATGTACTTTTTTTTATTGATTGTTATCAAACTACATCGAATTTTGAGATTCATATAATTCATATTTTAATGTGACTTTTCACATTAGACCATATATATCCATGGTCTCTAGAATATAACTAGGCAACCGTAACTCCTTAAGAATAAATTTGGAGTTATTCCTTCATGGATAAATTATTTTTCTCTCTAATGCCTTCATAACTTAATATAAAATATGTATATAAAATACTTTAATAAAAAGAAGGGCCTGAAGCAAAGGTGTGGGCCCTTTATGGACAGTACCTTGTGCTGGCAGGAATTACAGCTTTTGATCTGCAAAAAATTTCTTTCCAACCTTTATTAGATCGTACAATTAAACATGCTGTAATTAATATATATTTTTATCATATGAAGATCCTGTTATTGGGGCTGTCATCATATAAGATTTTCGTATAATCGTGGCCAAAATAATTCACGGTAGTTTTATTATTACAATATCGATCTAAACGTTTGTTTTGTGAATACATTAAAGTTGATATAACATTTGGTTTATTTTGCGTTGTCTCCATTTTAACCAACAAATCACGAGTGTAAGGATTAGAGAGAGTTTGTGAGACATTTTTTTTAAAAGCAATTATTCTGATAATTACAAAGCCATGCATTTACTTTATCTTTTATTGACTATTTTCTTTAACATATATTTAACCACAATGATATATTTTCATTTATGCATGCATTTGAATATTAATCTACATATCATTTCGTTTCACATTAAGAAGTATTCATAGGAACAATAGAATAGAATATTAGTTATTAGTGATATAATCAGAAACCATATTTAACCACATTTAATTCAAGATGAGTGTGAGCAAATGACCAAAATGTTTTAATGACTTAATGTTACAATCAGTATACCTGTTTAATGATTATTTACATAAAAATACTTATATAGCATGTTTAAGAATACTTTTCTAAATTTTACAGCAATATAAAATCCAGTGATGTCTGTGAGGCCTAAGGTTCAAATAAAGTTTAGAGGATGACATGCAGAAAACACTTTTTACATAGAACACCTGCACCTACCCCACACACATTTTGGTAAACAAGTCCAATTTATTACATATAGCCAAGGACGCCTTATGAGCTTTGCATATGGCCAAGGATATATTATGAGTTCACCAAGTTGTTTCACCGGAAGAGAACCGGAAAAGTGTCCAAATATGGGCACATGAATTATTTGTTTATGCGCCAACCAAGATTCCACGATTAAAAACGTATCCTGTTGCCTGGGATCTATTGGTGGCAGAGAGTTATTGCTCATTAAAAATAAGAGATAACCCGTTTGGTGTAACGGAAGACATCAGTTGCATCAGTTTTACTATAAATGTGGGCTTGAAAACACTGTAACTTTGGATGCTTTGGGAAGATCTCACTTTGTTTGATTCGAACAAATAAAGTTTACTCTTTGACACCTGGACCTTCTTTGTTTGAGCAATTTTTTGAAACTACAAGACCAATTTTCCACAACACTTTCCGATCGTTTTACCATTACGTGGTCTCACTAGAAATAATACACATAACTCATCCAGTGAGCATGTCAACGGTCCACGCGGAAAAGTAGCCTGTGGTGAGAAAATGACCACGTGACCGCTGCATGCTTCTTCAGCTGCGACATACACAATCATTGACACGTGAAAATAACATTAATAAAAAAATATCTGTAGAATAAGATTGCATCACTGAGGAAATCAAATAAACAAAAATAACATTTCGATCCTTCCCGGCCAATGAACGAGAACATCCGGGACTATTAACCCCGCCCCTTTCCATGTCTGTTTCATGCTAATTGTTGTGTTTGTTCTGTCGGAAGGAGATCGATCAAGTGACCCATCGGCTCTTTTCAGTCGACGTGGCCGATAGTTGAGCCCGATCACTGCGGCGCCCGGGTCACGACCGTAACTCAGCACTGCTTTATGGATAACTGACGCATCGTACTATGGAGGAGGCTTCCGCTAATGAATATTAATAAGGACACGTTACCCGCCTTCTACGAAACGACGTAAGCGGCGCTTATTCATACGCGAGGAGCCACGCCTACGTCGTAGTAGGATTCGTAATTTCGCCCAGCGAAGATGGCGGCGTGTAGACGTGTGCAGCGAGTTCTGCTGTTGATGTTCCTCTCCGGCTGGATATGTTGCGCTTACGGAGGCAAATCGCAGACCCTGGACGATGACAACGTTATGGATAATGTGGAGAGACGGAAGAATCAGGGGGGAGAGGGGAAAGCGCCGGCGGATGCGGCCTCGGACACGATCCGGCGCCGCGGTGCCTGGAAGCTCGCAGAGGAGGCGGCCTGTCGTGAAGACGTGATCCGGATCTGCCCCAAACACTCATGGAACAACAACCTGGCTGTGCTGGAATGCCTGCAGGACCCCAAAGACGTAAGAAAACGCGGCCGTTTGCGCGTTTTATTTAAAGTCTACGCCAGCACGTCAGCGTTGAAGTCAAACGAGAGCGATCGCGAGACTGTTACGTGCATGTAAGGGTGTGCTTGTGCGTTCGCGAGGTTAAATGTGATGTAGGCGCTGGAGAAGTATGTGCTCTATAGTATACAGTGCGTGTGCTGACATAATGTATAAATGACGTGAGACGATCTCAAGCTGCGTCGGCTTTCTGAATACGTGACGAGAAAAGGCCTCACGCGCACTAATGCACATGCAGTGACTGAGAGGCTTGACATCAGATACTGACAATTATAAATATCGAGTTTACGCGAAACACAATTCTTATTTATGGCCGTGCCTCAATCTCTAGTGTGTAGCTTACTTAAACAGAATTTTGTGACGTAACAGGCGAGCTCACTCGCTGCCCGCGTGACGTCGCGCACAAAACTCGTCGCTTCGTGACGTCACGCACACTCTCCGACTTATGGGAGTCTGTGATGTTATTTGTTTGCCCCCTAGACTCTAATTTGCTGGTGACGGCTTCTTTATTTGAATACTGTTTGTTGTCTTGGTTTGCCTATTGTTTGTTGACACACAACTGGATGTTTGAAGGACTGTATGATCACCAACATTTACATTTAGTCGTTTAGCAGACGCTTCTATCCAAAGCGACTTACAAAGAGTTCAAGGAGCAAATGGTCACAGTGTTTGCGTTCCCTGCAGGTGTTTGACCATTAAACACTGCGTGTCTAACAGATATGTCTGTGTCAGGTGAATACTGGTTACAGCTGAAGAACTTTCATTGCGAGTCGTGTCCTTATATGCTTGTTCTCATACTGAATGCTTCAGCTGTGTCACATAAAGCTCGTTCGTGCCGAAGAAGCAGTTTTCTGGATGTCTGTCACCTCCACAGACTTGTAATGTTTAACCCACAGAACCGGTCATCTGTGACACAAAAGATGACATTTTAGGAAAAATCTATCAATTTGTTCATCCAGTGGAAGACAATGGGGGCGAATGTTGGTCCAAACGGTTTTTCAGAACCGGTTTGAATGACATGAAGGCGAATAAATGATGAAAGAATGATCATTTTTGGGGATGACCAGTCTCTTAAATGCTCCTCGAATAGGGGTTAAAGATGAAGTTGCTGAACTTGCAGTATTTTTCTAAACAAAGCAAAAGTCACCAGATTGTTGAATGTTCATGAGGAAATATGATCAGGCTATAAAATATTGAAGACACATGCTATCCATTTTAAATGACTTCATTGCTTTGGATTGACTGACGCTCACACACACACAGTTCCTGTTACACACAGCATGAGAGGTGGAGTCAGAACAGGAACAGGTTGCTGTGTCTCGGATTGGATTTGCACGTCATTTTTAGTAACATTGTCACACTTATCAAGGCCTTCCGCTCAATGGGACTGAAGAGAATGCCATGCTGGAAATGAACGGCAAGCTGTTAACACTTGTGTGATGTGCCGATGATGCTTTCCATCTGGGCTTGTGTTTCGGCTGTTTAAATAAAGATCTGTATCAGGTTATTTCTGTACGACAGACCCTTCTGTTATTTGTTCATCACACACCCTCGGCTTGTAAATAAGAGCGTGCGTGTTAAGAAGAGCGATTTCTTAAGGGCGGAATGTTAATGTTGTGAAAATGCAGTCGGTTTGATTCAAGCTGGAAATGGCCTTTCATTTGTTAACTTTTAGAGACACACGCCGTCGTCAAACTTTCAGGCGCTTATGCCTTCGTCAGCTGTCATAGCTTTATTGTAAAATTGCCATGCCGAACATAGCTGGAACGCCATTACTGACAGTGATAAACAACCTTTGACTTTATTCTCTATAGCAGAGTGAATGCCGGAGGAAGGGATGGTTTAAAAAGTGTGTAAAGAGTGCGTGACTTTTTTGGACTGGCAGTGTATAGAGGTCGACCGATATGGGTGTTTCTCTGGCTGATTTTTAGAAATCATTTTCTTTGGCATAGGTGTTTTTGGCCGATATTTTCCATCTCATAAAATCGACGAATGGGTTTAAACAGCCATAAAAGAACGCCTACAGACATAATGCGCAAACAACAAGTCTGCATTAAAATTTTGGCTGAAGACTCAAAAGTTTGGTTTAATGACGATAAACGTACCAAGCAAGCAGAATGTTTTCTCTTCATTTCAGATTTCTAACACACACTTACAGTGTTCAGTGTGTCTCGGCTGTCAGAACAGGAAAAAGAAAGCCTCTCTATGTGTGTTTATCTGCCCCGGTTGCGTTCATTTGTAAATTGTGTGCACTTAGTTGGTCCATTTGATACAAAGATTGACCAAAACGCATCTTAATACCAAGTACAAACAGAGACCGACCCACAGACACATTTAAGCTATAGTGCACGTGTCGTCTTTAAACAAGGATTCTCCGTTTCACACGCCAGGGAGAGAAATTCTCCGGTACAGAAACAGTATTGATCACGTCAGAGTTTATAGCTATACAATACGGACAACTGTTATAATAAAGCCGCTGGGCTCATCGCCAGGTTTTGGTGTCCGTGCATTCATGTTCCCTAAACTATGAAGGCTCAATAACAATATAGTTCAAAAACGTTACTCGCATTCTCAAGCAGCATCATATTTTATCTATGAAATATACAAGGCTGGATGAAGAACGAAGGATACGAATAATTGCAGTCTTACTGTTTTCTTGTGAAGTTATCAGGCAGAGGGGGACATCAGTGTTATGTTGGATCCGGCCGAAGCCTTTACCGGGCCCTGAGCTGAATTTTATTTGGTGGTCCCCCTGTGCCCCCAATACTATTGAGTATTGTCAATGTTTGATTATTTGCACCTAGCACACCCAATTCTATTCGCAAGTTCTGTGATGTGTCTTTCTCTTTAAATGCTCCACACGCTGCCGACATGTTTGCGGCATTAACAAAAAACTTCTCTCGTTCTCGTTTGGTACGGCAGATAATTGTTGTTGTTGTCACGTTACAGGTGATGTGTAGGAGTGAGCCATCATCTTTCTGTTTATACTCTATTTTTTGTCATCTTTTTTTAGGAGACGGAAATCGCCGGAGAATGTAATCATGTAAGTGTTTGCATTTTATTTCTGTTGATGTTGAATAGTCTGTTTTAGGGCTTTGACATTTAACATGTTGGATTCTGCCTTTAATGGACCTGAAAATGTTTTATTTTCTCTTAAACAATAGGTTTATCATATATTTAAGATCTAGGCTTTTACATAAATATGATATAGATCAGGAGTGTATTGAAGCAAACATCTAAATGTTATCAGTCATAGAGTAGCTCCTAGTCTGTTTTTTTCTCACTTGCAAGACTACAATAACATGTTACTTCTATGTTGTTGAAATTTCGGTAGGCTGGTTTTCACATTGAGATAACCTAATTAAAACCTACAATTTCATAAAGTGACAAGTTATTATCATACTTAAGTTACAATGTATACACTTAAATATGCAGGCTCTGCAGCTCCCCCTTGTCTTTTATAGAGATGTGCAATAATCCGAAACCATCCAGATGAGGTCAAACAATGGCGATGAGATGATTATTTAATAATCGTGACAGCCCTTATAGATTATCAGATGAAAGGATACTTGATATTAACCTGAGTGGAAGATCTGAAAGGGATACTTCACCCATAAATGATACATTTAAACAGATTTGCAACAACTCGAAAGGTTTCATAACATTCAACATTGTTGGGTGAACTATCCCTTTAATGACATGATCTCAAGATGTTCATGCTGGTCCAGTCGTATCTTCTGTCAGATAAAATGGGTTTGTTCTTCTTTTCTAGCTGTTGTGGAATTACAAGTTCAACTTGACAAAAGATCCGAAGTTTGAGACCGTCGCCAGCGAGGTGTGCAAGAGTACCATCAGCGAGGTGAGTATGGATTCCCTGAATGTTTTGAATGATACAAATTGTATTAAAGTGAAAATGTTTATATGTATTTTTTAACGTAGATTAAGGAGTGCGCGACGGTGGAGCGTGGGAAGGGTTACCTGGTGTCTTGTTTGGTGGAACATCGCAGTAATATCTCAGAATACCAATGTAACCAGTACGTCACAAAGATGACCAGCATCATCTACAGCGATTTCCGCCTTATCTGCGGCTTCATGGAAAACTGCAAGGACGACATCAACACACTGCACTGTGGGAGCATCAACTTGGGCGAGAAGGTAAAACTCAAAGGGCCAGTCTGGAGTGCCAAGCATCCTAAGTACAGTCTATTTAAATGACAGTTTATTATTTTAACTTATGTATTCATTTGCCCATATAATGTTTATTCTAAAACATAAACCTACAAACGTCATCTCTTCATGATGCGTGTCTTGTGGTGAGGGAGTGAGACTGGTTCTAGCCATAGCTTCCAACGTCCAATAGATCCAATCTATTCCCGAAGGATGAAATTCAGCACCTCCCTACGTTTAATTTTGTGTCGTTTTACCCCCGATACGTCACAGTTCAGAATAAAACATCACTGCAACTTCTGTGACATGCCGACTTATAAAAAGCTATGTGAATTCATTTTATTTAAATGCCTTTTGAACAAGTAAAATAACAAATGTCTGAGCACAGTATTAAACTGCTATGAAGCTTCCATAATCCGTTTCATCATGGCATTGTGTTTTAAGCATTCTCTCTCTTTCCCTTCAGGATATCCACTCTCAGGGCGAGGTGATCGCGTGTCTGGAGAAAGGACTGGTGAGCGAAGCCGAAGAGCAGCCGGGTCAGTACACCATTAAAGAGGAATGTAAGAAAGCCATCATGCGCGTGGCTGAGCTCTCTTCCGATGACTTCCACCTAGACCGTCACCTCTACTTCGCCTGCCGCGAAGACCGCGAACGCTTTTGCGAAAACGTAACGTGAAACACTCTTGCTAATACGTGCCACCCGACGATTTTGCGTGCTATTAAATCTCTCGTTTCGTTTCTGTTTCAGACTCCAGCAGGAGAAGGAAAGGTCTATAAATGTCTTTTCAACCACAAGTTCGAGGAGAGCATGTCAGATAAAGTATGTTTGTTTTATTTCATTTCACATTTAAATGATTTATACACACTGCATGCACGTGCAGTATTAGACCGCGAAGTCTTGTTTTACGAATATGCGTCTTCGTGATCCGCAGTGTAAGGACGCCCTTTCCACTCGCCAGAAGCTAATAGCTCAGGACTATAAGGTCAGCTACACGCTGGCTAAAGCTTGCAAACCAGACCTGCGCAAATTCCGCTGCAACATGGATGCGGCGATGCCACGGGCCCGAGAGGCAAAACTCTCCTACCTCCTGCTGTGTCTGGAGTCAGCCGTACACAGAGGTAAAGCTGTGCGTGTATTTGTAGTGGAACGACGATAATGTTGTACACTAAATCTCATGGTTTGTTTTGCAGGTCAAACGGTGAGCGGTGAGTGTCAGGGGGAGATGTTGGACTACAGGCGGATGCTGATGGAAGATTTTTCCCTCAGTCCTGAGATCGTGCTGCACTGCAGAAACGAGATCGACACTCATTGCTCCGGCCTCCACCACAAGGGTCGAACCCTCCACTGCCTCATGAGAATGTCCCGGGACAAGGGCATCTTTGAAGGCCACTGCCAGAAAGCTGTGAGTTTTTGTATGAGCATCGTCTTGCTGGACGGTATACTGGCAATGCTAATGAATGCGTTAACTTTTTTCTGCGTCTGTTTGACTGTCTAATCTGTTTAATCTTTGGACGGTGATTCGCACGGAGGGCGAGGGGTTTCAGGGCTAGCAGGCGAAAGTTGGCATGTTACCAAATCATCTATTCTGCCTATTATGGTTGTTAGTTTAGCAAAATTATAAAAAAGGTTAATTTACGGCTGTCAAACGATTAATCGCAACTAATCGTTTACTAAATAAAAGTTTTTGTTAACGTAAAATATGTGTGCTAACTGTGTATAATAATGATGTATATATAAATACAAACACTTCCATGTTCAGTTCTAAGGAAAGCCAAAAGTTAGTCAATAACTGTTGAGCAGTTTTAATGTCATTTGACATACAATGAATATACAATAATATATTAATATAATTCCAATATAAAATAAATTGTTATAGCCACAAACAGACCGGAAGTTAACTTTGGGCCAGGTGTGTGTGGTCCCGATGATTACATTTAATAAAAATGTTTTCAAAATTAAAAAAACGGTTCGATATCATCCATAAAAACCCATATCGGTTCACCCTTTTTTTTGGCATTTTAAGAAACAACCAACACCTTGAAATGACAACATTTTCATGCACTTTGTATATTTTAGATGTAGCAGTGGGCCAGTTTGCTCCATCCTTGTTTTATTTCTCAGCACTTATTAATATTCACATCTCGTAAATAATGCATTTTTGGTTATATCGTCCAGCCCTCCTTGCTAGATGGTGTTGTTTAATTCGACACGGATGAGTACGTTTGTGCTCTTTCACCGTGTCTTAGTTCCTCTTGTTATTAATGAACTGAGGTGGAATTCATTCATTCATGAATGCGTGTAGCTCAGTTTTCATTCATATTAAATCCGGCGGCGGCTGTGATGAACGATGCTGATTATGGCTTCAACTGTCTGTATCCCATCAGCTCCAGACACTGATACAGGAAACGGACCCCGGGGCAGACTATCGCATCGACCGCGCTCTGAACGAGGCCTGCGAGTCCGTCATACAGACCGCCTGCAAACACATCCGCAACGGAGATCCCATGTGAGTGAATTTGTGTTTTCATTAAGTATACAGTTAGTCTGTCTTTTAGTTTATTTTATACTTAGCTTAAAAAAACTAAACTAATAATCCATTTCAGATTTATTGTGGTTCTTAAGTAACTTTATAAAATGTTTATTCATATTTCATTTCCATATTACATTTTTATGCACATGTCAGATACTTATTTAAAGCGACTTGTTTTCCCCCAAATCCATTCGCTGCTACACTTTAAGTTTCACTATTTACAACTGTTATTCATATTAACAGATTTGTGTCCTTTTTTATTTACATGATCAACACTGCTTAAGAAAAGCAAATAGTGGTTTGTTAAAGCAAAGGGGGGTTGACATACTTGTAACAAGGACTGTTGTGCCACATCATATAATAACGTGAACTGTGTTTTCACTCTTGCCAAACCAGTTTGACAGTAAACATTTCAGTCTGTTGATTTTGCTGGGTTGTGTGTCACATGTATGTGATACTTAAAACCTAAAGGGAAAGTTCATCCAAAAATAAACATTATTTCAAAAAAGTTTCTGTATACATTTCTTTGTTTGGTTGAACACAGAGAAAGATATTTGGACAAATGATTGTAACCAAACAGGTTGTGGACACAGTAGAAAAAACAAAAGACGATATTTTGAAGAATGAAGGAAAGCAAACAGTTCTTGGGCACTTTTGACTACCATTGTCATTTTTCCTACTATGGGAGTCAGTGGGGTCCCAGAACTGTTTGGTTACAAGCGTTCGTCCAGATATCTTCCTCTGTGTTCAACCAAACCAAGATATGTATACAGGTTTGGACAACTGGAGAATGAGTAATTCATGACGTCATTTTCATTCTTGGCTGAACTATCACTTTTATCACGTGTACCCAACACGGTCATATTAAAATCTATTTAAAATTCATGGACTTTTATCATTTTAATGCGTGTAGAGAAGAGGTGCTTGCTTTAGGATGATGGTGAATGTTGTGTGTTTAGGATCTTGTCGTGTCTTATGGAACATCTGTACACGGATAAAATGGTTGAAGGCTGTGAACAGCGATTACTGGAGCTACAGTACTTCATCTCCAGAGACTGGAAGTGAGTGAAAACTTACATTTTCTGTGTACCCAGCTCATCATCTTGACATGCAAGATCTCATCCAGGATCTTTCAATTCCATAACATATTTTGAACTTGAACATTAACCAACAACCATGTAACGATGAAATCGACAGCTGTAAAACAGATTCTCTGTTTTTCTGTCATTTTGCTTGTAGGCTGGACCCCATCCTGTACAAAAAGTGTCAGAACGACGCCGCTCGCATTTGTCATACTCGCGGCTGGAACGAGACCAGCGAGTTCATGCCACCCGGGGCCGTTTTCTCCTGTCTGTACCGCCACGCTTACCGCACAGAGATGCAGGGCCGACGGGTACGAGCGCTTTGTGAAACATATTGAACACTGTACTTATTTTTAAGATGTAACTGATGGTAAGAATAGCTTATCTGACGCTTCCTGAATGTAACCGTAGGGTGCATCAGAAAGTTCAGATGTAAATACGAAAGTAAGTGCGAGTGTAAGTATCCTCTGGTGCTTTAAGGGACTGAATCTCACGGGTCCTGCTGAGCTTATGTCCAGGTCACTATATCCCAAAACATCAAATGCAGAATACAGGAAGTTTGATTTGCATGAGGGGAATGATGTCTGTTTCAGTGCAGTATTGCTATCCTGCTTTATTAGTTTTTTTAAATGTCTAGTTTTTCTTTAAACGAAAACACAGACATGGGTATTTGAATACAGTAATTCTCATTATCAGCATGTGAACAAAAACATTTAAAGCTACAATCTGGAAAGTTAACCCATGACCAATGGGCTAGTTGCACAAGATGGCGCCGGCAAGCTTTTTGCAAAACCAGGGTCGGCAGACTAATTTCCGGTCGTATAACGCTATCAAGATGTTTTGCCTCAACCAAGTGCTCAGAAATGTAAAAAGAGGATATATTACTTCTAAAGACACCCATATTTGCCGGCACAAATTCCCGTACAATAGCTACGTTTACGGAGACACATCGGATTGATTTTATTTATATTGTGCAAACAGCACGTAAAAAGTGTACAGTTTATAAAGGCAGAGTAATGTCTCGGAGTAATGACATTGGTCCATGCAAAGCTAGCTAGTGTTATACGAACGGATATTACTCTCCCGACCATGGCATACCAAGAGCTCACCGACACCATCTTGTGAAACTAGCGAATTACATAAGAACAATGTTGAAAACCCATTTGAGATTAAAGTTACGAAATCCGTTTGATGTCATTTAACTTCAGCATGCATGCAGAAAAACACGTAATCTGCAATTTTATGTTTCAAACAGAGAGGCAAAAGCTACAGATTGCAGCTTCAAAGCTTGTTATTTACACTCTCGCTGTCATAAAACATAATCTTTAGGCCCATTATTTGGTTTTTGTAGTGATATTAGCTGGACATGTGTCGGACGGGCTTGGTGACGTTCACCCTTATAGTAAACAGGCTTAGCTTTAAAATGCATGTGAGAAACAAACTATCAGTCTCTTTCTCTCTTTACAAGGACTGATAACCACATTCACGGCTTGGGTTATAAATGTTGTATTAATAGGTAATTTGCTCAAATGATCAGGGTTTTGGGGTAATCATTTTACACATTTAATTCTAATATCAATCGTGCGAAATTCAAGACAATCAGAGACAGATTTAGAGGAGTGTTTGAGTTTGGTTGGTTGTGGGTCTGTTCATGCGATTGCACATAAATGCGTATACTGACTCATGAGAGTGAATCTGTAGTTATCTCGGGACTGTAAAACGGAAGTTCAGCGGATCCTCCACCAGAGGGCGCTGGATGTTAAACTGGATCCCGAACTGCAGCAGCGATGCATGACGGATCTCGGAAAGTGGTGCAGTGAAAAGACCGACACTGGACAGGTCAGTAGCATGATATAGATATATTGCCAAATATACGACGCAAAACAATTTAAGTTTGTCAGATGAATTGGATTTTTACATTGAAAATGACACAACCAACATGCATATGTTGCACATTATACGTGCAACTTAATTGACACGTTGCTTTGTTGTTTTGCAGGAGTTGGAGTGTTTGCAGGATCATTTGGAAGATCTCGTCCCTAACTGCCGTGATGTCGTCGGAAACCTCACTGAACTGGAATCTGAGGTATAACATTTATCGTTGTATTGACGTTTTGCTGGCGTTTCGCACTTAAATGGAAAAAGCCTCGATGTTGAGTCTGTGTGCATTCAGTGCTGTGGAGTTGAGATCCGTAGGGTGATTTTCATGTCTGTGTTTGTGATCTTTTAGGACATTCAGATTGAGGCTTTGTTGATTCGAGCTTGTGAGCCCGTCATTCAATCTTACTGTCATGTAAGTCACACGCCTAATTTATTTCTATTAGTTATTAAGGCTGCAATCCATAGCATCAAATTGTAAACATATTTAAAATGATGACAAAAAAACATTTAAAAGCAAATATAAATATCAAAATATAAACTTAGAGGTTGCAGTGTTTTGTACATTTTTACGTAAAAAAAGGCATATACATGCATGGTGATATGGTATAATTTTCTATTAGTATGTGTATCTCAATAATAATAATTTGTCTTATAATAATAATAATAATAATATCTCTCTCTCTCCTCCTGTCTGTTTGGTAGGAGGTGGCTGATAATCAGATAGACACCGGGGATCTGATGGACTGTCTGGTTGCCAATAAGAACCAGAAGGAAATGAATGAGAAATGTGTTGTCGGAGTCACACACTTCCAACTGGTGCGTCTCCCCGTCACATCTTCCTTTTCATTACCGTTGTCTTTTTGTTCTCTCTTTTCAATCCACCATCTCTCCATCATCCTCAGATCCAGATGAAGGACTTCCGCTTCTCATACAAGTTCAAGATGGCGTGCAAGGAGGACGTGCTCAAACTGTGTCCCAACATCAAAAAGAAGTGAGAGCAAACGTTCGACCGTTAAATCTGTCAGAGATCGCCTGTTAGTTTTCGCCTAAATATGGAATAAGGAGCATTTCCCACCAATGCTGTATTTAACAAGGATGATGTTGAATGAATGTAATGAAAATACAACGGAGATGTGGTCGTTGATGTGAATGAAATGTCTTCTAGTGGGGATGAACGCATGGATGAAGTGTGGTAAGATGTTTGGTTTCTTCTCAGGGTGGATGTGGTGATCTGTCTCAGCACCACTGTCAGGAACGACACACTTCAGGAAGTTAAAGACCAGCGGGTTTCCTTGAAATGCCGCAAACAGCTCCGAGTGGAAGAGCTGGAGATGGTGAGTGTTTTGAACCATTCTTCTGCTCCCTTCTTGTTAAACGATACAGTATTGTTGCTCTCAGCGTACTGTAGGTAAATATTAGCATTCATTGTGTGATACGTTTCCACATGAGGAAGTTGAGGTTTGTAAATGTTGTGTTGTGCAGTCTGAAGACATCCGTCTTGAGCCGGATCTGTACGAGAGCTGTCGACAGGACATCAAACAGCACTGTCAGAATGTGGTGTTCGGAAACGCTCAGGTAACATCTCACACCTTCCCCTTATATCCCTGTTACATATCAGCGCCTGGTTGATACCTAGACCGAGTTTGTTAACATTAGTAAATGTATTAACCAACGCAAACTAACAGAGAATGACATGCTCCGAAAGTCTGCGCCATGCTTGCTATATCCAGTGATTTTGGTTATGTTACTTCATTATAATTTTTTGTATCACTCAGCTCAAAGATCAGTCTAAGTTACGAACCCTGTGCATTGACAGACAAGGTGATAATTCATATTTAAATGCCGGAACATTCAGTAAGTGACAAATGTTTGGACTCGGCACTAAAGATGCAGAGACATGCGATGCTGCACTGGGTCATAGCCAGACCTCGCGTGCATCATAAATAATATTCTTGCCGGCACAGTTCATACCCGTCTGCTAAGCCTATAACCAAAATGGCATGACGTCCATATTGCATAACACCCCTGGGAAGATTTGACTGTGAGATTGGTAGTCAAATCAGGCTCTTCCTATTGAAGCATTGGATCTTCGACTATTTTAGGTTTTAAAGCTCGACTTGTATGTATTGTTGTGTGATATTTTGTTTTTGTGCAAAAGGTGATCGAATGTCTGAAGGAGAACAAGAAGGTGTTGCATCCACACTGTCATCAGAAGGTCTTCAAACTACAGGAAACCGAAATGATGGACCCAGAACTGGACTTTCAGCTCATGAGGGTTTGCAAGCAGATGATCAGGGTGTGTGTCTTGACCATTAACAACTCGTATGACTTGTACGCTTCATGTTCACTTGTTTGAATGCGTTCGAATTGTGTCTTCTGTGAAATCCTACAGCGTTTCTGCACCGAGACGGATTCAAAGAACATTTTACAGTGTCTCAAACAAAACAAAAACAGCGAGCTTATGGACCCTAAATGCAAACAGATGATAACCAAAAGACAGATCACCCAGAACACAGGTACAACCATTACTACAACCACACACTGTTTACAAGAGAGCAAACATAATTTGTTTGACATCAGTTTAGTCTTCGAATACATGTTTCAAGACTCAACAAACGCACCGTGTAAAAACAGACAGATGACAACAAAAACACGGAGGTGGAGTTGAACTGGCTTTAATTCATTCATGTGCAGAATGACACCCTCTGTTGATCTCTATTTTAGATTATCGTCTGAACCCTGTGCTCAGGAAGTCGTGCAAGGCTGACATCCCCAAATTTTGCCAGAGCATTCTGAACAAGGCCACGGATGACAATGAGCTGGAGGGAGAGGTTATCTCCTGTCTCAAACTCAAATATGCAGACCAGGTTCGTAGCCGCCTGAACACATCTGTACAAAAGTGCGTTCACACTGAGAACCAGTACAGCAACTTGAACCCATTTAGATTTTCATGAGTTGTGCGACAAATCGAGTAAATGTGAGTTTTTTATGAATGTATTTTACCATTCGCCATGAAATGTGTGGGTGCCGATCTGGCATTAAAAAGTACGTTTTTACTGACCGTCATAAGAATCTCAAGAAAAATACTGAATGGATGTACATTTTTTGGAGAACTGTTTCTTTAAGGTCATGCGAATGAGCAGTGTGATGGGCGGAGCTTATATGAGCCATTGTGTGACCGATATGATGTTTGCAACATCTTTTAGTTTTATTCACTCGATGACTCACTAGAGAAAAACGTGTCTGTGTGTCCAGCGTCTTTCTCCGGACTGTGAGGATCAGATCCGTGTGATCCTGCAGGAGTCTGCTCTGGACTACAGACTGGACCCGCAGCTGCAGCTGCAGTGCTCTGATGAGGTAACATCCACCTTGTGAGCATCTTCATCTGAGACG
The DNA here is from genome assembly GCF_947034865.1 of Barbatula barbatula. Classification (NCBI taxonomy): domain Eukaryota; kingdom Metazoa; phylum Chordata; class Actinopteri; order Cypriniformes; family Nemacheilidae; genus Barbatula; species Barbatula barbatula. The sequence continues at coordinate 4,476,080 of NC_136788.1, forward strand.
CTTGCAGTGACTGACCGTGTGTGTGTGTGTGTCAGATCCCACGGCTCTGTGCGGAGGAAGTGGCGGCGCAGGAGCAGACGGGTCAGGTCGAGGAGTGTCTGAAATTTAACCTGCTGAAGATCAAACACGAAGGCTGTAAAAAAGTAAGACCTCTTTCCACTCAAATGTGCATTATAGCATGTCTGTCTCATGCCTTAATCTTCTTCACCTCAGTAACAGTAATGCATTTTTTTGTAATAAATAAACAATGATATGAGAAAAGAAAATCGGGATTTATTGTTTTCGAAATTAAGATTTTATTAGTCAGTATGTATGTGGCGTGCTTATTTATATGTATATATGAATACGCAAACATACATGTAATATATAGTCAAGAAATATAAGTAATATAATTTGCATGATGTATAAAAACATATTTAAATAGAAATGATTTATCATCGACATTTTATATCAACGCAAACATTTATTTTCGAGTCGATTAATCACGACTTATCAATTTGATGACACAACTTTATTTATGTTTATTATCATGTGTGTACTATCAAAACTCGTTGAGGGTAAACGTAACAGTCATCTAGGTTCCATGTAATCGTTCCCTTACGCTTGCAATGTCCTGACACTTTCCCACTTTAGGAGGTTCTGAACATTCTGAAGGAAAGCAAAGCAGATATTTTTGTGGATCCAGTTCTACACACGGCCTGCGCTCTGGACATCAAACACCAGTGTGCCGCCATCCCACCGGGCAGAGGAAGACGTATGTAATTCTCACGCGGGACGATGATCTTACTCCGCTAATCACTTTATCGGTGGTGATGATGATTGGCGTTTATGTGTGTTTTGTACAGAGATGTCCTGTCTTATGGAAGCTCTTCAGGACAAGCGTGTGAGACTACAGCCTGAGTGTAAGAAGAGATTACAGGATCGCATCGACATGTGGAGTTTTGCTGCCAAGGTAAACGCACATCAGAATGTAACTTGCCTCCAGCCTCTGTTTGTCGAATAAGTCGTGAGGCCGTTCCCCTTATTCTTGTGTCTAGAGCTGCTGTTTGCAAGAAGATTGTACCAACATTTGTAAAACAAGCTGATTTTGTCAAAAGAAACGGTCACATTAGACTTTCAATTCTATTGACTTCCATTCATATTAGTGCTGTCAGATCCAACATAAATGTTTGTGTTTATATTAAACAAATATCAACATAAATATTTAACTAAAACATGGTTTACATTACATTACTGTAAATACATAATATTCCCATTTATAAAGTATATACATGCATGTTTGTGTATTCATATATATATATATATAAACATGCCAAAGACAAACATTTGGGATTTGACATCATTCACGCATGTAAACGCTGCAGACCCTATTCACAAAAGATACGCTTTACAGTTTATTGAACCTTAACCTACAAATTCGTATCATGTGATGACGTGTGGCCAATAGATGATCAACGCGTGACAGGTGAAGAAAACACTGAAAAGAATTTTCTTGTACTCTCAATTTAATGCAAAACAGCAGGGCTAGTCAACTGGCAGCCGGCGGGCCAAATGCGGCCCGCCAATCATCTTTACCTTGGCCTGCCTTCACATTTCAAATAAGCGAAGAGACTTAAAAAAAACACCTTGAGACGCCTCAACGCTGCTACATTCAATACAGAAGTAATATTCATAACAAATAAAAGTGATTTGATCGGTCTGTCCATCTTATTTGTAACGTTATAATCGGCAATCCACAGCCACGGGCAGTCGGTTTGCGCACGCGATAGGTGGCGTTCCAAAACACGTCTTGTGCCCTTGAAAGTTACTGCAGGAAGGCTACACCACGTGAACGGTTGTCTAAGATAAGGAAAAACTGTGTTATTTGATGTAAATTTACGAAAACAGTTGTTTATCTCCCTCCAGAACTCGCACTACAAAGGATCTGCCCTATTAAGTGCATGGGGCACATAAGTGCGATTGGAATTCACTTGAAGATGCGATAAAAGTGTTCAGTTTTTTGCACAGATCAACGGATTCTTTTTATAAGACGCCAGTTTAACGTCGAGGGGCAGGGATTACATTTGTGCTGAAAATATTAGCGTTTTTGACTTTCCTTGATTTTTGAGTTTTATTAGTTCAACCAAATCTATTCCTAAATATCTCCTTGAAAAAACAATGCCACCCACATCTTGGTTGATGGACTGGGGTGAGTAAATGAACAGCTATTTTATCTTTGGGTAAACTAATGCATCAAGGAATATAAAATACAATCAAAAAGACAAAATCCCTTTAAATTAAATATGCAGTCAGATATTGCATGTGCCTTTTTATGATGTTTTAAAATATGATCTAAAAGTAACGGCAACAAAATGGAATAAATAACAAAAATACAAAATTACAGAAGAAATGAGGATATGGTAAAAAAACTGGCTCGCATCCCATTTATACTCTTAGAATCTGTCCCTCAAGGAAAAATAGTTGAACACCCCTGATATATAGCTTGAAAATAACAAAAGCGACACAAACTGTACAAATATGTCGTAATATGACTTATTTAATAAAAAAACAGACATTTTTTTTCTGTTTTTGTTTCAGCACATTTTGCATATGCTTGGTTGTCTGTTTGTAAATCAATCATTGACATAGTTAAACGTGTATTTTCTTGATATCCAATGTCAGGCTCACGATTGTTCTTTACCGGTTTCATGTTATGTATGTGTATTGTGTTTAAGTATTTTTATGACTATCAGTAAATGATCGTGGTATCTATGAATATCGACGTCGCTATAGCTTTTCTCACATTTTTGTGTTGTCTCTTTAATAGGTAGCGCCTGCCGAAGGTTTTTCCGACTTAGCCGGTCAGGTCTTTACGTCCCCCGCCAAGACGTACATCCTAAGCATGCTGGCGATGTCCGTGGTCCTGCTCTTCCTCATGGGTCTGCTGTGCGGTCGCATTACCAAGCGTGTGACGCAGGAGTTGAAGGACAGGTAGAAAGCGGGCCGACATGCAGGGGAATGGCTTCGGCTCCCCCTGCAGGCCAACACGGCCCATTACACCCCACACACCATTCTCCGTCCTGGGCCGGGGAAGGACACTGGGGTCGCTTAAGCGAACTTGACGGAGGGGAAGGGTGTTTAGACTCGTGCTGTGTGTGCATTTTTGTGGTGCCGCCAACGGCCACAATGGGACCCAGATTTAATTGCTACACACTTTGTTTTTGTTTTCCCTGACTGTGCTTGTCCAACGTCATCGCCTGAATCTCAACGAATAAACCTGCCTGCTGCGGACCGACGAGTGTCCTTCCCGCCCGCTTCTGAGCGCATTTGCGTTCTCTGCGAACACGAGCCAGCACCAATCAACTCTGCTCTCTTCAACTACAAGCATTAATGTCAGAGACTTTGTTTTTCTTTCCCACTGAACGCTTTTATTTATTGTTGACGCTTGGCTGTTTTGGATTGTGGTAGCAGGGAGTTCCGTGTCTTTTCGCTTTTGTTCTCATTTCGCTTTTTGTTTACTGCTTGATACTTGTGCACAGGCGGCAGATTGTCGCAGTTTGTGACACAAACGTTTAAGGAAGCAGCCAATTGCTGAATATGTGCTTACTCACAACTGAACGGATGTGTGTTTGTGCCTTTCTGCCCGTCCTAGCGAGAGAATTTTATTTTTTATTATGTCAATGAATTTGTTTCATCATGGGTTGGGACATTTCCTACCAGTCTTTCTGTTTTGGGTTGGCTTCTTGGTTGCATATGGCGCGAATATACGGCGCTTGTCAGTTTCCAACATTGGTGTTGTCTTAACCGAGCCGCCGGCGCCAGATTTACAGCCCTAAGGAAACGACAGATAATAAAGATTCCAATATGTCCATTTGTGATGACATCGCAAATCAAATGGCACGGGCTGAGCTCATGATAGGAGACGTCCAAGTTTATTTGCGGGAGAATGTGTCCCGCTCACTCGCGTTGGCCGTGTTATAGAAGTATCCGATCTGACGTTAGCTCTCTGGGGGTCGGCTGATCATATTTTCATAGTGCCATTCTATCGGACCTTTGATATCTGTGAATAAAATTCATGCTGTCGACCTTCACTCACGTCTTTGTCATCATTATGTTTACATTCAGATGTTATAAAGTGAAGGTCATTATAAGGGCGGTGGACTTTGTTTTAAACACTCCATGTTTTGGAAATAAGCATCTCCTCGCAGTTGGTCATATTGCTGTGATTTTAAAATCATTGCCGTCCTTTATCTCCACAGTTTTGAAGTTATATTTTGCTTTTCCCAAACGCGAAATGGATTGGTTACGGAGGGTTGTGGTCTATTATGAACCGTATTACTGTTCAGTCACGTAAATACGGTTCATTGAAAATCACAAACGGTTATTGTCAAATGAGTTGCTTCTTTATTTCATTCGTACCTTCTGACTTTTTTTCTATTCATATGGTCGTAAATCCTTTCATTCTTTTATACAATGGAACGATGTTACTGTACCTCTGCGTCTCTGCCTTTCAGTTGTATCGCTCGGTTTATATGCTTTTGTACAAAATGACATTAAAGTGGTCTTTGGTTATCGTGTTTGTGCATCCAAGCTGTGCTTTAAAAAGCTGAATTCATGTCATAACGCATCTGTACTGTAAATAGCTGTAACATATATTATCAGAGGATTATGGGTATTGTGACAAACTCTGCCTTAACTTTTGAAGTTTTCTTTGCCAAGATCTTGGTCAGTCATGGGTAGCACCCTTAAACAAGAACAGGAAAGGATACATTCCAGGTAACTAAAAGAAACATAATTTATTCTGGTAAATCGGTTTAAATGACTTCTGTCCGGTGGAATGTATCCTAGTTTTGAAAATCAGAAGCAATTTGGATGCGAAACATATGATGTATATTTGAGGTAATACACCAAATGCGCTTTTTTTATTCTATGTTCCTGCGTCATATTGATCAGTAAGTTTGCGATTTGGGTTTCTGGCCAAAAAGAACCATTTTCGAAGCTAAAGCGGTCCCGCTTTTCTCTTCATTTCAGAATTTTTCTCACTTAGCCGCATATACTGTACTTTCTTTTCTACATCCACTGTTGTGTTTTCATTGTTTTGAAGTGTATATTGATACAAATTACTTACACTTTGGTATTTGTAGGTATAACCATATTTCAATCACAGGAACCCATAAGGTCTCACACAAGTAATTCAATTTTAACAAGTATTGATTGGTTTGGGTTAAAACTGGACTTTTAAGTATCTGAAGATCCCATTTTGGTTGATACATACAATTGGTTGTTTACTAAGATGAAACGTGCGCCACAAATTTAAGGATTTAAGTAAAGAAAACCATCATTTGTAAAAAAAAATTATAAATAAATATACTTTTGCATGTGGTGTCAAAAATGAAATGTTGGGTAAATATGCGTCATCGTCAAGAGAAATCATAAAGGCTTCATTTTGAGGTGAAATGTATCCCCGATGTAGTCTTCCTCACATAATGTTGTATTCATGCAAGTGCACAACCTCTAAGTAGTTTGTATCAATGCCGTAAGTTTGTAGCTGTGACGTTGACTGGATGAAACTGGGTAACTATTTGGTCAACTCTTCATTGTTTTGTTTTTGAACGAGTTCAACTAACACTGGTGTATCGGTCATCTGCACACACCGCCCCTTCACAACCACTGCTTCCTGTCTGTCAAATCAACGTGGTTTATGATGGAAATGATAAATGATTGCGATGAATTGTTTTTGTATTTTCTTTCAGTGTACAAATTTATTATGAAAAGTACAGATATAACAGAATAACTCGAGCTTTTTTGTCTTTCTTTTTATGATCTGTAATTTGATTTGGACCGGTGATAATAAAATTGATCTGATGGTTTGTATCTGCTGTACATTTCTTCATGTTTCTTTATAAATGACTACTCTGGAATCACATTTCGTGTTTCGGCATCCTAAAGCAGGATACAACGTATTGTGGTTGTCCTTCTGAAATCTTTGTATTTTGTTGTTTTTCCATCATTTATGTTTGTTTGTCACACTGGGTATTGCAAATATCTAACCAATAAGAAGTTAAAAAGTGCCTGTCATATTTGACAACATGGTATTCAATCATTTAAAAAGTACAGTGGTTTTTCATTTTTAAAAAATGTGAATTTGGACATCTCAGATTTCAGAAGGACGGCAACGATATGTTTAATAATTAGATGCCTTTCCTTCATTTCAAATGAAGTTGATATCAGAAAATGGTTTGTTTCACTTATGTAGTAGGTATCACACAAACATGACTGTAAATATAAAAAAATGAAAGTCTTTTATTTTATAAAAAAATGTTTTAACATCTCCGTGTAAGTGCCGTATATAGCCTTGCTTACACAAGCACACGTCAGGAGTGTGGACATGGCATCTTCATGGTCTTGTGTGGGCTGAATCACACCACGGTGTAACATTCCCTTTGAGTTTCTATGTTTCTGTTGTGTGGCAAATCTAAGGTATCCTAAGGTAAAGCTGCATAAACATCTGTCGAATTGAAAAGAAATGTGTAAAGACCAATTGTAAATAATCCTGGTCTAGAAGCTCTTCCACTACAAATAACAACAGCAGAACATTTAAAGGCTATTAAAGTATAAATCGCTGATGTCCTTCTGGAACTTAGTATCTCCATATTTCATGTTTGAATTTTTTGCCATAATTCATTGTTTGTCACAATTAAAAATTATTAAAAAAGTGCTTGTTAACCTTCACAACGCTGTATGCAAATATTTCCATTTCCTAGAGAAATTGTGAATTTAGACAACCAAAGGTCTAAGGACAGCGACGATGGGATTTCCCTGATGGCCCACATACAGTACATCTGGAAAATGTCTTTTTGATATCTGCAAGACATTTTTTTTATTATTGTGTGCACATCTGCAATACGTAAGATGTGACCATGGACAACAAAACCAGTCTTAAGCACGGGAATATTTGTGGCAATAGGTATGAGTCAACACCTAAATATATAAAAACTTTATTTTTGTGACTGGATGCAACAAAAATGGTGGGAAACACGCCTACAAACATGGATCCCTGCTGCCTGCTGTTTGGGAATGATCCACTCAAGTTTGCTATCTTTGTAAACCTTCGAATTTCGAGTTCATCTGCTCTCCTCAATCTCATAACAGCGGTAAGATAATAGAGAGCGTTTAAACAATCTTGTTTCTTCTTATCAACGCCTGCTACTCCACCTCTGATGGACAACTTTAAAAACAGCCAAGAATTGCCCAATCCTCCCAAAACACACTTCAAAGCTTATTTATTCAGCCCTTAGATGATGTTTATATCGTAATTTCCAAGAATTGACTTTTGGTTTTCACATAGAAATCTAGAAGACGTCTGTAGGATGCTTATGATTGAATGTATGTAAAACTCCCCTTTCTAAGATGTTTAGAAGACGTTTTTACGCAGCAGATGTTTTCCAGATCTTAAGCAGACACCTGTGCTATCTGGTATGTGACCAATCAGGTTTACATTTTTTTTGTAGGGATTCGTTAATAAATTATCTTAAAACTTGACTGCTATATAAACATAGAACACCCTTTTTCACAAAATGTTTTAATTTAAAAAGTATTGAACAAATATGTTTTTGTATTCATGGAGGAACTATAAATTGGGTGGGAAAGATCAGAAAAAATGGTTTTAAAGCCTTAAATGATTGATAAAGTCATTAGACAAAAGGCATACTTCTTTATTAATCGATAAGTAGTGACATACATAAACACTTGTGTGTCAAATCAATTTGGTTTAACTGAGATCTATAGGACCTGGAAATGTGTGTCAGCATTAGAAATCACTTCCCCCTCTTTCACCTTCACTAGTCCTTGCCTGTGGAATGATCTTCTAAATGCAGTCCGGTCAACCACATCTCTGCCCTTTGAAGTGAGCAGTGCACAGTGATGCTCGCATCCATTCGCTCTTGAAATCTGCCATCTTTGCTCATGCTCACTCACTGCATCGAGTGCCTCATTTCACTTTATGGTGTTAAAGCGCCCTCCAAAAATATCCAGAAATATTAGCAATATATAAGTAATTGGTGCACGAAACATCGCTTTGTAAATGTCCCTTTGTTGTTTCTAACTGCATGGTAGGCTACCACAATGCATTTCTGACATTAAGAATGTGTCATGTGCTATAAAACTAAAACAGTATTCGCTGACCTAGAAAACTTGTTCAGTGCTTTGAAATCTTGTTAAACTTCTGCATTTTAAAACGTTTAAACATACTTTTAACATTGGCTAAGCATAAATGCTTTGCAGGAAATAAAAATCGAGGAAAGAAATTACTTTCAGCTTGCAACAAAAACCTCTTTTGTCCTGTTAAACTGGCACCTCAGAATGAGTATAATAGCTCCCCTATCTCACCCCCGCAGGCCCGGCCGCCAATATCTCGCCGGTAAATTATTTCACACTATTGTCCGTCCACCGTCTCTGCCTATTAAAAGTTATACGGGGACACAAAGAGAGTAACCTTTGTCACGTAGCGGCCGAGCAGCACCTTCTTTTCCAGCTCGCTCATTTCTATATCGGCCTGAAGCGTGGCAGGGCCCTGGACGGAGTTGACCAGCACCAGCTGTCCCGTCTGCCTGCCCGAGCGCTGGATGGTAAAGTACTGGACTCCTCGGTTCCCCATCAAACCGAACCGCAGGGTGTCACCCAGGAACCGTGCCGCCGACAGCCGAAAGAGGACTTTGGGGGTTGACATGTTAGACACCACGGACATGAAATGGAAGTTAACAGAGAGCGGTGCTTGGAGACACGCTTCGTCCTCTTGAAGGCACGGGTGACGGTCACAGCGTCTGCGAATGGGAAACCCCAAAGAAACTCCAAACTTAATCATCTAGATTCGGTTGAATTTGAGTTGGTGTTAGTGTCAGACTCACAGAGCCGAGGTTTTGATGTATGTGGCGTTGCGGAAGCGAGGGCACCCCACCTCCACACAGCGATGACCTCCGTGTGTGTTCACACACACCTGCTCACGGCTGCAGTTATGAGCTCCTCGCATGCACTCGTCGATGTCTGAGGAACACGCGAAGAACACGTTAAGGCTTTGAGTACACACAGATGCTGTCTTGGAGATGGGAAAGTATTTCAAGCAAAACGATGATACAATATCTTCTTAAGATAAGCCAGCGTGCAAAGCTTTATTTCTATTGACTGGGCAATACAGACGCGTATGACTGAGAAATGATGAAGGTTTGACACTATACAGACCATGGCAGCTCCTGCTATCTCGAGCAAGGCTGTAGCCTGATGGACACTGACAGAAGAAGCTGCCGGCTGTATTCACACAGGTGTGCAAACACAGACGACCAGGTTGAGTTCGACGGTACAGCTCACATTCGTCAATGTCTGAAACACAAAATCACACATGAGAACAACACTGAAGAACTAATGCGCCATTCACATGTGAAAATAGTTGACACATAAACTCATCAATCATGTTAAACTTGTTGTTCTGGTCTTGTTTTAAAAGATAGTGATGTGTGAAACGTATACAATATATGCGATCATTTACCAATGGCGTATATGGGTGGCAATGAAATAGCCTATAATAATTGAATTAAGACCACTGATATTGACATATTTTTATAACGCTTTGACATCTGAAAAGTAATCACAAATAGCTAAGCCAGGTTTTATCTTTTACTTTTTTGTCAGCCAAACCCCTTTCAATATTTAAACAGTATATGCATGTTTTTTTTTATCAGTGGTATTTTACATACCACACGTATGTCTTTAAGACAGATCTGGATAACATCTGCTGTGTAAAAGCATCTGCTATACATCTTAGAGCAGTTTTACAAGTTAGACGTGTTAGATGTCTAAAATGAAAACGTCTCCGAGATGTCTTGCAGATGTAAATGCAGACGTCTGCCGGATGCATGTGTGCTTTCAGCGTATCATTTAAAATGTTGTCCTAACTGATTATAACAAACCCATTAACAACAAGCCATTTGTCCTGCCGTGTCACATTTAGTTTGTGATTGCAGTTTTTCTTTCTATTGATATTTAATAAATGTACATTTTCCCAACTATGTTATAGCATCATACGCTCAACCTTTCTGAACATTTTTTTCTGTTTTTGTTGCACATCAAGCAAGGTCCAATCCCATTTTACCCCCATTTTTCTCTTTTGGTTGGAGGGGTAGGGGCCATATAGCCCTTCAAACTAAGGTTTTTCGTGACCTCACATCAATCGAAGGGGTACGTCATTTTCGAGTATAATTTAAGCCTTTATTTTGGCTTTAAAAAGGGTTTAAACAACAAATAATCATCTTGTTTATGTTCAATTTAATGTTGTGTTTGGTTTATTGTTTTGAAACGGTTATAAAAAGTCTCAATTTTGCCAACGTAACTCATTACTGTTAATTACACGATAGAACATCTATAGAGTATCATATCTGCGAACAATTGAACTTTGGCATAAGCAGCCTATTACACGATATGGCAACAGCATGTTATTTCTACACAGATCGATGAGAACGAGTAGGAACAGTCAGTGTCTCCTAATTGTTCATTATGCTGTGTACCTTTTAAGTATTTGTAAACAAACACAATCCTGTCTTTCTAGAATTAGTTTTTTTAGGATTGTGGCAGCCTGTTCGGGTCATTGTGTTTAGCATGTGCTTTGTGTGACATGTCCTCTCCTGTCTAGTTCCTTGACCCCTCCCCCTTGTTTCTCAATGAATTATCCCATCGTTGTCCATGCCCTACACTTGACCTTGCAATCATCCCTTGTTTGCTGGCTTGTTGGGTCTTCCCAAATAAAGAGTATATAAAATTTGTCCCCGAGCGTCTCAATCGTGTGTTGAGCAGCTATACAGGTGTGTGTTACCTGTGCACAGTTTGGTGTCATGGCTGGAGATGCTGTAGCCATGTTCACAGGTACAGTGAGCAGAGCCCAGAAACTCAATGCAGCGGGACGGTCGTGTGGTGCTGGGAGACTGAGAGGAAAACGAGGAAGAGGATGTTGATGTAGCAACAGATGCGTTGTTGTTTTCAGTGCCATCTCTAACTATTAAGAGAAAAAAAACAATATCACACAAATCATTATGTTAGCATGGATTTGATCTTGTCAATCTCCCATTCACTGAGAAACTGCGTAGCACTGTTCTGTACATCTTTTCACGCAATGTACTTTAATAATGCATCTTGTCATGGACAGTTAATTGTGTCTGTAAGTGATTCGACTAAATTAGATTCATACACTTGCAGGACGGTTGCGTTCCACTCCACGTCTGGGTGTCCAGGCACCGTCTGGTTTCCAACCCCATCAGCTGAAACCCAGGGCTGCACAGGAAGTGGATCTCATGGCCCACTTTAAACACCCGCCCCAGGATCCGCCCATTAGCCAACGGCTCTGGAGAAGGGCAGCCTTATATCGAGAAAAACAATGTGAAGATGTAAGAATAACTGTGGTAATAGAAATGAATGCTACTGCCTGTACTAACCTGTGCTTTTCTTGCCTGTGTTGAGTTTGCTGTGTTTAACTGTGTTGTTCTGTAACAGACTGAGTTTCTTGCGGACGCTCCGTAAACTCTGCTGAAATGACGTCTCGTGAGCGGACAGAAGCTTTTGGACTTGACGGAGAGTGTTTTGGAGTTCCTGTCCACACCAACAGTCCTGTGCAACATATAGCTTAAATACAAACTCTTATACACTCTTGTATAAAACCTTATTCCTTCATATGGTGCAATGTTAGATGATTCAGAAACATAACTAACCTTTATATATACATACCTTTACTTAAATTGTTACGTAAATCAAAACTTATAATTAAATCAAATTTATAATTGAAATTACTTTTTTTGTTTTGTGTTTTGTAAACTCTTATAATGAAGTCTGCTGCTCAAAGACAAACACTGCAGTGGTTTAACAGTGTGGAAATGTATATTTGCAGATTGAGCTGATATAAGAACCTGAACGAATAAATGTTTTTAAAGAAGTTACATGTTTTGAGTCCATTAAGTTGGTTGTTATTCGGTATTTCGGTTTTTTTCAATTGCATCTCATTGCTTAAATCATATATTGGTTTGCCATACCTTATATACTATTTAAACTTTAAAAGTATTCTGGTTTTATTGATTTTTCTTGGTAAGAATTCTGCAGTAAAGGTTGTGCATCCATCCAAAAGATAAATGTTAAATATGTATAAAGTTCTGAGATACATTTGTAAAATATGAATATGACAGATAAACATCATTTGAACTTATACAAAAAGGAAGAATTGGAAGAATCACAATGACCATATTTGTTTTAAGAAATAAAGTCACATACTTGCCCATGAGATGTGAAGAATTGACTTGTAAAAAGTATCATAAAAACAGCCACCATATTCATCCTTGGAAAAGCAAATGCGATTAAATTTTCTAAAAAAATCGAATATTTCTGTTTTGAGATTTCTGTTGCGGTCTATCGTCCACCTTGTCGATCTCATCTGAGTGCTGTTTGCTATCATTGCTAATGTCACTTTGGTCTTAAGTTTTTCTTCTTTTTTTAACCCGACCTCCTGAACGCATGAAGGCGAGAGCGCGCTCCACATCTGTGCGGGAGCGCGCGTCTTAGTGAGCAACAAGCCACATGTGTGGTAAGATGTTTGTCATGCATTTATTTCACTGTTTTTGATAATATTGTTATTAGTTTACGAGACCTAAAAACATGCAATCTTAGGAAGAAAATATGTTAACATGGTCATATATTTGATTTCGTTTATTATTAGAATATAACATTTGATCCCGCACACAGGTAGCCACTTATAAAAAGTGTGACATTTAGCAAAGCGTGACATATGTGTGCTAAAGCAAGCACACCACAACCAGTAGCTGTATTAACACAGACAATTCTTTTGTTTCAATTTAAACTGAAGATGAATATTGAAACACTTTGGGGTCTTTAAACGATTCTTTTGTATCTCTAATTCTCAGGTGCATCTTGTTGTTCCCGTTCGTATAGCTGCCAAAATGTTTTATAATCTGCGACGAGGATGATCAACTCAATTGCAACAGAAATCGTTTATAACAGCTTTGTCGCGTTTTCTCACAGAATCTGCCTAGTCGACAGATTTTCATAAGAACGAGCTGTTCATTAATCATTTAATTTAACTGGACTATCCGCCGTGTATCTCAGAACAAACACGTCACAGACCCAAACCCATGACAGTTACACCATCAGCGGTTTTATGAGCGTGATCCAAATTCATTCTGTTGGTGCTTCTCTCCCTTCATGCGCGGCCGGAGCGCAAAGCTTAGTTTTCAGCTGTCATCTGTCAGTGATAGAAAAAAATAAAGGTAATAAATGTAAATTTCTCTGAGCAGTCAGTTAAAACAGGGACGGACATGTATTCAGTTCCCAACAAACACAGTTGTGTTGTGACCACGTTCATTTTTCCTCTGGCAACGTTGATCTCTGATGGCAACACTGTGACAACACAACGTAGAAATGTATGACGTAAGACGCTAGAAGGCTGTTGCAACGTTCTGCAACATTCAGAAGGCTAACCGTGAGATGACATTCAGACTTAGGGCTGTGCAGTTAATCGAACATTAATCGTAATCGTCCGTTTTGGGCTTCATCGACTACTAAAACAAAATAATCGAGGCAAACGATTATTGTGCCACATTCCATTTTGCAAGGATCCTCTCTTTTCTCGTAGTATAAATCCACAGATCACACTATAGTGCCTCAGCGGTGCTTTCTTTACATCTATTTTTCAGTTAAATTCAGAGTTTAAAAGACAAGTTTTTTCTTTTGTATGTTGTTTTAAAGGTTAATGATTAATCGTCTTGAATAATCGGGAACTTAATATTGGCCAAAATAAGCGCGATGATGATTTGTCTCAAAATCGAGCAGCCATATTCAGACTACATTCGTTTATCATTGATAGCAGGTAATATCTGTGCATTACCAATTTGATATAATTTGCTGTTTTATAACCACAACATGAATATAGATTTGTGAACATTTATAATGAATATGGTAATATATATATATGGTACTTAACGTTTACAGTAAAAACAGGCCTATATACTCAACACCAAACATGTGTAAACTGTAAAGAGTAACAATGCACCATTATTTAATTTAGCTTCATTACAAAAGCGTGCACAGTGATACAGGGTATTGTAAAATGAAATTGAACTTCCAAAAAACATAGCAGGTATATGGTTTAATTAATATGAATATACAAATGCATTCATAACAGCCTTCAGTTGACTGGACAGCTTAAAAGAATATGCGTCACATAAGTAAAGCATCATAGCGTTTTCCCGAGCATTTTTTGACTTTTATGTAGATAAAACCTTTATATTAACAGTAATATATTGACAGCATAAAATCGCGTTCAAAACAGTATAACACACGTTTAAAAACATTCAAATGAACAACAAAGTGTTTGTTCAGATACTTAACTTTATATAACAGTTATTTAAAACATATAGCGTCGGGCATGATTCACGACAGATAAATAATTAAGGCCTACAGAGGCATAAATGTAAAAAACACTTTAAATACAATATATTTTCATAATGTGATTCCTCTTCAAGTGCCGGGATGTCGCGTTGCCGTGGTTACTCTTAACCGCCACCAGTGCTGTATATACATTAAAAATAATACAAATATAATAAAATTCAACCTAAAAAGGTCCTTCGTTTTTTTGCACTTTACTCTCGTTTAATTTGTTGAGTAACGTTAGTAATGAGTCTTAAAACGACATATCCTGTCAGAGGAACTTTAATTCCAGTCAGGACAGAAGCCTTTCAAAAAAGTGTTCTGTCAGACGACATTATGTCAAAATATAAGTTCAAAACAGCTTAAATATGTTTTCCACTCGTTTTAAACGACAATTATGAAATGAAAACATATATATAAAACTTTTATTGGTAATGAAAATATGTGCCGGGGTCATTTTATTACCAAAATAGTACGAATACAGAACGTAACTGGACCGTCTTTGGTTATCTTGTTACGTCAGGTGTTCGTGCAGGCAACGTCATGAATTGGTAATTTAATTCTATGAAATCTCGCACCTAGGACGTCCCAGCTGCGTTGCTGGTACGACATGAAAAATGGATCATTCCAGTTACTTTTGTAACCCCCCAACGTGTGAATGGTACAACCCCAGAGTAGCGCATGAAGCCTATGAGCTCTCTCCATCTCTCTCTCTCTCTCTCTCTCTCTCTCTCTCTGAAAAGGGGATGATGAGCTGAACAGACTCGGATGCTGAGAAGACTGGAATGACCCTATTCAGAGGTAAACATCACAGCATTCAATGTAAGTGCAAGTGTTTCTGTGAGAGAAAGTAGGATAGAGTGCAATGAATATATACTGTTTGTTAAATAGTGAAATGTATTGTGGTTAATAATGCATGTATTGTTAAGACTTTAGCGCTTTATGTGTTAATATTTAACTTTACTGGTTGCATCCGTCAACATATTATTTAGTATGAAATATGTTGGGGTACATCTCACAAAAACTGTGAAGTAATTTCATGGTCATATTTGATTCCAATATCAAAATATTTTGCTTGAAAATTAAGCTTGTTACAGGACTGTAATGGCTTTTGCATTGTTGACTGTAAAGATTTATTTTAACGATTTATACTTGCTAATGTAATGTTTAAATTAAATTAATTAAATTGTATAAATTTGGTTATTAAATGTGTTTAACTGTCATGAAAAGTCACAGAATCCTAACAGTATTAAAATTCCTTATGCCAAATATATTTTTTGTTCGTTTTGGGGTTAACTAGGACAAATAAATAAACATTACCTTCTGATCTTCATCTGCCTGAATCAACCTTTAACTTTTTAAGGCATTTCTGAAGGTCAAAGGAGGCAAGTGTAGCTACTTTATGCAACAACTGCACCGTTTTAGTTTATTAGACAGTGTGTGGCGGTGATTTTCTGCAGTTTTTTATGTAAATGGTTTAAAGTTAACAGTGGGCTATTCAAAGTGTCGCTGTTGTTGATAAACCCTGAACTTTATAAACGTATGATGCAGACATGCCGCTCAGATAGAAACACACACACGCACGTACGCGAGCACACACACGCTGCAGGTATTTTATTGTAGTCATTACATGTTAAATGGCCTATATCACTAGGACAATGATGCTTTCTTAGTGAAAGTGCACTGAATAGTGTTCACCCTGTGACAGAGATATAAATCTTTAAAACACAGGTGATTAACCCAAACCAAGCAACAGATGTTGGCTAATAATAGCATTTCTTTACGTACTGACAGTGATATAAGGATCCTCCCTCTTTAAAAATACACACAATTTCCACTGCATCTTAAAACAGATTATGATATTTTCTCCTTGCTACCGCCCTGATATATCAGGTTTATTTTGCATCTTAATGTTGAAATGAAGATATTCAGTAAGCATGTGATGCTCTGCATGTCCCCGTGACATTTGTTGGATTATTTAGATCTTCATTGCTTGTATACATGCTGTCTATTTCGTTCAGACGAGAGCATGACGGGGGTGTTGAGAGCCAGCAACCAGAAACCCGGTGTGAAGCGTTCTCGCGGTGAGCCTTACAGGTACGTCCACACACACTTGACGGGGTTCACAAAGTTGAGTTTGTGCTTAAAGTAAACTATTGTAGGAATCGCTGGGAAGCAATTGAAGGTCAGTATTTAAAGGTCATTCGTCAGTTTCTTCTTTATGTTTCACATACCGACACGACAGTCTTGGACTTCATCATTTCGCGTATTGTTGTAGACATTTGTTCAATAACAAAATTTCGGCTGCGTGGTCATGTGATCTCATCTTCCGACATTGAAACAATCCACTCCAATAAAATAAAGCAGCTTTTATTAGCCTACGGATATGATATTCAATGCAACAAACTGTCAGAAAGTTCTTCCGTTATATCAACCAGGAGGCTTGTAGCCACAACTTTCTTTTGCATCAGATGGTTTGTGGACAGTCAGTCATGTTCACAACCATCACACACTGTTTCCACATTTCTGTTTCCGGAAACATGATAACATCTAAAGATTTACAGAGTCTTCAGGAACCTGAGCTGTGTTCTAGTGGCTCGCAGATGTTGTCCTGCGTTTTCTCAAGATGGACATGATTTTTTCCTCCCTACAGTGTATTCAAACAGTGCACCGTGTGTGTGATCATTAGTTTGTTTTACAGTGACAGGCAGAAGTGGGCAGACTGAGGCATTGTGGGATCTGTTGTAATGATCTGCCCCGAGCAACTTCATGAACTTTGTTTGAGACAATGAGCCCAGAGCTGTCATCCAGAGCCCATCATTTATGGTGTTTGCAACATATCGCTATTATTATTGCTCATACGGCTCAGATGTGTTTAGGGTCACTTGACTGAAAGGTTTTTCTTGACCTTACAAACCTTTCATATGGGTTTGAAATGATCACAGCATTTTCCTTTTTGGTGAACTATCCTTTAAGAAGTTTATCAACTGACATGAGCACACTCACAAACTGAATATGATCAATTTATTTATTTTGTTATGTGCGATTTGTTTATTATTCTTAAATGTGTAAATAACTTTAAGGAAGTGACCCTAAACTTTTGAACGGTAGTGTATGTAGGATTACAAAACTTTACATTTTGAAGGTTGTGCATAACACGCTGGCGTGTACAACCAAGCAACCACCAATAACACCCTAGCAACCAGCCACAATGCCCTGGCAACGACACACACATACGTTAATAGCTTGAAAGTTTAAATTCTTTCATCATTTACTCACTTCTTTCTTCTGCAGAACAGAAAAGAAGATATTTTGAAGAATGTTGTTAACCAAACCCATTGACCTCCACAGAGACACTTCTCAAAATATCCTCTTTTGTGTTCTACAGAAGAAAGAGTCATATACAGGTTTTGAGCGGCAGGGTGAATAAATGATTTAAAAAATCGTATCGTTCGGGTCTCCGTGGTCCTCGATTTGAATGAAGCAGAATATCATAGAAATCAGGGGAAAGCTGTCAGGCCATCTGTAAGCTCATGCAGCAGTGCTCTGTGTGATAAGTGATAATTTAGGATGATGAAGACTGTTTATAAAAACAGAACTCTGGCTGTTTATTGAGGTTAAGATTACACAGACGCTCAATTGAATGTCACGTATCTACCAGTTTCCCATAATGGACAAATTTAAAAGGTACAAGATTTCGTCTAATATTATTCATTGAATGCATCTTGCTTTTCTAACTCTCTTCTTTCTTCTTTTCACTTTTGTTCCACTCCTTCCCGCATCAATACTGCTGTTTCACAGTTCATTTAACCTCATTTACTTTCCTAAGCATCCAAGCAGCTCTTAAGCACTCACACACACAACAGGAATTGACTTCAGTTATTTGCATAATGTTATAAGGGGCGGCTTTGGCTTCGATCACTCATGTGTGTGAGAATCGACTGGCGTCTCTCATGGCTCCCGGCTCTGTGTGACTGACACAGCTGTTGTGCTTATTTGCCTCTTGTTAAGTGTTTTCACACATCAGGAACTTTCTTCTCTATTTCAATCTCATCAGAGGATCTGACGTCTCATTGGTTATCGCCTGCGGTCAGATTCAGAAGAGGGTTGTTGTTACCGCAGCATTGAGCGCTGAGATTCTGCGACTCCTGCATTTAAAACACCTCCCGTGAGGCCATGCGTGCCTGCTGTAAAGTGAAACAAGCTGATGCGTGTGTCTATATAAACTGAAGACAGTCTTTTCTGTTCATCGTCTTTTCAAAGTTATATTTTTATATAGTTTATTTTACATAGCATTTACCCCAGGCACGTTTTTGTATGATTTGCCTTTGCGCCAATGTTTTTAGCATTAGGGGTGGAGTAAAGGGGGGGGGGGGGATGCTTCAGTATTGCTTTTTCTAATATCGTATGTTTTTTTGTATGATTCACATCGTACGAATTCATATGAATTGGCCACTTTAAAAAACTGTTACGGATTCCCGTGAGATCAGGTCGAATTACATTTTTGACAAAACATTTTAATTGGCTCCACCCACACGGAGATCTTGTGTGATTGAAGTTCTGTGCATCATGAATATTAATAATCACACATGGACAAGGAGAAATTGAATATAGAATCAGAAATTATATGAGAAAGTTCAACAAGAAAAGTCATCATTAAAAGCGTACAGTGCAGTTTCACTTACAGTATATCACATAAATATATAATCTCAAAGTTTTTTTTCACACAGATCTCTTAGAAAAGTAATATCAGCCCTCTTCGCAACAAGCCGTAAAAGTGTTACATTAATATGCCAGAGGAGAACTGGTTCTCCCGGTTGAGTCTGGTCTCTCCCTCCACATTTATTGTGGAGTTTTGATACCTTGCCACGGTCGCCACTGGGAGACTGCTGACATTGCGTCTTGGGGTTTATACTCCATAAACATAAATATTTAAACTTTTACTAGTGCGTTTAACTTAAACTTTATCATATACATTTTGTTTAGCATGTTATGGTATCATTGCAAATTGTTCTGGTATATTGTAATTTTAAATTTCCAGTGCTGATATTAGTTAAAATAATATACTTCAATTAAATAATATATATCAATTGAACAATTCACAGTTTATAACAATCCAAAACAGATTTTT
This sequence comes from Barbatula barbatula, assembly GCF_947034865.1. NCBI lineage: Eukaryota > Metazoa > Chordata > Actinopteri > Cypriniformes > Nemacheilidae > Barbatula > Barbatula barbatula. The sequence continues at coordinate 4,495,662 of NC_136788.1, forward strand.
GGTCATGCCCACTTACATGCCATACGCTCTTAAGTAGCTACTATAGAAATTTTTGAGGCAACTTATCCACGGCCCGTACTGGGTCAGGCCTGGTGGTTGGGGACCGCTGCAATGTTCTAACTATTGCATTTGTTTCATTAATATACATTGCATAGAGAATAAAACTGCAATATACCATGAATTCATATACAACACTATATCTTTATTTTATTTATCTGTGTATTACTATTATTTTATAGTAGTATACCTTTTATCATAATGTATTGCAACAATGGAAAATGTGAGAAGCAGTATATATATATATCAAATTGAATTGAAAATATTTGAGAAATTACCCATACATTATAAAATGTACTCCTATATAGTATAAGAAATAGTAGTAGTGACATTTGCCTTAGCAAGAGCGGTTCATACATTAGGACTGAAACACATGATCAGGTTTTCAGTTCACAGTGAGTTAGCAGAATGACACTATCGTACAAATCTTTTATCCTGCGGCATTCGAGCTGTGATGTGACCCGGTCTGATCTCTTTGCAGTCTAATGTATCTTCCTTAAGTCCTGTGAGGCAATATAAATCACTCGTCCTATCTGTAGATCAGAGAATCTATCTGGAGTGTGTTGAATCTGGGAAAAACTGTCAGGGCCATAAAATACTTGCACAACACCAATATACCATTTGAACAGCGACATCAGAGATAAGAAAAGCGATCACTATCTAAGGAGCAATAAAAAAAATGTGTCAGCTGGATCACTTGTTTATTCTTATTTAGTCTTGAACACAAGTGATGTTGTGACAGAACAGAAAGGCTGTGTACTGTAATGCATATTTTATGGATGCTTATTGAAAACAACTTCATCTTTTGTCAAAACAAAATGTGTCTTTTATCCCCAAAAGCAAAGCGCAGGGATGTTTAAGGGTGCTGCCTAATTTTCCATCAGTGTTATTTGTAAAAAGTTATGATTTATGCTCCCTCAGGTCACACCGTGAGGCTTGCTCCCGCATGATATGAAGGCAGCGTTATTACTTTCAACAATTCAATTCATGTGCACTCAGCATTACACTTCAGCTCTGGGGAGTTGTCATAATTTTCTTGTTAATCTAAAATGGACCTGTTTTGATTTTTAACTGTGCTGAAACAGCCAAAGATTTTCCCTCCGGGCCATTAACCTCCATCCCGCTTCCGTGATCCCAATTCATTTCTTCAAGCCCCTTTTCCCCGGTCTGAACGCTCGATCTGAATCAATCAATCTGAGTTCCCTTAAGCAAAGAAGCAATCGTGTCAGACACGTGAAGGACAGACGCTCGACTCGCTCGACACAAAACCTTGTTCGATTTACCCCACATTCCCGATAGCCAATCATCTCCGTTCAATAAATTGGCCCCGGGGCAGCATTTCACACCCGATGTGTCCGGCGGCAATTTACGCAGCGAATTTAGTAAACAACAAACAGATGTGCTAATGATGCGGCACACATTTTCGCTGGCTAAAAGCATACATCACAACGTTATGTGCCAATTCAATATTCTTTATTAAGCTGAAACCTCATAAAATGTGACATCAATGCCCAATGAGGTCTCTGTCGCCCCTGCTGTCTCCTCATTTATTCAACTTCCAGCCAATCCATCCCTCTATTAAAATGAAGTTTGATGTGTGTCCAGATGTACATCAGCAGCCTCTGATAAAACTGCATACAGTGATGCGTTTGATTCGGATACGTCTGGTGCTTCTCTCTGTGAGTCGCCAGACAGCAACTGAACTGTAGATAATGAAGCTTGTCTGAAAGATCAGCTTGTCACTTTAGAAGGAAATCTCATTAGTTTTAAGAGACCCCTCTGTGTGTCGTGTGATCCAATTTCCTTAGCGCAGAGAGAGAGAGAGGGAAGAACAGCAGGATGGCGTATTAGATTTGGTGGTGTTCGATTGGAGCCGTGGCGGAGCAGTTAACTTGTGTCACGCTGCGATGCTTGATTCCAGCTTGTTATGCGTTTCATTCTCATGCTCTCTTTTTGCTCTGTCATTTTTAATGATAATACTGTGAAACCATGTGATTTTCAAAACAGTCTGCATTCTAACATCGATCACACGGAACATGGACAAGTGATGTCACAATGAGTGCGATAACTTGTACAGTTTTATTCCCTTTAAGCTAAGTAAGCTGGTAACGTTTAAGGTCATGTTAATGTCTAAAACTGTTAACCAAGTAAAAAAACTGAAGTACAGTACTTAAGTATTTTTTGGGAGTATCTATACTTTACTTGAGTCTTTATATTTATGCAGACTATTACTTTTACTGCACTACATTTCCTGAAAAAAAAGTATACTTTTACTCTGATACATTTCCCCTGAGCATCTTGGTTACAACAAAATAAAAGCATAGAAACAGAACTGAAAAAGACAAGTCGGCGATCCGGTCACCATGACAATGTTGAAGCAATCATTGGTTTAAGCTCATTGTGCAAGCGCGAAAAGGTGCTCTCTGGGGTTCATTTCAACACAAGGTTTTAATGTGCTGCCACTTTTAAAGATAACAGCGTTCTTTTCAGTTTCAATGAATTATCAAATGACTGGGTTGTTACTGTGAGGGAAACGCAAGGAAAGAAGTAAGGGCCAGACAGATTTGTTCTGATTTTGTTCCAAGTTGTTCTTTTAGAGTGATAATATTGGGGGGAACAATCCTTTTATACAGTTATTAGTTTTAGAGTAAAGTTATAACTATGTGGTTTGTGAACTTATACGGAAGAAAATAAATATTGCAGGTTTTGGAACAACTTGAGAGGGATAAAATGATGTTTTTCATTTGTTAAATCCACATAATATGATGTTAATCCAGATTTAATTTGTGTAATTTGTATAGTATGTTTGTTTTATACGTGAAACACGTTGGACAGCATGTACGTGAACAAAAAGAATGACCTTAAAAAATGACAAGATTTCTACCCACAATCCCGATATCGCGTTGCTTGCAAATACCGTCCTTAACCGGCTGTATATGTGAGCACATCTGATTGTGTAATACAGTAGGTGAATGTCACAAAAGCAATGTAAAATAAAAGTCTGTTCTCACTTCTCAACCTATTAAGTTGGAGAAACTGCTAAATAAAGTGAGAAACCTGATGAAAATGCCATGTAAATATGATATTTTTAGGCACCGTATAAACAGGTGTCTATAATAAGATGATTTTTAAAAGGTATTTTGTACAAAATGTTTCATTTTCGGTCAAAAGTCACGAAGCATCAGTTTCATGAATGCCAGCCACTCTCAACTCACATGCACTACTATGTGCACTCGATGCATTCGCCAGATTTAAATTAATGCATTTGCCGGATGCTTTCATTCAAAGCAACTTTCAGTGCATTCAAGCGATACCTTTTTATGTGTTTTCCTGGAGCTTGAAGCCATGAGATGCTAACGCAATGCAAAACCAACTGAGATACAGAAACACACAACGTGCATTCAGTGCGTTTTCTTCTTTCTTGGTCTCTATCTTAACTCCTTTTTCTTAATTGCATGCTCCATCACGCTTCTGACACCAGCAGCAGATTTCTTCAGTCTCTTGATATCTCTCTCCGGTCACAAACTGCAGCGCACCGCCCCAGGGCATGACAGGAAAATAATCTTATTTCATAGACACCCCTGCTAATCTTTAAATAAATGCTTTCCAATTTTTGAAAGAGCTCTATGTTGCCAGGTTTTGTCGGATGCGTTCGCAGTATGGCAAGGATGTGACAGAAGGAATAGAGATGGAGACGTAGAGTGATCAATAAAGTGCCACTGAGCTATCGCATGTATCACGCCGAGGCTGCGGCTGGAATACATAATGAGCTGTGATGTTCTTCTTCAGCCGTGGAACACGAACTGACAATAACAACCAACCAAGAATCGAGTTTAATGCAGAAAGACTTTCAACCTTTTTACTGAGAAGAGCGTAATAGAATGATACATCTCTGCGTTCAGTTTTCAGCAAATAAAATATTATATATTTTTTGTTCTGAAGAAGAAAGTCTTACAGGTTTGGAATGACTTTGGTTTGAGGATGAGTAAACGATGAAAACGAAATAATATATTTATGATATTGAACTATACCTTTGAAAGGACTTGTTTGGTAGCCACTCTGAATGAGCTTTTCTATTTATAATTTTATACTTGCTAAATAAATTGTATAGCATCACTTAGACTTTGCATTTCCACATTTATAAATATAAAGTTTTATACATAATCATGCAAATATCAAAGAAATGCATTATGGATGCCTAAGATATGAAACAGAAACCATATCAACGCATATCAATCGTATAGCGTTAGTTCTGAAGGTCACGTGAGTCAAGCTGGCATCCGTTTACCCTCATCCACCTATAGAAACATGACGCTTCACACCTTTCATTTTAAATTCATCAGCAGCTCACAAGCAGATTTACCCTCCTCCATCCCCAACTCCACTTCAAATTTACATTCAGTCTCAATTACATTGAATTATGTGTTACACTTTAATGTCATGACATCTGTTCTGTCTGGGGGGAATCGCTGCTTTCCCTGCTTGCATTCATGCTGGCTGCATATATGGACAGGCAGTTTGGGCCAGAACAGAACTTTAACACCTATCTAAACTGTATGCCAATTGTTCATTTTTGACAATAGTGGTCCTCACAGAATTAAGTTTTAACATTTGAAGATACTGTAATATAATGAAGCTTCATAAACTGATTTTCAATTACAGGGTTTTCGATTACCAGCACGTGCCAATCTCTGTGAGAAGCATCCCATGTGACTTCATACCCTTTCAACAGCCGTGTTCAACTCCACCTTCTACAGCCATACGGAGAAGCAGAGATAAACCTCAGAGCAGACGCAAGTCCAGAAACAGAGCAGCTCAACGTAAGAATCACATCTCTATGATCTGCTGTTCTTTCGCTCAGGAGACAAGATGTTGCAATTTGATATGACAGTATTTTTGATTATGAATTACTGATATCATGTTAATACTTCACATATTAACACTAAACTATTTACACAACCCAGCATCAGTATCTGGTTGACACTACTACTAATACAGTGGTGTTTGATTTATACTGTAGGTCTTTGTTATGATGTAGGATGGTGCGTTTTGGTGTGTGTCGCATATGTAACCGTGTTATTTGTGAGCGTGTATATCCACGTGCACACATGCACCTCTGCTGTCAAACTCCAGATGGTTTCTTCATTAAAATCCTCCATCCCCTATGGGACTACTCCCTTCATAATCAACCCTAGCCTATCACCGAAAGCAATTATACCAAATTAATAGTGCATAACCAATAAGAAGTGTTTATAGTGCTTTATTACAAGCCCTAATAGTTTTTACTACCAGCCGATCACAGTACAATGAGTTTGCCTTTGTAGCTAGGAGGTCAAAGCGCTTTTTAATGGCTGGCACTGAGCTGAAATGGTTATTTTTATCCAGCTGGGATTGGAGGGGTGTTCGAGTGGTATTATCACATTGGGATAAGAGAGGTTGAATTAAAGTTGCCATCATTAGAGGGATTACATTAGCAGAGTTGCTGATAGGCAAGAATTAGGCACTTAATGATGTCTGTTTATCACTTGAAGGCACGGCTACTTTTTGCTTTTAAAAGTGTTTGATTTACTTGAATGTGGGTAGTAGATCATGCTGGGTTAATATAACCCGATGGCTACATTGTAAAAGATTTACAGAATTTTTCAGGTGGTTTTTATAGATTGTCCACGTACAATGTCAAAACATTTTAATTTTGTGGATTTTTACTGTTTATTTTTCACAGATTTTTGCTCCAAAAACAGAAAATTACAGAAAAACGACGGCAAATAAAAAAAAGGAAAAAGTGTAATTTTACAAGAAAACAACTGTCATATTATGGTTTATTCAATTTCAGTTTTTTTCAACAACATTTCTTTTTTTACAGTGTATTCTTTAAATACGGTCAAAAACTATAAAATTACAGAAAAAGACAACTATTTTACAAGACTAATCGGGGAAACAATTGAATATATATACTATAATTTTACAGGGGAAAACTATTTTAAGGTATGTTTCAGTTTTCAGTAGAAAATGTCATCTTTTTTCACAGTGTAGGTTCATCTCTTTTTTACCTAAATACAACGTTGAATTTGATATAGAATACACAATACAAGGATTTCTAGTTTCAATCACTTCTGTCGATGCTGAATATAAAAGTTATTGCTTGGTATGACTCTTTCTTGTCTTCTGCAGTGAGAATGGAGGAGCTGCTGTGTATTAAGCAAGAACTGACAGTGATTAAATCACAGATAGATGGGTTACTGGACAACCTGGAGAGGATGGACCCACAAAGCCAAGAGTCATCAGGTAAAAACCCCAGAGCCTTTGACTTTAAGGGCTCTTCTGCTGCATAGTAAGCGACTGTAAATGGCCAATTTAATTCAGACAAAAGGCTTGCGCTGGGGGTTGTGGGATTGAATCGGAACGAGCAGTGAGATCATCACAATGTTTAAACAGAAAATCAATAGAGGTGAAACACTGGATGCTAACCAACCTTTTCTCTTTCTCACAAAATGTTTGATAATCTATCAGATTTTGGATTAAAGCTAAATTAATAAATAAATGTAAGTGTAGTTTTTTTTGTCTTTCATCGATTGCTGCCTGTGTGTGTGTGTTGAATCTCAGGGCGAGGTGTGGCGTACTCTCCGCTCCACGGTTCTGTGAGCAGTATGGACGGGTCATCCGGTGACACACCTCCTCTGAAGACAGACGAAGACACACAGAGTCGACAGACAGCAGACAGCAGTGATGAAGACAGACAGCATGTAAATGCACACACACACACACAATATCTGATGCGCTGTGAGACACAGTGTGATTAATGATGTCTTTATGAGCTGTAATTAAATCAGTTGTACTAGAAAATCTATCTGCCCTTACAGATATTTACTGGTATTGTGAACTACAACAGTAAATAAATAAATTGTTAAATCAATCAAAAACACTGTTTAAAGGACATCCCATGTTAATGATTGATTTTAGTCCCATAATGCAACTGTTGTTAAATACAATGTGGGCCAGTACCTCCTGCTATCCCTTGGAAACTGACGGACAGAAAAAAGTAGTACAGTACAGTCTATAATTTGGAGCATAAAATAACGCTTTGAATGTGAATTTTAAGGGAATGTCTAAAAAAGCACTTGAATGTTTAACACGTGTTTGACATTTGTCTGTTTGCTAGGTTAATGGCTATGAATCGCATTTACTCTACATGTGAAGACCAGGTAGCTTAAGTGTGCAAACAATGTGTTGTTCTAAATAAATAACACCTAATAGGACGCAGCTCTCTCCAATCCTAAATATGTTGTTGCTGTTTCTGGCAGATTGTTAACTCACAAACAAGATGTTTCAAGAAATACTACAGCAAAGCGAGAGATGGAAGACAGGAAATACAGGAGGAGACGAAGCATTTCCACATCATCCATCACCTGCTGGAATCAAACTCAACATGAACGCAGAGCTGAAAGATTTCTGTGTATGAATGTGAGTTCAGCTGTTAAATGCTGGACGGATTTTATACGAATCTTTTGATCATTGAATTGAGCTTGAAGTGTTTGAATCCGGTTCTCCGGCAGATCAAAAGTGAATAATGATATTGCAGGTCATTTCAAAACATTAAATTTTTTCATCATGTCAATGAATATACTAGATCAAGATGATATAAAAGGTGCTGATACACAGCCATATGCCATGTGATATCCCACAAAAACACACATTATAGTTTAGACAAATGTCTAAAATAGGTCTTGAAGACCACCCAATATTTCAAAAATAGTATTTGATCATGTTCATTTGTATTAAAATATATAAATATGCTGTGTTTTTTACTTGTTGGTTTATTTTGCTATTTATGTATATACTTCTGAAAGAAAATGTCACAGTGTAACATAAAATTGTCGAATTGATTTGTTTGTTTCTTATTTATTTATTTACGTTTTCTTGTAATATCATGGAATGCCCCATTGATTTGCTTGCATCATTTTGTTGCGTTGCAAAATAAAGATATTGTGCAGTTGTTGATTCCAAATAAAATGTTTTGAATAGAGTAAACCCTGCTGCCGCATTGCTTGTGGTCTTCACTTATTAAACCACTAAACCAAACAAGACCACAGCTCAAAGTCCATCTCTAACAGTTCTTGAACAGGATCTTTAAACGTCGAGGTATGATTTTACAGTCAGATGAATCGTTCTTACAGGAGCCTACTTCATACATTGAGCACACGTGTTGATACAAGACGATATTTGCTCAAAGATTTACCCTGTATGTTTACACTGCTTTGTTTTGGTTTGTTGATTAACTCATTGATTCACAAACACAGTGAGTAAAGATCAGCCGTATTTATATGGCTGGACATGATCAGATGATACAGACTACATAACAGGTAAGAGCTCATATATCCACTTACAAAGTAAAATAACAACATTGTAGTATATCTACAGCTGCAGATCTTTGACTATTTATGTCTTTTAATGAGTTTACACGCCTCCAGCTGTTATGACTTTCCCAGCTCAAGTGTGTTACACGTGCACTCAGCAAATTCCAAAAGATCCGTTTTTCTGAATTGAATATTTATAGGAATGTGTTTAGACAAAATGATCACTTTTGTTTCATTCTGTGAACTACTAACAACATTTCTCCCTAAATTTCAAATACAAACATTGTTTCTATTTACATTTATTTGCAGAAAATGAGCACCGGAGAAACTGGTCAAAACAGAAATTTAGCTGTATTTCTTTGAAATGAAAACAAGTTCATTTTTAAGCAATTCACCAGAAATATTTGTATTTAGGAAAGGTTCAAATCACAGTTTTCATGTGTCTTGTTATGCTGTCACCTGTGTCTACATCGGACGGCACAGGCGCGACGAGACACGACAAAATACATTAGAAATGCATTAGAATTTAATTTTTTTCCACACTGGATGCGGCAATGCGACAAGCCCAATAAGAGCAAGCCGGTTGTCATGTCGCGTCCAGTGTAGACACGGTGTTAGTATTTTGCGTTGCTATTGGATGTCCCTCCTGAGGCTTGTGGTTTTGTTGAAATTCAAAAGACACTGGACTGGATGGCCACAATATACATCTAAATCTTTTTCTCCGCTTGTTTATGTAGGCCTATTTTTCCATTTGACCACGAGTTGAATTTTTGGTTTTTCATATAGGTTTACTCTTAAATTTACAGCTATGAGTCCATTGAATACCAGCAGTCCGCTCACGACTCATGTATTAAACACTGGGGATGGGCTCCCTGCTGTCCGAATGCCCCTCAGTCTACACCGCCTGGACCCTCACATGACCCTCTGGAACCTCATCACTGTTGGGTGCGTTTAACAATTATTTTCATAAATCCATCATGCACATCAACACCTGCTGTATGCAGTTGCTATAATAACAGGATATTTTAACATCAAATGCTGTCGATTATTTCAGCACCACAAATGAAGATGGACGCTGTCTCGGATTAATAACCAGTGAGGCCTTCACTCCAGGAACCTACAAGCTGCGGTTTGAGACGGGCCAGTACTGGGAGAGTTTGGGACAATGCGGTTTTTACCCATATGTTGAGGTTTGTAGTGTACGACTCGTAGTGTATTTGTGGCGTAGTGGGATTATAAACGTTTGTTTCTTTTTCATTTAGATAGTCTTCACTATCACTGATGCTGAGCAGAGGTTTCATCTGCCACTGCTGCTCAGCAGATACTCATACAGTACCTACAGAGGGAGCTAGAGAACACAACATAACTCCATGCCTTCAATAAACAGAGTACACTTTCACTGAGACCTCAAAAACTCATTTGTTTTTAACTTTCTAATGGATGTCAAAATTTCCTCAAACAGTTTGCTGCCTATTTGTTTAAAGCTGCTGCTGTTTTTTTATTAGCCATTGCGGAACATTTGAAGGAATTTTGTATTATTGTCTCTCAAATACACATTTTTTATTGAGACTTAACAACCGTGCAAGTAATAAAACAAAATTATTTGGATTAATAAAATTGACGCAGAATGTAGCCTACACTACATTTGTTGTTAAAACACTGGAATAAATCATGGTTGACTGTTCTGTTAACTCAAAATATATAATAAAATAAATACATATAAAATTAAGTTTTCTTGATACTACACACACATTAGAACAAAATACAACAACAGAAGATTGAAAATAAATCAAAATGATATCATCCTGAAACAGGAAGTACTTCTTGATCATGTTTATCATAAATAATATAGGCCTAAGGTTTGTCATTGCAACTGGAGCTTTTGTTGCTTGGCTAAAAACTTAAACGTTCATTTTGAATTTACGGAATGAATAAAAAACATTAAAAGATGGGGAAACTCATGGACACGTTTTGATTGGCAAACATTAATGAAACATGTCCATGGTGTGATAACACCGTGGGTCAATTGGGGTCAAATGTGTTTCATAAGAAAACAGCATACAATACAAATGAATACAAAAACACGTTTTCAATTCTTTGTTTTGAGTTGTGCAGATGGTCCGTTGAATCAGTGTTACACTGCACGTTACACAGCGAGCGCGTCAGTATGAACGAACACACATTGCGCACAGAATGACTCATTTGAACCGATTCGTTTGAACTGTTGAAACTTCAAGTGAATCATTTAAAGCTCAAAGAACGCAGGATGTGAACGAGCTTCGGTCATTTAGTAACACCGGTTGGTTTAGTTGGCTATTGTGGGCTAGTCTAGTGTTAGTTTAAAGGCTTTATTTGATTTAAAAATATATATGTTTGGTTAAATCAAAGTCATATTTTATGTTTACAATTGAATTATTGTAATTTTCATTTAACGTGCAATATGTTTTAGTAGGTAAAGTGGTTGGTTAAGCCACTTAAAGGTGTGTGCAAGATCGGGTTGACACCACCTCCGCCTCATTTTAAGTCAGGAAACCCCTGTTAGTCGTATTGTTAATATTAACTGAATAAGCCAAATGATTATTATACACGGTTACCAAAATTTACCAAGGTATCACCACAATAAACATGACACAACCATGATTTGGACAAACGTTTCCGGTGGTTTAATACGTAAGAAATAAATTCACATTTAAAACCAAAGCATCACTTAAGACAATCAGTAAAACAATTTTTATGTCAATAGAAAAATACTAAAACTATGTTCAGTAAAACTGAAACATCGTTGGGCAACACGTGAATCTCCGGCTGATTGATCGATGACGTCAACGGGCTGGGGCTGCACGTGCACGCAGGTGGACAGCGCATCTCTCATCAGTGACCGGAGGTAAGAATCTCGATTTTCCTCTTTCACATAAACGCGATATAAATATTACACCACACTCCCCAAACTAACACACAATAAACGACCCGTTATGAAGCGTAAATGTGATTTTGCTAAGTATTAATGTATTTACGTTTCTTCGAAACTTTGCAACTTAAGTTGACGGAGATTCAGAAAGAGAGAAAGAAAGAAGTACCCAAAATAATAGTCAAACGATCAGCATTATTGTGTCTTTGTATCACTTTTAAAAGCACGTTGTATCGTTATCTACGCTTGTAGCGCTATTTCTTCCACATCCGTGCGCATGTTTTCTGCGTAGATAGCGTTAATATACTATTTGAAACACGTACAAAATACACTTGTTATTTATTGCTTCTATTCTTCACCTCTTTTCTGAGTCGCTTTGGGTAAAAGCGTCTGCTAAATGACTCAATGCTCATGTAATGGAACAGGCTAACGCTTTTCACAAGAGCGGAAACTGCGTCACCGCATGGTAAGAGTGACTTCCGCTACAGATTTGAGGCGTTTGTTTCATTTAACGCTTATCTGTACTGTTTTAACGAAGCTTTTGATCGTCATATATGAAACATAATCGAGCTTTGCTTAGCCCTGTTAGATTTATTAAGTTTTTTATTAGTTTCACGCCTCCAGCTGTTCGGACTTCCCAGCTCACGTGCTTTTAGACGAGCACTCGGCAAAGTGATTCGGTGATTGTTATAACAAGCTTTAACTCATTGACATGAATGACTAATAATGTTAACTGGAAAAACCTGAAGTGTAGAAATGAACATTGTCTGCACAAATAAACGGAAGTATTACACTGGACTGCAACGAGTGTCATTGAATTAGACCACATACGGGTTTTACCGTATTTCCCTACAAAGATCTTAAAATTGCTTGCTATAACGTTTAATATATTTTTAAATAACTGGAGAATATTTTCTTTTTCTGAATGAGCATTATACATAATTAATATAATGTAAAGTAGGCCTACAGCTTTGGAAATTGCAGTTTATGTCAGAAGCATATGAATGTGATGAAATAGAGAGACCCTTCCAACACAAGTCCATGTTCATGGTTTTCAAAATGCATGGAAATTTATTTTCTAAAACGTTCTAACAATTTTTCAGGACTTTACACTCCGTGTAATAAAAAACATTTATTTCAGTGAAAAGTCCAAACATATCAATTTAAACATTTTGTTGAAATTTTAAACGAAAGAAATAAAGACTATAGCAATAACTGCAGCATTATTATTACTACCGTCTTATTCTATTTCTTCATCACACACAAAATCATTTATTTATGCAGTGTGATCATTTACCTAAACCACGAGGCCTCCAGCATTAACAGACCATTAGATAATATAGACAAACAAAACTTGAAAAGTCTACAAAAATATTTTTACCAGCATCATTACTGAAAATAACAGATTGATTTGTAATATACATTTTTAACAGATGCTGAAAGAATTATATACATATATCTCCTGCTGCGCTGTTCACAGCTTCAAACGGCACCTTGACGGCATCACTCACCTCTTCCATCGACTGCTCTTATCTGTCGCTAATAACGTTGTTTTTGGGACTTCATGAGAGGATTTTATTCATTGGTGGACATAAAATATATATATATAATTGTACGGTGAATAGGACAGCCTGCTTTATTAGCGGTTTTATTTTTGCTTTGCGTAATGTACAATGATCTCTGTCTCTCTAAAGTACCTGCTCTCGCATAGCACCCAATGCGTTCTCCGGTACTGAAATTAGACACCTATTGGTTTAATGTCAATCGATACTCTGTAGTACCAACATTATTCGGTCGGTGCCCTTAAAAGTACTGAATCCGGTAACCAACCCTATTTCCAATAAAATCCGAGAGGTTTCCAGCGGCCCATTTCTATAAGGAGGTTCAACCAACACAACCAAAGTTGAAATGTGAACTCTTGAGTTGATTTACATCAAGATGCAAAACTTTGTGTTTGTTGAGTTTGAGTTGTAAGAAATCATGGTGTATAGGACCCTTGTTAGGCTGTCAGACTGACATGAACTGAATGAATGCAGCCTCTTTACATACGTGATCCTCTATAAAAGCACACATGACACATTCGTCACTGAGATGGTCTCTGTGTGATCAAAATGGGTGCCATGAACAGAGGTGGGTGTAATTTACTTTATTACATTTACTTGAGTATATTTCGTTACACTGCGTGATGTTCCTTCATTTTAATGTGTATTTTAAAATGCACCGTTAATTTCAAGGTCGTCGTCTCTTTTTACTGGGACATTCCCGAGTGATTGATTCTTTTGAAGCATTAATTGAACAATGGACAAAACCGTCTGAATAGGTTCAAGAATCAGTTCAAACAATTGTATTATAAATAATGATAAATTATATTTTATATTCTATTATTGTAAATAAGTTGTGAAGGCTACATTGACTTGGGGACCAGATTAAATTTACAGATACACTTGTCTCTTCTGTGTTTGTCTATTCTTTAGTCTCTGGCATAATATTGGCATATATAAAAAATAATTGTATTAATAGTAGGCTATATAATCGGATACAAAGTAACTAGCTACTTAAGTAGTTTTTTCATTGCATTCTTTTTTTTCTTTTAGTCGAGTCATTTTTAAATGGTGACTTTTACTACACTTGCGCTTTAATAGGGGAGGGGGTGGAAAGAAAATAGGCTGGGAGGTCCTAGAGGGATACTTCACCCAAGAATGACAATTCTGTCATCATCTACTCACCTTCGAGTTTTATATCTGTATGAATGTATTTGTTCTGATGAACACAGAGAACGATGTTTTGGAAAAATGCTTATAACCAGACAGAGTTTGCCCCCCATTGACTCCCACAGTCTTTTGAACATTTTGAAGAATGTAGGAGAGCAAACAGTTCTGGGCCACTTTTGACGACCGTTGTATTTTTCCTACTTTGGAAGTCAATGGGGGGCAACATCTGTCTGGTTACAAACATTCTTCCAAATCTCTTCCTCTGTGTTCATCAGAACAAACACATTTATACAGATTCAGAACAACTGGTAGGTGAGGAAATGATGACAGAATTATCCTTTTTGGGTGAAGTATCCCTTTAACAGGTTTGGAACGTCATGTGTGTGAGTAAAAATGACAACATTTAGATTTCTGGAAGAACAAATCCCTACTTTAGGGATTAAACTAGTTGAATCCTACAGGTTAAATTGGTAATTGCTAACATTATCTTCATTGCCGTTTGCAGATTGTGGCAGTGAGTGAGTCCTTCATTTGGGAATATATTTAAATATATAAAAGTATTAATGCTGTTTTGCAGATTTTCCAGTGGAAAAAAGAGAAATGTTAGAAATTCAGATAATCAAGGTAGAGCACTACTTTTTTCTATAATGCTTGCTTACTGCAAAACATTCATTGAAAAGTATTAAAAAGTGCACAGCTCTCTTTTGTTTAAATGAGTTCAAATGTTTAATGTTTTAAATAAGAGTCAAGTTTTAGAGATTGTTGTCAGTGCTCAAATATTTTTTCAATACAATGATGTTTCTGATTAGGAGCCAAAACTGAGATTATTCGCTGTTGTTTGTGCATCAGATTGAAGATCCTGGATGTCTTTGGGGTCGGGTTCTGAAAGGGCCTGGCATCCATCCGGACAGTCCAGAAGAATACGACAGCCTGAGGGTTAAAATGAACCTCTTCTACCATGAGTTTGAACTGGATGTACAGAAATTAAAGCCTGCTGAACTCAAGCAGGGGCTGGTACATTTCTGATATGAATAAGCTGTTCATTTTGTTCCTGTTTGATCTCAGTTTAGGGTTCAAAGAACATAGCTTTACATGTATGTTTTTTGTGGCAGTTGTGTGTGGTGTTCAGTCCGGTTCTGAAGAGTTGGTGTCGGGCCGTGGTGGAGTCGCTCTTTAAGGGGACAGCGGGCAGCCAAGCCTTGTGCTTCTTAGTAGACTATGGGGATCACATCAACATCCAAACAGACGAGTATGAAACTTTTCAGTATGCTATACATCTGCAAATGAAATGATGAGAGGTTATATTCAATTTCAGTTTTATTTTCATAATTTTATTTCATTTTAAATCTAAATGTAAGTAAACAGATGGTTCATCTGCAGTGTCATTGTTGAAAATGTAAATGTTTTGTCACAATGCAAACTACATATGTTGTATGTCGCAGAGTGAGAACTCCTCTTGAGAAATTCCTGCAGCTTCCCTTCAGGGTGAGACGCTTTCAATTGGCTGGAATCAGTCCTATGACGCTACAAGTGTCCATCTCCAATGAGACGGCTAAGCTCGTGTAAGTCACCACTGAGCCTGCTTCAAGACACTTATATTTAAATAAACTGCTGCTCTCCTAGTGGGCTGCTTGAAAAAAAAGTCTATTAGAGCTGTCATCCGATTAAAAAGGTTATCTGATTAATCGCTCATTTGTTCTGTGATAAATCACGATTAATCGCACATAACATGAATAAATATTTAATTATTCATATTTAATAAAAAATAAATTTCACATTTAATCTACAAATTTGTGTAGAAACAACAGATTTGTTTAAGAACATCATTTTATGAATGAAAGCCAACATTCTGATATTAGTAGAAGACTTAATTCTAAATTTCAGACAGAATTCATGCTAAAAAACACATTGAATCAGTGGCGTAGCTTTGTTTGAAAAGTGGTGGGGACAAAAACAATGAATACTTTAATAAAATGTTTCGTTGGGAATATTAATCATATATAGCCAGACATTTTTTTTTTTTTCTGTCTTAGTCCGTCTTCATTGTGGGATAGCTCTGCTACAAAATACCTGCACAACCTTCTACAAGGTAAGTGCGTGCGATGATCCTCTTCAGCAGCGTTTGTGACCCATCTGCATTCGGTATATCATGTGATGTTCTGTTTGTTTCAGTGTCTACACTGGTGGAAGCCGTTCTGTGCGATACGGATGCCAACTGCTCTTCTATTGAACTCTATCTGACTATTAACAACACAAAGGTACACACTGTCTACATGACATTATGTGGTTTCTCTTATTTAGCTTTTTTCTGTCATTTCGTTCATATGGTTGCTCCCCAGCATAGAAATGTATTTGGTGTAATAGTGTTGAACTGCAGTCATCTTCTGTTCTGCAGATCTGTGTGAACCATGAGCTGGTGGTTAAGAAGTTTGCATGTTTCTGGAGTAAAACTTCCAGCAGCGTGGAAGGGGACGGAGACCGTGCCCCTATCAGTCTGGCATGGGACCTCTACTCCAGTCCACATCAGCTCTTAGAGATGAACGGCTGCTGCCCGGTCAAAGCTCCGCCAGCAGATATCTTTGCCAGGAAAGAGATGAAAGAAGGCCCACAGACAGGTCAGTAATTCACTTCATTGTAATTCAGTTCGGTTTGGATGATGTAAAATGTGTGTTCTGAATTTGAACTCTCCATGTCGACTCCAGTTTGTGTTGCTTTCGATGTGAAAACAATCTAGTCTAACACAGTTGATGGAGATGAATGTTGAAGTTGGAAGTCCTGATTGTTTCACAAAAACAAACGCATGCTATTGACAGGATGAAATGAATAAACGCCAAATTAATCGATCTTGGTTTGTGTTTGGCTAGTGTCTAATAATATAACTATTTATATTTAATTGAATTTATGTTAATATAAATTTGTATTATTACTTCACTGTATAATAATTTTATTAAATAAACTATTTGTTGAAAGGGTCATGTGGTTTGGTCGCATTTAAAGAAACCGTCTGGTACATTGACATCTAGCGGTTGAGCTTGGTATCGCATGCTAAATTCAAAATATTGAAAAAACAAGTTTAGCTAAATAACTTCTCAGTGTCTTTTTCTTGTTGTAAAAAATAATCTACAGGCACTCTTTTTTGACAGACGTGATTTGATTTGCGCTTTAATATTTCTAAGTCAAGCTTCAGCTCAATATTGTCAATAGTGTGAAGCACAGTATGGGTATAGTTACCCTTCTGAAATAAAACACTTGATAGAAATTCTAATTGTTTCCATTTAAGTGTGTTTTGGGCATTATTCAAACAGGAATTGCTGTTGTTCTATTGGTTGCCAACAGCCAGATTACACAACACCAATAGAATCCAGATACCAGTGTACACTATTATAGTTTCCATTAAAACAAATACAACTCCCATTATAACTCTTAAACCTATAAAGTTTTCCATTGTGTTAGTGAATTATTAAAATAGTACATAGGTTACATAGGCTGATCTATTCCTTTTTAAGTATTTGGGAAAACCGTTTTAAATTTTAAATTTACACCAGGCGTGAGATGACACAGGGTGCACGCGTACGTCAAGCCTCATCCATATTGCCAGATGCGCTTGTGGAGACTTGCGGTGTGAAGTTGGACTAAAGTATAAACAAGCATTAGGAAACAGGCTGTCAAATCCAAACGGCTTGTCCAGGAGACGCGCCACACGGGGCAGAGAAGCGTGAGAGTGTGACACAGGCTGTGTATGTGCGTCAAGTTTAAACGCTCAACGCAGGGCAGAGACGTGCAAGTTTAATACAGGCTCTGTGTGCGGTCTTCTGAATGCTACTCAAAGCGGAACAGACGAGTTTCATATTTTTCACATCGCATCCACAATTCGCAGCCTCTTGCGATTAGCAAATCGCAACATCTCATATAGCAATTCAATTTCAATTAACCGTTCAGCCCTAAGTAGGGATGCACAGATACCAGTATCGGTATCGGGCCTGATACCAAGCTCATGTACTCGTACTCGTAAAAATTCCCAGATACCAAAGACCGATACCTCACGTGACGTAATTGACAGAACGTTCCAGTGCACACAGAGACACCTGCCGTAGCGGACACAATGTCATAGAGTGTTCACACCTAAATTGGACGCTTGAACATTTTGAGTTTACTCGCTTCATTCGCGAGTGAAATTCGCGTCATGGGAGGGGCTTCTGGCAGGCGGCTCCAGTCTTGTTGCGAAATGGCGGACATGGATTTTGTTGAGCAGATAGCTGCGCATTATGTGCTATGGAAGGCTGAAGATAGACGTAGACTCGTTCGGCGCCGTGTCTGGGTCCATCAGATCCTTCAGAGGCGCAGTCCTTCATTGTTGTTTCAGATTTCTGCCTCCGCCTGCTATGTCATAATCACGTCACTACTAGAGCAGGCTCCTGATTGGTTAACGCGTCCAAAATTCCAAAACTCTCGCAAATAACGTGAATGCTCAATTCGCGCCGCCTCATTTGCGTGAATCGCACCGCAAGTAGGTCGATCGCATCTTTGCATTGACTTAACATGTAAATCACTCTCTCTTAACGCTTCATTCGCGCTTGGCAGTGTGGAAATATTTCAAATGATGACGACCCATGCATGACAATCTGCATGCTTATGTCCTTGGTTTTGTCCATTGGAGGATATTGGACACTGTGAATTGTGGGCTTTGAAATTTTTGATAAGCAGATAAGATTGATTTATTTTTTCATAATATGAGTTGAAGTTGTTAAAAATAAAGATGCTGATATGTTAATTAGTCTCATTGTGTTATTCTTAGAAAATTTACCACAAACAAAAAAAACTAGCATCCGGCGTCGGTATCGGCGAGTACCAGGGAAAAAGTATCGGTACTCGTACTCGATCCTTAAAAAGTGGTATCGATGCATCCCTAGCCCTAAGGAACTCTTTTGTTTGTGAATATGTACCGTTCAATCATGGTCACAAAAGTGTGCATGCGCAGTAATGTTTATTTGTTGTTGAGTTGAAACCGTCTATAGCCTACTGAAAAAGACACGCTATTCTCCATGCATCTCATCATCTGTGAGACACATATGAGCATTTCCCCAGCAAGATTCTTTTGCACTCTATTCTTCATGTCAATGTCATTTTTGATTAAACGGTGGGGTGTCCGATTTCTCTTAGCCGTTGTTGATGTTCAAATCACCAAAACAAACACACCCCTACCCCCATCTGTTGCTTTCGTCAGCGCTCGGCTCGACTAATGTCCGTCCTGTGCACTAAACAAGCATAATTCTGAAATCGGACACCCCACCTTTAAGTAGCATTAGTAGGACTCTCACCTACACTCGATCTACTTCAGTTTGCATATAGGGTCAACTGGTCCACAGCCCTCCACACAACACTAACCCACTTGGAACAGCAGGATAGTTATGCCAGGTTCCTTTAAATAGATTTTAGCTCACAGACTGGTCAGTAACCGCTTACAGAGTCAATGTGGGACCCCACCTTTCCTCAGCACTCCTTAAAGTGAAAGTTCACCCAAAAATGAAAACACTAGGAAAACAGGTCTGTCCCTCAGCCCATGTCCATCATTGTAGAACTACTTCAACTGTGATGTATAGGATATGTGAAGAGTACCGCTATAGAATGTTTAATATTCCTACAAACACACACACAGACAGATATATATACACACACACACATACACACAGGGCTGTTTGATTATGTATTTATCAAGGGTTACCCGGAAACAGGGCAATGTTCTTTTCTTGCTTGTGCACATAGGATTTAAATGTCTCGGGGGATGGATTTGTTTTTGTCTTGGCACTGACAGGGTTGCACATCATTTGATTGTACTTTTGTATAATGACAATAAACGATTCTGTTTCATTCTGTTCCTATTTTCAATATTTTCATTTCAACAAAAATTCAACAGACATCATTTGGCTGCATCTCTATTTGCTACAAATGAAGATCTGTGGTAGAATTCCTGACACGCAGGTCCTTCAGAAAACAATAGTTATGATCTCAGCCTGAACATTAATCTTCAGCTTCATTTATCAGAAAGGGGTCAACTTGAGCCACCAGTGTTGGAGCAAATACACCAGCCATCTCCCATAAACCCTGATGAATACCCTGAGCTCACCCACAATGTCGGATCATATACTGTGAGTACTTACTAAAGCTGCAGAATGCAAGCGTGCATGTGTTCATATACTGGTTCATGTGCGTTTATCTCAATGCTTTGATTCAGATCGGTAGAGGCTGGCGAATCAGAGCCGAGGCCACAGACATCGACATAGATGAGCCTACAGCAAGATTACAGTAAGACTTCCATGTTTCTCATCCCAGTCTGGTTATTGCGATTCTGCTGCTTTGGGATACTGAACGTTTATCTTGTAATTGTGATATTGTTGAAATGCAAACGTATGTTGTTCGTTTTTTTTTTTCAGATTCAAGACGTTTCTAGAGAGCATTTTACCTTCAAAACAGGTTCCTAAAGTAAGCGTGTGCATCAGCCATGACATGAATCTAATGGTCAGATGTGATTTCCATTAGGATTCATATTTCCCTTGTATCATCACTATTGTAGGTGGTCAGTATATGTGTGAAACGAGTAAATAACTGTGTGTTTTGTGTTCTGCTTGTGTTTGCAGTGTGATGCGGAGAAGCAGGGAAGTACCGATGTAACAGACAGTGAGAACAGCTCTTTGTCAGCACCGGATCCAGATGATGGGTGAGGACACGCACTTAAATAAAAAAATCTAACTTTGATGCCATACGCTGGTTTGTCTGCACACACCTTTGATTTCACAGCAGGAAAAGCATATTGTTAAGCATATTATTTATCTATATACATACCTGCAAACTACTTGCTTTTCGGTGAAATTGGCCATTCGGTCATTTATGTGAATCGTGAAAATCTGAAGAGTTTTTTTTTCAGTGGGGGGGGGGTGTCTTAGGCATCTACTCTGAAATGTATTTGGTCCAGCACCTGGATTCGTTTGGCCAACCACAATCACACATTCTAAACATCATTTTTGTGCCCGCGCTGAAAGGGACGACTGCAAAGTGTCTGTCAAAGAGAAATTGCTGTTGATATTTATTATTCAGGTCACCCGTGTGATGGAAACGGCTAAGTTATGAGAGACAGTTGCTTGTCTCCCTTTCAAATTTCCACTTCTAGAGCTCCGCCCTTCTAGGTGCAATTGATATTAGTCCAAAGTTAAAGTTGCAAAAACTGTAGTTTACAGATGATATTTAATCATTATTCTAGAGTTCGCTTCATCGTAGGTTAATATGTCGTCAGGAGCTGCGGGGATTACTTTTGTATTTATGAAAGCTCTTCTAACTGACGGAAACCAAAACCCCAGACGTGCAAACGCTTTGGTTCTGATGGACACGCATCCAGTTTGTATTACGAAAGGTGCACCACTCAGAAAACTTAAACAAATGAAGATCAGTTTAGATGTTTAATTATGACATGGACACAACCAATGACAGCATATGGCTGTCACCGTTTTCACCTCTTCAGAGTTTGCGGGTATGTATATATATATATTAATTTAATCATTGTTGGAAAATTTAGGGATAATGTAAGTAAACAAAGAATATTACTGATTCTGAAGAAACCAAAAGAATAGGAAAATCTTTCAGAATTAACCCAACTTCATGCAATCCAAGATGTATGACGTCAGTTGAATCACTCCACATGATTGGCATTTATGTCCCAAATCTTTAAAAAGGACAATACATGTGCCTGTTTGTTGTAGTGGGAGTGCCTCCGAGAAGCAGCAGAATGAAGCAGTTCTCGCCCAAGAGCCCAGTCTCGATGATCAGCTCGCTTGCTCGAGGTGGGTGTGACCTATGACATCATCACAAAGTCTGCTTCACAATACAGGGGGCCGTCTGATACACATATAAAATGGCTAGTTTGGATTAACGGCATAGTCCGCCCAAAAATCTATAAATTTCTTTGTTCTTTTGAACACAAAGATATTTGTTAGGAAAGGTTGCACCTGACATTTCTGGGGCATCGTGGACTACCATAGTATTTAAGTCAGGGTGCCCCGGAACTGCTTTTTACCCTAAATTGTTCAAAATATCTCAGTTTTGTGTTCAACAGAACAAAGTATGGTAGTCAATGGTGGCCAATAAGTGTTTGGTTACAAGCATTCTTCCAAATCTGTTTCTCTGTATTCAACCAAACAAAGAAATGTTTACAGATTTGGCTCAACCTAAGGGTGAGTGATTAAAGGAAGTAAAAGGATTTTAGTTATTTTCTGCCATTTTCATACAGTATTACATGTCGTGAACCACAGCCGGCTTATTTGTTCTTTACACGTTTTTTTTAAACCATGAACAGACTTCTTCAGTTCCTCAACCCTGAACCATTAAATCTAGACGAACATATTGATAACAGAGTAAGTTACTAACATAAATTTTCACTGTTTACATTTGTCATGTAGCATTAGATGTTTTCCTAGTTAGTATGTTGTTTGTGAACGGTTTGACAGGTTGTGCGGCCTGATCCGGGTCACGCTGGGGTTTTAGTGCACTCTGGTCTTCCTGTGAATCCCTGCAGCAGTCTGTCACGAGCCCCCATCAGTGAACCTTTCAGAAAGGTCAGACCACGGCCCTATTTATAATGGCAGACATCTACTGTAGTGTGTTATATTAGTAGGTTAAAATGTTATTGATCAACCTAGTGAGACATCAACGTGTTCGGAAGATTAGAGGCAGTTTATTAACAAGTTATTGAACTGTTTCTTGATGTTATAGTTCTTGCTGTGGAAGAAGTACAGCGGGCCGAATGTAGGCGAGAGTCACTGTTGGCCCTCTGTGGCGCAGGGTTATGACACGGTTCTGGTGTCCCACAGCGGTGACAGTCCGCTTTCATACATCCCTCCTCTGCTCATGCACCTACAAACGGTATCCGCCGTGTCCAACATCGCTGCTCGCACCGGGGTGAGATATCAGAACACGTGCACTATCACGATTCGCAGCTAACCCAAAAACACACTGAACCCCATTCGCTTGAGGTTTACATGAGGACATGCTGTAACGCTAGTTTCTGTGACATCCGCCTGCAGCCGGTAGCTGTGATCCTGTGTCCAGGCTGGGAGAAGGTTCAGACAGTGCTTGATCTTCTAGAGGAAAGCAAAGCAACTCGCAACCTTCATCCCACCAGCGTGCTTCTGGGCGTGGACCAGGACGAGACGAAAAAGGTCAAGATCCAGAGGAACTGTGAGACTCGGTTTTGAGATTTCCTTAATGAGAGAAAAATAGCGAATGGGCGTTTAAGGTTGTGAGGCCGCATCTTTGCATTTGTGGTGTTATGAAGGTCAGTTGCTAGTGACGACACCGTTCACCATGATGAGGCTGCTGGACGTCCAGCGCTTCCTGTTCCTGAGACTGTGTCACCTCGTGCTGGACGAGGCTGATGTTCTTTATTCACAGGCTCCTGAACAGGTCAGAGGAAGCAGTCAGGAAGGTTAAATGTTGTGTGAGCATGTTGTGAATGTCTCTGTGTTTGTGTGAAGTTGGCAGTGATCTTGAAGCACTTCCAGAAGGTGGTGTCTGCAGAGGAACGGGCCTCCTGCCCTAGACAGGTCATCGCCACGGGCAGCCGCTGGTGTGCCGGGATGGAGGGTCTGGTCAGGGACTACATGATTTACCCCTCTGTTGTCATAAGCGTGATGGAGGAGGCTGCGCTCTACGCCAAAGTACATCAGGTGAGGATATTTTAGCGTCATTGAATGAAGATGACACCGGAATGATGAATTAAATATGAATAAAAATCTAATCTAAATGAACTCTGGTGTGCATGTGTTGTACAGACGGTTCACTTGTGTCTGGACTGTGATAAGATCTCAGTGCTGCTCGGCTCTCTGGACTTGCACCCACCCAAACCTCAGAAGACCCTCATCATCACCAACTCGATAGAGGACACGGAGCATGTGTACAAGGTATTAGCCAATCAGATTGAAGAGGCCACAATAGTGTTTCATTCGATTATTTTTATACTGTATCATTTGTCGTCCAGGCTGTGGTCAACACTGCCGTGTTCACACTGAAAGCTCACGAAGATGTGACGGACAAGTTTGCCTTTGTGATTGATCAGTGGAGGAAAGATATCGGCCCTGGAACACAAGTGGTTCTGGGTAAATATACATTTTTATCCGACTCGAGTTTGTTAGTGCCGTTTGACTATTGCTGTATGTTCAAATCTTCTGCTTCCAGTTACCACCAACGACTGTCTCAAAGCTATTGGTATAAGGGACGCCACATGCGTGGTGCATTATGGGTTTCCCAGCTCCCCCAAGCTCTTCGGCAGCCGCCTCTTCTGCATGTCGAAGAACTTCAGATACCTCTCCGATGCAGTAATGGCTAGTTCGTTTATGCACTATAAGTATTTTGAGGTTGCCCGGCTTGACTTTGCTTCGTAATGTCCCGTACAGGATCGAGGCGAGGGCTCTTCTCCAGCGGTGAAGTCTGTACTGCTTCTGTCAGAGCAGAACGCACGTCACGTGTGCGGCGTGTTGAGGTACCTGAGGCGAGCCGGAGCTCTTCTGCCCCCTGAACTCCTGCAGTTTGCTTTGGGTGTCCAGCATGCCAAGGAGGAACAAAAAGCTCAGAGACCCCTGTGTTGCTCTCTCAAGAGCTTTGGCTTCTGCAGGTCTCTGAGACATTACAGTGTGGTTAGAATATAATGCATTGGCAGTTTTGTTAGTGGAGAAATGTCACTCTAAGTAACCTGACTAACTTGTTTCCATTAAACAAGAAAATTACTTTCTTTTTGCAGAGACGACACAGTTTGTCCAGATAGACACTCGATCGGCACAACCCCGGACCGCCCGCTGCACCCTGATTCTGGATCTGTCATGGTAAGTGAAAAAAAGTTTCTTTGCTTTTTTACTTCAAAATGTGTTTATGGCTTTCAGTTTCATTATTCTTTCTAAAGGTTTTACCGCTGTTCATCAAGACGGCGAGCGTTTATTTTGGCCGTATCGTGAGTCAAAAGGAGAATGTTTACGAGACTCTTGCGAATCAGATGAAGACACACTACAGCAACGAGAGACTCTGCGCTGTGGATGTCGTGGTGGAGGAACTTTACGCTGTTCAAGAAGAGGATCTTTATCACAGGTAATGGTACCCTCCCTTATGTGGCCCCTGGTGTCTGGATAGTTTACCCCACCCAAAATCAATTCTGTCATCATTTACTCATCCTCTTGTAATGTCAAACCTGTATGACTTTCTTTCTTCCGCAGAGCACAAAAAAGGGTACTTTGAAGAATGATGTTAACCAGACCCCATTGACTTGCATTGGTTTTGTGTCCGTACAATAAAAGTGTATGGGGCCAGTTCTGTTCGGTTACCAACTTTCTTTAAAATATCTTCTTTTAAGTTCTGTGCACAAAAGAAAGTCACAGAGTTTCGAAATATAAAGATTATATTTTCATTTTTGGGTGAACTATCAGTTTAACAGGTTGACTTCCTGTGGCACTGATGCCATCTAGTGTACAACGGGTATATATATATATAATGTGTGCTTGTATGATCACCTCAGGGTGCGTGTGACTGAGATCCTAGAAAAAGGAGAACGGTTGTTCGGCAGCGTCACCGCCTACTACATCGACGAGGGGCGCACACAGGAATTGAAGTCACACCAGCTTCTTCAGCTTCCTCCTCAGTTTCAAGATTTGCCAGAGCAGGCGGTGGAGATCATTCTCTGCAGGGCTCAGCCCATTGACGGAGAGGTTGACTGGAACCCAAAGGTCTCGAGAATCCACTTTTTCATGTTCAATCCTGCTGAAACAAAAGTTTACTGCTGTATTTACATTAACAGAGGTTTAATAAAATGTCTGTTTTTTTAGGTGAGCAGAGCAATTAGTCAGAAAATCAAAGGAAAGATGCATCAGGCCAAAGTGGTGATGTGTGTTGGCAATACTGTGTGGGTTGATCCAATGGTGAGCTTTTGACATTTAGTCATTTTACTAAGTTTTGCACTTAGAAATATTTCACATCTTCCGTACTTGTGTTTTGAAAGCATATTGCTATTACATAGACATCAACTTTGAACCACACAGCAGTTCCTCTTGAAAAAGCTAAAACTAACAAAACACTATGACCAAAATATTGGTTGCCACATAGAAGGACATGCATTGTTTGTAGTGAAAGTCTCTCTTTTCATCCCTGAGGTTCGCATGACGCGTGTGCCGGGCCTGAAGATCTACATTAATGAGTATAATGTCCATGCTGAGATCTTGGCATCTGGATTCGGTGCCAATAACCCACAACACATAGAGCTGCTGAAGAGGGTTTTCCACGGAGAAGAGAACCCTGTCACACTGGATCAACACCGGGATGACAGGTTAAATAATCTTGTACATAAAAGCATGAGCCTCTTTAAGTTAAATAATATAAATATATTTTTTTATAATAATTCAATAACAACAGTTTTTTTAGTTTTCTGTATGGTGAAAGAAAAACTAACTAATAAAGCATGCATACGCATGCGACCAGGGGTTTTCTAAATATGCCGCCTCATTTCCTTGCTCCTCTGTCCTCTATCCTATGACCCGGAAACTGATCGAGCTCGGTCATCTTTAAGGACATCTCAATTCTCGAATTGCACCGGGAGGAGGCGAGGATCAGGGAGGGAGGAGTCTTTCAGCGAGGATACACAGGGGTTTCCTTTGTGGAATTGTTTTATCGACTAATCTGTCGTGCCTATTATTTTCCTCCCCCTGCAAGTCGTCACTTCTATAGATCATATTCAAACACGCATAAGATGCACTAAAAACAGAGAAAAAGATTTGGAGCATGAGCAACCACTTTATGCTGGGCTGCCGACATCATCATTTCAAAATATATACGGATTGGCTGTACACACGAAAATGCAAAGGTGGCTTTATCAGATTTATCCACTTTGGGACCCGGTTTCAAAAAAGAGCGGTTTCAGGCTCACAAATTGCCGGATCCTTGTGGTTTAGAAATGACCACGCGGAATGACTGCGTTTTCATTAAATGATGTAATGTGATTAAAGTGTATTTTGATTCTTCTCGCAATAAGTCATTCTGGCTGAACGTCCTAGTACGTTTAATGGCAACTTTAGTGCATAGTGCCACCTACTGTGATGAAAGAGTGAAGAGAAATGTCTGTTTCCTTATATATTTTCATATTACCTCCCTGTTCCTAATAAATCTCCGTACTGCACTCACTCATTTTCCTGCATTTGGGCCATCATATAAGATATTACTTGATGTGAATTTTGCCATATACGCCACGTGGCTTGTAAAAACGACAGAATTTCCTTTACAGTTTTGCGAAATAAGCCTTTATCATATTGCCTGAAAAAACACCTAATGCGAGTGCGATACATGGTAGTTTTTGCAAAACGATGAGGTGTTTCGCAAATTTCAATTTGTGCATTTTGAAGAGTAATGGAAACCTGGCTAATGTTAGTTGATGTCAATATGGCTATGTTAGTTCCTGGTGCATTAACCAATGTTAAAGGTGACAAGGTTTGATTTTAATAATAAGCTGTGTAAGTATTGTTCATTGTTAATTCATGTTAGCCAATGCATTAACTTATTGTAAGCAAATAGCACCATTGTAAAGTGTTACCAAAGAAATACACGAAAAGTTTGATGAAAACACATTTACCGAATAAATTCCTTGATGCGTGTCAAAAAGTTGTGACTGCTATAATGGACAGCATTACTGGACTAACCAGTGTTCCGATCACGTACACAACTGAAATGTTTTAAAGTTTACTTAAGCCAAAATCTGTTTTAAAAGTGGTTCAACATTACATCCCATAACTTAGTCAACTGAGTTCCTATAGAGCAGGCTTCCGCCCACAAAAGCTGTGCTCATTGTGTTTCATATTGTTTTTAGCTTGTTGCAACACTTTAGTATGTCAAACACATTCAATATTAACTATGCATTTTACTCTGCTAAACCTTTATTTACTACTAATGAATACTCTGTAAGGTAGTTGTTGTAGTATGTAGGTTTAGTGATTTTTGTCATTTTGCATAGGAGACTTTTACTCTGGCTTATGGGTTCTGTTTTTGTTTTTTAGCCCTCTTGACCTGAACGGATACTCATCTTCAAACCAATCCGGAATAAGCAGTCCTGAAACAGGCATGTTCACTCCAATTCAGTTCTCAAAGTTTGATGCAAAATAGTTAATTGTTTTGAACCTTAAAACTAATGCTTGTTTTTGGTCACGTAGATGATCATCTAAATAACGCTGAAGTTCTGAATGTCAAGAAATTACAGACTGTTGACATACCAAAAACCTTGAATAAACCTGTCATTGTCCCATTCCAGCCAAGCAGGTGAGTTATACAGTATATGGACATTATTGTTTGGTCATAAAATGTACTGCAAGTAAATGCAGTGTACTTATTTTCATATGTTTATAATCTGCATCTGTTTAGTTTTCACCCACAGATCAAATGGTTTCAGAGAGTCCAGTTCATCACTGTCATTGTTAAACTCATCAGTCCTGTCATGCAGAAGTGTGAATTTTCCTCCGACATGGTCATTTACAGGTCGGCTTCACTTATAAAACATATACTGTAAATGTTCAAATGCTGTTGCATTTACACAACAGGTTGCAAAGGTGACTTGAGACTGTGGTATATTGCGCACATAGTTGTTTAGCTGTGACTATATTTACAATATTAACATACTGTAGTTTCTGTAAGCATTGATTTTTAATCCGTGCACTTTTTCAGAATCGTAAGAATTTATAATTGTATTTAATATATGGAACAATTTGGATGTTTCAGTGGATACGTGAATGAGCGTCATTACTTTGCGAAGCTTGAGCTGTTCAGTGACATCATCGCGGAGGAGTGCACATGGGAAATGAGGTGTAATGAGCCTGTGATGAAGCTAAGGAAGAAGGAGAACAAAGACTGGAGAACTCTACTTAAACACAAGGCATCGTTTCTCTCTGTTTGAGACAAAACCACTATATATATATATATATGTGTGTGTGTGTGTGTATATATTAATGACATAGTTGTGATGATATTTGTTCAATGTTTTCCCACTGCAGAGTGCATTTGTCAGCTACGAGTTTGACCACATCGATGACGCTGTAGTTCCTACAGTAAATGGTGAGAGTGTGAGAATGTGTAAACGCTTTATTTAGAGGAATAGTTCGCTAGAATATGAAAATTCACTCTTGTGTTTTTCCTGTACGACTTTAACAGTTTTAAACTATACGTTGACATTCATTAAAGTGTTATTGGTGATCACATGGTTGTGTGTCTTTCCCAATAGGGCATTTGTTCTTGGCAGAGGCGGGTGAGGAAGGAGATTACGTCAGCTCCAGTGAGTGCTCCAGTGACAGTGATTGATAAGAACAGATGCCAAATACAAAACTGCTCTACAGATTGTGGCATTTGTATCAGTTCTGGAAAAGGCGTTCTGAGAAACACTTTACAATAAGATTTGATTCGTTATCACTAGATAGCTATTCATTATAAAATAATAAACTGCATTTCTTAATCCTAGTTCATATTCATTTCATATGATTAACTAAAATGAATCCATGCTGTGGAGATATGTTGCTCATTGTTCATGTTGACTAATGCCTTAACTTCTGATATTGCATGTAACTTTATTGTAAAGTGTTACCTGGTTCTGGTTTAAATTGGTTAATGCATTAGGTATCGTGAACTAACAATGAACGACGCTTGAATGAACAGCTTTGAAGGGATACTCCACCCAAAAATGAAATTTCTGGCTTGAATTACTCACCCTCGAGTCAATGATGCCACAGAATTGTCAGTTGCTAACATTCTTCCAAGTATATTTTATTGTGTACAGCCGAACAAAGAAATGTATACAGGTTTGAAACGACTACATGCCAGTAATTTATGACAGAATTTTCATTTTTGGGTGAACTGTCCGTTTAATCTTGGTTTATAGTGTCTTGTAAATTGTGCATTGCCTATATTTGGCCACTTGACTGACAAGTGACCGGTAATAATGCATCTTTATTTTTTATAATCATTCATATTTTGTATTTATAAGTTTCTTTTTTGTTGATGGTTACTAGTCTTGGGCATGCTACAGGTTTAGTTGTTCTTGACTGTTGTCTGTTTTAAAATGTTGTCGGACAGCTTCATTATAAGATCTTGTTTTGTCACTTCACACTTGAGGTGGTCACGGTGTGAAAATTCACGTTTAAGTTTGTATTGAATCGAAGTGACTTAAATTAATTCATTTCACTTATTTAAAAAATTGTTACTCGAATAAATTGCAGTTTGCAAAAGGAATAAAATGGCACGAAGCATAATGTTTGTTTGCTTTCATTCAGGTTTAATAGGCTACAGAAAGATTCACATTTTTAGCATTTTGTAAGCGTAGGGATGTTTGTTGTAATTATGAAAGGTTGTGTTTATTCAAATTTATTGTATTTATAAAGCGCTTTTCACAATGTGCATTGTTCCATAGCAGCTTACAGGGGAGAAACCGAAAAACACTAAAAATGCCAAACACAGTACATGGTGTTTATATAACAAATTAAATTATTCTAGTAAATAATAATCTAATAGATGCAGTCGGCAGGTCTTCACTCTCTTTTATTAGTTTAAGAGAAGTTTGCATGTTCACTGTTTTGAAGGTATTTCCGCGGGGTCATAGTATCGGTTACTGAACCTAGTTTGTAGTTTAATATTTATCTTAATATCTTGCTGTTCATTATTATTATTATTCGTTAAAATTATATTTTAATTCATTCTGTTTTCACTTCGTCCTATAGGCGTCTATTCATTTATACGTCACATGATGTCACTGAATGGCCTTAAGCAAATGATCATTTTCGTTACCAAAATTTCGCTCGAGAGATCATGAAAGGGGCGGTAACTGTATCTATGACACGTGATGCATGTGACTATCAACGCGTAGATGAATAAACGAAGCGGATTTTCTGCGTGGGGTCGTGGTTTAACGCGTGATACGTGTCGGAATTATCTCCTATATAGTGTCCACCATTTTGTAGTGTTGTCTGAGTAGACAACTCCCTACATTTGTTCACTACTCTTTACCCACATTGCATTGTGATTTCGAGTGAACGTCCGATGAACACGACCTCGCTCATATTTCCCGTGATACAACGCGAGTCAGCGCGACCGTCAATGCCACGAGTGTACGCGTGTTTATTTTCTAGTTTTTTTTTAGAATAAACAGATAATATGAATGTTATATAGTGTTTTGTGTAAATATATAAAGTCGTTTTATTAAACGTAATAAATCTAATAGTAAATAAACGTGCCCATAAAAAACTATTACTATTAATGACTATTTGGCATTCGCTGATAGGGAACAAATGAGCGAATTCAGACCAAACAAACCAATATTATTTATTATTAAATAACAAACATGTGTAGAGTTCTCAGAAACGCACAATTTCATGCTTGGTCTTAGAATTCACGGGATATGTGCATATAACAAAACAGCCTAATATTACTATTATTATTAATATTATGTATAGAGCATGAATAGATGATGTGTTAAAAATATAATTAAAATGTAAAATAAACTACACTGTACTACAGCTGTTCATCCCCCATCCAGGAATGCCAATACGACACGATCCTGCCTGCTCAAAATGATATCGCGTTCTTCTGCTAGACACGTATTATCGAGTTAGCTATATATATTTTTAAAAAGACATCAAATATAAAACGTGATTTATTTATCCTCACGCACGAATTTCGTTCGCAGCGCAAGCAACACAAATCGAACATTTACGTCAGGCGTCATCCAGGGGCAGCGCGTGAGGTCCTGTTAGTGTAAATGTCATTCGGTGTAGTTACTCAACTCATGGAGATCAGACCGGAATGAGGTGTAGCGGTGGTCGATCAGAGTGATTTTAAAGTGAAGGATGCCTCTCATGGCAGGGCTGCTCTCCGCGGCTGTTGTCTCTCTGCGATCCGGATCAAGAGCTTTAATGCGAATGAACACACGAGCTTCTGCACACCAGCAGGTGAGAGAGAGGACGCGTGTGTGTGTTTATATTACATCACCCATTGTTCAGTTTTATATAGGTTGTCTGGTGTAGCTGTTTCATTTGACTAATTCATATGTGATTTCTTAATGTATTCTGATCTGTCATGGATGATTATATGACATGATGATATAATGATGTCTGAATGTAAGTGTAGTCCGTGTCATGATGACTAAGCTGGCTCATATGATGAATGTGCTTCCCTCATATATGACTGGGAATGCTTTTAATTCCCTTCTTTTCAGTTTTTAGCCCTGAGTCACCTTAAACCATCAGCATCCATAGGAAATATCTACTCAATCCCGCGCTTATGGTATTCCAGTGACCCACCTAAAGGTAGGACATCTCTAAACGTGTAGTCAGGTCATCGTGTGTCACTGCAGTCGGTCACTCAATGTCTGGATGTGTTTGTGTCAGATGGTAAACCAAGTGGGCCTGACCTTCGGCCCGGAGGGGGGAAAGGGAGGAAAGGAGGCAGGAACGACTGGAAGAGCCGATTACTGCAGGTAAACCCTCAGCATCTTTTTTTAGAAATCTGAAACGATTGCGTGACGACATGTATTTTGAATATCCTTTCATGGTTTTTCACATTGTGACAATGTTTTGATGAAAGTTACAGTAAGCTCATCCTCAAGTAACAATTTGCATAAGGATTGTTTTTTATTTGTTTGTATAGAAATCCACGAAGCTTGTATTTCATGATTACCACTAGACAGAATGTCTGCCATTATGTTAATCTTTTTTTTTTACAATATGATTTTGTTTGTTCCAATGCAAAATGAATGAACTATTTGTGTGTGTTTGATGTGATGTAATTCTCTTGTCCTGTCACTCAGGGAGATGTGCCGTGGGACGACAAGGATTTTAAGTATATTTTGATCGCAGCAGGAGGTGTTGCATCTGTCCTGCTCTACCTGTACCTCAGAGATCCAGGGAGAGAGATCACATGGAAGGATTTTGTCCACCGCTACCTGGGCAGAGGGCTGGTGAGAGACATATATCTGTGATTTACTGTAAATATATTGACAGTCATATGACTCAAACCCGTAGGCCGGGGGGCTCGGGTGGTTCGAACGAAACCCTCACTGCCAAAGGTCCAGAATTTAAGTCATTTTTATTCCTGTGATTGTTGTCATCATTGTTTTAATCAATGCTTGTGACAAATTTCTGGGTTGCGGTTTCAAATTAATATGATTATTGTTGCAGGACGCGCGTGCAGACAGATAGAGTTCTCGCAGTACACTTTTCAAAGCAACGTGAAAAAGCATCGCCTCTGAATGATGCGGGGGGAAGGGGTTATATACATATATTTTTATTATTTATCCACTCAATAGTCTACAACAGGGATCCCCAAACTACCATTGCGATAGAACTGACGCGCGAACCAAAATTTGGTAATGAGAAAGGTTAATTAATATGCATAAGAAAATGTTTTGAATTTGAGTAGCACTAAACTATTCTACCATAAGGAGGCATCATAAATACATTTCAAATCATAATTAATGTAATTTATGTAATTTTATGTTACAAACCGACCCGGCCCCCCATTAAAGACAGGGAGAATTATGTGGCCCTTGAAGAAAAAAGTTTGGGGACCCCTGGTCTACAATATAATAGCCATATAGACGTAGTATAATTATAATAATAAAACATAGCAAAGAGGCATTGACAGAGAGTCAAGAAGTTATGATGAGAAGAATTATTATTAATATTTCAGTAAAGTTCATTAAATCTATTCTGTTGTTAGTGTGGTTTTTAAACTTATGAACTGTGTATGGACTGACAAAAGTGTTACATGAGGAAGCAAGTTGACAACAATGCAATAAATATTTTAGGTGAATCCAAAAGCGTGCTGGTTAAGATACCAGCAGACAAGCTAATCCAGCACAAATTAGTGCATTAAAGGTCACCAAAATAAGTATTTGAACCTCATAATTAAATACAAAAGAATGAAAAAAACTGCAAAAAGGTCCACTTTTTGAAAAAAGAACCTCCCCTTTCAACTGGCTGGATACGGACCTGTGACTACTTCACATATTATAGATAAAGTTCACTTATTCATATAAAAGATGATAATTTGCTCACCTTTATGTTGTTCTTAGCCTCATTGTATTTTACGGAAAAACAGACTGACATCTGTTGATATTAATAAAAATGAACATGCATTCTGGCATGATTAATGTTAAGAAACTTTATTATGCAGAATGTCACTGAAACATCCCAAACTGTCTTATTTTTCTTTTGCACAGGTTGACCGCTTAGAGGTTGTGAACAAACAGTTTGTCAGGGTAATCCTGATACCTGAGGCTGATACCACAGAAGTAAGTCACCATCGCTCAATCTTTATTTAACTCATTGTGTGTGATGGCTTTAAAGATGATGCATCACAAATCGGATTGCATATCTTTTTGTGGTCTGGCACAAACATGACTTTGTCTTCTTCCAGAGCTATGTGTGGTTTAACATTGGCAGTGTGGACGCGTTCGAGCGTAATCTGGAGGCTGCTCATTATGAGCTGGGTCTGGAGCCGTCCAACAGAGCCGCAGTGGTGTACACCTCTGAGAGTGATGGGTGAGTCTGAATGCACTTTACATTTAAAGCCCGTTCAGACTGAGATGAACATATAGTATATGCATCAAACTAAAATGTATTCGATCAACAAAACAATGTGCATGCCACCAATATTTTGACAGAGGGATGGTGTTCTAATGTCTTTCCATTGCACTGTGGGAAAAAATGTGCATGTAAAGTGAACCACATTTGGGTTTGATTCACAATATAGGGATACTCCTCCCAAAAAAGATATTTCTGTCATCATTTCGTCACCCTTGAGTTGTTCCAAATCTGTATAAATGTCTTTGTTCTGATATTTGGAAGAATGTTTATAACCAGACAGATTTTGACTCCCAAAGTAGGAAAAATACAACGGTAGTCAAAAGAAGTTTTCTCTTCTACATTCTTTAAAATGTATTTTGTGTTCAACAGAACAAAACAAATTATAAAGTAATTATTTTACTATGGAAGCAAAAATCTGTCTGGTTCTAAACATTCTTCCAAATATCTTTTCTGTGTTCATCAGAACAAAAACATTTATACGGAATTGGAACAACTCGAGGGTGACGAAATGATGACAGAAATATCATTTTTTGGGTGAAGAATCCCTTTAAGATAAGCCTATTCTGGGAATGTATCATACAGAGCCTTATAAATGTAGATCCCAAGAGAAAAGTTAAGTATGAACTTGAATCTGAAAAGTTATTAAGTCAAGTTAAATCAGCTTTATTTATATAACGCTTTTTACAAAGCAGCTGTTCAAGAAAACATTGACTATAAGCAAAACATATAAGGTTAGGCAAGTCAAAACACAGGTCAAATATCAGGCAGACTATAAAATTCTAGCAACAGTGCAAAACAGTATAAAAACTGTGGCGAGGAACCCAAAACTCCATTGGAGGAGAAAAAAACCTCAGAGGGAAACCAGGGGATTCCAGTTCCCCTCTGGCAAAAGCTGCAGCCTCTGCACAAGCTCGACTGCGCGCACAACAAGGCAAACTAAAAAATTATTATATTTAAGATTATCATTAATAATTTTGTAGAGTCGCCACGTCCTTTGTCTAGCTCTATCATCACAGCATTTGTCAGGTCTGGGTATGGACTGCGTCCTGCTGCTCTGGTAACCTTGGAACAATGAGACAAGACTGGCTGAGAGTAGAGTACTGTTCTGCACTCTTTGATGCAACAAATGCATCAGTTGTTATTAGGATATGCTTTTTAGGTTACAAACATGCAAACTTGAAAGAAGAAATAAGAAACCTACCAATCTCTTTAAAAGCAAATAATTTTTATAATATTCTACCCCTGTAATTTGGCTTTATTTTAGTGTTTTTTACACTTGCAATGCATTTGAGCAATGGTCTTAGTGAGGACTGGAATAGTCCATTTCTAACCTTGCATAAATGTTCTGAGCTTTCATCATCGTTATCTTCTCCAGGTCTTTTCTGATGAGTTTCATTCCCACGCTTCTCCTGATTGGCTTCTTACTTTTCACTCTACGTCGTGGGCCAATGGGAGGAGGAATGGGCGGCGGAAGGGGCGGGCCCTTTAGCATGAGCGAATCCACCGCCAAAATGATGAGAGACAACATTGATGTGAAGTTTAAAGACGTTGCTGGATGTGAAGAAGCCAAGGTGGAGATTATGGAGTTTGTCAATTTCCTCAAGAACCCTCAACAGTACCAAGACCTGGGTGCTAAGATTCCTAAGGTATGACGTGACAGAGATATGTTCTTTTAGTGAAAACCCAGCAAAAGTCCAGGTTTTTTGTTGTCTATATGAAGATTATTGTTGGGTAGAACTTTATTATTGTGTGTGTTTTGTAGGGTGCTGTGCTGTCTGGTCCTCCAGGCACAGGTAAAACATTGCTCGCCAAAGCCACTGCTGGAGAAGCAAACGTTCCTTTTATTACAGTCAACGGCTCTGAGTTTCTCGAGATGTTTGTTGGAGTTGGTCCAGCTCGGGTAAGTCATTTTAACAGATTGATAAGAATTTGGCCCTGTGCCCTCAACTGAAAAAGTATCCAACTCTGTTCTGTTATTTTAGGTGAGGGACATGTTTGCAATGGCGAGGAAGAACGCTCCCTGCATCCTCTTCATCGATGAGATTGACGCTGTGGGGAGGAAGAGGGGTGGAGGGAATTTCGGTGGCCAGAGTGAACAGGAAAACACCCTGAATCAGCTGCTGGTCGAGATGGACGGTAAGAGGAAACACTAAATTGGAAATTAGGTCTTAATGTAACAATTTCTGACTTGGTCCTGATGATGTCAATGTGGCCACATAGCTGTTAAGTCATTGTTTTTAGGCTGCACGTTGGTAACATTCCTTCATTCCTTTCTGAAATTCTGAACTCCCCCACCCACTACTTAAAAACATGAACAATCAGTACAATCTGTGAAATCGAAACAGATCTATCACCCCGTCTAAGAAGCTATAAGTGAGATGGATACAGCTACATTGTGTCAAGTGTAAAACAAAATTGACAGCACAAATCGATATGAAATATACAATTTAAAAAACTTGTGTACAATCTTGGCCCTTTTTATCATCGAAAATTTTATTTCTGTCATCATTTAATCACATTCCTGTTGTTCCAAATCTGTATACATTTTTTTTAATACTTTTTTTATCAAAGATATTTGGAAGAATGCTTATAACCAAACATATTTTGAGTGCCATAGTAGAAAAAAAACGTTCAGTTTTTTCTGTTGAACACAAAAGATGACATTCTGAAGAATGTAGGACAGCAAACAGTTCTGAGGCACTACTATGGAAATCAATGGGGGGCAAAATCTGTCTGGTTATAAACCTTCTTCCAAATCTCTTTCTCTGTGTTCATTAGAACAAAAACATTTATACAGATTCAGAACAACTGGAAGGAGAGGAAATAATGACGGAAATGTTATTTTGGGATGAAGTATTCCTTTAATGTAGTGTGACATGTGATTGACCCAGCTCGGACTTTATATATATATATATATATATATATGGAAATCATAAAAAAAGTTTAAGTTTTCAGTCTTTTCGTCTATCTTGTGTACTTATTTTACCTATTTGACTTTTAGGTTTTAATACTAGCACAAATGTTGTTGTTCTGGCTGGTACAAACAGACCGGACATCCTTGATCCTGCATTGATGCGACCGGGAAGGTTTGACAGGCAGATATACATAGGTATGAACTTCCCCTACAACAGTATATTGAGTTACAATTTATTTCTGTAGGAATGTAAATCAAACAGTCGAGACAAAAAAAGTCATCGAAAATTTGAAAACGAATTTCTTAAGATGTACATTAGCGATACTAACTGTAAAGAAGTGAAATTGGTCTTTGTCTATATATTTCTGTACACTACATTGAGTTTATGCAGATTCTTACAAGTTGTATGAATTCCTTAGGACCACCTGATATTAAAGGCAGAGCGTCCATCTTTAAAGTACACCTGCGACCCCTCAAAATTGACCCCATTCTGGACCGTAATGCCATTGCGAGGAAGATGGCAGCTGCCACACCGGGCTTTACTGGTGAGTAAGCGACACTGAAATAAATGTATGGATCAACGCAGGATCATTACTCATTGTGCGGTAATTACGGTAATGATATGTTTCAAATATCATTTTGCTGTGTAAAACCTCAGACTGCATTCTTTCTACACATTCCCTCCCTCAGGTGCTGATATTGCAAATGTGTGTAATGAAGCTGCTCTTATTGCCGCCAGACATCTGAATGAGTTTATCAACGTTAAACACTTCGAGCAGGCCATCGACAGAGTCATTGGAGGTACAAGGAGTCCTCGCTTATCATCTACAAAAAAGTCTCGTTTCACCTTAATATCTTTCTAGAAATGATATTATTTTATTTATATTATTATTTTTCAGGGCTGGAGAAGAAGACACAAGTCTTACAACCCACTGAGAAAAAGACCGTAGCCTATCATGAGGCGGGGCACGCAGTGGTGGGCTGGTTTCTTCAACATGCTGACCCTCTCCTCAAGGTAGATCCCTGATGTTTATCTGCTTCAGGGTGTCAACACAAGCGTTGTGCGCCCTTTTGATGTATACATGAATCAAAATATGCATTTGATTAAGTCATACTCAATATATCTGGAGACATATATTTAGCATCTCAGGCAAGTCAGGGTCAGACTATAAATAGGTAATATCCAATAGCCAATACCGACATTGAAAAGGCAATGTTGCCAATATGAGGGCAATATATTGTCAAGATACATTCAAGTTTAAAGTAGACCAATATTAATGTATAACTATATTAATGTATAACTATATATAAGCTATATGTATTAATGATGAGTAAAGGTTTTTGCAAGCGATTTGGTGCCTCGATGTGATGGAACAATTAGGCGTTGCCCATTTTCAGAACGCAGGTGATGGGAGGGGGTAATAATGAACTGTTTGCACTTACTGTTATTCCCTGATCTTGTGTTTCAGGTTTCTATTATTCCCAGAGGGAAGGGTCTGGGCTATGCACAGTACCTTCCCAAGGAGCAGTATTTATATACTCGAGAGCAGCTGTTTGACAGGATGTGTATGATGTTGGGTGGACGTGTGGCTGAGCGGGTGTTCTTCAGCAAAATCACCACTGGAGCGCATGATGACCTAAAGAAGGTCACACAGTCCGCATACGCTCAGGTACAAAGAGTCAAGTCTGCTTTTTATAAATGTTTACTGGTACAGTGTGCTATTGAACAAGCTATAACATGTTTAGCAAGGCGGATTCAGGCTGTTTTACTAGTCATTAGGCGCAAGCCAGTATCCAAACTGATTTCACTCCATGACCTTTAGTTAAGGAAATTATTTCCCACAAAATATTTAAATTTGGTGTATTGTGATATGGTCACATTGGCAGTGTCTTGCCAGTATATGCTTTAATTTTAGGGGAACATTTTTTAACATCTTCCCCCCCTCTCCCCTTCACTCTATAGATCGTTCAGTTTGGCATGAGTGAGAAAGTAGGACAGGTGTCATTTGACCTGCCGAGGCAGGGTGAAATGGTTATGGAGAAGCCTTACAGTGAGGCTACATCAGAGCTTATTGATGAGGAGGTCAGAGTGCTGGTTGACAAAGCCTACAGAAGAACTCTGGATCTCATCACTGAGAAACGAGAGCAGGTGGAAATGGTGAGAATCCCCATCTATGTTTCTGTAACACCAATGCTGGAAAATACTGATGTCTAGTTCACACTAGGTTAAGATGTATATCAAAGGCTGTGAACTTTGTCAAGCGAATAGGTGTGTTTAATTAATACATTTTATTTATTGGTGTTTTGTAGATGTTCTGAAATTAGATTAACATGAGGTGCCATCACAACAGTATTGAAAGTCATATCAGTAATTTGCATGAGTAACATGTGGTGTACCTCAGGGTTCAGTCCTTGGTCCCTTTCTTTTACTTATGTACAGGCTGATTTACAGTCAGGGTATAAAAATATGCAGTTATGTCACTCAGTTTAAATTGTGTCTTTTGAACTCATTTGTCAAATGTGTGATTAGTGTAATTATGCATTTCTTTTTCTGTGTAGGTCGGTAGGCGTCTGCTGGAAAAAGAAGTTCTAGACAAAGCTGACATGGTGGAGTTGCTGGGACCCAGGCCATTCGAGGAGAAGTCCACCTATGAGGAGTTTGTAGAGGGCACAGGCAGCTTTGAGGAAGACACAAGCCTTCCAGAAGGCTTAAAGGACTGGAACCAAGAGAGAGTAGAAAACCAGGAGGAGACTCCGGCCTCACAGGAAAAACAGGCTGCTTGAAATTATGAACATATCTTTAAAATACTTTCCAACTGCTTCTGACACTTGCCTTAAAGTGGTCACTTAGTAGAACGGGAGAGTCGGTTATATTTGCTTTGTACACAAAGAATGTGATTTCTGTGGTACTTCCAGTGTTTACCCAAAGCAGGGAACTTGTACCGAATTTAAAAAGCCTTAATCTGTGGTGCTATGCAACATGTACATTTCAATACAAAGGCTAGCACTGATGTGTCAACTCACACTTGAGGATAGATCAACAACCGAAAATTGTTTAGTTTGTATTATCTAAGGTTTTCTGCGATTACATCAAAGACTAAATGCTATCCTTTTATCTACTGTTATCTTCCCATTTTTAGAAATTGAAGAAAAATATGTATATTTGTCCTATTTTCATCTGTGTTCTGAGAAAAGACATTTGAACTTATTTAATTAAATTAAAGAGGTCATATCATATTTTGTCTTGAGGGTGTGCTTAAATTGTTTGTAAAAAAAGCATCTGAAATCCCTTTATTGTCACTCAACCATATACACAAGTGCAACAGTAGGTGAAAAACTAGTAGATTCTGGGCCAAAACAGACATCATGTTGCTTTATAGATAAAATAATCATATTCTGTTCGTGTGTGACTGCGTGCGCACGTTAAAGGAATGGTTCCATCTTCTGTTCTGAAATTTTGAAGAATGTTGGTAACCAAACAGCATTGGCCTCCATTAACATCCATTGTATGAACACAAAACCACTTAGACATTTCTCTAAATATCTTTGTGTTCCACGGATCAGTTCACAGGTGACTATGCCAAGTGATTATTGATACTGTATGTGATTGTTAAATGGATTTTTTATGTTCGCAATATCATGATTTCAGTGTGTGGAGCCTTGTTTCTACAGGAAAGTCATTTTTCTACACCATCTTCAAGCATTAGATCACATTACATTTCCCACACTGGCAGAAACAGAAGTAGGGCATCAGCAGATGATGTATCACACTTTCCCTTCCCCAGCATTCCTTCATTACAGACACTGCCATGTTAGCTGGGTGATACTCAGTACCAGAAAATCCATGGTTAATAAACAGGTTTTTTAAAGCCTTTTGCTTTTAATGTATGTGGTTCTTTATGAAAGGCTTTAACTATCTGTACACCGACATGTAAGCATCAGTAGTCTACAAATCCAGTGATTCTACACACAGCTGGCCTACAGCCAAAAAACACCAAAGCATGGATGGGCTTTATAGACAGTGACAATTAATTACATTACCATTTACTATAAAATGTATAAAACTAATATTTGACAAATGAACTTAAAGCTGAAATCCATAACTTTAGCCTTTCTATTGAACAATTAAACGCAGTCAGCCAGTCCAGTGTAGCATAAATGGCTCATGCATTTTAAACAGGAGAAATGCCATGCGCAAGCTTAAATGACTTATTCCATTAATTGGCGTGAATGCTAAAATAGCTTTTGTTGTCTTTATAGGTATATTTTTGTTTAGATGCTAACAATGACTAACAGAAGTGATACTAACTAGTGCCTAGTGCTGTGAATTGAATGAGGTAAACAACGTAATGCTGTGTAAGGCCTTTGATGAATTCTGCTTCCTTCAAATAAAACCATCTTTATTTTGTTGGTTAACCACTGGCTAACTAACCTAGCAGATGGATGATGTACAGTGTTCGTACATTTTCCTGCTTTTCTTTATCAATCACAGGACTGAATTAATGGTTTCATTGGATACACACGGTTGGCCTGAAATTAAATTACGGTCTGTGTTATAAAATAACAATTGATTTCATATTTCATTTATATTAATATTGATATATACATGTTTATACTTGTATTATGTTTACTTGTATTAAATTAAACTACTCAACAGTTATTGATTCTTTCAGGAGATCTGCCAGGCGTTAAGTTTGGGACAAATAACATTTGTTTGTTGTTGCCGCTGAAACCATATCTGTATATCACACCACATAGTCCCCCACACATTACAGCTCGAACAGGTGTTGAGTTAAGACCCTCCTGCTTTTTCTGTGTAAATAAAATAGGTTAGACAACAACTGGACTTTGTCTTTCAGGTTTATTTCCATGTTTGATTGAATTCCCTTTTTTATTCGATCTTAAAATATTTTACTGT
This sequence comes from Barbatula barbatula, assembly GCF_947034865.1. NCBI lineage: Eukaryota > Metazoa > Chordata > Actinopteri > Cypriniformes > Nemacheilidae > Barbatula > Barbatula barbatula. The sequence continues at coordinate 4,538,157 of NC_136788.1, forward strand.
TAGATTGATTCTGGTAATTTTGACATTTCTTCTCTGATGTGACACTGTGTATAGAACATGCTTGAAATCACTGAACCCTGTATAAACTTTGTGTGGTGAAAGAAATACAGTTTTTGACTAGTCCAAGAATACGCTTTTCAGCCTCTTATCTTTCCACTTACATACAGTTACATAGAGTTACCTAGGTGACTTTTATACATAGTGACCAAACTTTTAAAACCACAAAAAAGCGCCATCAATATATGATACAAGTAGTTAATACAACGTGTGCTATATATTATCGTCAACTTTGACGTGTCTAGAATGTTAATGCGGGTATGTTCCATTGGACTTTGGTTCAATGAGCCTTGAATTTTCTGGAAAGATGTGAGATTGAGTCAAGTATTTGTGGGTGAACTGTTCCTTGAATACTTGTTTCAGTATCACCTCTTAAATTGCAGTTTTCCTTTAATACCTGTATTTGGCATATTTTAGGACACAATCGAACCAATTAAGGACACAATTGAACCAGTTGATTTAAATTGTCTTGATAGCAATGAATCTTTACAACATTATTACAATGTCCAGGGTGGTTCAAAACAAACATATTGCTTCCATTTAAGTGCAACATCAATTGCTTTACTGGATAAGGTCAGTCAGAAACATACTCTACACAAGTAGGAAAACTTCAATGTGAACGGTTGTTACTTTGTGAACATCGAGTCAACACATTGCGTTGACAAGTTTGTAGCTTCCCATGTGGAACTGCAGCCAACAGTTGTGATACATTTCGGATGTGTTTTGAAACGCAGTGGTGGCTTTAAGGTTGTATAGATTAAAGTCTATACATACTCTGTCTATAAAGTCTATACATAGTCTCCTAAAGTGTCTGCATTCATGTCGTTGTGTAGAGTATGTTGCTGGAACTAAAGGGACAGTTTAACCAAAAATTTAAATTCTGTCATCCTTTCTTTTTGTATAGGCAAAATGACAATGGCAGTCAATGGAGGACAATGGCGCTGTTGGCTTCCTTGCATTCGTCAAAATATCAGATTTAGTTTTCAACAGAACAAAAAAATAGTATAAAGCGATTTTTAGGCAATGGGGTCCAGGAACTGTTTGGTTACAAGCATTCTTCCAAATCTCTTTCTCTGTGTTTATCAGAACAAAGACATTTATACAGATTTGAGGACAGAATTTGGATTTTGTTTGAACTGTCCCTTTAAGCATGAACTGTTTTTCTTAAATATATTTCTCTCCGAGTCGTCCAATTTTCATGCAGAACCTCTGAAAGGACACTTTTGTTTGTAGCCTCTTTTTGGACCCTTTACACAGGCATGTCTTGAACCATGCTGTAGCCTCTCTGAACGTGTCTTATGACAACTGACAAATTCTGCTTTGACACATTCCTGGTCCATGAGGGGTTAAAATCAATCTTAAAGTCTTCCGATTCATGTTTTTCTTCCATTAGTTTAGTCAGTGTTGTCCATAATGCTACATCATGCTTCAAGTTCTCCATATGCAGTAGTCAAATGGAGAAGATAGATGTGACTATGTCACGCAGAGGCCTCCCAAGAACCTGGTTGGATGAAGTCTTTCCTGTCTTGAGTCTACACTTACCCCAGCGTATTGAGGCTGTCTCCTTACCCATCATAATGGGCAAAGGGATTGTTTTTTCTTCAGGTGGGATCGCAGTGTCTTTTTATCCCGGAAGTTCGTCTTTTCTTTGCTTGAGGAGGAACCTCTATTCCTCACGTAAGGGCTTTTGCCTGAGCCCCTAGCGGCCCCCGGCTCAAGGCTGCTGGGATTGAGAGCGCTCTATCTTCAGCATAGGCTCTGTGTTGTTGTCTGAGTCGCTGTGGTGCTTTCGGTCCCTTGGCTGCTGCTCTCCCTTTCCACCACGAGTCCAGGAAGGCGAGCGGACGTACCCGCTGTGTGGAAATCGAGGCAACGGGGGGTGCTGGCGATCTGCGGGGTGAACTTAGAAAAGCAACAATGAAAAACACCTTCATAAAGCATTGTGATACAAAACTAATAAAGATTAATTCATCGAGATCCAAGGAGATCTTTTTCAATAAGGAGGTTCAACCAACACCGAGTGAAAATGTGAACTCTGAGTTAGTTTACACCGAGATGCGAAACTGAGCTTTTGGTTTCAGAACAGCTAATTTGAGTTACATCTATCAACTCTGAATGATTGAGGTACACCACTTGCGCAAAGGGTGGAGATGAAAAGAAACTCTGGGTTTGCCAAAGAAAACCTGCTCCTGACCAGGTTCAGAGTAAGTTACTATGGTTACTGACTCTGAGTATAAGTGAACTCTCTTTTAATGGCTTGAGTTACTCCGCTTTCTCGGGTTTGACAAACCTCACATTCTGAAACGTAAAACCAAGAGTTTCCCTTATTTCAGGGTTAAATAGTTTTCACTAACACTCCTTTCTAAAATGGGCCCCTGGTGACTGGCTGCACTGTATGTCATAAACCCTGCCCCCTCCATGTAAACAAACAGGAATTTCGCCAATCTAAAAAACTGCAACTGCACGTGTATTTTTGCCCAAGGTGTTTTTTTGTTATTTCAGTTATTATCATGTTGGTGTATGTTCAAGTGTTTGTTTGTTTAAGTATTTTCTGAGTTAGTTATAAGACGGTAAAGTTATAAAAAAGGGCGTGGCAACATGATTTGATCGTTTGAGATTAGGTGTGTGCCGCAAAAACCGACAGGCAGATGACATCACATCACCTCGAGAGAGTCTAGACCCAACTGCTTCATATGCTTTTGAATCACTCTTGCGGATAGTGATATCATCGGCCTGTCGGTTCTTGCAGAGACGCATGAAGCCAAACAAGTCTATTTACAAGCATTCCAAATGGGATATATCGCCCTCCGAAGGGCACTTCAGAGTGAAAACAACCATGGCCGCCATATTGAAGGCTCGATCCAAACCAAAGTGCTCATAACACTTCAAAGGGCCCTTCGGAACGAAGGGTTTCAAAGGGTACAACGCAGAAGGCCCTTCAAGAAACAGTTGTTTGGTCCCCTATACACTTCAACCCTTTGCAGCTCTCACTCCGAATGGTAAATCATTTGAAAGGCTCAGGGCATAGGCATGAGCCCTCCGAAATGGAATGCAGGGTAAATCTTCTGGGAATATGGGCGGGACCTTGATATGGACAACAACATGGTTCGGACCTTGGCTCCACCTCACGCTCAGTGCTGCACATACTCTGCTCCAAATGAAATCATCGGGGCAATATGTCAGCAACCATATCTCAGACATTGTGGCTTCATTGTTTCTATGGTGGAAGGGAATAGGGATGCGTCGTCCATCTTTTTATGGCCTATGTTTGAAACTTGTTTCCAAAAGTTTGCCATGTTCCTAAATCACTGTTGTTGTATAAATAAACATTTAGGGAAAATGTCAGCTTTATGCAGATAAGTAGCAGCATATTTATTGATGAAAGTCACCTGATCTGCTTCTTTGTAGAGTTACTGAACTTTTTCTTGGGCGACTTGCCTCTAGTTCATTTGGACACTTACGGCCAAGACAAACATTATTAACATAGCTTAGAGAAAAGAAAGTATGACGTTGAAGCTCCATGCAAAATAATCTGAATAACTCATCGGAGACTCTCCTCTGACACTGCCCCAGGTTTAAATAGTACATATTTATACATTTGTGCACTTCAGCTCAGAGTTCAATCAAATAATAATGTGTTCACTATGGATTTGCTGGGGACCACATAAACGTGTGAGTATCCAGTTATATCCAGGATTTGTAAGTTTCTTGCTACACAGTAAATGGTGTATATTATAGACAATTGCTCTGACACAATTTTAAGGGATGGAAATGTAATGATTCCGTTGAAACTATACAGAATATTAAAACATGATTTAATTTTTGATCTCCTGGTGTTTTAAAAGTCTGAGATGACTCACTCGCTGGACATTCTGTATGATTCTCTTCATCAGAGTCAGCAAATACTTCTCCAAGTTCCTGGTCAGACATGTCTGTGAGCTCCGTCAGGTCCAGGAGATCAAAGTGGACCTCTAGTGAGGACACACTGCTCAGAGGCTCTGACATCAAAAAGGAGACATCACAACCACATATCACCAAGGATGGGTTATACAATTCACAATTTTACATTGGGTCATTTTTATGACAATAAAACATATTTACTCTCCTGTGTTTTTTAATGTAATGCATAATGAAAAATCATGAATTGTTTTCATATCATTATCAATGCTTTTAAGTTTTACGTTCTCGGTGATAAATTTCATTAGTTCACCTCATTATTTCTCTAAAATTACTAATATTTTTAATGATATAATACTCACGTCGTTTCTCTATGATTAGCACCTGGCTGCCGTGATGTGCTGGAATACCAACATGCTGCTCTCCTGAAGCATTATGGGATGCCTCACTGGTTAGACTGACAGAGCTGGAGGACTTTAGAAGCTTCTGAAACTCTCTGTCTGTAAGTGGCTCTAAAAAAGAAAATGAAAATGCTGAAAATTTTTAACCTTATTAAAGAATATAAACTTGTAATATAAGATGTTCTCTGTTGTCTCTGGGACAAATCTATGGGATTTGTATTTTGACAAGTTTTATAGTGCACTCAAAAAAATAAGTAGTTGAACGAACTTAATTAAATTAAGGTAAACTTTACCACGAAATTGAATTACACTTTTCCAACAAAATCTAATTTGTTTGAAACTACTCTACATTATGTTGTTGTATGAACAAATTTTTTTTAGTAGTCTTGAACGACTACAGCCCTGTAGCACTCACCCCCATTGTTATGAAGTGCTTTGAGCGGCTGGTCCTGGCACACCTAAAGGACTCTCTACCACCCACACTGGACCCATACCAATTTGCCTATCGCAACAATAGGAGCACAGATGATGCAGTGTCCATGGCGCTGCACTCCGTGCTCACACATCTGGACAATAAGGACGCATATGCTGTTTGTAGACTTCAGCTCTGCTTTCAATACCATCATCCCTTCCAAGCTAATCATCAAACTTGGAAACCTAGGCATTAACAACCCTTCTTGCAACTGGATTATGGACTTCCTGACGAACAGGCCTCAGCTTGTTAGGTTAGGCCACATCTGCTCCACCACCACCACCCTCAACACTGGTGTGCCACAGGGCTGCGCACTGAGCCCCTTTCTCTACTCCCTTTTCACACTCGACTGCAGGCCTGTGAACGGATCTAACTCCTTCATCAAGTTTGCAGACGATACAACGGTGATTGGTCTCATCAGCAACAACGATGAGACTGCATACAGGGAGGAGGTCCGGCACCTGGCCACATGGTGCTCAGACAACAACCTGCTCCTTAACACCTCCAAGACAAAGGAGATCATCGTGGACTTCAGGAAGGCGAAAGGAGACACACACGACCCCATCCACATTAATGGGATGGCTGTTGAACGTGTTTCCAGTTTTAAGTTCCTGGGGACTCATATTTCGGAGGACCTGTCCTGGACCACCAACACCTCAAACCTGGTCAAGAAGGCTCACCAGCGTCTCTTCTTTCTGAGGACACTGAAGAAGAACCAACTGTCTTCAACTATCCTGGTGAACTTCTATCACTGCATGATAGAAAGCATCCTGACCAACTGTGTCACAGTCTGGTACGGGAACTGTTCTGTTGCTGAGCGCAAGGCACTGCAGCGGGTGGTGAAAACAGCCCAGCGCATCACAGGGACTACACTTTCTGCCATTGAGGACATCCAGAAGAAACGCTGTCTGCGTTGAGCTTGCAGCATTCTCAAGGACTCCTCTCACCCCACTCATAGACTGTTTACTCTCCTGCCTTCTGGTAGGTGCTTCCGGTGCCTCCGGACAAGAACTAGCAGACTAAGAAACAGCTTTTTTCCCAGAGCTGTTTCATTATTGAACTCTGCCCCCACTGATTCCACTACCTCTCATATCTTTAACTTCAATGCTGCTATAATATTGTTTACATTGCACTACAGGGCTGCATGCATGACTGAACTGTACACACCAGTACTTCATGTTATCTGCTCTACTGGACTGTTTACACACACACAGCATCATTTTCACTCTATAAAGCTCACATGCACACCAGGAATATTTTACTGAATGCTCATTTGCACTAATGGACCACTTCCATAACTGCACTAACTTATCTACTGCACTGTAACTCTATTAACTGCATCTACTCATCTATTGCACTGTAACTTCAATAACTGCATTAACTAATCTACTGCACTGTAACCTTATTAACTGCATCTACTCATCTATTGCACTGTAACTTCAATAACTGCATTAACTAATCTACTGCACTGTAACCTTATTAACTGCATCTACTCATCTATTGCACTGTAACTTCAATAACTGCATTAACTAATCTACTGCACGGTAACTCTATTAACTGCATCCACTCATCTATTGCACTGTAACTTCAATAACTGCATTAACTAATCTACTGCACTGTAACTCTATTAACTGCATCTACTCATCTATTGCACTGTAACTTCAATAACTGCATTAACTAATCTACTGCACTGTAACTCTATTAACTGCATCTACTCTATTGCACTGTAACTTCAATAACTGCATTAACTAATCTACTGCACTGTAACCTTATTAACTGCATCTACTCATCTATTGCACTGTAACTTCAATAACTGCATTAACTAATCTACTGCACTGTAACTCTATTAACTGCATCTACTCATCTATTGCACTGTAACTTCAATAACTGCATTAACTAATCTACTGCACTGTAACTCTATTAACTGCATCTACTCTATTGCACTGTAACTTCAATAACTGCATTAACTAATCTACTGCACTGTAACTCTATTAACTGCATCTACTCATCTATTGCACTGTAACTTCAATAACTGCATTAACTAATCTACTGCACTGTAACCTTATTAACTGCATCTACTCATCTATTGCACTGTAACTTCAATAACTGCATTAACTAATCTACTGCACTGTAACTCTATTAACTGCATCTACTCATCTATTGCACTGTAACTTCAATAACTGCATTAACTAATCTACTGCACTGTAACTCTATTAACTGCATCTACTCATCTATTGCACTGTAACTTCAATAACTGCATTAACTAATCTACTGCACTGTAACTCTATTAACTGCATCTACTCTATTGCACTGTAACTTCAATAACTGCATTAACTAATCTACTGCACTGTAACTCTATTAACTGCATCTACTCATCTATTGCACTGTAACTTCAATAACTGCATTAACTAATCTACTGCACTGTAACCTTATTAACTGCATCTACTCATCTATTGCACTGTAACTTCAATAACTGCATTAACTAATCTACTGCACTGTAACTCTATTAACTGCATCTACTCATCTATTGCACTGTAACTTCAATAACTGCATTAACTAATCTACTGCACAGTAACCTTATTAACTGCATTTACTCATCTTCTGGACTGCAACCTATTAACTGCATTAACTCGTATACTGCACCGTAACTTCAACAACTGCATTAACTCACCTATTGCGCTGCAACTTTAATGTCAATCATTTTTGCACACTTAAGTCACTTGCACTATTGTTTAGTCTAAATTATTATTTGTTCATATCCACCTGTACATTAATGTTCATAGTGTTAATGTTCATAGTATACAGTCATCTGTATATATTGTTCATAGTATATACCTACTGTCACATTTTCATAGAACACACCTACTGTAAAATATTTTCATAGTCCATGCACACTGTATAATATTCTCTCATATTGTATTCTGTATTTATTCTAACTGTATATCCTGCACTTCTGGTTAGACCTAAACTACATTTCGTTACACTGTACTTGTATATGTGTAATGACAATAAAGTTGAATCTAAAATATCTTGTGTTAATACATGCATATTTTACATAAAAATATAAAAAACCCAATTTTATCGAGGAGATTGTTTGATGTATGTATACACTAGTTACATATTACTTTTTTAAACTTCATTACAATAAAATGTAGTTACTAGAACTCATCAGAAAGGCAAATAAAGCATTGTAACCGCCCACAAACTGACCAAAGGCAACGCTTTTCTGAAGAATGGTAACCATAAAACTCAAGAAATATAACAAACTCTTCATAACCTTAAAGATAAATGAACATAACACTAACAAGTGTTAATTTTAACCGAAAAATACATAAAATAACATTTATTTAACTACGCAAAGTATGATGGGAATTATTAGTCTTCTGCCCAATTGTAACTGTTTTATGTTAACACAACACAACTCCTTTATGTTGTCACAACATGAATGGATTCAGTTACAGTATATGACTTAACATAAAAAATCATATTGTGACCACATTTTCCAAAAGTGTTTAACTCAAGCAAGTTTTTTTTGAGTGTGTCAGGCTTGAATCGAACATAAAAATAACTATTAATAGTATACGGGATAGTAAATAAAAACAGAAAGTTTAGAAAATGTGTCAGTCGCTGCAACAAATCAATTGCAAATCATAGTTCCGCTGAATATCTACAGATGTGCTCTTGTTCTCTCTGCCTCGCTCTAATGGCGTTTGTCAGCGGTTGCCAAAGAAGTGAAACAGAAGATGCTTGTCTTTCACTCAGTGTTTAAAGAGCCTCCAGACCACTATTGATTTCTTGCAGCGGCAATCAAAGCATACTAGCGTTTTATATCATTGAAGGCAGTTCAATTACACACATGGGACAGGAAGACAAGTAGATACAGGACAACTGGATCTTTGTCTTCTCTTCTTTTTTGGACCAGATATAGGATGAGAGTTTTCCTGCTGCAGCTGTTCTCTGCAGTCTGCAGGTCCCTACAGCATACCCTTCATTATCCCACACATACAGCAAAACCCAGCTGTGATGAATCTAATGATGCCGGGTGTTAATGTGTGTGCTAGTCATGCAAATATCGGTGCTCAGATTGCAATATTGTGTATATAAATATACGCAAAACGACATTCTGAGCTATGGATCTAAACCACACATGCTAAAGTGAACCATATTTTCAGCATCGTCCAGTGGCTCCCAATCCCCATTGTCCCAACACATGTGCTGCAAAAGATGCAGCTCAATGTCAAATTGTATGCAAGGGTCGCATCCTAAATCCACGGCTCTGTCTTTCATCTGACTCATGACATTTGTCTTTTATTCATACTGATTTGACAATTTCTGTTCGAATTCACAAGCCACCACCCTAAACATGTCCAAGTTGCTGTGCCTTTCCCCGTGTGCGTGCATGAATGCAAGCTGCATGTTGCTGAGCAGAGCTTACCGGCTTCCTCTCTTTGCTTTGTGCGTTTCCAAAAAAGGACATGTTGGCAGGTCTAACAGCAGCGATTGAATGCGGTGGGCGTACATGCTTAAATGAGTCGCAGCGTGCTGCCTAATAAATGTTTGTTCTTACCTGCAACACTAGAGTCTGCTTGAGCCTCCATTAAGTCTATTGTAGCAGCCGGTGCAATGCTGTCTGGCGTCGCAACCGGGATTAGAGGGAGCACCTCCTGCCTTGTGTATGCTCTGTATCTCTTTCTGTCTCTCTCTCTCTTCCCCACCCTTACATGCACAGTCACACACTTGCTCTCATTGTCAGTGCAGCACAGCAGTGACACATAAAGAGTCCCAGCAGAGAAAGCAGTCAGCCACCACACAACTGCTACACTGCATGACACACCAAACAGGAGGAACAGAGAAAGGGAGGGAGGTGCCCGTAGACAAAAGACTAGAGAATGGGATGAGGGAAAAGGAGATTTATGACTAGGGGATTTTTTTACATTTGTCTAGTCATTCGTTGTACTCAAGAAATAGTCTATATGGATAACTAAGATTTAAAACAATATTTCCCTGCTAAAAGAGAATTATATTAAATTTTCATATGAAATTTTACAAATAAAAATAGAGAATAATATTTTTTTCTGTGGATTTCTAAATATATTTACATATACACGGTTACAGTATATAAAACTATACAAAATTGAGGGGAACTTAAGGGGGTCACACAGGGGTTTTCCATACAGTTGCGCACTATGTATGTTTGTCGACCTCTACAAAAACAGTATTACAATAAGCTTTGTATGAGAAGAATATATAGACTGTTATTTACTGATAATGTTCTGCATTCCTCTCTGCCATCACACTAAATCTCCTTGGAAAGTGTAGCCCTGAGGACACTCTCAGTATAAAGTATGTAACTGTGCTTGTTTTTACAGTATGCCAAGGTTGTGAACCCCGATTCACATGTGTATGTAGTGCCAAACTGGATTAGAACATTAACAACCTTCACATCTATATCTTCCTAATGTCTTGGATGAGCATCCAGATTTGACACACTGTCCCCTGTTTTGATGAGATTAGCTGTGTGTCTGCATGTTTGCATAGTGGTGCGAATATTAATTTGAAAAATATCTGCAGATTCGAGTCACAGTTTCTTCATATTACTCGCGTATTGTTGACAACAATGTCGGTCCATGAAAACTTAGTATAGGCCTATGTGGTCTTTAGTTTCTAACTGGAGAGGACTGGTGCATTTTTGGGCGAAACTAAGTAAGCATTTCAGATCCATTCCCATAAATTAAATCCCACAATTCACATTAAAAGCATTGGGCCCAAATTACACATAAATACTTGCAATGTTGAAACAAAGCATCACCTTGGAACTACAAGGTTGTATCTGCATTCTGAGCAGTTGTGAGATAAAGAGCTTCAGAGTTATTTCATTCTATTTGAATGATCCCTAGCACATTATTTTGGCAAATCATTTACATCTGAAAGGATTAATAAAATAATATAATGTAATATAATGATTTATAAGCTTTTAAGCAGCCTGCAATTTTAGTAACTGATTTGACTTCAACCCACATAAAGTAACCTGCAATTTATCCTCTTCCAACAGAGATGGCGACAGAGAGGTGGAAGTAACAAATTAAAGCTTTAAATATATTCCTTATAAAATGAATTTACTGTAGTAACAACAAGATTAGTTTGTAATCAGAAATAGTATTAAGAACCGTAGAACATTTAAAACACTGGAAACCAAGGTTAAGTTCAGTTAGCTCTAGAAAATATTGAATGTTCTGAATTCTTTGGCACATATACATTTCTCAAACTAGGAATACAGTCCAACAATTATAATCTGTCGGATCGGATGCACTTAAACAATAAAATTGTGACATGGCAAACAATGTTTTGCTCAAATAAAGATACGCATTAGATCTAATCTTTGCAGTAACAATGTGATATAGAATAATGATATGTACAAAAATTGACGATAATGCAATGGACACAAGTCTAACAACAATCGCAAGAATTGCGCATGCGCGGAAGGGGGAGGAGTGACTGGGAAAAAAAGCGAATGGCTCTGATAGTTAGCTAGCTAGTCAAATGTAAAAAGGCAACTTAAAACCTGCGTACGTGTCTATTTTACACCTGTACATGTACTGTAAACCCTTTGTGAGGATTTTATTATTAAAACAATTTCCCTTTTTGTATCCAGTGTCGTTTAAGCTGAGTGTGAGAGAGTCGTTTCCTACGCTCTAATGAGGCACTAGCATGCTAGCATGCCCTCTGATTTTATATCTCTCCTGAGCGCCGATATCGACCCCAGTTCTCCCAAATCACTTTATTCCAAAGGTAAGAACGTGATTGTTTATTATTCAGTCATTTCTTCCTCCATGTAAGCCTGCGTTTGTGTTGACGGCTGCGCGTCAATGTGAGAAATTGCTAACGTCAGATAGCACTAGAGAAGAGCACGCGCTAGCTCTGTGTGTGTGTGTGTGTGTTTATGTATGTATGTGTTTATGCGGGTGTCTATACGTGTTAGTGTGTATGTATATCTGCGTGCAATATGTTATTTAATAATAAATGTCGCTATATGGTCACAGGAAGCAAGTGATTCTGGTGTCATTTAGCTAAATCGAGCTGTCACAGTGGAAAGTAGGCAGTTTAAACTAGGAGTGGGTGTGCGTTTACTTGATGTGACGCTGAAGTCAGATGTATGTGAAGTGACGGATACACTGACCACGTCAATGAAGCAGGATTAAGGGTTAAATGTACTAGTACATTCACAAAATGAACTTGTGTGTAATTATTATAACACTTCAGCATCTAGTACTTTTTGTGTCTTTTAATCCTGAAAGTATCAAAAAAGAAATTGATCTCGTTGTGGTCCACGGACGCCTAGTTTTAAAATAGCAGGAATGTTGAGCATGTGGAATTATTCGCAAAGCATGTCTGTAGGGGGTGTTGATCCTGGCTCTGATTTCCATTCTTTGTGCGTGTTTAGTTTACACTTTGCCAAGTCGTTACACTGATATGCCAACTGTGCTTGAATAGTGAGATGTTACATTCCAAAAGCAGGGTAAAAAAGGTCATTTTCTTTTCTTTTTTTCAGCAAGTGGTCAGTAGTTGGGTTTCCATCCAAAGTTGCGAATGTAGCTTATGTGCAAAATTACAATGTCGCATATTTGCGAATTAGCACCGTTTCCATCCAACTAGTCATCCGTCACTTCCTAATAAAGTGCCACTGAATATCAGTAAGAAAAGAGAGAAGCCCCTGTATATAATGATTTATACGATTACTAAACACAATATATGCAGTGCTTTTGTGGATGCCTGCTGTTTGGGAAACACAGTCCTAAAAGGCAATTACAGAAATACTTTGACGACTTTGCTCGGGCATTTAAGAATGATCATAAGAACATTACTGATGCTTTGTAACAAGATCAGTACTCCGGATAGTCAGGTTACGCCGTCTCATTGTGCAGTTACGTGACTTTTTGGAGGAATATATGCGTTTCCGTCTCCCATTATTCGCATTAACCCTTTTTCGCACTAATGAAAAACCACCTAATCTCAAGCGTAAATGCTTTTTGTGCGAATTAAGGGTTTTTAATTCGTAATTTAGCGTTTCCATCACTCGTTTCTGATGCGAAACTTCAAAATGCGAATAAAACCAGAGTGAGTCTACCACAGACTACTATCTACTATCAGAGTCTAACTGCCTAATCAAGGAAAAAGGCACAAACTGTAAAAGCTGAGATAATGGAATAACAACATTAAAGTCTCACTATGAACCAGATGTGGCCCAATTTGTATGTGTCACTTCCTTACTTTAAAAAGTAGCGAAATGCTTTTTTATGAGGTGAACGTATTCTGTTTCTAATTTGCTTTCAGAACAGTATTGGACACCAGTTTGTGCCTTATTTATAGATTCCTTTTATTCTGCAGTTTGAACAATCATTTTATAACATATAGTGAATGTCAATCAGAAACAATGGACCAGATCATGATGCAATGTAATCGCGTATAGCAATAAACAGTCTATGGCATCAACTGTATTGTTTATTTTTGGCTGTTGTGACTGCAGTGACATGTCAAGGGTTTATAGGCAACATGAGAAAAGGTGTCATAATATCGGTCCAATGCTTCCCTATAAAAAATGCTGTAGTCAACGTTCTGAGCTAGGCACAAGGGCATCACGGGATGTAGTGTTCCTTTGTGAGGCTCTGGGAATTATAAAGACTATTCTCTTATTACAATATGCCGCTCCTTAGGAAAGAGCGTGTGTAAAGGTATTACTTCATATGAATTAAAGTTAGCCGTAATTCAGACAGTTTCTGCATATCTGATGTTAATCTTGAGTATTTACAGAGTAGTGTATAGTACCCTTCAAATATCCGTAGAGACTTTAGTTTGATCACATTTCTGAAAAAATATGACACTTGCGGGTGGGGCGGAACTATGTGCGCACCCAGACATGCGACTCAGCTTCCCCTACCACATGCAGTTCATGTCCGGCATCTTTTATAGCCACTCCATCTATCAGTTTCAGAAGATCTCCAAATCCAGCATCATAGCAACCGTTTTTATAACATTCTGCACCGAAATAGATGAACAAACAAACACAGCTGAACTTCACGAACGCAGTGCTCTCTCTCTCTCTTGCTCCAGCTGGATGACGTGTGCACATGCTCCTCCCGCTCTCCCTGATTGACGCGTGGGTGTGCTTTTCCGAAACCTATACGAACACTGGTGGAGTGTACAGACCCGTCTTATTTTCTCTTGTATACTTTGTATTGCTCTTTAATAAATAAAAAGTACTTATTATCCGAATACCCGATTAATCAATGGAAATATCTGTAGAATTTTAAAATCGATTACTATAATCGATAGCTGCAGCCCTATCTCGGTATATCTTGCAGTTCAGATGTTGCTTTCCACCTTTCACTCCATTAGGGATACACAAAATGTTCAGCAACCTAACATCCGGCATGGCTTTTTTGCTATTTTCGGCTGAACGTGTTCGGTTGCCAAACATTCGGTGCATCCCTAATTGAGTGAAAGGTGGAAAGCCAAACCTGAACTGCAATTGCAAGATATACAGAAATTACAGTAAAAATTGCAAATGGCCGTCACAATATGCAGTGTGTCTAAAATTTTACAATTAGGTTTGAAATAAATAACATGCTGCAAGATTTAATAGTTCTGTGCCTTCTTGTTAATACATTTACACCGTGTTTGACTGTGAGTCATTGTACTTCACACACTGATGTACTGAAGTCTTTCTTTCAGAGTCAGTGTATGACCTACTCCCTAAAGAGCTGCAGTTACCTCCGGCCGAACAGCAGGACAAACCAGCCATGAGCCAGACGAGCGGTGGAGAGGCTGGACCTCCTCCTCCAGCTGCCCTGGCATCCGGTAGGACACATTTCACATGTCTTTCATCTTTCCGATTGTATCTCAGTCTGAAGCTAGCAAGTCTTTCCTGATTTGGTTTGCTCAGGTCTTGTCTCTGCTGTGGTGTGTGTATGTGATGTTGTCTTTCCTCCCGTTCCTTGCCCGTTCTTATTTGGATTCCTTAGTGCTGATGGGCTACTGCACTTTTCTTTTATTTCTTTGTTTTAGCATTTGGTTTGAACGCTGCACACCTTTTCTGTTTATAGCGTTGCAAGACTCAGATTTCCTGTTGCACTTTATCATTCTTTATATTTTCAAACTGCATACACCTCCTTGTCTTTCTAGATTTTTCTCTTTTGTTGACTTTGAAGACTAACTCATTTCATATGATTTGTCCTGTCTCCATTGAACTTGTTGAAAAGAGTTTATTGTTGTTGCTGTCAGTGGTGTAAAGTGCTTTCCTGAATTTTCCCAGAACATGGGTGTCTGCCCGCTGAGGGCATGCTGTGGTTGAAGAATATAACCAGCATTTGCCAGGCGGCAGCGGCCATTAGCACATTAGATGAACGGTCAAATAATTTGATGAGAGGTGATTTTTCGGCTTTGTCTACAAATTGCCTACATTAGGGTGAGGCCTTATTTGGGACTTTTATCTTTCTCCTTTTTTGGAAGACTATTGTTTTTTTTCAATTTATTAACAAATAAAATGATTGTATTTCAAGGGCTGGGCGATATATAAGTACATAAAAATAACACATAATATACAAATCATATTTTTGTTTAGAAATTCACTGATATATCGGCCAATAGTTGGTATCGGTCATTCAAATCAGGACAGGGAAATGAAAGGAATTTGTGCTCTGTGTATATAACATGTTATAAAACATTACCAGTTTGATATTAATTCTTAATGAATATTTATATTGAACAACATTCGGAAAGTTAAGAAATATTTATTTATTTAGGATCGGTGTCGGCAGATATCACTTTGAATAATTGGCTAGCGGTATCGATGGAGAAGTTTAGTTTCTGTGCATCTCTAATAGTTTTTGTCTTAATTTTGATTTCAGATGAGTGGATTAAAGAGTAAAATATGTATGAATAAATCAACACGTGGAAATGTAATGGTTTT
The DNA here is from genome assembly GCF_947034865.1 of Barbatula barbatula. Taxonomy (NCBI): domain Eukaryota; kingdom Metazoa; phylum Chordata; class Actinopteri; order Cypriniformes; family Nemacheilidae; genus Barbatula; species Barbatula barbatula. The sequence goes on from NC_136788.1 coordinate 4,553,950, forward strand.
ACTACATTATTTAAAATAATTACTTTTATAAACATATTTGAGTTATGTTCGAACAAACTCATTCCTGGAAGTAATTTTGATATGCTTAATCAACACCCCTAAAAAAGAAATGATCTAGAAATGAAAATGTTGTATATCTTTAATCACCTTCATTCATTTCAAACCCATACGACTTCATACCTTCTGATTAGGCTACATATGGTAAATGCAGCGCTATTCACGGCACTGAACTTGTGAATTTGCATAAGTATCCCAAATCCTAAGTGTGTGGAAATGCCGCTAATGCTTGCTTTCTGGCACTCTTGATACAATTTAAAAGAAATCCTTTTGTGTTCTAAAGAAGGAAGTCAGACTGGATTGGAATGACATGGGAGGGAGTAAATGATGATAGATTTTCATTTATTTATTTTATGTATGTATGTATTGGTGTTATTTTCCATTGACAAGGTTAAGATTACATGCACTATTAAAATATATCTCACAAGTTCTGGTTGATTAAATAATTCCAAAAAACCTGAAATATAACATTAAACTTAAATTAAAATTAAGAATATCGCTCAGCCCTAATTCAAGCATTACTGTGATTGCAAGTAGCCAGGTTAATGCTACACTACTTCCTGTTTTGACAGGAAGCTGAGGGATCTTAAAGCGAGCCTGCCCAGACTAGTTTCTGTGTTTTTGCAGCAATAAATTTGAGGTAAAACCACAAGCAATACCAAATTCAAGCACAAAACTGGAACCGTGAGCAAAACAATTTCAATTGTTATCAAAAACGGGCCCAATAAATTTATCATCTCAAAGATAACAAATGCTGTCATTGCTACTTCAGAATGAATGATATTTGTTTTGCTCAAATGACCAAATTTGCTGTTATCTGTATTGGATGACCAGCAATTGTTTATTCGCTGTCATTTGTCGTTTTCATTCCAGGGAGTTCCCTCTGAATCAGGGAGAGTCTGCATATAAAATGGTCTGCAGTTCTCTGCTTCGTAGGTCAGAAGCTTGTTTATTCTGTCTCCATGGCTACGTTCAGTCCCAACCAAATCGCCCAATTGGCATGCATTAGACGACACCGCAGAATTATCATTGGCTGATATTATTTGTCTATGAGAGACTGTTTTGAATAGATCAGCACTGGGTTTATCTACTAAAAACAATTCGCCCAATTGGCATGCATTAGACGACACCTCAGAATTATCATTGGCCAATGTTATTTGTCTGTGAAAAGCTGCTTTGAATCGATCAGCACTGGGTTATGCAGCAGCGACTACAAATGCTCTGTATACCCCAACGCATGTTTCTTTAAGCAGTTTTATATGGTAGGACTGAAAGTTTTTGGACCTTCAGGGTGTTGATTGTACTTTTACAAAATAACTGTTAAAGCTTCAAGACAAATCCCTTTTGTATGACTATAAAGGAACACAGTAAGGAGTAATGATTTGCCCTTAATGAGTAATGATTTGGCTTTAATAATTACTTGGCTTTAATAATGACTTTAATTTAACATATAATGAAAAAACTATCAAACAGATAAAAGGCAATGGCTAAATATCATGGGGAGTTTCACTGCTTGAACGGGACTGCTAGCCAGGCCTACACAGACAGTTTTATTGACCTTCTGTACTGTGCACACTACAGATGCTGCCGCCACTTGCGCCCCCGTCGCCTCCTCTGGAGGCCTCAGCAGTACACTTCCTTCCTGTCCCAGCATGCTCTCTGCTACATCAGCCCAAGAGCAGACCTCCAGGCTGCACAGTGTTCCTGCTGCAGAAGGAATGGGAGCAGAGCCTGGTTCGGTGATGACCATCAGCGGGGTAGGTGTGAGCGATGCTGTGGGGACCGCGCAGAGCCAGGCAACCCCCTCGAAGCGACGGACCATCCTGAGCATTTCACCGCCTCCGGAAGATCTGCTGGATGACAGTCGCATGTCCTGCCAGGATGACCAGCTTCCCAACCCGGACTCAGAGCAGAGCAGCAGCATCTGGATGGAAGACTCGGTCTCGAACTTTAGTATGGCTAGCAACACTTCATACAATGACAACACTGAAGTGCCCCGAAAATCTCGCAAAAGAACACCTCGCCAGCGTCCGGGACCCAAACCTGCAGCACGAGATGAAGCGGGTATGGATGTGTTTGATGCGGACAGTGCTAAAGCACCACACTTTGTTCTTTCACAGCTGGGATCAGATGCCAAAGTCACACCCAAAGTGAGGTTGGTACCCCGTCACTTAATGTTACCCACGTCATTTATTATTGTGTAGAAAGGGGATGTGACATTGTGGCTAAAGCTTAAATGTTTGTAATTGGAAGGTTCCTCCAATGGGTGAACTGAACTAATAGGGCCTTCTTTCATTTTCTCAGCAGCTCCTTAGAAGTGTCAAACAATCAGAAGGGTGGTGTCCTCTCCATTCAGTATCCACAGAAGAGTGAAGGGAAGGAACTGAAGATTTTGGTTCAACCGGAGACTCAGCATAGGGCGCGATACCTCACAGAGGGCAGTAGAGGCTCTGTCAAAGACCGGACACAGCAAGGGTTCCCAGCGGTCAAAGTAAGAATTAACTGCAAATTTTGTTAATATCCTGACTAATAAGCAATCCATTTATTTGACAATGTAAATATGGTGTTATCAGTTAGAGGGAGCCAACGAACCAGTGGTGCTTCAAGTGTTTGTGGCGAATGACGCTGGACGTGTGAAGCCTCATGGCTTCTATCAAGCCTGCAGAGTGACTGGGCGCAACACAACGGCCTGCAAAGAGGTGGACATTGAAGGGACCACAGTGATCGAAGTAAACCTTGAGCCAACCAACACCATGACCCTTGCGTAAGAATCATTCAATCTGTGTTCTCCAATGGAATATAATTGGTACTGTTATAAAATGATGATATTTTTTGACAGCGTGGACTGTGTTGGAATCTTAAAGCTAAGAAATGCTGATGTTGAAGCTCGTATTGGAGTTGCCGGCTCAAAAAAGAAGAGCACTCGTGCTCGATTGGCCTTTCGAGTCAATATCCCAAGACCAGACGGATCTGTACTAACACTTCAAACTCTTTCCTCTCCCATCCTATGTAGTAAGTGCAAAACGTTTTTGGGTGTAGGTTGAAATCAAGGGATTTTCTTGAAACTTCTCTTGTACGCCTTTGTCTTCATTTCAGCTCAACCTGCTGGAATTCCTGAAATCCTGAAGAAGAGTCTTCACAGTTGCTCCGTTGCAGGAGGAGAGGAGGTCTTTATAATTGGCAAGAACTTTCTCAAAGGAACCAAAGTGATTTTTCAGGAAAATTCTACAGGTAATATAAGTGTATATTTGTCTTACTGTATGCAAATGCGAATGCTTAGAGAGTGCTTGCATTGCTGTGGTGTAAACCTCAAGCAGTCAAGGGTGTGATACCTTCGAATATGTGTGGCATTAAACAGTGTAACTTACTCTGGTAGCTGGCTATAAACATTAACAAAATAACTTAATGGTAACTAGCCTACTCTGTACAATTACCTTCAAACTGACTTTATCTATTCTTTACCATGCGTCCTGACACATTTCACAGCGCACAAAACATATTAAATTAACCGTTTTTAGTTCAAATCTACAAAATGTAATGTATTTTGGTATGCAATTTTGGCTCTGCATGATTCGTATTTCAACTTTTTGTACCTGTTTGAAATGTTTTGTTTTAGATGAGAGTGTTTGGCATGCTGAAGCAGAGATTGACATGGAACTTTTTCATCAGGCAAGTGATCCCTGTAGGAGGGATTGTAACTATTCATATATAACTTGTGAATGGTCATCATTCTGAAATGTCAACTTAATATTTTCAATATGTTCTCCAATTTAGAATCATCTAGTAGTGAAGGTTCCTCCATATCAAGACCAAACAATTACTTCTTCAGTGTCTGTTGGGATTGCAGTGGTGACAAATGCAGGAAGAACGCATGATCTCCAAGCTTTTACTTACACACCGTTAACAGGTAATATAGTTTTATATAAATAAACATCTAAATCCAAAATCTATCTGACAAGCTGTGCATGTTGAAATGTATTCATTGGGACCAATCAGACTTTGGTTGGGGCATAAATAATGTTCTTTTCATCCAATAATTAGGGTGTAATTTTATGGGTAGAGTAAATTGGTCAATAATAGTTTCCAAGAATTTGTCAACTATGCATGATGATGTCACTAATTTGTATATCCCTTTTTTATGCAGAGAGCACTGACATCCCAGTAAAGTCAGAGATGCCAACCACTGTCAAGGCTTGTACCTTTGAAGAGCAGATAAAAGGTGTGCCATTACTAGAAATTAGCACTGTCTGATCGTTTAATTGGGATTCCAAAACAATATATACACTGATCAGGCATAACATTATGACCACCTTCCTAATATTGTGTTGGTGCCCCATTTCCAGCCCCATATACAACAAACTGCAATTAATGAGCCTTGACTGCCCATTACCCTGTTGTCGGTTCACCACTGTTCCCTCCTTGGAGCTCTTTTGATAGATCCCGACCACTGCAGACTGGGAACATCCCACAAGAGCTGCAGTTTTGTAGATACTCTGACCCAGTTGTCTTGTCATCATAATTTGGCCCTTGTCAAAATCGCTCCTGATTTGCATAAAGTGAAACATTTCTCAGCCAAAGGTTGCTACTGCTCCTGTCCCCAGAAGTCACCAGCTCTCCATTGAAATGAAAGGGACCATGACGCTGTGTCGCTTGTAATATGATTGGGGCATTATTCACATCACCTGTCAGTGGTCATAATGTTATGCCTGATTGGTGTATTTTAATATTGTGTATTTATATGCATATTCATATACAAGCCACACACACATATATCATATAAACACAAACATTTTTGGATTTAATTAATCGCGATTAATTGATTTGACAACACAATTAGAAATATAACTTTTAGGCCTTTTTGTTGTCACAGTCTTAAAGTTTGAGCTCAAATATTCATGAATTTGTTTACAGCAATGCAATCCGAGAGCAGTTGTCTAAACAATGTGTTAATGTTACCTATGGTGAAACGAGAAGAACCTATGGAAATCTCCTGCAATGCAACACCTTCAGACATGTTTAAGGTAGTGTAATTAATAGCCCATCCCTTCGAGTTACTGATTGACTAGAAAAACATGGTTCTAAAATATATTTTACTTTAAGAATTAAAATACTGTTTTTCTTATTTTTACGACACAGCCTGTAGGGGAAATAAATTCAACCCAGCAAATTTTGGAGATAAGTACCGTCCTTCCCTCTGGCAGTAAGTCTTTTCCAAGCCCTGTGCCTCTCCAGCCAGTCGACACACAACAGCCGCCGGCTCCAGTTTTTACCACTCAAGAAACATTGTCCACTATTCAGAAGCAGGACATTCCCTCACCCGCATCGTTCCAAGTGTCCTTGTCAGAAGACACAACAGTTCTTCAGCCTGTTCCTCCTCAGGTACCTCAACAGTTCCTGCGGGAAACTCCTGAGACGTTGTCTCCGGAAGATACAAGTGCAGATGGAAGAGGAATGGTATTGGTTGGCATGGAGTCTCGGTCTCCCCCATCCCACCAGCCACAGGTTCAGACGCTTTTGCCCCAAGATGGGGTAACGCAGCTGGAGAGAGCAGTTAGAGAACTGCAGGCACAACAGCAGCTTAATTCTGTGCTTTACAGCCCAGCACCATCTGCCGAGAGTCTTCAACAACATGTCCAGGAAAATATGAACAGTTTAAGGCTGGGAGGAAATGAGAGTTCTCTAACCAACCATCTACAGCAGCAGCAAGAGCATAATATTTTGGAGAATCTGCAGCAACAGCAACAGAAGGCACTTGTCGATCTACAACATCAACAGACAGTCCTTGAAAATTTGCAACAGCATCAACAAGTTTTGGAAAATCTCCAGCAGCAAGCACTTGGCAACATGCAGCCGCAGCAAACTCACAAGGTTTTAGAAAATCTGCAGCATCAACAACAGCACCAGAAAGTTCTTGAGAACATTCATCAACAAAGTTCTCTAGTGACTCTGCAGCATCAGAAAGTTCTGGATAATCTCCAACAACAACAACAGCACCAGAAAAACTTAGAAACTCTTCAGCATCAGGAAGTGTTAGAGAACCTTAAGCAGCAACTCCAGTCAGAGCTTCTGCAGACACAAATTCCCATGCAATGCACACCCAGCTTCTCTAGTGATCAGGCAAGCTCATCGCAGGATAGCAATCTGTCACAGTCATCTGATGGCTTTCTTCTCAACCCACCCCAGCAGCAGACTGCACTTTTCCAACAAACAAGAGGTCTTATGACATCCAGTTTTTTGCAGCAGACCCCCTCTCAACCTTCGCCTCCGCAGCAACTTTTTCAGAGTCACAACCCCTTGACTGAAACGCAAGACTCACAGACAGTACTCTTTGGAACCACAAAGTCACCGCAGGTCCAAGCAGCCTTATTTTCCGGTACCATGACAATGCTAGCAAGCACCAATCTACCCTCAGAGCAGCAGGCCCCTTCAACAAGTCTGTTTATTGCGCAAAGTGTGTTGCCCAGCCAGCTACCGTCGGATAACAACCAGAACCAACAGCAACAACAGATAACTTTCCTGACACCCATTCAGGCATCTGGAACTGAAGCTCAGACTGTCTCACTTTTTCAGGGACAACCCCAGATGTCCACTCCAATGGAACAACAGTCTACCCAACAGCAACAGATGGCAACACCCCAACAAGCCTCACTTTTCCCAAATATCTCCACAATGTCCCAAAATCAAGCACAGCAGCAAACACAGACCGGCATATTGTTCTGTACTGCAACCCTCAACCCCCATGATCTGCCACAGGCTCTGATATTCAGTGGTCAGAACCAGGGATCAATAGGTAGTGACCGGCTACCAGAGAATATCTTTCAGGAGCAACAACCCATGCAAGTTGTCCCCAGCTCTGAAAACATTACTGTGAACATATCCTCCAACCAACCCACTGTCCCCGCCGCGCAGTCTCAAAACCCATCGATTATTTTCCCATCTGCCACTGTAGTAAGCGTCACCCAACAAGACTCATTGGAGCCCATGTCTTTTCAAGATCAGAGCTCCATGAGCGACTCATCTGCCAGTTTGCCTTCAACGCGGAGTGAACTATTTCAGGACCAGCAACCTATGCAGGTTGTTCCTAGTGCCACCAGCGTAGCACCCGTTTCCCCCACGGACCAATCTTCAGTCAACATTTTTTTGCCTCAGTCAGCCATTTCAGCCCTACAAGGTGGAGTAGGTGTTCAAGAGTTGCCTCAAACTGGCACAGCAGCCACCATCTTTAGTGGACAGAGTGGCGTTGCAGTGAGCAGTCTCCAGAACGCCACACCTAACGCAACTCTGCAACCTCCCAACCAACTCTTTCAGACAGCTATGGGTGGGACTCTAAATCAACCTGGACAGCAAGGACAAGCAGGCCTATTTCTCTTTGAGATTTCCAGTGGTAAGTGCTGTTCCTAAAGTTAACTTGAAATATCAGTTGACCTGTTTACTTTATAATGCACATATTTTCTTGTATTGTGCACAGTTTATCAGAATGTACTTTTGTTTATGAAGCTTTGAATCAACATTTATTTTTTGACTAACCACCCGATGGTTGATACTTACCAATTGCCAAATAGCCATTTATGTTAGCCATTGTGCAACAACACATTTCCTTTTGTGCATAAAAAACTGACAAAGTCTAATTAAAAAAACTTTTGTGCACATTTGTGAACAATCTTTTCAGAGCAAAACCTTAAAAATGTCTATACCATTGTATGTTTAGCCAGAAAAGGAGATGCCATGAAGTTTGTATTTATCATACCCAATTAGACATTAATGAAGTATCTTTTTATAGGAAATTATAAATGTAACATTTTTAATGTGTAAAACGGCCTGTATCTGGTAATGATAATCAATATTGTGTACACAGTACAACAAGAGAATATTTAACTTTTATCTAGTGAAATATTAATAAATCTGTTAAGCTGGAAGCTGTTGGAAGGTACTGGCTGTTTTTATTCTAATAAAATCAACCTTAATATAAAGATCTGAGTGTGTGTTAACAGTCCTTTAAAATGTTACAGAGGATGAGAACTGAAGTCATGAACACTTGTTTTCTCCAATATTTCTTCATTTTTAGTATACCTTAATGTCTTGTCAATGTTTGTCATTTGAGAACATAGAAAATCTAAATTTTCTGAGTTTAAATTGAACTCATGCATTGCATTTAAACATAGCTGGACATGTTACGGTAATGACATTTTCAGCAAATATGCAGTTAAATAAAAAATAATCTAAAATTTATTTTAGCAAGTTAGAGAACACAATTGTCTTTACTATGATCATTTTTGTGTTACTTATTTTACATTTAAAATTATAACCGAATGAGGTTTTGTACTAAGTACTTACATTTGATAAAATAAGCGTTTTACAGACTCAGAAACCTTATTCTGTCTCTTTCATTAGAATGTGGACAGCTAATAAATTCTCCTGGTTCGGCATTGCCAGAACAGCTCGTCACCATGGGTCATCCTGGTTCGGATCAGAGTCAGAGCCAACTTCAGACCAGTACACAGATTCAGACCTTACTGGACCAGTCCAACAACCTTGATGATAAGATAGATGAACTTCTGGAACGTTTTCATGAGCAAGAAAAGACGCTCCCACAGGATTTCTTGGACCATTGAAGATAAGTAGTTTGACACCTCACTCCAGTAGACCACCGTCCACACTGCTTGTCAATCTTACGTATTTATTGTCTAAACTTGGGCTACATAAAAAATTGGGGGTCTTCCCTTATGTTTCTGAAAGCTTCTAGTGTGGTGTTGGATCTCAGTGTCACGGCATCTTTTCTTGATGGGTCCAGTTCAGTGAGGCCAATGTTTGGCATGTCAACATATCATGTGACCCATTAAGCCATTAAGTATATTGGCACTTTGTTACTTTGTATTGTGTTCTTGACTTCCACTTGAATCTTCCACTTCATTTATTAACATAATTTATCTGTTTTAATTAGAAACTCACCTAGTTCGGTGTCAACTCCAAAACGCTCTGTTGCCGTTGAGATAACAAATACATTGTGAATGAATCTGAAATATATTTAGCACTTTAGGGAGTTTCTACTCCCTTTTAGCTTTGTAACCCATATGTGTCTACTTGGTTGTCAAAGCTTTGTTTTCATAGTCATAATGCCTTTCTAAAAATATGTTTTGTTTATGTGTTTTTTGAGCCATGTTTCATGTTTTTGTTTGTTTGCATTCATGTCTGAATCCTAATATCACATTTTACCAATTATACAAAGTCAAAATGCCCAATGTACACTCCTTCCCACCTTCTGTTTCTTATTTACAGTCAACAAGAGGTCCAACTTTTAATCATGAATTCCTACCAAGGTTGTGTAAGCATTTGAGAGATAACGTCGGATTGTTTATCACTTCACACACACCAGACTTTCTACGGTATGATGACTTTTGTTTGTTTGTGTGCTCAGGAAATAGAGCACATAGATGTTCGTACTTCATAAGATGCAGCTACCTTCTTGATTTTGAATGTGTGGTCCATGGAGATCTTCAGACAAGCACAAGCATGGGAACAGTCATTTTTGGGGTTTGTATTTGCAGGTGTGTCCGATCATTACTTTGAAAAGGTTAGGTCACCTTGAAAAAGCCAATTCAGTCATCATTTACTCACCCTCAGGTGGTTACAAAACTCTTTTGACTTATGTTTTGTGGACAAGAAAAGCTAATACTGTAGAGAACATAAATGACATTGGCGTTATACAAATCTCATATGATTGTTGTGCTTTATTTTATTTCTGGAAGCTTAAACTATCGAATGGAGTATACTAAAACTGTATTGGTTTCAGGCTTTTTTCGCACAGTGAAAAACAATTGTATGGTTAAGATCAACATTCTTGATGGTAAGTAAATGATGACAGTACTTTAGTTTTGCGAACTATCCCTTATAAAATGCAAATAATTTTGAGAGTTTTTAGGCAGCAGTTACATCCATATTTTCCACTGAAGGTAAAGGTCGGTATTGGTTTTGGAAAGAGACATTGGAAACAGCCTTTGGTACTAGCTTACAGAAATGACAATACTTACAACTGGATATTTCTGACTATATGGTTTATCTATTTAGAAAGAAAATTTGATCAAACTACATCCTGCAATATATGAAGATAAAGTGCATGACAATCTCATACAAATTAGGTCAGAAATCACAAAAATCGTTCCCTAACTGGAAGACCTCTCTACGTGTAGTGAAGAAGGGGTAGTGTACGCTTAGAAATAAATCATACAGGGTTACTTTTCTCACATTTATAAAATACTTACATTCTAGGTTCAATTGATTTAGTTTACATGGGTCTCCATTTGGGATGGGTTTAGTGGTTTATTTTAAAGTTTATTGTGATTACATTGTGGAGGGTGGGCGTTTTCCTTCTTAAAATTAATTTTCAAAGTCAGTTGTCACCTTTACTGAAGAGATCTTTTTTTTTGTGCAAGAACATTGCTAAAATATTGAATCCCATATATTTCCTTATTCATAGAAACCATGCAGTCTTTTTAATACATTTGTAGGATAATACAGAAGTGTACTCGATTTTTAAAAGCAGCTTTTGCGTTAATGTTCTCATGCAAACATAATGTGAGTAGTTCTTCATAAACCTTGATATGCCGTTATTTTGAGTTCATACCCTTTCTTGCCTTTATATTCTTTTTTCAGAATATGCTTGACGTTAAATTGGCATAACAACATGTAAATAGTATACCGGCGGTTTTTAGTGTGCTGTTCCTTTGTGAGGTAGCAGTTTGTTAAATGCGTGCTCTCTTTGTAGTAAAACACAATATCTCACCTGCAAGTGAGGCAGACATACAGTATTTTTGTAAGACTGAACTTTGAAATGTACTGTGTACATTTGAAACATTTTAAAAGTGAATTGTGTCCCTTCCGCGGTACTGTACTTCATATGTCCAGAACGGTGTTACAAAATGTGTTTGGTTGGTAATAGGCTATATATAAGTGTGTGTGGGTTAATCTCACACAAAATGTCAATTTCCAAGGTCATATTTTATTCGAAATCAAAAATAAATTGAAAGTTATTGTTTCCGTAAAGAAAATTTAGCCTATTTAAATACATTATTATCACTGTTATTATTACGCTTTTGCATTGACATTTATGTGATTTACCCTACTAATTTAAAACAAATCTTATTGTTGTAATGTTTAAAAATAATGGATGAATTGTGCAATTCTAAATCTTAATTGTAGTATTTGTTGTATCAAATTTATACTACTTTAAATAATTTAAAAGGCTAAACAGGATTTTTTTTCACATTACAAGAGAATATGATGGCAAATATGCTTTATTGTCATAAAAATGTCAAGATGCAATAAAACTTGCAATGATCCTAAAATAGGCTTATTTTTCTTTTTGCTAAATTTTCTTTCTTTTAGAAATATGAGTCGTTTTTTTTGTGGGATATAGGCTACTGTTCTGGAACTTCAGTTCCATACAAAGCCATACAACTCTGAAAGCAGACTCGCTAAATGTGTGTGTTTTACCTCATGGTGTAGGAAATAGATTCACACTACATCTAACCTAAGGACCAACTAAAAATAATCCTCTTTTTCTTTCTCAAAACAAGGCAGCAAAATCAGCATCTTTGTGATAAAACCAACTGATTGTCCTTTCTTGGTTCTTGGATATGTCAAAAGTCGTACTGTATATAATGTATTATGAACAAGCGACAGCGCACTTCTGCACAGATTTATCATTACACAAACTTTTTAAGAAGTTCTTTTACTTTCCATCATATTGTGCTTTTTGATTGAAAGTACTTTGTGCCTTTGCAAGCCTTTCCACTTACTTTTAAGGACCTTTGTATATAATTCAATACTTAGATGTTGGGATTAGTAGTTCAACTCAATCCAGAAAGAAAAGACTACAGTCTTTTTGATTGACATGGTTTTGTCTGGTCAAAATGTCAATAATAAAGTCCATCGGTGTAGTCTAGAAAACATCTGACCATTTATATCACGAAACTGCTATGCAGCCTCAACTCACTGTTTTTTTTTTTTAAACGTGTCATTCTCATCCATCTGTGGTTATCGCCTCTGATATGTGTGGTGAGGTAAAAGAGGGTAATGCATCTCGCTGTTAAATGAAAACAAGGTTTGAAGTGAACGCTTACCCCAGTCACCAGCAGTTATTTGTGATCTTATTTTACGTGTGTCTGTCTGTGTATTTGTTGTGTGAGAGATGTATTGTAAATACATTCTTCTCACAATTTCTTGATTTTTGTTTGATGTGATTTAATGTCAATCGCTTTTAAAGTTGCATAGTGTTAACAGTTCACTCTTGAGTTTGTAAGAATGAGATTCAGTGTCGTGAAGAAACGTGAACTAATGACATTTGACGTTAATAAACATGTATTTTCCTTTAATCAGTACATTTGTATACTCCTGCAGTTATATTTCTGTAAGATGTGCTGCTAAACGAATAAAGATAGATATGAAGTTCTTTCCCGTTTGTCTTGTATTGCCGTACACATATAAATGAATATTTCTACATGGCTCATTTGTGATTTTCCTGTTTAGTCTTGATTCATTTAATAATAATGAGAAGAAAGGTTAATGCATTTTAATGTAATCATTTTGTGGAAAAATGCCCTTCAAACTTCAAGTTTTGTAAGAAAATCATTTCCTTAAAAACATTTGCATGAGCGTTCATGTTACTTAAGGTTGTCCAATTTGCATAACCCCCCAAAAAGGGGTTCACCCCATAATAAAAATGGTCATTTTTCCTCGTCATTCAAACCTGGACTTTTTTGCGGAACACAAAAGATGTTATTTTGTCTCTGGGGTTTTGTGTCCATGCGCTGGACGTCAATGGGGGCCAGTGTTTTTTGTTGACCAACATTCTTCAAAATATCTTTTTGTGTTTTGCAGATGAAATAAAGTCATACAGTTTTGAAATGTCACGAGGCGTGACATATATATTTCACCACGTATTGCTATATTTTTATGACATTTTCATCATTTTCGGATAAAAACGTTTTCTGAATCCAACGAATAAGCATGATCCGTATGTAGGATTTGACGTGCAACTGTTTGTTGGTATATCCATCATAAATGTCAGTGAGTTAGAAAGAGTCCCATCATTTGGTTCTCGCTCTGCGTCCTAGATACGACCCCTCGTTACGTCATCACCGCAGCGTTATCAACCCTCCGACGCAACGAACGCGTGGATTAGTGCAGCAGGGAACGCACGGGGCTTTACACCCTGTTGACTGTCGTGTAAGGATACGCGCATTTCATCGCTATCCCACAACCCGAGAAATGCACTGTTTGTACCTCGCGCAGGATGCCGCTTAAATCAGATCATTGGGAGGAACGGATTGTGACGTCAGGGTTTAGGACGCGTCGCGTTGACTTGATGCAAATCGGACGAGCGCGCTGGACGCGACGGACTCATCTTCTCTCTTTCGCCGGCGTGATGGCAACCTGAATGAAGGACAGAGATCTCAGCATGGCCTCTTATCTGGAGGTAAGACAGACGCTCGGTGCGCTTTACAAACAATCGTTGTGTTCGTGGACAGTTAAATATGTTTTATTCATCATTGGGTTTTACTTCCGGTGTGCGAATTAAGTTGCTATTGAATGAGTGAACGTCCATCGGGTCATTTATATAAACGTCGAGACGCTATTTCAACTAATCGCCTTCCAGGCTGGTGCGTTGCCAAGGCGACGCCAATAAGATCAGCTTGTACTGTAATGGTTTAACTTTAGTAAGAATACACATGACATCACATTCAATCATTTTCATGGATGAAATACAGCTAACAAGCTCTAGAATGCACCATAAACTCCTTAGGAAAATGCAGCGACTATAACAATTGATTCATGTGCTTTATAGTTTCTTTCAAACACTGAAGAAGTGAGCGTTTTGTCTTTCAGATAGCTGATGACAGCAAGGGACACGGACTGGATCTTTTCTGTGTCCCGAAACACTACGAGGAGGATTTGGACAGTGTCATAATACCCAATGGCCTCATTAAGGACAGGTACATTTGACCCAAACCTTGCTAACTGGAAGCACAGATGTCCCGCTTGTATTTTCGCCATCTTTAATACAGGATCTTAAAAAATGAACACATCCCCTCAACATAGAGATTTAAGGGATACCACGTTGCTGTGTAATGACATGGCCGTTGTATGACCCCGCTAGTAGAATAACTCTTCCGATGATGTCCGTCCACCACCGACTCTTATTTCATTAGAGCGTCTGAGGGTCATGTGATTTGAATGTGGCTTTCACATTGATTTGTTTAACAAATTTCGCCTGGAATCCTCGCTTGGACATTTCTGTCTGTGTATGAACGTACTTCATGATAGTCCACCTTTATATTAAACAAACGATGTTTCTCTGCAGGACTGAAAGGTTGGCCAGAGATATTGTTCGGGACATGGGCGGGCATCACATTGTGGCTCTGTGTGTCCTGAAGGGAGGATACAAGTTCTTTGCCGACTTGATGGATTACATCAAGACACTGAATCAAAACATTGACAAGTCTGTACCGTTGACTGTGGATTTCATTAGACTAAAGAGCTACTCTGTAAGTGCCAGTTCTACATTTCTCCCTCCATTATTTATTCTCTCTAAGGCGCCGGCTCATTCGCTGACGTGTGCCATATATATATATATATATATAATCTTTACACACCCTCCAAACCTGTATACACACATTGTGGGTAATAAAATGAAAGGGAATGCTCTCGTCTTTGTTCTGCTAAACACAAAGGAAGATATTGGGAAGAATGTCAGTAACCAAAAAGATCTCATTCCCATTGACTCCCATAGTAGGGACAATACATACTATGGGAGTCAATGGGAGATGAGAGCTTGGGTCACTGACATTCTTCCAAATATCTTCCTTTGTGTTTAGCATAACAAAGAAACGCATACAGGTTTGAAATGACACGGGGGTGAGTAAATGATGCCAGATGTTTCATTTTTGTGTGAACTTTAAAAGAACAACTTGGACAACTTTATATAAAGTAGAGGGTTAGTCCGATTTAGTTGAAATCAGCATTATAATATTAATGCCGTTGATGGAGTTTTACTAGGAATATAACTAATATTTGTATGTTTTCCTCTAAGAATGACCAGTCAACCAACTGTGTCAAAGTTATTGGTGGAGATGAATTATCTGCTCTTAAGGGAAAAGTGAGTTTGGATCTTACCTTTGTGTACTTTTACAATTTTTAGGAATTATAATGTTCTCCATTTATTTATTTTTCTCTCCGAACAGAACGTGCTCATAGTCGAGGTAAGGTTCACTTTTTATTGCAGCATATAGGCCCACTTGCTTTCTGTATTAAATGTATAATTATGTGTGAAACATTCATACTCCACGATTCCATTATGATTTGAGAATGCTGAGAGTGCTTAGTGATTTGCTACAAAGAAAATAAGTTTACAATATCAGTGTCACAAACTTGCTTTTTTGGTTGGTGACCTACAAACAATGCATTCTTTACTATTATGTAGCCATTTTTAGGTGGATATGTATCTCTGTTGAAAATCCTTCAACTGTTTTTATTTTCACGCCTATACATGCAAACAAATGCTACATTATCGATGTTGTCT
Organism: Barbatula barbatula; assembly: GCF_947034865.1. Classification (NCBI taxonomy): domain Eukaryota; kingdom Metazoa; phylum Chordata; class Actinopteri; order Cypriniformes; family Nemacheilidae; genus Barbatula; species Barbatula barbatula. Next base: position 4,569,584 of record NC_136788.1, read on the forward strand.
CAGACATTTGAACCCCACTTTGTATTGTGTACAGACTAATTCATTCTTTGTCTTTTAGGACATCGTAGAGACAGGAAAAACCATGGAAACGCTGCTTGACCTATTAAATGAATGTCAGCCTAAAATGGTAAAAGTGGCCAGGTAAGAGAACGCAACGCTATAAATAGGGAGAACAGGAAAGTCGTAAAAGGTTTTTTTCAATAATAAATCAATTCTTAATCTGTGTGACTTTCTTCGACAAAAAAAAAATATATTTTTCAGTTTCTTCATTGATGTCTTATCTGCTCTTTTTATACGGTGAAAGTGAATGGTGCTGTCAATAAAGTTAGTCAGGAAATAACAAAATGAGATATGGATCTGTTTCAATCGGTTTATTTTGTTTGCGTAAGATAAATGAGTATGACCGCCCAGACCATTTACTTGAGAAACAAGATGCACTGAGATCCACTATTACCAGTTTATCACATTATCTGATATCTTCTCTGTAAACTGTACATGTGTGATGAATAATATAACTCGAGTGTAAATAACTTTAATTGTGGTATTTAATCTGTTTGTTCATAACGTTTTATTGTAGTCGTTTCTAGTCACATGTATGCATTTGACAGATGCTTTTATCCCACGTAACTTCCAGTGCTTAATAATAAACTCATCGCAACATTTATTTCATTGCCATTTCATTTCAGCTTACTTGTCAAAAGGACACCCAGGAGCTCAGGATACCGGCCTGACTGTGAGTTCCTTTGTATTTCTCATCATTGGATTATATCAGATGAGTATTTTATGCTTAATCCAGATCATTTACGCTGAAATAGGAGCATTTATGCTGTTGGACATGCCACCGGACACCGTCTGTGTTGAGACTAGTTATGCAATGCTTTTAGACAGAAGGCTGATAAACTCTTAATCTCAATCCAGCACGGCCGTTACTCGCTCTTGACGTGCACTCTCGATCACAGCACTAAAGTGGTTAAAGTCACTTATCAAGGAGATACAGAAGCCAACGGCTGTTACCCACAGACATGTTTGAGCACTTAGTAACCCTGTGCATGTGTATGTATGTCTGTCTGCTGTATTTGTGTAGATGTTTATTATGTGATGGTGGATGTTAAATATCTTCAGATGAATCGATAAAAGGCAATTTTGTACATAAAGCTTGAGGATGCCTTAAGATCAAGTTTTTTACATCTTCAGGCCATGGACTCTTTGGAAATGGAGAGACAGATATGACCAGTTATTTTTTATTGCATTAAATAGAGTTTTCCCCCGTAAGCCTGTATTAACATAATATATACTAGGTATGCACTGATAATGATACCAGTATCGGGCCCGATACTAAACTCATGTACTCGTAAAAATGCTTAATGAAAACAATTTTGTTTTACTTAAAATTCATATTTTTTCATAATGTGTTTAAGGTGGAGATGTTTGTAAGTTTGAAGCTATTCTATTTGTAGTAGTCTCACTGTGTTTTGAAAAGGTACAGGCATTGGTATCGGCGAGTACCAGGAAAAATATCGGTACTCGTACTCTTAAAGAAAATGGTATCGGTACATCCCTAATATATGCTAATATATAGTTATACGTTTTACTTTAAATTTTCTTTTGTTTAATATCTTCATGTTTTAAGATTAAACGTATCATTTGCAGACCCCTTGTATTACTCCTAATTTAAATAATTCATACAATATAAACCAAATGAAAGGCATTCTAGTATAACTCAAAGCCAGATGTTAAACATCCATCATTGAATTAGGTTGGTGCGATGTGTTTAATTCAGCATTAATCATATGTTCAATGCTTTTAAATATCCTTTTAGATATTGGGTTTGAAGTACCTGACAAGTTCCTGGTAGGATATGCTTTAGACTACAATGAATACTTCAGAGATCTGAGTGTAAGTATCTTATGACACAGTCTCATAATGATAATAAAGAATGCATACTTTTCCGATTATGTGTTGTGCTATATACTGTACACTGATGCTGTGTTTTTAATATTTTTTAATATTAATATTCAAATATTGAAATACCTTTCTTTGTGTATGTTGTGTATGCAAATTACAAAAAAAGTATTTTATCAGTTTTACATTTTCATCTGTATTAAATTCAATTTTATTTATAAAGCGCTTTTCACAATGTGCATTGTTCAAGAGCGGCATTACAGGAGAAAATAAGAAAACAAGGTCAAACACAGTACATTGTGTTTTTATGAAAAGTTAAATGATTCTAGTAAATAATATATAATGTCAGCAGTCTCCCGGTGGTTTATTTAGCATATTTTGCATTAAGTGAATGCTTTGCTGGAAAGATGTGTCTTTTATCTAGATTTAAATTGGGCGAGTGTGTCTGATCCTGGAATAATATCAGGAAGGCTATTCCAGAGTTTAGGTGCTACGTATGAGAAAGCTCGACCCCCTTTGGTGGATTTAGTTATTCTGGGTGTTATCAAAAGTCCTGCGTTTTGAGATCTTAGAGAGTGTGATGGCTTGTAGTGTGATAGAAGCTCTGTTAGGTAGGTAGGGGCTAAACCCTTTAAGGCTTTATAAGTGATTAAAAGAACTGTAAAGTCAATACAACACTTAATGTGTAGCCAGTGAAGGGTTGATAACATTGGGGTTATGTGATCGTATTATCTGGACCTGGTTAGAACTCTGGCAGCTGCGTTCTGAACTAACTGTAGTTTGTATGTTAATGATGCAGGACAAACACTAAGTAGTGCATGTCTTATTATGTCTCGAACTGGTTTCCATTATGTGAATTGCCATGGAGGCTGGCAAGGCTTCAAACACTGCTTTTCTTAATACTTTTTATAGCTTGAAATCAAGGTTTGTATGACTAAAAGCTGAGCTGAACGCTTTGCTTGACGGCGCACAATTGAATTGAAATCTATGTGCCTAAATGAATAGATAACGCTTTCAAAACTGCTGAAAAAGGAATCGTACCTTGTTGTGGTTTGTTGACGGTCTCGTCTCTCTTTCTGTCTTTCAGCATATCTGTGTATTAAGTGAGCAAGCAAAAGAGAAGTATAAAGTATGATACGACACCAAAGTGCTGGAGGCATGAAGACAAAGATCACTGATGTCTTTACTTTCTTTGGTTTAAAAGTTATTTTTGTACCCGTGATCCGAAATGAGGAGTGAACTCATGCAACACGGATCTTCACAGGTGTGTGATCACACTTATAGTGAAACTTTCTTTTTTACAATCAGTAAGTTGTGGGTATGTTCATGGGCGGGGCTTCCTTACCTTTTCTTCATGTGTTGAACTGAGGCCTTTCATTGAACTGATGGTGGATTTTATGTTTGGTAAATATTTTTTATTTATTCTTTAGAAAGTATCCCAGTCAATAACCCCAGAATGCACCAATGCACTAAAACTATTGAATGGACAGTTAAGATTGATGTGCTGTTCTGTGCGACATATTTAACACAATAAAATTACACTAACATGAATAAGATTTTTGGCCTGTGTTTTGTTTTGTTTATACACACATAGTCAACTGAATTGTATAATGTTGTATTGCTCATTAATAAGCAGTGTTGAGTGTAACTAGTTAAGTACAGTTATTTGTTACTGTAATTTAATTGCTTTTCCATTAAAAAAGTAAAGTAAGGGATTTTTTATTTACAGTTACTTCTGATGTAATGGAACTAATTGCTTTGTGTAATGTACAGTAAGTGTGCAGTGCAATCGTGGAATTGACATCAAAAAGTCTAACTTTAGAAATCTGAGCTTTAATATATAATTCTTTGGTCAGTTCATGATATTACTTGTCGTTTTATATCATTTATTTGAATGAATTAAAAGAGCCGTTTCATGTCCATCCTTGAATCACATGACTAATCAAGGTTGATACAGGAAAGCAATTAGTTATAAGTAATTAAATACATTTAGGAGAGAGTCACTTGTGCACACTATTGAATATGTAACTAATAATTCATTTTTTTAGAGTAACTTGCACAACGCTGTTAATAAGTGCCACCAAAAACACTCAAAACTGCGTTAAGAGAATGAGAGAAATAGTGAACATATTTCAAGAATGATGTTTAAATGTCGTGCATTTTTGAAATTTCACATTCAATGTTATTTATGAATATCTCCGTGCCATGACAAGTTTGAACCATTCAATTTAGATTCATGAATCAGCGGGTCAGAAATTGGTCGTTACTCTCACAAATAATAAAATAACACAAGAACAGCTTATACAGAACAAACTCTATTTAAAACCACTTTAAACTGAATTCAGATTGAATTACAAAATAAAAACACTTGCCCGTGTATGTTAAACGCGCCTTTTGTTTCTTTCAAAAACCCCGAGGCCTTCATTTCCCACAACCCCGTTCAACGTGACGTCACGTTGTGATTGCGGAAGTGCCGCGGCAGGATCAGCGCAACGTGCATTTGCTGTCAAACAATTTGAGTTCGGAAGTCGAAGGAGTTATCGGCTCTGAAACAAGCAGAGCGAGATGGCAGCCCTTAAATACGCGGGGATGGATGACACGGACAGCGAAGACGAGCTTCCTCCGGGCTGGGAGGAGAGATCCACGAAGGACGGGTGGATTTATTACGCCAAGTGAGTGTTTAATACACACGCGCTTTACGTGGGCTAACAAAAACAACAATACATTACGTAAATACTTGTGCATTTCTAATGTGGTTTATATGAAGATTAACACGTGACGTCGTTGATTTTAGCCACGAAGAAATGAAGACCCAGTGGGAACATCCCAAAACTGGCACGAAGAAGCGCTGTGCTGGAGGTATGACGCTAGATCCACAATACATTGCACCTGTATATATACTGACGTTCTGAAGGACCTGCGCTCAATTGTGTTGCATAACAAAAACAAGTCTGAAAGAACACACACGAACTGACAAGAAATAAGATGTCGACACAGTTCTGGTTTTGATACACTTGACATAACACAAGTAGAATCAATAATGTGATTATTGAATGTGACGCAGCTTTGCCGTACGGATGGGAACAGGAAACGGACGCCAAGAGCCAAATCTACTATGTCGAGTAAGTCGAGCGAACCTCCCCTCGCCATGATTTCATAATATTATGACGTGACGAGATGTTCTTCTTTCTAGTCATATCAACAAACGCACAACATATTTCGACCCCCGGCAGGCCTTCACCGTTGAAGACCTGCAGGTGAAGCCCAAACGACACGACGGAAACACGTCTGCGCTCGATGTGCTGCAGAATCTCGACCTCTCGGACAAGGTCGTGGTCATCACAGGGGCAAACTCTGGGATAGGTAAGCGCACGTGTCTGCATATAGCTGTCATACTGTTTCATCTGAAGCGACATCCTCAAAACGAGCTTCACATCTTTACCTTTACATTCAGTCATTTAGCTTCTATCCAAGAGATGAGGGAGAGAAATGTTGACGAATAAACTCTTCTGACCAAACAGCGTGTTTGACATCAGGTTGGGTTTAAAGAGCCTGACTGTGTGTAAACCAGCTGCTTTGCAGTACAGTGTTTGTCCAGAAGATGGCACTACAACATTAATCATGCCTTCCTCCTTTTTTCACACAGAATTCACATTAAACAATAAAGCACCAGAATTATTAATTGTACGATAAATCAAACGTTGTTATTTATATTTACAATAACAAGTTCGGGTAGTTTCTGTCATACACGTTGGTCGTTTAGATAACTTATGCAAAGTAAGTTTGCAATGAAATCTGGAGTAAACATAAATAAATAAATGCATAAATGATGCTAGACGATGCATGCATTTGCGGTCTTAACTGCACACATATATAATAATTTTTATTATTTTTGTGACTAACCACCGATCTCAGAACGGTTATTTGTTTGGTACGATTTTATGTGGTCAAAGAAAATTCACAGGAATGCTGTATATTTAGCCTGTGTTATGAATTTAAACGTATATATTTTCTACATTTATGTATACATGTATTTATTCCGTTTTAGCTATTAATGTGTGTTGCGCTCACAGCTCTGCATTTATGTCTGTCTCCAATCTAAAGAAGTCCTCAAATCGGATCAAATAATAGAGATTAAAGACATGTTGGTGTGTTCCTTTAATGTCATTTGTCAAATTGTGGCGCTTGTAGGGTCTACAAGGAAACATGAAAGAAGAATTTACAAGTTTACAGTTTTTGATAGTTGTCAGTTGTAGTGTCGTATGACTGACCACTAGAGGGCAGAGGTACTCTGTGAATCAGACTATATAATTCCACCCTGATGGAATCCTGCCAATTTAAGTGATGCCTTCACACCTTACACAAGACAATGTGTAAGAGAGAGCAATTCATATAACATTTCTGAATAAGAATTGTTGTCACTAGCATAAGAATTATTGGATTACAAGAATCATAAATCTGTGGATAAATTTGATCTTAGTTCATTTCCCTTTTACTTCTCGAATATCACCAGGCTAAAAGAGCAAATGATCCAACATTTATCCTTCTCCTTTTTTATATTTGTTCAATTTATTTATTAGCAATACGTCTTTTTTTACAACAAATACACGTGTGGCTTAGATATTGCTGTGGATTTTAAAATGTTTGTTAAAGATTTACTTGGGCATGTTATCTTTAGCCTCACAGTTAAATATGATATATGTTATATATTTAATGCTATGTGTATTACTGTTGCACTAAACGTATTTGCGAGTACAAGACAAGAGTGTATTTACTTCCCTTTATGGAGGTCATTTTCGATTGTAATAATAGTGTTTGTCATATAGCTTTTAAATGCATTAAGCTCTGGTAATAAGTCTCATCATCTGGTAATTACAGCAGGAGAAGTTATTACGCTTTTGACTGATACTGTACTGTATTTTATTAGCCCTGTACAGAAACACACTTACAGTCGTCTTTCTACCGCTTTAATACGGCGGTAATGGAAACAAATGCTCTTTTGTGTCCTCTCTCTCTCTCTTGTTAACGGGTTCTCTGGTGGTGGAGTGGTACACCTGCACCCGTGCATTGATCCTGCGGTGCGTGTTTGACCCCGGCTGATGCCTCCCATTCATTCCCATTAGTGACTCGGGCGCTTTCCTTAATTCTCCTCTATTGAACCAACTAAAAGTTATTTACCGTCGAAAGCGCCGTTCACTTCACTCAATCGCCACGTCACCATACACCCAACTGCGCCTGACCTGAGACCTGTGGGAGGTTCAGACACTAAAATCTGATGCTCGGTGCCAAAGAATTGTGACATTTTATATAAAAATATAAATGCATAGTAAGATGAAGTATTGTTTCCATATATTATTTATTTTATGTTGTTTTGCATTTATTTATGTTTCCTTGTGTTTATTCTTTGTTTACTAACAAAAGCATCTGCGAGTTTCATCCTTTTGACTGTATAAATACTGCACAAAGCTATTTTGTTATTTAATTTAAATAGATTTAGCTGTGATAATTCAGCTTGAGGAGCGCGTGTGGATTACGTAAATGCTTTTATAAGATTTATTACTAACACAACACACTTCTTGTATGTTTTTCCTTTAGACAAATCTGTCAAAACTTCCAAAACTTCACATCTAAGCACTTAAGACAAACATCCCAAATATTCCTTATCACGTTCCTCTTCTTAAACTCTTTTATTCGTTCAGACAGTCATAAATAAATCATAAATCTTTTATTTGGATACACATTTTTTCTTTGTCTCGCACAATGTTCTGATGCGCGGGAGTCAGTTTTTAAGTCGAGTAGCGCGGGGTTATTTTTGTCGAGCAGGTGTATCGCAGGAGTCGTCGGGTGACGGTGGTGGCCTCTTGGCTGGCTGTCTCTGATGGTGATGAATGCTCTGTGGCGGTCACGGCGCTCTTACGCGCCTCTGTTTGTCTTTCTGAGTCACGGAGCTGAAGACGTGGATGCATGTGTACGTTTATGGGCTTCTATATTTACACTGTTCCTATTTCAGTTCATCAGCTCTTGTGGATGAGGCGGGTGAGCATGCGAGTGCAGGCACTGATGCTGATGCTGCTTGCTTTCTATATGCAGAAATTGTGGTGCAAATGAGAAAGGAAGGTCTGTTATCAAAATCTGTTTAGTTTAGTTCAGTTTAATGATGCTAGTTCCACAGATGCGAGACAAACTTTTAACCTAAAAGTAAAAGCCAAAATGTTACCAAAATGTGTTTTTGTCGTGATGTACCGAAAGCATTGAGGGCATCACGGCCAATTGTGTTGTTCTTGAAGAGCTCGCTCTAACTCTCATATCCTTGTTTTGTTTTGCAAAAAGCTCAGTGTCAGGATAGGAAATGGAGTGCATAAGGTGGCACAGGGGATGAATAACAGACCGTACTGACGGGAAGTCTTCTGTTTTATGTTTCTTGATAAATGCCATGGCTGCTATGTATTTCCAGTTTAATTGAATTTTGATGGCTGTTTGACTGTGTTGCTGTACCCTCTCAACGGGCCTTTGTCGCCGGGTCATTCCCCCCCTCTCGTTCTCTCTTGCTCTCTCTTTCGGCCCAAAGAATCCTCGATGAGGTGATGTCGTGATTCTCGTTTGTTTCGGAGCTAATGTGTTCTGGACTGCTCATGTGTCTGAGATGTTTCTCTCCCTGTTGTAGGAGATATGCTGTGATTAATTCATATAGAAATGTGTTTAGCGTTGCAAAATACTGCCTTTGTGACTGTATTCTCTTATAGCTCTTCAATAACTGTTAATGTTTAGTAAACATTTTATGTATACAAATATATATTAACCCTTGTGTGATGTTCATGCTTTTGTTACTCTGACAATGTTTGCGTGTCCACAACTATTTCACATATTCACGTCTACAACCATATCTAAGCCAAAAATGTCTTTACTGGGAAGTATTGCTTATAAATTTGGGCTGTCAAACAATTAATCACATCCAGAATAAAAGTATTGTGTTTACATAATATATGTCTGTGTATTGTGCATAATAATTTTGTATTTATGAATACATATTTAGGATGTATTTATTTATATTTACCAATAATTAAAGTGACATACATGTTTATTCGCTTTTATATTTGGTATTTTTCTTAAATATATGCATGTATGTGTTTATGAATACAAAATGAATATGCACAGTGCACAGACACGTATTATGTAAACACAAACTTTTATTATGCATGCGATTAATCGCAGCTAATTGTTAGACAGCCCTATAATAAACACAATTAAACAAATATACAAATATGGAGATGTTGTCAAATAATGTTAAAAATGCACATTTTTCTAAATTGAAAAATGTATCTCAACATGCTTTGCAGGTGTTCACTTTATCCCAGTTACAATCAACATAGACAGCATTTACAGTTAATATTTCTCATTTACCACTAAAAAATTACATGAATGAAAAGGGTGCTATTCATAAAAAAGCAATGCATCTATGAAATGGGTTAAAACATTATTATCTTGCAGTGCCATGACTACAACAGGGGTAAAACATAATTTCATTATGCAAATGTATTGATTCTCATCTTTGAGCTTCTGCAATTCTTGGTGTAGTTCCAACCAATAGCAGCTATACATATTTAAAGCATACAGCCTGTCTCTAAATGGACTAAATGCACTGATGAGTCATCCTGCACTACATGACTTTTCGTCCAATCAGAAGCTCTCTAGAATGAGAACATCACTTTCACTAATACCTAGCAAGAAGCAAATCCTAAATGTGACATAAAGCTTATTGGCTATTAAAAACAACCCAAAATGGTGCTGATCACTTATAGAAACACACATGAACACTTGAAATAGACTCCCTACCTTGTGTATTTTAGCACGGCTGAAGAGACATGCTGAACCAGAACCATCCATTATGCAATTTTATTTCCACAAGAAAACGAAAAGCAAAGATATTTTTTATCTGCTCTGTACTCCTCAGTGTGCCTGTGGAGGCTGTTATTGATATTGAGTGTCAGAGGAAATGGAATCTGAGGCTTTTAATGTGCGTTTCATGTCCGCTTGTGATTAATCTGTTTATCGGTTCTGTAATGAACACCAGGTATGGTTGGTTAGTCAAATTATTGAGCGTTATTAACCTTGGATGAAATTCACAAAGCACGGCAAAAACTGATGTAACATGCGCGACAATTACAACTGGGGATAAAAGATTCGATAATGATTACGATCTCCACATCGCCCCGGCGGGCGGCCGGAATAGATATATGTTTAAGGCCTTTTACTGGCTTTTAAAGGAGGGAAGCGTTTTAAAATTGAGCGTCTGAATGTGAACTCAAGTGGTTTATGGATCAGTTCGCTTTTACTATTTTTCAGAGAGAGCCGAGATATTAAAGTTTCATGACGACTCTTTGCGGTCGCTTCTCTCTCTCTCCGTCTCTCTCTCCGTCTTTGTCTTAACAATGACAGTGATGAAAGTAACAGCGTTCCGGTATTAGATTCTTGGATGGCAGGGGCCGAGCTGGAAGGCTGGCGTGAAGGGTTTCCGTGGGGACGGCGTGACCAATGCAAACGTGCAGCAGAATGAAAAATGGTACTGGGATTTAGCCGAGGCCACTTGGGGGTCAAAGCCGGAATACGTGAGGGGAGGGCGGCAGAGGGCAGCCGGGGGCAAAAGCAGCGGGGTAATAGAACGTGGGGCTGGTCAGGTGGAACTCCTCTCCTCGCACGCCGGTAATTACGAACCATACATTTCACTTTGGGCCGTGACAACGGTTCCCCCAATCCCAAAATGAAGATGGGGGGTTATTAATGGTGTAAATTAAGGCTCCCCCCAGACCGACAGGAACACCAGACTTCCTATTTTAACCCCAAAATGTATATCTCACCCCACCTGCTGCTCACTGGCTCTGTCCCCCGCTTCCTCAAAGCTTTATGACCGTATATAGTCAGTAGATCTGCCATGCAGGTGGAATCAGGAAGTGTACATTTCTTTGTGTTGTGTTAGACTTTCTCATTGACCATCATTATGGACAGACAGGGTTGTGCAAAGGCGAAAAAAGATTTTTCATCGATGTCATTAGACTTTTATATCCATCGGATAAGACATTTATCGGCTTTAGTTTTCGTTTACATGTACATTTTTAATGATGAATTCACAGGATCATTGGAGATTTTTTTGTGTTCAATGTATATTGATGCTCTAGAACAGGTGTTTTCAAACCAGGGACCCCAGAAAGACTAAAAGAGAATTAGAATATAAACACACCCGAGTTTACTAAAGCATTATTTGTTTCATTTCATTCATATTCACATTTTCAACCTTATAGTCAGTTTCTCACTATAGTAACATATATTTCAACTACTGGGTTTGTTTGCAGCATTATTTGTCATGAAACACACTTCTATAGCTTAAATGCATTTGAATGTATGTTTTTTATACATCTAGCATTATTTGTAGCCATGTACTTGTTTGGAAACAATATGTTGTCTTTGTGATAATAAATATCTAACATTGTTTAAATGTATCGAAATACACAAAGCATATAGCTGGATATGTATTTTAGGATGGGGGTCCCTCACAAAAGGTTCAACTTATTTGGGGTCCTTGTAACCATCATGAAGTTTAAAAACAATGTTCCTTTGTCTTTCTTAAAGTGACAGTTCACACAAAAATGAAAATGCTGTCATCATTTTCTCAGCCTCTCGTCATTTCAAACCTGAATGAAGACCACGAAAGAAGATCGTTCAACTTAAGTTGCTAATTGAACAGCACCGGCACCCATTCACTTCTATTGTATGGATGCGGATAAACCACATTTTTCCAAATATCTTATTTTGTGTTCTGTGGACGAAAGAAAGTCATGCAGATTTGAATGACAAGAGGATGAGTGAATGACGACAGAATGTTCATTTTTGGGTGCACTATCACTTTAAAGTAACATGTTGGTGCTCTGTGGTATGTGGTGCACATGCTCCAGACATGTTGAGCTTTGGTTCTTTAGTGGGGTTAATACAACGTAACCTCCTCTCCACTCTTTAGTGTCATTTTGTCAAAAGTCCCGAAAAAACGTAGGCCAGAAGCGCGAGGAAAATTAAATGTACGGGAATCACGCGGGGGAGGTCATCCGTCAGCGCTTTGTGTTTGTCTTGGACTGCTCCTTAAATTTTTGCTCCAAAATGAACATGTCCAGTTAAGTCCAGGATGTGACCCGCAGAAGAAACTTAGCAGAACAATAAAACCATCAGCAAACTCAGAGGTTATCTCTGGAGCATCCTGTCTTTATGGAGTCAACATGCAAAACGCGAAACTTTTTATGACACGCTCATCTGATGACGAGGCAACTTCATTTCTTAGTACAGGAGAACATATTGAATAACCGAAACATAGCTTTTTATAGCAAAGGCTAGTCTAGCTGGATCTCTCCTCGTGTGGGCGCGAGGTCTTTCTGCCTCTTCGATGAACAAGTGGAGTCATTGCGTCCAAATTAATGTCAAGGCCCTCGTATTTTCCATAAATAATACACGGCGGGTCTCTGTTGTCGCTAAACATGTTCTCATTTGTTCTCCATTACAAAAAACAACAGCGTTGATTAATTCACACTTCAAGCTGAACAACCGCCACAGTTTTTACAAGGTGACTGTGAGAGTCGCTCTTTGATCAACGCTAATGCGACACTTTTTTTGTTTTGTTAATAAGTCTCCGCGCGCCTCTTAATTGCCGTCTCACGGATCCGCTCGTAAAATCTCTTATTTTTGCTTGCTGTTTACTGACAAGGAAAACATTTCAATTCTCACGTTTGGTGTTTTTATTTAGTTGTCTGTTTCTCGACGGGGGAGCCCCGGCGTAGATATACACGGCTCTCCATTACTCCTAATAAGGTGTCATAAAATTTAATTCCATGCTTGGTTTGTCAGAGAGGAGTTCTTATCCTGCTCCAATTTTGAGTTTTAATAGGTAATACTCCTTAGCTCTCTCCTCACAATTAGGCCTCCTAGTTACCTTTTAATGAAAATCAGATTAAAACATAATCTAATTAAAGTTCATTTTAATCCACGATATCGTGCAGGCTGATGGTGGGAGTCACGTGACCGCTGTCAGACTCCGCTAGTTTGCATAGAGAAGGGAGGGCTGCAGTATCAATCAATGTTTTTACTTGTGTATGTTGGGGAATCTTTGGAAATTCATGTGGGAGGAAGAATTTGTGTTTGTCTGTCTTCCATTCTTGTCTTTTTGTATAATTTTCTGGATAATTCACAAAACACCTCCTCCAACAACAACAAAAACATATAAGGACCATTAAAGTTGACATGAAGCAGAAATAGCAGTGTGTTTTTTTTTGTATTGTGATTTAATTGGCCTTTGGATTGAGAAAAGTTATAATTCTTTAAAGATATAAGTAGCCGAGATGACATATTTTTGTATGCAAAACCAGGAAGCGAGTCAGCATTTTAGGAATTCCGGTTCCATCGCTCCAGCGTCTATCAGTTTTTTGAATGGGTTTTTTGGTCTGTTGTAAACAAAACCTCTAAATATTTTTTATAACTTTTAATTCTATGACATAAAATACACCAATTAAAACCCACTTGTGATTTTTTTTAAAGCTTTATTGTGTCTTAAAACAGCGTTTGCTAACAAGTTGCTAAAAGCGACTACTTACTTTGGTGGGGACGTTAGACGTCATCGCGCATGCAAAGCTCACAAAGAATGCAACATAGGCACAAATCTCTTAAAACAGAGATCTGGCTTCATTCACGGAGTAATTACTTACCAGGGAACACATTTGTAATAAAGTTTGAAAGAGGTTTTCGAAGGCTTTGTGGTGGTGACGTTGATATCGAGCGACCTTAAGTGTAGTCTGTTAATCGCATCGTGTTAGATTTTTCTTCTGCTGGTTCGGCTTCAAAGGTAACAAATGTTGTGTTCATTTGTTAAGATCATCTTGATAGACAAAACGTGTAAACAACGTAAACTTAAGGGTTTGCATACAAAAATACATCATCTCTGAGGTACTGGATAAAGGACTTTATTGAAATTCTCCCCAAAATAAAAATTCTGTCTTCTTCCAAACCTGAATAGTGGTCAAAACAATAGAGACCCAGACATGTTCTGGTTACAAACATTCTTCCAAATGTCTTTCTATGTGTTGGACTGAACAAAAAAATGTATACAGGGTTGGAAGAACTTGAGGGGGAGTAAAACAAATTTACATTTTCGGGTGAACTATGCCTTTAAGATTTTGTGGGCAAATAAAAAAATATTGACCTGCAAGAGTAAAGCATTTATAATAAACTGTAATTTTCTATAAAAATATATAACAATAAAATAAATGTATTAAAATAAAATAAAATAATGTCCATTTCATGGAGACTTTAAAACTTTGGTTGTACTGTTATAATAAATACAATTCATATGTTAATTATTAAGTGAAATGATAAAAAAAGGTTGCAGTTGAAATCTTAGGTCAGACCACATCTCGTTGGTGCTGTAGTGGAGATAAAAAGCTTTTGATATGTGTGCAAATGTCACTCACCATCAGAAACAGCTGTCAACTTTCATATCCACTGAAACCCATAATTCCCTGCATCGGAGAGGTTCACAAAGCGATTAAGTCATACCTCTCGGAGTCATACCTCTCTGTTTGAGCTGTGTTGGCCTGTCAGGTCTTTTCTGAGCCATGACAGTGTAATATGTTTTACAAGCAGCATGGCCAAGGGTTATTTTACAGTCAGAGGGAGCAGGCAGGCCAGTCAGTAAAGCACAGCTGCACGGGGGAACAGCCACGTGACGATGCAGCATATCTAATCCACCTGCTGTCAACTAGCGGTCCTGGACAAACGTCCGAGCCATTGTGTCAAAAGTCTTTCTCAACACCCAATTTATTCCCGTCTTTGAATCTGCTTTACATTATCAGAGATTATGACAAAGTAACATTGAGTTGGAGCGATGCATGTGTTTGCGAGTATGTGTTGGCTTCTTCAGCCAGTTCGCTTGTGATTTAACAATCAAGCGAGTTTCAATACATATTTGAGGATTATACGTGAGAAGGGCTACAAAGTTTGAGTGTCCTGCAGACAGTATATAGCAGTTGTGTTTGCAGTGGGACGCTGCAGATTTTGAGATTTTAACTTTGTGTCCTTTGGTACGATGGCAAAATACACCATTCCCCCATCTAAAATTCCTTCAGATTTTTTTTACTTGATAATTAATGTGGCACTTGCAAACTTGAGCCATTGTTATGAACTTGAGGATTTTTCCCCCGCATCTATTCTGAGACGCGCATACCTTTATGACTGGTGCCCACTCCGGGTGATAAAGTGCTGATGCCAGCTTAAGAGAAACTTTAAACATACTTTGTGTAATCAAAGGCACAATGCAAAAAGGCAGGTCAGCAAAACCAGCCAAAACAATACCCCAAGTCCCCCCTAAATATAACCTTTCTCTGTGAAGCAAATGTCTCGCATTTCTGCCATCCCCTACCTCATATATTTAGATCATTGTTTCTACCTTTCGAGTCTGAGTGACCTATTTAGATTTTTGAAAATGAGTTCAAGAAAATTATATAAAAACCCAGAATCGTTTATAAAATCAATGAAACTGAAGTATCTCTGATGTTTTGCAATGTTCTCTCTTATCGCACTAGCTTTGAAGTGCTTTAAAATCATGTTTCTTTAAATATATAAAAGTTATTTTCCCCTAAAGTCTGTGGACTGTAGTCGTTTATGACACCCTCGCAGGTTTTAAATTCCGCTTTGTATCGTCACACTTTACTACGTTTTTGTTTCCTGTAACAAAGGTGCCTCAAGGTCGTGTCCTTGGTCCGTTTTCATTTCATTATCTACACAGAAGCTATTGGAGTTTCTTGGCTTTAATTCGATCACATTCATCACACGAAAAAAAGGCTTGATTGAGTATCTTAAAGAAGAGCCTTTGGCTCTCTGTTTGATGAAGAATGGAACAGAGATATGGAACTCTAGCTCATCTTTGCGCCACCCATTCACCCTCTGCTCGGTTTCATTTGCAAATAACAGTTCTGCAAAGTTATCGGAGTTAAAGCACTTATCTCAATCATGTCATTTCTCTTCTCCTACAACCCCTCTTCCACCCACCCTTGCCATATCTGCAGGTTTTGAGACAGCGCGATCTTTCGCTCTTCACGGAGCCCATGTGATCTTAGCCTGCCGAAACAAAAGTCGTGCCAGTAAAGCAGCGGGTCTGATCACGGACGAGTGGGTGAGTAAGAAGACACACACACACACACACACAAAGAGTACCTCTGCAGCCCTACATCATCACTCGTGACCTTTACATTTCATAAATCACCTTTTGTGTAGCTGGCATCTTGTCACAAAATTTGGTGGAGCTCATGAGCTTTTTTCCACAACCTTCCTTTCTAGGCAGCTACCTTCTAATGATGTTTCCTTATCGTTATGAAATATCACAAGTGGCTAATTTCAGATTCTCTTAATGTAGTAAATCATTGAGTATGTTCCTTAAATATACAATGTAATATAAAAATCAGATAAAGTAGGCGAACTTCTTTTATAGTCACTTTTTTGTTTTATTTAATTTACTGTCATGGTGGAGAAATGGTATAAAGCATTGGTTATCAGCAGGGGGGCAGCTGACTTCCGGGGGGGGGGGGGGGGGGGGCTCAGAATGACTAATAATTAAAATTAGACGAAATAAGCATTGACATACAAAAAAAAAACTGGAAAGCAAGATATTTCTCATTATTTAGCCATTTTATAATGAAATTCATGTTTTTTTACCCAGTTAATGTTAAGCTCTAAAATACTTAATTCAGCAGAAATTGTGAGTGTTTGTCAGGGGGCGATCTGAATATTATTGAATACAATGGGGGGCCTCAGACTCAAAAAGGTTGAGAACCCCTGATATAAAGGAAATCTTGCTGAGGTATCAAAGTCAATTTTGTTAGTAGTTATTACTGCGTCATGTCTGTATTTGTATGTTTGATGTCTTCATATATACACATATATATATATATTTCAAGGTTTTAAACTCTTCACTATTCACTAGTATTCCATATTAAATATAAATGCAAACAATGGTGACCTAATCTTCCGTTACACAGTAATATACAGCAGTCTTTCTACACATAAACTCAAATCTCTCTAAAAGGACCTCCGTCTTCAGTAACCTATTAAGAAACATCTCTTTTAATTCCTAAGGTTTCCCAGCCTAATTCTTGATTAATATTCATCTCCTCCTGATGTTGTGCAGCAGAGAGAGATTTTGCCCGTGGCTCTGAGCTCGCAGCCCGAGCCGAGACCGATCTCTCGGATAGTCTTTATTATTAGCGGGAGGGGGGTGGTTGGGGGCGCAAGGGCGTCTGATAATTAACTTTGATTATTGCACTAATATTGTGGCGCTCTTGACACTCCCCCAGATTTATGAGTGCGAGAAAATAAACAAATGAAATGTAGGTGCTGGAGCAGAAAGAATAAGCTATTACGAGGCGCAGTAATTACAGCCATCCTGAGACTGGAAATTAGTTGATTAATTACAGGATGCCAATGGATTACAGGGGAATCTAAAGTGTTTTAAAGCAGTGGCGATATCTAATTGAACAAAGCCCCCTCTCGACGGCAGATAATTCCTCAGCCCCGACAGCTTCAAATCAAGCCGTGTTTTAATAAATGTAGCAACTCGGCTCCGAGGCATTTTACAAGCGCGCCGCAGTCCGCCGGCGGAGAAGCGCTACGGAGACATCTGCAGAATCCTTTAATAATCGGAGTTATTAAAGAACATTTAAATATTAAGGCAAATTACCTGGCAAAAAAGCCGGCCGTCCTGATTAATGTTTACCGAGCCCTTACCGCAAGTTTTAATTTTTCATTCTCTAACTATTATTGCAAAACATTTGCACGACACTGGAATTGAATTCTCAAAATATGAGCCCTCCGGACTCCTCTGGTGAGAAATGAGGAAAGTAATAGCAGAAGAGACCTTGATCAAGTTAAGATTTTCATATTCTGATTAAAAAATATTGAATAGGATTTGACTCCGAAATCGCAGGTGCTGCCGGATGAGTAATAGTAGGCATGATATCGGAATAAATCTCATCGACGGCAAATGCACGCTTACACCTCGGGAACGGTATTAATAGATTCGGGAAAGGACGGGACGTGGAAATTAATCGTTAAAATGATGAATGTACTCCGCGTGTCTTCCCACGCTCTTACGGGCGAGGTTATTTTGATAACGTTGTGTGTTTGGGAATCTGCGGAATGAAGGGTCATCAGATCTGCTTCCCAGGTCACTTGGAGAAAGTACAGGGGATGTGTTGGAGTAAGTGATGAACGTTAGTGTTGAAAGTCCTAAATCCAGAGGTGAACCGCGCGGCATCGCGTGTCTTATCAAACTGTGATATTTTAAAATGAGATGAAACAGGAAGTGGTTGTCGGCTTCATCTATTGCATTCGACAGAAAGTTAAAGGATGGTGCTTGTGTTTAACCAACAGTCTTGGGAGAAATCATTTGAAGACCAATATTTTGAGGAGAAAACATCAAATATGGCATGTAAACATTGTAATAGTTGTAGAACATTTTTGTAGAAACAAAGAAACTAATTAATATATCGTCATCGTGTGATCATGCTCTGTACTCTGTACGCTGATGTCATTTCCTGTGCTAAGACGCTGCTGATTGTCCTGAGAGAAACAATGGTTTATTATTAGTGGGAGGTCAGGCCGCTCTGCACATTCTCCGTTCATGCGAACAATCTTTCTAATCACACTGCAAACCCCTCCATCTTTTCATTTTTACCAGCGACGGTGAGCAAAAGCAGCAGCAGTATCTGTGAAAGCGCAGAGTCACGCTGAATCAGCTCGTTCTGCCCCACGCACACACTTCTCATTTGCTTTAACCCCTCGGCAGGGAACTCATCCATCTCCGCTTTCTCCGTCCTCGGGGGTTATCTTTGGACGGAGAGGCTGAGGGTCATCCAGGGGTTATTTCAAGGTCACAGCGTGGGGCGCCAGTGGTTTAGAGGTCAGGAGGATGTGCAGGTGTGGTGTTTTCTGGGTCATGTGCTTGGCTTCTTCACCTCCCACTGTGCACGGCTGCGGAGAGATGTCCCAGTATATTTGTTATGTTTTATATACATGTCGTATATTGTGTATTTTACACAGTATATTTTTTATGTTTTATTTAAAGGGATGCTTCACCCAAAAATTGTAAATTCTGTCATAATTTACTCAGCCTTGAGTTGTTTCAACTAATTTTTTTTACCAAAGAATTGTTACGTCCACTTCATTTCTGTCTCCAAAGTGTTACTTGAATTGTTATTTTTTAGTTGGCCCAAACTTGACTCAAACATTAATGGGTATGTTTGCTCAACCAGTTTTATAGTTCATTCAACTTAAAGCATCTACAGAAAATTCAGTTAACGTTTTAGCATTAATTCTATGTGTTTTATATTTTTTAAACTAAGATTTATAATTTGATTATCATAACTTCGCATCACATAAAAAAAGAAGACAAATGGCTTTTATTTTGAATAAACTGTATTAAGTCAAGTATACGCAGAGACATTGTAGATGAAACGGAACAGTCACGTGCCAGAAGTAATGCCTCAATGAACATGAACATGCCATTTGGCAACCTCATGTAGAAAGAAAATAACAATTTAGCTTTAAATGCTTTTAAAAGAATAAAAAATATTTGTTAATTGTTACAACCAATTTTTTTACTCCACATTGTAACATACACCGGAGTAAATAACAGTCTGACCCCTAAACACGACTTACCCTCTCTCGAAAAGTGCCATTTTGGAAAGTTTTTACAAAAAAACTGAAGTCTATTTGAATTCTAAACCGAGAGCGTCTTTGTAATAACTGATCACATATTTAAAAACTACAATACTAATACTAAAGACCACGCCGCTGGCGTTGAAAAAAGCGTTTAGGACATTTTTTGAAAACACGGTTTAGGTGATAGGACTATAATGTAAAACAGACGCAAGCAGCTTAAAAAAAGAAGTAAAGTCTGAACACGGGCAAAGTTGTTTTAAAAGTAAGCGTCAGAATTAGCATTCACAGCATGAGAGAAAGACAGTATTCACTTCATGCAAGAACATGTATATTTATTTAGTGCCAGTTACCTCAGGTGAAGCTTGCCTCTGCAGCAAACAACCTGTCCATGGGCTGAGAAACATAAACTTGAATCTAGTTTGACCTTTTTCTCAAGTACCTAATTTAAGTTTATTTTTCTCACCCCATGAACAGATTTTTTGCTTGTTTTACCATAAACTTACTTAATTCTTATATAATTTTTTATAAAAAGACCAAATATCTTGGGTCACTTTTCTTGTCAAGTAATTGTATTTTGACTTAGTTAGATAGTTAATATCTGAATAGTTAGATATTTGTATTACATAAGACAAAGACACTTAGTAAGAACGTCATTTTTTGCAGTGTGATATGATCAAGCAGCAACCGGCGCAGAGAGAGAGAAAGAGAGAGAGAGAGAGATGTCTTGCATCTTGCATGTCGGCAGTGTGTGGAACAATTTTAAGAGAAAGACACATCACAGAACTTGCCGCGCCGTAGTCAATTTCTGAATGAAAGCGTCTTTATGGGTCTGACAGTAGCCCCGCCCCGACATCCTTTGACATCATACAGTGGTCGCGTGCACTCGATTCCCTTTACCAACCAGCTTGTCAAAGTGTGTTGTTTGCTTCCCGGCCACAGGCGCACAATTACTTGTTTTCATTTATTCATATTTTTAGCTTATAATGTTGAATGACAAGTGTTTTGTTGTAGGGGTGCATTGTACCATGCATTCTTTCAGCAGTCAGTCATTGGCCTAATAGGTGCGATTCAAGAAGGGAAAGGGCTTTTGATTCATAACATTCAGATTGCTGAAGCTCAACATACGTTTTTTAGTCTCCAGAACGTTTTCTTCAGGTTTAGCTCAGTCTTTCAAACTCGGGAATATTAGTAAAGGGTGAATATTTATATTGCAACCATGTTTTACAATAAGAAGCACATTGGGGGTGTTTATGGGTTTGAGCGGGTGGAGTTTTTATTGTCTGCAATGGGGCCACAGTAAAAGCAGACAGGAATTAAACAGCAGATGTGCACTGGAGCAAATAAAAACAGCCCTGCTGGGTTGGGTAAAGACCTACACGTCTGTTGTCTTGTTTTGCGCTTTTCATTAATTGATCAGCCAGCTTGTAAAAACTTAAGCTCAAATTGCTCATAAGCAATACAGATAGGCTTGTGATATTTATTGTTTGACTGATGCCTTAAATCATGCGGCTTGTTGGTTGCTTAAAGATCGGGTAGCACACGCAGTTTTTGCCAATCTCATATTAATCTTGAGTATCTATACAGTGGTATTGCATACGTCATATCTTCCGCTGTACGATTATTTATGGAAAAAATGAGCTGCTGGAGGCAGGATCCACGAGCAGTCGAACACACAACACACCATTGCATTAATCCCTTCGTGTTTTTTACATTATTGCAAATAAGCGCAGACTGCCAACAAAACAGGGGAACGGGGATCCAGAATTATAAAAGACTTTCCGAAACAAGTTGGAGTGCTGGAGAAGTGTATCAAGCACATAGGACCACACAGGTTGCCACTCCTGACAGCTAAGAACAGGAAACTGAGGCTACAATTCCCACAGGCTCACCAAAATTGGACAATAGAAGATTGGAAAAACATTGCCTGGTCTGATGAGTCCATCCCTTTATGACCACAGTGTACCCATCTTCTGATGGCTACTTCCAGCCGGATAACGCGCCATATCATAAAGCACGAATCTTCTCAGACTGGTTTCTTGAACATGACAATGAGTTAACTGTACTCAAATGGCCTCCAAAGTCACCAGATCTCAACCCAAAAGAGCACCTTTGGGATGTGGTGGAACGGGAGATTCGCATCATGGATGTGCAGCCGACAAATCTGCAGGAACTGCGTTATGCTATCATGTCAATATGGACCAAAATCTCTGAGGAATGTTTCCAGTACCTTGTTGAATCTATGCCACGAAGAATTAATGCAGCTCTGAAGGCAAAAGGGGGTACAACCCGGTACTAGTAAGGTGTACCTAACAAAGTGGCCAGTGAGTGTAACTTGTATTTTATGTAATTTATGTTAATATTAACTTATATTATAATTAAATTGTATAAAATAAATGATTTGTTGAATTTTGTTGTATTTTAATTTATTAAACCATATAGTACATTGACATCTAGTGGTTCAGCTTGGTATCGCAGTCTAAATTCAAAATATAGGAGAGGCAAGTTTAGGCAAGTAACAGTTTCTTTTGCTTGTTATCAGAAATAATCTATCATTTGCAAATGTGTACAGGAAGTTAAAGGCAGTCCACGAAAACGTGCATGCACAGTAACGTTTGTTTATGTTGTTACTTTGAAACCGTCTATAGCAACAATAACATTATTATTATTTGTAATCATAAAAATGCTAATTATGCGACTAATAACAATAACAATTATACATTAAACGTTATTATTCTTATTTTCATAATTTTTTATCCAGTTTGTGTCTTTTTGAAAGATAATTTAAGAATGTTGTGTTAATAGGTTAAAGTCCATGAGTCTGCGTGTTTAATTTGTCTAAAAAATTCTGCTGATGTTTGATTCATGATCCCGTGAGATATGTTTAATAGAGTCCCACGAGGGATTGTTTTCAGATCAAGGCCCGTCTAATGTCCAGCAGAATAACTTAGCCACTTTTTCCCGTTTAAGAGCATTAGCCCCATTTTTTTCTCCTCGTGTCAAAATGGTAATGAGCTACTTTGTAATCATGTTAATTGCCGACCTAGCTTCGTGTTAGCATGTGTTTCCTGAAACACTATTTACAATCAAGATGAAAATTAACACGCTACGTGTGGGTTGAAGATTCATTGTGTTGTTAGGGTGAGCTCTGGAACCAATTAGGGTGAGCCCTCGTTTCCACTGAGGGTTGATGGGAGCAAAACTCAACCTTGTAATGTATAAAAAAACATTAACATTGTGGCGGATAGACAGGTCTTTGTAAATTTTTTGTATAATTAGATAACTGACCCTGTTAACTTCACGGTCTTCGGCCGTTGTTTCAGTAAATGCAAGCTCCTGTCATGTCGTGTTCTTTATGTAGCACTAGTGAAGGGAAAGTGCTAGTCTTGTTTTGAATATTTGAGAGAATATCTCAAATTAGTGCAGTTACTAAATGTGCAATAACCAGCATGAAAAGAGCTATCAGAAAATTCATTTTTCAACTAGTACACCTTCTCTGTCATTTTGATTTTTATATTTTTGACTGCCAACATTTCCGTGAAAAGCATACTATTCAATTATTTGCTTTTGGATTTCTGATTCACATAAACATCTGAGAGAAGTATTTTGATGTCTACATTACATCTCTGCAAGACAATTTTTGCATTACATCTCGGAGATGTTTCCTGTCAAAGATCTTGTTGACATCTACAGTAGACGTCTATAAGATGTTATTTGAATGTATGTAAACTGTATGTCTTTTCGAATACGTTTATCAGATGTTTTTACACGGCAGATGTTTTACAGATCCCAGATCTTTATCAGACATATTAGAGGTACCTGTGATCATGGAAAAAAATCCTCTGCCAGATGAATAATTTATAATGAACTGGTCCAAAGTCTGTTTATACAGCTCCAATGTTGTTACTGTAGCTATTTTGGTTAGTGGTTGTGACGTATTAAACTCTTTTTTTTCCACATCGTGTTGCTTGAATAGTTTAAATGATGAGTAGCACTTTACACGGGAAGCTACATCAGAATAGCTGTTTGTAGACTGTTGCGTCTAGTTGCTTTGGGGAGTTTGATGCATGCAAGAATGGAAAATGTTTGAAAAATAAATCAGTGTTTAGTCTGCTTTTTGGTTGAACAGACAGGGAATGTAAATATCAGGGCTTTGAAGTGTTTAAAATTGAAAACAACACCGGGTAAACCGATGAACAACACACTGCATTTATTTTTAACAGAATTTGCTTGAGAAAGTCTGGGGGCTAATGATGTTTGCTTTGACACGGCTAAGAGTAGTTCTTTTGCAGGATCTTGTAGTTTAGTCTTTTAGTGTGTTGCTTAATCTTTGATGTGGTAACGAGAGTCCTCCAGTGTCCACTGCCTAAATCAAATATTAAGGTCAAATTCATGCACTTTGTTTACGTGCAGAAATGGCTAATCCGTGGCAAAAAGAGAATAAGCCAACCTAACGCAGGATCAGATGTCTATCTAAGCAACCTGCTCAAGACCGTGAATCAGAGCATGTTAGGAGTTTTGTTTGGATGAAGAGCCTGGGAGCATGTGTACATTAACGTCCTGTGTCATGTTGACGTCCAGGGCCTGGTATGGTGGCCTTGATCCTGGGTGAAGGCTGGTGGATTTGAAGCGAAGTGACACATCTAGAATGCTGAACAAGTGTATTGCTGGCCACCCTGGGGCCATGAGGCGCTCTGCTCTTGTTCGGTGTGTGAATGAGTGCTTGTGTTTTAGGAACAGGCAATAGATGGTTTGGGTATCCTAAAGTCATCCTAAAACCTTAGAACACAGGGATGCCAACTTGTCACTGTTCAGAGAAATTCACAGATCTCAAAGGGGTCTTTTTTGTGATGGGTGTAGATCCGAGGAGTTTTTGAAAATGAGTCTTTGGACAGGGTCGCGGTGAATGAAATGATGAGAATCATGTGCAGATGTTGTGGTAATGATGTCAAACCAGTTTGCGGGTTATGTTTTGAATCCTGCGCAGATCGAGTGCACATACTCAACTCTTAAATCAATATTAGATGTAGTCGAGCAGCAAATCGACGGCACATTTCGGACTTACTTCAACACAACCGTCACTACGCAACAGGTGCGCTGAAAACATAATATAAACATAAGCAGACCCAAGAAACATAACATGGGTTAAGAGCGCTAACACACTGTGACAACCGCTATCACCGCATTAACATTAAGTCCTGATGTTTAAAATGAATCTTAATGTACAACTAGTTGTCTGTCACGTCACATGTCACTGCCTGTAACGTTAAATGTGCTAATGAGTGCACGGAGCTGATGGCAAACTGCTTCGTAATGTTTCGCGCAGTCGATCTATCTACACAATAGCTACGCTACAGTATAATCATAGACGCCACAATGCCTGTCTTGTACAACATACGCATGGGAGTGTTGCGTTTGGTTTGTAGTACAACACTGCAGATAGTATCACAACTAATGTTGTTGATACAACGCAACCTCTTGTACATTTTTTTATCTGTCACTTTGTTTACAGGCATGCTGTGCAAATAGTATACGTGTTTGAGAGTTCATTCATCTTTAGACTAGAGCTGTGACTCTAAGCTGTGTGAACAGAGCACCTTGAAATAAATGTGAAAAAACTCATTTTCATTAACTATGTTTTTTATTACGCATTCCAAGTAATGTCATTTAAACAGTTGGATTGTTTTGATTAAGTAATAAAACCACAAAAAACTGTAACAGTAAAACACAATAAAAACATTATAAAAATGTATATACTATTATTATTATTATTATTATTATTATTGAATTAATAAATGAACTCGTCATGTGGTTGTCTATCCAAGACACTTTTAGCAGACCATGGACTATTCTGATTATGTGGACTGAATAATATGAAATACAAATTGTAATAATTATTAATCCTTGTCACCCTTGTTCAGTTTGAATCCCTGAGAACAAATTAAAATGAAATTTGCGGTAATGTACAGGTCACACCTATACATGCATAAATCAAAAGGAGACTTCTGCAAAAACAAAATTCTTCCCATGATGCGTTGTGGCTTATTTAGCTACGTATAGTCAGGTGTCGTCTGGTAAAGACTGGGCCCGGTTGAAGGTTAAAGAGTTCAGTGGATTTCACCTTGCTTTATTAACTTTCTGCCCAATGCTTCGTCTGTTAGGTGCCAATGGGACTCATTAAGATAGTTAGGCAAATAATGACAGTGAAAGTTCATATTAGTCAATTAAATGATGTGTCCTCTGTCTTTAATTAGAAATATAACCTAGTGTAGATCTGAATTAGGACTGACAACAGACTCTCAAGTAAATGCGTATTTCCCTCCATCTTTGATTTTCCTTCTCTCTGCCATTTCCAGTCACCTGTTCTGTCATCAAATTAAAAAGCATCCGTCACAAAAAGGTTTCGTTCATTTACTCTGGCATATCTATTATCACTGAGTGAATTAGAAAGCATCCGACATATGACAGAGATATATTGATAAGGTAAGACCCAGCCAAAGCAATCATCCGCCATCATAAACACTTGTGTTTGTAAAATACTCTGAGCTTTACAACCTCATTTACTCCAGCAACTAACATACATATTTAGCAGACTGTAAACATAGGGCCAAAGAAAGCGTAAAAACTCAATATATCATCAAGCCTGCAAGATAATCCAGTGAGCGTTACAATGGCACGCAGCAGTGGTAGAACTAGATTAAAATCAACTTGTATTTTCACAGACCCATGAATCAGTCAGATTAGGAACAGGATTAATTTACGAAGTGTCAGGAACTGTTGGGTAGTGTTATGAGAGAAATGGCTTCAGGGCTTCTCTCGAAGATAAACACAATTTTATGTTTGTGTTTGTTTTGCGTCGGCATTAAATTCGGTCTCATTTGAAAGGGTAATTATTTTTCCGTTCTTGATAAGATCGGTGAGAAATCATCTATGCCCAGTATATTATTCATGGGGTAAAATAAGATGCTATCTACTGAACTCGAATGCATTAACGTTATTCGGTTTTTGAGTAGTATGCAAGGAACCATAAAATATTTATTTTGTACTTTGTTAGAAGTAAGCTAACGAATAAGCTGGTCCGTAGGTACCGAACACATGGTAAATGTCCATACAAAGGGTAGTACCGTAGTACGTTTTGTTCCTTCGTGACTATTCGAAACAGCCGCAGAGTCTTTTCTTCATACAGTTCAACTCTAGGGCCTGAAGTACTAGCATGGGCTTCTGTCGTAATCTAGCTTTCTCTGTCCACTCACTCTCACATAAAACAATATTAGCCTTGCATCCCCTGCAGACCTCGGACACAATAACCACTTTCGTTTGGAGGAAAACACACCCAAACACTCTTGACACCTCTGGGCCATCCAGCGCACCATGGGTATATGACCGGCTACAGGTCAGGGCAGTAAGAAAGTTTGTTTCTTTTCTTCCTCCCTTGAATCCCTTTTTTTCCTCCCGCAACCTGGAGACAAAATGAGGGCTTAACCTGTAATGTTCTGTACAGGTCCCCCGGTGGCAGTTGAGCTTTTAGTGGGGGGAAATTACAGCGCTGCCAGGCTCTGCTGCGCTCTGTGGACTGAGACCAAGTCTACTGCGGTTCGTCTGTATTTCATGGCCATACACGGAGCCTTGAGACGGGACGCTATGAAAAGCTACCGGTCCAGCCAATTCGACCAAAAATGTATTCCATTTTCTATCAGATTTGTGTTTGAACGAACAGAGGTGAATGAGATCGTGTGGTCGTGCGTGTAAAATAGTGAAATCATTCCTTGTGAAAGCGTTTGTCTGCTAAATGCAAGGGAGACTTTCACATGTTTTTATAGCGCACATTTGAAGTCCTGACACTGGTAAATGGATGCGCCTCTGCTGTACAAAGACGTATACCTGGTGGGAAACCTTGCCTCTAACCAGCTCAACTGTGCGCTTTGCCCCTGATATAAAGCAGGCTAATTTGTCCTCACCCCTTGGCTCTCGCTCTGAAGAACTACCCAGCCCGTGGACGTGTGTTCGCTCGGCTCTCATTAATTTTTTTAGCGCTCTGTGATGGATAGTTTGTGTTTATTCTCTGCTGGAGTTCTGCACGATGAAAATGAGTCATTTTCAAGTATTACATATTCATACACTGGGCTAGGCTAGTGCAGAGAAGACTTAATTGTTCACAGAAAGGTGGTTGTGTTTAACACGCATCTCTTTGGAGGTGAACGTCTTGGTTGCCGAGTCTTGTACTTTTGTTTCTGAACCTCAGTGTTAAAGTCAAGATTAATGCATTGCGGCACCATACAGTGTTGGTTTATTGCAAAACGCAGTATGTACTTGTAGTATATTTGAAGTATGTACTGAAGAAGACATGAAAACATTTCTGGGCGCCCAATAATCGCAATTGTTGTCACGTCTTCAGTACTTCAAATAGTCAGAAAAAGACTACAAGTACATACTGTGTTTCTCAATACATACTTTTTACGGTGCATTCTGGGGATTTCTATTTTAAACTTTAAATGACATATTTTGACATTCCCTTGAGTACTTATGACTAAAACAAGGGGTGGATTGAGACACAACAATACTGGTAACATTTTACAACAAGGTTAGCCTTAACGAATACTACTAATTATAACATGAACAAAGAACAGTATTTAACAATCATTTATTAACTGAAACATTGTTACTGTTAACATTAGTTAATGCACAATGAATGAACATGAATAATTGTATCGACTAATGTAAACAAAGATTAATAAATGCTGAAAAACTACGTTGCTCATTCTTAGCTTATGTAAGTTAAAGCAATTACTATTGCTAACAAATACAACCTTACTGTTAGGTGTCACCAAATCTTTATGAAGCAACCACAAACAAGTAACCGGTTTCGAGAAACAAAAGCCACCAGTGGCATACCTCGTGAACATATTTAAATTGGCATAAGTTATAATAGCATGACACGGGCACGCCACGAGGGCAAAGGGGTTTGCCGAAATAGGCCGGGAAACAGCGGTTTAAATCATTAAGTTGTCTTTTAGTAGCTGCCACATTCAAGGTCCTGTCCAGATGCTGTTTTAAGACGGCCCACTCTTAGTGTAGACAGACCTTTAAGAGGCTGAGGAGGAGAAGCCGTAAAGTGGATAGATTGCCCTCGCAGCCTCTGTCTCTCTTTATTGGCTGCGGTAATTGACATATCCTTGTCATTTAGAATCATCCGCGCGTCGCTCGAAAGTTAATTGCTTCCCCCTCCGCATTTGCATGAGGCTCACCTCTGAAGGGCATAGCTGCCCATTAATATTGTGTCATGATGAATTATCACAAATAAAGCCCAACATATTGATTAATGATGGCTGCCGGCCGCTCTCTCTCTCTCCCACTGTCTGAGAGGGAATAGAAACATTGAAGAAAGATTGGGCCAACTCTTCAGAAGAAGATGAGGTTTGATGGATAGAGGAAGATATTTGGGTATAGATACTCGGGTCGTGGCATAGGATGGATACCAACGTTGAATACATCTTGCTTTCAATCTTACATTCATTCACTGTGTAAGCAATGCAATCTATACTTTTCTCCTCCTGGTTTGAGCTATTTTTGATTGTTTTGAGGAGAAGTGGGAATGGAAGCCTGCAAACTTTTGACTTTGTTCTTGAACTCACAGGTTCAATGATGTTTAGGACATAGTGATAGGACAGGTCTTGGAAAGTATTAGTGATATTCTGGTAACCACCTGAAGTCTAAATCCACTTCCATGGATCGCAAAGTATGTTCTTCTTCTGTAGACCCGATTCGTTCCTGTGACCTCACGAGACTTTTACATTTGGCATTTTTATTCCCTTTCTCATGACTATCCACATGTTTTAGTTCGTTGTAAAGCGAGTTGCACTTCCGTTTAAGTTAAGTTTAGTCCCACTTTGGTGCAGAGTTATACTGAAACATGAACTCCTTTAGCAGGTCCAGCAATGTTATTTTTCTACAAAGCCCACGCTTAGTTGCTTGCTCTCAAAATATTTTTATGCCAAGAAATACGAGTCTATGCTTTGAAACCAATAAGAATCATTTGCGACCCTGCCTCAGGAGATGAGTATAACATGATTTCTATCCTTAATTTATTTTAATCTTTGACATGATCTTATAAAAAAATCAAGGTTATATTTTCACAGAATATTCATTTCATTCAGGAAATTCCAGCGTTATGGATGTGACTAATTTTAAGGCAAAGCTTACTATATAAATTCTGAGAGAATGTATTTATTACCAATATTGCAATCGCTACTAATAAGCTCTTCATACTTACCAAAAACCTTTACTCAGTTACTGAGTGCAGCTGTAACACGTCAGTGGAGTTTTCTTTATGCCATTTATTCATCATTGGAGTTTGGTTTCTTTGCCACTGGGCCGTGAGACTGCTGATATTAGATTAGATTAAGATTTTGTAAATTCCATTAACATTGCCTACTAGGAAGGTTTTACTCTTTTTATAATGTACTGTATTGTATTTTACCTTTTTGTTTTTGTTTTGTTTTTCTTCCTGTAAAGCTGCTTTAAAACAATACAACATTGAAAGTGTTATAAAAATACAATTGAATTGAATTGAAAGAAACAATGCGTTATAAAAGCAAACACATTTTTGAGAGGCAACACTTACATTTATGCATTTATGCTTTTATCCATTTATCCAAAGCGACTTACATTGCATTATCCTATACATTTGTTTCTAAGTATGTGCCCTAAACATGTGCCCATTTATGAGGAATATGGACCGTTGTGGATGTGACAATTCACTTATCTGACTGTGAAACACTGTACAACAAGTGCTTTACATGTGTATTTAAACCAGGACATATGACCGATCGGTATGGTGAACACCTTGGGCAAAAATGTTTTTTTTTTTTCGTATAAAGGTTAACATTGGCATGGAATTGCCAATTCCTTTTCCAAATCTTTGACTAAGATGCTGTGCTTCTGATAAATCAGGAGACCTACTCTGAATCTGGACTGTTCTTGGAGTTTAAAACACGATTTGCTGCCATTTTTATGGTTTGTTTGTGTCACTTTGCGACTTTGTCAGTGTTTCTCTTTTCTAAGAGGCAGCATTACTTGTTTCAAGTGCGACTACAAGGGGTTGTATATCTTTGTTTTGCATGTGTGTTTATTTATGCTAGTGTGTGTGTGAGTGAGTGTGAATGGCACGGCCATGATGAATGCAGCTCATTATTCCGTTATAGCCTGCCGGACTTAAACAGAAGTGGAGAAATGCAGACCTGTCCTCATAGTAAGTTGAGAGACATGGACTTTCTCTCATTAACGGCGTCCCACAAGGATCATAAAGCAACAGCTCAAAATGCACAAGGAGTCTTGGGAGGAGGAGTATATTCTAATGAAGGAAACATCTCCAAAGTCGTTTCGGATATTGGTATGGGCCAGGCAGAGGAGAGGG
Organism: Barbatula barbatula; assembly: GCF_947034865.1. Taxonomy (NCBI): domain Eukaryota; kingdom Metazoa; phylum Chordata; class Actinopteri; order Cypriniformes; family Nemacheilidae; genus Barbatula; species Barbatula barbatula. The sequence goes on from NC_136788.1 coordinate 4,600,638, forward strand.
CCGGGGGAATAGGCAACTCCCTCTCATTTACAAAACTAAAATATTCCACGTTACGAGCGTAGGCCTCTCAAGTTCATTAGGCATGTAAAATAGTCTCTCATTTTGCATGAAAACACATGCAGCAGTTTTGGGAGGAATTTGTAAGTCATGATTATAAAGGTTGACCTCGTGACGGAAGAGGATAGACCCCAGCTACTCGACCTGATTACACCACGAGGGAAGTAAAGGTCCTATCCCAGACGGGGCACTTGATGTGGACATAATTGTAGGGTGTACAAATTTGTCATTTTATGGTTCAAAAGGGTTTTTACAAGATCCCTTAATGTGCCCTTTTGCAAAGCTTGCACTTGCATGAACTAGTGGACCACTGGTGTAATTACCCAGCAGATCATATTGATCTATAGTGAGCGAAATGACATTTTCTGTTGGAGAATATAAGATTAACATGCATTGTCTAACTATGTCATTGACTCTTGATCTACATGAAGAACTGAAAGAATAACCCATGCTGAGAACAACACCTCATTTGTTGATGCAAGGGGCAATTCCAGTGTTAAGGATGTGACATTTTCAGTCAAAACCTGAAGTTCTCAGAGAATGTTTTTATTACCAATATACTGAATCACCTGTTTGTGATTCGTTACCATGACTTATGATTAACAATATATATTTTATTGCCATATTTTGTTCGGAGCAGTTGTTCTTTGTAAATTCACATTTGTTTGTTAAAAATATATTAAGTAATGCTAATTTCAACAACTTTAC